>NC_087515.1:20863423-23309673 GCF_963921805.1 Phalacrocorax carbo
GAAGCTGGGAATTACCCTCTCCAAGTATGTGTCCATCTTACATTTCACAGCTTGTGCTCAAGAATACTGCAGTAAAACAATCAGCATTTCCAGAGCTAGCTAATTTGAAGGTACTTCAGAGATGTCTTCACTTTGGTCACCATTATAAGGACTGTAGTGGACACATAACAAGAGGAAGATAGAATAGGTTTGTTTTCTAAGCAAAATAAACTATCATTTTAGACCCATCTTTTGGATCAAGATAACAACTATTACTCCTGCATTTCACTGCTGCAGAGCTGATTTGGATGCAGTGGATAATGAAAGAGAACTACTACCATAAAACAACATAATCAAAATCATGCCCTTTTTCAGGTGGAGGCAAATAAAAAACCCATCACACCAGGCTGTACATTTATATCATTTTATGTGATTTTAAGTCAAGGCGGTAGATGAAAGATGAGTGAAATTTATTTGGTTTTAGTGTGACCAGATTCAGGCCTACCTGAACAATGAAATTAAGTGATTTTATGTACACGTCTTTAGAGAGCTTTAATGGAAGTCTTTATTAAATATAAAATTACCTGATAAAGTATATGTTTATTCCTTTCAATGTAACACACATATTTTTTAGCATAATCTGATTTCTGTACTATGGTGGTGCTAAACATAAAAAAAAAGGCATTTCACTTAAATTCTGAACATGTCTGTATTTTCCAAGAGCAATTCTTAGAAAATTGCAAGAGGTTATGTCTAAGGTCATATGGACCGACAACAGCGGATTTCTTCTGTTATGAAATAGAGATCTTAGAATTGCAAGTAATAAATATGATTTTGATAAGCACTGCTACACAGGAAAATAAGAAATTCCTAAAAAGTTTTCTGTGAAGCACCTTCCTCTTCATGTCCTGTATTACCCTATACTTATAAATAATAAAAAAGGAGACTGATAACAGTAGCTTTATGTAAGCAAGCTTAGAAATCACGCTCAGATAAGTGCTTTTGACCTAAATCTTGTAGCGTCTCGATCTGACATATAACCCCGCAACTGTGAAATTCTGTATGAGATTTAGCAGTTTGAAGCTGCCAACTGACCCACCCATAAAGCAGCCAGAGATAAGGATTTAAGGTATGATATGATACAATTAGACATTCACCTCTTATTTATTTCAGTCCATTTCAGTATTTAACCTACTTAAAAGTTGCAAGCTTTTTATTAAAATGTAAATGCTAGTGTGCAGTATATTTATAGGCAGCTAACAACAAGAAAAGACTCATAAATTAGATTTCTATGAATGAAAAGGGTAAACAGGAGATGCTTCTGCAAAACTCTTCTAGACGTGCAGAGATAAAGGATGGTTCTACCACACAAAATAATCAGATACAAAAATAGCTGTTCAGAAACAGCACACCTAAGGAGTACTTTAATCAAACATTTAGGTTACCTGCCAAAGGGACCATGATCTCTTCAAAATGCAATGCGGATTAAAGTGTTATCTAACACAAGCAGAAAACTAACCTTGGAGTGGAAGTTCGAAATGTGTTCATCATAATTTTCATGTCTTTGGATGGAGAAACCAGCTTTTTCAGCTAGATTGCAAAACTGGTTTAAAGTATTCCCTCGGAGGGGAGCAAATACCATTGCTTTTCCCTGGAACATTAAAGAGAGAATTTATACATTTTTAAAACTGGAAGGGAACCAGATATAACATACACCTGTCTAAGCTTTAAATATACTCAAGATGGAAAAGGAAATTGTTCTCTCAGTAAAATACTAAAATAGGGTAATACAAATAATTGTGCAAAATATGCATGATTTATGTGATTAAACACATGCAAAATAGAAACTAATAAATAAATATTTTCTTTAGAAAACTGCCACCTGCCATACATCTGCTCCTTTTCATATAATAACAGTGTCTATGAATTACCAAAATAAAACACAGAAAAAGCATACAAAACATACACTCAATGCAAAATCCATTTGTTAGCACACAACCATGCAAAGACTGTAAATAATGATTTTCTTTTTTTGCTCTCAGACATAGAAGAGTACCTCCCATTTGCTGTCAGTGGAATTACAACAGTGTAAAACAAGGCAAAAATGGCAGGAAAATCAGACCCAATAATTTTTAAAAGATATTTTAAACTACCTGAGCTGTGCAACCGAATTTGACCTTAAATTGGTAAATTGCATTTAAAGCAGGACTTAATGTTTTTGCAAAGTAATTCCGGATCTTTCAAGATGACCAGGCCATTTCTGATGCCTAGGCAATACATTATGGCCCATTAGCTAATTTTTTGTTCATCCTTCTGCATTTAAGAAAACAAAATTGACTGTACCTTGAAATGATAGATTTTAGACACTCTGTGCAAAGTACTAGCCCACAACCTAACCTACTTGATATAGCATCTCTTGAAATCTTATTTGCAAAATTAATTCTAATTGGCTGAATACTGTGTTCTGTCACATGGAACAAAAACTGGTTGAAGTGCTGTAAAAAAAGGTTAATATCAGCCAACAGCATATCACACCGAGGGGAGCCACAAAGTTTACTGTGAGTTCTTGTATTTAATTTCTATAGTAATGAGAGCTAAGACTGATTTGTGAGGTGCTGTAATCAACCGAAGAGACAAAAAAAAATATTTTTAGGGATCTGAAGTTATAAAATTATTAGATGCTGTGGAAGAATATTTGGATTGAGAAAATGCCATCTTGTATACCACAGGAAAAAAGTGATCAGAAGAGAGAATTTTAGTGGGAACTCTGGAAAGTTCCAATGCTGACACAGATACTTAGTGAGAAGGATAGGGAACAAATCTGCGTGTTACAGCTCATGCACACGTATGCTGAGACAACGCGCAGTGAGGCAGCAATAAAAACTCTATTTCAGTATCTATGGTACTAACGTGTACTTAAAAGACTCCAATCATTAATACCGCAGCACTGTATTTATTCTCACAATGCCTCTGTGAGATAGGGAAGTACTGTTATCCTCATCTTTCTCACGGGAAATTTAAGCACAAAAGAGACCTAGGGCAACATCCAAAGCAACTCATTTCTGTTCACTTGTATAGCTATAATTTTAATTCTATTCTATGGCTAAATATGAGGTGCAAAGGGGTGTAACTCCCACTGAAGGCACTGGAATTGCTTATGTAAATGTTAGGTCTGGATATAGGCTCAGCTCAGGATGAAAAACATTAAACATAGGAAATTCACAATCAGTTCCCTCACAACCTTGGTGCACTTTAAAGTCATCAGACGGAAGTGGGCAGCAAATGGAGCCTTCAGCCAAGGATCCTCCTCCCCTGGTGCCATCTCATGCTCCCCAGAATGTTGTTCTGCAGAGACCCTTCCTTGCATAAGAAGGATGAGACTCCTTTGGAGCCCCTCATCTTCATGGACAGCTTCACAGAGAGGTCACTGTAATGGGACTTACTGACCACACGATTCATGCAGGGACTTCAGAAATGGCTAGACGCCATGAACAGAGGTGACTGGGGGCCACACGCCCTACATCAGCCACTCATCCAGCAGGTTAATGAGGAAGCAAAGCTCATGCAACAGCACACCCTTACAGATTTGCATTTGGAGCCAGCAGTCCATGCAGTCATTCCTTCTTACACTCTCTGTAGACTACTTCAAATTCAATTTGAAAGAGAAATGCAGTCAAATAAAATGCAACACGGTATGAAATATCTCATAAAATCAGACTGAAAATCTTGAAATAACTTTGAAAAGGGGGAATGGCCTTTTATGGAAATAACTACACGGTTACTTTTGGCCAGCTCCTTAGTTGGTATAAAACCCCATTCCTCTATTGAATTTAGTGTGCATCTAAAATATCTGAGGATCCTGCCCTTGCTGATAAAAAGCAAGAAATCATTATTAAGTTTGATACTACAATAATCTTCTCAAAACTGGAAGGTACTGTGGAGGTACTGTGGCCAATTCTGGTCTATCATAATCTGGGTTTAAAGCACTATCTTGTCGACTGCCTGATCTCTGTGATTCTGCTAGTTGCTGTAGAACTGCATTCACATTTCTAATTTTAAAATGCTTTTCATTTCTTGGTTGCTCTACAATAAAAAAATTAGAGCACTGGCCTGGATCTACACTTGATGGACTATCCCAAGGTTGTTTAATTCAAACCTCGTAATTCAGAAGTGCCTCTCAGTTTAGGATGACGTTTAAGTTCAGAATGGCCTTTCCCCAGCTGGGAAAATACTCCCAGTAAACTCATGAACAAAACACAGAGTGTCACTAAAGTGTTGCTGTAAGACAAGGGGACAGATGTTCACATTTTGGACATGACTATGACTAAGTTTACTCATCAATCATTATTAAATGCCGTTTTATTTGCTGGTAATAATCACGATTCGATAGCATCCAATTGACTTAATTGCGATTTTGAACGGATAGGCCACAGAAGAATCAAAGCCTTCATAAAAAGTGTTCTTAATTAGGGAAATATGCAAACAAGCAACTGCTTATTCTGAGATTGAAATTAAAAGTATGATTTAATGATAGGAAAAAATATAGCTAAATGTTGGCGAATCAAGTAGCTTGCTTAAAAGAGGAATAAAATACAGCCATTCAAGAGAAATTTGTTTGTTTGTTGTAAAATTTCAGTGCCTAACTCTTGGAATTGGTTTACAGGTGACATTTGCCTTTGTAATACATTCAGATAAGAAATTTCAGCCCCCAGTTACTCTGCGAGCTGCTCATTTCTGCCTGCGTGAATTTCTGGTCTTTTCCTGTGCCAATGCAACTGTCCATGGGGCCATACCATGAATCAGATGACTGAAATGACTAGAGTCCTGTTTCCAGGAAAACAAAAAGTTACCCAAAACACATAATTCTGTGCTGTAAGGATTCTAATAGCCACAAATATAATTCTTAATGAAAAAGGAAATACTGCAGATAAATTTATCTCTTTTTAAACTCACAGTAAGAATAATTACCTGTTCTGAAATTCAAGACAGCTTGGTAAGGATACCTGCTATTCTCTGTTTATTCCACTATTCCTTTCGGTTTATGCTAGCTGTTATTTTCCCTGAACTCTTCTATCCTAGTTGTTCGCTAGTTACACTTGAAAGATGTCTTACATCTAGATGTGTCTCCAATTTGAGATCGTTCCTCTATCAATTTGGCAAAGTATTACCCATAAGGAAATGTAACTTCTAATAAGTTACAAAATAATTCATGTAGAAGAGTGAACTTAATCAAAGTACTTTATGCCTTAGCCTGGGCATAAACTAATGCCCATGAACTGTTCTTATTCATTGCAACTGGCAAATGAGTTCACTATTAATTTATTTTTCCTTTAAAGGCCAAAGTATATTGCCATTTAGTAAAGCTTCCTCTGATGTTATCCTTAGATTTCTACAGGTTAACAAGTTAACAGGTTAACATTATTCAACATAAATAATAACTATAATGTACTTGTGTCTGCATTTTCTCTTGGGATCTCAAAAGAGTATATGCTTTTATTTGGGTCTTTCAAACCATGCTTGAAGGCACCTCTGTTCGACATGTCCTGTTCGGACAAGAGAGCTCATTTAAGGTGTCTGTCCTCCCAGCTTCCCCCACACACAATAGTTTGCTGTCCTCTTAGTTACAAATTATAACAATTTGCAAGGCCATACTGTAACTGGATATCCATCCATATGGCCATCCGTAAAGTGGGTTTGGCAAATTACTTTAGTTAAAAAATACAGTCTGGACAGTGGTCCAAAACTCTGCAACATAAGTTCCTGAAAGGAGGAAGAATTAGTTGTGCCAATAGGAGATAGGAACCATGGCCTAAAATGCAGAGCAAGTAAGTACAGGCTATGCTATTAATCGCAATGTGCAGAAGCAAGCCAGACGAGGAAGACGGGAAACAAAAACCCATCTCCCTTTACTCCATCTATATTCACAAAGGACTGTAGTTCATCTGCTCTGAAAAACAAAGCCATGTTCTGAATTAGAATTAGCTGACTGGTGTTAAAAAGCAACAAAGTCAGGCCAGTTCTGGTTTAAAGTCAGGTTAACAATTCCTAAACTGTCTAGAGTTGGGAACTTGAGGTATGAACACTACTTAAAATTCAGGCTGCTGTATCATCATTTTTTAAATCAAATTCTCTGGTTGGGCTAATCAGCCCAGGTAAAGGATGCATGTGTGTGTGCATATACAAATACATGTGTGTACTCATGCTTTTGGCAATACAGACCACCAGACCATGATTAGCTATGAGCAGGAGATAAAGCAACTAACAGCTATTCTACCACTCCAGCTAGAGGCTCTGGCCAGGTCACAGGTACCAGGGCACCTCTTATACACTTCCCTTCCTGCCACTCTTCTCCCCCAGCATTCTTTCATGGAGCCAGCATGGGGCTGCCTGAAGAACCACGTGCAGACATTGATCTGGGCTGAAAAAACCCCAAACTTTTTGCATTTTATTAAACAGGGATCAGCTTTGTGTTCCAGATCACCTCTGGTCCCAAAAATTATTGCACCCTGATAACTGATCGTACATCATGAAAGTCAGAATGCACCACTCTGGGCAGGGGCTGCTTAACCTCCCCTTGCTGCCACTGACAGAAATATCTGGGTAACCTTTTCCTCAGGGTGGCTACATTTCTGCTGTCTTCCTGGCAGCCTTGCCACACAGCTCATTAAAATAATTCAGTCTTAAGTAACTTGCCTTAGGTCACTCAGGAAAGTCTATGATAGATCCAAGAATAGAAACCTGATCACTCTTAGCAAAGAATGGGATTACTTACATGACTAAAATGACTCGGTTTCTTAAGCCTTTGCACGTTTGTGTCTCCTATCCCTTTTACAGAGAAAATCTCTAGTACCAAAAGTACAATACAATTTTAAAATAAAGTTTGTAGAATGCATTGCTACTATGAAATACTTTCATTCTGAAATTGAAAGTTTACCTTACTGGAAGATTTGTATGGTAAGCATGAAAGGTAAAATTCCTGTTTCAAATTCCTACTTATAGCAATTACTTCACATGTTTTCTCATATTCTCATTTTGGCTTTTTAATTTTTTTTTCTGAGATTCAAGATTATTTGTTGGGTTTAAGTATATGCATATAACAGCTTCTTAATTTTTTTTTGCCTGTAGGTCTCTCTGATTTAACAGCCTAATAGATTGAGATTGGTAAAATATTTCCTCAGTGACACTCATGTAGAACAGGTAAGCATTTTATGAAGAGTTTAATTTCATTATGTTCTAAGGTATGAAACACGTAACCACAGGGCTTACTTAATGGAAAAAAAGTTTTAGGCTACAATATATGTGTAAGAGTTTTGTTAATTTTATATAAACAGAAATGAAAAGAAAAAATATTCTTTCATAATAAATAAATACACAATGACAAAGGTTACAATTGAAGGGATTACAAATGACAGAAGCCAACATAAAAACTTTCAATATCATACTTTTACTTTAATATGAAGACATTATTATCAAAGGAAAATACTTGAGAAACGCTTTGATAAAAATAATCTCACGCTATCTTTGAAGCGGTTTCATTTATTTTACTACCCACTGTGTTCCTTATCAGAAGGCCAAGTATAAGAAGTTTCCTAGTTTATGATTAGGAAAGAATCTGATAGATTAGAAGACTCAATTGAAGTTGGACATAATAAGTATTAAAGTATTACATGACATTAATCCTGCCATTCCATTACTCTCTCAATCATTGTGCACAGACTAATTATTCTGAAGCCAGTGTTCAGGAGAAAATAGAAACATACTTACACTGGGTTGGAGTAATCTCTTTATTGCATCAACAAGGCTAGCTCTGTACTGGTCCAGAAACAGGCTGACATTGAGAAGAGAACAGAATCCAGATTAAAATGGGTTTTCAATTCTAATGATACTAATGCAGATAAGTACAAGGCTAATTACATATGTTTACACAACGCTGTAAAAAAGAAACAGCAGTCTACATTTCTGTCCAGTTTAGGTACTTTTAAACATTAAAACATACATAAACCCAAGTATAATCTAAACCAAAGCTAAATTTTCAGCATTAAACAGATCCTTATGTAGCTGAAATTCACAGATCAAACATGCTAGCTATTAAAATACTACCATGTCAGAAATCAGGACCAATATACAAAGTTAACATTTTACATGTTTTTTATACAAGGGTGGGGTGGAGTTTTTTACCATATTTTCTATTGTATTTCAGGTGTTACTATTAAGGGTATTTTTTTTCCTTTTACCTTCACAGTTGTGGCATTAATTCATTATTATCTATTATGCATATTTGTTTTATTTATATATCTATTCCTATAAAGATTTACAAGACCCTACCTTCTCTCTCCCTCAAACACTGTTCAAATACAATGGCCCAGATCATACATAGTTGTCCTCTCTCAAGAGTGAAATCCCTCATCCCCAGCACGGGTCCCGCAAGGATAGCAGCAGAGTCAATTTTCCCATGCAATGTTGCCAACATGCTCAGCCCTATTCTGGCGTGATTACCTCATGATTTGAGGGGATAATTCATTCTTCATGCCCCTCAGTACCTTAATGTATATACTAATACTGGCAACCAGGGTGCCAATCACTCTTGACTAGATATTTGTGGACATGTAGTTACTGTTGGTGAGAGTGCATTTACAATGGTTAGTGAACAACCATTGGAGAGCAACTGATGCCTTTCAGCCCTTACTACCATGGGCTCCATTTATATTGTTGATTCAGATAAGAAACTCTATCAAGCAGGCCACAAATAATGTGACTCTTTCTTCATTATTTTTCATTCTTTCTCTGTAATAAAACTGCTTCCCAGCCTGTGTCAAGCTCAAGTTCCACACTACATGGCATTTTGTCCATTCTTTATGATTTTTTTCTATATTCCCCTTCCCTTCACTCTCAAACATCTTTTTCTGAGGAGATGGGGGTAATTTTTTCCAAGTTTGAAGCATCTAAAAGAATATATGGAAACACAAAAGAGAAAAAAGTGGTGTGCCAACGACATGCCAGTCATCAAGAACACAATATGTGTGGATATTTAGGTAAGGACACTCCACAGCTACCAAGGAAACAGGCACCTGTGTAAGGGCTGTGAATTTTTGCTACTCAGGAAAAAAAAACCCTATCAGAAAACTAGTTAGTGACCAAGTTTCATCAGTAACCTCACATTGTTGAGAAAATATGGCAGACTGGGTATCCATACATTTCTTAACGAACATTTCATAGAGAAGTATGACCTTCTGAATTTCTTCTTAAAGATAACAAAGTACTAGCTAATAATTTCTCTCAAGCATGCACACATTTAAGACTTGCTGAAATCCTGTGTAGACAGTCATACATTCAAAATGAAAAATGCACTTATAATATTTTTATTTTTGAAAGCAGTGTAGTGGAAACACAATTTTGGGACAACTTACCAGTGCTAAAATTCCTTTTTCATGGGCCTGCATACCATTCTCTCCTTTTACAATAATACCTTTTTCCTTTAAAATGAGAGAACTAGAGGCCTTTGTTCACCAGAAACCGTCTGAGAACTTAAATGGTTAAATGTCCTGCCAAGAGATTAGACAACCTCAACAGTACCTTTTCTGTCTGACTCCCACTTGATATTTTGGTGGTATGGGAGGTAGACTCTTAGCCCTGCTAGCTTAGAAAACCCAGATAACCTGCTCCCATGTTGTCCCTGCCCTCCTAAAGGCCTGTCCCTGGGAACAGGACCTACTTCAATTGAAAAGTCTCCAATACTGCAATTTCCAGTCTGTTGCTGAGAGCCACATACTCTGACCAGAGGGAGCAGAGAAGGCTGGAAGCAATGTTAATGCAATGCAGTGACTTCAGGGAACACCTCTATCCTCCCTCTGAGTCAGAGGATGCCTCGAGTGAGGAAAATCCTGAAGTAGTTAGATAATCTGTGCTGCAGACAGGGCAAGCTCAGGATTTGGCCCACACAAGGAGGTTTAGTCATGCAATTTCTCTTACCAGTAGAATTTGTATGACTAAACATTGCCAGAGCAGGCCTTTGTTTAGCCAGTGCTCTTAACCTGTGAAATCTGGATGAACAGGCAGGCAATCTTGTCACCTCTTTCTTCTTGGGTTTTTTTTTTTTGTGTGTGTGTTTTGTTTTTTTTTTTAATTTAAATTACCATTAAAACCAAAATGAAAGTTTATAACTTTACTGGAAGTAACAGTAAGCCCCAAGGAAACAAATTTTAAAAACCCAAGTAGATTCTCAGTTTGTTTCATGCTGATATCCTTTTATTTTGTGCTTATACAGGCTATGATGTGAACTTATCTTTTATTTTGCATACTTTGCAATTGGTAAAAGAGCTTAGTTTACAGGTGTACTTCAGACATTATTACATTCATGTATAGTGACTAATGTGTACAGCCACTTATTTTTTTGTTCACCTTTAACGACACAGCGGACACAGAATGAAAAAACCCTTACTCCCATGGCGTCAGATTCCAGTGCACTTGAAAGTGTGCAAGAAATCAGGCTGAAAACAAATAAATTTAAACCGAAGAAGGACAGAGATCTTACTGCATTCCTGCAAAAATAATTCCTTATATTAAATGAAATGCGAACGGAGAAAAAATGGACATATTTTAAGATACTTAAAGAACACTTTCAGTTCAGTTTTACACTCCTGGTGAATCCACAATTCCCCATGACTTCAGCAAAAATCTAAGCAGTGAAAGTAATGTGGGATAGCCTCCCCCGGCCTCTGTTGTGCAAATTCTTACGTGTGTGCCAAACTTTAAGAATATAATCAGTCTAAGTAAAGTGGAATATTACGCATTTCCAAAATTTTATGGGGATCTAGACCTTATACTGTCTCTAAATTACAATTATTTATGAAAAATTATTTCACAAGAACATGAAAGACAAAGATTTTTCCCAGATTTTTCTCTCAAAGGCTCAGTCCTACTGGCCTTGACTCTCATCTTGGATTAAAAATCTCAGCAACTTTTTTCTTAATAAAGAAAAGGATATGTGCTTCCTTTTAATCAGAAATCTGAGGCTCTCAAGAGCTTTGGAAGAGTCTTGTTTTTGGCCTGTCCATTCAGACACCTGTTTTTTCTCCTCCTCTGTTCATACTCACTCTTAAAATTCCAGCACCTCCATGACTTTATATCCTAGGTCAAATGAAAGTCTAAAATCCTGGCAGCCCTCATCCGGCTGTAAAATTCCCCTTCAAAAATATGAGGTGGGTGGATATGCTTTAAAAATTCCATTATTTCAGTATTTTTTTCCAGTATATCCTTCTTTCAGGTGTGGCCTCACCAAGATTTTTTTTCCTTATTTTTATCTCATAGTTGACATTTTACAAGTTATTGCAGAACTGCTGAACCATGAAACTATTTTTATTGTCAAAATCCTGAATGGTTAAATAATGACTAGCTTTCACAGTTTGCCTCTTATTTATTTTATAATCTAGTTGAGCTACTAAATTTAGCTGTTAACTAATAGACTGTCTGTTCTGGGAAATAACTTATTTTCCACCCCTGCACACAAGGTTTATGAAAGTCTGACTGTAAATATATGAATATAAACATATCGCTGCTTGTTGTAATCATGTACATTTTTACTTGTACCTCCATGTGGATTTGGAATATGTTTATGAATAGAGCTTGTTTTCATGTAAATGGGATCAAGCAGTACAACTTGGTTACCTATTCAGAGAATCAGACAATATCACCCTTGCTGGAAATACTTCAATAAAAATTTATCCATGTACCTAATATTTGAACTCAGATTTTTTGCTTTCTAGTTCTCTGTTCTAATCCCAGATTTTATTGACTGACAATGAGTTATATGATGGTGTTAAACTAAATGCCATCTATTCTATCTGTTTTTATCACTGCATACTTCAGGTTTCAGCCGAGGAGCTATAAGAAAAGAGGTATTTTTTTTTCCTCTTCAATGGCAGTCCAAAAAATTCAGAGAGCAAAAATCCTGCCAACAGTTCTCAAGCCAATTCTATATCTCGGAAGAGAAATACATCAAAATGAAAAGAAGATTCGAGTTTGATAAAGCACGGAACATTTTTTTCCCCAGCCTTTTCATGTGCCAGAAAACCTAGTGTCCATAACTAAAAGAATGATTTCTAAAAGAAATAAACAAACAATAAAGGCATTTTCATGCTTATTAAACTATATATATGGGTACTTGCAATAAGAAAATGGAGACAATTTGTGAATAAAACCACATACTTTAAACTAACCTGCACATTTCTATTTATTTTTTAGAAATCTATAAATATTTATACACTTACCTGCATCTTAAGTGCTTCAAAATAAATGTACGAAATGCAGGGATTTGAAATGCATTATGTATTTTACCTGTCATGTTTGATTCTTTGTTTCCTAAAGAAACTGCACTATTTCCAAACAGACTGGGAGGAGTATTAGGCAAGAATATTACAGAAAAAACCAACTTAAGTCTTGCTGCACTCTGCTGTACACCCAGCACAAATAGGATGACATGGTGTGAGTATCAAGAATACAAGAGATGGCACAGCCAGGTTGTTTTGATATTTGTGTGAAGAACAAATTTAACTCTAAATCTCTTGGCAAGACCTTGCTTCACCCACTTAATCTGGAGAACATCCATATGTGAGCCTTGTCTAAGCCTCCGAGAAGACTGCTGCCCTCCTGCTCATGTCCGCCAGCACTCTGATCTGACTTTCATACTTAATCTGATCTAATCCTGTCCAGCATTAACTTCATCTGTGCAATGAAACCTGGAGTATCCATTCTAATATTTGGTGAGGAAGGCATTTACTAAATTACTTGCTGAAATCATATGGTGTTGTTTAGCTCCTTATTTTAATCAGATGATGCATCTCTGAGGCACATTATCAGCGATTAGTTAGAAACCCTTCTCTGCCCTTTTTGAGAACAAAGAACTTTTCTGAAATTAAATGCTAAGAGAAATGAAGCACTGTTGCATTCTGTCAACAAACAGGTATTAGAAAAAGGAAAAAAGATGATTAAGTACACTTCCTCCAGTGCTACACAAAACCAGTAACTTTTCTGAAAGAAGAAGAGTTTGCTTAAATAGCAAACAAACAAACAAACAAAAGCTTTAGAGGAACATTTTATCAGAAGTTACTTAAAAAGAACATTGTTTGAAAAGACAACAGACAGCTTCGTACTTCCTTCTGCCTTTTTCCTTTAACTGTTTCTTAGTAAGGTACAGAAATCTACTGAGCTGAGCTTCCTAGGAAGACCTTGTTTTCAGAATTTGGTATCTCACAATAGTCATGTGCAAGAAAACATAAACAGCTTTTTCTGTTCATAAAGGAAAGACAGATTAATTTAAAAATATCTACTCTCCTAAATGAAATTTGTACATCTCTTTTTGCACTGTCTCCATTTATATAACACAAATAATTAAGAATGTACCAAAGTTAGCATGCAGCAAATATAGCACAGCACAATTCTGCAAATTCAGTATCAGAAAAGGGTTGTGTCAATAATCAAATCTATTTGCATAAATTATTAAACAATATATAATATTGTAACATGTATCTACCTTTTCATAAATTAAGTGCTGGGCTCATTTTTTTCCTATGAGTTCTCTTAAAATTAACATGTGCCGCATAAATAATATAAACCTTATGTCTACAAACATTGCTGTCAAATTGATTTAAGAAACAGAATGTGATGGGGAAAAAAAAACATTGTGAAAATCTTTTTTATCTCAGAAAAATTTTCCAGGGAGCAAAAAATATATCCCCTTATATCAATAGTCAGATCTTTCCTAAGAAGTAAGCTAATTGAGCTGTTTGTGTTGATAAACTCCCTTTTCTCCAGACTGTTCCTCACTGAGCCATAATTATTTGCAATTTGCCTAAGTCGTCCATTTACTGATACGTCAAGCATGAAACAGAGGCAATTCCAGAAAATGGAAATGCTTCTCAAAATCAATCTTTGGGAAATAATGTGGTAGAAGTTACTGTGTGATAGAAGACTACCTTATAACTGTCACATGGAGATGAATATTAATTTGTTGAGGTTAAGGTGGCTTTGTGCTTCATTTGTTGACTTTGCTTAGCCATCAGCAAGCAGCACAGTACAATTACTCCAGCAAAGCTATTTTTCTAACATGAGTTTTATGATTTTTATGTACTTACCAGTCAGCACACATAACAATGTCAAAATGTCCTTCCAGTTGAGAGACATCTGTCTCATTATCCCATCGTAAAATGCTAGAGGAAAAAAAGATTTTAAAAAAAAAAAAAGAAAAAAGGACTTACATCTTTCATCTTGAGATTTTTAAAGTATTAATATTATTCTTATGTGACACAGAAGTGTTTTAAAAAGTACACACTCGTTACTTTCAAAGATGAATGTAAAAATATCCTTCTGTACATTTTTAAGGTTTTAAATTTCAAAGCCAAAGAGCTATTTTTTATTATAACAGAAAGGCAATCCTCACAAGTTCTGATGAGTGGATCACCAACAAATACGCATTTCTGAATTAGTGGCACATGTATGGCTTCAGATTTTTACCCCTTAACACCACCGCACAAGGAAGTGAAGTCAAAGTATTGACAATCTGAATGAAACACAAATTTGCAGAATACATTGGAATTCATGGATCTCCGTTACATCTGGCAGGCAAGCCAGTTGTGTTTCTCATTGATGAAGTGAGCATTCACTTGGGCTGAAGGGAGGAGAGACAGGGCGAAAAAATACCAAGCTTAACTTCAATGCCAGCTGTGTTGCTTCAGGCAAGCTTAAAAATACAGCAGTACTGACTCTGTCAACACCTATTCTCTCATAGGTGACAAGTTATTTAATTCTAAGGTACCCAATAGTAGGGAAAAATGCACATATGTACAAAGTTCTTCTTTGTTTATAAATGTTGCCAATTTATGTAGCTGCCATGGAGAATTTCAGTACTTTGCTCCCATTTAAAAAACAGGAACTAGTATTGGAATTTACTGCATACTTAAAATATCATTACCCTGAAGATTTGAAGCTGCATTTCTATTTCAAGGTGATTTAAAAAAATAATCTATCCTTCTTTTTCATTTCCTTGTTATTTATAATAGAAAGTAGATAAATATTTATGGGAAAAGCACTTGTGGGGGAAGGGTCTAATCTGATCTTGTCAGGTTGTGCATGCTTATCTTAGTTTTGTATGAGTCTTGACCAAATAGACCCTTTAGTCTTCCCGCAGCTATAATCTACTTCTGGTTAAAAGCCATCTCCATTCACATCCTACTCCTAATATTTAACTGAGGATCAGTTATAATGTGTTCATTCAGAAATCTTCCCTAAGTATACAGGAAAAAAGGAAATTTTATACATCGACTATACTATATGCAAAAAAGGCTTGGAAATATGTAGATAGATAGATATAGAGCCATAAAGAATTAAGGTACCACAATATGCATGCACATGTGCACAGAACAAAATTTGAGAGAGAATGCTTTTAAAACATGGAAATTATGAAAGGAGAGGCCCAGTTGGTTGGGAAAGCTTTGATTACGTGGGGCTCAGTGTAACTGAACAGATCAGGACTCATTAGCCCATTTGCCCTCCTGGAATTTACTGTGTCAATCCAAAGAGAGAAAAGAGTAGATTAATTTAAATTTCCCCCCTCAAATTGAAAGTATTCCAGATTTTAGAAGCCTAGGTAGCTTTGCACACTGGCACGCAGCAGGCATCCAGTAGTGGAAAGTGACAAAGGAGAGTTCTCACTCTCAGCTGCTGGCTGCCTGCTGGCTACCAGCAGCTTTTTCAACCCTGTTTCCGTGGAAACTTAGGTTAGAATGGTGAAAATTAGGTAAAGGTAAGTTTTGTGGGTTTAAAGCACGCACTCTAATACTTTAAGAATCCTGAAGCAGAACTGGAAATTGGTAGATGAACTGTGAGCCTTAAAAGGCCACCTTTGGTTCTCATTGCTACAGAAACAGAGATCTGATCAGTACCACTATAGGGATTTGAATTATGATTTTTCCAACCCATATATTTACTATACTTCACACATGCAGTTCGGAAGGCAGCACAGGTGCCTCCTGGAAAAAAACCCAACCTCTCTCATGTTACTGTCAGGTTCCTGCTAAACATCCAAAATATAGCATTTTCTGTGCACACCTACCGTAGGCACGAAGGAGTTTGTGTGGGTAGGTAAAAGCTCAGAAACCATAACGCTGAGCAAAATATGGAAGTGATGAGTTGCCAGGAGCATGAGCAGTGGTGCAATGTGACTGGCACGTGTGCTGTCAGGAGTGAGCTAAGGGCCCCACATCCAGCCATAAGCCAGTCTTCCTCTCTTTTCCTGATCTAGCACCAGGGCTGCTCTTGGTCTCTAGCTTCAGTACAGTTGGATTCCTGAAGACATGATAATTATGCAAAGGCCAATAATAAATTTACACACAAGATTTTAAAAATCAAATTTGCCATAGATTTTCAAAAGGTACAGCAATATCTTTATTACTCTGGGGAAATAACCATGTAAACTAAAGATAATTTCTATGAAATAAATTCCAACGGGACTCATTCTGATCTCACTCAGGATGTATGCACACTGGTGGGAGAGGTGCAACTACAAGCTGTATATATTTATCCATGTTATCTTTAGCCAAGTGCTAGTATGACTAGTAAAGGAAGCGCAGCTAGGGTAAGTGAAGCTCAAGAATGGCTGCAGTCTCCAAAACTGTTTTGGTAGGTAACTCTGGGCTACCACATCTACACTGTTACCCGTTTAATGCTTCCACATATTTGCATGAGCTGCAATCAAACATCTGCATTCTGCACCTGTAAAGCAGACATGCCCCCGTATATCAGAGAATCAGAAACAATTCTGCTCAGAGTCAGCATTATTACACCATTAACACTGATGTCAGAATCAGCGTGATTCTGAATCAGAATCAGCTATTTTGAATTCTAGTGCTAATGAAAGTAGTGAATCAGAGTCAGGACGTATATAAATACCGTCAGCTAGCCATGCAAGTTCTTGTAATCCAAACACAATTCCTGAGTGTGAAGTACAGAAAAATCCACCGATATTGCAAAGCAACTCTGAGAAAGGTAAAGATATGTGTATGTGTATCTAAATGCACTTATCTATATGTAGTAAGGGGATGAGGAACAATAATTTTTGCAGGGGTTATTGAGGACGTGGCTCTTGGACTTAGTGGTCAGCTCTGAAAGAAATACCAAAGGCACCATGAAATAAAGGCTGATTGCATTTCCATTTAAAGAAAAGCACTGCTAGGAAACCGTGAAAAGAGTTAGCAACAGAAATCTGAAAATCTCAGTCTTTATGAAGTTTCCTTTAAAAAAATAGATATATCAGTGTAAAAATATCATACCACAAAAAGTCTTTTAAATCACCAGTATCATGTTGAGTGCCAACATGAAAAAAAAAATGCAAGCCTTGTTAATATTCTCCTCTTGGTCTTTTTCCAGTGATGCTAAATTAGTGGACATAAACCGCATTTTTCTAAAGCCACTTTTCTTCCAGCAAAATAAGAAGTTTTAAACTTATAATGTTTTTATGTCTTTCTTTTGAGGGAAGACACTACAGCACTAACTCCTGAAACTATTTTGTAAATTTGAAAAATGTGCTTTACTCTGTATTTCTGTCCAAGCCACACCTTCAATGGCTTTTTTGTAAAACAAAAACAAAAAAAATGCACAAACAACCAAACAACCCCCCAACATACTTAAGGCTGTGTAAAGCCACTCTTGACATTATTTTGTGCTGGCTTATTTTACTTATGCAGGTTTAGTTACTTGCAATTGAGAATAGGCAACTCAGTTTCAGCAGAAAAGGGTGTGAAACCCACTGGAAATATAAAACAGTTTGGGAGCTTTTTTTGCCTACAACAAGAACATTAAAAAATGAAATATGATGTGAGGGAAAAACAGTACTCCACTATTCAGCTAATACTTAAGTCAAACTGACGGTGGCTGAAACTTGGTACCCGGTGATGGCTGCTTTAAGGCCTGTATCAAATGCATTTGACCAGTTATCAGAGGAAAAGTACCTATTACTATAATTAGCAATCTTGATGGCAGTCCTAGCAAAAAGGACAAGGACTGAATGAGCTATGCAGAATGAACTATCCTCTCACGTGCAGAGGTGGCTTTTCCAGGTCAGGGATAAACATACTATCAAAATAGTCTGAGAAAATATGTACTGATGCTTTAGTTTCCTAGGCTGCCAACCGTACACCATTCTAAAGCAAGAAATTAATTTTTAAAACCCCAAACAACATACAACACAATCAAAGCATTTTTCCCCCCCACCCCTCCACTCCATCCCAAATTTATCTTTTAAATTGTCAAGAAAGCCAGAAAATTAGATTAGGTCAAGATAAAAAGAATTGTAATGATAACAAAACAAAAAGATCAGCTAAGAAAATAGAGACTTTAAGTACTACCAATGTACCCCCAAATATCACCTTGTATTTCAAAGAAAAAAAGCCACAAAAAAATAGCAAATGTTGCAGGGATAATTACAGCACCCAAGGCAGCTTCCCCTGTACAGTAATTCTCATTTATGGAGGATAGCCTGAGAAATGTTGACACTCTTCTTACACTGGTAAAGTATCTCAGCAATCTACAACAAAAGACCTGATTTTACCAGGTTTCTATTTCTTATGCAAAATTCCTCATTACTATTATTATTCAACTTCTGTTATTCAGTGTTTGTCTTCCTCATGTGTCTAGGCAGGCAACTTACATGAGAAAAAACAGGTTAAGTCTCTGATTGTTAAAACTTGAAACATTTCCAAGTCCCTCTGACATGTTCTTGTGGTGAATGGCATAGGCCAGAGTAGCTCTCAAGTTAGCAGAAAAGTAGTTGTGCAGATAAAGACAAAAAATCAAAATTAGAAGGACAAAAAACACAAAAGCCTTACTTGCTTCAAAATGTGTTAGTAGTTTTAATAAAGATAAAAAAATTTGTCCCACTTAGCAGATGAACAGCTACCAAGAACCCCTATCTACCCACCTCTTCTTTTCATATTTTAATTTAGGCTTCAGTCTTTGAAAAGCATTATCATTGGTAAGTATACAGCTTCAAGTAGAAGATTTTGTCTGGGGCTTTATATGACTTTTTCTATGACATTAACCAAGCAAGTTCATTAACACATTAACAAAAGGCATCACCAGGATGTTTCTCCACACCTTGGCCTTTGAGATTCTTCAGTTTTGTATCAAGATCAAGAAGATGGATTTTAATTTAGCGACAGAGGCAACGTGTGCATCTATCATTACAACTCCTCTGAGGAGTCTTGCAAATTTTCCCACTATCATTTCCTCACCTTTCTCATGATATTCTTTAGGTTGCCCCTAATTCTCCACCTTCTTTCACCTTCTGCCCTTCTTACCTTCACTGCTTCACTTTGCTTTGTTTTCTTATCCATGATCTCATTCCCTACAGTGCACACCTGGTTTGAAGGAACCCAGGTTAAATTTTCAACCACAGGTACACAACATCAACCATTCTCTCTTTTCTCTGACATTTCTAATCAGTTTGAATGTGATATTTACAACTGCTGAGGGACTTTTCCTTCAAACAATCTCCTTGCAGGTCTTGGCAACTTCCACATCATTTATCTACTCTTGTCAAAGTATACAGATGATTTTTTGCAGCTAGGCTCAAAATCTGCACTTCATCCTTATTCTCCTGGGCCTTCCTTCCCTCTTCACCCAGTAAAATCTTGCTATTCATTAGAATTTTTAATTTCACTATTTTCTGTTTGGGTTTTTTAAATTGTTTCTTACAGTTTTTTCAATGTGCTCTTCTAAAGACTGTCTTCCAACCTTTCCCACATTTCTTATAAATTCACAATGTTTCACCTCAACCTCCTCTTCCTCTGAATTGTACTTCTGGGCTATCTCATCCATAAAAGTTAAAGCCAACCACCCACTTCTCTGCTTCACACTGTATATCCACAACTCGGTATTTTTCACAGTCTCAGTCAGTGAGAAGCTCACTTCTAAAGTACAACAACGCATTATTGTTACCACCTCTTCTTGATCCCTTTGGACACAGCCATTAATTCCAGTTTGTAACCTAGATGTAGCTTAGATCTTCCTCTATAATCACATACCTCAGGTCTGTTCAAATTTTGCGTATTCTGTCTGCATAGCATCTCTAAGAAGTTTCTTATCTACCCACTCAGATTAAACTCTTGACCATGTCATCATCACTTACATCTTAACATCATGTTGTGGTTTAACCCCAGCTGGCAACTGAGCACCACACAGCCGCTTTCTCGCTCCCCCCCAGTGGAATGGGGGAGAGAATTGGAAGAGTAGAAGTCAGAAAACTCGTGGGTTGAGATAAAGACAGTTTAATAAGTAAAGCAAAAGCCATGCACACAAGCAAAGCAAAACAAGGAATTCATTCACTGCTTCCCATGAGCAGGCAGGTGTTCAGCCATCTTCAGGAAAGCAGGGCTCCATCATGCATAACGGTCACTTGGGAAGACAAAATGCCATCACTCTGAACGTCCCACTCTTCCTCCTTCTTCCCCCAGCTTTATAGGCTGAGCATGACGTCATATGACGTGGGATATCCCTTTGACCAGTTTGGGTCAGCTGTCCCAGTCATGTCCCCTCCCAGCTTCTTGTGTACCTTGCAGAGCATGGGAAGCTGAAAAGTCCTTGACTTGTATAAGCACTACCAAGCAACAACTAAAACATCAGTGTGTTATCAGTATTATTCTTAGCACAAATCAAAAACATAGCCTCATCCTAGCTACTACGAGGAAAATTAACTCCACCCCAGTCAAAACCAACACACATCACAATATTGTTCTCTCTGCTCTTGGAAAATGCAGTCTTGCCCTATTAATATTTATGCAGTAGGCTGCTGCAAAGATTGTTTTTGCTGCCTACAACCCTGATCTTGTCACTTTTCTCTTTGTACTCCTCCAGGTAAGTTGCAAGTCTTCTTTTCCACATGCTTCACAACAGTTCACTTCCCTATTTTTTATCTCTCATTCAATATTGAAAGGACAAGTCCCTTCTTTAGTCAGCCCTAATGTCAGTCTACATCTTCCACTTAACTTTTCAAGCAAGCCCCTTTACAATTTTCCTCCACGATGTTACCCATGAACATTCACAAACTTACTCCATTATCCTTGAAACTCTCCTTTAAAATAGTGCCTATAAAAACTGAAAAGGGGCCAGGCTGCTCTTGTGCCTCCAACTCTGTCTGTCATGCTGACTACTGTTATCCTCCTTCACCATATCTATCTCTGGTCTTACACCAGAGATTCTCTAACACAAACTGCCTTTTTGCTGTGTTTATACAATGCCTGGTACAACAATTCATGATGAAACCTCATCATGTTAATGTGATAATACCAAAGAAGAGAAAACACCAAAATCAACAACCCTTCTAACTTGAGATATTCTATGATTCTATGAGTTTATCTAGGTTTTCCTGCCTAAAAGTTCTTTTCTGAAAGTGTATGATAAAGTTACATACTTCCCTTACTCCTTATTCTGAGAACAAATTTTTCTCCCTGTTATTCTGTACAACATATTTTGCTAAAATTCAACTGAGAACATTACAGTTTTGTCTTCAAAAATAACATTTCTAACACACAATTGCTGCACACCAAAAGCTACTAAATTTTTGGGACATAATAAATACACTGCATGTAAATAAAAGTGTTGCAGAATAGTGTTTTCCATTTTGTAGACACACCACAGCCCAACATTCAGCACAAGTGTGGCTGGCTTTTTAAAAGAAGTGAGAATATCTTGTATAAAAATATTATTAATAAAATACACCACTGGTGTTTGTGAATTTGCCTTTTCACTTCCCTCCTCTACATCAATACATTCTAAATCAGTCTTTAGGAGATTCAGTACTGTTTTGAGCAAGGTTCATGTAGGACATTATGCACAAAATGACGGTTCTCACATTCTAATTCAGACTGATATGGTATAAAAAATACATAATTTCAAAATGCAGGACAGCATAAGCACATGTGGCACAACTGCACTGGCATGATCAGAGAATGAAAGCTTTGTAAAAGTTTGTGTAAAAATATGAAGGAAAAGAAGACGGTTTCTTGCTCTATGGAAAATGGTCTATCCATAAATACAGAGATGATAACCAAGGGAACAAGAAGAAAAAACAAAGAATGTCACATGAACCAGGCATGTCCAGAAGGACGGAATGGGAGGAAAAATTAAAAACAGCAAAGAAGATGTAACTCACAGGTGCTTAAATTCTGATGGCAGAAGGGACCACAATAAACAAACATACAAGATTTCAAATTTCTGTATCAAGCTCATAAATCTCAGGAGATGAATACACGTTTCAGAAAGATATCCAACTTGACTTAAAACACATTCACTGCTTACGAAACTACCACTTCCCATGGAAAGATGTTCTAATGTATTATTATTCTCTCATTTCAAATGTCAAATGTCAAATCTCATTTTTTTCTAGACTGAATTTGCCTAGCTTCAATTTCTACATCTTGTTAGGTACTTGTAAGCTAGATTAAAGAGTGATCGTCTATTAAAGATTTTTTCCCTACATGAGACTTTCAGATCAAAATCAATTCATTTCTTAACAATCAAGTAATTTCTTTGACAAGTTAAGTAAACAGAGCTCTCTAACTCTCTCATTTCCAGACCCTGATTCATTCTTCTGCCTCTTTCCTGAACCCCATTAATTTTCAGTATCTTCAGTTAATGTTGGAATAATTGAATATTAATGAAATAAACAAAGATAACACTGCAAGCATCATTTTGTCAAAATTTAAAGTCTGTCCCAATTTTCCTGTGTCTGTGGCAAAGACTATCTGAGAGTTCCTGTGAAGGAGAGACGCTACTGAAAGTGTGTAAAATGTACCTATAAAGGTAGAGCCAAGGTAGACAAGGAAGGGTAGACAAAGGTACAATGGTAACAGCATGAACCAGGAAACAATGTAAAAGTTGGGTAAAAAGATGGATACACAAAAGAGCATAGGCATAGAACAAATAATCTTCGATTCTAACACCTCATGGATGTTCTCCTTCAAAGCCCTGGGAAAAAAAGATGTAAGCTTTCTCATATACGTGGTCTCCACCTACTCTTTCTGTCCAGTCCAAGAAAGTACAAGAGGAATAGTTTTACCAAAAGCATGGTTTTTAAGCTAAGAGGAGACTATCACAAAATAGCCAAGGATTTGAGCAAGAATTATTTAAAATAATGCAATGCTCTACTATTCGCTAGCACCTAGCTTTTCTCCCTGTTCCTCCAAACACATAGAAATGTTTCTACAAAGCTTGCTAATTTTTCAATTTTTTCTCTTTCACGTAAAGAAGACAGACAAAACCACAATGCAATTTAAAATAAATTGCAGCTTCATTAAGTCAACACAACTGAGTGAAATACCCAAATAGCAGAGGCTTGGAAGTCAGTGAAAGTCAGGTGGTATGGCGAAACGGTAAAGAAGATTATTAGAACATTCCTCCAAAAGTTGAAGTCACACCCAAATGAAGAAAGGATCACAAACTTGGAAAATCAAATATAATAATAAAATTAGGCAGGCCAAAAATGAGTGTACTCTTTCTTTTGTTCTAAATCTTCCTGCCAGCTGATAACGAGGATATAGAATGAGCACTCACAGAGGATAACAACATTTCAGAGAGGTGATATTAATTCTTTGCATTGGTGTTCACTGTAGAAGAAACTGAAGACAATTTCACCACAGAAGCCTTTTTTTGATATGTCTTCTGTAAAAGGAAGTCCTGCTTTATAAAACTTGAGCTCTTCAAAGGTGTCAACAAGTATTCAGATAAGGGTGATCTGCTTAACACAGGCTGCATCTGTTTCCAAAAGGCTACTGGCAAAAGATCGTCACCAATAACATTTAAGGAAAGTAGACAGCCACTGGAGTAGAGCCCTGGCATGGCTAAATAACGGAACAAAAGACAGGGAACAGGGTAGTAGTAAATGGTCAGTTATCACAATGGAGGGAGATAATCAGTGGAGTTCCCCTGGGACCTGTTCTATTCAACATGTTCACAGGAGATGAGCACTGAGGTGGCAAAGCTTGCTCATGTTAAGAAGTTATTCAAGATAGTAAGGAAAAGAGTCGACTGTGAAGAATTGCAGAAGGATGAAACTGAGCAATTCGACAATAAAATGACAGATGAAATTGCAGATGAAATGCAAAGTGCGCAAAAGTAAAAAAATATTCTGGCTTGATAAAGAAAATGAAGGTCTTCAAACTGACCGTCACTGGAAAGCTCCTGATGTAGTGACAGGCAGTGTCATGAAAATATTAGCTCAGTGCTCAACTGCAGTCAAAGAAGCAAATCACTGTTAGGCATTTTTAGAAGAGGAACAGGAAGCATAATTATTCCACTACATATATCTATCATTTATGAACTTTGAATGCAGTACTGATCGCCCTCATCTGAAAATGAGTAGATTGAAACTGGAAAAGATTCAGAGCAAGGCAAATATGATCCGAGGTATGGAATGGTTTCCACATGAGTTGAGTCTTCTGTGATAGAGAGCTACTAATTCCCAATGGGCATGAACAAACAGTTCATT
The DNA here is from genome assembly GCF_963921805.1 of Phalacrocorax carbo. Lineage (NCBI taxonomy): Eukaryota > Metazoa > Chordata > Aves > Suliformes > Phalacrocoracidae > Phalacrocorax > Phalacrocorax carbo. The sequence continues at coordinate 20,887,935 of NC_087515.1, forward strand.
GTTTCTTGCCACACGTACATAAAGCGATTGAATTAAGACAGGAGGAACCAGGAGCCTTTCCTTTCTAGGAGATGTTCCTTGTGGCAGCTTCTTCCTTGCCAGTAGATGCTGTTGGGCAAGAGTGTTATATGAGGAGACTGGAAAAGTAGTTGGAAGACCAGGATTCCTTCAGGGTTGCTAAGCTGACAAACAGAACAAGTTCAATAAATATGTTTTCAAAAAGTTTGAGTTTAGCAACACAGGTCATTTTGATGAATGAAAACAGAGAGAAAGTCTTTATTAATGTTGTTCTATGTTGACAGAACCTGTTACGTGACCAGATGCAATCAGGAAGGTTAGAAAGTTGACATATTTGATAAACATTACAGTGAGTTAAAATATTCACTTGTTGGCTGTTACAGTGAAAGAGCTAATTAATATAAGAATGGAATCAGGATGATATAGTTCAGTGCTCTGTCATTGAGACCTCACCCACTATTATACTGGATGCCATTTAGTCTTTAGAAGACTATTTTTTTCTTTTTAGGTTTAATTCTGGAAGCTAATAATTTCATTACATTTGTGAGGAACACTAAAATCTCGGATAAGATTATAACCTGTTAACATTTAAGGAGAAGGTATTGTCACTTTTAGTCACATTCTTGGTATGGGTTCTAATGTTGACTATAGAATGAACAAAGTGTACACGATACATTTTTACTAATCACATCAAAGGGTGCATCACACCACAAGCATTTCTCTCACTGACTTGATGCTATATGTACTTGTTTGCACTCCTATGTGGAAGGTAATCTCTCTGAGGCAACTCTTAGTAAAACAATAGACTTGTCCACCGCTAAATCTCACAGGTCCCATATCAGCAATAAGTATACAAATTTTGTTCTTAACAGGTTTGGTCTTCTCACAGAAGGGAATCTGATGGGAAAAAAAGTTCCCTGGTAGGTAAGACAGACAGTCTCTTAACCTTTAGACTATACTGCAAGCCTTCCTCTTTGATAAAGCTTTTCCATCATAACATTTGTAATAACAACAATTTTTCAAAATTCTACTACGGAAACCCCTGCTTCAGGAGGATTTCCATACTAAAATAAAGAAAAAGAGCAGAGATTCCTTGACTTTGTTATTGCTAATTTAATCATAGGTGGACATGTTCAAAACAATGATATAATACATGTCAAACTAATAACAGTTGATGGTACTAAGACGGCTATTAGGATAACTCATATATTAAGTTTTGGGGTAAACAATGTGATTCACGGGTAATTTTTGAACTGTGAAAAAAAAAAAAATCGTCAAACCCATACATGGTATTAATAATTCACCTTACTACGGCAAGTCATTATTAGTAACTTGGTGGCATTACTGTACCTATTTCCAGTAAGCCTAAGCAAGAAATTCTGAAATACTTATGGAAGCTAAAAATAAAATAGAATTGTATATCCACTGCTGAAGTAAACTGTTTACTAAATATCTATTATTACATTATAACACATAATATGACAAACTGCCAGTTTGGCTTACATTACTGTACTTTTAAACAATAATCAAGAGTTGGCAGAGAGCTAGATAAGTGCTCATTTACTGCATTTTGTATAAAACTAAATAAATAAACGTATGGCAGGTTGTCCTAATCTAACTTCTCTTGGCTGATACTGGATTGTTCCTTTTTGTGCCATACATCTTTTGGCATATTTTCCAAGACTAGACTTAAATGTCTGGAACAGTCACAAACTGACTCTCATACTGATAATTTCTGCTCCATGTGCAAGGAAAAGAGTAAAAGATTCCGATGTGACATGAAGGTGCAGTGAGAAGGCTCTATTCTGAATTATCTTTCATACGGAAAGAATCTTGTAACTTTGCACTGGACACTGTGCAAAGTTCCAAGACTTGACTCCGTTTAAATAATATGTTAGTGAGGAATGTGCAGTAAGTCATTCACTTAAATACATCACTACATTAATTTGCCTGCAAGCTCTGATCAACGTAAAAGAAGTCACCTAACATCACTTTGCATGCCAGTGTTACATTTTTCCCTATAAAACACTACTTTTTCTTGTGATCACACCACACCCTCCCCCCCCCATTATCATTATATCACTAAGGTTTTTGGTTGTAGCAAAAGTGAATCAGGGATACGGTAATATTTCAGATTTTACATCAGCCTTTTTGTTTCTTAAAGGCCTTGAGAAGTGATAAAGTAACTTTATTACTGCCTTCATCACATGTCATTACTGAATCTGAAAGACTGATCCATCCATTAGTACTTCTCAAATAACTAACCAAAGCACAACCTTAATTTTGACAGGAGAAATCAACTATTAAGGTGTGTAAGATAGAGAAATTCAAGATGATAATTATTTTGGGGATCAGACAGTCATTTGAATACTTACTTTACAAAAAGTTACATATTACAACAAATCTGCAACAGCCTTAAGAATGTTGAACTAAAAATCAAATTATGTGTTTATTATAATAAGCCTTATGTTCTGATATAGTACTAGACTTTATTTTGTATTTTAATTATTTTATTTATGCAAATAAGGCCCCAAATGCTATTGCACTCAAGAAGTTAAACACTTGACATTTTTACTCCTTAAAATGCAACATTTTATGACGTCTAGATATGTTTATTAATTAGTGATTATTAACACCCAGTAAACAACATCATGTCTTGTAAAAACACAATCTTTCTTCACAGCGTGAGGCTGAAATCTATTATTCACTGATTCCATATGCTGAAATACACTCAAATGATCACAAATGACCTTAAGCATTAGATAAATGTAAATGAGGACAGGGTAGAAAATGTGCTTTTGATTGATATCTAAAAGACCAGGTTTGAAGTCTTGACAAGGGATGAAATCTGAAATCTCATACAAAGTAGATGGCAATTGGCAATCTACAAAATCTAAGCTTCTGGATGGACGTACCACACAGCCTCTCCTCAGCAGGGATGAGTGTCTGAGGCTGCTCACAAGAAGCGTTCAGCACATGGAACCTGAAAGACCGTTCCTGGGGCCCGCATGGCCTTTGTCTACTTGGCAGGCACTTATTAGGATGCAGAGATATATCTCTAAGTTATATGCATGTACACCCTAATGAAGGCAGAATTTTTCTAACCCTAAGTGCTCACTTAAAAGAACTTCTCCACACAGAATGGCTACATAAGCGTAGGGATAAATGATGTGAATGATAGCCATTAAAATTGTATGGGTTTAACCCTCTATGTTAATAAGCTTATTCTGCCGTAACAGCTTGCCTTTCTCAGCCCTTTTTCAGCTTTACTTTTGTCACTTTGAGAAGGACTGAGAGCCCTTCTGGAATGAGAATCATCATAAAAAACCAAAAAGATTTAGTCACACAAATAAGACTGCACTGTTTGCTCTTAGGTAGCCATCTCAAAGCACATTCTAATCCTCAGCCCTATACCACGAATATGAAGTACTTTGCAATTTACTTTTAAAATACTAGAAGAGATGAACACACTTCAGATTTTCAGCTGCTTCCAGTCCCTGCAACTGGAGATGCTTCAATGAAATATAGTAAACAGCTAACCTCGGTGGCACCACCTATTACAGGGTGGGTCTGGAAGGGCTCTGGACATGATCTGAAACCAAATTCCCTGAACCTCTACAACACTCACCCTCCACAGCGTGCCTTTGGGGCTAACTCGGAGATAACAGAGCTGGTGCACTATGAGAAAAGATGTTGGGTGTGCCCTGCACCTTAGGACATAGCCAGTGAGAGAAGGGCCGCAGGGCACTGTGCCTGGCTCTCATGCTCCCCCATCCGCAACAATATGACACTGATTGCGCAGATGGGATGACCAAAAAACCTATGGATGCTCTGACAACATCCACCTCAGGGGAAAATGGGATTTGTTGCCACCCTGAATTCTCAGAGCTATTTAAAATGAAGCCTGCCAGCAATTTAGGCACATTCATTCCAAGACTCATATTCAGTACAATGGGTAACGTTGACTCTGAAGCAGCCAGATTTCAACCGTGCACTAAACCACAGGTTGAAAAGACATAGTGTGTGTTAAAAAAAAAATAAAAAGGAAAGAGAAGTTATGTCACCAAGATTAATCATACTGTATTTGCTATGTTGAAAAGCAATAGTAATTTTTTTTTAGTAGTTCCAAATTCCTCTTTTGCATCACTTACCTACTTATATCGTATATACATCTATGTCAGTGTAAGTAATACAGGTCACGCTTTCGTATACATTTCACATTTACATTAAATGTACAATTACATGCAATAATCAGTAAAACAGTTTAGTAGAATCTTACCAGCTTGATACTTTCTGAGCCTTAAATACTCCTGCATTCTGGTTTCTTGTGATGATCTCATTCACATCTGTAGCATATTCATTAAGGATCATCTATAAAACTACAGCGGTAATAAAAACAATTAAAAAATACTTTTTCCATTGTTATTACCTTATAATGTCTTTTATCTGTTTGGTCGTCTTTAATCTGTGCTCATAGTCAGTCTTTTCAGAGGCATAAGTTTTACACTGTTACTCCAGCACATCAGCCATAAATCTATGCAGGAACTTGCTCCTGTTGCCTACCTCTACAGACTGGATCAACTAGATCACAGTGCTGAGGTTTTGGAGGCTTATGTGTTTTGAGTTTCTGCCCTGCCACAAGACACGTACCTTTGTTCCTGGCTCTATCTGGGTGAAATACAACACACAACAGGAGCACCTTATCCTATAGGCAAGGGAGTTTCTAGTCCATTTGCTTTCTTGAGAATGATTTGGAACCACCATAAAAGATAGTACAAGGATACTACAAAGTAATAAATGCCTTTTCTTCCCCACAGGCACTGCAACAGTGCCTCAGCCTCATGTCTCAGTGCCTCAGGCTCATGTCTCAGCTTCTTTCAGTTTTGAAGATCAGGTCACAAAATTGGGTAGCCATTCAGGCAGGCCAAAGCAAAGGCTGTCACTGAAAAGTTTCAAGGGAAGCTCTGCCCAGTCATCTCTGCCTAGAAAGATAATCTTCATAATCAATCATTTGTGGTTAGTGAGAAGCCATAGGAAGGAATAGGTATAGTAAGTAACCAAGGAACCATAAGAATACTAAATGGCACCCAGTGTGAACCCATACATATTTGAATGATTCAATCTCAAATTTAAAGGTTATCTTAAAAGGACAATTTTGATAAAGATGTCAATGATCACTCTTATTTAAGGTACAGGAACTCTGATGCTAATTAGGAGGATGTTTCTAGGTGCACAAAATATGTTGAATTCTTCTTTGCAAGTGCTCTTATAAGAAAGTTGAACATAGTGTCAGGCTAATTTAAAACACCACTAATGTACCTTTTTATTTGCTTTGCTGAAATCACATAATTGTCCTTCCAACACAGTTGACTCTTTAAGAAGAGTTATTTTAGGAAAGCCTCTCTTCAAACAATGAGAAAGAAACAACAACTGATATTTTGTGAAGCCAAAACCTAGAAGTGGAATGACAGAAAACTGGTTTAAACAAATCTCTGTAGTTTGGATATGCCTTTTAAATCTTTTCCAAAATATGCAATGAGAAGTAGTAATGACTGCGCTATGCCTGTGAAGGAAAAGGAAGGCATAAATAATTCCACGAGCAAAGTATTCTGTTTTGAAGTAGAGGCAGAAGTAACATTGCTATAAATTAGCTACACTGCACTTAAATTACATAACTGAGCAAACTACTAATAATTGTCATAAGCATGTTAACACTAGCTTTTTAAAATAATTTATAAGTCTATGTCCTCAGGCATTCAGGCTGAACATGACCTTTCTAACCTAAATTTCCCAGGACTGTTGAAAGATCCATACACTATATTTTAATGGCCATTATAGTGCATTGCAACAATGTTTTGTATTATTGATGCTTTCAGACAGTAGTTCAAGTCACTACTGCATGGTGTGAAACAGAGCTAAGGCAGAAAGTACACAGCCTCTGAAATAGGAGACAATTTTTACTGAAAATGAACCTCATCCTCAGATTTGGACATGTCAAACCGAGTATAGACACTTCCAGTGTTCTGGAGAAACAGAATCTGATGTTCATGATTGACTATGTCATGGATATTACCTAAGTTGGAAAATTTGTATCTGAATGCATATCACCCAAAACTACAATGGGGGCTGAATCTGATAACTCTGCCTATGTATAACTTTATTATTCACTTGAAATATCTGTATTTTTCTTTGTAATACTTTAAATGATCCAGAAAGAACTTAGACAAAACATCCTAAACCAACAGTAAAGTTCTGAGCAAAGCTGCAAAGCAATAACATCTGTCCTTATTTTATTGATTTTGCAATATGATTTGTTAATCAATTAAAATCTGCCCATGATAAGCAAAAGGAGTGAAATCTTTTAAATGGACTGGTAACTCAAATCATAGCCTTTTAAAGACTTCCATAAACCTCATGCATAAGACCATTGATTAATATGAAATATAGTTATATATTTCACAGTGAAATGATTAAAATGACAATGATTTGAAATTAACATATTCATAAATTGTTTTAACCCATAACATTTCAATCACATATCCTACTACAGATATTGAAAACATACATGCTGAATACTTCATGTGGCAGTATGAAATGGAGAACAATATGAAGAATGTAAAAAATTAAAAGAAAAATCAAATCCTCAAAAGCTTCAGACTTCACAAAGCAAAGCTGTTAGTTACGCTCACTGAATAGCGATAACAACAACAAAACCAACAATAATTATGATGATGATGATAATATAAAGGCAGATTCTCAGATGCAATGCACTATTGCCAGGTCGATTTTCAATTACATTTCACTGATGTATTCATTTGTTTCTTAATGTGCTCATCTTGCCCATTAAGAATAATTAGCAGGCTTGCTTGGTGATTTCCTGGCTTCTGACAGTGATTTTTTCTCTTTTTTGTTGACAACCACTTTTACTTTTTGGAAAGTAATTTTTGGATATTATAGTATGACTGGCATGTAATTTAAGCTTCCTAAGAAATTTAAAGAGAAGATGTAAACAGTAATTTTTAAACAAGATTATTTTAATCTGTAATACCTACATAAAAAGCATAATACTAGGCATTAACTATTCCTGAAGAGCAGAATCTAGAAAAGAAAACAGTCTTTTATCCCACATTAATTTGGTATGCTAAACACTTAAAAAATACCATCAGCAATAATAAAAATTAGCAGAATCCATCATTTGTAGTCTGTGGCACTTGGGGCCAAATACTATTTCCAATTACACTAAACATTCTTACTGATTTCAGTGAGTCTGGTGTGGCTGAAACAGATCTACATTTAGCCTAAACTTCTGTTATAGCTAGTCACTATAGAAAAGAATGCAAAAGAAAATCACCATAAGACAGGTCATAAAATTACTACTGAAGTCCATAAAACACATAAAATGCCACATAAATTTTATTATGTGCACTTTTAAGAATACATTCCACCTACACTGTAAAGTTCTTAGTCTGCTGCACTTTGGCACCCTGCTAATATTAAGCCCATTGTAAAATCCAACACAATAAAAGCACTTTGAATGCTGAGCCTTCAGAGCACCAAATGTTAAAAAAGAAAAATAAATTCCTGTTAGAGCTTTCCACCAATCACTTCTCTGAAAGTGATTCACTGAGTGAATACAGATGAAGGCTTCTTGTAATACTTTGGGAAATAAAGAATATTTCTAAGACATATTGTGAAAAACTAAGGTGTGCTAATTAGATGACATTAACAGTATCTTTTTTCAGGGGAAAAAAAAGCACTTTAATTTGTTTAATTCCAAAGACTGAGTGAATACTTTTAGCACTCACCAATTTTCCTTGCTATAGGAGACTTCTACATTTCAAAAAAGTTCAGGTATGTTTATGGAATCTGCTATGCAAGATATTTGCTGACTTGATGATTACTGAGCTCACCTGAAGCTTTCTGTGGGTAAAATGGCCCTTTGTTAAATACCTATGCTTCTATAAAACCCCAGTTTGTTTTGTTAGGCTAGTTTCGAAACACTTTTTTTCTCCCACATTTTTTATCTTCGTAATGACATAGAAGAAAGATTGCAAGGGGTGATGGTGGTTAAAATACACAGAATAATGAGTACTTCCTCCTCAAGACATGAGTATAACGAACTAGAATTTAACAAAATAAGAATCCCTGGAACACAACTGAGAACTTGCATTTTCAATAAAAAGGAGACTTTTTATAAGGCTTCCTTCAAGTTTTAAAAGATATGATCTAGGATTGGCTGTTTTTCCATGAAATTGTTAAAGTGTTGTAAGCAATTACAGTTATACTGGTTAACTCTGAAAAAGTCTTTTTAAAGGTAGCAGCTAATATTATTGCACTACATCGTCTCCTGTTTTAACAATCATGGGCAACTGCCATTTTTTAAGCCACAAATTAATTTAACTTGTTTTCTCACTAAGTACTCATTATGTTAGCTCTCAAATACATAAAAAACTTAAATCTAAATAATTCTGATGATGCAGTGGCCAAAACCTGAAAAACTGGTCTGCCTTAAAATGCAAATGGAAAGATTACCAAGGAACAAAAGCAAATAGATATCTTCCTTTTTTTTCCTCTCAATTTCTAAGGGCTATTAGTATTCACTGTATATATCTGTTCTTGTTCTGTGCTGATATTTAATGTGGCCACAAATTATGCTCACTCATTCTCTCGCTTAGCCAAAGTCCAGTTCAATTTTCTGAACTATGTGTTCATATTAGAAGGGCATAATAGCAATTTATTCTAATGTAAGAAATAAAATAAAATACTTTCTACATGGGACAGAGGAGTTTTGCAACCTTACATCAAGAGAAATAATGATAAATTGATAATTGATTAAGCACACCAAATGGATAATTTGTAGGCAGTTAGAACTTAGCAGCAACAATGAAACTCTGCATTTCAACATACACTGGAAAAGCTATGACAATTTACAAATACTGGGTATGTTTTAAGAGGCTAGTATCTGAAACAAAAAAAAAAAATCTAGTTCTTCTGCAAAACAAATATGTGAAGGGGAGCTAATGATTTGATTCACTGCTACACCTCCTGTAATGTGCAGCATACACACAAGGAATCTTTCAGGACTCAACCATAAGAAAAATATTTACTACCATACTTGCTCTACACCAACACGTACATTTTTAATTAAAGAAGAAAATGTGGCATTTATTGTGGGGGAAGCTGTAGCTCTGTTCAAGATATTCTACATCTATTTTTTAATTACTTATGTGGGGACTTTTTCCTAATATACCCCATGCTGTCTGTCTTTATATCGATTGTTACTCAGCCAGTAAAAAGGAACGAGCACAACAAACCAGTTTTCTATCTGAATAAGGATACTTTTGATGGCCTTTTCATTTCCATCAGTTAACAGAACTTCTTTGACATCTGCAGAAATAGCAACCTGAAAAAAAGAGCACAGCAAACAATGAGCAAATATGCTTGTCTGTGTGGAAGTGAAGACAGGAGTGACAAGCCTTCAGTATCATGCTTCCTCACCTATTTCTCTGTAACAATCTTCAATCTTTTTTCATTTTATGTCTGCATTATTTTAATCATTCAATCAAATCAGTCAATACTTTTATCATTCCATTTGCGGGAGCCTCTATCTTGCTATCATTCTGTTCCGTAATTGCATTGTGACAGCGGATGATGGTATTCTGAGAGGCTTTCATTTGCGGGCTTCTGTTTATCTAGTAGAGCCATCATACAAGGCTGTCACTCTGCCTTTCAGCTTGCTTCTGTCTGACTGCCTGATGCCCTTCATATAACTTTGCATTGCAGGCAGATGGCTTTGTAAGGGTAATTTTTTTGTGAGCTTTGACATGCTCGCACATTGGGCTGTAACCTCGACACATTGTATAAGAGCGACAGGTTTGTCAAATGCCAATCAGTGTAACAATATGCTTTTATTTGTAGAGACATAAAAACTTGTCTAATGCACTGCACTGCTACATAATATCTCCTGAATACATGACTCAGAACCCAGAGAATGGTGAACGACTCTCCTGAATGGCCAATCTAATTCAAAAGAATCTAATTACCGAGAGCTCTGGATCATGTTTGTTGGTGTAATAATGCAGGCAAAACATTAGCAGCTATATCATGGTGCTCCAACTGTGATTCGCCAGGCTATTCCTGTATCTTAGCAAATGGGACTATAATCTGAAAAAAAAAATGCTTCAGCTATGGCAATGAAAGACAGACCGTACGTGGCCTGGAATATCACAACAAGGGATATTGACTACACGGAGGTAAAATGTTTCTGCTCATCGAGGCAACCATAAAATCAATATGATACGAAAGCAAGTCAATCTAGAAGGTCTCTCAAGACTCTGCAGCTTGACCGCAGCTGAGGCTGTTGACAGTTCTCTGACCCAGCAGTTGGAGGCACTGGAACATTTTTCCTTTTGTTTCTTCCTCTGAATGGGATTGGAATTGAGAAAAGACCTACCATGAGCCCAGCCAAGCATGTCATGCCACCCCCTAGCTCACACACAGCAAGGTCCCTGAAAGAGAGAAAGGAAATGGTAGAACCCATACAAATTAGATGAAAATGGTCAGAGAGACATATATGTTACAAGAACAAATTGCCATCTGCAGTAAGAACTCAGCTACCAGGAAGTTGTAGAGACATGACTAGGCTACCTCATGTCGTTTTGCGTTTTAAAAATAATTATGAAATAGAAAAGTCACAAAGCAGGCAAATCAGTGGGGGTTCCCTCATTAGCGTTCAGTGCAACATTACCACCGCTGAGCTGAAAAATCTGAGAAGGTTCCCTTTTTTCCCCTGTCAATGGCTCTGTCTTTTAGAACTAAACTAGCTAGAGTAGCGAAAGATAATTGTTAGGAAAGGATAACAATGTTAATCCACATTCATTCTTGCAAAAACAGTTAGAGAAGTAAATGGGGAAATTAATATTATTTATATATCTCTCCATATAGTTATGCCTAAAAGCCTTTTTAGATTAAAAAGAGAGAAGTTTTAAAACAAGCCATATACCACAAAGCAATTACACATGAAGAAATCTGATCCTTCAATTAGCACTTAAAACTGCAAGTGACCTACAAACAATGCTGTTATGAACAATGATGGGAACAGCAAACAGTTAAGCCACGGAAAACTAAACGAAGTTAGTGTCAAGAGCCTAAACCGAGCTCGAGGAGAGGGTTGAATACATGGTCTAAAAGGCTGCTTTTAACTTAAGACCATACTGCGCTGTTATTAAGACGTGCATGTGAAATATAATTTGGCGCAGAGAGCGTGCCGGATGGAAGCTTGCAGGGGGAGCCATAAAGAATGTCCTCCAGAGCCATGGCCTGCCCCAGGAGGGGAGGAGGGAGGGATGCTGACCCCGCGCCGAAACTGCGTGAAGCGGCGTCTACGGCAAGGCAGTGCCTCAGTTTAGGAACACGCTGCTTTATAGCTAAGTCTGCGGCAACAGTTACAGCTGGCAGAAATGTTCCCACTGAGACATTTTTGACAGGCAGAAAACAGAATTTCAGCTAAACAGATTTTTTTTTTTTGCGCACCTTTTCTTCTCCCCTAAAATGCCAACATTTGAAAATCTACTTTTACATGAAAGTATTACCTCCCTACTCACTCGACACAGATATTTAGGAAGAGAATCTAGGATGCCATATCAGTATCAGTATACAGATGCTGATATTTTGTTCACTGACACCAGAGGACTAGGCTGTATAACTGTATACTAATGCTCGCTGTCTGGATGGGATAGATTTATTTTTCTTAGACTCAACAGATTTTATTTGAAAAAAGTCTAGTTGTCCTATTTAAGGGAAATGAGGCAAAAGATGGACATAGTTCGAAGGAACAAGCTGTACATAAAACCAATGAGAATATAAAACAGATGTAGGAAATTTGAAGTTTGTGGTTTAAATAGAATGATTATAGATTTTTCCTCACATAAGTTTTTATTTTTCTAAACCATATATGTCATATATAAAAAATATATTCATATGGTTATATATATAAGATTTACAAGGCACTTAATCCTTTATGAGAGTCATGCTTATTGAAATAAACACAGAAAGTATCTAGTGTGGGGTTTTAGTGCATTTTGAGCCAAATTTTTATGTACATACACACATATACACATACATATTTATGCATATAAATAATTTAATTCTATGCAAAGTTCTCTTATTAGCAATTTTAAAAAAAATCATACCCATCTCTCAGGCAGTATTTAGTGACATTTATCAATGAGTATTAAAATAAGAAACTCTACTCTGAGCATACTGTTGAGAGGGCATAGTCCTGAGAAATCAGGATGTGAAACTGCTCATTTCCTCCACAGAAGTTTGACTGATCGCTGTCTCCAAGTATCCAGGCTTGTATACTCAAACTAGGAAAATTCCCTTTTAGTGAGCAGCACAGGGAGGTTTGCTGTGAAGAGCCTCTGAGAACAAGCAGATCGTATAAGCCACGGCATGGGGCTGGATGGCAAAGTGCTACAGGGACACCACCAAAGCAGCAAAAGTCACACAATGCAATGTCCAGCTAAGCCCGGAGGAAGGAGCAGCAACTACCAGATTAGGTGTGTTAGTTGCCTCCTCTAATGGGGTGGCCTTGGTTCAGGTGGCGGACTGAGTAGAAATGACGCTTTATGAGCCAGGGCATGCTTTAGTGCCAGGTCTTTGATTTCAGATAGTCTGAGCAAGCTGCAGGAAACAGCTCACAGCTGATACACTATCAGTTTTGGTACAAGGGGCAGGGACTTACAGCTCGGTCTTTCCTGTTTTACCAATACCATATGTACACAGGCTGAGGGATTTTGTACATTCCGAGCTAGTTTACCTGGTGTTAGCCTTGTACCCTCACTCAGAACACAATTTATGCCTCCAAATGCATTGTTATAATGGCTTTTCTTGCACCCCATTCATCCTCTGGACAATGAAACTTCAAGGATTTCCAAGTGCAAAGCTCTGTACACTCAAGCGGAAAGAGAGAGGATGCAGGATAGATTTTGTATTTAGGTGTTCCTATTGGAGCCTTGATAACTGTCTTCTACAAGTTTAGAAAATGTGGAAAAAAAAAAAAAACCAACCCAAAACAAATAAAAGTGCAGGATGTATCAAAATTGTTTCATAACATTTAAATACAGGTGCAAATTCCTCCATTGCTATATGCAGTGTTTATTATGTATTTTATCAGGTAGTGTTTTGCTTGCTTTTGCAACAGATGTCAGTTTAAAGAATGTCTTTTATTTTTCCTGACCTTCACAATCAGTACTGATCGATTGGAGCTTCACTTTTGTTTCCCAAAAATCAAAGTGAAATAAAACGCCTTGAGTGGAAATCAAAAGTCTTTGACATATAGCAGAAAGCTTGCTGTGCAATATTAGTACCCAAAGGCAGCTCAGAATTCTTTGTTAAGAGCAACATGCTTTCACCTTGAACATTTTAAATTAAATCTGAAGACTTAAATCATAGCAATCTTTACCATGCAGATACAATAAAACTAACAGATTGGAAAATATTTTTTTACGTTTAACTCTGTACCTGAATATTTCATTGTGCTTTAGGCAGTAGTAAGCCAGCACTTCTTCAGATGGCCAGAGACCTATAAAACAAAGATATATGCCTTCTTAGAGCAGAATTTTTTTTTGTCTAAAATAATACATATTACCATTTGCAAACCTCTACCAACTCTTTCATTTTCTAAATTTGCCAAAATACCACGGAATAAAGAAATAAATAAGACTTTTAATAGAAGACTTCTCATTTAAGCATTGGAACTGAATATTTCATAGATTTCATCCTGACTAATGATCAGAAATGTACTTTATAGATACACACACACATAAACATACACATGTATCTATCTATTTATATACATACAATTGTCAGGGCTTTAAAAGCTATAAAAAATTTACTTCTATGAAACTTCCAACATTTGGGCATTCACATGAACGTCAAACTGTTTGTACCAGGCCAGATGCGAGGCCCACCTTGCCTTGTAGTCTGTTTCTAACAGTGGACAGGAGCCCCCTCCTTTTTCATTTGCTGTCCTCTACAGGCATTGCATTTCTTCCCAGTTTCTTTTTATTTAGCTCCCTTTCTCTTAGGTTTGGTTAGGTCAGGCATCAGTCTGACTGTACGGGGCACTGACCAGCAACACATGCTAAGGACAAATACAGGACTAGGGCAATACCCGGTTGTGGCTCAAGAAGTTCCCGAGGAAGAGAGGAGACACAAGCAGTAAGTTCTGTTTAATAGTCACCAAAGGATTTTTCTAGTTGTTCTACGGACTGCAGTGAACTTTCCATAGCTGCAATGTCCCGTTGCAGGAAGTGCCACAGTTTTACCATGTGGTATAAATAAACATCTCCTCTCTCTTTTTTCGCACTTGCCTCCCTGTCATTTTCATTTGAGGCCCTCTGATCCTTATATGGGAATAGACATGAGCAATCACACTTTTTTTCACCTAATTTGTACTATTCATGACTTTATAAGCTTCCACCATACAACTTACACCGGTAATTGTCAAGGCATCCATGCAAATTTACCCCTCCCACACCATTCACTCACGAAACTTGCCGTTTAGTCAGACCAGTTTCCCACCTCACTCGAACATCTAACTGAAGTGCCATGGCCCGCGGAGAGGGCAGCACAGATTCTGCGTGGCTTGCATGCTGTCATGCAGGTACCAGTCTGCATCACTGGCACTTGAGTTACGTTCCCAAAGTTCAGGGAGGATGAATCAAAGGCATATGCGACCAAATTACAGCTGTGTGTGTTTTCCATCTGTTGTTGCTTAGCAATGAAAAAACATGCTGTCTGTCTATCGATGGGTAAAAACCAGGGTTAGCCTCCCCCCCCCCCCATAGACAGCATTATTAATTAACATGACAGAAACTTAATATTACGAACTAGGCACTTTAACGGTTTCAGTAAACTTAACAACAGACATGTGGGAGCACCCTTTAAATATGTCTAGACAGGTAAACTGGATTCCATGCAGCGTACTATGTATGTGCGTACTCTAGACCATTTTAAAAAAAATTTTTATTCCTGAGACTTTAAAAACATTACAACATATTTAATTGAAGCAGAAGTTTGGGAGAAAAACTGTCTTCCTTTTAAATCACTTAGAGTCTGATTGTAACTATCAAATATATAATTCTTCCTTTCCATCCAGTAAGTATTCTGAACTACCCTTACTCATAGTGATAAATAATGAAAATTTATCAATGTGTAATCTGCATGCAGGTCAAGCAAAAGCCTAGACAGGATTTGGCCAAAACTCTGCATACAACTTTTGGATGACAAAGATCTTAAAGGTAAAAAAAAACAGAGTGATGATTCATTTGTATGACAAAAACACTAAAGCGATAATGGTATTTGTCCTGTTTATGACAGTTTAGGCCAATTAGGTGCTTGCAAATGTGATATTTTGCTTAGACTTGCTAAGGGTTAAAATGAAACGTTCACACATGACTACCCATTCTTCAGTGAAACACACACTAAAAATTGTACAGAATTTTCCATCTCCCTTTTGAGCATTTCAATGCTTTTGAGCATTGAAATATGATAAAATGACAGATTTTGCAATAAATATAATAATTGTTTAAATGTTTTACTGTATAATATAATGAATGTTTCAGTTTGCAGTGACTGGTGTATACTCAAGCAATAAAAGTGCTTTTTTAATATTTAGTGAAGACACAGCTAATTTAATACCATTTATAACACTTACATCTCACATTACAAAAAAACCCCACACCCACAAACACAAAAAACCTAAACCCTTTTATGGCAAACTTTTAGCCTGAGCAAGTTTTAAAAACACTTATCAATTGTAGCAAAATCCTTCAACATCTGAGTTTTCAGTACCCTCAGTCAAATGTCTCTCACTTTTCTATGGTTATTATTGAAAGGGCACTTTGAATGATGTCACTAAATTTTTAATGAGGGGTCACCGTTCTTTCCCCTGCTACCATTACAATGTTGATACCGGCTGAAACTGCAGGTGTATCAGATAGCTCTGTGCTGAGAGAAAGGTAAAGCACCTTTGACAAGACAATGCTCTTCTTTAGGCAGATGCTAGCGATGCACACGAGACTGCTCCCCGCTCCCTTCCCCCACAGGGAAGGAAGTATCACCTCAGCAATGATATAAGTGGCTGGCAGCTAAAGAAGCAGGAGTCAGGAGGTCTTTCACAGGTCGCAAGTGTGGAAACACACAGTGCTCCCAGCTAAGCCAAGAAGCCAGAATACCTGTGTTAATTTTAGTAAAAGGAAAAGCTTCTCGTGCTTGGACAGGTAGGTAAGCCTCTTTACCTTCAAAACAGGGATAAGCTTAAAGATCCATGTGGAGGAGTTTGCATTCTGTCTTCTTCACTCTGACCTACATTCACCAACACAATGACCTACATTTTGAAGTTGCAAGTATAAGATAGTTCTGCTTCTGTTAGAAAACATACAGCTGTAATGCAGAAATGCAGCAATTCCTATGCATTAACAGCTACCACTAGGTTGTGAAAAGCATAATTTATTTCCTGCAAACACATACATATGGATATGGATTAAGTTTCCTTCGACCACACTTAAAATAATTCTTTCATATTTAAGATAAAATTATTGCATTTTGTATCATGAATTTGATTATAAATACATAACATTGGATGGGTACCTATTTGCATGTTCAATTACACACGACAGTCGATTATTTACAGACGTATAGGCAAAAGAATATCAAAAGGCCCCTAAATGGTGCTTGTATTTAAAAGGCTATAAATATAATACAAGTCCTAGACAGAGGGGCTAAAAATCTCTCTGTACAGGGAAATAGAGAGAAACAAGAATTTCATTTTGCAAAAATAAATAATCTGTGACATTTACTGCAGGATTTAAAACTCTTTATCATCTTTATAACTGCAATGTGAGAACACAAAATAGGTGCCAGAAAACATCGGAATCTCTACTGAAGCAAATAAAAAAATAAATTTGTGCTGGTGGTTTAATGGAGAGCCTGAAGAAGGATTGTGATTTGGCACGTCTGAAGACATGGGAGAGAGACAGTGCCCACAGAGCAACATCGGCCCGCATTTCAACTCTTGGCAGGTCTCCTTTCACCATTAGGATAGAGTAGGAGATCCACCACAAATATGCCCTAACAGCGGTGATGTCTACTTCCAGAGAGCTTCATGATACTTACTACAGTAGTAGGGGTAGAAAAACATTACACTAAATAGTATGATGATGGATGGAGAAATGTTATATATGCAGAGACATACAAAATGCACACATTTCTACAGCACTTATCACCATATCATAAAATCTCACCACAGTAATGGAGTCTACCTCACAAGAATTTGATGACATCATGAATTTCTATTGTCCCAGTTTTGCACATTAGGAACCAAACTAGGAGACAGAGACAGATTAAGTTACTTAAACACACAGAATGAAATTATGGGAAAGCCAAGAAAAAACCCTGAGTCATCCTAACACTCTGAGGTACGATGGAACCAGAAAATGACACCCAAACTTTTCCTAGAGAGGAACAGCACTAAGAAAAATTGCAAGAATGCTAAGAACACATAAATTAAGTTGCATTTATTACTCTCATAGTGCTTGCTAATGGAAAGTGTCAGGTCCTTCTGCACTAGCCATGGCACAATAGTTCTTTAAAGCAACCTTCAACCATATGGACTAAATCATGCGTAGACAGCCTTCTGAGGATGTTTTGGTTTAACCATCAGGTGGAGCACCACTAGTCCAAAGGAACATGAAACTTGTGTTTCTTCTGTGCCAAATCTAAAAATGCTGAATCCTGTATTATATTACAGAAAATCTTCTACTAGAAAGAAATTATCTAGTATTTAAAAAAACAAACAAACAAACACCTAAAAATTATTGTTTCTCCTCTGTGGCTTTGTACCATGTATTTTAAAGAACGCTGTCACACATTTGGATAACAAATACTGAGATCTGATGTGAAGTTCTTAAAGAACAGCATGCTATTAGAAAATTCTCAGGATAGAGTGCTGAGAATTTTGAGATGTATCTTTTTAAAGAAGACATTTCATTATTGGAACCATTATGCTTCTGCACTGCTCCATAGGTACAAACAAGTTGCAGTAGCTACTGATTACTTTAACTGGGATAGTGCATGCTCTGCTCTGCTCTGCTCTTCTGTCTGCCAACGCTACACACAGGAAACAAAGGGGCAAGTGGAGGTGACAGGTGAACTGTCCCTTGAAGCTCTGAGTAGGAGGTATAAAGCTGTCCTACAACTGCTTTGCTCATGCCAGGAGATTAAGAAGCTCCTTTCCAAGCTAAGCCAAATGGAAAGTTTTGTCACTTTTCCCTACCGTTTCACATGGCCACATGTACAGATGTCTGATCTCAAAATTCAAATTTTGTCTTTCATTTGCACTATTGAACTATGAGATGTCTTTCTATTCATTTGAAGTTTCAAATAAATTTTGCACAAATCTTATCTTAACCCTCAAAAGCAAAGACAATTTAAATTTGAAAAGTCAGTCATTTTCCTCAGATGAATATACTCAAAAAGATCTTTTTTGCCTACTATGTCCTGATTCTTGACTACATGAAATCACCTTATTTGCTTTAATACTCATCAAAGCGAGAGACAAAAAAGCATTATGGGCAAAGAGATGAATAATGTCTCAAAGGAAGTGCCAACAGTTGCACTGAGCAATGACGAATTGTTTTCTGACCGTAAGTAAAGTATTTTTCATCCTTCCTGACACCAAGACCCATTGTTGGTGTAGAGCAGAAAAACCTTTGGCACCACAATAGATTGCAGAGATGTTCAATTACGTACCTATCTGGACAGGCAACTATTCCCTATCTCCTCTGCTAAAAGACTGTAGAGTGCATGAAAAATCCCCAAAACTAAGGTATCTACTGGAACAGGCTAGTCTAGGAATTTAACATGGGAATTCTAGGAATTTAACATAAAGTCCTTCCACTTTTACTGTAGCGTCATTGCAATCATGATTTTACAGTATCAAACCATATTTTCTTCTGACTATGCATTCTATTCAAGTCATAAGGGAAGGTAAGTTTGATTATTCTATCCTGGTTAGTTTTTGCATGGATCACCACCACCACTGTTCACAGCAAGAAGCATGGTACAACTGCTGGAGTTTTCTGGAGAAGACAGTAGGTCAAAATCAAGGTTCAACAGCCCTGTAATTTGGAGTAAATTTCAAAATGAGGCTCTACCCAATATTATGTGCCCTTCTGTCAGTGGAGCACTAAAATTCACTTCCAAGTCAAAGAAAAAATACAAAATTATGAATAGCACAATGAAGACCAGTACAAAGTGGATGTACAGTGTATATCTGCCAAGTACACCTTGCTAGTAACATAACATGGTTGTTCTAATTTGAGTAATGGCTGGAGCAAAGACTACTCATAATTAATTGTACTGCTGCAGCTAGTTTGCATGGATGGCTCTCAAAAATACTTCTAGCTCTCAACTTTCTTCCAACTCCATACCTCCAGCCCCTTTTCAATATAATTTTATCATAAAAGATGTTGCTTAGTATAGTCAGGAAGTAAAGATTTTATTTTCATTCGCTTGTTCACACAGCATGAAAAATGTGACACAGATGAAAGGATAATCAGTGATCCAGGTTACCTGAGATCCCGCCTAAGGTGCATTGAATCTAAAAAACATAAACACATATAATAAGGCACTATAACCACAAATATTAAAATGTTTAGCTGCCATAAAATGCATGTATAGAAGAGTGGAAATCTTCCATAGAAAATGGCTTTCATAATAATCTAAAGACAATTCAGGTCACCTTAATAAAAAGAAGAAATAGAGGGAATTCCCAAGTGAGGAAAAAACCACTGAAAAAACTCCTGTTATTTCATCCTGTTGGCAGTACACAAGCCCCCTGTTTTCAATCTTTCACCCTTAAGTTTAAGTTTACACCCACCTACAGCAGGAGTAGATAAAAGAGGGGTCATTGTCACCAAGTTGGTTGCAGATGGTCTGCCCGGAATTGTAAAACTATTTTCCTACAAAATTTAATTTGAGAGGAAATGTTCAAAGTGAGAACAGTTACAGAGTACCGTGCTCTTCTAGACATTTGACCACCTCAGGTGTCAAAATAAGAGCTAACCTCTTTTGAAAGTCCAATGGTTTAATCTGAGGCTCTGCACTCTGGAATTTACCCCAACTGTATTTGCAAGCAAGCAACTTCAGTGATAAATGCACACAGTGTGAAAAAAGTATTTAATAGTCTTTATATTAGCACCTTACACCCATGCCTTACTGCACCTGACTTCTGCACGTGGAAAAACACCTTTTAAGTCCAGTGAAGAGAAGTAATTTCACGCAGGGAGAATGGCTAGCTTACTTTTCCACAGCTGGAATGCTACAGTAAGTTTGAAAAGGTACAAGAACATGAGAAAAAATAGAACATATAAAGAGAAACATATCTCACCATTTTTCCCTATGCATTTTATAGAAAGTCTTGTCTCTCTTTCAATCTAGAGCAGAATTCATGATATTCAGATCATTGAAAAATATGTATAAGCACCGGCTGAGATCTTCAGCCTAGGCAAAATGGCCTCAGCACTGTATCTCTCACTTTCATTCTCATTACTATTCATGACTAGGAGGGAAACACGATGGTCTGCAATCTGCAGATTTCTTTTAGAGTGCAAACTTAAGAGCCTTGTTGGAACTGATGTGGAAATACAGTAACAAGTCAAAGCTGTAAATGTACGCATATCTCTTCCATAAGAAAAATCGTCAAACTGTACAAATCTACTTCTATGATTGTCTTTAACATCCTTTTTTCAAACAAATGAATTTGATTGTGTTGGGGGGTTGTTTTTGGTTTTCTTTTTTTTTTTTACCTAGTTTTCAAATAGTTATTAAAAATTAAACAACACTGGAACAAACCTTTTGTGATTATAGACTTCATTCTCCTGCAAAAAACTGGATCTATAAATTTATGTACCATTGTAGATGTAAATTACAAAATTTTATATTCAACTATATTAAAACATCTATTCCAAAAATGATTACCAGTTGTGAAAAGCAGACAGGCTTATCACTTGCTGTCAGTTGTTCATGTCTAGTTAAGCAATAATGTGCTAAAACTGCTCTTTTGTTTTGTGTAAGAATTTTGGCAATAGAAGAAATGAACACTCGTTTAATAAAAACTCAGGCTGCTTTTTGCTTTGATGGAGGAAGCAGCTGCCTGTTTTCATTTGCTGCAGAGCAGCAAAACCCATCAATATAATAAGCAGCTTAGATGCATCCATCCACAGCATCTGTAAGGATATAGGGCTATTCGCTCAAAACCAATCCTTGGTTTAATTTTAACAAAGATGTGTCTGACATATTTGAAAATGCATTATAATAGGGTTTTGAAATACTAGCATTTTCTCTTTTCTTTTTAAATACTTTTCACAGATTTTGAAAGGCAAGTATACATATTGAATGATAGAAATGATAAAACAAATATTGCTATAGCAAACAGCAGAACTAGGCTAAAAATGCAAAGATGGAACATTAAGAGATGCCTTCTGGTTCACAGGCTGTCCTGTCCCTTGAAAATATAGAAAAATAGTGTTTCAGTCTTTTCAGTGAAGGTTTTTTTTCAGAGCAGAGAAAGATACCAGAAATAAGTATCACAGAAAAACACCCCTGCAAAGATCATAGATACATTGAACAACTATATTTCCTGAGATACACTTTTCCTTCCCTCCCTCATGCTTTGATTAATAGATTAATATTAATGCTCATTTCCAAAGATACTTATCAAATTATTTTCTACTATTGCCTGAAAGTAATATAATTCTTTACTAAGTTTCACCAGTGTGAGTTTGTCCCAAGTGACAACTTCTAATTGCAATAAAATTTTTTAATGAAAAATAGAGTTACAGGACTTTCATATATAATTACAAAAACAGGAAGTGAGAGGTAAAAGACCACCTGAGATATAAAACATAAAACTCTATTTTCACTCTAAAAATGTGATATGGCATATTTGTATTATTAAGAATTCTTAAGACATTATTATTATTTTAGTGCTGTTCGGCTTTCTAAGACCTTTCTAAGCTGAGCTTTTAGATGATTTGCACATTAACTGAGAAGTCAGATAATTCTTAATCCTCCTCTTTTTCAGATCCAATAATGGATAAGGGAGCATCTTAGCATGATCAACTACAATCTGCCTAGCCTGAGTGGTAGTACACCTGAATTTAGGATTAGTCATCCGGTTTTCATAATATCTGACTTAAATGAGCACTCATTCTGGGAAGTGTAGAAAAAGAATATTCAATATTTGAACTGGACCGTTTAAATACGTAGCAATGAATTTTGAGTGCATGCATATTTATTTGCTTCACAAACAAAAAGCTATACAGAAAGGAAGATTTTAAAGAATCACATCCAGGAAAATAGTTGGATAGTCCAATGAAATAACTGCTTTTTTCAGTATTCACAATAGCTTACAGGTATAATCAACCATATGTCAGCTGTAGCCTTGCATCTCTATCTAGTCAATTCCAATATCCTAATTTCACTTTTGTCCATAGATGAAGTGAGGAAACTTGTTGGTTTGGAGGGGTGTGTGTGTGGTTTTTTTTCTTTCTTTTTTTTCTTTTTTTTTCTTTTTTTTTTTTGTTTTGCTTTTTACAGATATGTCATGGGTAGAGAAGGTAACAAACCTGTAGATTAACCCTGGTTACTAATACTGCTTATTTTCCTCAAATATCTGATACAGAACATGGCAGTCTGGGTCAGTGATGTATGCAGCCTTATGTAGTGCTCAGGATAAAGAAAGTGGAATTTATTTGGGGGATTTTGATTGCATTCGGAAGTGGTGTCTAGAGCTTGGATTTTTCATGTTTGTTTTTTATTTTTTTCCCATCAAATTAAGTAAACAAAGACAATACTTTTTCGGTCCTAGTAGCTTCTGATTCAGCATTTTTCTCCTTTATCAAACTCTGCCATCCTACGTAGTTTACCAAACTATTAGAAAAGCATCCACTCTGTGCTGCCTGGAGATATTAACTGTGTGCAAGCGGAAATACTATCACTTTTTTGTTGAGTTGCACTGCAACAAGATTGTGTTGAACTGCACAGTTCAATTTGAAGACTTTGGACCATCTCTCTCTCTAACAAAACAGTATATCTCAGTACTGGGAACTTCATATACTGGCAAAAGGTGACCATGCATCCTGCACATTCTTAAATGAAATCATTAGATCACCATATTCAATGAGCCTTGATTCTTTCTCTGGGGGTATCTTCAACCGTTGCCAAGTGAGCAATTTTTAAAAGTCTACACTACTGGCACCCACCCTGCAGCAGGTGCCCAAAATCCCCCTACCTTACTAAACCTTGTTTTCATCTCTCACATGGGATTAGATTTGTAACGAGTTCTTTAAGTGACAATGCTGCACGAGGATGAATGACTCCATATGGATCACCATTCCCTATGAATTTAGATTGTAAGACTTAAGGCAAATGTTATCATTTGTAGTGAGGGAAAATATTTACAGGGTTTTTTCTGAAAGGCCAAGGATTAAATAAACACAAAGATCCTTCAGATCCTTCCAGGTCAGGACTGACATACGTTTATAAGCAAACACAAGAGAACTTATACTACTATTGCTCATGGCTGGTTTTTGCCTGAACGGTTTTCAAGAACCATAGCTGTTGATCTGGCACTTTTCACGAGCACTAAATACAATGGGCCAGATCTTCAGCTGGTATTATGTGGAATTATGCCAGCGTATCCCAGCTAACAAACTAGCCTTGAATTTGAGATATGTATGGTCTTTCTGAGAAACTGAGTAGCTTTTATTATATTAGTATATGCTAGTAATACTGCTTTGGATCATTTTGTAGAGTCAAATCCAAGGGCATCCTTCCCAGGAAATCAATGTTTCAGTGGGTTATGTTAAGGGAGGATACAAAAGTGATAAGAGTAGAATTTTGTCTCCAAAGTGGTATGAAATATTAACAACCAGTTTTCCATGATTACTTTCACATTTCCCATGTTACTGTAATAAACTATGACCTAACTGACCACATTCTTATTTCACAAGGCATAAATTCTGGAAAAGAGCAACACAGGTGCTACAAGAATTCTGCTGAAAAACATTGTAGAGCTGTATAAGCACTTACACTCTTACATAGAAGTGCTCTTAGGTCAAGAATAATATACTTTGACTAAGATACATAGCTTAGGGACTTACGCCGTTTTTCAGTGTTGAAAGAATGTATTTCAGAACATCCAGTGGACTGAGTCTCAAAAACAAAGGAACAAAACCAAAGCAAATCATTATACCCAACTTAATTAGATGAAAGCATGAAAAAGCCTATGAGCTAACCTTGCAACAAACAAACAACATGTTCAGGTTTATCATTGGTAGGCCTTGAAAGAAAGTTGATAAAACTCTTAATTAAAGTAAGCGCACATGGTCTGACTTCAGGAATTGCTCAGTCATACACTAGCACAGAAATTAGGCCCCATCTTTTGACACTACAATTTGCATGGGCAACTTTTTGCTTGTGTGCTCCATTCCCTGGTGACCACAGACCCTTGGGTGACCCTAGGGTTCTCCCTAGGGAGTAGGAAGGTTTTACAATATCTAACCTAGGCCACTGTATTCTTTGAGGCAGATTTTTATTAACAGCAAAGCCAACATGGTAAGTTATCAGCTTTACAGCATTTCTTGCACAGACCGACCTTGAAACACTGTGTTAAATCTGCACGCCAAACTCCCATATTAGCAGGTAGACTCTTCAATATCTAGATTACGTTTTTTCTTAATGAGTTTTGAGCTCAGACTTTAAAAATGGAGAGGCAGGTAGGTGTATAATCTTCTGAAATTCAAACTTTTTCCTTAAGGATTAAATGTGTTGTGACACTATTTTCATATAGCTCTCCATCAATAAAGTAATAACACTGTAATAATGAGGAAAAACACTTTTTAAAAAAAATAGTTGTATGTCACCATTATAGTAATTAGCAGTTAATAACAAAGTTTAGCACTTTCTTGTTCTCTTTTCCTGTTAAGAGTTTGAGTCACAATAAAAAAGTAATTTCCTGTTACTTCTGGGGAAGGCGGGGGGGGGGGGAGGAATAGGGGTCATGAAATATATGCAATTTTCACATATAACACACTGTTGAAAATGTAATTCTCCATGTGTTCTTTTCTGAAAATATGTTCTATATTCCTGGATTGTCTTTGCTATCAGGAGCAGGATTGAAATCTCCACTGTAGTATTTATCTGAGGCTGTGATAGCTCAGTTGTCTGCCTCCAAATGCCAAGATAGGGGGAATCTCATCAACTGGAGACCAGCTGCATGATGGGCAGTTAATAGATATATCAAACCTTAGGATATATGCTAAGCTGAGGAGATGATTGGTCGGTTGATATACTGATTGATTAGCATAGGGAGAATGGGTTTCTTCTTGACAACCTAAGATTATGCTTCAGCTAAGCTCAAATTGCTTACACCTCTTCTATTGGGTTTAAAATTACAGTCCTGTCATCTAAAATCTCTCTTCAATGAAATTTTTACCATATATAAAAATTAAAGGGAAAAAGAAAGTAGGTGCAATGGATAAGAGTAAATGGAGTAGATATATTTCATACTACTGCTGTTGGTACCACTGGAAAAAGTTGATAAGTAAATCCACTTGAAATATGTTATATATTCTGTACACTACTAAGGAGCACTTTACAATAATTTAAAATGGGGGAGTGTGGGGTGTGGAGTTTAAAATATTAAAAAGGAATCAGTGCTGATATTATTGCTTTAAAAAACTACAGTAGTTATTAAGCAAAGTAATTATACAGTTGTGATACTACCAATACATTTTTGTCCTCTTTACAGGTATTTCCTAGGTTTTGTCAAAATGTATTTAAATTACATTATAGTTATCAGAAACATATCACATAATTGCAACAGAATGCAACACCTCACAGGAGAAAGGCTTACATTCTGCAAGCTAGAGAAGCAACATATATACTTTTGTATTTTTTCCTTGAGAAGTCTGGAATTTGTTTTCCCATGAAAGCAGATAGAATTACATTTTATTTACAAAATATTTTAGACTGTGTCATCAGTAGAGCAGGACACTAGAAGAAAACACAATATTTTTAAAAATTACTATACTATGTAATCATTTGTTGCTAAAACAACATTTCTTACACCTATCATCCATGTAATTCCCAGCATTACATGTTCTTCATAATACCAGGCTTTGTCAGTTGAGAAAGATGCAAACACTATTAAATAAAACATTATAAAATCAAACAAACTTTTTATTATCTTTAATTTGATACTTTGAAACACTTCTCTGCTTGGGCAAACAAGAATTTAGTAGTCATGTAATAAAAAGAAAGTGGCTCATTGAGAATGTTGAAATCTGCATTAATAAATAAGCCTGGGTTTCTCAGATTTTTTTTCTTCCCTTTCGTATCTGCTATGAGCGGTAGGGGATCAGCTGCAACTCAAATCCCCAGCTGAACAACCCAAATACAACTGAGTGAGCAGACTTAAAACAAGGCCATTTATTGGTGCCTGTTATGCAAACAAAGCATCCAAGCCTTAGAAACAGATGTCAACTGAAGCATATGCTTACTGTAAACTGGAATTTGATTCTCTTTATAAAAATAGACTTAAATGGGCCTTCAGAGACTAGGCTGCCTCTTGTTGTATACCATTGCCTAACGTGATTCAGCCTTAAGCTTTTTAAAAGATGAATAGACTGATATCCAAGGGCAAAAAAAAAAAAAGTAAAAAAAAAAAATTAAATGGGAAATAAATGATAACATGTTGGAGCAGTTCCCAGAAGCAATTTTACAGATTTTCTCTAAAAACACAAGACAGGAAGTTCAAAGCGCAGTGCAGGTCACCTATGGCATGTCGAGTTATCATTTTTCTACCACTTAGGGTGAAAAAGGGACTTTATGTTCAAGTGGCAAGTTTAGTACTCTGCTTTTTCTTCTTCCTTTTTTTTTTTTAACTTTTTTCTTTTTTTTTACCTCTTCTCACATCTTGATGCCTTTTAAATGTCACTTATTTTACATGAGGCAGTTGGTAGAGACATGAGTCAACAGCAATCAGAACCATTATCCCCTGCAGCGAGCCCTGGTCCTAATGCATTATGACACCTTAGCTGGCCAGCCACCGATTTACCTTTCTGCTTCTTAGGGAATTAAGTGGCATCATGTGAAAATGGTTGTGATATGAACAGCATGGGCATAACTGGTATTAAATTTACCTCTCAGCCTAAGTGAATTTTCCTCACATGTGACTAATCAAAATGAAAGCTGTAGACATGGGCAGATCTGGCCAGCACTTCTCCACCCCTGGGATTGGGGCTATTTTGTTTTATCTCTTTGTACAAGCTGGCAGAAGTTTAAAGTGAAGGGGATAATCCAGTGCTGGTGTCTTTATGAAATAACATCCTTACATGAAGAGGCTTTTAACTGTCTGTCGCTGTCCTCTCAAAAAAAAAAGAGCGTGACAATCTCATTTTGCTGAGCACCCTCCCATGAAAGGAGAAAATAATAGCCATAACAGCTATGGCTAGTACTGACCTTACATGATCCATTATCCACTAAACACTTTAAAAGTCAGTTTTACATACACTGTGGGGGAAATTAGAGAACTATCACAATCATTTTCACTTTAGTGAATTTGTCTTCTGTTTGAAGTCAGTTACTTGATATCCTCGTACATAACTCTCTGTATTGCTCCATAAAAGAAAGAGGAAGTCTTGCTTTAAAAATTGATCTTGTGCAAAAAGGTGGGAAACACACCACACTTTTCCTATTCTGATTAATAAAGATACTGACAGCAGAGAAACTCAATTTAGCATGAACTTTCTTTGGAGTAAATGTGAAATAATACAAAAATCATTATATAATTTAGAAGTGTTCAACATCAGTACAAAAATATTTTTATCAATCATTTCAGCTGAGATAAGTAGGTGCCAAAGAAAGTGCAGGCAGAGCAATTATCATCCGGTGCAGTCAGAAAGATATTTATTCACAGACTAGAGTGACTTGAATTTTACTACAAACCAGCTGCGAATGTTACTGATAATAACGGCAGTGCTATAGATTTTCCCAAAGTACTGTAGTCTCTTTCTAACTACTTAATTGTACAGGACAAAAATGCCTGGATCATGAAGTTCTCTCCTACTTGCAAGACAGTTCAACCTTCTGTGACTGTAAGAATTAATTACTAATACATGAATTGTAGGCATTTACTGTTTGCTGTAAGTTAAAGTCAGTAGTAACCCATAGCTCAGATTAGAAGTATTTCTTCTGATTTTATTCAAATAAATGTTGACCATAAGCTCTTGACTCAGTGGCTTGAATTTTAAGATTAACCCAGGCTATCTGAACATCAGTTTTAGGTTCAAGTTGTACAAGCTGTCCTTTCTAAGCATGAAATTTGGCTATGCATTAGTCTATTTTTTTATTCCTATGATGGTTTTATTCTGCTTCACACACCAGGGTTTGCTAAGTCCAGACAGTGCTAGAAGACGTTCAACTTTCAACATCTATTACTGGATGTTTGACTGGAGAAAAAAAAAAAAAAAGAAAAAAGCAGAAGAAACCAATGAAGATTAAATTATGGCATTTAGAATATCAAAGTATATTTTTCTTACAGAAAGACAGATATAGAAATATACATGCTTACAGCAAAGTATCTATCTCACATAAAATACTCATTTTTTAAGAACTTAAACAAGCACCAACAAACACCATAAATTTTCTTTACACTCATTTTTAGAAATGATTGAAGATAAAGACTAGGAAGAGGGTTCAGATTTTTAATCATTAAAAACACAGGAAAAAATATTAATCATGCATGGAGCTTGCCTGGGTAACCTTCATTTTATCAATGAGGCCACATAATTAAGGTCAAGTTAATGTAGAGATTGAAATTTAGGGAACACATCAATTAAGATAAACAGGAAAATTACCTCTTCCCAAAAGGATTAGCCTCAAGTGGAAAGGTTGGTTCAGAAAATTACAATCCATTTGGAAAGGAAGACAGATCCACAGCAAAGTTAAATTTGAAGTGTATAGGCTGGCATATTTTACCCACAAGTGTTGTAGAGAAAAAAAAAGAATAGAATTATCTGTCTTTTCCTTTTATTATTCTTCCTAAAATAAATATGATTTGCACAGCAAAAATGGTTGCAGTAGGTATGACATATGTCTTCCTTTTTTTTTTTTCTTTCTTGGTTTCAGACTTAATTGGACCTTGAAGTCTTAACACCCACAGAAAAGCAGAAGGTACCCTGTTTTCGGTGACATTTTATATTAGCGTCACTGTAAAAATATCTAGACCAAATAGATATTTATAAATATACACTTAAGTTTACCATGTGTTGTACCCTAAACACCAAGAATTATTATTCCAGAGTTTGACAAGAAACATGAGAGTGACAGAACACAAGCAAAAGTGATATTCTCCAATTGTCTAGAGGGTCCTGTCATTTTCCATTTAGTCATTCCCATTTCAATGTCTCAAAAGCGATTTAAAAAATAAAACATTTCCATTAATTGTATTCTCTTTTTGTTGTATCGCTTTTGTGACAACACAACAAAGAAACTGAGAAAGTTTGAACTGAATATGGGTGCCTTTACTACGATGAGAAGACTGATAACTGTTTGAGACGTGGACTTACAGTGACACTCCTCCGATATTCTCTGCCAGAAATTCTGTACCTAACTGCATGCTACTTCCCTGCTTTCCAAACACAGAATAACACAGTAAGCAAAACAAAGGTGGCAGATTTGATAGAGTCAAGGCTCCACTGACTTGAGTAAACGGTTAACAATGAAAACGTGCCACTGGGATAATGGTTTTTCAAATGCTTATCTTGAATGCTTTCCATTTATCACCTAGAAGTACATCTGGGAAGCTGGGTTTTTGAATATATATATACAAAACCACCACTGTATCATACATTTGTTTTCACCCCAGAGTCCTTATAGGAAGCAATGGTTTGCAGAATTATTCCTACTAGCTCCTCTTTCAACAACTATACCTCCAAAGTAACTTCCAAAGCATCCAGCAGAATTTGCCTCATTACACCTCCCTGGGGACAGACTTTGCTCTGACAGGCCTGCCAGTACCCAAATGCCCAGGATCAGTCTGACACAACCAATGCAGTCACTGCTCACCTGCCCTCTCTGGCTTCTCTTTCCACAAGAGTGGCTCCAAAGTGTTATACCGCCTGGACCGCTGCAGCGCCAGGTATGTTCACTTCATCTCACAGTCACAGCACGTGAATGAACCTACCATGTCTATTTACAGATTTGCTGTCTGGCTTAAGTTTCGACTGATGACAGAATGTTTTTATGCCATCCTTTTTTTAACAACATTCTTTACATTCTGGAAATCCATGGCAGCTTGTCTGTATAAGTATGTTCTTATTTAATAACAATTCCAAAGGTTCAGCTTGGGTCTTATCTTTTTTTTTTTCTTTATTAAATATATACTGTAACATAAACTATTCTTTCTACTGAACTGACACAGACACTACAGGAATTTCAAACTATCCTATGCTACAGAGGGACAATACCTTATGATAGCCTGTACATAATGTTGAGATTTTTAAATTAAAAATAAAGACTAATTTTATCTCAGCAAAGCAGCAATATCACATTTCAATACCACGTGTTTTCAAATTCAGCTGTAAACTGTTGAAACAAAAGGTTCTAATAAAAAGCTATTTACTGACCACAAATTTGGGAACATATGTGCCAGAGAACACATTAACATTGGTGCAATATGGCTTATTGGGGCAACAAAACTTTTCTTTCTTTTAGGAAAGAAAGATTAAATATTAAAACCTCTGAAAGGCTAACAAACGTATCTATATATCTATTGCTAAAATGGTTGAACAGAAAAATAGGGAAAAAACACGCAAATGCAGCTTAAAGGCACCATTCAAATTATCCCCTGGGTATTGTTGTACACCTTAGTTTTGTTAGGGATGATAAAGAGGAGAAATATTAGAGCAACCAAGCAGATGGTCTGTGGAACTAGATTACACACTTCAGAAAGAAGAGAGCAGCAATGCATTCAACCCTTCACTTTGGACAGAAGAGCTGTCTTAGCCTGTCTGACCTATTAGCTAGTAAACTGGAGCGTACCGCCAAGTGCTATCATGCTGTTCCTTTAAAAAGCAAACAACCTCACTTTTTATGATAGGCACTGGATCATTTTAAGAGAATTGTAGGTAATGTCTGCTGCATTAGACAGATGGTCATATCATGAAACAATATACAAGTCACAATGACTAAAACTCATGTTCACTATCTTGTTAGTCCGCATAAACTGCAAAACAAGGTAAACCTATGCTGAATGCTTTCCTTAGTATCTAACATTCATATACATGCACTGACATAAAATACAACTTAAACACGTAAAAAGGTTCAATGTTTCATTTGACATGTTTTTTCATAAGCTAGTATTAATTTTGTATATATAATTTTGCAGTGTGAAAATTCTGATTCTAATCTCACCTTGATTTAACCTTTGCATAACTCCACTGACTTCCGTGGTGCCAGTGATAAAGTAGAAATCAGACAATTTAGATCCAGGAATAGTATGTATCTTCTCTAGCCACAAATAAGCTAAATACCAACAGAGAGTAGACTAGTACTCTACGAAGGCCAGGTTTTAATGTACATTTTCCAAAATACCTGGGTTTTCTTCTGTGCATGCTTCAGAGCAGCTAACATAATTGCAGAGTGTCATGACTGCCTTTGCAATAGTATGTTTGCATCTGCCATTCATGCTTACGCAAGGAGATGTAGCCAGTCTCCTTGCGAGTGGTCAATAAAAGCATATCAGTCCACAAAATTGTGTATCAATAGGTCTATATGGTAAATATTCCCCCACCAGGGATGTCATGGAATTGGAAGAAATATTAAAAGAATTGGATGTCTGTATCTTGCTTATTTCTGATGCACAGTAGAGCTATTACTTGGTAATAAATTATAATTACTTGGCAATTAAATCTACAGTTTTTAGACAATTAACAATTAGTTAATCTTTCTTTAAAACAGTAAAAATATTGTTTCCAGCAACCAAACCTTTTCAAGATGAGTTGTCTCTACATATATTCACATGGAGAGCCACTCAAGGCTAGACATGGTTTCCCCCTCGCACAACTACAGACAGCATATACAAGCCCCACCGAACCTCCTGCTCAGTTGAAGAATATGTAAGACAGTGCATTTCCTATCTGCTAGGCTGTTATCAGCCACAGAACTGCAGCTGAACCTGGCAGACCAGGAACAATTTCAAATTGTACCTGGAGAGTTGCTGGTAAGTAACTGCCGCCTCTTCCCCGCATGGCAGCCTAGGTGCACGTTCCCTGTCAAGCTGACCCCAGGCAGTACTGTAAACATGTGACAGATGCCAGGAGACAGGTCTGTAAAACTTCCAAATGAACAATTCTAGGTCTGCTGTGCTAAACACAGCAGAGTTCCTGGACACTTTCCCGGGTGGTTTAACATTTGGTAAAAATACGGATGGGAAACAGTGCGTGTGTCCAGAGTGAAGATGTCCGTAAGTGAAGTCAGAGATACAGGCTCAGCTCTGCTGCGTCACACGCTGACTAGCAGAGATCTGCTTTGTCTTTTGATCCCTTGCTTCCTAACAGAAAGCATTGGACCCTGTGCAGGTAATGAGGGGCACAGCCCAGCAAAGTCCCACTGTGTGTCTAAATGGTTTGGTTCAGCATTCTTCTGACCAACAATATCCTTGAACTAAAGTGGAAGGGAGAGGAGAAAAGGAAGAGCAGAGGGAAAGGTTTTAGAGGAGAAAGAAAATGTAATAGATGAGGGTGCTTTTGGGTCATGACTTGAATACCACCTGATCAATCACAACGGTGGTCCTGGCTGGGTTAAAATGCAGAAAAAAAGAGCAAGGAAGAATACAATGACATCAGAAGGAGAATAAATTGTGATTCTTGATTGTATCTTCAAATCTGATAGATTAGGTGTGCTAGAGGGTTGAAACCCATGGAAATGCTAGTATTTCTCTCTGGATACCTGACCAACAGCCTGTTCCTGAAGACCAGGGAATCTGTATGTCAGAGCGCACAGCTAGTCCTAGAGCCTGTGCCTTGGTCCCAAGGAGAAAATTCCCAGTGCTTTGCACAGCTCTTGAGTCTTTCAGAGAGCTGAGCTTGAAAGAGCTCCACTTTCAAATGCGAAGTCATCAGCCACAGGAAAAATCTTGCATTGGCCCTTTCTTTAGCACTCTAAACAACATACAGGCCTCATACCTTTGGCACATCTGTGGATTGGAAAGTTGGATCTGCTGTGCAGAGAAGGCCAGTCTTCTACAAGCTGATCCTTTAGATGTCTACCAACTTCTCTAAATTCAATTTTTCAATTGCAGCTACCAGAGAACTCACGAGAAACTAAATAAAAGTTGGATTTGAATATCCAGTCCTGAAGAGTCACCACGTACAAATGTAAAATTAAGAGTTCTGCAAATATTTTTTAAATTATAAGCAAAATGTTGTTTCAAGGTGTGAAATATAATTTGGATTCTTGCACAAAAAACATTAGCATGGAAACATAATCAATTAAAGTGCATGGCTGCCATAAAAGATCTGACTAGCTGTGTATGACTATAGTAATTAAGAGAAAGTATTTTGCTAAGATCATCTCGAAAGCCACTATCATTTCAGTAGTCACTCAGGGACTTATAAAAGAACCATTTTAAAGATCACAGGAAGCATTCTCTACTAACTTCATATAGATTTGCCTAAAAATTTACAAAGACTGCATTGTAATTAAGACAACACTGATGCATTGCTTGCAAATCATATTTTACTGAATGATGCCTAATTTCCTCATCTATCTACAGAATTTTATAGGAGAAACTGTAAGGCTTATTTTTAAGTGACTGGAACACTGAACTCCATTAATTAAAACTGAACTTCATTGTTCACACAGAAATAAAGACAATTTGTCAAGTGTAAGCATTCTTGGGATCCTTTTGGTCCTTTCCATTGCAAAGTGAACAATATCACTGGTACTCAAATTATATTCCTTCAAAGAACTTCAGAGTGCAGTTAATTAGATTCTAAGATATAATATATCTTCTAAAATATGCATGAGCAAAACTGTGTTTTAGTAAGTTATTATGCATATAATTCCTTTAGGCTTCTCTTCAATTATGTCATTATTACTATGAAAGAAAAATCTTGGTGCAAATAATGACAGAAAACCAGCTGTTTCTATACTAATTTTATGATCAAATTGATGATTGCCTTAATGGGGAGAGTCTGGCTCTAAAATCTATATAAAAATCTGAATTTTCCCCAAATTCAAAAGAAGCTAGACCCAGAATGTTTATTTCATCACACAGAAATCATCAAGTACCATTACTCAAGCTGAACACAGTGCATTATAACATTCTTATTTTCTATTCATCATACACGTAGCACACTACTAAGCAGACTTTTAACTTCTCAATAAATCAGTTTTGCCTCACTTTTACTGACACTCTTTGTAAGGACAGTAGTGACAGTAGTAACAGATTACACTGTACTTTTGAAAAGTGCACATGAAACTGTGTTACCTGATATAAAATAGAAATTACAAATGTGACTGTTCATTGTGATCAGCCAAAAGGGGCAAATTCACAGGATTTTTTCATAGCATATCTCCTTAGTATACATGACATTTCCCTAGATTTACTAACGTATGTGGACTTTGCAAAGTAAGATTTCTACAAGTTGGTATATTATTAATAGTCTGGACAGATCTTACTATGTGAAATTTACATAATATAATTCAAAACATGTTGTCGGGGAAATTCTTATAGTGTAGAATATCTGCTTAAAAGTAGTATGGGAGAAGAAGCATAAAATAAACCTGAGAGGTTCTGGCATCCAAGAGGTGCTCTTGACAAGGTACATTAATTAAGGATTATGGATTTTTGCACTTTGTATTACCAGCAGTTTAAATATGTAATTCATGTAGTGGCATTCTCAAAATACAGTGTCCTGAGTGTGATTTTTTGCAGAACAGTCCCCTCTTGAGGAGAATATTCTCAAATTAAAAATTTTGGGTAACTCACATAATTGAAAAATATTTTCAGAGGGCTTCTTATCACTTGTTGGAACATTCAGTTACTGCAATAGGCTGCAACTCTTGGGAAGCACCAAAATAGTGTCTTGCCACAACAAAGTTGGTTGCTGGAAGAAACATAAAGGAGTAGTTCCTTCCAAAGTTCTTATGGAAGTAGTCTTTAAAAAGTTATTTTATTTAAAAAATTTATAATATTATGTAATCCTAAATATCAATGAAATAATAGACAGCATACCATTAATGACGAAAATATTAATTACTAACAGAAAAATGGATTACTTAGGTATGTAACTTCTACATTTATGCAATAAGCAACTCTAATACAACATCCAGGAAACTGTACATGCCTTGACATGTGACTGCATCAAGCACTAATGGAATGTACATCACTGAACATTTTTGTTAATATGCCAGCAAAATGTCACTGATCTGGCGATGGATCTTGACTATGTATTTTCATGTTTTCCTACTACTTATCTTTAGTTGAATAACTACTGTAAAAAAAAAAAAAAAGTAGTTAAAAGAATACATTATGACAGTACAGTATACTTTACATTCATTCTGTTTCTGAGTTGTGTATTTCCTAAATAGAAAGGCAGAATTATTAACATTACTTAAATGAAAATAAACCCCAGTATGAGTCAGGGTTCCATCCTATGTGTACACACACACGAAAGGAAATACAGTATTTCTTTACTACTGCCTATATAAGAGTTCCTTATACTGATGAAAGATAAAAATAAAGATGTGTTGTTATACCAAAGCAACCAGCTCTGAATCTTGTGTCACTGTGCAAATTAGATGAGTCACCTACCCTTCATTCTGATCCACCTCATGGCAAGAACTAGAGAAATAATTTTGCTTTACACCAATCATCCACACTGAATGCAATGAAGATGATGTAACAAGCGAAATACAAATAAAAATAATGGCTAAAATAATCAGAAAGGATTTCAAAGGCAGAAAACATAAAATAATTTTTTTCTTTCTTTTTCTGTCTCCCTGCACCTCTTATATTTTTATTTTTTGATTCAATGTTCCAAAGTAATGGAACACACTATGGTACGCATTATACCAATACTATCACTTGCCTGAGAAAGTTCAAACTGAAATAAAAATTAGCAATTTTGGAATGCAACTGAAGAAGAAAGTAAATACTATGTAGAATTACCTGTAAAGACCTGGAAAAATAACAATGCAACAAGCTTTAGTGTTATTATATAGTAAAAGGATCCTTACCTACGTAAGACAGCACTATTTCCAGTGAAACCACATGTGAATTTACTTCATTATATCCAACACTGTAGCTCAGTTTTTAAATTATACACACGCACTTACGATCAACTGGATGTTGTCTTGAACCAGAAAATTCTAATCTACATTTACATATATATATATGTAAGAATCAGAAAGATTTAAACCATCTAGAACAGGTAAGACAAAGAAGTCTTTTGATCCATTGATAGTGTTCATAATTCTGCATGTTAAATAAGATCATTCTGTATCATGCATCAGACTATGCACTGACTTCTGTGGGTTCACAGAAAGAATGTCTGCACATTAAGTACTGCATGAATGGACAGAATATAGTAGAAGAGATTCCTACTTTTCTGCAACATGAAGAATGGTCACTACTGAATTTAACATATTCTTTCTGACAGAGTATGACAAATCTTGTTTTCTACAAAAAATTATGTGATTCCTAATTAGCAGTTCACACCAACTCCAGATCAACCAGAAAACTGTCAATTTAATAGAGCAAGAGTAATATCAAGTCTTAGATAAATCTGCACGGCATTCAAAGTAGGATAGCAAATATGACCTGGGAATGTAAGAAAATCTAGTGTAATTCTTGGATCTGCTACACATTGGCCACGTTACCATGAGAGTCACTTGCACCTTACCTTCCTCGTTTTCATCTATATGAAAGGCAGAGCTTGTCATACTCAACTGTTTTCATGCAATTCAAGGTGTGAATCTACATTATAGTCCTCAAATAAATATGGAATTTGCATCGCCTTCAAAATGTAATTTAATTGCTTTGTGGTGGATTCTGCCTCACCTCCTTTTCTCTTTTTCACTTATTGCTCTTCATGGTAATATCTCTTACTATATGCTCAAATATTGGAGCGTATTTTTACACCCTAAGTTTAACCACATTACTTAAGCAGCCACGTTAGGAAATTATTTTAGCCATGGCTTCCTAGATAATCCAAGGAGAAAGAAGGGGCTCATCAAAACAGAGTTCTAAGACAGGTTTTCTGAATTACTGTCTGGAAATGGCTACCTTTTCCACAGACTATAATGGAAACCCAAAGGTTATTAGATCTCTAACCTCAGCACCTAAGTTTTAACAGCAGTGGTCCCTACAAACTATTACAGTTCAAACAAAAAAACCCAAACCTGTTCGGATTCAGCTTATCCTTTTAACTACTTAGAGTTTGGACCCTGTGAACACAATGCTATTTTGGGACATGATCATCCTAACAGACTATCCTTTCTTAAGGTGTGCACAAAAAACACCCTGTGTATGTTCTCTTAGTCTGAAATTACTTTCTTAATGGGTCTGTAGTTTATCAGTGTAGGCAGCTGCCCTACGTTGAAAACTGTGCTTTTACTCTGGGATTCAACTTTTGTGTTGTATGCTTCACTTCCCAGCCCAGAAATACTTGCTTTTCTCTCTAGCAAGGCCTTGTATTAAAAGATCACGCTCTCACGAGAAATAGTTATGTCTTCAGAGGCCATAAATCAACACATCTGACTGTCACATATGCAAAGTTTTTAAACATTATTCTTTCTTAACACTACTGATCAAATTAACAAGAGCACACACTTCTCCAGGAGAAATCCACATGCAGGATTTATACACACTTTTTCAAAACAATCTATTTTAAAGAAGTCTTTTCATGAGGACTACTCAAACACTACTTCATCTGGTCCTGTACTGTCATGTTTCAAATGTATCTAAGAGGCCAGTGGAATATAATTTTCCTTGCAAGAGCTCACGCAAGTTTTGACTCTATCACAATGTGATCTTCCAGGTCTTTGTGTTCTGGTTTGCTCCATGGTTTACTCAGCTGAGGAAGGACGGAGGTAAAAGATTCTGTTGGAAATCCTCCTGATCACTTCAAGAAGCCTGAGAAATTTACTAAATTAAGGTACAACATTTTCTATCCACCAGTCTGCTATGACTACTTTGAATAAGAGATTTCTTTGTGTTAAGAGCTTGATTCTTTCATAGATAACCTGCTTCAAAATTCCTGAAGATGTACCACCTAGGCTTAATGACTTAGTGCTTTCCTAAAACCAGCATCTTTGTTCAGTCTCTCAGCAACATTATTTTCTGTCTTAATTACTCCCCATTATTACTGGTAATCCATTAGATCCATTTACTCTTTCAAAGATATTCTATATCCCATGCACTGATTTTACCTAAGTTTCACCTTAGAAACTTATTCTAATACTTCAGTTCCCTTTACTTTCAGCCTACTGTAATTTATGTTCCCAGCTACTGGCCTTAGCAGGGTCAACTTCACAAATTTGAAGAGCTTCCTTATGGTTTAAATAGCTTCCTTGCCATTTAATAGCATTTGCTAATTCTTGCTTCCTACTTTCATTCTGCTGAGTGGTAAGAATGTTTTATGAAAATGAACTTTTTCTTTTTTTCTTTTTTCTTCTTTCTTCTTTTTTCTTTTACGTAAAAACCTGAGTTATCTCTAAGGTTCGTACTCCCTTTAATCTTAAAACCTTTGTGTCCAAGCAGTCCTATTTATTGCTGAAGTTTAGTATCCATTGAATTTTTCTATTTTTTTTCTTTTTGTTGCACAAACGAACGCTAAATTTAGTTACGTTATGGTCCAGTAAATATTATAATCTTCTTGAAAGAGCTTTTATTATAGAACAAACCAGTGCTCTACCTTTTGGCCCTCTGTTCTTTCTTTGGGCTGATTGTTAGATTACCCCAGCACAAGACAGACAACACACTTCTTGGCCTGGGACACCCCTTTCCCTTCCAATCTATAAACCAAAGATTTAAATATCCTTGGTAAAGTAATTTAGAAATTTAATGGCTATTCTTTTACTGTAATTATACAAAAAGGTCAGAAATTGCAGATGGTGAGCTATTTTATGCCTATGAGATCTTAATGCTGCTGTTATTAGAATCATAAAAACCACCAAAGTGAACATAGGAATTAAACTGACGGGAGATAATTCTGATCTTTCATCACTAAAAACCAGGGGAGAATTCACAGAAGTCCATTAAGTTGCACTAAATGAGAATGTCAGGGAATACAAGCATTTCTTCTTTATTCCTTGCTTTTACAACTCACACATTTCTTTTGTGATCATATGTCATAGTTCTTTTTTGAGATTACTGTATAGGAAGTTATCAATAAAAGTTTCACTAGCAAATTATCCTACCAAAAGAAAAAAAAATCTTTTGTTTTGCTCTTTAAAAATAAAAATGGGCTTAGTTTTGTAATTGTCATTTAAAAATATATGTATTCCCTGTTTATGTAAACAAATGGCATGAAAAGGGGCAAAATAGACGAAAACTAGGTCAAAACAAGAAAAAACAAGTTTCTTTGCTATGAGGGTGCTGAGGCACTGGAACAGGTTGCCCAGAGAAGCTGTGGATGTCCCATCCCTGGAAGTGTTCAAGGCCAGGTTGGCCGGGGCTTTGAGCACCTGGAAAGTGTCCCTCCCCATGACAGGGAGTGTTGGGACTAGATGATCTTTAAGGTCCCTTCCAACTCAAACCATTCTATGATTCTATGAAATGCTCTACTGGCACTGTTGCCTCCAGCAAGAACCAGTTTGACATCAAGCGATCAAACAGCAATAAATACTCTATTTTCAGATATCTGAAAGCAGTAATAAATACATACAAAAATGTATAATTTTCTACTCTGTATTACATTTTTCCCCTTTATAAGCATTGCTCTTAACTATTTCTTAACGATTTTAAGTAATGATTACTCTGCTTTGTCTTCTTACAATTTGTCAGATATACAGTAAATCTTGAAAAAAGTTGAAAAAGAAAAAGCTACTGTTAGTAACTGAAATGGGGGGGACCACTTTAAGTCCCAAGTCTCACAGCAGTAACTGAAACATCCCTGTACTACAGATATTACTAACTCAGAACACAGTCAAATATACTAAATATCTATTAATAAAACAAAATGTGGGTTAAGTTTTCCTCATTTTATTTATAACAACTAATTCATGTCAGTGAGCTACATTTTGGTTTTATTTTATGATAGTTGTAATAAGTATAGTATATTAGTAGAATATAATAATTTGTTCCTTACATTTCTGAACAATTAGGACTGGCATCTAATTTGCTGTCCTGAAAATTTGCACTATTTTTTTTTAATTACTCCCTCCACTAGTGTTACATTAAATGAAAAACAAGGGAAAAGGTAAAATGATGATGAAAGGTAAAAACAGTCTAGAGTGTGTTATAGCCACTGAAAATAAAAATTAAATAATAAAACTTATAGAACCAAGAAATTGTCAGAATTAAATGTATCAGGGCACTCAACTACATCTCCCACAGCCTTTTAGTTTTGCCTATCTTGCAACTCCATACAATTCTTATATAACAGTATTTGCAATTTTAGATGAAATAAAACTAATTTTGAAAGACAAATTAACATCTTAATCCTGCATCTCTGAGATAGTCACTGTTAATCTGGCTAAAGTTTTTTTTGCTGTCTCCTGTGCTTCAGGGACAATTATTCTATCTAAAGCGGTTCCACTCATATTGGAAACAATGGGAAGCATTAGTCATTTTGCAGAAGTGCATCTTTGCTGACGGGAACTGTGGCTTCAATCGCATGGAGAGCAATAGGAGGTAGTAGCAATTTTGGAAGAAGGAAGTTGTCTATGGAATACTCCATAGGAGAACATTATTCATCAGCTCTTGCTGAATGAGAATATGTCAGTTCTGAAGAATAACAGGAAAAGAGACTCTTCAAACCTTTAAAAATCTTTTATTTTAGTATAAAGTGTAGGGAATAGGTATTATTCTGTTAATAAGATCTTCAGTAAAGACTCAAGTAAAGAAATAATATATTTTAGTCATCTACTGAAATTCCTAACAGATAAATCTTTACATTTACTTTAAGTCAAACTCCTCAACATTTATGCATTGGAAATCTGGAACAACTATTTTTGTGTCCCAAACTACAAGTAGAAATTTTAGATTGGTTTGTTTCATCTGTTCTCTAGGTAGCACTTCCTAAAGCAGACAGTGCATCCTGCAAAACTACAGGTGAAAATGATGGTCTTAAAATGGTTCTATCGTTTGCTTTAAAATCTATGTAATATATCTGCAATTAATAGCCTAAGTGAAGTTAATTTAAATGTTTTAAATAAATTGTACTAGATTGAATTATCACTGGTATTTTCACCTCCTCCTCTATTGTTTTAAGATATGTTATTCCTGCTGCTGCAGACAAACTATTAGGAAAAAAGACAGAGAAAACCCTTCAGCTGCTGCTAATGGTTGAAGAACCAGAAGACATACATATTGATTTAAGAGACTGACCTACAATAGAAGCACAGCCTTCATTCTTTTAAAAATGCATACATACATGATTTTTCAACAATGGTGCTGAGTAAGATAATTTTTAAACATTCCTGATTCAGAGTATGAAAACTCAGTCCAGAGTTCTTGAAAAAAAATCACATCAAAATTGCTGAAATTTCAGATTTACAGTTGTTTTAATGGAACCTAATGAATCCATTTAACCCTGACCAAAAGTTGTCACTAGGAAACAGCATGAAAGCGCTTACAAAGTGTTGTCATTTTTCTGTATTACACACAGTAGGTTATTATTTCCAATAGCTCACACAATAAAATATTACCAGCAGCACTGCACACACACTTCACTCTTAAAAAGAATTACATGTGGAAGCTCCTCTACTAATGCACTATAGTGGGATATTGACTGTGTGTTTCAGTATCTTCCTTGCTATTTGTGCAAGAAAATGGTCTTACTAACTCTAGGCAAAGGGTTTCCGCCCCCCTCCCCTTTCTCTGACTTGGCACAACCATCAGATACACAGATCCTGGAGGGCAATTGTATCTGAGGAGTATCTGTGCACCGCAAAGACTTTAAAGAAGCAACAGTGATGCACGATTTCACTTACATATAATTTTAATGATGTAAAAATGTACCCTGACTTCAGAATCCAGGGTGTGTTTTGGAAAGACATGTAGAGTTCACAAGAAATATTTTTAACAGAAATTGCAAACCTGAAGCTGGAGATGGTAAGACAGAATAGAAAATCCCCAGAGTACTATTTAAAAAGAGAGGTGTTTAAGGTTCATGCACTTGAAAAAGTTTTTTGACATACCAACGTTCTGTTTTATTAAATATTTCACACAATGGAATACAAATGGTTAGCATAAATTTGTTGAAAAAATCAATAATTATATGTCAGCTCAAATAAAAGACAAATCTGTGAGGAACATGTTGATGAACAATTTACGTTAAATACCAAATTTTCCATAATGGGGGTATGAAAAGAATTTATGGCACAAAAATATAAAAGGGTAGAAAAAATGTGAGAGGGTTCAGAAGGAAAATAATATTTTACATCCATTTGGGAAAGAAATGCAGTCCCAAATGGATATTGCTCATTACGTTTTACCTTACTATTTTCTATGAAATCAGAAAAAGAAAAGCAAAGGAAGACAGCCCTCCTGTACAACTTCTGTGACAGAGGCTGATGAAGGCTAACTTTTCTTCATCTGCCTAGGATCTAGTGGGATCGTGTAAACACACTTGCCTCCCCTACTTAGGAGCTAGGTACTCTTTGCAAGCACTGTACCTCGATTATTAGATCAAACACCAAAGCGTCAATGTTTGGTGTTTTTTTTTTAAACTTACGACAGGCTTTTTAAGTTAAGCAACTGCATGCTAACAATAATCATATGCATTTATTGGAAATATGTGCAAAATGTTGATTAAGTTACCTTTTCAGATACGTGAACACTAAATAAACTCATACTCCTTTTAATATAAAGTAGATTAAGGAATACCAGTGTAGAAAAGAGTGTTTTCTGACTATATTAGGAGATATAGCTGAGAGTTCAACAACAGTCAACCTCTTTTATCAGAGAAGGAATCAAGCAATGATTTTTAAAGACTACAATATACAATTAAAATCAACTATATAAAGGGAAAATGTGATACAACATGAAGCTCAGCATAAAGTTGTTCAGTGCATGTAATTACACCAATTACATTTAGAAATTGTATTTACTTGCCAAGAAAGAAATAAGATTAAAAGGCAATTGTATAAAGTGACACCACACAACTTTCTCATTCAATCTTACTGAATATGGAATTATAGCAAGATAATATTTTAACTACTTCAAAAGAAAGGCCATCAAGTTCTAATTCAGAATACCAACAAAACATGCAATTTTCATACTCTGTGCTCTTTAGTGTGCAACAAAAACATTTAGCTATTATAAGAAGCCTTTTGAGTTATGATACACTGGTTTCAGACTGATCTAGGAAGGCAGGTCAATGACACCTCCCTGATGCAGTTACTGAAATTAATTTCATTTGCAAATTTTCAAACATAAACACATTATCGATTGTGGATCAAATTAATTTCTTAGGAATGTCTGAAAAATTACAGTATCCTCACTTCAGAGTCATTCAAGGGTGCTGTTTCAAAAGATCAGAGAGGGAGATGAGAGAGGGACATACCACAGCTCTACAGGATCAGATTTTCAAAGCTTTGCAGATGTTTATCTTTTCTTAAAGTAGATTGTCAACGATCTTAATTTTTCAAGTCTGAAGCTATGAAATTAAAGACAGAAGAGCACCCAAATATATATTTGAGAATGAAAAAATACATATTTGAGAATGAAAAATTTGCTTCTGCATACCAAAGCATGCTTTGCTTATTTATCTTCTGTTTAAGAACTTCTTCAGAAG
Organism: Phalacrocorax carbo; assembly: GCF_963921805.1. Taxonomy (NCBI): domain Eukaryota; kingdom Metazoa; phylum Chordata; class Aves; order Suliformes; family Phalacrocoracidae; genus Phalacrocorax; species Phalacrocorax carbo. The sequence goes on from NC_087515.1 coordinate 20,932,052, forward strand.
TATCTCAATTCTTAGCTGTCTGTATCTTGCTACACATAAATGTAGGTATTTATTAATAGCTACCCAATAAAGCTCAAGGTCAAATCTAAAGTATCTCAAGTTGCACGCATCTGGTGTAAGACATCTAAATCAAAGCATATACAAATTTAGACCTATATTATAGCAGACATGACAAGTGATTTTGACAGATTATTATCTGGACAGAAGCATCAGGAAACAACATTTTCTTCAAGTTCTCTAGTGTACCAATGATCTTTTTCACTTTAAATTCTGTATCAGCCTTCAGATATTTTTCAAATTATGGAAAACATTCCAGTCTAGATCCTGGTCTAAGACTGTCACACATTGACAATCTAAAGAAAGAAAACAACTAAAGGCCATAATCAAAAGGAAATACTTTAGTTAAAGTATTCTATTCATTTAATAAATTTAATAAAATCTAAAGATTTTAATCTTTTTTGTTGTTCGTTTATAAAGGTAAATTTCTAAGTAAAAGTTGGTTTTGAAGACCAAATTTTGACATTTCAAAAATTTTTGAAGAGGACTTCTTGACATAAAACCAAACAAAAATCTTTTTCTTTCCTCCAATCCAGAAAATGCACCAAAACTAACATTTTCCACAGAGAATTCCATCTGTGTCATTCCTGCAATTCCCAATGCAGAATATTTTGATGGAAAAATCACAGCTTCTACATTTAGGGCTTCCTCCCTGTTTAGATTGCTCTTATTCAGAAATACTACTGAGAATAGACTAGACTGGTCAAATTACCACATGATCCAGAAATTCTTCTTTCTGCCACAGACAGATAACAAGAAACACTTGGTTTTCCTCTCAAAAAAAAAAAAAGTTCCAGGAATAACATCATCTGCATTTTTCAAAAAATGTTCCTTCTGTCGGCAGTAAGTCATGAAGCAGGGAAGAATTACAATAAAAAAAGGAGTAGATGCCATTGCCATATTCCCTGGAGGTGATATTGAGGTAATGGGGATAGATTAGATGACCTTTGGAGCTCACTTCTAACCTTATTTCCTACAGACTATGATATCTTCCTCAAGTTCCAGAGAGAAGGCAGATAAGAGCTGATTTCTTTGGGAAGGTATTAGTTAGACTACAACCACAACAGAATTGCTGCAAGAGTAAATGGATATATCATTCCCCATAACAAAAGTACTGACATTTCAAGGGAGACACACAAGGCCTAAGCAAGGCATTTCAGAGAATAGTAAAAAGCATTGAGTGATGTCAGTTATGAATACCTGAAATTCTGAAGTTGTTTCAATGTTATTGGTTGTTAACTTTTGGCTGAGAAAATGATGCAGTTTTGGGATTTGTAACTTTTCAGCGGCTTAGTTTTCAGACACACCAAGACTACTGAAAAGGTTTGGAAAAGTACATGTTTTACCAAACAGAATAATTACTCATTCTAGTACAGCAGACACGGGTATGTGACCAATATATTCCTAGTGTTGATTTGCACTCTGTGTAAGCTCCCTCCCAGGGTTGCTGTGGAAGCATTTTGTCTATTGAGTGGAAGAAATATTACTTCTGTCTTAGAAGTTTAACAGACTCGAGTGATCTGATTTTGGCTAGCTATCCTCTGGACATTCCTTACACCCCCTTGCAGTCAAAACCCCTGGTCCTGGAAACTTACTTGAATGTAATTCTCTGTGAAGATATATTTTCTCTCTCCAGGCTGATACATCGGTCTCACCCAAATTGGAATGACTTTCTCCTCCTGATATTAGAGAGTCCTTGGAAAGGTATGGCCAAGCATGGAAAATAGCTCCAGAGGCTGTCACTTTTAGGAAGAGGCAACGCAATTGAATTTATATGCCTCTGAAATTGTTCTTAAAGTGGGAAGCCTGTAGGCAATTTAATTGTTCCTTATTTAAATCACAATTGAATACAGGAAAGTTACATTGCCCCAAAAGATTTAAGTTGGTTTTGCTGCAGTTTGTTCACTGGAAAATTTATTATATTTCCTGTTTAGCAATTTTGCATTAGTCATTCATGAGATTGATATGGTTCAGAAATGTTTGTAGTTTTGAACAGCTTTATGACAATTTAAAGGTAACACCTTTTTATATAACCCTGACTAGATAAGTTAACACTTCTGTATTGTACTGATACGATTGATATTAATACAATATGATAAAATAGAAAAACTGCAGTGATAAGGCTTTTGTATGGCAGTAAAAAGAAAGGCAATTTTTGCCCATTCCAGCATGGCTGCACCAGCCGTTGCCAGATATGAAGGTTGCTTGCTTTTGTGGCTAATAACTTGCATGCCGCTTAGGCCACCAGTGACCACACAACGTATTTTACTATTCTACAGATGTTTTATTAGTACATCAAACTTTCTAAAAGGTGACTTGATTGCTTACAAAGATCAACTACTACCTATGCATGCCAAAGAAAACTTAAAGCCTTATTCAGGAATTTATCACTCTATTTTAGTGAATCCTGACCACATAATACCTTCACTTAAGATATTAAAAAGAGCAAAATAAATACAGCATGAAATAAAGACTGGTGTTTCCTTCCGTGTGAAGCATTTACAGGCTAGTGTTGTTTACTTGTTAACTGTGACCTGCTGCAATTAAAGTAGAACCTTCTCCAGCAATACTGAAGGAGATAGTTTTTGCTAAAGCCACCTTGGTATAAAACTACAGGGATAGGAGGAAAATTACTCAGGGCAGAAAGCTCACAAAACACCCTGGTTTAGAACAAATACACTGGTCTGCAAAGGCAGACCTGAGGAGGAATGTTATGAATTGAAGTGAGGAGCTGCTGTGCAATGGTTTTACTTCGCAGTGCATGTCACTTCCTATACAAAAGTAATGTAGGGTCCATGTGTTTGAACCTGACTCTTCAGAACTAGATCAATTCCCTGTCTTCAGGTCTTCATGCCACTGCCTGTTGTGCAGTCCATTTCCCTGATTTTCTTTACTGTTTTTCTTCTCCTACTACGGACCTTGGATGTGCACTAATATTCCCTACCCGCAGGCGGCAGGACTCAATTCACTGCAAGTATCACTGATATGTTTAAGCTATGATCTTGAAACCCTGAAACCACCTTGTTATCTTCCATTTTGCCAACCAGACAAATAAAGTTCTAGTACTTATTCTTTCACTATTTCTTCCAGGGAAAACAACACCTGCCCTCTTCCTCTATTATAACTTATCCAAGTTCATGCCAAGCCCCACCGTAAAGAACTCTTTCCACACATATGTTTGACAACTTAATGTAAACAAAGCACATCTTGCATCACTGCACAGCTATTTTCAACATTTACTTCCACCCGCTCATGAAGAAATAAATGGCAGTTCCCATGACCCCAAATCATCTGTTGATAATTACACATTGCCATACTTGCTCCCCTCAAATATGGAACTATGTAGCTCCTCTAACACCATTTTATATCTTCATTTTTAATTGCTTAGCTATGTTATCTTCTGGTAAACTGTCTCAGAGAAGTCAAGCACAAGTCCAACAAGCAGTCTACTTTTCTTCTAGCAAACATGCAAGTGCATGCATACCCCTTTTTTTGGGGAAAGAGTGGGGACAACAGCAATTGTTGTTCTTTTTGGCAATTTGGATGGTATTTTTAGCATTTGTGACAGTTATTGACAACATCTTTACAGTTACTGTTAACATGAAAACAGAATAAAATGCCTCTAGATAACCTCTTACTTTTATCTATTTCTGGATAATTTTCAGATATTAATTGAACACTTCAGGGAAAGCTAGTTCCTATAAAAATCCATTTAGGTCAAGAATTTTGCAATGCACTGAATGGAAGGTCACACCACTACAACCTCATAGCCTTGATCATCCCCCATTAAGTCTTACTTTAAGTTGTTGTTCTGGCATATAGCCCATATCTTATCAGTGATCAAAAAATCTCATTTTAATCAAATTAACATGCATAGTGTAATATATGTATACACCACATGTTATTTGGCTTGCATGCATTAAAAACGTACATACAAACCTCTCAACTTACCTTGGTCATTTTTCTAAAATGCTACATAAATATGACTGAAACCAAGAAATCTTCTGTAAACACATATTAAAAGCGCATATGAAATAGTGACTTAAAAGTGATTTTTCTGTGCTCACAGATTTAACAGTGTATTGCCGGGCTCAGATAACACCCACGTAAACTCAGTAGTTAGTCCAAGCTAATGCCAGCTCACACAGACAGGAATTCAGGGCAATCATCCAGCCCCCAAAGGAGGATAGATGTGGAAGAGTTTTGCCTGCCAAATTAGTAATGTCCCTGATATGAGCATATGAGGTGACAGAAAGGCACCCCGATGACATGCATCACCTTTATGCTGGTAAAGAACTTCTCTGTCAATGAAATGCTCTCTGCCAATTATTTATGCTGCATTTTATACAGCTACGCAGCAGAAATTAACAAAAGTAGAGGAGAAAACCCACAAGCCCGTGTTTTAAGAACAAAAGAAATAAAAATAAAATTTCTACATAACGAGGGACATCAATAACTTTCTATATGATGTAAACCATTCCTCTGTCTCCTGAAGCTCAATGTTCCCGGAGCTAAGGAGTGGGGCTTTTTTTCTATTTGAGAAGTGATGCCAAATCCCTTTTTCTGTTTTTAAGTAACAGATATTTTAATAATATACAGAGAATTTTAATTCCATGCTCATTTACTGCGGCCACTGTGATTAAACTGTGCAAACAATGAAACAAAATGGAAGTATATTGTTTCAGATGATTTATGACATATCCTCCATGTATCAAAAAACTGCACAAGAATGGCTTTTCACAATGTTTTCCTGGGATGTCAAAAATAATCCAGCCAAGCTTATGATTAATTTTTACACAAGATGTTACTGAAAGATTAAAACTCTTGTGATATCCAGGGTGTGAAAGTTAACTTAGTTCGCTCACAACAAATCTGCTTTAAGATGATGTAATCCAGTACTGATTCTCCTAATTGCTTAGCTTTTGCCACAGGCCATAAATGTGTCAGTTCTCTCTTCCTGATTCCTACTGTAGTACAGTGATAAAACAAGTAGAACACAAGTGGCTGTCTAACGCTCTGGTTACTAGTCACAAGTGTTAAAGGAGATTAAAAGTTGTTGAAAGGTCATATTTGCAATTGAAGCGAACCAAAGAAGGATGATACTGGTCTTTACTTCATCCCTTCACATAATATAGCTCAAGCTTAAAAGGTTAATATGCAAGAGGATACTATTATATCCTGTGCTTTAAGAAATTCACTTATTTAGTATCAATTAACCTCTTTACTCCAATACACATAGACTGATACAAACAATTAAGGAAAACTTTAAATAGACAGGAATGTCTGGGCAGAAGGTACACAACCTCAGCACTCATCACAAATGAAAGAATTATTAGTCTTAATGTACAGCTAATGAGGACTATGATCTCTGAACTTCTAATCTTTTTCTGATAACATGCTCATTTCTTTTCCTTGCAGTTCTCTCTTTTACGATAGCCTCCCAGAACTGAACAAACCTGTCTGCTGGAACTGAGGTTTTATAGTCTGGAGGCAAAAACCTGGTCCATTGTTTCAATCTGATAGTGCCAGACCAGTGTCTTTGAGTTAAGGTGCTCAAGTGTGTTCCCACTCCAGGCCACTGTTACTGTTTACATATAAATCCACAGAGAGAAAATTGCGATTTCCAATGTACTACTACACTGCTATTCTATATGTTAGGCTCAATCTTTTTAGATTAGTGATGTTCCATGATTAAGATGTATGGTTTTTTCTTTGAAATAAAAACCAGCATTACCTATATCACTGCCAAATTGGAAGTAAATGATCCTGACCAAGTAATCATGGATAGTAAGTAGTATGGATCAAAGTCCTAATGGGCTCCTTACTGTTGTGAGCAACAGACAACCAAGTCATGCTGGAAAACGGGACAACTCCCACAAGCTCCTAACACTAAGGTGAAGGGGAGAAAAAAATTGTCTTCTCATTAGGGATTGACATGATATGACATATGTCAACAACATAAAAATGCTAGTTCTAAAAATTCATGGAATTTCTAAAACCATAATAAAATGTCTTAATTGAAAAATCATTAAGATAGTCAACATAGGGAAGTGACACATTAAACCTCACCTTGAAAGATAGAGAGAAATTAATTGTGGAACTAAAAATTAGAGTTTAGAGTCAAGCTATTGTGAGTCAACACATTTGTTACAAAAAAGATGGCATACAACCCAAACTCAAATAGAGATCTGATGTTATTAAAAGATCAATTTCACAATGTGAAAATAATTCTAAGCTAAATCAGAGTGAGAAAAGAATTAGAACACAGAAATGCTCACAGGAAATGAAAGCTGTTTAGGATTCTTTTTTCTAATACCCATAAAACCATTTTTCCAAATCTAAGAAAAATCTACATTAGATTTTAAAAAGATGGTTAACAATATATAATATTTAAAGAAGAAGACACTGAAGCTAGGAAATGTATCAAGTTTATGTGAGAAGCAAACAGATGCAAAAAGAAATCAATTGTTGGAAGATTTAAGGATAATTTAAATGAGTTTCAAGACATACTAGGAACAACAGAGGATCTATAAATCGTATCCATCACAAATCATGCAGAAGAGGTTGAAAAGTTCAATAAATAATTATTTTCTGCATTTGGGAAGTAAAGCAGGATAACCTGTTCTGATCAAGTGATCAGGATATAGTTCCTTTTCAACAGTATCTCAGGAAGATATTCAACAACAGCTACTACAGTCAGATATTTTTCAGTCAGTATACATACGGCCAACTTGTAGCTAAGAGTTTTATGATAGCCTAGCATCTCCTTGCACAATTAATACTTATTTTTAACATATCTCAGAACTACAGAGAAGTTCCAGAAGACTGGATGAAAACCAGTACTACATTAGTATTCAACAAACGGCAAATAAAACAACCCAGCTAGCTCTAACTTGATACTGGTCCTGGATACAGTAATGGAATGGCCATTACAAGATTTTGATTAATAAGAAGTTAAAGGAGGACAATACAATTAATGCCAGTCACTATAGGTTTATGGCTGATAAAGATTGTGCTGATGAAGCTTCTGTAAAGCCACAAATATTTTGATTCTAAAATTATACTGACAGGAATTCAGCATGGCACAAACAACTAAGGTCTCAAAACGGAAGTTACTACTGAGACCACATATTTCTCCTGAGATCCTGAGGTGTCATATTTTTGACCTTGTGTCATTTAACATCTTCATCTGGAAACATAAAATCATTAGAGATACAATTTGCAGATAGCATAAAAGCTGTTGCAGAGGATAATAATTAAGAAGGCAGTTCAATGGTACAGTGTGGTCTGGATTTCTTGATAATCTGGATGCAAGCAAGCAACTTGTGGTTCAATACCACCAAATGGAAACTCACACACACCTAGGAAAAAAGAATTCTGTAAACACTTCCGTGATGGTAGACTCAGTTCTCCGAAGGGTTAATGTATTCCTATCTGTGGGCAGAGAATATTGTCTGCAAAAAAGGCATTGCATTTCCTTCCTAGCCAATATGGCTGCTAGTAAATACTAGTGTCAGTGCTGATTCAAGAGGTTTCAGAGAATTATGAAATTTATTAAAGAGCTGTTTAAAGGGAAATATAAAAGGAGATCTATTAATTTTGCTTATAAAACAGAGGGTGAGGAGGGTGTCCTCTGAGGATGTACAGGCACCTACATGGGGAAAAAAAATGGTAAGAGAGATCTCTAATTGAAAAGGCAAAGTTTTAACAAGATTCACCGGTGGGAAACTGAAACTAACGAACAAACAAAAATATCAAATATGAATTTGTCAATAGTGTGACAGTAACTGCCAATTATTTTGGTGGCTTACATATTATTGAAACTTCGTTAACATTTTTGAAAAAGCCTTGTTTTATTTCAAAGGAAACTCAGGAAATTCCCAGTCTTACAAGTTTAAACAGGGAGTTGAACTGACTGACTACAAAAGTTCCACAAAAATGTGAACACAGTGGAAGGCAGCACGGTCCAGAAAGCAGAGCCGCAAATTAACAGACAGAACAACCCACTGCTCTTAGAACTGTCACTGATAGGTGGCATTGGATCAGCCAACTCAATCCTCTGGTCCCACATTTCCCTTCATAATTTGGAGACAACAGTGCTTGTAAAACGTTATATATGTACAATTTTCTTATTCACAACTAATATATTGGCTTCATATAAATTCTTTAATTGGCCCAAAATGCAGCATCTCCTCTCCTCAAAACCAATACTTCTCATAAAAATAACACGCTTCTATTAAAATGGCCCAAGAGGGAATGAACATTAATAGCCAGCCCCCAGAAATAAATCTTTAAAGTACTTTATGGAAATGACCAAAGCAATTCAAAGGATTATTCCCTGCTCTTTCTCTAGTGGCCAAAATCTCTGCTAAATATTTGTATTTTTCTTTGTAATACACATTATTTATCCACTAAACTGGGAAATACCTTACACAAAGAAAGCTCTTACTGCATATTAGATAAATGATCTTCATATCATCTTCCATTTTAAAGATATACAATTCATTTACACCTGTTCAAAATAGGAAGACCAAGGCACATACTTTGTCCCACGACCATTCTGCAAGTCACTGATCTTCAAAACTGTACTCATGAGCTGCCTGCCACTGACTATGGGTTGCATCAATTTTGGGGTTAATGCTTATTAAAGCATGGCATAAAATATTTCAAATATCAGATTAGGACAAAGAATGGATGATACTAATTGTAAATATTATCACTCAGAAACATGCAACACTTAAAGTCTAATTTCACCACGATAGAATAGATGTTCCAAATCCTTTGTTGGCTTTTTTCTCTGATCTGGTTATGAACACTTTTTGCTGCTCTGACAAACAGAAGTATTTCCTATGGAAAAATAATATTGCTGCTTGGAGTATTAGTTGATGGCATTAAATAGCAGTCAGTCTGCTGTGTGTTATCCTGCTTGTGGCTCTCAGAATCTCGTCTAAAAACTGCAGGTGATTGCTGATTTATTTTTTTAAAATCACCATCCTTAAAAGAGATGAAGAATTCTTACTGAGAGAAAACAGTAGTCAAGAATTTAAAATTCAAAGAAATAGCACCAACATTTTCAAAATGAATGCCTGACATCAGGTTCTAAATACAGGTTAAGTACCTAATCTGGTGAATAAACATGGATTTAAATGTAGGAGTTTAACATTAGGTATTCAGAAAGAAAAATTCTAGCCATAACCTTTAAATGCTGAGTATTTAATATTAACAAATATTAAAAGTTACAGGCATACTAATTTTAACACTTACATGTTGACAGCTTCAATTTATTTCTAGTAACAGTTAGGATTTTGTTTACATTAAGGTACAAATTTAAAGTCAGCTAGCTTACTTCACTTTTATTTTTTCACTTTTATTTTTTTAGCTGCAGCCAATCCACTACAGCAAAATATCATTAAAGTATCACATAGTTTTAAAAGAACAGCCTCATCCTGCTCACTTGCTTCTATAGCCTAGGGCAATTTAATTATGGGGGACTTCATCTTAATTCCTATCCCCTTCTCCTCGTCCCTGTTTTCCACAACTATCACAGCCCAGTTGGATTAGAATCAAAGATTACAAAATGTTTACAAGACTGTACAAGCTGAATACACCTTTCCTAATCTGAAATGGTCTCAAAAGCATTGTAGTGTTTGTACAGGTGGGATTGGAATTTGCCATCCGGAGCTTTGGAAATCAAGAGATGAATAAATTCTTAAACTTCCTAAGTGCATTATATTATCAATAGCCACGAGAATGAGAAACAATGTCACTTCATACAGATCAAACACAGCTAAAGACATTTTTTAGCAACAACTGCTTAGAGCAGCAAAAAAAAAAAAAAAAGGGAGAGAGGAGAAAGTAGGCAGAATCAGAGAGCCGTACTGCTGAACTCTTCAGAAGGCTCCTTCAAATAAATATTTCAAACCTTTATATGAATATTTTAAGCATGACAACTACACATAAACACACAGCCAAAGTGCTCAAATCCACTCAAGAAAGACTATTAAGTCATCAACCTGCTCCTGACAGGATCCACTGAATATGGCAACAGTGAGAAGTCAGGAGACAGTTGGAATCATTTCAAGACTGCTAATTTAACTTGTCTTAAAACCAACCAATGCTCAACGTGTCATCATCAATGTCATCTCATCGCAGTCTGAAAAGCCTTCGACCTAAAGCAAAAAGGTCCCCAAGTGCCACCCTTCTTGTCTACTGGTTGAAAATCTAATTGGTTCTGCTGACAGGCTTGGGAATTGGTAGGAAGGCTGTTCAGTTAATCTCCAAGGGCCAGCAAAGAGCTCAGTATCCATCTCTGAGCTTTGCTCCCTGGCTGTCGTAAAATGACTCTGATGGTAGTGCAAGCTCTTATGCTTCAGCTGTCTTCTGACTTCTGTTAAGCCAAATTCAATAAAGTTTGTCACTCAATAATCCGAGAGCTACCCAACAAAACCTCTTTGATCAATAACAGCTTGCCTGCTTGCACTGAGGAAGGTGACCTATTAAAGATTAAAAACACACCTGCTGCTTACAGCACAGAACATCTTTTTTACTTTTAAATAAAAATTCATCCATTAAAATGAGTTTAACTGCTACAACTATATATAAATATTACATGCCAGAAAGCTAAAATAAGATTAAAAGAAACATTTTAGCTATAGTACAGTGCTTTTGTTAAACTTAAATTTGAGTCATTGCTTTTCTTAGAATCAGAAAGGCCTCATCCAGAAAGGCCTTTCACCACCCACATGTAACTTTTGCTTTAGTCTTCTCTGTATGCTCTACCTTTTTGTAAATTTTCCACCTGCTAACAGCATACAGCTCTGCTGTAGTGACGGTCCAGTAATCTAATTTGTTTCTGCCTGTTTGCTTATGCCAGAACACAAATATTCATGTTGCTAGGAAAGGCAATTTAAAATTTGAAGTATAAACATATTTTCCTCTGTTCAAGAAATTTTCTGGAACTGCAGATCCACTTTATCAGAGGCTATGACCAACAACTGCTTTACAAAGCCCCCAGATGAAAAATCTATGGGCAGATTGAGCTGCATTGAGTAAAGACCCATAAGTTCACCTTTATTCATATGTTCATTTTAAATAGTTCATATGTTCTGCACTTGTAAGGCAGAACTACTGCAAGCACCTTAAATCAGATTTTATAATTTTAGAAACATTTGATAATTTTACATTTTGATAAATATTCTTTTTATTTATTCTATTAGGGAGTACTGCAGTTCAAAGTAGGTATCCCTGATGTTTTCCAAATTGCACATAACTTTCAGATTAGGTCACCTGGAACCACCTGTTTTTCTGTCAGATATATTCTTAATGATCAACTATTATTTGAGATGCCTTACCTAGATGTTTTGCAAAAAAACAGGAGAAGGCTATCAGTAAACAAAGCATGTAATTAGAGGTGTAGTACTTATTAATAAATCACTGAAGGAGAAAACAGATGTAAGTAAATTTGACTGACTGAATCATCAGTGCCTGTTTGGAATGGGTTATCAATCCCCCAGAAAATCATTGAGCCCCACAAAGCAGTAAATTCAAGATACATGAAGTAAGCAGTATATCTCTTTATTGTCATGCTTTGTTTAACCTAGTGTCCCTCATGCATCCATTTAAAGAAGTAAAAAAGCAGCTACTAGGATGATATGACATTTCAAAGTTGCTAGGAGATACTGATCTGTATCTTCAATCAAAATCATGTCCCTAAAGTCTCTGAATTGTTTAAAAAAAACCCAAAATGGCAATTCTGGAAAAGATTGGGACGGCGTTTATACTGTTATTAGTTATTGCTACATAAGAAAGTAAAATACTAGTCTACGGATGCTGAGACTAGATGAATATAAAACAAGAATTACATGTTAGGTAAAGCTACTTCAGTATCTGAAAAGAAGTCTGAATTTACTAACTTACACTATCAGACACCAAACAATTACCATAAATAAATCGCCTACTGGGAACATCAGAGAGACTCAGTAATGACTATCTGTGAAGAGTAAAGTGCTTCTGCAGTTTTGCAAGGTTTCTCTCCTTCCTCCTCCTGAAGGGGCCCAACAGGTAGGTATCACACGAGACAGTGCTTTGCTGTCAGTTAAGACACTTTTTTGTAACGATAAGGCTACAGGCTCTGAGCTGTCAGGCTTGCCTGTCCAGAAACACCCAATGCACTCTAATAGGGTCAATGCCTGGGCTGTGGGTAGAGGATACCCATACAACAGCGGCTCAAAAAAAATGTCAACTACACAGTCTAAATTTTTTTGAGTAGTAAAATCCCAGCAAACCCAACCCAAACCATCAAAACCCAAAAACTAAGGCACAGATAAAGGCAAGTGACAACCAAAACAATCTCTTGATCAATTCAGTTGTGAAGCCTTTTGTAGAAAAAGAATCTATGTTCACAGCTTACTGTTACAAGTTCTACAGGACATAACTAAAACACATTCTTCCATTATACATAATAAAATGTATGCACCATGTACAGAATATCCTAAAAAACACATATATTAGTCTCTAACAAGTACTGCACAGAAAGTTTACTTCCATGACCCCTGCCATTTACATGCCAATTCAGTGGGTGCAGTCAACAGGTCTTGCTCTGCTGGGCTTTCAGCAGGAGACACCAGAGAATCTCTTCACTTTTTACAACTACACAAAGTTGCTAGCAGCCTACACCAAAAATCACTCTTCTTCTGAATGACCCTTTAATTATCTGAGAGGGAAGGAGTAAGAGGCATCTGAATACTGACATGGGAAAGAAACAAAAGATCTGTATAACTGTTCCTGTTGCACTGAGATTTTCCATCTCACACATCTATTTCTAGCAGACAGAAGTGTCCAGCCTGGCTCCTGTCTTTGAGAAACTCTTGATATTTATCAGCTAAACACGTATCATTTTCATGCCGTTAATTAAGCGGTGTTTTCTTTTCCATGTCGGAAAGCCAGAATTGTGTTAGGTTTCTAACATATCACAACACCGGGGAACATATTTACACCCTGGGGACTCATCAAGGGTCTGTGCTGATGATCACTGATGTCCACAGCATCTCTTTCTGAAGAAGTTTGATGGTGTGCCGTTACCGAGGAAGGAAACTATAGTAAGAAAATGGAAGGTTAAGGTAGCTAGATGCCATTTTTGAACACTGGATTATATCAGTGCCTGCGTGATATGATAGTTGGTGAGTGCAATTCCTTAACGTTCTGCTTCACAATGAATAACTGTTATTCATAAAGTACCTACCTGTGGCCTGATTTGCAAAGTTGCTTGGCACTTGTAGCTAAATAAGAGGAAGTTAGACAAAGAACAAATAAAGTGTTGTGGAACGCTAAGTAGCTTAAAAAAACATACCTTACACATGTCAACTTGGGCATTCAAAATATAGGCTGGCACTTTTCTCTGTGGCTTATTCCTTTTTTAATAATGTCATCTCACCTCACAGGGGCTTTGTGAAAATTAATTAATTACGGTTTGTGAGGCATTCAGATGCTAATGATAGCTACAATGGAAAGAAAGCCTATGGAGAAATTAATAGTTTTGAATTCAATGTAATGATTGAATGTGAACACCACATGTGGGTCACATATTGGCCAATAAGAATAACAGAAAACATGAATAGCTGTTCATTCACTGATCCCTGTTAGTATGTACTTTGAATGAGAGAGGAGTCTTGTGGTAAAAAACATAATATACGTGTAGATACATAAAAATAGTACTCTAATATATAAACCTGAAATGCTGAGATGATATCTAACAAGCGAATGGAATTGCTTAATTTCTCAGCTTTTAAATACTAGATTTTGTAAACACTTAAATCCTTAAAAAAAAAAAAAAAGGCAGATATAAAATACCAAATATAAAAACACTGAAAGACAGGGTTTTTTGTTTCACAACCTAGATATACTACTGCCTCTGCAACATAAAAACCCACACCTGTAACAAGTTCTGACACACAGGCACCCAAACTTCTGCTTGATGTCTGACAGGACAGGAGCCCAGCAGTTGCCCTCCCGGGAAAGCTCCTGTCTCCATCTCAAACTCCTACCCTGTTTACTAGCTAGTATATAAATAGGTAGATTTTACTACTTAGTACAATCCCTTCCAGTGTCTCACTCAAACAGTTAACTGAGCTTTCCTTCCAACGTCTCAAAACCCTCACTCTTTTCTAGTAAGGCTCTGGAACCTGAATTTTGGTTAGTACGCAACATGGAAGTGTTCTAACACCCAGGTCCTCATTTGAGCAACTGGCCTTTCCACAAACAGTTAGAGAAGTCTCTCTCCACAGCATAGAAGTACTACAACTCCTTAATGAAATGATTAGGGAACAATAAACCAATACCACCTAGCAGGCAAAAAGAAAAAAAAAAACTCAAACCCAACATAGGTTTTCCTTTAACTCATTACAAAACAACTCAGCTGATATAAAACTTCCAAAAACCATTACCCTTAGTGGTTATATACTATGGAAAATGCCAGAGGAAGCAATCACTATGTAGTGAAGTATATAAGTTAGAATTGTTTACAGATTAAATCCTCATCCTGTTTCTATCTTCTTAGTATTTTCCATTTAAAGGTCTGCTCAAAGTCCAAATTCCAGCAGTGAGAAATTTCTCTCAGCAGAACACATGGCAGCTTTGCAATTATTCCTTAAATGGTTATGCCACATGTGACAAGTTGGCACTAGGACTGGGGAGAAAAAGTCAGGAACAAAGTCCTAAACTGCATCATGTGAAGCCTGATCCCGCGAAGTGAAATAAGGTGTCCACAATTGTCTGACTCTATCTCAGTGTAGGACAGAGCCAAAGATGGACATCAGAGCTCCCCCATCTCACTGGAAAGATGGTTCTACATAGCAGCACATCTAGATCCATTTAAATAAAGCTTCTATGTAGCTTACATGAGCAAATATTAGAAATTATTTTGTAGATTACTACATGCTTTGTATTCCTAACAAACTACTGTCTATAGGGCCAGCTTGTGCAACCAGTTATGCCAGTGCAGAAGTGGAGTATCTCCACAGTAGAAAATTCCTTATACAGGAACATTTTAAGCAGCAACTGGAAGCAGAATTTGGCCTTATCTGATTCACTGAAAAGCATTATTAAAAATTAACACAATATTTTCAAAACAGGTATGTTTGGTTGCAGCCAAGACATAGATGTGCTGAAGCAAACACTCCAGAGTCTGGACTTCTTTGATATGACTTAATATGGCTGTTGTCCTGTTGTTACCTCTGTTAGGACTGCAGTAAAATTATAAAACAAACAAACAAACAAACCCCAAACAAACAAACCAAGTGACTCCTCGTATCCTGCTTTAAGAAAATGCCCAGTCACAAAACTGTTCTCATTTTTTAACACCCTTAGTATACCCAGTTTGGTACGTGCAGGCCAGGGTTCTTATTTGCACAAGTTCCCTATTCCACCTCCACAGATGCCTTCCTATTGAGAAGACTTCAGTCTAGAACTGAGTTTTCTTTTTCTTGTATATAACATGGGCACAAGAATTCGCACCGTGCTCTGGCTGAGATTTTTGTGATCTACTTTGATTTCAGTATCATAAATAATTCCCTCTGAGCCATGTATTCTTAAGGTACTATAATTTCAAAGGTCCTTCACAGTTTATCATATTTTAATATATTTGTTCTTCTAGCTTCTTTTGTCTTTGATCAAGGTTAACTATCCTAGTAATATTTTCAGTTTCCTTTTGTGAAGTTTGTATTTGTAAACATTTAATTAAAATAATTAGAAGAGGTTAGGATGTGACAATATGAAATATCAGAAACACAAAAACCTCTCATGAAGAGAAAGCGAAAAAACAGAGTGTGTATTTGAGAGATGAGAGAAACAAGTGGGGACTTGATAAAAGTGCACAACATAATGAATTATATAGATAATGTTTATCATAAGTTTCTATTCATCCTTTCTAGTAATACAAGAACAAAAGGATGTGCAACGAAATTGAGAGATAACAAAACTTAAATCTGATATCAAAGGAACACATTTCTAGGAAGGAAAAAAACCCCAAACCATGCAATTGTTATATGAAATGCAGGTTTACAGGACAGAATAAAGCCTTCCAAGTTGTTCCAGACCACCATTATAAATAATATACAAAAGAACATCTGGACTAAGTCAGGCCAAAGACTTTCTGGACTATCTAGTCTGTGATACTATCCAATACTAGATATCAGTGGAATAGTGTAAAACCAGAATGAGCACACACCGATATTCACTCCTATTATCAGGCCAAAATTGCAATAAACTGCCATAGGTTCTTCCTGATCCACAGCCTGTATCCAGGTCTTTAACTAGTGATTCCTGATGGACTTTTCTTCTATGGATTTGCCCATCACATTTTGAATCGATACACACTTTCAGGCTTCAAAAATAACTTCCATCAATAAATTCCAAGGCTTCATTCTGTGCTGCCTGCTGGCTTCATTAGGAATGTCTCCCTACTCTTGATTTACAAAAAACAAAAGTGCTTCCTATTCTTCTCATCCATGATTTACTTTCCTACGCCACACCCTACCACTCAGCCCTTTTCTGAGCTGTGGGATCCTTACTCTAACTACTCTCACACCAAATGGGAACTGTTCTGTTACTCTGATCATCCACATTTTTCCCCTTCATGCTTTTTCTCATTCTGTTATGCCCCTTCTGAGATAAGAGAACACTGTACGAAGTACTTAAGAGACGTGCTTGTCATGCACAGCAATAGTTTGATTCCTAGCATTGTTTGCTCTTTCCAACACCATCAAGCACGCTGCTGATGTTTTCCTCATGTTAGTTTCACTATTCCAAATTGTTCTGGAGCTTACCAATACATATACACATTCTGGGCTGTATTTTCCATGGATGTTTCTTTGTATTTACAGATATTTAATTTAATCCACAATTTTATCAGTCATTCAGCACCATGAGTTCCCACTCACGTCAGCGTAGCTCTTAGTAATGATCTCTAGTGGATTCTGCTAGTATTCTCCCTCACTGTCAAAACCGACGACTTTATCCTAGTCCTTTGTTTCCTATCTTTTTATCAGTTACAAATTCAAAACACCTTTTTTTTACATCGTGGCAAATTGGCTAATGGGCCTGTAATTCTTCACATCCTTCTCAGATATAAATCTCGTATTTGCTACTCTCCGATCATACAGTAGTACCTAGTAACTTTGTGGGTTTGTTTAAAATACCGATCAGGCCTCCAGCTTCATGTGTCACTTCTTGCAAGAGTTCTGTGATGGAGCACATCTGATCTTGAATAACAGAGCTCTTTGAATTTCACTTTGGCAAAGATTTGGACCTGAAATTTATCATTATATTAGTTATCTCCATTGGATTTTTTTGCCCTCATATTCGGTAGCATTGTATTGCTGAAAAATGTATCAAACTCCTCCTCTTTTCATCTTGATTTGTGATACAAATTCCAAATAGGTTTTGCAAGTTCCACCTAGAAAAATTCCACAACTCCTCTACTCTCAAGTCACAACTGACTTCATTAAATAGCTGTTTACCCATGTTTGCATTTTTAAATCAATGACTTAGGAACCAAATTGCTTTTATCTCCTCATTTCATCTGAACTGAATGAATGAGATTATTTTCCATAATCAGCTCTTCTATGATAAACTTACAGTAAACAAGACTCAAATGGTATCAGCTCTTGCTGACCCAGTGACAGTGTGGTGAAGTCCGTTAACTATCACATTCTGACACAGAGAGAACAAATGTTCAGGAGTCTGATGAAAGGGAAGACAAGATCTACAGTAACAGCAAAACTCCCAGCAGTATTGAGCTCTCCAATCATATCCATACTCACAAATGACATAGAAAGTCATTAATAGTAGATTTACAGTGCTACCTGAATGCAACTTCTTTTACCTTTTCCCCAAAATTTATTTGGCTAAACAAGATTTTTCTAAGTGCACAGTCTATCTCTATATTTCTGTAAGATGTAGAATTTTCAGGAGGAGGATTTGCATAATCACACATGAAAAATGCAAGACTACGTATTAAAAGCTCCTGTAAAACATGTTATTCTGCACTAGCTCATTTTAATCACTGCAATTCACCTTTTAGATTAGTCTTTTAACTACACTGTCCACCTTATTACTAACATTCTCCTGTCCATACTTCTAAGATATTATATCCATTGCTGTATACCATTTAGATGGACTTTTGTGCTTTTTCAGTGTTTAAAATTAGACTGTACAAGCCTCTGCCAGTCACTTTCCTCATTTCACTGTTTGAAGCTCTTCCTTATTTGTAACCTCAACTCTAAAAGGACATTTTACCAGAAAATCAAGTGGGCTCTGCCTGTTGAAAACAATCCTCTTATTTCCAAAAGCTGAATTTTACAGACTTGCAGAACATTCCAAGTTCTTCTCATGCCTCTGACACTTCCTTACCTTGTCATACTTCATTCTCATTTCCTGTGGACTGCAACAAACCTTCTGAAAATCAAACAAGCCCAGAACCCTGTTTTCCCAGCTTTGTTTAAGCAGTTTTTATCTACTCTATCAAGAATTAAATAGCTGCTGCTTAGATGTGATGTCTAGGACTCTCTTCCAGTCCTACCGAGATCTTATGTAAAATAGTCTGTCGATCCAAACAAGTCTGTCAATTTAGCCTAACGTGGAGTCTTGACCAGGTCCTGTCAGCCACTGCTAGAGCCCTGACCCTTGCCGGTGTGCAGCTCATTGCCACAATATACAATAAAGAGCTTTCACAGTGGTGCTCTCTGGAATCATAGGAAGGATTAAGCAGTTACGGGAAAAAGGGAAAACAATCCTTCAGCTTTCAGTCAGTATGATGCACTGATAGGTGAAAAGATGAGTAAAGCTGAAATTCTTCAACTTGATAGTGACATTCTTAGAAAACCTTTAAGGTGGAATTCATAAAAATAATCAACTTATATAATAATAAAATCTTTGCTTATAGGGTATCATAAAGAAAAGCATCAGCTACATTTAAAAGGATTTAGAATAGCATCACTGCTCACACTATATTTACAGGTCAGATGGACTGCTGCCATTGTCATCTTTTCGCTGCCATGCCAATAAAAAACTCAGTAAAACAAGTCTTGTGCAAAGTAGGAAAAACAGTTAAAACTACTTATGTTCTTCTGTTACAAAGGATTCAGTGTTTCGGTCCTTCTTATATGAGAAAATGAAAGAGAGCAGGTGATACTCAAGACTTTGTAGCTCACATTTCAGCTATAATTTAGAAATGCTTTATGAAGTGTTTTTTTTTCTCACAAATGCAAATTATCTTCCCAAATACTAATGCACTCTCTCCAATTAGAGGAAACTGTTACCTGCCTCATACTATAAGCAAATGCAGTAATGAATATTGGTTTTAATGTACTTTAACAGTCCCAACTGGTCCGTCCAGCAAAAGCATCCAAATATCCCAGGGAAAGTGAAAAAGGGATGTTCACAGAAAAAAAAAACAACCCCAAAACCAAACCCATAAAACCTGCCATGAACAAGAAACGTATGTCACTCACAGGAGTCAGATATTTAAGTAAACAGTCCATGTCCCCAGATAAGCATATTACTGCCCTCTTGTTGATTCCTCTCTCTCTGAATGTCTATGCTTACAAACCAAGCCTGTGTATAAATAACACTGTGATATACATACATGTTTTGTTACACGTGTGTAACAAGAATCTGTTTGTATCTTCTTATTACTACAGTGCTCTTATATACTACACATAAGCTTTTTTAAGTCATGGGAAACTCTCATGGCATTAGTAGACTGAAACAGAATGAAGCTCTAAAGATGCACACGATTTATGTTTCACCTTTACATTTTACCAGGAGAAATTAAATTGATTTGAAAGAGAACACTGGGGAGAAATAGCAAAGGAGCTACCACAGTATATTTAATGATTAATCATTTTGCATACTTTCATCATGTCAGCTTCTGGTTCCCTCTGACCCAGTGGTCACTCTGTGTCAGACCAAAAGTCCATTCAGATCAGCATCTTGTTTCCAATATTGTCAAGAAAAAAAAATCCCAGGAGAAGAATCTAAGATAAAAGCAGGCGTTTCCCAAAACATACCCCCAACCTCCAACAAAATGCAGCTCAGCAAGCTCCTGAGACAGCTGTGCTGTCTTACCATGATGCCTTTTCTAGACTCTTTTTATTTACAAAATGCCCTTTTTTGGGGGAGAATGTGGCCAGAATGCAGTACAGTTGGAATAATTACTAAGTGGGGGAAAAAAACCCCACACCAACAAAAAAACCCCAAACAAAGAAACCCCCCTGATTTTGTATGATTAATTTTGTTGAGCAAATAATGGGTGTCTAGTTCAATCTGTTCAGACTGACTATCCAGGGCAGATTTAGCCACGACTAAAGATAATCTTTGAAAGACAATATGTCTGAGTTAAAAATACAGCAGAACTTGGGAATATGTCAAATGGCATACAAAAAATAGTTACAAAAATTCCACAAGTATTCTCAGAGGATTGGAGCTTTTTTTTGCCCTGTTTCAGCACTATCAAGAGATTAGTGATGTGACTTATATCTTGTCAAACTTAAAACCTTTAAATAGACTTCTGAAATCAAAATATTTGACAATGGACTCCATCAAACGATGAGAGAATGTTCTACTTACTTTACATCCACCAAAAAATAATCTAATAGACCAATATGAAATGAGCAACTCATTTCAATAATATTTTTATTGATACATCTCTCTGGTGCCAACAAAACACAAAATTCAGCCTGAAGACTTTTTTGATTGTACTTTTACCACCGCCTTTTTTTCCCCCTCTAATTTTCTTGATACCCGTCATGTTAACGTCACATTGAATGATCTCTTGGATAAAGTGACCCAGCAAGAACTAGTAGAAACTAGAACTAGTAGAAAAAGACCTAGTAAAAAAATCTAGGTTTTATTATAATTAGTCTAGACAAAATGTTTACAGTATAAGAAATGTACAAAGCTTTGAATTATATAAATGTAGCACATGATCCCATCGATTACATCTTTATTATTTCTATTCCACATATACTGGATTTACACAAAGAACTATCTGATCATGGCTTCTTGCTAAACTTTATTCAGAGCAACTGTGACGTACTGTGGAAGTTGCATCCTGTTCTGCCTTTCTCTACTTGCACTGCCTCTTTGCATTAAATGAAGCAACCAGGCAGCCACAAGATTAAACCATTGAGCCTGTTAATGTAATATAAAATTATTTAAATTTCAAAGGTGGAGGGAAAAGAAATGAGATTAACTGATTCACTCAACAGTTAAAGTACTCTTTCACTAAGGGCTGCAATGGCAACAACTGTTACTTTGAAGATGAACTTGCAAACCATCAAAAAGTCAAACGATGACATTCTGAACTAAAGAGGACTTGATAGCTTTTGGCATCACCAACTTTTTTTTCAGTATATTGATGTTATAGAAATTAGACAAAATAATAATAAAAAAAGATTAGAGTGTCTTCAGAGATGTAACTTTGAATATTCAAATTGAGGTACCTGAACTCTAGTACTGCTTTCATTCTACCATACACCTTTAGAGGATACTGAGTTCCCTAATACTTTCCTAGCAATGAAGAGGTGGTCATCTTTGATTTTATGTTCTTTGCTAAGAGAATTTTCCTCTATCAACCAACATGTGATAATATTTTGTTGCACTTGCTTAAGAAATTTGATATGTATTCCCATACATATGGGAAGAAAAATAATATAGTAAAAAAGGCTGATGTTCTGTCTTGCTTGGTGTCACATTGGTGATACTGACACAGCAGCTTCTTCACATTTTTTATGGTCTGCCACAAGTAAACATTTTAGTTATATAATTTGCCACTATTTCATTAATTTTTTTTCAGAATGGAAACATCTAATCATCCTTTCCAAACTGCTTAGCATCACAAAAATACAAGAGAAATGAAAAATAGCTTTGCCATAAGAATCACCATGTTAAGATTTTTTTTCCTATGCTATCATATCTGAAGAGCCTCACTCAGTCTTACTACAGTTGTACTGCCAGGTCTGCAAATAAGATCTTTCCACAAGGTGATTTGGATTCGTAAGTCTAGAAACAGCTGACAGATTAATATATCAAAATCAATGTAATTTAGATGAGTGAATCTGTATGAGATTATAGAGACCCCTAAAATATTCCACAAAAATACTTCAACATTTCCATGCTCCAAATTCTTGGAAAATATCTTCTGAGAGGATATCTACCTCCTGCTAAAAATGAGACAAAAATAGTTATGCTTTTGCACTGAATACAGCTAACTCATATTACTTGGGAGTCTGAAGATTCCTGTGAAAAATAAGAGTTTTGCTATGTTCAAAAACAGTCTTCACAGAGCCAAGCAGACCAGATCTCATTTTGAAAACTAAATACAGTAAGAATCCAAAAACCAGGGTTTTGGCTACCTGCCTTCCAGGGTGGCAAATGGCGGTTAAGTCTGGCAGACAGTCTTGGAAAGGACCAGACACTATTGAACACACAGTGGCACAACCACTGCCTTTACACGTGGAACACCTGGAAATCTCCCCTTCTGGATCACTTTGTTCAGGCCATTTTTACTATGTACAAAAGACTGCAAGCAGGATATACACAACTAAAAGCACAAATCAATTATTTGTTGGCTAATATATACAGTCACTAACAAGGACTTACAAGCTACTATTGTATGAATTAATTCGCTCACCACCATCTTTGAGACTCCTGTTGAACTTTTGCTAGCCAAACGCCAAGTCTGGCAGGAAACCTTCAGTGCTCCTTGAATCCTTGATGCTACTGAGTCATTGTCTCTTCCCCTTGAATCCTTCAGCTGTTTCAGCAATTTTACCTGTCTCCAATTTTACCTTTCATATCTTATGACTCTACAGACTTTCTCAAAGCTCCTTCTCACAACTTGGTTTTCACAAGTCTAAGCTAATGTGATAGAGCTGCGTTGTACCAAAATATGCCTTCAATCACAGAAAGATGAACCCCTGGCAGAGGAGTTACAAGAATATGCTGCAGAAGTACATCTTAGTCAACAACATTGCTAAAGAGGAGCATTAATAGATTCATAAGACTGCTACACTCCCCTCAAATTAGTCTGCTAAGTTATCAGCTAAGAATTGCCCTTTTCTTGTATAATGATTTATAATAGCCACATCTTGAAAAAGAAACTTTTTTTCCTAATAAACCACCAGCTACTATTATTACTCTTGAAAATAATGTATATTTTTATTTTCTTGAAAGAGCTATGTAGTTATCAAAAATGCCATCCAAAACCATATATAAACTTCTATGTGTGGATGACAACCATATTTACTTTCTTCACTCCATACCATAGTTTATTAAGTATTTTAAAGAGGTTTCTGAAATACAGATTTTCTCTTTACTAGACAAACCATCCTTCCCCTGAGATGCTTAGTCTTCTTCTTTCTACATCTTGCTATATTTGTCATCTGGCATATGACTTAATTTTTCTGTTCTCAATATATTTGTACTTGATACAGATCTACAGAGCAAGTCATATGAGTTTCACATTGTCTTTTTTTCTTTTAATTTCAAAAACCCTAGTTCATCTAGTTTAAATAAAATGCTGCTTTGCAAAGGCTCCCTTTCAAGGGCAATTATTCTGGAGATTACAGTAGTACCACCATTGTGCACTTCCACCAAGACATTTGCATTCTTTCTTTTTTTTTAAAGGTAGATCCATTGTTTCTGGCAATTAAATTAAGGTCATGCAATGTATATTCAGAGCTATATAGAACTGTCTATAGATTTCCCAGCATAACAATAATTAGCTAATGTTTTTACAGCACTTTGAAGTTGTAAATTGCTGTGTAAGTGCTCAGTATTCTTACCATGGCTTCAGCAGGATTCGGGGCAATTAATATTATAAAACTGCTGGTCATCCAGATACGATTACTTGCTGTGAGCAGGTGGTTTAAATACAATGCACAGGTAATGACTGACCTTTACGATACAATGGTACAGTCACCACCAGAGAGCAGAGTACATTAGCCAAACACAGCTGGCTTTACTGAGGGATGTAAAAGTATTCATGGTTTCTACAACACTCCTTGTCACTTGAGTCAGGAGGGCTTTCCCTCTGGTAATAACCATAATGCCAATCTCCTTAAATGCTGTGTACACTAGCAACTTTTACTGTTATAGAAGTCCTAATATGAATACCACATAGGAGATTTACTAAACTGATACCTCATAAAGTTCTGTTGACTAATAACCTGTGTCTGTCTCACACACATTTAAACACATTATTAGTTAGTCTCTTCATAGTGATGCTAGAGGTAAAGAAAACAAAAGAAACGAGAGAAGAGATGGCAAGATTATTCAACACAGGAGTGGGCTATTTGCCTGGGAGGTTTACAAGTATTTAGAAGTAGTGATTAGTTTGGTCCTCCTTGTTATCAGATGGCAATAACCAGAAGTTGTGTTTGAATTATATCAATGTCTTACAGTCTGGCAAGTTGAATTCTTGAATGACCAATGAAAAACACCATGATCATGATCATAAAACTATAAATGTATGTCGTATATGACATGAAAGGTGTTGCAACTCTAGAATATTTTTACATATATTTAAAAAGGGAAAAAACACCTGAAGGGAAGTCAAGGAACACTGCTGCACTAGACTTTCGGTTTCATTACACATTGACACCTGCGTTCAACCATACCCACAGCAAAGAAGGATGCCATTTATCTTTTATAATAATATGGAGTTCTCTGTCAGAGTAGGGTCACTGAAATGAGTAATAATCCCACCACTCTCTAAGGTACAACCAGCAGGGTCCAGGTCAACAGGCAAGCAGACAATAATTTGCCCAACAACACTGAATTTCATCTGCCCGCAGCCTCTATCTACTGATTATACAATCAATACACCTCAGATGAGAAGAGCTAACAACTGACCGGGGCAGATCAATGCTAGCAAATAAGCGCTTCATGACAAAAAGTTTGATAATTACCATTCTGAGGCCGTGTAAATGTTGTTTCTATTGTAACGACATTCATGATGATACTGCTATGATTGCACTGTTATTATAGGTTTAATGTTAGGCAATCAAGCTGCAGTGGTCTAGATATCAACAAACAGCATCAAAAGAAAACATCAAATTGTCCCTATTCTTCTGACATTGTAGCTGCACCATTTTTCTATGTTAGTGGCCACAAATGAACAATAATAAGTGACAATTTAGTGAAAAATACTATTTTCACAGCTTACAGAAGTCACACAATATAGATTGATACGAGTATTATTATTTCTAGACCCAGAAGTAGAAGGCACACCCACTTAAACCAGAGGATTAAAATGAATTCAACACTCTGCTCTTTGTTTCACGTGCATCAGTTCAGGGCTTTTAATCTGCACTTCAACTAGTCGTTACCCAAAAGTATACACAGCTTTTCTTGATTTATTTATTTTCATTTTTGATACTGCACACTTCATTTTTTTTAATTGATGAAGTGCTGGTTCATTCTCAATACATTCACTTTTAAGAGAACTCATCCTGACTGACTGGAAATGGCTATGCTGACTCTGGTTAGCCTCTCACACCCTCCACACAGAGAAACACTACCGGGACATGCTATCAAAATGTGAAGAAAATTGGGACTTCATAAAACGAGAGCATGTAGACCTGTGGCAGCCTCAACTCTGAAGCTACATAAAATAAATACTACCTTTAATATTTTCTGTTTAAGCCTGCAAGAAGACATCTCAGTAGCAAAATATGTTCTCGCAATAGCCACTTTAAAGATAGAAGCACACTCAGCTGCATAGTTCTTCCAAAAGAGTTCAGTCAGCAAATCATAACTGTGGTATCTACAGAGATACCTCTGATGTTGGCATTTCATGAATTAAAGTTTTAATCAGGTCCTTCACAGACAAAACACAGATGTCTCCAAAAGTCTGTTAGTTACCTGTCTAAGACTTTTAAATCAGTGATTGGCCAGATTTGCTGTAGCCTAAGGGAAATCACCTATCTATCCAAGGACCTAGAGATACCAAACAATAAGGATAAACCCAAACCTTTCACAGTCAGCAATACATTTGTGATTTGAACTAGCTTGAACTAAGATTTCCCTTTCAGCATTTCCTCCTCGGAACATCATCTACCTCACAAGAGATTCAAAGAATTTTATGTATATTATAATCCTTTCCCTCTCAGACGGGCTCATTTTTATTCAGGGACAATTTTGCTGACTGACAGGTAAGCATTTGGTGCTGAAATTGGACCTGTACAAGAGCTTTGCATTTCATTTGCTCCATTACACCAGTGCATGGATTACTGGGCTTTTACTTTGGCATCTTTCCATTATTTTCAGATATCTGACATGAACAAAATGACTCATCTGACATTCTGTGTAACAAATTTGTTCCAAAAAGAATAGAACATTATTATACTATTTTGTACATGTGGGTACCACAACCTTCCACAGTAATCTGGCCAGAAATTCTAAGTGTATAAATAGTAGCTGATATTGTTACCCAAAAAAAAAAAAAAAAAGACAGCAATGACAGCAGAGAAATATCATACTGAAGAAATGAGATTTAGTTTTAACACTACAGCCTTCACTGTCATTTCAAGTTCTGAATCACTTCAAACATAATACCAAATTTAATTTTATTTCTCTTAGAAAAAAAAAAGTATAAAAATTGCCATAAGCCTTTTGAATTACCTTACGTAACACAGCTGTTGGCAAACAAGTGTTGGCAAATTTTGGCACCAAATAGTTAACCATCCTTATACTTGATCCTTTTGGTTAGTCGATTAATACTGTTATTCCTTTTGTCCAACCTCAACCTCAGATCTGCTTTTATCCACCACTTTCTCAATCTGATTTGCAGAACGAAAAAGGGAGTTTGTTCCACCAACCACTCATGTAAACACGGATGAGTACTTTTCTCCATATCCCTTGATCTTCCATCATAGAAGCATACCCAAATACCATATTTAGCTGACTTCCCCAATAAGTTTTTTAGTCTTTTTTCTGATAGCTGTTGCCATCATAGCACCTTACTTGCAGCTGGAAGAGCAGGTAGAAAAAAGTCTTTCCTGAGCACTGTGATTTGCCCAATGCCTGTACAGCACCACCGTGCCAGAAATAAAAACTCAGCTTTTAGCAACATGTGCAGCAGTCCCTTGTCTTGAGTTTAGGATGCGAGGTCTGCTCTCTACCCATGCCAATTGACAGTACAATACTTTACACTCAAACCTTCCTGCTAACACAAGATGGAGAGAGGCTGAGAAGGGGCCAGGACTCTAATCTGCTGATACAAATTCCACATGAAACAACCATGATATAATTTATGCTTGAACTCAGTTGTCTCACAACTAGATGAGAGTTTGTAATATATACTTACATTACTGTCTTTTCAAAGGTGATAATACTTAATGAAACCAGGTAAACACCTTGAACTCCACTATTAGAAATTATTTTTAAAACGGCAAGTGAAAATGTACCGACTGACTTCAGGAGGTGTCATTCTTCACGTCTGTTAACATTAGGAATACCTTTTCTTCAAGCAGAACACCTGGGTGGACTAACATATGAATCCATTTAGGGATGGGAAAGCAAGGGAGTAAAGGGAAAAAACAGGCAAGAAAAGATTGTTTTACATTTTTCCCTTTAACAAGACAATTATCGGAATGAATTGTATTAATGTCTCTAGAGATGACACAGTCTTTTTCATAATTATTCTCACAATTTAGATGAAAAGTAGTTTTTAGAGACACATTGGTCTTTTTCACTTTCTTCCCTTACAACACCGGTCCGTGGCATTTGAAACAAATTCCATTATATGTGCAGAATAATTTAAAATTCAGGTGCAGTTTTCCAGAATTTCCATTGTGAAACAACTCAAACAGTTAAATTTCAATTGTGAAACTTGTGAAACAAAAATTCTCAAATACTTTAAACTTAAATTACCAACATATTAATTTGTTTAAGATTGTCTTAACTTTTATGTGGAAATGTCTTTATTCAGATTTTCTTAAAATTAAAATTCCAGCAATTCTGAAGTACTGTGAACCCCACAAATCATGCTGTTTTAAAACCACTTAATTTTATAAACTTCACTTCAAAAAAATAATTTATATAGTCAGACTGACCAGTGACTTAGCATAAAGGAATAGAAACCAACAGAAGTAGCAAGGAAGGAGCGAGTGCTTAATCATTGGAGCAAATGCAGTTGTGTAGTTTATCCAGCTGCACTTTTATGTCTGCAGTGTGATATGTTTTTAGAGGTCATACTGTGACTTACAGTACACGAATGCTAGAAACTTTACTACATGGTCCCCAGTCAGAAGTCTCAGTCATTATATAGGAAGTGTTTTAACACCAGCTGGTTGGTAAGGTCACCAGGAACGAACAAAGGGAATTCTTTAAGACAGTTACAGAGTCTATAAAACAGCAGAAGTAAATTCTCAGCCATGGATGTTTCCCCCTAAATCCTGACTTAGATTTGCAAGGGTTGAGTCTTTTACATCATCAACGGGGAATGACTGACTGATTTGGTAATGTCTTTTCCACAGAAGTCAGGTCAGGGTGGAGATTATGATATACAAATACATTCAAAAAATCATAGCAAAGTCCAACAGATCTGTGCACATTTGTTCACTGGGAACGAGTGATCTTAAACTGGTGCAAGGGAGAGTTAGACAGAAATCAGGGAAGCATTTCTAGTGATGAAGATAAGGAAGGACTAGAATATATTAGCTGGAGAATATTCATCAATGTAAAGCTTTAAGAACAGTCCAGGAATAGTTTACCAGAGTTAAATCTCCTTTGGTTCATCCTGACGTGTTCTCTTCAGATCCCTCTCAGCACTGTTTTCTATGGTCTGTGATCTTTGCATTACAGCTTGCAATGTAAATCAAGTCAGTGAATTTTCTTGCTAAATGACTACAATCATTAGAACACTTTTATCTGAACTTCCTAATTATAGTAACAGTCTGAGTTTATACCTGAAGGGACAAGCTTTTGAGAATGCAACTCTCCATTTATAAGACGAATTCATATTACCTTCTAACTCCTCCATTGTTAATAGTGAATGAAAAGAGAATTCCAACACGATTACTAAAATGTGACTAAGTGAAAATACTTATGCTAAGTTTTTTGGAAGAAGCCCAAGAAATATCAATATTTCTTCAGCTTCTCTTAAAAATTCCAGTTCTAGTTACTAGACTTGTAAGTACATTCAGTCCCCTAAATAATCACATTTTTCCTCAGATTTTAAAATTATGATTTTTTTAAAGAGCTTGTCCTAATGCCCACTATACTACAGAAGTTACCTTTTACAATAAAATATAATAAAATAGAAGATGATGAAATGTAACAAATACCTGGTATACTATATTGATCTGATATTGGGTTTAAACAGCAAGTATCAAAGTGGACAGTAGAAAATTGGTGATAAACACAAGTCTAGTCCAAATAATTCTGGAAACAGAGTGTAAATTAACAAATAGTTTCTGCCCTTATTTCTATACACAATCAAAGTTAATTTCCTTGCTTGTATTTTCTCCATTTGTAAAACAAACAGTACGAGCCTTATAATAAACCAAGCCATCCTGGTTTACTGGAATCATACACAAATTGGAAGACATCAAATAGTCTAAATAGAAGAAAAGCTGAGATGAAAACTGTAAGAACAAAGGGAAAAACAGGAAGTCCATAAATCAGCCTGTAGTGAAAGAACTTTTCCTCCAGCCAATGAGACGGCCATTTCTAGCCACACCTGTAGAAACGTCCTTTCTCACCCTCACGTACAGATGGCAGGAAGTCTGCCTTTTACCTAATTTCCATTTAGTTATGATGACCTTCAGACTTAAAATCTATACTACTTTGTTTCCAAGAATCAAATCATTCCCCTTAAAAAAGCTAATTCACCTCAGAGGCACATTATGCTTAGGGTTTTTTTAACACACTCATGGAGATAGGGATGAAATTATACTCTATGTATTCCAGCATGAAATTTTTTGTTTGTTTAAGAACAAACAAACAAAAAGTAGAGTAGAAACATTTTTGAAAAATTAAAGAAAAGTCTTTAAGGGAGATGAAAAAATTAATTACACATTAAAACTATGATTTTAATAAGCCTAACTACAAACTGCACTTCCATGTGAACACAAGACATATTTTGATCACTTCTTTGTAGATAAAACCACCTTTCTTCGCACTCTTTTCTATTTTAAAAAGCCTTGTTAATGAAGACACCTTTAAAAGTAAATCAAGTGGCAGTTCTACAACATTATGCAAATCCACCTTTCTACTCATTCAGATTTTATCTCTTAATTATCTTTACACATGTAAAAGAGACTAATGATTTTAAATCTTAAAACTGGTCTTCGGGAAAGGACAATATGGTCATTCTGATGTGGTCAAGTAACAAAAGCAAGATGCAACTAAAGCTTTAACCTTTTTTCTGTTCTTAAGTCTGCAGTCATACAGGCCCTTGCTAGCTCTAGATCTCTAGAAGCTGATAGTCTAATTGCTTCCCCAATAAAGAAGCTCAAAGATAATCTGAAAGTATCTGAAACCTTCTCATCCCTTCTCACCTCTCAGTACCAAACACAACCTGACCACTGCATTACGGTTTTTTTCATTTTGTCTACGTTCATTTGGTGCCCTTTTGTGAACAATTGCCATGTGAGGAATGTTGTATCAGTGAGACACTTGGCTCAGTCCAGTAGGAGTATTATGGCAAAAGCTATCTACACTCATATGTTCCTACTGGCACAGGCTTTTCTTTTATCAGTTTATTTTGGTTTGATGTATTTTAATGAGCTTTCACAACTAATGATTTGTTAGCTTTTTCATGGACTCTTTCATATATATGAAATAGATTTTTTTAAAAATAAATATTTTGCTTTTGGTTTTGATAGGAAAACCTCCCAGACTAAATCCCAAAAGGATAAAAGACACTATGATATGTCCTTTAAGAAGTGAACAAGATTTTTAATGTGTATTAGAATACCTATGTTTGTTAAAAGAATTTCCATCTTAATGATCTAACTTCATGTGACCTATATAGGATTAAAGGTTAATTGCCAAGATAATTTTTTTTAGGATGAAATAAAATCAAAAAGATGTTACAATTTTTAGAAGTCAGATGCAGTGAAATGGGAATAAGAAAACATTCAATTTCAAAATTTTAGTGCTTTACTACCATATAAGTATGCCCATTTATTTCTTACGAATATTTCCATTATTACATGACAAGGTTATAAATCCTTTTAATGTATTTTTGAAAAAGATTCTTTGAAACTATGCCTGTAAAAGGCTTATTTTTATAAAAGAGAATGTCATCATGCTTTGTCACAAATTATCACCCCAGAAGATTTATTCATCTATAACTTTCCCATAACAAGTCTGACCATGACTGTAATTTACTTCTCTATTTGGCACACAAATTTTATTCATTTAACAGGATTATTCATTAATCAAGTATTTATCAGTCAGGGTCTTACAGAACGCTGAGAGACTGGTGTAGAGTTTTAGCAGGATTATTTCTACATCAGATATTTATTTAAGTGGGCTTCATTATACTGGGGAAACAAACATTACTTATAAGGCTGACACTTGTTTCTAATTACATTCACTTCTACCAAATACCTGATACAGGAGTAATCCAGTTTAAAAAAATAACTTAACCGTAAAGCATCTCCGTGGTCTTGATTTTACAGCACAATCCATCAGAATTAATACTTTATAAAGGAATAATCCTGAACAAACTAAAATCCCCAGATAAACAGTGACCTATAATAAAAAAGAAAAACTTTTCATTACACAGAGAAACTCAGTGAGCAAAGACAAATATTATTAATTATTTGGTAGGCTGATATGGCTAATGAATCAGGATATTTTATTAATTTATCTTTTTATTAAAATTTAACTTTTAAAAAAACCCTTTTTTTGCTTCCTTCCTTTCAACAGTAGTTCCTTCCTAGCAGAGTTTGCAGAATGAGAGCTGAGCAGTATTTGCAAATTATGTAGACAACAACTGAAATGGTAACAGTCCCTGTTATCTTTACAGAGGTACATGAAAAGTAGAGCAGCCACACTTCTAACACAAATTATGGAAAAAACATTTATAGTCATTCTAAATTTTAGATTTATTCTTACCAGTCAGTCAAGCCAACTAGGCAGGTACTCAAGCCATTTTACAGCTCTGAGAAGAAGCAGACCTACCAACAAGAGGAGACATCTTATTTTAGTTTAATTTTCATCGTCCTCTACTGTTTGGAAGGGAGGTGGGAAGCCTTGATGATTTGCCTCTGAGCTTGAACAGATACGTCAAACAAAGCTTCCACTAACTTTTAGAGTGTAACTTTTCACGTCCAACTTCTCCACAAAACCAGTTTTGTTTCAAACATGCAGTTGGAAAAGATTTCTCAACAACTGATACAACACACAACATGAGCCAGCGATGTGCTCTTGCAGCAAAGGCGGCTAATGGTATCCTGGGCTACATCAGGAGAAGTGTTGTCCGCAGGTCAAGGGAAGTTATCCTTCTCCTCTACTCAGCTCTGGTAAGGCCACACCTGGAGTACTGTTTTGGGTTCCCCAGTATGACAGAGACATGAACATACTGGAGGGAGTCCAGCAAAATGCCACTAAGACCATTATGGGATTGAAGCCTCTCTCCCATGAGGAAAAGCTGAGAGAGGTAGGACCCTTTAGCATAGAGAAGAAAAGGCTTGGGGGGGGAATCTCATCACCTGAAGGGAAGGTGCAAACAAGATGGAACCAGGCTCTTTTCAGTGGTGCCCAGTAACAGGACAAGAGGCAATGGGTGCAAACAGGAGGTTCCTCCGAAACATCAGGAAACACTTTTTTATGGTGAAGGGAGACCAAGCATTACAGGTTGCCAGGGCAGTTGTGGAGTCTCTATCCTTGGAGATGTTCAAAAGCCATCTAGACATGGATCTGGACAACTGGCTCTAGGTGGCCCTGATGGGCGAACAATTGGCTGACAGGTTGGGCTCAAAGAGTTATAGCAAATGGGGTTACATCAGGCCAGTCACCAGTGGGGTTCCCCAGGGCCCAATTTTAGGACCAGTGCTTTATAATGTTTTAATAAATGATCTGGACGAAGGAATCTAATGTACACTGAGTAAGTTTGCCAATAATACTAAATTAGGAGGAGCTGTGGACTCCCTCGAGAGTACAGAGGATAGACTAGACAAAATAGAGATCTGAGCAGTTACCAATTGTATGAAATTTAACAACAGTAAGTGCTGAATTCTCCACCTGGGACAGGGTAATCCTGGTTATACATACAAACTGGGGGACAAGAGGCTGGAGAGCAGCTCCACAGAAAGAGATCTGGGGTCTGGGTTGATGGCAAGTTGAATATGAGTCAAAAGTGTGCCCTGGCAGCCAAAAGGGCCAACTGTGTCCTAGGGTGCACCAAGCACAGCATAGCTAGCCGGCAGAGGAAGATGATTGGCCTGCACTGCACTATTGCAGCCCCACCTTGAGTACTGTTTTGGGCACATCAGTATAAGAAGGACATAAAACTATTAGAGTGTGTGCAGAGGAGGGCAACCAAGATGCTGAAGGGTCTTGAGGGCAAGACTTATGAGGAGTGGCTGAGGTCTCACGGTTCGTTCAGCTTAGAGAAGGCTGAGTGAACTCATTGCGGTCTACAGCTTCCTCACGGTGGGGCAGCAGAAGGGGAGGTGCTGATCTCTCTCTGGTGACCAGCAATAGGACACAAGGAAATGGGATGAAGCTGCATCAGGGAAGTTCAGATTGGAGGTTACGAAAAGGTTCTTCACTGAGAGGGTGGCTGGGCACTGGAACACGCTCCCCAGGGAAGTGGTCACAGCACCAAGCCTGTCAGAGTTCAAGAAGCATCTGGATGATGCTTTTAGTCATATGGTTTAGCTTTAGGTAGTCCTGTGAGGAGCAGGGAGTTGGACTTGATAATCCCTGTGGGTCCCTTCCATTCTGTGATGAGCAGAGCTGTTGGATCAGATGAGCTCCAGAGATGCCTTCCAGCTTCAACCATTCTGTGACTCTGCGATTCTACCACAACACCCAATTAATCTAATCCATACTGAAGTATGCAATTGTGTAACAAGGGAAATAGTTTAACCTAACCCATGCATATATTTCCTCTCAAGAAGGACCATATCTTCTCCAACACAAAAATTATTATGTGACACTTATATATCCTGCTTTGTAGGTAAGAGTCATGTTTCCTTTCATTTTTTTATGTTTTTAATATACACACATATATAAAAATTAATATTAAAAACATATACACAGACTTCAATATAGAAAAAATGCATGGCTTCATGGAAAATTATAAACTGAGCAACACATGCTTTTCAGACACACAGAGAAGCAGGACAGAATGAGACAGTAGTCTTTGTCAAACAAAGCCTAACGTAACTGCCTTCATATACCTTTCTGTTGGATGCAGATATCTGCAGCTAATTACAACCACCATGTGATATTTACAGACAGCTACAGCGTAAAGGTCCGAACTCCTCCATCAAGCTCAGCAGAAAAGAGATTACTTTATCTGCGTTTGTCTTTGGAAAAGACTCAGCTCTAGGTGTAGAATAAAGAAAAAAAGCAAAATTAAGGTTGGCTATGATGACAAAATGAATATGATAAATGAAGCAAAAATTTGGAATAGTGGAACACAAATATATTTTTAATGAAATCCATATGGTCTCAAGAGACATCTCTGCTTTACTTGCTGTATAGCCTAAGCCTAAATGAAAAACAAACAAACAAAACGCCGTAACAAAAACCAAAAGCATTTCTTAATCTACCCCTGCAGGGCAACAAGTATTACAGAGTCTGAATATGTCAAAACTCCATGTGACTACACATGCAAACCTGTTTTATTGGATGAAAATCTAGTAATGGAATTTATCAAACATCAAGGAAGCAGGGAATAAACAATGTAAATAATTACTGTTTCAAACTGAAAACAGACACGAAATAATTGATTCAAGTGGAACAGGAAAGATATTAAATATGCCTAATTTGTATTTAATAAGTTTTTCTTATTGTGTGGCTCATTTTAAGTAATTTAAAATAGTTACTAATAGTAATTAGTTTTAACAAATTTAAACATGGTATTTTAGTATTTCCAAAAACAATTCTGGGAGAGGTACATTGGATTATACCATTCATTCAACTCAACAAGAATAATATAATAGGTCCCTCAGAAGCCTAATTTTTCAATGGGATACATATTTATCAGAAATAAAAATAATTGAACCTCGTGCAAAATTATGTTACACAAAGTATCTTTCTCCCCTTTCTGAAATGAAGATGATCAAGGACTCTCACACCCAAGAATGTTACAAGAAATGTTCTTTGACACAACGCTCTTTAGAAGAAATATGCATTTGTCAGAGCAACTATTTTCAGTTTGGGATCAATCACATTCAATCTGTTTTAATTCAGACAGCTGCCACCATTCACAAAAGTCAGTATTTTCGAAAAATGCCATATTGCTGTATTCATGTATGTCTTATACCTATATATACACAGACACTTGCTTGTTGGGAAATGTGTAATTTTTCAGATATCACCAAATGGAATCATGACAGTAAAAAAGAGTATTCATGAATATGGCCAAATAAACAGAAGAGGTTAGGGACTTAGTACACAGAGACTTTAACAGAGGAGTGAGAAATGGAGATTTCAAATCTATTTGTTGATTGATTAGGAATCTTCCTAATCAGTAGCTTGCACTGGAATTGAATCTTAGCCGCCAGACAAATTTAAGATTAATGCAGTCCGTAAGTAAGAAATCCAGAGAGAACAGACCTTGCTCCTAGAGGTGACATGTATGAAACTCACTGAAGGAATAATTACAGAAGTTTTCAACATAATGGTCTCTGTAGATCTGCCCATGAGAAGGGGCATGATAACAGTAAATACTTATCTTTGAGGGCTGATTAATATGTTTCACAGCCACTATAATCTGAGTTGCTTCATAATTCTATGACAGTTCTGTCAATAACACTAATGTATTTTGATGTCCTATGTTTAAAAAAAAAAAGGCTTCCAAACATACAATGTAAAGCTTCTGCATTTTTTTGAGAAAACAGTAGGTATCATGGATGCTCAGACATTTCAGCTGTTCAGGTATTCAAATTTTATTATTGTGTATCAAAAATGTGATTAACACATGGGAGTTCAGTGTGGCAATCCTGTCACAGAATAAGGGAAATTTTACAGAACAGATGGTATTTTCAGCATTATGCTAGTTCCTTATTTAAATATTGTTTGGCATCTATATCCTATTGAAACTGGCATAGTACCTAGTGAGAGAGGCACACTGCCATCTCAACATATGGGTACAAATGTTGGTTGGTAAGAGAGGGTAAACAAATCCTATGGGCTTACTGAGGGCAGGATTCCTAAAAGAAATGTTACAATTACTCTCCTTTGATCATTCATATTATGGTGACAGCAATGAGACTTTTTTTCCCAGAAATTGAATAAACAGCCTTTAATAATGATAATGAAATTTGGAGGTTTAGATTTACATTAAAATGACGCTTGAACTTAACTAACTGAAAAACATCACAAAAAGAAAAAGATTAAAGCAGCTAGAGGTGTACAAGTCTTTGTGTTCTCTTTCTCTTAAAAAGTATTAAAATCGTTCCTATTCTGATTTCAATTCTACTGTAAATTAAAATCAAGATCAAAGGAAAGGTATATGAGCACTGATTCCCAAAATTATAATGAAATTTCATCAATTTCAGAAAATCAACCAAAATGAACCAACTTTAATTCTTCACAAAGTATGAGCCATACCTTGCAACAAATCCCAATAGAGATGCTGTTGTCCTGTGTGGACTAGAATAAATTCAGAAGCACCAAATACTAAGGAACAGTCCCAGCCTATGAAAAGAGTTACTAATTCAAGCATGGTATATTCACAGTCCTGGGGAGAAAATGAATTTCAAGTACTCTTCACAAAATTCATTCTTTAATGCCTGTTAATTTTTGCATCTAAGAAGACACAGCTTCAAAGGAGCAAATCTTATGCAAAATTATGCTATCATTAATTGTAAAATTCCAAGGGATTAAAATATTTGTGGTTATTTAAGGTTTAGTTATGTGGCACGATTCTAAAAGTTTACAAAGCCAGTGGCCTGAATGTCAGCTTAGAAATATTTCCTAGTAAAACGGCAAGAAGTGAATAATGTTTAGTAACGTTAGAGTTCTGTAATGATAATTTACTGAAATATTGTCAATATAATGTAAGAAATGTAGGTGAAACTGCTAATGAAATACTAAGATTATTCATAAAGCTGATATAAGATAGCTTTTCCTGTATCAGTATAAAAGTTAGATGCAGGCTTCCTGTCATTTTAAGCTACAAAAGCAGTGTTCATTCATTTTAATATAATTTATTACATCATATCTAATCCTTTCCGAATAACTTTCTTCCTGAACAATTCAGAACCCTGATGTACTGTCAGGTGCATGAAGCTGATGAAGTAATATGTTTTTTCTACCTCTAATTTCTCATACTTCTATTAGCAGTTCTATTTCATGTTATAACTGCAGGGTGGCATTCAGGGAGGCATTCGGTATAGCAATGCATCATCTCAATCCAGAAGGAAAAATGGAAAAAAAAAAAAAAAAAAGACAAAGACAAAGGTTCAACCCATCTTGTCATTCATCCATGTAGCAAGACGTAGCTGTGAAATACAATTCCAATCATGTATTTGTAACTTTAAAAAAATCTAATCACGCTATACTCTGAACAAAAGCAAGACAAATCTTCAAGTTAATGGGTAATACTGTATACAATACAGACCTTTCTAGAGAGTTAGATTTCTGGATGAGTTTTTTAAGAAGTCAGTTATCTGTAGTTTAGCCTCATGTCACAGCCATTCCAGTTACTAGAGAAAGCTTTAAATAAGGATTTCATGTACTACCTACCCATGTAACCTTTCAGGTCATTCAGTCAGCTGTGTGTCAGATGTCAACTGCTGCACTGGTCAATTACAGGCACTTGAATATTGTGTCTGCCACTTGCTGAAGATGTCAGAATTCTCAGAGACTTCAGAATGTCACAAAGTTCACAAATTCAGCATATATCTAATGTTTTCTTTCCATGAAAATTATCACACACAAAGACACTCTTTCTTTACAAAGATTTCTTAAGTGGCACATGGATTTTAGCTGCTCTGGAAATGGATGTTACATTACACTGAATTAAGGAGAGCATACTTCGATTATTTTTTCGAAGAAAGGTGCTCCAAATAATATGATAAGATGAAATTGTAAAACCTTTACAGATGAAATAAGGATGAAGGAGGAGCAGTACGTTGTTGAAAATGTATGTTTAATTCTAATTTTCATAATTTTCACCACCTTGTTTGTGCTATAGGATTTTAACACTTAATACCGCTTTCCTTTTCCGTGACTGCTCCATCTCATCTCTCTACTTCACATCTAAGATCAGTGACTATATTAGGCAAGATTATTGCCTAGGATTTCCTTCCTCTGACACTTTCCAAATCAGTCTTCCATCTTGACCACACTGAAGTAATTCGCACTAGTTTCCAGCAACTTCTCTGCCAAAGCTTAAACCCAACACTCTTTTCTCAACCTTTTTAGCTTGCCAGTAACGCTCAACACCAACCACCACAAGCCCTTAAAAATCTTTCTTCCTGGCAGATTTTGTGGGTTAGCTCTCTAACACTCATTGTCTTACCACATCAATTACTCTCTTAATTTGTCAAGTATCCTCCTCAGTGTCCTCCTAAACTTGGAGGCATTTAACAGTAGTCCATCTCAGCCCCTCATTTTACTCCTATGTGCTTAGAACCTGGACAACAAAACTCACTGACACAAACTTAATTATGATCCCTGTGCAGCTATACCACACACCTACTTGTCTACTTGCCTCTCTTTTTAACAAACAGGTTTCTGGATTTGTCTTTCTTGAGCCATCAGTTATAGGTAGCATAACCCCATGTCCCAGCCATTACAGATCATCTTCGGGCCAGCCATTCCAGTATCTTGCTACGCTGCAATCCCCTACAGCCTAGATAAAGGCCCGAGTCTTCTCCAAGCTCATTCAATCTCCCTTTCTCAGCCATGACAGACAGCAATGCCATCTTCCTGGTCTCTTGCTATTAGTAATGGGGTATCATCTCTGATTTAACTTCTCAGGACCCTCGGAATCAAGATGCACCTAACTCCTACAGATTACGTCTTTATAATTTATCTTTCAAGTGAGCTTTTCCAACCTCCCTAGCACATTCTGCATTCCTTTCATATAGGGTAAGGTTTCACAAAGTCTTCCTTCCACGAAACTTGCCACAAAAAAGACACTTCCTGCCAACATTTCTTGTGAAGCTAGATTTTTGGTTAGCTGCATGAGTAGCAGATGCTGCACCATGCTAAATTAACACAGAGTCATTATATATATACTGCAATTACTTTGTAAGTGAAAGAGTTCAAATGAATAATTAGGCCAAAACACAAGAACCTCACAGTGCCTGTTGTTCCTTTAGTATTACATTCGTAACAGTGGGAAAGGTTCACAAAGACCCTCTTCAGGGTTTACAATTTACTTGCAATTTCTGTATATCCTCTATGTGACTTTCATGTGACTAACTGATTTTCTTATTAAGTTTAAAAAACTTGCATTCTCATCAAAAATGTGTAAACATATGAAAACAAGGCAAAACTACAGAATAAGCTCTTAAATCCCTAGGAGCTTTAAGATTAACTATAAAATATATTATGTTGTGAAGAATGAACTGATCAGAAGGCCTGAGTAAGGTCTATGAAGAGGCAGGTATCACCTCACAAAAATAGCAAGGAAAAATACAAAAAATGCAAAACCTAAAATGGCTACCAATTGCAAACACTGGGTATTTCCATGCAATTTCAGAATTTCTTACTTTGTTTTCACTTGGCTCTTATTCAGGCAGAATCTGCCTGAAATCAATGGGAAAATATTTTCATAAATGTCAGATGAATTACCCATGCTCAATAAGTCTGCTTGCAATTCTGGTCATCCTTATTCCAGTTTATCTCATTCTCAAACACAATTAGTTTTTAAAAAAATACATAAACATTTGGGTGTTGACATGATATCTTCCTCCCATCTACTCAACATAAACTTGGAACTAAAAAATATCTATGACATCATTGTGATAATAACTGATGACACTCACAGTCTTAAGGGAAAAGCTTCCTGTTTTCCTTGTTAAACCAGACAAATAAAATCCTATTACTAAACAGGATTCAGGATAGGTTTCAGGCAATAGTTTCAGGATATAGTTTTCCTGAACCATAAGATTCTAGTCAATCTAGATAAGGACATGTCTGTATAAGAACTTAATTCAAACTAACTGAAGGTGTGAAATTAAGGTACATTATTTAAAACATATTTAAGCCCTTCTGCAGACACTCTTCCTAAGAAGCTGCATGACCTTAACTTACAAACTAAAGCAAACTAGAACTAGTCTATTTTGAATACAAGAAAGTACAATGGAATTTAGTACACAGAGTTTTTTCATGGGACCAAAAAAAAAAAAATAAAAAATGTTGGGTTGCATTAGCAAGAACTCCTACTGGGAACAGAGGAACAGAAAGTCATTTTTAATTTTTATTTTTTGGCAACACAGTATAAGATTTGTGTTTCTTCCTGCAAGCAGATGCACACCTGATACGTACCACAATGCTGGCAAAGACATACAAACATACCTATGAAGAATGCTGCACTCAAAGGTGCAGCACTTGAAGAAAATGTTTTAAATTGCTGAAGATCACTTAGTGTCTACTAGAATTGTCCTGGACATAAGCATGTCCCTAGTCTAAGCTTATGGGCTACTGAACCCCTACTTTCAGCAGGAAATATTTAATGAAAAAAGTATTGAGATGTCAAAAAAGAAATTACATGCTCCAGATACTAATGCATTAATATAATTCTAAAAATGTTTCCTGTGAAATAGAAGTAGCAGTAAATCACAGTGTTTGGCATGACTAGCAAGAAAATTAAAAATAGAGTCAGACACTGATTATGTACAAGGGCACATGCAAAAGTGCACTTCTTAACTGCATCTTCATAAACCCATCTATAAGCAAAAGAACTCAAAACTAAAAGCAAGAAAGTATAACGGACCAAAAGAAAAGCCAATGCATAGCAACTCTAAATTTAAGAAAACTAGTTTGCATGCTCCAAAATCAGATGTTTTGCCCAGAGCATCAAAAGTAAACATCTGAAAATTCTGAAAGTAACACAACACTCATCTCAATCAAGCATTTGTATTTAGAAATATTTGCCATGCATAAGTACTCTTGATCCACAGCATTATGAAGTTAACTGCACTTGAGACCCCTACTGACTTCAAGAACCATTAGAACAGTTTATACCTTACCAAAGAATGACTACTAAAATTTAGTTCGTATCTTACAGCTTATGAACGTGCATTGTCTGCTGAAGTCTGTCTCAAATTTACAAAAGAGAAATCAGGATTCAGATATTAATATTGACACAGCTTTTACTCTTATGAAATGAGTAAGCATCAATTATTAAATTAACAAAGATATCTGAATAGGGAGCATCTCAGCACTTCATATAAGGAGACAGCCTCTAGCTTTCCTACTGCTTAAGGGTTCAAAGAAATAACTCCAGAATTAAAAGTCTGAGCTGCTACAGTTTTAGCTTAGGAGAGAGACCCCTGTGCAACAACTATTCCATTTGCAGCTCTAGAAGATGAGACACAAGTATGACATGTAATACTAACTGGCAGCAGAATTACCATGTAAATAACATTCAG
Source organism: Phalacrocorax carbo (assembly GCF_963921805.1). Taxonomy (NCBI): domain Eukaryota; kingdom Metazoa; phylum Chordata; class Aves; order Suliformes; family Phalacrocoracidae; genus Phalacrocorax; species Phalacrocorax carbo. The sequence continues at coordinate 20,973,904 of NC_087515.1, forward strand.
TAAATTTACAGTGTTCTGTAAAGAACGCTCTGGTAAATGCAGCATATTCATCTGAGAGGGGCTGTTTCCAGTGATCAGTTCTTTAAAAGGTAACAGGCAGAGAGTATTCAACTATGTAGAGAAAGTAAAGAATAAATTGCTGCTGTTGACTCTAAGATACCAATAGAAGCAACTACACACTGATAGACATTTTAAAAAAATTCTTTGTTATGATTAATGCCACAGTGACTAGTGAGTTAATTGGAATTGCCTGAAAAGGCTTTTCTCCATCATAAGGCGCCTTGGTCAGATGGTCAGATTCATCAACACTCAAGTTTATCTGCAGTGTATTGGTTCTGAAACTTCTTTCAACCAAATTGCAATCTCCTATCCCTCCACCAGGACCATGATCCTGATAATTATTACTGCTAGTAGCAAATTTGCATGCAATACTGATTCTAACATTTGGAAACATACTATGCAAAGACAATATTCTACCATAGAGGAGCAGATATTCTACACAAGGGGAATGCACAAAATCTATCTGGATATATGGGAAAGAAGCTCGTAAATGTGCTTTAACATATTCCAGGACAAAGCTGCTCATAAACCAGCTTTCTTCATAAATTACTGACACAATTAGTGCACATCTTGGAGCTATATTATATTATTAATAAACTTCATACAACCATTCTGAAAGTCAAAGCCTCAGCCTCACTGTTATGTAGGAGGAAATGACTACGACTACTATGGGACAGAAAATAACATCAGCTTTACTCCTTAAAGTGCTTCAAAAATTGTCTGGGAAGTACTACTGGAGAGGCGGTCTTCAGAAAAGGACAGGATGACGATGCAAACTCTTACACTATGAAATGCCTCAGGATTGCAAGATGGACACAGGGCAACTCAGAGATAAACACAGTGAAGTTTTCTACCAATCGTTCACAATACTTGTAAATGAAAGTGAAAGAGAAAAGGGAAATTTCATATTGAAGCAAGATTGTTTGTACTTCACACTCTGAAGACATCTTTCCAGACCAGATCACCTACTGACATGAAAATGCAAGCGTTACAACGCTGTCAAGTTCAGCAAGACCTGTGGTGAACTCTACTGGTAAAGCAGTCACAGAAAACTAAGCCGTCCAAAGACTGATTCCATTTACCGCATCCATATTTTCAATACGTCTAAAAGATTTGAAGAGAAGGTCTGGGACAGTTCCTCCTCCTTTTCAAACATGTGGAAATGCCTCATCCCCACAGAATGTTCTCATAGCAATGTGGTCACCATGGGCAAGCGGAAGGGGTCTCGAGACAATGACATTTTGGAATACTGTTTTCTTCTTTAATATCACCACACTCACCTCCCACAAAAACCCTACACTCGGACACAAGGGGAGTAAGACAGAAGAGCAACTAGGACTTTAAACCCAGACCTTTTACTTGGTCAGCCTTCCAGCGTACCATATCAACTTCAGAGAAAATTAAATGAGGAAAACATTACAACAGCCCAGGGACACTTCTTAAATTTTGTGATTACATTTTTTAAGTGCTCTTTGTCACATTTATCATAAACTGATTCAATCATTTCATGGCTGACCCCTACTGACTATGCTAAGCGAAAAGAGAGGGCTATTAATAACTACCCATTTCTGACAGCTGCCCAGGGGCAATGTAGCCTTTTGCAGCAATAAAATGACTCCCCAGCTCACTTACTGAATGCTAAATATTGATTCATATTATGAGTGTTGTCAAACACAGACTGCAGTTCTGAAGATCCGTACTGGCAGGTCATCAGGAATAGCATTAGCAAATGTCAGGTCAGGAATCAAAGGGCTGCTGGACTCTTTAGGGATGAGATTTATCGATTCCATAAAAAGTGAAACAGATCAAGTACTTGTGATGATGGAAACGGTCATGGCAGAATGAGGCTGAGCCTAGCACGATGTATATCTCAGAAGAGAAGCATCACACAAAAATGTTGACCATTGAAAGTAAGGTTTAAAGGTTGGGATGTCCATGACAAGGACAACCGAAGCTGCAGGCCCACAAAAGACCTTTTTAGGACTAAAAGTCAGACTTGAACATGCATTTGGCCAAAGTCATATTGAGCTTGCAGACACAGGAGATCACACTGCTGGTCTTAGGATCTGTTTAAATTAATATGGGTGCTGCTCAGACCATACAGGAAGCTAATGAATGCTATAATCAAAATAAAAAAAACAATAAAACTTTTAAGAGGTCTATGGTAATTAAGTTAAAATTCTGTGTCTATGATTGTTAGAAACACATCTTGAATTCCAAATAATGCCAAAATCCTTTAAATTCTTTTATTTCACACTTTGCCACCACCAGCAGCAGACCGTGATTTCACACAGGCTAACATTTTAAAATTTTCCCTCAGCTAGGAAAAAAATCTGGCATCAAGACATGGAACGAGGACTGTGGAATGTTGCAAGTGGGTCGAGGAAAGAAAAGGCAAGAAGCTTCAAGTTAAATTAAATACTGACATATCCTCCCTCTTCCTCCTTTCACAGCACTTTCTCTTAAGTGAAACACTAGTACTAGGTAATGGTCACATCAGTTTAAAATTTGATAGAATGACTTTTAATAGAAAATCTAACTAAAAGGACAAACTATGATTTATTTCATGTAGCCAGGAATTTTACTATGGAAACAGTTGTATTCAGGGAATTCCGCTCACTGAATATTCAAGGCAATTAAGCCTATTCTAAAATTGAACATTATGTTTTGGATGGAGGAAATACTATACCAAATTCTAATCAAGTAATATCAAATTTTGTATTTTCTTAACATTGCTTTGACCACATTGGAAAAATGGAATATTTTAAATGAATAAATAGTCAAATATATTTTCAATAATCTGAAACTACTTCACCTCAGCTATACATAATTTTTTCCTGTACGTTACAATTTTTTTTTTCTTGCAAAGTTAGAATAGACAATTTATCAATACCCAGGACACTATTAAAATAATCTCTATAAAGAAATATCTCCATTTAACTTTTACTTTGAAGGGTAATTAGGATGTCTGTAAAGAGAAAAGTGTTCCTAGCTACCTAGGGAAGATAATATCCTGGTATACTGTATTCCCTGCATTGTATGTTCTATTTCAGAAAATCAGAAATCAAATCACAAATCTGAATATACCATTTGATGCTTACATAGGACACGAGAACTCAATAAAAGATGATAATTACAAATAATAGACTTGAAAATGAATGGCTTCAACAAACCACAATTTCACATAAAAGAGATAAAACACTGATTAAAATTATAAAGAAACAACTTGGGAACCTAAGATACAGCTATTAATGTATAAATAGTTTCAAAAGAAGGCAGAGAAATACACAAACCATGCAAGACAAACAATATCCTCTTTTTGGAATTGCTTAAAATCTAAATAGGATGACAATGTAAATCCATTTTAAAATTAATTGCTTAATTAAGTCCATAAAATTTAAGGGTAGAACAAACCTTAAAAAAAAAACACTACAGAGCACAGTTGTAGTGTCTATGATACGTACAGACATTTTGATGCTAAATTCAACAGAGACCAGTTTTTACCTGCTCTGTCCTGCAGTTCTGACCTCAATAGATGTATAAGAATTGTACACAGAAAAAAATAAGAAATGTCTAGAGTGGATTTCTGACAGAAAAATAATTTTATTATTTTCATAAGAAGACTCTAAAGAGAATGCCTTCTCTAAGATATACATATCCCCCAACTAGAATGCCCTTCCATCAGGAAAGCTCTTGAGGAAGTCAATTTAGTCTAGTGACAGTTAACTATTTTGGAAAATACCCAGTGTTTAATTTCATCATTGGTGTCAACTAATCCAAGATGATACCACCACACAAACAGCAGCACTGATTCTCTCTCCTTTCCAACAGACATTTCTGCACGTACAGCCACATGCTCAGCTAGAGCAGGCTGAAAGCTGTTTGTGGTGTTGGGACTAACTAATTCTTCTGCACTTTGAGTTCCCTGAACTTACTCACTCTGGTTTTATATCAGGGAGGGAGGGAGGGAGAAAGGGTGCACGCTTACAGGGTGAAGAGCAGGAACAATACTGTTTTAGGGGTATATAGGTGTGTATATATATACCCCCATATATATAAAGGAGTATATATGGGTATAGAACAGTTTAGTTGAATTATTAAATAGCTCTCAGGGTGCAGTTTTGTAATACAGGGTGAGTAGTGGATCACTGCTGCTTATGAAGGGAGGTCATCTCCCCTCCCAACCCATCCTTCAGCTTTTCTCTTTCCCTGCTCCCAGCTGCCATTACCTTATGCTGGAGCTCACCATGTTCATCCCACTGTAACCCAATTCAATTCACTAACAGAGAGAAAATCCATACCAAAAAAAAAAAAGCTAGTAATTTTTCTGCCAGGTAATTTAATTGGCTCACAGAATGATCCAGCCAGCGCAGAGATGGTACAGAGGAAGGACTACTGGAGAGGAGCAGGGTGAGGAAAAGCAGGAGGAGGATTCAGCCTTAGACCAGATCAGTTCTCAAGGAACCGCTGTCTTGGATTACTGCAGTACTAGACATGTAGGATGGAACAGAAAGCCTACTGAAGACCTGGAGATATTTGAGGGATTTCTTAGCAACCAGCTCCTTATGGCTGTAAAGCTATCATTTCCCAAGCTAGCCAGTCCGTGCTGTACTGACATAGCCAAATAAGCGTAAGCAGCTCTGCAATAACTCTCAGGGGCAAAGAACCTGTCTCTTGTGCACTGAAGTAGATCAAGCATAAATATAGATGAGGCAAAAGTCCCTGGTCTATATTTCAGCACATTAGCCACTTAAACTCCATAGAAATCTCTATGTTCCTCTCTCTAAGCTTAGAAGTCTTATCTAAAAGCAAATTTCCAAGTTGCTTCCACAAATGTTTAGGAAATATTTCTTGTTTTCAGTTGAGTAAGCAAGCTTTTGGCAAGCTCTACCTTGAAGAAATTATCATTTGAAAAACAGAATTCTGTAGATAGGTTGCAGCCACTTAATTAATCCATCCCTTCAACTGTATAAAATGATGATGATAATAATAATAATAATAATGTACTGGGCTTGCAGCAAACCTTGCAAAATGAAGTGAAATATTCTAATGTGAAGTTGTTCACCAACATTACCTGCTGATTTATGTTAAAAACATGACTCTCATCCTGACAGAGCTTGAACTTTCAGAAGCCAATAACTGTCAAACAGAAACAAAAGTATGCATATGCTGATTTTACTATAGATCTGACTCAACAGGGAGAAACATATACTGTCCCAATTTAGGAAATATTTAACAATTAATTTGAAATATTTGCACATTTCATATTTGCCTTTTTATATTCAGTCTATATTTTTATTTAACATTAAATATAATTAAGCTTCATAAAGAATGAATGACTATTAAAAGATGTAACTGGGTAATGTATATTTGGGTTGCAAAAATGGGTGTCTACTAAAATACCACATATTTATTTACACTTATTTCATATACTTGCACTATTAATTCAAACTGATGTTTCCCTTGAAATAGTTTATGCACAAATGCTTTTTGATTTTTTTTTTTTCATTTTCGTAAGCAGATTATCTTTTTTTAACAACTCCCATAACCATAAAAGAATTCTGCGTTTTCCATTTTCCCCATAAGTTTTTTGGGGGGTTATTTTTATATTGTGTGAATATGAGGCAAGACATATAATCCACTCTGGCATATTCTTTGACACTGGTTCATGCATTTTCCAGTTTCTTGGACATTTTCAAGTTGCAAACAACATCCCAGAGAAGAAAGGTATCCAAACCATTTTCCCCTTCTAAGTGGCTCAAAGAATGTGCAGGTTAAATCACACCGGATGAATTTTGACATGAAGATATAGCTGCCAAGCTTTAATTCATACAGAAGACCTACATTAACCTTTTTTAAGAATTAAGTATGACCAAAGTTCAAAAAGAAAGGAATTTTGTTCAATGGACTATTAGTTGTGAAATAATTATAATAATAAGAAATTCTGTAATATGGTGAAAGCCCTTTAACTGCTGTATAGACTTAGGCATGGTTTTTGTTCATTTTATCTAGACAGTAAGTAAAATATAAGTAATTTTCCTACAGCTTGGGGTTTGGTTTTTTTTGTTGTTTGGTTTTGTTGCTTTTTTTTTTTAATTTAGAAGCTGAAAAATAAGTTCCTATATATTTACTGTTTACTCTATAAATTTTTCTTTTCCTAGTTATAAGAACTACCTTTTAAGAAAAAAAAATTCTCTGAATTCTGACCTCTGGCAGTCATGGACCAGTACACGCAAGTACACTTCATAAAAAGTAGTGCAGTAACAAATCATCATTCAGGTTTAACTTGTTAAGTAACATTTAACATGGCAATTTTACATGTTCAATTTTCAGATAACGGAAAACTAGGCAATAATGAAAATTTCCTCCATATTCTCTGGTGTCCAACTACTTTGTATCAACAGAATAAATATTTTTATTTCAAAACACTGGCCACATTTGTAGGATTTTGTATTTGCATAGGAGAAGGGAACAAGAAATAAAGAGGCTACAACTGTGTTTGCATTGTCAGACAACGTTCAAAAATATAAAGGCTAAACCCACCATTTTAGTAATTCTTTCCAAAGATAAAAATCCATTAATAAGCAAAACATGTCAACAACTTAATTAAATATTTCATAGCCAATGTAAAGTTATGCAGTGTTAAATTTTATTTTTTATGGTATCGCATTCACTACTGATATGCTACACAACAGATAATACATTCTGAATTTTTCTTTGTTTATTAACAAGCCCTTGTAATTAACTTCCTTTTAAATCATAAGTATGATACTATTTTAATTTCCCTCACATTCTCTACCCTATCATTTGGAATCACATTAAGCTGACTCTTAGCAGGCCACCTGGTGTAATTCTATGACATTGAAGTGAGCTGTTCTGGTATGCAGGGAACACTGATAGTCTTCTGAGCTGAAATCCATTTCTCTAACTGATGACAGAACTGGGGGAAATTAATTTTTGCTATTCATAAATACCTGACAGGTTTAATGTAAATGTTTTGAAAAAGACCTCAGCATATGCTGCACATACATTATATATGCAGCAGTGCACGGGAGTATTGTATTTCCATCCCATTCGATTTCTAGATCACTATTGCTGAAACTGTTGAAATTTCTCAAATTACTTCCATAGTGTAATTTTATCCATATAGATATAAACAACAACAGAGGCTTCCATGAAGCCTTTCAGTCACTAAAAAGAGTTAGACATTTAGGACAATTCGTTTGACACATATGCTACAAGAAAATATGTACAGTACCTTGCCTGACAAATTAATGAGCAATGAGTTGCTTACGCATATGTGATCAGAGACCAGAGGGAATTCTATGACAAACCTACATGACCAAGAACACTTTCTCGTGAAATACAGAATATTTCATATTCCTAAAGCCGTATCAGCAGTCTTAACATTATCACCAAGCCCCCATCCACACCCCTCTCTACAAAAAGAACAAAAATTACTCTAATCTTACCAGCAAAAGCAGGTCTGCAAAGGTCTCCTCAACATATAAATTTATGTGACTGTCTGGAATCTAAACAAAAAGCTGCCACACAGAACAGTTGGGAAAACTGAGACTTCTTGCTTTTCATATATATGCAAACAACATGGACATCGATGAAAATAAAGGGTCTAGAAGTCAGTAAAGAACAAAATAGGGCATTACAGGAGAGGGACTCAACTACTTAACTGTTTTTATGTCAAATTATACACTTTTTCACTATACATTGTGAGACCTACTGGATTTCCTTTTAAAACCTATAAGTCAAAATACCTTTATTTACAAATACTGAATACAAGCCATTGAAATTTTCCAACAACTAAAGCAAACAAGTTTTTTTTAAATGTACAAACATTGATTCTAATATTGAAAAAAAAATTTAATTTGACCAAGTGTGAAAATTCATTACCTGTGTATCTTCGTGGGTATGCCTGTATGTCAGTGTCTGCTTTGAATTTGGACACATCTGCTACCTGGTACCAAACAAAAAAGCAGCAGTGCCCAAAAAAATCAATACATGACCATGATGAACAAATTAGTCACACAAAAATAAGAAATATATTAATTGGCTGGCAAACAGGATTTATGACTAGAGACCTAAAACCTAATGCGATCCTTATTTTAAGGTGAAGACTCCATACATATTAAATGTGTTTAAAAAATTTTAAGTCACCCTATTTTGTCTAAACTCTAAATAATGGTTGGTTGTATCCAAAACCCTGAAACAGCAAATAGCAGTACAACTGAAGATGAGATGGATGATAAGAATACACAGATAAAACCATCATATTTTGATCATACAGAAAGAAATGTCCGGTAAGCAAGATCAAGTATTACTTTACAGAATAATTTCTCAACATGACATCCAGTACATGGAATATTTTAAGATCTACTTTAGTAGTGTATTTTAAGAGAGTATAGCCTAATAGTCCCACAGCATTAAAGTATAACAAGAATAGGAGATTCTTAATTTTCTATCACATTACTGGTTTGAATGGTCTTCCTTTTACAAGGACAGTTATAAAATACTTCACCAAGGAAAATAATAAAATACTTCAGGATTTGAAGAAAATTCTGGATTATTTCACAAACACTCTATCTAGAGGAATAAATGCCTCTGGAGATGAAGATGCTACTTTCCTAACTCAGACCCTATGAAAATGCTACCAAACCTGTAAACCAATTTACATTTATGTTAAGTGATACAACTGAAGTAACCGAAGTACAATTTCAGACCAAAAGTTTTTGGAGAAAATAATATAGCTTCCCTTCAGTGCAATTTATAGCCATGTTTTCAGTAAGAGATAAAATAATGCCATTTCACTCACTCCACAGCAGCCTTGTGATACTTGCAATTGGTTGTCAGTCAAAGAGAGTCTAAAGACAGGACAGTTTCTGGTGATAATAATCTGTGTAAGTGGCTTAATAAAGGTTTGTGTCACACACAGTGTACTTTGAATCACCCAAAGCCAAAGGCTATTTGATAACGCATTTTGTACAATTTTTTAATTACTTAAACATAGGTACATGTATTTTTAATGATTCTTTTCTCTACTTGCAAAAAAATGAAGAAAGATTTAAACTCTAAATATTCAAATATTTAGAATAACCATAGAGAAACCAATTTTCTTCTATCATATTTGTACCACATAGCTTGAAGAATTTAGCTCTAACGCAATTAAGTCAGGTCAAGGAGAATCAGCCCACACTTATTCTTCAACAGACAGAGTGCAACTAAGGCTAACAATGGCTGGAAAAAAGTCAGCAACATGCTCTTATCACTGGAAAATAACAAGTTGTTGGCCAGGCAAAAGGAGGCACAATCTGGTTTCCCTTGAAGGTATTTGTCCTAAGCTGTTTGTGCAAAATTACCCTACTGCCTGTGGTGCATTAGGAGGTCCAATGCCTCTCAGAAAAGTAGGTCTTTTTATGCCTACACACTACCTAGGTGCAGTCAGAGCTGACAGAAGGAACATGCCTAGCAATTCCAGGAAAAGTTTTATATTCTCAGATTTTACTAAAATCTCTCTCCTAGGCAGAACAAAGAGGACCTGTTCAAAGGGAAGCTAGAACATCCCAGCAATCCACATTCTCAGAAATAGGTATACCTGCAGTAAACTCTAACAGTCCCCACTGGCTGCTGTAGGGCAATGGTGCAAAAATGCCATTCTTGTGCAAAGGCTGCAGTAGAACACAGCATGCTAATGGAGAACCAGAAGTCAAACTGGCCCATACATTACTGATTTTCACTGAGGAAAGGTCATCTTCAGCATGGGAGTATATATTCACAACCATGTAAATAATACAGTGAACATTTTTTACTGTATGATTTAATATTATTTTAATAAGTATTTTGAACTTTTATTAATTACTCATGAAAAAGAAAATTACCAAAAAACTGCATAACTGTCATAAAGGCAGGTAAACGTTATCAGATCTACTTACAGGACAGTTAGTTGAACGATACAAATGATTGTAAAAAAATAGGAAAAGCTACCTTTCCAAAAAAAAAGATTTCTTTTTAAGTTAGCTTTTTTTTTTCTCCTGCATACAAACATTATATCTGATTTAGTGCTATTGGACAATAAACCAATTCAAATCACTAAAACTGCAGAAATCTGTTACTAAACTGAAACAGTTTATCATAGGATCAAGGGAACAGTAGAACAGTACTCAGTTTTTGCAGTAGAAGCAAGGTCTTATTGAATTTTGCAAATAGTTGTCAAATCTTAACAGGTTCATCAGCCAAAGTTCATTTAGATTTCACTCTCATCTCAGAAGCGGAGAGAGGCTCTTTGTATTCCCACTGGCACCAACAATCATAAAGAGTTTTCATGTGTATCTTTACCACTTGTTATACCCGTACCGTTTTTCTTGGCTCTGTTTTCTCTTTTGGTTTCTCACTTGGCTCGGAACCACCAGGCTCCTTTGAAGCCCACCCACTAGGAAATTATAAATACTTCATTGCTTAACAATTATATCCACTGGTTTATCAGATTCAGATTAATAATGTGGCATGAATGCCTACACGCTTTCAGCCAGCTGATTTAAATCATACACAACTTAATCATCCTAACTATTTAATAGCCTTAGAGTTTTTCATACTCATCCATGTTATATTATAAATAAAATTACTACACAGAGGAAAAAATAGCATAGTGTTAAATGCAAAAATATTCCAAACAAGAATAAAACTTAAACCTTAAATAAAACAAAAATGCTAATGACAGTGCATTTCCCCAAGTATTACATATCGCTACTTGGATTTCCATTCAGTGTCCAAACAATAAAACCTCTGGGTTTGTCTTCTGAACTACCACATGCTCTAGGACTGTATTTGCATTTGCACAGTCTCTGTATAGGCTCTCTTGATACATTTTATCTGAGCATATCTGAGGTAACTAAATGTTATATATCAGAAATTAAACAACCCAATCAGACAACTGAGGATACATGTCCCTTACATTTTGTTGTATGTTACTGTTAAAAAAAAAAAGAAAAACCAAACAAATCCACACCTTACTGAGGTCTATGAGATTATGAAAAGGGACCTAGTTTTATTTTTTTAAGATTGTTCTAAACACAAGATCACCAACGTTAGTAATGTTTTTAGGTAAAACACTAATGGAGAATTGGATTTCCCTTTTTAAGCCAATTCTCTCCATTGAGGTGAACTGCATCTTCAACTCTTGACAACTGCAAAGAACTCATGATGGTCCATCACTGGATTTCGAACTGATCTGGAAAGGTCAGTTTCCTGGCTCTGCCTTTAACCTCTGCACCTCAGAGTCATCATGCAGACATGTCATAATTAATCATTTCAGATAACTGTTTTTGACTGTTTCTTTTGCCAAGCATGATGAGATTTTCTTAACAACAGAAGCTTTGTTGTAAACTCTCTAGAAGTACCTGTCTACTTGTATGCCACATGCTTAAACCACCAAACATTAGCTCACCTGAGCCTCCCCTCCCTCTGTGTACTTCAGTTTTGAGCTCTCAGAACTGAGGATCAGTAGTGGCTTTCTAGGATGACGCGACAACTCACAGTGGACCAGCTGCCCAACATTTTGCCTGCACATAAACACCCTCAATGTTTGTGATTCATTCACATGATTCTAAAGGAAGGGCTAAATAAACACAAACCAGAGGTGGTATGGGTATGGAAAGACAATATTTAACTGCTATGGATGGTCATCGAACATAGTATAAAGAGATGGAATGCCCTCCTACCACCAAGCCTCAGCAATCCAGGCGCTTTGAATATTTTCTACGTTAGCCAAAATCATACTTTCTACTTAGTCAAATAAAAGTTAATCTATTGGAAATTTCATGGAACAAAAATAGTAAAAATTACATAAAAGCCTACACAGCAACTCTTACTTTTGTCTGAGGTTTGGCAGCACCTTTCCAACACAAATAATAATACACTCAGTACCTTTTTCATTTCCATATATTACAAAGCATTGTTATGTAACTTCAAAAACCTGCTCACAAAACCACAGAAAAATGTTTCTGCCTTAGCATTGACCATAAATAAGGGGGGTGGGGGGGTGGTGTGTGGGAGGACAACCTGTGAAAAACACAGAAAATCTAGAGAAAGGAAGAAGATCATATTCTTCTCATAATGGACTATTAAACTGTGTATTTTTTTAAAACCTTGCTAGAAAAGAAAAAACCTTTTGCCTAGAAAGAACACAGGATTATCCTTTTCTCTCTTACACATACATATGCACTGACACAGAGTAATAGGTGAAACCCTAACTCTAGATGTAGCTAATGCAGGTGTAGAAGTTTATTTGAATGCAACTGTTATCTGCTTCTCCATAATAGCAAAAATTCAAAAGCAAGACCCCCTTAAAATCATACGATGTATGAAAATTCATGGATTAACATTTCTGTAATATGTTATTGCTCTATCTGGTTTAGAACACTAGAGCTATAATATCTCATTCTTACAATACCAGGATCCCAAAGAAAGTTTCATAGTAAGATAATAGCATTGTACCTCTAATAAAAAAGGTAACATCCAATCATATTTGCTTGCATTACTGAATATCTCTTAAATGATTGATTACTTTTTATTATAAAGTATACCTGCATCTCGGTAGCTGTGTATGTTTACCCTGACAAAATAAAATTTTTTGAGGATTGGCTGTGCTGTGTGTTGGTGCCTTGAACAAAACAAGCAGAAGGGATGTTCTGCATTGCTGTAGAACAATTCACTGAGGCAAGTGAATCACTCTTCCACAAAAGAGAAACTGCTCTCTTTTTGAGAAGAAAGGCGTTTCTAAGAGGTTTTACTAAAAACTTGAAAAATATCACTTCTAAAAATGTTTGACATAAAAGGCATATTGGAAACATGATGGTAGACAGACAAGACAATCGGTCGCATTAACACCAGAGCACACAGAATAATAAAGTAGGCTATGCCAGTATTGGACAAACTGTAAAAGGAAAGCAAAAACTTTTTAACATATGAGAAGCTTTGACAGGAGATTGCAACACCAACAACGCATATAAGAAGCCATTAGTTAAGGGAAATAAGACCATAAGGAAAAACTGTATGAAGTAGCTGCAGAACACATGGGCAACACCAACAGTAACAAGTCCCAAGGATCAAATGGAGTTCACTCAGGAGTGCTAAAGGAATTCAAGGGTGAAACAGCAGAACTGTAGCGTGTAACCTTTCACTGAAATCTGTCCTTGTGAGGACTGGTAATGTGGACATGTGCCTAAATATGACATTAAGAAAGAACCAAAGCTCTTCTACAAAGAGAAGTCCTCCCTCACAAACCTCTGTTGGAGACAACAAGCCTAGGAATAAGAGAGACTCGGTTGATATAGTCTAGCTGCATTTCCAAAAGATATTTGATAATATTTCTGAAATAAGACCTACAGTTCTCATGTAGATTAAAAGACAAAAAGTATTGTAAGATACATAATACAAAATTAAGTAAATTGTCAGTTTCCAGAGTGATTGGAAGTCACCAGTATGTCACAAGTCTGCTCTAGGACGCTGGAAAGGCTGTTGAAAATGCAGGTGAAGCTAGGTTCCTCACTGTAATAAATACAACGTCCAACTGAAAAATAGTAGAATGACTAAAGGGGACTGTTGAAACTGAGACTCTAATGGTCATTAAAAGGGAAGTAAAAAATACTACATAGACAAATGTAAAGCAATGTACAGAGCAAGAACAGTCCTAAATTCACTAATAAACAATTGGCACAGAGCTGGCCATTGCAAGATCATGAGGTTAAAATAGCTAGTTCTATGAAAGACCCACCACAACACTGAGTAGCAGGCAAAAAAGCAAACACAGAAGAAAGAATTATTAGGAAAGGAAAAGAGAAAATACAGAACATCATTATGTCACTGTATAAATCCATAATGAGCACACATCTTGATAACTACATGCAATTCTGAGCAACCCTCTCAGAATGTATATATAGCAGAATCAGGAAAACATACAAGGGCAACAATAATGACCAAAGGTCTTGATATGGGAAAAAAACAGGCAGACCAAAACGGTTATTGCATCCAATCCAAAACAGTTATTGCTGTCCATACACACATATTCTAGAATATTGTTGCTACAACTTAGTGTTACTGTGTTGTTGTAAATATCTTACACTGCCAGAAACAGTCTAGTCAGAAGAATGGGTTTAGAGTATCAGAATACTCTGAGAAAGAAATTGCAGACTCATGAAAAATGTATGAAGCTTTGATATCATAAATACAAAATCCAAACTGGGTCCTAGTACTTAAATATTTTTCTGTAAGGCAATTTAGATATTTGTGATGTAGATGATAGATAATTTATAAATTACCAAAATATGACTGATCAAAAAATATTTTTTATTTTCTCTTTGCAGTACCACAAAAGCATTAAAAAATTTAAGCAGTCCCCACACCAGGTGTTTTACACACACATGACAAAAAGCCAGGTCATACCCAAGGAGCTAAATTCACAGGATGGCACTATTAAAGAAGCCCAAAGAGCCAACCTATATCAATAGCTACATTACATTTAAACGTATTAATATAAAACATCAAAACCTACTTCTGGGTAAAAATAAAAGACTTAAAGATTTCATCTCTTTTACCAGATTTGCTCTGTCTGACTTCTTATTTTGTTTAAAAAAACAAAAAACAACCACCACCCACACCACCACCCCCACAAAAAAACCCAAAAACAAACAAAAAGAAACCCCAGCCAAACAAAACCAAAACCAAACGCCAAAACAACCCCAAACCCAAAGATTCTGTATTAAACAAGCTCAGTAACTGTTTTTGGATCACTTAGCCTGTAATTCAGAGAGATAATTGTAAATATTCTAGAATGCCAGAATATTGGCAAAACGTGGAAGTCTTCAGTTCACATCCTTTTTTAATGTATATATTATCCTACCTAATTTACTGCCTCTAAGCTATTTTTAACAAGGACCCAAGAGCAGGAATGGCAGCGATAATCTGCAGGATCACATTTGTGGTACAGTTGGACATAAGGATAGACCAAAACAAAATCACGTATCTGAACAGCTTACACACTGCACTGTGGCCAAGATCAAAATGATACCCACAAGTCATTTGCTTGCTAACTGATTTGCAGTCTTCCTAGCAAAAGCAATGATGCAAATACATCAACAGTAACAAAATGTTTTTATTGCTCTTTCAGCTGTGTACATCTAGCTTCAATCCTTAGATTTTTATAATCTTGCAATGTAACTAAACATCTGTTTGCCCAATAAACTTCTGGTCACAGCCAGGTAGCACAGTGTGTGGTGAACTGGGATAGAGTAAAAGGGGAAAAAAAAACCGCAAACAAAAATTCCAAAATCTACAAGTAAGAATAAAAGTATACCCTAAGCCTAATATCAAAAGACCTCACTTAATTACACATCAGGATTTCAAAGAAACAGAGAACACCACCACATGTAAGTGACTGAAAGTTTACGTTTTTATGACCTCTTCTTGTTGTGCACACCTCTTGCTCACACTACTGACATCCAGGAGTGAGCCCTAAGGGAGTTGTTCTAAGTGAGGGTTTCTGTATGTCTTGTTGAATAGGAATACAAACTGACAGAAAAATAACTCAAAATTGCTATAAAATGACTGCTAACTCCAAATGCACAAGCAAATGACATGCACTTTAATGTAACACATTTCTTCACATTTTGTAGTAAGTTAAAACATACTTAAGGTTTGTATAAAATATATGGAAAAAATGCTACTTGTGTTAAGAATGAAATGAAATGATGAAGTTTAAAATCCTTGATCTTTATTAATCAAACGCTGCTAGTCCTAAGCCATGTCATTTGGCTTGTTACAAATTTTTTGATTGATGCTTTTTTTTTTACTGAAGTAATGGATGAAAATATTAAAATTCTTTGTTTAGGACTTGTGTCTTCTTGGCACAGAATTGCACTGGAAAGCTGTCACAATGGGATTTGACTACTACTCCACATAACCCTTCATGTGGAATGCGATTTTCTACATGGTAGCTGCTAGGCACAGAGCTAGACCCAGAGCTCATACACCACGACTTCACCAGTTGCTACACATTCTTTGCAAGGTAAAAACACTGCACAGCTCCATGGCACAGGAACTCTCCTACTCTCCAGTGGTGGGGTGGGGTGGAAGAGTAGAGCAGTCCTTCTCCAGGAAAACCTGTCATCTGCAATTGTGGGCAATCATTTGAAAACTAGCAAGATTCCACCCTTTATTTCTATAAGTCCACCCATCTTCTCTCAAGTGTTACAAAAATTACTGATGCTTATTCTGAAAAATTAAGTACAACCTCTATTTTAATATAAATCGATTTTTCCTATACAAACACAGCCAGCCACCCAGATGACTGGTGAGTAGTCACACCACAGCACCGTAAATGGAGAACATACAGGGCTAGCAGCACAGGAGTGTGAGAAGAAAGCCAGCTACCTGAGAGCTGGCAAGTCTGTACCTCACCTGCAGACGACATAGGACTTATGCACCCCAATGACTACAAGACAAAAAAGTTTTGACGTAGCAATGGTCTTCTAAGTGTGTAACAAAAAAGCACGTAGACCACGTCATATGGGAATATCAATGAGTGATGGCACAGATGTGAAACCTAGTTATTTCCTTCTCTCATGTCTTCTCAAACAGAACTGACTGCCTCATGTTAGAGGCTCACTGAGTCTGTTTAAATCAATTTATTCCTATTAGCCCCTCTTTTGAGTTTCTGGAAACACTTCCAATTTACTTGTGTGGGGCAACTGATCCAGAGAAATTAGAAGCAGAGGCAGAGAAAGGTAACAATCTTCTAGAATAAAGTAAAAAGTCTAAACACAAGGTAGGAAGCAGCTTAAGTTGACCCAGTGTAAGTAACATTTATTTTGTAAGAGTAGCATGAAGCGAGATGATCTTTCAGCAGTGAGTGCATGGTTTTTGCCTGAGGGGAGTGACTGTTTCATATGATTCCAGGCTTGTGACCAGTCCTGTCAATAGAACTTCTGCCTCCTCCAATTTCATAATTTAATTCCCTCCCAGATTTAACCCCAGAGAATTCTGTCACAATGAAATTCACTTCTTAGAGGAATAAGTGGACTGTTACAGACAGGCATCTTCAGCTGTAACTAAGTTTTCCACCAATCACCACTGCTTACCATCTCATATTTGCCTAACGACCAGGAAAAGGATGCCATATAGGTTCTGGAAACACACATTTACAGTTGTTAAATAATTCACAATTATTGCAGTCAGAAACAAAAATGCTATTTACTGCATCACCAGCAACACTACTAAAGCGCCCACTGGAACTTTGCTGGACCACCATCCAAAATATGCCAGTCCCTCCTACGGAAGTCCCTCCTAAGGAAAAGATTCTTGATAATTGTAAATAGCATAGGTACTTCTACTGTATTTTATATACACAAATTTTCACCATCTGTTTGTACCACGAATCATTTACACACAGCTCCTTTGAAAGCCTAAAAGCACAATCTGTTTTGCAGTGTCTTTAGAGAAATTTTATGTGTCAGATGCTGAAAATTTCTCAATGCATTATACCTCTGAACACAGCTAAGTTGAACTCAAGATGTGGCTTGTATTAGTCAATAATGTAGGTATATATATGATCTTTACTGGAGGCACAGATTGGTTAAACTAGCAATAAAATAATTTACAATTAGGAAAATTCATATCATGTGAACTGCAGTAGGCAAAATGGAATGAAAAATTGAGAAAGGCTGTGACAAGGTCTCTTAGAAAAGCCTTGCACATGCCCAAGCTGATCAGTAGCAAAAAGGTGAAATACAGACAAAAGATGATCAGATTGCAACCTGGAAATGAAAGAGAAGATACAGAAAACAGAAAACATCCTTTCCTTCAGAGCCACCAGATGATTCATTGGCTGTTTAACAACAAAGGAATTAACTCCACTGCAGGCTGAATGAACCCACAACTTCCAGAACATTTCTGTACCAATTTAAACTTTGCAGACCATATGATCAACCTATAATTGTCAACCTTCAACTCATTATATAAGGGAATTCTGGAAACCAGCACCTCTAACTTCAAAATAAAGCAAAAAGGTCTATGACACATAGTCCCAAGAGACTGCTAAATTTGCTCAGAGGATTGAATCCAGCTAACCTAAAGAGAACTCATACCCAAAATGCGTGCTCATTTGAGAGCAGATCACTTCTTTGATCAAGCGACCAAGTGTCATGTTCTTTCCTACCACAAAAAGAAAATCTCACTGAACTTACACTCTTCCTTGTCCTGTGGGATACCTTTTGAAACCTATTTGGAAAATCATTTAAAAATAACAATGTAACTGGAGGAAGACATCATCTACCAAATTTTCTCAGTATTAACTGCTAAACTTTACACAATCAGAGTGATAAACTTTCCCTACAAGAGAATCACCAGAAGTCACATATTCTTCATCATACTTCTCACAATGCACCTACTTCCAATAACAACTGGTTGAAACATGTAAACTCTCCTCAGTCTTGATTATCAAGGAATTCTTACACATTATCTTGGAAATAGAGGCTAAGATATAAAATTCATAACTTTCCTGAGTAATAGGAATAAGGAATTTGGTAAAACGTTGATTCTATAGCATATTGCAGTTTTCCTTATGTCCGACTCCCTTCAAATCCCTCAGCATTTCAGAAGCATAATTACCAGTCTATCTCTGTATCCCAAGGTCCAATGACCCTATCACCTTGTTAGGTTTTCCCTCCCATTTTTACTTTTTCCTTTCTGATTGCCTCACTGATTTACATAATTACGTTAAATTCAGAATAACCATTTATTCTCATTTGTATCTGTTTGAATTTTGCTGCTGCTTCTTTTTCAGAAGGTGGCTTGTGTTCCTAAAAGCTTGTCCATTTTCTCTAAATGCATCAGTTGGTCTAATGAAAGTTATTAACTTATACCAACAAACCATTTGGTAAGCAGTTAGGAGGATTATATTGTGACATGATAATAGATTTTGCAACACTGTTATACAAATATGCTTGCCTGCCTCCCTCCCAACTGATTAAAACAGGGCTGCCACTCAGAGGGACCTAAACGAGCTGGAAGAATGAGTCAGGAGGAATGTCACGACATTCAGTGAGGACAAGTGCCAAGTCCAGCACCTGGAAAGCAAGAGCGCCCTGCAACAACACAGGCAGGGGACTAAGAGTCTGGCAAGCAGCTCTGCTGGAAAGGACCTAACGGGTGCTGATGAACAGCAAGCTGGATATGAGCCAGCAGTGTGCCCTCACAGCAAAAGAGGCCAACTGCATCCTGGCCTGTATGACCAGAAACATAGACAGTAGATTAAGGGAAGTGATTGTCCACTTTTTCTTGGCACTTAATAGACTACATCTGGCATACTGCATCCAGTGCTGGGTAATGCCAGAAAGACACCGAGGAACAGGAGCAAGTTCAGTAAAGAGCCTCAAAGCTGGTCAGGCAGCTGGAGCACAAACCCTGTGAGGAGAGGCTGAGGGAAAGGCAGTTGTTCAGCCTGGAGAAGACAAGGGCAAGGGGCCATCCAGTACCTACAAGGTCATCATCAAGAAGATGGAGCCAAGCTCTTTACAGGAGTGCATGGCAGGAAGACAAGAGGCAACGGACATAAATTGAAACAAGAACAGCTTCAAATGGAAGGAAGGGAAAAGCTTTTTCACCATGAGGACAGTCAAGCACTGGGCAGTCTCCCTGAGAAGCTGTGTAGTCTTCATCTTGGAGGTCTTCAAGACCAGACAGGATAAAGCTGAGAGTAACCTGACCTGACCTGCATAGCTAGACCCTGCTTTGAGAAAGTGGTTTGCTACCTTTATCTCCTGTCTGGTAGAATATAAGCATATAAACCAGTTATTAACTGTTGTCTTTTGGGTACGACACTTGAAAGCCCCTAATTTCTAGATTTGCAGAAACACTGAATACAATGCCACACAACTGAGCTTAAGCTGGTGTTAAAGACAGCACAGAGTGCTGGATGGTCAGAAAAAAGTGTTAGAAATAGGACAGCCAAGAATACAAGGAATTTTGGATTTTAATCTCTCCCTGCCTAAGTTTCAAAGTTTAAAAAAAAAAGCATCACTGTCTACAAAAATACTGTGAAATAAATGAATGTAATTTTAGAAAATAATCAGGAAACTGAGCATCTGTATAAAGCCCATTTGAAATTAACAGTTCTGTGTGTAGAGAGTCTGAAAAACTACCAATAAACAAAGCATGAGTCTACGCTCCAGAAATTAGTTTTTATCAAGTGTTTTGCTTCATAAACAAAAGATTAAAACAAAGAAAACAAAGCATTAATAATGCCTCATGATTTAAGAAAATCTTAAAAGTTTAATCCATAAAATTAAAACAGTACAAGCTACCGCAACATCCCAAGCTGCCAAAAAATATACACTGCACAGTATTCCATTTGGTACAGCAAAGCAAACAAAAACTCTGAGCGTGTCCTTTCTGCTCAAAATGCCAGAGTAAGCTACTTTTACAATACTACTGAGGATAGAAAATCAGAGATGAAAAAACTACAGATATTATGCTTGATCCTCAAATATAGTACACAACAATTTCCTTGGAGTACAAGTTTAACAAGCTATTTTGGTTTTGCATTTTTTACAAGGCAGTTCTGAAAAAGATTAGACTACAGAGTGAATAGTTGAAGGGTTATTAACCCCAGAGAGAATTTACTCTAAATACCCTTTAACAGTATGTAGATCACTATTCCAGTTCAGGCAGAGATCACAAGTACACTCTTGTGTACATGGCTTTTGAGGGATAAGAGTATTCAATAAGCAAGCCACTTCACCTCAGGCTGGAGGGAAGAAAGTAGACAGTTACTTTTCCAAACCAATTTACATCCTAAAATAGGCAATAGAACAGTTCTGTAACCACTATTGCTGGCACTCAGAGATTTAATACAGACTAGAAGTTAAGATGTCCCAGTGTATATCTTCCAGTTTTTGGAAATGTTATGTAATGTCTTAAACTGGAGCACCATCTTTAATTGCAGAATCAACACTCATTACAAAAGCAGAGGCCCCATCTACACTTTGCTGTGTTTTAAATAATAAAAACATAGAGCAAAGGGCAGTCCCTATAATAGAGTTTAGAGTTTAATATGAAAAATGAGAGGGGAGAGAGAAAGGAATACAATTCTCAGAAATTAGAAAATGGAACACAACAGAGAGTAAAGTGCTCATATAAACCCAGTCTAACACAAATAGAAGTCCTACTTCTAACCTCATTGGGTCTGGATCTGCCTCCAGAGGCAGATTTTGATCTTTTGATTAAAGTTCCAAAAACATGCAATTGCAGAGCCAAGAAATAAACTCCAGTCTTCAGAGTCTCAAGCCAATGCTTCACTCATAAGATCCATCATCCTTGTTAACTTCCCTGCTGCAAAATCTTCAGAGTCAAGGGAAAGCAACCTACAGAGACTCAGCCATTGCCAGACCCGAAGACTCTGCCTAGAGAAGAGCAAATATTGGTAAAGCACCCCTTTTAGGTTTGCGTATTACAAGGAAATCAATTACCTGGAGAGATTTCAGACTTAGACTCCTTCCTCAGAAGACAACTACATGAGACAAAGCAGTGAACATTCTTCATTTTGCAAGGAGTAATTTCACTTCTGTCACGTCACACAGCAGTAATTTTTTCTGAATTTACTTCTATCTACTTTATATACAACTACTAGCCCTGGAGTCCCATGCCATATTTTTTAATTTTATACTTACTTATGCAGTTCTGATGGTTCATATCTAATATATAGACTTCATCAATTTTAGAAAGGGTGTGTACTTCAGGGTAACAACTAACCCAGATCAATCCAAATCAATACAGTGTTAATATTAATATTGATAATGCTACATCTAACTCTCAAATAACTCTTCACATCTACTGCCTGTTTAAAACTGAACCTTCTGCTTTCAATGACAAAATGGAATTACCAACTTTTCTGATTGTTGCCAGTTGTTCTAGTTACAAAAGACAGGTTTCTAAACCAGAAAATTATTGCTATGCTCTAATGAAAAAAGAAGAAATATTTAGCGGAAATCAAATTCAGAAGTGACTCATATCATGTGGATTAGTATAACCATTGAGGAACCACCAACTGAAAGAGAAGGGAGATATATTTTACCTTAATCTACTGCACACCACCTTTCTGTCAGAAATTTTCCATTATCCAGTATGGATACAACTAAAAAAAGGCATGCATATGAAAAATAAAGTTTATTACAGCAATAAAATATAATAAATTAATAAACAAATATGCTGTGCAATATTTAGCTGGTCAAAGCTTTACTGAAGTTAAGACAATAATGTTTATTTTGGCAGTGGCAGTGCGTAGGTTCTACTTTTTTTTATGTTCTCCAGGTCTCTAAAGTAACTGATTGGAACTTTATGTATTAAAAAGAAGCCCCCAAAATGCCATATAATACTTTTTTCCCCTGGAAACGTATTAATGGAGCCTTAGCTTTTACTCAATACTAGTTATTATAGATGTGCTCCTACCTCCTGTGACATAGTCACAGCCCTCTCGTTGCATGGTCTTCCTAAAGAGAACAAGACTGATGACTGTATCCACTGCTAAACCCAACTCTGTTCAGGCAAATTAGAAGGTAGCAAAGACAATCACTGTCATCACCATTAAAGATACATATATGACATGCCATGATAAACATGTCAAAGTTGTTATCATGGCAGATTTTAAGAGAAAAGCACATCTCCTCAGTCTACTAGAACTCTTTAGGTAGTTTAGCAACAATGTGTACAAGAAAAATTAAGACCTATTTATGAGACTTTAGAAGTCCAGATAAAGTTAAAAAGATAAACTTAAGATTAATCACAGCAAGCAATGAAGAAAATAACTAGCAATAGTATAATAGATAAAAGCCACATTAAGAACTTAAGATTTCAAAACAGAAGAAACATCACATATTTGCAAAGCAGCAGAGTGGTTCAGATCAGACTGAGCTAGGAAGAACACTGAAAAATCCCAAAAGAATCCAACAACAAGAACCTCATGTTGGCACATACACACTAATTTAGACATATTGAACATTATCGCTGTTAAAACAAGTTGTGCTGAAATATACAAAGTAATTATACTAACAATGCTATTTTCAGGGAAAACTTTCTTCCTGTATACAGGTTAGTAAAAACACCTATTAACAAAAAACAGTGGTCAAACGAACAAATGGACAGCCATTTTTTTAATAAGAGTAATATATATGATGAAATAAATTCTCAAATACTCTCTCTACTTATCACAAGTAGCTCACACTACTGATAGAAGTCCACAAGGGTAATGGAAACTCTGAAAGAAAGGGAATGGGATCTGAACCAGAGGTGTTAAAGCATTTTTCACTGTGTCTGGAAAGGAAAAAAAATTAGAACTGATGCACATAAAGCAATCAGCAATACAGAGGTTTATTTGGGCAACTTATGTTTGAATAATTACCAAAAAGAAGGGGAAAAAAATGAAAAAATTAAAACCAACAGAAACTTCTCATAATGAAATAAAGTGAAAAATCTTTAGAAGTAACTGTAACAGTGTATTATTAGGATGCAAAATAGAGTATTTTTTACTACAAAATAAGAAATAGATCTACATCACATGTATAGGTCCCAAACTAAATAAAAACATAAACAGCATAAACACCCTTCTATTTCTTTTTGGACATTCCCGAATTAGTAGCCACTACCTTAACCCTATGAAACGTAAGGACAAACCCTACGGAACACTCCATTCAGAACTTGCTGCGCTGCAGGAAGAAGAAAAGGAAAGAGTAAAGTGGAGCATCACTTACTGGAATTCTGAAACACAGACACCCACCCATCCTGGGATCTGTCCATGGTACAAAGAGAAGATAATAAGCACTGAGTTCTGGGGGATGCTGCTGCTGTGTCCCAGTAATTGCAATTTACAGGACTGAAGAAACACAATACTCTCAGGCAAATTAATGTTTCTTTCTGTGGTCATATGCACTGTCGCAGCACAGTGAGAAATAAACTCGATTGTAAGAATTTCTCATCTGAGTACGGTGCGCACAAGCGTGATATTTCTTTGTAGGGACTTCACTTTAGTACAATTTTATTATTCATCTGTGTTGCAGGAACATACTTAGATAGCGGCAATGTAAAACAAACATGGAAAACTACTCTTTTACATAACTTGTAGTTAAATCAGCCACTGGATGTGTAAAAACACTTTATGGAAAATACGTCATTAAAACTGTTAAAAAAAAATAAGACAGGCACCATCTTTAACTGAAGAAGTTCCTAAATCACTGATTCACACAAGCCAGGGGAATACCTCAGAGAAACAGCACTCTGGTGATTCTCCAGGAAGGAGAAAAGGTACAATAACCTCTCTAGAAAAGGACATTGTTTCCGATCTTTGGTCTGATACAGTAGAGTTTCTTACATTCTTATACAGGCCACTGTCCAAACAAATATGAAGACATAGGGTCTGTGTTACAGGCATTAATGGGTATATAGCATTAACTATAAAGGTAAAGGAAGACAGGCATAAAAACATATATTTTACAGTGAAATATATTCTTCCAAATAAACAAACATCCCAGTTTTATTCCTTAGTCCCCCTAAGCTAATTTCTTATGAGCAGAACTGAAAGAAAAGATCATTCAAGAGACATCCCTTCTGGGTGACATTGCAGAAGAAACTGTACGAGGACAAGAAGAAGAAAAGTTACTTTTTCACAGTGTAAGCACTAACACTAGAGAACTGTCTTACTACTGGAAACAAGATACAGTTACTGCAGCACAGTTCAGAGCAACTATACTCATATCCCTTTGCTGATGACCTTGTCCAGCTTTCTATTTCCACCAGCATTTTTTGCAAGGTAATAATTCACATCAGCTCTCTTGCAATAAAAGCACCTTTGGTGTATGAAGATAGAGTCAAAGACAACAATGAGGGATGCATGAAAATCATGAAAGGTGTTGATGGCGAAAAAGAAGGGGTGAGGGAGGAAGGGTTCTTATGAAACCACAACAAAAGCAGTAAAAAGTTGCTAAATTAACTTACAATTATATTCCAAATAGTACTTTTTGTATTTTTGCAAGGTGCTTGGAACCTTCCCTGGATTTATACATTAAAATTATATCAAATGCAATCATAGTGCTTAAACCTAAGTATGTAACATCCCCATAATGGCACTCTGTATAAATTCTCAGAAATTTACCAGCTAAATTCAAAAGTGACGTTAACATCTTGGGCTTTTTCCCCAAAAAATATGTCTTGATTTTGATGATCACTTAGCAGAGGTAACAATTCTTTCCTTCCAATACTTCCCAAAGTACCAAGTCTTTCCATCCCATGGAACACTCTGAAGGCACTGGGAATTCTGAGGCTGCACCTAAACACACACTCTGGTATGAATGAACTGAACATCCCAGCTGCCCTCACTCAGCACGTTTGTGTCACCTTTATGGAGGAGTTTTGGTGTGCCAAGTTGGATTCTTTTCAGAGGAGACTCAGTCGGAAGCTCCACTCTAGGTGTGCATCAAATGTACTATAATAGGGACACAGGGGTCCAAACCAACGTCTGGTCCCTTGAACAACTTCAAATCACAGCTATGGTGACAGCATTTCACCCAGTGGTCCAAACTAAAACTAGCCTGAGGTAGAATCCCTGAACTAAACTGCTACAGTGGAAACATATAAGCCTTTGCACCAATTGCTTTCATCTAATGATCTGCTTCCACTTGCCGAATTGCTTGCTTACACTGACAAAAACTGAGGGATCATCACCTCTCAGAAATGTTTTTATGCTCTACAGAATTCAAGTCATATGCTATAGTTCTCAACACTAAAACTCTCCTAGGTGCAGAGAAGCAAGTGATTGACATTCTCATAAAGAACAAAGCACACGGCAACAACTATTTTGTTTTCTGTCGCTGATTACACTGAAGAATTAAAAGAAAAATAAATCAGATTTTTATGGAAAATTCTGAATCAATTTGTTATTAACATAATGTTGCTTACTTGAGTAATTACTGGATAATATTTAGCAAAGAACAACTGACAACGTGAAGCAAAAGAATTAAGAAAATAATCAATGAGAATTAAGAAAACAACCCTAAAATATTGTCAGTTATAGTCACTGTCAGCATGGAAGAAAAGATGTGCAGCAATTAATTAATGTTTTGAGTATTTGGAAAGTTTTATTCACCATTTCAAACATTTAAAAATGTATTTTTCTTTTGTCTCTCAGTAAGAGAGGAATGCTGTGTATGTGTATGCGCAGCTACAGTTTGTAAGAAGACAAAAACCATGGAGAGGTCCTGATTCTGCTCACCTGATTCATGCAGCAGGCCCATAAATGTCTGCCAAACAGAGCTACTGCCACAAATATGTCAAACAAGATTTGACTAATAAATTGCTTTGGTGCTGTCTCATTCTGTAAAACATTTTTCAGAGGTTTTAGGGACTATTCAAAGCTATATATTAATTCTGCCCCTGATTGATAAATGATTCTATTTAGACAGTTCACTGAAAACAGTTGAACTTCAAAGGCCATATGAAATAATTTATTATCTCACTTGTGATTTAGAAACACACCAGCTGAGAGTCTCAGTGCATATGGTAGTAAGCAGTACTTCCCTATTAAAAGCCCCACTTTTTTCTAAAGACAAAAAACCCCATCCTTTCTATAGACTTAACATAGGACTATCAGACATATCAAAACAAACCCCAAAATCTGCCATTACATTTTAAGCTGTTAATTTTATTACATTGTAAGCTTCCATTAAAGCACAGTAAAACTCTTAAACATAGAACAAAAGAGATTTATTTTTAGTTTCTTACCTGTAAAGGGGATTTAATGATAGCTGTCTTTCTTTGAAATTTTATCTTCTGGTGATATTGCACAAACTACTTATATGGAGAAGTTTCCAACATCATATAGCACCTATATGAAAGTATGCCATAGAAATCAGGTGAAGGCTTTAACAGTGAACATGCTAGCTAGGCACATGTGCCATCTAAGGAGAATGTATTTATGTATGTAGGAGGGTACAACAATGCATTCACCCAGAAAAGAGAGATCTGCAATGATACAGGAGTAAACAGTTTTATTAATTGTTTCATTGTCATATTAGAAAGGCCACTTATTACCACTTTATTTGAAATGATACAATGAGTGAGGTGATTGTACTCTTCTCTTACTTGTTTTAAGAGATTCAATGATTTTCAACACAATTTGAAAAAATTACTGGGTAAAATACCTAGCACGATAAAAAGATAAAGAAAAATCCTAGTTTTTCAGCAGCAGGGCATGACATTTCACATGCTGTGGTACTTCTTCTGAAGAAAAGAGATCAAATTCAATTCACCTGTCACTTATAAAAGGTGGAGGTTTTACATTAAAAATGAAAACAGCATAGCTACTAGCACAATGGCACATACAATAAAATTTATTTACAAGTAGGACATATTAATTCAGTTGGGGTAATTTAACTAAGCTCTTATGTTTACAAAGTTCAAATGGCAAGCTTTTCTCCTTCAATCTAGGGAGCAAATATAATTCAGTAAATATGTTACCTCAGTTCTGAGGTTTCTTCATGCAGACAGTTTGAAGTATAGCAACTGTGTTGTTAAAGTTTGCACCAAATATGCATTTAGTTTAGAAAAACATCCTCATTTCAGCCAGGCTTCTCAGAAGTAAAGCAATATTGTTTACTTTGTGCCATTAAATCTTCTGATTATCAGACAGAGCTTACACAGTAATATAGAATTTGTAATCCCAGCATCAGAATTAACAAGAGTTTGTTCTTTTTAAAAATTCCCATCAGGTCTTTCCCTCTGGCTGTTCAAAGAACTGTATTTCATAGCATGGCACTATAAAATTCTGGCTCCTTTAAAACCTGTCTAGGAACAATATTAAAAATATAACTTAATGACAAAGAACTAGTCAAGCCTTAAACGCAAACTAAAAAATTAAGTGGCATTTTTCTCACTTATCATATTTCAGAGAGCAGCACTTTTCCGTAGAAAGATCCCATTAGCTTAGCTCTGACATCTTTATTCTCGTACCTATAAATCATTCCATTGTTAACCTCTTAAACTGCAGTGACTGCTGCCACCTATAGGATCTCAACAAGAGTG
Source organism: Phalacrocorax carbo (assembly GCF_963921805.1). NCBI lineage: Eukaryota > Metazoa > Chordata > Aves > Suliformes > Phalacrocoracidae > Phalacrocorax > Phalacrocorax carbo. The sequence continues at coordinate 21,002,092 of NC_087515.1, forward strand.
GTCAGGATTCTACTCAGCGGTTCCCTCTACCGGGGATGTAAGTCTGATGAACGTGCAGGCACTTCTATTAACAGCAGGTGTCCCCATTTTTGCTGATGTTTTACCTCAAAGTCATTACTTAAAAAGCTTTTTCATGTTTCCTAAAACAAACTCCAACTTCTGCCTGGAGTCTAAGTAGCAGCAAGGTGATTTGGGATAGAAAATTGCAGCCCCATAAGTCTTAACTCAGTTCAATAAATGCAATTTTGCAGAAAAAAACCCAAAAATTTCCTTGCTGTTAACACGTTATCTGCTGTGATGTATTAGTGGCCCCACAGCTGAACAAATTTTCTTCTAAAGCGTAAGTTGAAATGAAACCGAGGAACTTTTAAGTAGGATAAGATCATTTCTATTTAGGCGATAGTTTCATCAAACACACCAGTGTTGCATTAGAATAACCTTCCAAAGAAGATGAAAAACATTAAAATACATTCATCCTGCAAGCCTCAAGTAATATCACACTGAGCAATATATGCACAAACACATGGTACATACATACTCATGGGAAAGCACTAACATTTGCTGTTTAGATTTCTCAAATATCTGACAATTAAAAAGCAAGCAATTGGGTGGAAAGTCAGTGTGGTTTTGTTGATAAATCAAGAAAAAGAGATAGAAAGCTTACTTTTGTCAAGCAGAAAGACTAGAAAGATCTAATTTTACAAAAATGTCACCTTCCTCTCTCCATTCTCTACCTCATCTACATTTAATCCTATGGATCATAATTCTATTTGAATACATAAAGGCATTCTTCTTTAATGCCTGAGAGACTGGCATGGGTAACAAAATAATGCTGGATGAAAAGGGTAAATTTAAGCTAGACTTAACGTATTTAGAAGGCTAGGTAAAGTAACATTACAGCAAAGAGACTCTTGTAATAGAGGTTCACTTTGTCAAGTAGCACACATTATCAAAATAAATAAAATACTGGGCACAATTCTCCAAGAGGAATAGTGTTAATGGGGAGCTTAAAGCTATGCAGACATTGACTATCTTATACCACTCTGCTATGGGTTCGATTAGAGCAAATTAAAAAGAACATAATATAAGAGCAAGGTCTTAAAACAGGGACATTATTAAAGCCAGAGTCTTGCAAAGCATAGCTGTTATTTGTTGAGGTCAGATATAGAAATAAATATTACTCAGAACACTCAGTACCCAAAAGAAATTACAAAAGCAGGAAAGAAACACGAGAAAATATCTGAGAGACATTTTTAAGACACTAGTATCTCTTTGACTGGGCACAAACAATAGCACAATTTGTTCTCCACATATGCCCTGCAGGTCTTAATGACGACAGAGCTACAAGGAAACTGAAATATTGTAAAAAGGCAGACATAAGCATATATGTGGCCATTCACCACTGCTTGAAAATATAGGAGCAGTGTTTCTTCCAGTGGTGGAGAAAAGCTATCCTCTTCCATCTTGTTTTCCAATTTTGTTTTTTAATTAATAAAAAAAACTTTAATGCCATAAAGCACAATTCAATTTTCCTTCACAGGCTGACACACTTCCCCCCTGTCCCCACTTTGGAAGAAAACAAAGCCCAAAGGCATGCCATGAATGACTCTCCTCTGACTAGGTTTAGAATATTATACCTACACAAAAATCAAAATTACCAGTCTCCCCCCCCCACTCTGCACGTAGTTTGATGTGGAGTCAGAATGGTGACCATGCTGGGTGGCTAGGGAAGTGGGGGAAATGCAGTCAGGATGGGAGTTTGTAGAAAGGAGCAGAGGTGCTCCCTTTGGGCACGGTTAGACATTAGATTGGCTTAACTGTACTGTCAAATCTCACCAACTTTGAGTCTTTTCTCCACCTGAATCACAGCAAATATGAATCTGGGTCTGCTGTCTTAAGGAGGCCTTCTACTTTCAGGGATATAAACTATTTTGAGATGCAATTTTATGTGATGTAATCCTATCTAGTGGCGGATCACTGCCCAAAGAGGAGGCCTCTCTCTTCTTACCCTCCTCATTCCTGATCCCAATAACACATTCCCACTGTCACTCCTGCACTTGATTTGGCGATACTGAGATGTAGAGCAAAATCAATGGAAGGCTAATCCATTAAAAAAAAAAAATCCTTTAGATTAATATACACTAACTCCACAGGCACATAGCTGTTTTACCCAGCACAAGACAAAAGGCCAGCAGCACAAGGCCAGCAAAGGGGGCAGGAGCGCAGTGCAGAGTTAGATCAAGCACTGCATGAAGCTGACACACACCCTACCACTAAAAGGGGAGGTACTACTCCTCTCTCCTCCACATGGCTAACATAATGGAATCACTCCCTTGGCCTCTCCTGGGGAAGATGTTCCAGCTAGCATTAAAATACAAACCACCACCACCCACCACACCCCAAATACAAAACACATAACTCACTTGGTCAAATTTAAAAAAAAAAAAAAGAGAGAAAGGCTGGGACACAACAGCCTAACATGCCCTCCTCTCTCCCACGGGTGTCTTGTTTTGTTTTAATTATCATTATCAGATTAATTCCCTTCCAGGCTGGTGAATAAACAAATTGAAAACTCTGGTTTTAAATTTAATTTTCAAAGGAAAGGAAATCTGTTCCCCAACCTGCTACCTATTTAGACAGAGCAGAGAAATCTAGCAAATAAATCAGGGCTTTACTGTGAGTAATATCCATAATTTTACAAAAGCTTCTATTCGCCTGTGTTTTAGGAATGGAGATTGCTTTAAAATACTACATTACTGTAGTAACTCATGGTTTGGACCTGTCATCTTGATGTCTCTCTAATTTTGGAGACCAAAAACCCATTCCAGATATTACTCAATCAAAATCAAGTGTTTTGTAAGAACAATCTCACAAGCCTTAAAAACAGGTATTCATACTGATTGGAAACACCTTTTTAGAATCATATGTGGACTAGGAAATTTCTTTCCTTTTAAAAAACAGATGGTTATACTTAACTATATAGGAAGTGTTCCTATTTCTGATAACCCTGTATTAAGTCACCCAGTCACATTCAGCCTTTTTTCTTTCTCTAGTTGTTTTGATCATCTAAATCCTCTTCTTACCTGCTGTATATGTTTTCCCTGGGATGTTTCTTACAGAGATCAGTGGGTTTACTATATAATCATCTAGAGCTTGCTGTTCACCATCTGCCTGCAACTTATGCTAGTTGAGTAACTAGGTAAGTAATTATATTATTATACTTATTGCTGCTGTACAAGCAAGAAAAGGGAAAGAAAAAAAAAAAAAAAAAGAGGTAAAGCCCATGCTGAAGAGATTGCTACCAAAACCAAAGGATGCTGAACTTGATTTGCCTTGGCACCTAATCAGTGAAGCTGAGGAAGCTGCAAAAGCAGCAGCTCTCTACTCCATTCTAGTCTGCTCATGGCCAGGAAAAGTGTTTGACTATGTAGGTAATGCTCTGTATTTTAAAGTAGCTTGCATATCACTAATCATACAGAGCTCAAAGCATGGGGGACTTGGCGCTTAAGCATTCAGTAACAGGATATGTCATGAACATTATAACCTACAATATGATTTCTATGCCCTTAAGTGAATGATCATATTTCATAAGTATGAACTACTAATTATCTTCAGCACAGTCTAAATAATCTATCTCACTCTCACTTGCCTTTCTTGCTTTTATAGTCCAGGCAAACCAAACCTGGACCTCTTCAAATCAAACTTAACAATTCTGCAAAATTACATAACAGTTCTGCTTATGTCCTAAAATCCTGTCGACCTGATACATTAAAACATTCATTTTTTCCTGATTGAACTTGATTTGAATCCAGTCTTCAAGAAACAGAAAGCTATTGTATTTCCATTCCTGTTATACATCTCCCATAGCCATTGTAGTCTCTTATTTTCTATTGAAATCATGTAATTAAATAATGTGGATATGATTACTTGACTTACTTTACAAGAATAGGTCATCACTAATACTTTGATGTGATTATGAAGCCCTGTATCTTCAAAGGGACAAAACAATAAAAAAAACCACAATACCCAAAGTCAATTATTTCCTATAATCTCTCCATTTACTTAACATAAGGACATTACACAAAGCACATTAAAAGTAAACTACAGCTATTAACATACCACACAAAATTATTAAAAGACTAAATGGGTTGAAAATACACGTTGTTAACATTATACTCACATGCTGCAAGTCCCTTCAACTGACTTTAGAATATACATAGCTGAATGCGAACCACATTGACCATGACATATATCACTTTAATTTTCAAAATTCTTGAACTTCAGAGACTTATTAAACCCCTGTACTTCCACTTTATAGCAATATAATTCTAGAATCTTGTACTATAGTTGTAATATCATTTTAAATGCACTCGGTACAAGCAGTTTCAAAATTGTATTTTTCATTGAAAGTAAAGTATTCTATTACAATATTGACACAGGCACTGCAGATCTACAGTACCATAAAAAGAAAGAACATTTTAAAAGTCTTATGAAGAGACTTGTTCATTAAAATATAATTAATTGTAAACTTGCACTATTTTAAATTCCCTTCTTAAACATCAATTACGTGCCACAGTTCATATTTAATATATCTTGTCCTTCCTTTCAGAAATACTCTCTCCCAAAGGGAAATAGCAACTAGTTCCCCAAATCTTTACTGAAATATTCCAACTTGTTTTTAAATAAAAAAGTTCTGAATTTATGATGTAATGTTTCTATGTAACAATTCACGTTTCAATTAATGTTTGCTTCCCCATCATAATTCGTAGTAGCCACTTTTATTATTTCCATATATATTACAGATGGTCTAAATTACTTCACACACACACCTTTTTCTTTTTTTTTTTTTTTTTAATTCTTCTGTTAATTCAAAGAAACTAAAAGTGGAAAAAGCCTGCCTTTTAACCTGGGTTTCCTGTAAGTATGTACAGGTCCAGATGAAAACACCCCTCCCAAAACCACTCTCATTTTCTTTAAAACCAAGTTGTTAGGAAGTCATAGACATCAGAGTAAATGGTGGGAACTAATCTGCATTTCCTTGCACAATTTCAAAATCTGTTAATACTGCCGGTCAACATAAAAACCTTAACACCTTAATGAAAGCTCTTCCTGTTCTCTAACCTCTTTTCTTCCACAGCAATATCCAAAGCATTCTCACTTTCTTTTCCTTTCTGTGGGCAATTCAGGATGCAATTTCCAAAGTTCTATGTCACTCCTAAAAGTCTTAGTCGCCTTCCAGTCTGTTCCCAGCCAATCACCAAGAAAACAGGTCATGATAATGAATGAGAGATCTGACCCAGAGTCAATTCACTCAGTCACCAATTTATATTGGAATGACAAGTTAGGTATATGTCTGGAATTCCCCATCAGTACATGTAATCTCAATAAGCTTTGTCACCTGTAGCATCTCAGCCCTTTTCCTAGGCAAGTTGTCCCCTGCTCTGGTTTATGAGAACTGATATCATTAGCGGTTTTAGCTCACCTGGTATCATCTCCCCTTTAGAAAGACTGCATCTCTCTTCATAGCAGGTGTTTCGTAGTCCTATTCCACAAAGGGTCCAATTTAAATTCTTTTGAAGTTGATTCCTTACTCAAGAAAAAAATGTGAATATCACTTAGCAGGTCTGATCTGAGCCAGGAAAAGCATCTTTGTTCAGAGCAATTTCTTTCTTAATTTTCAATAGTTGTAGTAAATGTTTGGGACCTACCCAAATGAGGAGACAGTGGGCTTCCTGTCCCTCTGTTTCTTGTGACAGCAATTCTCACCCTTGAAGTTTATCAATTATACAACATGGCTACAGTCTTGGTGGTAACTAAGACAGCAGGGTATGTAAGTCGTTCTCCAAACTGCCTCTGACATTGTGGACAGTAAGTTCAGACTCATCTAAATTTTTGTCCTCTTGAGTAGATGGTCCTGTGTTAGTGTGCTGATTTTGCTAACTACTGTCAAGGCAGCTGACTTAAGCTGAAAAGTCAAGCCAAAAAGCCAATCCATCAGGGAACAAGCGAAGAGGCATAAGCGCAGCCTGAGTGGATAAAGGATCATTTGAAGTTTCTGCCGACAATTCTGAAATGCTAAACAGTCCAAAGTGGTCTTCTCCCTTTTTGGTATAGGCTTCTTCAAAGATTAACGCAATGTTTGCCGAGCTGCTTTAGTTAGAATGAGACAAAGCCAATAAATGTTTTCTCCTTCCACTTAACTCCCACAGAAATCTACTCAAGATTGGTGCCCCCTTTTGATGCCAATTTGGACAGGAAATACTGAGGTCTGATATTGCTTTTAGTTAAACAGACATGAAACATTTACCGAAACTGTTGCTTGCTGCTGTTATGCTTCAGAAAATGCAAAAAGGCCTGTAGCTGTGAAACAGACCAATCTCTTATGCAAATTCCTTTCATTTTCATTATTTTTCCACTGACAATAGATTAGATCCTTCACAAAAAACATCTGTATATCCTGCAATATCACAGACAGGCTGCCCAACTCTTCAGTATATATTATACTTTCCCCTTTCTTAGTACCCTAGAAATAATAGGAAATCATAAGCTTTGGGTGGTTTTTTTTTCCTTAAACTTTTGTCAAAATGTCTCATTTCTGGACTTTTACTCCCATTCTGTGATGAGTTACTCTCACCTTTTTATACAAAGTACAAGAGTACCACCCCTGCTACAAGAAGACATCAACAATTAACAGGCACCTTTCTCAGTATAGTGTTTTTTCCTTTAACGCCCCCAAACAGAAAAAATCCCTAACTACCCTTTTATGTTCTCTATTCTGTGAATTGGGGTGTGTTTTATAACTCTCCGTTTTTTACAAATATTCTTCTAATTAAGTGGAAGCTGAATTATAAATTCCTGTTTTCATGGTCGGGAAAGTAAACACATTTCAATCAATAAGATTATGCTATACCAAACCAACTTCTAACAATGCCTCGACATAAAACATCAAGGCTAACCAGGCACTGAAGGAAAAAAACTCAAAACATAAATTTTGCCTGGAGTAAAAGAAATATTGCTGGTTTAAGTTTAGCATTTCAATATGTGCTGAATTTCAAACAAGTCTGAACGCAAACACACACAACCAAAGATAATTCACACACACACAAAAGCATCATGGAGAAAAAAAGCTGTTAAATTTATATCATATTATGCAAAAACTAGAAAAACAATGCTAAAGAAAAGGCTAACAGTCCAAAGGACATTTTAAGGACATCCAGTTACAGCTAACTTCTTTCCTTTGTAAGCTTCAAAATAACCCAACACAAGTAGTTCTCAAATAAGTGGAAAGGAAAACAAAACAGCCTTTCTTGCGCACTGTTTATGTCCCTAAACCTTAAGTCATCTGTTGCAGGTTTTGGGAATATTATAATTGATGACTGAAATAGAGAAATTTTTATTTCTAGATCTAAGACAGGAAACAGCTATTATTTCTGTATTACACAGATATCATGAAGAGGATTTCAAGGCCAGATAATCTGGAACCAGGTCTTCCTACTCAGATACATTAAAAATTCCCCTATCTTTAACCCACATATTTCTTTAGCCATCACTTGTGTTATCCAGTGGACTAGGTAATATTACAGTATTTCTGCTGTGTGAGAGGGCTCCCTAGTTCCTGACAAGCAAAAGGAGCCTTCTAAATTTATGGATGGTGTTACTGTAATGGACCACTTCATCTTCCTCGACTAAGCTGTGCTGTGCTAGCAAGGAGGAAAAAAATTTTCCAACAGAAGACAGACTAAATGCAATATGCACCACAAACTGTGGCCCAGACAGCGTATATTGTGAATTGGCCTCGACAAAGCTAAGGTGAGGGTGTGTAAGGCCACACCACTGAAGAAAAAAGATCAAAGCCTAAACCAACTACAGCCTAGTTTCTCATTACGCCTTTAAAATGTGACACTGATATTCCTTATTTAACACATTATATTGATTTTTGTTAATATTCATCAGCATTGCAAATGTAATTTTGGTTATCAAAAGCTCTACACACAGGAGCTCTACACATGCAATAAAATCTGAAAAAATTGCAAATAAAAATATTTTAAAGAACAGATGGAAAACTAATAACCCTTGTGAATTTAGATGTATGTTCAGCTAGATCTGGCCTCTTTCTTAAACAGTGTCTGTATCTGAGGCAACAGTGCCTATGTATAAGCAAAACAGAATAAAGATAACACTTTATTATCATCTTGTGATGTCAAGACAAAATTCTCTTCAGCGTCAGATCTACACAAATAGTGATATTTTTTCTAATTTACCTTCAGAATTTTCCATAACTCAGTCATTTGACATATTTTAATACTTCCAGGGCTATAAAGAAAATTTAGGAGCAATGAACTGTATTTAATTTGAAATAAAATAATACATTATATATTTCAATTATGCAATATTATGCTATGAGAATTTCCTTAGTTTTTTCTGACGATCATATGCAATGCTTTGATGTTCCGTAACATACAATAATACACTGTTTCCAAAAGAACTGCTCAATGTTTTATTCATATTTGCATCTTAATTTTTTTTCCCAAATTAATCGAGTTTACAAAAGAAAATTAAACAAAGAAGTATTATCCTTTCTCTGATCTTTCTTCTGATCATGAAGATTTTAAACAATATTAGTCTCACACATAGCAAATTACTGCTTGTTAACTACTGTTACCAACCGTTAGGGTACGTCTGCTTTACTATATCAGTTTGACCCAGCTTCTAGTGCTTAATGGTCCTCTAGGCTAAAAGCGAAAGCTGATCCATCAGGCTTACATTAGCATAGAATAACACTCAATGCTTATTGATGTGCATGCAGTGTAACTATCACCCCCGGCACCTAGCTCAGTCCATTATTTTCATTTTATCTCAAGTCATTTGTATGGTTGTCTGCCCCAGTTAAAGCTATGGCAAGACTGGTACTTAAATGAATTTGTGAGAAAGGAGACAAATGCCCCCTGAACTTCAAGCACTTTTCTATCATGACTTGCTAACATAAAATATACTAGTACTGTTAGGTCCACTTAGTGAGCATATCTAGAAGAGCCTTAAGTAGGAAAGGAAAATCACTTAGGACTCTATCAGCTAATACGACTGCTGATTAAATGTCGGGGGTGATGGAGAGCAGGCTGTTACTGTTTTGGTTGTTATTTTTTCAGTGTGATCTTTTGAAAATGCTGTTTTGATTCTGCTCAGAAGCCATTCAGGTAAACTTCAGCATCATAACATTCAAAAAACACTGGTTTAAGTATCTGGCTTTATGCATTATGATGCATATGTGAACGCTATGCATTAAGGTTAAAAATACATAATCATTGCAACAAACACCTGAATATTCAGCATTCACAATACAGTATAAAGACAACTACAAAACAGTTTCTAAAGTTTCACTTAATGTTATTTCACAAAATGTAGATAAATAATTGTCTCAATTTTTGCATTTTCCAAGAAACTTATAGCTAAGCATAAGCAAGCACAAAGAGCCATCGCAGATGTTAAGATCAACAGAGTCCTCTTCTGAGCATGGATTTGAACATTTTATAATTAAGGCATTAACCAGCCCCCCTTTCTGGATGGACAGGAAGGCATAAGAATTCAAGAGATAATTTTTGGTCAAGCAACAATAATGTCAACCATTTTAAAAAATACAGTCAGACAGCTAGAGTGGCCAAAGAGTCTGACATATTTCCACTTCCAACAAAAAAAAAGAAAGCATTTATATCCATACACCTAAATATATACATAATTTTACAGTTTTTAAAAAGAATCAGCCCAAAAAATAAATATGCTATGATGCCAAAAATTATCAATGAACAATCCTCCTCCTCAGAATAATACCCCAGCCCTTCTACCCTCCCATCCAATATTAATGAATGGCTGAACGGTTACCCAAAAGCCCAACTGAAACCTAAAGAGGTTGTTATTTCTTGCTAAAAAGAAAGAGAATTGATGCATTGGTAACTGTCAGTTACAAGGAAGAAAACGTAAGTGTGAGGGAATGGCAGTAAGCTTTAAAAATGTATGTACATTAAGGAAGCATTCGTGTTGAGGAGAGGACACCTCCCTTTTTGTAATGCTCCTGCAGCACAGAGAAACCTGTGGAGCTGGCTGGTCTCCAACCAAGCAGGGTGATTCCTTTTACTTCAGTGGTCCTCCAAGACATGTATGTAAGCAGGAGGTTTGTCAGTACTCCTTCTCTTGGGCAGTCTGAGTAGAAATATGAGAATTGTATTTTGTGCTTTGAGTTTGAAACCCGATGTGTTAGGAGCAGCTCTAAGTTAGTGCCTTTACCAGTTTAAGGACACCTAAGAAATTTTTCTAACTTAGCCAGAGACGAAAGCATGAGGAAAAACAAAACTGCTACTGGCTTACAATGCTTTTATAAGGGCTCCCTCACTCCTCTCTTCTGGGTAAAATTAAAATATACATATGCAGTCAGGGTAACTAAAATAACTTCCTCAGAATTTCATGGTCTTTCAAGACATACAAACTGCTTTCAGAAGAGTTTCATGCGTGTTGTTATTTACAGATAAGGAAAGAAGGGGAAGTAATTAAAATAAAAAGCAGAAAAGAACTGAACTACAGCAGGCCAAATGCATGTCAGTAACTGCTCTTTAGGGCAAAAATGCATTGTAACTACACATATAAAATATTTTGTGAATAAGGAATTCCCTGTACTGGCAGGATTTGCTTCAGAATATGACACTTTCTGAATAACTACCATAGGTTTTTTAATAAATTTTCTTAACAGAATGCAGGCACTTTTAGTTTTGCAGAGTAACAACCACACTTGGTCTACAGACAAGAAAAGCCCAATGAAGCGGTGAAGTTACTTTGCGGTAGATTGGTAGAAGTACAGCATAAGGCAGACTGACAGCAGTCCTTCTCCAGCACAACTGTTTGTTGAGCTATCAAGCAGTGTTGGTATTTGGTCTTTAGAGAGAGACAGAAAGTGAGTTATGTGCCCATCATAATAGGGATTTGTGCTATGATTACAGTGGATGCTGAAAAGAATGATTGAGAAGCTGTTTCACAAGACCAGACATAACCAGAGTATTAGTTTTTGAAGAGTAACAGCAAAGGCTCTACTTAGAAAGGCAGAGTTCACAAGAAAGGGGAAATAAGTTCCAAAAATGCTTACACACATGTGATAGCTTAGGAGATATACCACCAACCTAATTAATTTAGGAGCTTTCATTTCTGATTCTTTATGCACTTGTCCTTTGCTTTAGACTCTTCCCTTTACACACAAACACTTGACAGTAAATTACTACTCAGCCATTTACACCCTGAGACAGGCTCCATGAACATGTTGGTGCTTGGCATGGAAGGGTGGAAGGGAAGAGCTGGGCCACTCGGTCAAGGTAGTGCCTGTTAAGGAGTACAGAATTCATTGGCTAAGTTCCTCTGACCATAGCCTCTTACGGGCACACGGTGTTACTGTGCATTGTCTCAGATGAGAGGGCAAAACTGAAATGTGGTCAGAATACTCTCAGTCATTCACCAAGAGGCACTGCTGCTCAGCACCATGAAAACACCCTGTTGTCTTGCTCTAGGAGTTGACCACATCATCCATTCCTCAATCTTGGTCAATCTTTGTTGGCTCTGAAACAAAGATATACTTGTTAATAAGGAATTTGTGGCCATTTATCTTATAAACCTGTTTCCTGTTTTAGACTCAGTGGGTCAGAAATTCACTGCTGTAAACTGTACAGATCCATTCACTGCTAATTTATTACAACCGAAAACAGGGTCTAGAAGGAGTCTAAGCAGGGTTTGAAAACCTTACTTTTGTCTGTAATGTTTTTCATCCTTCCCTTTGAATGGAAAAAGGAAGAGTATATGTTTCACTCCCAAGTATACGTCTCATTCCCCTGAGAGCCTCAAAAAAGTGCAGGAAGTCAACAGAGCCTTCCAGTTAACTATTCTTTTTAAAGATTTTCTTCAGGAAGGTTGCAATTTGGTTCTTAATCCTTGCTCTTTCAATTGAGGTTACCAACAAGGGTGCCAATTAGTACACACTGTAGTACTCCACATAACGTAGAAACATAACCCACAGAGAACCACAGGGAGATGCGTTGCAACTATGCCCTTCACATTTTTTTTTCAAGCACTAACATGGGGATTTCATTATACTATGGGGTCAGAAAGATCTTCAAATATTTAAAAGGAAAATAAGTATGAGCTCTAGCGCTTAAAATGGAGTCAAGGAAGGAAAACTATCACATTTGTTTTGTCTTGTCATCATTCTACATAATAATTCCCTTGGGTCAGCCAACCTGCATGTACAAATAAATGAGAAATCAAAATGTGGCCTTCCTTGAATTTCAGATGATTCAAAACATTTCAAACCAAATTTTTATTACATAAATTAAAAAAAAAAGAATACAGACTAGCTGATGATTATTGGGCATTCCACAGAAGGATAATTTAAATTACAATCCTATTAAATCATCCCCACATGCCACCTTAATTATTAAATAGCTCTGTAAGAGTCTCCCCTTTCTTCCCAAACCCTGTGGGAACTGATACACTGTAACTCTGCAGAATGAGCTTTCTGGCAGGCCCCTTCTCACCAGCATTCCTCAGCATTCTTTTCCAACAAACCATTCAGGAGTTTCTCATGGAAAGTAATGTTGGGCAAATTAACAGTCTTCTGCAGGTTTGTCACAGCAGAGTGAAAACACGATGAGATCAGCAGGCAAAATTGCTTATGAAAAAAAAACATACCAGCACCTTTCAAAAATAACTTAAATGAAGGAGCTGGAAGGTATCTTGTAAAATCATTGGGAACTCTGTACCTTTATTTTACTGCTTCACTCCATGTAAGAATTACAAAACTCTTCAAAATAAGAAAAAAACAGATATATCCCATTCATTCTGAAAGGAGGCAGCACGTTCTGAAATCAATAAGTAAGGATAACAATCCAAAATTAAAACATCGTTAGCATTTCCAAGCCCAAAGGATACTTTGGCGTTCATACAAACTATCCACTTGCACCAGAGAACTCGCTACTACACAAAGCATTAACAGACTTCAGTCAGGTATGTTAGAGAGAGATATATATAGATATCTGACAAGATATAGTCACACTACCTTCATAAACGAGCCTCATAAAACCAAATAACATGAAGAACAACAGACCAAACATGAAAATGCAGTATATTGTGCGCTCTCCAGGAAACAGAGGCAGACCCCAGACAGAAAAATGAAGATGGAAAACAAGGGTCATAGCATGTAGCAAGAATTTTTTCAGAATGAGGATAGATTTAAGAAAGGGTTTATTCCAGAGGGATTGGATGTAATGTGGAATGCAGAAAGAAAAGTGTTAACAAGGCATAAGAATTGGGACCAGAGATTATGGGGACACAGAAATGGATTTAACAATTGAAAGTGAGATGGAAGTCAGCAGAAAAAGAAGTCATTTAGAAGATTCACTTAACTTGAGGTAGCAGAGGAGGGTTTATGTCTGTTTACTGCAATAATTTTGGAAAGGGAGCAAGACATGGGATGATTTTCAGAACTGGTTAGACTCAGAGTTATGTATACTCCACAGGTAAGATAAAAATCACTGAACCTGGGATTATATGTTGTTTCCTAAAACCCTGCGGTGAAGAAAATTATTCTTTACTTCAGTGCACTTACAGAACATGGAAGTGAAATATAGCTCCTGAAGAGAAATCTGTATGGTGCTCTGGAAAGATGGCTAATGGGTATAGGAAGAAGCTGGAAGAAAAAAAAGGAATGGCAACATGAAACTAATCAAAAGGGTGACACGGCATTCAGTCAAGTAGTGTTTGAGTGACCCCGAGAGGAAAGGAAGGAGAGGGCTGGTCAGAGTTGCTAGGTGTGCCAAGAATCACATCACAGCACTGCTGGATCCCATCAATCCGGCAGGAAGGAACAGCAGCAGCAGCAGCAGAGTTAATGCCTGCAGAAGGAGTGTCCTCCTCCTTGCCCTAAGGCTTACTGGCTAATGATCCCAAGAGGTACCGATGGGATTTTTTTTCTCTTTTTGTTAACCTCAACTAAGAAGAGTCAGAAACAGATACGCTTTAAACTTCTGTCTTACTCCAATACCCTAGAGAAGTCCAGGGAAGGCAGACCTGGCCAGAAGAGTCCCTTTCTTTTTCTCAAGCACAAGAACTGGGGACGAGGGAGTGGGATGGCTGCAAAATCACTGATTCATTTCCATAGTCCATCCACCAGTGTCGGCTTAGTGCTGTTACCACAGGCTGTTTAAGAAAGCCCTGAGCAAACAACACTTCACACATACAGAAAGAAACCAGAATCTTGTTCACTTCCCAATACAGTAGCCAACTGAGATAAGGAAAATGATAGATGGAAGCCTGGCCTGAATGTATAGATTTCTACCACAAAATACCCGCAATTTGACAGCTACTTTCTCTGTCTCTTCTCTTAGTTTCCTATTGACTCATACTTAAATCCCTCTGGAACGGCTTACAGAGCTACAGTTTTCACTTTCTAAACTAAAAGCTAAAGAAGTGAGTTTGTGATTATAAATTCAATTCCAGTACACTCTCTTCCTTAAGATTTCAACCTATTTTTATTAATCACTGACTTCTCACAGAGTGTCTTCTACCCTGACAGGAGTCCAGGTTTCAGGATGTGACAAAATGCAGTTTTAGTTCAAGCACCGCAAAAAGTATTTAGTAAACTGAAGCAAAAAAATGCTTGCTCCATGAAGTCCACGATACAAATTTCTTTAAACTGAACTGAAACCCACTCTCCATACCGAAGATGACAAAAATTATGCCACTAGCTGAATTTCATTGCCAAGCTGTCAACTTGAATTTCTTATGTTTAAAAATAGCTGTTCATTACATTCAGTAATGGGCTGTCAAAGCATTACAGCACTGAACCTATATCATATACAGAAGCAATTGGGCAATGTGCATTATTATGTTTAGATTACTAGCATTTTTACAAGACCCCTGGGCTAATTTTAAATGAGATGGTTGACTTGAACTAAATCAAAACCAATTTTATTTTACTTTAAAGCTACTACAGATTTTCCATTTGTACCTGACTAATTTGGGCCTTAATGGAAGTAAAACAAAAGATTTACTGAATGTGAACATACAGTATATTCATCCTTGTGCTTGCTTTCATAGATATACTTACTCTAAACAACATATGAATAATAAAAATACTCCTATTTGCCAAACTAAATAATATTCCCAATGGTATGAATTGGTATTGTTGCTCCTATGAATTCATAATAGGTCATTAGCAAAAAAATCATGCCTGAAGCATATATGCAGCAATATTGCCAAATAATTAGAAATGTTTTTAAACTAACAAATGCATAACCTGTCTTAATAGCTCATGATATAATTTAGCATATTATTTAAAAAAAAAAAACCACCAACAACTATAAAAAGATATCTAGAATCCACAGTTGAAACATCCTTACACAGCAGGATGTCATAAACCTAAAGGCATGCCAGAACGGCTCACAGCTCTGAAAAAAAAAGAGATTAAAACAAGATCTGATGACTTGCAAATACAAATAATGAATTCTAGGGCCAAATCACTGACTTCTTTATTTTCATTAACAAAACAGCAGAATAAAGGAAGAAGAAAAAACCAAACAAACTAACAAACAAACAAAAAACAACAAACAACTCACATAACGTGTAAAAAGCTCTATACCTTCATTGTTTTGTGAGAAAACAAATTATTTTTCTAGTTTAGGAAGACAAGAAGACCACTGATGCAACTCAGTGGTTAAGTAGCAAAATTGGGCTTTACGGTTCCTCAGTTTCCAATAGAAAACTTACTTTCCAGAGTTTTAGTTCAGCTGCAAAACATTTGCTATATGATGAAGTTTGTCAGGCTGAGTTTTAGCATCAGAGGAAAAAAAAATCATTAATTTTAATCATGACCATATTTAATATCTTCAGCAACAACACAGTGGGATTGAGTGCACCCTTAGCAAGTTTGCAGATGACACCAAGCTGAGTGGTGCAGTTGACACCCCTGAGGGATGGGATGCCACCCAGAGGGACCTGGACAAGCTCGAGAAGTGGGCCCAAATGAACCTTATGAGGTTCAACAAGGCCAAGTGCAAGGTCCTGTGCCTGGGCCAGGGCAGCCCCCAGTATCAAAACAGGTTGGGGGTTGAAGGGATTGAGAGCAGCCCTGCAGAGAAGAACTTTGGGGTACTGGTAGATGAAAAGCTGGACATGAGCTGGCAACATGTGCTCACAGCCCAGAAAGCCAACTGTATCCTGGGCTGCATCAAAAGAAGCATGGCCAGCAGGTCAAGGGAGGTGATTCTGCCTCTCTACTCTGCTCTGATGAGACCCCACCTGGAGCACTGCATCCAACACTGGAGCCCTCAGCACAGGAGAGACATGGACCTGTTGGAGCAGGTCCAGAGGAGGGCCACAAGATGGTCAGAGGGCTGGAGCACCTCTCCTATGAAGAAAAACTGAGAAAGTCAGGTTGTTCAGCCTAGAGAAGAGAAGGGTCTGGGGAGACCTTATTGCAACCTTTCAATACTTAAAGGGGTCTTATAAGATGGTGACCAACTTTTTAGCAGGGCCTGAAGCAATAGGACAAGGGGTAATGGTTTTAAACCAAAAGAGGGCAGATATAAGGAAGAATTTTTTTTATGATGAGAGTGGTGAAACATTGGAACAGTTGCCCTGCCCAGAGAGGTGGTAGATGACCCATCCCTAGAAACATTCAAGGTCAGGTTGGACAGAGCTCTGAGCAACCTGATCTAGTTGAAGGTATCCCTGGTCACCACAGGGGGGCTTGGACTAGATGACTTTTTATGGTCCCTTCCAACCCAAACTATTCTCTGATTCTGTAATTCTACTTAAATAAGGAAGGCTGCTAATAAAAGACTGTAGAGATTTTCAGCACCAAGACAATCAAGAGCAAGAAAAAGCAGTACAGATGTACGAGTAAGTGTCCACACAAAAAGCACTGTGCAAAACCAACATTATCCTTTGTGTAAAACTAACTAATAATAGAATCTTTAGTAAATAATAGACTTGCAGCCTGCAGGTGATAGCCTACAGAACATAAATGAGGGTCAAGCCTACTCAGCTCCAGTGGGTTTCACAAGTACACTCAGCAGTACATCCACAATCCTCTGCATTGTACCAGCATCAGTAAAATAATCTTTGCAACACTCAGTGTGACAAAGTGACCTTTGGATAGCACTAATCCCTAATTTTCTCTTTATTTTTCTCTTTAAATTAAATTAACATAAAATTATAATGGACTTAAATTTTCTTTGTATGCATGGTTTAAATACACTTTTGCACTGTCCTTTGCATCGTTGTTTGGTGCCAGGCATCTTGAGAAAGCCAAAAATGAGTTAGAGGGTTTTTTTCAAAGCTAGGTTTGTAATACAGAAAGATCAGCAAGGTAGAGCAAGAGGTGCTCTACAGCAGCAGCAGCACTTCCCTGCTTTGTAGCTCAAACAATTCTCTGAAGACTCTACTAGAGGCAACAGTTTAAATGATACTGAAGCTATAAGAAGCAGTATCACTCAAAGACAATTGGGTTTGGCCTAAGTTGAGTCCCCTAGGTTGGGTCCCTTCCCCCTCATTTGTTTTACTCTTTGTTTTTAGTTTAAATGCCCTCCAAAAATTATGAAGTAATCTTTTCAAAGAATAATTTAAAATCAAAATGTACAGTGAACAATAAACTCCATATCAGAACCACTACTGCTAACTTTTATCACTTTGCAAATAATCAACTCATACCTCATTTATTTACCATAAATAACAACTCCTCTTCCTCTGAAAACCTGTTCCTGGCTAATTCATATACACATTATGTGCCTTCCTCACCAAGTCCTTAAGAAGTGCCACAACTTTTGAACACTGGAATGACTATTTCAGATAAATTCAATTAATAAAGCACCACTACCTTCTCAAGAAAGAAGGCATTTAGACAATTATTTCAACAAATAAGGGAAAGAAGTTTGGCAGGTTGTTTTTCCCATTCACTACCATAGGTAATGCGGGATTCTTATGCTCTTCGATAACCTGAAAGTTCAGCTGGAAAGCTCAGTACATTTTGTACATCCTTCCTGTCTGTTACGTGTTTGTTTATGAGCTGCCTAGGCTTACAATCAAGAAAAAGAACAAAAGCCAAACCCATGAAAACAAGAGCTGTACACTGTCTAAAGCCCAACAGAGGTTAGGAGCACTACATGAAGGACAGAAGGGATACTGGGCACTCACCAGAATTTAGGACACTAAAATTTGTTTGAGCGCATAGAAGACACAAAACTCTTCTTTCCAGTAGCTGGGCCTTTCTTACAGACTAATGTAGAAATTCCTAACTGGAATTCTGTTATTGACAATTCTGTTATTGAGACCTAGTGAAATGTCTTATATTTTACTCCTATAATACTGTAACTTCTGCTTGAAACAAGTGAAATGCCTTCATTCCTGATTCATCTGAAAGAATTGACAAAGCCAAATATATCCATTACCTACTTTTATATTTACTATTATTTATTTATGCCAAAGTTAAATAATATTTGAAATAGACAGTATTTTAAGTCTGAAAGTTTTAGAAGTTTTTCATTCAGACCCTCTTCTTATCACCATTTACTAAAAACTGGCAAAACCCAGTAGGTTCATTCAATGACTGCAGAATGAATCAAAGATTCAGTTTTGACTATCTTGCTGTTTAAAAAAGTTATAATTAAGTACATAGGCATATAAAACCTATTTGACGAGAGTCAAGCCTCTGCTATTTAGGGGTTGCCTAATGTCTGCGATATTTTTCTTCGGGAATAAACCAATTTCTAACAACAAAAGGGACATCACTACTCATCCCTTCTTACTTGATCCTACCACACAATGATGACACAGCCATCTGGAATATACGTTAAATTTATTAACTTTCATGAAAATACTTTCAGTGTTCTGGTAAGAAGCATTAATAAGCATGACAGATGGTCTTTTTATGTCAAAATTATGCAATTCCCTTAAATGCTCATGATGATCAGTCTAGAATCCACGATGACACTGAAGGTATAATACTGAAATTCTCACCTGGCTTAATGTAAGGACTGTATGATAGCAAATATTTCTGTAGTATGTGGTATATTATCAGTTGAAAATACCAGAGTATCTAGTGCCAAATATCCGTTAACAGCTCTACAGTAAAATATGACACAATATATTATAACACCTCCAAAGAGGCAGCTGTGATCTACTGTGTCAAAAATTCTATTCAAGTAGGCTGTCAAGGTGTACAGACCCCTGATCTTTGATACATCTGAAAGTATTATCAAAGCTCCTCATCTATGAAGATGGAAATTAGCTTAAACAACAGAAAACTTTTACTATGTTGTTAAATCACTATGCTGAATAAACAATGGAAGAGGGCATGACTATCCAAAAGTTTGCAGAAAAAATAATACAGAAAGGTAAGACTAAAAAAAATGTAATGGTACGTACTATAAAAGTATCTTTGTGACACTTTTGATGCATCTTCTTTAGTCGTTTTGGAAAAAGCAGAAAACTAGGAAAACAAAGGATGAAGTCGCCATGAAGTCAAGGCATCCTCAAACACAAAAAAATACTTTTCTCCCAAGTAAACTGTACTTTAGGAAGGTAAGTGATGTCTAATGCTGTCATACTGTACAGCATAACCATTCTTGAGTGACTGATAAGGAAAGGGATTTCTGATGGATTAGCTAGGTATGCTGTGCCTTGATAGAATGAAAAGATAAAATGAAAGATTATATAATGTGGGACATAGCACTGAGTGAGAAGATTTACTAAGAACAAGGTAACACAGAAAAGAAGTTACACTTACATTTGTAGAACATAGAATAAAATTGTTTATGAATTATTTCCAGTTCTCTTTTTTGACATTAAAAAGAACAATGTATATGATTCTAAAGTTGGTCTTTATCTTTCCGTAAATGCCATCTTTCAATTATATTAAAATTTTTGCACAGAATGGTTCTTAATAAGAAAATTTAAGGATTTATCTTAATTCTAACATTATCAGTTCATGACACAAAGATAAATATTTTTAAAACCTCTTCCTTTTTCAAGTATACCCTGGAGATGGACTGCATACATACATACCCCTCAGGCTCTAAGACACCATCCATTTACTTGCTGTAATATTTTCTGTGATTACATATAGCTCCTTCCAAAACAGTAGCACATGTTTACTGGGGGATTCTACTCACTATTGAAAACACTGTGAACACATCTGTTCTCACAGTGTACTCACTGAAA
Organism: Phalacrocorax carbo; assembly: GCF_963921805.1. Classification (NCBI taxonomy): domain Eukaryota; kingdom Metazoa; phylum Chordata; class Aves; order Suliformes; family Phalacrocoracidae; genus Phalacrocorax; species Phalacrocorax carbo. The sequence goes on from NC_087515.1 coordinate 21,022,336, forward strand.
TAACACAGAAGCATTTGGAAACTGATTCTAAGATATTTAAAATTACAACCAGCAAAAATAAACAAACACCAACTGTGGAAGGAAAGAACAGAGTAAGAAAAAAGAGCCATATTTTAAATACACACAGGAATTAGAAACTGATCTAAGTATTGGTGACTATGAGCAAAGAAAGAGGAAAAATGCTTAAATGGAAAAAGGGAAAAAAGAAGAGCCAAGTAAAGGGACATTTTCTAATTAAAGATTCGAGTTTCTCTAACACAGCAAAAATAAGCAGAGTCACTACTCTTGCTCTGTGCCCTCTCTGTACCACTCTCCTTGCCCCATCTGTTGCTACGACTCCGTCTTCTTTTTTGGCTCAAGTCACTCTGTTTATCCTATTTAAACGACTTTCATTTCTTCATCAATTATCTCTTTCCAGTATTTTCCATATTACAGGTATGGCATTTACCAGGATGATGGCATCTTTCTTTTGCTTACATTGAAAGGAATTTTTTATTCGTTTTCACCCTTTGATCTCTCCTTAGACTTTGGTACCATAGGTCATGCCTCTTCTCCCTCCCTCTCGCTCTCTCTTCTGAGTTTGTAAGAACCTCTACAAAAATTTTCTTCCCCACAGTGAAGTATTCTTCATTTCTCAGTAAATTACCAGGTTCTCTTTGGAGCTTTCCATAGAAACCTTCACATCCTTGTCAATGTTCTTTAAAGTCTTCTTCAAATTTCTCCTAATATTTCCATCTGCAAACTCATATGAACTTCTCTGTCAGCAAACTAAGCTCTCTCCATCTTCTGAGTCCTACTTTGTCATTGACTCACTCTCCCCCATGCCAGCTAGCACATTATCATAAAAAAAGCTTTTTGCCCATTGTTACTGTACTGTCTTATACTTGATAAATTTGTCACTGACCCAGTTGCTAAACACCGCAATCTCAGTGTCCAATTTGTAATCCTGACACTGGTTTTCACTCATCATCCAGGATTTTTAAAATTCCACCAGCTGATAAATTTCTTCCTCATCTCTTAGTCTTCTCCCATTTTCAGTACTTACACTGTTTTTATTGCTAATTCTATTAGCACTGTTTTTCCTCATTTCTGAGCACAGATACTCTGATGTTCAGTGATCCCACAACGATTGTAAAAGCAGATCCATCTTTCATCATTACACAGAAAAGTCACACTCTACACAGATGCTGGTTTTGTTTCACACCAAGAGAGCCAGTAGCACTACAAAACTGAAAGTTAAAATGGCATATAATATACAACAGCATACAAAAAATATTCCAATCTTTTCAAATAGGGACATTTATGCTACTATTTGGTTGAATAGGTAAGAATAAGGAAGAGGTTGCTGGCCATAATTCTCCTGGTTTTGCCAGCTAACATTACATTAAAATGTTCTTAACATATTAAGGATGATGCATAAGCACTAATATTTTAACATGTTCTCAGAACACTAGAGAACTATTGTAATGGCCAAAATCTGCAATTTTTCTTTTGAGTTATTGAAGCAGTTGTGGTCTGGATCTGTTCAGAAACAGTATTTTTTTTTTTCAAATTTCATTTATAGAAAATATAAAAGAAATTTGATTTGATTACTTAATTTTTGTAATTGAACATTGATATCCCCCAACAAAGCAGCTGCAGAGTCACAGCAAGAGGATAAAGTAATAAAGTACAATGAAGTGAAATCATATGATGAGGACATTCTATTACAGTTATGTGAGATTTCCACAGTGTTTATCTGCATTTTAATTACAATATTGCTTCCTTTAATACACGTAGCAAGGATATAAACTAATTCCATATTTGATTCTAACTCTGTTGCCTGTTAATCTGAGAATGAGAATTGCCAAGAATATTCAAGGTCTATATTTGCTAAACAACTGTAAAATCTATTTTAAAAGTTCTGTGACTTTTTGAACTAAAGTCAAATCCTGTAAATTAGGAGTTCGATTCAACAGCATGAAGCTCTGAACAGGTATATAGCTGCATAGAAGTGGGAACAAATTTGTGTAGAGATATTTTAGGAAATGACAAGCACAACAGTTTTGTAAAGTTTTAATATTGTATGCAAGACTATCAACCAATCCTACTGCTTGTTCTAACTCATATGGGTAGGAATGTTTGCGGTCGCTTCCTTAGTGTCTAAGGGGAGAGCTTTGAGGAAAACAAAGGTTGTAGAGGAAGGTCATAGCAAGCCACTTCCCTTAAACAAATCATACTATTTACATCAAATTATGAAATCAAGCTTTTTTTCTGACTTAAAAATAATTATGATTAATACCTGATTGCTAATCACTTCCTAGATGAAGATGATTCACATATATTCACACACTACAGAAGATAAATTGTTTGCTTCAAAAATTAATAATACAACATTCTATTATAATTTTCAGTCCACATTCTCAAGGAATGCACATACTTGTACCTACTATCTAATTCACACACACATATATGTATGTATAAACATACACAGAAGTACTTAGAATTAAATGATTGTACTTAAACATTCCTAAAAGTTCATGTTAAAAACTCATTTTATATGAGTGTCATCATTATTAAATGTTAAATGCTAAGGCCAAAAGCATGTTAACTTTTTTTTTTTACTTTATAAATATCAATGAACGCATGACCATGCTCATAGACAATGCTGTATAGACCTTCTGCTGAATTTTATCTAAAAATTATTAACAAAGTTGTTTTTAAACTACTTAATTACTATTAAGATTATAGAAAACCCTCTCAACAAAGGCTTAACAATCATAAAACAAATTAGCTTTTCCTCTCCCCTCCAAAAAAGGGAATTAGAGCTACTGTAGCATTCCTTAATTGATTGCAAATTTAAAAGGACCTCTGCATGGTTCTGTTTTGTACTCACAGTAGACAAAGAATGAGTAAACATTTATCCAAAACAAAAGAAAATGCTTCACATGGGAAGCAATGTACCACTAGCAGGGAAGGGATATATGACCGAGATGTCCACTATTTAATTTCTTAAATAATGTTACAGCAATTCTTCCAGCTCGTGAATTTGCCATGTCATATAAACATCGGTATTTACTCAACTATTGTTTTCAAAGGGAATATGAAATTAATGAGAAGAAATAAATGTAAAAGCTAAGAAATAGAAAGTTATAATTGGGGTACTTTTGATCACCAAAAATGTCAGTTCCCTCTCTCTTCTCTCTTCCACATTTCTAGTTTGTTGATGAACCAACCGTGTTTGGCATAATTAACACTAAGATCTTCAGAACTCAATGACTGAAAATAATTGCTTCTCTCCTTTCTTTCCTGAGTATGCTGAAGCCCAACCTAAAGATTTAGAGCTGACTGGACAAATATAAAGGATGTCAGAAACAGTGACCGCTGACATGCCATTCAAGGCACATGGAAGAGAGTTCAGGCTTGAATGCCTCTAAACTGCTCATTGGTAAGATCAGCTATCAGTGAGACACAGTGTAAGTCAGCACAATTCACTGAGCCTGCTATGACCTTAAAATCATTGCTCCTGGGGCATGTTCATCCACCAATTAGTTTATACGCTCACTGGAAATCCACTGCTCAGTAAATGCACTGGTCTCTCATTCCACGGTGTTGATGAAGTGTGTGTGATGGCTTTCTCTTCACAACTTGACCCCTAAAGCTGACCCATGTAGAACTGAAGTATTCATGCCACTTGAGCACATCCTTGGTTATCACAGAGTCTGATATTTTCTTTAAAAACACCATTACTCACATTTCTTCCCTCTTAGTTAAAAATTATTTGCAACCAATAAAACACAGAGAACTTTTTAGGGGGAATAAATTTAGTACATAGTACGCTGAAGTACAGCTGTAAAGGGTAATTAACTTACGTAAAACATGATTTGTAATAAAACTGGTATAAAAACTGTAAATATTGCTCTGCTCAGAGAACAATTGTTAAGCCCAAATATTAATTAATTGCAGGATATGTCTTTTACTATGAAGCCATGATAATTAAAAAAAAAATAATCAAACAACAAACCAAACAAACCCCACACACAGAGCAGGGTTATAGCTATCATCACAGCATGGTAAAAGGCATTTAAAGAAAAGACTTATGACATGACATCTACTTAAGTATTACATAGTTAAAAGTACAGTGTATATTGTGTGCTTCCCTCTATAGAATACTCTTACTTTACTCTAGGTGTCCAAGTGCATTATGACCCCACTTCCACCAAACTTCAAACTACAAAATAACAAACAAATTTGTAAAAGATCAACAAATAAAACTAAGCAAATTTCTTCACTAGGCTTACTCCTCAATCTGAGATTAATCAGGTACTATCAGTGCTTATTACTAACAATAAGAAGAACAGCTCGTCTAATAGAACACAGTAAAAAAAAGGTACTGAGTTACTCACTGTGTTACTTCTGGATGTTGTCCAGTAAAAGAAAAAAAAGATTATGAACACATTTTGTCAAAAAGTGACAGTACTGACTCTTTGTTTTTTGAGAAAAAGGTCATGTTTTTCAACTGTTGATGAAATTCAGAAATCATTCTGCTTTCTCTTCTTCTATGACAGTGTGTTTTTTTGTGGGTGGAGGTAAGGATACCTCTTCTTTCCTTTTACATTTCCCCTACTTCTTTTAAGTGAGAAAATGGAAAAGGAAGAAAAGATGAGACAAACCAAATATTGTATTTACAAATATTTTTGAAAAAGAAAAACAAAACCAAAGCTATTAGTCAACTTACTTCTAGAAAATGAGAATAATTAGCAGTAAGACTTGTTAAGCAACCTGAGTGCAATTTTTCTTGTTCTTCTTAATGAGAGTTTATGTTCAGTCCCAAGAGGAACCTCTGCTGTTGTAATACAAAGTGCTGTGAGACTTAGCAAACATTATATCTCAACTTTAAAACTATATTAATAAAAAGAATTAATGATGGATATATTATATAGGTGAAGGTTAAGCTATCTTGCTAAATTTCAAATGCTAAGTGTAGACAGAATCAGCTATGACAGAAGAGGTTTTTAATAGCATCTATTCTTACTTAAATACCTGTCAAAATTGTAAAATGATTAATGGTAAAAGTATGCCAATGAAACTCAAAAAATGTAAACCAATCTCTAATCTAGAAACAAAGTAATAAAAAATCCAAAGGCATAAGACAGACCTAGAAAAATCCAGATTAGAAATAAGGTGCTAATTTTAATTAGATAATTAACTATTTGAAAGATTTGTATGGCAAGATAGTTGATTATCCATCTCTTTGAGCCTTTAAATAAAAATTATGCATCTTTCTAAAAGCTATATGCTAATTCATCAAGAAGTTATATATTTAATAAGGGCATTATTAAGGCCTCAAACTCTCAATCAAATTACTGCATCACAGCCAGTTACCTAACATCACCTGAGTCATGGTTACTTAGCCTGTGACAAAGGAAAATCTGTCTGACCATAGTATCATGGGTTATCATAGGTTTGAAACTTCAGTCAAATTCTCTGAAAGACAAATGAGAATAGCTGATCAGGATGATCTTCAATACTTTAGGTGAAATTTTGGTCCTATGCAGACAAGAGGAATGTTGCTATTAATATATGAGAAATGGTACAGCTGTCAACCTAGTCCTTCACTTGCTACCAATGTCGTGCTAAGTAAAGCTTTATAACCCCTTTATAGCCCCTTCCTATATTAAGAGCTGAAGAATGTTTGCTTCGCCTTGCATCTCTTCTGGATACTGTAAATAATAAACAGCAATACATTTTGAAGAAGTAAAATATGACTTTTGATTACAATTTGTCGTAACTTTTTTTTTAACAAAAGACTTTTCGTATACTTTTCCATAAAAGGGAGTAGTTGGAACCCTCTCAAGTAGTTTTCTAACTATAAATTAGGGTTATTATCTACTTTGAAATAACTACAATACATTGCATAGTTATTCATGAGACATAAGTTTTGTGCCACTTTATTGCAATAGATAGGAAGGGTAAGATAGCTGATCTTCAGAAGACAACGCAGGAAATACCCAGAATACTGCAATATACCACAAACTAAGTGTTCTGAATTAACAGCTATCACAGTGGTCGGATTCAGTGAGCTGATTAAATAACACAGCACCATCAAAGAGAGAAGGTCCATCCTTCCCTTTGCTCCCTACCTTCCTCCTGGCCATGTGGTCCCATAAGACACAGTCTGTTCATGCAAGCTGGTATTTGTCGGACAACTCCTTTAGTTAAATGCATTAAATTTGCAGAAAACTGTACAGGTTTCTACTGTGTTAGTAAATTGCATGAACTCATGAAAGAACATCTTTCAGCACGTGAGTTGCTCTGCTGCTGGACAGGAAAAGGACTGAGGAAAAGGGTGCTCAGAAGAAGAGATATGCAACATCAGAACCTTCAGCAGCAGCAAGTTATTAAATAGTTTCAGCTGTTCATAAATGTAAAAGCCTGAAAAAGTGGGCTAGCTTATATCCTTCTTCCAGAAAGAAGAGGCATCATAATGACAGCCACTAAAAGATTATGGATTAAAGATCATTCTGAGAGGAAGAAAACTGCTATCCAATGAAAAAGTAGCCAAAATACTATGAACAAATAAATTACATAAGCATGAAGTATACTGCTGCAATCAAATAATTTGTATCTCACCGATAAAAGTACATCAGAGGGTTTTGTGCAGAGATGAAGTACATTTAAAAACCTACATACTCAGTTTGGGTTCATCATGTTAAAAAAAAAAAAAAAAACCAACAGCAAAACCTTAATAAATGACATAGAATTAAAGCAGTGAACACAGAAGAACAAGAAATGGCACAAACTGCATTCCACTCAAGAATTTCAGGTCCAAATTTTCTTTTATCTATTGAACTTTCCATCAGTTAATGATTGAGTTTCAAAGCTTTATTTGTACTTAACTTGAGCTAACCATGGCCTGCTTTTAAAACAGGGCAGTCCTGTTCCTTCCCTCTCCTGACATACTTCAATATTTCTCATGCAACTGCACAGCAAGTTGGATTAGGGAGCTGATCCAGCTGAAAAGTAACCCTACCAAAACAAAAATCAGATTAGCCAGATCATCTGGTACCAACTGTGCAGTCTCATAGTTACTATATTTGACACCCAGATTAGCGTGAAGCATAAAACAGCTGAAGGTTTTTTCCTTTATGGTAGCAGTAACTTCTTACCCAGTACTAAATCTGAATCAGCTGTGGTCCAGACTTACAGGAGGTTTAGCATACAATGTAGTAGTATATATCTCTACCTATACTTATATGCTGTAGTACTTAAATCTAGTTTTTAAGTTCTATTCCCATTTTCCAGTTTAAAGTCATATTGCTGTTTTCTTCCTTTGGGTTTGGTTTTATTTTTTTCCCATTCTCCTTCTTGTGGCTTTCATGGGCATGTGATTTCTTGTCCTTAGTCACTGTTGATAGGTGACTGCAAAAGCTGATGCCAGTATACACTGAAGAATCATTTCTCTTAAAATTAGCTTCTTCCATTGTTAAAGAACCATGCAGCACAAATGCTTCATTTCAAGCTTGTGCAAGTTTTATCCTGAAAACTATGTGCCTCATTGTCCCAGAGAAATAGAGCTGTCTTCGGTTATTATGAACAAGGGCAGGCTCAGAAGCACTGACACTTGACCCAGTGAAGATCTTGCAGTGTAACAGATTGACAAATGGGAAAACAATTTGTGAAAATAAATGTCAAAACTGTATCTGCTTCAGCAGGTTTGAAATTCGGACTAATTTAAAGTTATTTTAAGTATTCAACTAGATTTTCCCACTGAAAACCAGTTAAAAATTTTCCAAAGATCACAAAATTTTTCATATTAAAATTGCTTAAATTTGATACAGTCATTCTTGAAAAGCAATACAGAAAAACTATTTTTTTGGATACCTAAATTACATATTCCTCAGTAATAACTGAAAATCTTGAGAAAGGGACTGAAAAAAATGTAGTTTTTAACACAGGTATGATGTTCAATTCACACTAATGTACATATACATAGATAAATAGATGGGTAAGATATATAAAGGATCTATGTAAGATACATAAAGAAAGAAAGGTAAGATTTTGCATCTCCATTAAAACATTCTTCATGAAAATTCAGCCTCACGTGCAGCACATATTGTCCAACCTTACACAAATAACGCCCTTAAACTTAATAAAATTGGAGAGCACTGGACTTCGGTTCTAGCAAGGTGGAGCTCTGAACAGAAAGATCCAATGGGGCATTTCAGAAGATCAACAATTCACCATTCATTTCCTCTTATAAAACAAAATCCTCTGCAACAGTGGGGACAGAGAACCTGGCACAGAAGAGGAAAGAATGCTGAACCTCAAGCTATTCACAGACCAGCATTACAATAGGCTTTTATTTAGTACCGGGCAGGAAATTACTGCTACGATAAAGAAAAAAAAAGTTTGAAGATGTAGCAAAAATATATTACCAAACACAATTTCACAAGTAGTAGCTACTGTAGGTTCAGTTTTGATATGCAATGGAGCCTCAGAATAAGCACATTCTGTTTGTAAAAGTAAGTTATTAGACAAGATATGCCCTGGAAACTGGTTTCTTTAATTAGATTTCTAACATACAGCTGCACAGAAACCAAGTTTCTTTAAAAAAGTTAGAAGTAGGCCACAGCGCCTAACACTGATGAGACAGAATAGAATTATAATAACAGAACCAAACATGCGTTTCCTTTATAATTTTATAGAACCATAACGAAAAGTATGTAGCTTTTCAAACACAAAACTCCTGACCCATGAGGAACAACTGAGTATCATTCTGCTGTCCATGCTACGTGCCTGCTTACTGTGCATTCAACAAACAAATCATATTGTCTTATGTTGGATTAAACACTGTTTTCTTCTTTTAAACTTCTGTCTGTAATTTTAATGTGTAATACAAAATTCACAAAGTAATAATTTTGCTGTCATTTGCATAATCTGTGAGGCTATGCTGGAGATAAGCCATTATAAAATTGTTTTACGGCAAATTTGTTCTATGTATCTAAGAAAATATTACTGGAAAGCAAATATAGGCTCTAGGAACTGAACTTAACAGCAAGCTAGCAAGTTTCATTGTTCACTGTCATAGCCATCCTGCTCTGCATGAGCAACCTTTTTTTATTATCTGACCTCAGTGTGAAGGTGAAGTCTTCCAAGTGCATTGACTAAACCTGTTAAACTACAAATCAGGAGATGTACGGAATTGTTATAGAAGTAATAAAGAGTAGTTTAATGCAAAACCTACAATTAAATTCACAAACTAAGAAACTCGCTCCAGGAAAATGTTAAATTGCTCTTCTTCAATACTGTTGATTTACATAATAGGAAAGATTATTGCTATCATTTTAAGCATTTCCTTCTCACATTCAGTTTATAAGAAAGTATTGAAAAACAATATATTGTAGTATCAAACCTCTGCAGTCTAAAGTGTCCCTTAGGTTTTAATGATTAATGTTCTGCCAATTTTATATAAGGTGAAACTTAGAAGAGTTACTGTAGACATATAACTCATCCAATGTTCCAATCCAGAATTTAATATATATGACATTTCTGGGGAACATCTGGAGCCCTAATAAATGTCAAAAGGTTTTGGGGAAGATTTCATATTTTCTTTTCTAACAGAGACTGCCACATAATTCTGGATCTAGTCATTAAGAGTGGAAAAAAGGCACGACATAACAACACAGCCTGTAAAAAGTCTTGCATTGCAAGCCATTAACAAGCAGAAAGAACTGGTGCTAAGCCAAGAGCTGCTTAACAGACCTTCAAGAGACAGTTGTCAGAGTTACAGAAGGCAATCCTCTTCTCTACAGAAAAAGAAACATCATTTTTACTTGACAAAATCCCTTGTAGAACTTTACATTCCCAGTCTTGGTCCTACATGTTAATTTTTTGCAATTCAAGTAAAACTTAGAGATAAAATCTTCACAAACACTGTCCCTAGAGTCCTTACTTTGGTAGTTTATCTCAACCAACTCTTCCATTTCTTGTTCATTAACTCCCATATAAACAAAGCCAACATATTAATAAAAATAACACTTTAACAAGTAGAGTCAAGGTAAAATATTCACAAAGTATTACAAAGCAGATGATATTCATCATATTGCAAGACAGCAAAGAAAGAATAAAGTGTGAGTACAGTCTAACAGGTCAGCGGAGATGACAAAGCAAGTAAGATATTCACTTCACCTGTTTTCCAAAGATAGATGAGAGATTGGGAAGGGAGGATCTTGCATTGTTTCATTTCAGCTTTTTGCATGTTGCTCCCTGAGAGTGTGTCAACTAAGGAATTTGCTTAGAATAATCGTAGCTATTTCATACTAGCTCTCTGCATCAACAGACCTACCTACTGCTAAGCATTCATATTGTAGGCTAACTTAACTCCAAACTCAATTTTATATGTCCACAGAAATGTCCACAGAAAAGGTTATTGTAAAATTATTATTTAATTTTTAATTCTACAATAACATATTCAAAGAAACAAGCTCTAAACTTGTTAATTAGGAGCCAAAAAAGCATCAGAAATTACAAAAGAAAGGAAGTAGGCTCAAATCTTTTGGTGGTAGTCAGCCATATTGTTAAAATACATCCTCAGATCGAAGTGCAGGCATTATTGTTTTAAAGTGATGCTTTGAGCACAGTCAGTAAGCGATAGCTGACTAAAAATGAACATGGTCTAAAATGGCACATCTGAAAAGCTGAAATCAGTTCACGTTTCTCAAAAGACTATACTTACCAGAGGTATGAATCCTGCAAAACAACCCAAGAAAGGCATATATGTAGCAGATGTAACCTTGCTGCTGTCACCCATTCTACCAGGGGGAAAGGAACTTCATTTGCTGCTGCTTCAGTGGGTACCAGTGGGACAAGCCTTGAGGCTTCCTTTGACTGTGTGGGAGCACAAGAAACCTGCTTCAGCCAGTGACTGCTCAAGTGGAAGATGGTTCATACAGAAGAGGACATGGTACTACAGCACACTGGAGAAGATGTGAATGCCCCAGAGCTTTTGTTTTTCTTCTTTGTACATGCTAAAAAAACCTTTCAGTCACAAAACTCAGATCTGCAGGTAAAAATCCATAGGCTTTACTAGAGATCTAAGAACTACTTGTGCCATTAATTAGTATTTTTATTACTTCATATTCTTTCTACTTAGATCTTTTCGGTTCACCCATACAAAAGACATCTATTTCTGTCTTAAAATGTAATATATACATTTATCTATGCTGAACTGACATTTTCTCCAAGATGACAAATGAAAAATGTATTTGATGTGTTTAAATTTATAAATATTTCAATCTAAGAATAAAATTTTATAAAGCACTCACCCCGGGCCAGAACATCCTTTTAATCTACAATGACACTGTGACATTGAATTATGTGCAGTACTGCACCTACATCAGTGAGAAATATTTAATATCATAATAGTGCTTAAAATATTATAAGCTTTAGTCCTAGTTTTAAAATAGTCTCAAAGACAAAATGCAGCAAATTGAAACATTAAATGTCCCCTGAACCCATTCTTAGAAGATTAACCATTTGGAAGACATTGTTAGCTATAAAATTTTCTAAGTGGCTTCATTAGCCAATCCTCTTGTTATAGAGAACTAAAAAGGAGATTTTAGTACACTTAATAAAAAATGATAATGTACTGGCATTACAGAAAGCACATTTAATATGTTTTTATAAAAAAAGATGTAGCTACTCTAATATATAGGCACTACTTCCAAATGCATGTATTCCCAGACCTGGGTTAATTTTGTTGGCATTTTGAATGACTAGGATTTTACTCAAACACAAAATCTACAAATTATTGTCGTCACATTTTAGAAAATGAGTATGATCCTTAGGCCTGCACCTTGTAAGATGACTACAATTTTTCCTGTATCATTTCAGTACTGCAGATATAACTGTCTGAGTATTTTAAATAAATATGGAACTTACCCTCCACTTGAAACTTGGTCTCCTATGTCACTCACATAAAAATGTAAATGGTAAAGTATTTCAAGTCTCTATAAACTTAGTTTTGCTATATATCTTTTGCAGAACATGGAAGGTTTTGTTTTCAGTGTGGAAGTAGAACATTGACTTTAAAATTGTTCCATTTTATCCACCAAACCGTTTTCAGAGTTGCATCCTCTTGTTCTCCTGATAAGGACATTATGACTGTTAATCTGTTGAAACAAATTCACTTAAAAACTTTAAAAAGTTTATTTCTTCTTGTGTAACAATATCACCAATTATTATTTTCTAAATTTATTCTCTTTAAAGCAGCCCTCAGAATCCCATGAAGTTGCACAACTACTGCTGAATGCAATCAGTTTTCACGCCTTTACCAAAGGTATTAGAGCACACATAAATGGGGTTCCTTTTTAATGTGCTGCATATTAGGAAAACAGAAGAACCCAACCGTCTAGCAATTTTTAAAACCATTACAATCTGATCTGACGTTGAACTGTGTAGTTCTAACAGCAGTGATTAGAAAGTACCAAGTAGTCATGGAATTTACAACACATGAAAAGTTGTTAGCTTTTTTCCAACACATTTTCACAAGGACACGCACAAAATTCGTATTCTTGTTAATGGCTTCTTGTGGGTGTTCAAGATGACCTGAAGTCATCTGTTAACAGGAAAGCCACAGGCAACCTCAGGGTTCATGAAGAAGGGGTTTGCGGCTGTACAGTGGTTAGTGCTGCTGGCAGAATGTGTCTCGTGGTGACCAACACACTTCAATAATGACAGGATTTAGGATACGCTAAGCTCACTTTGTTATATTATGCTCTTAGAATTCATCAAAGAACAACATAATTTCTAAGCTCTGAACTACTATCCGTGAGCTGCAGTTAAGCATAAGAAATGTTGCTAAGTTTTGCATAATGCTTGCCATTACAAGTAAGCACTGCTTTTCCATTCCTCTAAAAATGTCATTTAAGGGTTTCAACAGTTCTGCTAAACCTAGACTGTAAATGCCATGCTTGAATCTATTTTTTTGGATGTATGCCCAACAATAAATGATCCACAATGATCTGAGGACAGCACTCTCATCCAAGAACTTAATCAGATTAATGGTGTATTTGTTTTATAAAAATTGAATAACATTAAGCTTGAGAATACCTAATTTACATATTAAATGGTTGAAGGGGACAAAAAAATACTAGCGGTTTTATAAAACTAAAATTACAAAATTGACTATTGTCTTGAAAATCTGTTACTAAATTGCAGAGACAAAATAATAAGTAAGTGTTCATTAGCAGTGTTTATGTAAATTCATGAGTCGATGTTTAGTTGTTCAAAAGACTTAATGATGTTTACATTTACGAAGAATTTATTAAGAGCAATGTTGATATCACAGCATAGCAATGGCAATAACACCAACATTACATACAGAACTTTCCAGCTCTTTTGGCCTTAGGAATATAATTAATACTTTAAAAAATTTTACCATCGCCTCAAGATGCTGAAGGGAGTGCTGAGGAGGAGAGGTGTGAAAGCAGCAGTGACACTGCTTGCATTGGGTTTCTTTTTATATAAAGTAAACAGAGAGACCTAACAATGAATCAGATTATACAAAACTGGCAGACCTTATAGTGTTAAGGAGGAAAAAAAAAAAGTTAGTTAATATTCTTTATTGATTTCTTCCATGTTCCAGATACTTAGTGTTTCTCTACCAACTTCATTATTTCATAAAAATATTACAATTATTAATCAGATTTTCAGGAAATAGAAAGCTAGCTCCCATAACAATGGCTTAGTCTGCGAGTGAGTTAAGTAATTATTGGAGAATATGATTTATCAGCACCAAATATGGCACTTTTGTTTTGTCACAACAAAAATAATTTAACTCTTCGAATCATATACCAGTAAAGTCTGTTTATTTCCAAATCCCAGTGAGTTAAACTCTGCACATAGAAAAACAATGAAAAGTACAAAATAAGCAGTAGACAGAACAGTGAAGATCAGGCTGCCATCTGCCATAGTAAATCTAGGGTCTATCGTCATACAACAATTCAACAAGTATTATGTCCCATCCATAGACTTCAAGAGAAATTTCCTCTGCCTTTATGCAATAAATACTTTTATTTGATAAAACAGACTCTTGTCTGCCTGGACAAACAGAGCTTCTGTAATGAACCAAGATGGTCCATGAGCATACACATGTGATACAGGACACCCCTGGAAACATTCCTAGGCCAAGCAAAGAGCATAGTAGATACGCAGCTGCAACCCAGTCTGAAGTATCAGCCAGTAGTTTCTAACAGACTCTGTTAGTAAAACAAGAAACATCATCTTTCTGTTGGCAAAAGCATCACCCATAACAATTTAATATGCCTCATTAAGGATATTAGAATAGGAATGCTTCTGAGTACCACCTCCAAAAAGCAGGACCTCAGAGAGTAAAGATAATAAAACAACCCCTCCTTCCTTTGCTGGGAGGGAACAGGGGGAAGATGATGCTAGTAAAACAGTTCTTCCAATGGCAGACTGTATCTTCAAACCCAGAAGAAGAAAACAAGATGAAAGCTGAGTTTTTCCAGAAGATGGGAAGGTGGGGGTGGAAAATCTGCGACTTATATGAAGATTTCAAACAAACTTGCTTCCCCACTGATGTACAAAACTCAAATTGTTTGGCACATCTATTGAAAATCCAGGCCTACAACTGAGTAGTATAGGAACAGCAATTGCTGGCAGACTTGTATCAACAGAGCCCAGCAGTTGGCTCTATTTCAGCTCCTATCTAATCCTTACATTATACTGCGCTCATCACCACAGTATGTGAATTCCCACTAATGTGATGTTATAGCTAAAAAACAAAGCCCACAGCAAAATACTTCCAACTCAGGAAATCTGCAATTAATATTCCAGCACAGATTTAACTGTGTTCCAACACCCCCCACCATTCTTCATCTGTAAGTGAGTTCATGCTAGTTATATTTCTGATGTAGGCCACAACGTGATATTTATCCATATGTTCTGACTGATAAATCGACAGCCTACCACAAATGGGACACAAACTTCAGGTTTGCCAGTTAATGCGCTTGCTGTACAGCACTCTCAGCCTAGGAAAATTTTTCACAATAAGATTAAAAAAAAATTTTATGTACTTTCTAATTTAATACTGCCTACAATACTGTCTATGACAGTCCCATGTAGTTTTATCTAGATTTTACTTTCTCTCTTCAGACAAGAAAAATTAATCCAACTTACTAAGACAAAAATTCAACATCAACACAAGTCTGTTGGCACATGCAGCTGTTCTGTTAAATGTGTAAATACATAAAAAATAAAAACACAAGCACTTGTCCCAATAACAGATGTTTTCCAAACTATTTTTGCTGTACCAGATTTGTAACACAATCCTGTGCTGCAACTACCATTAAAAACGAGAGATGACATACAGTGGTCTTAAAAAACTTCTGCTTTCACCTCCCCCTCTAGCTAGATAATATCTTCCAGAATCTGGTTCCCTGGAAGTGCTGGAAAATCCCCTATGCTTACTTTATCGGAATAGTGCAATATAGTGGGCATAAAGGGCAGGGCCTGCTAACAGGGGGCTCTAGGAAAGAGCTGTGTGCGACAAGGCTGTGAACTGTCCTGTGCCAGGCAGCTAGAGCCACCTCTGAAAACGAGGCAACCCATTCCCCAAAAAAACTTCAATCAGCCAAAGGATCACACAGTGCTTCTGCTCAGGCATCTTTTAAAGAGTGGCAGCCACAGGAGGAGACACGTGGAAGATGATGTTGCTGGAGACACGTGCTTAGAAGAAGAGCAGAGCAGATATACCCCTAGAAGGAGGATGGCGCATGGGTAAGCTACTCTGAAGCCACCCCCATAGTAGTAGACATTTTAAATAAAGCTGTTAAAACTTGCAAAGTGAGAACGTACATGTCATGTCTAAAACTCAGCAGTAATCATGCTTCTTGATGCAGTCTTCATATGGTTTACTTATTCGCACATATAACTGCACTCAGTGCACAGTGAAAAGCATTGAACTCAAAACATTAACTCATAGGTGAGTATCTTGCTTCAACTTGATGACAATGTGAACAACTCACTGAGGACCTACATCCATGCTTCTGGCTTGAATTTTCAAAAAAAATCCTAACGTTCTGAAGTTACCACAGTTCATTTTAAATGTTCTGTTTGTTTCGTATGGGGGACGGACAATAAAGCAATAAATAGCATAAATTTTATCTACGATTTTGACTGCTATAATAAAGAACGTTTTCACTAAAAACCCACCACACCTACTAGAAATTCTGAGGAGAAAAAAAACCTATCCATTTTTCTTTTTGGTACGTTCATGCCATTTTACAATGCTCTAGTACCAGGCTTTAGGGTGCTGTTCAGATTAACCATGACTTGAATAGAAATTCATTCTTTTTCTTTGCTGAATGAATGCCATTATTTGGCTGTGGGTTATAAGTACAGTTATATTTCTAAGAATTTTATTTCTGTCTATAACAGCTCAGGAATAGGAATATTACTTATGTTCCATTTCATAGTTCTGAAAGTGTTCTGACCCCACATAGAAATTTGAAGACTTTTTCTGAATAGGGCCTTCTATTCACATAATGATTTTTTTTCTGTATTATTTTATTAATACAAATATACTTCACCTAGTGAAAGCAGGTCTTACATAATATACAAGAGGCATCTTATTACATTGCGATAACTTTAAATAGAGCCTTTTGACTATGAACTTATTTTTTTCTACTTAGGTGGATATAAACTATGTGGACAATGAGAAACAGCATCTTTTAAAATGACCTGATGATATTTAAATAAAAATAAATTAAGTAAATATTTTCAAATCCAAATAAAATACCCACAAAATACAGGCTTGAATAACAAAGCAGTGAAATAGATTCTCTCACTTCACAGGATTTCATAAGTGTTTGATAGCTTAATTTTTTTTTATGAGTGTCCATTTAGAGTTAAGTCCAGGTCTAATACTCTGTCAGAAAGGTGAGCGCTATCATCTTACTACAGCTAGAATACATTTGTGACTCAGAATCTGTTTTTTCCAGTGGTTTCAGAAAAGCAATAAATTTGTGGCACCTTACAATTCCTGTAACAACAGCAGATGTTTGCCAAGACTTGGGACAACTTTTCCAAAACAAAATATTATTTCACAATCAGCCAGATTATTAAACTAATAGCTGAGATGCTGTGTGTCAGGTTAGCCTTCGGTTAGTTTGCTAAACATTTAGCATTCATATTCCCAGGCCTTCAACAGCAGAATTCTCCTTCAAATCTGCTCTCATCTGGGTTCATTGTTTCACACTGACATTGCCATGAATTCAGCTCACCCTCACTTATTGTCACCTACTAGTGACAGGATGCTGAGGGAAAAGTGTTTGCTTTAGCAACTGTTAACAATCTGCTCTCCATTTTGTCTCCATGGAAGTTCCAAGCACAAGTGGATAGTTTAGCCACACCAAGACATACCATGCTCAAGAATAAAATAACTTCACGTCACCGAAATCCAGAATAAACCTCATATCACCAATGTAGTGTTAAAAGGCAGGCATTCTTTATTTACAGCGCCGGATGTACAGGGGTTCGCTCCTCCTAACGTGCATACCTTACACACCCTTCCCATGTGATTTATATAGACCAAAAATATACATATTCATTTTATCCATACATATTCAGTATTATTCTCTTTGGTGATTGGCACAAACTTGCTTGCGCAGACTCAGTTGTCGTTTCCCATTTTTCTTTTTTGAGTAGGTGGTGTTACTTGAGTAGGTGGTCCATGAGTTGGTGGTTGTGATCTCCCCCTGCCAGAATTACCTTTTACCTACTTGGTTCTTAATCTTGGCAGTCCTGGTCAGTTTTCTCGGTCCACTACACAAAACCACATTTTGTCATCCTCTTCTGACAGAAACACAATGTCTATTGTTTCATTCACATTAATTATTACCTAGAGACTAAAATACAGATCAACAAGTACACTGATTTGTATACTCCATGTCCCCAGACTTAATGTCCAGTTGGATAGGGCTGTACAAGGAGTATAGCAACATCCATGGTTGGTTAATTCCATCAACCTGGTTACACACACATGGGAAATTTAAGGTACCATTAAAAAAAAAGACAACTCCTTACGAGTATCACTGAAATGCCCAGTGCTACCAGAAGGCACAACTCTACACATAACATTGAGGGGGAAGGTCCACTCTCCAGCTTGTACTGGCTCTCCAGAAAGAGCTCCCTGAGCAGCCTCATCACAGGATAAGACCTAAGTGAGAACATGAAACAGCCAAGAAATAGAAGGACATGAGCATGATTACATCAGCAGTGCTGCCTGAAGTGTTTAGTTCTGCCATCCCCCTTGATCTAAACTTTTAGTCCTGCCTCTTCACTTGCTGTTCATATTCTTTTACTGCCTGAGCCTGGTGATGGGGCAGAATGGAAATGAGAGTCTGGGGGAAGGATACGAAGGGCGGTTTTCACCTTCGGCAGCAGAGCCATTTTAGATGGGCTTAAAAATGTTTGTGAAATCAAACTCAAACTATTATGGAGTTTCATTCTTTTCCACCAGCTACTACGAGTGATCCTGTGACGTTAACGCCCACAGAGCCAGGTGCGTTAATAAGTCACATCCCATAGATCTGTCCTCAAGAGAGAAAGCAAAGCCTGAATAAAGCCAGAAGTACTATGGATTATAAGATGCCTTTTCTCTGAGCACTGTGGAGAGGAAAGAGGACCACTTGGATGCAAGAGTGTTTAAATGCTGAAAGTTAAGATACCGATAAATCTAAAATTTTCAAAGTTATCTTTAGGACAGTAGCAGAGGGACTTTCACAATATAAATTGTTAAGGCCATCAAATATGCCATCTCTAAACAATGATATACACTCCATATGCACTTACATACCGATAACAAGTTAGCTGTAAATAGAATAACACCTCCCTTTTAAAGAAGCACTTAACTATTTTAAATTTTTAAATCCAGAATGGAATAATGTAATTATCCAGATGAAATATTATATTATTGCCAGTTGGAAAAACATGCTAAATATTTTCCTAAGGTCATTTTTTGCTACCTGATGCATTTTTTATTTAAAATATTACCTTACGTTAATAAAAATACACAAGTGATGGAATCATAAATTTGAAAAAGCAACCCGCAAAATATATTAGTGCATCAGCAGCAATCCTGTTAACTGAAGCATCATTTAAAAGTGTCATTGGCTCTTACAACACCAGTTGCAATCCCTTACTAATTTAACATTACAGCTTCATTTCTTGTTCTAATCTCATCTAATTTACCCTTCTTATTTCCTTGCTTCTGGATATGCTAGGTTTGCCACCCAATGAGTTTATTTCGCTAGTCATTCACTTTTAACAGTAAACCCAAACTATTTGAGGAGAATAATCTCCCTGCAAATCCAACACAGGATAAAGAGCTCTTATTTATCGAGCATTTTGTGCCTTGAATTGAAGCATTATTGCGAAGAGTGAGCAATAAACAAAAACACCTCAGGGGCCTGGGAGGAGCAATGTAACCAATTACATTTAATTAAATCAAAGGATAGTAGCCCTAGGGTTGAATGAGCTGAAGAACAAATTTGCATTAACACCTAGCAGCGAAACAAGTAGTTCTTGGTTTAGTTTGCAAGTACAATTGTTGCCATCTATTCTCTGCACTGAAGGGGGGCCATTAGCTAAATTCTTAGGAATTGTTTGTCCACTGATGAGGGGCTGCCTTCTCAACATTTCACCTTGTCACACATGAAAATTGCCTACTAAAATAAATAGCCTCTTCTGAAACCCAGCAAACAACATTAGTACCTGACTCAAAAGTTTGCAATTCTGTAACACCTTTGTTCAGAGTCAACAAAGAGAACAATGCCAGGGCTCACACACCTGAGAGAAGTGGAGACCCTCCAAGCCCCATTTGGGTGGGTGGAGGGAGAAGTGGGGAGAATTAAAGTTAATCTGACCACAATGAATTCTTTAAATTAAAACATACAGGATAATGATTACCTATGGCACTTTAAGAATGGATACAAACATTGAGCCTTTGGTATAATGAGAAGACTTCCTAACACCACAGTAATTACCAGTGCAATGCACCTCAAGCCTTTCTCTCCACTGTTTGGGGGTGGGAGTGGTGGGAAAGATCATGGAAGTCGGGGAAGAGCAGGGAATAGAAATGACTAAACACAGAGTATGAAAATGATAGATATATTAAGAGCAATGAAATACAGAAATGTCAAGAGTCCACAACTCTGCATTTACCAGACTATGATTCTGTGGGGGAAAGTAGGAGGGAAAGACTACAAATGTTTAATCAGTTATAAACTACTCTTTCTTGAATGTTCATTGCATGGTCATGCTAAAAGACAGAGTTTACATGTAAAGAGGGTGATTTTTTTGAAGGTGTCTATGAGGCATTTGATAGAGTAGCAATGGCCAGAATTCTTTTTTTAATTATTTTAAAGACATATTTTCAGGGATTTATAAGTACAATAATTTCAAATACTTACAGATTTGAAGTTATTGTCCCATACCTCATCCCAGACACAAAGTATACCTTAATTTACATCCCCCCAAAGCACAAATTAGTTTATCCATTTTAGGTTATACAACAAATGAAAAGGAACGTAATGGTTTCAAAACACTTTGCCCTAAACCTCAAGCTAAAAGGCTGAATTATTAAAATAAATTTTTAGGCAATCAGTGTCCATTGTGCCCTAAACTGGCAACAACCAAGATTCTCATTTTGAAAAATACTGAACATGCGTACATAATATTTTCTTAGCTCTTGTTCCTTGAATATTAAGATGGGGAGTACAGAGAACAATAAAAGACTTTTGTAAAGGCCTACATGCTCTGATCTCAGTCTTTTCGGGAAGTTAGCTGTTCCCCTCTTGACCTATTAATTTTCTTGCTTTGGAAGAAATTAAACTGCAGTCTTACTCTGCAAAGTGACCATATAGAAATATAATTCTATTCTTACCACACAAACTTGCTGCCTTTATTTACTCATAGCTACATTTACCTCTCATAATGACAAATAAGGATATGCTTTAGTGCCCTTTTATACAGTTAGACCTAAAAAGCTAAAGAAGATCAAATAGCTTGCTTTTAATAAGTTTGTTAATGTCTTCATCCTGTTAAGTGAGGTAGTATCCAGCCTAAAGGAAATAAGAAAACTCTGTTCCAGAACAAACATCTATCCTAGATGTGCTTTCACACTATAACTACTTCAGTCTAACCAACTCAGCAACTGAAATAAGCAGTTCCTCCCTCTTCTGACATAAATGGTGACCTTCTTTGTGTCAGATCTCGTGATAAGGAGGATATATAGAGTGTGAGATGGGTTTGTTAATCTGAAAAAATACCCAAACCAAACACAACAATCATTCTCAAGGTCAGCTATTTTTTCAGTAGATCAACCAATGGATCCAACTGACTGACTGGTATCACCTAGGTTACATACTACTTATACCTTCCAGTGTGTTTAAAAAGATGAAACAATGCTGTATGCATATTAAAACAGTCGTGATTTTGTTGTGTTTTTTTTTTTTTTAAGCTCATGGCTGGCGTGTTAATCAAAATGAATACAGATAGGTTTGAGGTATGGCATTTACAAAAAAAAAATCCTTTACTGGTGAATTCTCTAATTATGTCAACTTTATTTATGAATGAAACCGCACAATGGTAAGAACCTGTGAAATCAACAACCATTTCTGGATGTTCAGAAGTTTGACACGGAGCCTACTGCAGCCATCCACTACTGCAGTATTGAAACTTTTGATTCACCTACACAGAGAAAGCACTATTCTGGAACTAAGTCTCCATACATATGTATAACAGTGAGTAAGTGTTTTCTGGATGACTATAGTGCACTGTCTCTGAACATGGCTCTTGCTCAGCAACAAAATTTTCTGGAGTGTGAGGTAAGTCAGGATTCTTTTTAGACCAAAGGAATGAAAGCAGGATAAGGAAGCAGATAGAAGTACAGCAAAAACAGTCTGACAAGTGATTGCAGGCATAAGAAATGGTGGAACAAAGGAAGAAAGTGATAGATGGTCTACATGAAAAAATTAGAACAGATCATAAATGGGACGCACCATCCATAACAATTTACCTCCAGCATTACTCTGCCACATAAACCTCAAAACAAGAAGTCCTCACAGTGGTCAATCTGATGATGCAATAGCTCTGTGAATTCACAGCACAGAACATATACATACCAACTACCTTTCTAAATACTTTTTCACAAGATCTAAAAGGAACCACACTGTGACAGAACATTCCAGATGCATAGAGTGATCAATTTACCTGCTGATGAGCAGCACAAATTCAATCTGCATCCTGAATACCTACATATCAGAGAGCTACTGCTAGCAGCACAATTAAGGTTTTATATTAGTCCAAACACAAGGCTGGAAGAGGTGGTGCCGAGACTGTTTCCAAACAACTGCTAACTACTCTTGAAGATCTGCTAAAAAAGACATTTTCTGAAACAAGTACATGTTAAGTTTGAAGCACGCTCTTAAAGGCGAGATTACTTTTACGATTTCAAATGTGAATCCCAATTCTCTTCTTCGAAAAAATACTACTTGTTTTAGTGTACTTCCGTTTGTTAAAAATACATTTTTCTCAAAAGCATCCAATATTGGAGGAACTTTTTAATTCTGTTTTTGAGGTCAACATACTTATTTGCAGAGATATTTTGTGGTTTTCCTGTCTCAGTCTTACCCATTCTATACTATTTTCAGATCTTTTGTGTTCAAATGTTCTCAAAAATGAGTTATTTTAATTTGAATTCATTATGTCATTTTTGATATGCTTCTGTTTACCTCGGTGGAAAACTGAAATGTGCTGCCTAATTACATGTTTGCTTTATCATTCTAATTGAATTGTTAATTAATTGATCTCAGCATCCTTTAAAGAATATTCATAACACTGACATAAGTAACATAGAAGGGGACAATAATCTGAACTTCCACTGTGCAAAAAATAAGTGGAATGGATAAGTAAAATTTTCCACTCCGGATGACTTTGTTCTGCTATTCAACTGTGTCTACCACTGCATGTTTCATGCTACACTCCTGATATGTTTAAATGAGAAAAAAAAAAAAATCAACAGTTCAATTTCAAAACAATACACAGATCTTGAGTTAAATGAATATAAATTTTCTGTGTCTTTACATATGGTAAACGATAGTAAATAGTGACAAACTAAATGAAAGCACTTTAATTCCCAATAACTAAAAGACATCCATTTAAAAAGATGTTAATTAACCCTGCAGGGTACATGCGGGATTTGAAATGAGTCCAAACAATGTCCAGCTTAATGCTAAGAACTTATAAAATGAGCTATCAGGGCCTATTAGTGCATTGTAATGGCTTAGATACTTGAAGAAATGACCCTAAAATCTCTATTCTGACCCGACTTTCAGAAATGGGGCAGAAGATTGACCTTCACACAATATAATCAGCAAAGGATCTAAAAAATTTATCTCTCTGTTATGTGAAACCGCAGTTTTATTTACTCAGGCATGTTCACTTAGGAGTTAAGGTCCACTCAAGCATCATTTCAGGGTTAAAGGTTATAGTATAAAGCCATTATGTTTTCAAGCAGAGTAGCATGCTACCATTTGTCTTGCAGTAATATCACAATCAAACGTTACCTTTTTAGCTTGGCCCAGCGGTGAGTTTAAGACCCTGGCATATACATTGTAAAATAGACTGGTACTTGCCACAAGTCGTTCAAACTGCATTTGCTAAACTTCAGATTGGTGTATACTTGGTGTATGCTATTATCTATAGACACGCAGTTTCGAGACAGTTTATGTTCTGTGATCTTGTAGAAGGTCTGTTTATATAATATTTAGGTTGATTCTATGTTCAATATACAATCAATGTACACAACAAAAAAAATCAATACTTGGCTTTCAGGTTCGGTTTCACAATAGGGGTGGATGTCTTTGTGTCAGAAAACTGAATAAAGTAACTTTCAAAGTAGATATAAGGACAATAAGGATTTCTAAAGTTCTCAGTCAACACTTGTTTAAAATTCCCTGCTATTGTTTACCAGCTCCTAGTATTCATTACATACCTATTCCAAATTAAGAACATCCCTTTATCAAAAGCTTACTAAATTAAGGCTCTGTGCAACAATGAAGTCTAACTTTGATCACGAGAGAAACAGTGTTTATATGACTATTCTCAACAACAAACTAAAAGTTTGTTAAACTGAACACATTTACACTAGATACAATAAATCGAAAGTGCTTACAGTGCCAGCAACACGTACCGAATATGCTAGCAAGGTGGGGTTTTAAATATTTGGATTTCATGCCTCTTAGAGAGATGGCATAGGTTGTACATACATTTTTTTTCTCAAGTGTAATATACAACCCATGCACACTTTGAGGCTAGGTAGGTCTTGAGGAAAACAGATAGCAACATTACGTTTTGCTACTCTTTAGAATTTGACTCTTACATGAATGTCAACAGTTAGAAGAGTGACAATTTTTTTTCTAACCATAAGTTTTTGCAACTTTGTAACAAAAGGTACAAAAACTAGATGCTTCCTAAAACAACAGAAGCTTAATTTTATATATTTTTTGGACTCACGCAGGGATACTGAAATCTACCACCAACTGCTATACTACTGTATGCAATTTGAGCACCATGCACTAGTAATGCACTTCAAAATAGAAATATATATATTTCTTAAAACATAACAGCATTATGAATCACAGGATGATTCAGAGTGTAAGGGTTACACATGCATATGAAGATGTATAATACTTTCAAAAAACCATGATTGTTTCTGGGTACATTTTCTGCAAAAGCATGCCAGTTATCTCAGCAAGTGCTACTTCACGGCATGAAGGATGTTCAGTTTTGTGATCCGAAGTCTGTGCATAGAATTGTTACAGCACAAATTTGTATACAAAATTACAGCAAGCATTTCCATTAAAGTCAGATCAAGGTTGTAAAATAAAATACTTGATTTAGGAAATTACAAACTTAGTTCGGAAATGCCACTATACCCTTAGCACAGCTGTCTTGCACGTATGCCTTAGGAAGTGACATGTACCTAAATACTGCCACATAATATACCTCACAGTATATAAATATACGTGAATGAAATTTACAAAATCTACAAATTACGATATATATACATACAAATTATTAAATATGTATCTACAAAATATTAAATATATTAATATGAAAGTAATAATACATATAAAGCATTAGCTGTATTACTTCAGTATTCTTTTTTGGAAGGGTACTTCTGGAATATGAAGTACTCAATTTGTTTTGTTGTCTGCTTCTATGCTATCCTAACATTCAAATTCCCAATTCAAAAAGAGGAGGAAGAGTAAAATTTACTACTCATATCTATGCCAACTTGCAATTATCAGGTCCCTTATTATTCAGCACTGACAAAATTCAATACTTACCAGATTCTCACCTCATTCAAATTAAAATATTTTGGGGTTTTTTGTAATCAATTTTAGAGAGAAGACAATGTTTCTCACTCATTTGACAAGACCTGCTGAAGACAATGAGATTTTTTATGTTACTAAGGCAAGTCAAATTTGACTTGTACTAAAAACAATCGAAAAAATATGACACTAATTCAAAAGCTGACAATGCTTTCAAACATTTGGGGAAAGATGGCACTCTGCAGTTCTAGTTTCATCATCTTACAATATTTATGTCACCAATAAGATCTTATTTTAGGCAGGCTATAAGTAAACTGTCAGGTAAAATAAATCTTTGACAACATCTTACTAAAAAACCCCTGTTAAGGAAACAGGTTTTCTTCTTCCATATATATAATGTGGGAAAAAAAAGTATATGTGTAATAATTATATACAGACATGTACACACACCTCTATATATATACACGCACCTCTATATACATTTATATGAATACACACACATTAAAAAAGTCCACGTCAATTAGACTGATTTACTTAAAAATCACAGGATAAACTTTCTGATCGGTACATGTCTATTTCTCATTTTGGAATAAGAAACATTTTGCAATTACAAATCAAATCCCTATATTTATATGCTCAGATTTGTAAAAGGATCTTACATGGTATAATTGGAGTCATCATTTTCAGGATTCTGCCTATTTGTTTTTGATAGTTCAGGCTCAATTTTTACAGCAGTTGTACAGAGCCCTTTAAATGCCAAACTTAGACAAATCTGCTTATTCTTAAAACAAAAAGCAAAGACACGATATATGAAAACACAGAATTTTCATTAATTGTTCTCACTCATCAGCAGTTCAGTCTGACTCTAGATCAGCCTTGCAGAACTATCTGGCATAACATCTTCCCCTTCTGTTAGGCTGTCATTTACCCTAACAAACAGTAAAACATGTGGCTGTGTACTTTAATACCAAATATTTACCATATCATTTTCTGAAGAGCACATAAATAGAATCCTCAAAAGAAAATGCTATAGTAATTATGAGGAAATACATATTTGAAATAATGAGAATCACAGCAGATTTAAAGCACTTAGATTATCTCTATCAATTTTCATTTGAAATCATCTATATTGTTGTGTTGTATGTACTGTCAAGAAAACTAAATATTTGGAATTCTGTATTATATATGTTGATTGTTATCACAATTACTTTTGCCTGCCAAAGGAAAGTGTGAGTTATTATAACTTCTGGAGGTTAATACAGAAGACATGCATGCAGCTGCTACATTATGCAAACATTTACATTGTAAAGCATTTATCAGAAAAAAAGATTGCAATGAACAAAGTATCTGCTAAGTAGTTGATCTTGAATATGTATTTAATATCACCACTATAATTTAACTTTTTTCAATGCTAGATATGACAGCATGTTTCTAATTGTGGAACTGGAAAATTCAATGGGCAAGGGAAGGATAAATACTTCTTTTTAACAGGTATTTGAAAATAAGGAAAAGAATTCAACAGGAAGCTTAGCTGAGCAAACATTTAGCAGGTATTATTTGGAGAGCTTCCAAAAGCTGTCTGTCGCTCCCTTGATTCATGATTCTAGTTTCTTAGTGTATACCTGCGGGTTTTTTTCCTTAAAGTTATGATAAATTCAAAGACAGTATGTTTTACTGTCCATTTAGAAACTAGATGGGAGATCCTCGCTTTTAAATGCCAAACCTGTATGACCATTTTATTCCTGTGTATCTTTAAGCATTTTGTTGGTTCTACTGCCTTCCTGAGTAGCTATACATCTTCAAAAGGTAGCTTAAAATCATCGGAGGATGTTGCCTTTTGCTACTACTACCATTTAAATGTTATTACTTTTAAGTCAAGGCTTACAAAGCTGTTCTAATTTTAATGCCCAACTTTTATACTAAGTAAAAAGTCTGCTTCTTCATAAGAAAAGTATCAACATTTGCTAAGAGTGTGCCTACATACAGCAAAGGATAATTAAATTGCTGTGTGCATTTGCTCCTTCATAAATCCTTTAACTTGACAGCTATATGTCAGAGTTTTGTTTCAAAAAACAATGTAAACTGTGTTTTACCAAACCTAAATAGAGATCAAGAAAGTGACAAATGTCTTACCACCAAAAAAACCCCCAAACAAACTGAAACAAAAAGCATAACCTTCATCTTATACCTTAGACCCATGGATTTCCAACCTTTTTCAAAGATTATTATTGAACTAAAAACAGAGGCAACAAAACCAGCCCTTGTTATTAATTCGCATCCCCACCCATGAAAGCAATGCCTACTAAGTGGTCAAAGAGAAAAACATTAGAGTTCATAAATGCCGATAGTTCACTGCTGCTTACTAAGTAAGTGCACTAGTCCAACCAAAACCAACCAATCGAAAACCACCCACATAAAAATATCTTCTCAGACAAACTATGATTAAAACATCTTCCTCTTTAACCTAGAAAATAATGTTAGAATTCACTCAGATTCACCTGTAACTAAGCCTCTCTCACAGGAGATGAACACCCATTCCTCATAGCGAATTTATATTAGTTAGTTTTCAACAGAAAATCTAATGCATTATTTTAAAAGTGGATTATGGTTGTTGACAAAATTATAAAATTCTTAGTAGTAATAAAAAGACTTGGTTTACCTGGCTAAGCTCATTTTTAGCAGAGTCTAAAGGAAACAAAAGGAAATAATATTTTCTGCTTTGGGAACATCCAATTAAATAAAAAATAAATCTACGAATTGCCTCAAATTGCCACAATTTCAAAATGAGAACCAATATACAGCAAAAAAGGACCCTGTATACAAGCTGCTTAGCCATCATATCTTTTGTTGCAAAGGCATTCCAGTATTTCTAGCCCGGCAGAATTTATATTAGAGTGCTGATTCATAAAATGGCTTAAGAGTATAGAGTGTTTTAGCTTTGTGAACAGGTAAAGTTCATGGAACTGGGTACATGCTTACAGTGAGGCATGCATAAAGATGGTCTTTTCACATTCTAAAATCATATCTACTGGCAGAGTGCAGTGGAACTTTTTCCTGGCATACTGTCACGAGGGATTACCCAATACATTCAGTAATATTGTTTCTTGTCTTACTGTCCAAAAAGGAGTTCCAGCAAATGAGCACATAAAAGCTCTAAGCCCATTCCCTTTGCTAATTCAGGTGTGCTGGCCTCCCCTACTTCCATGAAGGTGACTCTTACAACCACTAGACTTGTGTCTGAAAACAAATAAATTCTACATAAAATCTGCAGCTGCCACATGGGAGGGTAAAAAAAAAAAGAAAAAAAAAAAGAAAAAAGTTATTCCTTCCATACTTTTTGTCGGGCACAGTTGAAGCATCTAAATAAAGGAAAAGATTTAAGATTCTGAATGCATCAGTTTGAACTGAAACTCCAAAGATGGGGAGAGTTAATGACACACAAATCTTGGAGTGCCACCTGCGGTAAATTCCAGCCCATGTCACTACATGTGCAGAAACACCTCCTTCAGTGAAGAAGGATTAAATTTTATTGTCATGGCATCTGAAGTTCAGTTCAGCAATGCCCAAATCTCTTTTCCGACACAGCTCTAAGTCCTTCACTTTAGGTAACCCAAATGGGAGGCATTTAAAATGAGCAGGCACTCCTGAAAATGTAGTACTGCACAATTTAACAAAGAGCCTACAATAAAACTATATGTGGGAGAGGTTAGAAGTCAGGTCTCCTAGTGGCCCTCAACATACCACCACTTTAACTTGTCTTGGTTCTGTCTCCCATTTCTACCTCAAGAGCAGCTCTGTAACAAATCAATCCAGAGGCTTACGAGAGTTCCTACCTGCAAAATGGATCTAATATTTATTTCACAGATGTGACATTGCACAGATCTCTTAACACCAAAAAAGCGCTTTTGAGAGTATCATGCGATACTTACCCTCTTCTGAGCTGATATAAAACACACATTTAAACAAGGGTAAAAAACACTACCTTAAAATACCAGAAATGGCCTAAATAAAAAGGAAAACCTAGACATTGAATTGGAAAAAAAAAAATCTAGATAGTGAAATGCACATTCAGCCAGCACTAGCGTGGATGGAAAGAAAGAAAATTTAATTCACAAAGCACAGGTCACACTTCCACAAAAAATATCCATAGATAAGGAGTTGATGTTCAAAAGTATAACAGGCTCGAATTACTTTCTTTTTAGTCCTGAATATGACCTGTAGAATTCCATTTCTCAGGTGCAAGAAGCACAAACACATATGAGTACTCCCAAATTAGCAAAAAAAGCCCCTGTCACATTACATTCTGTCACATTTACCGTGTCGGAAGGTGGGAGGTAGAGTGTATTAGGGTAGAGGGCTATTACAATCCTGTTCTAATCTTTGCTAGACTACCAAACACATCACAAAACCAATACACAGCTCAGTGTAGCTAGAGTTCTCCAGGAGAGCAAAGAACTACAAGACAAAATTATACATAGAAGCTTAGATATGATACATCTGTATTACAAATTATTAAAACAATGGCTTTCAGGAACTGAATAAAATTTTAAGACAGAAAATCATCAGGTGACTTTCAGTACAGAAGACAATAATGCATTCTATAATTAAGTATAATATTTCATTCAACTCATCCTCTCCCTCATCTTCACATAATTAAAAACTAAAAAAGATTCATGTTTTTCATTCTTTTGTTGCATATTTCATGATAAAGTATAACAACAAAAAATAAATTAAAATCTGTAATTAAAAAACTATTCACCAGAGCAACAAGATAAGAAGCTTGTGTATAAGGCGGCAGCAGTAGATGTCTTACATCAAAACTTTAGAAAGTCTTTTGACAAAGCCTAAATAAAATTTGGTTAAGATAGGTGCAGAGCTGATCTAGAAAACTGACTCTGGAGTTACATTTGTACAGAGAAAACAAAGAACAGGGACTGTCCTTGCTACCTCCACACTACAGCCACTGATGAGACTGTATTACAATCAGAGAAATGGCACATCTGACATGTAAGTCAGATCTCACCAGCAACTTTGTGTGGTATTGACCAAAAGGTAGCTACTCAAGGATGTACTCCAAGCATGGCATTTCCTGAACATGTTTTACACCTCATGCCTATACTTTTGTGAAGAGCAGCACTGACAGTATGGCTAGAACATGGCAGGTAAAAGGAATGGTGAAAACAAAAAGAATTATTACAATGAAACACGCAAGTTCCAAACTGCAACAACCTACTGCACAGCAAGCTAAACAAAACTAATTTGAAAGTATTTATTTTAATTATGCTCAAATTTGAAATATGCTAAGAGAAAACTCTACAATGCAACAAAAGACTAAGCTTAATTAATAACATAGTACATAACATAGTGGATGCTTACCATTGTCATCCTACCCTATCTCAATTAAAAAGGTGATTGAGGTAAGTTATCTAATGTAAAAGTAAAATCCATGAAATGAACTCAAATAATTCACACTCTTCTTCTACCAATCTAATTTAAGGTGTTATGCCCTATCTTCAAATTATTTTAATTAATTTAAATTGAAAGATCCAACTTCTCATGATAATCCATTTAGAATACATGGAATACTTTCAAAAATGCTTCAGATTGCTCAGAAGGTCAACACCCATGCATTAGAAGGTCAACACCAGTGCATAAAGTCAGACCAGCATGAGTAGTACTCTTAGAAACATGCCAACAATTTTTATACAGATTAAGACAACAGATGTGACGCAAAAACTCAGCTAATCAGCGTGCCAATGTACAAAACACTACTCAGCAATACAGAAAACTGCAGTTGCTCTAACATATTCATATATTTTTACCTAAAGGTTTTCACTGGAATATCGTGAGCAGGAGAATCAATTATTACAAAAACTTCCAACATATCAAGGAAGAAAGAGTGTACTCAGAAGAGCTCAGCTGGTCTCCCTCAACTCCTACTCCTCTGAGCTGGTGCCATGTTTCAAAGTACAGGCACTGAGTTAGGTTATGTTGGAATACGTAGTATAAAAAAAACAAAAAAACCCAAAAACAAAACAAAAAAAAAACCACAAAGAACAACCAAACCTTGAGAGGAAACAGATGACTGATCACAGTTACGATTATTCTTTTCACATCTAGGCTCCTCATAAACAGAAGACTTTAGTGAGCGGGGAAAAGCAGAAGATGGCAGGGACAGCACTCTAAAACAGAGAAATCACTGGTGCTCCATGAGAGAACAGTTCCATAAAAACAATTCTGGTACCAAGAATAATTTAAAAGGTACCTGCTTCTCCCCATATACTTATTTTCTGCTCCATTCCATAAGCTTTATTCCAGTTATGTCAATGTGACTGCTTGGGATGATGCTGTAAACCGAATCAGTGAAGCGAATTGGATGGGGAGGGGGAGTGGGGATGGAAGGAAACAGCTGGCTTTTCTTAACCTTTATCATGAAATGTTTTATTTAAAAGGAAGCTGCATAGTGAATAGTAAATTGTAGGTATCATAAATACGTTATTTCATTCAAAATGACATGTATCGTTGCTATCCAAACACTCTTCCTGTCAATTTATTTTTTGTTGAAGACTTTTTCAAGAGGGTGTGAGGTTCTGACATGGTAAACAATTTCAAACTGCCACACCGGTGGAATGAGAGAAGGCTCAGAAGACAACAAGTGGCAGTTTCTTCAGGTGAGAATACCTACTGAGGCACGGAGAGGAGGAAGCATATTCAAGTTGGTATGCTTTTCACCACAGAAAAGAAGGTGTTTCCTCTAAAAAAAGGGGGCAACTTCCATGGCAGCACCTGAAAAATGCCGTCTGCTCCCTTGGTGATTCTAGGCAATGTTACATGAAATACAGGAGCACCTCTGCTGCTTTAAGGATTAGGATGCTGTCCTACACTTTTCACAAGGTAGCTTGATGGTGTCTATCCTTCCAGGCATAGGAGTACCGTAGCAGCCACAATCTCTCCATAGAAGAGCTCAGATATCTTCAAGTCATGCCGCAAGAGCTCCGAAGAAACAAGCAACTCTCTGAACTCATCCTTATATACTACTACCAGGAAAGAAGACACCCGTCTCATTCTAGTTATTTGAGAGGAAGGAAGAAAGAAGGAAAAGTTCTTTGTTTTAAAGTAGATCTTTACAATTTTTAAAATGCAAATAAAAAGAAAAAGAAGTTACAAGATTACCAGTTTCAAATAAGCATAATTTTAAAATTAATAACATCTGGAAAAAAAAAGTGACAACTAAAAGGAGAAAAATAATTAATTTCTTTTTCCTTGATATGCTCTTTCAAAAAAAAACCACACCAATGTGGACCTGAAATTTAAGAAAAATCCTTTTCTCTTATTTTCATGAAAAATATTATATGAAGAGGCAAAAATATTCTTCAAATTGCTAGCTCATTTATTGGGGGGAAGCACACACACGTTTAAAAAACCCCGAATTTTTCCAGTATAAAACTTTTTGCAGAGACAGGAATTTCTATATGTAAAATTAGCACAAACACAGTTCTAAAGACGGTGAGAAGATGTTTTCTAATGGTAGCTAAATCCAGACACTACGTCTTCAGGAAACTATGCAACATTTTCCAGCAATAAAACATTTTTTTAAAAAAACTCAAGAAAACAAGTGAATATGTAATTCTACTTTTTCTGGATTTCACATTGATTACCTGTTTTCCTGTATAAACAGAGGTGACAGAATTTAAAGCTATCCTATTTAGCTCTACCCCAAACTGAAAGCTTAAGTCTTTGCAGGATCTACTTGCCCACAGGAACAACAACTTTGGAATATGTGCCTGGGTAGCTCTGTAACTGTAGCACCCTCTGCTGCTTTTTTAGTTCCAAACATGGAGTTGAGCACTCAACAAAGTAGAAAATAAAATTAAGATGTATTGAACATGCTGTTTCTTGAAAATTATTACATTATTAACTACTGCCATGCACAGTTTACAAGAAAATGTTTTGCTATGACATATAGTATATCTGCAATCTTATACTATGTAAGCACTCTGGAATATCTTGTTTCTGTGTTACATCAGGTAGATACTAGATGAAAAACCCAAAACATGCTCTATTTCAGTGCTTAAAATTCTCCTTTACAGACACTGTAGCTTGCTTAGACTGGTGATAATTAGTAAAGCAGTTTATATTTTGGCCCTTGATCATTTCACTTAATTTAAATATATACATAATTTGAAATGATTACTGCAGGGATATAATTATACATGCATTTCAGTCGTAACTGCTTTCTCCCACTAGAAAAGGCAGGGGAAGGTGATACTCTCAAAAGCTCATTCTTGCAGAATTTTCCTTGCTTTTTGGACAGTCTGTTGCAGAAGAGATTTTTCTTCTGCAAGGATGAGTATGGCATGTGGCTCCTGCAGCCAGCTGATGCTATCCCACGATGCCACCACTGAACCTTCTGCTTGGGATCCATTAGTTCTTTTAAAGGACTTAAGACTAGTGACGGTCTCAGGATGTACCATCTTTTTAACAGATGGCACACTGTTGTCTAAAATGCACAGACTAATCCTTTCCTTCATTCCAGCCCTCTTTGCCTTGCCTCCTGTTTATGCATAGAATTAAAGCTGAATGAAGTGCATTTAGCATTGCATCCTGCCTGGGTGGAGAATTCATTTGGAGTTTTCACATGGAAACTGCTCTCTTACAAAGGATGAACAGGAGAGGAAAAATTTCCATGTTTTTCTGGGAAAGTGAAAACCAATTGTAATTTGTAGTGTGACTTTTCATTGACAGTAGCAACCATAGAGTGAAAATGCACCTTCAGAAATCTTTTTTAAAAAGACAGAATACAAGTGTAGGTAGCAAGTTTTTTACAAGACGTTGTGCAGCGGCAACTTCCAGAGTTAACGCTTGGGAACCTGCAATATGCTATTTACATCTACTGCAGTTGGCTCCACTTTTGTCCTTACTGGTCTTACTGGTATAAGGCAGCATTTTTGGAAGCAGTCACAAGTATTCCTTAAAAGCCGCTTATTGATATTTTATATAATGCTGCCAGCTAGTGGCACATCTTGCACTGGGTTGGTATCTACTGGGAGTGTAGAGAAAGTGGTATTAACTAGAGATGCTCTACCACTCTTCTTTTGATGGTGCATGGCAATGAAGCTGTTAAAGACCATAAGCAGAAAGATCAAAAAGTGAAACAAAAAGACCATGGAAATGCTCCCTGAAAGAGCTTGTTTTAACACAAGGTACCCAGGAACATTACTAGAACAAACAAAAAAACTCTTCCCAAAACAATACAAACCATGTTATTTGAAACAAATTATTTTGTTTAAAAAGGACATAATATGCCACGTTTCAGGTTTTTATGAAATCTAATCTGTTTAATATACAATTATTTCATAATCTAATAACCTCTAGCAAAACATTAATCTTCTTGATAAATACTCAGTATGGCAGCCAAAACAAACACACAGAACACTAAAACATTTAACTGTTTTCTGATAACTCAGTCCAAATCATTTAAGTGAAGTTTAGTGCCCAGTAAATAAATTCTGACTATGCAGTGTGTGCCAAAAGAACATTAAGGTCTAGAATTATACAATGGGTCCCCTCACAGAGCATGCTACTGTAGATGGGACTGATAATATGTTCAATACTGGCTAGCTTCATTAATATTAGATTATTTCTTCTAATACCTAATACTGCTAAAGACCGTTTTAGAAATGTTTGGGGTTTCTTTTTGGGTAATTTGATAATACAACGTCCTTAAAGAACACCAGTTGTAAATTGTAAAAAATAGTTGACCTAATCTTATAAATATTAGAACTGTAGTTACCTTTAGGGGTAAAAGGAGGCAGGATTACTACCTATTTCCACTGTGGGTTAAAACAAAGAGAGCCAAGAAATATACAGAAAAAGGTCAAAGAAAGAGCCAGTTGAAATCAGTCAGGTATGATCTGAATAGAGCAGCTCAGTAAACACATGGTTGGGGGAACTTTACTATGATGGTGTAACACACACATAGTTACTCTGGCTTGGACACTGGGGACGTTTACTCCATACAGGTGGTAGCAGAAAAGTATGATTATTATCCTCCAGGCCAGTAGTGCATGCTGCCAGAATATAACTATTTTACAGTTACCCTAACAGAGCATAATCTAGAGTCTTTAGTAACATGGGCATAAATCAGCAATATGTACATCAATACAGACACTTACAGACACAGACATTTAAAAATGGGGAAAGAGTGAATCTGGCAATGACTTAGCAAACACTGTATATAATAGCACAGCATGAACCCTCAAAACAAAACTGAATCCAAAAGGACAAATGTGAATCTTTGTATACACAGGAAACAGTAAGAACTACAAATATCATATTACTTCTATGTTAGCACTGGTGGTGTGACTATTAAAGTATAAGTCTTGTTCTACCATCTGCAATCAGTAAGAAAGTAGCTGAAATACTGGAAAAAGTTAACAGAAGAGCTGACAGCATATCTATCAACAGGAAAGCATATGAAAACTTTAGAGTAAATTATTTGTGTTAACAAGGAAATTTGTGTAGATTGATCACAATCTACACAAAGAATAAAGATTAAGAAATCATGTTAGTATGTTTAACAGAGTAAAGTACACTGTCTTGATCCACTATGCGAAGCACTTTAGACAGGAAAAAAAAGGGGGGGGGGATTTTCTTTGCTGTTCAAAATAAATACCCAAGTTGTTATCTAATGAGCTAATATAACAATATTTTTTCTGGATCTGAAACCCCAGTTTGGATTTTTTCCCCAAATTTTTTCCCTTATTGAGAACAGTTTATTAGAATAAAGTAACTTGTTATAGGACTCCTAGTTTCTTATTCTGAGAATCTACAACGTCAAATCTCTCTAAGTGCCTCTCGTAATTTAAGCAAAGTATTTTCTTCCAGATCCTAAACGTATTAAATCTAAATGTTTTTATCATTCAGCTCATGATGCCTACATCTGTAGCTGATGTCAACATAGTTACAAATGTGAATTTTCTTTGTCAGCCTTAGTATTTTTAATTTGGATAGTCATATATCCCTTAGATATATTTTTCGATCAGAGAAAAGCTTTCTCTTTGGCAACAGTTAAAGAACATATCCTGAAGTATTTTGTAGCAGGACCACATAACTCTCTTCAATGTTCAGAACTGAATGAAAGCTGGCAAGTCTTAAAAAGGAGAGCACGTAGTTTATTATTATTTTTTCCTTTTGAAGGCAAAAGTTTATTAAATAAATTTACATTTTTGCTAGTGAAAGGCCAATATTTATTGAAACATAGCTTTGGAAGACTAAGACTGGAGTTCTAAGATGAAACACATATATATCAGAACAGTTTCTATGTCATTGCTTTGGTAAGGAGGGATAGATAAATGAACATTTCTTTAATATCTGGCAAACCTACAGAGACCCCCCCACAACTTTACTCTATCAGTTTGTTTGTTTGAAAATAAATCAACCAACCTGAAAAATAAGGCAGAATAATCAAGCAAGAATTATATGTCTGTAAATGTTAGTTATATAATAGTTATTACTCATCGCATCAAAAATGTTTCAATATTTTTGCTTAGCTTCTTTTCCATGATCTAGGACAGTTTTATAATTCAAGTCCATTAACAGAATAGATAATTTTACTAATAAGTATACTGAAGCAGAGCCATACTGGGTCAAACATTGAAGGTCCACTTACAGCTCATCTTGTCTCAGGTTAATGTGGCCAGTAACTGATGCTCAGACAAGAGTGAAAGATCAGGACAAACAAACCATCCTGCTGCCACATTAATTCTCCTAACATCCAGCACTTCCTAAGCCATAAGCGATGTCTTTATATTTAATAGCCACAGTGAATTTTTCTTGCACAACTTTTTCCCCTTTCCTTCCTGAATTTATCTAATGTTCTAGGATCCAAAACATTCTATGGAGAGGAATTTTGCAACTTGACTATGTGCTTTCGTTTGTTTTCCTCTGGTTTGAGTTCGCCCTCTCCAAGTATCATTGTTTGCTTCCCATCTTCTTGCACTGTTGTTCCTCAGATAGCCTGTGCTGGCCACTGGCCAACACAAATCAATGGGATAAACTAATTTTTTGTCCAATCCAGTTCAGCTGCTCTAATGTTCCCACTGCAGTCACAGAACCAAAAATAACCTGCACTGGGATGACTTAACAGTATGTCCACACAAACTGTGCTGCATAAAACAGTGTAACACATAAAACGCTATGGTAGGTAGATCCATTACCTCTGACCGCAGTGATGGTGTTCCTCAGCTAAATGAAATGGTTATTGAGGGCTTATAGAGAAATATTTTATATTGATACAATTAGACTCTATTAACATAGTACTATATTTAAATAAACAATGACTTACACACATTCCCCGTGTTGTCAAAACTTGTAAGAACATCTTTAACATTTAAGAGTCCATTGTGAAATCTGGAAGAAAACATAGTAACTTTAGCAACATATAAACAATTAAAAAAAAAAAACCCAACCTCATCTTGCCTCTTCAGAAAAGAAGTCCACTGCCTGCATTCACTTCTCACAAACCCCTTTCAGAGACAAGTAGCAAACAGGTCCTACTGTAGCTACCAAGGGAAAACAAGGGGACAATCACTAGTCTTCAAAGTTCTATCACCGAAATCCATGAACCAGGAACATGTTTCTCAGAAACTAATACTTTATCAAAAGGAAAACATTTCCAAAGCGCATAAATTTTTGTTTAGTTGTGGAGGTCACATATAGGAAAGGAAGAATTTTGGTAAAGCAAGTGGCTTTGAAGGGGAAGAACAACAGACTATTTTTGAACAGCAGCTGTACACAAACTCCTATTTTCTCCCACAAAATCAAGAACACTTCATTTAATTAATGTGAACAATGAAACTCATTAATGTGTTCAGTGAGCTGCATTTTCTTTGGTTTTACATTTGCATAACCCAAGAGAAATAAACATTCAAAACTGGGGATAACAAATTAATTAACTGAATTTCACATACCAACAGCGAATTTTAGAACACAGTGAGCAATACACTGAAAGCAGCAGAAAGAACCTGCACAAAAGTTGAACAAAAATTTGCCTAAGAAGCTTCCTCTAAACGTTATCAATGTCAGGTTACTTGGATTCACACACAAAAAAAAAGCAACTAAAATTTTTTATACCTATTCTGAGCTAATCTAGGCCCAAAATGAACAAAATACAAAAATTACACTTTACAACAATCAGATCACAAAGCTGTCTCACAAATGCATTACAAAAAAATCTAAAAAGAATTCCACAAGGCAGTAAAATACAAAAATACAGTCTTTTAATACTGTTTCAAATAGAGCTTCTAGGGCTTTTTAGGAACATGCTAATTTGAACACTGCAAAAATGGATGGAATCCAACAATTATAGCACCTAAAAAATTAGTTCTCTCATTCCCTCAGCTTTTCTTTCCTGAAGGAAGACTGTTGTAACAATAAAATAAAACCACACCCAAACCCCCCCCCCCCCCAAACACCCAATCTTGTCACAAATATGAAATTGCGTTTTTATAGTGCAAAAAAGTGCTATTTATAGCTTCTGGTGAGCATAAGCATTAAATAAACATTGAAATGTTAAATTTTGAGAAGCACCAAACAGCAACTAGATTAATTCTTAAAAATAATGACAATCAAATGGAAATGAAGTTAACAAACTGAAATAAACTCAAAACAGGGGCAGTGAAATATATGAAAGATATTACATAAGATTCAACTGGACATCAGACCTCTTCTCCCAGCTAGGTAAAAACAAACCAAAAATACATTCCTTAGCTGCAGTGGAGCCTACAAGAATTCTGATGGATCATCTGCACTTAAAATGCACTTTTTCTTCTTTTTTTTTTTTTTTTTTGGCAAGTTTATTTTCCATTAAATTGG
This sequence comes from Phalacrocorax carbo, assembly GCF_963921805.1. Taxonomy (NCBI): domain Eukaryota; kingdom Metazoa; phylum Chordata; class Aves; order Suliformes; family Phalacrocoracidae; genus Phalacrocorax; species Phalacrocorax carbo. The sequence continues at coordinate 21,061,614 of NC_087515.1, forward strand.
ACAACTGATGTAACAGAGTTAATTCAAGGGAAGTGTCAAGAAACTGGACAGGATCAATAGTTCTGCAACCACAAAGCTGCCCTTTAAATTGGCCCCCGCTGACTCCTTAGCATCCTACAAACTCCATATCTGTGCATATGTCTGAAACAGTTAGGGTCTCTCAGGCAGCTGTGACTATCTCATCTTCTAAATGAATGTAAGATGGAGGGGAGATGCTAAGACAGTATAGAAACATTTTAATCTTTGTTGGCATGTAGATTAGTCCTGGGATAACGTGGTTTGGTTTGGTTTTTTCCTCCCCTCAATTTCTTTATGTACATAGACCGTATATAAAGGAGATTATCACACAAATCTGCAAGTGAAGCAATCAAAGGTGAGGATGAACAGTTTAGCCATCCATCAGCACCTGTAGTTCAACGGAACACTGTGAAGAAAGAAAAACAGAAGTGGTGTGTCCTGGTCTAGAAAAGAATACAATTTATACACTTCAGGGTCAAAAGGTAGACAAAGGCAAAAAGAGAAATGATACAACCATAGCACTGGCCTTAAAATTATCACTAAGCCAAATTTCAGGCTGTTTCCAAATCAACAGTTTATAACTGGAGATGAGAAGTGGACAGCTCCAAGTACCTCAGCCTGAAGAATAAGCTACGCTTCCACAAGTGATGCATGCCATGCACCTAATGTTTTTAAGGTTGTCCTGAAATCTTGGTGATATTTTATTCGACTCAATGAATGTTCTTCACCTACATTATTATTTTTGGCACACTCAGTTTTCATCAAGGATCAGTTCTTCCTCTGATTATAAAACATCCTTTCCATAATTTAAAATCAACACCCACAAATTTCAAACATGCAGTGGCCAAAAGCTTGCAGTGTCCAAGTACGAACACAACACACCCCAACGTTTGCTCTCTTGGCCAGCAGAGGCATTTTGCACAGTCACCCTTTCCTGGCTGCCTGCGACAGTCAAAGTCTCTCAGTCTCAACAACCTCTTTCTCACTTTCACAAATATTGTTCATGGCAAGCACCTAAGTGAGCCATAATTTAACGATGAGAAGCAGCCAGGTTTGCTATGAGGGACCTCCCCCCTTCTCCTCGGTCTTTCACGTATCTACTCCACACTCATTGTGAAACAGGACAGGGCTCAGGTTTAGTCTGATCAGCTTATGAAACCTTCACTGAGCAACAGCAGGGACCAAGCTCAAGCTCCTAGAATGAGAGGAGCAGCCATTATCTCAACAGTGATCTGGATAGCAAAGCTGCTCTCATTTACTCCAAAAATCACATCTCAGGTCTTAACTATATTACCATTATGGACTATTTTAAGACTACGCCACATTAGTAACAATCTTCCCAAGTCAATTAGCATGATAGGAAAATGCCTCTTCCTGCTGGTATAAGCTTTTTCTCCCTATACCAGGCTAAAGAAGCTGCACTTAAATTCCACTGGTAATCACTTAATGGTTAGGGAACCCAAACAATTAAGAATTGATCATAACTTCTATTTCAGACAAGTTTTAGGACTGAGGAAAGCACCATGCTAACAGCTGATCTACTTGTGAAAGGCAGAGCTCAGGAAGACACACTTCCAAACAATAGCCACATGTTTCTCCATTGGGATTACTCTATTTGTAGAGCCTGCAAACTCTGCACCAGCTACTCCCCAACATCTTTCCATCACAGATCTGACTTGCAGATTAAAAATTAAATGCACCTGCAAATACAGGTATTCTCTAGTGCCAAATCTGCCATAAATATCATGCTACTCAGTCCTGCACCTAAAAACCACAGCTTCTATTTTGGGATCCACTGCTCTGTATATACCTCCCCAGCAGTTCTGTAACAGCTGCTGCTTCACTGTCCCATCCCATCAGCTCCTCCTCCATTACCAAGGCCAGAGAAAACTGCCAATACATGTCACATCTTGTTTCTATGAATGCCTGTCATGACCACAGCTTTCCACAGTATGCCTTACAAACTGCCCATAAAGAGTTTCTAAGTGTCATGTGCACTGAATTATGGAAGTCAAGGAAAGGAATCACAGGAGCTTGTGGTTAAATCATAACCCCAAAATTCCCATAAATTTCCACAGGCATCTCAAAATACAGAACGTTTAGTATTTAGTGCTTTGGAATACGTAATGAATGTTGTACAGTTCAAAGAACTCCAAAGAAGTTAAAAGCTGTGATTGCTGAGATCATCAAAGTACTTCAAACAAATATAGGGAGAAAGTGAATTTCAGGCCAGCATGGTTGATCTGATCTACAGTGTTTCTATGGCTGAGGCAGTAAGTTATAGAACTAAATTAACTCATGTTTCTCCTGATATGAAGCAAAGCAAAATCCCTTATTCTGGACTATGAATAAATCAACTTTGGATGTATAAATGAAGCCACAGAAAGATAGAGGTATCTTTAAACCATAGTAATATTCCTTCCTCTCCAATTCAGGCAACACAAGTCACAGACTTTTACATGTATTTATAAATAGCTGTAGACAGTAGAATAAAAAAAATCCTTCAGTAGCTCCCTATTAATGTATGCTTTTCATCAACTGTAATGAAACGAAACTATGTTCCTTCTCTTCTTTTACATTATTCTTCATCTAAATGAGGAAAAATAATAATACAAGTAACTAAATACATATAGCAAACTTTTAAAAACTACATAACCTAAGATAGACTACATTTCCATATGAAAATAAAAAACCCACAACACATCACCGTACATTATTAGCTTGGATACAAAATAAAACTACAGTATTTGTGGAAAATGAAAGACAAGGTAAGGGTGAAAAAGCTACCGCTAAGGGTACTTTATAAAAAGGCTTGGTGCGTGTCGCCATCAGTTGTCATTGTGGCCCAGTAAGGATCTCAGAGTTATCTGCAGACTTTCCTATCTGATCAAATTTTTTTTTCTGGGCCAGAGTATAGCAAAACAATATACCTCGTTTTTCACACCGGTTCAAGATCTCAGCTTAATATTGTAAGAAACCAAAACAATGCCTTCTTTGACTACAAATTCTTTTCACAAATACACATATCTTGGGCAACATGATGGAAGAGTCTTAGCTTCAACAGTGAATGAAAGTAGTATGCTACCAAATCACTTTTTATCTCTTCCCTCAATTTCCTCCTCCTGCGGCCAAGCCCTTTATGCTGCTAAATCCACATGTTTTGTCTTTGCACGCAGTAAACAGAAGAATGCAAGCTTATCATATCTGCACAAATTGTTCATAAGGAGTAGGCCATATTCCTTGAAATCTGCTTCCCTTCATTTTTTTTAATGTCTATCCCTAAAACAAAAAGCCATTAAAACTTCAAGATGTTATTAGCAGAAATATCCTATAGGAACAGCCAATGGAATTCACTCCTAAACCATCTAACATACCACTTGCCACAGCCAAATAACATGCCTCTCATTTCTAAACCAAAGGTCTAGAATAACCTAATACTTTCTTTCATATTTTCATCTAGAGGTTCATTCATATTCAGAATAAAGGCATGACACCTTGCAAAGAACACTTAACACTCTTTACAAAGATGTAACCCTTCCTGTAAGCTGCTAACACACTTCTTTTCAGTTCTGCATTTTAGTATTTGAAACACCAAATGACTGATCAATAGAAAATATTTTACCACAGAAATAACTTATTTCTTCTCTAATTGCTTAAAATGAGCCTACAATTTTAAAGTAAATCCATATCCTGAACTAAAAAATTTGAAGATATTGATTGCTTTTTTTAACTCTAATAAAAGAATAATTTTCCTGTCTAAAAGACAGACACCATCTCCGCAGTGAGACACTGCATCTTTTTAATCTATAATCACGTCATTGCTAGATCTATTCATACAAAATTTAAATTTAAAAGCATATTCCTGACTAAGAATAGAAGGATTTAGAAAACCAATATTAAATAGACACTTGAAAATGTCTTTACTTGCTCTATATCTTCCTATGACCAAGAAAACAAGTATTTAACACATGCATAACTTTTAACAACAAAGTGAAATACCCACAAAGTTAAAAAGTACTTGAACAAAGCTAACAAATAAACACGGCATTTTTATTAATAAAAACTTATTTCAATGGAGAAAAAGCCCAGAAGGCCAGACAATATCTGTAATGAAAGATCTCTTTTTCCACGTCAAGCTTGCAAGAAATTTCACTCCAAATGAGGTTTATATTTTTCACCTGCAGACTAGATTACTCAGATTAATTACTAGATTAATCAGATTACTAGATTATACCCAGTTCATATCATCAAGACAAGGATCAAGTGTGTAGGAGCATCAAATATGGTACAAATCCAAATGGGACTACGCTAGTCAAATGAGATTCTGGGTTATAACACAAGAAATTTCATTCTGACACATCTTTTACTGCTAAGATAAATCACACTCCTCAGACACTCATTTTCATACCCCAGACCTACTGTGAAGCACTTCGGTACCTACACAAACTTCAGGAGACCACCAGCCACCATGTATAATGAATCTACATTTCATTAAGCACACTAGAGAGCAGTGTTTAACCAGAAGAGTTATGGGGATTTTCAAAATTAATCAATGATGTTGTCACCTCAAGGATCTAGTCAAAATGACACATAAATGCACCTTAAATTGTTTTAAGCAAAAATTGCCTTATATTAGGGCTTCTGACTTCCTGCTTTGGCAGATTTGTTATTAAGAATGATTCTAAAATAAACTAGTGACAAAAACCCACGGCATAAGCTCTTCTTTCCCAAATGTGAACCCAACCTGATTTTGATTAGAAAAAAAGCAGCTGATTAAAAAAAAAAACTACATTGAGAAGGTCAGAAAAGCAGGCACAAAACTGGTAGCTCCTCCTGAAGCTTCTGTTTGTCTAACAAACTGGTCCCCAAGTCCCTCTAGAGCAGTAATTCCAGCTAGGTCATAGCATATCTGAATATACAATTTGATCAGTTTTGATAGCCCTTGAACTGATATAGCTTGACCTTTATACTCTTTGCCAAAAGCCACTAACAACCTTATGAACTTTCTTAAGTATTTAGTCTTGTCAAGATATTAGCCAACAACCCTTTTAACATCCAACATATGCAATGAGCTTTCCCAAGAAGATGTTAATACATAAGGAAAACATGTAGATGAAAATTCAAAAGCACTTTCGTCAAGATTTTAGAGGGGCCATAGCAACATTTTTTCCTGACAAAAAGATAGATATAAAAAGGCTCTCCTACTCAAGCACATTGTTCTGGGTTTACCTGACTGATGTTATTGTTACTAATATGCTCTTATCTTGTTAAAATTGTTTCTATTGATGAAAATGACAATAATTAACATTTTGCCAATAGGAGGAGAAAAATCAAGGTAAGACTGTCAGGCATACAGAGGATCCTTAAGTTTCCAAGATAGGATCAGTTCTCAAATATCCAGCAATGTTTACTCCAAGATTTTAACTTCTAGATACACAAGCTTCAGCAAGGAGAACTGTTGCTCTGTTACGTATGTTAAACTGTTAAGTTTACCTGCTTAAATTACTGCTTCTGCAAAAACAGAGAAGAAACTTTATTTAATACAGACTTAAGGTAAAGCAGATTTTGTTGCAGGGTTTATACTTTGTCCCTAGTAAAACACAGAGCAAGTATTTTCTCATTCCCTTCATCATCCTGCAATATTCTGAAATAAGGATATGCTATCTATTGTCACTACTTCAACAGAGAGAAAACATAGAATTGTAAGTATAAGTTCTGATCATTATTCCTAAAATGATCAGTGATTACCATTCTTGTAGGTCACTGAGTACCTTCTAGAACAGAACAAAATATGGGGAGAAAATAAAAATCCCCACCAGGAGACAATCTCCCTATTCTCCTCAATATACAGTTTTTGAAACCCACTGTGAACATCCTCCAGCACACGAACTGCACATTTCCATTGGCCAAGCTCAGAGGAACATAAAAGATTAAAACAAAATCCCCACACTTAGAATACTATATAATGATCCCCAATAGTAAAATCATGCATGAAAAAACACGCTTGTTCGCAACCTACAGTTTGAGCTGTGTCCTACTACCAGTGAAGCTAGTATTAGCCAAATAAAAATGCCGAATAAAACGATGACATGGGAAGCGATGGAAACAGAAGTACACAAATATCAAATGTGAGAGCAAGATCAGCCTGACATTCCCTTGGCTTTTGTACTGCCAGCACAGGTGAACCTCAGCTTGCATCCTACCTTAAAACTCGCGTAAGGAGTAAATCAAGTAAGTCCTCACTCGTTTGCAACAACTGTTGCAAACCATGGTAGTGAACTAAAGAATCTGAATGAAGAGTTCAGGACTGCAGCATAAAGAATCGCAGATTTGCTCAGCCTAAATTCTACCTAAACGCCTTACATTTCCCATTACCAGTGTGACTCTAAGGACCTAAACCCAGGAAAGAGAAACACTGTGCAAAGAGATAAGGTAGACTGTAAGCACATGGGTAAATCTGTAGCATTCCCCAGGTCCATACACAGAAGAAACACTGTACCTACTTCTATTACAAATAGGCAGCATTTTCAAGTGGAAAAATTTCCTTTTGAAGCCTTTTAGTGTCAGTAAGTATAAGCTTGGAAAATGGAAATTTAAGGCTTTATAAAGCTCTAAATAATTTCTTATTTGACTTTTCACCCAGCTGCAAATTTAAGGTAGTCTGCATGTAGTGTTGTAGGGTTGGGGTTGGTTTTGTGGTGGGTTTTTTTTGTTTGTTTGTTTGTTTTTTTCTTTTTGTTGGTTTGTTTTGTAACCTTCCAAAAATGTCATGGTTAATGATGGTCACTTGTTTGTGTTAGAAACTAAGACCTAAGATTTATTTAACTGGAACCTTTAAATTAAAGTCAAAATGCGCTTTACAGTTTCGATGACTCATGCTCTCCAGAATATCCTCTACTGTGCACAGAATGCAAAATCCTACACCCTCAGCAGGGCTAATTAAAGGCTGCAAACAAGTATTGAATCAGGGATGCTTAAGTTACTGTTGCAATGATACATGTTGAGGTAAAACCAAGTTTTAGATATGCACAAAACTGAACAAGGAGACTAAAGCAGGAGAAAGGAAAAAAACCAAAACCCACATAGTAATGGAAGTGAGCTATACATTTTTCTGTTTTGCTAAAGCTACTGAATTCACTGCACTCTTTCAGGGGGCTTTTGGGAGTTTTGGGGGTTTTTTCAGTTTTGTGTGAGTTTTGTTTGGGTTTTTTTGTTTTGTTTGTTTTTAATACAGATATCTTCATTTGTTTTACCTGCTCTATTATAAAACAGATTTCTTCATTAGGTATAAACTAATGTTTCTGTCATAAGTTTTTTATTCTTTTGTTTTGCAAATTGGCTTCCAAATTATTATTGAGTTTTACAAGAACTATTAAGAAGAAAATTGAATAAGATATAGATCAGTACCAAAAAGCTTTTAGATCTTTATGAATAACATGTAATATTAATAAAAATTTTCATGACAAGTAAATGTGTTCAGTTTTTTTACATCCTATTTATAATCAGAAGAATGTCAAAACAGAGAACTATTAGAAATATAAAATAAATGCTCACATTTGCATTCTGTTATAGGTACAATCACCAGTATTTTCATTCAAGCTCTGGCACTTCAGTGAAATGTACCAAAAAATAAAAAAATCAGACAAGCTGCTTATTGTAACAAATAACTAAAAATAACATCTAACAATTTATTTGTAAACTATGCCTTAGTTTTGTATAACACTGGGAGAATGACTAATGAGTTTCATATCTGAGGCCTGTACAAGATCTTAAGAAGTACTTAAAACTTAAATGATGGTTACCTCAAGGACACGCTGTACTCAGGATAAAAGATGCTTTTATACTGAACCCAGGTCCCAGCTTCCTCTTCTGTATTCTGGTCTTCTACTGAAAAGAGTTTGAACGATGCAAACCTTCTTACAGACACTTGTTGGAGATGCACATCTTTCAAGTGCTTTTTCTTCAGAACCTTTGAAATGAAGAACAAATTAAACATTAAGAATAAAACTTTCAAGAAAAGAACAAACACAGGCATATTTAACTGAAGAGGCAAGTCTGGAATCAACCATAATAGCTATGCTCTTAGCTGACAGTTATGAATAACTAGACCAAGTATGTCAAGCCTGAGAAAAATAACAGTGGTATCAATGATGGAGTCAAGAGAATGGGTTATGAATTTATTATGTCTCAATAACTGGAAAGCAAATTTACTGTGTTCACAAGTGTACAAAGTTGCTTTTTTAACTCCTGTTCCAGCAAAGCCACACCAGAATTAGAGGCAGACTGGGTTATCCCCTTAACCTCCCATCAGCACCACAATGAAAGTCTCACAGAGCAAGACATGCCTACAGATTAAAAAAAAAAAAGCAGGGGTATCTTCTGTAGAATTTAAATTACTAAACCCAAAACATGATCCTCAGGTGCCCGAGTGATATGTGTTTGCCCAGTAAACTACTTCCTAGACTAGAAGTCTAGTCTGCACTTGCAGAATTGCTGCCAAACTTGCCTGAGTTGAGAAACTTGCTACCTGTCCCAGGCCCCAGACTTTGAGATGGCACAACTGCATATTTGCCTACCAAGCCCCTGTAAGGGGACTGATGCATTAGCCAACCTTTACACGAGCCCCCAAATGACACTGACAGCACTGAGTTCGTCGCCAAGATACTAAAGAATTCGAGGCAGTGGCAGAGACAGGGTGTGACTGCTCGCATTTTTTAATGATTAAAACACTCAGGAAAGTGAAAACATAGGCTCACTACCCTGCATAGTCCGCTGCACTCAACTGACTTTGGGGAGAGAGGTATCAACCCCTCCGTACATGAAAACCCAGCACCCAGCCAATTTGAGCTGTATCATTGCACAGAAGACAATTAGCATCTCCCTGCCAGACAAAAAAGGCTTATTCTTTAGGTCTGTGATGTGGAAGGAGAGATGTCCTGGGTTTAACTTATTTCTCCTAACATTGGACAGAATACATAAATAATTGCCATTGCATTTTTAAAATGAAGGTGCACAAACAGTCCATAAAGAAGAAAAAAAAATAGAGCAGGAAATAAACTCATTGCCATAAATAGCTACGAGGAATAGCTCTATTGAGTAGGACAGCACCATAATGTAGTTTTTTGCCAACCAGAGCTAAGTCTGAAGTCAAATAAGAAATACCTCTCCAGAGTTATGAAACTTGAAATGGAAGCTTTGCGTATGGGATGCATACAAGAAAATAACAGGTCAGAGTTGTTGGGGGTTTTTTGCTGCACCCAACCTTTGTTGACCATGCTTTAAATGGAAATGCACTCGCCTCCAACAGCCTTACAAGTTGGTGCCATGACTGTTATTTTGCAGGATACTTGGAAATACTACGTATGTAAGCAGAGCAATTGTATTTGCTATGCTGTTAGTTTCTAACAGCAGGTCTGATACATCGGGCTAACTGCTTTTGGATCTATTTTCATTGGCAGGTCTCAGGATATGAAAGGCACAGGCATTTTCATCAAAGTATTAAAAATGGCTGTGTCCACACTACTCCTTCTACTTTTGTAACACATGAGAAAAACACACATACGAAGGAAATCACAAAAATATCAAAACAGGAGAACCAAATGAAAAGGCTAGCAGAATGAAGACCTTCATATAACAGCAGCATGCCTGGAAACAAAATGGACCAAAGTGACAACTAAAGAAAACCATGTTGTTTGGGGGCTTTTTTAAAGTAAAGGTAAGCCATTATTAATAGGAAAAAGAAGTCCAGCAGTGACAACACTTTTCAGTTTTTTGTTGTACAGACACAACTTCTAGCCACTCTGTAAAATGCATTCTCTGGGTTAGCAGAAAATTTCATGAGTATTTGAGTACTCAAAAAAACACATTTCCCACAGCCTCCAACTAAAATAAACAGATCTGAAAATTACAAGACCAGGTAAAATCTTTTAAAAACCTAAATATAACTGAGAAAACAGAGCACAAATGTGTTACATTTTTTGTATCTAACTCTGTATTTTTACATAAGGATCAAAATATTTTTTCCTCAAGTCAGTTCCTAAAAGCATCACGATTGTGTTACAAGCTACAAAGATACGCTGTTGCTGCTACAGGATAATCCCCTGACAAAAACCAGGTAACAAACGTATTTAAACTCGGAATAGTTTTTTGAAGACATTGAGAGACAGACTTCTTTATTTTCCTGATGCCCTTCCAGTGAAGGTAAAGCTCGCTAACTTCCCACACCCTGCCATAATAAATGACTGTGTCCCAGGGACCTATAAAACCAGTAGCCAATATCAAAGCAAGCTGAAGGCTTCTCAGCAGAATAGAGACTATTCTTGGTTTTAGTCATGGCAGAGAGAAAGTGGGCAAGGAATCACCAGACACCACTGTTCTTTGGTTGGGGCTGGTGGCTGCTTTATCTCCTCCCTCAGTAACTTTCAGCTGTTCCCCTGTATATTTTCATTTTTTAAAATTCCAGAAGCCTTGTTTCACTGTCTTCAAGATCTTCTCTCAGTCATGAAAGACCCTGTCTTCTGTGCAAGATCTTTACAGGTCTATGCAAGTGTTGGGCTTGTACACAGGTCATACATACAAATATTATCTAAATAAATAATATTCTAGGTTCTGTAATGAAAGATTCTCTTCCAAAAATCAGGTTCCTTAAAAGAAAAAAAGCCACCAAGAGCAATGACAAAAAAAAAAAAACAACTAAGCAACGCAAGCTCACACTTTTACCTTGCGGTTTTCCCTCTCTCATACTTGCATTTTCTTTCCTCTCTAACTTCACCTAGCAATACAGAACTCTAAGGCAATTCTTTCTTCATTAACACACAAGAGATTTTTTTTAAAAAGTATCACCAAACTGTCTCCTGTTTTAGAAAGATTCTCGTAAAATATTACCACAGATCTTAATTGCAGGGCCCTCAGTATTTAATGACAATATTAGGACCATATTTAGGACTCCTTATAAAACCTAAAGATGTGTGATTTCTCTTAAATAAACAAACAAACAAACAATATATGGAGAAAGGCAGTCACCTGAAATTCCCTGTATTTCTTTGTGTCTCTCATTGTGCATGGCCTAGTTCTACTGAAAGCCGAATTCGGTAACAGCTGACAGTCTACAAAGCTCCGCTCGGGTCTATGGCACTCACTGGAACATATTTTGTACATGCAAGGAAGTTTCTGTGTAATCAGCTATCATAATCTATAACTACACCAGTCAGTAGGACTGTGCATTATTTATTTTTACAGATTGTTTACAGTTGAATAAAATAATTTGTTAAGTAAACTATTTACAAACTCAAGACTAACAAAACCATGGAAAAAGAACTGGAGCACAGGCACCCTTCACAGAGAGAGGAGCAGGAAAAGAAAAAGAATTGGTTTAAAACAACTTCTGTCCAGGAAGAGAAGAAAAAAATGCCACCTCCCCATCTTCCCTTTAGCTTTTATTTTTCAATTCTGGAAGCTAAAGCACATTAGCAGGTGAGCAGAATTTTGTGAGAAGAGTAAGAGGAAGGTAACAAGCAGGATAAACATATAAAGCTTACAGATTTCAGGAGAGTTTTCATTCAACTTTCTATATGGAGCCAGTATACATATAGAGAGCAACGCCTATTCCTGCTAAGGACTACAGACTGGAAAAGGCCATCAGTTGCACAGAGTGATGGAGCTCAGACCACTGCCTTATAGAATTTACTCCAGTCATTTATAAATACATACTACATGTGAAATTTACCTTAGCTTTTCTCTTTTTTTTAAGCAAAATATATTTTCCTTGATTCTGACAAGCTAAATTTAAAAATGTTGCCAAACTTCAAACTCAGTATGCACATAAAACATTTTATTGATAAAGAACACATAGGTAATTATGCAAACCCCTGGTTCTTTATGCTAGCTTCATAGGATACCTGATAAAAGGGCTTTTTTTATTAATTAAATCTGCAAGCACACACTAAAGCATCCTTACCAGAGCAAATCAATTTGTGTATATGTTGAATGAAAGCAAATTCAATATATAAACACACCACAGAACTGATTTCATGTAAGGCGTTATTATAAGCAGTATGAAAGCATTTTTAAAAGCACTGTAAGAAACATTTTGACAGTGTTCCTTTAAAGATGGGTATGAAGGTTGATAACTTCTCCCAATCCATAGATAGATCCGAACACCATTGCAGTAAAGAGCGCAGAACTGATTTTTTACTTCAGATGTACCAGTAAGATTAAATTGATCCTTGCTCATCGTACCATATAAAAATCAGCAGAAATGCTAAAGAACATGGAAAACCCCAGGGAATCAGCAGAGGAAAAAAGGTCACAGATACATGTAGTTTGAGGAAGAAACAGAAGCCTTCTCCCAAATACCTAAGTGCACCTCCATACCCCCATTCAATGGTTATAAGAAGTTCCTTAAGATATTAAGAGACAGGGGTATGCCAAAGTCAGTATGTTGAAAAGAACAGCTAGCATAGCTGCAGCGCACAGCTTGTGTAGTCTGCTAGAACAGCAACCTACAAAGACAAACCTGATATTCCTACCAATAACTTTGACATTCCTTGCTTTAGAGTATAATATAACAGAAGTTTGTCCTGTTGAACAGGACTGGCAAATTTACAAACCAAAAACACACACGAAGAAAAGGGCAATGTTAACCTCCCGCTCTGCTACCTGACAGCAGCCAGGTGCCCCTTTCAACCCAGCTGCCATCATTGGACCCGCTGACACCACTCTGCCTTCTCATCCATTTGCACAAAACCAAACATTTAGGTTAGGGCTGTAAATATCACGTCCAATAATAACAACAACTAATGAAACTGATTCGGGTTTTTAAGCCTTTACGCACATGCTCATCTGCAGAGGAATCCTTTCCAACCTTGCATCGCTCCTACAGGGTCTAGAAAAGTATGGACGGCTGGAGCTGGCAGGGTGCTGCTCTGCCGGAGCACAGACAGGTGTAACGGCTGCCTCCTCCGCACCCTCTTACGGGCACCACAGCTCACCAGGCTGCCAGCAACGCCTGGTTTTCACTGCCAGGTGAGCGGGGCCTCGCCCCAGCTCCCCACGACAGGCAGTTTGGAGGGGGTCAAAGGGTGGCAGCTACTATAACCAACTCCAGCGGCATGGACAGGTGTCAATCCATGGCCTGAAAACACCAAGCTAGCGCCCTCAGGCTGCAGGGTGCCGGCCCACCGCCCGTTAACACTGCTTACAAGACCACGGACTGCTTTTGGGGTCTATTGAAGGCACACTTAAAACAGTCATGCATGTGTGTATATGTATTTTTATTATTACTCTTTTTTCCAGGAAGAGGGCTGCAAACCCCTTTGCAAGCCCTGGCATACTCTTCCTCGCAACACTGCTGTCAGGGGCGCGGGCAGCTGTTGGCAGCTCGGTTTCCCGCACGCCCCTAACACCGCAGGACACCCGGCCCGCCGCTCCCGCCCGGGGTAGACCCGGCCCATCAGCCGCTCCGAGCTACCGGCCACGCCGACCCGCGGCAGCCCGCCGCTCCCGGGGGTGCGGCCGCCCGGCGCGGAGGGGCGGGAGGGGACACGAACCACCCCGGCCCAAGCAGCCCCTCCCGCCCGCGGGCTCCCCCTACCTGTCCGAGCAGCCGCCAGCGGGCTCTCGCCGCTCCCGCACCGCTCGCCTCGCACCCGCCCGCGGCGGGGCGGCGCGGAGAGCCGGCAGCCTGGGCCATGCGGCAGCGGGGAGCGCGCAAGTCCCCTCCGCGCCCCGGGAGCGCTGCCCCGGCCGGCGGGGAATTGCCGCCGAGCCTCCGGCTGGGGGGGGGGGGAGGGGAGAGAGGGAGGAAATGGGTGGCCATCTTTGTTACGGGCAAGGCTGAGGGGAGAGGCTGTCGAGGAGGCGCGCGGCTCTTCGGGCGCACCGCCGGGGCGGGAGCGCGCCTCAGAACGGGTCGCCTGTGGTTTCCGCGCCCGGGGCAGAAACTGCATGAAACGGGAGTGAGTTGAGGAAGCTGTGCCAGCCTACCGCGTCTGTGCGCCCGGGCGCTGACATCAGCGGTGCTCGCCCGCCGCGGCCGGCTGAAGCGCCCTGCCGCCATCTCGGGTACGGGCAGTTTCGCGAGAGAGCTGGGAGCCGCTCCTGCTCACCTGCCATCTTACCCCGGTCAGCCCCGCCGGAGGGCAGCGGGTCCGGGCCCGGCCGCGGCCCCGGCCGCAGCCCCAGCTGCCACGGCGAGTTCCCCCGGGCGGGCAGCGGGCGCTGCCCGGCCTTGGCGCGGCCTTTCCGCGGCGGTGAGGGGCAGGGCTGGCGGGGAGCGGGGCCGGGGCCGCTTGGCTGGCCCTCGCCCGGGCGGGACCGGGGAAAGGGGCCGCGGGCCGTAAAACACCGGGGCCTTTCCCCGCGCAGAGCTGCCGACCCGTCGGTTTTCCTGCGATGGGGGATCGGCCCTTACTGCCAGGTTACCCTCTTGAGATAAAGTGGTTTTGTTGTTATATGATCCTTACGGGGGGCGGGGGGGAACTTCCCAAAACCGTCCCAGTTTTTGGTTCTTCGACACTGAAAAATGCACTTTCCTTTGTCTTCATTGATAGTTTTCCTAGAGTTAAACTTTCAACTGCCAGGAGCTACGTTTTGGAGTAACATAACAGGTTAATATGCAAGCTAAGCTGTGTGTACCAGTTGTTAAACAGCTTAAGTTTTACTGGTTTTTCACATTTGATTTACCTGATGAATCGGTCTCATTTCTTTGAAAGTTTTACCTTCAGTTTATGTTATGTCTATTTCACATATGTGGTGTAATTTGGGATTTTCAGCAATTTCAGGTTGACTATCAAGAAATGAAGGTTAGGATGTCACGTGTTGGACTACGAAATCTTCTTCAAGGGCTGAGCTTCAGTGTCAGATACTACTTTAAGCATAACCATCTTGAAACAATATGTCTTTATAGTAAAGTAAAACAAAAAAAATGCCACATCCTGGACTGCTCAGGAAGTACATGCACACATAGGACTGTGCCACCTGGAAGCATCCTGCCATGGAGATCCTTTTCCTGCAAGGTATGCTGTTTAAGTACAGACTTAATGTCAGCAACCACCTTGGCACGTTTGTTAAGGAAGCAACCCATATTTTTCCTAAAGGGTTTGAAGCGGGAGGGTAAATACTAGGATTTCAGTTATGTTCAAAGACATAAATTGATGTTCAACTTTACTGTTTTGATGTAAAGCTGTGTTTTGGTTGATCTTCGTGCTGTAGCAATTTTTTAAAAATTGGTATATTCCAGAAAGATTCAGATAAAGTGTCAGGAGAAACCTGCAGGGAGACATCAGCTAGTGTAGAGGCAGTGTCCAAACTGATGGTGGTTAAGTAACCACCGTGAGCTGAATCAACAAAACTTGACCTTTTCCGTGCTGACCAGTAAGTCATGGTTTGCACCATATTAAATACTAAAATATTCTATTGACTTTTCATAATTGTATTCACATGTGATAAACTATAAGGGGTACTTGGATTTATTTCTGTAAGTAAATATTCTGTAAATCTGTGGCAATGTGTCTTGCACAGAGACAGAAAATGGTCTGAAATAATTTTAGATCTGCTGTTCTGTGTATCCAATACTGAGTTTGCTAAAGGTATTATAAAAGCTTACTGCAGTATGACAGCCTGTAAACTGATTTATATGCATAATACATAAATGCTATTTAAAAAGACTGGTATATTATTTTATCTTAAGCATGTTTTCAGATGGATGCGTGGTTATTCTAAAATTTTGACAGTGTTTCTTCAAAAGGTGCCCCAAAGATCATCTTCTTGTAACTTTCTTATTTCTAATCATAATTCAAACAATCCCTAAGTCTGTGTCTGAAATGTAAACAAATGTTTCAAGAACATATGAAGCCTTGATGGATGAGAATGTGTGGTTCTGTTTATTCATTGGCAGTTCACTAACACAGAAAAGCTGGTCTATTACACTGGTTCCAGGATACAAACAAGTGGGTTTCACCTGAAAGGAAGCTGTGCCTGTTCACTTTGGAGCAAATGCTTGCAAAATGGTTGTCATCAAGATCCTCTGCCATCCTCAAAATCTTTCTACATGACTTGTTTTTCCCCAGGTGGGGAGGTGTGCAGCAACTCTAATATATACCTACACTGTGGCCACCAGCGCTGTATAATATTTCCAAATACATACAGTGGGAACTGTTGAAAACAAAAAATTAATAAAGTGTGGAAGTTGCCAAAATAAATTGTGGATGCTAAAATTTTACATAGGCACAGGGTAGATGATACATGTACACCAAAGAGACTTTTTAAAATATCCAGAAACCATATTCAGCTCGGGAATTTCCTGAGTTACCATTGTTGAACTCTGGGGAATATAATCTGTGCTTGTCCCGTTCTTATGCTTCCCTAAATAGCCATTCGTGGCCATCGTGGGGTTTTTGTTCGCTGGCTTCTGGTTTGGGGAATGTTGTGTTCTTACAGCAATTTTTGCAGTGACTGAGGTACAATTAACACATCCTGCAATTTCTTTACCTCGACCAATTACATGGTTGCTCCAGAGCTTCTCTAATGGCTTTCATGGTTTCTTTGACTTGTGCTTCTGACTTGATCTTCTAAGCTAGAGGTACTGTTGGCCTGAACCAGTAATGAATGCTAACATGCTCTCATGAATCATGTGGTTTACTCTCCTAAGGAGTTTGGGAACTGGAGCAGATAGTTTCTCCTCCTCTCAAAGTCTACTCATAACATTCACATTTTAGATAGCATGCATTTACGAAGACAAAACAGGAGCAAGCCATCAGTTCTTGATGTGAAGTGAGGATGGGGTAAAAAGTATATCCTGCTTAGGCACATTCACATAACATATTGGATGTTATAAAATGCTAGTTTATGTGATCTGTGCAGTGTTATGTACTGTAATATGTGTTGTTAAGCTTGTTATTTGATCAAACAAGATTTTACAGCAAGCAAAAGAAGTA
The DNA here is from genome assembly GCF_963921805.1 of Phalacrocorax carbo. Taxonomy (NCBI): domain Eukaryota; kingdom Metazoa; phylum Chordata; class Aves; order Suliformes; family Phalacrocoracidae; genus Phalacrocorax; species Phalacrocorax carbo. Next base: position 21,078,566 of record NC_087515.1, read on the forward strand.
GCATTGTGCTAGCAATTTTAACACATTAATATTTTTACAAGAGAAGACAGCTTTGTTGGCAGTGAGGTAGCAGTAGTCTGCTCATGGATCGTGGAAAACCAGATCCTTAAGCTTATTCTTTATTAAATTGTTGCAGAACCCATATCAGTTCACTGCTTCACTTCATTCTGCACCTTATGAACATGTATACTAACACCTTTGAGGAGACAGAGCAAGAATCTGAACAAACTGTGAGGACTCCTAGGTACAGGGACAGAGGTGTGGGTGGCATCGGTGATAGGAAAGGAAATGAGAAATTATACTCTTAAGACAGGAAAATTATGATAAAACAGTGCTGAAGAAGGAAAATTAACAGGATTCCATAAAAATAAACCAAAAACTAGTTCTACAAAAAGAACAAACATTTTTATAAAATCAATTATGAGCATACATTAATAATACCCTAAATTTTGAAGAGAAGACCTCAATAGATGTGTCAAGTAAAGCACACTTGACAATGCCTCCCTAAAAGATGAGGAAGAATTGAAAAGGAAAACTTATTCCAACTGTGTTTTTTTCTTTTTATGGCACATACTATTGTAATAATGCAAAGTTGGTTTTGGGTCTGTAGCTCAGGAAATATCATTAATACCTCAATATATTCATGCTGGAGAACAGCGTACCGGCTTGTAGCCATTGTTGTCTTTCCTTAGCAGGAAGGAACAAAAATCCCTTCCAAAAGGAAGGAAAATACATCCATAACAACACCAGAGCTTTTGTACAAGAATCTTCTGAAATCAGAACAGGAAAACTGGAATGACATTTCAGCAAGATATAATGCTATGACAGAAAGAATCAAGGAGAAATTAGAAGAATTGCACAAGTATACATTCAATTCAGGAAGCCCAAGGGTAAGTGGCAAAAACTACAAACTCTTCTCATCATTGAGTACAAATAAGAGGCAGTGAAGCCATTCCTGATATAAAATTGTGTTTTACTGATTATTTTATGTTGGTAGTTCTGAGTTTTGAATATTTTAATACTTGTGAATACTAACAGTTATCTGTTTAGAACAGCTTATACCTGTTAGGATAGTGTATTTACGTTAATGTTTCCATAGGCAAAAGCAAGTAAAGATAAAATAATCATCTGACTTTTTGATAAAGAATACAAGACGTTGTAAGTTACAAGAGCAATCTGAGGTGATCTGAGCCTTTTGTTAAATTTAGAGCAGGTATAGGTGGTTAAGTACCCTAACTTTAAAAGAACCTTTCTGATCCATGCAATTCCTTCTTTATTATCAAATGTATGTGCTATATTCTGTCATTTGTGTATGTTACAATTGTGTTGTACAGAACAATGAATATAGGGATTCTAAGGAAATAGTCTAACTATATGTTGGACTTGAAACATGTTTGTTTTGTATTGAACAGATGAGGTTTGGAGAGAATGTGTACTTTGAAGATAATGGCTGCATTTTTCTTTCAAAAGCAGATGATGGTAAGGGATTTGTCTTCCTCACATGGTATGATTGTTAAAAATGTTGTGCATGTATCAGTGTACTTTTCTTATATTAAAGCCTAATTGCTTTGTTTCTTAAAATGACTGAACTTAAAATACTTTTATAGAATTATTTAATGATTAGTAATTCTGGAATCCTGAATCTGAGAAGATGAGGTAGAGAGTTAGTGAATAGTATGTATTGATACTATGGCAAGGTTCTGGAGAGGAAAAAGATAAGTCACTTCTTCTCAGAGCCCTAACTTAACATTTTAAAAAAAGGAAAAGCACATTCATCCTTTTTTATTTCTGTGGAGGTGAAAAAAAATACTAATTGTATTTAGTAAAAACAATTGTGCTTTAGGTATCTGAACTTTAAAATTCAATACATTTACTAGAAGCCAAGATCTATACTTTTTAAACATTTTAAATAATAGCTATAAGACTTTTTTTTTCTCCTGGAACTGTAAATTTTTTGTTTATTTTTACAAACTGCATTTGCAAATATCTTACAAGACAAGCATTAGGTATTAATAAGTTCCAGTAGTATGCTTGTGAATATTGCAGGCATACTTCTTAAATACAGGTATTGACACCCACCATTCATTTTGACAGTGCCCTAATTACAGGATTTTTTTTTTTTGCTATCTTCTTGTATAGTAGATGAAGGAAATGTTGACATTTTATTCAGTACTGAAGATCTTGGCTTTTCTGATGCCTTTATTCAACGGATCAGAATTTCACCAGATCAGAGATACATGGCTATCAGCTTAAAAAGTGAAAATTCTGAAGAGGCAACCTGCGTTATTATGAAACTTGGTCATTTTCCTGTCATGGAAAAAGTAATTCCAAATGTATTTAGTTTTGGTAAGTTGGTTATAAATATCCTGTGGATCACACCAGCTTTCAGCGCAACATTTTTGTTAGTCTACAAATAATATTAAAATATTTAATTAAAAAAAAAAAAGCAATTGTTTAGATTTAATCCTTATAGCTGTTGAATTGTTTCTTATTTAAGATTCCTTCCACACTGCACAATTACAAGTTATCTGATGTGGATAAAAGTGGCTGCTTTCATGATACAAGTTTTCCTTCATTGTAAAAGCAAGCTCTTATACATGTTTGAGGAGTCATGCGTATCATTCTTCTTATTTAATTCAGTAAGCTTCTTTACAAATGTACTGACAGAACTGTTTGGAATATAAAGATCTTTCTGAGAAATGTTCTAGTTATTAAAGCTTTACAGCTACTACTGAAGTCACTGATATCTGTAGGCACTTGGCTTTGCTGCAGGGTGTGCAAGTGCTACCTACTATTAAGTATTGGCTGGAATTTCAGCCGGACTCTAAGATGTGGGTCACAATTCAGAGCCCACAGAAGTCAGTCAGACTTTGAGTCAGTTCTTTCAGAATACATTAGAGAGCTTTATCTCGCTGTTAAAATAAGCAGAGGTAAACTGAAATGAATGGGAAATCTGTCTTTTTTATAGTATGTTAAAGAATATAGCAGAGAGTGCTATAGTGTGTACACATCTTGTATTTTGGATTACAGTGTTAGATGTCATCAAGTACATACAGTGCATTAAGCAATTTATCTGGGCAGGGCAAGAATTTAAAATGCTAGATAAACTTTCCTAGTTACAGAAATGAACAGTAGCAAGAGTTTAATGTTGTGTTTGCACAATTGAAGTTTATAATGCCTGTTGAAAACCAGGCCTGAAAATTTGCCAGTGACATTTTTCACTGTACTTGATTAGAACATGTATCTAGGTTTGTCTGGAAGAATCAGTACATTTAAGAAACCCAATCCCTGTTGCCTCCATAGGTGTGCCAGATTATGGCACATAATAAGAGTACAAAAAATGGCTGTCAGAATGGTAGAGATTGCCACCATTTTGTAAACTTACTCAGGTGTAAGTGAGGTACTGAGGTATCATGAAGTACAGAGTTACCTCAGTCATGACCCAGAGAATTAAGTCTTACAACCATTTGCAAAGCATATGCTTGTATTGCATGATATGCAATAGCAGGCAGACACGTGAAAGTTATTGAGAACTTATATCTGTGGGTTTTTTAAATGCTAGGCTATAGAAGAACTTAGATTTCCATCCTAAAGGCTTGTCTTCATAGTGAACCCTCAGCTACCTGTTTGCTTTGAAGCCATAGTGCTGTTCTGATAGCAAATTGTTTGCATTACTTGAGTGTGGTACTTCCTTGGATTTTGTACTGAAAATGAGTATTTATTTGTAAAACAGCATACAGTAAATTTTTAAAGCATATGTACTAAACATCGGTCTGGTGGCTGTAGGAGAAGCAGAGATAGCATTAATTTGGCTGGATCAGTCAGATTACTAATGTTCAGAATAGCAAGGTTCCTGTATTTATACGTGTCTAATGTTGGTACACACATGTACAAGCATAGAAAACTGGGGAATTTTTATCTCAGCAGTACCCATGGGGCGCATCTGTCATCACTTTTCCTTAAATGGTTTGCATGCAGTCACTTGCAGTGGTGCAGAGCTCACAGCCTCGTTATTATCTTGCTGACTCCATGTAAACTTCTGTTTTCTCTGCTCAGTTTTAAACAGCCACACATCATCTATTTTCCTGTTACCTGCAGAATCTCCACAGGGTCAAGACCTTCTTGTTCCTGGGCCCTGGAACATTGTCCTCTGCCTTTTTTATTTGTTTGTTGGGTCGGTTTAGTTTGATTTGCTTTAGTTTTTCTAATATATTACAAGGTTCTTGTTCTGTGGGATTCAGAGAAAACATGGAAGGATCTTCCTGTGGCTTACCCCAGCCTCTGGGATGTGGAAATGCTGTCCTCAGTTCCATACCACCTGCAAGCCATCTCTTTCAGCATTGGGTCCAGTGTTCATGGAGCTCTGTTTTCTCTCAGTAATAGTATATACTGTTCCAAATTTGATATGTATTTGTCTTTTTTCCAGAATGGGCTACGAATGATGTTCTGTATTACACAAGTCAGAAGAACCTTAAATGCCAGAATGTGTTTATGACCACTTTCACTAATCAGAAATATACTAAGTTAGTTTATACAGAACAAGATGCAAGGTAATACTTACCTAAAATATAACAACTCCTTTACATATGCTAGAGTATTTTATATGTAAGATATAACTGGTTTGGAAAACAAATTCTTCCATATCATATTCCAAATGGTAGAAGGCATTTTTAAGTTGTGTTCTGCTGTCAGTAGTGCCTTACGTATTCTGAGAATGTGCTCTGATGTGATCAACAGAGATTTAACTTTCTTCTCCTACCTCACAAGTTCAGCTGAGTTTATAAATGTCAAGGTCAGTCTCAGGTCAGGGTGTCCTTTAATGAATGTGTGACAGTTTCATACAGGGTAAATCAGATTGTGGATTTCATTTTGTTTTCTCTGCTATTGATGTCTGATACATCTTTTAAAAAACACAGAAGTTCAGGCTAATCCTTGCTCTGGGTAAGAGATGAGCAAAATCATTACAGGATTCCCAGAGGTAGAACTATTGTTGACTGAATACCCTCTCAATAACCTTTCTTTAAGCAGTGGTTTAGGAAGACAAGAAGGCTCTTGCTAAATTGAGTGCAGAACTCAGTTTTCAGCCATGTAGCATGTAGTAGATTTATACAGCATTCCATATGTTTGTGATTATTCTTAATTCAAGTTACATATTCAGTAAAGAAATTTCAATTATACTTTTCATTAAAAAAAAAAAAAAACCACAAAAAAAATCTGCAGTAGAGCTGGAATAAATAAGATCCTTTTGTTCCAGCTGCATTTGATGCATACTATGGGAAAATCAAGTTGCACTGACCTGACACTTCCCCACAGGGAAACTGTTGGCATAATTCTGAAGGTCATAGTCATTACAGTAAATCTACTAGAAACTTACTCTAAAGGTTCATGTGCTATTGCAGCTCATAACTGAACTCACTTGTTCATCGGAGATGGCAAGACATTCTTTTGTATTGTCATTGAGCAGTTCCATTCTACATCTCACCGGCTCCTTTAGGTGCAATCAATTTAAAAAAAAAAAAAAGCTGAAGATTTCTTGACTTCCTTAAAAAAAAAAGCTACAAAGACAAAAAAAAACTGTGATAGCAAGGTCAGAGTCCTTAGGGAGAAGTGTAACCTGCATTTCAGCTTGACTGTCTTAGATGTAAGGTCAGCAGAGCTGAACTGTTGGAATCTCTACTGTGCAGTGTCGCGCTCTTGCCAAATTCATGTGCATTAGAGAGGCAGGAGGCTGATTCCTTACAGACTTTGGATCCCCTGCTGTGCCTGTCCTCCTACAGATGTCAAGAAGGTGCAATTAGAAAAAACAATAGTACCAAAACAATTGGAGTTCTTCCACCTGCAAATAATTAAGGGCACTGAAAATGCTATCTAAAGCATCCTTTCCTTCACCAGTCAAATAGTTTGAAGTCTAGGGGGATCATTATTGCAGTTATGTATCTGATCTGTATAATGCAGATTACGGTAGTCAGCCCTGCAATTTCTTGATGAAATCTTCTGGATCTTTGTGTTAGACAGTTTTGCTTTTAGAGACATGCAGTTGTAAAGATTCAAAATGGCAAAGAAACTGCTCTGTCCCGACTCCTGACATTCCAGTTGATTAGGATAAGTCATAGAAATTTGATTCAGAATTTCAGCTTGAACTTGTCTAATATTAGCATCCAGCCACTGGTTATCATTCTATTTTCTGTTTCTAGGTTTTAGAAGCATTTAAAACTAGTAGATAGTTCCTGGTTTCTTAGATGGTTCCAAAACCAGTTCCTTCTTTCCAGCTTTATCACTCCAGCACAGTCCGTCTTGTCTCGTACAGGCCTCTCTACTTTCTTTAAAAAACAGTCTTTTTTGTCTTACTTGCTTCAGACAAAGTTAGGTCAGTAAGACTTAGGCTTTTGATCAATTTATCTTTATAATAGCTCCTATTTTTCTTTTGTTACTGCTGATCCCACATGATGTCCTTTATTAGTTTCAATTATTTAATTTTATTATTTTTTTTAAAACAGGTTTACAAGCTCAATAAAATGTTCTAGGTTTTGCCAGAATTTTAAACATCAATGTTTAAACATCAATGAACTTCCAGTCTTTCTCAGTGATACAAAAGCCTGGATTCAGTTGAGCAACAACTGAACTGCTTTCCATGCAGATTTCAGGTGCCACAAGATTGTGGATAAATGCAGCAGTTGGTTTGGGAGCCAAGTAGTCTGGAATTTCTGCAGCTTACTTACAGGCATGCCTTTTCCTACCTTGCAGATAGAAGCCCATGATTCTGAAATAACCCATGTATTTTGAAAATACTAATCAAGTTTAAGCTTTTTTTTGGTGTTTTGTTTGTTGCTTTTTAAAATCATTTCTTACAGATTCTTTGTGGACATATATTGCACAAAAGACAGGCGTTTTCTCACTATCAACAGCAACAGCAAAACAACCTCGGAAGTCTGGCTGGTTGACTGTAGACATCCTTTTAAGTTACCTGCTCTTGTACAAGCACGAACAAAAGGGGTCATTTACCACATTGAGCACAGAAATGATGAGTTATATATTCTTACTACATATGGAGAACCTGCAGAATATAAGGTAATTTTAATTGATAGTAAGATTCATAGGATTCACTAAGATACCTGTTATAGATCATATAGAAAGAGTAAGGCTGGCTTTTAATTCTGTTCTTCACAGCTTACTGAAATAATGTAAGAGAATTAGACAGAGCGCTGCATAGATTGAAAGGATGATAGCAGTACATGGAATCTCACCTGTAGCATGCCAATTTGATTATAACTCCTTTGGCAACATGAAGAAATTAGTATGCTTTAACAGTCATTTCCCCTATGTTAAAATTTAAGTTAGTCATCTCGGTCTATATAACCAAACCACTTACAGTTCTGCAGGCCACACTGAAAGCACTTACTGCATTAAAATCTTCTGTAGATTAATCTATGAGAATTGACCTTACTTTTCCAAATGTTACTGAATTGTTCTTCCATTTTTCCAAGTAAATGGAGTTTAAAAACCTCAATCTTTAGTCAGGCAAAACCCCCAATGCAAACCAATAATTTTTTGCCATACGTCTGTACATCTCATTTGTCCCTCTTACTACATCTTAGTAATGCGAGGTTGTTTTTTGGTTTTGTAGTTGATGAAGGCACCAGTAGCTTCCAGTGGTGTGGAGAACTGGCAGTTAGTTTATGCCCTGGAGGAGAAAACCAAGATAGTAGACTTGGAGATGTTCAGTGATCACTGTATTATGTTCCTGAAGAATGCTGGTCATCTTTACTTAACTGTGATTTCTTTTGTTTCACATTCAGTTCAGTCAATAAAGGTATGTTTTAGCTCGGCTTAAGCAGCATAATATTTTTCCAGCACTATTTCTCTTTTTTTAACATAACATTATAATGAAAGCAAAGATAAATTCCAAGAATAGAAGTAGTTTGGAAACAATTAAGACCGCCAAGTTTGTCATTATGGCTAATTCTATTACCTGTGGCTGTTCTTCAGGATTTCGTGTGGTGGCTTATTGTAGCACTTATAAAGTTAGAGAGCAGCTATCCTCCGAGTTAGTTCTTTCTTCAACTTTTTACCATCAAGCTCTCCACAATACGGCTGATTTCTAACATAAAATAGGACTTGATTCCCTAAACACTCTACCTAGTTTTACTGGGCCTTTTTTTGGTTACACTCATCAATGTAAGCAAGGAAATAAGCCAGTCCCTCCCACAGTAGAAAGATTAGAACATTCAGAAGACAAATATGGACACTGTCCCGTAATAAATGGGAATAGTTGAGACTGCAGGCAATTTGTGCAAAGTACTTCTTCCTTCCTCTAGTTGTTGCTAAATACTTGTGGATTAAAAACAAAATTACTCAGTTCAAAACCATGATTTCTGGAGACCATTCAGACGAAGTATTTGATTGATTTGTTTGCCTGAAAAATACAATCTGAACTACCTGCAAATTTATTGCAACAAGCTACCAATGCTGCATTCTATAAAACTGCTACAGAAAAAGGTTTTCAACAAAGTATGCTGTATGGTCTCTGAAACCTTAATTTTTAAAAATTGTTGTAGTTTGTTTATTCAGAAAAGATCTGTAGTTACTCTGGAGAACTTGGACTTTTGCTGCCATTTCAGAAGTCTCTAGCAACCTAACCCAAGTAAGCAGTGGCCTGGCATAGTGTTTGACTATGTCCCTACTGTTCCTGAAGAATGAATCTTGATTTCTTTTATTCTTAGCAGAGTTAAAAATCTTAAATATAATAGCAGTAAGTGTCTGAGGGTGAATGTGCCAGGAAAAGGTTTTGTTCTTCACAATGGCTGGCACTAGGAACAAAGTTAAGAGGCAGGGGTTTTCAGTGGCTTAGCATTACTGAGCTAACTCACAGCAAAAGCATAACTACTGACATGGACTTGGCTGTATAACATGGTGAAGTAGGACTGGAAATCAGAGGGGAAATAGGATCTAAAAAATAAAAACAATGCAGAATAATTTCAAAGAATGTTTTAACTTAAAAAAAAATCTGCACTAATGCCCATTTTAAACTGAATTTGGATTTAACTTTTTTATTTCATTGTTCAACTTGATCCAGTGGCCTTAGGGGAAAAGTTTGGCAGTGTCTTTCATTTTTTTGACCGTTTCATTGCTGAATTTAAAAGAAATACCGATTGTGCTACACACAAACTGAAGATAATTAGCTTGATATTAAAAATCTTTTCCTCTGAAGGACACGCTAGGTAAAATTTGCAGAAGCAGCGTAAGGATCTCACTTGAAATGCTGTGTTTTCTCAGCTACCTACATGGGCCTGTGAATTTGAATTGGAATCTCATCCTGAACATACCACCAGCACTTGCTATTTTCAGCTCACCTCCCCAGTACACCCCCCTAAGCGTTTTGCATATTCATTTAAAGAAAATAATCTCATTGAACAAGCTGTGCAAGAGGTACCAATTATTACGAAATGTCACACTACACGTTTACTAGCTAAAAGCAAGGTAAGATTTTTCAGTCCTTTTCCCATTCCCTTTATTCTTCCCTTTCTCCCCACCCATTTAAAGAAAATGCATTTGGCAGGGAATAGAGATTAAAAAATGTAAAGAGCAGTTGGCGCTATAGTTACTAAACAGTGGGTGTTTTCTTCAGTGCTATAGAGAAGAACAAAAAAGAGTCATGATAAGATTTTTTTTTTTCCATTAACCTGGGTATGCTAGAGGAGATTACAGTACATGATGAGTCAAAAATCTTAGTATAGTATAACTTAGAATTCCTACTTCATGTATGGTATCATACTCTCCATGATAAATGAAAAAGGAGCCAGCTGTTGAGAAGAACACCTCATAACCAGCTGCACAGTATAGATCAAGAAAGGAAAGTTTTAACAGCCTGAGTTTAAAAAATTGGAGATGTTAATAAAGAGTTTGTGCTGCAGTAAGTGGTAAACTATTTTGTTAATAATAGGTATTCTTGCTGTTAAAGGGGGAAGGAAGACTTGGGTGCTTTGGTAGTTTAAAAACTCCTCAGGTGTTGCACTTAAATGAATTTTATACTCTGCGTCCGTAAGCCTGCACAGCAGAGGTTCAGTCTCTTGCTTTATTTTTCAAGAGTGCTTTGTACATTCTAAGTGAAAAAAATTACTGTAATCAGAAAAACACGTTTTAAAATAAATAATTGAAGTTTTCATTGCCATGTGTCATTGAGATTTCTGAAATGTCCTTTATTGTAAAATACTCCTTCATTTCCAGGACGAAACTTTGGTGCCAATTACAGTTTTTCATAATATGAATTCTAAAGAGCTACACAGGAAACCACTTCTAGTTCATGTATATGGAGCTTATGGCATAGATTTGAACATGAGCTTTAAAGAAGAGAAGCTGATGTTAATTGAAGAGGGCTGGATATTAGCATATTGCCATGTTAGGTAAGTCAAATATAAAATGGAACTAAGATTTTAATCTGTGGGATATAGAGATATTTTTTGATATGCAACTGAACAGGTACAGAAATATTTTTTTCATATACTTATACCTAATTCTTCATGCTTTTCACTTCCATCTCGTTTTAGGTCTTTTTTTAAAGTAGTTCTTAACAAAAAGATAAATTTACCTCAGAAAAAAATAAATTATACTTTCAAGACCATATCTTGTATTTAGATTTCTTAAATCAACACGATGGTTCTAGCTTTTGAAGTCTCATTACTTCTTGTCTCATCTTTGCTCAAGAAAAATTTTGATAACAAGTTCAAATTGCCATGACATGCTACCTCCCTCTCTTTCCAAGAGCATTGTATACTAACGTTCAGTCTGCATCTTCTGAAAGCCACTTGCCTTGTACAGCAACAACTAAGCATTTAACCTATGCCTCTTGTTCCTTTATAGGCTAAATCCTCTGCCTCCAGTTTAGCTATAAAGCTACTGGTTTTATAAAACCACTAGGTAGAACATGCTTCACATTTTCATTGAGATAGTAATTCAGTAGATAAAGAAAATAACAAAAGAATCCCTTCAGGGACAGGAAGGAAGGGGGAGAACAAGCAATTGTTTGAAATACCAGTTCCAAAACAAATTCAGCATATGAATATATTCAGGTTGATATATTCAGTGGCAAGCATTGTTCTGTTCCTTCCTCCTGTCCCAGTGAGTGTCCTAAGATGCAAGTCAGTCCTAGATGAAGATGAATTCTTCATCCAGAGATGATGAATTGTGGCAGACTAATCAGTTAATTCGTTTTAAACTTGAAACCTGAATAAGGAAACTTCAGGTGGCTTAGAACCAAAAGTGTAGTTGTGTAGAAAAGAACATAAATTTTAAAATTCAGTATTACAAAATACAACATTTCAAGTAGCATTTGAAATTCACAAACTAGGAAAAAAAGACAACTTTCTAATGCTGCCAGAATTTAAGCTACGCAGAGAGAAATCCCGAGAGTCTCAGTGTGGAGCTGAGAAATGCTGTTTTACTGTTTTTAATAAATGCTAGTGTTGGTGATATAAGTTTTGAAAATTTTTTAGTTATTTTAATAGTTTCCTTTATAAAAAGATAATATTAGTGTCTGATTTTGTATTGCCTACAATGACAGTGTCATCTCCTAAAGTGGTGCTTTTCCTGTGAGTTCCAGGACACAAGCACACAAGGGCACAGAGTGCCCTTATGCAGTTGGGATTTTCACTAATCATCATGCACAGATATTTTTTTTTGCTTGCACGTTGTGTATTTCAGATGTAAAGGAGGGTAAAAGCAAGAATAGCGGAAAGAAGAGTTAATTGGGAAGGCAAACTACAGTCTTGCAATTCCATGGCTGCTCCTGTCCTTTCATTATCTGAAGCTTTGCCATGTAATGGTTTCCAAAGAGATTTCAACTTGAATTACTTTAAATTTCAGGGGTGGAGGAGAGCTAGGCCTTAGCTGGCACAAAGATGGATGTCAGTATAATAAACTCAAAGGTCTCCATGACCTTAAGGCTTGCATCATGCTGCTGCACGAACTAGGATTTTCTCAGCCAAAATACACAGCGCTAGTAGCTGCCAGTGCTGGAGGAGCTCTTGCAGGAGCCCTGTGCAACACTGATCCAGAACTTATCAGAGCCATGGTTTTACAGGTGAGGTGCTGCAGACCTTTTATGGATTATGATGTTGAACTGTATCTTCTGTTTCATTCTACCAGTTTCAGAATTGGAAACATTCCAATTCAGAATTCACTTTCCTCATTTGTTGGAAAAAACCTTGACCTAGGCATTTGAGGTCCTGTGTGCTATTTGCTAACTTTGGGTTTGTTTTTTTTTTTCTTTTTTGTTTATAATAACTTCTAAGGCTCCTTTTGTAGATGTTCTAAACACAATGATGCAAACTCATCTTCCACTGACAATTGAAGAACAGGAAGAATGGGGAAATCCATTAGCAGATGAAACATGTATGGAGTATATCAAAAGCTATTGTCCATACCAGAATATTAAGACACAGGTAAAACTATGCTTTCTGTGTGGAATACTACAGTAATAAAGTATAGCAGTTCATAAGAAAACAAAAAGTGGATAACTGGAAATTAAAAAAAAGTCTGTTTTACCTTTTCAGTGCTTTAAATCCCAGTATTTTAGAATTGTCTTAGCTGCTGCTTTGTGTTAAAATGAATCATCAATACAAATATAAACTATTTCAGTAATAATCTTAGCAATATTTGGAGTCATAAGTGACTACTGAAATTAACCAAACAACTTCCCCTAAATAATCAATAGATTTCAGAAACTGTTTTTGTTATAGGACTGGCAGGAAGTAATAGTTTATTCTGTCGTATAACAAGCCTCAACATGTAAAATACTTTCTCATTTTGTGAGGGGTTTCTGTTGTTCTACTGGGTTTTGCAGAGTTTGTCACAGGAAGGAAGTATTTTCCACTATTCAATACCTTTTCAAGGGCAAACAATGAAATGGAAGAGGAGCTATAGCTTTGACATTGTCATCTCAGAGAAATCTTCCTTTATTTGAAGTAATGTGTTACCTGTGTTGCATGGCTTCATTAAGTATATATATGTATGTATATAAAAACAACTACTTCTTATGCATAGAAAGATTGTAAAAGTAAACCTCAACTACCGTTCTAAGGTGAACCGTTCCATGATCATGACTCCCCTTTTCTTGTAATCATCAGCAAGCAGACACGTATCAAACCTTTACCACTGTGGAGAGGATGTTTTTGATTGTTTTTTGCAAGTAGATGAATGTGAAGTAATTTTTCAGACCAGACTACTTTGTGCAGTTGGAGTGATGGAAGTGCTTTTTTTAAGAGCAGGTAGTTACATAATAGATGTGGTTTTAGGTAAGCTCTAACAAGCAGTACAGTAAGATAAATAGAGAAGAATTTGTTACACACTTTATGAGAAAAATCAGTTGTCATGTATTTAACTGGTTTTGTATTTTACTCTCAGTATTATCCTTCAGTTTTTATCACGGCATATGAAAATGATCAACGGATACCACTAACCGGAGTTCTACGATATGTTCAGAAACTTAGAAAGGCTGCACTAGATCACGCCAAGAGAACAAGTAAGAAAGGTAAGAATAAGAATATTACAGATACATGCAGCCAACTAAACCAGAGTATTAGTAGTCACGTAATTAAACATAAATATTGACTTCTCCTTAAATGTATTCATTTGTACAACATGATCCAGTATATAAAGCTCTGAAGTGATTTCCGTTATCTGCAAAGATGAGATGTGCTGTCATGCTGACAAATAGATAAATCTTAGCTCCTAAAATGCACTCTCCAGAGCCTTACGAGGGAGCAGATATCTCTGTTGTAAACCTCCCTGAAAATAGCTAAACACATATGTGTTAAATATTAATAGTGACAAACCACAACAGGCTCAGGAAAACACCAAGAATAAAAAAAAAAAAGACTGGGAGAATACGAGTTGGGCACATTCTTTCCTGGGCCTCAAAACATATGGCAACTGTTGGGCACGGCTAGGTGAACCCATACTGTCTAGTCCAGCTAGTGATACGGTCAGACCACAGTCCTCAACAATACATGGATAAAAATCTTTATTCATGCTGCTCCATAAAACACTACTTTTCCCAGTTTGCTAAAACTGCAGGTGCTAGTCCAAGTTAGAATGACAACCTTGCCAAGTCATAGATGCTTTTATACCTGAAACTTAACACTAGCTTTGGGACTGTTTCCAGCAAAAGGTACATTCAAGCCGTATTATTTTCTAGTACCATCTAATCTGGGGAGAGGTTTTTACCATCAGTACCAAAACAGATCTTGAATTAGCTCTTTTAAATTTCAGTATGCCCATCTCTGCTAGCAGCACAACTGCAATAGTTGAGAAAGGATAGCCGATGCTGCAATTGCTGTTGCAGTCTGCTCAGAAAGAAAAAGCACATCTTTCCAGAAAGACACAGAGAGAACAAACACGCTAAATATATAAATATTTTTCAAATACGTAGTTAATAGAAATACAAATAGTTCATCCAGCAAGCCCCTCCGGTACTTTTTTTCCTTGAGGCACAGCAGAAATTCTGTCAGAACAGAAGACAGAATTATCCATCCCTAAACAACTCACATCCCCGCTTACCTTTTTCCTCATTCATTCAATGTCAAGTGATTGCTAGCTTCATTGTTCCAGGAAATTGGATCCCTAATATCATCTTAGACATCCAGGCAAATGGCAGTCATTGTGATTCATCTTGGGAGAATTCACTGAATGAGGTATGTTCCTTTTATTGCACACATCCCTAACATGTTGGAGGGAGGTGTCCCCTCAATTGATACTTCAACCATAGTAGTTCATTCAGTCATCGAACATATCTTTGAAGTATTAAAAGAAAAAAAAACCCACCCTTCTGGAATTAAGATTGCTCTTGCAACATTTCATACATTTTGCAAGAGCAACTGCTGGTTTTATGTATATATACACACACACAAAATTGTATATATTGATACATATTTTTATATATATATACACATATAAAGAGCCAGTGACAGAGTCAGATCATTGAACCTCATTGTGCTTTAAGCCTCAAAGTAGTGTTAAACTCCCACTGTAATGTGCTGAGAGATTTGAATGAAAGGTTCCAAGTTGCACAAAAGATTGTTCCAGCAGGAAAAGTCTTGCACTGTAGAGTATTAAGTGCTTAAAATTGTCATACTGGCTATTTACTTCTATCTTCCCCATGAGTAAAACGTATATGATGGGTTTGATCTTTGTATTTTGAAATGCATGATCTGTACTATCAAAGGACGCCACTACAATTAGGTTTCAACATTTTACACTTTGTACAAGCGTGCATGCTAAAAGCAACAGACTCCCAAGACCTGCCACATTGTTACTGATGTCTCAGACTAATAAAAATTTGTATCCAGCTGTGATACTGTTAATTTTAACAAATCCTAACAAATGTTGTTTGGTTGCTGTGGCAGTTATTGCCAAAATGAATTCTTTCAGGAAAAGCCTTGTTCTGTGTTAGGGCAAGGTATTGCTTAGCATTAGTATGGGAAAGACAGACAATTAGAATAGCTGTGCAAGAACATGAAGGCTTATAGGGCAAAGAATTGTTTTATTTTGTAATAAAATATTTTCATTATTTTAGGTTGCGAGACACCTTGCTTTTCTGAACAAAGAACTTGAGGAAGCATGCCATCTCCACCATCATACGAAATCTTGCAAATAGCTAATAAACACCTTGAAGACCTGAAGAACTTCAGGTCAGATTTTCATTTATATGAAAAGTGAACAGGTTCTCCAGAGGATCTCTCCTCTTGGATCACTGCTTTATGGGCATAAGCAGACAAGAAGTTAAAAGTTGGGAGCGGCATTGGCTTATAAACATACAAACTAAAAGCTGAATTTCTCCCCTGCCAGACAGTACAGCAGTAGCCACCTGTATTAATTGATTTGTTCAGTACAGTTCTGTTCACATAAGCAAGCAGTGCAGCACTATACAACTGGAGTTTAAACACAACAGTTGGTGCTTAAAGCCTAGCATGTGAAAGCATGCACTTTGTACAGGCAGCCTTTCCAGTCTAAGACCTCTCTTCCAAGACCACATTTTACACAAGGCAATAAAACTCACAAGAAGTATTTGATTTAAAAGTCTCACTAGGGTCTTTAAAACTAATCCACATACACAGGTGATGATGACGATTGCCCTTCATAGCTGCACAGCAGTGCTAATCTACTGATCATATGGTGGGATTGAACAAACTGCAAAGAAGAAACGGACTCTCAAGAACAGGAATTTTCGCAGAACTCTCATCTGAGTAGATTAAAAATCTTGTCGTTACCTTAACTAGCATAGTAACCTTAAAAAGGATGTGCCAAAGTCCCTCCAGAAGACAAGATGAATACCCCAGAGGAGATGCCGGAGTTCCTCCAGAGGGTAACACAGAAAGAACGCCCCACTAGAGCAGCCTGATCCATGGCTTAGGTGACCTCCGAGCAAGGCAAAAAACTGCTATGCATTGCTTGTTAAGATAGCTGCATGGTGCACACCTAGGAACAGCAACTGGTACAAGCAATTGGTGGAAAATACACTACGTGGCCATAAGGTCCTCAAACCAAAACATCGTTCCCCAGAGCATCCCCATGCCCAAAACAGACTGTACCAAGTCAAATGTTTAGCCTTCCTTTGTGTCACGTAAGCCACTGTAGGTGCCCCAAATGCAAATCAGCACATGTGAACAAGTGTGACATGCAGTAGAGCTGGTTCAGTTGCTTACTGTGAATTAACATGTGCACCCCTTACCTCAACCTTAGGGTAGAAAAAGAAATAAGAGAATGCAAAATGGCTTCTAACTCAGTGGGCGGGGGGGCAGAGGAGTGGTGTGTGAATCAACTGGAAATACAGTCCTGAGTGTAGATTTAGACATATTAGCGATATTTTGTAACGTTGAGGATAATCAGAGCTGTTAGAATTGAGAGAAGAGGTAAGCCATCACAACTTTAGTATTGCTTTTACCTATTGTAACAAATATAGGGCCATCCCTTTAGAATAAGTTTTAGATATTGACAGACATTTAAAAAGTTACTATGAACTGCCACAGGCTGTCAATTCCACAGGAGCTCTTAATGACTAGCTATGGTCAGGGGCAGCACCCAGAAAGCAACTGTTCTCTTTCCGTCACAAAAATACACACACGTAAAGTGGACAGTTTTTTAGGACAGGTTTACTTTTCACAGACCCTAAGGGAGAGTTTTCATCACCAATACAGATGTAAGACAATTAGGTATCTTTTATTTTTCAGGATGTTGGTTTTGTACACAAAGTTTTAAAAGCCAAAGAAAGCTGAAAATTTCCTGGAAACCAGCATTTTTCTAAATTAACCTGAAGACTTGCTAGCTTGCTTATTCTACTCCTGCACTTAACAGTTCACATAAAGTAAATTGAAGGCACTGGAGTAACAAGCTTTTTCTGCCACAAAACAATTTCCTTGAAAAGATTCCATAGTATGAACAGGCTGTGCTGTTTTATATTCAAGGACCAGGCCTTCTCCCATTTCTGTTTTAATTAGTTTGGTATTGACAGCTTTACCAGCATTGCTAAAATTAGTACTTAGCCTTATAATAGCTTCAGACGGAAGGCTAGGAACTACAGCTTTCAGGTCTATTGTCGATTCCTGCCCAAAATTGAGAACCATCATAAAGACTCTGTCTAACCCATCCAACTCCCTCACATACACAAAAATATTACTGTCATTCCAGATGTAGCACATCCACCCCCGATGAATGGGTAGCTCATCATTGCGAAGTGAAATTAGCTCTCTGTACAAATTCAGGGTTGAGTTGGACCAGGTCATCTGGATCTGCAACAGTCAGCATTATCAGGGTCATTTCTTCACACTGATTGTAAATATTACTTACCCCTCACACCCATGAGCCTGCTGAGAACACACCTATTAGAATTGCGTTTTGACAGTTACCTCTCTTCAAATTCGCCTACAAATTCCACCGAAAATCTGCTTTTTCCTCCTGCACTTCCTCGACATTTGTGGAGTGGCAGAGACAGAGGTTATTAGGCAGGAGAGAATTTCCCCAGCTCTGACACTGTTTCTTCCTCCCACAGGTTTCTTGTAGTACCATTTATTCAGGAGAAAGCTACAGCCATTCAAAGTTTGATACTGAACTTTTTCCACTGAGTTTATTCTACTGAAGTCACAGGGTTTGTTTTCTGCTTTATTTTTCCTGTCTTTGATTTATTTTTTTTCTGTATTCAATTCTGGTCAGCACTGTAGATCAGCAAAACCTGTGATTCACTAACCAACTGACTTGAAAAAAAATTTATTTGCTTATGTTAAAGATGGTCCATGTTAAGTTCTTTTTACAAGGCCAGTGCTTTCTATAGTAATAGAAGTGAAAAAGAGACCAGATGACCAGATTTCAATTTAATGTTAATATCCTTTTAGTAATTGTAAAGGGCCAAATTGCCACATCTACATTTTAATTGCAGTTGCCCTGCTTAAATGAATGTAGATGAAGTAGACTTGCTGCTCATGCAAGAATTTCCTATTCTAATAAAGTTTGTTAGGATTCACTGCCTTTTTATTTTCCTCCCTTGAGTTTGTTCTTACTAGCTACACTACCAATTCCCACTAAGTAAAGAAGTCAGAGCGAAATAGATATATTAAAATATTTTCAAACCATTAGAGTTAGTCACACATACAGATACCTACTTCAACATTTACACTTTGATAGTCAGAGTTAACAGGTAACCAGCTACTGTTGCCTTCAGTAAAACCAGCATTAACTTTGCCATCCCACTGCATGGGGGATTTCTCTGGAAAGGTTGCCTAGAAAAAAAAGTGGTGTCAGAGCCATTACCAAGGAGTTACTTGTTTTGATTAGCATGTTAGAAAGTTATCCCTTAAATAGCAGGTTCTTATATCTTCCAAACAATCACCATTTCAGTATTGCTTTCTTTGGATTAAGTTAAAATTTAATTAGGAGGATTTAATCCTGCTCCAAATTTAAAGAGAAAATAAAAAGCGAGAGAGTTCCTGAAATGGCAGAGAACAGTGGGTCTCGTGGATACAGCATCACTGGGCAAAATGCGGAATTCCCAAATGACTCTGCTAGAGTTGTCTCCCCTTGTGACAGATAGCTGTCATTAGTAAACTTTCATCCAACCAGGATATTCTGATAAACATCCAGACTTGCAGTGAGTGAGTATATGAGGTAAGGAGTCTTTAAGAAAACATGCTGTTACAACAACTGGCAAATGCTATTCAGTGTCTGTTCTTTTGAGGCCATCACACTTTCCACCTTGGAACATTTCAAGCTCATATTTGCAAGAGGTACAATTTGGACAGGATTAATTGTGTTAGACAGAATTATTTCCAAGAGCAAAAACTATTGAATACCAGCTTTTAGCTGATTAAAGTGTCGATGTAAAAACTCTGCAGTTCTCATTTTGAAGGATTCTGAAAAAATCTAAAAAAGCTTCCTCATGGCTGTTGAAGAGCTTGCCAAAAGATCTGACACTTAAGTTTAATGATACAAGTGGGCATAAAATATTTTGCACATACTTTGTTTGTTTTCCACTAAAACTGTTTTTCATAGAAAGGCTACTTTTCAATACAATCTGTCAGAATAGCCGCTCAACAAAAGAAATTGTCACTTTGCTTTGTTACATTATAAAAAAAAGGGTTTCTCCTTTTAGCATGTTCTGAAAAGCAGGGGGGGGAAAATCCAAAATTTTCAATGCTGGTAACACTCCCTTTCATCCATACCTCTTTGAGCTTCTCCTGAAGTGTTTCAAACACTGGGGCTAAAAACTATACCCTGAGCAAACACTCTCCATCTTTCCAAGACACCCATTGATCGGGGATTCTTCCTCTCCAGACTGAAGAGTTGTTTTGTGTTGTTACAAAGCTGTGAGCCACAGGGTAGCCACTAAAAGAGTAAAGCCTGAGGAGCTGTGCTGGTTTTGGCTGGGACAGAGTTAATTTTCTTCACAGTACCTAGTATGGGGCTGCGTTTGGATTTGTGCTGGAAACAGTGTTGATAACACAGGGATGTGTTTGTTACTGCTGAGCAGCGCTTACACAGAGTCAAGGCCTTCTCTGCTCCTCACCCTACCCCACCAGTGAGTAGGCTGGGGGTACACAAGAAGCTGGGAGGGGACACGGCTGGGACAGCTGACCCCAACTGACCAAAGGGATATCCCACACCATATGTCATCATGCTCAGCATATAAAGCTGGGGGAAAGAGGAGGAAGGGGAGGGACATTCAGAGTTACGGGGTTTGTCTTCCCAAGTAACCGTTACGCGTGATGGAGCCCTGCTTTCCTGGAGATGGCTGAACACCTGCCTACCCATGGGAAGCAGTGAATTAATTTCTTGGTTTGCTTTGCTTGCATGTGCAGCTTTTGCTTTACCGATGAGACTGTCTTTATGTCAGCCATGAGTTTTCTGTATTTTACTCTTCTGATTCTCTCCCCCATCCCACCGGGGGACAGTGAGCAAGCAGGAAGGTGGGGGATGCTCACTTGCCAGCTAGGGTTAAACTACAACAGGAGCCAAGGGCAAGCCACTTTCCTGAAGAGTATCATTCTGTCAGCAGGAATCAGCAGCAGGAAAAACATGCAGGAGGTATTTTGACTTAGGTGTTTCTCAGAGAAAATGAGATTTCCTTTTAAATCAGTGAATCATTTCCCCACATCTGAATGAAACAAACCTGGTGATCATCCTGTGCTTCCTCAAGTACCTCTTTTGCTTTGGTACAAAACTAGCCAGCACTGTTGGTAACATCATGGGAGGCTGTCTTGTTCCCTAGCAGAGGCTTTCCACAGTGAAAACAGCATCTGCCATAGGACCATGTTCTCGTTGTACTCAAAAGTGATCAGAAGAGGCAGAGCTGAGCTGTTCCTTTTGGGCATGACCTTTTCCAGTCAGGCCCATACATCTTGGATAATGAGACACAACGCAAGTCAGGTATGATCATAGAAGGGACAAGAAATTACAGGGGCTGCATGTGAAAACTTTTAAGTTACACAGGTCAGGACAGCGTGAGAGGCACAGACACTGCTTTAATTCCTTGACCTTGAATAAACTTACTGCTGAAAATTTCAGTAATCAAACAAACCAAGTCCTGGGGTGCATCAAGCACTGCACTGCAGCCGGTCAAGGGAGGTGATTGCCCTGCTCTAACTCTGCACTGGTGCGGCCTCACCTCTAGTGCTGTGTGCAGTTTTGGGGTATAAGCTACTAGAGGGTGTCCAGAGAAGGGCCACTAAGTTGGTGTAGGGTTTAGAGGGGAAGCTGTATGAGGAGTGGCTAAGTCACTTGGTTTGTTCAGCCTCCAGGAGACTGAGGGGAGACCTCATGGCAGTCTGCAGCTTCCTCACAAGGGGAGGCAGAGGGGCAGGCACTGATCTCTCCTCTCTGGTGACCCATGGCAGGACCCGAGGGAATGGCAGGAAGATGTGCCAGGGGAGGTTGAGGTTGGATATTAGGAAAAGTCTCTTCACCCAGAGGGTGGTGGAGCACTGGAACAGGCTCCATAGTCACAGCGCCAAGCCTGACACTATTCAAGAAGCACTTTGACAACGCCCTCAGACACATGGTGTGAATTTCAGGGTTGTCCTACACAGGGACAGGAGTTGGACACGATGATCCTTCCAGGTCCTTTCCAACTCAGGACATTCTATGATTCACAAACATCCTGCCATGTGTTACTTGTAGCTATGATCAAGTGAGCTAGGCACCTGGTTCCTAGGCTCAGGTACCTAAATCCTTTATAGAAAGGGATCTAAAGGCAAATCAAAAAGCCTCTGTGACAAGCAAAAGCCACTTCTGCTTGCCACCAGGCAATGCTCAGCAGGGTTTGGTCTGTATACCCACCCCTCTCTGGAGATTTCTTCAGAGCTTGGGCACGGTGTGGAGGGCTGTGGCTTTGGTGCCTTTGCATAGTCAGAGCAAAGCAGCCTGCAGGAGATAGTGACTGTAGCTACGCTCTCATGAACTCTGATTTCTTTTTAAAAAGCAGACAGGAAATAATGGACTTTGCCAGCAATTAGAGTACTTCTGTGGCAGGAAGGAGATAGTGACTCAGTTCCTTTTGCCTCGGATGACTGCAACACACCTCTCATAACCACTAGCCCAGGCCCAGTGGTGGTGCTTGCTGCACTTTCTGCTGAAGTGAAGCAAAGCAACACTGCTGCAAACCATGCAAGACTGATCTGGCGAAGGACAGAAATCAGGGACCACGATTGCAGTTTAGCAGTTCAGACACACATCAGGGCCTTGGTTCTGGTCTCTGGCCTGGCCATTTCTGCCTGCTGCTCAGTGGTTTCGCCATGGCGAACACTGAAAACCATCTAAACAGCGATAAAGACTGGGTTTGTTTAACAAAAGTTCTTGTATTTTTGAAAGTTCTGTTACTTGGAACTAAATCACAGAATCCCAGGTTGGAAGGGACCTCAGGGATCATCTAGTGCAGCCTTCCTAGGTAAGGGCACAATCTAGACAAGATGGCCCAGCACCCTCTCCAGCTGAGTCTTAAGTGTGTCCAAGGTGGTGGAGTCAACCACTTCACAACAACAACAGGATCAGAGTTTATATGTTCTTCACTTACATTTTCTGATGCAATGTTCTCCATGCCTATTTCTTCACCATAGTAAGTTACAGGAGTTCCAGGGAGGGTTAAAAGCAGCATGTTTATAACATTGACGTAGTCCTTCCCAATCCGAGATGAAATCCGAGCAGCATTAGGGCTTCCAACCTGAAGAAAACACCATTCTGTTAAACACACATTATAAAATTCCATGCGTATGTGAAATTGGTTAACTAATTTAACAAGGTAGTAGGGATTTTATCTTTCCCCTCCAGGCCTGTGAGGGCAATTTTTTTTTTTTATCATGGTGCCAGCACAAACTTCTGCGCTAAATAATTCAGCACACAGAAGCCTGGCCAGCAGCACGAGGCAGAAGTGAGGAGAAATGACAAACAACAGCTCTCCATTATTACAGTTCGCTCAGATTTCTGCCATTTTCTCTGCTGTGTGAAGGTGGTGCTTATTTTGAAATGATCTCTTGCACATCCCAGACACGCAAGACCAGCAAGGTTTTAAGTTAACTGCCCTCCGCTACCTGCTTTGTTCTTCCCTGGCCCTGAGAAGTTTCCAGAATTCATTGCATTGAGTCAGTTTGTGGCCAAAGATAATTGTGCCAATCCCATTCTCACTTGTGGTTTAAACCCATGGCCCATACTACATTGGAGACACTGAGGGAGAGACGTGATCATAAAATGCCTTCTGTCACCCTTGCATGGGGAGTGTAACTGGTATGGAAGGGCAGGACAGCCAGCCAGCTGGCCAATGCCAATGACTGACAACAGCAGCTCAGAGTTTCACCTAGATATCTACTATAGATCAGCCATGGGGCCAGGCTGCTGCTGATCCTACTGAAATCAGCGTGCGTGTGTGCAGGTGGTTCTTGTTGCCGTAAGAGGAACTATCACCTATAGGTTTCTATCATTCTATAGAAATAAGCCCTTCCTCTAAGAGTTGGCTTAGAACTCTTACCGCCCAGTTTGGCCATTTTCCTGCAGGCATGTTTTTCATCCACAAGTTGACAGCTTCAAAAATACTGTTGCCTGATAGATTTTTCATATTAATTAGGTTGAAATTGAAGGGAAAGTCTGCTTCTTGGATAAAAGTTGTTCCATAATACATCATTGTCGCTTCAATGTCTTCCTTTTCACCACCATCAGAACCCATAAATCTGCAAAGAAGTACACGAGCACCTTTTTTGGCTCATTCTTGGTTTACACAAAGCAGAAGGAAGCTAGGAATGGTGTTGGACATACTTAGAAAATAACACAGCATTAAGAATTACGTTCGCTTCCCTCCTCCCCATCAAAAAAGATTAATACAGAGAAACAATATTTTGTAAAGTGGACAAGGAAAAATATTTCTTGGAAATTTCTGGAGAAAAATCTACAGGAGCCAACAAAAGGCTGTAAGTATCTGACTGAAGTCTTATCTTTCTGAATCCACATCCACGTAACAGCATTCCAGCAATTTCCATGCTTTTCTTTACAGAAAAGGACCTGGGAGTCTCCCAAGTTGAACACGAGCTAGTGGTGTACCCTTGGAGCAAAGGTGGCTATCGGTATCGTGGGCTGCATTAGAAGGAGTGCTGTCAGCACGTGAAAGGGAGGTGATCCTTCCCCTCTACTCAGCACTGGTGAGGGCACCTTTGTACTCTCATACACAAGTACAAGAGAGATGTGTACGTACTGGAGGGGGTCCAGCAAAAGGCCACTAAGACCATTAAAGGACTGAAGTATCTTTCCTATGAGGAGAGGCAGAGAGATGGGACTGGAGAAGTCTCAGGAAGGGAATCTCATCAATGTATATAAACACCTGAATGGAGGGTGCAAAGATGACTGAGCCAGGTTCTTTTCAGTGGTGCCAAGTGATGGGACCAGAGGCGATGGGCACAAACGGAAAAACAGGAGGTTCCCTCTGAACATCAGGAAACAGTTTTTCACTGTGAGGGTGACCAAGCACCGGAACAGTTGCCCAGGGAAGCTGTGGAGTCTCTATCCCTGGAGACATTCAAAAGCTATCTGGACACGATCCTGATGAGCAGTGGGGTCAGACCAGATGACCTCCAGAGGTCCCTTCCAAACCCAGCCATTCTGAGATTTTAACAATCTCTGACTATGTGTCTGATGTGAACAGTACTACTAATGCTATACAATAAATCAGCAACAGGGCTGAGTAATTACAGTGTCTCTGTGGTCCAAATGGTCGCCCATTCGGCTTACTTTTGTACAGACCATAGATACAGCAGAACTACCAGGGCCAATTCATTTTCTTTCCCTCACACATTGGGGAAAAGGTAATATAGCCTATGTACCATTATTTGCATTTGAGGAAGAAAACTTTTTATGGCATATTATGTTATTAAAAGAACCATTTTACTGCTAGAGGTTGATAAATATTAGCTGTAAAAATGATTACCTGTATCGGCCAGGTTCACTGCTGAACTGATTCATGGTTTGACGGAAGCTACGGATGATATCATGCATACCAACTTGCGTGGTCGTGTAGTCATGGTAGAGCTGGGAATAGGCTGTGATACTCTCCTTAAAGAAGAATGCAATATTTCCCACCAGTTCACCAATATTTTAGATTTCAGAACTCTCCAAATTCTTCTCATCCTTTTCTGAGACAATGCACCAGTCCAGATAAATTTTAACTGAAATTAGTTTAGCATACTAACACTAACAGTGCAGAGCTGAACTGCACTTGGGGAACTCTAAAGATATGATAGCAGAGGGGTGATTATTTTGGATGCCGTCCTTCAAGAGGGAGAGTTCACTCACAACACTAACCAACCGAGCCCATCTGCAGCAGCGAGCACAGCAGGTGCTGTGGCCGCACACCAGGCTGGAAAGACGGGCAATGTTGTTGTGACTTATAAAGGCATCAATACTTGTGGGGCTGACCAGTGTTGTGTGATCCTCAGCTCCACAGGGGAACAGTTTCTTAGTGATGGCACTATCTGGGAGCGTCACCAAGTTTACTACCTCAGCAAAAGCAACTAGCATAAATAACAGGGTGCACGCTTCTGAATGCATCTGGCCACCTCTCACTGTGACATGTTGCCAATACAAGGGGTTTTTTTTGTTTTACTCTGATGCCTACTAGCAATGTAGAAGAAAAATGTGCTACCAACTGCTACAGGATGCCAAGTGGGCAAGAGCTCTGAGCTTACCTCCTGTAGTGGGCTCCCCAAAGACAAGCAATTATCTATATAAAAGTCACAACACTGGTCTTGCAAATTATTTGAAATAGAAAATTCAAAGAACAGTGTCAGAAAAGAACTATGAAGTGTGTATGAACAATTCTCTTCCCACCCACAGCGCTCCTGCTTGACTGACCTACACCCTCAGCCCAGGGACTTCTTTCTTGTATATGCTCCTTCTACAGAGCACCCAGGAGCCACCTGCCTCCCAAGGGACACAACTGACTCAGTCTTCCCAAAGCCATAATTAGGACCCAAAAGAGGAAAAACATATACCCTCTTGCCCCATTGGGAAATACTCAGGAAAATAGCAAAGAGAGAACATATACGTTACTGGATTCTGGGACTTGTTCACTTGAGGCTCATCTCGGAGGTGTGTTGCTTCTAAAAGAAATTTAACAGCACGGAAACTAAATCCATCAATTCCTTTGCTGAGCCAAAATTTGATAATATCCTAGAGGAAAGTAAAAGTTGAGAATTCCAAGTGAGCTCATCATGCTCAAAATAGTACATACTTAAAAAGAAAACTAAACCTGTTTGCAGGTATTAATACATAACTATTTGGTTTTTAATTTGTACTTAAAATTTTACTAGATGTTAAAGTGAATCGTGTCGATTTAAGATCTAAATAGAGCATGTCTTATTATTTCATCCAGTAGAGAAAAGTCTGGTCTGTAATTCACAAGACCAAAGCCAGGGCATGCCTCACTAAAAGCCATTCCTAATCTCATCCATCAAAACAATTGGCTCATGCTAAGCGCTGTTGTTGGTGAACACCCGTCATTACTGCACACAATTAGAACACACTCATTCAAATATGCAAGAATGTTTTTCTGCACAGACCTTATGTCACCAATTTTCTTTTTCTACAAGAGAGCTCTTAAAACATTTATTCTCTTTTATTTGCCTGATGTGAAATTTTTAATTTTCTTTTCAGACTTATTTGTTGATTTTGCAGTCACATGAAAAGTTATTATCCAAGTTAACTACTATCAATCTGTAATTTCAGTATTGAATTCAGAGGTTAGTCACTATTAGTAAAATTATATCCTATGTTAGTAGCTATTGTATTACTACAGCTTTAGTTGCTCTAGTTTCAGCGAACAGTCCTAAAATTCAGTCCTCCTTGAGTGTTTTCTCCAAATGTTCTTTT
The DNA here is from genome assembly GCF_963921805.1 of Phalacrocorax carbo. NCBI lineage: Eukaryota > Metazoa > Chordata > Aves > Suliformes > Phalacrocoracidae > Phalacrocorax > Phalacrocorax carbo. The sequence goes on from NC_087515.1 coordinate 21,105,449, forward strand.
AAACCAAATACTTTTCTTCATCTGAGGACAAACTTGGTTGTTTTTTTTTTTTAAAGACAGCTATTGAATTACCTTTTCTTGAATGTATGAAGTACGCTTATCTGAATAGGCTGGACCAGTAGGACCAGTCCACACTCAACTTTACAGATTTTTGTTTGTTTGTTTGGCAAATAAAGACTGTGTCTGACAGAGTTGTACTTTCTTCTAGAGACATTCTGAAAGCAGTGGCCCTCGATATGGTGTCTGTCCGGTATTGACTCCAACAAAAATTAATTTGCATTTATGCATGTGCTCATCACAAAAGCAACGCCAGGTATCAGCAGTGCAAATTTCAAGCACTGATGTGGTATTCAATGAGAAGGTTCTACTACTTTTGCAAGAAAGCTACAGCATAATGGCCACTAAGTTGCATTACTCCCACATACCTTTTGGCTAAACCAAAGACTTATCTAGAAGAGTAAGTTTGCTTCTTGCTCAGTCCCACAGCCCTAACCTTCTGAAACAGGATTTTAAATTAAGATACTAGCCAAAGATTATTCCTTAACATGCTGGAGCAATTAATGACGTTCATAAGCATTTACCAAATGTTGGTGGTGTCAGGCCAAACTTACTCGTTTCCATTTCATTTCTTAAATAGGAAATGCAGCATCTATTTGCTACTGGACCTTCGGTAACGTATCAACAACCATTCAAAAAAATTAACACGGACCATTGGAAAGTATGTGCAATGCTAGGAAAAAAGGTGAGAGTGGAAAGATCTGGCATTGAGGGAAGTACCAAGATTTAGAGAGGTTACTAGTGGAGTTCTTCAAGAATCGCTCTTATTTCATTCTTTAGTTAACAAGTGTGACCAAAGGTGTTTTGTTTCTTCACGCACATGCAGTACCCGCGGTGAGGGTAGAGGACCCAGAGAGACAGTGAGATGATCACAGTGTAACTGGACAGCCGTGAAGGCTACCACCAAAGAAATGCACCAAAACCCAACAGAACAAAGTAGCAAACACCTAAGGACTAAATCAAAACACCTGAGGCAGCTGTACCACCTGGTGGGGCAGAAGTTAAAGGAAAAAAAAAAGGCAGCAGTTGTCAGACTCCCCACATTCAGGCCCACTTCCCCATATTTTAATGGATTCCATGTTGTCTGCTGGGAGACATGATGCAAACAAGCATAAGGTTTCATCAGAGCACCACCTTGCTTTGTGAAGCACTCTTGCTGTGAGGGCTGTCCTCCTTTCTCCCCAGTAAAGTCAGGGATGTGGACAGGTCGAAGTTCACTGTCTCCCCCTTACCCACAAGCCCGGGCATTCATTGTAATTCAAATCAGCATTGCCTCACTTCCTTGAAAATGCAAACACCTCTTTGCTAAAACAAGGTGCCATCCCTACATTTGACTGGCTGATAAACAGTTTCTTGTATCAACAGAGATAAAAACCCTTCACTCTCAATGATTCAGCTCTGTTTCAGCACAGCTTCAGTGCAAGAGCTGCTTTACCTTCCAGTCAATCCTTTCATCAATTGTTGTCCTTGGTACAACACCCATAGGTGCTCAGTGCCTTCATGCTTGGGTCTTGATGGAGACTAGAGCTGATAGCAGTTAACTGCTTCCCGACAGCAGTCATGCTGGGTTATTTGACTAATAGCACCACCCTCAAAGCAAGTTACAGCAACCTTAGGATACAGGGGGAGATGCACCTACACCACTGTGCAAGATTCTGCCCAGATATCTTTTCTGTTAAATTTGTTTTATCCTGACCATCTGCATTGAGAAAAACCTCAGGCTGGAAGCACTGTGAGGAATAAGTAGCAGCTAAACAAACGGATGGAGAGTTTCCCACTTCAGGGAAGACTGGAAAAGCCCACCCCATTTAATCTAGCTTAACAAAAACTGAAGGGGGATGTGTTCGGAGCTGAAAAACAAATAAGCATGAACAAGGGTGGGAAAAGCTATTTCAGCTGAAGGACAGGTTTGGTTCATAGAGAGCTAGGTTTGTGAAAAAGGTTAGGCTGAAAAGTAGAGGGCTCCTGAAGCATCAAAGCAATTTTAAGAGAGCCTTTAGTGGCAAGAGAAAGGGAGAGGAAGCTCCTTTTAAAGTAAAGGAGCCTGTTCCAAAACCCCATCAAGATTTTGCCAGGCGCTTGTGACAGGAGACTTAAGCCAGCAGAAAAAGCAATAGTCATACTGCAACACCACCCGCTGCCAGTACTTCCACTCAAAGACAATTTTATTTAGGTTTTTTTCTGTGTGTTTTGTGGGTTTTTTTTGGTTGCTTGTTTGCTTTTAAATTAAAAAAGACTTGAAGCAAAGTAGCTCCGATACTGGAAGCATTACAGCGCTTGAATTTTGCTTGTAAACTTAATGTTTGCCTAGATATCTTTGTTTCAATTGTTTACATACACTGCAACCCTTGAATTACTTCCAACTAGATTGTAAATTGCGTAGCACAAATAATCAGAGAAATTAAGGTAGACATAGGTGCTCTGCTGTTGGTGTAGTAGCAGCAGGTTACATACTTACGTGGATTTCTTGCTGGACAGCAAGGCTGCGAAAATTTAAGTCTGGCTGTTCTTTTCCAAACTGATGGAAATAACACTGCTGTCTCACATGGTCAAACTGCCAGCTGGAATTCCCAAAGATGCTCACCTGCTCATATACAGGAGGGGGGAAATAATCAGAACTCTTAATTTAACAAACACTCCTATGCATACTTTAAGACACGGTGCATTACAAGCATATAAAAAAAGCACAAAATACCTAATCAATTGACTAAATTTTGAGTAATTTTGGTACTTCTGTTTTACATTTCCTTCTGCTAGTTTCTTTCCCTTTAGTCATGCTTCACCACATGTATTTCTTGTTCAATGTTCTGTTTCTTTCTTTCTTTTTTTTTTTAAAAGTAGATTTTCATGGGTAATTATTCAGAATAGGGAGGAAAACATGGGTGGGAACATTTCTTTTGGAATTGTTTCTCCTAAAACTTATTAAAACGAGCTTTATTTAACTTAGAGCTTTCTGCAGTCTGGTATTATCCCTTTGAAGCGCCAACAACAGTTAGCATTGTAAAATGTTAACATCATCTCTGTAACAAAAGATTCCAAAAGCTAAGATAGCTCTCAAGACTCTAAGTTTAAAGAGAAATTACACTAGCTGGTACAAGATATTAATTCTACTTTGAGTTTTTAGAATATACAAGTCCCTAATCATGCACCCATCAGTTCAAATGTCAAATAAATATATTTTAAATAGGCAACCCACTTTCTGGCCTGATCACCTTCCAGAAAAAGGAAAAAAACAAGAACACACAGTTTTGTTTCTCTTCCCATGAACTATGTTTTCAGTGAAGCTGAGATTGAAGTTTCTGGAGTGGACTCCCCAGACACCAAAGGGGGGTACTGTGAAAAACTTGTGCACAAATTGTTCACAACTATGCCTTTTTTGTTTGTTTAATGAGCGAAGATTTAACATTGAGAGAAAGAAACAAAAGTCATTTTTTAAAATTTGAAGTAGGAAACGTATCCACCCTGAGCTGGTTTAAATCTTAATCTGCGCTAGCTCATTTAGTTACATCAGTTTGTACCTCTGAACAGGCATTTCTAACCCAGTGTACATTGGGACAATTACGTTACAGCTGCTTTTGCTATGTGGCCACCCACTTCTAGCTTGTGACTTGCACGTGTCCCTTCCTGTGTTTACCCAGTTGTTTGGAGGAGTGACCGAACCATCAGCCTGCGTGCAGTCCTGCCAGACGTAGTAGTCCGTGTACTTCCCAGTCCGATTGCGACTCAGCTGAAACCATCGGTGTTTGTTACTTGTGTGGTTTGGTATTAAATCCATTATCACCTTTAACCCTTACAAAAAAAAAAATGAAACCATTAAAAAAAAAATAAATTCAACCTTTTAAGACAAAGCTCACATTTTTTCTTAATGCAATATCAGAAGTGTTTGGGCTTCTTCCTTCCAGAGGTCTGGCAAAAGAGCCTTCCAGAAGGCTCCTGCTGGAAGGGTTTAGGCTCAAGGGACTGGTGAGCACATTACATTTTGGGCCAGCACAGTCCCATTCCATTGGCTGCTGGTATGGGAATGCACAAGCAAAAACAAAAAGCCCCAGACTACTGATGCAGTTAGTGTAATGAGAGTCTGCAAGTAGCTGCGGCACATCTTGCTGGTACTTTACCCCTGCCTGTTGCTGGGAGAGGAACAGGACCGGGAAGAATAATCAGAACAGATTTCTGCTGTTATGAACCACTTCTGCTCACTCTGACTTCAACATCCGTCTGGTACCTCCCGGGTGGCAAAGGCACTTCACCAGTCCAGCATCAGTGAACACACATTCTTCCTCACCCTTCTTAAAGACTAGATGATGGTTTGCCAGCCAAAAACAATTTTCCAGTCAGCCCAACAGCTATGAGGAGAAACACCTGAGCAAATATTTGGTCTAAGGCATAAATGCACCAACCAAGGATGCAATCGCATGAAAGAAGTCTATGTTCTCTCCCAACCCTGTAATTGTTTTTCTGCTTTTTCTAGAAAGCAGCCATCAGTCATAAAATTCAAAGTCAGAAACAACTGCGTTTCAGCCTTGACCCCGTTGGACTATTGATGCCCATACCCATATGCACCAGGGAGCACAGACAGTATGCCAGTCCCACCACCCATGAACATCCTCGGAGAGAACCATGCCTTGCAGAGGATGTACCGCAGTCTGATGCTGCTGTTGTAAATCCCCACACCCTTGGTCCTGTTCCCAGCTCTTCCCCAGCACCCAGGGGTGGGAAACTGCAATCACAGAGCTTGCGTTGCTGCGGAGCTAACGAGTACTCTTTGCTGGCACCTCCAGCTGCTTCTGCTCAATGCCACCATGGGGGAACTGCCAGATGCACAATTTGAAATCTCAGATCTAACCTAGCGCTACAAGGTACACCTGTATAATATGAGTGGACGTCTTTTTAATAGAGTTATTTTGCTCAGAGTTGCAGCTTACCTCTATCATGTATGGCTGCAAGCAGATTCTCAAAATCGCTCATTGATCCAAACATGGGATCAATATCATAGAAGTCTTCAGCTCCATATCCAAGGTCTTTTAAGGGGGACTTATAGAAAGAGGTGATCCAGATGGTTTTTATATTCAAATATGTGATATAGTCCAGTTTTTCTTGGATACCTGTTCAAAAGAAAAGGGCATCACCTCTTTAGAAATGACAAAGTATTTTTTGTTGGAATATGTTTGCTGTGGGCTCTCAAAGCTGGTACAGAGATCCCTTTGATACATCACCATCCCCTATTTTCACGTGACATTTCTTCAGGGATAGTGTGAGATCACAGAATGGAAACCATTCAAAGCCACTTGTATAAGGAAGATACAGCAGGAATTTAAAAAAAAAAAATTGGATCAAAGCAAACTTCCACTCTGGATTATAAATTTACAATTTCATTTAATAAATTTAACACTCACTTCTGAAAACAAACTCCTATATTTTGTTAAAGTGCAGCAACTGATGTTCATGGAACAACAGTTAATCCTCAGACCACCCAAAGGGAAGCACAATTTTAATTCAAAGATCCTAGGTTTTCCCTGCCACTAGGAAAAAACTTGTACGGGGTTTTTCTGTTGTTTTCTTTAAGGACGTCTCACTCCAGCCTCCCCTAGTATTTTAAAACCCCAAACTCTCCTATCTTCCTGACATGTTACTACTGGCATGCAACTAAAGAAGCAGTTTCTTCTCTTCACTTGCCACTAGTCTATTCTAGCTAGTGCTTCTTGTTTAGAGGTTTATTGTCTATTATGGTGTTGAACCTTCCCCTTCTGAAACCTAAGTCTCAGCTACGCTACCTCTTAGTATCAGGTACCTCTTCCCAATGCATTCATGAGCTCAAACACACCCAGACCATGAACACCACAAGAAGTAACACATATTTCTGTCCTCAGTCACTTTTTCTTATGGAGACACAGCCAACCTAATATGACAAAGTGCTCAGCACCACTGGTCCTCCTGATTGACCTCAGTTTTGTGGAGATAAAAATCATAGAATCATAGAATGTCCTGAGTTGGAAGGGACCCACAAGGATCATTGAGTCTAACTCCTGTCCCGGTGCAGGACAAGCACAAAATTCACACCATGTGTCTGAGGGCATTGTCCAAATGCTTCTTGGATATTGTCAGGATGTTTTACTCTCATGGCAGTTGTGCTGCTGCTCTCTCTCAGCCCCACCTCTAAACATCTGTTCTAATTCCAGGCTTAGATTTAACAACTTGCGCAAGAAGCTCCTAGATCTATCAATGACAATGTGAATAATTAGTCAGACAACTTTTATTCTTCTCTCCAGTATGGTGGCTTTCTCTGTCAGGAGATTTCTCTCAGTGTATATACACATGTCTATACACACACAGACTACTTCTACACAGCTTTGCACATACTAAGAATGGAAATTCACCCACCTTTCAGATCCCCATTCCCATCCATGTTGCTGTCCTTGAAGGAACGAGGATAGATCTGATAAATAGGACTAGCCTGCCACCAGTTAAGGCACTTTGGAGAGAGAGCAATAATCGCAATCGTAGCACACACAAGCAAGACGGCAGCGGTGATTATGAGCCAGAAGAGAATCTCCCTGGTGACTCTGTACCGGGCTTGGCTGGAGAACTTCAGCAAGACTTCCTTTGGCATCCCCGCATAGGGCTTCAGCACCAGATCCTCTGTAGCTGCTGGGCCCACATCAACAATGGACGTTTTTGGCGTTTCTTCTTGGCTACTGGTATCTGTCTCCTTGTCATCAAAAGCCTCATTTTGAACAAATCCATTATTCTCCACACCTCCCTTCTCACTCAGCTCCATAGGTAAGCTCTTAGCTTCCTCCTCAACCATTTTACTTTACAGGTCCTGTCCTGGAAACTCTGGCCACAGGAAAGAAACACACCAACACACCTTTGTCCAGCAAAATAAGAAGCAGCGTAATTAGCATCTGGGTTTATAATCAATCGTGACCAACTGGTCAAAGTTCAAAAAGAGACAGAAAGGGCAAAGTGCTCCCGCTTTTCTGCATAATAGGCATCTTCAGCAAGATAAGAAAACACTACAAGAAAGCCCAGTCTTCCAGGGAGGCAAACCAATCGCTTGTACCAGCCGAGCAGAGTTAAGTTTACTGTTGCTCTCTCCAGTACACCAAACTTACCTTCCTTTTGACAGCAGGGGAAAATTTGGGGTTTTATACCAAGTAAAAGATTTAGTAAATTGCAGCTTTCCAGACCAGTCACGGTTTTCCCTGCCTAAAGCAGTCTGAGCATTAATGAGTAATTTAAACATGGACAGCAAGAACGAGGTGTTGACAACTTCTGGTCCAAAAGCAACAATACAAACTAAGAAGAAAATACAAAGGCTAGCTGCGCTTCCTTTCTCACAGCTTAGAAAAACACCCCCCTGCCTGCCCCCCAAACTAACCCAACCCAGCCCACCCAGAGCTCTTAAGCAGTAACCATGATAAGGCACATACCAATCTTGCGATTCACAGCATGTGACAGGTTGCTACGCCCAGAGCCATCCCCACAGGTCACAACACGGATAGCTCGGCACAGGCAAAAGCAAGACTCAAGAGAGAAAAACCCAAACCTGCTGCCCATTATTAAAATCACACACTCCCCTTTCTTTTTTCTTTTAATTGTTTAAAGGACAGGGACTTTTCCTGTCTCCTTTCCCCCTCCCCCCTTTCTACTACTCTAGCCAGGAAAAAGCATTGCCTTAAGTCTGCACAAGCATGCACAGATTTACATATCTGTGTGCCCTAAGGCCCAGCTGCCCTGAAGCCAGCAAGCCCTGCATCCCCCAAGACAGCCCCCTCCAGCCAGTGCCCTCTGCCCAGGCATGCTAAGGAAACACAAAGCAATATACATTTACCAAAGAGCTGCATGTAAAAGTATGTAAAAGCAAACACCTGCCCACAACCATAGGGTCAGGGTCCCAGGGAAACTCCCATGGGCAACTGCAGTGGAGAAAATGTTGGGTTTGGCCTCAAAAAAGTATTTATTATGTTTGCCTCAACCATAAAAGAAGTTTATAAACTAATGACTGAAGAAAGTCCATCATGCAATATTCAATTGTTTCAAAAACATGTTATTGCTTCTGTAGCTGAACTAAGAAGTTGTCTTTTTCTCTGATGGATTTAATCCTTTTCCTCCCCTTCCTCACAGCAGTGCCTGGCAGCAACCTCAGCCTGTGCAAAGTCAGGCAGTTGCCAGAGGGTTTGAGTTAACGACAGTAGTTTCAGTGCCTGTTAACTCCGTACTGCTGGGAAATTATTTGAAACAGCCTCTGCAGTATTAAGATCATGCTATCAGAAACCTGTAAAAGTTTCCAGGCAGGCACAGGCACTCAGGGCGTTAGCTGTATTTGGTACCTGGTTTGAATGTGTCGGTCTCTGTGTGCTGTACGCTTCATTCGTCTTTTCTGTAACACCAACCACTCCCCCCATCCCCTTTATATCGCTTCAACTTCATTTCAGATTAAAATAGCAAACATGTAAATACAAAACGTTTTTAGATTGCATCACACATGCCTCGATACCTCAGTACTCCCTGCTTTGCTTTTTGCCCATATTGTGAGTTTTAAACATGCTCACGGCTTTCTTTGCAAAAGCTCCTTCAAGCACCCAAGTGCAGGGGGAAGCAAAGTGGGTCAGAGGCAAGAGTAAAGGACAACCAAATTGCAGCTGCCTGCCACGGACATGCGGGTCAGCCGAACCAAGGGGGCTCAGGACGGTCGGGCACACAGAGAGGGCTCAGCGCCCAGGCTGGGAAAATCCGTGAACGCTCACAGCACCCTCTGTTGTGGGTTGTTGGGTTTTGTTTGGGTTTTTTCAGTTGTTTGTTTTGCCTTTTTTTAATTCCTAGACCATAAGCATGTTTCTAAATGGTGTGGCTGACAATACAGAACCAGGGTTGAGAATATGGATCTATATATAAATAGATATAAAAACGCAGGCACAGAATATGTATGTACACGCACCCCGCAGTGATGCATATGACCCTCCCAAAATCCCATCACTCACCACAAGAACAAAGCCAAGTCTCCCAGATGACAAGACTGTGCAAAATCAACACCTATAAGATGAGGCTTGGCTCCTGCTCTGATATTTAGAAAGAGAGAGGTAGGTAGTATGTAAAAAAAAAAAAGTTGAAGGATGACTGTGATGGGTTGACCCTGGCTGGACACAAGGTACCCACCAAAGCTGCTCTGTCACTCCCCCTCCTCAGCTGGACAGCGGAGAGAAAATATAATGAAAACCTCCTGGGCTGAGATCAGGACAGGGAAGGACCACTCATCAATTACTGTCACAGGCAAAAGAGACTGACCTTGGGGAAAATTAATTTATTATCAATCAAATCAGAGTAGAATAATGAGAAACAAACCCAACTCTTAAAACACCTTCCCCTCACCTCTCCCTTCTTCCTGGGTTCAACTTCACTCCTGATTTTCTCTACCTCCTCCCCCTCCAGCCATGCAGGAGGTCGGGGAATGGTTGTAACAGTCAGTTCACCACACATTGTCTCTGCCACTCCTTCCTCCTCAGGGAGAAGGCTCCTCACACTCTTCCCCTGCTCCAGCGTGGGGTCCCTCCCACAGGAGACAGTCCTCCACAAACAGCTCCAACATGGGTCCTTCCGACAGGCTGCAGTTCATGAACTGCTCCAGCGTGGATCCCTTCCACGGGGTGCAGTCCTTCAGGGACAGACTGCTCCAGTGTGGGTCTCCCACACGGTCACAAGTCCTGCCAGCAAACCTGCTCCAGCGTGGGCTCCTCTCTCCATGGGGCCACAGGTCCTGCCAGGAGCTCACTCCAGCACGCCCTTCCCATGGGGTCACAGCCTCCTTTGGGCACATCCACCTGGGGTCCTCCACAGGTTGCAGGTGGATATCTGCTCCACTGTTAACCTCCACGGGCTGCAGGGGGACAGCCTGCCTCACCATGGTCTTCACCACGGGCTGCAGGGGAATGTCTGCTCTGGTGCCTGGAGCACCTCCTCCCCCTCCTTCTCCACTGACCTTGGGGTCTGCAGGGCTGTTCCTCTCACATATTCTCATTCCTCTCTCCGGCTGCTGTTGCACAGCAGGTTTTTTTCCTCCTTTTCCCCTTCCTAAATACGTTATCGCAAAGGTGCTACCACCGTCACTGATGGGCTCAGCCTTGGCCAGCAGCGGGTCCGTCTTGGAGCCAGCTGGCACCGGCTCCATCAGACACGTGGGAAGCTTCTAGCAGCTTCTCACAGAAGCCGCCCCTGCAGCCCCTCCACTGCCAAAACCTTGCCACACAAACCCAGTACAAGGACATTCACTGAAAAAGGTCAAGTAGGAGTAACACTGACAAGCAGGCTGTACACTAGTTATCCAAGTAGCCCTGTTGTTTTGTTTGCTTATTTGCTTTTTGTTTATTTTTAAAATGCATTCCCAGCCATAGCATCACGTCCGACAGGAGCAGCCACCACCCTGCTCATTCCAAGTTTTTCCTACCAGGCTAACTGGGACAACCCCCCTGCATTTGTAGAAAATACAGAGGATGTATTCATGCTGGAAGACAACGGCATGACAAAATAGCAAAGCATTAACAGTACCATTTAAGCAGATTTCAGCACTGCTTTTTCCTTTCTCTGTTTCTCTCTGTAACATCACACCTGCCACACGAGCCTGCAGAGCCAAGGCCAGCCCTGCTGTTGGTTTGCTTGGTTTGTCACACAGAAGTTGCCGCAAGTCACGGTCAGTATCTCTTTTGAAGAATGCAGCCTGAGTCTGAGGATCCTCATGTTTACCATTTTGCAGCATGGGCATTCAATGAGAGAAGGCAGGTGTCAAAGCATTTACATACTCCAGATGCAGATCTGCACTTCAGCAAGTCCCAGAAAGCATCTCTGGCACACCACTGGGACAGACATGTAATTTATCATAATAAATAGCTGCTCAATAGGCAATGCTACATGACCATGACTTAAGATGCAGTTTTGTGTCTAATTCACCGGCATTTAATGCTAATTTAATCAACTCTTATCCCTGACTGCTTGTTCCTGCCTTGCATTGCCCCCTGCCTCATGGCAGGTGAAGTGTTTAGGCAGCTGTGCAGTGAACCAGATTCGGCTGAAAAAAATTTTCATTCTTCAGACAGCTCTATTCTTAATCCACCTGGTCCCCATGAGGCCACACAAATGTTTCTGTCAGTGCAGCACAGGGAAGAGGTAGAGGAGGACAGGCAGGGAGAGGGGCCAGGACACAGAGCACAACTACTCAACTGGCCGACTCTTCCGACAAATCATAGCCTTCACATCTAACATTCATTTTAGCACATTCCTGTCTGTTCTTTAGAGAAAGGGAGTAGAAAGCAGTTAAATCTCACACCCACAAATGCTCCTGGAGTCAAAAACAGGGAAAGGGTTTAAATTCTTTTAATGGCTTACCCACAATCATGCATGAAAACTGCAGAGGATCAGGGACTTAACCCCACTTCACCCAAGCACTACACCACTGCTACCCAAAACACTGTTGAAACTCTGGTTCCAAGAGAGTATTTCAGCCCCGCCTGTTCTTCAAGCCAGTAAACTTAATGGTGATAATCGCCTGCATGGACACCTGCGCTTGATCTAAAGATACTGGGAGGTTACCCTTTGTATGCATACTTCTAACAACTGATAAAGGCCAACTTAGTATTTCCCTAGTCAGGAGCTGCAACTGCTCTCTGTATGCATGGTTGGGAAACCAGTACTTTCCCCTGATTCAAACATCCTGCAGGGGCACAACAGCCAAGGCCTGCTCTGCAAACCCTGCCGCACAGGAACCGTGTCTTCAGAAGAGCCCCTTTTGTCCTAATGTAATCCCTAAGTAACATTAAAGGCTTATTTATACCTTAAGTAGGACAGACCATGTCTTAATTGCCAAGCGTCCGGCTGAAAAGAGGAGGATTATGCTGCTGTGGCAGATAAACACAGCTTGCACGAACCAGAGGCTGTGCTTAGATGAATCCATGGGCCCTACCTCCACCTTCCTCCGGCGGCTACGGGACTTGCAAAGATACAGGGACACACTGAATTATTTTAAGGTTAAAACAGAACATAAACCATCCTGGAAACAACCAGGTCGCTGCCTTGGAGAACATATGGTTTTTACAGCCAGACTGACTGTGCTTACAGCCAGGCTTCAATCATATTTCAGATCAACTCCACGTTGCTACATAAGAAGAGCTGCAGCACAAGCAGGTACCAGTAGAGCACAGGTACACTTAAGGCTGGACATATGGATCTTGAATACCAAAAATTATTCTAGAAGACGTGGAGGTAAAAATACAGCCATGGCGCTCAATAGGTATGGATGATCACCTACCACAGACCCTGGGGAACAAGCCCAAGAGTCTAGTACCTCCTCCTATAGGTTTTTTTTCTCCTCTCCTCAGACTAAAAATAAAACCACACAGGTATTTTATTACAGACTATTTTTTTCCTTTCCTCAACTTCAGTTGCTCACCTTAAAATTATTTGATAAAGGGCAACAGTAAACTTCATCTTAAGAGAGGCAGATCACCAACAATTCCCACTGAGCTTTAACTTTTTCCTTTTTAAAATATATTTTATGTATGCAGGCATTATGCTTCTGGCTTGCTCTCAAGCAATTCTGAAACGGTTCCCTCCTGAGCAATTTTATAGTTTAGCAGGAGTAACTAGCCAATGCAACTGCGTTAGCAGAATCCACTGAAAAGCATTAAATAGTAAAGAAAACACTTCACATTCTGTGCCAGTTATTCTGTTTACCTCAGGGTTAGATAGGGAAACAAAACCAACCGGTATGTGGGCAGTAATAGCTGCTATCTCCACACGGATTGCCATGGTTATTTCTATAAGATGGAGGGGTTAATTTCCACGAGTGGTTCTTACATGTAATTATTTAGATGCACGGGCTGACTAAGTAGTCTGCTGTTTGATGTTATACAAATGCCAAGGAGCTTGCCAGTTATTCGATACCGTACGTATCACACCAAAAACCACACAGAGGGGTGATTAAGCACCCTAATGTGCTAAGTGTAGGAAGATGTTTATTGTTAAAAAGTTTTCTTGCTTAATGCTTTTTCATTAAGTGGTTTGTTACCACTGGAACCGGTCTGACATAATGCACTTTACCTCTAAATATAACCTCATTATTTACAGAATCAGGGCCAGCTTTACACCCATGTAAAGAGGCAAACGCTGTGGGGTTCTCAGTTTTTCCTCAGTGGCTCCCACAAGACTGATGGATAATCTGACCCTTAAAGCTACGTTTCGTTCAGCACCAAGAAAGTCCTCCCTTGACGTGGAGGGCAGCCATCAAGAGAGAGACGCTCTAGAGGGCCAAGTTTCTGATGCAGTATGTTTTCCCCTGGGCATCCCTGCCCATGCACGAGGGCTCTGCTATCAGCCTGAAGTCCTGGAGGGTGGCAAAATGTAATTGCGTGGGACGCCGTGACAGGGTTTGGTGGGGGTTGTCTTGGTGTGTGTCTTTTTTTTTTTTTTTAATGCTCTTAGTCCACTAATGGACTATGCGATTAAAGGTTAATGGCGTTATAAATGCCGTAATTAGCTACTGCTTGGCTCACGTGATTTTCAGGGGTAAGATTTCAGGGGAAGGAGGCACCTGGCCCCTGCCCCCACGGGTGATCAGCACAGCTGGCTTCTCCCACTATTTTTGATTAAAACAATCATCCTCTAATTCTTGCTGTCAGTATAGCTGGAAGAAGGCAGCACGCAGAGCTGACTCCTCCTGGATGCCCTCCTCTACAGAGGGTTCAAACACTATGCTGTCACACATCCATAGAAAAACTTAAACTTCAAGTTTATTGCCTCTCCAGGAAGAAACTCATTCACGTAACTGCACCCTTCTCAGTTTACACTGTTACCACTCTTCCCTTTACAGCAATTGTCCATCACATTTCTGTCCTAGGGGATGACAACTTTCAAAGAATTTCCTTTTCCAGCCTAGTCCTTAAAAGCTTTGCCAGTAGGAGACCCAGACCTCAATTTTACCTTTGCCTGAGCTGGGCATGTTCAGCACAATATTAAACCCTGAATGACTGTTGCTGAAGTTTTGATGGCTGTACACTCAAGAGTGACTTGGTGTTACTGAAAGACCTCTGACATGGGAAATTGATGATACAGACAGCACAGCTAGGCAGCCCCACGGGAAGCCAAGCAGCAGCTCAAAATTAAAATGGCATTGCACTGCATCACTACCACATCTGTTCTTTGGGTTAATAAAAGACAGCACCCCATACCAAACAACATCTATCCATGCTCCAACTTCTCTCTTACAACAATTTACATTCACTTGAATAGTAACTGAGCAGCAAACTGTGGCCTGTTGAGCACTAAGCACTTCCTCATGGGGAAGGATGAAAGGATTTTCAGCAAGGAGCTGTCAGGCAAGGAATACTGGGTTTTGCTGGGCTGACACTGCATGACCACAGCCATCACCACACCATACAAGCTGTACTGCTTTCCGCAGTGCCTCAGTTTCTGTACTCACAGGAATTATACACATGTAGTATCACACATTTATATAGAGCACTCCACTGAGCATCACAAGAGCTTAGAATAATGAGTTTATGCCTTCTCTGTCTCTATCAGTGCATATCGGTAGGACCTCCTGCAACTAATCTGCGTTTTTCCACATATATCGAATTGGTGGCAAGCATATCACTATCAAACCTACTCATGTTGTGCTCCCCTGAAATAATTTCCACTGAAAGAGCTCAGTTTTGGTCAGAAATTTCCAATCTTTGTACAGACAACTTCACACTCCTACTATTGAATTGTACCCCAAGGCTTTTACAATGCCTGTCTGTGGCCAACAGTTCATTGACTCCACATCAGACCACAACAGTTCAGCCACAGGAACATGAGCAAGGGAGCGTGTAAAGTGAATGTGAACACTGGGAGTGAAACCAGAGTTGAAAGTATACGTTCCTGTAAGAAAAAAAAAAACAACCAGCCACCAAAAAAAAACACCCCACAACAGAAAAAACCAACGCAACCCAAACAAAACTAACAAAGAGCCCACTTCTCCAGCTCAGATGGACTCACCTAGCCTACTGCATGGCAAGAACTGGCATGTGAAAGCTTCTATACTCAAGTATGGTGCTCTCTGGCCAGCACAAACTAGACCTCTGCAAAGAAAGATTTCACAAGTCCAGGAAAGCATCTCCAAACAGATGCATGTGCCGTTCAACATAATAGGTGGTAGAACTTAATTTTCAATTTCACACTAGCCTGAGCATACAAAGACTGCAATGGAAGACAATGCTTACTTTCCAGTAGTTAGAAAAACTGCTAAAACCCTGATTTCAAGTAATAACCTCTAAAACACCACCCTATGAATCTCCCCACAGCCCATTCTTCAGCCACGTAGCACAACTTCCCCCAAGTTCCTCCACGGGCATGCTGCTTTCCTTTCACATACAACTGACCACAGCACATTCACACCTCTCACTTGCAGCCTCACTGTCTTCCTGCTTGTTCCCACACCACCTCACCAACATTAACTCCAGTTTCTGTAATAACCCACAGCTGCTCTACCCATCTTCTGTACGGGTATAAAGCAACTCTCAGTTGCGCATCCATTGTACCGAAATGCAAATCCAAAAAGAATACAAGAGACACGCTTACCACCACCACCACCACTAGGAAAACACTGTCAATGCATGCAGTACATAAGCAAGTAGCGTTCGCACGGTAAGCATGCTGGCAAAACCACTGTTTGAAAAGCACTGGACAGCAGCACACAAAAAACTTTCAAGAGGCATATATGTGATCCATACGTTCTAGGGTTTTATTACTATTAAAAAAAGAAATATTCTCGCAGGGAAGTGACAGTGACTAGCCATACTTAGTTTTCTATATTGCCTTCTTTAGGGTTGACTTTTTGGGGGTTATTTTTCTTAACTATACTGTTTCTGCGTATGTACTAAAAATATACAGATTTTACTCTGCTTAGCGTGGGAGGGTTGGTTTTTTTCATACACAAGAAATGGCTTTATAAGGCACAAAACTCAGGGCAGATTCTCATTTACATGGAGGTAATACTACAGTTCTCCCTAGATCTGTCTCCCTTTATGAACAGCACCCTTCGGCTAAACAGCCCAGTCCACATCACATGCCTCAGCCATCCTATCACTTATATAAGGTACCTATAGTGTGATGCAAATCATTGTATGCAACTCCATTTTGGCAAGGCCAAACTGAACCTGCGGTGGTGTAATGCCAGAACCGTAACCCTCTACAGCTTTCCAACACTGCCACAGATACTACTGCCGCAGGAAGGAAAAGAACACCAAATTACTGGACTTTTAGTTTTAAGGTATTTCTCCTCTCACTGGTTTGGAAGGGCTGAGTATAGCACCACTCCTGATTAACAGATGGGGAATGGAAGTCCAGGAGCCAGAAATACTCGTGAAAATGTTCCTGAGTTTCAATTTGAAAACACTTGCCCTGGACAACGGTATTTTTAGGCCAAGCCATACTGACGACCTCCCAACAGCTACCTTTTTCTTCCAAACGGTCTCAAAAAACCAGTAATAAAACATTCCTTAGAGCAAAGCCCCCATGAGATGAGTCTGCTTCTTCCTACACTGGCTCAAAGGGACTCTGCTCTAAAAACAGTGATAAGTCAACATAGTCAAATAAGGCTTTTTCAAGGGTGCAGTCTGGGTTTTGGTTGGGGTTTTTCGGTTTTCTGTTTGTTTGTGAGTTTGGGGTTTTTTTGTTAAGATTATTGTTGGTTTTCCCCCAGCAAGAATAATTTCTGTTAGGTCTTCACCATGCTATATATCATTCAGGATTATGAACTATACACTATAATCCTTTGCCTTGAAGTGAGATCTTGAAGTGAAACTAAGAAGCTTTTATCTGGCAACAGAGCTGTAACATTATATGCCATGTGATTGCATAAGCACTCCTCACAGTTTGAAGCTTTCAAGGATCCCGTTATCAAGGTGAGAGCAGTTATGTGAAAGGTGAGGGAAGCATTGCCTGCAGCGAACACCAGGCTTTCCATTTTGAACTTAATGAATCCACTGAATTGGGTGGGCTCTTCTGGTGCCGTATCTCACATTATGTATCTGCATAAAATAGTTTCAGGCACCTAGCTCGTCTGTACTAGTGAATTGGAGGGACAACCGTAATCCCACATTCAGCAAGCGTGCATAGTGTGCATTTAGATGCCCCTGCCCCTGTCACTCAAATAGTGGAGTGACAACTATCACACATACCCATTCCTCTCCCCTACCCTGAGGATAATTAAAGCAAGTGTCTTGTCTGTCTTTATATAGAATCATAGAATCATATAGGTTGGAAAAGACCTTTAAGATGCACTCTCTCATAGTTCTCATGCTTTTAGCTCTGCCATGCTGTCTAGGTGTCTGTAATACCAAGTACAGAGGGACTCTAATCCATTCAGAACCAAAACAGTTTGCATTTCAAAAACAGATCTTCCAAATATTTCAGTACTGAAGGCTGAATAGACAGACAGGCAGACATCTTTAAGTCAGTGATAATACAATACCCATTTTGTACAATTTTTTTCCTCCTTTTCCTTTGTTTAATCCAAAACCGTTTATTTAATGCAGTTCACAGCACAGGGACTAAGACCATATTAGAAATTATATCCACAAGATATAGTGTGGTGGTTTTTTTCCTTTTCTTTCAGTTCACAGAAGCAGGACTTGAAATGTGGTAACTACATATAAAAAAATGTTGCTGCAGTTACTCACACACTTGGATCTTTGCATTTTTTTCCCCTCTAATAAGTTGAGTGGGAGTTAAATGCAATAAGTGTAATCTCTGGAGCAACAGTATGGAACTTACTGAATGTTTTTAAGGTGAGGATGAGTAGGAGTGAAGAGATGACTTTGAAATGGTGAAATAGGTTTTACAATTGTCACCCAGTACAATAAAAAAAAAAGTGTCCATGACTAAAAGTAGAGACTGAGAAGTTGTCGTAAAGTGCCATGCTTGTAATCACCTCACGTTATTTGTATTAGCAGAGTATTTCCTACAACTATATCCTACCAAATAAAATATAGATTTAGGAGAGCTGGAAGACGTATTTCGGTTTGATTTCACATGCTCTCTGTTCCTAAAACTGAAATGTTATTATTATTTTAAACACACTAGAAAAAACATACCCAGGCCAAAATCCTTATTGCACAGTTAAACTTAGACAAGTTTATGAAGTGAAGAGGACCACTGGGTAAAGGATAGAAAAAAAAAAATCTCAGAGCACGTTCTCCAGTTTCTCCTAAGAACAACAAATTAAATACTGAAGATTATTTGTCCAAGATTAAGCAGACATCCACCTTTTTGCATAGGAGTATCCTGCCAAAACAGAAACAATACACATAGATAGAATGAATTTGATGGGGACAGTGTTAAGAAGTTTCCTTACAAAAATAATGGGAAATAGTTTTCATTAATACAATCAGACTTCAACATGTACGTATTTAAAGTTTCCAACTTCTAAATGTAGGGTGTTACTAGACTACATGTTCATCCCCCGCCATACCAAAACCAGCTAAAACACGCCACTGTAGAGAGCTGTTAGAGAGGTGTGTTTTCACCAGTTTCTCTTTTCGCAACTTTTTTTTTAAAAGGACAATTCAGATTTTTCAAGGAAAAATTCCTCTTGCAAGGAATATAACATACCCAAACATTTTTGAGTACCCTTTCTATATTCTGGAGACTAACTCCTGAAAGTAGTGTTTTATCTCACAGGACACAATTTTCATTCTACGAATTTCTGTCCAATTACTTTCACTTCAGCTTTGCAGCTCTTTCAAAGTGATAAAAGCAGATCCCATGCGATCATTTTCTGACATAACTTTGCATAGAAGTTATCTGAAAAATACTGGCTTGAAAACATCCCGTAATTACCCAAAAGAATCCAGAAACCACTTGAAGAAGGCCAGAAAAATCAGTATTTCTATATTTACAGACCAGATGAACCCCCAAGATAGTAACAAGGGGACTCATGAATTGGATTGTTTCCAACTATTTAGAAACTCAAAGGCAGGGTCCTGACAATACCAAAAGCTATTACAACATTCTTACATGTTACATGATCATATCTCATGTACACGATAGACAACTTTCCCACAACTCACCTTCAATTCCAGAAGTCTGAGAGAACAGAAAGCCAGGGTAACAGTCGTTTCCAAAACAGACTTGACACTACAGGTAATAGAATTATTTCCAGGAAAGCTCTTTCACTTAGTTGCCGAAAGTCTTCAAAATGCATCTTCCTACTACACAGCGGTTTTCCTCCTGTATTAGCAAGGGCAACTGCTTTCACAGAAAAGTTACCAAAAGGATGGAGAATGGCAGTGTGTTTCCCCACCCCGCCCCACAGCCCATCCCCATGACCTGAATCCGTATCAGTCTTTGGCAAGTTTTAAAAGCAGGTGCTGAGGCAATCATTAGTTGACATTAACTCGCAGTTGCTCATCACAGTAACAGCACAGCAAAGCTTTCTCTGCTGGATATTCCTAGGACAAATATGGAGAGATACAGACAGCCAAGGACAGAAGCTGGAAGTAGTCATCAACGGAGAACGAAGTTCTCAATAATACCAATCAGTCTTTAAATCCAAGCTTTGCAGCAAAGGAGAGCTGTAAGAAGGGTTTTGAAGAAGGAAAAACAAGGTATTTGGAGGAACATGACCTTTCAGATATAAAAAGGGCAAAGCACAGCAGCACTGATTAAGCATGTAACAAAGTGAATGATGTGAGATATGACCTCAAAGCAGGGAGCTAAAGACAGAAAGGAGGCGCAGTCATGCTAAAATGCAAAACCAACTCGCCTTTTGATCAGAAAAGCAACTAGGTAGGGATATACAACAGTACAAGCAAAGCATAGCTAGGTCAGATCTATACAGCAACAGTCCAAGCAAACAAGAGCAGGACAAGATCAGATTAGCATAGAGAGAAAGGGGTTACAGAGACACGAGACCCCAGGTGGAGTTTCAGTTGCATAAACTGTATGCTTACCTGGATGATACTGCCAAAGTTCAGCGACTTGGGCACTTTCTTGTGGCTTTGTCAAATTGCCTTCATCTCTGGGAGCATCCCATGCAGCTGCTCATCTGCATCAGTGGAGTTACCTCCCTCTAACTTCATTTTTATTTTAGAGCTAAAACACAGCTATAAAGAACTAAAAGCAACGTGCCTTCAGTAGACAATCCTTAAATGAAAAATTAGCTTTTCAGCTCAACAAAACCTGTATTAGTTGATAGTTGAAAACCTGCTTCGCACTGTAGCTTTTTTGCCAGAATAGACCTGGTACCTAGTGTTAGGCAGCATTGTTTTTTGCTTCATCTTCCAGGAATAAACATTGCCCAATAAAGGTTGGTTCAGTGCTGTAACTAATTCTTATTGATTTTGATTTCCACTATGGACCTTTAAAGTGCCCCAGAAAACCAGTCATTTTTCTTCAGCTAGTTTTACTTCTTAAGATTTCAGCCAATGATTATGGCTGACAGTATCGGAAAGATCACAGATGAAGCGGCTGACTTAACTCCATTTTACATATGGCACCAAGAAGCTACCTAGGCACTAATAGCTAGCCTGTGATGTGCTGAAAGAATTGACATCATACCGATTTCAAGTCTAGACTTTGGTGTTTGGGTTTTTTTTTCCCTCCTTCACCTAAATAGCAACATGAGCATTCATTCACATAAGGGGCATGACAAGTATGGATATTTTGACAAAGTCCTGCAAAGGTTTGCATGCAGGCTCAAATAAGCAAAGGACAATCCAGTCTAAGTGGAAACTTTCACTGTTGTTAAGTCAGGATGACACAACTTATATTTGCATCTGTTTCTTCATTCCCTATTCCATGTAACACATTAGCGATCAGTTAAAACAAATCTTTATTTTGCTCAAGATTATCATAGAGCAGACTTGAGAACTGACATAGAATACTTTGTCTTGTTACAGGAGAAGGCATAAAAATGAAGAGGAGGAAGAATCAAGCTGAATTTGATATGCCAGAAAGCCCTGAGGTGGAAAAGACACTCCCCACTCCTAGCGTTCTACAGAAATATCTTTGTTAGTTACCAGGTGGCAATATAATTAAGAGAACATAATTTTAAAACAGATGTTAAAATTGAGAAGCTACGGGAAATACATGAACAAATTTTATCAAATATTAAGGACTTCTCACACTACGAAGTCAAAAAGCACAGGGTTTTTTTTTTTTACAGGCTGCTGAAGTCTGAGCAGTATTTTGATTAAAATAAAAGCATGATTAGGATTTGAACCTAGTGGATGCATGAATGGAATGTAGTGCTAATTTAGAGGCAAAAAAAGAAGTCTTGATTTACATTTTGCTTTAGTGTGCAAGCCATGGTCCTTCTTTCGAAAAAGCTATGTGCATGCTTCACTTCTATACAATAAAAGCGTAAACCCTTTCATTCCAGGGAGACTATCCACATGATGCAAAAAAACCTATGTATGTAAGTAGTATTAGGATTGGAGCCTATGGAGTACAAGAACTCTTAGCAGTGGAACAAGGTATTTAAATTGCTCCCAAGGAAAGCTTGCAGGAGTTATGCTGTACAAGCAGATCCAACAAAAAAGTTCACAGAACTTAGACTCGAAAAAACTACAGGTTGTTCATAAATACACCCAGTCCACAGTAACACTAAGTATTCAGGCAGGTAATTACCATGCAGTATCAGTAACATGGAGGATTTCATTCTCCTTCCTTTCCCACCCAGTTAAACAACTTCATTAATGAAGTTTAGAGCTTGTACTGATTTTTTTTTATGTGAAAGCATTAATATGAGAGAATTTTCTATCCAAAACACTGTACAGGAGTAAGATGTTATAGGTCTAACCTCAGATCTTTAAGAAAGATCAATAAATGAGCTGACTAAAAAGTCAAGTTTAATCTGACTTTTTAGACTTTAAATGAATGCTCTCCTGTAGCTGGAATGTGTCTCATTGCAGCTGAATTTGGGATGGATTTGCCCTAGGAGTTCTAAGTGTTGTTTCCACTCTTCTGTCTCCCACAGAGAAGCCCACTTTGAGACTTCTAGCTTACTGTCACCAAGAGCCACATTTGCCATAGAGCAAACACAAATCCATCACTAAGAGATACCTCTAAATCCTAGTTGGTTATCTTTTTATGTAGAACAATTGCAGCTTCTTGATAAACGCTTCTCGAGAAAATATAAAGCATATCACACTGTTTTAGCAATCCTTTATTGAAGATAACAAGTTGGTTATGTTCACTGTATTGTATGAAACATCACAATATCATACTGGGAAGGTACTATCAGTACAGGGTTGGACCAGAGCGGACAGTCTGAACAATAAACCATTTTGCATTCTTCATTCCCTATCTTTTAACAACCCCCAAAAAACCAGTAAAGGGACAAATACCTGTTAACATCATCATTTAGAACACTTTTAACTTACAAAGCTAAAATCTAATGAATAAATAAAATATACCATGGCAATAAACCTCTCTAGACCGAAAAAAAAAAAATCAGATACACAGTGAATCAAAATGATTGGGAAAGCTGGCCTTTGGCACCAGTATGAAAGAGCATGTGGTTTTTACAGACTCACCATGGGGATAAAGTTACAGAAAAATACCATGAATTCCATTTCACACAAAACCAGTTGATGACTGTCATTAGCTTAAAACTACACACAAGGGCAATTACATCCTCGCTGAAACACAGTTTAAACAAATAGGAAAATGTCTACAAGGCATCCACAGCATGTAAATCATGTACAGATGGATACATTCATTGTTTCCCCTCCCCAATAGCTTTTATTTTAGATAAATACTTTACTCTTCCCCGTTTTCAGCATTACTGGA
This sequence comes from Phalacrocorax carbo, assembly GCF_963921805.1. Classification (NCBI taxonomy): domain Eukaryota; kingdom Metazoa; phylum Chordata; class Aves; order Suliformes; family Phalacrocoracidae; genus Phalacrocorax; species Phalacrocorax carbo. Next base: position 21,128,324 of record NC_087515.1, read on the forward strand.
ATCATTACATGCACAACTCAAAGGATTCAGGAAAAAAAAGTCAAGGTTATTGCAAAAATAGAATTAAACTAAGAATCTTCAAGTACCTTACATGACAGCCACTCTGTACCATGCCCATTGCTTATAAAATGAAAGGTCATTGAACCCATGAAAATATCTCTAATATTTTCTTAATTTAAAATAGATAATTTTAAGTGTATTTATAGTAATCTCAAAGTGATAATTTGAACTTTGAAAATAATGCAAACAATTAAAAATTATACCCATATTACACAAGACTTGTCTGTATCTTAAGCTGAAAAAAATCAAAAAACTATAGAAAACCACATAGAACAAAAAAATAATCACAATTTACATTATAATAAAGGCAAATCTTCAGCATTTTTAAAAAAAACCTGCAGCTGTGAGAGATGTCAAAGCAAGTCACTACTAACTATAAATTCATCAGTTTGGTTTTAAAAGATTTTCTCTAGCAAGAGTTTAAGGGTGTGTTGTACACATGCGTAAAATTCTTACTGTTTTTAGATGCCTAGAATCTTCATATATTATTGCCAAATACACTTATCTTCAAGCAAGCAGTAGGCAACATATCACAATTTGGACACCGCAGGGAAACCTAACGGTCTGGTAATACAGGTAAAACTGGAAAATTAAAAAAATACACATCTGATAGCGTGTTGCCCAATTGAAATTACTTCCAAGCCACAGAGCTGCAAAGCCTTCCAACTTGGTAACGTGATTAAGTAATGTCTCAAACAATTACTTGTTCTCTCTCATGCTTGTGCGCTCCACGTTTCATTTAGCCACAGTGTATCTTCAGAGTACACCTACAATCCCATGCACCTCAGGTACATACACCAATCTGCTGAGAGAATCCTTCCTTCCTTCCTAGGGCCAAAGTTCATTACAGATGTAATCAGTATGCCTGAGGCTGGTAAAAATACTGTAGTACAGGCAATGCTAAGAGTGGCAATATCAGAAAACACAAAAATGAACAAATGATGGAAAATTCTAATATCTTTCTGCCCATTTCACAAAATGTTGGAAATCCACCAGAATCTTTCCCTTGTATTGAAGAAAACAGATTTAAAAGTTTTTTTCCCCCTTTCAGAATCAAAAGCATTTTAGCAGATTTGTAAGGCTACCACGGATCTTCTAGATCTCCAGCACCCTACAGGAAAAGAAGAGGAGAAATATTACTACTCACCAATACAATTGAAAACATTCTGTTGCACTTTGGATTTAAGTGGCATAATTAAGTAGAGTACTAGCATAAGACAGACATTTTCCTTTTCTGCCATACCTGCCCACTTCCACACACACACATTGTCTGTTCCTCAATTTCATGAGGGAATTCACTTTTCTAAAACATGAACCTAGTAGGGTTATAAGCATAAAGACTTAAAATTAAATATTATCTGAAGTGGTACTAAATCATGGCTATCAACAGATGCTACACTTATAGGCTACTAAAAAAAAATCATCTATAAAGTACTAAGGAACAACTCTACAGGTATTCCTGGTCCACAAGAAATTCCTGCATGCTCTTTTTCATTAAGACAGTGAAATTTGTACCTATTTTGAACAATGATATTTTTGTGCAAGTGTTATGAACTGACCACCTACACAAGAATTCCAGATTTAACTTATTAGCAAACTGTTACTACCACTGGTAGTTTACCTGGTATTATCACTGATACACCCAAACGCACATACGTGTCGTACATTAAAAGACATGGTGAAGATTTGGCAGAAGGTAAACTGAGGTAGAATAGCCACTTTATTAATTTATATGGCTGGTATTTAACGTGAACCTGAGGTACGTTGCCCAAATAGAGGATTATGATGAATGTGCCGAACCCAAAGTTACACAAATATTTGTAGAAACTAATAAACATCATGAGTCAATATCAGAAGCTATGCAAGTTTCAAGTCATATCAGAATGACAGCATTTCAAAGGAAGTTTATTACTTGCTTAAAAGAGTCAATATGCATACAGATATTATTCCACAGCATATTCTTTATTTTCATTTAAACACAAATGCTTAGAACTTAACACTAGGTACTCAATTTAAGTACATTTTCATTTCTGGATATATGTTATTCTACAACCTGGAAGTAATAATACAGTCCTCTAGAAAATAGGCATTTATGATGAACAATGGATACAATCTAAATTGGAAAAACCAAACACATTTCATGAAGAATAAGTGACATCCTAAAAGGTAATAGCTTTTGTAATGTAGTTGTAATAGAAGCTACACACAGTTCAAATACAAACATGCAGCATACGATGCTGGGGAAAAAAGACTGAAGAATTTGTATAATTCAGTTTTGCACAAAAAGATACAATTAAGATGTGAATTACTTTACAATTAGCAAACATATACCATTAAATTTATTATTTAAGAACGTACTTAAAAGGAAAAGTTTTAAAATTTATTTTTGAATTAGCCTGTTAGATTCCTACTGTATTAGGATTTTAAAAAAAATCAAAGATCTCAAATGGGAAGTTAACTGCTTGCTACACAACATAAGATGCAATTACTGTAATATACCATAGTAGCTGAACTTCTAAGGAATAGAGAGCTTTATATAAACAATCTGTACAAATAACTAAAGGAAAAGCAGACAGACTTCTAGGATAGATGTGACAAATGTTGAGATATAAACACAGGAAAACATGCCAAGTGAAACGAAACGTTAAATTCGCTATGGAAAACATTACATCTGTTTATTACTCATCTCATTCATCCCTGAATCTTCATTTGAGCTCTGTATTTCAGCAAGGTGATTCCCAGATTCTGTGTGGGTGTCTGGTACGGGGTCACTGGGTCCAGCATGAGTATCTGAAGTAGATGCTGCAGCTGATTCAGCAGTGCACTCCTCTGCCTGCATCTTAGCTAGCCTGTAACTAGACAGCATCTCTTCCAGAAGGTGGCGGTAGTTCCCCCTATGATTAATTCTCATTTGCCTGAGTGCTTCCACCAATTTTCCCTGTGTTCCACTTTCCTCGGCTTCGCCAGGGTCCTTTTTTTAAGATTCAAGACCCCAAAAAAATCAGTTGTTAAACTAGGATATTGTCTAATGACATTTAAACAAAACAAAAACACACAGTTTTTCTGACTGAGAAAACATCAGCATTGCTCTATTTGAATCTAAAACACCGTATTAGCAACATATATCTTAGAACAATATAATCTGTGTTTGTCTATTTTATACATCATAATTTAAGAATTTATACCTATTACATCAGCATTTTTCATAATTTCAATTTATTTTGAGCCAGAGAGTGTCAACATGGTACCTCCTCCCAATTTACTCCATCTTGGTTCAAATTGGCTTTTGATGAATATAGCTGATATTCCCCACACCTCAATTGTCAGTGAAAATTTTGAAAATTTAAGCTTCTTTAGCAATCAGGTCAATATTTTTAATTGTGAATTTCTGCACAGCCAACAGCAACACAGTCCTGTGAAAAACTTACTAAAGAGAATAAATACATAACTCTACTGCTAGCAGTTTATAGTTGAATCATCACATTCTAAAATACTTTGAGCATTTATTTCAAAGTTATCCCCCTATATCAGAGACTGACTTCTGCATGCAGAATGCTGCTATGAAAGAAACATGTGCCCACCCATCAGCACCAGGAACGGTGGTGTTTGAACAACATAAGACTATTTCTGGCAGATGTGCATATTGGCTAGAAAAATTAACAGGTAGAACAGCTATTCAAAGCAAAATCTAGCAACGTACAGCACAAAATCTGAGTAATAAGCATGGTTAAAGAATGGAGGTCCCCTTGGCAAAACACCTATTTGGCTACAAGCCTTCTGCTGAGGAAAACTTTTTTTTTTGTAACTTTCAAGTGCTAAAGCAGTACTGTTGCTTTAAGGGAATAGTACATTCTAAATTATTAATATCTAGCAAGTTATCAAGTTAGACAAATGGAACTATCTCTGGGAGCCAGCAGATTTTGCAATACATTAGAAGCAAAATGCAGAGTGCCTTTTTCTCATGCTGACCTCATTTTGTTGTCATCTAGCCCAAAAGCTTCATGAACTACAAGTATTGCAGTCACTTATTTACAAGCTTAATAGCAGCATTAAGACACTACCTTGAGTTCAGTAGGATTTTAGATGGTGTAATGTTCCTAGAATAGAAGCCCCAAGACTGATTAGCACAGTCTAAGTTAAAAAGGGGACAATTTTACCACAAAAATGAATGCTACTGCATATAATGCTATCCCTCTAAGCTTAATCTGTTGCATAAATAGAAACATACTTCCACTGTGGTTTGCTTGTCTTAGTTTGAGATGTTGACTCCCATGTACCAGCATTTTCATATTCAGATAGCTCTTCAAGAGCCCACTGAGGAGAAGCAAGTTAAAGGAAGTGGTTTTAATGTATGAAGTTGGACTGTTAATGCTTCATGAGCACAAAGTCAGTGAAAACTCAGGGCAGCAAGATAAAGATACAGACGTATCCTCTTAGGTTTTGGAAAAAAAAAAACAAAACCCACAACTATTTACGTATTTATCTAGCCAATATTGAACAAGGCAGCAAAACTGAACTGAAAAAAATCCAGTTTTTTAAAGTTCAGAGAACATCTAAATTCCACAGTTCCTCCAGCCCATCAGCTTTGCTCTGAGGTTGACATCAGTGAACATAAACCCTGAATCTCCACATTTCACAATATTCAGATCTTTAAGAATTCTTTTGGCAGATTGAAGTGAACACTTTTGATCCCGTACAACACTGAGGAGTAAAAGCAATATAATCACAGCTCTGAGATTCCTAAGCAGTTCAAATGCTAGTAGGAGTCGAAGTAACAGTGCTGGTGTTAGTGTTTGATATTCAAACTCAAAACCTGCTTTGCACCCTGTTTGACAGCAGGCTGTTTTGTGCTACCCTTGTTCCCTCAGTGGTATCAGACAAGAAACCCTACAAGCAGGAGGACAGAAACTGCCTCTTTTATATACTATAGCCTGTATATACACTGTAATGCAGATTTTTCTCTAATGATGAGTGGCTGGAACGGGTCCCTGAAAACTAAGATTATTGTGCAAGTTAGCGTTCGTCTTCTTTCATGTTCTAATTCAACTTAGTGCTACTGACCGTAAAAACATGAATAAATTTTCACTAGCTATTTTTAACATAAGCATTCACAATTCTTTTACACCAGTTCTACTGTTAAATTTTGTATATAAAAAGGGCTACTAAGTATTAGGGACAGGATTTACAATGTTTAAGGGTGTAAGAATTTTGTCCATTTACATTTTTAAAATTATCTGTAGCAGCCCTTAATGACATATGATTTGATGTAGCAAAGTGCCAGTGTATTAGTAAAAGCAAGAGACAAATAAGAGTGGTTTCAAACAAGATGCTCAAACACTGCTTAAAACAAATGCCACTAAAACTATTAACACATCCACAACAATTTTAACACTGTTCCTTGTTTTAGGCTACATACACCCAAGTAGCCTAATTGGATAGTAGCCTCCTACTCTTAGGAACACATAAATACGGTTGAAGAAGTAGAGCCGTTAGAGAAAGAATACTACTTCAACATGTTAACTAGAACACTGACTTGGTGGTACTCTAAAATCACAGTGGTAACAATTATTTACTTATGAAGAAGTTAAATTCCCTTTGAAGTTTTGAAAGTACCAAGCCCCAATACATAACAGATTTCTATTTTTTCACTTGCCCTTGTAAAGGCACAAGCCACCACATTTATTGCAGAAGTCCTTCTGCTGAAACACTTGCAAAGCTGCTCTTTGTAAACCCAGTCCTGGGTTTAAAAAATACTTGTACTCTGCTTGAGATGCATGAGAAAAAAAACCCAAAACACCCACAAAAAAACCCTGCCCCCCAAACTTATGACTGCTATACCCTGAAGCCCCACTAGTGATCTCTGAATACTCCTGTAGTAACATTCTTTCACTCAGTCTCTCACTCTACACAACATCTTAGTTAGGATATATTTTAAAGATTCTCAGAAAATGCACATGTGAAGAACTGGAAGAAGTTACAACCACTAGCTTAGATGACAAAAAAAATTCTAAGCACAGCACAGAAATCTTTACAGTGCTGAGTATAAATGAAGCTAATCTAGAAAAAGATACCAACTTGGTTTTGATTTATAGACCTCCTAAGAAACTTATTTGCAAAGCTATTATGATCCAGTTCACAGTAACTCAGGAGAACTAGTTTAAACTGTTAAAACACCAGAGTATAGTCTTTTGAAAGATGCCATATTCTCAATTGCAAAAGTTAATCTGGTTGGTTTGGGTTGATGTTTTATCGCATTCGTTTTCATGGTTTTTAGTGGTTTTTTAAATTTGTACTCATGTGCATTAATATTTTAGCAGTTACATTATTACTTTGTCAATGTAAAAAAATGGTTTCAGCCTTACATAAAATCATCAGATGATGATGACTGCCACAGGTAGACTTTCCAGTTAGTAACACCAGCACACTGCACTATACCCAGGCTCCAACAGACACAGGGAAAGATTCTCAAGTGCAAGTCAGTGCACCTTCATACTCCGCACACAGCACCTGTCTGCAGCTCATAATTTTTAGTATGAAGACCCGCTCTCACTTCACACTGGTTTATAACAGGGGCATTATTAGTTACATTTCGGTCTCACTTGGAAATGTCATCATTGGGATGGACCACATTTCCTTCCTACCTTTGCTTCCTGTTTACATGTGAGATGTGTAGCAACATTATCACAAGCGTGTAGACATTGTGGAGAGTCTGATGTTGAGTAACTGAACAGCTTCCTTCCCTTTTACTCACCCCGTGCACTAAAGTTCAAAAGACTAAGAGATCACCACTTATATACCTGGAACTGAGAAAGACTAGCAAGGAAGTCACATTTTCATCACCTCAGAAATGAGGCCCACTAAATGAGTCTATTCAAGGATAGTAAGGTAACAATTCCTACTTGCTGGGAAAGTACAAACAGGAATTGCATCCTTCACCCAGTGGTACATCCTCCTCTCAAAATGCTCTGGGTCAGAATCACTTAGGACAGAACGAAGAAAAGGTACCACCTGACAAATGACATCTTGCCACAAGATCAAACCAACATTTGTTCCACTGTATTTAAAACACATCATCCAAACCTTTATCGAGATTTGCACTAAACACCAACAGAAGGAAAAGTTTACAAAGTAGACTGGGGTGTACTGCTGACATTTCATATTAAAGAAGCCAAATTAAAAGGACTCAAACCAACTATCCAGGGATTCTAATGGCAATAAAGGTCAAAGCTATTAATAGTAATATGGGTTAAAGCTATATTCTTTCATGAGTAACTTGCATATTTAGTTCAGTTACCTCATTTTATTAAATTAAAATGGCTGATATACAAAAATTTCCTGGAAGTAGCCAATACACAAAAGGATAATGTATGTTAGGACCCAGCAAGCTTGCAAGGCTACTGAAAAGTAAATTTGGATATAGGAAAAAAGATGCATCAGAAATGCAACTATGGCATGTGATATTTCTAGGAAGTTGCCATTAGACAACCTTCCCCCCCCCCCTTTAAAAAACCCAACCAACTTATGAAACCTATGCCATAATCTTCAAATAAACCATTTTACCAATAACTTCACCCCCAAAGCAGGAACAAAGTTATGGCTTAATATGAAAGCTAGTAGCAGGCTGACAGAGGTGCAGAGTTTCCTGAAGGACTAAAGAGGCTGAAAAGAGAAAAATTTTGTCTAGCTCGTTTTGTCATCCTGTTGCACAATTTGTTGAAAGTTAAATGAAAAATGTATACTCTGTCACTTTCAAACAAAAAAGCAACTGCTAAAAAAATAGAAAAGTAAGAGTACAAATAGTGAATCTCTAACAGAACAGTGGCCCCTTCCACCTACACAAGCCTTCTAGCTTAAGAGAATAAACCAAATAGAGGAAACAAAGGGACATACCACAATAATAGTTGTGGTGAGACTGCATATTCACAGTCTCAAGGGGCAAACCTGAAAATTTCAAAGTCTTTAAAATAAAATTTGACATCTCCCCAACACAATTCATTGTAATGACTACCTGACTGAGGACCTTGTAGCCATCTCAGAAGAGAGAAAATACGACAAAGGATTTACTAGAAGGTGAGTAGTACCTTCACAGGTTAGTTGACAAACTCTAGAGGAAATGACAGCATGTGTACAAGCAGTGATGTTCTTTATCAGTTTTTTGGTATTCCCAATATTTTTTAAAAAAACAAATTTAACCACAACTGATACGAACACCAGTTATTACTCTTTATACTGACATTAAGAACCACCTAGTAATCAGGTTTGAAGTTACAGAAAACCATATTTCATCATGCTATTTAAAAGTCAACTTATTAGGAACTGGGCAGAAGAACATAAGCCATTTTAGAAACCAGAACTGAAATAAATAAAATCACTTTACACCTTCCTTAAACCACTGGACACAAGATATTTAAAAAGAGTGTAAATACTAAAAAAGTAGTCAATATTAGTCCCAATTACCCTTTCTATGCAGTGTACCAAGGTCTTCCACTCTTACGGAAGACAATAGGAAGTGTGTTTGCCCCCTCTTCTACTAGATTGCTGGACAGTAGACATAACAGCTAGTTAAGTAATGAATATGCCAACCATAATTTGACAATAATGAGCTATAATTTAGAAAAACCCTGCATTGTTGCCTCACGGGTTTGACTGAAAAAGCAGTAGTCGAATGTTTAAAAAGCCTTTCAGAATTGGGTGTCAGTTTGCTGTCTTTTTCAGGATAAAGTTCTAAATCAAATCCATCCAAAACAAGGTTAAAATGAACTATATGCTACAGCGTGTTTATAATACTTCATTGGCAGTGATATACACTTTTGCTTGATGACACTACTTTGATGTTCTCATTAACAAAGAGATGTAGCTATCAAAACAGGAACTTACCCCCTCATTCTCTCTGTGTGGATTCAGCCTACTATACACAGCTTCAATAATATTACGCCTAAAAAGAGAAGTTTTAAAAATATTAATCACAAAGGATTTCAAAACATTAAGAACTTAGAAGGTTTGAGCACAGTAATAATTTCCAAGTGTTGAAGACGTTTTGCCTTTAACCTGCCTCTTAAAAAGATTCAGCCCACTCTCAGTTTCTTTACTCACTTTCAATATGATGTTTGGGGTTTAGCAGTAAGACAGGATTTGTAAACACTAAGCAAGGCAAAACACTCTTACCTTACCCTCCCCATGGTCTACCCCTTTACATCTTTAGAAGTTCCATCCTTAGGAGTGCAGTTTAGAAGTTGCAGAGTCAGATTTTGACAAGAGTAACATTTAAATCTGTATTTTGCTTATTATTTCAAAATTATTCAATTTTACTGGTTTTCTTGCCGTATTTCTGGATGCAGAACTTGAAGACAGTTGGGGTTTTCCCCATTTTTATTACACATACACAGGTTACTACTCCCCTATGAACTTTTGAAGTGTTGTACCCAGGGTATACAACCTCCAAGATGTGTTGTGTTGTATCTATTGACTGCAGAAATTAAAAAACCCAAACACCACTAGCTAGACTTTTTTCTGGCAGTGCTATATAGGTCCACACCTTCACAGGCAGGCAAGATAAGAATGAAAAGCTACTCAAAAAATAAAACCCAAAATAAAAACAGACTTCTGAGAGGAAAGAGGTTATGTCCCTACATCTTCAAGTCATAGTAAGAATTAGGAAATGTTCAAACAAGTATAATAAATATGATCAAAGCTATCAACAGCTTCAACAAAAAAAAAAAAGAACTGCTACATGAACTAAGACTCTCAAGTCTGGAAGTAGCCAAGATGTATAAAAATGACATCTTACAGTATGCGGATAAGCACTGACTGTTGACTCTTCCAAACAAAGAGCACACAGGCAAATGAAGACAGTGGCAAATGTCTCAAAAAATACACAGTGATGGCTCTCAATGCAACAGAAATTTCCTCCCCAGAATAGTGAGGATGCTAAAAGTTTGATGAGGCCCCTTCTGAACATATTTGACTATATGGAAGAGAAATTCTTAGTCACTAAGTACATAAACTACCTGAAGATCAGGAAGCACCTCAGCTGTAAGAAGCTGAAAACCAAAATAATGATAGAGGAAATATTTTACGTATTTTCCTGGGTTTATATTCTTCCCCAGGCATCTACTTTCAGCTATCAGGTGGACAGGACATGAAGCTAGAACAGTTCTCACTCTGATCTACTATGACAAGGTTCTTATGTTCACACCATGGAAGCAAAGCACACTCAAAACAGAAGAGTTCAGTTTTTGAATGGAATTTTGCAAGTATGTCAGCTTCTGAGACAAAGCAATAGATCAGGTAATCTCAATATCTACTGTCCGGCATCAGAATGTATTTTTCCAGCCATGATCCAGAATTTAAAACAGTACCTACTAGAATAGTCAGAACTCTGGGAGATGGTTTACAGATCAATGAATCCAAGGGCCAGTGCATCAAATCTCAGGATGACCCCTAACCTACAACACTGAAAAGAAATTGTGCTATAGTGTGTTCAGCAACGATGAAATCAGTGTTTCTCTACACACCACACCAAGACAAGCAGGAGGCAGGCGCAACAGATACACCTGACAACTTGAAGCCTCAAGGCAATTGTGTATATGCAATTTGTGCTTGTTCACACACAAAGGTTTTGGGCTCTTTCTGAATGACTTCCAAGAAAGAAGTTCAGAATTAAACTGATGGTGGCACTTTCAAAAAATATGTCCAATATGAAAAGTCCACTAAAGAACACAACTTCAAGGGCATATCAGTTCAAGTCAATACTTGAAGAATTCTGGAAGGGTTGCATGGCTAAGCTAGCATGGGATCCATCTGCACTGATGGAATATTTTCCTAGAGAAAGGAAACTAAATCTTTATGCAAATGATACAGGAAAGGGTTCTCTTCTCTCCATTTAGTTCCATGTTCAGTGATGGTGGAATGGCACAATTTTGACCAGACGTCTGTTCTATGGAGAGCAATGGTACCTCACACCAATGTAACAGAAAACACCCAGACAGTCCAAGCAAGGCTGCCATAGAAGCAGCAGATAGCCACTGCAGAGCATTTAAATCAGACTTAAAACTCAAGCCTTTGAGAGTTTTTCTACTTTAGCAATTCACCTTTCTCTGAACAGCATATTTCTTTGTAGTCTCCTTTGAAGGGAAAATTCAGGAGCAAGATGTTGAGTGGAAGTACTAATGTCCAAGTGACAGGATGACTCATAACTTCAGCAACAAGCGACCATTCTTTTGGCAGCATTTGAAGTTACAGAGGGATCTGCGTCAAGCCAGAAGCCAGTCTTTGAAAACTAATATTTTAAAAGATAGAACACCACCATCAAGTGACCACAGGAGAGTTGACACCTGTAGACCTCCTGTCTCAAAGAAGGAGCTAGTACAGGCTTCTACTCAGGTGGGATGCTTGAAGGAACTATACAATGCCAGTAGAAGTGGAACTACTTCAGAGGTTCCTAAGGTTTGCAAACATAATCCAGTCATGGTAACATCACATTGCATTTCTCCAACTCAAACATACTAAAAACCAGGAGCAACTATAACTGGTGCTAAAACCAAATATGTCAGCCACAGACAAGCTTTCTGCAACCTGTTTGAGCTAGGTCTTGGAGTTCAAACAGAAGGATGACATGCGAATTCTTCACATCCTGGTACATCACAGGAGAAGGATCTCAAGACAAAGAATATTTTCTTGTTAGTACAAAAGTAAAGCTAATAAAAGTTACACGGTGTATGGTTTTGGGTTGTGTGGTTGACCTTTTTCAAAACTTCCGTTCAGGAGCTCAATCTCAGAAGTGAAGTTAACTGAACACATCACTGTCTGCCTTTGGCCCAAGTTTTCAGGTTAAGAAAAAGTTACTCAATATTGTATTATATTATCTTAAAAGAAGCTGCAGAACACCTCCTGAAGTCAGTTCTCTTAACACAGACCTTCCAAAAGTCAAAATGGAAAGAAAGGCATCAAATGGCAAATTCTGAATCTAAACCTATTAAAAATGTAACCTGGGTTACAACAAATCAAAATAGAATTTATATGCAAAAGTTCCAGAATAATGAAGTAGTCCATGATGCATGTTATTAACGAGCAAAACACAAGTCATTCAGCAGTTGGGAGGCACTAAGAATAGGCACACCACAACTTCTCTGAATGCTTGGAATGCACACAAGTGGAGAAAAAGGCTCAAAATGCACAGGCACTTTCAAGGCTAAAAAAATAATAGCAAACAGTAATCATTAATAAGTACATGCAATGAAAATAGATGCATACACAAACGCTCAGAGGACAGGGCTTCATATTTTGAAACACAAAGATTCCAGAAGCAATGCAACCTATGCCAGGGAGCAATAATGGGTCTCACTGTTTGGGGCATTCTAGATTGAAAATTATTTATGCAATCCTAAATTATGTTCATTAAAATCCTTAGGTTGTTAGATCATCACCATTAGCCTCCCCAGAAAAACAACGTAATTTCTGAATGTTTTTTCCAATTAAGTTTCAAAATGCATATCCTAGTTCAATATTCTTAAACTGAACGTTAGATAAGCAAGACTAAACAATTTTATTATGAGAATGCTTGCCGAGCAAATAAGCATTGATCCAAACTTAAATTGGATACTAGGTGATCGAGGGAACATGACATCAGGAAAATTGAGCTGGTATTTTGATATTCTGATTACATTATTGATAGTTCTTAACAGATGTAAAGCAGTAAATAGCCAAGAATAAATATTTTTTATTTTTTAATTGGCCATATGGAAATAGTAAACTAGTATGTTATGTACCAGAATATGATCGATCGGTTTCATCTTACCATTTTGGAATGGGAACGGTGACACAAATGTTTATGCAGTGCAAAAGGTAAACTGGCTTAAAATATAAAACCTAACTTTCTTCTATAATTTGAGTACAGCTATTACAATAAGAAAGCTTTAAAACATTCAAATAAGCTTTTTTTTGTGAAGTAAAGAGTTCAAGACACTCCAGTACTGTACTCACTTGCCAGCTAAACCACCTCCTGGTGGTAAATTGGGGATATTCTCCGCAGTTAAAATACGAATAACATGAGCAAGATCAGGCATTCCTTCTTCACCCGATTTTTCCATAATTTCTAATTTAAAAACAGAAAAAAATCCTTTGATTACTGGATTAATACTACCCATTCCTTAAGACACTAAAATACAAGATAGTATCACTTTTTAACAGATGCATTATGAAAGAGTTACATATAACCAGGAAAACATTCTTTAAAATTTAGGTAAACAGTCTTTGCATGGTGGAACAGAGCTATTAAAATCCATAGCCTGCCTTTCCGGTATGCTTCTAGCCATTCTCTCTCAGAGAAACTCAGAAGCAGACTGTGAACTGGATGAAATATCCTGGAGACAGCAGCCTGTTCTCTTTCAAAAGGAAGACATCTGGGAGCCTGTTTCAGTTACCTTCCCATTGCATTGCAAAACATTTTAGTAGTTGCATGCCATAAAGCCAATGCTTCCCAGGAATTCAATCATACTTCACTGTGAGTAACACCTTGAGTTCTCAAAGGCCTGAATCTCCAGTGCATAAACATTAAGACCATCATGCAGTGGAGAGGCATATATAATGGCCCATTATTTCTCAAGTGGCCAAAACAGAATATAGAACTGATGACGAATAATTAATAATATAGTATTCCATTTTCAAAGCAGAAAAATCACACAAGTCCAGTGCTAGTAAGTTCTTCCGCCTTGCAAAAGAACTGCCTAAACTGAAGTAAATCTTCACGTTCTTATTCAAAGCTGCTGCAAGGTGAACATGTAACAGCTGTGTATACATTCACATAGGCAAAACACTACCAGCTTCTAGTCATCAGCCTCTAGTCATTCAGCTACCACCACAGCAGAAAAAGGTTCACTAAGTTAACTACAAATTGTAGTTGTATGCATGTCATGTATTTTTAAGATTTTTTTTTTCCTGAAAATGAATTAAATTAAGGAATGGAAGGGCGTTTCCTGTAGACATGGTTCTAGATAAAAATTCTTTGTTTGAGCTAAAGAATTAAGAAGAATGAATCCTCTCAAATATCATACTAGAAAAACCACCAGAAACAAAAAAACAACCGTCAGTCAGTCTGTATCTTGGCTACTATCCAAAGGCAAACAGATCACTTAAATTTCTTACAATAAATTTATTATATTCTGGATGCCTGATTTGGAGCCTGCAGTTAAAGCTAGAAGCAGCTACAACGTCAGTTTCTTAAGTTAGTAGAAAAGCACATTGATTACCTACTTTAAACACTGCATCCCAAGTTTCCTGGTATTTAAACCTCTTGATGTTTATCACCTATCTAGAAAGCAAGTGGTATGCAGGCTTCACTCAGGACTACTGAAAACAAAGTGCTTGCAAGGTACTTGATTACTTTGTATCAGGGTGATCTATAGGAAAGCCCCCCCAAAAGCAATTCTCTTTTAAAAATAGTTTTACTACCCTGTAACAAATAAGGTGCTATGCTTCCAAGGCCCAATTTTAAGTCAGCACCATACAATCTCTGCAATGAATAAGCTAGGTATACTACTACTAGAAGAGGTTAAACATTCTTCCATGAAACTTTATGCATATTACCATACATACATCCATTATGAATGAATCACGGCCAAAGGAAATGACAGCTGAATACGTATGCTTGAATCTTAGGATTTTGGTCACTACTTCTGTACACATTCACACAAATCAGCTACAAGTCCTTTTATACATTGCCTCCATTTGTGCAGTTCTACCTAGTTAGAAGTAGACTACCACTATAATTTTGCTGAGTCACATCTGATAGGAAATGTATATACTGCTTTTTATACCAAGAGCACATCTGGTTCTGTACATACTAAAAGCAGACAAATAGCAAAAATTAAGAAGCAGAAAGGCTACAGAATTAAGTGATTACTAACTAATACTACAAGATTTTTGTATCTTCTTAAAAGGGAATTAAAGCAATGACAACTAAGGATTGCTGTATATTTCTTCTTACTGGAAACTTCTATTTGATACTGCATAACCACTTCACAAGGAGTGCTGAACTGAACCATGAGCATCTCTTCATATCTAGAAATTGCCAAACCAGGAATTCTGGTGAAACTGACTATCTCCTTTTTCTTTTCCTGAAACTAGGGTGAATAATTTCATCCAGAACATGTTCTCTCCCTTAAAAAAAAGCTTCCTAATAGGATATCTGAGAACAAAGCAAATGACCAAACATGACCTTATTTCATTACACATCAGTTAGCAGATACACACTGCGTATTTGTTTGACAAAGGCCACTAGAGAAAGAAACCAAATGTTTTCACAAACAGATTTATAGGCATTTACAACACTTTCACCTTCATCTCTATGATGTTAAGAATAACCCTGCAATTAATTTTTTCCTTGAATCTGCAAAACATGATTGTAGAAACTTCTACACCTGCATTGTTAATATAATGCAGACACTTAAAGAATAATTTCCTGACATTATCACACATGCAAATCCATGGAAGTCCACTACGAGGTCTTCTACTTTACTCCTAAAACAGTTATCACAAAAAGTTTAACTATTTAACTCAGACTTAATTTCAAAAATTCAGACAAAAATTTTTTCAATTTTATATAATTTAATTCCACTACTTGACATTTTTACCAGTTTCCTATGTTCCGGCATCTCCTTTGATTTCCAGCTATAAGACTATGACAAATCAGTTTTATATACAGTATATATTTTGCATATGTAAAATGCACCATCCAACTCACTGTATTAACTGAGATTTCATCTACTATTGAGACTGTTTAAGCCTACATATAACATGTGCCCCTAGTTATGATTCGGGGGATCAGTGTTCTGTGGTGTTCTGTTGTGTTTGGTTTTTTTTCGGGGCGGGGGGGGGAAGGTTTTTTTTTTTTAACTGCACATCTGATACACCCTTTCAAATAAACTGAAACAGGTCAGAGAATTGACTTGATCTCTGTGCCTAGTTTTCTCTTCCTGTGACCAAACTTCAGATCTCAGAAAACAGAGAATAGAAAGTAGCATCTGAAAGTGGCAGTAAGACAAGACTGACCTAGCATAACTTAACTGTTGTCCAACACCTGCATTACTTTGGAAATTAACCAGTTAAGTGACTCAAAACAGAAGCACAGCTGTGCTCATCATCATGAATGGCTCAGTCACAAGCTACTGACTACAACCTCACAAGTATTTCAGAATACTCTTGAATAGGCAGCTTTGGAATGCAGTTATACACACTCTGTCAACCTCAAGACCCAAACTAGCACGAGGGCCTTGGTATACAGTTCTTCCACCAGAAATCTCTGAACTAACACTTGCTGAATTTATTTTTTTAATAACCATTCAAAAACCCTGTTTTGGTATTAAAACAATAATTCTATTTTGATTAATAACTCCAGAAAGATCATCTCGAACTACTAGCTCAACCCATTGTACAAACACAGAGGATCTCAGCATTCAACGTAGGAATGCACAAAGACAGACTACAAATGTTACATGTGTAAGTATTCAACTGCTTTTGAACACTGATTTTTTTTTTATTTTTAAAAACAAAAAGCATGCCTCAAACAATGCCTTTCTCCCCAAGCCAGAGCTTAAAGTGCGCAAGCGTAGCAGTGAAAAAACCTGTTGTCTAAAAGGTTTGATGGGTTAGTCCAGTCAGCTTGAAATTTAAGGTCCACAAGAGAACAGAAAAGTGTTCCATATTGAACAGTGCACATTCATTAAGAACAAATATCACTGATCAAACTAAAATTGGGACTCCTGAAGCAAAGGATTTTATACTAAGTGCCAAGGCTGCCCTAATATAAGTTAGTCACTTGCTGAAAGACAAGAGTATCTAAGGACTCATAGCTTGTATTTTTGACATCTTCATCTTTGCAGCTTAGTAGTTCTACGACAAGCTGGTCTTTTCAGAATATTTTTACTACATATGTAAATAAAATTGTTATTGGCTATCAACCAACTGCACATAACTTGTGAACTGTTAATTCTTTAACAGATAAAGAAACATTGTTGCACACAATAATTTAACATAAATAAAGCCCATTATTTGCCTTTTGAAAGGAACAGTCATCATCTAGTCCAGTAGCTTAAACATTAGTAAGTCTACTACAGATTCTCACTTATACAGTCTCTTGCTGTAACTGAACAGATTCTTGGACTTAGCTGCCTAGCTTACCATTCACAACACACATTCACAAAACACATCAGAACTATAAATAAATTATAACAAATATACTTCCCTGAACAAGATTATCCTGAGGTGTAAACTCTATTTAGAATACATCTAAAGAGATACAACTTCTGTACTTTGAAAATGACTAGAAGATACAACCAAATCCATATCAACATCACAACTTTTCTAACAGGCTTTAAGTTTTTAGGATTAAAGGCAGTTTAAACCTTTCAGGTACAGCTCTTTTATGCACTGTTTTCCAGACTACACTTAGTCTAAAGACATAAGCAAAATTAGATTATGGCAGTTGTCCTTACCTGATCAAAAAGATGTTTCCACCTTCCAAAACTTTTCCTTACTACTCCAATACCTGAGATCATCCCCCCCCCCCTTTTTTTTTTTTAAAGTGTATAGTTTTAGGTAGTGAGCAGAAATACTTTCCATCGGACTACTTTTTAAAAATAATCCAACATCTTTCCAAACAATTCTCCCCATGCTGCTTAGTGGTTTGAAACATTTGTTTAAAGCTTCCCTGTATCATTTCTGAACTAACAATACTTAAAGCACAAATGTAAGGTAAAAATTGCAGTCCAACAACTCTTTTAATTAAGGAGGCGGTGTCAAAAGAACAATTCCATAGAATTTATTTTGAATGCAAAAATCTGTTATAAAACAGGTAAATATTTCAAGTTGTTCTGAAGTCTGTTTCCTTTATTTTCTCCACTTATTGACAGATTTTCCTCAAATATGCTAACTCTCATTCTGTGCTAAATACTTGACATTTAAAGACCTTGCACTCTGTCCAATTAGCAGGACACAGAATGACACATGAAACTCATGCAGAAAAAAAACCAAGTAGAGCTGAAGCAACTCATTTCTCTTGAGCGCTTAAGCTTAATAATTTTGAGTTACATTTGGAATGGCTTTGCATCAGTTGAGGCTACAGACTCTCCACTTGTTTTTGGTGCATGTAGTATTTGTTAAACATGTTAAATACATTTCTGCTAAAGAAGTTGTTTTGATACAATAAAGTAGTAACTCATTTATGCTACAACACTGCATTGTTACTAGCTAGTAGTGCTTCCTATGTCACAGAATGGTAGGGGTTGGAAAGGACCTCTGGAAATCATCTCACCCAACCCCCCTGCTTGAGCATGTCATTCTCAGTTAATCCAGTCACTCTGATCCAAAGTTATTTGACAGCTTTTCTATTAAATATTCTTAACATTCACTTATGAAAACAATAAAATACACTGCAGTTCCATACATTTTTCACCTATTTGCTAATTGAGAGTGGAGCCACCAAGAAGCTGGGAATACTAACCTTTAACCACTGTGTGCACACTGACTGCCATCAGTCAGTGAAGGTAACTGCTCCTGGCACTCGCCCAGAGCCTATTAACAGCTTCTATACTCAGACACAGGAAGATAATAGGTATTTATCTTAACTAGTGTCATCTAGGAAGCCTGGGATGTAAGCCAAGTTCTGAGAAACATGCCTAGAGTTACCATTTGTAGTGACCATTAGCTCTCTCTAATCTCAAGAGAGACTACAAATATGCAAGCCATTTCAACTTAGATCCCATTTAAACAAGAGGGAAAGACATCACACAACACCAGCACATTCAGAGAACTTGTATCGTGGCCTGAGGGCCTTCTTATATATATTTAACGGTAAGGTTTGTTACATCAACTATCTAGATTACTGGGACACTGACACAAACAAAAAATTTCTCAGTTTACCTCATTTGCTTATGAGCGCAATTAAAAAAAGATATCTAGACAAAGAACATGAGTAATTTTCACAGCTTTTCACACACATGAAAAATTTAATGTTGAAATGTCTACAGTGTCATTTCTAGCATTAAAATAAGTTTGAGAATTTTTGATACCGAAGTGGCAAAACTAAGTTGTCCACAGCAACCAGCTTACAGTGGCAAGCAGGTATATTTCCATGTCACTGTCACATTTTACACTGAATTAGTGTTAAGAAGTTATGACTGGTTAGCTGTGGTATTTTTGCTATTGTACACTCAGAAGATTCTTGATCTCCTCGGATCTACAGATTACTTCTTACTTATACCTAGTGCTACTTATTTGGATATAAGCTACTTGCTAATGAAAGCACATCCAATCAGTCCTTTCAGTATCCATTACAGCAGATATTCAAATAAACCAAAACTAACAGGAAAAACAGAAGTAGCATCTATCTTCTATGTGGCAGTGCTGGAATCCTGGATGCCTGGAAAGTTTCCAGGTCCATGTTGAGAAAATTTGGTCAGTCACACCTTCTTTCATAAAAAATGCTCAGGTAGTCAGCAGCCAGAGCTAAGGCTTATGTCATGGAGACGTTGTTGCAGTCCCAAGATGGTAGCCTCATGCTGGTTCAGACCTGCAAAGTTCCAAACATCTTGGCACCCAAATTTAAAATGACTTTCATGGAACTCTGATAAATCCTGTAGATTTCCAATATTATATTTTTCAATATGAACACAGAAAATCACCATCAGGACAGCAATACTGTAGTATAAACCTAAACCACTGGTCTCAGCACCTGGAACGAACACATCTAAGAAGACTACACAACTCATTATCCATCTATAAAGAGATCGCCTCTTCATGAAGCACAGTTAAACTTGGATCTAGTGATCAGAATATTATAGTCCAGGCCTGAAACAAGTCAAGAAACGGTACAAATTATCTCAGCCAGCTTTGTCTTCAGTAAACCCTTTCCTTCCTTGAATACTGTTGCTGTAACTGATAGCTCCAGCAAATGGGTTAATAAGTTGCATCACTGTAAGCAGGTGACAGCACTTCAGTACTCTTCTGATGAGATTACAGAAGTTTAAAGAATCGTAACAACAAGGCTTTAAAAGCCTCTGATGACTGCTTCTCTCCAGTGATGCTACTTCACAGTATTATCCTAGCAACATTTGTAACAGCACGACAAACTGTTCCAAGAACTCAGTTATTTTCACGCCTGGGATGCATCTGCAAAAACCTGTGCCAACATAAGAACAATATTACAAAAAAGGCAAGCCTTTAATATCACCCCTCAACTTCAGTCAATTCTACCAAAACTGAGCTGTAGCTGGATCACTAGAACAATTAAGATTGAAGAGACCAGGAGGCCACTACATAGAGCTGTCATCAGACCTTAGAACAGCCTTACCAGTGATAACTGATTTAAAATAGAAGCAACAGTTTGAAAGCCTGCTTCAAATGTCAGTTTTTCTAACATTATTAATGCTGCAGAAAAGCAATAAATATACATGGGCAAGTCTTTCATTCTTATTCAAGTTAATTTTCACTGTTTCTGCTTAAGGGAAGAAGCTGAATTCAACCTTTTGGATAAGTAGAGAGAGTTATAAGATCAGTGACTAAATGAAACTGGTTAGGAATTAAGTGTAGTCCTCCATGAAAGTTCTAGAATTTTTTTTTTTTTTTTCATACATACACTTGGTAAGCACTCAGAATTCAAAGGGATAATTTAAGGCTCTTGTATTCATAGGTATTTTATATCTATCATATATAGATAGAGATCATTTATACTCTGTTAAGTTTTCAAAAATGCATTTTAAACAGTGGTTGGTGTGAATGTGACTCACAGCTGTGTAAATAGGCAGTTAAAAAGTTTAGATAGTTAGATGGATAAGTTGCCCCTTCATGAAAACCCGATACAGCTTTTTGTCAAAAGCTTTCCAAAAAGCAAGTACCACAAGTATCCCTTTTAACGATATTTTATAAGCAATAGCAATACCACATTTTACTGAGCTGATATAACACTCTGCAAGGTCCGTGGTTGCATTTTGACCTTTAAAAATAGAGGTAAAAACCTAAAGCTCACATTAAGAAAACACTTGTGGAATACCAGGATAAACTAACCACAGGGCTTAAAACATTTTTCCTGACACACAGAAGTTGAGTTGTAACCAGGCCCGAATTTGACCCAACGTATTATCGGCATCATGGCTTTCAGGGTTTCTGTTTTCATGCTCAAGAAGGTTATGACAGCATTTCTAATGAACAAAATTGATTTCTTACCTTCAACCCGTGATTCTAAGTACTTATCCAACTCAGCATCTTTTTTCACTGCCTCATCTGAGACCTTAGGAGCATTTGAAAAACAAACTAGTACGATACTCATGTTATCGCGACTCCCCTACATGACAAAGAAAGGAGAAGAGTTAGGATCTTTAGTTGTCTTTCATTTTTTGTATTCTAGTCACATTATTACTTGTTCCAAATACAGTACTAAAGATATACTTGCTAAAAAAGAAGCCTTGCAACAAAACTGCATTTTGATTAATAAGAACCTCTACGTTTCCCAGCGAAACTACTTACTAGAATTCATCTTACTGACTATTGCACATTAAGTCTTGAAGTTTAAAATATTTAATGGATTTATTTACATGTCAACATTTAAAAATAGTATCAAGAAAACAGATCAGAAATTACATAGCCATTTAACATTACCTTAAGCCAAGTTAAACAACTCGTTGCAAAACAAAATGCAGAATACTTATCCTAGACTACAAGAATAGCTAGCTCCAGCTACTAATTTACCTCAGTTTGAGAGCATTCACCTAAGATATTACATTCATTAAAATCTGTTTATCAGAATGCATCTGTGTCATAAATAGCAACTTGAAAAGTGCAAAATATTAATTCCTTTAGTATGACCAAGCTGATCTTAGACTATCACTTATGTCACAGCAACACCAGCCAACAGCTTTTTCAGATACCTACTTTAATGCCAGTTCTTCACTAGTAAACTCTGATACCGCTTTCCTGCTCATATTTAATTTTCAAAATTATAATCCATAGCTAAATTTAAAAACACAGTGCCTAAGT
The DNA here is from genome assembly GCF_963921805.1 of Phalacrocorax carbo. NCBI lineage: Eukaryota > Metazoa > Chordata > Aves > Suliformes > Phalacrocoracidae > Phalacrocorax > Phalacrocorax carbo. Next base: position 21,150,410 of record NC_087515.1, read on the forward strand.
CTCTTAGAAGATCCCACAGGGCCATAATTTAAACTCCTGGTTCGAAGTCAAGGTCAATTTTTTTTTTTGTAGAAATTTAGGTGCCATTAGTCACTGCATGTTTCTGCATGAACCCAACCTACTGGATAGTTCCTATGATCTATCACAATTACTCCTTCTCCTGAAGAAATTAAGCGGGAATTTGACTTTAGAATAACTTCGTTCAGAAGTACTCAGGAGTTATTCTATGTTCCCTTTCATACCAAGCATACATGGACACGTATCTTTTACGGCAGTTGTTATGATGTGGTACAATTGACATCCTGAAGACAGAGGACAACGTTCTAATATCGTTACAAACTGCAGAGATCCAGGATCTGAATTCATAAAACACACACAAGGTCAGGGCTCAGTTTTACTGAAAGTATACTAGAGTGACCATCCTTTAACAAGATTTGTCAAGTGCTTGGTCAAAAAAGCCATGGCATTTAAACCAACCATACAACGTATAGTATATGCTGGAACACACCTCTATTCCTGAAAAAGTTACTTACCCTTTAGTGTTAGAATTCTGAATTTTAATATTTCCCCCCAAATTTCATGTTTGGTCTGTGGCCTAATGAAGAAACTCTATTTGCACTAGTAGGAGTTGCACTTTTCAGGGAATGCTGGGAAGGTTATATCTATGAAGCATTTGTAGACTGACCTGGAGTTGCTCCAAACAAACTCTAAATTTGTGGAGCACAAGCAAGCTCAGCTGCAAAAGTAGTGCTTCTCGATCTAAGCTACAGCAATGAGTGGAAGACACCACTTCAGACAACAGGCAAACCACACCTTGAAGGGGAGATAGTACAAACACCAGTTTGATGCAAAGGATACGAACACTGCCCAACTTGAAAGAACAAAAAAACCCCACACAAAATACCTTGCAGAGAATTTATTCATTTAAAATATTTTGTATTTGGAAAGAAAGCTTAGAGCTGGAACTATATGCAAGCATTATTTGAGAAAATAACAAACCTTTATTTTTGCAAATGCTATCACCTCTCCAGGCATAAACGATAAGGCTGTATATTCTTCAGCGAGCATATAGTCAAACGGGTACACAAGTTTGAGGGAAGGAAGAGGGAGAAGGGGAAGAGTAGGCCAGGAACTGCTGTTAACGCTGTACCCATCTAAACAGAAAATAATTTTAGAACAGCTACTTGGAGAAAACAGTTACATACCTTATGTAAACAAGTGTCCACTACCCAATTGCACACTTTTTCCAGGTCATCTGATACTTCAAGTCTAGACTTAACAAATTCACAGAGCTCTTCATTGCTCATTACATCCCAGATTCCATCACAAGCCAAGATGATAAACTCATCTTCTTCTGCCCTTAAAATTTCACAAACCTCAGGCTCTGGAGAAACAAGTTGTTCTGTAGGGCCTTTACCATCAACACATTTGTAGTCATAGTCCCCCAGAGCTCGAGAAACTGCCAATGAACCATTAACACGCTGTATCATTACACTGCCTCCTGCATTCTGGATTCGCTCTTTCTCCCTTGGGTTGCAAGGTTTGTGATCCTGTGTTGAAAAACAGACTTGTCCATTCCTATAGAGAACAGCACGTGAGTCACCACAATTGATAAAGTATACATGCTCAGGTGAAATCATAACTCCCACTGCTGTTGAACCACTTCTGTCCATCCCGTTTCTGAGGTCTGAGAAATTGCGCATATACTCATCAATTTTCAAAAAGCCAGTTCTGATTCCACTCTTGACATTTTCCACTGAAGGTTCAAGAGCAGATCCAGGTTTTTCTGTCGCTCTAAAGTCTTCATTATTAGTGATGTGTTCTAATAAGTGCATGGAGCAATAATTTGCAACACGAGATCCTGCGTGACCATCGTAGACAGCAAAAAAGGACCAGTCCTCTAAGCCGTGGGGAATACCTACAACAGCTGTGTGAGCATCTTCCATCTCCACTCTCCATCCCTGCATACTGCTGAGGCCATAACGCAAGCCATTCCCTGCACCATGAGCATTATGTTTTTCAGTTTTTGGTTTATCCAAAAATGCACCCATGTTTATGCAATATTGAATCTGGAAAACAGAAGAAAAGCCTTATTTATAAAACCACCACTCCATATAAGCTTTGGTCTCCCTCTCCTGTGTTGTTTCCTTACAAACAAGTGATAAAGCATGCAGATGCACAGAAGTCAAGAACTATAATGGGGGGGAAAGTAATTTATAAATTACATGAATGAGGTGTGAACTTACAGACCCATTTGCATTTTTGGTGAGGTGGTTCATCTTTAAAGAGCTACTTCATCAAAATAAACACTCTCCATATGAAGGCAGAGTAGTTCACTTACCTGTGCAGCCCTGCCAATTTTGTCATTCTCTGCAGAAGCTAATTCATGCTGGAAAAACCACCCTATTACTCCTATTCTCTTTCCAGTTTTATTGTGGCATGAAGAAAACCTAATACTTCATAAATAAGAATCAACTAGTCTAATTAGACTTGCACATACTGTGCTGCTACTGTATTCTTGTAAAGGATGGCAAAAGTGACAGTAGGGGACCTTAGATAATCTAACAAAGGAAGCAAGAAGACAAATCCCACTTTGATCCAAGAAAACCCACAGGATTCTCTTAATTATATAGTCCTTTGTAAAACAACATTTCAATTTTTACCATACCTAAAAAGATGTTCCTGTGTTTACATGTGATTTTAACTTTATTGATCTTAATTGCATTGATCTTGATTTTAATACGTATCCAGTTACAAGAGATATGAGCTACCTATGTGAAGAAAATCTACAGAGAAGCAGTTGTTCTTCAATATCTGGAGACCTACTTCAAAATATATAACAAACATATCCAGAGAGCAAGCTTGCAGGTAAAAGGTGAGTAACCTATGTTGAAGCTTTAGAGGACTTCTGACTTCCTCTCCCGTAATAGTCTACCTTGCACTTTATGAAGTCAGCAGAGAATACATTCTTTAATCTACAGATTCCATAGTACTGTTCTGAAAACTTCAGAAACTCAGATACCACAACTCCGATCATGCTAAAAATGACTGCCCATGAAACCCTTAGTGACTGAATGTGAAAAATCGAAGGATTTTTCCAGATCCTTCATTCGAAAGGATTTTGAGAGAATTCTGCCATGACTGATTCTGAGCAGTCACTTGGTCTCTGACACACTAGTATCCACCAAGCCTGCAGAGTCATGATAATCTAGTTCTGGTTTAAGAGTTATCGGGTCAGAAAAAGAGGTTAAGAAATCCTTACTTCTGCCATTCTCCTCATCTAAACGCATTCTCAGCATACACAGCTTACTCTGATAGGAGAGATAATAGTACAATGCAATGAGGAAGAGATTACAGTTAGGTTCTGCACCCCACCTCCTTTTTTAGGGTAAACCTTAGGACTTTCCTCTAGACAATCCAAACTTCTGCATGAAGTGCCAAGCATCTCTAACATTCCGCAGTCCCCAACAGTTTGCTTACCAGTTATACCTTTTTTGAAATATATCTCCCACTCTTACTTCAGGACAAATTTAGACAAGCTTCCCCAAATATTGCAACAACTCCATATCTGGTTTACTTTTTGGTCTAATTTCACTGCCTGTCCTTAATTCAGTTTTAATGGCCTTTTGATTCAGATGCTACTAACATTACAGAACCACACTGTGCCTTTTGTGTAAGAGACTGAACATCATGTAACTTGATGTACTTTTTCTTTGAAAAAAGCAGAAAGAAAGCACCTGACTAGCTCAAATCAACTGAGAAATGCCAGATTTTAAACAACTCTCATGTTCCAGGACTATGCTATGGTCTAATTACAAGTCTCAAATTATCTGTTCTGACATGGAATAAAACACTAGTGAGATTGCACATTTATAAGATTTACTAAAGATGATTCTTTTAAACATTCAGCTAGAAACTGAGGTTTTGCATGGACAGTATATATGCTAACACTGCGCAATTACCCCTTCTAGGTCAGCTATGAGATACTACCAAGACTGGTGATCATTACTCATTTATTAGGGAACTCTACACTTGTGTTAGTTGTTTCTATGTACTCCTATTCTGCTATCAAGAAGTCTGATGTTATAACACAAGTCTTGTACTTAGTAAGTTGTCTTAACTAGCCATTAAAAAGTGTCCTGAGCCTTTTACACTCTCCAAAATGGGCATTCCGTGTACAAGGTACACATCCTCAGCTGCAGAATCTATAGCAAAACCGAATTATTAAGAGAACATGCTCAAAGGTTGCTGCCAATTTTATTTTACTCCATATAAACAAGTCCTGAAACTGGATTGTATAAAGCAAAATCAGAAGTACTGATTTCACAGCTTATGGCACATTTAATAGAAAAAAGCAAGGTGCAGAATGTCTTCAAACCCACATCTAACATTCTCAAAATACTTTCTGTACTTTTAACAAATTCAAAAAGTAATTAAGCCCTTTTAACCACAAATTATCCATCCTAAGCTTCACTCACCTTCCCAATCAGTTCAATTTTATGATATTATCTAAAGAATTTCACGCACAAGAAACCACAAATATTATCTTTATTCTTTATCTCTGTAGTCACCATCCACTGCCTTCCAATCATATTACCTGGGATAGCAAAGATTAAGATAGAATGACTACACAAACTTATGTTATTCATTGTAAGCTTCACTCGGTATGTAATTTGCAAGTGAAAGTAGTAAGTTACATTCTGCCCACAATTATTTGCATCATTATTTTTCTTTCCTTCTTTATCTGAAAATAATACTTTCAATGCTGCTGTGCTGTTTTTGGCTGGGACAGTTAATTTTCTGCACAGTATTGTGGAGGCTGTGTTTTGGATTTGTGCTGGAAACAGTGTTGATAACACAGGGATGTGTTTGTTACTGCTGAGCAGCGCTTACACAGAGTCAAGGCCTTCTCTGCTTCTCACTCCACCACACCAGCGAGTAGGCTGGGGGTGCACAAGGAGTTAGGAGGGGACACAGCTGGGACAGCTGAACCCAATTGACTAAAGAGATATCCCACACCATATGTCATCATGCTCAGCATATAAAGCTGGGGGAAGAACAAGGAACTGGGGGATGTTCAGAGTTATGGGGGTTTGTCTTCCCAAATAACCATTATGCATGATAGAGCCCTGCATGCCTGTAGATGGCTGAACACCTGCCTGCCCATGGCAAGGAGTGAATGAATTCACTACTAGTGAATGACCTGGACAGGCTGGAGAGCTGGGCTGAGGAGAACCTGATAAAATTCAAGAAGAGCAAGTACATCCTGCACCTGCAGATGAACAACCCCACACGCCGGTACAGGTTGGAGGTTGACCTGCTGGAAAGCAGCTCTGCTGAGAAGGACCTGGGAGTGCTGGTGTACAGCAAGCTGACTGTGAGCCAGCACTGTGCCCTTGTGGCTGAAGAGGCCAGCGGTATCCTGGGATGCATTCAAAGCAGTGCGGCCAGCAGGGTGAGGGAGGTTATCCTCCCCCTCCACTCTGCCCCAGTGAGGCCACATCTGGAGTGCTGTGTCCAGTTCTGGGCCCGCGCGCTCACGAAAGACAGGGAACTGCTTGAGTAAGTCCAGTGGAGAGCTAACAAGATGATCAGGGGACTGGAGCATCTCCCTTGTGAGGAAAGGCTGAGAGACTTGGGTTTGTTCAGCCTGGGCAAGAGAAGGCTGAGGGGGGATCCCATCAATGCTTATAAATATCTGAAGGGTGGGTGTCAGGAGGAAGGCGCTGGACTCTTCAGTGGTGCCCAACAACAGGACGAGGGGCAATGGGCACAAGTTGGAACATGGGAAGTTCCACCTGAATATGAGGAAAAACTCCTTTGCTGTCCAGGTGCTAGAGCAGTGGCACAGGCTGCCCAGAGAGGTCGTGGAGTCTCCATCTCTGGAAATATTCAAAACCCACCTGTGCCCCCTGCTCTAGGTGTACTTACTCAAGCAGGGGGGTTGGACAAGATGATCTCCAGAGGTCCCTTCCAACCCCTACCACCCTGTGATTCTGTGAATTCCTTGTTTTGCTTTGCTTGGGTGCACAGCTTTTATTAAACTGTCTCAACCCACAAGTTCTCACATTTACTCTTCCAGTTCTCTACCCCATCCCACCGGGGGGTGGAGTGAGCGAGCAGCTGTGTGGTGCCTAGTTGCTGGCTGGGGTTAAACCAGAACTGCAAATCAGTAGAAGGAACACAGCAACAGAAACGAGGTATTCATTACTTAGCAAGATACACAGCCAAAATGCTTTTCACAACCCTTTCTCTGATTTTGCTTTGGGAAAAAAAAATATATATCAGTGTCAAATGGTGTCATAAAAGCAAAGCAAGGCAGTGTCACACATGACCACAAACAACTGCTCTTAGTGCTCTCAGCAACTGATATTGTCAGTTAAGAGCTGAACAAGTTCCATGTAGTTTAATAGTTCACCTAAAATCAGTAAAGCAGATTCTTGAAATGATTTTAATGGCTGATGACCACTCATTCACAAGTTACACACAATATAAAGCTACTTTAAAAGCACACAAAAACATTCTTACTGGTAAAATGTAATACACAACTGAAATGCTGCCAAAATGACAGAAATCATCCAACACTCCAGACTTCTATGAGATTCCTTTAAATAGAGGATGTCCTTATGTTCTTAAATATCAAGTGTGGAAGAAATTCTATGACTAAGGAAAAAGATCAAACCCTATCTAATTGCAAAACCTTGTGAGCTCAATATTAAGCATTGTTTTATACATACAAAATAAGAAATCCTGTTTAAAAAACTTCCAAAAGCACGTTTCACATCTCAGCTTTACCAATTTCATAGGTAGTACTGGAGAGAACCTGAAAAGAAAGGTGATACTATTCAAGATTATATTCTTGATATTCTAAATACCCTACTTAGTATTACAAACATTTAATAAAGGATGCAGAGATTGACTTGATCCGTAAAAAACAGTAAGTTTGGTAATCAACTTACGGCTGGTCCTATAAAAGACACCAAACACACAGATCTTTCTATCACTATTATATTATGTAGACTATATAAGGCAGCAACTGGTTTGAAGATGAGCCAAAAAAGTCAAGCCATTTCAGTGAGCATAGAACAGTCATTTCACTGACTCATTGCAACTGAGGTTCTCAAAGTTAGTAACAGTGAGGCACAAAGACGACTTGAAATGGAAGAACACCTATTCTGTTTAAAAACTTCATTTCTAACAGTAACAAGTTTTAGCATTTTAAAAATACTAGGAAGTTGAAGAAAAAAGCAAATGACATAGCGTACAGGTGAGTACAGTATCTTCCTATCATGTGTGATGCACAAGTGTAATTTGAACTTCACACCTATGGTGCCAACACATTATCTCTTGCAGTAAACTCAGCTGTGTATTTACCTATGTACAAATTAAGTCGAAGATATTTTAATGAAATTTATGGTATCATGCCAAATTTCACTTTTTTAGCAAAGCAGCTTTAAAAAAGTCAACCAAACAACACAACACCAAAAAAACCCCGAAACACAACAGAACACCACTTGTTTTCTCCAAAATGAAAGGTTACAAAAAGAAAACAGCTCCACTGGAAAAACTACCCTGGTACTTGCATCTAGTTTTGTCCCTCTTTTAACATTTCAGGCTAGATCAATAAACAGACTTGAGCACCTAAAAATGGGACTCAACCAAACTGTGGGACTCAACCAAACGGACCTGCAAAAATCCTGCAGAAAGCAAAGCCTATCATAGATCTAACCTGGTGTTTCCATCTCTATTTGAAGCATGCTAGGCTAGATAAAAGTCAGTCTTGACACAAGCACCCAGATATCTGACTGTTTAAGTCAGGTCAGAGTTCACAAATTACAGAATCATAGAACTATTCATGCTGGAAGAGACCTCTAGAGCTTATCTAGTCCAAAACCCTACTCAAAGTTCACTCAACATGATATCCAACACCAAAGGTGGCTCAGGATGTTCAGATCCCTAGTGAGACCACATTTGGAGTGGTGTGTCCAGTTTTGGGCCCCCCAGTTTAAGAAGGACACAGAACTGCTATGGCAAGCCCAGCAGAGAGCTAGAGATCATCAGGGCACTGGAACATCTCACTTATGAGGAAAGGCTGAGAGACTTGGGTTTGTTCAGCCTGGACAAGAGAAGACTGAAGGAGGATTTCATCAACACTTAAATATCTAAAGGGTGGGTGTCAGGACGGTGGGACTAGGCTCTTTTCAGTAGTGCCCAATGACAGGACAAGGGGCAATGGGCACAAGCTGGAACACAGCAGGTTCCACCTGAATATGAGAAAAAAAACTTCTTTCCTGTGAGGGTGACAGAGCAGTGGAACAGGCTGCCCAGGGAGGCTGTGGAGTCTCCTTCCCTGGAGACATTAAAAACCCACCTGGATGCATTCCTGTGCCCCCTGCTCTAGGTGTCCCTGCTCAAGCGCCTGGACAAGACAATCTCCAGAGGTCCCTTCCAACCCCTACCAATGATGGAGATCCCATAGCCTCTGAGCAACCAGTTCATGTCTGACCACATTCATAATGAAAACACGTTTCCCACCAGTGCAACTTGTGTCCTTTTGTCTCTTAGTCTTTCATCACACATCTCTGGGAATAGTGTAGCTCTACCTTCTCTATATTCTCCTATTACATAGTTGGAAGGCAACAACTGGATCCACCCCTTTGCCTGAGAAAACAATTTAATTACCTCTCGAAAATATTTACCTCATGTAAGATTATTAGCTGAAAATCTCAAAATCTGCAAGACTGTTGACTATAATTTCCAGAATTTCCTTGGAAATGGAGATGGCCTTCATTCTTACCCATGTTCCACAGACTATTCTCTAAAACTATATAGAGCCTTCAGACCAAGAATTGAAACCTAGAATTCCCTTCTTCCAGTAGCCTTCTCATCTCTGGGAAGAATAACAACAATTAAAAAAACCATCACTCACCTGTAAGTGCCAATAATCACCAAGGCTCAAAGGCTTTTGGAAGGCCTTTAGAGGAAAAAAATACTGGCTTTTCCCCCTCTCTGGCAATGGAAAAAACCAATTTTGAGCAATGCACTGCTAAAGCAGCAGCTCTACCTAGCTCTCTACTGTATACTCTTCATCTCTGCTTTTTAAATCAATAGCTAAGCCATTTCCAGTTCAGGGCTGAAAGTCTCTAACAACAGCTGACATCCCTCCCTTTCCCAGGGCAAAAACCTAACCCAAGGCTTGCTTCTCTGAATTCCTAAGATATTCTTCTCTCATGCTTCCTACCTGATACAAATCCTACATGAGGCCCTTATCTCATTTATCTCATATACAGGGAACATAAGCAATAATTCTGGCTCAGGAAACCAAAAACATCTACCCTTTTGAGTTATGCAGGTATGAAGACAGAAGCCATGTCCTCTGAAACACAAGAAAACATCGTGGTAAGTATCTTTTTATCCATAGCTACACAGTGAAGACTTTCTTTTTCATATTAGATCAGCAGCAAAGGGTCTTAAAATCAGGTCTGTGTGAAGACTGAATGTCTCTGTTTAAAGAGAAACAATCACACCCACTGATTTTCCCCAAGACCTGCTTATAAAATGCCAAATGGTTCTTGCCCAGTTAGAGATATCCATGATTTCTGCTACATCATGAAGGGAAAACAGGCAACTACTTTAAATGAAAAGCACGCTGCTTTCCATACAGATTTATATTTAACAGGCAAAATTATTTACTTCCTGGTTGTCATGAAGGCAGCCAAAATATAATTAGTTTATAAAGGTCTAAAAGCCATAATCAAAGTTTTTGTAGATACTATAAAATAATTTTCAGATCACATGTCCGTTTCAAAGAGAACATAAGAACTAGACTAATACCTTTATGGCCAACAGTCCCAAAGGCAATAACATATCTTTTCATATAATGAGAATGGTCCAACATCAATCTTTTGGGCTTAGGTCATAAAAGTCTAGTATAAAATGTTTCTTCCTTAGAAGAATTCACTCAATGGGCCAGTCATTTTTAATAAGTCAGTACTGTGGAAAAGAAACAGTGCCAAAGTTCCCTCTTGCAAAACACATGTGCTCCTGCTATAAAAAAAGACATTTCAACAGAGAAAATGCCGCACTAGATATTAAAGATATAAGTTAAATATAATCAAAATACCTGTGACAAACATTTTCAAAGCTTACGGAAAACTGCAGGAAGAAACAACTTCTCTGCTTTAAGTAAAAAATTCAAACTTAGCCTTGGTAGAAAGCTCCTCTGTCTCCACCTTACACACATGCTCAGGTGTATGTATGTGCATACACACTCTACAAATTACACATGTCTACACACACTGAATAGTTTTGACATTCATAAAGATTCCCTGTACCCTTCAATTTACAAGAGAGTGACAGAATATTATTTTACTAAGATCTTTTACTAATCTTGTGTTTACTTACAATATGCTATTATACTATCACCATAGTTACATTATACTATTTATACTGTATGTATACCAAACATAAGTTCATGTGATGAGCGAAACCAGCTTTAAAGATCTTTATTTTTCATCTTGGAAAACTTGGCACTGTTTTTTACTTACTGACCTTAAAAAAGCTGGCACTACACGCATTTACATTAGGCAAACAGTTACTAAATTTTTGAGCAAGAGCTCTACTTGAAGCTTGGCTGTAACAGCTACTCTAACTACAAAGCCACAAGTACTGGCAGAGTCAAAAAACAATTATTGGAATTTAAGAATGAGAACTGAATATTTTCTTTTTACTTAAAAATGAACTACATAAAAGGACAGTAATTATCATTCATGTTTACTTTCAATGGGGTTTATTTGTTTTGAGGGGTTTTGTTTTGTTTTTAATCTGTTTTGATCTGTTGCCATGGGAGTCACTATCAGGAAGGAACTCTACTAACCAAAAGATACTGACACAAAGAAATTAAGTATCAATATAAAGCTTTAATATAGATCATACTTTCAAAAACTTTTCCTGCCAGGATGACATGAAAGAAGCACAATAGGCTTTTAAACCAGGAATTTCAAAAATTTTGCCAGTTATCCCCACTATCAGGTAGAATACATGCCTGGGAGCTACAGCTGTACCTTTGAAATGAACTTCTGCATCTTTATTGTTACAACAGTTGGGAGAAAAGAAACAATAACAAAACCAAAGAAAAGACACAACATCCCCTCCCATTTAAACCAGCAAGTCAAAAAGGAGATGAAGATTTGAGAATGTGCTTCAGCTACTTTATACTGGTCTGGAGGTACAAAACAATCTCAGATGTAATTTACTACTGTGTATTCACATCTATTTTCAATGTCAGTAGCAATACCTGAAAACATGATCACTTCTGCTCTGCCTCAGCTACACACCACTACATTGTGCCAGCAATTTCTTTTCTTTCAGAACTGCTGGCTGAGACATTTTTGTCTTTACTCTTTCAACTGTTTCACTGAAGAGGTCCAAAGCTAGCTTTAGTATTCTGAAACTTAGTGACTTTGACTGCAGTGGGTTTAAAAGCCAGCAGCTTAGACAGCAGATCCAAGGGGGCTGTAACAAGGAAGACAGTGGGGAAAAAACAGGAAGGAGCACCAGGAGCTAGGTTAAGAGCTATAACCTTTTTAGGTATGTTAACACCAGAAAAACATATATGCTCGTGGTCTTTTCAGTGGTTCATTTCATATTCTGCTTTCTTGCACCTTATTCAAACATGGATAAAGCTAGGTAACTGCAGATCTTCAAGCTCAGCTTATATGGCAACTGTCCGTGTCTCACGGACAAGTTGCACACTTCTGTACTGGGGCTTCCTATCTTCCTGGAATGCAGTTTGGGAGGTACAAAGTTGATCATACCTCAGATTTTCAAGATTAACTTCACAGAAAACTTGAAAGTGGACTCAATCTAGATTTGCAATCAGCATGTAGTACAAAGCCATCATTGCCCAGGCTGATGCATTTTTACAGTCACCAAGCCTTTATAACGCAGTTTCACTCTTACATAAGTTGCAGAAGTCAACTTCACCCAGTTTTGTGACCAAATGAAAGCTTAAAACAATATGCAGTGTTCTTCCTACTTAAGCTGCATATAATACTGTGCTCGCCAGTATGACTTCTGATAGCAAGCAGCCCTTAGTTCACTTTGGCACCATGGCTAGGGACTTACTGAAGAGGAGGAATGCAGAGTCATTCTCAGTAAGAAACACACTACTGTAGCCTATCTCCATTAAATGTCACTTATCTTAGTTTTCCAGGTAACAACTTCAGGTTTTCTTTACCAAGACTTCCTCCAAACACTGTGAAGTCTGGGAAATTCAATCCCCTTTGTTATCTAGAAACAGTTTATCTGAATTATATATTAACCATACAAAAAGTGATATATAAATACCCAGGCTGGTTCACCAAGTACAACATTAGGCCCAGAGAGTGCAAAGGAAATGGACTCTCTTCTAGCACCTCCATGAGAACAGAATGTAGGCTCTGTAAGAGCCAAGATAGCTCTGTATAAGCCAGTATTCATGCTCTTGTACCATTTTCTTGAAGTAGGAGTTTGATGCACTGGCATCCAAGTGAAATGGCCCTGCTTAGTTAAACCAGATATTACCTGTTCAGACTTACTAACTCTGTAGTAATGTTTTGTCCTTAACTCAAATTCTGCAATGAGGTGGGGCTTTATTATTATACCACCCAGAAGACGGCACTATACTCTTATTTATCCCTACTGACCATACTATGACAAGATTAATATTCCATGTTATTAACTGAAATTACTTCTGTTTGCCTGTAGCCAATAATCATGTTCTCACTTCTTCACTGGGCTATTCAAAGCAGATGCACATGTGGCACTTGGATACTACAAAGCAATGATTCTTCCCTAATAAAGTTTATAGTTATTTCTATGCAGAACCATTTTTTGTTCTTTAAATTCAGTAAGAGACCAACTATATTGAGTTAAATTTAGTTTGCTCCTTTTCAGTCAATCCAACCACCACCAGCCAGGTTTCTATTAATGAAATAGCACCTAAGACTTTGAAGAAAGAGAGCCAATGTTTAGCCAAATACATTATTGGTATTAAAACTGAAGACTTTTTTTACTCAGTAGCATGAAGCAGCATGTCACTAAAAATGAGTTCTCCGTTAATCTAAATTTAGGCATTTAAGACAACTTCTTTTCTTACCTTTTTCAATGTTTGTTTACCAAAAGCTTCAGACACATTTTTGTGAGAATAGGGCAGCAACGAATCACCAATTCATATCATCAATAAATTGTTCCTAAACAGGTCTGAAAGACCAGAATAAGTGCTCTGTAGCAGGTCTGCTAAACCACAGTAAAACACTAAACCATTTATTTAGATAATTGAGGGGTGACTTGTTGATTCACACACAAATCTGACAAAGTCACACAAGAGCTGGGCTCAATGAGCGCTAGAGGTCCATTTCAACATAAATTAGTGACTTGCACAGTGTAAGACGACTCGTGCCTTTTTCATCACCTGTTACATCACTGCAAATCAAATACAAACATTCCATCAGGATGACAGTAACAAAAAAAAAACCCCAAAACACATTGTAGCAGCAATGCTCTTCCATTGTAGCAGCAGAAAAATCAATGCCACCTCCTCAGCACAAACCTGTCACTGACCTATGCATCATCCAGCTTTGGAGTAAGGCATATTTGAGTGCTTAATACCAACAGCCCAGACTCTTGTCCTGCCACTATTGACAAGTGCAGCCTAAGGCAAGCAACTCTTCCTGTCAGACACCAAAATGTGAAATCAAGACTGAAAGGCCTTAACTTCTTCATAATTCTGCAGATTCAGCATATGCGATAAAGCTATTTCATGTATAGTCTTCAAAACACATACTCCCTGTTTAAAAAGAGAATTGTTCAGAAACATACAAACCAAAATATGCAATCTCTATGACAAGTATCTGTGGTGGTGTGGGGTTGGTTTTTTTTAAATTGATATTGTTTTGTAGTATGGATTTTTTTTTTTTTAAAGTCAGAGTAAAATAAAACTGAGTTTTAGTTCCCTACACACGAGTTCAGAAGATGGCGCTTGAGCAGTGGGACAAGAGTTATCTCAATTGTCAGATCAAGTTATGATACAAAACCAGCAGCCAAAACATTTTCAGTGACATGGAAGAAGACATCAACTTTTACCCATGAAAAGGTGATTCAAGAGTTGAAGCTACAGCAGACTTGTAACAAAAACGTAGATGTTTTCTGTAACTGATTAAAATAAAACTTAAACACTACTGCTGCAATTAGCACATTTAAAGAAATACAGGCTTTGTGGGGAAAGAAGCCACACACAGACAGTAAGCTGATCTCAACACAGTGGCAAAACACTTAATGACTTTCACTGACACTGTAGTGTCTTTTGTGTGAGAAAATACCTTCCTCAAAATCTTGGTCAGCACACATTTAAGTGTTGAAAAATTACTTCCCCCCCCCATTTATTAGCAGTGTTTTGTACTATAGCAGAGAAAAGCTATACTTTAAGTTACATCTCCTCCCTATTAAAAAAAGATTAAGCAAAATTCAAATGCATTTAAAGAAAAAAACCCCATCCCTTCATCCAGACTGTTCTGAAATTCCTGTTAAATTCTTGGTCAATTAAAAATTGCAAATTAACACACAGTCAAAGTAAAAGCAGTTATACCTTCCCATAAATTTCCAAGTGGCAGAATTTGTTCTTACCTGTAACTGCAACCTTGTCAAAGTTCTTGTTCAGTGCTGAAAGAATAAGCTTACATTCCTGCTGCCAAGAAGCACATAAGAGAATGACTTGCAAAACCTTGAGATAACAGTACAGGACACAACATCTGCTTTATTTTGGTATTTCCTAGAAAGTAACAAAGAAAGTAGTTAGCTACTGCGGACGGTTTACAACAGATTTGTACATAAATTTTTTTCATGAATACAACTTTTTCCTAAATAGAAGTGCTTAAACTACAGCTACGCCTGCATGTCAAAAGACCTTTCAGTACACTCTGTAAACACCATATTAAAGATTCATGCTAACAAAGAATTTTCTTTTCCTTCACCAGCACAAACTAGTACTTAAGAAGTCATCTAGCTTATTAGCTTGCATTTAAGACCCTAAATTCAGTAACAGAAGGAATAATTTTTGCATGCTTGCTAACCTAACAGTGCTATTTGTTTAATTTTATTCACCTGCTCAAATGAGAGAGTACACTCCTTGAGTGTTTGACAAAGGCTTAAACCCACCAAGTGCAGCACATGCAATTCGTAAGCTCTTCATTTTGCTTGCTTAGATGTAAAAATGCACAAGAAGTTAAAATGAAAGCGACAACCTTCAGTTGCAAAAGTATTTCAGCTCCTCTGAAATAAGAGCCACGATGCTTCTTTAAAAGCAGTTTCTATAGAATTAACCATAAACTCAACGTAAGATGTAAAAGTAGCAGATAACTAATAAGCAGATAACTAACAGACAATTCAGATGTGTGTATCTAGAAAAGCATCTAGGCATCTAACGATTGTTTTGAACAGGATGCAAATGCCCAAATTCCTTCATGGATCAGGGACTACATATTTGATCTTATGAACCACCGCATCTTATAAAAGTTACCACAACAGTACACTGGTAGAAGGAACTATAACCTGGATAACAGCCAGCTTTGTCTGGGGCATGAGGGATATACAAGCCTTATTGTAACACCAATGATTTTAAACTAATGGCAGCACACTGATGAGCTGAATGAGTGATAAAGGGGACATACTGCAGACCTTAACTTTAAGCCCCTGATCAAAGGATGGAGCTATGACAACATTTCATTATGGCTTACCTCTTCCAAACATAAAACAGTGCTTTCCAACTAACCAAGTGTCACAAGCAAGAAAATTGCTCAAAAGAGGGAATACTTTGCTACTGTTTGAAGAATTGTAGGGGTTCCACAAGTTTTATGCCTGTAATGTTACACTGCTGCAAGCCCTGTATTTTCCCCAACGTTTGCTCTTCTTAGGCACCAAAACAGGAGAGATGGTTCAAGGAATCAAACTAAGCCAGAAAAAGTCAATTATCTTCTGCCACTTGAGCTCCCTGAAATAGCCTAGGAAATGCAGGATCAGACAACTGCCAACGCAATAAATGCAGAACCAGCAGCTGCTGCGGATTCAGATTTGCTTGGAGTATTGTGAAATTACACCTTAAGCAGCATCCACTAAATCATTAATGAACTTGAGATATTTTGAAAGAACTAGACAGCAAGCATTCTAAATGACTGTATCAGACTACATGGCAAAAGCCCTTTAAAGAAAGTTAAAGTTTATCAGTAAAAAAAGTTGTTTCCACATCTAAGAACTTCAGGAAAAAAAAACCAAAACACAAGCAGCACAGATTCACAAAGTTGCACAAAATAGCTTAAACCCGTCTTCTTAAATCCACCAGTGACTAGGGCATGAACAGAGTGCATGACCAGAACACAATTCCCTTTGAGCACCGTCTCCCGCCTTCAGAAGATGCCCTTAACTGCGAGGGTACAGGGTGCTTCTGTGATGAAGTGCTCAAGAGCCTCAGCTCTTCTGAGGTTACTCCCATAGCCTTTAGAAGTGGCCGACTCACAAAAACAGACCGGAAGACAAGCATTATGCTTCCCATAAGCAAGAGGCTTGACCCCTCCCAAATTATTCTATTCTACAGAGGATGTGAGAACATTCATTAGACAAGGATGACTTTCAGCCTGGAGACAGGTTGCTTACAGTAGGGCTGGCACAAAGGTAGATACTTTGGGCTAAGAGCATTTTACACCAGAATATGCTTCTATTCATCCAAATTCTATCTACACCAATTCTCAGAAGTAAGAAATGCAAGCATTTAGTGTCTCAACACACTTAACATACATACTCTACCACTGAACACTGCACAAAGAGGGGACCTCATTCCTACTTGCTTCTGCCCAGTAGTGACTCTTATTTCTCCAGTTAAGCTGCATGTTTTTTCCCCCCCTAAGAAATGACACTTAAAGCCATGATACAGCTTTGGGATAACAGGCTATGATATTCAGCCCCCAATAATTTCTGTGTAGAAATATGCTCACATACAAACTGGTTTTATCTAGACTGCTAATCATAAATTACCATCAAGAATGAAGCCGAATGCTTCCTATTAAAGGCTTAATTAAACTACAAGGTGTATTAAGCATTTCTTTGGGCTCCTTAATCTTTGATGTATGTAACACTAATATTTGAGTAGGACTAAGTTAGTTCAGTAAACTTTTATAGTTTTTGCTACTAAGACAGCAGTACTTTAGAGCAGAATAGTTTTTAATTGAGCACAACTTAAAATATTCCTTAGCTAATAAAGAATTTGAATTTCACCATGTTTACAATATTTTCTTCAGAAGGGCAAGAACTATGCAGCCAAAGCCATCCTAAGCAAATCACTGCTAATGAACTAAACTCAATATTCAACAGTAAGCACATAAGAAGAATTATGCAGTCTAGAGGAATTTGAAGAACCCTACTGTGTTATTTTATAGAAAGGTATGCATCAAATGCTGGTCTTCCTGATGATTACATACTTAATACTGAATAACCCTGGTGGCAAAGCACTAATGATCCTTAAGCTGAATCCTAGTGTTTAAAAACAAACCCCACTACAACAGCCAGTCCTTTGCAAGTTTCCAGACTCTGGTCAGAGAAGCACCAGAAGAACACTCTTTTTACTCTGCTCTGCAACCAACTATGACTCTGACCTTCTACAATTAACCAAATCATTGCTGCTTTAAAACAAGTAAACAAACCAACCCACTCACTGAACACTAACAGAGCACACTATAATCTAACGTCATAATTGACCTTATGACATCACAAGACCACCACTGCCACTATCACCCCCAGAATTGTGAACTGGTTCACGCAGAAGATCATAAAAGATTTTGCAGAAGTAAAAGATATTAGGAGGGAGAGGAAAAGAGCAATAGTGTAAGCTTACCACAGGGTAGCTAGTATACCGCAACCTACCAATTGCATGCTCCCAACATATGGTGAACATAAGATAACATCCCTCGCCTAAGAGTCATTAATTAGGTTACCTGATTTTTCCGGGAATATAAGAGCACCCACCAAGGGAGTGCACTAGTTGTGCTGCAAGTTCACACAGTAGTTCCTTAGTCCACATATATGACAAAGCCCAAACTAAAACAGGAGTTAATTTCTGTGTAATTACTTGAGACAATGTACAACTTTCACCCTAAAGAGAAAGTGGATCATCCTTTGTAATAAAAGGATAATGAATTCTCTCTGAATTTGCTAAGTTGTTCTTGGTTATATACAAAAACATTGTGAATCAACCAACACTGGGCAAAGCCTTGATTTGTGGTTTTGTGGGTGTATGGCTTTTTTGTTGGTGTCCCGCCCCCCTCCCCTTCAAATAGTGAACATTTTAATGCAGCTTCCACATGACAACCATTAAAGGATGGAGAATGAACAAAAGTTCAAAACTAAAAACTCTATGAAGTAATCTAAGTGCTTTATCCTTTTTGAAGCAGTTGATCTAGTATTATGGTTTTGTAAAATAGTGCTATGGTATCTTTCCACTGCATTTTAGAAGTAATGCCCAGGGTTTCTTAAAAAGGTGAATGCCTTGAAATAAATTTACTTGGGGTTCTGGTGAAAAATTTAGTTCAGCAATTGGAAGCGTGCAGCTCAATCTTTTATTGCAAGTTAGTCATTTGAACTATTTAAGGCTGAATTTCCAACAGGAACATACTATTAGGCTAGTATTTTACACAAGTCTAAAAGCTTGATAATACTATGGGCTTAGCATCCTAATTAGGTCCATAGTTCTAAGAATCACCTGACAAATGATGGACTTAAGCAACAGCATCAGAAAGCTGCCTTTTGCTACATCTAGAAAGCAGTAATAAAAGCTATTCTGAACTCTTTTCTTGCAGACCTAAATATACATATTTGTAAGGAACCTCTTTAATTACTGAAGTCTCTGTAAATATCTTTTAGGTAACCTTTAGATCAGGAAATTCACATTATGGCTATGTAGATGTCTTGGCAGCAGTGGTAGCTTAAGCAATATTTGCTCTCAGCAGCTCCATCCTGTTTCCCTGCTCATGTCTGTTGCATAGCCACAAAGATAGCTACGCTGGTACAAGCGAATGCCTGAAGCAGACTGCTCATCTAGCTGATGAGTAACTCAAACTCTGTTGAATTATACAAGCAGAAGATGAAGGAATACCAAAAGCCAGCCTTACTAGTATTCAAAATGCACATATGCAATCTACATTTGCCTACTGGGAGATCGCTGGCAAGCACTTACTCCTCTGTTCTCCTGTAAGAGATCAGTTATACTTAGCATAACTCAAGCACAGAAATATGGAATCCTCTCTCATTCAGTCATGCTGGACAGCTATTCAAACATCCAGTTTCAGGAATGCTGAGGAGAAGGCCATCTAACATGCTTCAGTAAAAATACCCAAGCACAAAATGGTTTTCATTTTCAGTTACCTGACCTTTAGCTGAACTGAGGAGTGAATATCTTCAAGAGTTAATACGTACTGTGTTTATGTGTTAAGTGCTCTTTTGCAAAAAAATCTCAATTAAAACTACAAAGAAGGATTGTAAGTAGAGCACTTCTACTTTGAACAAACATGTTGACTGGGGCTGCTAAGGCCTTCTGGAGAATAGCTTGCAAAAGTCTAACTAGCTTTTATCATTGCTTATAGTGTATGCCTTCCACAGCAATTCAGGAGCTGCTAATTAAGGAATATGTGTTGACATTCTGTACAGGTTCATGTTTCTTTTTTCTTAATGCAAAGGGCAGAGTGTGCAAACACCCATCTTCCTCATGGGGATTCAGAACTCCAGCTCAGACACACCGGAGTGATTTGCATGGGCAACAAAAGATGTTTACTATTACTGAAGTGCCCATCTTTTGAGCACATTCCTATGGTGTTTCCCCCATGAGGTAAATTTATTATCATCTTACTAGCTAGAACACCTAGGCAGCAATAGCTAATGACTCAGTTTGCAACCATCTGTCCATGTTTTGCCTCTGAACATCTGGCCTTCAAATCAATGTTGAAAAAAGATACAGTCACTCCAGGTGGATTACTTAGATTTTGTAAACATCCATCTGCTTAAAACAAGCAGAAATCACAGCCTGAACACTGGTTAAATGTTCTGAGAGAGAATCCACCACACCTGTCATCTGATAACATTACTCACATCTACTCAGAAGTCCTCTGGGCCAAAACAGCATGTCACTAAACCACACCTCACTTCACACAGGAGTGAACTGTCTCATCTACTCTAGCTACTTTAGCAGTATTAAAGAGCATCCAGAGTCTGTCATTCCTTTCCCCAAGAAAGGAGCAAGGTGTTGGCAAACTACGGTACTATTCTCATTCAGAAGTAATCTTGAAAATAAAAACTTTTTCTGTTGATTATGCAGTAAAAAGGGCTTAGCCCTTTCTTGCTATGCTTTTCAAGAAAACACCTTAAGTATAAAACCATAAAGACCTCTTACAGAAGTAGCTGTCAGGAAAATCAGAGAAAGTGACAGATTTCAGACTGGTTCATTCTCTAGCAAGTATGTGCATTTAGATAATAAAGTACATTGAAACAGACTTTAAAACTTGTAGGATAGAGAGGTAAAAAACCTGGCATAACTGTCTACTTACATTGCTAAGGCAGCAAAGGTGACAGACCTCCAAAATTTTAAGATGCTCTAGCTGTAGGGTATAGTTGGGAAGTTTGATAGTTTTCAAAGGATTGATATCACTGAGTCTCTCATATGAAAGGCTCTCAAAGGGGAAGAGCAGATTGTGTGCAGAAGGCTATCCTGACTAATTCTTCCCTGAACAGCATTCAGAGATTTTAAGCCAGCTACCAGCTAGAGTACCCAAAAGTTAATTTTTGTCTGGGTCAGGAATCTCACCCTGGCATCCTGTGGCTAGCAATGCATTTAGAACAAGTCAGCTTTTGAATGAAGTCTTGCAACTGCCATGGCAGCCAATATGGAATTTTTTCTATCTTCAGTACCACATCTTATATTTCTGCTGCTCCTGATAGAAAAAAAAAAGCCTAAACCCTCTTTCAACAACATTTTTCTGTACAGATCCTGTATTTAGAGCAAATACCCCACACAGGTTTCTCAAAGGCACAATAGCGTCCCATTTTGGTCTATCAGGGGAATTAAACCATTATAATATATGCATGTCAACTAATAATATTTTCCCCCTCTTACATGTGTAATACACACAACCCTAAGTGGAACCATGAGAGTATCCAAAATTTAGAAGGAATTTAAACTCCACAAAGTGGAGTGAAAAATGAGCAAAAAGATCAAAATTACAGTATTTGAGTTAGTACCAGGTACAGAAAATACAGTAGTTCCCTAATGTTATGTTTGACAGTGACCAAAATCAAGTTTTATCAAGTTTATAAGGGATAGTAAGAGTGTTTTTTTATTTCTTTATATGTGATGCTGAGGATCAGGGGAAGGATTTCCCCTCTCTCCAAGAATGCAAGTAAGGTTCTTATTCTTCCCTCATCTTCTAAGGATAAGTCTTCAGATACAAACGAACTAAAACTGAGCCATCACAGCAGATTAAAAAAAAAAGGAGACTTGGACATTGCTGATGTACCTGTGCAGACAGTTACAGGAGGCATAAATTCTCTGGCACACTACTTAGCCACTTGGATCTATTTGTGGCTTTTTTAGCCCTGTTACCACTTCCTAGGTTTAATTTAACTCCTTTTGTGTATAAATGCAAAAAGGTCATTCAACCCCATAATAAAACCACCAGCACATTCAAATCAGTAATATAAGAACACCAGTACTACAAGCTGCCAAATGTTAACGCTTACTACGGTATAGGCATTTTAATGTTTACTGCAAATCACACAACTTTGAAAGAGATAATTCAACCATCTGTTATGTCAACTAGCAGCCTACACACACAGTCTTCCAAAAGAACTAATTTAAATAATACAGGAACTGAAGCCTCCAAATAGGAAATGTTAAAATACATAGTTATTTTTATACCTCAATTACAGTTTTAGAACATCTTTTTTCCTCAGTCTCTTCCATGTTAAGAAATTTTTTCTACCTATTAGCAAAGTTACTTCAGTGACACTACCGTATTAGTACGAAGAGAATCAGCACTTCGAAATGTGAGGACATCTTAACATTTTGAAGATCGTCTGTTTGCTCCAAAAGTTGTTCCCTTACTGCTAATACAGGTTTATCATTTTTCTAAATCAACCCAGTTAAACTGATTTGGTTCATTTCAAATAAGGGCTGTCTCAAAGCATTTTAAGGTACTTATAAACAAATGCGTAAGAGAAGCAGCTGATCCTACATGATATGTAATGATATACTGCCATACTGTAACAGGATCAATATACCTCTTATCACATAATACATTCTATACTATACTGCGGATTAATAGTAAGTTAGGTTTCAGATCACAGATGGCTTGTCAGACTACTTCAGAGAACACAGTACTCCCCCCTGCACTTTTATAGCATGCTCTACTTCTCCATGAAGCTAGAGAAACTTTTTCTTAAGAAAAAGTCTGAAGTCTCATTTTAAAAAATCACTATCTCTAGAAACTGCAGAGTGAAGCAAATTTCCATTACCTTTTTTTCTGGCAGCAGTCTCCAGTATCGTTGCCTGGACACATGGAATCTTTTTCAGGTGTCTGCATTGAGGCTATCTGAACTGCTTCACTTGTCATCTAAACAGAGGAGTACTTGGCAAGAAGCAGCCATTTGGCAACTTGCAAGCTTAAATACTCGAAGTTTTGTCCAATTAGTACTGCAACTTCAGTTTCACAATAAATCAGTTTGTCTCACTTCTAACCAATACAGTTTAAACTCTCTTGATTTGCAATATATATTTCAATGCTGAAGTTTCAAATATATCTACTGAGTAAACACTTAATTTTGCTACTATGCAAGTATCACAATACATGTCGAACTACACCTGCAAAAATTCAAAGGGCAATTTTATCAATAAGAATGTTAAAACTAACATACAAGACGACCATGCCAGTTTTCAAGAAATCAATATTAAAGAAGATGCTTAAGGGCATTACAGGCAGTAATAATAGGTCTACATGGACTTGACAGCAAAAAGGATTCCAGGAAGCAAGCACGTTAATAAGTCAACATTCATTTTATGCTGTTCATGAGATCAGACATCAGCTGCAGGCAAATTTGGATAACACAGATTAAGACACCATCTCCAGCTCCACCAAAGGTTACTGCTCCTGCACATTGTTGGCTGTAAGACATGCCCTTGCTGGACTGAATGATGATGGGACCACCTTAGCACAAAGATGCATAAAACCACAATTAATTGTAGCGAGGGGGCAGATGTCCCACTCTGTCATCCCATTTATAGAGACAACATGCCAAGTTATTTTAAAACAATATCTTCCAAAGCTCTCACATCTCAGTCTTACCTCTTTACTACATGTGAAGCTTAAACTGCATGTGTTCTATACCAGGCTTAACAAATTGCCTGGATTAAACTTGGTATCCATTTAAAAAAAAACCGTAAAGGCTCACAAGGGAATACTCAAGTATTCAGGCTTTTGCAGAACGGCAACTGAAAGAATCTGATGAATTTAGCAGTTTAAAGAGAAAAGTAGACATTCAGCTTGGGGATTACACAGATAATTCAGTAAAACCTGCTATATAAAAAACAGAACCATGCAGTCACAACAAATTAGAAATAGGTGCATGAACAGAAGACTGCTGATGTGAGCCTTCAAAGAGGTGCTGAATTCAGCACAATGAGTGCCAATTTCAGTAGGTCTCCACCACCCCCCCCCCCCCCCAAATTGAAGAGCTAGCATTAGGCAACCAGCTGCCTACAGTAAGTGCTACTTGTACATTCCAGTCCCCAAAACATCTCCTACGTCCTTCTGAGTGACTCCATGTGAATGCCTCCACCATCTGTTCTATGGCTGAATACTATGGCCTTGTATTCCCCTTCTTACACAAACTACCCGATCTGCAAGGGATAGAGCTATGTGCCTCTCCACTCTTCTGAACCACTTTTTCAGTTACTCCCTTCTGAGTGCCATGAACACGATGCCAGCCCACTCAACAGTACAGTCTATCAACATTCTTGCCGAGACTGGTCCCACTGGAGGGACCTCCACTTTGTCTGCTACAGGCTTTATCCCCCTAGTCCTTGTTTAATCCTCCACTCTTCCCTGGGGGTGGTGTGGGAATGACACAACAAACATTATTGAACATGTTGTCAAACCATGCATGGAAGCTGAAGGCAATGGTATCTCTCTGCTGAATGTCTTCAATGGTTCTACCACTTGATCAGTGCTCTAACTTGCAGACAGATGACAATTGTATAGGTGCTTGAAGCTACAGTTTAATTGAAAGAAATGCATCTACCATTTTTTCCAAAATGCAGCAAACCAAACCTGCCCTCTGACTCGCAATTATTTCCTGATATTTTGAAACTGACTGGAAATGTCACTTGAGCTACAATATTGCATTCATAGAGGAATTACAATCAGCTCAGCACAGGACTTTAAGCCAAAAAGAGTTAAAGACACAGCCAATTTAGTAAGACATTCCACATCATGCAGCTTTGTGTATCAGGTTTCAAAGTGGGAACTCCTATGCTACCCAAAAGACAGCTTTGCAGAATAAACATTAGTTACATGTAGCAACCTCCTGAACTGTTTTATTTAAGGAACACAGCCACAGCTAGCTTACATGCTTCTGATCATTAGTGTATTTCCACAAAACTATGCAGAAGTATTTAATACAAAATAAATATTCATAATATTCTGTAGGAATAGTATAATATGCAAGAAGCCAAGAACTCAGTACCATTTTGCAAGCCTCAGTATTCATGCTTTTTGTCATCTGACAATTTTGAAAGTCTTACCTTGAATGTAGTAAAAAAGACAAATTTCTTCCAGATCTTTGTCCTTCTGATAAAGATTCACTTTAGAGACTCTTCCTTATATATTAGGGGTGAATAAAGCAGAAGAGCCTGTGAGTCTGAAAGTAGTAAGATGGAAGAATTGACCAATTTCTCCCCTAGTTCAACACAACATTCAGTAAAATCTATAGCTTAAGAGCTGGTTAATAGCAACTTCTAGATCGGAACTAATAAAATACATGAAGCACTGGAAGCAGCCAAGTTAGTCAAGAAATTCCTACTTCTCTAAGGTAACGCAGCAAAAGATCATGTGAAAGTCTTTCACTTGGTAGAGATAAAAGTATGAAGTGATCTAAGCTATGCCATTCAGTGGCCACTACTTGCCAAAAACTCCCACTGTCAATACGTACCACCTTCGCAGAGGCGTAAGCAAATCCATTTCCAAACCAGGAGTATGTCCAACCATATGACAAAGAGTGCCTGCTTATACTTATGCATATGCATGCATGTTTAAGTGGAGAGAAGATGGAAAAGTCTGGCATACTAATGCAATCATTTACAAGAATATATCCAGATCCCGGACTCAAATGAGGAGAAAGACTAGAAGTTGAGATTCAAACTTATTCTAAAGCACAGAAACCATGACAAAGAAGCCTATTACTAGCCACTGCAGGTTCCTTTAAAAGCAAAAGCAGAAACACACCTGACTATTCATCAAAATTATCTTGGTTATGAGAAAGCAACGAAGTTGGTTTTCACAGAAATCCATGAGGGGCTATCACAGTTGAACCCACCATGCCTGAATATACCAGTAACTTCTGCAGCATGAATCTGACTAAAGCCGCCTTCTTTTTGGAGATGTCTACATGTAGCATGCAGGATAACAGCCTCTTTTTATAGACCTGGGCAAAGAGGGAAGTGAACCAGTCTCAGAGAAACAGATTTAGTTTCCTTTTCCAGTATCTTTCTTTCCCCCCTGTAACTTCAAATTGCTTTGTTTTACTACAAGGCTCACAATAATGGGTGAAGGCAAGTGAGAGACAAGACATTGATAAAAATAAAGTTCTAAAACTTCTTTTCCAACAGTAAGAGTATTTTTCTTTTCTTCCTTAGATGAAATGAGCTTATTTAATGAATGCATCCTGCTTATTCAATGCTTACTCAGTAGGTAGATTTCAAGTAACTAATTCTTAATATCAGAAATAGTCAACAAATTATTATGTCCAATTTATTTTATTTAGCAGCATTAGAAATAAAGCCGCTTGGACAAGGAACCAAACTTCCAAATAAATCAAAATGTATCGATTATTTGGGCTACTTAGGTCCCTGCCACAGGTGATTCTTCAAAGAATGATTCAGAGTGGAAGGGACCCACAAGGTTATCCAGTTCAATCTCCTTCTCAAAGTATAGCCAATGCCAAACTCAAGTCCCAGTTGCTCAGGGCTTTATCCACTCAGGTCTTGAAAGCCTCCACAGAAGCTTACAGGTTACCTCCTATAACCTCTTAACAGTCATCCTCACAGCAAAGATTTTTAACATATATCCACCCATTTCAATTTACAACCACTGTCTCTTGTTTTCCCACTGTCCACCTCAGTAAAGAGACCGGCTCCACTTTCCTGGTACCCGTCCTTGTACATACCAGATGGTAGCTATTGGGTCTCTCCTAAGCAGCACCTCTTATCCAAGGGTAAACAAGGCCAACAAAGGCTCTCAGTACACCCTCACAGGTCACATACTCCAGCTCCCTGACTATCTTGGTGGACTTGCCTTAAGTTTGTCAACATTGTTCTTGTTGGTAGTAGGGAAAACAGGAGCAAAACCGGACACAGTATTACAGATGCAGCCTGGAAACATCTGGAACAAATGCCAACTAAAGGGGGATAAAGCTGTTTGCTTTCATCACTACCAGGGTGAACCACTGACTTGTATTCAGTCTGCTGTTCACCAGAACCAGGTCCTTCTCAGTAGAGCTACAGTCCAACCAGTCTGGAGCACTGCAGGTGGGTTACCAATCCTGGAAGCAGGACTTGGCATGTACCCTTGTTGAACAACTTAAGATTCCTATGGGCCCACTCCTATAGCCTGTCCAAGTACTTCGGGATGGCTGCCCTGCCTTGGAGCCACCCAGTTCTGTGTCTACCACGTACCTGATGAAGGTGCATTGACCTCCTCCTCCAGGTCATTGACAAAGGCATTAAAAAAAAGTAGCTCACATCAGACCCTTAAGGAGCTCCAGTTGTAGCTGCTGTCCAGGCAGAGTACAAACCATCAGCCACCCTTTCAGATGACTCTTGAAGCAGTTTTCACTCATCTAGTTATCCTCCCATTTAGATTGTAAATAGGAATATGCTGTGGGACACTAAAAAGCCTTACTACGGTCAAAAAGAAAAAACCACCCACTGCTCTCCCCGCAGCTGAAGACCCGGTCATTCGACAGAAGTCAGTCAGATTCATCAAGAATGACTGACCCTTATTAGAGCCATGCTGACTATTTCCAGTCATCCTTTTTCTCCTAAGGGCCCCAGAAATGTTTTGCTACAGGTTGACATAAACTACTTATTGATAGTGCCATCCAAGTAAAGCAGTATTTAATGCTTTTAGCAAGTGAAATAGAAAGCTTTGTTTATTATGTAACATAGCAAGGATGCCTAAAACAGTGAACAGGAACCATCAACAATTTGCAGAATACAAATGTTCCAAAGCCTAAATATAAGAACTCTGCACATAAAAACATGCAGGTCTCAACAAGTGAACACAGCCATCAAACAATTGAGTTTCTGACTAATTTTCAAGGTATCTGGCAAGAAGACAGTAATAGCAGAGGTTATGAACACCAAGTTTTTCCTTTTATAACTCTACCTAAAATTTATTATAGAAAGTGGTGGTAGAGAAAGGCATGAGAAAGGAGTGGAGAAGAATAACAAATGGCCAAGAGAACTTAAACATGTTTCATTATGCACATTAGGAAGAATTTCTGAAATTCAGATTGCTTACATCTTTTCAACTGGTTCGATTTTCTCCTGGAATGTATTGAAAGAAAATTCACTTACTGACACCTTTGAAATTGAACAAAATCAGGAACTCTCGGACACAAAAACAATCAGTGATTGACAAACAACCACAAATTCCAGTCTCTACCAGTGATGAGATTACTCATGTTTCACCCAAAATACTTCAGTCCCTTTGCAGTTCCCCAAAACTTATGCTTGAAGCAGGGAATAGATAAGATACTTGAGC
The DNA here is from genome assembly GCF_963921805.1 of Phalacrocorax carbo. Lineage (NCBI taxonomy): Eukaryota > Metazoa > Chordata > Aves > Suliformes > Phalacrocoracidae > Phalacrocorax > Phalacrocorax carbo. Next base: position 21,178,516 of record NC_087515.1, read on the forward strand.
TCCACATTAAGCAGTGAACAATGCCAACACCACAGATGAGCAGAGGCAGTCCTCTTATCCGATAAGTAAATTTGCAAACATGACAAAAAGCAGAGAGAAACAGCTTGACTTTCTCAGAAACTTTCTGACAAACTCCTTACCATGACCTTTGCTATGTAAAGTTTTGGTTTCTGCTGTATTCTCATGTGCCCACAGAATAAAGATATTCTTGTCAGCAAGTGCTGATATTTAATTAAACCAGAATGACTGCTGTGAAGGGAGTCATATCAACATCTGTAGCAGGCTATGCATTTTGGGAAAATCCAAAAGAAGAGATGGCCTTTTTAAATTTAGTTATAATAGAGGTTTTGAAGTCAACATTTAATTGCATGTTCTTTCACTTTAGGATTGCAACACAGTGGTGACGCTGCTAATACCGTCACAGTTGTGACTTCCAGTATGGTCTTCTCTTCATCAGCAATAACATTCCAAGCAAATTTAGCACTTCCACTACAAGATAGGTCATCAGGTATACAAACCATTAGTGTTAAGAACCTATGTTAATAACTACACCTTAAAAGAACCTTCTTTAAAACATCTCAGGGCACAGTCTTACAAGACATTACGCTAAGCTAAACTGGTGACTGCTGTAAGCCCGCCTCCGGCCACGTGTACTTTTTACTCCAATTTTTGCATCAGTAGTTGCTGCCATATTCTCATGTAGCAAGCTGATTCAAGAAGCTAAACTAAAAAGAAAAACTTAACCTCAGCAACAGATACTCAACACACACACAGATCACAACTCTCTCACCATGAGATGAAACACAGCCAAATATCAGCATGAGGAAGAAGAGGAGCACATGGACAGAGGCAGAAGACTGCAGAAATACAGCAGCACTAACATATTTAGGTAATTATATGAGAACCTCTTTACTAACAAAACAGTCAGGATTTTGAGTGGGTTCCAGAAGCAAATGCCTGAGTGTATGCAAAGACCCAACAAGAAATCTTTTCTGTACTGTATCACCACTGAAAAGTGGTGGAGAAAAAAATTCGAAGGACCTTTAACCAAGAAGAATACCAGATGCTCATCAAGTAGGCAGCACATAGCAGAGAGTTGTTAGGGTAGAGGGAGTGAATTCCCCATAACAAAGAGACAAAAACAAAGTTATATTGTGTACATGAAGTAAGCCAGCTTCCAAGATGTTACATCCATTGTTTTTAAACAGCTGCAAAGAAATAACAACTGTACCTGGCTGACAAGAGAAGCAGATATATCTAGTGCCCAGCACCTCTCACTGGGGCAGACTAAGATTTAATGACTAGAAACCAACACAAAAGAAATTCCGAATTAAAACCTCAGCTTCAACTGAATTACATGCTAGCTACTTCAACTGTGCTGGGTTTACCTTCATCCTGTCTCTAAAGTTTTGAAGGCACTACCCTTTGGCAGCTGAACCAAACAAGCTTTACTGCTTTTTCTCTCTTAATAGAAAAAATTATTCTGAATCACATCAGCCCACTCTGATTTTCCTTTCCTTTTCTCAACAAGGCAGTTTAGTCCAAGTATATCGTTTCAGTCAACCAAACCTACCTAGGAATCTCTGCTTCCTCATTAGCAGTGATGCAAGTCTACCAATCCATGACACCTTAAATCCATAATAAGAATAGATCATGCCACGTATTAAGTTTTCCTCTATCTGCAGGACTTTTTAGACAGTTCAGGGTGAAAAAAAACACCCCTTTTACATCATTCAGGGATAAGCACTGTAGACTAAAGCTTCTCTCATTCCCACCCAGCCCTTCTTAAGGGACACAACAGGAGTAAATGAGCTAAAGGAATGCACCAATCAACAAAAATAAAGAGAGGGAATGAATAATAATATAAAGATCCTCCCCATCTCACCCAGCAATACAGATGTCAGCAGTCAACTAATACTTGTTGGCTTTTACCCATGTAAGTAATATGTCATGATACCCCTGAAAGGCAAATAATTCCATTAGGCTAGTGGCGAACAGCAGAACTTGGTAATAAAAGGTTGCCTATCTGCTGATAAAAATCTTTCACATGATGAACAGATGAATGAACAGAAAACAGAACCCTGTGATAAGAGAATAAAGAAGAATACTCATCGATGAATAGTGTGCTCTGCCTACTCAAGTATTCTCTGGATTAGTTTAAGTGCTCAGTGAATTTATGACTTAGTTCTTTAGAAAGCATTGGAGTTTTCTTCCTAAGAATGCTACTTTTCATTTCCTCTCTTGCCTCATTTCAGTTTCTCTCTTGCAGTAACAGTATCAGACTTTGACCTAAGGCAAGAAGAGGATGAACACTAAGTGGAAAGAATCAACAGTTCTGAAACTGGAACAAACTAAACTGTGCAGAAGAAAGTTTGCTCGCAGGTAGTCCAGGTTCACTGATTCTTTTTGTACTAATGATAGCTTAAGATGATTACTAAAAAGAAGATAAGCAGCAGAAAAGGATGATGAAGATTTCAATACAGTGTTCTAGGACCACTACTTTAGAAAGTCTTCAAGCACAAACCTGACAACTCATGACAGATCTAAGCTGTCATGTCTGCTTTGCAGGCAAGAGCTTCTGTTTTAATCAGTGCTTCAATAAAACAAGACCTATGGAGAAAGGGACAATATGGAGAGACATAGTATGAAGTTTTCCACATTAGCTTGGTATTCTTTGTGAAATTGACAACATAACCAGGTTTCAAGTCTGGACAAACTTTAAGACACCTTTCAAAAAAACTAGTTACTTTAGTTATGGAATTGCTACCTCAAGTTTTTGTTTATACAAGACATTTGCAACTGGTAACCCTGAACAAAATTTAAAATGTGAAAAAAGATCACTTCGGCTAGTAACTGACTAGTACTTTTCCTACACAGAGCCCTACTTTCCCTCTGTATAGATTCAGAAATGTGGAAAACTTTTGACTGAAAATAGCATGGTCATTAAATATATCTGAGTATATAGAGTGTTTTTCAAGGAAAATATTTTCCAAATATAAATTAATAAGGGTTTAAAACATACAGTTTCAGAGTACTTTCCCCAGTGACATTTTCAGGACCATGTTAAATTCTATTCCCTGCCATTGGCAGCAGCATTGCACAAGCTCATTTCAAGAATCCTGAACTACACTGGAATTTTACTTCTTCCCCTCTGACTCCGTAAGTCAAGCCCCATCTCACTTCATGTTAAAAAAGATCAGAAATTGTTTTGACAGTGTGTAAGTTTATCCCCTTCCCTCCAAGCAGTCAGATATTCCAAGTTGACAGCATTCCTTTTTTCTTTTACATTAAAACAATACTGTAACAATAGTCAAAACCACATAGTAAGCTGCATAGTTAAAATACATAGTTAAACATACATACATAGTTAAAAACAGCTACTATTTTGAGTTTATTAAATATTTTAGAGAAGTTGTTCTCTGGCTGAGAATTGCTTATGTTTGGTGCATTCTAGTTAAAGTGAGATGGCATCCTATTGGATTTAATGTTACCAGCTAGATATTGGTCTTCAATAGCTCTTCACCTCCATCACTCTTACACTCAAATACAGTAATAAAACATACAGAGGTATACACACGGTTCAGCATAAGGCAAACCAAAGGGGAAACAGAAGTGAAGTAAATTATATTGTTTACTGTGATATAAAAGTAGGATACCAAACACCATTGTCACTATAGCAGGGTCCTAACAATGCTTTTCTTCCACATCAAACAAACCTAATTATTTCACTTTTAAAACATAGGAAAACATTGAACTATAGCTTTTACCATTTATAAAGAACAGATGAGCTTTCAGGGCTTGCCTGCAGAGACTGCACAGTTATTTGACTCTAGCAAACATTATGTTGGAAAGAGAATGTTTCACAATGGTCTGCAAAGGTGGTATGCTTGTCTTTTCCTTGATCCCACAAATGATGAAGAAAGTCACCTTAAATTGCTTCCAGTTTCTTTACATTGTAAGAGATGCACAGAATCTAAAGGATGGTTGGTTGGAAAACCTCCCACAAAACAAGCAATTGCTGTTATTAAAGCATCTTTTGAATGACTGAATGCCTATGAACTTCTAGGCTACCTTTTAAACAGCAGCTCAATTGTCGTGCACCTATGGAGGTTTTACAGACCAATTTTCACGCACCCTTTCACCCCCAATATTAGCTCTATTATTTTCAGAAGATTGTTTTCATTTTGCTTATGTATATAATCCCTACTATTAGAAGTTTTATGCACAAGTTTAGAAAAAGTGCTCCTCAAACATTATCAGCCACAATCTAAACTTCAGATAATTCCAATAAATTCATCCACCAGCCAAAGCAATCAGGAAGGTAAAGAGCAGGAAATAACAAATCCAGATCAAGTATTGGATATTATCAATAGTAGTACAAGAGTATTTTTCACACTTAGACCCCATAAAAGAACATTAAAAAAGACATTATCTCAAATAAAAGGAAAAGTGAAACAAAAAATCCCTTGCTGTAATATGACTCTTGGAAAGTGGTAAAGATACAGAAAACATGACAAGCTAGCAAGTGGATAAACATCACATCTGAGGAGTCAGTTTGATACATCTATAGGTATAGTAGTCCCACAATTACTGGATAACATTCACTAAAGATGCCTGTAAATCCCCTCTGTAATTAGGCATTGTTTATTACCTCCTCAGAGGTGTCACTTCAGAAACGTTTGTGACTCTGAACAGAATTGCGCACTGGGGCTCCATTGAGCTAGACAGAGCTTCTTTGCCTTCTAAGATGTAGGACTGATCACTACCTATGGGAGTCAACAGACTACCTCTGCTAGGCCTGGATTCAAGTTTTACAGAAGCTGAAATGAGAACAGCACTTCACTTTTGCCTTGAATACACACCCTAAAGAGTATCCTCTTCTTGAAAAATCAGCTGTGAACAATTTTTCTCAAATGCCCCACAGAGAATCAGTGTCAGACAGTAGAAACCAGTGCCTGCAACTGGCACCATACCTGAAGTGAGGTCTTGTGCACAAACTGGTATGCAGAGTACCTTTTGACCAGGATGAGATTTGCCTGTTGGCAACTAGAACAAATAAAACAAGTATTTTATTACTATACTGGGGAAACAGAGAGCAGGAGCAGAAAGGACACAGAGAGAAACTGAGTAACATCTATTCTAGGCTCACCTTTCATACCTTTACAGAAGCTCTCTGAAGTCAGTGCTTAGAGTACAGGCCCACTTAAAATAGAAGCAAAAGGAACCATTTCCTTAGCTTTATACACTGAAGACAACTCTCAGAACTCAGCCTGCAGTACTACGTAGCTTCAGTACAGTACTTCTCATCTGAAAAGTTCCAAAGCACATTAGAGTTTCAGCAGCTTTTCAAGGTCACAAGGGCGATCACAAACAACTCCCTGCCCCCTTCAACTCCTAATCCACCACCCTCAAAATCCAATCTAGCTGTACTCCAGAGGCTTCAATACGTCATTCATTTTCAAAACCTTCATTCACTTCTCTCCTAGAATTGTGGTCCAAAACTACCATATGTGATACCAGTGTGAAACACAAAAGGCTACAATATACTTCAAAGGCAACTTTAGACCTGTCTATATTTATCTGGAGGTGGTTTAATAAGCATGTTGGATACTCAAGAATTTTATCTATCCTATGGAGAAGATATTTTTAGCATCCCTTAAGAATTTGGTATTAGGAACATAATTTCCTATTTCTAGGTATGCTTGCTCAAGTGTTGGGGGCAGGGAATACTTTCAACTCTTATGGAAGAAATTTACAACACTAGTAAATACAAAGAGACAGTAAAACCAGTTATAGCTTTAGTGGAAAATAAATAAAATCCACCTTAGGAAGCCAAGCTCCAGTGTGTGTCACACCCCTCCCTCCACCACCAAGTTGCACTGAAACTGGCCACAATCCAGACCTTAACAGAAGGGTAAATATTTCAGAGACAATCAGGTCCTATGAGCTTTGTGGAAATAAACAGTCAAATCAAGGAGACACATCTGAACTAGTGCCCCGTGAGGACAAGTGCAGCAGAAGCTCAGCTATACTACCAAAACCAACTTCCTATACAGACAGCTGGACAGATAGTGCCCCGAACTCATGAAAATACTTTCAGAGCTCACAATACAGTACACCCAGAAAAATCCAACCACAAGACAAAGCCACAGGAAGTCAGGCTTCATAACCTGTTGCTCACACAGCTAGTTTCATTCTTGAATAACTGAAGTAAAACCATGAAAGAACTACTTTCCAGAATTGTAGTTTTAACACCAGACATTTCCACACACAGTTTCAAAACTAGTGACAATAATTTGGGAACAGCAATTCAGTTACCTGACAAGATAAACTATCCTTACTGAGAGAGCAGCAGCACAACTTCTGCAGTCCTGACAACAGCACTCAGGGGGCAGGAGAAGGCAGAATCCAGTTCCCCACATAGCTCAACACCCTCTGCAATGCTCCAAGGTACCTTTTAAAGACCTGTTGGTACATCTATACTAGCACTTTAGTTTGGATCAGGACTGCACTTCTGAATTAAATCTGCATCACCTGTGCTTCTCTCAGAAGTTTCTGAATACATGATCTCAACACCTCTCAGATTAACCTAAACAAAAACTCTGGGAAAGCACCTACATACCCAGTACTATTTGGAGTATACTCAGTCCACAAAATCGACTACAACTAGTCTAAAATAAAGCCCCATGAAGTACACACGCGGTGGACACTGGGTCTGCCTAACTTATCGTTTAACTCCATAATCTTGTCCAACTGCAGCATACTGCTTGCTAATGTAAATATCAGTGTGGTAGATACTGCCCATCCATTTAAGAGAGCCTCAAGCAGCAGTAAGTAAAGCCACAGACTTAAACAGCCAACACACACCTCATCAGCCCTAAAAAGGAAGGCTGCACTGTGAATTTAAGTGTTCCTTTTCCTGGGGTAACTACAGCAGCAGTGTCTCACCACTCATCCACTTTTGCTTCCACCCCTTTACAGTTAGGAGTATCAAAAACTAGTGGGATACATCTAGGAAAGTTCTCCAAGTAAAAAAAAAACAAAAAACCAAGACCTACACACTTCATGCATCACTTGTATTTACTGTTTCATAGAAGTTTTTAAATGACACTGAAAACACAACCCAATAACCCACATCAATGGCTCCACTACAGCTAGTGGTAGGAAAGGAAGAGCAGCATGTGCTCAGTAATGCTTTTATATTACTTGCATATCAGCTTAACCAACAAAGCTGCCCAGAAAAGAAGGGATTTTGTTTCTGAATAAGCTGACCAACATAATATTGTTTCAGTTTTCCACTTGAATCAAAATATCAGTTCTTTACAAATAGTTCCATCATTTGAGATTTGCTCTCCAGTCACTAATTTCTTCTTTCACTATAGAAAATTTTAAATGCAAGATCATGAGTTTTGAACATATAATACCTGGCTTTAACAGGACAGACGAGCTGATGAGAACAGGCCAAAGCAGTATTACATTAATAAATTACAATAAGTATACCTCCTCCACTCAACAAGTGATCACCATCTTACTTCATTACCTCCTTGATAAAAACAATTAATTCACATACTAACAATGCAGAGCCATGTGCGCTCTACATTCAGTAAAGGTCAACTTCCTACACTGAGGTGCAGACACAGAAGTAGGATTATTGAAGACGACATTTTCTGTTAACACGTTAATCCCCTGAAAACTGCAAAGACAGACAGATGTTTTCCTTTGTGACTTAACTGGAAGTTTGTGGTCATTGACTTGTCATTACCACACACACTGAAGAGCCATCTTAAGCTCTCCAGTAGCCTTGACTGAAACATCCTTAAGCGACATTTTTCTGAGCTGAATTCCTGTTAACTCTTGTGAAAATAGACTGAAGCACCTAGTTGCACTATTTATTTGAAAGAAAACTCAACAAACAGGTTATTTCCCATCAAAGATGCAGAGAACCTACACCATGAGGTAGTAATATACCAACATCATGAAACGATGCACTGAAGTAATATTAATGAGAAACTAATGGTGCATGGGGAAAAAGTTGTGGGTGACTTATTTTTCCTAGCAGAATAATACCTGGGCCTGAATAGTTTCCTCCAAATCTATAAGAAAGGCTGTTGTCCACTGAGATATGGGGTTTGTTTCCCTTCTATTGTTTTCTAAATTAAAACATCTTTGTGCCTTCTCTCCCGATACAGGTTTTTCAAAGAGCCAGAAGACTAATTTAACCAATGTTCACTGGCAACCCTCATGTTTCATCATGCCAATAATGTCTCAAGTTGAGATGAGCAGTTCAGTTCATCTCAAGAAACTGAGGTGAGCTACACCAGCTCAGTTATTTTCCAGTGTCTCATGCAAAGCTTTTCAGACCAGTTTCCTTTTAGAGTGCCTCCCACTAATTTTTTCAGAATTTTTATTTGGCTTCAGCATGAGACAGGTATAAATCTGGACAAGATTTATTTGCCAAATTTTAAGCAGTTTGTCCAAAGTTTCCCATGCTAAATATATGCCCAAGACTGAAATACGTCAGCCAAATAGCTGAGAGGTTCACAAGGTTGTCTGCTGAAAAAAAAAAACCACAACAAGTTTTTATGATTCTTGTTCTTGCATCAGGGACACATGTTTCTTTGTCCATGCAAAAAATTTCCCTTTTCTGGGCTTCTATAATCTGATGTTATTTGAATGTGAGGTTTGGGGTTTTTTTAATTAATAAACAACAATGACATGTCCAGAATTTTAAACTAAATTCCCTGAAGATTATATGCATACCAGATATGCTGAAGACCAGGGCTAAATCAGACCCCTCTTGAAGTTTCATAAAACATTTATCATGCATTCTCACTGCTAATACAGTGAGAAGGAAGAAGCCACAGTTCACACCCTGTACATTTATAAGCCAAATCTTGAAGATGATCAAGCATTAAGCACAGAATGAAAAAAGCAACAAATAAGGAACCAAGATAGCAAAAAATTTTTACTTTAACAGTTTTCCAAAGAAATCACCCTTGCTCTCCTCCAATTTACTGAGAAAACCAATATTCAGATCAAATCGCTTGGGCTGCTAAAAGGCCCAAGATCTGAAGGATATTTCTTCATTTTCACAGAGAAGTGAAGAGAAACAAACACTAGTGCAGCACTGAATTCAGAGAGATGAGAAAACTTCTTGGACAAGGTGGCAAGAATTAAAAAAAGTTAGATACAACAGATACTTGATACAATTAAGGCGGTGGGCAGAAAGAATCAATATTAGAGAAAAACACAACTATGGACACAAAGATATGCATGACCTGTTACAGTAATCACAATCCACACATGGAGTCTAGAGCCTGGATTCTTTCACCAAGGTCTTCCCATTCACTTGAAAGAGACTGTGCTTGCAAAAACCAATGGTTTGCTACCTATTTTCCAGCACTGACCAGAAAAGAACAGCTATTTACCACTTACTAAGCTACAGCAGTAGGCCTATGTGGCAGATTTAGGCATTCTTACAGGACTGATGATCCAAGACAGTACCAAATGATTAATTTCAATTTTCAGAGGATTTACTGGGGGGGGATGACAACAAAAAGACACACACACACAAAACCAACAAGAACAACACACACACCCCCTAGGAACTTTATGGTAGCATTTAGCTACGTGTGCTGCAGTTTGTTTCATTCCAGATGGACAGTACTCTCTGAACATCATTCCACATACAACCCCATCCCTTGCTGCAGTCTAAATAAACCCTGCTCCAGAGAGTGATATTCGTTATTATAATACAAATACTTCACATGGATTTTTACATCCAGCATTAAGAGTGGATTTTTACTGCCTTTCACTCTCTGTAATATGAAGGCAACACATTACTGTAAGAAATACTCACTACTCTCAATCACCCCCCTCCAAGACCAGTCATTCTTGACACTGAGGCCCTTAAAAGACAATGTTCAAGACGCAGATTCCACAACCTTTGATTTCAGTTGTGATGGGTTTATATTTCTGCCAGACAGGGTCTCAAGTTTAGTAAGGCAGAAGCATGCACTAGTGATCACCACTGGAAAAGTTTAAGTGAACAATTATAATTCTGCACCAGAGACGAGAACTGGATTATCCAGGACAACTACTATCAGAGTACTCTTTTTCCTCTAGTTCCCTACCTAACTGACCATCTCGCAGCTAACACAAGAAAAATGGGTTCTATGCATGCTCTATACAGCTCTCTCAATACTACATAAATTCCGTTTCCCTCACCATGATGTTATGCACCTTAATTAAATTAGTATCCTACATAACAACCTCCTCTAAATATCTGTGTGGAACAAGAGATGAGGGGCTGTGTAAACAAATAATACATACTATCACAAATCCGCAGACCATGGGATACACGCATGCAATTTTTCCTCATTTCCACCTGAGCCAAACAGCTTTCTGGTCTAAATGGATTATCTTTTTCACAGATCTCACCCTCAAATGTTTACGCACTAGCCCCCTTTCAAACACAAGCATATGTCCAGTACAAAAGACTTCATACCTTTCAGACACATGCACTCAGCTAAAGTGTTAAGGTATATATAACGGACATAGTAAATATATACAATAGACACATTTGAGGCCCCGAGCCCACACATACAGGGGGCTTGTCTACACCACAGTAAGTGCTTTTAGTTAGCTGCTGACTTGTCAACACCATTATGAACACTAGCTTCAGCAAAAGTTTACCCTTAAAGTTAATGGACAATTTACCCAGTGGAACAAACAGAGCAAAATAAACGAAGAAAAGCACCTTTAAGAGAAACCCTTGACTATTCTGTAGCCTCCTTTAATCTTACAACATTCATAACAGTAACAAATTGCCTCATCTTCATTCACTTTATTTAGTTTCCACTGGCTGTCACAACCATAAAATACTTCTCTCCATGACAAGAGGAGCAACAAACCTCCACAGCCTCCTACCTGCTCAGGACACACCTGGGACCCTGGACCCAGTTCACCATCCCTCCCCCACACCATTTTGGCTTTTCAAAGCCTCAGCCAAAAATTCCTACCTCCTCTCTCCATACACAAAGTTCCCACTAACTCAGCAATACGAAAACTCCAGTTTCCCTTTTGCACAAATACCATTCCCCTGATACACACATGTATACATAGCCTAACATAATCTTCACGTTGTATATGCATCATCCCCACAAATTCATCCTATCCCCCCCCCCCCCATTTCAAGCGTACACAAACCTTTCAAAGACTCCACAATTAATTTCTACTTCTAAATATTCACCCAAGCCCCCTCGCTTTCTTAGACTCCACGGTAATCCCTGGAAATAGACCCACAAGAAGTGTGTATTGATGCCCTTACAGGCAGAAATTTACACGGCCTGACACCTGTCTCAAATATGGACACCTACAGTTCTACAACTCCCCAGGGCACACACAGACTTTTCTTCAAAGAGCACTGCCATGACCCCAACACATGGCATTTGCTACACATTTTCCAATTTGTATCCCATGGCTCAAAACATCAGCATTTCAATTTCACCACAGGTGAGACACCAATTCACAGCTCCTCTCACATTCCCGGGACACAGGCCACATTACTTGCTGCCCTAGCTCATCCCGACACACAAGAAACAGGGCTCATGCAGCTGGTGACAGCCCGGCATCTCTCTCAACTCTCCGTGTGAGCACCAGACCTATCGACTCACACACGGTAGGAACATGCGTGCTTTTCTGTCCACATACCATCTCATATTACACACGAAGGTCTCACACATTAAGTCTAACCACACTGGCCACCAAACAAAACAAGTTCAGAACCTTGTAGCAACCTGTTACCACTGTGCCTGTAAGTTGTGCATAGGCTTACCACCCAAAGCCTGCCCTCTCCACAAGCCTTAGAAGCCAGCCAACTTAACACCTTACTTCTCACAACACACACGAGGTTGTTTACCTATCACTCCTAAATTCACATGCTCTCATAAATACATGCGGTTTCACCCACCGTCTGCATCCCCACGGTATAAACATACCCCTCAACCTACCACAGCACACAAAACAACACTCGTACAGATTTTTCCAGCTGCCTCCAGCCCCTCAAAATAACTCCCTCCCTTCGACCATCTGCAAATTATAGTAAAAATACATCCACGTCTGTAGCCACCGGGTTCGCGAAGCCGGCGAGCTCCAAACTACGGGAACCAGCCTCCTTCAACTTCTCTCCCCTTCCACGCCAAAGGCGCCCCGGCGCTGCCCGTGCCTACACCCCCTCCGCACACCGCCAGCTCCGCACCAGCACCCAGGCCTGCCGGCAGTTTCTCCCTCCAGCACCGTGGCCCGACCCGCGGCTCGCCGCCCCCACCCCCACCCCCCATCACTAAGCGGCGGGTGCCGCCGCTGCCCCGGCCGACACACGTGTGCGGGGCCCCGGCCCACCGGCGCCCCCTCCCTCGCCTCGCCCCGCAGACAGCACCCGACCCCTTCCCCGCACCGCAGGGGGCCCCGGCCCGCACCTCCCCCGCCCCACCCGCAGCACCGCCGGCGTGCGGGGCCTGGGCCGCCGGGTGCCCCGCCGCCGCACCGGCCCACAGAGGGCGGGCCCGACGGCCCCATCCCCGGCTACATCGGGGGGCGGGGGGGAGTGGGGGGTGGCTTCCCCGCCGCAGGCCCTGTCAGCGCGGCCCCCAGACCTCTCTCCTCCCCCGGCGGGAAGCAGCGGAGGCCGGGCCTGCGCGGCGCCTGCCCGCTACCCGGGGGCGCACCGGCGGCAGGCCCTGCCCGCCACCCCCCCGGGCCCCGCTCCCCACGCCACGCGCGCAGGCCCCGCCGCCCGGTAACACACGCGCCCGAGCCCAGCCCGGCGGCCCCCTTCCCCTCTTCTACGCCCGCCACCGCCCGCCCCGGCGCGGACACCACCCCCTTGCCCGCGCCCCGCGGCCGGCCCTGACCCCTCTACCTGTCGGCGAAGGAGCGCCGGCGTCCCTCGGCTCCCGGCGGGCAGGGCAGGGCAGGGCCCGGCCCGGGGTGAGGGGCTTGGGGGGGGGGGGGGGGTCGGGGCCTGGCTCGGCCTCAGGCGCGGGCTGCCCCGCGCTGGCCGCCGCCGGCCGCAGTCGCCGCCCGCTCGCGCACTCCAAGCGCCGCCAGCAGCGCCGACATGTTGGGCGCCCCGGTCCCAAAGGCCGCCACTAGCTCCGCCCTCCCCGCCGCCCACGTCACAGCGCTCCGGGAAGGGCGGGCGGGGCGCGGGGCACGGCCCACGGCCACGCCCACCACCGCCCCGCCGCCGGGCTCCTCCCCGCCTCCTTCCCGGCCGACTGGCTGCCTCTGCTGTCGCTCATCCCGTCCCGCCCCCTCCCAGTTGACCATTGGCCGCCCGCCCTGCCGGCTCCACCCTTCCTCAGTGTCGTTGGCCGTTCCGTTCGCCGCTCATCCGCCAGCCCCGCCCAAAAGCTTTTCCCTGATTGGGCGTTTCCCCTCTGCTTTGGTAACTATTGGCTGCGGCTCTTGTCATTCAAGTCGCTAATGCACGGACAGTGTCTTTCTCCTTTTTTTTATTTTTTAAACGTAGCCTGGGCAGGACTGACGGAAGCGGCTGTCAGCGAGTGCCCTTGCCTCTCCCAGCCTCCCTGCCCCCGCCACATCCTTTCCCTCCCGGCGCGGTTTGCCTGCAGGCCATTGGCTCACAGCGCCGCCACTCCCGCAGCCGCCTTCGCCCAGCCGCCACTGCGCGAAATGGGCCTAAACCGGCCTTCTCCCGATTGGCCGTCGCCCCTGCTAATCAAACGGAGCCGGCGGGCACTGGGGAAAGGCCGGCGGGCCCCGAGGGAGCCGCAGAGCCCACTCCCGCACGCGCGCTGCTCCTGCACAGCGATTGGTGGCGGGGCGGGCGGGAAGGGGGGAGCGGCGCGCAGCCCGCTCTCCTCCCGCTCCCATGGGGGGCGGCAAGGAGTACCCGTATGTTCGCGCGATTACATCACCGCCAGCCAATCAGAGGGCGCGGGGCCGGTCTCCTGCTCGCGGGGGGGCGGGGCCTCGCGCCCGCGCAGGGGAGCCGACGCGCCTGAGGCGGCCGTTGGGGTTGGGGGTTGCGTGGGGCTCGGCCGCTTGCGGCGGAAGTGCTGTTTTTACCACAATAAAGAATGAGACTGGAGGCGGCCCGGTTCCGGGTATTCCCTTTCGCCGTCTCGGGACGGGGAACCCGTTGCCGCTGCGGGGACGCTGGCACGGCGCCGTCCGTAACGGCTGTCCGGGGCGGGGGGCGGGGCGCGAGTCGCGGCGGCTCTGGGCCGCCGGCCCCTCCGGCAGGAGCCTCCCCGGGAGGCTATAATTAGCCCCCTGCGTGGGCTCCGCCTACCCGTTAACTTCTTCCTCGCCCCAAACAAAAAACGGTTATTCAGGGAGGAACGTGAAAATCCACCTGGTGCCTCGTAATTCCTCTCTTCCTCAATCAGCGGGCTGAAGCCAGCCGGGGTTCGTCTCTCTGGGGAGGGACCCAGCTCCGGCCTTGCTCTGCAGCCCTGTCCAGCAGTGCCGCTGGCTGCAGTTGGACGCTAAAGTCTTTCCTCATAAGCTAATGGCACCGAAGCTATGTCCTTGCTTTACTCTCCCAAGTGCCTGAAGTTTAATGTACCGCCTGTACAAAGCCATATAATTTCCCCCACTGATCTCTACTGAGTCTACTGATGCCCTTGTCCCCTTATGGGGAGGTATTTCCTCCCCACCACCCTACATACATGAGTGTGAATGAACGCCTGTCATATGCTGGACTTGAGATCATAGGTCAAACAGTTTATACAGCATTTTTATTTATCCACCTTTCTTTTCTGGAGTGTTTGCAGAGGAGCAGGCCCTGAAAAAGATGGGAGCTTTCCCTTCTGGAGTTGGCATTCTCTCCCAGTCTCCCACATAGGCACGCTATGGGATTATTTTTCCAGGCTTTCCAGAGTCATGTCCATTGTACAGAGCACACTATGCAGCTTTTAGCTTTAAATTCATCAGCAGTGCCACTCACATGAGAAAATCCTTGCACAGAGCTTTCAAGGCACTTTGAACTCTGGTAACTGATGCAACTACTAAGTTAGAGCTGAAGCTTTGCTTCCTGCGGGCTCAAGTGCATTTACTCCGCCATGAGAACACAGGAAAGGTCACTCCAGCGTGACGCGCTGCTTCCCACATCTTTCTACCAGTTGTTAGAGTTGATTGAGAATGAAACCCAGATTGCCTCAGCACAGGCACTCGTGAGCAAGTTCAGAAACGGCCGGAACACTGAGACTGCGGTTAGCCCTCTGCCATAGAAAAGTTGCTCATAGACAAGCTAATCTGAGTGTCCAGACCCAGCTGCCAGTCAACCTAGTTAACTTTGCAGCATCCACATGATCTGGGACTCAAGATACCTTTACATATCTAGCTAGGGATTTTTTTTTTTTTGCTTTCCTCAGGCTTATATCTAGTAGTCACTTAAACACAAGTCATGTATTATTAAAGCGATGACAAATCTGGCTAAAAACTGCTATATCTTCAGGTTGATGAATGTAAAATTCAGTCAGCCTAGATACTTCTTGGGCTTTTGAAATAGTTTTTATTTCAAGTGATTCACCAGGAATTTTCTGAGCGCCTGTCACTCTTTAAAGTAATGGTAAACCTTGCACAGATTTCAGCAGATACAGAACTGGGCTGTAATTTTATCAGGTCTCTGTTTACACCCTCTACTTTGCTTCTTGGCTACCTGCCACAGAGATACCATAGGTAGCGCTGGATAATGTTGCTCAGTATGAGCAAGGTATACTCAACTGCTACTGACTCCTCCATCAAATTTATGATGGCAGCCATCCTTCCCACAGTGACTGCTAAAACTTCAGAAATACTGAAGGAAATCACCAGTTAGTCTTCAAGCCTTCAAACCTTCAAGCCTTCTGACCCTGCCTTTCTCCTTGCTTCTGGGTTTGGCACCTTTGTTCTTATCTCCTTCATTTCACCTTCAACTCTAACTGCATACATCACTTTATAGAAAATTTAGAAAAAATAAAATACTTCCTTATCATGTCACCTCACTCCCAGTACAACCTTTACAGTACTGACTTCACAAAATAATAAATATTACCCTACATTATCTCTAATGTAATAAATCATATCCCCTATTGCTTCTCAAAAAGGACCTGCTTAAACGTTAGAGATTAAGTAAAAACCTACACCCTGCACATGAGTCCTTAACCCAGCATAAACAGCACATTCCTAATCACTAGAAAATGTGCGTATCTGGCTGGTTTATGTGGGCTAAAACTGAACACTGCCATTGCTCAAGAGGTGTGTGTGGCAAGAGGCAAGTAGCACAGTGACAGGCAGCAGGGGCAGCGGGTGAAGTAATAAGTAGGCGAAATAATGGTTGTATGTGGCAACATGGAGTTAATGGCTAATCGAGGGATTTTGTGCCTTTTCGCGGCTGGCCCCAGTCAAGCTGTGTGTAAGGTTACTAAAGCAGGATGTTTGTTTGTGAGAATATATGTGTGTCAGATCAATGGCAACGTGCGCATGCCTGACTGCATGTGCATTTTTTAATATATGATTCGTAGTGGCGATGAAAATAACTCTGAACTATAGAAACATTAACCAATAAATCGGAAACAGATTGTACAGGATAATGGTAGATTGCAAACAGCTTTATTTGGTACTGTACTTAAGAGGAATGAAAGTGAGTTCTTACTGTACAGAGTTTTTAAAATTCCCTCTTTTTTTTAATATTCTCTTGTTATTGGTGAACAGATTTGTTCTTTTAGGAGTAGCTCTTGATGAATCTTAAGAATTAAATGTTTCATGTTCAAATGAATGGGCTGTAAAACAGGTCTTGACAAAATAGCAGTAACTTTGGGAAGGTATGATATCTGACAGTGTTTCTACATTATTACATCAACTTCTACCTCTTGTTTTTGAGCTTTAAAACAGCTTTTCACCTGAAGCACGTATCCATCTCGTGTTTTAACTGGCCTTCACAGTGGTTTGACCACAAGTGGCAACTGCTCTAGTTTCAAAAGAAAGCATTCTCAGACACTGAAAATATTCACTGTACATTAATATTTTTTTTATCTGCGAAGCAAAAAAGCTCTTTTGTTTTCAGCTGAGTAACTTCCCAAGGAAATTAATTCACTAAACAACAGTAGTTAAGTTCTTCACCACTTCCCTGTGTACCCCTTCTAGATTACACCATCTGTAAAGAAAGGAAGGAAATCACCACAGATAATAAGGTCATCCTCGTCTTAAGAAATTAGCAGAGAAAATTTGGAAAGATTCATGTAATATTTCGCCTTGGTTTTGCTCAACAAGAGGAAGATTCGGTGCTAATACAGCAATAGGGAATAGGATGAATGTGGGATGGGTAGCAAAGAAAATGGCACAGACAGAAACAAAGACAAAACCCAAGTAGCATTAATGTGTCAAAACATCATAACTGAAAAATGGATATACTATTGCCAACATTTGGGGGAAAAATGAAGGCATGTCATAAAACTCTTCAGGACGTACCACCTTGTGATAAAAGAAAACTTGTCAAGTTCTTAACTGGAACATGTAGATTAGAGGGGATTTGCAGTCAAGGAAACACAGAAGTAAAAATAAAGATGGGTAGTAATATGCTATGTCAAGGAACACTGTTCTGCAAATAAAATGCAGGGAATAAAACAGCTCATCGTTTAGTTCCAATTTATCATTGGAAAAGGTGGTTACAAAGTGTATTGAGAGGAAAGGGCTGAGAGATTGTTACAGACTCCTGGGTGGAAGTTTTGGAGGTAGCTAGAAAACTCCATATTGTTAAAGAGATGGTACTCCCTGGATGTAAAGAACCAGTCTGTGAGATTTCAAATTCCCAGTTAAGAGTTTGGGGAATACATGCTACTCATTATGGGGGCCAGATGTTCTGGACTGTGGCAGTCAATTAATTCCTCCTTCAAACTGTCACTGAGCCTGTAAGTAGTAAAGCTTTTGGATGGTTTAAGAAGGCCTGACTGTAGATAATAACCCTGGAGTAGGTTATCACAAGTTGTGTGAAGAGACGTAGAGGTGAAAGAAAGTAGAACATTCTCAATTTCAGAAAGGCAAGCTGTGATAGGTGAAGATACCTGGCAATAAAAATAGCTTGTGTAATGAAATTAGCAGTTTGAATGTGGAAGAAGCCTCAGGTGTCTTAAAACCAAAATTGCAAATTCCAGTGGGATTCTCTGTCTCACACAAGGCAAAAAGGTTTACAGGTAGAGGCCTCAAGGCATAACTGGAAGAGAAGTAACGTCAAGAGAGAACTGTAAGCAAAGAGCATATAATAAAAGAGTAAAACAGTCTGGTTCAGGAAAGATCTCAAATATCAATAAATGTGAGAATGAAGGCAGAATTTATGTGGAAAAGCAGGTTAGTTCAGACCTTGCATATCATATCTGGAAAACCAGAAAGTTATCCAGGTTTAACATAATATTGTAAGAAGGAAGTGATGTTGCTTTCCAGTGAAGAAGTGGGGATCAGAGACAGTCTACATCTGATTCTAAAACTAAATACATGTTTTGTCTCAATTTTCAGTAAAGATGGTGATGCTGAATGCAGGGTTAGAGGGCAGGATGGCTAATAGCTAGCAGAGAAAGGAAATTGCTAGTATCACATCTAAGATGAAAATAAAACATGGTCTAGAGCCTCTGGGCAGAAAGAACAGATAAATAATGCCCAGAAGTCAGAAAACAGCATCAAATGAAATCACTTGTCTCATAGTAAGCTCTTTGAAGTAAATATAGCAGAAAAAGAGAGTAATGTTTGTTTACAAAAAGTGGACTGTACCAGATTAACCTAATATCTTTCTTCAATAATATCATTCAACTTCTAGATGAAGGAGGAGGTGATAGGAATTAGCAGAGCAGTATCAGAGTAATGGAGGTGATGGACTATCCACAGAGGGTGAAGTAAAATCTGATGATCAGAGGTGAAATATCTGAGTAAAGGTTGTGTTTGGGTTTTTTTGCCCCTCCCCCTCTCCCCTAAAGATCAGTTTTACACTTAAACCTGTTAGATATTATCTTTGATGGCACTGACACAAGAGGGTGGTGGGAAAATAAGTTTGTATATGACCCAGTACCCAGAGGAACCAATGCTAAGGAAAGCTAGGAAACCATACATGATTAAACTGATGGAGAAATAGAAATAGAGTTAACTTCAAGAGTATAAAAGCGAGACCTTTGGGGACTAATATCAGAAATTTCCTCTAGCAGGTGGGAGCTCATCACTTCAAAAAGATGATGAAGAAAGACAGAATACTCTAGTTTATCACAGCATGATATGAATGCCATTCAATTTCAGCATTAAAATGACAAATACAATCTTAAGCATGGCTGGGCAACAGGTTAAGTGCCTTCACACAGGCACTTAATTGGCAGTGTGGAAGTACTTATTCGGAGCTCCACACAGGCAGCCGTGAGCTGGCTTTGAGATGTAACAAACTGAAGGGGTTGATGTGCCATGATTATTTCTCTTGCCTTCATTTGAGCTTTGTTCATGTTGTTAAATTGGGTAGGGACAGACAGCCACAAGCTGTCAAGCCAGTTTGTAATTAAGCCATGACTTAGCATGGCTTAATAAGTTACTACTCCACAGACAAGCTGTAATAACTGCCTGTGTGCATGCTCCCAGCTCGTCCAGCTGCTGAAGTAAAATGTGTTAGTTTAAGCTACTATATGCTGCTATAGCATCCTAGCTGATAAGCAATAACTTGCCTTGGTAACCCAATCACTTGTGAGCATACATACACGCTTTTCCTCCCTGCTGCTGAACTCGATGCAGTATTGTAAGCAGCACCGGAGACAGAATAGAAGTGTTAGTTTTGTTAACTTCTTGCTGAGATGTCTCCTTTTGCAGCCTAAAATCTTGCTAAACATTTTACTTTGACATTAGAATACCAACTTTTCCTTAGACTACTCTCACCCGTCATCCCTAATGTGTCTTCATCATTATCACTGCCCTGGTTTGTTCTTCACTGATTAATTATCTGGACTTTAGATTACCATTTCTACTCTTTGACTGAAGCATTTTAAGAGAGCTTAAAATGTTTCAAGAGAGCTTAAAATGCTTTAAGAGAGTAGAAAAGCTTAAGCATAATCAACTGTAAAGTACTTATGTTCTTATCATCTTTTAAGCTTATGTTATCGAAGAAGTCAATCAAGTTTGGCTAGCAAGCTTGTTTTTAGGCTCCATAAAAGAGACGACTTCCAGTAACAATATCCTCTTGTGATATTTCCCTAATTCATATAGAATCGCCATTACTGTTAATTTGCTATTATACCCTTCCTTACTATGACTATAAGAAATAACTGCCTGGGAGAGTGGCAAAGGTTGCTTCATAAAGTCAGCGGCGCTTTAAAAATGCTTTCTCACATTACGATTCACCATCATCTCTTTTTCTCCCCATTGTTAAGGGAGAACAACAGCTTGAGAGCCCCAGTGAGAGAGGGGGCTTGTAACACACGCTGTTCTCGCCTACTCATGGGTAAGAACTAGAATGGGACAACCTGATCTATGTGAGTGGTTTGTATTATTTGAAGACATTTCTGGTGAGGGCATTCTGTTAGGATCAGTCAAGCTGTTAAACTGGAACGGATGTGGCTCATCATCCTTCTGAGGGGAAAAACACCAGCAACCAAACTGTGCGCAGTGTGAAGGGCTGCCCTAACGCACATTTGAAACATTACTGATGAGCAAAGCAGGGCTTGGGAAGAAATTTTTTTTTTGAAAGACTGAGGGGGAAAAATTTGTTCTGACAGAAACTTCATGCGTGTTCAAGAGGTCAATGAACCTCTTCATAATGAACTGAACCACAGCAGGGGCTGTTGAGTAATTTATAGATGCACGCAGCCAATGAATGCCAGTTTAAGTAGAAAGGAAAGGTAGCAAGAAATCAAACAAACTAAGAAAAGTAAGCCCACAGCAAGGGAAGGGCTTCTTTCTCTAAAATCTTGTAATGCCTAAGCAGTGCTCTCTGGTATCCATCCCCAGTGGTGCACAACCCCAGAAGTAGCCCTGCAGGCCAGAGCTGCAGACGTGACTGGTTGTGAACTTGCTAATGGAAATGCTTGGTGGTGACTCAGTTAAAAAGAGTCACCAATAGCAAACCCATCCCGTAAGATCAACAGGCTGTGCACCAGCTTACTGGTGCTAATAAGCATCGTTAACAAGAGGGATAACACTGACTCCAAATGGAACCCCTCCCTAAGGTGTTACAAAAAAAGAGTTAATTATTTCTCTTCTGCATTTCTGTAGGGTGCTTTGCTAGGAGCTATCCCTGACTATCAAAGTGGCCAGTGTCAGACACTTTGTCACATTGCAGCCATTTCATTTTTGAGCTCTGAACAAAGAGCCTAGCGTTCTGCATGCTAAATACATGTACATCCCCTGCATTGTCTTGCAGTATCCACAATTCAAAAACTAACATTTTTAATGTTAAAACATGTGTATAGTGAATCTTCACAAAAGAAAGCAAAGCATTATGTAGGCCAGGTTCCACATTGTTATTTATTAAGTTTTTTTTTTCAATTAAGTGTTTTCTTTTTTCCCCCAATTATATACTAACACACAGAACAACTGTTTTAAGGTAAAAGTTGCATTTAGTTTTGAAAGTATTAGTAACTAGACAAAGGAAGAGTTAACAAATCCTTCCTAAAAAAAGAAAATGTGTGTATTTTGTACCAGCATATCCACATGGATATTATTCATGACAAGGGTATTAATTTATATAGGCTATTCTTCTGGCTTCTAGAAATTATATTAGTGTCTGGACAGAAAAAAAAAAACCAGCACTCAGATACATTCTCACCATAGTGACCTACGAGAGAACTGTCACAACAGAAGCTGCTGTTGCCACTACAATTTCCAGAGCTCCTGCTGTTCATGTTGTTGCTGAAGAGAAAATCCACTGCCCTTTGCTGCACTTAATGCTCAGTAAGATCAGATTGCAGCTTAAAGATAATGTTCATACTTTACTGTACATCAGCATCAAAGAGAAAAATTAGATGATCAAAATATGTCAACCATAATAATAGTGTCAACATTAAGTGTGCTGTGTGCTTCCTTCGAGGTACTGAGCACTCTGACTCCCTCCTGTTTCAGCAAAGGGAAACTAGCACCATGATCACAGCCTTCGGGTTCAGCTCTGCTCATGCCGGAGTGCCACTAATCTTGGTAAGACTACAAGCTAGGTAAGAAGTAGAGGATTGCTCCCCCTTCAAAGGAAAAATAAAATCCAGTGGTGTTTCTGAAACACAAATAAATTAGTAGTTGCAGTTATCAAAGAGAAAGTATAAAATAAGAACAGGCACATTGTCTCTGCATGATGAATGTTACGAACTCTGTACCCGCACTCCACCAAATTAACACCAGTTAAAATAAGCGTGTTGCAAAGGTGCCTTTTTGCCAACAGGGCAACCAAGTCAGTGAATTGTGTAAAGCATACCTTTTTAACAGGCTACCTGTTACTCAACTAATTAAGTGTTATTTCAAATTATTAGAAAAGGTTTTCAAATTTCGAAGATAATCTGAAGCTAGTGACAAGAGAACATCAGATTTTAAATGTGAATGTTCAACTCCAGAGACATGAGCAGTTCTCTGAATTTCACACTCCGCAGTACAAAAATGAAACAAAACCAACAAAGCCTTGGTGATGGGCCTGGACATTTTAGAAGCAGTATTTCTGGAAGTGAAAGGCCCCCCAGAACACCTGCGATTAGCCTGCTCACTAGCAAGAAACTCTGGAATGAATAACTCGGAGAAACTGCCAGGATATCTATAATTAACTATGGCTAAGGGAGTTAGAGTTGGAAGTTACTATGATAGTTGTAACGCTTCTAATGTGATAAAGTGAGGAAGTAAAAGGAATGAAACTTCTCTGAGAAAATGCTCCAAACCCTAAACTGATCAACTGATCATCAGTGTTAGTAACGTCTCATGTGTGAACCCTACAAATAATCTTTTTTTTTTTTTTTTTTTTTTTTTTAACAAGCTGCAATGTACAGTTGATAGTTTTATGTAATTTATAAGATCTTCAAAAGGTTAATAATAGAAGTTATGCTGTTTGGGAAATGGAGACCCAAATCGAATTATAATTCAACTGACTTTCTAAGCATGGAGGTAAATCTGAGTTTGGAAATCAGTGTGTCAAAGGATCACTGTGTATCAGAGATGATTCAGTTTGAGACAAGCGTAAACAAATTCACTTCATATTCCCCTAAATAGCTCAGGTTGATCAAAACTATGATACAATGCATCAGAATTTTCTCTAAATTGAAGGGGGCAAGGGACGGGAGATGGTCTGAAGAAATGTTCTGAGGTTTACGCTCCCTCGCAGCGAGGGAAGTCCCTCATACCTTGGGCGGAGGCAGACACGAGCCCAACCGAGCAGTACATCTTGAAGTACAGGTGTACTGGCTCCTTGGCTGCTGGAGGCAAGCGTTGAGTGACTGCCAGAATAAGGTACATATTGAAATTGGATTTTCTTGTTTCTGTGCTTTTTGTTCGTGTGTTTAAGTTTGTTTCCATTGTGTAATCAGAAACGGAACCCTTGCTTTGCTAGTATAATCTTTTTTCCTCATTTAACTTTGCCTGATAATAACAGTGATTTCACATTACTATGGGAAGCACAAGGTGCATTATTTCTGAAGAAGCATGAAGTCCAAATGAGTTGACACACATACCTTTAGGATACCCACAACCTGGGAGAAATTTGAGAGATGAAGGCATTTCTTAACAAATAGCAAGACTCAGTGTTACACTATGGGGAGAAGTCTTCCCAGTGGGGCGTTCATTGAACACATGAGATTGCACAAGTGCAGATGCCCCACTGAGATTAAATCTTTTGGAGGTTACACAGTGCTCTGGCACTACCAAGGATGCAGCTTATCACAGGAAATGAGGGGTGAGGCAGAAGAATAGGTGGAACTCCAGGACAGTCAAGTGAGAGTGCCACAGAGAACCGCAGAGTGTATGACTGCCAGGGTAAGCCAAGGGGATACCTTGCATTTAGAAACAGATTCAAGAAATGTAAATATTACATTCCATTGCAAAAGGGTATAAGAACAGCAAAATTCTGAAAGCTGGAAAAGAAAGAATGACAACAGACCCTGGAGAGCACTACTGTGCGAAGCCCTTCAATGGTAACAAGCTCAGCTTTTTCATAAAGTGTTTGGAAAAAAAAAGTTGAGAGGTTCCACAAGTGAAATGTAGTAAGTGCAAAGGTAAGTACATAGTGGACACTGCTAAACATGCTTCTGGCATTGTCATATCGCAGTAGGGTACTTAAACCTGGATGCCATCAGTGTATAAGCCACAGAGATACAGAAGACTTCAGTGCCAGTTTATTCAGGTAGAAAGGGACCTTTGGATACAGGCTTTGCAATGGTGTATATTTATCTAAGATAGGCCAGTGTTAGCTAAAACACTGTAAACTGCTCGTTTGCAATGCTAGATGGGGCTTGGGAATTTTCACTCCTTAAAAAAATGTTACTTTTTTCAATTACTGGCACATTGCTATTACATTATATTTTTTGCAAATCAGGAGTAAAAGAAAGGAAGGTACAGTATTTGCAGAGACATTCAAAAGAGCAGGGGCATTCAGTCTCCAGTGGCTATGACTTCCAAGTTAATTTATTCAGTCTGTAACCCTCCAGAATAGGCTGTCAACGATGACTAGCTCTGGTAGCAGCCGTAGCATACTTCTTACCACCATTCCTTCCAGATGCCCTTTCTCTGACCAGCAATAAAACATGGGAAGGACCAAAGCCCCTCGAGAAAGAAGGCTTTTAGAAATAAGCTACTGTCAGAACAATTAATCCATAGTCACTCTTTCTCTTCGTAGGTCTGTGGCACCACTTGGAGAGAAGGAGAGCAACAGCAAGCTGTCTGAATTACTTGGCAATGCCAATCTGTATTTCTTGGGCACTCATCTCTTCAGCGTGGGAAACCTGCTGCAAGCAACCTGTTGCATATATTCAGTAATTATGGCATTTTAAGGAAATTGCCACGTGCTGCAGCAAAGGATGGACCACAGCGTCTGGCCCTCTCCTGTCACTAGAGAAAGGTGTAGCATCTCAAAAGTGGGCATCTCTACTACAGAGCACCTGCCAGGGGTTCAGAGAGGAGTCCTTAGTGCATGCCCATTTGATAGAAATTGTGGCTGGCCTCAGATAAAATGTAGACTGTAACTGGCAGTGCAGCAGCAAGAGGAGGAAAGTTAATAGGCAGAACATACAGGGACTGAGATAGAAACACATTTCAACTTCTATTCAAACCTTGTCACACAGCTGTGTGGTTCTCCTTGTATCATGCCCCATTACATACAGAGTCCTAATGACCGCTGAGGGTTGAAGTAACGAAAAGAAGAAGTTATACTCTATTTTCAAGCACATTTAACTCAAACCACAAAACCAACAACTTCTGAATTCTAGTGACAGAATTACAAGAAAGCCCTGTGTGAACAAGGATGGTGGGCAGGACGGTGTGACTAGAGACTTAAATTCTGAGATTTTTGTTTTCCAAAAGCAAATCAAAGGACCATACACCCAAAGTACAAAGACGTCAGTGAAGCAGAAACCACAGGGGATGAAGTGTCCACTCATCGGTACTTTCAGATTTAGAGGACAGGGCAATTCAGTGAATCCCAGAGACGAGAAGATAGAATCATAGATCAACTCATGCAGATTAGGAACCATGCCTGACTGACTGCAGGAGCAAGAGAAGTAAAACACACAGCCCCAAAACACTGTCAAAGCTGACATGCTTTTGAGAAATGGCATAAATTCCCGGAGAAAGAGGTAAGGGCATGTGGCTTGGGGGCATCACTGTCTTTCCAGGATATTGGAATGGAGGAGATAAGTCTAGAGACCTCACTCATTTACTGAAGCATTTGGTCATGTTTCTTTCGGGGGAAGATACATGCATCTCATTTTCTGTTGCTTGAACATTCATTAGTCATTTGTCAGAAAAGTTTAAAAAGCAAATCATGCAGGAGTAGTCCAAGCAAAATATTTTTTTCTCTCCCTTCATCTTTTTGTGGAAGGGAAAGAATCCTGGGGTGAGGATGAGGCTATCATAAATCTGGATTTAACAAAAACATACGAGTCTGTTTCAAAGAGTATGAGACTGAAGAGACGCATTCATTTGATTCCAAGAGAGAATCTCCCTGGCATTCATCTCTTCAGTCACTGCAGCTTGTACTGTAACAACAACAATTACTTTTCAGGCTGCTACATCATGTCAGATTTTAACCAGAACTGAGAGAGAGACAAGTAATTGGACGATCATGTTCCCATTAAAGTCTGCCATACAATTCCTATTTATTTCAGAAAAAGCAAAATCAGTCTGAAGATATTTGTAGTAGTGTTTAAAGAATTGCCTTCACACTGACTTTTATACCAATTAATTCTGTTGGCTTCAGTAGGGTAACATATGATTTTCAGTCTTAAAAATAAAACCAGAATCAGGTCAATTTGTCTTTTTATTAATTATTCATTGCCTAGGCCTAGGGATTTAACGCAGTTGAGGCCCCTATGCACTGCTGCTAAAGCTATAGCAAAAAAGGCAGTCATTATGTATTAGGCCCTTAAGTCCATAGCATCAGAAAATTATCACTGCTTCTATATACCTGCCATGTTTTCAGACAGACCTTCATATTTGGAAAGTATAGTTGCACTTAGCCAAATTGATTTCAAAGGATTCTGCAAAACATAATCTGAACACACATTTAATAAGACATAAATACAAATTAAGGCATCCATTGAAGAAGTGTATCTGTCTCTGTAGTTAAAGCCTGCTAAATCAAATTTAAAAGAATTCACTCAGACTGGAAATCATATCACTGTGTGTGGGCATAGAAGAAGGCTCAGTAAATTCTGGCTCGGTGGGTGAGTCAGCATGAGTCATCAGCAGACATACCATCCTACGGTTATATGAATCCACAAGGTACATTTAGAAACAGTTCACAGTAAGAAAATAACGTGATCCTCCTGCTTTTTGTCTAGATGACATTAATGACAGCCCCAACTTTCCTAAAATATTGTAGGTGTTCTCAGCTCAACATGGGAGGTTAAAAAAAATCCCCTATTTTGGTATTTTCATTAAGCAAAGCTAACACAAATATGAAAAGCCATTAGGAAAGCTTCAGGTTTTACTTGAAATCATTTACACAGTTGCATTACACTGACAGACAACTGAGCAACGTCTATTTTGCAGGCGTATTTCTGATTATTTGATTGAAACACAAGGAATTTTTTTTTATCTCTTCCAATTTTAATTGTTTCCATCACTCAAAATTTCAAGTGGGTAATAAGATGCTATGATAAATGAAGTTATTTAGTTGACATCATCAACTGTGTCATAAGCAAAATAGTGTCAATTTTGTTCAGAAAGACTTTTTGTGGCATCTTATTGAGAGACTCTGCAATATAGACGAGCATTTGTAAAGCTGAAACTATTCCTGCTTTCTCCTCTTCCACTTTTCTTAATTTCCTTTGAAAATGTTGAATTGTTTACTTTTTATATTTCATTTTCCTCCAAAACAGACTTCATTCTCTTCCGGCATGTCATTCCATATATGGGGTACAATTACCCAGCATAGCTCAATTTGTACAGCTACATAGGAAATGCATTTTTCACTCCTTCTCATATTGATTTTGGAGGGCTTTATACTTACTTTTTCTTCAGTTTTGCTAAACATTAGGGAAATTTGCAAGTAATACGGCTGCGCTGACAGCTAGTGAATGGACTAGGACTGTTCACAGGCATAGACAGCTATTTGGCCGACAGACCACCTCACAGCCCAGTCTGAAAACCAAATCCACTGCCACAGTTAGTCATCCACTTGGATCCCACTTACTACAGTGATGCCACACAGATGCAGCCAGATCCACATCAGCTAATCTAGTTACAAAACAGAGGCCCTGGTTCTATCAGATACGTTAAAAATCTGTGTAAATAGCAATGCTTAACCTCTTATTTTAGGCCGCAGGCTCTTGTTTCCCACTCTCCCAATAGCTTGGCAAATGCATTCTGAATTTGTTCTCTCATTATTCTCAAGGGGAGGATATTTCCTGGATTACATCTTGGTTTACTAACTCCTTTCCCTGGTAAATTGTCTCTGTATCACCTACTTAGTATTTCAGGCAATTAATATTGCCCTTCATTTGCTCTTGCTATGTGCTAGCAGTCTTAATAAAAACTTATTTGTTATTTATTCTGTGAATTATATGTTAACACTTCTATACTGAATAAGCAGGGTACACTTGCTTGTGCTGCTGTTTCTGCCTATTTTCACAAGGCATTAGCCATAGCTAGAACTGTCTACTGAATAGGGCTGTTTGGCTGGATAAAGAAACACCTGTTTTGACAATCTTGTTAAATTTAGGAGCAAACTACTGGCATTAGGACAGGTAGCCATTGGCACACTGTGCGGAAGTGTGTTAGGCCCCTTTCAAGGGTTTGCAAGAAGCTCTGAGGGCAAAGTGTTTTTCCAAGTGTCAGAGGCACCTTAATGCTGGATTTGGTCTTTCAGTTTTTAGGTGCAACCACAAGGACAAACTCAAAGCCATGCTTATCAAACATCTGTGCTGTTCGTTCTCTGGGCAATCAGGGTTGCCAGTTCTCCACGTGCAACCCAAAGATTTCAGCGCTTAACCCAAGTTGTGAATAAAATCAGTCATCAACATGTCTGTTTTTAATAGCTAGCATATAGCAAAAAAACCTGCATACAAAGAAAATCAGAAATACTTTTTGCAAACATGTTCATTCAATAATACTATTCAATAATAGTTTTTCTCCAAATATTTTGCTCGAAGTCAAATCTTGTAGGACATTGCTGCTTTTTGACTGTAAACAATGGAGAATGGAAAACATTTTCTGCAGAAAAACTCATTCTTGTAAAGTTACATATATACACACAATATACACTTCTGTACATACGCATCTCTTTAGAATATATTCTCAGCATGTAGTCTTCCCACAGAAAGGCAATATTCAATACGCTTTGTGTATTTTAAGCTGTTTTATACAAAAATGTAAAGTAACGTCTGTTTTAGTAATCTCATTATCAAATGTTGCTAGAAGCAACATTCACTCTTCTGATATATTGGTCTTTCTTCAGCATTCTCTACAATTAAACTGGGTTGATGTACACTGATTTAAGTCATCAAAAATGAGGCAAATTCCCTATTTCCATATGTTTTTTATCAGCTACTGAATTTCACATTTTCTGTAATTCTGGGGGAATTTGTTTCCAATCTTGGTATAAGTAGGGGAAATCCACTCTGATAACGATACAACAGGTTCAGAACAAAGGATTTGTCAAAGATGATTTAATATCTTGCTGCAGCAGATGACATAAGGAAAATAATTCTTGAGTTACCTTTGAAGGAGTATCCCTCTTCCAGCAGAGGCTATCAGAGCTCGGAGGAGTACATGGAATTTCCTTTACTTTCACTACAAGTCCTTCCTGAAAAAAAAACTCAGAACTAATGTTCACAGACTTTTATACCCAAAAACTTCCAGTCAGGCCTACAGAGATGAAGACCTTGTGAGTAATCCAGTGAGTAGGCCTAGAAGAAGAAAAACCACAGGTATATTTACCTCCTTTTCTCACTTAAATGCTTTCAGGTGCATTTAAAGGCAAATTCCTCTGCCTCTTGAAAGAGCCACAGCCTCTGTTCAGTACCTTACCTGCCTGGGTAGTAGAAGCTCCTGAATGCTCTGGATGTTTCTGCTCACTCCCATTCAGGCTGTCTAAGACTGCAGGATGGATTCATGTTTAGATCTTTGGTGTATCCTGGGTTGGGGCTGCTCCTCACCTCAGCCATTGAATGGGTATCTAAAAAAGCATTTAGGTATCTTAGTCCGCTTCAGATCTCCTGTAAGACTCTGAATGAGGAAATTCCAGCCCCTATGACTGGGTAAGACGACAATATTGTAAGTCCTCAGTTGGGCTTACTCTAAGGGTTTGGGACGCTTGTTCTTAAAATTTTGTGTAGCCCCTGTAGTATTTTACACAGTGCCAATTTTCTGATTTATGTCATTCCTGAATGCACTTATGATATCACTGTCTGTCTAAATAGACAGTGGATTAATTCAGTGAAGGAAATATGCCTTCATTCTGTATCCTTGTATTCTGTCTTTGCTGGAAAGGGACTAGTAAAGGCTTTTTCTATTCTAGCAACAGGAGGATTTCCTAAGATGAAACTGCTGAGTAATCTTTGTTGTTTTCCAGTATGCTGCTTTATTTAATCTAATTTAGAGCATCATTTTCATGCCTGTAGCATTTAGGTAATCACTAGCTAAGAGTTGCTGATAGAACCAAACTTTCAGCTGTTCCGTGCAGACCTGCCACATTTTCCAGCTTTGATAAATTGGATGTCAAGACCAGGTACAAGTGTTGATGTTTCAAATAAAAAAAGAGAGAAAGTGGGAGAATGAATGAAAGAGGGAAAGGAAGGAATGAAGGGAGCAAGCTCTGGAGAAAAAGGCTAAAGTTTTTCATTTATTAGTTTGTTATGTAAAGTTTTAACACTGTTTTAACACACACAAAGATGTTAAATTATTTTTCAGCATCCTTTAGTTTTCCTAGTTGTTTGATAAAAAGTCATATAAAGTTTCTAAAAGTAAAATGAAGCATGACAGAATCAAACTAAGCTTGCTCATTGATGGTGACCCTTACACTTTGGCAATATTTAATATCACTTCAAGTTTTTTGCACAAATAAAACCACTGTACAAAATGCAGGGCAGTGGGGAATCTGACAGTATTTTGCGGGTCTATATGTATATTTGCGGACTCTATGCATATACGTATAGTTGTGTAATTCTGATTAAAAAAAATATCATGGCTTTGACTTAAAACTAGCCAATGCTACCTGAGTTCATTCACATGCATAATTTCCCCCCATAAACCTATGGAAGTAGCCACTGCTTAGCTCCGGCTACTGCAGCTACAGGCAGAGAGAGAGGAGGGCTGGAGTTGGCAGGGCACTGGGGACATGGGCATGAGAGACAGAAAGGCTAGAGGTGCGTGGGTGATGATGAGGTCCATAAAGCATAGCTGTAAATAAAAAAACAGCTAAATAAATGCCAGTTGTTTGATTGTCTCTTTTTGCACACCAATATGTTTATGTAGGGTTACTATGGGCAATGCTAGCGTCTGAAAAAAAAAAATTATGCAAGTGGCTGAGCTAGCTGTTACTGGGTGGGAAAGTGGGAGGCAATGAGAAGGCAGCAGCAGAAATTGCAGCTTTTACATGCTTAGGAAAAAAACACATCAAACATGAGCGTGTAGAAGCTGCTGGGTGTCACAGTGCATAGTGCTGAGCCAACATTGTTCTGCTCTCTGAACTGATTGATGAGCAGATCTGACATCTAGCAACACCAGTCATGGCACATGGTGAGCAATTCTGGAGCAAAAGATCCAGTGGGGCCAGGGGAAGAGGGAATACTGTCAAAGTCACATCTCTGGTCTCTTCCCAGTGAGATACTGGCATGGAATTGCTCTGTGGTATAAGCACTATCCTTCCTTAGATGTTACTAATGGTGCAAACCAGTTAATGAAAGGCTTGTATGTGCTGCAATTTTTTCGCAGGAAGCACGAGGGCACAGGAAAACGGAGTAAGAGGGTGTTTGCCCTGCTTGTGGGCAATGGGTAGATAGGGACAATGAGGTGCGTAGGATGGCACAACTGCTTGCAGGACTGTCCTACACAGCGCTGCTGGGGCTGAGCAACCCTGAGGCTTCCCTGGAGCGTGCTGATGCACATGCCGTCCTGCTGACAGCTGCTTTGCTTTGAGGCCAGGACGGAGTGGGCAGCCATGGAAGAGACCTGGGGATAAGGACTCTTAAGGAAGTGCTGCCAGAAGACAGTGCAGTTGGAAACTAATGCATGTAAAACTGCTTTAATTATACGGTGCTTAATTATATATATTATATCTAAACGTAGAGAAAAATGAGTAGGAGTAGCCTATATAAGTTAGTTGCCTGCAAAGTAAATAATTCCCTGGGTACTGCAGTTGGATAAGTGAATTTCATCCTACATGTTTGTTTCTTCTTTTTCTTTTTTTTTGAAATCCAAAAAGCTTCTCTAGTAAATTTGCATAGCCATTGACTTGCTGAGGGTAATGCTACTAACTATGTTGCTGAGAGAAGTCCTCCCAAAAGACTAAAACCTGTGGGCTTTATTTCTTTTCACATCACTGATTCATCGCCTGCTCTCCTCCCTCAAGATTTACAGTGCATCAGGACCTGACTGGAGGAGCTGTCTGTCATACTTCCAGTTAATCAATGACCTACTTTATTATTACATTTAAAGCATCAGCTCAAAGAGAGGCTTTTTGCATCGAGTGAACATCTGATCAATAACTGGCATGAAGGACACGGCAGGGAACAGAGCTGTGGAAGAGTGAATAGTTTTTGCTAAATGTCACTTCATGACACCTCCCCTTGGTAGTCCAGTCTATTTTAGGTACAACAGGATGTCATCACGCCAGTTATTCTTTCAAATACAGATGTGCAGGTTGTGGAAATATACTGAGCACTGACCTGGAAGCCTTTTATATAAATATTAGCACATCAGAAGGAAACAAAACAAATGTTATTTTCATTTCGTGTCATCTAATTGTATGCATCTTCTTTGATATAATGGCAAGCGCAATCCATCCAACTCAGCCAACCTCAGAAAGTTAAGTGGAACTGTGTGCCAAAAAAAAAATATTTTCTGCTGGACTAACAAAGGGCAACTCTGTTTTGAAACTTTGTAAGGCGGCTACCATTTTGGGGACAGACCTGTTCCTTTGTGTCTTCTGTATCACAAACACTTCATTTCATTACAAAAGTAACCACTTTTCCACACCTCTGCAAAACTGCCACGAGTCAGAGAGAAATTAACTGGGTTCTCCCTTATCTCATGTATCACCTAGAAGATTACTATTATTTTTCTATTACTTATACTGTATATAACTAATATATATATACACATACGCAGTCATGCTTCTGCAACCTCATTTAGCCAGCAGAGTCAGTGGATTTATATTGTTCTCACCAAAGGCTGAAACCACCCATGCACAGGCGCAGCTGAAAAATGATTTGACTGAGTGTCTGTTGTCACTTAGAGGACAAGGGTTGGAAAGATCTTGAGTTTGAGATCTGGGCTGAGTTTGCATGTTTTGCAACTGAATAATTTCTTAGGTCTGGATTCATCTCACCTAGCTCTAGGCAAATGTTTGAGTCGATCAGAAGGGTAAGTAGTAAACCTCATGTCTGCATAGGGATAGTCATGAGTGACGGACTGAGTCAGTCCACCTAAGATCTGACTCATTTTCTAAAGGTGTCTGTCCTTCTCCGTGAGTCAACACAGGAAGCCCAGTGAGACCCCGTCCCTAACTGGACATCTCAAGAAGTGCTGCACTAGCTGTTATCGGTCAAGGCCTTCATGTGCTCAAGGAATGGTCCTGACCTGGGAGGAGAGGACTGATATAGATCCTCTCTCTGTTGTAAGAAAATGGGAATTCCCTAAAATCTTGTGCCACTGGTAAATTCCCCAGCGATTCTGAAAAAAACCCAAACTCTTGAACTTG
Organism: Phalacrocorax carbo; assembly: GCF_963921805.1. Taxonomy (NCBI): domain Eukaryota; kingdom Metazoa; phylum Chordata; class Aves; order Suliformes; family Phalacrocoracidae; genus Phalacrocorax; species Phalacrocorax carbo. The sequence goes on from NC_087515.1 coordinate 21,212,087, forward strand.
AAATGTGTGGGGTAATCAAGAGACAAAGCTGGTTCCAGCAGTAACCCCTTTCCAATGATAGCAAACACTATTCAGGAGAATGGAATCTTGTGGAGCCAGAAGAGGTGCATGCTAATGAAAATGGGGTGAAACAGTGTTGCTCTTAGGATTTTGGTTCCTGCCCATTTTTGCATAAAGGGAGGGGTTCCAACACTTGCAATTTATACTCTCTGCAGTGCAAAAGCTCCTTACATCATCTACCTGGCCTGTTATTCTGCAGCCATTCAGAAGTGCTACAGTGGACAGAGATCCCCTCCTCCTTCCGCAAAGTCAGAGTAATTTTGGGACAGGTGAAAGGATGAAAAGGAGATGAAGGTACCCAGCATCTCCTGTTCTCTCCTCCTAATATCAATATTTAGGCAGGGTAACATGCAATACTATCACAGGTCACAGAAAAATACAGGTAATATCTTTAAAATAGGGCTTTAAGTAGAATAAGGTCAGGGCTGCTGTCTCTGCTCTCTGGATTCTTTATATGGAGAGAAGAATTGCTTTGTATATTAAGATAAATGCCAATACCTGAAGCAAGGTACCTAAATAAGCATCTCAGTTTCAGGTTCCTGCCAACCATGTGGCTTTGGCATTTTGCAAAATATAATGGTGGAGTGGTTAAAATGGGTTGCTAGGGTGTTACAAGGATGACTTTGAGATTGTTCCAAAGAATGTCTCATCTCAAAACTGTAAACACACAGTTGGGCTGAGGAGTCAAAAGGAGATAAATTAGATGTTGGCTACATGGCTCTCTGGCGTGCCAGAAGTTGGTATATCTTAACTGTTGTAGCTCAAAGGGCTCCAAAGATCAGACAGGCCATGAATACTGATTATTATGGAATTTATAGGATAAGATTATGCAGCAAGAAAGCCCATCTATTTAGTTCCAAACTGAATAATTAGATATGGAAATTAGTAGCCGTGGGTCACATAATGCCATAATTTTGAGAATAACCTCATTGTAAGAGCTGATCAAAACTGAAAAACACAAGGAACAACTGAACAGAATATAACGCATTTAACAAAGGAATAAAATTATGTTGAGATGACTACAATCCAGGGAAATTAAAATCTGCTCCCAAACTCTGACTATATTTGTTCAGAGTCTCATATGCTAAATCTCTCCGAAGGGTGATCTTTCTTGAACAGCTCAAACAGACACACTTCAATATTGCAAGCCCCGCTCCTACCACTGCTGCACAGAGCAGAGCTACTGATGGTCTCCTCCACCCCAAGTGTGGAGAGACTTGCCAGGGGTACATGGTTCCTTCCAAAGAAAGCAAACTTATTAGTTGGTTGCTCAGTTAAATGCAAGTTACTAGGCCTTTTGCCCCCCTTTTTGTTCCTTCTACAACTATTCTGTGAATGAGATGTTTTGCCACTGAAGTCATGCAAGTAATAAAAAGAGCAATGTGGTGTGTTTCCTGTATCTATTCCCTATCTCAGCATGACACAGAATGCATGTCTGAAGCCTTTCAGTCTGACTTTGGTAGAGCATGGCTTCCAGCAGGCTGTGGTATAAGGTGTCCCTGAATCTCAACCTCCTCCCTTTTGCATTTCTTGCTCTTTAAATTATTCTCACCTCTGAAAGCGAAAAAGGAGCATGTGCCTGAAAGTCCTGTATTAGTGACTAAACCTTCAAGTTTCTAACAGGTCCTAAAGTGCTGAGTACCCTGAGCACTCACTGGGAATTTAAGCCCCTCCACATTTTCTGCAGCTAGCACCAGAGAGCACCATAGGGAACCAAGTTCTATGCCTCACCGTACCCATGCAAAAGAGGGAGGAATGGTGCTGCCTTCTGCACTGCTGGTGGCTCAGGCCAGCATTTCCTAGCTTCCCCAGACACAAATGGCCCTCCCTATAAAACAAGCCTTCACAATCAGTCCAGAGTAGAGTTTGTGCTGCCTCTGGATAACTCACCTGTGCACGAAGAACAGCAAGAACAGCTGTAGCTGTTAGCTGGTACCCTTGGGGCAATGGGGAAAACATCGCAGCAGAGCGAGGCATATGAGGTGTTTCTGAACTGCTATTCACATGCTTGGGTTATCTCGCAGCACTCACCAGTGCTCTTCTGGACCAAGGCATCCAGAATCCCACACCAGAGCTGTGGCCACAGCTGCTCCAGTCCAAATTGGAAACCTGTCAAAAACTCAGGAAAGACACCATCTTTTCTCAGCAGTTCCGTCATATTCTGGATGAGCCAAGGCCTGAATCTCCACCCGGAGGATTTATCTCCATTTTCCATGGCAGTGATGTTAATCCAGGTGGTTACTTTGATTTACGCAGAGCTGCTGAATTACTCTCTTGTAATGTTAAGCAAAAAGATCCACTGGAAATGCACCAATAAAAATTAAAACAAAGGCCAATTAGGTTCTTTTTTCTCTGACTTATTCACACAAAGAACACTTTAAAAGGTGAATTGCTGACTGAGGCACCACTCCAGCTGGGATGAGGATAATTTGGGGTTGGTAACTGTAATAGCTTCTAAGTGGAATTCATTTGCTGCCAGTAGCGCAGCTCTAACTGATTTTCATCTGCACTTTTAATAAAGCAATTACAAACCAGTGTAGTCTCTGGTATTTGAAAGTGTCCAAAGCTGGGACAGAAATTAATAATGTAATAGGGTAAGGTGCCTGGGGTCTGGATAAAGTGTCCTGGAATTAGAAATGCTAATGGCTTGTCTCACAGATAACTGGGTTGGTATAGCAGTGGGCACAGTGGCCTGCCACGAAGCCCACTCTGCACTTAAGTCACTCCAGAGCCTGGGAGATGGCTCTGCACATGTCCAGGTCTTCCCAGCACCACTTACACCTTTACAGAAATGCCAGAAGAAGAACTGCTGCAGCCATTTCAGAGCACCGATACTCCTGATGTCTTTCACCAAAAAGACTAGGGTTGTGATAAGGAAAATCTTTTCTGCCTGCTTTTGAAAGGATTTGTTGGTTCAGGACTAGACCTAACATTTGTGCTGAGACTTCCAGTGTCTCAGAAAGGCTGAGAATCTGATTACAGTTGAGATGAACAGGGGAAGATTTCAAAAAGCCTGGCAAATTTCAGGAGTGTTTTGTTGATCAGAAAGAGCTATTTCAGCAGGCCATGATTCCATGAAAGATACTCCCTATAGATATGGAGGAAAAATAGGTCAGAAGGAAGGCATAAATGAGTTGCCCTTAGGAAGTTTCCACTGTGACAGTATCTTTCTAGAGAGATCTGTAACTTAACTTCTAATAGACTTAGGTTCTTGAAACACCCTTCCACTGTTTCAAAGAACATACATTCACTTATTCAGAAATACTGGGCAAGTGTTTTAATTTTGCTGTGTGACAGAGTACTTATTTGTACAAGCATCCTACCTGCTTACATGAAGGTTGCAGCTAAACCCACCTGTGTTTGCAAAGCACTTAAAATACCTGGATGTCAGTGAGTCAGATATTAAGAGCATTTGGTATTAGTTATTTGCTACATTATCTCTCTACATATTTTAGTCATATAATAGACATGCAAAAGAATAAAAGCAACTTGCATTGCTTTCTTTAAGACAAGTAAGTCTTCCTTCTGGCAGCTCACAATCTGGCCCTGCAGCTTTGGCTGTCTGCCAGACAAGTTAGTGCTGGTATCATGTAGGCTAATGTAACTCTTGAGTCACTTGACTAAATTTAGACACTTGCCTCAGAATTGCCTCCAAATATTTAAATAGACTTCACAAAAATGCTTTTCAGGTTTTGTGGGGTTTTGTTCTTTAAATCAGACACATGCTTTTAATTTGGTTGGGTTTATTTCTTCAGTAAAAATAAGTTATTATTCATAGTTACTCATTCAAAAATATTCATTCTAAATAGTTGAGAGGTGCTTTTCTGTCATAGCGTCCGTTCAGCAGTGGCGGGTGCCTGAGTGCCCAGGTGCAGGAGCAATGTGCAGAGCGACTGGTTTGTTTTCTCAAAACTCAGCATTATATAACCCAAACCACAATGGCTGCGATGGCATTGTTTCTTCAGGACACTTGCCCGGCGGCAGTCATCAGGAGAGTGACCTTCAGACCTAAGAGAAATCAAAGGGACCCATCTGAGCTATCTCCTCTCTATCCTTCCCTCCTTGAAGGTGTGGGAGGTGTGGGAAGGGGGAAGAGCCCAGCGAAGCAGGTTTGCAGTCACGCCTCACCACCCACTTTGACTGACCCCACACTTCGTCTCTGAGCTGCCTTTCTGACTAGTTGACAGTATGGTTATGTTTTGGTGAACTATAACTGTGGGCAGTGTCAAATCAAGCAAGTAGCCATTATGGGCAGACCCCTGGCAGATACATGCCAATTCACTTTTGGGTGGCAGTCAAGCCCAGTGAGATGTCTGATGAGCAGTCAGAGACTGAAGCTTGGTCAGCACTACCCACTCTCTGGTGTGGAACCGTAAGCTCAAAGGAAGTCCTACAGACTCACCTGAAACACTTGGGGAAAACACATGACTCCAGGGCATTTCTGAGCCTCCGGGAAGGAAACCCCATTTTCTGAGCTAAGCCTTGTACCATCACTTTTTCTTTAAGGGATATTAAAACAAAGCTGTCCAATGCATAAGCTCATGGATGTTTTGGAGTTCATTATACACTGTACATATTGATATCTGGTTGTCAGTGTATACAAACTTCCCTGCTGCAGAGTTTCAGAAACTGAAAGCAAAGGCTATATCCTGGTTTCAGCTGGGATAGAGTTAATTTTCCTCTTAGTAGCTGGCATAGTGGTGTGTTTTGGATTTAGTATGAGAATAATGTGATAACACACTAATGTTTTAGTTATTGCTAAGTAGTGCTTACACTAAATCAAGGACTTTTCAGCTTCCCATGCTCTGCCAGGTGCACAAGAAGCTGGGAGGGGAGGGGGCACAGCCAGGACAGCTGACCCAAACTGGCCAAAGGGATATTCCATATCATATGACATCATGCTCAGTATATAAACTGGGGGGAGTTGGCCGGGGGGCAGTGATCACTGCTCAGGGACGGGCTGGACATTGATCGGTGGGTGGTGAGCGATTGCATCACTTGTTTTTCCTGGGCTTTGTTTCTTTCTCTCTTTTTGTTGTTTCCCTTTTCATTAAAATAATAATATTTATTATTATTATTATACTTTAACTTTATTTTATTTTCAACATTAAACTGTTCTTATCCCAACCCACAAGTTTTCTCACATTTGCCATTCCAATTCTCTCCCCCATCCCACTGGGGAGGGGAGGGTGAGCAAGTGGCTGCGTGGTGCTTGGTCACTGACTGGGGTTAAACCACAACAGGCTATAACTGCAGTGTTTGAGAAACACCACAGGGAAGAATTGGGTAAGCGAGCAGCAGAATGAGATTTATAAGAATATATATGAATCCTTCAGCTGTAAACAGCTAGCTATACCACGGCCACACAGAGACAAAAAACCCTGCTGTTTAATTAGTGACGGGGATGTGCAGTCCCTGCTGCCGTACAGAGGCAAATGATATGTCTGTGTGAGAAGCAGAAGCAGAAAGTTTGGAGTGAGTTGGAGACTGTGTTGACCTCCTCAAACACCATACATCACTCAGGGTGGTAACAGCTGACTCCACTCATGTTTTGTGTTCTTACAATGCATGGTTAATATTCACTCACTAACTGTGGCAGCTACGCTTGGTTTATTCTGTATAATTAACGAGTTTATTCCAGAAATATGTACCGTAGCATCCCTTACATTTTTCTCTGAAGCATCTGATATTGGCCAGGGTCAGATCCTAGGTTTTTTGGATCAGCTTGGAAATTCTTCCATGTTTTATTAAACAAAGTCATAACATTCTCTTTGCATATGGCAAAGAGCCACACTTGAAGCCTAGAAAACAGTATGTTAGCAGAACTTACCCCAAAATAATCTGAACAAGCTGTAACAAATATTTATACATATACATGCAGATGTGTATGTACATAAATATGTATCTGTAAGTACATAAATATACAGCTATAGGAAGCACTGCCTGAAATACCACCCTCCCTAGGGAAGACCATGGCAATCGGCTGGTGCTGAACTCAGCCCATAGCAGCAGAAGGAAGGGGAATTTTGACCTGTGACTACAAAGGACAACTCCTACAAAAACAGAGTTCACATTGGCAGCGTCTGTACACAGCACCTCTCCTGTGTCAGGCCTCAGCCGAGACTGCGCAGCCCCCCATAAAGCAGCACTCCGAAGTGAGTGCCTTTGTGTTGAGAAAGATTGAAAGTGTTCATTCATAGCCAGAAGCCACAGAAAGCTTGCAATGAAAGGCATGCAGAGGAAGGTGTAGCTGGGGAAACAAGAAGTTAGTGAGTACAAAAGGACAAAACTACGCTCAGAGATGTCCAAGAAACTGATCTCTCAAATCTGCTGATGTCCATCAGTGTAGCGCCTGGGCTTTCTGGGAAGGAGAAAGTCTCAGTGACGTCGTATGTTTGGGGCAAGAGAGGCGAAATGGATTACTCAGGATAAAGTACTGGGTTTGTCAGTGACCAGAGGCTTCAGGCATGTTGCCTGAAAATAGCCAGAGCTTCAAAGACAATCACAGTCATTGGCTTTCTCTGTTTAACTCTATTAATTCTTTAATTATATAATTCATTAATCTTCCTCTTTTTGAGAGGAGAAGGTAGAGTTTTTAGCTAGAGATGAATGTGAACTTGGACCTCATTTTGAGCACACACATTTTACTGAAAAGTTTTAAAATCAGTTTGGATCTGAATTTTACTTCTGATCACCTTTAGCACTTAAAAGTACTTAGGCAGCTGGAAGACAGACCTTTACGACTGGCAAAGTTTACATGTGGATCTGAATTTAAAACCATAGTTGACACAAACCCATAGTCTATGCACACATTATACAATTACACTTTCAGGGATGTAGACTTTCATTTCCCCATGTGGTCTGTGGCCCAGACTACAACATGTGTGTTTCCCACATGCCAGAGCTCAGTTTTCAGCTTTACTAGTAATTTCACCAGCAAAGTCATTGCACTGGCCAATGTCATTCATGGTTACTTTCTACCATGGCATTTTGTCACAGATTGAATTTGATTACCTAAAGCTTTATTGCCAAAGCAAAACAAATCACTCAGATTAATTCTGCAAGATGAATGTTAGCTGAAGCATGGTAATCTTTTGTTCTTTCAGTAAAGCCTATATCTCTTTCAGTACCAAAATTATCTGTATAACATGGTTTGAGATCATCTATACCAGCTGAAGTCACTGTTAAAATTACCCTTTATTCAGTCAGTTTCAGGGGACATCTAATTGTAACTTCAATACTCTTCTTCATCTTTATGCCATGGAAAGGGATAAAAGAGTCCAAAGGAAGACCTTAAAATCGTTGTTCCAGAGGTGAGAAGTATCCCTGCTGAGCAGGAACTGAAGCAACAACTGTAGGGTGTTGTTGATGACCTTTCACAAAATCAACAGTAGAAGGGATAGCATAGCATCGCTGATGATTGGAGACAGGGGTATTAGGCTAATTAAGCTGCATTGCTGGCAGCAGCCCAAAGTTAAGAGGGCGTAAAGTTGGAATTCCTGCAAAGCAAGGTAGAAATGAGGTGAAAAATCCTTCACAATATACCTACCCATCAAGATCAATGGCAATTAACTAAAGATGAGAGCAAGGGACTAAAACTAATCTTTTAAATTTGAGTTAATTTTCTCACAGTCTTTTTTCTATTGAACTTCATTCTCCACTACTTATAAACTGGCAAGTGACATTCTCGCTATAGATCTTTCTTAGTATCAGTTTCCAGGTAGTGGCTCAGCATATGAGTTATTATTCCCCTTTGCACTGCCATTTGCTGTCCTTTCCTTGAAGACTAGTCAAAACATCTGCCCTAACAGTGTGAATTACCTGACATAGGAAGATACTCCTGTGTAGACAGCATCAAGTATGCACATACCCTTTACTAAGCACATTGAAAATGAACAACTCACTGTCTTGCTTGCAGAATGTGATGCACAGACCAGTTATTGTTGGTGAAGAGGTCTCACAATTTTCCTTTTCAATGGTAGAGTGTGTTACGGGAAGATTGAAAGAAATGAATGGTGCTTATAATCTGCAAAGTAGGTGCCTGTTCTAAGTAGAGGTGTGATATGAAAAGAAGTGCAAGTCACAAATGGGAGAAGATGACAAAAGAAGTAGGCAGCAGAAAATGCATGGAACAGATCAGGGTTGGTTCATATGGCTTTCAAGTCTGTTTATTTCTTTGGATGACTGCATAGAAATCTATTTGCCTTGTGGACAATTGACCCCTGAACACAGCCTTGCTTTCTGGTTTTCTGTGATTCTCTAGGTATAGACTTCCTTCCTCATACACTGGCCCTACAAACAAGCTTGCAACGTGCAAGGAAGGAGAAGGGTATTAAGAGACTTCTGTTAATTCCCTGATCTGCAGGAAATTGGAATTAACCACTCCATCCTTGTGCTTCTCTATCCTTTAACCATACCAATGTCAGTGTTCTCCTCACCATTAGAATATCTTCTTGTTACTGAGAACAAAAACTCTAGAGCACCCAGTGCTGGCAGGATCCATGTACAGGGAGCAGGGAAATGATAATCCTCTGCGTTTTATGGCCTTTCAGGGGCAACTCCTCATCAACCACATGCTGGGAAAGCAGACAATTCAGATGCCTTTAAAATATCACATGGAGAGAGTGTGGGTAGAGTTCAGGGCTTAGGTAGCCAAAAACAAAAAGAGCTTTCAGGAGAATGCTTAGACTAAACTTTTTACAGCCTGGAAACTTTGACATCTGCAGAATGCAATGCTTAGTTATTCAGCCTCTGTTTACATCTCCTTCAGATCTAGCCATCTGCTACACTTCAGCTGTTGTGTTTTGATGCCAACCTTCCTGTAAGCAGACTTGCATTGATTAGATTCCATCTAGCAGTGTAGCTGCTTCTCTGTGAAAGCCTAGCTTAGTGGCTCCTTTCTGACTTCTCCTTGGACATGTGAATGTTGCTTTCTCATCAGAACCAAACTGACATATCATACATCTATTAGTTGCCCACATCCATTCTTGTCAGTCCATTCATTCACCGGAAATTCCTACTATGTTACTTCATGTTGCACTACTGCAGAGTATGAAAGTAGAGGCATTCCGTACATGCATGGGTATGACAGATTGAGCAATTAGAAGTTCACTTTCTTGCACCTTTCACTGGCATCTGTTATATTCTATACAAAAGGAACTGTTCAATATATTAAGCGTGGGTCATTTTTAGAGGCTGTACTCATGGGCCTGAGTTGGCTGAGATGCAAAGATTTACTTAGACTTTATTTTTTTCTCTGCTTTTCTACTTCTTATTGTCCTTAAATCTGGGAATAATTTCAGATAATATTTACCAAATGCATGGATAGTAGAGAAACCATTCAGTAAGCCCCTAAATCAAAGCCATGCAATGCAGTCTAAGGAGTGGGAAGAGGAAGGGTAGAAAACTGAAAAAAAGGAGAGAAGTATAATAGGTATAGATCAGTGAGAGTGAAAATTTTGTTATTCCTTCTAAGATAGTGATGATACCTTCAGAAAGTATTTTTTTTAGCTGAGGTCCTGAGTCCCTTCTTGCATACCTTGAAATTCTTATTAGTTTGTGCAGTCAGAAACATTCTGCAATAGTTTCCCTAGTTTGCCAGGGCAAAAAGAACAGCAGGTATTGGAAGACTGGAAGCATGTCTAGCTTTATTTTCATGTTTCATCTGCCTTCCTCCCTTACTCTTCATCCCTTATTTCATACTTTTTCAGGCCATTACACTTTGTAGAAGGGGCTGTGCCTTCTAAGGCCAGCATTTAGGATGCTGTGAGCACAATAACATAAGCTGTCAATAATAATGGGACAGATTCTACCACTCTACACCATGGACCAGCTAATCAGCAAAGTAGGTCCTGCAGCTAGCTCATCCATAGTAGATGTAGAAAACATTTTCACAAAGTTGTCTTACATAAATCAGTGAGAAGGTCTATGGTTGTGAAGTGCAGCACATGCGTACGTGCTTTTGGGATTAAGGCCCAGTAAACAACAGGGTACTGTTTATTTTAAGCCTGCTTATTGCACTCAGCAAGTTGCAAGACACCACAATTTTATTTTGCTTCGGTTTTGTCATCACAGCAGCTTCCAAGAGTGCTGGAGTGAACCACTGGTGCTGTTGAATAAACTGCAAGCTTTTGCTGACTTCAGCTAGACCTTTTAATTTTAGTGTTTCTTACCACTCTCCCTCAGAAATACTGAATTTTTTCATACAAGGAAGAAGAAAAAAGTATTTCTTCAGTTAATTTCCTTTGCCAGAAAACTCCCAGGAATTACAATGTGTATTCTTAACTTTGTGATTGGACTCTAAGCTTTTGTTATAAAGCAAATGCAGCTCAATATGCACTTCTCCCCCAACCTCCAGAAGCTGGTTAGATGTACCAATCAACCTTTCTGTTGAATATACAATGGACAACACCCACTTGTTCACAAATACTTGATCAGATCCTGAAAATACAACTTTTTATTATGTGGAGAGAGAAAACCACTATATTAATTTGGGGATTTGAAGGAATAATTAGTAATTCTCAGTGAGTATGGCACTTAACCCACCAGCATCCCTGGTAGTAGTCCCATGCCATGGATTCCCTCAGGGATCGTTGTCCAAGGCACAGGTCCCACATGCTGTCTTCATATTACCTCCTTTAACTGTTCTGTCAGAGCTCGTGCTAAATTATTCATTTTCAGCATGACACCATTTGCAGATATATCCAGGGTTGTCTAAGGAACCTTTATTTAAGGCAGCCATTTCAGCTCAGGGTATGCTAGGCAAAATTCTCCCCTGTTCACCTGCAGTGAACAGTTTTGGCCATCTCTTGTGGCAACATCACATATATTCGTGAAGCTCCTTTCATAGTAATTTGAGATCTCTGTAATATAGCTGTGGGAAGGCAACATCTTTGACGTAGAGGTGTTGTACTTTATCAAACCAACTGACAAAGTTGCAAGAAATAAGAAGACTAGCTTTCAGTCCCACAGGGCCTGATCTCAGAAGTCTCATATGGGTGGAACAAATTTTGTGCTAAGCATAGACTGAGCTGTGTCACTACCACTTAACAGGGAGGTCTCACACAAGTCTATTCATTTCTTGCAGATTGCTACAGCTTCAAAAAAAAAAATCTAATCAGCTTTCTTAAGCATAAAAATCCAGGATTTCAACTACCCTTAAAACATGGAGGAGACATTCAAAAGATACAAAACATTAGATATTTTGAATACAGTCTGTGCTTATGATGCTACCCACCCTACATAGCATAAAATCTTTTTCCTAGTTCTGTGTTGTTCAGGTCATTTCACATTATTCATAGGTACACAGATGAGGTTTTTCTATGATGAATCAGTTACTCAAGGCATAGCACAGTTTTAGCATAGCATAGCAAGGTTCTTTAGTCCTGCAATAAGGATTATTTCACTTAATCTCCTACAACCCTTAAATGAAGTATAACCAGATTCTTTCCAGTGGTTTATAAGGTGATTGCTAAAGCAAGTGATATCTCAGTTTCTTCCTACAGTTCATTGATGCGGATCAGCAAGGTTTTCCTTGATGTCTTATCCCATACTACGTAGAAATTCTCTATAGAATTCTCTACAGAAAATATATCTTTACAATGTTATTCAAGAGAGCTGCCCTCTCAGAGAGAGAGATTCTGAGAACAACTATGGAAAATCAGAAGAGGGAAGATGAAAAAAAGCATTTGTTTCCTAAGGATTGCCTCTACTGATCATAGTCCAGATTTTCTTCGTAATGAAGCTCCCAGCCTGGAAGGCTGTGTGTGTGCAAAGGTCAGGACAGCATGTGGGAAGTTTAGGGTGTATTTTTTGGAAAGCTTGACATGAGAGAAGTAATGACAAAGCTCCAGACCTTTCACCTCTAGATACTCTATGACCTCTGACTTCTACATAGTGTTTCAGGAGGCTCTAGTAGGATGGTGGAAAGGCAAGAGTTCTCCTGCTTAAGAGTGGCGCTAGACAGCTGCATGCAGGGGCTCCCTCTATTCACAGATACCGAAAAAAATAAATTCTTCCCACTCTCCCCTTTACTTTATATGATCCTTTTCAATTCAAGGGCAAAGATCCAGAGTCGTAGCCAACACGAAAAGAGGCCTGTAAATCTGATGTACACAAATCCGTGCAGCAGAATTCAGATGGGTTTGTGGTTTCTAAGGCAAATAAAAAAGTATAATCCTGGATATTTTTTAACAAGTGTTCCCTGACTACAAGACAATTGGCAGAGCCTGCCCCAAAATATTGCATTTAAATGTCTGTGAGTAGACATAAAGAAGGCATTTTGCCAAAATGAAAATGAAAATCATTGGTCAAATTAGCATCGTGTGATCTTAGCTTTAAAATGACCCTGATACTGTATAAACAAGATTACATAAGGGTTCAGAGGTATGTGAAGCAGTTGAGTAGTGCCATCTTGAGGGAAGCTCCTAGATGTTATGTACAACTCCAGATTTCAGATCATCAGCATTTGCCCATGTTTTATTAGTTGGAAATAAGTCAATAAACTACCTTAGAAGAATGGGATACAGTAGATTCAGAAATGCATTAAATCAGGCCCCTATTTAGCAGAAGAGAAGTCAAAGCCAGCACTAATGCATTTCTATTGCTGCGGAAAATTATAGTCTGCAAAATAGAATTCTAATGTTTTGCACTTTTAGCTGTTTATCGCAAAGCCACTCAGTAATGTGAATTAAGCCCTGCAAAACATTAACACTAATTTAGACCATAAATACCTTTGTGTCAGAAGGGAGCCAGTGAAGTAAAGAGCTGATGACAGAGTCTCACAGAATTCTGTTTATTTTCTGTAATCTTTATTTTCATCTGGGATGCAGAACAGGATCCATTTATCCTAGTCTGATTTTCAGTAGAATTATAACTATACCTCAGAAATCAGATTGATTAATTTATGAAGTGGCAAATGGACAGAATTACAAAAGAGGATGCTTACAATTATCATCTGCTTTGCTTTCCATCAGTTCCTATCTTCCCCATCACATTGGTCTGGAAGTGCCATATACCATCTGGTAGGCTAAGATCAGTAAACGTCAGAAGTGGTTTTCATTTTTCAGATCTGTCAGCTGGTGACAAGTAGGGCAGTTTAGAGATCATGCAGTTTTTCTTTTTTTACTGAGGAGGGCTCTCTCCTTATTCACAAACATTTCTGCATTTCCTGACCAGAGCCAGAAATGATAGCAAATGATGGTTTATATATGGAGTTTCTTTTTTTCCCCCCACTATTTTCTTCTTTTACTGAGAACAGATTTACAGCTCTTAAACCATCTTTAATAGCTTAGATGTTGATGACTTGTTACTTGATGTGCACAATCACCAGAGCTGACGTATGGTTTATTGATTATCTATGAAGGGACAAACAGCTGTGAACTTTGATGCTTCTGTAAATATCAACATCCCCCTAGCGCAAATGCATGCAGTGTGTGATCTTACAGCCACGCACAATTCCTCTGGGCCCTGCAGGTGGAACTAAACATACAAATTCAAGTCACCTCTTCACAGGATCTAAGCACCTTCATTTATTGCTGAGTTTACCAGGATCAAGGGCATTTCGCACCTTTAGGAAACTCCAGGTCATAAGACTGTCTCTGGAAGAAGCAGGAAGGGAGAAGGAAGGAAGATGCCTTTTCTTTCCAGGAAAAATTGAAGAGAGAAATGAACACCCCCTTGAACGTAAGTGCAGAGAGCCTCAGAGCAATTGCAGACTGAGATCCTGATACACGAGTGTGATATTCATTTCACAGAAATAGCTCTTTGAATAAAGAATAAAAGTTGTGGCAAGGTAAATGCCATCATACTGTTGTGATAAGATATCTTGCTGTGACTTTTTTGTATCTTGTCATTCTTCAGAGCTGGCAGAGTAGTCAGTCCCTCTCTAATACTATATGCGATTATGTTTTATCCATGTTCTGATATTAAGTAAATGGTTAATTACCTGAAAAAATAGGAAAGACACAGAAAACAGCTGTTCATAAGTCTCCTTGAATCAATTCCTGAAAAAGTGCTGAAGACCAATACTTTTGCATGTGTCCTTTTCAAGTGTAATTTGCATGAAAGATAGGCAGAAAATGCATATTTTTTTTATTAAACAGTAACTATATATTGTGTCCAGTGTACCAGTACATGCCTTCCTTTTTTTGGCTTCCTCCTCCTGTCTTATATCCTTTTTGCTCTTCACCATGAATCCGATTCTTGGGAATAAAGTATCATCAGTAGTCTCTGAACTATAGCAGTTTATGAAGGTGAGGGCCTGCCTCCTGTCTTCATTGTCTTTTATACCTTATTGTTAATCATTCTTGTATTTGAAGTTAAATTTTCAAATCAATATTACCATAATCGTGTGAAACTGAAACTTAAGTGAAAGAAATAAAAATGCTAATGCTTATTAGAAGTGGATACATATTTCACCGAGAGACATTTTCCCCATTTTATGAATTTATTAATAAATCTAATTTTCTGTATTCATTGTTTCTCTGGGAAGCTGTCAGGAAAGATGAAATGGAAAATGTGAAAAATATCCAGGACTGTGTATCTAAGTCCTTGGTATGCGATGATCACATATATACATCAAATCACTACGAACTGAAGAGGTAATAACATTTTTGCTAGAATTGAGAGAATGCCTTACTTGTTCCTCTGTGGAACTGAAAATCATTTCCATCATATATTTCTCTATCAACACAGCATGCAGATAAACAATTATCCAAATTACTATGTAGTATTGCTCTTTCACATGGTCCTCACTCTAATTAAAAACTCTACCTAATCCTGCTCTGGGAAGAAGGTTTGAGTGCATATACCCTGCCACACACATGAAAGGAGGAAATCTATGGGAAGACTGTATGTCCGTACTTGTTTCTAGCCTCCCTATACACACACTCGTGGAAGGAGGCAATAGATGGGAAGGCTCCGTATTTATGCACTTGTTTGTAGCCTCCCCTTTTCTTTTAGAAGACTGAAAATACATATCAGAAGATCTTTTGTGCTGACTGGGCTGCTGGCCCATCCCCTTGGAAGAAGGAAATTTATTGAGGGGCAGCATATGGCAAATTAATATGGTTTATTTTGCATATTTGGGAAACAAGTTCATGGATTACAGCAGGATTTCTAGTCCTCCTTACACACCCAGCCCATCCACAAAAAGCTTTCTAGAGGGATGAATAGGGAGATGTGGTGTATGGTGGAGCTGCCTTCTGTCCTCTCCCCATGGGGGTAAGGCCCTTGTTTACCTCTGGAAATAGAGGCAATGATCTGCCATTAATGAATAAACTGCTTTATACTTGTCTTCTTTTTCTTGCAAAGCAAAAAGACCTACAATTGAGGTATGAATTTATATATGTATGTATGTATGTATTTAGTCTATTTCTTTTTTTAATTTGCTCTCTTCTCCTTAATCAGGTCCAGTTCTACAGCCCAGATCCTAGATGCCTGGTGCTAGATCTATGGTGGCCAAGAAAGCATCACAGAGCAGGGACCACTCATTTCCAGCTGAGCCGTGGAAAATACTTGCAGTGAAACCTCTAGAAGGCTTTTCCTGTTTATAATTTTCCTGTTTGTTGGGTTTTTTTTCCCTGTGGTTTTGCACTTCTGGGTAGATGTGTCTACATCAAATAAATAGTCATGAATGAAACCAATCTGCATTCAGAAATGGCCTGTGTCTTGAAAATATGTGAAAATTTACATTTTCAGTTTATCCTTTCCATAGAAATAACAAAAAAATAAGCAAAGCTTGAGCTGTGGAGATGACACTAAGTGTAACAGAAATACTTTTAAGAAAAATACACAGAACAAAGAAGGAGCTTTTCTTCAGTTAAGTGTCTTTGTGGGTATCCTTTGCTGCATTTCCCATTATATGCTATCCGAATAGACTGCTACGAAATTGATATCAAGGAAGTAGTATTTGTATCAATCATCTGAGTCTCCTTTAGAATTTGCTTTCTCTCCTATTTCCAAACAACTGGTTTGTGATTTGGCAGTTTCATTTAACTGCAGTTCATAACCTCACCAGCGAAGCTAGTAGGTGAAATGATTTTTCTAAAGTATAAAACATGAAGTCCTGATTGAAGGGAGTTCTCTTTATGCTTCTCTTGCCCTTTGTTTTTTATTTTAAATGTCCACCCTCAAAGGGATTGGGTGAAGGATGAATGTGTTTCATTGACTTACATTCTAACATGACTGCCTGAAAACCGAGAATCACCTGCTTTACAATGTTAATTGCTCCTACCATAGCACTGTTTCCCAAAAGCAAATTCAGTCATAGGTTTACTGTTTTGAGCAGCAGTAGGTGTGTCATTGCATCAGTAAAATATCTGAACAAAAATTAGGCTTGCACCAATTTTACGCCTGACAAAATCATTCTGCAGTAGTGCATTAATTCAGAAAAAAAAACATTTCTTTATGGTTTTGTCCTACTGAATCTGTGATTTTCACTCCCCTTCTACAGAATTCCTGTGAAACTTAGGGCCCTGCCTGTGAGACTCCTTCACATCATCTCTCCTCAGCCTGACAAAGATATATTTTTTTAGAGTCAATAGCAAAACAAATGCTAAGATCCTAACACAGGCAAGACAGCAGAGTACATATGCTGGACTAGGTAGCATGTGGGCATACTGCTCTTTTTCAAAAAGGAGGTACGGACTGGCCTATCCTATTGCTAGATTATCCTTTTTTCTCAAACAGTCCTACTGTGGGAGGATCGTCTCTGTTGTTGATGTGAAGTTCTTATATTGTGCATTCAGAACATGTGCAGTTCTATAACAGCTGGGTACCATGAGGTGTCTCCAGGTTTACTTCAACCAACCTCCTAAAACACTTTTGGCAGCACAGAAAGATAATGGCTAGATGTACTCATAATTTGCAAAAGGAAATAAAAAACCCAAACCTTCTTTCAATTTCTACTTTAACTTCCAGGATTTACTTTCCTCCCAAAAGAAAAAAACTCAGGTTGCCATTTCATCTTATTCATATATTTGTGTTACAGTCAGAAATTCACATACATGGTGGTGATTTCTATTTGTTGGTATTTAAGTATGACGTTCCCTTGCAGCCAAGAAGCTATTTCCCCTAGAAAGGATCCTATTCCAGCAAATGTGCCTTGCCAGTACTGTGCTTTACAGCCATTCAGAAAAGGTGCTGAACAATGTGAGACGAGAGAGAAAGCACATGAACAAGAAAATGCTTAGAGCATATATTAGAAGTACAATATGATAAATACACCATTTTTCTCCATGAAATATACAGCTTTTGAATAACCCAGAAAACTTCTTAGGACTTTGTTTATATCTGACTGTTACCGCAAAACATAGAATTCAGACTTCCTTTACCAAATGGCAAGATACAAACAGACACCGTGATTCGCTGCAGAGAACAGTCCACAAGGCTGTACATAAATCTAAACAACACAATTACACACATGTTTAAATTAAGACTTAATTAGACATAGTGTTTTAACCGTCTCCATGAAATACGGTATTTGATTTGCGATTGTATTTTAAAATCAGTTATTTCTGACTCTACATACATTAAAGCCTTACTCATTCATGACTGGTTGCAAACAATAATCTGATAAGTATCAGATTTAACCCCTTGCGTGACAGCCTAAGAAAATAGGACCCTGATCTTGACTAAGGTCTTAGCAGGCTATAATAAGACAAAATGATACAAGTTTCTCCTATAATTTTTGTCAGAGGTCATCAATCTGTATTCAACAAATCCATTATTGATATTTGATGCCAATGAGTTCCTAGCTCACTGGCTAAAAATAATCATATGACACATTAAGCCTATTCTTTTTCTTATGTGAGACCCATAATTAATAGGGCCAAATCATTCTCCACAGATAATTAATTCTCATATAATTCTACAGGGTGACTGACATTTCATGCAAATACTTCTTTGGATAGGAGGTTGCAAAGAAAAAGGGCTTAACTGCCAAACACAGTGTATTTTGCATCCAGCTAAACCTCCCCATCAGTGTGCTGTTGCAGAGATACATTAGTACACGTTTCCCTAGCCCCTTTGCAAATGGCTGGAGAAACAGTCTGTAATTTGAAAGAGGAAAGGGATTAAAAATGCTTAGACAATCAGAATGACCAAAAGCTAAGACATTTGCAGTTTTGAAACTGTATCACAAAGTGTAATGTCTGTGTAACCTTCCTGCGGTGATAACATCTTAACACAGCCTGTTGGTGTTTTTAAGCAAGATGACTGAGCCAACTGAATACACCAGTGCTACCAAAATGTGCAATCCCATTCCCTCTTCCTCTTCTCTGGAGGAAGCTCTGGTGTGCATTGCACTCTTTACTGAGATGACTTCATTCACCAAAGCTGTAAAAAGTAACAAAACACACCTAAAATGTCATGTTAATCAGTTAAAACAGCCCACTGTAGTAGCAGAAGAGAAGAACCAGAGTTCGCCACAGACATGGTGAGTGCAAGGAGAAGGGGAAGAGGGCTTCCCCTCCTGCCAGCCGTGACCTGGCCGCAAAGCCCACCTCCTCCAAACCTGCCCACCAGAGTCTAAAATGCAGGGAACACCCTGACAACCTCCTTTCCCCGCTAAGGAGAAGAAAAGGAGGGTAGAGAGGACACAAAGCATTCACATGCTTTCTTGTCCCATCTATCTTCAGAAGCAGATGGCAGCACTTTGCACATCCTTGTAAAGCAGGCAGCTGTGCAGTTAGGTGGCTGCTTTTTCCGCACAGCAACTTCAGGTTGAAGTCCTAAAAACTGTGGGACCATCCTCTGCAAGGCAGTTTGTATCGGCTACTCTTGCAGTGGGAGAGAGATACTCTGCCTTATCTCCTAGTCATCTGGGGACGGACACCTTGTAGGTGCAAATTGCTTTTACTACAGGACCTGCAAAGAAATCACAGCACATGGAAGCTGAGGATCTGAACCCGTTTTAGCCAGTTCTCTTGAAGAAACAATGCTGGTGAGATCACGCAGTATGTGTGCATGCATATCTATCTGTATTTCTGACTCCCTTTTTTTAACCACTTCCAATGTCATTTAAGCAAAGGACAGAGGTCTCAGGGATGGTAAGTTCCCACAACCTCTGGCTAGTAAGAAAAGACAGGTGGTTATTAACCACAGGAAGGGCTGAAGAGTGAACTAATCATTGTTAGACATGGCTGTGAGGCCATGTGAAAGCTCAACCTAAACGTACAAATGGAAAAATGAGGGTTCGCTGGTTCTACTGGCCCCACAGAACCAGCACAAATACAAGTCTTGACAGAGGCTGACTATATAAGGCTGACTGCAATGTAAGTCAGCTTTTCAGCTCTGTAGACCAAGAGGCTGAGTTCCCTGCTTACGGGGAGACAAGCAAACAAAGTAATAAATTATAATATTGTTCACCTTTGCAGACAAGATCCTTCTTTTCCTAAAAGATATATTAATAAAATACCTCACCGATAGAATACAAAAGCTTTATCTCAATTGTGTTTTTATAGAGCCCCCAGGATTCATGGAAAATTATAGCAAACCCCAAGCACAAATCAGAGTTTTTGTTATGAGGCTGCCTTCTATTTAATGTGTAGATTTTTGGTAACAAAGAATGCTGGATTTAGCACCTTCCTGGTCAATATTGAGCTTTACAGTTTTACTCACTGCCTTTGGAAACTATTTAAAAATCGATGTGAAGACATGGGAGTAAAAATGTAAAAATACAACAGACCTATTAGGTCACCAGATCCATCTACATGACAGACCAGGACAGTTCTCTGTGACAAATCCACCCAGCAGAGTTTAGCAGTCTTAGGCAATTGGACAACTAGCACTTTCCCTTACATTATAATTTTTTCAGACCATATGTTGTGTGCTTTATTTCATTAATTCGACCATATTTTTTCCTCTTCCTTTTAAATAAAGATTGCAGCACTCACATGTCAAGCTGAAGAAGACATTATTCTAACAGTAACATCTAACATCTGTTTTTGGCAGGCACTATGGGCAGTTGGCAGCAGCTTTGCAGTTCCCTCCTTATGTAAATGATCATGTGCTGGTGGCTGTCTAAGCTAACATTGCTGGAAGACAAAGGAAGAAAAAGTCCTTTTCCTTTTACTTGATGCTTACTGTTTAGCTAGAATGTAAGGAGTTTTGCATGTTGAGCAGACAGCCTCATTTTCACTGTATGTGGGCCAGATCTGGCTTCAGGGGTCCCAAAGAGAACCTTGTACAACCAGGAATATTCACTAAAATATTTATCAAAGAGAAATTATTTTTAGGGTCTTATTTATGCATGGATTTATTTACTGGAAAGAAGGAATGCTAGGGAATGCTGCCTGACACAGAGGCAAGGAAGAACTTACTATGTGCACCCTCCGGTCCACACAGCAGATGTAACAAACCTTTCCAAGACTAGAATGCATTTCTAAAAGGTACGTGCATTGGATGCACAATGATTGTTCAGACCTGTTTTAATATGCCTGTAAAAGATAGTAAATATAGAGCCCCATTTACTGTGAAAATCTGTCCTTTGCCGGGCATCACATAGAAAGACCATTATTTACAATTCTCCCTCTCATTTTGTGTGTTGACCACTTGATATATGGAATAAAAATGGGATAACTGGAGAAATTCCACACTGTGTTGTACAAGAAGACGAACCAGAGGGTCCCTTTAACTTAGCTCTGTAGCTCTCTGGAATCCAGCCTGTGAGATCTCAGCCCTTTTAGCTCCTGCAGAGATACAGTTTCTGAAGATACCACTTCTCTGAGATGTTTTGGAGCTTCTCATAATGCCTGTGCTCCCAGCTGTTGGGACAGTACCACCCAGCCATAATTCAACTGAAATTTTATCTCTGGTTTGGTGGGTTGACCCTAGCTGGATGCCAGGTGCCCACCAAGCCACTCTAACACCCCCTCCCTTCTCAGCTGGACAGGGGAGAGAAAATGTAATGAAAAGCTCATGGGTTGAGATAAGGACAGGGAGGGATCATTCAGCCATTACTGTCACAGGCAAGACAGATTCGACTTGGGGAAAACTGATTTAATTTATTACCAATCAAATCAGAGTAGGATAATGAGAAAGAAAAACTAAATCTTAAAACACCTTCCCCTCACCCCTCCCTTCTTTCTGGCCTCAGCTCCACTCCTGAATTCTCTACCTCCTCTGGTGCAGGGGGATGGAGAATGGGGGTTGCGGCCAGTCCATCACACGTTGTCTCTACCATTCTTTCCTCTTCATGGGGAGGACTCCTCACACTCTTCCTCTGCTCCAGCATGGGGACCCTCCCACAGGAGAGAGTCCTTCACGAACTCCTCTAACATAGGTCCTTCCCACAGGCTGCAGTTCTTCAAGAACTGCTCCAGCGTGGGTCCTTTCCATGGGCTGCAGTCCTTCAGGAACAGACTGCTCCAGTGTGGGTACCTCACACGGTCACAAGTCCTGCCGGCAAACCTGCTCTGGCGTGGGATTTTCTCTCCATGGAGCCACAGGTCCTGCCAGGAGCCTGCTCCAGCACGCCCTTCCCATGGGGTCACAGCTTCCTTCAGGCACATCCACCTGCTCCAGCATGGGCTCCTCCATGGGCTGCAGGTGGATATCTGCTCCACTGTTAACCTCCACAGGCTGCAGGGGGACAGCCTGCCTCACCATGGTCTTCACCATGGGCTGCAGGGGAATTTCTGCTCCAGTACCTGGACCACATCCTTCCCCTCCTTCTCCACTGACCTTGGTGTCTGCAGGGCTGTTCCTCTCACGTATTCTCACTCCTCTCTCCAGCTGCAGTTGCTGTTGCACAGTTTTTTTCCCCTTCCTAAATATGTTATCACAAAGGTGCTACCACCACCACTGATGGGCTTGGCCTTGGCCAGCGTGGGTCCAAGTTGGAGCCAGCTGTCATTGGCTCTGTCGGACATGTGGGAAGCTTCTAGCAGCTTCTCACAGAAGCCAGCCCTGCAGCACCCTGCTACCAAAACGTTGCCACACAAACCCAATACAGCTGGCTGCAGTGAGAGCATAAGTAGATTTAAGGGACTACCAGGACAACACAATGCAGTTGTATATGAGATCTTCAGCCCCAAGGAGCAGGTGTTGGCCTGAGACCATATTTTCATGTTAATTAGTCCAAGGTGTTCTGAAACAATACTTCTGCAGCCCTGCCTTCCCCTCTGTCCTGCTGCATCCTACTACCTTGTATTTCTGTACCTGCAATGGCACTTCTTCAGGTGCATTTTAAACTGGGGCAGGTAGCTCAGATGGCCAAACATCGATTCTACAAGAAACATGGGCTTTATCCTGAGCAGAGCTCTGTGCTAATGTAGCGATACTGCTGGGCCTTAAGTCATTTTAGCAGCTCCCATTTCTTGCCTCAGAACTGCATTGCACCACGCTAATGTACCTTACATGTACTGAGGCATAGTTGAGAAGGCTTCCAGACCACCACTTCACAGCTTCAGACTCTGGCTAAATACCTCTCATCAAGACTGCTGTCAGCTAGATATTTTTCCCCAGCTCACAGCATACCACCTCACCATCACTGAAAGAACTAAAGCTGATACATCCATGGCTCTGGGTTCCTATGTGTAAGTGCTGCCATGCAGTTCAGCCAATCTTGTTTTAAACAAAACCAAGCAACCCTAGTGTTTGATATCTGAGTAACATAAATGTCAGTATGAGAGGACAGTTGTGATGCTATGTAGTAGTAAGAACCCCAAAAGAAGGAGGAAACCATGGAGCTTGAAATAGTGGATGAAGATCTGTTTAGATTTGAGTCTTCCTATGATGCTGCTGTTTGTAAAAAGAAAATTGAAATATTTTCCATTCTGGCAAAGTTCACACTTCACCATGTTCATACATGGAAGTTTAATTTAATGGTTAAAAAGATAAATTTGATGTAGCTTTAGAGTTGATATCTGGACTCTGTTTTGGCCCAGTTCTAATCTTCAGGTTAATTTTCAACCCCAAATATGCTACATAGCAGAAAACAGAGTTTCTTTGGTTAAGTGGTTAAATTTAGGGATACAGCTGCTGAGTATGCTCCATTCCCTCAAATGTCACCAGTATAGTAAGAATGCCCAGCCACTTTTAGGACTGGGCTTTCACCTGTTTGCAGCAATTAGTTCATCTATTCAGTAAAATGCTGCTAATTTCTCTCTTTTCTTTGGGAACGTTAGGAAGCTGGTGCTGTTTGTGTATTGGAGAAGCCTGGACTTTTCACTGGGAACCTTTTCCGCATGTTTACACCAATCTTTCTATCTTAATGCCATATTAAACTATGCTGAACAATGGTGGGGACATGCTGTGCATACTGCTTGCGAGAAAAGAGAAAAGAATGAGCAGAAGGACAGTAGGAAGCTGAATGGTGTGTGAAAACGAGAATATGACTAAGTGACTTACCATTCAAATTGCCTTTCACCAAATGTGTGCAATCAATTCCAGCGCAGTAGGGATGGTTAACATTACAAAGGCTCTAATCATGGATTTGTCCAGTATCGTCTTTCCCAAGAAGTAGCCTCAGATGCCTGAAAAGCGTATGCATGAGTTTAGTAACAAAGACTTGAGGTTGGACCACGTTGTCTTTATAAAACGATTTGTATTTCAGATTTTAGGTGTCCCTGACACAGTGATTTTATTCACAGGGAGCAAGTGACTTCTCAATACTTGCAAAACTATGCCTACAAATTTGACTGACGACAGTACCTTGCAACAACTGAAATAACAGTACTGAAAGAATTTTATATTTTATTGCATTTGAGTTTTATACAGAACATAAAACAATAACACTCACAAGTATGCCTCACAAGGACATAAAACAGTATTGTGAAAAGTCAATGGGAAAATTATCTTTTGCTTCCCAAATTAATTCTTGTCCTCTGAAAGTACAGAAGACAATAATTTTAGATTTTTTAGTAAAGAGGAAACCCCCTGTATTCCAGGTTGCACTAAAAATGGTAAGCCAAACATCTGTGGCCTTTATATTCAATTTAACAGGGACAGAAGACCTGGTAGATCCTCACCAGATCACCAGTCTAAAATACATTAAATCAGCAACAACCTTTATTCATTTATAACTTTCACAGAATCACAGAATCACAGGTTGGAAGGGACCTCAGGGATCATCTAGTCCAATCTTAATTTTATAACTATATATTCTCCCTTTTAGGGAATTTTGTGGTCCCTCAGCAATCCAATTCTATATTAGTTGTTTCATCAGAAAAATTTCCACCAGCTCTAGTTCACATCCACAAATTGCAAACCAACTCTGAATCTCTAAAATAAGAAGCTTTTTGTGTAATTTCTAATTAAATGTATTTGCATTTCTATCTTGAACTACAATACTGGGGAAAAAAGCCTCGGGGACATCTGATCTGTCCCAGCTTGTTCCAAGAATGGGAAGATCTGTATGAGCCTCAGCTTGCATATAAAATAGTCTATAGAAATGAAAGATGTTTAGAAAATTGCTAGTTTTCTGAAAAAAAATGAAAAATAGAGTCTCTGAACACTGAACAACTACAGGAATGTGGTAATGATCTAGAACAATTCCTTTGAAATTAATGGACTTTCTCCCTATTTATCACACTATAAAGTAACATCGGAACTTGGCCTAATTTCTGAAGTTGCTTCCAGTACTCCTTGCAGAGGGAAAAATCTGTCATTACAGCTCTCTTAAATAAGTTCAATATAATTACATCACAGCCTTAATAGCATGTATCTCAATAATCTTCAAGATTAGTGAAAAACATGGACACAAAAAAAAGAAACCTGAGCTTCCTTATGTAACTCTTCTATTGCCATTTTTTCTATTGTCATAAGTAGCTGCTTTTCCTCGGCGCACTACAAAAGAAACCTCTTTAGACAGCCTTCTGCTGACTACTTCTTTTATCTGTAAATGCTTTCAGTGACTTGTTCACGTATCCTTTTTTTTCTCCAAGCAAAATAATCTTCTATAGCCTCAATGAACCTGACAGTGAAAAGCACTAAAGTTGGACTACACAGGGTCATATCACAGCTTACTGAGAAACACAGGGCCAACAAAAGGAGATAACTGTAGGCAGCACAAGGGTCCAGGATGGCTCCTGCTTCAGTCCTGCCTCAAGGTAGCATCACATGAGTACCCACTTTCCATTTCAGTAATCCATCTTTGTATAATATACTTATTGTTTATGGCCATCAAGTAAGGCAGGCAGCCCTCATCCCATTACTATTTTTGCTCCAGGGTAAGGCTTATTTTTCTTATCTACAAAGAGGATATTAAGGAGTGGAATACATACACATAGTTCACCATAGGTTTATTGTGTTCAGCCTACTACCCTGTCAATCATGCCATTTTTGTTTTGTTATCACTTTTCTTAGTTTAGTGCCATAACCTCAGGCTCTGATCTCATCAGATCTCACAAGCTAAGTAGGGTCAGGCCAGGTCAGTATTCAGACAGGAAACTTCCAAGAAAACTCGAATGTTTGCAGGAAGGAGTACTTTTCTACCCACGCGGTATTTTTCAGTCTCAGTCAGTTCCCAGCAGTACTGAATCAGCACCAGTGAATGAAGTTAGAAAGTTACAATGAAAGATTTCAAGATCATTACAGTGTTGACAGACTTCGTGTCTGCAGTGAAACCCAGCTTGAGTACACTCAGTCTAAAACAACTATTATTTCAGTCAGCTAGTTCATTTTTCACTTACCCAACATGTCTGCGGTTGCCTTCATTGGCTGTCCACAGATCTTTCTGCCAATACTGTATTTTTCCCCTCGTTGATAATGCTCATTGAGAGCTCCTAGCTCTGACCCAGTATCATCCCTCCTTCTTCGCTAGGTCTACCGTAACTCTTAATGCCACAGGATCAGGTTGGTCTTCCAGTTACCTTAGCAACAACTGCCTCACTCTCAGGACATTGGCATTTCACTACATTTACTATATGTACTCTTATTCCAGTAGCATATTTTGGTTCTAATTTTATGTCATTAACTGGTGTTCTGTTACTCTGAACTGCTAAAAGCTTTCTGCCCCATTTCTGAGCTGACTAGGTTTATGTGGCAAATAAAATAATTTCCACAGAAATAATTGTTAAACTAAATTGTGACCCTTCTGAATGGAAGTAAATTACTTTAGTAAGTAGTTTAGTTGTAGATCTTTTTATCATTAGTAGCTTTTTAACCAACTTCATGTTTTCTTAGGTTAGGGCATCATGCCTGACCATGTATGGCCAGTAAGACCATCAAAAGATAAGAAGGTATGGAATGACATCATCTGCCTTCAGTTTTTGTGTCACTCATTGTCTTTCACTGCCTTTCTGAATATTAAGGTCTACGTATCATGATTATGGCTATGACCTTTCCATCTCATCAGCACTAATGCTTGTCCTGTTATCACATTAGATTACATTGTTTTCCTCGAATGAGAACTCTAAGTCAGGAACAAGTCCAGCCCCTCATGACTTGCTGAGGAAACTTGTGCAACTCAGTGTGTTTCTCTTAATATAGTGGATAAGTCAGTTGGCCCTTTAGTAATTTATTTAAAAGTTGAAGCCATTGTTGATAATCAGGAAAGCATATGCCATCTTTATTCACAAAGGATGGTACTGTCTTCTACATGGGAGTCATGGGAATATTCAGTAATATATACTTAACTTGGTCAGAATACAACCTGTGGTACTGATACCATGACCTGATGCTAATTATATACATTATTTTCAGTGTGTATTTTCAAAGAATAAATTGGTGTATGAGAACTTTATTGTGGAAATGTTGCTTTCACTATAGCTATAAGGCAGGAGGCAACATGGTCTCATAACTAGAACAGGAAACTGGGAATTGGGATACCTGGGTATTTTTATCTTCACTTTGCCACAGCTATCATTGTTACCTTGGACAAACCACTGTTTCAGATTGTGACTTCCAGCTTCCAGAGGTTTAATTACTCACAAGTAGCTAGTCATAGAGATGGGGAAACAAATGGGCTCATAGGCTGTGCTCCTGGGCACATCAGCCTCCGCCAACATCCTCACAACCCTCCTTCAATTATATTTAGACCGTCACAAGAGAAGTTGTTATGCAGTGATATCATCTGCCCTCAGTTTTACGTCTCTGGGTACCCTGTCTATAACATGAAGCTAATTATATCAATAAATACACATTCGAAAATCCTTTGAATACCTTAAATCAACAGTTCTGTGTAATCTAGATAATAAGTACGTAATACATCCCTTACAGATCGATGTGACATGTTCATGTGGTTATTAACATCTTACCCTTTGGAAAGCGTCGCTGATTAAGAGTGGGGCCAAATACAGAGGAAAGTGCTTCTTAAATAGGTCTGAATTTGGATCACAGATGTTAAACTATTTGCCAAGGATTGCAAATAATTTTTAGAAAAGAAGCAGGACTGCATTAATTTCTTTTAAAGTTCATTCTTAGCTTGATTTAGATTCTTTCTCTTGAGTATGCAGTAAAACCATATTAAAATGTTACATCAATTTAGAAATTTTTTTGAGCTATAAACAATGAATTGTAAGTCCATCATTTGAAAACAAAGGGGGAAAATGGACAAAGTACAAAAAGCTTTGTAAAATATTTGCATAGACATTATGCAACATGTGCCTTAAAGAAGCTGCATGTGATATGTCTTCTTAATTCAAGTTTTCTCAGTATATAAATCTTGCTAGAGAGCTTATTGCTTGTTTACATCAAATTTTTGACCCAGTAATGGAACTTTACACAATGCCA
Source organism: Phalacrocorax carbo (assembly GCF_963921805.1). Classification (NCBI taxonomy): domain Eukaryota; kingdom Metazoa; phylum Chordata; class Aves; order Suliformes; family Phalacrocoracidae; genus Phalacrocorax; species Phalacrocorax carbo. The sequence goes on from NC_087515.1 coordinate 21,239,822, forward strand.
CAAACAGAAATAATACTCAAAGGTGTGAAAAGAATGGGTCCATTGGGATTTATATTTAATTTAAACAGTTCTATATGTCAGCATCAGCCTAGAGTTACCAGTCTTCACCCATTAATAACCACTGACTGTTAAAATGTGTCACAGAGTCTGATAGCTTCCACACTGCAAACATGCTGCCTTCTTTTGTCAAGAACCACTTTTAGATAAGGGCATGTGGCAGATTACTGTTTCTACTGTTCCTTCCTCACCATTATGAATCTCAGCATGTAGTCGTCATGCCTTACAGAATTTCACAAGATCCTCTATGTGATGCAAAATTTTCACTTTACATGGACTAAACTACCCCACAACAATTCCCAAGGGACAAACCCTCATCAGCTGACAACACTTAAAGGTGAGATACAGAATGGAGAAAACTAATACAGCTCCCATCTTATTTTCACAGCTGGACTCTTATGAATTTTTGACCCCGTGTTAGACATTAACAGGACTGATTTTTGATTCAGCGTTTAAGCTTCACTTTGACTTTTTATTCCCACTGCCAGATGATTACTATCTCTGATGACACTATGAAAGTTTACCAGTCACAAATCCCTATAATGTGTAACCTTTATACTGCCTTGATTTACGTTAATCTGATCTACCAACAAACGGACTCATCTGTTCCATTCTGACAAAGTTGATTTATGTTGACATGTTGACTTTTGTACTTTCCAATGCTGCATTCCCTTTATTAGGTTTCTGACTTTGTGTCAGCTAGACAGGGCTGCCTTTCCTGAGGTTTTTTATCCAGCTGGGAGATATTTCAGTGCTTCTAAAAATTCGGATGTTGAACTACTAAATTCAATAGATTTGTTACTAGTGTGGACAGTACAATAAGGTCCCTTTTCACTGCTTAAGATTTCAGTGGTTTGATTTCCTTCTCACTTTGGTTGATCTAAATCATTAATAATGCAAGTAAAATTATTTAAATTACAATGGTGGAAAGGCATAAATGTAGAAAGGATTGATGTCTAATTACGTTAAAACATTTAGCATGAACATTGGTACAGAGTAGTACTAGAGTGCATAAAATAGCTTTGTACTCTATTCAATACCTGCATTTGCCAGGACAGGAATCCCAGCTTCTGACAGAAAGATGGGCTTTGTGTACTGATTCCCCTCCGTCAGGAAGAAGAAACATCTGAGCCAAGACTCTCACCGGGGAGATCATACCCTCATAATAATTCCAGTTGAGTAGAGAAGTTTTATAACAGAACAGCAGAGGTCTGTACTGGGATATCATCAGTGCAGCATCACAATTGTGTGGCCAGGCTTCCCACGATGGAAAAGGATGAGGCACAAATACCACAGAGATGTATGCATTTTCACATAAAAGTGAGGTAAAGAACAGCTAAAAATACTTTACTGAGACAAGGACTTCATGAAAGCTTCTATTCCTGGTAGCAAAGCAAGATGCATTTTTCTACAGCTGAGTGACGGAGAGAAGTACAGAGAAACCCAGCTGTTTGCACACTGTGTTGATGGCATCAAAAGCAATATTTTGATTTCAAAGAATTTCTAAGTACCATACACAGAAAAGATAGTATGTGTTTTTCAGGCATAACCAAAACAGGCTTTGAACCAGGTTTCATAATACTGTGGTCTGGAAAGCGTCTCAAGAGATCATCAAGGCCAATGCAATTAAAGCAGAGGTTGAGCTCCGAGACCTCGCCTGCTATATGGGCATTCAGCCCACGGAAGCAGATTAGAGCTAGTCGAAGTAACCTCCCTGAAACTCATTTTGCGTGGACCTTAGCTCCATCCATTTTGCTCTTTAATCCCAGTCCTATCACGTCCCGCTAGTTCCTGACATAGGCAGAAGCTAAGTGTATCACTTTGCCTTAGGGATCTTGAAATTATGGATTTTTGGTTCAATGATCAAATCAAGAATTGTCATAAAATAAAGAAGAATTTTTATTTGGATCAAACTGTCATGAAGCAAATTATTTTTAGCTTATGTAAGCATTTTTAATCTGCCAGTATAGGCATAATAGATGATGGAGATGGAATGGAGGAGGAGGAAAGTGCCTCTTGAAAATAGTTTTGCATCCCTTTTCTCCTTTGTTTTATTAAAGACTATTTGCTTAAAAAATATTGCTATTAGCACTCTATTATTTTTATTTCTGTTTCTCCTCTAATTTTAGAATTTCAGTGTTATTTTCGTCCCATATTAAGGTATTTTTTGAAAATTTTCAAACTCCGTAGAAAGAAGCGCTTGCGGAGGATCACAGGAGAGTTTTCAAAATGACTGTACTAGGGTGGCCCAGCTGTGCTCTGTAACATCACCTACCTTTCTTATTTTAAAACTGCGGAAAAGAAAGACCAAAACGCGAGGACGCTTGGGCAACGCAAGGGCATGCAGAGGTGGCTGTGATCCTGAGGCCAAGTGTGCCATCTAGTGTTGGATGTTGTTTGTCGAAGGGGAAGCACTGCATGTAAATATGCAATGTTTACAATATTTGTAATATATCCGCCATCACTCACTGGACAGGTTACTGATACCACGCTTGGGCAGTAAATGTAAGGCTCAACAACAATAAAATTTTTCACCGCCACGATGTTTGGGCAGTACGTGTGAACAAGTTGTGAACATCTTTTGTTTGAAAGCTGCCGATCAACATCCAACAACAAGCACATTCGAAGAGTAGTGAGTCTTCCGCAGAAGGAGAGCTGCCCAACATTATAATAAAATACCTTGAATATACTGTGGACATTGCGATGATCACTTATTTCAGTAAACTGCTGGATTGGATAGCCCAGCTTGCTGCGCAACAGATTGTAACATACTTTCACTGAAACGCCAGTAAGGAGGACAATAGAACGCAATCACCACCCTCATACAGTAGCAAAATGGATAATGTAAGTTGAAAACAGGCAGACTGCCATTTTTGTTCTTTTTGGCTCTTGTCAGCTTGTCTATATTCAGTGATGAGGTATCAGCAGCAACACGGATATCAACAGGCAAACCCACAGCACCGCTTTCATTCCGGCAGTTCTCTTAGCACAAATACCCTGTTATCAGTGAGGAGCATAAACTTCTAACATACATTACCATGAAGTTCTCCTAAGCAGTTGCTAGAACCTCTCATGGCACAGTAAGGACAAGTATGAACACCTGAAATCCAGTGCACTCCCACAAATATCAAAATGTAAATTTTCTCGTGTAAGGGGTTGTTGTTTCTTAAGTTGTTCCATTTTAGGCCCCTCAAACAGAGATGCCAGAGAACATTGTGGTGAGCAGGGTTGGAGGCAAGAAGTTGTATGGCAGTCAGAGAGATGTAAAAAAGACTGCCTGTGAAAATCTACGGAAACAGTTATTTTAAGCATCGCTCATCTTCCTGGTGAACGCAGGCACTACTCTGGTGGAGTAAGGGGAGAAAACGAAGGGTAATTCAGAGATATTGAGTCACACCTCCCCTCTTTGTTTGGTGTAATAAAATAGCACTGTTAATAACTGCAAAATGACTTCATGATACATCTTATCCTGTGTAACTTAGACTGTTGCCAAAAAAAGTCACTCAGATGGCCCTCCTGTGGTGCCGTGCTCCCACCACTATTCTCATGTCAGGTGCAGTGATCCTTGCAGCATCAGATTTTGCCAGGTCAGTGAGCTGATCCAACAGAAAACTAACCAGGAAAAAAAAGTTTTCTATCAGCTAGCCACCAAAAATGACACCCTCCAGCCCTGCTATAGCAGAGGCTGGGGCAGGAGCAGGAGACGGCACTTTCAAGGAAAGTCACCCCTTTTAGCAACAGCCCACTTTGACTGGTTTCAGAACAAATACAACCACACCGAAGACTGCAGTACTACAGACCAAAGTATTCACTGATGGGCATGAGGTATAGCCCTTCAGGAAGCATAAAATATCATGGCAGGGGAGTAAAGTTTATTTTGATACATCAATACTAACACTGGAATTATTTATAATACAGAGAGAGCGATATTTAAAAATGTTTAAACTGCATCTTTTGAAGAAAAAAGCATGCTTCTTTACATTAAGATCAAATCAAAAGACAAAGTGTGTGTTTCTTCTCAACACACATTTTTTAATTTCATTATGTGCCTAAAGGTTTCCTTGGTTGTAAAAAGGCATAGAATATTGAAAAGATGGAAAATTAGAAGATTTCTTCAGCGAGGGACATCAGATTTGTTATCTTCAGTTCAATGTTGTTCACAAATAATCACTCAAGACTCTGAGTCTGAAGCTGAAAGCAAGCAGAAACATTGGGAGACACTGAATTTGCAGTGATCTTCTCTGACTCAAAGAAAACATACCACCGTACAGCTAGGAGAGCACCCGCACTAACAACAGCCTTATCCTCCTTCAGGAATAGGCTGGGAGCCCAAATCACTCCCTGAGCAGGCTGGAAGTTTCTGTGTATCCTTTTCCTAGCAGTGATCCAGTTCAGATTTGCTACTTGTAGTCAGCCTGCATGCCACAATCAAGTAGGCAACGCACAGCGATTGGTAATGCTCCTCCCAGCAACTCTTTTTGAAGATATCACAGCAGGACAACTCTGAGAGCAGCACATCTCGTGTAGGAAGCACTATTTCCGACTCCGATGTGCAGCAAAGATATAGGAGAAGTATCACAACCTTTCTTAATTTCATCACTGATGATCACAGTAGTCATTCAAAGACCAAGCTGAGGACTCAGTTGCACTGAATATTAATGTAGGTGTAATAGATTAAAAAACTGGCAGGAGCAGTTTTCAGAACAATGCATCTGCCAGCCACAATCTTTGAAACAAATCCAAGTCTAACAGGGCAGCTTCTTTCCCTTTCTGGAAAAAGGGACTCAATATGATCAGCTACATCTTCTCAAAAGAAAACACTTGGACTCTTTCATTTTATAGACTTTGATCCAAAGTCAGAATGGCAGTGATTTCAGTGGAGGTAAGCTCTTAAATAAGGCTCGGGCATTTAACTGTCTTTGAAACTAGGTGTTTGCTTTTGTGAAGGGACTTACTTGACAGCCCGAAAATGAAAGCCTCTTTTCATGCCAAAAATAGAATAAAAAGTGCCATTTTGGAAAACTGCTCACATGGCCCAGCCAGCTTGCCTTGACATTTTGGTGCAGGAATCACCTTGAGTCTCACAAAGAAGCGATTTCCCGTGTCGTTGGGCTCCTCACCTCTGCTAAAAAGGCTAGTGCAGGCGCTTAAATTATAGCGGGGGATTTGCTTCAGATCTAACTGCCTGCTGGACATAAAACTGGCTAGTGAACCATTTGTTAAATATCAACAGTCACTATCAGCTTATAACCATATCCTGCACAGATGCAACTCCACTGAAGTAAATGGAGTTCTGCAAGCAGAACACTTGACCTGAGGACTGATTTCGTCAATGATTTTAAAGTAGTCTAGTATCAGTCCTCTGAGTCATTCAATCCACCTGCAAAAAACTGCTTTTAACCCAAAGAAACTATGGAACTAAACACGCTTACAGTTTCAATTTTCATGTGAATGGACATGTTCAAAAGTTACAATGTTAAAATGTGCAGTTTTGATGGTAGAGTAGTGAGAATTAAATTGACATTTTTATGCATGGATCCTCTAAGATGATCCTTCCAGCAAAACAAGACACCTTTTCCTGTCAATAACCTGAAGTACACTCTCTCTCGCTATACTTTGGTGAAAGAATACTTCATGTCCTCTCCATTACTTTCTTGCTTAATGGCATTGCAGTGAAAGAAATGACACCTTACAGAATTAGGACCCAGACTGGCATCCCTTGGAGGCTGAGTTTCAGATCATTATTTCTGCTGACACTCTGCAGCTGTTGCAGAGGGTTTTTTTTCTAGGAGCAACTTCGGGTGGTTTTTCATCTTCCCCCCCCGCCCCCGCCCTGAAGTCTTTAGCGGGAAGAGGAAGGCACGGCTTGTTGGATCAGTGATGTAACACTAGCTGACAGGTGGGTTTCAGGGAACTCTCTGGGGCCATGGCCTCTTTAGTGGTTTTACCACTCTAAACTCAATTACAGTGGAGTTTCATGCTCCACAGCAAACTCCAGTCCTTTTTTGATAAAAACTCTTACAAAGTAAATAAGTCATGATGATGATATGGGTCTACCATTTAATATTCATTGAAGTACATATGTTTGAAAATTGGAAGCAGAGTTTAATCCATTTTCATATTTATATCAACATGAAGCTTTAAAAAAGATATCTTTCCTCTTTTCAGAGAATCTTGACAATTTCTGGTCTGCCAAGATGAAGATATACAAAACTCACTTCGAATATAAGGAGAAGACCCAAGGAGATTTAAAATGCAAATCTTAAAGTATATATCCTGAATCTATTCACTTTCAAGCGGGACCACGTTTCCCTTCTGTGTGATTTTCAGTTTGACTGAAATGACATGAAAGGATCCATAATTCTTGACACTGTGTGCATAATTTGATCACAATCTACTTATACCTTATTGCATACCGATGGTATAACAGGTAACACATTTTATAAAGGGACTTTTATATCTATGACCAATTTCTTCTCTCATTTAGATATATTAGCTCGGAGCAACTTTCCTGTCTTTGATATAAAGTTACAGCAATTGTCAGAGTTTGGTTGTGTACAGCTATGACAGTTAAATCAAAACATACAAAATGAATAGTCTATCTGAGACCTACATATAAAACTGACAAAATAAACAATACATCATTCTCAAATAACTTAAAAAATCCTAATTTGCAAAAAACCACCTCATATAGCATTAAGTTTAATCATTATTTTATAACATCAGACAGGTTTTCCTGCCCATGCTTTTGCACTTTCAGAAGAAATTAAAAGAAAGACATAGCAAAGTTTTCTTTGTCTTAACGTTTTGTTATTTCAGACCACTGAAAGATAAATTAAGATGGTGAAAAAAGAGTTAACATAATGATGTCGTCTTTTATTTGACTGAATGTTTAAGCATGGTGCTACGGCTGATGGCACCTTGTTTAATAATGCAGTACATAGCTTCCTAAGGGGACAGGGCTTGAACTGAAAACTGAATATGGTGCACTCTAAATTCTCTTCCCTGAGGAAGGCTGACTAACTGATAAGTGCCATGAGCTAGCGCAGGGACTGATTCTGTCAAATCAAGCTCAAATGGAAGGCACAATGTAGACTCTTCTCAAGTCTTAGTGAAGTAATTTGAGCAGACATTTGTGACATTAGACAGTGCATCAACTATGGAATGCTGTAAAAGTTCACTGTCTTACTACAAGGTGGTCTTTAGATGACAGGATAAAGAAATCAGTGCAAATTTGTTAATGTAACAACTTGGAAAAGCATGCTAAAAATGTCACTCTATTGGGATATGTGATAAAATGTATAGAGAAGTGACTGCCAGTTGGGTTTCCTTGTGACTCCTTCATTAGAACTCATGTAAAACGCATAAAAATAGGGAAATGCAATAAATATAAAATTCGTATTAGTTGCTATTAGCTAAACTTCTGTTCCTCCTGAGCTAAAAAATTCCAATTGACATCTGAGGCAAGCAAGCAAGATAATCCACTGTTCAGCTGTTTATTTCTCACTTTGGAATTACACAGTAATTCTTTTAGTTAAGTCATTCAATTCAAACTTCCAGTACTGAAGTCCTTGAACATCTTGTCTGAATGGGGACTGAAGAATAACAGTCTTTAAAGTCAGGAAGAAAATTGCACAGGTTGAGAAGATGATAAAACCTCTTAATCAGACATAAATAATATGATAGCATGAAGGACTAACTTTGTAGATCAGCAAGAACAACTGGAAATGAATGGAAATTCCTCAATAAATAGAATGGAAAATGGCAGAAACACCCCTAATTTTTCACTGGTCGTTCATGTTTGCCTAACCTTTGGTTTTTTTCTTCAAGAAAATAATGGTTTCTGGTTATAAGAAATGAGGAAAATCTCTGCCAGTGAAAAATCTGACAAATTGCTACCTGCGAAAATTGAAGATGAAATTAGTAAAGGAAAACATCGTACATAAGGAACTGATCAAAGATGATATAATAGCAAACAATGTTGAAAATAAGCATTTCATGTTGGAGAGATTATTAGTGGATATTTTCCAGGATAATTAAAAAAAAAATTCTGTCAAAAGTTCTGTGACCTTAACATAGAAATGACAGTGTCCTGACGAGGTGGGTTGACAATGCCTAGCCAAAAGGTACAGCAGCACAAAAACAGTCAGCATGTCTCAGAGAAAGACCTGGTGACTGAAATAATAAAACTGTGATGAAGTGGTATATCATGAAACGCAAGATTGTGCATTTGGAGACTAATAACAAAATCTTTGTTGTAAGCTGGGAATCCATCAGCTGGGTAAGGGGAAAGATTCTGGTGTAATAAGTGATCACAGGAGGAGTTGCAGATGACAGATTCTGATGTCAGCGTGAGAAAGGCAAATGATACCAAGCTGGTATCAGATGAGATTTATCTGTTGAAGACCTACTAATATTGCGCAAAACAGCGGGTGAGACCCCATCTGGAAGCTCTAGGTGACACCTTACTATGAAGCTTTCCGGTCACCTGGTTCAGGAAAGAACTCAAACTGGAACAGTCCTGCAAGAAGAGGCTATCTGATGAGATGAGAAGAGAGTGACATGTTGAGGCTGATTACAGATATTATTTTCTTTAAGAAATATATGAATCAGGTGCAGAAGGAAAAGAATTTCCATTTAACCACCGTGACAGGCAAATAAATGACTGGCTGTACGCGAGCTGAGAGACTGCTGGAGGAAGGTCCCGTGGCAGTTCAGTTCTGGAACTCAGCTTCTCATCTGAGTGGTGGAAGCAAAAGGGTTGCTCCACAGTACAATGAATTTTGACAAGGTCAGGAAAAGGGTTACGCAACGTGGTACATGTGGTCATGTTTGATGTGAAGACCTAGGAGGTCCTTTGCTTACATTATCTTGGGCTGTATGGAGCTCTATAACACAATTTTCATCAGTAGCATGCTCAAAGGCACAATTTAGGCCAGTATCTGGGAAGTGTCCTCAGCCCAAAGTACTAACAAGTAAATATATTAATAATCTTGTATTAATGGATGATGGGGAGAATTTTCAAAGGCAATCAGCACCTGTAAAACTTCACAACCAGTGATATTAATGGCATTAAATAAAAAAATTTGGAAGAGGGATCCTGAGCCACCTTGCTCTGCAGAGACAGAGTAAAGATCCAAGCATACTTCAAGTGCAGGTGACTCTGACAACTTTTATAACAAACTCACATTCAAGCTTTAAATCTTGGAATTCTACATCTTTGGTGTGCAAAAAAGTCTGGTTTTCACCACTTTGGTGATCCTGACCACTTTTAATCCAGGGAAGAATCAGTAAATCATATGACCTTCTAGGAACAAGACAGATCTGTACTAAATCTAGCCTTTCCATTTATAGTAGGTATTACCTTACTGTACAGATACACTGAGAGGTGATGAGAGAGGCTGAGGAAGGGATGATCCGCTAGTTAAGTCTAATTATTAAAGGTCTAACTCAAAGCACTTACAAGTAATGATACTCACAAATGGTAAACTGGAATGCAAAAGTTTAATTCATATGGATAGTGACTCGCCTGAGATAGGGAAATCTTTGTTTCTGCATTGTATTGTGGAATAGTTACTAGCATATATTTCATGAATTATTGGAATACAAATGCACTCATTACACTAATTTTATTTTGTGAAAATGGTTCAACTATACAGCACTTTCAAGATTTCCATAGATTCCCCATGTAGTATGATCAGATTAGTCTGGCTGATCTTTTGAAGGGTGTTGCCCTACAAAAACTTCAAATTGTTGTTTTTGGAAAAAGCATTTATATTAAAATTGATTGAGTTTTCATTGCACTCAATGCCTTCCCATCACCAAGTCTTAAGGGACAAATACTGAAATCCAATAGCCTTTAAAAAAAGCTACCAAAACTCCTCTACCAAGAATTCCTGCAGACACGTGAAAAACAATTTCATTAAATAATTTTACTACAGGGCTCAAACTCTGCTGCTTAGCTTTTACTTTAATGCCTGCCTCTTCTTAGACCATCAACCCAATGGAACTGAATCCTGTCCAGCCAGAATGGAGGATAGTCAGCATTAGCTTACTTAGGAAGCTAAGGGAAAAAACCCACATTCAGCTTTCTAGTTAAGTAGGGAAAGATGAGGAAATTGCAGTACTCTCCAATCAGAGGAACAACAAGGGGGAAAAAAGACATTCTGATTCTTCAGGGACTAAGGTGCTCTCTCTGCGAAGCAATATGAACCAGCTTTAATTCCACATCTTGAGGTTCTGGAGCAGGATTTGCTGGAACTGGTTTCACTCTTTCATGGGTAACATCTGCCCTGCAAGCCCCACTAGCATTTGCAGCATGGTCTCAATACAGAAAGAATAAAATAGTCATTGGAGGTCTAATATTTAAGTTAGTAAGTTTTCCTGCCCCAAAGAGCTGACAGACCAACTAATTACATTGACACACAGCTATTTTTAAGACCACTCATGGACATGAGATTCAAATAAATCAGAATTGGTTGTACATAGACCCCTGCTTTCTATTTTCATTAATTCATTTACTTATTAATTCTGTTCATTCCTTGAGCCACAGCATATTAGTGCTAATGCTCAACTCAAAAATAAATGCTCAGAGCATTCTGACTTTTATCTGCAGCAAGGTGCTCTAGAGTGCTGCACAATCAACTGTAAGTTACCTTGTTAACTAGTGTCAGGACTTCCAAGGTAATTACATTTGACAGTACCTACATGGCAACTGGTATTATCTAGGGTCCCATTTTGGAATTTGATGTGTGATCATTTTACTGCCAACTAATTTATTTAATTTAGAAATAAATTGTTAAGTAGTTGAAATAAGGAGCATATTGTAAATCATGAAACCACGCCAACTACTAGATGATAAAATAAGCATGCGAGGCACAATGATATATTTGTAAAGAACAATTTCTCATGTTTGAAGTAATTTATGAACAACTTATACATGAAATTTTCCTTCTTTGTTTTGCTGCAGACGAGGATGTCCCACGGAGCACAGGCAGAATTCTAAAGCTGCAAGTCTATAAACACTAAGTGATGCTATGTATGGGAAACTTGAATCAAAGTTTTCTACAATAAGGACATAAGGCAGTGTACCTTTTACAAACGTGGTGTAAATTTTACGCTGATATGTAACTATGCCACAGATACTTTCACTAAAGGTTGCCTTCAGCCCTGACCGATTTTAATATCCATTCTTACACCTTCTATAGCTCAACTCAGATCTTTTGGTACAAAGAATTGCATCATCTTTGTGTACCATCAATAAACTCCATCAAGATATTCTTCCACAGCTGCCTGAAGCAGAAGCCAAAAAATCAAGACAGCTAGTATAATCAAGTTATAAATATACCAACCCTGTTTAAAGCCAAAGGAACTTCACATTATTGTAAAGATCCATCAGCTTCGATTAGCTTTCTTGTATCCATGAAGCAGGGTTTAGATCAAACTTCGGATGCACTTACGGGCTACAGTTATAATGGACCCTAGTGTGTGGTTCTTATTGCTTATTATTCATCAAGACTGCAAAAATCTTTTAACATCTCATGCAATGTCTCTCCTTTGGCTTTTTCTTATGAAATAAGAATTTTCCTCTCGCACCAGCAAAACTGAATATCTGCAGCAATGGGGAGAACTTTTCTACGCCTTTCTGTTTGTAATATTGTGTTGGAGGTTTAAGGATACTGACATTTAAAAATATTTCTCTGCCCATTTAAGATAAATGGCTTTAAATGCATGTCTAGAAAATTTGAAATGGATTTATCATCAAAACATAAAATGTTCATAGTTTATTTTAGAAAGTAATCTAAAAGTTATGTTCACATACAATTGTACATTGTTACAAATTATAAGGGTCATAATATTTAATGCATTACATTATGCAAAAAGTCCGATGATGTTCTTAACAGCCCTTTCCAGCTAATCTGAAGTGATTTTCTTTGAAATCCTGAACATCCTCCTAGACTACCATACATCTTCCAAGGAAAAACAGTGCAGAGTGATGACACCATCACAAAACTTTTTCCTTACACTTTCACCAGTTTGATAATGTAATGTTTGATAATGTGGTGTCATTTTCTTTCACTGAAAGAAAATGGAAGCATCTCAAAGTAATGCCCGTGGCTACCATTGAGGCATTTTGCTTTAATATGTCTATGCCTCAGTTTTCCTATTTTTAAAAATGTTCATAATATTCATTCACAACAGCAGGGTGTTGTAAAGCTAAATTTATTATTGTTTGTAAAATGCTTTTAGAGCATCCAACTGGAAGAATGATAGATATGCAAAACAGAACCTCTTGTAGCTATTATTCTCAGAGAATTTCTGTTGAATTTATATAAAAGGAATACTGATTATTCTCAGACAATTTTTCTCAAACAATTTTTATTGAATTTATATAAAATGGAATACTATTTTTTTAACAATATAAAGAAAACTTGGCCATTAATCGTTAAAATAGTATGATGCCCTCAGATTTTTTTGCAAATAAACAATAATAAATTAAATTCAAAATACATCAGAGAATACTCAGCCTCTCTTAAGATGTAGATGCACTGAACATCACCGTCATATTGACATGTGGTACATGAATACAGGCCCGCAGTCATCCTTGCCTCTTCTTGTCAGTAAAACACGTACAAAGCTTTCTAAGTGTGTGTTTGCTTTTGATGTGGAACTTTCAGCCAGGGACAAATAGAAGACACTGCCCATTAGTTTTTATTTCTGGTATTGTCTGTGAATCCTGTCAAATTGACACTTTAAAAGAAGCATCTCAACATAGTTTTCAGAGCTTGAGGAGACCCTCACTTGCTCATTCCAGTCACGTTCAAATCAAATAAAGAGAGGCAAGATGTGTTCTGGTACACGGGACTGGAAGTCAAACCAAGTCTGTGCTTAGCGCTGCCATCCATTCACTTTGCAACTTTAGTCACAAAACTCTGAATTTTCATTCTGATGACCATAAATTTACTGCTACGGTTCCCATAAGACAGCTCGACCTCCTCCCATGCAAAATAAGAGTCCATCTCTCCACATGATTCACATACATTTAGGGTATGTGAATTAGCCAACACCTGGGTTCTGCTTTTTAATCACTTGCACCATCCATCCTTACCACTCCTAGTTCTGCACAGGCCCAAAATGGCTACAGTTCAATCAAAACTGAAATTTATATTGAAGTTTTTAGTTCCTTGTATGCCAACGTGTAAACAGGTGAGACCAATATGAAATATGAAGTATTACTGACATTCAGAGTAACACATGAGTTTCTGTAAGGTCTTTTCTGGATCAGTGTTACTTGCTACTACAACACACATGAACAAAAGGAAATGGCCAGAATGAATATGTGCACTCCCAATATTATGAATAAAAGTTAGTGATCCAAAAGAAAAATGCGTGGCTGAAGACCAGAATAAGGAGTTGTGACACTTCCAAGAAATCTGAGTTCAGAAACATCTGAATAGCCTTATATTTATCCATAAATGTAATAATTAATGTAAAAATAAATGGGTGAACAGGACTGATGTTTTTTAACTGATAAAACGTGATCTCGCTACCTGCAGGTCTGAAGATCTGGATCAGCTTTGTCCAAACCACAACCCTTCTGAGATTCTTCATTCATGAGCAAGAGATTGGGTTCTGTAAAGCACCAAATCAGCCAGACAGTAGTAATTATAATGTGATCCACGATCATCCCTTCCATTTAAGCTCTCACACTAAGCCATCACCAGACTGGGTACAAGATGGCAGACACGTGCATGTGGGCACAGGTGACTCTTCCTGCTCTTTTCTGAAAGACCTGTGTCTGATGCTGGTGGCAGGAGTGGGCAGGAACCTGTGCCAGAGAGACCCTCTCTCCTTGGAGCTGGAGAGAATAATCCCCTGCAGAGTTCTTAAAGACTTTTAGGGGGAAAGCAATAATGAATCAAAAGAAAACTAAGAGAGAAACCATTTTTCTTAGTCCCCAGTCCTTTTATATATTTACACAGTGGGGATAGGCAGTGATGGCTGTGAAACCTTGTGATCTAACCCCAGGCACTATTGACTTGGCACCATACTACTTAGTTTTCCCTAAGACCAAATGAAATGCCTAAAAATAGCAATGCTTGCCAAAATGTTTATGTTTTCAGCTTCGCTCGGTTGTCTTCACATTCAGACCTCTTTTCTTCTTCTGCCCTATCCCTCTCATCAGATTACATTCTTCTTAGTTGTAGGAGCTGGGATTATGCCTGAGCTGGGAACTGGAGGGAATACAGTAAAGCAGTCTAAACGGGAAGGGGGAATATTTCTGACATTCCTCCCAGTGAAAGCAAGCAGTAATTGACCAAACATGCTGTACATCCACACTCAGTGCTTACACACTGGGTGAAAGGGTCGGCCCTTGATCTCTCTGTGTTGCCTTATTGTATTTCCCGCAAGGCATTACCTTTGTTGACAGATTCCGTCCTTCTCGTCAATGAGGACTGTCATCTGGTCCCTCAGGCTACGCTCTTGACTGCTTCCATTGATCCTTTATTTTGCTCTTATTTCTGGATGCCACGTTATCCCTATTGCCAGGATTTTGTATATGCAACTGAGTATTATTATCAGTCTAAATCATAGCACCTCAATTTAAAAACAAAACAAATAATTAGGAAAATTAAGATTGTCCAAAATCCTCTAGCTTTACTTTTGATTGTGTTTAATGTTTCTCAGTATTACATCCCTCATTCTCTTCATTTCCACCCCCTACCACGTAGCTCTGAATGACTTTCAACCTCACTGCCAACTACTGCAAAAAGAATAAATCAGGTAGCAATTGGTTTCAGCCAAAGTCTACAGTGATTCTTACTGGCATTGTGAAGCTTACTTGAATTCACAAGGGGCTTAAAAAGCACTGAGATGGCAGAGATTGTTGTGGCAGAAGCAACTGGAAAATGTCCTGAGATTGAAACACAGACATATTAACATCACCCTTGTGGACGCTAATGACTTGCACTTTAAAATGCCAGAGGCTCATACTGCCAGCTAAACAAAGAAAAAACACATCTTTAGTCTCCAAAGACTTTAGATCTTTCCAAACTCTGAGGGCAAATTCAGCCATAATGTATTTTTGCAGTAGAGCAGGGCAGCTCATGCATGCCACTGGGGGAATCATTGCCTGGAGTTGCTGTAGGCAGTGTAGTCGGTATGGCTAAATAAAACAGCAGCTGAAAACCTTTGAGAGGTTAAACTAGTAATGAAGCATTCTATAATGCAATGCAATCAAACCTAAACAGTTTGAAGGCATATCTTACCGACACTTGCAACCCTTGTCTTTCTCACTGAAATGTATTTAAGGAAACGACCACCAAACACAAGGATTTCTGCAAGAGCTTTACAACTTAAACTGACACATAATTTGAAAAATATTTTAATCTTTTGATGAGGTAACAATGTCCTACTTAGATGTTTCTAAATGAGGAATTCTTTTAAGAGCTTAGTAGTAATGGCAGATTGGAAACTTTCTGAAAATGTAAATATTTAAAGAGAACTACTCGAAGAAATAGGAAGGTAACAGGAAAGGAAGAAAAATAGATGCTGACAATAAAAAAGCAGGCTAGGAAAAGGCTTAGAAGCAAATATTTGGAATAAAAAGTTAAAAAAGGATTGGTTTGAGTAGGAAAATACGTGTAGGATAGGAAAACTATAGGCCAAATTAATCCTCAGTATAAATCTAATGAAGAACCAAGCTCAAGAAACTTCAAGTGGACTGGGAAAATGTATATTTCTTCCTTTTTTTGATTATCTTTAATATGGAAAAGAAAAAAATTCCAACTCCTATTTGCTTACATGAGAAATGCAAGTGACATGATTTTTTTCCTCACAGATTCCATGGATGGCTAAACAACGAGCAGGGTGAGATTTGTGTGCTGTATGGATTACATTAAACCTGAATAACTGAGAAAGTAATATTTGCCTAAAATTGCTTAACTGAAAATACATATTTTTTCTTCTTAAGGACAAAATATACTGATAAACTAATGTTTCAGAGTATTCTTAGGGACCTACTGCTACCTCCAAAAATTAAACAAAACATCTCGTTTTATAGATTTTATGATAAAGAGAAAAAAGATTTATTTTCAAATTACATTTAAAGTAATTCTTACAATAAAATGAGTCTGAAAAAAGAATGTTTTGTCGAAGTCAGGGGAGAAAGAGGTGAAAATGCAAAAAGATACAGAAGAAAAACTTTGTGTAGTTGCCCATGTATCAAATATTCGTAATGGAGCTTGGTGTTGGTAAGGGAAGAATGTTTGCTCAATGCCCCACAAATGTTTAGGCACAACTCTATCCTCACATACACCTTAGTAACGATATGCCTTAGGTACATTTAAGACAGAGGCTGCAGTTGTTAAGTGAGTAGTTAAACAGATTAAAGTAAAATGTCTAATTGTGAAGTTTATAGGCAAAAATCAAAACAAAACCAAAACCCAGACAAAAACACTCAAATTCCTCCCAAAAATCAGGAAATAAAGTGCACTTCAGGGATAAAAAAAGTAACACACATGACTCAAAACCAGAAGAAAACAATTAAATTCTGAGGGTTAATATTGCGGGCTGGAAAGTAAGGTATGAACTTGCCAAGATCCTCAATATAAGGGACCACCTCCACCCCCCGTTTGACCTACCTTGCCAATAGGCAAACCCCTTCCTACTGGAGTCCTAATGCACTAATCCACGGTGCATTTTCCAAATTCAGATTTAGATTTAAAAGTGTTGGAAGTGGTCTTCTAGGTAAAAACTTAAGATTCCATTTGTTCTGGTAAAAATCTTTCCTAGATGCTTGAGCTTGAATTTTGTCATGTACAGATAACCTTTACTAAAAACTCTGGGAAGATGGGGAGTCTGGACCAAATAATGAGAGTTAACTGTAAATGAACCTGCAGGAAAATTGGGAACACTTAACGTGGCTGTAATTCTAGTCGGACTTTAAACAAGGAATGAACAATTTATCCAAGATTTGAGCACAAGTTGGCCAGAAAAATGTATAGTGGTACTGAACTGAAGCAAGTGAAGTAATTTAAACAAATATAAATGTTATTGAGCTGATATGTAAGTCCTTGCACACCTGAAAATTCTATTGATGAAGTCCTTACATTGAAGTTCTACAAGGACCAGAAGCACAACTTTGGGCCATGACAGTACACATTTCTCTGTATGCTTAATTTATTTTCAGAACAAAGAATGTAAATTGAAAGCAACGGATGTATCACCAACTAAGTATTTGTGGAGCCCCCCTTATTCTGTACAAAGTACGTTTTTACTCTCGGTTTAAGCTTTATATACTTCAAGGAACTCTTACTCCAAAATAAAAGTTTTTAAATGTTGATAAATTATAGCAAGCTTATTTCTAGAATTGCATTCAATGCTGAAAGAAGCAAAGTAAGAACTATTAATGAAGATCACACTGCATAGCCAGGAAATATCTAACACAGGAACCCCATATTCTGACAGCTAACAGTCATCAGCAAGATCCTCCTCTTCATGTCCCCTTCCACGCCCTAGCTAAGAGTCAGGAAAATATTCTACTTGGCCTGACTTCAGTGAGAGCATTATAAAGCACTGGAACCTGTCGGCAGTACTAGCACCAATTTATTTATTGTTCTACTAAAATTTGCAAATAAATAATGACTAATATCATACTAGATCATGTTTTAAAAACTGAATTTAATATCTAACTTCAGTTTCATGAACACTTCAAGACAGGATAAAATAGCATCTTTGCTAAAACAAGACATCTAGCCACCATTAGTCTCTTACATTCCCAGTTCTGCACAGGCCTACTCCTTGTCATCACCTTGTGTTGGCACACAGTTGTGTGGCTGTACAGTGCAAGAGACTGGGGAGGTGATCTGGCTTAAAACTAGCCCAGACTGATACACGTATCTGGTCCATGAAGCAGCTATGTAAACACTTCTGCCAGCACAAAAGGATGGTGTGGGGTGAGGACTCAGAAGCAAAATACACATAAAGGGAAATGTTTTTAATATATCCTTCTTGCTACCTATCTCAGAGGGTTCCTCAGCTCTTAGCGACAGACTGATTCTCCTGCAGATATCACACTGCACTCACACAACAGCCTCACACTTTGATAAGTAGTCCATTGCCTCAAACAGAACAAGCACTTTTAAATGTATAAAGATCAGGCTAAGCTCATTTATTTGATTAATCAAAACTCTTTCAAACTTTTATATATTTCCCTGACTCCTCCTCTATTCTTTCCTTCATGAATTTTTGGGGTTACACAGTAAAATTGGATGCTAATGTTCATTCAATAAGAAATGTGTGGAAGAGGATTTAAACAGAGAAGCGGAGATGGGTCTGGTACGGCACTGTCTTAACACACTCTTTACGCAAAGGTACAGGAGCTAATATGTGCGCACATTGAGCTGATCACAGCATAGGATGCTGTTCTCAGGGGCAGCAACATCTCCCTCCCCACCACCTAGTGCTCTTCTGACCTACATGGTGGACATTCACCGGCAGGTCTCACAGAAGTAGCTCTGCATCTCTGGGGAGAGTGCCCTTCCAAGATGGTCCTCTTGAGCAGTGACCGCTCCCTCCAACGCACCTGAATTTACATGTGCTGAAATAACTCAGTTATTGCTCATCTGTACCAGCTGACAACATGATCCAAATAATTTTTTATAGGTGATCCATTTCCATCACTTACTGCTCCATGATTTTTCCTCACTAATTCAGTGATTCTTTAGGTTTTAAGCAAAGTACTAAGCTGAGAATAACCTCTATAAAATCTCATTAGATTTTAATCTATTTTGCTAGCTACTCCTAGCAAATACATTTTGAGTATTACTAGTTAACCCATTCTGAATTTACTGTTGTTGAAAAGCAATCATTTTTAAATTGGTGTCACTAAGTCAAATGCCTTACGAAAGTGTGCCAACACAGCTGTCACCTGTATCAACCAGACTGGTCATCCTGTCAGCACAATATCAAAGACAAGACCTAATTTCTGTGAGATCATGCTGGTTAACATTAACTGTATTCTCAGCATTCAATTCTCTGTTGAAGTCCACGATAAGCTGACCTGTTACCTTCTTGAAGCTCTGTGCCTCAACAGTGTCTTATAGTTAATTTCCTGAGTCAACTGTCGCATCACTTACAAAGGTGGCAGATCATTCTCCCAGTTCTCTGGAACTTCTCAGATTTTCACTTAAAAGCATCACCACTAGTCAGGACAGGTTTGTTAAGAACCTCTCAGGACGACTTGTTTCAACATGCTTAGATAAAAATATTTAATGCTAAAAAGCCTTTTATCCTCTTCGCTGTGGGGAAAAAAGTTTTATTGTTCATATACTGAGGCATCCAGGTTTGTTGTAAATTACAACAACATTAAGTACTTCTAAATTTTCTGCATTGTAGAAAATTCTGCCTTTTATGCTGAGGAACTGACCTTTTACTAAGCAATTTTTTCATGTCATGAAAAAATTCCTTTTCCCCATTTCTGTGCTTAATGAGAATGGCCTCTGGGACGAGAGTTTTAATATATCAGCTGGATTCCAGCCATTGGATTGCACAAGCAACCTGAAACCTTTTGGTGAGATAAAAGAGAGAACTGTCTTCATTTTGAAGTATAGGTTTTTGAGTATTTTCCATAATCTGTGTTTAAACCTGATAGTTATGTTGCTAATATTAGACAGCAGTAAACATACTTTTCTTCCTTGTTTTTTGTTTGCAAATGTTGAGTACCAAGTACCAGCATAAAAACAAGGCATTGTATCAGGTATTGGGCCACTGAGAAATTCTATACTGATATAGACCATATAATAACTATAGTTATATATATAGACCTATATATAATATATCGGCCTAATAACTGAAGATTACAGAGTGCCTAACCTTCAAACAGGACTCAAGGCAACACAGCTCAATTTCCACCAAAGCTGCAAACCTAGCGCAGTGCGTGTTGGAGAGACATCTGGTCCCTTGGACAGAAGAGTTATTTTCCAGGAATCAGTTGTAGCCAGAAGGTCTTTTGCATAAAGCAGAAGAGGAGGAAGAATCCTTCAATCTCAGTTTTCCCTGCAAATTTATAAACCTAGCCATACCATTTAAGAACTGTTTTGTTTTCTTTTCCTTACTAACATTTATTCAGCTCAAATATTACAAATATGTGGGAAGAAATTCTCACTGTGAAAGATGCAATACGCTCTTCATTCTGAAAATAAGCAATTTTTACTGGTACTTACCAAAGAACAGCAACAATCAAGAAACAAAACAAATTAGGACAAAGCTCTATTTTAAATTTTATTTTAAGGCCAACTTTCAGTGTACAAAATCAGTGACTTGGACAAGAATTTCATGCTCCACTGATTTGGTAAAATAATAAAAAAAGTGTTTCATGGCTTCATCAGAACGCGTATCTGCCAATAATAAGCACAAGATTTTGCACAGTGAATCCATGTTTGAAATATTTCTTTCCACACTGCTGAAAATACCATCTCTTTTGCATGTTTTTGATTAATGCCTTTAAACCATGAGTTTACAGAAATACACAAATACTTCTATGCTGCAAAGTCACATATTTAAAGCAATTTATTAGACAGGTTAGGGAAAAGTATCACAGAATCACAGGTTGGAAGGGACCTCAGCGATCATCTAGTCCAACCTTTCTAGGAAGAGCACAGTCTAGACAAGATGGCCCAGCACCCTGTCCAGCCAACTCTTGAAAGTGTCCAATGTGGCCGAGTCAACCACTTCCCTGGGGAGATGATTCCAATGGTTGACTTTCCTCACTGTGAAAAATTTTCCTCTGGTGTCTAATTGGAATGTCCCCAAGAGCAACTTGTGTCCATTCCCCCTTGTCCTCTCCATGTGACTCTGTGTAAAAAGGGAGTCTCCATCTTCTTTGTAGCTACCCCCTAAGTACTGGTACATGGTGATGAGACTCCCTCTGAGCCTCCTTTTCTCAAGGCTGAACAAACCCAGTTCTCCCAGCCTAGCCTCATATGGCAGGCTTCCCAGTCCTTTGATCATCTTGGTGGCCCTTCTCTGGACCCCTTCCAGCCTGGCCACATCCTTTTTTCTATAGCAGGGACCAGAACTGTACACAGTACTCCAGGTGTGGCCTGACAAGCGCTGAGCCGAGAGGGATGATGACTTCTTTATCTCTGCCGGTGATGCCCTTTTTGACGCAACCCAGCATCCTGTTGGCCTTCTTGGCCGCAGCAGCACACTGTTCGCTCATGTTGTGCTTTCTGTCCACCAGGACCCCCATGCCCCCTTCCACAGAGCTGCTCTCCAGCCAGGTGGATCCCAGTCTGTGCTGCACTCCCAGATTATGTTTTCCCAGGTGCATGACCTTACACTTCTCCTTGTTGAACTTCATAAGGTTCTTGCTGGCCCACCCTTCCAGCCTATCCAGATCCTCCTGCTGAGCAGCTCTCCCTTCTGGAGTGTCTACTACCTCACTCAAGTAAAAAGTTTTTTTTTCGTAGGAGGTATGTTTAAAACATTAATAATTTTATCTTCCTTTCCAGGGATCATTTATGCTGCACCTTGGATAGCCCAATATATTCAAGTGCTATTTCATTTTGATTTATCCAGACAGTATCTGCCCTATGGGAAATACTTGAGCTTTCCAGTCTTCACACTTTGCAGCAACGGGAAAATATCAGCAACACAACCCACGTTGCTGAAACAGGTTACTCTTTCCAGTTAAATGATACCAGTCCAGTCACCCAAACTGAAGTTTATAAAAAAATAAGTCTGTTTGATAGAGTCTATGGTATTTAATGATAAACATTTATTTTTCGTAGTAGGAAAGCTAAGTGGTTAGGAAAATACAAAGTACTCAGAAACCACAAAGATAAAGCTGTTTGTTAACCAAATTTGGAATTCACACTTGGATTTGACTTTCATTAACTGAAAATTTTATTTCAGTTGTGCTAACGTTTTGTCCCTAACTCACCGTGTGTGCGCACAGGTCTAGCTAGAAAAATGTTTTACTATAAATGTGCACTTCTTTAGGAAAGACAGATTTTTTTTCAGGACATAACATTAAAAAAATGTATAAAACCCATTCAAGGGCCTAAAGCAACATAGAAAAGGCCACCACTGAACCCTACTTATGGTAAGTATATCTATTTGTTTTTTAAACTCAGCAGCTCTGGAGGAAACTCTTTCAAAAAACAATTAAAGCTAGGGAAACAATACAAGTTTTCTACATGACTAATTGACACTTAAGTTTTGTCTTGTAACACAATCAGTACTTGCACTTAAAACAAAAGCAGAAAAATAATTGTTTCTGCTGTGCCTTCACAAGGGAAATATTACTCCTCAGTTAGAGCACAGCCATACCAACATTTGATTTGGCATTTGACTTAACCAGTAGGGCAGAAATGTCCAGCAGGGATGACGGAAAAATTAGCAAGAGAAGAAAAATCTCTCAAAGCAGACCAGCTGCCAAAAAAATTAAAAACTTCACCCATCAGTGACTGCTCTGTTTTAAGAGATTCTTGCTCTCTGCCTTTCAAACTGCTTGCTTACACCTCTCCAGACATTTCTGTCTTCCAGGTCAGTCAGGTTTGTGGACTTAACTCTGAGGGAAGAGAAATAAACAGAAAAATGGGAGTTTTTAACCCAATAAAAGCTAATTTGATTATTGTTCATAAGGATAACAATCCAGCTACCAGTTTAGACACCCATATCATATTTGAATGACCTGAATAAAACTAAATTAAATGTTGTTCAGACAAATGAGCAGTACAAATGTATAGTAGCATGCTGTATCTGTCCCTAGCATTTATACCAGTGAGGTAGACATGTGAGGTATACATACACTGTATACGTACACCACGGGATTTAACATTCATTTTAAAGTTAGTGGATTAGGTTTTGCAGACTCTAAGTAGCCTTTGGATTAACCTTCTAGGTCACCTATGACTAACTGCCCAACTCCTAAAAAATACTCAATAACCTTTAAGATAAATCAGAACATCTATAAGAAAAGCTCAAATATTTGAACCAAAGCAGAAGCCTAGACTTCAGATACTCTCACCCAATCTATCTTATATCCCGAATTATAATTTTTTTTTCCGCTGTTTGGGATAGGAGATTTGGCAGCAAGAATCAGCCGGCCTGTCCACTGATATAAAAACAGCATAAGGATTCTTACCTGAAGTAAACTGCGTAAGCTTCTTAATCTTGTTTTATGATAATTTCCCAGTCCAGACAGCAATCTGCATGATCTCTGAGTCATTCCATTCTTGTTTCCAACCAAAAGTTAGACCATGCATCAAAATCTGAAAATTATTTGTTACATACTTGGGCTACCGGCAGCTGAAATAGGTTTACCATTCTTACTTGTCTTACTACTTTCCTCCCCTCCAATGCTCATAACAGGCAAACCCTGGGACACCACACTCTTCATAATACAGCATGCCCACAATTAAACATGTAAAATGAAGGCAACGACAGAAGAAACACAATATGTGATGCACATGCATATATATTGTAATTCTTACTTTGCTATTATTAAAAAGCAACAGATTTAAGAGACTGCAGGACTACTAATCGGTTACAGATTCATGATGGGTTTGCAGTTTTCCGTAACAGTACAATAAGCAAATCTCTCAGCTACATGATTCACTGCAGCTCTAAGAATATACCTTCTGACAAAAGCAGCTACCTCAACTTCCCATTTTATGCAGCTTATAGAAAAATTTCAGATGTGACCCAGTTATGTCACAACCATTTTCAGACTGTGAACCTCTGAAAAGTAACTATATAAAAAAAGCAGCTTCTTACTCATCAGATCTACTCCCTGTAGATAGCCAGGATAAGATTTGCTGACTTGGTTAAAAAATAAAGGCACTACTACTTATTAAAATTTCTACTAACCTTGCAAAACTAACAGAGCTGAGGAGAACAGGGAGCTAAATTATTTTGCATCTGCAATGGAAATAAGTATTTTGCAGTGCAATACAGCTCTAAAAGAGCTCATCAAAGATTTTGGGTGGGATCAAACAACAGCAAAGGCATACTTTTGCCTGCAGAAACATTTCAACTAGCAGATACATACAATAAGGAATTAATTTAGCATTTTGTTAGAGATTAAGCCACCATTAGCCATTGGAAAGGAATTGTTTTACAAGAAAACTAAGTTTTTATATGGTAATCAACAGGACTCTCAAGCAGCAATTTTCAACTTTTATCCATCTTTCTCCTGTTCCTTGGTTTGCCACCTTATTTGTAATTTCAACAAAACCTAAGATTTGGCTCTTTGATTCTTTCTTTGCTACCTCTCCTTCCTGTTCCAGTATCTCGGTTTGGTTTTACCACCCTGCCAGACCCAGAACAAAGCAAAACAATGTGCCATACCATCAAAGCTGTGCAGCCAGGCTTCCATAGATTATGAGAATGGCTTAAACTTAAGTAAACTTACAGCATGGATGAGAGGAGCTTTTTCATTGGGGAGAAGAGTGGAAACAGTTGACACCTGAGAGACAAACAGCCCCCAAAGGCAGCTGAGCAACAAAATTTAATCTTAAATGTCCATGAAAAAATACATGCATGTTCCCACTGTCTTCTTGCAAGTGAGCTGTGCTTACTGTCATCTTGTTTCTGGGAGGTGAACCACAGTCCTCTTTCCATCCAGTCAGCAGCAATGCTAGCTACTCAGTTACTCCCATCTCACACATTTCTCCTTCCTTTCTGTCAAACTACTCTGTTGTCACCCTTCTCCACTTCCCTTCTGAACAATGTGTTCTTTTGTGTCTTCATTTTCATCTTCTTAAAATAAAACCTGGCTAGTTCAGAAAACTTTTTGACTTCAATCTTTTTGCAACTACGGATTTTTTGTGGAGAGCTGCTTTGCTGTCTGTTAGGTAACACTGGCCAAATTGCAAGACCTGAAAGACATTGAAGTAATAAAAGCTGGAGACAGTTTGGGATCCCTGAAAATATTCCAAACAAGGAAATCACATTATTGCTAACATTAAGCAACTAAAGCTCTAAAAATCACACATTTGTTTTAAAAAACACCATTTTAACACATTTTTTTTTCTCTAAATTAATCAGATGTTCTCAGGTTATGCTTTAGGGTTTTTTGCCAATTGAAGCTGAAATACATATTTTCACAAGATCTGAGAAATATTGAGGATCCAACAGAAAAATGTGAGGGTTTGCAATAACAGTCATGCAAGTACTTCAAGCTGATCCTACTTTCTCCTCTCGGAACAAAACGGAAATGAGATATTAAAAGTGTACAAAAATCTCAGCAAGAGTGTCACAGAAGAGTATCTGCATATATCTATATTAATATAAACCTACAGAGAACCACATTCATCATTAACCCCCTATCTTTCACTGCCTTGAGAGTAATCTCCTCCAGAGTCGTTACTGCTTCAGCCTGAATTGTATGCCTGAGATTAGGCAAGAGGCTTAAGCCAACATTTTCAGTCAGGTTTAGAGAACAAGTCATAGGGAAAGGTCAGTTTTTGGTTTCTTTGTCATATTCCCTCAATATACATTAAGAATGCATATCCTTCTTACCAGAATTCTTAAGTACCATGCTGTCTGAAATCTAAGCTTATCCTTACTTAGCCACCAGAAATAATCCCATTAGTGATACTAACAATACCAATATGTATGTATCCCACCATCTTCTCAATTCCATGTCCCTCCTTCCCCAAAGTCTCAGATAAATGCCCCAAATTATTCTCTCCATGGCAAACCTTCCCGATTTCCCAAGATGAATGCAGCCACTAAATGAATGCTGGGAACTATGTTGCTTCTCCCTGTTGTGTAATGTTGACTACGCACCACACTGAATTAGGTCCTTGGTGGGAAGATGCATGTCTTGCTGCACGGGTATCATCTGTGCAGAGTTGCCTTTAGATGAGACTGTGTTAATTTAGGGAACGGGACAGAACAGGCAGAAGTATCAGGTTAGGATCAAGAGGTCGCCCTCTAAACACTACAAGCTTTCTTGTGCCCACCTTAAGACCTCCTCCTGCGTTGAAAGCTCTAGAAATGAACCCCACCATTCCAACAGGCATCTGACGGCTCCGTCAGACAGCTCAGGCCAGTAGAGGGCACCTCTAAGTCCCGAAGGAACCATGGAATTAACCCGGGCCCCATTGCGCAGGCCACAGGCCCAGACCACGTTTCGCTTTTTCAAAGGTTAACATCTCATAACCCTCTCACATGAGATAAAGGGAATTAGCCACGATCCCCGTTATCGTCTTACCCTCTGACATATAGCAGTGACATCCAAACTGCCTAAGGGCAACAGTCCTAGGCCAATACTGAGTCTCTTCTGCATGTCCTCTTATGTTTCCTCCACTGTTGCAAAGGCATTTTGACACAACTTAGATCATTCACTCTAAACGTTTTCACTGCTCAGATTCTTAGGATGTATTTAGGGGGTAATTTTAACTTTGGATTTCCAGACTTTCCAATGCTAACTGCAACATAAACTGCTTTTTTTAAGCTGTTTTGTACATAAGGGGTTTTATTTGAAAGACGGGAGAATGAGTGAAGAAA
The DNA here is from genome assembly GCF_963921805.1 of Phalacrocorax carbo. Taxonomy (NCBI): domain Eukaryota; kingdom Metazoa; phylum Chordata; class Aves; order Suliformes; family Phalacrocoracidae; genus Phalacrocorax; species Phalacrocorax carbo. The sequence continues at coordinate 21,266,402 of NC_087515.1, forward strand.
GCTCCAATTACTGCATGTTATTACAACTCTTGCTTTGGATATTTCTCTATCACACTTCAATTAAGTTTTAAAAATCATTAAGAACTGTTTATGAGAAACACTTCTCTACGAAATTAGCAGAAACCTTACCAGAACTTACAAGTTACAGCAGAGGTAGGGTGCATGTAGGCAATGCTCATCCATTACCTTAAATAACCAGAACCACTCTGCAGCCTTCAAGCCAACTGGAAGAGTTTGGCCAGAGTCCTTCCTTTCAAATCCTCACACCCTCTAGCACAGTGTGGCCACCACCAGACTGCCTCCTGGCAGGAGCCCCAGGCTGTTTGATGCCAATTCTTCAAACCATGCCAGGCAATTGTCTGCCACAGGCTGAAATTGTTGTAGAGAATAGGAATTCAATAGTAGAGACAAAGCTCCAGAGCCCAGGAACATAACATGGCACTGCTTAATTACTATCCCTAGGGATAGTCTCCTGGGAATTATTAATGATGTGAATAAATTGCCTGGGCTGAGCAAATCCAGCAAAGAATCTGGAGGATGTGGCTTGTTTAGAGAGAGGAAAGAACAGAGTATTTCTTTTGCTTGCCTGGAGCTTTCTGTTAATCCTTTCTTTTGGTTGCAAGACCAACAAACCACGTTTCCTTAGACTGCTTCCTTTTCCTGGCCCTGTGTCTATCACAGACCTTTCCTTCACATCTCTTGTAGCCTGGACTCATTCATACCTGCTTTTTCACTTGTCCCTTATGCAGCTGACTGCAGCTTTTCCTCCTGGGCTTCTATGAGTCCTTCCTTCCACTAGCGCATCTTTAGCAATCCTCCTACTTGGGAGGATTAACTCTTTGGGACCTCCTTTCCTTCTGACATCAAATAGCTGTCTTTACAGAATCCCATCTACAACCCCTCAGGTAGTAGTGAAAGGCAACTCCTCTCTGAGCAGCCCATCATTTCAGATCCCATTATCTATTCAGTAGATTTTCAAACACCTTTACATTTTCTTTGTCCGTTGGAGGAATTCCTGGTCAACATCTGTCCCATTGTTCTCCTTGAAAACACTTCTTAGAACTGTTTTTTACCAATTCCGCAGCAGTGAAGTCTCAGGAACAAGAACCTACTATTTATTATGCTGGCCAATGTCATATTCTTTTACTCTTCCAGTCATTTGCTTCATCATTTCTGGTCCTTACTGAAAGCATTGTAGACATTTTTGTATTGTGTCTTTAGAGCAAGCTCCCAGGGCCTCTACTCCATAAACAAGTTTGGTAAGCACATACCTAAGCCAGCCTAATAATTAGCATGAATAGTACTAGGTTTGCACTTGGGTTAAAAAATTCATCTCTGTCTTCCTTATCAAGGCTGAACTCTGTATTCTGCAAAATACCAAAACACTGTGATATGGCAGAAGCCATGACAAACAGTGACATTACAAATATTGTGTTACTAGCTGTAGCTTCTGTCTTATGGCTTGACTAGGAAAAATCTTGAACATCCAGGACTTCCTTATGAACGCCAAAAGGAGGTATTCACAACTTTTAAAAACTGGGCCTTTCGCATCTTGATGAGGAGACTTTACAAGTCTTACCAAGTGAAGCGTACTTGGAAATGGCCGATCACAATTGATTTTATAAAAATCAATCTTGTCTCTTCTGATGAACAATCTGCCCCCTGGAGTAATTATTTGCCATCTATGACAAAACCATTACATGTCTTTTGTACGAAAACATGCACTTAGCTTATAAGTACCTATCTAATTTAGTGGTTTAAGTCATAGGAACCAGCTTTAACTTGCATGCCAAACATAACATCAACGCAGACCACAGAGTCATAGAAAGTCCTGAGTTGGAAGGGATCCACAAGGATTATCAAGTCCAACTCCTGTCCCTGTACAGGACAACCCCAAATTTACGCCATTTCTCTGAGAGTGTTGTCCAGGTGCTTCTTGAATAGCGTCAGGCTTGGTGCCGTTCACTGCCTCCCTGGGGAGCCTGTTCCAGATGGCACCTTAGAAAATATAAACAGGCTCAGGTAGAGATTTACGGTTAAAAAGTTTTTCATTAAGGCTCTTCCCCTGTTCCTCGCCCCCAGTTTGTTCCCAGAAGGGAGGGAACCAGGGAAGAGAGGCCCCTGTAAAGCCTAACCACCACCAGTGGCTTTCTCAGCCCGACCACCCGAGTATTGCTTTCTCAGCGCGACACGTACAAATCAACTAGGTGCGCGGGCGAGACGGAGTTTTTCTTATGACCGACAGGAACAAGCCGAGGAACTTTTCCCCGCATTCGCCCGCCGCGCTGTCAGCAGCGCCCGAACCAACCGGCCGGCAGCGAGCGGCACCTCCCTCCCTCCTGAAGCCCCGGGCGAGCGGCAGCCACCAGCAGCCGCCTTCCCCCCGCTCCAGAGAGGGACGGCCGGACACCGGGACCACCCAGAAGCATGCCCCGCCACAACAGCCTCCAACGGCCAGCCTAGCCCCGCCCCCCCCCCCCGCGCGCAGTCGGTCAGCGGCGCCCACGTGACTTCCGTCCGCAGGCACGGGCGGGCAGCCACTGCACGCCCACCCCAAGCGGCACGCGAGGAGGTGCCGGTCTCCCGGCTGAGGCCGCCGGGAAAACCTAGCCTTCCCTGCGCTCCCTCCGCCCCCGGCAGCGCGGCGGGACGCGCCCAGCCCGCGCCTTCCCCTAGCTAACAGCGAACAGCGCCCTCCTGGAGCCTCGCCGGGCTGGCGCTTAGGGCTGCACCGCCTATCTTGTGTGGAACGTCCCATTATTGGCGCGGGGTGGGACCGGGAGCGCGCCGGTGCCTGAGTGGAGCCGACAACCTCTTCTCCCCCCGGGCCACGCAGGGAATGGTTCCTCTTATCACGTAGCGCCGGCGCTTACCGCCCCCTTGCCCCCTGGTGCGCCTGCGCGGTAGCGCTGTGCCCGGCTCACGTGCTCCTCCGCTTCAGGCGCGCGCGCGCGCGGGGGTCATGGCTGCGCTGCTGAGCTCTGCTGGGTGCTTGCGGGCCCTCTGCCCGCGTCTCCTGCCCCTCCTCCGGCCCCCCGCCGCCGCTGCTGCCCGCCCGCCGGCCCCCGCCAGGTGAGAACCCGCCCCGCGGGGCTGCCCGGCCCTCGCCGGCGGGCCGGTAGGCCGCTGGGGTGGGGGGGCGGCGCGCCTCGCCTCGCGGCCAAGGGCGCTGCTGGCTGGGCCGCCTCGCGTCCCCGCGGCCGTTGGTCCCCGCGGCCGTTGGTCCCCGCGGCCGTTGGTCCCCGCGGCCGTTGGTCCCCGCGGCCGCCAGCGGAAGCCCTTTGGCCCGGCGGCGGCCTCTGGCCGCGAGTGTGCGGCAGGGCCAGCTCACTGTCAGAGGCGACGGGGGAGCTCCGCGTCCCTCAGTCCGGGCCGGCCGCTCCTTCCGCTGCGCCGCTTCGCAGTGGTGTTCTCTTGGGCTCCAATGAAGGGCGGGCGCTCTCCTCGCTGTGGAGGGTCAAGGGCACTGCCTTCCGGAGGATGCTGCTGCAGTGGGGCAAACCGTGCAGAGGGGGAGGGGAGAGGCCAGGCGGAGATGAGCAGAGATTGACTGTGGGGAACCGCAGTTGGCATCTGTGCTGCTTTGCTCCCCCTGGCAGACTTGGCAAGAGAAATATGTGAATTTCTTTGCCATGGTTCCTTCTGTTCCATCATGCAGGTAGGGTGGGAAACCTCACCCTACCTGTGTACATGCGTTTTGCTGTTTTGATGACCCTAATCTGTGGTTGGTTCCCTGCAGTAATTTTGGAGACACAACCCTCCCTTAACACGGGTACTTTTTAAAATGAAAAAAAATATTTGTTTTGGAAGAGCCAAGCTTTCACTCCAGCAGCGGCACACTTCAGCGCCATGTTTGGGATGTTTATTATTCTGAGCAAATATGCCTTGAATGTAGATATACAACAGGCTTAGTCCTGAATACATGGACAAACGTGTCAGAGCCTGTTTGTAGGAAAGATACGACATTTCAGGGTTTTTTGCATGCACTGTTTTTTAAATAAATCATGAGGATGATGTTAGCACATTCTGTTATATGGGCAAGCTAGTTGTTATCATTTTTTCCTTAATTACTTGTCTTAAGAGGGAAGCACCTTATACAGATGATATGTATGTCAAGGAATTTGGTACTTATTTATTGTATTCCGTGGAGCGAGTGTGCTGTTACAACTCTGAAGATTCGTGCAAACTTTTTTAACATTAGGAGTTACTTCATTGTCAACAAGTTCTTAAACTGCCAGTGAATGAGAGAAAGGCTTGCTTATGATTTCTGAGCCTTGATGGGGTTAGATTTTTGATTTCCTTCATGTCCAGTTTCTAAGTCTTAAAAAGGGGAGTTGGGGGTGGGTTGAGATGCTTAGCTTTATGTTAAATGGCTTGCTGAGATTATAATTACAGTTGGTAACTAAAATTTGTTATAAAATTAAATAAAATAATTATAAATAATCTGTAAATATAAATGGCTAGCTAAATAGAAGTGTAAATCAGTTTCCTCCGAAGATATGGGTGTTTGCTGGGTTTCTTCCAGGGTTTGCAAAACCTCATGAGGATCCAGTGCAGGTGGGTGGGAAGGTGATCATGCCTTGGTATAGCTCTGGCAGTCTTCCTAATCAATGTAACTTCATGCCTTGTAGAAAATCAGAACAGTTGTCTGCCATTCAGGATCGGTAAATATGTTCAGCAGAGGACTTTGAGAGTTCCAGAGTGGGTTCGGGAGAGGGGATTGGAACAGATGAGAGTTGGCGATAGAGAACTAGAGGGAAGTCTCACTATCAGAACAAGGAAGTTGTTGCTACCTGCACTAACTTCAGTGATTATCATACCTATTGTGAGCTGATGTTATTTGGTAGCCTGGCTGAAATCTTACCTGAAAACAAATAGAGTTTTCTGTCAGTTTCAGTGGTTGAAGTGTAACACTGTTAAATGCTAAAGTTGGTGTGAAGGGTGGAGTAGACCTGTGTGCAGGAAGGACCAGGAACTGGGAAGACATCTGCTGTATGGTTAGCAACAGTTTAGTTAGTTGCAAATTAGGAATAAACTGTTCTACCTCCTGGCAATTCAGCTGATCTTTGTTTTCCTTGACTGGAAGCTTAATTTCCTAAATTTGTTTGTTGCAAGAAGTAATATTCAATGAAATTCATGTATGACTTGGTGAAGGACTAACAGTGCTTTTTTTTTTCCTAGAAATGTGTTTCTGGATAAAAAGTGCTTTATGTGATGATAATTTGACTTGAACAGCTGGGTTTTGGGGTTTTGTTTGGGGTTCCCCCCCCCCCCCCCCAAAAGATACTTCTTTTCTTGCACCAAATTATATTCTTCTATATTTTCAAGAATAGATGGGGTCATATGAGGGATAGTTTAGTGATCATGCTGAAAACTTTTTAATTCTAAGGCTAGATTTTAGTTAACTGTGAGAAGGGTGCTTGACAGAGAACATATTCACAGGAAACAGCAGTGGGATTTGTTTCATAGCTTTTAGGTTTTGGTCTAAACTGAGTTATATTAGAGTAAGACTGAGCAGGAAAATTAGATTTGTGAATTCTTTCTGTCCAGTAATTTCATTCCAAAGACAGTTTTTCACTTAAAATCTTTGTCTTACTGTCACTTTACTATATGGATTTAGGCATCCTAGTGCACAAGTGATAATCTAGGACCAAAGTGTAAAGCAAGGGTAACATTTATGAACTGAAACTGCACGTATGAGCATAAAATCGCATTTCATTTTTTAACTTCAGTAACTATTAATTGTTGTTTTTTGTACTCAAGCCTTAATTTCTGGAAACAGACCTCAAGAACTAGAATAACACATGGACAAACATTTAGACTTGCTATACTCACTGTTCAGGTCTTGAGATGGTATTTCGAGAGTGAAATGCAGTCTGCTGCAGTAAATTCCAGAGAATATTTATAAAGTTCTAATTGGAATAGTGGGGAAAACCCCCCAGTTTAAGAGTAAATAACAAGGAATAATCCAGCATTTCACAAAAGAGCTGCCTAAATAATTCTATGTTTATTTGTGCTTGATACAGTTGCTTTAGCATTGAGCATAATAAAGTCAGTTCAGAGACTGGTTTGAGACATTGATTACAATAATGTTTACATTATTGCAGAAAAAATTGCAAATCTGTTAACTTCTTTAGAGATGTGAAACAGCAACCATTCACATTCAAGCAGAGACTTTATCGAAGCATCATACTGCTTTTTTTTATTCTGAACTTTTGAAAATGGGTTAGGATAGTAGATGGATATCTGATTGCATTGGATGATTGAGAAGCATTTCATAGCAAATCAGGTCATATCTAAGGCAAATTTACTAATTCATTTGACTACCCCTGGTATGAATTGTGAAATATACTGAGCTATATGTCATCACTCTCATGCTGTGCAATTATAACAAGATAAATAAGCCATGACAGATCAGTACAACAAACTTCAGATCTACAACAACAAACTTCAGCACTGTCATGATTTATGTGGTACAAATTGTTTACTGGAACTTTGTTCATAGAAGCTTCACTAAGGGAAGAGATGCTTAAATTTGCTGCTAGTAGCTGACCATCAAGAATGCTGTAACAAACCTCTCAGTTGATGTGTGTTCAAAGTAGGTTTCAAAATAACATCAGAGTATCTTGTGGGGGCTTTATTCTACATACTCTAGGTGCTCGCTTTATATGGTTTGATGTTACAGCTTGCTGCTGTGGGAAAGTTAGTGTTGGGAGGAAGAGTATTGGCTCCATTCTTCCCACACTGACCACCCTCCCACTGCTGATCAGCTTGTCGTGCTCTAAATCAGGGTGCTCCCTGGACCTATTACTGAGCTGATTTTGTTTGCTAGACTGCAAGGAAAAAGTTTTCAGAGAGATCAACAGGTTTTATTGGATCAGTTAAGGATCTGCTGAACTCTGGAAGGGTGGGACCACAGGGAAAAGGCGAACAGGGAACCCCGTGATGACTCTGTGATGTTAGATCAATGCAGATCTACTGCTGAACTGCACTTTTAGGTGTGGAGTACTAGGATACTAGAATACTAGGATACTAGGGCACTGCCTTTAGTCTCCTCCAGAGCACAAATATGGAAAGCATGTAAGTACATTAGTACAGTGGTGGGATTCTACTAAACTTTTGCAAACATAGAAGAATTTTACTAGCAGACTTGGTATAAATTTCCCCATGCACACCTCATCTCTGCATAAATTTTTGATGAGTTTATCTTTACTTTCCAAATGTAAGCTAAATTGGAGGTGAAAAGTTACCACTAAATAGTGGGTGGTTGTGTGTTGGGTTAACCTTTCCTGTGTAGGCAAGGTCTACAGTTTAAATCCTCATAGTTGTAGGTATAAAGCTGAAAATGGTGTAAAGGTACAATTATGTAAAGGCTCAAATATTGGAAAGCTACTTCTGATCTTGTGATTGTGGGAGCAGGAGAGAGATCCCTTCATAGGGCTTAATGGATCCTTTTGAGCTTCTCTGGGTAGGTACAAAGAAATACAGTTCTGAAGCACAGCAAAGAGGAATTACATATGTTGGGGAAGAATCAGCTTGCTAATTCAAGTAGACCTAAAGTTTACTATGCAGCTTCATGTGCTTGCAAATACAGTGTTTCGCATAGAGAAAATCTTGAAGTGCTGTTTAAAGGTAAGTGATGAAAGTAAATACTTGGCACTTATTGCATCCCTTGGTGAAGTATCATGCATTTTGCTGTGTAGCATAGCATTTAATTCTGAACAAAGTTAACTATATTTTATCAATTATTTTAATTACATCATAAGACTATATAATCTAACATCTAGCACTGAGGCAGGATCAGAAATACCAAGGTCATGCATGATTTTTTTTTTCTCTTTCCCCCCTCCTAATCTTTATAAGCTTCTAAATGAGAAAGTTTGACTGTTGAAGTATCCAGTTCTAATATTTCATTGCAATTAATATTACAACAATTAATATGACCAGTGTGCCTGATAGATTAGGTACCGTTGCTTCTCTACTTGGAGAGTGGGATGGGATAGATGAGTCTTTTAAACTTGTGTTTTTGTGAGTAAACACACCATGACAAGCAGAATAATTCTCTCTTTTTTTCCTAAGTTGCTTTTGTTAGGAGTTGGACAATTGAAATTTTCTTTTTAGCTGTGGGATGTTTCATGTTTAGGGTGGCTTATTGTCAGTACTTTTTTGGTGGTACTGTTGTCTAGCCAATTGTACATCATCTTATGTTTCTGCATTTGTTTTTTGTCCAAAATGTACAACTTTCTTTGGTCTGAACTGAATTTCCTTTTTCTTGATTTCAGACCATTACATTAAGTAACCAAGATGACTCTGAAGTCGGAGGCTCTCCTACTAAGAGTTTGCCACCATTATCGTGTCATCTACAGATTTGTTGTGGTTTAGCCAAAACCAGCACAAAATTTTAGAAGTTTATTAACTCTGCTGTCATCCAAATTGTTAATGAAATTATTGAATGGGCATGGGGTCGTACCAGTCTTTCTGAGTTGGGTCAGGAGATGGCTTAAGTTAGAATCCCACAAAATATATTCCCAATTTTGCAACAAACCCTGATCAGCACATTTGAATTTTATATATATATGTGTTTTGGTTTTTTTCTTTTTTTAAAACATACTGCACCTGTGTTTTTGTAACCAGAACTACATTGTATCTCGTTGTTTTACTTATGAGATTGTCAGGTAACATGGTGCCAAAAGCCTGTACATCAGTCCATATTTTTTTATTGATTATGCTTTTGTTTTTCCCAGAACTTTTGTGAATTTTTGAAGGTAATTCCAAAGGACTGGAGATGGAGTAAGGTCCATTAATGTGTCTTAAATACAACATATCTTAATGTTTCCAGAAATTACTTAGCTCATTCTAACCTATTCTCACCTACACCCCCATCTCCTTGTTAAAATTTAGTCATAGTAAAATACTTAAAATTTACATAGTATGGTTGCAGTTAACACTTTTTCAAAGTTAAACTGTGTGCAATCTGTAACTTTTTTCCATTTAAGAGGTATGTGTATTTTCTACAGTCTTCTTTATTATATTTAGAACCCTTTCTTGCTGCCTTTTTGTGTGACTTCCTGACTGAAATGGTTAACATGGCCACCTTTTTTTATCCTTGCTTTTTTTTTCTTTCCCTTAATTATGTGTTCTTTCTCAACGTGTAAAAATTAAAGAAGAATCACACAAGGTTGTTGAAAATTCCTGATGCATGGATAACTGCTTCATTTTGTTAGCTTTTTCTGTTTCATGGAGGGGTTGTGCCATTAGTATAAATTTTCAGGAAGTATGTCATCTACAGCATTCTTCCATCCTTCACTTGATTGCCTGGAATCAAACCTGATGCTGTGTCCCTTAATTTAAGTTTGTGGGTTTTTTTGGAGGCATTCTGATCCGCTCAATCTTTCCTCTTTTAGGATAGTGAACTCTTAGCTTGTTTGTTTTCTTTTTTTTTTTTTATTTTCTCCTAAGTTTTGTGTTCTAAGTTGATTTCTAGTGCTAAGAATCAAATTGGACACGGTAGATGCCTGCAGCTTTATCAAGCTTTTGAAGCCACAGTTATCTTTAAGAAAGGGACCTGGGGGTACTGGTGGACAGGCAGCTCAACGTGAGCGAACAGTGTGCTGCTGCGGCCAAGAAGGCCAACAGGATGCTGGGTTGCGTCAAAAAGGGCATCACTAGCAGAGATAAAGAAGTCATCATCCCTCTCTGCTCAGCGCTTGTCAGGCCACACCTGGAGTACTGTGTACAGTTCTGGTCCCTGCTGTAGAAAAAAGGATGTGGCCAGGCTGGAAGGGGTCCAGAGAAGGGCCACCAAGAAGACGAGGGGGAATGGATACAAGTTGCTCTTGGGGAGATTCCGACCGGACATGAGAGGGAAATTTTTCACAGAGAGAACAGTCAACCACTGGAATAATCTCCCCAGGGAAGTGGTTGACTCGGCCACATTGGACACTTTCAAGAGTTGGCTGGACAGGGTGCTGGGCCATCTTGTCTAGACTGTGCTCTTTCTAGAAAGGTTGGACTAGATGATCCCTGAGGTCCCTTCCAACCTGTGATTCTGTGAAATACTGTGGCTTAGCATTACACAGTGACTTAAATCATGCTAAAAGTGTAATTTATTCAAATGCTGAGAATCTACAGATGGTAAGGTACAACCAAGTCTTATGTTAGACATAATATTTCAGATTGATAATAGTAATTTAGGTGAATGCCAGTGGAAGTTTGAGTTCCTCAGGTTGTTCTATACTCTCATACTGTTTTTCCCGTCTGTCTAAAACTGAAACTCAGATTCACACGTTGCCGTTCCTTCAAATGTCTTTGATCAATAGAAGTTAACAGAAACACCAGTACCATGTTTGGTAGTATCAGGGGGTGTTGGGTGTAAATAGAAATGCCCAATTTTGCTGATCTTTCAGAAGGTTAAGTTAATGTATAAAAACAACACTTCATATAAGAGTATAATATTTTACAGTATGCAAGTGTAGCAATTGATACAGTATAATATTCTAAATTTATGTGATAAACGGCATCATGCTAAATGCTAAGCAGGGAGACTTTAATAGCAAATGAAACTTTAGAGTCATCTCATGCTGTTAACCAGCATATTTTGAGCATGCACGTACTGTTTTTATCTTCATACTTAATCTGATGTGAAGTGATGATGTGAAGTGGTTTAAAACGTTTGTGACTTTTGACATGTGGAGAATCTTACAAAGATGCCTTTCTTAAAACAGTGCAGGACTTAAGAATTGTAGATATCAATTAGTTTATGGTTACAAGTGTGCTAACAAGTGTAGTTTGCAAAATACTGTAAAAAAATAGCAGATTTGTATAGAAAAAGACATTTCAATTTTAATCTGAAGCACAGTAGTTTTGTTCATTTGTGCTTTGATTGTTAATGGAAAGCAAAGTATAAATTTCTGTGTTACAAAGGCAGTAAGTTCTGTGCTGCTGCTTGCTTCCAAAGCATTTTTTTCCACCCTGACTTGAAGTATTCTGGAAAGCTTTCAGGTAGCTTTTTTAGTGGGTGTATAAGAGTGGATGATACCATTTTCTTTTTTTATTTATATCTTTAAGAAAAAATAGATTAAGAACTTATAGTCGTTACAGTTTCATTCTTATAGCTATCTGGTGGCTAGCTCATAGTTGAGTATTGCTGTTTATGTGTTACTAAAGAGTTTAAGTTGTAGACATCTCATTTGGTTGTTACACCCAAGAGGACTTAACATTTAGTATCTTGTTATTCTTACCTTTTACTACGGGATTTTACTCTAATTAGTCTGATGATTTCTGTTTTAGGGAAAGTACCCTGTCTCTGGTTATATTATGAAGTAGAAGAGGAAGAAAAGGAAGGAAAGCATCAGGGAAAATGACACCAATGGAAATACTTCTAGTTAGAGATGGCATTACTAGTTACAAAAAAAAAGTTTGATAGTGTTAATCTGACAAGCTGCATACCACCAAAAGTGGGGTTTTAGTTTCTTCTTTTTCTTCCTAGTTTGTATGATTTTAGCCGCCTCTTCCTGTTGCATTTCTTTTTTTCTGGTTCATTCTGGTGTTTTGTAGACATTGCGAGCTGTTTCCACTCTAACCTGATGGAACAGTAATTTTTTGTAGACGTGGCTGAATTGGTATTGTGCCAGGTTAGTGAGCTAAACTCAGAGAGGGATCTGAAGAAAATGAGAGCTAGCCCACAGGAATCAGTGGGAGCTTCCATCTAGAAGGAGGTGGAACCAATACTGAAGGAGGGTATCCATCCTTTTATGGCAGTCTTTTTTTCCTTTTCCAGTTCTTTCTTCTTTGTCCTTTCCCTAGTCAAATAAAATGCAGATAATTTCCTGGCCTCTGGAAAAAAAATCTTCAGGAGGAAACTCAAGGAGATTGGGGGGTGTAAAATTTACCTGCTTGAAAAAGACAATGCCAAATGGTAGTCATGTTCCTCATTACTACAGGTTTTTTTTTTAATGCCTTCAAAAATCAAACATCTGCTACTAAATTGTTTTCACAGCTCCATTAGGAAAGAGATTCTGCTTCAGGCTGGTTTTATTTAAAGAGTTTTTCTCCTAAACTTGTGGCCTGCTCAATTATCAAATCAGGATTTGAAACAGCAAGGAAGAAGGTGGTCTTTGGGCTACTTGCTGCTCACAAGAGGCAAGCAGGTGATAAACCACCCATCTGTGGTTTCCACCACACTGATATGCACCCCACCAATGATTTTTCTGCCATTTAGCAGCTTGCTGCCAATGCTGCTGAAACACTGAATTGCCAGAAAGCTTTTTCTCTTCCACTGGACCTCCTCTCCTAGGGCCTCAAACTAGCACCGGTTGGTGAGAAACCTGTGAAAAAGCTCCAGGTGTGGGAAATAATTTTGTACAGAATGCCAGCACTCCTTACTTTTAGGCTGTCATTTCAACAAAACATGCAGCTGTTACTGCATAGGACTCCTGGAGCTTCTTTAACAACACGGAGTACAACAACTTCTAGTCTAGAGAACTTAGAGAAATTTGGCTGAAGAGCTGTCTAGAGAGCCAGACACAAGGGAGGGCAATTTAAGAAGTTGCTGAATCTTCTTTTTGCCATCCAGCATGTATTACTTCCTTTGTATAGGATTCTGGAGGAGGATAGTCTGGCTTATTTTATGCAGCTGCGAGAACAACTGAGAACAGACTTCCAGAAATTCTTGTGTGTAATGATAATTGTACCTGCACAGGCTGTTCACAATACCACTATGGCACAGAATCACAGAATGGTAGAGGTTGGAAGGGACCTCTGGAAATCATCTCACCCAACCCCCCTGCTTGAGCGTGTACACCCAGAGCAGGGGGCACAGGAATGCATCCAGGTGGAGTTTGAACGTCCCCAGGGAAGGAGACTCCACAACCTCCCTGGGCAGCCTGTGCCACTGCTCTGTCACCCTCACAGGAAAGAAGTTTTTTCTCATGTTTAAGTGGGACTTCCTGTGTTCCAACTTGTGCTCATTGCCCCTTGTCCTGTTGTTGGGCACCACTGAAGAGTCTGGCCCCATCCTCTTGACACCTGTCCTTCAGATATTTATAAGTATTGATAAGATCCCCCCTCAGTCTTCTCTTCAGGCTGAACAAACCCGGGTTCTTTAAGCTGTTGTTGTCTAAAACACTGGCCTCTGCATTAGTTTTTGTGTATTTTAATTGAAAAGAAAGGTATGATTTACTGCCTTAATTTGTTGTGTTCTGGAAGAGAGGTCTGTGATTGTTCTTGGAGTGGTTTTTCAAAAGAATGTGAGAGCTTTTGTGAGAAGCTGTAACGGGACAATAGACTTCTATAGCATTTGGATCACTTAAAAATTTTTATTTTTGTGGGAAAATTATTTGAACTATTTAACTCATGAGGTGAATCCAACTGAAAATGTCAGAGAAACAGTTGTCACTGTGAGGAAAATATAGATGAAAGACAGTGAAATGAACCACTTGTATTTGTATCAATATGGAATGTCTTTGAGAAACTGTTCATGAGCAAGAAGTAAACTGCATTATCTTTTTGACATTATGTGACTACTGTAGCTGCAAAATGACTCTCAGAAATATAATATGTATTTTTTATTATTATTTAAGCAGAAACATGATGTACCAAATAAGGTTCCTCACAGTTGCACCTAAACAGGAGGGAAGTGTTAAAGAAGAACCAATTTCAGAAATTCAAACCAGGCGGACCTGGCAGTTTGATTGGGCATTAAATAAATTGGATAACTCTGTCAGAAAAACTGGCCGCATACCTAAAGCCCTTCTACTAAAAATCTTCCATGAAGTATGCAAAACAGGTAAGTTGCTTCCAATTAAACAAAAGTTAAATTTAAAGCTGCAATATAATGATTCATCAAACCAAGAAAATTGAGAGTTCTGATTTATATTTTATCTTTGAGTGTTGTTTAGTCTGCTGCATATATTAACAGGCTTTAAATGCTTTAGAGATACTATTTTTCTTTGCACATGTTTACTTTCCTTTTTTTTTTTGTCTTTGGGAATTTGTAAGTCTTGTAAAAATTCAGTGTGCTTTTAAGATATCATATTGCCTGCTTATTGTGGATTTTTGATCTGATGATGTTACACCTTCCTCATATAATGGTACTGTGCACTCTGAACAGGAATCGTATCTGTCTGTTTACACAATATATTTTTAAAATGTCTGTAACAGACCATGCTGTCCTTCAGAGGTTATTTCAAAGTGGATATATATTCAAAGTGGATCTATACAGGGAAATGTAGAAATGATCCCCAAGTTTCCACATTCCCAGGTGGCTGTGGTTATTCAGGATAAGAAAGCTTTATCTTAAAGCAAAGATTTTTTTCTATATAAAAAATTCAGTCCTTTTATTAATAATGTTGAAAACTAATTTAGCAAAAATGTGGGAGGTTAGTAACTGTTGATTTCTTGAAGATTTGCCTGTGTTTTTATTGTTCTTCCATTTCTAATTACAACATGAAAAATGCGCAAAGATGCTTGCTGTAGAGCTGTTGTCCTGCATCTTTCCATGCTCATACTGCCCAACCTTTTCCTGTTTCTTTTGCCTTTGAAGATACTCAGTCACTAGTGTAATACGGGCATTGTGAAACTGGAGATGTGTTGGTGTTTTTATTGCATGAATTAATTGTATGCAGGGATAAAAGTTAGTCAAGTATGACTTATCTCACCACTCCACTATGTCTTCAGAAGGTCAAATTCCCATTTGCAATTTGTACCTGCCCTCCGTTGCTTATTTTTTCCCCCACTACTGCCTTTGTTTCTTCCCAGATAAGTTTACTCAGTATAAATAACTTATCTGCTGTAGATTGCACTCTTGAAACATAGTTTACAATAGCTACGTGGTATCCGAGATTTGCTGGTCCTTTTTGGTACCTGAAGATTTAATTCTGCATGGTATATAGCTTTCTGCTGTTGACTTTTTTTTACACTTCATTTTGCTGTTATTTTATAGCTGTGTCGCTGTTTCTACAGCTCTGTATAATTAAAAATGACACTTAGTGATCATCATCAGCTGATCTTTACAGTATGCTGCTTTCTAAATAAACTCTCCTTTTTATTAGAAATCGCTGGGTTTGCATATAAAGAAGTGATTGAAAAAAATGTTATGCCTCCAGCTTATTGGGTAATCTTTGATAGATTCTGCAGCTCTACCTTACTTTGCCTCAGGACTAGTAGTGAAGTCCAAGACAGACAGATGAGTTCATAGTTACTTTTTTGACCTTTTGGGACTACTGCAGAAGTTGAAGGCAGACATTCTTACAGTTCCCGTTGCTATTCTGTAGATGGGAATTATCTCATTTATTTTATATTGAGGACGGGCAGAAGTGGAAATGGGAATTTAAATGTGGAATGTCTCTGAATACCAGTTTTGGAATTGGTATTGTATTTTGCCATTTTAGAAAATTACCAGAAAGTTATGTCCCTGTTAGGCTGAAATGATCTATAGATCTTGGATTGGGAGATTTAAAGTAGTAGATCATCTGAATTTAGTATTTTGTGTTGTACTTCTTAAAATTTCTGCTCAGCTGAGCTCATTGTTGTACTAAATGGCATGTTTTATTGTGAATCTTTTTCATGACAGCACATAGTAGTGGCATTGTTTAATCATTTAGGTGTCCTGTTCAGTAAAAATAATCAATTCTGGAGAAGATTCTGTTTAGTACAAAATGCATATTTCAGTGGGTCAGTCTCAAATCTTTTTTCTAATATTAAATGCATAATTATAAAGAAATTTGTGATTGTGTTCCACTTGCAGGGTGTCCAGGGAGTAACCAGACCTTGCTGTTGTTGCGAAGTTGTGGTGCTCTTTTACCAGAGGTATTGTCACCTGAAAGAACAGAACTAGCCCATGTGATATGGGACAAGATGAAAGAACTGGGTAGGTTGGTTTTGTTAGTCCTTCTTGCAAGAACAGCTGTGTACTTTGTTACTTTCTTTGTAATAGAAGGCAATGTATTTTAATAGTGTTTAAGTGTTAGGTTGTAACAGCAAATACTCATCACCAAATAAATGCTAAGTTTTATTATTGTTCAGGTGAGAGACCTAGTTCTTATTCTGGGAGTTATACTGACATCTAGGGGTGTTAATAAGTCTGAAGAATTTCTTTTTTTTGTAAGATGCTTAAATTGGACAGATTGTATTTTACTTTTCTGTTAGATGTTACTTTGGTATCTGGTAGGCTGAGTATTTCTAGCACTACCAGCTAGGTCATCAGATGTTTTTTTCCTTTTAAGTTACTTATCTATAGATGTTACATAGGCGAACTGCTTCTTGATAGTAATGATGCTGAATCTGTAAAATAAATACAGCTGTAGAGACTGTGGAATAGCATGCATGTGAGCATTGATGTTACTGTGCTCTTGTTATGTTTTAGGCTTTTATAAACATATGTGCTGTTAAATAGATGTCTGATATTTCAAAGGTGGATAAAAGGAAGCAGTCTGATTATACATAAAGTTCATACAGACTAAAATGAATATGAAATTTATTACCTGAGAAATCTATAAAATCATGTTGAATTTAGAGACTACATTCAGTGACTGTGGTTGAAATATTTCCTTAGGTGCTGTCTATGATACAAGCCATTATAATGCTTTACTTAAAGTCTACCTTCAGAACGAGCACAAATTTTCACCAACAGAATTCTTGGCCAGAATGGAGGAAGCTAATGTGCAGCCCAATCGAGTAGGTACCCTTTTATGATATCTTCATCTTAATAGTAGTATCCGTGCATTGGATGGAACTCATTGACTTCCCCTTTTTGTTTTCTGTAGGTTACATACCAAAGGTTGATTGCCGCTTATTGCGATGAGGGTGACATTGAAGGAGCGAGGTACTCTTTTGCATTTTTGTTTGAAGGGATTTCCGCAAAATCTGTTTTTCATATTCTCTACCATTCATGCTAAAACTCATTTCAGTGTAATTCTTATAAATTGAGCAAAGTAAAGAGGTGCTTTAAATATATTTTAACCATGCACTGAAGAACAATTTCTTAGAGACAGCTGGAACCCTATACAAGCAAAATAAAAGTAAGTGATAGGCCAGGGTGTTAAAATCAAATTATATTCAGGTTGCTCAGAAAATAACTTGTTTTGTTATTCCTAAAGCCAGCATGGAAAAGTATGAGGTTATGAAGGCTTACTGCCCATGTAAGAAAATGGCTCCTGGGAAAGGCATTTGAGAACAAAGTGGGCTAAGGAGCAAATAGTAGTAATTCTGGATTTTGTTCTTGTTGTTCTGCAGGGGTTGCTGGATATCTGACATGTTAAACTTAGCAAGGTTAAGTTGCAACAGTGTGATTGATGGGCATGAGGAATAAGTAAAAGGAAGATAAAAATCAGCCCCACCCTGTGCCTGCATTTTCAAAGTGACAAATCCAACTGACCTGAAAAAATGAAAATGACCAAATTATGAGCATCCCTAAATGTAATTGCTCAGTGAGATCAGGATTTAGTTTTGTTTGACGATACAGTACTTGTCCAGCAGAGCAGCAATAGCTCAGTAGTTTATCTTTTCAAAGGAAAAAGTATCTAATTATTCGTTGCCTTGTATTTTGCAGTAAGATTCTTGGATTTATGAAGAGCAAAGACCTCCCAATCACTGAGGCAGTATTCAGTAGCCTTGTGAAAGGTCATGCAAGATCAGGGTAATGTTTAATGTTTTTCTTTTGTTTTCTTTTAGTTTTACTACAATATAGTGATACTGTACAGAAAAATTACATGCTGCAGAACAGTGTCATGTTTTTGAATAATGTATAGAAGAGTGTCTTTATACATTTTTGAAGCAAAATGGCTATTTAACAAAGGAAGTAGATTTTTCTTGTGTCTGAGAATCTTGGCTTTCAAGATAAATTACTGTACATTTGTACTGTTTGATAAAGAAATTTGCTGCACTTAGTCTTCAACTTTAACAGTTGAAAAAGTTCAAAACTACTTTAAGTAATAAAATGATTAAAAGGTTTGCACTTCAGGCTTTCAGGATTTGCTTAGCTAAAATAAGTTTCTCTATGCTTGTTGTAGTCTTTGTGTCCAATTCTAATTAATTTAATAAGGAAGTGTGGAAGTCATAATAAATATTATGATTAAATCTACTGAGGATCTTTCTTTTGAATTCTTTTAGAGATATGAAGAGTGCAGAAAATATCCTTTCAGTGATGAGGATGGCCGGTGTTGAACCAGGTCCAGACACCTATTTATCACTGCTGAATGTGTATGCTGAAAAGGGTGATGCTGATAGCATCGAAAAGGTATTGCAAGTTTGAGTTTAAATACAACTTGTTTGACCTTCTGTTCAATTTAACTTAGAATGCTTTCTGTCCATGCAGTAGGAATAATAAATGAATTTTGTAACTTTCTTCCTCCTTGTCTGCAGCAATTAATTTTTTTTAATCGAAAGCAGTCTCCTACTTTATGAAAAATAATCTTTCGAGAGTTGCTTTTCACTCTGAGAAGGTATGTTTGCCTGTTAGTGATTTAACAATGCAGGATTTTTTTTAACAAGAAAAATAATGCACATGAGATATTTATATATTCGTTCATAAAAAATAAATAAAAAGTAAACCTTGATTATCCTGTTCCCATTGAGTCATTCTTTGGCTCCCCTTGAAGCCACAGAATCTTTCCAGTAAAACTGAAATTTTTTTTTTTTGAGAGCTCCAACCAACAATTTAGGTATTCATGAAGTGTGGATAAGATAATGCTGCTTTACAGCCCTTTGTGTAGCTGATTCTTTTCAGGTACTCTTTTATTTTTTTTCTTTTAAAATCAAGTATTCAAAAAGGAAAGAGAAAAGAAAATTGGTTTGAGTTTAATAAGTAGTATCAGATGGAGAGGACCAAATCAAGGAAGAGGATGTGGGAAACATAATATTGTTCTGTGACTTACAAATTAAACAAATCTTCATCAACCAACCTTCTTCAAACACTAACAAAAAGTTTGATTAATCATTCCCTCCTTTTCAAAGTAATTTAGCTTGAAAATCATCTTACCATGGGAATACCTCTAGTGTTTTCATATATCATTAGGTATTAGAGAGAAACAATTATATCCCTTTTTGTCTGTTCCTTTTTCTTTTTACAGTCTAAAGGTGTTTGAGATCCTCTGTTTAGATCTTGGGTATTCTCTCTACCACACTCCACGTATCTAAACCTATGTTTCTAAAAAACAGCGAGGGGAACCAACCCAGCTTTTTAGAATTTTTTTTTTTTTTAATTTATCCTGTTTTGAGTCACTTTGGAGTTTGTTAAATTTATTCTGGTTTACAGACTTTAGAAGAGGTTGAGAAGACTGAAGGATACCTTATGGATAGGATTTTGATGCAGGTGATTTTTAGCCTTGCCAAGGCCGGATATCCTCAGCACATAGAAAAAATTAAAGAGCGCATAAGATTTGAAAAGGAATTAATTCCAGGTATGTCCTTGGTTACTACAGCAGTGTTTTGGTACTCAGGGTAGAGAGGGAAAGCATTCCTTCCCCCTGCATCTTCTTCCCCCCCCCCAAATGTTACCAAAAATAGGTACTTTTGTACTTTTCTCTTGAATACTTAGGGAGGTTAATATCTTTGCGTCAGTTTATGGATTCATTTATGCTGCTTTAGATAACGTTTATAAATATTTTTTTTGTATGTAAATGATTAAAATAGGTTTATATTTAATCTATTAATTTTTTTAACTTCTAAAATTCATTAGGATTTTATAGGAAAGCAGTAAGTGTGGAGCCCTGTCTTCAGTCAGCACTATTGTAATGCCTGTTGTGACAGCTGTTTGTGAATATCATAAAAAGGGAGACTAAACACTGAATATATATATTTTTTTTTAATCTACAGTTGAAGTAACTTTTGGATCCTGGAATGTGTAATCTGATTGATAACTGTTAATTATACTTCATCCATTTTTTCTTTTTTGACATGTCTCTAAATGCATTTCTCTTATTTAGTATCCTTCTGTCTTGCTGCAGTGGTGATGCTTCTGTAATTTTTTGGCATGGTCTTCTAATAGGAAAAGTGAATTTCATTGATAAAAATAAATCTGAAAAAGGTAGCCCCAAATTTGATTGGTTTATCATGTTTAAAACTATGCGAATGATACTTGTAAAACATTTACTTTCCTAGCTTTTACTCATTTTAGTAGTTTAATGTGAAAATAATTATATGCACTTTTTTAATTTTGCTCTTCTCTGTTTTTTCCATTGCTAGATGCAATGAACCTGTGTTTGACACTGATAACTCATGGCTTCGAAGATATAAGTTTCCATATTTTGAAGTCTCTTAACCATTTATCACGTGATAATGTGGACCAGGGTAGCTTCTTCTTACAACATTGTGTAAATAGAGATATGGTATGCAGAATAGTAATACTTTTTTTTCTTAATATACTAATAACAGCATATTTATTGAGCGTAATGCAGCTGTGAAGGTGGAAAACTGGTAGCTTTTTGCACAGTTCTTAAAGAATAAAAGAAGGATTTTAGTATTTAATATAATTTTGCATAGTAAATTGAAATTCACAAAGGAATCGTGTTTGGCATATGTAACATCCATTTCCTAAACATTAGAAGAATCTGACATTCTTAACAATTTGAGAAATTGAAAAATATGTTAATTTATTAAATTCTTTGCAGCCTGTGAATAAGCTGAAGCAATTTTGTAGTGAGTTAAAAGAAGCAAAAATGCACTCGGCACCATTACAGTTTGTTTTGCGTTGCGCTTTGGAGACCAACAGATCAGGTACTCTGCTGACTTAGTTATTTTACATATGCTTATTTATTTATATACTTGGTCACTGTTTAATTATCTTTTGAATGTTTTCAGCCTTGGCCATTGATGTGATGAAGATAATGAAAGAGGAAGGCTTACCGCTGAGACCTCACTATTCCTGGCCATTGCTAGTTGGGTTCCAGAAAGAGAAGAATCTTAAAGGTCAGTTATCTGATGAATGCTCCTCTAGCTTTATTGCAATCCTAGTGCACAAATCTTTATTAAAACGTTCCTGTGAGATTCAGCGGACTCTTGAAAGTAAACAGAGACACTGCTGCATGTCTTCCTTTGTCGCAAACAATTTTTGCTTCAGAAAGACTTTTTTTAAAACCTCCTTTCTTACTTAATCATGGTGCAGGTCTACAAATGTGACAGAGTGTTTAATTATCTTTTTAACTCTTCACATTCATTCTGCCTTCCACTGGTTCTTTTTGCTGCTCATTACCTTTTACAGAGTTTGCTCTCGAAGAAACTGAAAGCTGAGAGAAGAATTTAGAAGTAAGGTTATGTTATAATAGCTCTCTTGGACTGCAAACCCAATCCTTTTTTCAAGGCAACTTATTATGTAGCTGATAAGCCAAACGTGAGTTTTGTTACAATATTAAAAACTGCAGGAGAACTTACATTGCTGAATGTGTGAGCCTGACCTGACAGCATACTGATTGAAGGACAGAAATGCTCAATCTTTGGGATTCTTAAGTAGGTTTAAGCATTTAGCATACTTTCCCCTGTTACACATGGGGATGTCTACAGGATATGAATAAGAATTGAACAAATATTAAATTTTAGAGTACAGTATCTAATTCTTTGGTTTGCGTTATTGGTAATTCAGAAAGAATGGTATTGTAAAAAGATGCTTTTAACAGAAGTACTTCCCCCTTGGGGAAACAAAAAACTGTCTTTTTCATCTTATCTCACAGTATAATGTGCTTTAGAATGAGATGCAGAGTTGTTAGTGTGACACTGGGTGACAAACAAAATGCACAAACAAAAAAAAAGTGCTTTTAGCAGACTCTTCATATCGCAATTTTATCTTAAATATACAGTCACATTCCAGTTTGGAAGAAATGCTGAAACAAGTATTCCCTAATTGTTTCTGGCTATAAAAATGTCTCAAGTCTTTTTGAAAAAGCCTTTGTGAAAACAATATTCAGTTTTTATTAACTCCTTAGGCTCTGTTTCTGCTAGACAACTTCCCAAGTTTATCTTCTCCCAGGTTTTCAAATGCTTGAAAGTTCTATGATATTTTAAGTCTCTCAACGTTGTTTTAGTTGGGTCCTTTGTGACTTACTTGAAGTATAATGTTGCCAAAAATAAGTAAATTGAAATCAGTGTCATACTTCTGTGTGGGTGCTGCCTACTGAAAAAACATGCTTTCTGTTTCTCCATGGCAAATTTCACCTCACTAACACAACTACAAGATATGTCAGAAGTATATTTAGATTTAGTCTTAGCTCCCAAAACTGAAGCAATATCTGACCGTTGAGAGAAACTTCAGTTTTCATACCTCCTTTGGTCTTTGGCAAGATCAGAAGATGCCTTAATTTGGAACCCTACTCTAGAAATTAACTATGCTTTGGCTAGTGGTTCCTGCTGGAAGTCATGCAAGCAAATTGAGAAGAAAACTGATGAAGGAACCCCCGATTTTTGCCATTTTTCTAGAGAGCCTTTCTTTTTCTGTCTACAAAGGCATTGGATATGTAAACTTCTGCGTGGCTGTATCATAGTACCATGGATTTGTAAACACCTGGTACTTAGTCTCAGAGTTTGAAGTGTCAAGTTGGAATGTTACTGCTGTGCATACCTACAAAAGTCAGTGGTTTTGCAATTCTTAAAATATATAAGATATCTAAGCAATTTCTTCTGCAGCGAAGAATCAGTGGAATTTTTCTTGCTGCAGTAAAACAAGTTGTCTCATTCTTTCCCGTGTGTAAGCTCACATTCAGTTTTGAAATTTAATAAAAAAACAATGAGTAAATGAGATCCACTGTCTAAAAATACAACCAATAAGCTTGAAGGAAAGTAAATGGGGGGTTGGGGAGGGGAAGCCACCAAACCTGAAATTGTTTCATAGAAATAATAGAGCAAAAAATAATGCTGCAGTGAGATCCTAAAGGTGACAGCAGATAGTAAATGAACAGCATGGTGCTTTCTAACAGCAAAAAATAAGAGCTGTGTGAATAAAAGTATAGATAGACACTGTATTACATCTCATACAAAAAAATGAGGTAATAATTCTTTTCTCTACAAAGTAGTAACGCCTGGTCTGATTTGCATTTCTGTATAGGTATGGCTGAAAATGGAAAAGAACTTTGAGGCAAAACTATTGAAAATCTCATAGGATGTAGACAGTGGACTAAATATTCATTAAGAACACAGAATATAGGCAACAACCTGCCTAGAACTGCAGGGTACAAATGTCTGAATCAGTCTGTATGATGTGACCCAGATGATTATTTAACTAGTAGCAGTGTTTAATTATACGTTTATCTAGTTTTTATTATAACAAAAGCTGACACTGGATATCAAAGGAAACCCCTGAACTTCCATATTATGGAACTGAGTTTGAAAGAAAAGTAGCAGTGAAGTGGTGGCTAAGAGGAGTGCAACTAAGCAAGGCCATTTTTAAATATACTGGAGAGAACTTAACCACCCTGGAAAAGTAAACAGCTCTTTTGAGTCATTTTACACAGGCAGATAATTTCAGATGGGGCATTCTTGCTTTTATGTGCATCTGTTATATAAGTTGATAATTACTTATTTCCATAGTGGTTATCTAAGTAAATACTGTTAGGCTTTTAGGAATGGAAAGTGCTTGCAGAGTTTAAAAGATCAACACGTGGTGGATCTGAAACAGTTATTGGCACTGAGATTCTTGTATCAGATTACACACTTTTGGTGTACAAGAGGGCCTAGTACAAATAAGCAGAAATGGTTGACTTGTTACTGAATATTTTATAGCTCTCCTTCATATTTGTGTAATCGTTATTTTTAAAGAGAGTTTTAAAAAGTCAGTTGTGTATTTAACTTTTTGTTTTCTATTAAACTGTTGTTATATGCACATAGCATGTTTAATGAATGGTAGTTCAATTTGTACTTTGGGAAATCAGGAAATAAAAGTCTGAGTCCAGAGAGGAATATGGGTGGTGATTTCACAAAGTAACTGCTTGAAATCTTGTTTTGTAGGCAGACTTTCCTGGCAAAGAACTTTCTGAGTGCATCTGAAATAAACAGCACAGCAAAAATATGTTAAATATGATGATGTTTTCTGGAATGTGACCTCACTTTTTCAACTGGAGTTTTATTTTTTTGTGTCCTTAGAAGACTGCTTAAAGCCCAATTTTAGTGCCCTTCTACACGTAGAACTGTACATAACTGCCTTAGAAATCCCCCCTGTTCTGATGAGACTGCTTTAGGAAGAAGGCAGAACTCACTGGAAGAAATTTAGGAAATGAAAGCTGGACCGAAATGCAGGTCTCACTTTTCACTCCTTGAAAATCAGCAAGTTGCTCTGCTCTACCACAGAACTATTATGACCATCTTGTAATTAATCTCTTCTGTATTTTTTCTTGGATATACTGAGTTGAGGCTGGAATCTGTTCTGTTGGGATGTTCGAGTACTGTTTCCAGTATTGACAAAAAGGAGAACAGAAGTTTAGCTGTGTTTTGTTCCCTAATTCTGTCCTCTTTCCACTCACTCAATTATTTGATTTCAGATACTCAGCTCCTGCAGTCCTTACATACCTCAGCCCAAGATCACAAAACCCTGTTCTTGATCAAGCAGGGAGATGGCTGAAAGACTTCACTGTGCGTTTTAGTCATACTCAGTCTTCTGGATCAGTGGTCTCCAAAGTGGGGTGGGCAAGGCAGTCCTTTGGGGTGTGAGTGGGCAGTTAGTAAATAATGATTTCATCCTTTTTTACTTTCTATTTTTGTGTATGTTTTATAAGGTGCATAATATATCACTACAGTAGTACATGTATATAATTTCTAAATAAATATACATATATTGGGGGTGTGTTCTCCCAAGATTGGGAGGCCAGTGCTCTAGATAAACATGACAGCACTTCTGTGTCTCTCTCTTAGTCTGCTCTTCGATTTGAGGAGAGAGATGATGTTAGTGTAGCCTCCAATAAAAGGAGCAAAGAATTTCTAAAAGTACACATGCACAATGCTTAAATCCTATTTCATGCGTATCTTTGACAATTTTATAGTATTACGATTGAAGTGGGAATGTTTCATTGCTTTGTATTGTGAAAGATATTTATGTGATAATAAAGTAGTTCTGCTCTCAGTGAGGTAGAAAATGTATGCAAAATTGTGGGATTCTGTGTTGGTTTTCATTAATCTTTTATTCCCCCCAAAAAAGTTGTACATTAGCCATCTTAGAAATGAAGAAATGTGTGGCAGCATTTTTAAGTTTGAGATTGATTTGGCTATGTGCAATATTGTTACTCGTACTCCTCCTGAATCTGCATCTCACTGTTGAGCTGGTGTTCTAATCTTTATATGTGCCCTTTCCTACTCAGGAACTGTACCCTATTAATCTCCTGAGATTACACTTTATTCACTATGGTATCTAGTTGTTGGTCTTCAAACTGCTTTCTAGAGATACAGATACAGTTATTTTTAAAAAAAGTTTCACCATAAGAGGACTTAATGTATTTTCTGGGAAGTTGAAAGCATGAAATAGAAACTATCTGTCAAAATTTGAAAGGTATCAAGAAAGACTTACTGTAATTAATTCTTTATTCATATTTTTGCAGATTCTGAGCCAAAAATCAGTGTTTTCTTTAAGGCAAACTCAAACAGATGATGCGACTTTAATCTAGTGTGACTTTCCTGCATGTATTTTCAAGTGCTCAAAGGGAATTCACATTTGATTATTTGCACCATAGTGCACTGCATAAAATATTCATGGAAGTGTCACTTTTCCATAGGTGGCACTCCAGGGCAAAGGCAGGGACTTTGGGAAACTTTACATTTTTAAAGTAATAAGTATGAAATGCAAGTTGAAAAAAACATATGCTGTTTGGTACTGGTGTCCTGTAGCAACTGACAAATCATTTTTAGACCAGCAAAAAATGATAATGCCTGTATCGGTTTTGACAGGGGTTCAGAGTTTGCTAGCTAGGGTTACTGTGAGAAGTTTCTGCACATTGAAAGAGTGTGCACAGTTAAAAAGCATGACATATACTCTACACTGTAATTGCTGAACTACTAAGATTTGATATCTGTTGCCTTCAAATGCATCTCTACATTCTACTTGGGTGGATCGATCTGAACCCTGTAAAAGGTTATAACATAGCTTCACTGGGGCTTGGGAGACTCTAGCTCTTCTCTGAACTTCCCATTTGAAGCTGATTACGTTGATAGAGAAGTCACATTTTTGTAAGCAAATAGGTTGATTAGTTTTAAACAAATCTAGAGACAAATCTTGAAAGCTTGCCTTGCTGATCAGGGTTGGATACTGGGAACAAAGCTAAGAATGTATTATGTATTAAAGAATGCATTTGTATCTTGAATTTTATTATATACCTTACACCAAATTTCAGATTTGATTTTTATGCACAATAATATGGACATTTTGATATAGGGATCTAAAAGATGTTTTGCAAATGTAAGAGTAACTGTCATATATTCACTCTATTGGAAGATAACTTCGTATATAGCAACTTCCAAACTAGCCAAGAGTTTGATGTTTTTGATAGTACAGCACAGAATAGGAAATTTAGTAAATTTATATTAAATTTCACAATTAAGACCTTTATTAACACCTAAAATAAAAATGCAGGATTTTGCATGGCAATTTCAAGGAGGGAAATGGAGGAGACAAGTTCTTTTTTTGAAAAGGAACTTATTTTTAAATGTTGAATCTCAGGTTTTAATTTCTATTAAATGCTTAGCCTTAACAATTTTGTTTTGATGTAGGTATCTTTGAGGTCCTTAAAGTGATGCACGAGTTGGGAGTGGAACTTGATGCAGAAACATACACAGACTATGTTTTTAAAAATTTTGCTGATAGTGAAACTGCCTGTGCAGAGCTGAAGGTGAGTTTACATTTAGATTTCATAAAAATTACTATTGCGTTGCTTGTTTTTGTGTTCTCTATGAAGGCTTTAGATCCCAGCAGTGCTCTAAACATGAACTTTGGTATCTTGAAGCCTGGTCAGAATATTTAGGTTACTTTAGAAACAGTTGTTGCACTGATGGTTTGTTTACCCTGTCGTTTTCCTGCTGCTTTTCTTTATCCTTTTCAGAGCTAACCAAAATATTTTGCTCAAGACTTAGCTTTCTGTTTCCTGAAGTGGAAAACTAAGTAAATGAATGATGTCCTCCTCTGCTGGGGTTTAGAAGTATTACAATTATTTCAGTGAGGTGTTTGGTGTGGTTTTTTTTGTTTGTTTGTTTGTGTTTTTTTTTTTTTGTTTTGTTTTTTTTAACTTTCTAAGGAATTCAGAATTGGAGACTAAGTTTAACTGTCCCCCCTTTCTGCCTTTGGTACTTTTGTTTCTTGCAATCGATTTCAATACAAAAGGTGGATAATTTTTGGTCAGTAGTAACTTATCTGACTAGCCATGTAGGATTCTGTAGAGCACCTTTATGTTCTCAGCAGCTATCCATACAAGGATGCCAATATCCTTTGGGAAGGAATTGTTTAAAAATACAAAGTATCAGAAGGTCTTCTCTGTGTGTACTTCCAATGATTGATTGTTTTATCTCTAGAAAAATGACTGCCTCTTTGAAACTGTTGGACTCTCTATAGCCGAACTAAGATATGAAGCAGCACATGGAAGACTGAACAATGTTCTTTCTCTATGTAAGTATTTTTCATGTTACGTGTTCACTGGCAGTAGTGTTGATTGGTCGTAGGCTGAGGTTCCCATTTATTAATGTATGAAGTTTAAAAATATGTGGGAAACTTGAGCAAAGCTTTTATAATGTGATGTTCTCTGCGATGAGATGTCAGACTGTTTGAAACTACCAAATCTGGGCAGCATATCATGGTTAAATAATTTTTTTTATATTGAACCTGGCCATAAGATTCACATGTAAGATATTTACAGATCACATCTTTGCTGTGATTGTGATAGCATTATGATCCTCTTGTACTTACAGGGTTTAAGGAAACAATTTGCCTTGTACCACAATGACTGTTAAGTTGTTAGTGCGGGGATTGTTCTTGTTTGCAGCGTCAATTATGACAGTATGCTAGTCTAACAATATGGCTCTGAAGTACTACAGAATTAATAATTTAAAGAACCAGCTTTAAAGAACTGATCGGCACTGATGTTAACCTGAGGGTGCTCTGCTGATCTGCTGGTCATGGAATTTATGTGTATAAATTTGATGGGTTAATTAGGTGATGAAGTTGTAACAGCATGAATTAATCACTTTTTAAAGAGTCTTCTCCAAAGACTGTTCTGATGCTCAGTGCTTACAAAAGTTAACATACGTCATTGACTGAATGTATGGTATGGGATGATTTCCTTGGTTAAGTAGGAATACATGTTTCTCTTCAAAATTTAAAACAAATAGAGTTTTTATTTGCCTTGAATACTGAGACAATAATAAAACACCTAAATTTGGACTAAATCTGATACAGAAAGATCTTTATTTTTAAACAGTTTTGTGTGTCCAAGGTTCAGGGAAAAGCTTAAGCAGTCTCTTGCTGCAATTGTCATTAACTGTTTTATTTAACAAATATAGATATATGTAGCCTATACACTGTGACCCAGGGAAGCTATTGTGTTGAAAATAAGAAAGTTGAGTAGTTACTGATCAGTAATTTAATTTTTTTATTGGAGATATATCAATTAGTGAATCTTTAAGAGTCACCTTACATTATGCCCTTATTTTTTTTGTTCTTATTACAAAAAAACCCACACCATTAACCATGAAAAACAAAGTACCTAAAATAACTTCGAAATTTTTTTGAAAGGGTGAATAGTTCTTAAGAGCAATGACATTTCTTCTGGAAAGTGAAATACGTTTGGTTTTGGTTTTTTTCTCCTTTCCCTACATGAAAAAGTCGACCTATCCCAGCACACTAATTTTGGTTAACTGAAATAGTCAGGCTTTAATGTGTTACAGGGCACAAATATGCATGTGTCTGGTATGTGTTAAATGTGTATGGTATCAAAAGTATGAGACAGGCACATGTAGTAGGCTGCATTCTATCTTACTGTCATGAAACTAGTCTCACATAGTGTATTATTTAGCTGTTGTCTGTGTGTTGAATTTAAATCTTGTAGTGGTATTTCTGTTTACAAAGAGTAGGGTTAATAATTCATTGAGACATAAAAAATTTCTTTTGAACTTGAGCTTTAAAGGAAGGTACTCCCTTAAATAGTTTACCACGCTGAAATGAATGCTAGTAAATCTAATTAGCACCTATGTAATGATAAGGCGCAGATATTAAACAGCTGATTTTTTTTTTACTTGGCTCCTTTTGCAGTATTACAAAGAGAAAAATAGATGCAGTATGGAAAATAGTTCAAGATTGTTTCATCAGTGTAGTCAGGGGAGGCAAAGGTTGGTTATTAATGCTGTTTTCTATCTAGGTGTATTGATTCAGCTTCTCATACCTTATAATGTATAGATTTCTGCTGCTGACAAGATGAAAACTATGAAGCATCAGCTGAGGAATCTGGGCACATAAGGCTGTGTACATGAGAGCCGCTTTTTCCCTTTATCATGCCGTTCCATTCCACTTCATTGTCAGCCTCTTGATTTTCTCAGACTTGTTTGTTGCTAAGGAAACCAGGTTGCCGATTGTCAGCAGCAGCTGAGCATACTAAGATGCTTTTCTGCTCGTCTTTTTATGAGCAAAAAGTTTAATACACCACTGGAGGAGGATTTGTATTGAGGGTTTCTTGAAACTGACTTTATCTGAGATTTTTCTGACTAAAATGAACGTTCCAGCATTTAAAACTTCTACTTTTCTAAATGCCTGGAGTTAGACTAAGGACTGGTTTTATAATGTTGTTCCTGCCTTTTATTTCCCAGGTTCCTATAGAGCTGGTGTTTTTATTTCAGTTCTCTTCTGCTTTATACCATATTGCAGCCCTTTCTGAAAGGGCCTAGTGCATTCAGGTTTTTACAGGGGTTAATTCTATTGTGGTAGCGCAGTCAGATGATGATAACTTCATACCGGACTTAAATGCATCTACTTCTGTATTTTATTTCTTTGCTGGACTGTGGTGCTGGAATGAGACACAGCAATTCTAGAGGAAGAAGGTAGAATGATTTAGAATATTTAGCCAAGAAATGATGTAAAGATGATGGCATAGGGCATAACTCTTAAGGACCTCTCAGGGATGTTAAGTAATTTTCCAGTTTGCTTTGTGTTCAACCAATATTCTAAATATCAACACTTAGAACTGTGCGTCTTTCTCTTTTTTCCACTTATGCTTACCTTAATTCGATGGATAGCACTTTAGATGGAACTACTTCTTTCTTGTCAGGCAATTTACACCAGCAGAACCAAACACCTATGGAAGTGGTCTGGTTTTGGGGTTTTTTTTGTTTTGTTTTGTTTTGTTTTTTTTTTTTTAATTAAAAAAGAAAGTAGGGGACAAAATTTTAAAGCCTATTTTAAGACAGTGTTCAGTCTGAAACAATTAGCAAACTGTTTGCCTGTGATGGATCTTTTTTTCTTCCGGTGCTAATATCTCAGGTTTGCTTGACTAGGATTTTTTTTTGTTTTGTTTTGCTTTATGAAACATAATATTGTCTTTGGTCTTGTACTTTTTTTACAGATAAGGCGCTTACTTCTATTACTAATTTGTATAAAAGACTGGTGTATTAAGTATTGACATTAAAGGCAATGAAGAAGGAAAAGTCTTTCTTTTAGAATATTTGATCCCTTTTGAAATGGAGTAGATTTTGCCTTGATAAAATGAGGACTGTTTCAAATACCGTGATATTTGAAATTTTGATTTACAAAAGTTTGTCAGCATTTACATAAACTAATGAAATAGTTCTTCTAATGACACCTGGTTTACATGACCTACTGACTTGTTTGCAGTTCAGGGATTTTTTTACAGTGACTATTTAGAAATATTTCTTTCATTTACAGTGTCTTCAGCAAGCACACCTCCTATTGATATTCGTCAGTTTAGAAACAGCCTCATTTTGGGTTTTAAAAGGTAAGGTTGCTACATGAATACCTTTCTCCCCGCCACCCACCAGCAAAGTTCCCTTTCTTTTTTGCCTTGAGCACAAGTTTGGGCAGTCTTCCCTCCCCCCTGCCATATTTGAAAATTTAAAAGTACGGTTCCAGCTGTAGCAGATCTGAGGGTTGTCTTTGTTCCCCTCTGCTCTCCCTGGTTTCCTTGCCTCTGCTATATATAATCATAACTTTTAAGTACTACGTATAGTAGATTAAAAAGAACTCCATTTATCTTGTTTGTTCGCTGGTATTTAACAGTATATAAAATTCTCAGGATAGCAAACATTTGGGGTTTTATCTTTAATCACTTTTTTTGTTTATAAACTGCTATGGTAATGTAAGATTTCCCTAGAGTAGTAAATTGGTGCTTAATGAAGATGAAATACCAGTAGGAGCCAGGCATATTCTACTACATCTGATAGTTTTCTGTTCTCTCTGGGTTAATAAAACTCCCAAATGCTCACATTTAACACCTAGTATTGTGCTACATTGCCATGTCTTTATATTCACAGCCATATGGTCCTGTTTTGGAAAGAGGCTTCCTTGCTAACTTGCAGGGTTGTCTTAAGTTTATGCAAGTGTATGTGAGTTAACAAGCACTTTTATCATTCACTGTTTGATCCAGTCAAACATTTAGGACTGTGAATGAGGTTTGGTTTGTTGTTTTTTTTTTTTTTCAGCATACCTATGTCACTGGGAACCAGAGAGGTTACTTAATATTACTTGGGACCAGAGTCTGAAGGCTGATTTTGCTGACAAAGTTATTTCCTAAAATTTTGTAATGGCTGTGAGATATAACTGTGTTTAGGCTGGGTATTAGTAAAACATGCCAGGTGAATATGACCAAATAATTTCCTAGTAAACTCCAAATTCTATCTAGCTGATACTGCTCTACCATGGGAAAAGGAGGAGAAAAAGCAAACCAGTGTTCAAATTGCATTTGGTAACTAGGCACTAGCTGACCTTGACATCCAAGGGGTAAGAGAAGTAATGGTTCAGACTCAATAGGGGTATTTTTCTGTTCCTTTTAGTAGTCAGCCCCGGAATTATTTGTTTCAGATGTATTAATTAAAGTAACAGTTTTTTGAAATACATTTTCTCTCTGTAAGCATAAATATTCAATTGAAGTAGGGCTTCTACTAGAAAGGAAGTCACACCAATGTTTACTACAGATAACCAATGCTAGCATGAAATACCCCTACCGCTGGAGAGCTGTGCAGGTGTTCAGAATGGGATTTAAAAGTATCTTTAAAATGTTATCAACTTGTATTGTGTAAACTAGCTGCTGAAGAATCATACTCTCCCCAAGTGAACCAGTTCCTCTCCTCAGTGGTGGAACAATTACTACTGTTGTTATTTCAGTAGTTATTGGACATTTGGGCTAAAACTTCGGAATTGTGAGGGAAATTAAGGTTTGGGGGTTGTGCTGTACTTTTTTGTTTGGTGGGGATTTTGTGTGTTTTGGGGGGTGGGGTGGGTTTTTTTGTTTGTTTGTGGTTGGTTGGTTTGTTTGCTTGTTTTTAAATTTCGGCTTAGTGTTTTCCCCTTCTCCTGGCCACTTTTAAGTGTGGCATAAGGTTTTTTTCTATTTCTTAATCTTAAGTGCTCTCGTTTGCCTCTTGCTACCTGGCTTCAGAAGCTATGTACAGGGTTGGCTCTGCCCAAATTTCATGTTTATATTGTTTCTGAAAGCACGCCAATTCATGTTTCCTTTTCTATTTTAAACTTAACAGCTAGAACAGCCTGAAAATGAAGCTTGAGGGTATGATAGGATAGAAGAAAAGAATATTTGTACCTTTTGTAAAGACCGTAGCAAAATTTTATGACTAAATGCAGGTCTCAAATGAGTGGAGTTTAGGACTGGCATACAAAAGTACAGGGTATGGACACCAGGGACACAGGAACAATGTCTGTGGCAGACTATTTTATAGATTTCTGTTGAAGCTGCTTTTCTCTAGTAACTGCTTCAAAGTATTCCCATTCTATCTACCTGATGTACCATTACTATTTTAGAGTCAAGTACTTTAGGAAATTGATGCATTTGATATCTGCAGTTCATTGTCATGCTGTCAGTGGTGGAGTGAGCTCACCCAAGAAAGCTTAACTAACCTCATAGATAGAATTTATTCCACACACCCCCCCCACCCCCTACCCCCCCCGTGTGGACCTGCGTTTGACTCGTTTACAAATACAAGTGGCAGTTGTACAATAAGAAAAAAATGTTTCATAGGCGCAAACCTCCTAAATAAAATCCTAAACTTCTATGAATGCTTTCAAATTTCTATGCAGCTATTCAGACTGAGATCTTATAATTCTCATAGAGGAAAGTAGGAAGATAAAATAAGGTCATAAGACTTTGTTTTCATAGCCTCGCCTAGGTTAATGCTGCTTTATAGTTGTTGAAAAGTTATAGCTTCTAGGCAAAATTTTGATGTTCTGCAAATTATAGGAATACGTCACATTTTTTATAATTCAATGAACTAGTTAACGCTTTAATATGTTGGGGTTTTGGTACTTCAGTGAACTGGTTAACATTTGATCTTTGGCTGTAACCTGATGATGTACAGGGAGGTGCTCTCCATCAAGTCCTGTCTTGCTCTATGAGGGGAGAAATTAGAGCGCTTCTGTGTTTTGTGGCTTTTGTTTTTTTTTTTCTTTTAATCTATCTATCTCACTAGAGTAAACATTATACCTTAAGTAAGAGATTTGATTACTTTTTTTTTTCCTGGTATGAATGCATTTATAGCTGCCTATAGTTACCTGTCTATACTAAAAATCTAATTTTAATGCACAGGGGTCTAGATTTTTACTCTAGCAAATTTTACATATCGAGTGTTTTCTATGTAAAGTGCGACTTGTTGAGTGAAGCTTATTTTCTTGAAAAGCTAAGTAGAGTGAAGTATAAAATAAAGTGCAGTTAGGACATGTTAAAAGATTGAATTAAAAATAAAACTAAAATATACTCTTTGTACTCTTACTTATCTGTTTGGACTGCTGCGTCATTTTAAGTTACTTAGCAGAAACTATGACCATAGGCAGTATAGTAAAAAGTACAATACTGATTTTGTATGAAGTTGGGTCAAACAACATGTGGTGATTCTTGTATTTTAATTTTATTTTAAAAATTTAATAAGATCCTCAGTGTTAACGATCTGTATTTTTTTTTAAAAAGACACAAGAGTAAAATCACTTTGTTGCTTTTAATTTTTTATCCTTTGCTGCCCTCTTCAGCTCAAATGATGTACATCTTTGGAGCAAGGTAAGTGGAGATAAGAATGCTGTAAGTAAAATTGAGTTCTTTAGGCACTGAATGTTTATGATCCATTACTGTAAATCTGAATTCTGAGACTGATAATTGTAGACCTGATTAATTTGAGCAATATTGTCAGTGGCAGATTGTACAGCTGCATGAAATTGAGTTTTCAAATTGGACAGTTAAGTGTAGTTGTGAAAAATCAAATGTGGTGTTACCATGTAGTGTAGCTTATGCTACTCCCAGTTTCTAGATCAATGTTGTTACAGCTGAAGGTAATATATAGCTACATATATATACATACATATGTATATACATATACATATATATATACATATAGTTACATATATATAGCTTCTGGAACAAAATCTGACATTGTTTAATTTCCTTTCCTGCCTTCCCTAAACTGTCTTTCTATCCCCACACTATTACTAATAAAAATAATAAGACACAATTAGAATTTTTAAATTTCTGTCGTATAACTTAAAACATTGAAGGCAAAGCCAGATAAAAGAAATCACCTGGAGTCAAGGGGGAATGACTGATCATCTTGCCCTCCTGGTATGGGCTACATTAGAAAGACACTGCAATGTAACTTGGTCAATAAATTTTGTAGAGCACTAGAGCAAAGGAGATGTTGGCAGATACTGCCTGGGATATGGTTACAGAATTTGGGAAGGGATGCACTGTGTTTTTTGTCCTTTTTCTTCAATACTGTACCTACTGACTAGTAAACTAGCACATGGTTTGCAGTATATTTTAGATTTTGCAAAGAAACCTTGGAATGAAGTGAAAATTGTAAATTGGAATGTCACTGAATGATTATATAAATCAGGTACAACTTGTGAGGCACAGAATTTTTTGTATTTTACTACCATTTCTGTTGTGTGACGATTATGGTAAGAGGATGTTTTTGTCCTCTGCTTCTATCCTTCCTTTTTTGCATTTAAAAAATAAAAAGGGAGGGTGGGAAGAGAGAGAAGGGGATCTCTTGCTAATCCCATTATGAAATTAATTTTGAACGACAGTCAGAGGGCTGGTGTAATGGTGGTCTGCACATGAAGTAGTATCTAGAGTTACCTCTGCTTTTCTCTGCAATGGAAGAAAAACACATTTTGTTGTCTTTGTTAAATTTAAGAGTAAATACGTGTTTTAACCTTCTAAAATAAGAAATGCTAACTTGGGAAATAGATACTTAGCACTAGGAATAATACCACGCAGTCATTTTTTTCTGTAATCCATCCTTTTTGGCGTTCTCTGAGATTTGATTCAGAACAACTGTGTTATCATGACTTTCTTGGATTTTATTGTAGTTATAGGTTCTTCTGTGTGTTGATTTGTCGTAGGATGACGAGGGCAAAAGGGCAGAAGAAAGCTGTAGTTTAACTGCGCACAGGGTCCGTTGTGCTGGTAGAATGAGAAGTGATAGATACAGTATTCCATTGCACATCTGGTATTTTCTGGCTTTATCTATTTTCATTAACTATTGAAGGTGGGGTTCCTTTTCTTTTGTCATTACTTAAAACACAGCGCTTTGACAGTGGGAATACATCTCCCTCTAACTTCTTTCAGATTGCATTGTAGAATCATGGCAGATAAAGCAAAATTCTTGACATACTTAAAATCTCAGTTTTTAACTAAAGATTGATGTGGTTTCCTTAAGAACTGTCAATGGATTTTTAAAGTGATATAGTTTAGGTTAAAGTATCTGTAGGTAGGATGTGGGGACTTCTGGATAAATGCTTCTTTTCCTCTGAAGTAAAATCTACATATTCCTTCATTTTGTATGACTGATGGAATGTGTCCTAAATTTAGTCAAATGCAATTAATTTTTATGGACACATATTTTGTCATTGAAAACTGCACTTATTAAACAGCTGTACTGGTTACCTTAATCTAGCAGAGCATGATAAATCATGTTTCTTCTATTGTCTTTTTGTATTTGCTGCTTTCAAAATAAATTTTAAAAAGCTCTATGGGCCAATTTCAGCCTTTCAGTAAATTGGAACAAAATTGTAGCATCTCCAGGATCGACACTGGTTAATATTTGCTCTCAGCAATGTCTTATGATAGCTAACTTTCTGTAGAATGATACGTAAACAGAATACTAGAGTGTCTGTCTTACTACCATGCAAACAGAAATGCTTTCTGAGGTAATATTTTTTTAAAGAAAAACCTGTTATTTACAAAAAAACTTGCTTATTTCTTAAGGAATTACTATGATGTGGTGAAGAATAATACTTTAACAGAGAAATGCTTTATTATTTTGAGAATTCAATTTCAGATACTATTTGTCCTTGCTTGCTTCTTTTGGCTGCAATGTACGATTATTCTGTCTTACCAGATAACAGAACTGTTGTACAAGGATGAACGTTATTGCCTGACGCCTCCAGGACCAACTGGTAGAGTTTCAATTTCTATGATTGTAACTTATCCACAAATCCGTTCTTCTGTGTAATGATGGGTTTGAGGGATTACAACAGTAAACACTGATTGCTTCTTTTTGAAAGTGAAATTTGAAAACATGTTGGGTAAAATCCTGATTGGAATAATCAGAGCATATTTTGTGAGATCCATGAGATTTTTTTTTAAATTAGAAACATATCTTGCTGATAACAATTTATTTTTCTAAATTTGTTGACCAAAATAGAGATTTAGAACAAGCACAATATCTGTCCTTAAACACTTAAAAAACCACACACACACACAAAAAAACCCCAAAACCAAACCTAAACAGTTTTTCAACCTAGTTTTACCTTTAGTACATCTTCTGATTTTGCAAAGCAAAATGGTACTTAACATCCAAATCTTCTACTTTGAAATAAATATACTTTATTTGTATAATCTGGGTTTGTTTTGTTTGGGTTGTGTGGTGGGGTTGTTTTGTTTTGTTTTGTTTTGTTTTGTTTTTAAATTGTGTGTTTTCTTCCTGTTGGAGCCAGGGGGACAAGGGCTATGGGGAAAGCTAACCTTTGGAAAAACAAGAATTTATGCTCTTTGTGTTCTCAGCTACAGGTCCCCATAAATTACATAAATAAGAAACTTAACACAGTTTGCTAAAATCTGTTGATCTTGATTTTTCATTGGCTAATAGGCAACTTCGGCAGTATTGGTTGATGTAATGGTTAAAATTTTATGTTTCTGTATTAATATTACAGTATTAAATGTAGCTACTAAATGTAGAATATAATGGGTAAAATGTACAGAATAAATATGCAAAGTGTTAGAAATCTGTTTTTTATTTTGAGCAATGACAAAATATTTGTGGCAACTATTTGGGGTAGCGGGCAGGAAAGGGGGGGAAAGCCTTGGGCAGTACCACTTCTGTCACACAGTAGTGGAAAAAATAGATTGAAGTAAGATTCTGTACTGAAAAGCTGTCACTAGGTCTGAAAATAATTAATATTCCTTTCACTCACCAGTTAGATATGTGCTCCCAAACCACATAATCTCTATGCCTCAGTGATCATTGTTGCCATTTCAGAGCCTCTCATCAGGGTGACATCTCACACCAAAATGATTTCTTATAAATTAATCTTGATAACATGACAGTCTCGGTAATTTTAGTGGAATGCTTTCTCTTGTTTTTTTCCACAGAAGCTGTTGGCTATTTTCTTTATCACTTGATTGACAGCATGAGTGACTCAGAGGTACAGGCCAAGGAGGAGCGTTTGAGACAATACTTCCATCAGCTGAAGAAGATGGTACCATTTCATTTTTTGCTACATAATGCCTGTCCTGCCTGACATGTATCTATTAGATTTGAAATTGCTGCTTTTAAGTACAACCAGTCCACTTCTCAATGACATGCAAGAGCTGGAGACTTGAATTACGTCTGAGATAATTTCTGTTAGACAAATTTCAGTTTGGTTGTGTTTCAAAACTCATATAATTTTTTTCCCCACCTCTTGGTACAGAATATAGTTATCCCTACAACCCACTACAGCGGCATTTGCAGACTGCTGGACTCCTCTCAAGTTCCTGAATTAATTAAGGTCTGTGGTTCTATAGCAATTACTTTAAAGCTAAAAAATGGAGCATCAGTACTCTGTGACTATATTCTCCTTTGCAAAATAAATACCTTTATGCAGTGATTTTATGTAAGCCTTTTATCCGTTCTGTGATTTTTCACTGTTGAAGCTGTTTTCATTTCATATGTGGAAGTTTGAGGGATACATTTAGTAAGTGCTTTTTCAAGTCAATGTAATAATGCTGCTGAATACAGCTTTTTTTTAACATTGCAATTACATAATTAACATTTTTAGCATGATGCACTTACTTAGAGATTGAACTTTTTTGGGGAGTTAGTGGTATCTTTGTCTCTCTACATTTTAGGATGCAAGGTTACTGTCTCTTAAAAAGTCCCTGTCTACAGAGAACATTCCAGAAGTAAGTAAATTCACAGATAGCTATGCTTCTTACTGTAATAATAATGTTTGGATATGGGTTTTAGATGAAGAGTAGTCACTAGCTTTCAGATTATGGAAGTATATTAACGTTATTTAAATCTTCCATTTGAAGTTCAGAGGTTACTCTCCAAGTAGGAGTAAAGGCTATCCAGATTTTCACTTAGACCTGATACTTGACCTTGGAGTTGCCTGAGGTTTCCTTGCCTCAGTTTCCTTGTCTGGTAAATATTTATTTGCAAGTTCTAGTTAGTCAGCAGTGGTGGTGTGAGGCTTAATTCATGCTTGTAAATTACAGTGATCCACTTGAGTGGCAGGAACCATATAAATCCATACTGCTTCTAATGGTGGAGTGTCAAGTCTTTATATCTCTGATCTGAGCAGAGTGAAGATGGAAAAAGAAACAGGCTTCTATTCCCTACTTCCCTGAACACAAAGAACTGAGTACAAGAGAAATAGTAATGTTGACCTTTGTAGATACGCTACTTAATGCTTTTTTTGCTGTATTCTGACTCAAATCTTCAATTAGTATGTAGTTTTTAAACAGATAAAAGCACCTTAAATGATTAAAAAATTTTGTGTAGTACGAAAGAAGAGGATTATTTTGTCTTTTATTAAAGTGATCCGACAAGTTGTTCGGGGAAGGGTTTGTTTGCAATTGACATTCTTTCTGTTACCTCCATTTAGAGTGCTAAATCTGACGTGTCTGCTTTGGAGAAGAAACTAGAAAAGCGAAAAGCTGAAAACCAGCCTATTACAGATGTCTTGAAACAACTCATACATGCTCTTTGTGAAGAAGAGGTATCTTAAGCAATGCAGAGATAATTGGAAACACAGCTATATTTTTAAAGGGACATAAATGACTGTATTATGGAAAGACACAGTTAAGCGAAGACAAGTGCAATGCTTGAGGTTTCATGGTTTGATGCTTATAAATCAAACATAAGTGCAAAAAGCAATTAAATCAAAAGGTTAACTAATTTCAGCAACACCTTGAATGGCATGTTTTGGGGTTGCTGAAGTTTGTTTACAATAATCTGCAAAGTGAATGATAGTAACAGCTGTGATAGGTTTATCATACATGCCAAATGTCCTTTCAAGCCATGGCTCCGGTCTCTTGTATCTAGATTGTCAAGCAACTGATACATGCACTAGTCATTTGCAATTCAAATATTACTAGGTTGTTAATGCAGGGATTGAAATTCCATTTTCCTGCAGGAGGAAAGCTCTTCTGAGATAAAGGGTCTCTTGCCTTCATTCGGCAGGCGTCCAGCTGTAGTTTACATTCATTTAGTGTGTGTCTGTAATTTGTGGGGTATCACCACACTTTTATTCAGTTTCTTGTTCAGTATGATCCTGCCTGTAAAGCTGTATATATAGGAACGGTAACGGTTGTGTGGACGATAGCAAAATATTCTCTCTTGTTAAGAATACAGTTTAGAAAGAGTGATTCTCAGCTGTCTGTCTCTACAGTTTTGCATATGAAATAAGACTAGAATGAAACACCACTTTAAGTTCAAAGTGGTCAATTGTATGAATAGGAATGTATAAAAAAAATAAGCTTTCTGTGGGATCGTTAAGTAGTTTCTTATTCTTTAGAAAGTAGTCTTGTTATGTGTTTGGCAGTATACCAGGCAAAAATTGTTATCAATTCCAAATAAATAGGAATTTTTCAGAATTTGGGTTAATCATGTTCATGGTGTCTGTCTTACATTAAAACATGCTAGAAATATAAATGTAAAGCAAAAAAATTTATTTAGAAATTACTCAAGTTAATCTGAAAGGTGTTTTAGAAATATAGTAATTATTGCTAAATAACTTTCACTCTTAAAATATGCTAAAGCTTGTACAGCACTGAGTTTTCAAAAGTGATCTTACACTACTAAAAGCACTAAAGCAGTCATGTAACTGCACACTGAACATATAAGAATCATAATGTCATGTTGACTCTTCCTCTAGTTCACATCTTTGCTTTGTTCCTTTTTTAGAATATGCAAAAAGCCCTTGAAGTGAAAGCCAAATATGAACCGGACATGGTTGTCGGTGGCTATGCAGCCTTAATAAATTTGTGCTGTCGACATGATAATGTAGAAGAGGCAATGAACCTGAAAGAAAAAGTGTAAGTACACCGGCACTGAAACATGTCACACAGATTTATGCTGATACACAGACCTTGTTGAATTAAGTAGGTTGAGTATTAACCCCCTCATCCATTTTTAATTATTTTTCCCACCAATGTATGTGCATTTAAAACAGTCAAGGGTGGTGCGGGTTTTTGCAACAAAAAATTTGCTTTGTATTATTGAACATCAGAAGCAGCTACTGAGTATGGTCACTAATTATCTTTTTTTTTTTAAAGGCAAATTGCTATGTAGGATCTGTTTTGTGTTTATTTTAAACATACATATTGTCTAATTTGAAGTTGGTCTTAATTTAAGGGAAAGAAACGTACCTGCATTTTGTGTTAGAATAGCACTTAGAATGTGTTTAGAATATGCTGCACCTATATTGACTTTAGAATAGCAATGTGTCTGAGTGGCATCATTTTAAGACTGTCAACAAACATTCTACTTCAAATTTTTATTTTCAGAGTTTTGTATTTTGGCTGTGAAAATCGGCTCCCAGCTAGAATACACTATGCATGACTTATCCCAGAGCAAATTCTTATAGAGCATTTGCCCCTTCCCTTTTTTTTTTTTATTTTTTAATTGGTTGTTCAAAGCTTCCTTTCAGTCTGATGCTACAGTGAATATTGAAGAAGTTATGTGTTACTTTCAAGTTCTCTCGTGCACTCTCAAAGTATCTGCTTTGGTTTTACAGTAGGTTAGCAGGCAGGTGCTCATTGCACCTTGCTAGTGTTTGAAATTATGTGAAATGATTGAGGTATGAATAGCAAGAAACTTGCCACTCTACATAACGGTAGTGTATTGGATTTGGCTGTACTATCGCTCTCCCACAATTGCCATTAAGAAAAATTGAGTCTTCTAGTGGAGCTTTGCCGCAGTAGCACATTTTTATGGATCTGCCTCAAAGGTAGCAAAATATTACTAGAAGTGACTCTTTGAATTGTTACAAAAAGAAACAATGGGGAAGGAATTAATTTCAAAACTTCCAGAAAAAAGAAAACAAATACATAGCAGAAACTTCAGAGTAGTATTTCTTAACTTGTTACTGCAGGTGAATAGTTTCCTGTTCTTTATCAGAAAGAATATAGCCCTTCCCCAGCCGTGTGGATGGAGTTTTCTTCCCAGGCTTCTGGGAAATAGCCTATTTTATGCAGTAATGACTGACTAATTAATTAAGCCATTTGGCTCTTTAAAATATAACTCCTGGGTTTTGGGGGTGGGAAGGTATGTGGGAAATATTTTTAAATCACAGTTTAATGGTGCACCTTTTAAAGTCTTATCAGATTTTTTCCTTTATTACTTATTATAACCTTTAGCTCTCAGTGATGTTGTTTTGTTATGTAGTTGTAAAAATAAATCTTTTAGCTGAATCCATAAGACGTGAACTTCTGTTGATAAAATTCTTCATGTTTTAATTTCTAGCTTCCCTAAGAATTCACCTGTTGCTCTTGACACTGGAAAGTATGTAGCACTGGTAGAAGTCTTAGGAAAGCACGGTAGACTAGAAGGTAATCCATTTGCTTTCATTGTGTGCTTCTGCTACATAATAAAGGTATCTTGCCTTAAGAATAAAAATGTGAGTTGATATTAATGGTATATCATGTCCTGAAAAGTGCTTGAACATTTTGCATACAAATTTGCATGTGAATTCAACCAGAGATGCTTGGACAGTCCAGGCCATTAGTTTTAATGGATTGGCAAGCTTGTCATTTACATTTGCACAGCTCAGTGCTTTTTGCATTTCTGCAGCTAGTTTTTATTAACATTGCTGTTTGGATTGAGTTTGAAGATCATGACTTATGGCACAAATTGCGTATGTGCCTAGACTAATGGCTTTGTTTTTGCTTAAGAAGGTCTGAAGGCTGAACATAAAACCTATAAACATAACCTTCTCATAAGAGCCAAGTACTGCAAAAAAATCATTTAACTTTTTATAAAGTATATATTTTTCTGTTAGTATTCTTTTATGTGTGTGTTGTTGAATTTTAGAGTCAGTCAAACTGCCTAGAAATTTTGGGGTTTGATGGGTGCTTTACCAACTGCCTATTTTGTATTTCTAGATGTTTGCCTTAAGCTGTTAGCTCTTCATTTTCTGTAATTTATTTTAATATAATTCTATAATCTAGATTATTTGGTTGATCTTTAAAAGAACTCTAGACTGCCATCGACTTTAAAAGGTGATTCTGAATATCAAGGTCTGTGATTGTATAGAAGGCACCATAAAAGCGTGGTCCAAGCCTAGACACAAATGTTATGGTTTTATATAAAACACTATACAACAAAATAAAAACAGCTAATGTAATTTTTGTCTTGTAAGATATTTCTTTGAAATTTGTCTTGGCCTCTTAAGCTCACTGTTAGAAAAACAAACAAAGCCTATGTTCTCTAAATTGTAATAAATCAGATCATGACTACCTCTACATTAAAGCAGTTTGCTTTTGAGAGCATAATGTCCCTCAAAAAATAAAACAATTCATGAATGTAGCCAAATGTAAAGCGGTCAAAACATCATGTCTATGCAATAATTAAGAACATTATAAGAATGCACTTATTCCATATACCAAAATGTTTGTTTCTGCCTTACTAATGAAGCTTAATGAACCTAATGTTTTAACATGCAGTCTGTTAGAAAGCTTTCATTGGCTCTCCTTGGCTAATTAGTATCGACACAGCAAACAGGCCCTATCGGTATCAGACCATTAGTCTGGCTGTATATACAGTGTAAACATATCTTTATTATCTGGCCTCGTGACAAGCCATCTGCTGAAGAAACAATGGAGTGATTTAGCAGATGTTAGCGTTGAATGATAAAAGCATCCATTTAGTAGGATCTTGCAGCTATAGGGCAGACTATACAGGGTTATGTGGTGCAGAGTGGGCACACAGTTCCTATCTATAATTTGTAGTCAAAGTTGCAGCAAAATGATAAAACCATGCTATTGTGGATTTATAATTGTAGTCTCGTTTAGAAATGCAAGTAGTAATTAACTTGAAATCGGCATTATACGCCAGAATTTACATTCCTGCTGGGTTTGAAATGCTGTTTTAATAGCAGTTTGTTTTCCCTACATGAAATTACCTAAGGGTCTTTTGTGTTGTTTCATTGTAGATGCTATTAACATTCTAACGGAGATGAAAGAGAAGGATGTTCCTATCTCAGACAGAACAGTTGCATCTTTTTTCCGCATTCTTAATGCCGCTGCCATGCGAGGTGAAGTTGAAACAGTGAATCGATTACACGAGACCATTGTGAACCTGGGGTTGGCAGAAACTGCTGTCCTTTATTCCCCTCTGATTACAGTTCACCTTGAAAAGTAAGCTATGTTTGGGCCTCAGATGAAACAAATTATGATATGATATTTATTTGTTATATGACCTATGTATGCTATACACAGCTGCACATTCGTGTTTGAAAGTGCTCATGCATGTGAACATGCACACACA
Organism: Phalacrocorax carbo; assembly: GCF_963921805.1. NCBI lineage: Eukaryota > Metazoa > Chordata > Aves > Suliformes > Phalacrocoracidae > Phalacrocorax > Phalacrocorax carbo. The sequence goes on from NC_087515.1 coordinate 21,310,547, forward strand.
TATAATATGTCAGTGATCAGGAATAATTTTGAATCAGGAATAATGATGAATGAATATGGTTTCTTAAGTTAGGTAAGTCTGTTTTCATCAGTTACATATCACATCATGGTCTCTGGGAACAACAGCTGTGTTTTCGGGACACATCAGAGATGAAGTGGCTGCATACTGGAATATGCTTATGAACTAGTTGGTTGTAAAGTCTGTTTGACAAGATAGCTATTCAAGAGCATGATAGGTGTATTTTCAGCTCCTGCGGTTAGGTAGTATGTATCTTCCCATCAAAACAGCATTATTTTACTGTGCCATCCAATATATCTCAGGTGAGTTAAAGGGCAGTTGTTGAACACAGATATTTTTAATTCACATAATTCAAATAATTTGATGAAATTGCCAGTAGACTGCTATGTTGCTGTAAATTAAAATTCAGAGAAAGTACTGGTTTGTCTATTGTGATTTCCCCACCCCCCCCCCCATGTACATGTTTAATACCATTTAATAGAGAAAGGAAAGTTCATACATTCATTCTTGCAGGAAGTATCTGTAATTCCATGTGTCATGTTCCTTTGTATAAATTTCCATTTTGAGGTGTAAGGTATTTGAGTTAATATACATATGAACTATTTAACAATTTCTTACTGAAATTGAGCTGAGTCCCTCTTCACTTCCTGTACCATATGCACAACTGTTATTTTTTTTCTTATGTCATTTATATAGTTGCTGGATTTTAATCTCTTGCAGCTAGAGTGGTTGATAAATTTCTTGCAGTTTGGTTCATATATACGAAATGTTCTTAGCTTAAATATAATACCTATGAAATACAGAATTTTTCATAGTATGTGAATCAGCCTCAGGATGCACATTAACATTTCTGTTAACGTAGAGTTTTTTTAGTTTTTTATAAGTATTCTGGGTATGCAAGGTCTGCATAACATTTTCTGTATTCAAAATTCTTGTCAAAAAGATGTAACTCGCGGTAGATGCCAGTACATTCTCTTCTAAAAACAGTATTTTAGTGTAGTGGTCAACAGTTCAAAATATAGCGTACATCTTTTCAGTCAGCAGTGCTGCCTTGGTTACATCACAAGACAAGGCAGATGTTTATGAAAGTAATTTAACTGCAATCATATGTAACTAATGTGTCGGAAAAATATCTGATATGCTTTGCAGTGTGCAATAAGAGCAGCTGCATTTTACATAATTGCTTTATGCACGTTGACATGCAAGTTGCACATGGTGCTACTCGGGTTCTTTCCACTTGAGAAGTAGTATATGATGATGTAAATAAAGATGCGATCATGTGTGGATGAGAAGGGGGACAGTAAAGGGTGTTATTTTAGTTTGATTCCACATTCTTTGGGGTTATAACTCTTTGGTAAAACTTTTTAGAAAGTTGCTTCATTTGTGGGGTTTTTTTGTTTGTTTGTTTTTGTTTGTTTGTTTGTTTTTTCTTAATAAAGGGACTTTTGATGAGGTGAGATTTTTAAAGGAGAAAGTAATTCCATACCATGGAACTGTATGGCTACAAGTCATTGGCAGTCACCTGTATAACTCTTAATACATTTCATATATATAAATATAATAGAAAGTAAGCTCATTTCCTATGGGGGTTTTTTTGCCACTTTATGGATGGAGAGACTTGCTTCCTCTGCCGAGTTAGAACAGAAGGGGGAAGCTTTTTCCACGTAATTTTGCTTGGGAGAGGTAACTGGATTTCAGTGATGATGTGGTTTGGTTTTTTTTGGGGGGTTGGGTTTTTTTTTTTGCCTTGGAGATGCTAAGAGTTTTTGGAAGTTATGAGTGACTGAAATAAGTGTTAGTCATTTCTTTCAGCATTAGTGCTTACTATTTGCCATCCTACAGCTCAAGTATCTTGCTGAAATACTGTCATTTAGCTGCAGGTCATCAGCATGCCTCTAAAATTAGCTCTGGGATACTTTTTAATGTTCCACAGCAATAGTTGTGCTAGTGTTTTGTGTTCTTAATTTATTTCAAACTTTTTAATTGCTGTAAAGGAATCTGTGATTTGCTTTTGAAGATTTCAACAATTTTTGGTGTAAAATGTCTTCATCTACCCCGTATCTCTGTACCCAGTCCTGAATATTTTGAAATTCTTAAGTCCAAGTGCATGTTAAAAGTGACAGTTTGCAGCAGAGCATGGAAAAGAAAGAAATTGTTGATCAACAGTATTACTTCACAAAAGCTAACAAAATATAATATTATAGTAGAATGAACATTTTGCCTTTAATATTTTGAGAAATATTTAACCAAAGTACGTAGAGAACTCATGCTATCTCATGATATTTTTTTTACCCTGAGTAAATTTAAGGGAAGGCACCCCTCTGCTTCTAATTTTATGATCTTTATTTATGGCTCTGAACATTTTCTCAAGATGGTGAAATCCCATTAAAAATTGAGACAGTCCACATGTGGGAATCTGGTCTGTCATTAATGGTGATAAACCTGCCTTGGACAGTATGACAAAAATTTTAGTTTCTAAAAGCTGCAAGAATATGAAGAGCTTGTACTTTTTCTGAAAAACATGTCTTTTGAATTGGTTCTTCCAACTGATAATACTTGGAAAAAGCTGTGTTACCTACACCATATAGATTTTTTACAGTTTTAAGGATTGTAGTTTTGGCTTTACCTTTTCTACCAATGCTCAGGGGAAACTTATTTGAACATGAGCCATTTTACAAAACTGAAGAGTTTTGTGAAGCTAGCCTGCTCCCGTGCTATATGATACTTTAATAATACCCATTTACGGGATGATAAATTAATGGATACAGTAACTATTGATTATATTTTTTCTCTTCTTCCAAGAAAGTTGCATAAGCCAGCTTTTGTACAACCGAAGAGAGTAATACACATCTTAAAAACTTGATGTGGTTCCTGTCCTTTCATTGACATATGTTTGTTCCTGCTCTCCTTGAATAATATAATCTCCAAGGAAAGAAACAAACCAAAACATCTTCAGGTTTGAAATTTACTAATGCCCTATATTAGAAGTGCTCTTAAGCAGAGCGGAGAAAATTTGTGGGTAAACTTTGGAAAGATTATGTTACAGACTTTGTGAACAAAATATTTTGCAGTTAGTACCTGTATTTTAAACAAACAAATAGCTGGATTATGTTTCTTTAAAAATGGTAAGTGTATGATATAGGGTTGTCCAGTAAAGGATTGTGTGCTGGTTTGTGATTTATCCTATATAAACCCATTTTGTTTAGCTTCTTAAGTAGGAGATGCAGTGTGAATCCAGTGCCTTGACAATTTTTCTTCTGTTTGTTTTCACGGAGTTAGATTCACCTGTAATTTTGTTTGAGAAGATTCTGTAGTATGTGCAAGTTAATTGACTTTTAAATTCACTTTCAAAAATAGGCATCTTTTTAAATTAGGTGATATTTTTAGCGGGGGAAAAATTATTTCTAATGGGGAGTTTTTTCTAAATTTTAGTGGCTTTATTTCAAATATTTGTGTTAAAAGTCTTCAGGTGTTGCAATGAAATTAGGTATGTTTGGCTCTCTTACTCCATTATTGCAATTAGGAATTTAGCATCATCAGTGCCAAAGGACAAAAGTGTCTCATTTGCCCTACGGGGACAGGACAGTGATAAGATGATTTTTCGTCAAGGATCATTGGGTCGTAATTAAGTTACATTCATGGCTATTGCTTTTTGAAGGATGATTGGTAAATGACAGGCTTCATGTGCTTGGTACGGACAGTGTTCACTAGGGTTTTTTCTCCCTCTGTCAGAAAATCCTGTTGAGTCTGATAATGTAAATGTGGCATTTTATTCTGAACAAAAGAGCAGGGAAATGAGCTATCTTGTCTAATCATTCAGTTGTTTAACACCGACTTCCAGTTTAGACTCAATTGGCTGGAAAGCACTTGACATGTGAAGTTAGTGCTGTTCGGAACGCATGTTTGAGTAAATTTTAAAGTAAGTGACAGCTAAATTGTACCTAGGGAAATTACAAAGCCTTCAACACAGTTAATTTTTTGGGGAGGATTAGTTATAATTGCAACACCAGTCTCCTTGAAGATTCCTTAGTATAGCAAATGAACAGAAAAACATTTAGCTCTTTCAAGAGCCCGTTCTCTTTTAACAGAATAATTTTTGTAAAGCTGATTGTACCTTGCTGAATTGACTTCCCTCTACACTAACATCTGCTTCGGATTTGTAGAGAGGGATTTGTTTTACCAGTCTACCCTCCACCCCCACTCCAGAGAGTCCCTTTTTTCTTTCTACCTCTAGTGATTTCAGGTTTGAGAGCTTTTCAATCAGTAAACCCCTTAGGTAAATTGCCACTTCACTAAAGCTTTATGCATAATGTTGCAGCACTTCATTCCAATTAAAATCAATATTTGGAGTCTTATTTTTATCAGGCAGACTCTCTGGTTGGGAAAGTTGTTTATTGCAAGTAAAAGGGTTAGGCTTAGTGCTACATTCTTGAAGCAAGAGGGGAGTGGCTTGTTGAAATTGAAGGGGAACATTCTAGCCATGCACGTTATAGCCAGGACTGCTACAGAGTGTGTTCTGCAAACACTCAGACATCTGAGTAATTTTGTCTCTTCAGATAGCTTTGTGTGAATAAAGTTGCCCACGCAAATATTTTGGAAGATTGTGTTCATAGTCTCTTGGACTTCATAGGTATCTGGAACAGAAACCAAATGAATCCAAAAACTTACGTCTTAACCCTAGCATCAGTTTAGTTGAAAAGTAATGCCAAAGTAGGACTCTTCCAGGATTACGTAAGGGCCAAGCGTAATACAGTGATGACTGAGGCTCATTCTGTCATTCAAAATAATAGTACATCTCCTTTTTTAAAAGAACAAGTTTCAATGAGAGGGAAAAATGCATCTAATCTTTAAGTGGAATGGGTATTAGCCCTGAACAGATATTTGTGAGTGACTTAAAGCTGTAGTATAGTATCTGGCCAACTCAAAATGAAACATGGATCATCTTTGTTCACATTTTAAATACTATTTTGTCCAGACTGACATCAGATATAACATCTTTCTAATATGGCTATGGGTAGATGGGCTTTATTTCTTTTTTGACTTGACCCATATTAATTAAATAGTAATTTTGGATGAGGCTCTTAATATAGTAGTGTAGTAAGTATCTTTTGGGAAGATAAAAGCATGTTTGACATACATAAGTTTGTACAGAAAGACTGCTAAATATTTTCAAATGTACACTGTTAGCATAAAATCCTTATGTCTAAATAGCATTTTCTTAAAATGTGGAAACCTGTTTTGTGCAGTTCTTTTTTTAAGTTAGTGAGTCGTAACAAGAAACACATTAAAATGTTACCTATACTCGAAATTTGAAGCCTAAAGTAAGTTCCTAATTTTCATCAGACTTTTCTAACAGGATTGTAAAAACTGCTTACAAAAGTAGTTGCTGGTATTTACTTGGAATTAACTGCAGTTTGTGACAATTAAGAAATACTACAAGTCATTGAATAAACCATATTAACACAGGTACAAGCATAAGCTTGATGGGTGTTTTTCTTTGCAGTAGTAGTACAAACAATTTTTTTTTGTAGAGGCTGAACTTCTATACCTTTTATTTTTTTATAGCTGGTTGTTGCCAATTTTATCATTTATCTGTTTTATAAATGCCATTTTCTAGTAAACTGTGGATGACTGGTTGGTTACTTGAATGTAACAGAACATATATATCAGATTACTATAGATTCAAAACAAATGTCTAGTAAATTAGTGTGTAAGATACTGACCTCCTTAAACACAGATTTATTCAGGCACCTTTGAGCAGTAAGTACCAGTAACAAGTACAATATTTCCATTTTTGTTATCTCAGTTCTATGCTGACTTTTTTCTCTGCGTATATAGTATTAATGCCTTCAGAAGTGTACATTTAGAGACTAGAAAACTCTTAATGTTCCTGTTTGAATGACATTCCAATTATTCATTCATTTATTGATAGCTTTTGACCTAAAAACAGTCACTTTAATCCTTTAGGAATACAGTCGAGACAATACTATGGCTGTTTGAGCATCAATTTGAAAAGCTAGATTTATCACTGAAAACTTTAATTTGAATGTGTAAATGTTGTTGTGCCTCCTTAGAAATTGAGCAGTTTTCTGTAAAACCTTTTATTTTTTTTAATGTTAACTGAACTTGCATCTAAAGCAGGAGAAAAATACTGATTATATAAAGCTTTATATCTGTCTATGGTAACTACCATAGTATTTCTTTTATGACAGTAATCTAGCCTGCAACATCTACTTGCAGTTTTGAAATTAACCTGTAATTTAGTCTTCACCCCAAATGACAAAAATTCAAATGACTCCATGGGGTGCCAGAAGATGCACTGTAAACAGGGCTCAGTAAGGGGGATAAGGTAGAAATCCATCATCCTGGGTTCATTTTCAGAATGCCAGTATTACTGAAGGAAATTAATTCTCCTGTGTTTTGCTCTTAAAATTTTTAAAATACTATCCTAGATGAAGATAGTGGTATATAGTAATCTAGATAGTTCATTTTAAAAAAAAAAAAAAAGGCAAATTTTATGCTACACCATAAATGCCGTGTGAGGAGAGGACATCTGAATTTGGCTTGTTTTAACAGTCATATCTTAATTCCTTAAGGTTCAGTTGATCAATAATAAAGTTGCTTCAGGAATGCAAAATCATTATTTAAAGTCAGTTTTATTATGGCCTTCAGCTGCTGCTGCTAAGTGATTTCCTCCCTCAACTATAAATGTATTTATTTATTTACCCCCTTCCCTACTTCTACCACCCTCTATTTGATAAGCCTTTTGAAATCTAAAATGCAGTCTTTTTGACTGTTTCGCTATTTACTATGTTTTGCACATGTTGTCTTGGTCTGTTTCAGTTTAAACTTTCCCCTTCAAAGAATAGCTTCACATATTGTTTTACCAGTGCTTCAGTGGTTGTTGGTTTTGTTTGGTTTTTTGTTTTGTTTTGTTTTTCAATTAGGTTGTAATCCTTTGAAAAAGGGTCTGCAGCAGATGATTTAGTTGCACAGTGTAGAATATTAATTTTTTTGTTATTTTAAGTTCCAGATCTATTGTTTTTATGGCTTTTCATTTTTGTATTTTATCTATGTGTACCTCTGAAGACATTAATACTGTATACACAGGGAAAAAAGTCAGCAAAGGACTGAGATAACAAAAATGGAAATATTGTGCTTGTTACTGGTACTTACTGCTCAAAGGTGTCTGAATAAGTGCATTTAAGGAAGTCATCATCTTACACACTGATTTACTAGTGCCATGCGTATATACTAGTGCCCTGGCTCTATGTGACATAGGTAGACCAGCATAAAATATATTTTGGTACCGTAATATATTGTTGAATTAATTGCAAAAATTACATTTTATTGCAGAAAATACATGTTGGGTTCTGACCTTCATATAGAATGGAATCCTAGCCCTTCAGTTGTGACAAAATGGAAATCAACGGACGATTTATAGCTATTCTGCTAGGGTGTAAAACAAGTATAAAGCAATCTAAAGAGCTGTGGTTAACTTAGTTAACTCTGGAGATTGATACTGAAATAAAAATGCTGTGGAAGAATTGTAAAGAGCTTAAAAATTGAAAATATCTAAACAGACATTTGGAGGTAATTTAACATGCACAATATTACTTACTAACAAGAAAAATAGAACTTAAATACAAACTGAAATGTCTATGGAATTAGTGTGTTGTCATAATAGTAGGTAGTGGAACTTCAGAATTTTACTTCAGATATCAAGTGCACCTAATGATGAAGAGGATTGATACCTTTGGTTAATTTGTAGTCAACGATGGTCATGCAATCAAAAATTATACAGCCAAGAGGTTTAAGCATAAATCTGTAGTTGTCATTTCTGTGGCTGTCAAGCATACATGGTATTTGTTTGTAGGAAAACTTTATTTGTTATTTTTAAATAACTGTGGCATATTGAGTGGGGGGAAATACACTCTTGGATTATAGGCTACTGAATGATTTTTTTTCCTTTAAATTTTCAAGACTAAACTGGGTTCAGCATGTACTGCTCCTGCTCAGGATGTTTGATTGTTTTTATTCTTATTTTGTTTCATTCCACAAGGGATGACATGCCTGCAGCTCTGGAAGCTTTAATCAACTGTTATAAGAAGTATGGTAAAATTCTTCAGCTTCATAACATCTACTGTAGACTGATAGAAAAAGGAGACACTGAGCTTCTGCAAAAGGGTTAGTTGCATGTAGTCAAATGCTGTCTGGTTGTATGGAGTCTTTTCTGGAGGTTTTTCTTCCATGATTTGTATATTGTTTTTCAGCTGAAAGAAAAAAAAATTGTTCATGTTTTTATGTGTAACTTTAAAGCACTTAAATGATGTCTACGTTCTTCAGATTGAAAATTGATATTAATTTCAAGTGTAGAAAAATCCTAATGTTTGGATAATACAGCATCAAGCTCTCAAATGTTAGTGCTAACCACTTGTTCTAGCTACATGTATTACTGTTAAGGAATAGTAGTAACACAACACAATAGTAAAACGTTTTGCAAATAGTTGTGCAGTTAAGAAATCCTATATCATTACTTTCTACAAGTAAAGAATGCCAATATATAGCCTATTTTTTGAATGTGATTCAAAATATAGTGCAGATAAACAGAAAAAAAATTTTAAATATGCTCAACTGCAAAGCTACAACAAATTATGGAATATGTTGCAATCATTCTGTGTGTTTCAAAATTTATTTCCCTATAGCTTAATCTCGGAGTTTTGTGATGCTTGGAAAATATTAGTATTGAGAGTATCTTGCTTATATATTAAAATACTTCAATATGTTTAGTAAATTAATGAGTTCTATTCTCTCTTTAGTTTCAGATTTTATAAGCAGAGAATATGGTGACATGATGGCTCTTTATGATCTCTTCTTCGCCTTCTTGCAAACAGGAAAATACAGGGAGGCCAGGAAGGTCATTGAGGTGGGATTTTAACTGTAGTACTCTAATTGTGCAGCTATTTAGACTCTTAATTAGAAACATTTAAAGTTTTTAACCTTTAATTAGACTTGTTCTGATTCATGTTAATAGAATTCAATCCCAATAATAATAAAAAAAACCCTCGACCAGCTTTATTTTGTATAATTACAGTGCAGAAGAGAGGCAGTCTTGTTGTATATTGAAATTGTTTCCTCACTTTTTCAAATTCGCTGTTATATATCAAAATGATATTTGCATATTAAATATCGGATTGTGGAACAATTAAATTAAACTGGCATTCCTGGGTGTAAAGTTGCTAATCCTCTTTCCGAAGGAATTCTTTGTTCTTAAAAGCACTGGAATTTAATTTGCTGCAGACCATGCTCAGATTTATTTGTAATGCTTGTCTACAAGTTAATCAGCCAAACAAGCGCTGTCTGCTACTGTTTGGCATTTAATTTAGCATTTCTTCTCTCTCTCTCTTTTTCAGGATAGTAAGCAGCTTATAGGAAGTGGTAGGTGACAAACTTGGTCTATTTAGGATTAGTATATTTTATCTAGACTTGATTGAAATTGTGCTTACTGAAATTGATAAGTCAAAGGGGCAGCGGCAGTCTGCCCAGATTGTGATTATTTTTCTTCTTAACACACTTGTACGTTTTTAAAATGCTGCATAAGTTTTCAGGTTAATGTGAGGGAGGAGGCATCTTGCAGAAGTAGTAGTACTTTATCCTCATAGTTTTTGTTAGGTACATAGTCATCTCTCTAACCTAATTTTTGGTTGGTTTATTTTTTTTTCCTTCCTAAGACAAAGTATGCTTTTTTCCTAACCCCCCCCCTAGAATATTTGAGGTACCAGTTACTCCTACTTGAATAATCTAATAGAATTCTTGCATTTAAAAAATCTTAACTGACGATCTGCTTGTTTGTCTGTGGTGGAACAATACTGTCTTGCTGTGGGGGGTGTGGAAGTTGCAAAGCATAATGCTGAAGCATTGATATTTTTATTCTGAGAGGGTTTTTTGGAGCTCAAAGTCTTATAATACATAAGAATAGAAATATCAGTATCCAGCAGAAGACGATACTGAAGACTTAAGTTCTTTTTATAGTGATTAAAGCGTATAGGAGGTAAAAGGATGAAATCTGAGAATTGGAAGTAAAATTAAAGCTAAATGAAAAAACTGTTACTTGGTGTGATTTAGCAGGTGTTTCTTTGATACTGGAATTTAATTTCTCAAAACTTGTATTGGTGGCTGCAGTTCAGTAGTCATGAATAGGACAGTAAGCAAATTGTCAAATGTTTGGGTCTTTGAAACATTCATCATTTTCTTAATAGGTGCCAAATTACTTCTGTAAATATTCAGTATTTGGTCATTGATCATAAATTATTAGTAACTGCAAACAGCCAATTAGCTGTAAATCTGAACACATGATATGTGGAGACTAAAAGGAAGTTTTCCTGCTTTTTATGCTACTCAGAGTAGGTTTTCTTGCTCTTACCTAACATCCATGAAGTATGAATTAGAGCTTTGTTTATGCTATTGAGAAAAAGAAGTTTTACATTCCCAAATTTTCAGGAGTGTACGAATTTAGCTAGGAATAGTATGCATGTATTTTACCAGTGGTTGAAGAGGGACAAGATCAATTACTATCTGGTGTGTTACATTTTAAATATGCTTTTATTATGTAACAATATGTTAAGTATTCTCAAAGAAATTTTTTCCACAAGGTGGGAATTTTAAAATAGGTATTTTGCCAAAGAAGAAAATAGCTTATGTTTTTTTAAAATGTAAATAAGCTATTACTTGCTTTTTTGTTTGTTCGGAAGAGAAAGCCTTAATGAATATAGCATGGAAGATGGAGTACAAGCAGTATGTGTATCCTTTTCTCTAGTCCACTGGTTTTTGAAGTAAATTACTACTTTTGTTGGTTATTTCAGATTGTTTTTCTATTTTCCTTTCTTGTGAAGTAATATTCAGTAAAGGTGATCAGTTGGTGCTGCTTTCTCTTTTCAGATGCCGTTGCATGTTAGACATAGATTATGTTTCAGCATGTACTTCTATCATGTATTGCTGATTATGGTGGTGAATTGATTTTAGTAATATTTGTTTTAAAAGTATCTACAGAGTTAATAAAGAGTAACTAAAAGGGTAGTAATGAAGCTGGAAAAAATTTCCTTAGGAGCTACGGAAATGGAAGACCACGGAGGATATGGTTGTTTGAACAGGGTGTTACTCACTGGATACCACTGCCTCTGCTTGCTCTTGCTATTTTTAGACATCAGACTACTCTAGATGCTTATGTGAAACTTAGTTACAACTACTGTTTTGAAAAACTTGCAACTCAAAGCCACTGGAATAAGAAAATAACTGTGAAATCTCAGTCTTTGGTAAAATACAACTGGGTGACAACAGTGGGAAAGGAAGAGGGGTAAGATTTGGGTGGGATTATAAAAATTAGGTCAGAGTTGTACATGTACATTATCCAGTCACAAATGTGTTGTGCCTGCTTATATATAAGCTCATGTTGTGGGATTTTGTCATAGCAAGAAAGCTGAAACCTCTGGGGCTCATCTGCTTGCTGGAAGGACAGCAAGACTAAACAGAGAACGATAGTATAAAAGACAACGAAAGGTGAATAGAAAGGAGATGAGGCAAAGAATGCACCTGACCAGTAAACTGAAGCATGTGGTAATTTGGTGGTGTGAGTTTCTTTTGTAGCGATGCTAAGTGGAAGGGAAGCTGTGATTGAGAAGACTGGGGGGAAAATGAAGCTAAGCTCTAAGGCTTCAGAGCTTGGTTGATAAGGTAACAGTTTCCAATGTTGCTAGACTGCCTTCTTAAGTTTTTGAAAGTCTGTTGTCATTTGTTCTGTGGCAGTTAGCTAGTGAAGAAAGCCTCTCTGAGACAAACCTCCAAATAAGGTAGCCTTGGCTGCTCTGTAAAGTAAGGCTATTTTATTCTAGTTGTGCCTGGAGATTCCTGAGCCCTTGAGGTTATGCTGGTAGATGGATGTACTGATAGGTGCTGTCTTGCTTTCCACTGAGATCAAGTTCTACTATTGGGTGCTGTAGTACATGAAAGTATGATTTACTCTTCAGTTCTTAATTGCACCTCAACTGATGAGTTAGCTTTTGCCTTGAGTCCTTCAAAGGTGATCATGTCAAAACAAAGGTGGAACATCTCTCTTCTTGCCCCTTACCATAAGGTCACACACACTAGCTTGCTTTCCCTTGGAGTGGTACAGCATGACTTCTGTGTCATGAAATCTAGCTCTAGTTACTTAGGATTTTTCCCCTTACTTGGAGAGGCAGTTTAATTGCCTTTTTTCCTTCAGTTTTGTTTTTCGTAAAAAAGAAAGAAAATAAAGTCAATACACTTGGACTTTAACTAAACTAAACTACATTAAAACTAATGTAGGCTAAGAGAAAGGGATATGAGTTTTCAGTAAATAGGATTAGGGAAGAAGTACATTCTAGAAAGGTACTGTGTTCTAAAATGTCCTATTTTCATAATATCTAATCAAATTTTGTCCTGGAGAGTGATCCTATGTAATTCTTCATATATGTTGCTCCAGAGGTCCAGGTAGTAGATCAGAGATTCTGGAAGAGTTGCTTGGCCTAGTATTGTTTTAAGTCTGGTATATAAATGGTAAGAGAATTTTCTAAAGCCTAGTCTCCCACATCCCTCCTACCCACAGCTTCTTATCTGTTGACAGAACTGGACAACTGGAATTCCCTTATGTTTACTCAGTTTTGACTGCCACTTTATTAACCTGATTGAGCTAATGTGAAGGTCATCCAGGAGAGCAGGAATGAAAAAGGGAATGTTAAACCACCTTGGAGGAATTTACTTCTCTCCCCCTTCACCTGTTCTGTTATTTTGTTTGTACGCTGCATGGAGGTTTAAAGATTTAACTATTTAACTACCTAGATACTTATAATATAGTTCTTTTCTGTCATTTTGGTCCAATTTTAATTATTAGGCCATATCTGAATTTTGCACTGAGATCTTTTACTTGCGGCTGTCTTACCTGCATGATGGTTGAATATTTCTAGACTCACACTTTATCCTTCATTTATTATTCATGTTGAATGCAATTATCAAGATACTCTCTGAATCTGCATGTAATTAAGTCCATGTCCATGCTTGGCTTTTTCTGGTAGCGTCCCAAGACTTATGTATTGCTAAGTACTGTGACAGTCCTGCAGCAGAGGTTCAAGCAAGCCCTCTTTAAATGTTCTTAGCAAAAGTCTAAACCATGTTTTCATAAAGTGGACATGAACACTTCACACCTATGGCTAAAGTGTGCAAAGTTTTAAACTGGTGTGGTGTTAAATCCATTTCTGCACTGTATTGGTAAAATCATTACACCTTAAACTGTATTTCATTGGACAGCAAAATACTTCTGTAAAAAAACCAAAACAAGCACGATGTTAAAAATGGGTATCAGGTCAGTGGCATTTTCAGTTAAGAGCTTATGGACTCCTCTGATAGAAAGTAGGGGGTGGTAGAGATGTCAACTGCTTTGTTGTTTGGCAGATAATTCTTGAAATTTTTCTAGATCATTTCACATTGGCTATTAAATTAAAATTGTTCCTTCAGTGAAAGAGTGAAGGACCTAGTTTCTGCTCTGTTTGTAGTTTTACTGGAGATGAAGGTTAAGAGAGGATTACTGTATTTGATTTGTAGGGAAAGATTTCAGAATTGTATGGCAAAATTTTTCAGTGGAAGACCAACCTGTACAAGTTTTCTACCACTAGAGGAACCTCCCTTGAAAATGGCAACGCATAGTGCATGGCTTCAGAATTCTGTTAACCAGTCTTTAGTGAAGTGTGATACTGTCCTCATCTTCTTCTTTCATACTAAATATTTCATTTATATTTAATAGTTAAAGATATGATACCACATTTCACATATCTCAAGACATTTATGTGAAGAATTGAGGGACAAATGGTTGTGAAATATTTTAATGAAATGTGTTCCTATGTGAATAAATGCAAGAAGATGCATTCGCTGCTGAAATTTAAGACCTGACAAAAGAACTGTTTTGGGTGAGTTTAGTATACAGGAATATATCTACCAACAGATGTCAAGTTAATTCAGGAGGTAAACAGATTTAAGCGAAGAATTGTGACATCCACTGTCAGCAGACCTCAAGATACCAGTTGCCATTGGATTTAATCTACCATAAAAACAATGAGAATACTTCTACTTGATAGTGAGAGATTATAACCTTCTTTCATCCAGATTGCTTTTTTTAAGAGTCTACATCATAAAATTGAGTCTTGCTGATTCTATGCTGGAGATAAACTACTGGGAAAAGATACTTTCTTGATTTGTGACAGCAGGATTTAGGTTGGTTTTTTTTAATGTGTAATTTAATGATGGTTATATCTAGTGTCTGAATTTACCCAATAAGACTTATTTTTGGTCCAGTTAAGAAAAGAGTGGAGGTGATTAGAACAAAATTTAAATTTTTGTGAATTGTGGTCTGAGATTGAGAAGTAGTTTGTAGGGGGTGTAATAGCTTTTATTAGAGTAACTTGTATACAACTGAGAGGGAAGGAAAGGAAAGGCTGAAGAGCTTTTAGGCATGCAAAGCCCTATAATTACAAGAAAAGATTCTATTTTTTTTTCTTACTATTGTGTCCTATTAGTCTAATAAAAGCATTACTTGTCCTTATGAAGCTGAACTCTGATACAGCTATTAGTGAAGTTGGATTTTTGTCCATGCATATGTGCATGTGTGTATGTGGGTTAATAAGAAAAAGGGTGCTTACTACTTCAGTGCATGTTATTTAGACATTCTCAAGTACTGCTTTCTTAAAAGAAACCAAATGAATATATTTTAAATAAGTAAATTTGGTAAAGGAGATGACTATTCAACAAATTCTTTTCAGAAAGGGAGAGGGTTATGTTCTGGAATGTGGGATCATGGTAAGAGCTATGCATCCTTTCTTAGCTCCAGGGACTTGTGTTAGAGGGAAGATACTGCTGAGTTTTATAATGGTCTTTGAGTTCATCTTACAACATCATATTACAATGTAAAGAGCAAATTTTTGCTCTGTTTTGAGCCGAGAACATCCTTGAGGATTTTGTTTAGAGCAGGGGTTTTGCATATTTTTGATGTAATCTTCCATTGTGATTCTTGTTGTGAAGTTCTCTTATTATCTAAAGATTTTTTTAAAAAATAATGGTACTTCATTGCATAATTTCTCTTGGAAATCTTACTGTTAAATGTAGGTTATCCCAATAGTGCCTAAACATAAATCAGTACCTGTTGTCATGACTAATGTTACAGTTGTAATGCTCTTTCCTATTTTTATTTTTGAATTTTTGGAAAATGATCGGTTTAGTTACATTTTTCACAGTGTCTGCCTAACATAAAGCAACATATATTCCTGTTTCAAGAGAAGGAAATAAAATCATGAGTATTTACTCAGCAGATACTAATTGCATTGGTAAAGTCTGTCAACTACGTAACTGACAGAAGCTTTGAGGCAAATACATACTTCAGGGGAAAAAAAAAACCCAGCACTTTTCCCAGTAGAGACTGTAAGCTTTGCATTTTCTTTTTGTGAACTACTGTGGCTTTTTATGTAAAAATCAACCTAGTATAAGCAGGCTGGTTGCTGGCTCAGGTGATTGTAGGATAGGCAGAAAGGCGAGCATGAGCTTGAATTGTAATCACTCCCAACAGGAGAGTTAGGGAGGATAAATGTGTAGACATATGTCCATTTATGCCTTTAATTAAATATCAGATAATGCAAATAAAATATCAAATACACTATAATCGTGCAGTTTTTGAAGGCATAACTTGCACTGGAGAAACTCATAACTTACTCATAATTTTCAAAACTCTGGTACTATATTAGAGTACTTGCCCACGTTATCAAACTTGAAAAGCGGTCATATTGAAGGTACAGATGTAATTGTATTCAAGCTTTCCTACAATTATCCCTTACCGAAAAAGTTGTGCAAGTGTCTGGATGTTTCAGATGAGCTTCTCATTAAAGAAATCACTGTTATGGGTGTTGGGGTGTGTTTCGTCATATTATTTATCTCTGGGCAAAATTGCTTACAAAAAAAAGCAAAAGCAATTACTCTTTTTTTTTTTAAGAGAAATCCCATCTTAGTTATAAGCAGTTTGCAAGGTTTTCTTTTGTTTAGAAAGAATAAAGTGAACGAGGATATCTTTCTATGCCACCACTAAAGAAACCATTTTGAAACTCATGAGAGCTAAACTTCTTTCAAGGTGAAAAATGAACTTGTAGAAAAGTATTGCTTCCATTGCCTGCCATATACAGATGTAGCTCTAGTGTTATCCTGGTAATACAATGACTTAAAAGCAGAGCTAGACAGAAGTAATGTGTTTTATTAGAGAGCTGATGTGATTGCAACAGGAAAGATGCTTTTTGATGCAGATATTATTTTTGGATCCCTCAGTCCTAAAGATGCTTCTTTTATAAACTTCTGTGCAATTGTGTAGAAGTTTTTTTTCACAGCCAGTAATCAAAACAATCTTCTGTATTTTCTGTATATCCGACCATGGTACTTCACTTATGGTACACTATAAAGATTATAAAGTAAGAAATGCAGTGAAGTGATACCCTTGTTTCATGCATATGAACACAGATGTAAGATTATTTTTTTTTAATTTAATACAAATCTTTTGGTATTTTAAACTAATGCACTGCTATTTTAAGGTGAAGGAGTATTTAATAAGAGGCAAAGATATAGCAGAAGTGTAAGAATTTTAACCATCTCATCTATCAACCAGATTTAGATGGCTACATGAGGTACAAAAACTTGTTTCTACATATTCTTTCAACTTTCTGATTAAGCAGTACACCTGCTGCTTAATAGGAGTGAGGACTTCAACCAAGAGTTTTGACTTAGGAGAAGATTCAAGCATAGCATACAGTGTTTATGTTGTAAAAATCTTTGTTCAAGTAAGCTGCTGTGCAAAAATATCCCAGGCTTCAGTGAAGTTGCACGGAATTTGTGAGATTTTGTAGACATTTTTGTGGAATCAGGGAAAAATCTGTCTTTAAATTAAGAACTTACCATCAAATGTTCTGTTTTCACCAATGCTTATGTTGGATGGAGCTGTTGGAAATGACATACATCAGTTCTTATAGCTGTCTGTTTAATGCTGTCTGTTTGGAGAAGTAATGTGCTTTCTTGCAAGATATTGCTTTGGCATCTAAATCTCAGTAACTGGTTCTGGTACTGGTAACATAAGTCTGTTCGACTGTTGATGTAACTCTTCATGAAATGTTCTTCTTCCTTAGCAGCATTAGCTGTCTCTTATTATTACTGGCTTTTTTTTATCTGCAAAGAGAGGAATGAATGGATTGACCTGTCCAAAAAACACCATCAGAAAGTGTAGCATGGGTAGCATTTATAAAATTTGGCTCTTTCATTCCAATATGTTCACATTGGTGATTATAGTAGGACTGTTTCCCAAGAAAAGACTGAAATTTGGGAAGAAAAATGTTAGAATCTAGAAGAAAGCATAGAACACTTTAGGAGGGCAGAGTTAAACTTGAAAGGTTAGAATTAATGTGTTACTCATAGTGAAGTTATACTGTGAAAAGCTAGAATAAGTTTTCCAGGATATGAAACAATTGTTTTGCCAACCAGTGCACAGTAGTGCAGTGTTGGAAGGTTAAAACAAAAGAGGAATAAACGTTGTGTCATGAATATGCCAAATGAAAAATACTTTTGCTGGCTTTTAAATAATTATGCATCCAAAGCCAGCTGGAGCAGAAGTACTGTTTTGGGACAGTGTCAACTCTGAGTTTTCTGAAAGTCCCTCTTTTTGAACAATATCACAGGGTCTGTTATGTTGGGTTTTGTGGGTTTCTCTTTAAGTTTTGTGTTTAAAGAAAAAAAGGCTACTTTAGGCAAGCAGAGAGAAGTAAATAAATATTTTCCATATGTCTTCTGTAAATTATTTAACTTAAAAAAAGAGAGGCTTTTTAAAGGTAAAAAAGTAGTATTGGTCTGTTAGCTGCAACAGTTACGGAACAGTAATGTAAACAAAACTTGAATATTTCTATCATTGTCTAAAAATCTGGAAAAACATCAAATGGATTCCTCTCTGACAGGTCAGTATTTTCAATCTGTTTTCTTTCAGTTGTAATAGGTAGAAATTAGCTCAAATAAAAGTATTAGTACAGGAAAGATTTTTCTGGTGATGAACCCTTTCAGTCCCCTGTCTGAAGTGACTGGTTCTAGGAAGGAGGAGAACAACTCAGATGCTTTCAATGTGTTAGGATTGTTGCATTCACATGACTTTTTGAGTGGTGATTGGCAAGACTTCTAAAGATGCAGCATACTTTCTCCCCTTCTAATTAGTTTTCCTTTCTGTGTGTGAAGGTATAGAGTCAATTAGTAAATTAGCGTAGGATTGTATGCTGAGCCTTGGAATGATGGTAACAAAGGTGATCAAAAGTATGGAATGTTTTCTATAGGAGATGTGACTAAGGTGAGTTCTGCTGCGTCTGGAAGAGAAACAGTGAAACAGGGAATTATTATGTATACCGTTCCTGAAATCAATAGGAAATGGAGAGGATAAGGGGAAAACAATAATGTGCTGTATTCCAATACAAGATCTAGGGGCTGCAAATGAAGCTAGTAGAAGCTAGGCTGAAAACAAACAAAAACTGGTAGTATTTTGATTGTTTTCTGCAGAAGGTTGTTGAGGCAACCCTTTGCCAAAAGTTCTTATGAATGATAAATCGTACAGGGTTCCAGGGGTAACCGTAAACCAGAAAAAGATGAACCTCAAGTGGCCGAAGAGTGAAAGAGCAGTAAAGGAGAAGTATTGCAGGGTTTTCTGTCATTTTATATTCTCCCACAGGCACTGTTAGGAAGATGAAAAGCTAGATGGACCTTGGTCTGGTACAGTACAGCTGTTTTATATTCAGAGAGAATTTAAAAGCCAGAAAACCTCCACATTTAGTTTGTGTTGTATGAATTGCTTGAGACTCTTTAATAGTTGTTTCCTTCTTTAAAGCGGTGAACGCCTTAAAAATGAGGGAAGAGCCCAAAATAAAACACTGTGACTTGGTAGAAATTTTTTTGTACACTGAAAGAAGCAAGATAAAAATTTTAAATGGGAATTTGGAAGAGTAATTATATTAACAGTTTTTTCCTTTTTCCTTATTTTTAATTCCTTGTATTTCTTTTATTCTGTGTTTTAGCCTGCTGTATTGTAGAAAGCCTGCTTCCTGCTAAATGCAATGTTTAAAATTCCCTGAGATGGTAAGGGATAAGCTACAAATATGGACTATCAGGCAAGCCCAGGAGATTTAGTTAATCTGACCTAGATGTTCTTTTGATGATTGAGACCTGCAGTATGTGAAAACACTTCTCAATTTCAAAATGAAGCACAAGGATATCTGTTGTATAACTCAGCTGTCCTTGTAGTGACAGACGCATCAATCATTTCTGAACAGGAAAGGATTTACTATAAAAAGTTTGTAGCTTTGGAGCTGTTGAGTTCATTGGCAATCGGATCAGCAATGATATTGGAAGTTGTGAGTGAATTCTGCATTTGAATTTTACCATGTCCTAAAGAGGATTAGCTACAAATGCAGGCAACATACTTTTTTCTTTTTCATTTTCAAGAGCCTGTTGTGTAAGATGTTAATTCTTGACTTAGTTTTCAGCATATTTTATGTGAAACTGCTTGGTGGCTCTGAAAAAAAAGCACTGAACAGGTACCTATAAACATAAATAACGGTGGGGAAGAAACCTACTCGGAAAAAAAGCAAGTACCTAGAAAACAAAACTGTGTTTAATATATACCATTTTGGAATACTGGAGAAGCCACTATTTATCTGGAGAAGCCACTATTTATCTGTAACCTCTTAGGTTGAGACTAGTTTGGTAGTACAGTTAAAAATATAGAAAAGACAGTCCACGTTGAAGAGCTAGGGGCCTAGTGTCCTACTTTTAAAAAACCTTACGGTGATTGTATAAAACAGTTTGGATGGTTGGTGGGATTACATGGCCTAACATTTACTCTGCAGAACATTGTTTCCTATAACTTCAGTGAATTTTAACATTTTTGATTGAATCTTTGCGTGCTTGTTTTCTGGTATATGCTGAATTATTTCAGAAGGTATAATGGTAATAATTCTGCTCTTGATGAATATTGGAAGAGGAAGTTAGCTGTGTTAAAAAGACAGAAGGTAAATTGACTTTTCCAATGATAATTGTTTCCACTGCTTTGGAACTGAGACTCAGTATTTCTCAGAGTTTTTTGTTTAAACTGCCTCTTACGTTCTGTGCGAAGTGGTGTTCAAATTTTGGAAGTCACACTTTATGTTTAAACAGTAGAGACTTTTTAATAATATTAACAACTAAAAGCCTTCAAGAGTCCAAACACACATTTCTCTGTGATTCCCCAGAATCACTTTGAGCTATATTAATGTGAATCTGAACACCTGAAATGAAAGCAGAGTCCTCTCTGTAAATGATCCTTATGCTAGAACAAGAGAGTATTAAAAAAAAAAAAAAAGTAAATTCAAGTACTCTCTGGGAGGAAAGGGTAAGAGGTGAAAATGATGGATGCTTTACACACAGGGGTTTTTTGTATCATTTTTTAAGGTATGTTTGACATAAGCACTGACATACCTGTAATGTTTAAGAGCTTTGAATATTTCTGTGTTTATTTAAGAATTAATTTAAGTGGAGGAACTAATACTTTGATTATGGTCTGTGGTGCTGAGGCACAATGTGGTAGTCCATACCAGATGGAGTTTGCAAGGATTGAAACCTTTTTGAGAATGTGTATTCTGTAGCTGTATTCTGCTTGAAATACCAAAGGAATGAATAAGCAAAGGATCATCAAACCTGGGAAAATTAAAACCAGAAAGAACTATGGCATATTAATTATTACATGTAAGTTCCTCCATGTACACACACTTGAGAGTAAGCCTTTGCTCTGCTCTGGGACAGGAATTGTCTTGCAGGTAGCGTACCTGGCCGTCTGTGTTGGCAGTGTGTTACAGTTGTAACAGTTACTGCTTTGTAAATCCTGACTTCTCTTACTCAGTAAGAAAAGCAAATATCTAAAAGCACGGTTTTTTTAGGTATTAATAGATGTAAGAAAATGGCCAGTCTTAGCAGAGATGGGGTACCAAATGGTGATGCTGCGTTGAGAGGCATGGTTTTCTAGTTGCTAAAACATTCTAGTGCTGCTGAATGTTTCATTGTGAAGACAGTTTGGAAACATTTGGTGTAATTCTTTATGATGAGTAATACAGATGATTACCATGGGTAATAGCAGTAATGCTCTATTACTGTGGTGATAGAAACTATTTAACACTTCAGTTTATCTGAAGTATATTTTAGATCGACTCTCTCAGCAGTGTTCAACCAAAAATGAAAATGTCTTGAATAAAATGACCGCAATTTTTAAGTCTCTCATAAATGCAGTCTAACTTGATTATTTGTGAGCTTGCAGACTCATTCAGGTTTCAGAAAGCAAACAAAAACTATATGCTTCTATTATGAGTACATGTATTACGTTTACCTTTCCATAAGTAATGTGTTTCTTCTTGTGGAAATATTTTACAGACTCCTGGCTTGAGAGCACACACTGGAAGGTTGCAGTGGTTTGCAAAAAAGTGTATATCAGGTAATCAGGTATGTGGCTCATACGATGTCTTCTATGTAACTGTCATTATATTACAAGAAAAATTGTTTTGAAATATTTCATTGCTTGATTTTTATGGTTGTGAAAGGATGTGTGACAGGCTGATGAGGTGAACTTAATGCTCTGTGTAAATGCTGGTCTATACTTAAACAGAAATATTATTTTAGCTGAATGCACACAGCGTGTAAGTGCACACATACAGAAAAACAATTGTTTGCTGATGTATAACTATGTTCTTCCTTCTTTCTTTTTAAAGATGGAGACTTTGGAACACTTGGTAGAATTAACTCAAAATCTATTTGAATGTGATAGAGATGAGATGTACTACCACCTGCTTCAACTGTGTGGTGAGTTTGTGATCTTTTTCATGTTGTAATCTGTTTTCTTTTGTGGTTGGAAATAGGAAATAACCCTGAATTGGAGCGGAGTTTTATCCTGATAGACAAATTAGCCCGGATACTCTTTCTGAGGCACCTTGCTGGGGAGAGAGTACAGGTTTTCTTACCTGCAGACCTCAACACTTCCATAGAACTTGTATAGTACAAGTCTTCCAACCCGTGCTATTGTCTTGTGTCCTAATTTTAAACTTTACTCTGTTTTGGTTTTTAATATGCTTAAAGAAGAAAAACTGTTTGTTATATCTTTAACTGCTGATAAAGATCTGGAGTCTCCTGTAATTGGATCTGTTTCTGAAAAGTGCTTTTTCTTTTTTCTTTTAAATCACCCAATTTTTCACCAGCCACAACCTAACTTTCGCATCGTTTGTAGGAATGGAACAGTTTTTAAAATTATAAGTTTATTTCTATGCTACACTTAGTGTAGGATATATCTACAGTGTTTTTCATTTCCTTTTCTCTGTATTTTTCAGTCTGTGCTGGTTTTGTTATTCAGTGTATCATACTGTATTATACATAATAAAAATTTTGGAAACTTTAGTCCTGAAAAAATATTTTGAGTTAAGGTTGCATATGAGGCACTAAATAGTACATTGGGATGTAAAAAAAAAAAGTATTACAGGATTGCTATGTACTTTGGTAATGTGTATATATATTAATGAGCCATTACAGCAATTTGATGTATTTGGTCATGGGAAAACTTGCATTTGAGCTTGAAGTAATTTTAGGCTGTTCTCCATCTATATTTTTGGTTGACTAGAACTAGTGATGTTTTAATGCTAACCAAAGTGTTATTCAAAGCCCCTTTTTCTTTTCTTATGGTAATGAAAGAGGCTTCTTCCCCGTTGCACTTACCACAAGCAGAAGAGATTAGTACTTCCACAAAAAGAAAAAAATTATCAGAGACCCCTTAAGAACTTTCTTCCTTTTTATTTCCTGAACAGCCTCAGAAAGCTTCAAAACCAAACTGTAGTGTACCCAGTTCTGGCTTTGCATGTATGGGTTCACCATCAAAAATCAAGTAGGCCTGAAAAGCAATCTTCTCTCAACAGGGAAGGGAGCCTTCCTATTTCTCCACTCATCCTGTTCACCTCTGGCAGTGACTAAGTCTGGCAGTGTGACTGCTAGGAAGAGTATCTAAGAAGATACAATTTATCAAATTCTGTCATGCAAAATCTTCAGTCTTCTTTGAATAGATGAAATTGGTTTTGTTCTTTTAAAGAAATGGAAAATGCGTGTGGGTTTCCGTCACCTTAAAAGGCAAAAACCATGTACATTCCTGCTTTCAACCATTTTAGATTATCAAAGCTGCCCCATGCACAGGCACAGTAGAGAGTTGTCACTTTGCACCTAAGCCATAATTTCAGATGTATTTTAAGCATATAAAAAAGAATCTAACATCTAGTCCAAGCTGTGATCAAAAATGTTCAAAACAATACGTTTGGTTGTGTTGAATTACAGAGTCATTTATGGTAGAGAGAGCCTTAGGAGTTTTAGGCCTAGCCCTTTCCCATCCTTCAAAATTTGATCAGATCATGGCCTTGTCTAGCAAAGTTTTGAGTGCCTCCAAGGGTGGAAATCGAAGAGCCTCCCTGGGCAGCCTGTTCCAGGGTTTGATCATCCTCAGATACTTCATTGCTGCAACTTTTAACCATTACCCTTCATCCTTTGCTGTGCATTTCCAAGGAGAGACTGGCTTGCTCTTCTCTGTAACTGTCAATTAGGTAGTTGAAGAAAGCAATTAGATCCATTGTTAGGCTGCTTTTCTCCAGGCTGCCCAAAACTATCATCTTCAACTTCCCCACTTACTTTGTCTGCTCCAGTCCATGGCTGTCTTGGTGGCTGAATTTGCTCCATTTGCCAGCATCTCTTTTATAGTTGTGGAGCCCAACACTGGACACAGTTCTCTATATGTGGCCTCACGAGTGTCAAACATAGGGACAAGCACATGAAAAAGTGTTAAGATATTCTCTGTCCTACTCTGTTGACTGCCATAATAATCTGATTTAAAAGGTTACCTGCAGTATTTAGTCCTTAAAACCAATCATTTTATTTGACTTACGGTAGTTACCAAGTTTGCTGTCTCTTCTAAAAAGCTGAAGTGATGCCAGAACCTTGTTGAAAGTGGTCTTGAATCATGACCCAGCCTAGTAACACATCATGTGTTTTCCTAAACCCATGCTGCTCCTAGAAAGAACGTTGCCCTCTAGTGTTTCAGTATTGCATTGCAATATTGTTGGCAAAGCAGCATATGCTGCTTTGAAACGTCAACTTTATAACAATTCTAGAGAAATATCCAAGTGTGTCATACTGCTTTGAGGTGGCTGCTCCGGCTTTTCCTTCTGTTTTGACTTAGTGGAGCCCGAGCTACAGAATAGCTGAAGTTCTTTAACTGAACAGTGGAAGAATAGCTGAAGAGCTGCTGTTTACAGTCTGAGCTATTGCTGTGTGAATGATCCATTCCATCATCTGCCTTCTGACTCTGCCTTCTTGCCTTGCATCTCTTCATTTCTGGGGTTCTGAATAAAACCATGGAATGGACAGATTAGCAGATGACCGGGTTAGGTAGCTGTGAATAGGACCTACAACCAGAAGTCAGTGCTGTTCTGGTGACTTAATAGGAGACATAGGAAACCACCTGCTGTATGTAGCTAAATAGTAATTAACTGTTTTCTTTCACAAAGTCCAGCTTTCTGTGTGTTTGTAGTCTTATACAGTGGTGCATATATAAATCGCTCTTATTCCTGAGAACATATGAATTATTCTGTGAATTTGGCAGCAATTTATTAAGTTTTTCTCTTTCAGAAAGCTTACCTTTTACAGCCTTCAGATACATGATTTTTCTTCTTACCTGAAGGCCTAGAACACTTCTTTGACTTGAAAGGGTAAATTCTGGGATGTAGATGCTCTAAATCAGTAGCAACATAACCAGAGGATTTATTTCAAGAATTTTAAAATACAACTTAGAAGTGGTACCTTAGAGTGTTAATGTTTTGTAATAACTCAGAAATTTTTCTAATTGTTTTTACAATCAACAGTCAAGAGTATTACAACTGATTAGCTAGGAGGAACACTTCTGCAATATTTTTGAGTTGATTTCTCATTTATTTCAAAATTCAGACAGTCCTTTTGGGTTTGTTTCTGTTTGCATCTTCTGGTGTCCTCTGTGTATTAAAAGAGGTTTAGAACTTTTCAAGTTGATGATCATATGAAGCAGAAGTACATGATTAATTGATGAATTATTTTCCAAAGATACCTGTTTTGAATCACTGTATATATGTATGTATACTCTAAATGTGCTTTTATCTGAAGATTTTGATCTTGTTTCAGAAAACAATGGTGACTGGGAAAAGGCTGAAGCTGTTTGGACTAAAATTCAAGAAGAAAATATTGTGCCTCGTGAGAAAACACTGACCTTACTGGCTGATATACTTGAGGAAAATGGTCAGGTTGTTCCATTCGAGGTACCTAAGGTAACTGAAGTTTAGCTTTCCTAGCTAACAACACTTACTTGAATATATTTTTTTCCATTTAAAAATGTTAACAGGTAGCATTACAGTAACTTAAATAAGTTCATTTGTTTTAAAGGTTAGACATGAAGATACCAGAAGATCAAGTGCTTCTAATGTGGAAGAAAGAAAAATAAGGATGCTTTGCAAGAATAACAATGCAAAAGGTAAACTGAAAACCACTGGGGTTTTTTCCCCCCCTTCAACATTAGTTTTAAGATTTCAATTAATAGAGAGCAACAGATGCCTCCTGCTGCTTTGTGTTTGTTTGCTAGCATATTAGGAAAGGTACCTGACAATGAAGCTGAATATTGGCAAGTAACAGAAGTTGATATGAGAAGGATATGCTAAAATATTTAAAATGTCATTGGAAATGCTGACTTTTAAATGCACATGTGAAAGCCAGTCCGCGGTCAAGTTGCCAATTTTAAAGTAACCGAAGTATTGCTGGTCTGTAGTTCACTTCATACTGTTGGGTTAATGCCGTGTTCTAGACTTACAAATGTGTCCATTAAGCACCAGAAACTAAATTTATATATGGGGTTGGTGCTAAAAATACCAGGTTTATGGTTCCCAGAAAATCTAGCAGTTTGGTCACAAGTTTTGTGGTGTGAGACATAAGAAGTGTAGTGAGAAGATTGATTAATATAAAGTGAAATAGCTGGGACATGTTTATGGGAAGGTAAATATCTATTAAAAGAAGTTGTTCAGAGATTTTATATTTGCCCCTGCTGTTGAATTCTTAATAATAAGATCAGATATGGTTCCAAAGTATACTTCAGGTACCTTATTTAAACCGTAATTTTGGCAAAGAAATTAAATAGGTGAGATTAAATGAGATGGGACTATGTTGTGGAGATAATCATTGCTCTCTTCCTACCTGGCTTTTATATGTTAGTCTCTTTTCTATTTGTTCATGTTGCAAGGCTACTTATTTCTATTTGATGGGAAGATTCAATGTGTTGCATAGTGCCTTTAGCTTCTTTACAATGGAGATTAAAGTGGTCCATGTTTCTCTGTAGAATTTGCAAACTTTTCCTCCCTTTGTTCCTCCCCCAAAGAAATGCACAGACTATAAACAAAAGACAAAAATTCTTATTTTCTTTCCCATACTATGACAAATAATTATAATTTCACATTTTCATGTGAAAGCAGATTAGAAAATAAAATTAAACAGGTTTAAAAATTTAATTTTGCAGAATGAGGGAGATGTATAAATACAAGATACCTAGTTAGTTTCTTCTCTGACTGTTACCAGTATATTTTACAGGTTGAACACACAGATTTTAGGCTTAGAGTTTTTGAAAGAAGAATAAGTCAGCCATTCACACAGTTAACTTTGTTGTTAGTGAAGTGACCTATAGAGTTATTCATTCACAGGAGCATAGCTTAGAAGTCTAAAGTGGAGTCTGGATGTTCCATATGCAGTGAATGCAATCTCATGTTATGTACGTGAATTCAAGAATTGTATATTAGGGCAGACATAAAGTTAATGTTTTCATAAAATTCTTCATGCTGATAAATTTTGGGAATGAAAAGGAGAAATGCAAAAAATATTTTCACTGAAAACCATGCAAAATTAATGCAATATGTTTTGTAACATTATTCCTAGAAAAGCATCCTGTGGCTTTGATAGCATAAATGATCAACTGGAGAGCAGGGGCAAACTGTGCCTTGGACCTTGCAGGAAGACTAGTTTAAAAGTAAAATATAAAATGTAGCTGCTAGCAGTCTAAGGTGACATTTGACATTGAATTTATCAGTAAATTATTCCTGCATGTTATTTTATTTAAAGGTGCAATATTTGAGGGGAGGTGGTCTAGAGCTTTTGGGAATTAAAGGAAAAAAGACGAATGTTGGGAAACAATTCTCTTTGTCTTAAAAGGTATAACATCTAAGTTGTCACTTTCATATAACAGTATAGTGTAATTTTGATGTGAAGGTAATAGGGCAGAATATAACTTATCAACATCAGTTTTTGATAGGAAAAAGATAAACTTAAGCTAGTTATGTAATTTCATGAATGTATCAGCTCTGACACGGAGGTGTTTTCAAAATCTGATCTCTGAAGTGCTTGATTTATGCAAAATCATATTTTAATTTTTGTCTTGATTCCTCCGTATGAGAACTTGACTCTAGGGGAAAATGTTACACGTATCCCAAACAGTTGCACTTGCTGAAACAAATTTTACTATCTTGAGAACTGAGACTTTCTTGGCAAATTGTCACTTCTATAACAAATAATTCTACTTGAAATACCTAGTGTAACACAATACATTTTTTGAAACCAATAATTTCTCTTTTGAATGTTAATATGCTTTAGTAATTTTAGTTGCCATCTGAAGAAGATATAAGCTGATAATACCTGAAAAGGCATGTGCCTCTATTCGAGACTCATCTAGGTATGCTTCAAACATGCTACTTGCCCTGATGCAAAATAAAGTTAAGAAAATAATCTGAATAGGTTTGTAATGTACACCACAAAACATCCTAGAACAGGAAAACAGAACTGATAGTTTTTTAGTTCTTCATTGAACTAGTCATTACAAAAAAGATTAAAATATATTTCCATGTAGAAATAGATCTTATATTTTGTGGACTGTGATAGTTGTTGATAACCTACGCTTGACATCATGTCCACTGGTGGCAAAGTCCATTTCTGTACCCAACCAATAGAAAGGGATATTCAAACACGGGGTGAACTCCTAGTTCAGTTTGAAGACAGCAGAGCTTTGCAGAAGCCTCCAAATATAAGGAGTTTTTGGCTTTAAAAAACAGAATTCAAACAGGCTTTCACAAGCAGAAAGAACAAACTTATCACCAGTCAGCTACATTTTTGTTAATGAAACAATTAGTTACAATTGTAATAGATTATACCAGTGAAAAGGTTTTTGTTACTGTTGAATGTGATTTCTAGTCTGCTGGTACCTCAGATTTCAGAAGGTGGAAGAAAAAATGTCTTCAAGTGTGAATACTCTGTGAATGCTAGTGTTTAGCATCTAAGCAGGTAGGAGAATTGAGCACGTTGCAACAGGACAAGCTTTAACCTCAGACCTCTAAGTAAATGAGGTAGAGGACTTGAAGACCTTTCCTGTGTTGTGCTGCTGTTGATTTATTGGTCATTTGGTTGACAGTGCAATCACTATTATAATGTCAGACATCGGTTATGTTCTCTCTCCATCTCTCTCATGTGTCTCTCATATACATAAAACTCACATACACAGAAGTGGATTTAATTTTTGCTGTGATATTCTTATCCTTTATCTCTGTTCATATATATAGTTAATGTAGCTCCAAGTTTCCAAAGTAGATTATAGATGGCAATGATAATTCCAATTTTTAACTATGCTATGCATAGTCATTTTTGTGCCTATATTTCAGGAGGTTTTTACGTATGCTCTTTGGTTGAAGAAGTTTGAGATTCAAACCAAAAGGCATACCAACAGGTTTGGTTTGGGGAATGCTAGTTTAAAATTCCACAGCACACTCTAGTAAGTGCTGTTAGTGTGGTGCTTCTTGTGACAGCAAGATTCAAATGAGTTGTCTTCATCTTTACTTTCAGGTTATTAGAAAAAACCTTATCTGTGAAATCTGTAGCGATAGCCCAAGTATTTCTGAAAAGTTTTAAAGGTTATTGTGGCTATAACTTGAATTAGCAAATGGACTGGTTTTTGAGTTTCATTAAATGGAAAATGCAGTCACAGTTCAGATGTAAAAGATGATTTGTGGTTTTTTATACAGCTTTCTAGCATATGTTACAGCCTGGATAGCAGTTTTAGCTGCATGTTTATAGCTGCATAATCTTGTTTCAGAAAAATAAATGACTGAAAAGTGTGCTTATCATTTTTCCCCCTTTTTGGTAACATCTTTTCATACAGTGACAGTTATTGTGAATGCATGAAATAAAACTGTTAATCAGTCAAACAAATGCAGCGTAGTTTACTTGTTAAATATCTGTATATTTGTAAATTGTATGTTTTGTATAAATCTTGTCGTAGCCAAATAATTTGATCTCCCCATATTGGAATCACCTCCTATATTATTTGTTAAATGCTGTTGTGATCATGCACCAGACACTGTAGCTATATACCCCAGAATTAGGTGTTGCTTTACAAATCCCGAGTCTTCGCCTTCTAACCAGCTGCATTTAAGCAACAGCCACATACAGAAAAACAACGGTAGCAAACTTCTTGTTCCGTGAAGGTATCTGTCAGTTGATCATTGTATACAAGCAGTTTTGAACAAGCTGTGACCAACAGCTTTGGGCTCAAAGATGAAAGCAGAGGATAAATAGATTTAAGGTGGACCTTTTTAAAGAATAGGTGATTTCTTTCTCTGATCAACATCATTACAATATGGCATTTCATTTTGGCTTTTTTCTTTTTTTTTTAGAGGCCTACGATATTTTCTTGAAAATGCCAGGGAAGAATGAGTTTAATTATCGTTCATATGACTCCCTTATAAAAGCATTGTTAACACAGAATTGTCTTGAAGAAGCCCTCAAAGTGAAATGCATGTAAGGCTTTTCAGTGTTTGGGGGATTTTAATTTGGGGGTGGTGGTGGTGTTTTGAAATAATTTCTGGATAATTTTCAGGTAAGTCCTTACCTTTCAATGGGAAAACAGGTTATGACTGGTAGTTAGGAGTGATGGTAAGAAATAACGCCAGTGTTTCATAGGGTGATATGTCATATATTAAAAAGGTACTAAAGTGACAGTATGTGTTGCTAATAACTCATTTCAACTAACAGTATCAACAAATGTACTTGGCATTAGAACTGAAAGTCTACCCTTCTGGCAGTCTGCCTTTTCCTCTTTAGAGCAATATCCAAACAGACAAGATGCCTTTACTTAACTGCCCGTGAGCCTTCCCCTCAATGCCGATCCCTGCTGCTGTTCTACCCCTCCCACACTCCCTCGCAGCTGGCTGCCTGCCAAATGCAAAATGGTACATTTGACTGTGATGCCAGTGGCTAGGAGATGACCATAAACCTTAGATCCAACTCTTACACTTCTGAAATAAATCCAACCTTCTGTCATGTATTATTAGAATCACTAAAATTGAATTAACCTTTAGTGAGTTGTATGGTATACCACTTGCATTAATTACTGCCTGTAATGTGTGTTCTGGTCAGTTTATAGGCTTCAGAGTAAAAGTGTTACTAGCTGTCAACATGGAGGTAAGAAGAACAAAAATTTAAGTAATTCAGGTCTTTCAGTTTCTTCAGTTAAAACAAGAATGGTAGTTGTCATCAAGTATGTTCTCTGACTGAATACAGTTTTCTTTAAAAGTGTTTAGACCAAAGACGTCTTTCATTGAAAAAGCATTTGAGTTCTGCATTCAGAAGAACAAACAATGTTATTTAAATAGGTCTCAGTAACTAGGTTTTATGATAAGGAGCGTTTGTGCTCAATGGGTATATGGCTTGTATCAAGGAAAAACTAAAACAATTTATCAAATTAAGCTCCCTGAAATGGAAGTAACTGATAAATCTTTTTAAATAGAAGGAAAGGACATGTTTTAGAAGTACAAAGAATGTTGATAAAATTTAGGTAGTTTGTGAAACATTCACAGAAAACAGTCATGTATTGATAGATGTATTGAAAGATTCTTCAAAGAAGACGTTTGAAACTTTCTGCTGAGGATCTGTACATGCACTGACTGCTTCCCTGCTCCACAGCTCAAACACACTTGAAGATGCATAAAGTACTGCATGTTATCAGCAGTCATTTGCAGATTGGAAAGCAGAGAGAAGGTGGTGGCTTGTTCCTAGTATTCAGATGATTCAGAGTTTCCGCATTTAAATAAGTGGTTTGGTATGTAAATTCAAAATGCAGGAACAAACCATTTTAAAGACTCAAAGAGTTGGAGGTGTGTTTTAAAGGACTAAGCCTCTGAACCTCGAGTTACATAGGAAAAAAGAAAATCAGATTTAATAAGAGGTTCTTTTCTTGGTCACTGGTCAAAGCCAACCATTGTAATAACCCCTGTGCTTTCTCAGAACTCTCATACTCCAACTTGTAACATAGAAATGCCAAATAATGACATTCTAAGAGGCCTGTAACAGCTTAGCGTTGAATCAAGACAGAATGTTTCATATTGGCAGCGTTCATGGTGTTTATCTGTGTATTTTTTTTGTAGTAACAAAATCACGCTTGCATTAAGCATTTTCAGAAGTCTAAGTTTTAAATTATTCACTGAAATAGAGTGATTATGCGTGTTCACATGGTTGAGGAATAGCAAATCTGTGCATTTTGCACACATTTCTGCATGCTTGACAATTTTTCCAACCTCGTATTACAAAGAGATTACTCCTACAAGGCCTAAATGTGTGCAGTGGCCTGAAACTTGTGCAACTCCTAGTAGTTTCAGAAAATACAGGGAAACTACCTTGATTTATATAAGCTAACATCTTGTTCTTCTTACTCTGCTTGAAGCCAAATCTGAAATCTAAATAATATTTAGAGAGCTTTAGTATGAATATTAGCATAAGCAATAAAATAAGTAATTTTTTTTAAATTTAAAAAGGCAGATGATTTAAAAACTTTCCTTCAGATATCAGAACGGAGAAGCTTCCATGAGAAAGTGATGAGGCAGAAGGAAATTGCACTCTACTTTGCATTTGAAACCGACCAAACCAACCAAACAACACAGAAGGTTACTGATCTGTTGGTCAACCCAAGTCTAGTTGCTTTGGCATTCTAGCACTGTTCTGAGGAATATTTACTGCATTTAGTCCAAGAAGTTTTAAATAGAAATTTAGGAATATTAGAATGATGGATTAGTTCTGTAATAGTAGCTAACATCTATTTAATCACACTAAAGATTGGAAGATTGGAGAAAGTAAATCCTTTGTTATATGTAATTTACAGTCTCATGCATGAATTGTTGACTTAAGGGCTTTGACAGATGGGACAAAGGGGGGAAAAAAAAAGGCGGAACTGAGCAGTGGGTGCTTAGGCAGGGATTAAGAGGATTGGTTGGGAGAGTAAGAAAATCCTGAGTCCAGTGACTGCATTTATGAGCCTGGGAGGCTGAAAGTGACTGAGAGTATAGTCATATTGTGTGCGATGTGAAGGATTTTCTTGGGATTGAGGAGAATAATTCAGCAATGACCCTGCTTACCTCCCAATCCGCTCAGCCTCTAAGTTCAAGTAGGTAGGCTGCTCAGTTGTTTGCCACAAGATGATCAGTGAGGTTTATCTTGATTGCTGATATGGTAAATGGCAATGCCCCCCTTTTCTCTGTAGAGATTTTGTAATCTAGAAATGAACATTTGTAAAGTTATCCTTATATATTAAAAATGTGGCTATATGTCATTTAGGAGCAGGAACATTTTGTAGTATAAGTTCTATGTGATTGCTGGTTAGTCTCTCTTGACTAATTTCCAGAGTGTTAGAAAAGCCTTAGCAGTGTTATTAAAGATTCTCTTTGCTGTTGATACATGAAGTTTTGTGTTACAGGAGATAAAGATAAGTGAAACACGATTTTAACATGGCTAAGGCAGCAAATGTAGTATGTTCACTTTAAAACCTGTATACATCTAGATGACAGAAATTTGAAAATTAATCAACCAAATGATATGGTGTTAGTTCATAATATGCTTTAGTTTATGTTTAAAATATACAGTGCTGAAAATAAATGTTTCATTTTTATTGCTGAAAGAATAGTTTTACATTTTATAATTATGGTGACTATTGAAAAAAGAAGAAAAAGTATCCAGCTTAGGATACAACAGAACAATGCAGGGCATGCAGTTATTTTAGTCATCTAATATGTCAGCATTCAAGAATCTGAACCGATTGTTTAAAAAAAATCTTGTACTTTGTTTCTTTTGTTGCTCACTTCCAACTTTGTCATCTGTCAGAATGCAAAAAAAAATTATCCTTCTATAACCATTGACAGGATAACACAAAAGCTGTCTCCAGGTCGATATTTTGCAGCAATATTTTTAACATACGAACAGTAGTTTTTATAATTTCACCTTGGTGCTCAACCATTTATTATCGTATCAGAAGCATGTCAGTAATTCCTTTCTAAATGTCTGCTTCTTTTAGTGCTGAGACCCACATCAAGGGCTTCACACTGAACAGTGCTGCCAGCAGCCTCCTCATCATATCGCAAGTTAGGCGGGATTATTTGAAAGGTATGTCACAATGCTTGACCTTTACGTCACATTAATGCCTCTGCAGATTTTTCTTGTAACGCCCTTCGAATACTTGGATAAAGGAGTCCATTTAGCAAATTACCTGCTTATCAAGAGCCTTTTGTGGTAGCTGAGAGACGTAAATTACTGTACATGCATTTATAATACAGCTTGAATATGAATGTACTTGTCATTTGACCACTTAGTCCAGTTTCCATTCCATTTAACACAAGATGGGTTTTCTTAAGATGAATCACAGCTCTTCAGACATGCAAAATTTGTGCTCCAGAACGAGAGAAAGTACAGGCTTTCAAGTGCGTTAAAATTCACAGCACAAGTCATTTTGCTTTGGAAATTAACATACTTTAGAGCATCTGAAACAATTCCCAGCAGTTGTTTCTTGCATATTGTGTTGGTTGTGTGAGATACCAGATGAGTTAAATTGACTGTTAAATGTGCATGGTTGTGCACAAAATGATTATAATATTGATTTAAAAACTTAATCAAATACTTTTTAATAGTTCTCAATATCAACAGTAACAAAATACTCACTTTGATTTTCTTTTTAATGTAACAATGATGATAGAAAAGAAAATGGTGGCTGAAGAGTATGTAAGGGTACCCAACAAGATGGTGGATAAAGTTTATAGTTATTTTAGTTCTAGGCGTTAGTTGTTTTGCAACCTAGAGTTCAGCTCCACAGCATTACATTTTTGTTCTGTAGAACTCTTGTAAGAGAGGAAGACTCTGCAAGCACGTAGTTTTACATGCAGTGCTGTGTCTTTTATCCCTGTGCAAGCATAAGTACAGTGTTGGTCTGTATTTTCATCAAGACCTTTAAGCATTGAAGTAGCTACATCCAAAGAAAATGTATTACACTGAATTGGGGTTTACTTTCATGCCAGAAGGCATACCAGAAAATCCATTTTTGATTCTGCCATCAGTTTTATTTCATGCCGTTATGCGTAGCTGTAGTAGCCCATACCCATGTAATATCAGCTACATTAAAACACCCTGAGCATTTAGATGTATTTTCTCACTTATACTCTTTCCTGCAGCTGATAAAGTTGTATTCTTTCAAATTCCTTGCCCATTCCGTCTCCAGTCTGATGTCATTCCCAGGTGTCGTTGACTGAAGTATTTGTGGTGAATGAAATTGCTTCTCTTGCTTTTAGCAAGTCTTAAGTTTTTGTCACTTTCAAGTCCTTCACCTGACTTTCCTCTCCGATTTTATTCTAAGAAATTTTCTGCTTTTTCTTGTCCAGTGTGCCGCAAAATTTTGCCAGTTCTTCCTAACTGTTGCACGCCAAAAATCTTCCCTTCTTCGTAATATCAGTGATGTTTCTGTACTCTGGCAATCTCTTGCACTTAACTACATTATTTCTTTTTAGCTAGCATACTAAATTCTCTGCCATGTCTACCCTCTCCCTTGCTGTGCTCTAAAAATGTTCCTTTTTGCACAGTACAAGGTTTCTCAAGAAGTCTGTGGAAGTACATTGGTTTGCAAAATTATGGGGTTTTTATCTTGTGCATTGAACAAGCTTTACTTTGGTAATTTAATTGAACAGTCAGACTTGATCCTTGTTTCTATTTTAATTTGAAAGATACTACTGTTTTTGTAAGTGACGCCTCGAAAATCCAAGCTACTAAATATTTCAACCATACTGGTCATTTTCTGAGGCTCATAGATTACCCAGAAAATTTTGGGGCACAGCCTTTTTGTCATCTTTTGGTGGTGAGCTCCACTTGACTTACATCCTGTGAAGGCTTTCACTTGTGTAAAACTTGCTTTATCACTTCCTCACATAGTTCACTGACATTTTCTGCTGTGTAATGTGGTATAGTTAAAACTTTTTATGTAGGTCCCTAAGTATACCCATAAGAGCTCTAACATCATCTAGCAACAACTTGGTAAAACCCAGCTTACTTGGAGTCAGAACCTGAGTTTCATGGTATGGAATTTGCAGTTTATAGGAAAGCCTTTTAAAAGATAAGTGGTCAGTTTTCACAAGCACATAGTTACCTTCTTCTAAGTACTGAAAAATCAAGGGATTAAGTTATGAATTCAGTTTAATAGTGAGTGCTTTTGCACAAGAAAAAAAAGATACCAGTGGAATTACCTAGTATGCTACTTGTACATAATTTCTTGCAGTAGTGTTGCACACATGTAACTTTCAAAACTTTCTCTGTCCTTGTTCTTGAGAACGCTGGTCATGCTCCATGCTAAATGGAGGTCCACACTTACGGTCAGGAGAGAATTTGAACTTAGCATGTCTTAAGCTTGCTTTTTAAATTTTTGGAATCTTGCCCCTGATGTATTGCTCCTTTTTTTCCCCCTAAAAAGAACGGAGAAAAACAAAAGGTAAAAGGGGGAGGTGAGGTGGTAGTGCAGAAAGAAAATTTGCTGCGAACGAAGGGTAGGCATACAGGATGTTTTTTCTTCCTCTCTTGTAAAAGGTAATATTTGGTTTCTGCAGTACCTGCATATTGAATTGGAATGTTAATGCTGTGGAGTTCAAGTGGGTGTATATTATAAGCGTTATCCCTTGGTATTATAATTATTATCTGTGATTAATCCCGCCTGTGCTGGCGAGGAGTAAGATTTTTACCAGAGGAGCATGTGTCTCTGTGTGTGTTCACTCATGTATAATGTAAATTGACAAGAATTCTGGTTAGAGAAATGAGGGTGACTGCATCTGCAGTGAGTTTGGGGAATTTGCGGCAGGTGAACAGGAGGTTGATTTTTGTCTGGTTTTAACATAGGTAATTGCTGTAATTTTAGGAGTTCTTAAGATAACTGTCCAGTTTTGTGTTTATTTTTCTTGTCATATGGAGACTTGTGTCCCATGCTTTTATTTAAAAATTAAATGTTGGTAAACAAAGTTTTAGTGCACACTTAAAAAGATAAATCTGAATATTAGACTTCAGCAGTTTCAGTAAAGAATTCAATTTTTAAACTATATTTATTCTTAAGTATGCAACAATTTTTTATTTTAGCAACAAAAATTACAGTTTGGAGGCAAAAAAGAAGATGAAAAGGTCATGACTTTAAGGTCATAAGGGAGGACATTTATGACACAGCTGCTTTCCATGAGCTGGGCACTAAAATAAATTAATTAAATGTTAAAAAAAGTATCTTAATTTTTATTGGGCAAATATTAAAGCATTTTAACCTCAACTACTGTGAAAAGTTTTTATTTGTGTGGGTATATATTCAAGTTAAAATTTACTATAGCAGTCTTGGGGCTTAAATTCAGGAAGAAAATTTTTTTATGTATATGTTTTTTAAAGGGTACAGTTAATGATACTGGCAGCATGGCTGCCATCTGAACTTAAGACCCGATTTCCTTTTCCCTTATTTCTTTACCATCGTTAGATGCCATGGCTGTTTTAAAAGGAATGCTTGACAGCGGCTTGTTGCCTACTAGACCAGCAGTTATTGCACTCACTCAGACTCTGGCAGAAAAAGGGGATTTAAAGAACCTTCAAGCACTTAAAAACATGCTGGAAGACATCACAAAATCAGTTGGTGTATCTGCCTCACTAATGGCTAATGCTATTGCATTGGCTCATACTAAGAAGTAAGTATTTCTAGGACTGGTATATGTAATTATTCTATGCAGAGTGGTGGGAAATCACTTATATTATCCACTTCATTCTGTTTCCGTTCTTACAGTGTCTTAGATGTTAAAATTCTGGTCCAGCTGAGCAGTGTGCTGTTCAGTTCTGTTCTGGTATCATTTCCCAAACATGTTTGGCGATGAACATCATTTAATGAAATATAGGGAGAGCTATGAAGCATTTGAGAGAGGTCTCCTCTGGTGGTGTAATTTAGCTTTGATACCTTTGTTCTAACGTATTGCGCCTCATGTAGAGTGCTGGCCTTGGTGTTAGAACAAAAGCCCTATGAAATTGGAATGTAAAATTGAGTTACTTCATCAATATAAAAGTAAAAAATCCTGGAACTTTGTA
This sequence comes from Phalacrocorax carbo, assembly GCF_963921805.1. Taxonomy (NCBI): domain Eukaryota; kingdom Metazoa; phylum Chordata; class Aves; order Suliformes; family Phalacrocoracidae; genus Phalacrocorax; species Phalacrocorax carbo. Next base: position 21,348,185 of record NC_087515.1, read on the forward strand.
CCCACAGATTATGCATATACTTGTTTGGAAACAAAAATCTCCTACCTGTTCCAGTAGTTGAAATGACAAAATATTATTGTGTTTACCTGCAAAATATGAAAGCCAGACATGTATCTGTAGAGTGTTTTGTTTTTGTTTGTTTGTTTTGTCAGAATTATAAAAAATTGTTTTAGGCCACAGTTTTGATCATGATAATTATCCCCACAATTTGTGTATCCTTTGAGTCAACTGCTTAATTCAGTATCATGTTCTGCCTAGCATTTTTGTTGCAGTTGATACGTTGGTACTGTGCTAGTTTATCCTTTGTATAAACTTGCATGGGGGAAGCACTTCTGGGAGAAAGAGTATGAACTTCTCAAATATGCTTTGCAGGAACCAGTCTTCAGGAAATCCTACGTATTCTGTTACTTTCTTTCAAACCTGTTTCATCAGGTAGAGCTCCTGTGTCTAACTTGGCAGGAAAGCTGTAGAACTGTGTAGTACATAACAGTTGCCTGATCGCCTCAGGCATGTCAGACCAGAGTGAGTAGTTGCTGAACTGTTAGGAACAGCAAGAAGACTTGAATTGAAGAACCACCATGCAGGCCAGTTCCAGCAGTGAGCTCTCTATTTTTCAGCCACAGTAAAACCATACAAATACTTAAATCTGAGTAGTCCTCGGCACATGGTTCTAGTGCACTGACTTTTGCCTAAATTAATATCTCTCCAGATAGGGGAGATACTTCAGGATTTATTTCATAAGCTGTATTTGTTCCTGTACTTCCATGTCATCAAGTGTTGCGAAGTCATGCCATGTTCTTAAGATGTAGGTTGGTGACAAGAATAAATAAAAAAAAAAATTGCTGTATGCAGGCACAGGTTATTTAAGCAGCATCAACTTTTCTCTTCCCAGACCAAAACTAGCTTGGATGAAAAGACTTAGCAGCAGCATAAATAATATGCACCTTATATATTCTTGTAAGCTGTACCTTGAGAACTATGAAAAACAGATTCTTATAGACATTTTTCATACCTGTTCATTTATTGGTAGATTCAAGTTTTCGATATAGTTTTCAGAGCATTTTTCATAGCTTTTAAATGTGCTGCGTTTCTGCTTCACCTAAAAGCATTCATCAAGCTCTTTTTCAGTTAAATTAGTTTTTAGAGTGGACTGATAAAGAGATGTTGTCATCTGAACTTCTCAGAATGCTAGAAGTAGAGTTTACACTTTGGTGAACACTTCTTGCATTATTTTATTAGCTATACTTAGGCCATAAGATTAAAAGTGTTTAGACAGAGATACTGACCAAATGACACTTACTTTTGCATCCAAAAAGGCAGGCATGGGAAAAATCAGGTAAATAATTAATTGAATAGCATTTAAAAACAAATACTTGAGTTGCATGCATTAATTATTCAAATACCTTCTGTTAATGTTCTGGATTTTCCTTCTGGATTTGCAGAACACATTTTCCTAAAGCAGCTAGCTAAACTCTTCTTTCTTAATGAGGAAAAAAGTGTGTCAAAATCAGTTAGGCTTTGTACAGGGCAAAGGTCCTTAAAAAACTTTTACTTATGGGTTAATTTATTCGTTCAGTCATAAATGGTTTCACTTTTACGGTATCTGAATGAAGTCATAGGTACTCAACCTTTCCTGGGAAATATAATCTTAATGCAGAAAACAAAAATTTTAATATAATTGCTTCTTTAGGTTTAGAAATCTTGATTTCAGAAACTAAGCCAGTTCAATCGCTTTTCCTAGCAATGACCTTGATGCTGCGGTGGAATACCTTGAGCCTCTGCTTATCTCTGGTGCACAGAATCCTGATCAAGCTGTCAGAAATATTTCCTATTTGTTACGAAAGGTGTCTGAGGAAGGATTAGAACCAGCTTTGGAAAAATGTAAGTTAATTGCAATGATATTTAAATATTCTGACTAGACAGAGGTGTTATGAAAGAGCTATTACATGTAAAACCTGCTCAGTCAGCATAAATCATGCCTATGAATTTTATGAAAGTGGCTTTTCAATCAAAGATTTTCCTCATGTACCCATCATTTTGCAGTTGGTGTGATGGCAGAACGACTGGCCAGTCAGTTTGGAATTTACAGACCTGTCACAGATCTTTTCCTTCAATATGTCAGTGCAGACAGAGTGGATGATGCCAGATTGCTGATACAGGTAATGACATAACAAGAGAGGTACAGAAATGCTTAGAGCTTTTCAAAGGTTAACTGAGAAATTGTCAAAAAGAGGTGTTGTATAGCATAGGCTAGTACTAGTATGCTTTTGAATTGCAGTGTGAGTAGCAGTAGCACAGTTTAGAATATTCCAAACTGTGAGCAAGTACTCTAGTACTAATAGTAATAGTGGGTGCCAGAGTCGGAAGGCTGTCTTCTAACAACCTGAAGGACATAAAGGAAGACTCATATATTGCTTGAAATTCCAACTGAAGCAAATACTCTTCTATACGTTTTCTGCTAGGCAGCAGTTGCTTCTTGGAAACCATTTCCTTGCAACTTCTCACGTAATTTCTTAAGTGCTGTAAACAAAATTATATCACACAGTTGTACAGTTTGCAAACCAGAAGCAGACAATGCTTGCTTTTCATGGACCTTATTTCATTTAGTTTCTATATTGTATATGCTGCATTCAAGGTTTAAGAGAAGAATTTGCTTTCTATGCGCTTGAGTGTCACAGATGCATTAAAAAACACTGGTCTCTGGATCACAGTCTCAGCTGAGTTAGTGTTCTTCAGGAGTGAGATAACTGCATTCTTGCCACTTGTACAGAGTTAAAGACAAAGCAGAGCCAGAGGTGGGATGGACAGTAGGTGATGGGAGCTGCCACTGGCAGCATGCGCAAAAAGACTTCATCAGGGAGGCTCATCCCAGCAAGCGGCAGTCCAGCAGTCATGCCGATTCTGCAGATTGTTCTGTGTGTGTAAGCTCTTGCCTCAAATTGAGGCCTCTTACCATCTACATCTCTTACCATAGTGCATGCTACTCATTTACCAGTTCCTAAGTATTTTAAGAGGTTAAAGAAAAACCTCTGCTACATCCATCGGATGTTTTATGGTATTCTAAGACCATTTTTTGAGAAGAAGGCATACCAACAAATGTGTTCAGTTACTTCTGCTACACTGTGAGGTGTATTATTTGTATATTCCTTGCTTTGGAATATTACTTTGTTTATTGGTTTGCCTAGTGGGTCATCTGAGTTTTAATTTAAAAGGAGACTACAATTTTGATATGAAACCCTTTTGCTCTATAGCCTGAAATATCAAAATGCAAAAAAGCCTCAAGTTCTTTTACGCTTCCTGATTTTTTTGATTGCTCTTTGATTGAAATGAACGAAATTGAATTGAATGAATGAAAATCAGTTACAATTTCTTGCTTTTCTGAGAATAGGGGGAGTTTGCATTTTTCAGGTAAAATCTGCATGTTCTTAAAATTTTTCAAAATCTGGAATAATTTCCATTCATGAGTTCCTAAAACTGATTATTACAGCAGCATCGGTCAGTGGGTGCTGGTTGCTGACTGGGGCTAAACTGTAACAGTCCTTTTTGGCAGCCAATGTGGGGCATGAAGGGTTTGAGATAATAACAGATTACCCAGAGCTTATTAAGGAATATATATCTATTAGCAGTTGCGGGTCACACTATTGATTCATCTGTTCTCGATATGAGTTTTATCAGATCTGCACCATGCTCTTATTTTGCTGTACATGTTAAAGATTCATGTTGTTTTTTACTGTTTACTGTGCTCTGCAGTGATTAGTGATGTTTTGGCTGGGACATTTGTTATTAATAACACTGGCCTTGAGTCTTATCTGGTATTTAAGCTTTGTACTGAAGCCATTACTGTGTGTCAGGTACTATCTCGTGGAGATGATTAGCAATTATGCTTCTTCCTCTGAGAGGTTTTTTTATGGAGGAAATACAGAATGGCACCTTCACTGCCTTTTTCTATGCTGTTCCCTCCTTTATTGCTATACCTTTTCAGTGTCTCGAACATCCTTGGATAGTTAAGATTCTTCTATTGGTATTTCTTGGGAATATTGTTTCAGTTTCATCTAAGGTTAATAAGCAATTGAAGAATATCATCCAGATATCTGCCCCGTGGCTGGCTAGTTATAAGTGGCAGGATGTGTGAGATAGCATGGGCAAATGCCTAGGATGGTGGGCACCTCCAGTGTTTTGAAACTTCACCCTTGAACAAGTGCAGAATCCTGAAGAATTGGTAGAATATTTGGAAAGGTATGCTGTCACCCTGGCGATTCTAGGGAGACAACAGAAATCACTGTAATGTGCTGGGGCCTGGCCCATGCCTACCGAGCCCTATTCAACACTACTCAGTACTCTCAAGGGGGAAGAGAAGGTGTCTGGATCTGATGACAAAGCGACAGGCACTGCAGCTACTCTAACCCCCATGACAGGCCCTGGAGATGACACAAAGAACCAACTCATGCCAGTATCAGTCACCCCCTATACACAAGAAGAAATCTTGGAAGACAGTTCATTTAGAAAGGGATGATAAAAAAGCAGGGCCATCATGAGGAGAGGATGAAGAATTTGTAAATGAGATGGAAACCACCTGGCCCCTATCCCTGAGTGAGCTGTGAGATGTGTGGAAAGGTTTCAGCTGTTGTCCAGGCAAGCATGTTGTTCCCTGGCTGCTCAGATGCTGGGGTAGAGGAGCCAGTAGCCTGGAATTAGAGGGTGAGGAAGCCAAACAGCTCGGGAAGGGGTCATTGACAAAGCATTAGAAAAGGGTCACAAGCCCTCAGCCTCTGGAAGCAACTCATGTCAGGTGTAAAGGAAGGGTATCCCTTCAAGGAAGATGTTGTGTATTGCCCAGGCAAATTGACCACTATGGAGAGAGTTATCCAGTACCTGAAGAAATTAGTGACCTGAACAATGAGCAGTTATCCAAAGATCCAGATGAAGTCAAGTGCACATGGCCCATGTGGCGAAAGTTGGTACGGAGCACACTGGCATCATATGCAAACTCGTTGGCAATACTGACCTGGAAAGATGAAGAGGCACCAATGGTGGATGAAGTGGCTAGCCAACTCTGGAAATACAAAAGAAGTATCTCTTCCTCCCTCGTCTCAGCTGTGGAGAAACTGTCCTGGGAGGTCCAGCAACTCAAAGAGGATAGGTCCTGCTCCCCACCTGTACAGACCAGTATCTCAGCTATTAGGAGTCAGCATTCTTTTGCTCAAGAGAGAACATAGAGGGTACGCACCATGGGGTACCCTGTGGTTTCACCTGCATGACCATGGAGAGAATATGAGGAAGTGGGATGGAAAAATCTACCTCCACCCTAGAGGCACAGGTACATGAGTTGCAAGGAAAAACCATCACTCAAGAGGGTTCTTCCAGTAAAATTGCTGCTCCAGTTTCCAGTGGGCAGTTCCCCAGACCAGAGTGGAAAGGCTGATCTTACTCCTGGTTTTAATGAAGCAACTCTTGACTCATATTTACAAGAAGTGAGGAATGTACACTATGACCCAGGACTAGAGGGGCCCAATCTCCAGCCAGGTGGAAGAAGGGGACAACTGGGTTTACTGGACTGTGTGGATTTGAAGGCATGGCACATCAGATCCACAGGAGTGTAAGGCTTTACTGGACACTGGTGCAGAATTTACCCTAATGCCATCAAGCTATACAGGGGCAGAACCCACCTGTATTTCTGAAGTGACAGGGAGATCCCAACAGCTAACTATATTGGAGGCCAAAGTGAGCCTAATGGGAAACAATAAGGAAAAGCACCCCATTGTGACTGGCCCAGAGGCTCCATGCATCCTTGGCATAAACTACCTCAGGGGAGGGTATTTCAAGGACCCAAAAAGGTACAGGTGGGCTTTTGGTATAGCTGCCTTGGAGACAGAGGAAATAAACAGCTGTCTACCTTGCCTTGGCTCTCGGAGGGCCCTTCTGTTGTGGAGTTGCTGAGTGTTGAAGAGCAACAGATGCTAATCACTACCACAACGGTGCGCTGGTGGCGATATTGCACCAAACGAGACTCTCTGATTCCCATCCATGAGCTGATTCATCGACTGGAGAGCCAAGGAGTGATCAGTAAGACCTGCTCACCCTTTAACAGTCCCATATGGCCAGTGCGGAAGTCTAATGGAGAGGGGAGACTAGCAGTAGGCTGTCATGGCCTGAATGAAGCCACACTGCTGCTGAGTGCTGCCATGCCAGGCTTGCTAGAACCTCAATACAAATTGGAGTCAAAAGCAGCTAAATGGTATCGTACCATTGATATCGCTGATGTGTTCTTCTCGTTCTCTTTGGCAGTGGAGTGCAGGCCACAGTTTGCTTTCACTTGGAGGGGTGTCCCATACACTTGGAATTGACTGCCCCAGGGGTGGAACCACAGTCCTACCATTTGCCATGGACTGATGCAGACTGTAGTGGGACAAGGTGAGGTTCCAGAACATCTGCAGTACGTTGATGACATCATAGTGTGGGGCAATACAGCAGAAGTAATTTTTGAGAAAGGGAAGAAAATAGTCCAAATCCTTCTGAAAGCTGGTTTTGCCATAAAACAAAGTAAGGTGAAGGGACCTGCACAGGAGATCCAGTTTTTAGGAATAAAATGGCAAGATGGATGTCATCAAATCCCAATGAATGTGATCAACAAAATAACAGTTATGTCTCCTCCAACTAGTAAAATGGAAACAAAAGCTTTCTTGGGTCATATGGGTTTTTGGAGAATGCATATTACAAATTACAGTCTGATTGTAGGCCTTTTCCATCAAGTGACCCAGAAGAAAAATTTCAAATGAGGCCCTGAGCAATGACAAGCCTTTGAACAAATTAAACAGGAGATAGATCATGCAGTAGCCCTTGGGCCAGTCTGGGCAGGGCAAGATGTAAAAAATGTGCTCTACACCACAGCCAGGGAGAATGGTCTTAACTGGAGCCTTTGGCAGAAAGCACCAAGGAAGACTCGAGGCTGACCCCTAGGGTTTTGGAGTCAAGGATACAGAGGATCCAAGGCCCGCTATACTCCAGCTGAAAAAGAGATATTGGCAGCATGTGAGGGAACTTGAGCTGCTTTGGAAGTGGCTGGTACTGGAGCACATCTCCTCTTGGCACCCCGACTGCCAGTGTTGGGCTGGATGTTCAAATGGAGGGTCCCCTCTACACATCATGCAACTGATGCTACATGGAGTAAATGGGTCGCACTGATCACCCAAAAGGCTTGAATAGGAAACCCCTGTCTCCTAGGAATCATGGAAATGATCATAGACTGGCCCGAAGGCAAAGATCTTGGATTATCACCAGAGGAGGAGGTGGCATGTGCTGAAGAGGCCCCACTGTATAACAAACTGCCAGAAAATGATAGTTCACTGATGGATCCTGTTGTACTGTGGGAAAGCATCGGAGATGGAAGGCTGCTGTATGGAGTCCTATACGGCAAGTAGCAGAAACTGCTACAGGAGAAGGTGAATTGAGCCAGTTTGCAGACGTGAAGGCCATCCAGCTAGCTTTATACATTGCTGACCAAGAAGAGTGACCGGTGCTTTATCCTTATACTGATTCATGGATGGTGGCAAATGCCCTGTGGGGGTGGTCGCAGCAATGGAAGCAGAGCAGCTGGCGGTGCAGAGGCTAACCCAGCTGGGCTGCTGCATTGTGGCAAGATATTGCTGCCCGGGTAGAGAACCTGATTGTAAAAGTATGTCAGGTAGATGCTTACGTCCCCAAGAGTCGGGCCACTGAAGAACATCAAAACAACCAGCAGGTGGATCAGGCTACTGAGATTGAAGTGGCTCAGGTGGACCTGGACAGGCAACACAAGGGTGAATTATTTCTAGCTTGGTGGGCCCACAATGCCTCAGGCCATCAAGGAAAAGATGCAACATACAGATGGGCTCATGATGAAGGGGTGGACTTGACGATGAGCACTACTGCACAGGTTATCTGTGAATGTGAAACATGTGCTGCAATCAAGCAAGCCAAGCAGGTAAAGCCCCTCTGATATGGGGGACGATGGCGAAAATATAAATACAGGGGGGCCTGGCAGATTGTATCACATTCCCACAAACCTGCCAACACAAGCGCCATGTGCTTACAATGGTGGAAGCAACCACCAGATGGCTGGAAACATATCCCATCCCCCATGCCACTGCCTGGAACACTATTCCGGGCCTTGAAAAACAGGTCTTTGTGGGACCCCAGAGAGAATTGAGTCAGACAATGGACCTTATTTCTGAAACAACCTCATTGGACCAAAGAGTATGGCATTGAGTGAGTGTACCACATCCTCTGTCATGCACCAGCCTCCAGGAAAACCAAATGATACAATGGGCTGTTAAAGACTACCCTAAGAGCAATCAGTGGTGGGACATTTAAAAATTGGGATATATGTTTCTACAACTACCTGAAAGGAGGTTGTAGTGAGGTGGGTGTTGGTCTTTTCTCCCAAGTCACTAATGATAGCATGAGAGGAAATGGCCTCAAGCTGCATCAGGGGAGGTTTACATTGGCTGTTAGGAAAAAATTCTTTACTGAAGGAGTGGTCAGGCATTGGAAAGCTGCCCAGAGAGGTGGTGGGGTCACCATCCCTGGAGGTGTTCAAAAAACATGTAGATGTGGCACTTCAGGGCATGGGGGTGTTGGGTTCATGGTTGGACTTGATGATCTTAGAGGTCTTCTTTAACCTTAACAATTCTATGCTTCTGTGATTTACTCAAGACCAGTTGGTTAATCAACACTAGGGGATCTGCCAATTGACCTGGACCTGCCCAGTCAAAACTTTTACATACTGTAGAAGGGGATAAAGTCCCTGTTCTGCAAGTAAAAAAATACACTGGGGAAGACAGTCTGGGTTACTGTTGCCTCAGGCAAAGGAAAACCCATTGGTGGGATTGCATTTGCTCAAGGGCCTGGGTGCACTTGGTGGGTGATGCAAAAAGGGTGAGGAAGTCCGATGTGTACCTCCAAGGGGTTTTGATTTTGGGTGAAAATAGCCACTGAACTGAATTGTGTTATTTTAATTGCAGTATGATATTGTATGTCATCACTTCTGTGGTTGCTATATGTCATATCAACGGTATTACAGTAAGAATCACCCAGATTAATGAAAAATGAACTTTGATGAAATCAAGCTAAGTACAGTGGTGATGGAACCAGAATTGGCTTCTGCATGCAACAATCTAACACCGCACACCATCTCTCCTGCCTTGAAAGATTGTTATGACAGATGGAGCCCAAAGTCATGGACTAAATGAACTCAGCGGACATTTTAGAGGGATGGCCCATAGACCAAGGGAATGATATCTTTGCGTATATATCAAAAGACAGGGAAATTGGTGGTGATTAATTGGGATATACTGGAAAGGATAGGACCTGTGCATGACAAAAATGGTATAGAATAAGGGGTGGTTACTGTCCTGTTTTTGGCTGGGATAGAGTTAATTTTCTTCCTAGTAGCTGGTATAGTGCTATGTTCTGAATTTAAGATGAGAATAATGTTGATAACACACTGATGGTTTACTTGTTGCAAAGTAATGCTTACACTAGTCAATGACTTTTCCAGCTTCCCATGCTCTGCCAGGTGCACAAGAAGCTGGGAGGGAGCACAGCCAAGATAGCTGGTCTAAACTGGCCAAAGGGATATATTGACATCATGCTCAGTATATAAACTGGGGGGAGTTGGCCGGGGGGCAGTGATCACTGCTTGGGGACTGGCTGGTTGTCAGTCGGCGGGTGCATCACATGTTTTTCCTGGGTTTTGTTTCTCTCTCTCTCTTTTTTTTTTTCCCCTTTTCATTACAATTTATTAGTATTTTTATTTTATTTTATTTCAATCATTAAACTGTTCTTATCTCAACCCACAAGTTTTTCTTTTTTGCTCTTCAGATTCTCTCCCCATCCCACTGGGGAGGGTCAGGTGGGCGAGTGGCTGTGTGGTGCTTGGTCACTGACTGGGACTACCTCACAATCTAAATGAATTATTTTGCTTGTAAGAATCTGAAATATCAGTAGACATGTGGGGAATCCGTCATTTCAAAAATGCATCTAAGAGTCTGTTTAAAAGTTCAAGAAACAGCAACAGTCTTTTGTACTGTCTGGAGGGAGAATACTTTTACTGATAAAAGGCAAAAGTGGTTTGTTATTTCAGCATGAAAGGGGGCTGTGGAAGACATGAATCACAGAATGGTAGGGGTTGGAAGGCACCTCTGGAGATCACCTTGTCCAACCCCCCTGCTTGAGCCAGGGGCACCTAGAGCAGGGGGCACAGGAACGCGTCCAGGTGGGTTTTGAATGTCTCCAGGGAAGGAGACTCCACAACCTCCTTGGGCAGCCTGTTCCACTGCTCTGTCACCCTCACAGGAAAGTTTTTTCTCATATTCAGGGGGAACCTGCTGTGTTCCAACTTGTGCCCATTGTCCTTTGTCCTGTCATTGGGCACCACTGAAAAGAGTCCAGTCCTATCGTCCTGACACCCACCCTTTAGATATTTGTAGGTATTTATGAAAACCCCCCATAGTCTTCTCCAGACTGAACAAACCCAAGTGTCTCAGCCTTTTTTCATAAGGGAGATGCTCCAGCTCCCTGGTCATCTTGGTAACCCTCTGCTGGGCTTGCTCAAGCAGTTCTGTGTCCTTCTTAAACTGGGGGGCCCAAAACTGGACACAGTACTCCAAATGTGGTCTCACTAGGGCAGAGTAGAGGGGGAGAACATAACCTCTTTCGATCTGCTGGCCATATTCCTTTTAATGCAGCTAGGACTCCAACTAGACTGTCTCTTTCCTCTCAGACCATCCTTATTTCTTACACTGACAGTATAAGGTGAGAATGGCTAGAATCAGTAAATAAAATGTTGCAAGTTTTTCCCATTAATATTTCACCTCTGTTTATCACCATAAAGCTTTTTTTTGTGTGTTGGAACACTATGGGTTCATTTTTGTCTCAGCTTGCCTGTTGGAATGAGGCTTCACACCCTTTCACCTGGACCTTAAAGAACTTGTCAAACCATATTACACATAGAGTACATTCATAATGGCATAAACAAAAATTTATTGTTTGCATATGTCTAAAATACTGAGTATATTAAATTCATGGTATGTGTATTTTTATATGCACAAGATTATCTTACTGTGCATTTTGGTACTGATAAAAACTATCTTACAGCTGGTAAAAAGCAATGTGCATTGTAAGAATTTTAAGACTGACACCTTTGAGGAACATACACTAAAATATTGTCTTGTATATTTTATTTTGCCCTTGTTTCTAAAGTAAGATAGATTTTTGATTTATCTGGTCTGTCTCAAACTTTTTTAAGTTCAACTTCTCTCTCTCTCTCACTGTCTATTGCAGTGAAAGCCTTTTATAAAATAGAGAGATTGAAATCAGTCCTTTGTATGCATAAGTGTAGGTAATTATACTTTAAAGAGAACTTGCTTTGTACATTTTAATTTTTATAAAGAAACGAGCAGTTATCTCCCTGACACCTTATTAAATGTATAATTAACCTTATGATCCCTAGCTCACTTGTGAATGCTTGGCAGTATAATTGGAGAGGAATAGTGTTTCTCTTTTTCATTCTTTTGCAGTCCTAAACCTCATTTTTGTGGTATGTTGAAGTATTAGTTTAATTCTTTCCCCTTTTGTTTTAAACAAACTTTATACCTATCATTTTAAAAACAGTGTTTACCAAAACGGTGCCTGAAATGAACTTGTTTCCTGTGTTTGGTGGTGGGGCTTTTTTTTTTTTTCCAAAGTAATGGTCAATTATTTATCTTGTAACAGGTAATATATTAGCATATTGTTTTAAATCTCTGTAATCGGAAATTTTTGCCTTAGTAATTTTGATAATCACTAACCTACTCATGACTGCTGTATTATTTCTTTTTCTTTAGAGGTGTGGTGCATTAGTTGAGGAGAAGAGAACTTTATTGGGTTTTATGGCTAGATCAGCATCTAAACCTGGACAGGTATATTTTTTTCATGTATATCATTGTATATGTAGCAAAATACTATTTCATCAACCTTTGTTGAAGTGTTTTGGATCTTGATCTTCACAGTTGACAGCTTTATCAGGTTTCTTGGGGAGCGGGGAGGTTAATTTGCAAAGCTGGTTACGTTTGAAAGAACAGTTTACTTTATGGAGCATGATGGAAAGGAGGGTGTAGTTAATATTTTTCTATTGTTTCAGTAACTTCCTGCATTTTTAATGTTATACTTTATATCCTACAAACATTGCAATTGAAATATTTTACTGCACTGTCCAGTTCAGTATCACAACCTGAAAGTGTTTTTGTTGGCTACATTATATGAATACAAATGCAAGTTAAAACCTCAGTCTCTAATGCTAAAATGCCTCTATGATCAGATTAAGACATGTTTCTTACTATTTGTTATGGTGGTTTGGGCATGTATGTAGTTTGAGCATCTGTTTAGATTCCTGGCTTTGTGCTCATTCCTTGTAATTCAAAATGCTATCATTTACATGCCTGCTCTACTTCTGTCCCTCCCTCCTCATACGTCCCCCACAAAGTGAAGGGGTGGAACCCAAAACCCCCCAAAAACCAAAACAACCAACCACAAAAAGCCCCCCCCCCCCCCCAGCCAAAACAACACCCCACCCCCCACCAAAACCCAGCATTGAAAAAAAACAACCAAAAAATACCCAGAACACACACATACGCATGCAAAACACACTGATGTCTGTTTCATAGAGGAGCAGCATCAGGAGACAGTTAATATACAACCTAGAATAAATAATTTGTAAATGAGGGAAAATGCACATTTATTTTTTGTGGAAATTGTTGACATGATGATGAGAAATGATGATGATAGACACCATCTTTTGGTGTCTGTAGTAGAAATTTAAAAACTTTAATTTTTCTAGCTTTTCAAGCTGAAATTTCAGTAACACATAAAAGTTAGTAGTATGTGATAAAGATGTTAATATCTAGAAACTTTTTTTAATTCAAGACCTGAGAGGTTTTGCAACTGGAATCAGAGGTTGAGGGAGGGGGGTTCCAAATTTAAGCGCATTGGTTAGTGATCTGACTTCTTTTAGCGACTGATCATAGCTACCATTGACCTCTAGGTCACTGAAGGCTGCTGAGCCGTTTGCAATTTTTTTTTTTAAGTGGTTGAAGTCCTGACATGTTCTCATTAATACATTAATTGTTTCTTTCAAAAAAACCTGAGAAACTAATGTTTAGATTTCATGAGTATGGGTTTTAGTCCTGTATTTTGTTTGTTTTTATTTGTGCCTGATGTCTTTGACTATTTTTTATCTGCATATGAAATTCTGCGAAGGAAGTTACTATGTCTACTTGCAATTGCACAGTCCATTCCTTGTTATCAGTACAGTTCATATCACTTAAAAGATCTGAAATAATTTTTCTAACTTTGGCAATTGTATTTTGTTCTTTAAGATTTGAAGTTAATGCTCTTTTTTGTCTGTGCATTAAATTTCATAGGCAAAGAGGATTGAGACACTTCTAGAACTGATTCCTGAGCATCTTGATATGGAAATGGCATATTGTTACCTCATGAGATGTTATGGTAATTTATTCTCCTTGGAATAGTTTTTTAGTAAGAAGTTTGACACATTCAGAAAGGTCATGGAAACCCTTAGAAAGGGGAGTAGGGTCTACACTGTGTAACTTGCTTTACAGTTTGAGCCACAAAGAGGTGGGGGAGTTTGTATGGGGGTTTTGTTGAAGTCTGATGGGTCTATATACTATTCTAGCTATTAGGGTGGAAAAGCAACCAACTGACCCAAGCTTTGAATCCTTTACAAAAGGAGCTGTATGAGATTAAAGAATACTGCTACAACAGAGACTAAGCAGGGGCTTCGTGGAATAAAAAAAAAATCCACCTTTAACCCATGGAGAGAAATAGTGTAGAAACGAATGGCTTTTAAAATGAAGCTAGCTTTTTCCCCCGAAATACGTAATAAATATATTAGTTCCTTTTATGTGTTTCAAAACTATAAGTGATTAGTTCTATCAGTAACGTGCAAGGACAGTTTTGTTAGTAGTGTAGATTCTTTATACCTGTTTTAATTTAGCCAAAGATAATATTCCAGATGCCTTCATTTAGATTTGCTTAAATAGTTGTTTTGAAGTGCTAATCAGTTCTCTCTATAGTTGAAGTCAGAGAGGAACAGCTCTAAAAAATCAAGTTGCTCATTTAAATATGTTTATTTGGAACACTTGGAAAAACAGGACTTACAGCCCATATGGCAACATTCAGTTGGAAGCTTGTGTCTCTGTGCTGTAGTGTCCTTTGCCTTGTGTACTCTGCTAATGTCCTCCAGTTCTATTACAGGGAGTAAATACTCTTCACATGTGTATTGCAAGCAAAAAAGTTATAATGACAGAAGCCCTTGTGCTCCAGTCTGTCACAGAGGAGATATATAGGAGTAATTAAGTAAAACACCTCAAACACGAATCCAAGGGATGGTGTTAAAGGAATACAAACTTCACTGTATTTGAATTAACTTGTAGAAGTTCTCATGATGTAGTGTCTACCTTAAAAAAAAAAACCTCACTTGCTTCAAAACAGCAATCACTACCAAAATCGTTTAGCTCCATAGTTTCATTCACAGCAGGGTAAGTTTTCTAACATGTTTTCATAAAACAAAAAACCACCCTTTTGTCACCAGCACTGTACTTGCTGCTTTACACTATCATTAGCCCTTTACTGTTTTTACCTCAGTAAAAATTCCTTAAGTGAACTAATTAATTTTTTCAGTATCTTTTCCAACTACATCATAGTACAACAATTTCATAAAGAGATTGCAGACAATCAATCCCTTGCTCTAATATGCCTAAAACAGTGGTGAGACCATATTCAACTTGTGAAGCCATGGTGTATGTGAAGAGATGGTTGCTGTAGTTTCTTCAGGCAGAGACATAGCTGGCTCATAGCAAGTTCTAGAGGAGGCATTCGGTACCAGCGTGAAGAGTTTTAAAAGCTGTTCCCAGCTTATTCTGTACAAGCATCTCACCCGTATGAGACATTGATTCCACTCCTGTGTCAGGTAGAGGAGTGCACATCAGTTACTTGAATGGCTTTACCTGGGTGGGGCTGGATGAGTCATACTAGGATATCTTTGCATTTTCTATTGCATCTTGCTGTTTTAAGGAAGCAAGGTGTTGTCCTGCTCTTGGGAAATTCAGGGGCATTTACTATATTCTGTTGTCACCATGTATAAAATGTACAGACCTGTACACAAGAACAGCAATTTAGCTGCCTCTTCCCCATATCCTTTCTCTTCCATTTTTGATACTTTCTGCGGTGGTGTGTTAGTTTCATTTGGCTGTTAAAATGCTCATCAGCAAAATATTTACACAACTGAAATTTAGAAGGCTATGCTTAGGTTGTGTTGTAGCCAAGAGGGCTAGAAATAAGATATTTAAATTTTTTTTATTTTATTTTACAATTAGTAATCTTTAAAACATGATTTCTCATTTTTGGGCCAAGTCCAACCTTGTAGTATCATCATTTTCTAGCGAACAAATGAGTCTTCCGTCAGGCCCATTTTTATTTTTAACTGATTAGAAAGGGGAATCAAAGGTAACAGAGTGCTTATCATTACAATTGGTTCCTGTTGTTAGTTATCAAAACCAGATAACTGGTTGTGTATAGCAAAGATATAGTAAAATATAGGCACAGCTGAAAGAAGTCTGATCATGTATCAGACATCTATGACTGAACAAATAAAGGGACATTTATTCTTTTCCTTGTCCTGAGATACGATCCACTGCCAGGACTAGATTACTTTCATCTGGTGAGATGCATAATTCTTTGCTGTATACCCTCTAGAAAAAAAGAGAGATGTAAAATCACATTTGCATGGTCCATTAAACGCAGTCTAGCTATTAGCTCTTCATTTTTGTTTTCTATACAGTAAATACATCTATTTTAAAGAAATAAAAAGTTAACAATTTCTATTAGGCTTTCATTAAACCATCGCTTCATGCAGTTTCTTCAGTAGCCTCCCACATTCAAAAAGGAGCTCAGCCACTTGCCAGATGTGAGTGGGAAGATTTTTCTCATGAGAAAGGCACACAAGCTATCCATTTCTGCATAATTAAAGCTTTTTTTTTTTCTTTAAGAACCATTGCATTTGTAGCCCTATGGTTGTGAAGATGGTGTTTCCAAATGTGAACAAGAACCTCAGGCAGCTCCCGTACTGCAGGTGTTTGTGTTTTCCGAAGCAACAAAATGAATTTAGCTGGACATGAGGGTTTCCTTATTGTCCAGAAGGTGCTAGGAACTGTTGTACTGCTTCTAGGCCCGAGGACAACAGTGAAACTGTCAGAGGTCACCTTTAATTTCATCCTGATGCTTCTGAAGCAAATGTCTGAACAGCAGAAAAGTCTATGGTTAAGCATGAGTCAATGTAGAAGGATTTTCTCCTCTCCCACTTTAGAGGAAGAAGAAATATACTTCACTCTTCTACAGCTATAGTGAAGAGTGCTTTAAATAAATGTAGAAGGTATTAGTTAGAACCTATTGCAGGGGATGGTGCCTTTTATGGAATATCCAGCAAAATGTTACTAGGTGCCTAACAAACCATAACTGCTTATAGCCTTAGTGGGTCAGCAAAAATTTTCTCCAGCTCAATAGCATGAAGTGGGCTTTTCTGTGTGTTCTAAAATGAGTGTCTGACCTTTGTTTTCTTTCTTCCTTTAGGTTATAGTTTTCATGTAGCCAGCACCATAACAGTATTCCGCCCTTAAAGGAATTAAATTCTGTTCTAGAGTTCTCACATGCTCAGCTTGGGTGGCTTGTGCTTTTATTTTTTATCATTACCTTCAGAAAGGGGCATATGGCTCTGTATCTCACATCCTAGAGCAGTGTGTGCTCACTGTGCAGCTCCTACTCCTTTGTGGTTCCAGCACATTCTTGAAGGAACTGATCATCCAGCCTCAAATAAAAAGGAAAGCTAGAATGACTGCATATTCTGTTCTCTTATGCGAATTGCCAGTAGAGTATAAAGAATATCCAGAATATTTAGAATCTTGAATATTAAAATATATAGAATATGTTTTGGCAAGTACTAGGAATGTGTGACATCATGGTAACAGGTGAAAAGAGGAACACTTAACCACTGGTGGGGTTTTTGGTTTTTATATTTTTCCTCAGAATTGGATGGGGATGTTGCTTCTGTAAAGGCTGTGTATGAGAAAACAAAAGTGAAGAATATACAGCTGCACGAGCTATCTCTGAAATCTTTAGCAGCTTTTCTGAAGAAAGTAGGAGAGCCTGTCCCTTTCACTGAACCCCCTGTGAGTATTTCCTAATTAAGAAACAGATCTGCAGAATTGTGTGTGTTCAATGTTAATAAAACAAACTGCATGAATAATTACATAGGGATTAGACTTCTGCAGAGACTCCTCAAAGGGAGGTAATGTGTGAAGTACTGAGTGTTGTAGGAGCTATAGTAATCTTGCATTGGATTTGACTTGAGGAAATAAAACTTCTTGGGGCTTACGATATTTAAACTACCTGATCCTTATCAGGCACTCACCTACACGTGCACCTTTATCAAATGTCCTTGGGGCATTTATCTAAGCAGTTGAACTTTAGAAGGCTTATAGAATGTGTACTTCATTAACAATTAATGGGGTTCAGTTCTCATTAATTACCTGTTTTGTATCTAGTACCAGTTGCTGCTTTAGTAGGATGGAATTTTAGAACTGTAGGAATTATTTTTCTGCTGCAGCTCTGCTTCTAGCTGCCTTGCCAACAGATATATGCAACTGTGCAAATATATCTTATTTGAGGGTGACAAGTGGCATGACACTAAATCTGTCAAGACTGTAAATACCTTTCACATCATTCCTTTGACTAATAGTCTAGTAGTACCATTTTAGCGAAGTGGACTTTAAAGCCCTATTATATTTTCCCTTTCTAAGCAAGCTTTTTATAGCCATTTTCTAGCCACTTTTTATATTTTAAAATAAGTGGTTTTCTGTAGTTCTGTAAAGACCTGATTATATGCTGTTTCTCCATATTGCTTCATGATAAATGTGATTTTCTTTTCTCATTTTGCAAAGAATTGGGGAAAATTTTGCCATCAAGTGTTTGGTTTAGCCTTTTAACAGCTGTGGAGTTTTTTTTGCAAATAATTTATAATCTGAATTTTTATTTGGACTGTGTAAATGTAAAACCTAGAATGTCTGTTTCTTACATGTAGCTATTGGAAAATAAGAGTGGTTTTTTGAAGTCACTGAAATGATTCATTTTCTGATTTCCCTGTTCAATTTTTCTTTTAATGCAGCTTGGTCTTTAAAAGCGTCTCATAATTTTTTTTGACAGAATTGCAGATTGCAGTTAAAAAGTATTTTCATTTTAAAACTGAAATTGATTATATTATTGCATTTTGTAATAGAAGCTTCATTATGCATTTTTGGCAAGGTTTTCCTTTTCCTTTTATTCTCTCTCTCTGGTATTTCTCTTAATTATACAGACTTCAATACAGATCTAGTTTTGCATGACAGAGAATAATAGATTTTGCTTTTGTCAGGACATTAGACTTTGTTCAGAATGGGTAACTTTTCAGTTGAAACGATGTTGAACTTCTTTATTCCGCTCTATTTATAGGAGACATTCAAGTTCTATGTGGAAAAATGGAGGAAAAGAAGATTGGAAGCATCATGAACAGACAGTCTTTTATGCTTTAGTTGTTTATGAAATTATTAAATATTACATTCAATAAAAAAATTAAAAAATGTGGTGTTCTGTGTAATTTTTAATATAAATCTGTGTTTAAACAGCACTTTCCCTAGCTGTAATTGATAGACACATTAATGGATATGCTGTTAAAATTGCTAATGAAATATCAAGATGCAGCTTTCTGGGCTATTTCTGTTTTGATGTACAATCTGCTATAACCTGAACTGTATTTTGGCTCCTGTTGATTTACCAAATATGTATATCAAGAAAGTTGCTAGAGGGGTATGTAACTGTAAGTTAAGCAAATGGTGTTATCCGTTGTTGTTCTTTGCCTGATCAGTGTACTTTGGGGTGAAAGTAGAAGGGTAAAGAGCATCATCTTCAGGATTCATCTGTATCTGCACAGAAAATAAACACATCTTTTTTTAGATTTCTACTAGGTGTACTTCTCTTGTGTTAAGTATCTCGTTAGGGCATTAGATGTTATAGGTGAAGACAAAATACTTCCACCTTTTACACCAGCTTGTGTGTTGCAGTATTATACCATCTTTAATTCATTCTTATAACTGGCAGTCCAGCTAATTTTATGGATGCAAGAACTACATTTTTGTGAAAACGTGCCTTTTAAATAAAGCGGTGCCTGTTATTTGCCAGGGTAGCAGTTGTTTACTTGCTGGGAGACCAGTGGGCGTGCTTTATTGGTATAAATGTGGGGGTAAATCCACTCTGATATGAAGTATTGCGGTCTAGAGTTGAGGGATCATGAAAATAAGACACTGAAAAATTATGAAGATGAAAGAATACATAGAAAATACATTAATTGTCTCTGTGAATAGTGATGGAAACTCAGAAATGCACACCTTGGTATAACAAATGGAATGTGGTGCCTATACAGTACTTCAGACGGGTTTAAATGAGATGAAAGCTTGTTTCTGTGCATTAAGAACTTGGTTAGTTGGTCTTTAGATTTTCAGTTAGTTAGCCTTATCTTTCTTAGGTTTTTCCCACATAGGCCACACTGTGGTAATTAAAAATTCATATGCATACACGAGGTTTAGAAAAAAATTTTGGAAGTCTTGTACAGTAATCAGAATATGTCAAAGTTGGGAAGAAACTCGGACCTAATTTTTTTACAGCTAAATTTCCAATTCATTAGCTGGCAAGCATATTTATAAATACACAGAAAATTCTTGCTGTATGCCAAAAATGAGGCATAACTCTCCAGGGGCTGAGGCAAGCGGTAGGTTCTGTTTTCCAAACAACCTATGAATCCTAGCTGTGTCTGCTACATTGGTGGTGTAGTTTTACAACGACCTTCATTACTTGACCTTCATTACTTCATGAACATACCCCACCTAAGTGGCTCTAACCCTTGGGCACCCTTTGTTCCTGGGTTGTCAAGATAAGGCATTAACATTTGAAATTTCATTCATAGCCTAATGGTTGTGTGCCCTATGTGAAAGCAAGCCTAGGCAGTACTCAGTTTATTTCATTTCCCAAATGGAAGTGTTTCTGTTTTTTAAAGCTACAGCTACCTTACATGTGTTTCAGTGTAATGGCAGCGTAATTGAAGACTGTGTCAGCTAGTTGGCAACCCTTTCTCTAGTGCCCCAGCTCTTGTTTATAGGCGTCATCTCGTGAATCTCTCGGTTTTACAGTGGTAGCTGCGTTCCAGGAAGTCAAGTCACATCAGAGAATCACTGGAGGCAATGTCCCTGGATGCTTTTTGAGCTAAGTTAGCACATAGGATGAGGAAGAGAATGAATACTACTTGAAGCAAACACCAGGTCCTCGCAGAGGAAGTTAAAAGTAGATCTGTAGCTCTTAACCTTTTTGACAAGGACGTGGGATCTTATGTGGTCATGGACCAGGTGCAGTTGAATGTCAGGTGCTGCATCTGTCATTGGTCTGCGCTGTGATACTGGCAGGTTGTGTTTGCTGGCTGCTGCCTTCTGAGGCAGAAAAGCAGCAGACTACGCTGTGGCCAGCTGCTGCCTGTTGCTAGTGCCCATGCGTGAGGTCTCACTGTGCAGGATTCATACTAGTTAGCATCTACACGTTTTTCTTCTACATTGCTTAACTCAAATACTAACTGAATAGTGCCCTGTGGTGTTATAGCTGCAGTTATGGAAATGAAAAGTAGATTTAATAGCCTGTAACTGAAGTATATGAATTAAATTTTTTTCAGCTTTGAAACTGCATTTTGAGTGACCTCATGGAAGGCTGTGGGCTGAAAGAGCCAGCTGTTGAGCTGATCCAACATCAGTGAGGTGCTGGAGGAGCGTGAGGCCACGCAGTGCCACGGTCTCGTGGCAGCAGCAGTAGAGTCCCAGGTGGGGGTGCATGCTGACTCGGGTGGGGGTGCAGCGTGACCCAGGGGCTCACGCCACGATAGCCCAGGCCCGTGGAGCCTTGTGGCAGAGACAGGAAAGCAGAGATGATTCAAAGGATAAGGAAAGGCTGCCGCTGCATGATAATATTTCTGATTTTCTGTTCCAGTGAATGTATTGTGTACAATTAAGGAACGATTATACAGAGGAGTGCAGTCGCTGCTGTCTTTGAAATGTGGGATAGTGAGGGATTTGTGCCACTCCAGGACACAATCGTCTCGGACTGCAACAAGGTTATATGGGGAAGGTTTTGCAGAATTGGCATTTGTGCTGACTGCTCTGGGATACACTTGAAATGATAGCGTTTCTTGTGCATCGGCGTGCTGAGGCTCAGCCATTTCAAGCATGAAGAAAAATACAGTTTAGAAGGTTAGTGTTTCTTCACCGAATAAGCAGGCATTTTCATTATTTATTTCTTAATGTTCAAAGAAAGAAACCCATAAGGTGACAAAATGCAGAGTGGCAGTCTTGCAAACTTGTCATGGTGATTCATTAGTCCAGATACCAAATGTACTCTGTCATACTGACCATAGCACTTACCCATTTAAAGCAGAAAAGAGCTGTTTGCCACTGGCTAGTGGATAACTGGGATTGTGCAAGATCCAGACCAGGTGCATTGTCTGTGAGATCAGCGCTTTTCTAGAGGCCTCCGTGGGAAGCTGAGAGTGTGCTGACATGAAATGACCTGACACATTACTGTTAAAAGCAAATTGTGTGAGTGTGTATGTGTTTGCATAATAGTGTGTCTTGCTTGGGCTTGAGAGGACTGGAAAAAGCCCTCTGCTTGAGCTGAGGTGACTTAATCTCACTCTGTGCCCTGTGTCACATTATGGACTGGCCTCCTTCCCCCATTCTCCTTGAGGCAGGAGCAGGAGGAGGGTGCTCTTTGGTTTTTGAGCTCAGTATGGTAAAAGTTTCCTTGTTAACTACCCATATAGTCATTTTGCAACGTGATAATTACATGCTGTAGTTCTATCCTTATCTACTAAAACAGTTTGTTCAACTCATTGTCTCCTGGGACCCTTTTCTATAGCAAGAAATGTCATGTGGTAGGTTAGTAGCTGTCTTCAGGCTTCCTTAATACATACCCACTGTTGAAAATGGAGTAGCTGAACCGATCGTGTCTTTGGCAGTGGCAGCTCAGGAGGTTTTTATAGATTGAATGCCTGAGTCAGCAGGATTCCAGCTGGGGTTTATAGTAACAAGGGAGGAGCATAACAGTGAAGATAGGATCACAAGTGCACATATTGACAGAGAAATAGACTGGAAGCATGTTCACCAGAGTACTAGCTTATTTATTGCTTTTCTCAAAGGTGTGATGCTTCCGGACTCTCCAGAAGCACAGCAGAGGAGGAAGTGACAGAATTGGTGGATGTGGCCAGGTGGTTTTTGCTGTTCAATGTGAGAAATCTGTCAGCATCTAGAAGGAATGTCCAGTTTCCTGCACCAGTATATTGTTGCTGTAAAGATGAAAAAAGTGAGCATGTAAGAAAAAGCTGAGACTGTTGCTGAATTAAGCCAGTTTTAGCAAAGATTTCTCTGCATTTCTTAAAATTATTCTCAAATTTCTGTATAAAGTAAACTGCAAAAAGATATTTCCTTTCCAGAATGGCTGCAGCCTCCAGTGGTTTGCCAGTACTTCTGTGAATCATTAATCAGAGGAAACCCAATACCCGTTTAAGTTAGTGGCTCCAGCAGAGACCATGATGCAATCCAAGGGCATCTTTCCGAGTATGTGTGTGCAGATCCTCAGCTACAGGAGCAAAGTTCCTGGTTTCCCACTAGGCATGGAAATAAGAGCAGATATGGAAGTTTGAGTTTTTTCTACTCTTTCCTGTAATTAAGAAAATGAGATAATAGAAACTGTCTTGTGCAGTGCCTGCTATAGACGGGGGTTCCACATTGATCTACTTTTAGATAAGACTATTCATGCAAGGTTTCTCTCTGATACTCTTAAACCTCTACCTTACAATTGGCTTCACAATTTCTGATGTGATTGCCCTTGTAACACCGTGATAAAGCAGTGGTATCTATAGAATTGCCATTGTCTGCAGCGATAGCTCCAAACCTCTTTGTAGTTCTGTGTTTCTCGAGGTTATTTCACTCAGCTGTAAGTGCCAATGAACTCAAGGTTCAGAAAGCAACGAACCTCAGTGTCTCACAGTGAAGGAATGGGTCTTGAAAACCAGCAGCAAATTTAATTCTTGGTTTTGCAAGCAGTTTGCATCTGCTGTTCTTCAGAGTCTGCGAGACTAGGACAAATCTGAGAAGTAGAGTTATGGGAAGAGATAGCAGAGACCAGTCTTCAGGAGTGGACAGGAGGGTGGACTTCTAGGCAGAAAACAGTTTGGGCTGGAGGGAAAGCAGGGGTGTGTGGACAGCACGAGGCTGTCAAAGAAGGCTCTGAAAGGCCATTTTGCTGGGTGCTGACTTTTTATTTGTGGGAGAGGGACTGTGAAGAGTGGTTGTCAAAATAGAGGATCACCACAGTGGAACTCTGAAGGGATTGGAAGTACTGGGAAAATATCTAGGTAGGAAGGGTGAGAGCTGGTATTGTGGGTGGCAGTAAGAAGACAAAGCTAGCAGCTTCGGTGGGATGCCTTGGGTCTGCCCAGATTGGGAATGAATGACTGTGAGGGGAAGGAGCAGCCTTCAGCTATCTGGCAGTTGGCACCAACCTGTGGATCTTCGCCTTTCTCATGGTTCCCACTGTCTCCTCCTCAACAACTTATTGAGATTCACTGGAGAAGAAAGCAGTGGCAGCAGGAAGGACTGATCAGGGTGAGTTGGCTGCTAAGCCCAACTCAGAGAAGGAAGAGGCTGTGAAGGACTGATCAGAGCTGCTGAGCCAAGCCTGGTCCTCTCGTGCCTTTCTGCCGTGGGGAGTCATGATGATACTAGTCCTGCAATTACAGCTGGGTAACTGAAGAAACAGGAGCATGATAATGTGCCAAATATCCCAAAGGAAGTTTGTTCCAGCAGCAGCCTCTTAAACTTCACGCTTCACAAATTTGAAAGCAGCTGTAGGAGCAAGTGTGTTACCAGTGTAATTTATGGTGGTTCTAAAGATGAATCTGAATATGGGAGCGTGCTTAGCATTGGGGCTGTTACGATTTCTTCGCATGTTCTGATATGGAAGTTGCAGCCTGAGGTGAGGCTCCAACCAAAGCAACAGTGTTAGGTTGCTGAGCCCACTACCTAGCCATACTCTGGAAGGCTTTCTGCCTAAACCAAAAATAAATCAAGCCGTTGTCCTTGCTACTTGCAGAGTTCCCTGGGATTTCCCTCTGATTAGTGTAGCTAGTAGTTTGAACAGATCAGGTGTGAAGGTTAGCTCAGCTGTAAATCTTGATCATCTCTAGCAATTGTCTATTTTTAGGGCCCTCAGAACATTTGTAAATAAAATTGCACTCTAAAAATTGGAAATATGGTAGAAGTGTGTGCACATTGGAAAACCCATCAGGAGCCGTATATCCATAGACTTTGCTTAAACAAGGTTTTTGCTTTCCTTCATGATTTTGTTGACTCGGCCAACACCAATGGACACTTTCCAACACTAATGTACAAAGTGAGAGAACTAGTAATAGTGCGTGTCACACCTGGTTAACTCTTCAGCATTCCAGGGAGGAGGAAAAAACCCTCATCAAGTGCAATAGCTGACAATAAATAAATATATATATGATGTTAAATTATTATTTTTTTTTAAATCCTTTAGTTTTCCATCTTTTTTATAGTTTTATTGACAGCCATGTTTTTCATCATCTATAATACACATAAAATATTGTGCTCCAATTGTTTTTATGCCCAGGAATACAATTTCTGCATTTGAGTGTCTTTCTCACTGACATCAATAACGTTATAAATTTGTCTAAATTCAGCAAGTAAAAACAAGGTTGAAAACTATGTTTTATACCACTATCTGCAGGGGGCATGAAATTACGGTAATTTGTGGCTTTACTATTGTCAGTCATGTACAAGAGGTTTTTTTCAAGTGGAAATTTATCATGCGCCTCGCACTGAATGTGCTACAAAGCCGCAAGGCGTTTTTCTAATACAAAAGCACTGAGAAATTCCCTATGAAGTCTATAAAGCTAAATATTCATCTGCCTTCCTTTTGTCTTGCTTTTAGAAGGGACAAACCCGAAGCAAGCGTGTCCAAAGCGTTTGACGGCATTGAGCACCACTCTCATCGGACAGCACACTTTTCTAGGTAGCAATAATACTTGGACAAAATGCTTTTTTACATGATTGCTAGCAGGAGTTGCGGGTATGGGGCGGGAAGGCAGGAAAGCAGGTACAGCACGTGGTGCGACTGGCCGGAGCTGCTGCGCACGCAGTTAGTGCAGGAGTGATGGGAGGGTGCCGGCTTCTTGACTGTTCTCGCTGGCCTGAAATCCCCCTGCAGCTCCTTGGGGGTGGTGACTCGTGCCTGTGTTGCTAGGAATTACAAGCCAAAAAGTTTAAGTGATTGTATTAAAGGAATGCTAAAAGAGCAAAGAGTTGTTGCCGCTCTGCCTTTCTCAGCAGAGGTCAGTCTCTTGGGGTGATGGCTGCTACAGGTTTGACCTCTGACTTGCCCACCTGGAAATGTAACAGCTTCCCTGTGAGAGGTAATGCCCTGCAGCTGGAGGCAGCTAATTAGGGCAGCGTGTGTCCTCTTTTTCAAAGTTTTCAGGTTTTGCTGCCGGGTTGGGACTCCATGTTTTGGCTTTGTGCCTTTCTACAGCTAGTTGGAGCACTGCCCCAAGGTGATTAGCTATTTTTAACTAAGAGTAGTAGAAAGTTTGGGTGTTTGTTGAAAAGCGATCATTAAGGTAATACTTGTTTCTCTGAGGGCATTCTTCTCAGCTTTGTGACTTGCATCATGAGAAGGAAGATGTTTACTTGCGTCAGGGAGGAGCCACTGGTGGAGGCTGGACTGGCATAGCAGAGGGGCTACCTTTTTATTTTTCTTCTGACTCTCTCGGTGAAACATTGCTTTTTTTATTTTAGAGAAGTTTCTGGTGTTGTTTTCTAAAGTCTTCCTCCAGCCCCCAGTAAGTGAAAGTCAGCAACAGTACTCTCTTGAATGGTGATGCTACCTGTTAGCTAGTACGCTTGTATAGCATCGCGTGGCTCTGTACGTTTTGGTTTTGACTATTTGTGAACATTCATAGACTTCCAATTGCTGTGCATTTGCTTGCAAATTCAGTGCTGATGTAGCAGGTGACCATCTGGTGGGCTAATTTGCTTGTGTACAAAATACAAATTATTTCTGAGGCAAGTAGCATTGTTTCTTTACTGACCATATGGGTTCTGGCCAGTACCTTAATGTTTGTGTCTCTAAACTTGCTTGTTATACATGAAGAATTGAGGTGAGGCATAAGTAATATTGAGAGATGCTAGGAATCTTTGCAAAATCTCCTTAGATGCTTAAAAAGGAGTAACAGATCCAAATATGTTGTTGATGGGAGGTGCTGGTTCTGGAGCCATGAGGTGAAGGTTGAGGGTGTCTGTTAAGCTGCAGTTTCTTAGCACTGGAAGTATTAAAAGTATCAAATTATGACCGTGACAGCAAAACAAAGCCAACAAAGTTTGCAGTTCAAAATAACTGTAAGTTTGATTTAATGACAAAATAAACATCAAGAAACAGTTTTATAATTAATTCTATAAATTGACAACAGCATTTTTATAAATTATGGATCTGAATTGCTTTTTAAATGTTCCATGGAAAAAAAAAAAGCTACCATAGCATTACAGTTGTGTGTGTATATACATACGTATGTAATCTATTTATGCGAATACCTCTACATATACCTCTTCATATGAACACACACACATTAAATATATATGTGCTTTTTAAAGCTCGTCAGTTCTTAAAAGGGTTAAGCGATTTTAAAATTACCTCAACCCACTGCTTAAACATTGTTGCCTTAATTAATAGCTGCTAACATATGAAGGGCTTGTCTTGGCTCTCGGAGTACAAAAAAAAAAAAGCAGCAGCGTGTCACAGAGCTCCGTGTACGCTGTTTCTTGTCTTCTGCCATTAAAATTAATCATCCTGGCTAAAACCTGAAACATTTGTTATTTCTGGTACAAGTGGGCATACCAACACCTGTAACTTATTACCCACGGAGTCTCCCTGGTAGCGTATTGTCTGTGTGTTGGTTTGGGTTTTTCTAAAGGAGTTTCATGGGATTTTTTTAATGAAAAGGGATGGCTATTGATACTTGTTACCAGTTTAGCACTTCTGAATGTATTTTGCAATGAATAAATATGGGATGAAACTTTCAACAGCTACTTATTAATTTAGCCTAGCCAGAGTGAAAGCTAGTCCTTTCCAAATGACGAGTTAGAAGTATTTTGGAGGGCTGCCACTACCCACGAGCCAATATGCAAAGCAGTGTTTCTACAATCCATTTTCCAGTGCTAAAAAAGTTTGTCCCTTTTGCCAAGTGGAGAGACTGCATAGACTTGGGGTGGAGGTTGGGGAAGAACTTCCCACCTCTCCCTGTATTTAAATACTTTAAGTAATAGAGACAAAATTTTCATTCCTGTTTCCTCACAGGCAAGATACCACCTCTAGTACATAGATGTCTTGTAACAACACACAGTTCTGTTGTCCACACGATACTTTATAGTATCCATGTAACCAGCGCAGACTTTTGTCATTCTGAATCTGGTGAATTTTCCTTACAAATATCGTTGTTGCTTGTATTTGATGTTCCCATTCCCAGATGCGATGTGTGTGCAGACTGAAGCCCCGTAGCCTGTTGCCATTAGGTCACACACCAGGCAGTGCAGACAGCCGCTGGGCAGAACAACCTGGAAACTCTGTGACTGGTTAAACACGGTGCCATTTCAAAACCAGTTTTGCACCGACTTGATTGCCTGCGGTCACAGGGACCATGACTTACAGCTGAGGAGATCTTCTCCAAACCTGGCCGGGGAGGATACAGGAGAGCAGAGGTGGCAGCAGGTGAACCCTTAGGAAGGTGGCGTTGTCGGGCTGGCGGGCAGTGCTGTGCTGGAATGGCAGATCTGCCTTACCACAGCGCTTAAGTGTGTAGCAAACTAATCGTTGTCGTGTGCAGAACAGACAGTGCGATGAGTTTTGTGCAGTGTCTCGCTTGTGATCTTTAGTCTCTGCGTTCAGTTTGTTACGGAGTGCTGCCACTTTGGTTATACTGATACAGGGAGTGCAGGCAGGAGGGACAGCCAGCAGCTGCTGGCAGAGGGGAGTCGAAGGAAGAGCAACGGCTACTCTGAAACGTGGAAAGCAAAGCTGTGCTGAAATGAAATTACAACTTTTAGCCTTGGTTGGAAGTCTCAGGAAGATTTCTGTTCCCTTGCCAGCCACTTGTTTTTGCAGCAGCAGCTCCGCTGTGGAAGCGTGAAACCTTTTCTGCACACAACTAGCATGAAGCAGGACACAAAGGTAGAGGCCAAAGCGTACAGCGTGGCTTTCTCTGGCTGAGAGGTGCATAATTCCCCATAAACTTGTGCTATTTTCCAACTTGTGGTAGTGCGAGCAGGGCAGCTTGCGTGTCATCCGCCCACTCTTCCCTGTACACAGCCCCATGGCACGCTATTGTTAGGCGTGAACACTAATTGCTGGTATTTCAAGGCTCCTATCTTCTTATTGCTAAAGCCTGTAACAATAATCACAGCCTATATTCCCCATCTCTAGGCATCAAGAAAACAAGATATGATCATAGGCAATGTGCTAATGTAATTGTAGTATATAGAATATGAGCTTTTTCTGTGTAAACACAGGCCTGGCCACATCCTATGATAGCTCTTCCTACACTGCATACGATGGCTGTTCCTAGGCTCCCCGCTCGAGTCCCCATTATGTATACATCTACCCTTGTCATAACACCACCTCTGAAACACTCACACTGCTTGGTCCTGCTGCATAATGTTAAGAGGGTGGAATTTTAAATTGAAAAAGGCTGTTTAAGTAATGTCAGCAGCCTGACTAATTTCACAAAAGGAAGGAAATTCAAAGTTAAGGCTACGGTATGTTCTTATCTAGATGCCTGAAGATTTCCGTGCATGACAATATGCCCCTAAAATTCAGAGCTGTCCCTTACGTCTTTAATTTCTCCCATTGTGTCTCTCCTTTTTTTTTATTAAACATCAAAGTGAATTCACAACAGAGAGTCAGCCTAGAATTTAATCCTCTAAATACTTTGAAAATAGAGGTTTAGACTAGAAGTACCAATATATACCCTTAAAACTTCAGTGTAATATAAAAGAGATTCTAATCACAACAGATCATTACAAAGAAGAGTAAACCACTTCAAAAAAATTAAGTGTCTTAAATATAATAAAAAGGAATAATTAAGAATCAAACAGGAAGCTGCTATTCTGACAATTTAATGATGCTGAATTGGACTGAAAGAATTGGCTTTGCCATTAAAAGGCAATGAAAATCTGATAATTTCAAAATGGCACTAGGATCAGATCAAGCGGGAAGTTTTTGATGGTTTTTTTTGGTTGGGTTTTGGTTTTTTTTTTTAATCAAATGCAGCAGAACCAGAAAGAAATGGCAGAATTCACCTTAGAAAAACCTTGGAGTGTTTTGGATTCCTACTGCTGCCTGGGGCTGAAGCTGTTATTTTATCAGACCTGCTTAACATCTTTGGAGTAGGGTTTCCTGGGCATTTATTACCATGTGGAACCCATGGGAAGTAATGTGGCAGCCCTAACTGCCAAATAGAATAATAAAATAGTGATGTTTGTTCTTTCTTAATCCCCCTCTTTCTTTTTTTTCTTTTTCTTTCTTTTTTTTTTTTTTTTTAAGGTAACAGTACCTGGGGCATTATAGCTGAGTACACTGGGAGTTTTCCACTGTGTGCAACATGTAAATGAAAGTAGACGATGTGCTTTGGGTCTCTGTATGTAAGCAGAGATGTGCCTCCAAACATTTAAAATCAAGCAAGCTAATCTTATAAATGCTTGCAACAACTGTATCCTAATTTGCACGTGCACTTACTGTGACTGTGTGTGAATTACAGCCATTTATTTACCGTTATTCATTTTCTGAGCATTTCTGACTTACGGCTGAGTGTGCACCTAGTCAGAATTACAAGCATTTCGTAGATTGTGCTACTAGATTTTTTAATTACTGGAGGGGCAGGTTTTTTCTCAGGTATTTTCTACCTGAGAATTTTAGGAACCAAACTTGGTAAATTGCTGTGACTTGTATTGCCATGGAGAAAGATGTGATTAATAACAGTCAATCGGTATGTATTTATACTGTAGAAATAAATCCAGGAAGGTGAAATAAAATTATCTGCTACAAGAAATAATTTGTACAGTGAGAAAGAAAATACCCATTTTGGGTATCCACAGCATCTCACCGGAGCACAGAGGCAGCGCCTTAAAACACATGAACAAGTAGAAACAATGCAGAATCGTTAATACATGTGTTTTCCATCCTCGCGTGTTCTCCCGAAGCGTCAGTGAAATCTGTGGTTTTTTCCCCTGTGTGCTGTTCTTACGAGTGCTGAATGTTATCCATGCTACAGAAAGTGGTGTTTTGTGTGTGCGGATCCCGCTTCTCTCTGCGCCCTCCGAATTAAGCAGGTGATCCCCGTACGTCCAAGCATTACGGGCTAAAGCACCAGCTCTGACTTAAGCGGATGGGTCCCTTCACATGAGCGGCTCAGAACGTTTCGAGGAGCGGGGAACTCACGGGCGTCTCGTCACCTGGAAAAGCCGCAGGTCGAGCACCCCCAGCAAGCAGCGGGGCCCCGCCAGGCCCCGGCCGCGGGGGCGGCAGGCGGGGCGGCGGCGCGGAGCACCGCCGACTGCCGGTGTTCTGCTGCCATCCCGTGGCGAGCCGGGCGGGTACCGGCTCCCCCCGGGCGGCTGCGGGGGGCACCCAAAGCCTGGCCCTGCGCTTCGCCTGCGAGCGAGCCTGGGACGGGCTGCCTCCTCTGCGTGCTGCGCCGTTACCAGTCTTGGTTTGATTTCTGCTTGATGAACCGCAGGGACAGGTAGTATAAGAGCAGGAAACTGCAAACGATGCCCGCGAGGACGAGATAGCTGACGTAGAGGGGGTGGGAGTCCAGGTCCAGGGCCTGGATGACCTGGAACCACAAATAATGCACCGTTAGGAACGGGCACAAAATTCTCATGCTGCGTCCGTGAAGTGTTTCACGTGTGAGCTTCCCCGGCTCCTGCTGCCTTTTCCCTCGGTCTCCGGCTGGATGTGACTTTCGGAGTGCTTCGGCAGCGGGTTACAGCCGCGCTGTGCCCCGGGGCCGCCGCATGGCAGAGCGCAGTTCAGCTTCCGAACAATTTCAGCAAGCCCGTAGCTGGGGCGTGCGTAGAAAATAGTTGCCCTTTATTCTTCCCTTCCACCGAAAAGAAAGGGATAAAAGGAGTGGCTGCTATACGGATGTCCGCAGAGGCAAATTTTAAAACAGACCAAGTGTAACATGACTTCACATATTGATTTAGTGCTTGCCAAATCTGAGGCCTACAGCATCTACTTAAATATGATAGGCACATAAATAGCATCCTAATTAGATATCAAACGGTTGTGACAATTTGTACCACTGACTTACAAGTTTCCCTGGTATTTGAAATGTAGTGTTTCCAACAGTCATTTCGTACGTGAGGTCAGTGAACTGAATTTGCATCATGCCTTGAAAATTCCATCTGAGAAAAGAGATTTTAGAAACCCAAAATGGAACTGAAAGAAAAAAAATGGCACAAAGAAAGAAATTGATATGCATACGTGAAACTTCCTTGAGACCTCAAAAACTGCTCTGCTGCTGCCAAATGCAGCAGGTTTGTCTAATTTCTTGACAACGAGAAGCTGTAAACATGTAACAGTTTATTATTGGACAAAATGGCAGGTATACTTTATATTATTACATGGAGATGGAAAATTAGGAGAGACCTGATATCTATATCCATCAAACTGCTACCGTCAACTAAGTCTCACAGGAGCTAAATCTTCATCTGCTGGATACAATTCTTTTTACTGAAAAATTTAGCAACTGTGTAAGAATGAAGCCTTTCACTAGTGTTTTCTTGACCCAAACTTATTGTTACCTCATTTTCGGATGGAGAAATTCATGTAATATTAACGATCTGACGCCACCATCACCACCCAAGTGGATAATTGCAAAGGTAAGAATAAAGCTGAGTTTTCCTGCGCGGGACACATTCAGCCTCACAACAGCCGGTCACTAATGAAAACCATCGATGTTTCAGTTTGGAGGGATGGTGGGAGCTTTGTCTTACCTGTCCAGAGGTTTTCCAGGCTTATCACAAATCCACCGCTCAGGTAGAATGATGTGAAAAGGACGTTGCTGAAGAAAGCTGAGAGCTGTAATGTCGGCAGCAGTGCTGCCATCCAAAGTGCCATGGCGCGGGCACTGTATACAGCCAGCCACACCGAGAGGAAGTTCAGCAGGAAGTGCTCTGGTTCGGGAATGAGGTTTGCCAGCCAGTAGATGGGAACCCCATAAATTATAACAAAAGCACAGTGCTCTGGGAGCTCCCCCAAAATCTGATCGGGGTGGGGGGCAAGTGGAGGAAAGAGAGAGAAAAAGAAGTCGAATGACAATCACAAAACCTTCTGAGATGCACCTCAACGCGTGTGTAGACTGTTTACAAAAACTACGGGAAATACTCCCTTAGAATGCAATCATCTCCCTGTTAGGTGTGGTCAGCGACTTGCAAAAACAATCCACAACAAAAATTGAAATCCTCACTCATTTTTTCTCGAGTTGTGATAATTCCTATAACTAACTGTTAAAACAAGAGATTCTTGTTACTGATTAGATACTTTGTTTTGTAATGGTTTTGGCAGCTTCTAAGAATTTGAGATACTTTCCCTGAGAACTGGTATGCTTGATAAAGGTAATACTGCTACTGACTCGCTGCAACCGTGCGTTTTGTCCAAATTTGCTTGAACCTAGCGTGAGATCAAATTTGAGACTCATTTGGCTGTTGGTCACTTCCCAGCTTTGTCCCGAAGGCAGCCAGTCCACTTAGCAACCCGTCAACTCGTTGTGAAACAAAAACATGCTTAGGATTTTCTCAAATATCTAAAGATATGTATAGAGAGTGTTATGATTATTTCTTCCAAAGAGGGTTGCTGCTATCCTCTAATACTAAGGTTGTAACAAATTACATCGATTTCTCTATGAATAATGTGCAATCTTTGTGACACAATGCAAAGAATATTTTTCTCTGGCAACCACTAATAAGCATTTAAAATCTTGTGCAGAAATGGAAACCTAAATTACAGATGCCATGGCAGGCAGAACTCATCTAACAGTGGCAACATCACAAAGAAGGGATTATTCTAAGCCCTTGTGAAAAAGAGAATGTAATTTTTTAAAAGTTCTAATTTATTTCCAGGACCTCTGGCTCTTATGCACTTAATACAATTTTTTATCTCTGACCAGTAGGGAGCCAAACAACTACAGGAAATGTCACAGCTAGCGTTTCGTCATTTCTGGTTTTCCTTTGCTTTAGTATTTCATTTGAATATTATGTTTTACAGTTCAAGACATGTAATCAAACTTTCAGAGATGCTTCAGCAAATGAAATATGCAGGTATGTAAAACTGTTTAAACCCTCAAATCTGAGTGTGCGATTTCTTAAATTCTGCCCAAACAACACAGTAAAAGGTGGTTCTTTGACTTTTCTGGGGTGGGACGTCAGCCGTGACTTATGGCAACAGATCTTGAGTAGTGTGAGGTTTAATCCATTAATGCCAAGGAAGCAAGAACAATACCCTTAGCTGGCAGACACAAAAACCCAGAGTCTGATAGGAATGTGGTAATTTATACAATAAGGCTTTGGTTTGTTTGTATTTCCTGGCTGCAAAATCAATTACCTTAGCAAAATAGTATGGGCTAACAGAGTACATTCCATCTTCCAAGTCATGATAAAGCATAGCTCTTTCCGAATGACCTGCAGGGTAGGAACAAAGAGGTTGATTTCGTCTTAGGGTTGCATTAGTAAGTATGATTTTTTCATTGATTTAGGAATTTTCAGATTTTGATTGCTTATACCATTTACAAGAAAATTGACACTTACATTTGGCAATAACATCCAAAATCACTGTGAATGGGACTAGCGCACCTATCATGTACAACAGTGCAGTTGTGTCACGAACAGAGAGTCTGGTTTTCTCATGGCCATAGTACAAAAATCCGATTAATAATGACATGAGAAGGGCCTCAAATCCATGGATTAATAACGTTGAAAGATCTCTGAAGTCATTGGATACTTGACGACTAGGAAAATAGCAACATTGACCATAAGGTATAGTACTTACTAATGCCAGTTTTAAGCAGATACGTTGCCCCAAACACTCTGCTAAAATCAATTTGTGGAACTTGCTGACTTTGAGTAGGACAGGAACTGGCCTGTCGGTTTCTGTAAAGGATTTTACCTAAACAAAGTTATTGAGTGTCTGTAGCTGCCTGGTATTTGAGGTCTGAAATGCTGAAAGCTTGAAGGAAGGTGATGGGGGTGGGATGGTCTGATTTTTGGAGATGCAGAAGCAATTACTTCAGTTACAGAAACCTCTCTGTTATAGGACCTGTGGCATATGCTAACAACAGCTGATACTGATAGTGATGTTCTACATGTATTAAACTAGTTGATCATGATTCTTCTGAGCACGCAAGTGTGAGACCCAGCTAGAATACTTATCTGTCCTGGCTACAACCAGTGAAGCCTCCTGGCTTCAAATTTGAGGCAGAGGTGTGAGGCTGGCGATTCCTGAACCTACCACGTGGCTGCCTGGGCTTGCTGAGGGTTGAGTCACCACTCTTTGGCATGGGTGTTAGGATGGCAGTACCGAAAACTGGGGCGCATGTTCCTGAGCCTGGAAGCTCCTGCTGCTGCTTAAAGCCATGGACTCCCAGCGATGCGAGCTGGAGGTGACTGCCTGGAAGGAGCCCTGGGGCAGAAAGGTGGGCCCGCACATCTGGCCACTGTCCTGCTTGGGGGGCTGGGGTGAGACAGTATAGCAATACCTCTGCTCTACGGCTTGCTCAGGCCTAGTGCTAGCCCTGCACTTTCAGCATGCACTTAGTTGTGCTTCTTTCTTATGCTTTAAAATACAAATGGGCATGACACATAACTGTGTTGGAGATAAGTTTACCTTAATAATATGGTGAACTGCTTTAAGACTCCTGGTAGCTGATCACTTGACTGGTGAGGCATGTTGATAGCATCTTCTGAATTTAAATGGGACCTGCCCAAAAGAACAGAGAAAAAACCCTGAAATTATCACAGGCTGTAGCTGTTATTCCAGATCTGCTGTATGACACTTCTCTTTACCTTTGCTTGCTCAACGTGGTTGCAGCATTGTCCTCTTCAGTAACTTTCCATAAGAAATCATCAAAATCTTTGACTTTTTCTAGGAACAAGTTGGCAAGAGTATTTGCTCTTTTTCGGCTTTCCATCTCCTTTTCTGCAGTCTGTTTGTCGATACTGGTCAAATCAACTGCAACACATTATTTGACATGAGTCCTTGCGCTACAGATGTGATAACTTTATGATGAGTTTTGAATCAGAGATTTCATTGTGAACAGACAGTATGACCTGTGTGCGTGCATTAAGCTGCTACGGTTAAAGCTTTATCAGTTACTTTAGGTAATTAGAGAAGAACAGACTGTTAATGTGTATTTTGTCATGGGAGATGTTTCTTATCTAGTCATTCAATGAATCACTGAGAGATGTCATAATAGTTTATTAAAATAGTGTAAACTACTATTTGAGATTTTGCTAAATTTAATGGTGGCTTGAGAGGGGTGCTGAGAATAGATGGTTTAAATTTCCTTCCTGGCATGTAGGCATTTACAATCTGTTGTGTGACTTTGATTTAAATCACATGGTTTTTCTCCATCTGCAAAATGATAGTTATCATGTTCTTCTGTATCTTACGGAGGACCTTAACGTTTAGCTGATACTGAGAAAGCCCAGGAAGAATATTATCCAAGAACAACATAGTAGCAGCAACAATAGTTGACTTAGCTTTTTTTTTTTTTTTAACTTAATGTCGTAATTATTTTTTTAATCTAAATTTTAAATAGTATTTTCTAATACTGACCTTCAGCGTAGAGTGGCAATACCTGACATTTGGCGGATGCTTTCTGGGAGAACCATTGCTGCACATTTTGTAACTCCTTACACTGGGCTGATCATCTCTGTTCAGCCACTCTTCCACAGGAGTCCATCAGAGTTGAGTTGCAACCTGCCCTACCTCTTCCCTTCTGCCATGGTCTCCTGTTTCTCTGTCAGACACACAGCCAGCATCTGTGCATTCCCATCAGGTGCTCCTTCATGCTGTGGCATCCTCTACCATCCTGCCCCATTTCCACCTTCCTGCTACCATATTTCTCTTCTCTTCCTATGGGTACTGACTCTGTGCATACCGCTAAATGATCATCCACCTCCCTTCCTCATCCCCCCAGGCTTCTCTGTAACCACAGGCTGTAGCTACAAAGTTTCCCCAGGACTGCCTCGTATTCTCCGTTCCCATACGGGGGTGCTGCAAGCCTTCCCTCGAGGCTGTGCTTGGCTGAGAACTGCTCTGAACTACGGTGGTGGCAAAGGTCTTTTTGCAAGGCTTGACATTGAGGTTAACTTCTGTTTATCTCTGCACAGCTGATACAAGCTGACACCACCTGCCACATAGGCACGGTCGAAGAGGTTACCCCAGAGCGCTGAGGTTGATGTCTGTACAGGGTTTCCTAGCCAACTTGAGTGCAAGGACCTAGAGGCTGGAACTGAACCAACCTCTGTGGTAAGAGACTACTGCCATTAGATTAACGGGGCCAGATTCCCTTTGCATGTTGCAAAAAACAGGAGAGGAATGGATTTGGAACCATGTAATTAACTTTCTTCGAGAAGAGGAATAAAAGGATTGCTGTTTTGGGTTTCTTTTTTCTTCCCTTCCAATGTGCTGTTGGGCAGCATTCCTCTTTCCCATTTACTGTTCCGGGTGTGTATTATTCCTCACCCTGGGAAACTAGCTTCCCACATTTCTTTATTCAGAAGTCAGAGAGCAATTGATCAGTTCATCCATGTCTTTCTCAGTGAGGGTAAAAGTTTCAGCCAGCCAGAACATAGGAATAAGTGTGCTAAACATGTGGAAGAGTCGCTACACCTGGCAGAGTTAGAAGGAGGATTATTTAAAATCGATTTTGTCCATACCTGTCGTTTTTTGTTACGTTTCCTGTACTGACAAATAAAGATCTTATTAAAACCTGAACTTACTATAGTATTGGTTTCAGTTAGTTATAAGGCATTTCTAAGACAGTTATGGTCAACAAAAATCAATGTTAGCTGATACACTTATGAAAGTGAATGATTTCCAGTAAGCTTTTTTTATGGCAGTGCTTGATACTAACCATAGAAATCTGCAGGATTGCTGTACCTTGGGCAGGGATAGCCTAGTTCTGTGAAATACTGGACCATGTCTCTAGCTGTTCCAGAATAGATAGTGACTCCAGAAGTCATTAGAAGAACCAAATCAAACAGTTGGAAGATATCTGACCGGGGTTGATGAAGTGAAAGCAGAACTAATCTGTTTCCTCTGGCCAGTCTGGATAATGTTATCACAAGGTTATGTGCAGTAAAACTGTCCAGTCCAGATGTGGGTTCATCAAGTATGAGTATTCCTGCCAAAGACAATGAGTTTAGCTGTGGAAAGCAAAATCTTTGAGTTGGAAAATATGTTCTAAGTGAAATGGAATTGCAGATATACTCCTTCTTTTTCAAAGTCCAAAGTATATTTCATACCAGTATCATAATATTCAACAATGGTGATTTCTTGCACTGTCTTACTGAACCTGATGACTAAGAGTAATTATTTGAAATCTTATCTTGATCCTTCTGGAAACAGGAATATTTTTTTTTATTTTTCATTGGGATGCAGATTTAAGTTCCCTATTAAATTTACGTTCTTCTCTGCAGTTTTTGTACTTTGCCTGTACAAATATCAGGTGTGTGGAAATTAATACTATAGTATTAGTTTTGTATCCTGCCTTCTGAAATATTTTAACCTAAATGCTTGATATTTGAATCTCTTGCATTATTCATGTGTAAATACACACACGGTATTAATTTAGATACCTCCTCCTCCCAGCCTGTGTTCTATTTTGCACCTATTCACACATATATATGAAGAGATATGCATATGCTTGCAATTTGTTTGTTTGTTTGTTTTGCAACTGGTTGTTACAAGCTTGAGTTTTATTATTTTGCAGTGTTTGCCTTATTATAGAACTTAATGACCTCAAACAGACCAAGGCAATATCTGTACAGAGACATGGTTTCTGTGCTGAGGGGTATAATGCGTGTTTAAAATGTAAGAAAAGCTTTACTTATTTTTCCTAGAAATAATTATTTTTTTACTTCAGTACCAGCACGTCTATTACTGAGCATCACTTCTTACAAAAAAAGACTTCTGCTTTCCCCATAATTACAAAAATATAACTTTATACAAGCAAAAAAATTCTCAGATCCATTTCCCAGTGGAAGAGCTGATGGGAAATCTTGCTCAACAAGAGGCTCAGCCAAGATTATTAGTGCTTTTGAGATATATAGATAGATAGATAGATATGTACATGAGCAGATAGGGGATTCAGTCCTGCAAAATCAGCTGCGGATTTAGCCTTATGTTTTCCTTCTTCTGAAGATGATGGAAATTTCTAGTTCACCTGCGGCATGAGCCAGCCACGTCAGTGTGTTGCACAAGACCACAATGACTGACTATGCAGCCAAGAAAATGACCTTCCCTGTTAACATTGCACATGTAAATGGGCTGGGTTGGAGGAAAGGAAAACAATCCCGATGTTATAATAGGCCAGCAGCCTTCCAATGTAACTTGTGGCATGTGGTCAGATAAAAAACAAACCTCATACCGATATGCACAAACCACAGCACTGCTGTAGGGGTGACTTCAGGCAACTTTCAGTAGTCTGTGTGATGGTGCTCTTAGAGAGCGGTGGGAGAAGGCTCCCAGGGGTGCTCTGCCTGGCTGTCACCGCTGCTGCGTTGGCAAGGGGGACAGAAGTGAAAGTGGGCTGGCTCCTGAACCGCTCCATTTACAGAATTAGTGCTGTGACAATTACATTATTATCTGTGACCAGCACTGACTTCAATTTAAGCAAACGGACCAGCACCCAGTCGCTGTGCCTACCTTTGCTATGGAGGCGTAACCTCTGGCACAGGGTGGTGCAAGAACTGGTAAGCGTCCTGAGGATGAACTCCCCATGCTGCCTTTGGGGCAGCTGTGTGTATGACTCTTCCCTGAAAGCTCCTGTCTTCATTTACTGCCCCGTTTCCCCCAGTGGTCTGTGGTGGGTACAAGGAAGGTGTCAGGGTTTTGCTCACCCGGGTTCCAGAGCAGCTGCACACCGATGCTCACTCTCCGCCTCTCGCCTCCTGAAACACCGCGGAGGTACTCGTTCCCTACCCTGGTGTTTGCACACTGACGCAAGCGTAGTTCTGCTATAACGTCTTCTACCTGGGGGATCCAAAGGGTAACAGAGATAAAGCAAGAGTTTATTTGCACGTTCGTGCATAGTTAATGCCAAAAATATGATTAATGTGGTTAAAATTCATCTGGATATTTCAGTGCTATCTGATCAAGAGACACTTGAAAACAAACCTTGATTTTTAGAGGTAACATTAAAAAAGGCTCAACGATCAGCAATTTAGTTCTTTCAGCCTCTCTAATGCTTTCTCTAGATTGTCATTTTTTTTATGAGCTTTGGAACAATTGCTGGTTTCTATCTTGAAAGACGAAAAAGGTTTATAATTCATAATCTACATAAAAAAATGCCAGATTAGCTGTTCTGACTCCAAACACACAGGATCTCTTGGATAATTCCTGTCAGAAACATTTTTGACAACTTCATTTTTTTCCAACAGCTTAATTACCCTTTTTTTCCTTTGTGAGTCTGAAAAAAACTTTGGAAGCCGCAGTTTGGCAACGAACAATAGCGTTTCTCTGACAGTCAGGTGGGGGAGCAGTCGGTCATCCTGCCGCACGTGTGCGATGCATTTCTTCACAAGCTGGGGAGTGCTGGGTTTGTTATTGATCATGATTTGACCAGACTTGATTTTGCCTCCATGATCTCGGCAAGTTATCACATCAAGCAAAGATGTCTTTCCACCAGCTAGAAGAATCAAAATTAAAACATAAATTAATTTCCAGGACATCATTTTGAAAAGTTGATTTAGTCACAGGCAGAGGATAGAAGTTTTTGTTCCTTAACATCTTTTCCCCAACCCTTCATGAAGCTTTTCCAAAGCTGCAGAGACAGATGGTCTTGAAAGAAAATACTGACACCTGACTACAAGCTCATGTTCAGGAAGTCTCTCTCCTCTGGAATGGAGCACGTGGCTCTAACCTTTGTAATTTCTCAGCAGGATTGGGTAGCTGGGCGTTGAGCATAGCTCCATGAACTCAAGCAGCAAGATCTCTTTGTCCTCTTTTTACCTTTGTTACCTCTTGTTACGGCTCTTTCACCTTTGAAACATAAGTGAAAGGTAGTATCCTGCGCTGGCTGCGGGGCTGGCAACTAAAGGCTCGGCAAGAGCTTGCCTTGTGGAGGGAATTGTGAATTCAGAAACGGCAGCTGGAACAGCTGAACGACTAAGGTGCTGAATGAATATCCAAACAATAAGAATCTTAACCATGATTGAAATAAAAATTATTATGACTTTAATAAGACAAAAAGTCATTTAAATAATTAAGAAAAGCTGGCTCATACTCAGAGGTAAGAGAAGTAAAACAATGAAAACAAAACCTGATTCAGAATTAAATAGTAAATGAATTTTTCCTTCTTACTATATGATACTGTATGTAAATACACAGAGCTTTCTTATTATGATTAGATGTCATTTATTTCTAGTCTCCCTGTTGAAAGATTAACTCCGTGCTTGTTTCTTATATATACATTTTAAAAAAGAAACCCATCCATCTGTAAACCACGTATCGCTCTACTTAAGAGTGACATATTGATTGCCATTGACAATGTGAAACCCATCAGCAGTTTAATCCATTTTACTAAGGCATTTGATGAAATAGATGATAAATGGCTTTTAAAAATAGTTTGACTAGTTTGCTGAAAGGGGTTTGTGCTCTGCGTATGTTACCTTACAAAGGTGCTATAACTCAGTATGTTATTTCATCACAAGCTTTACAACTTCAATTACATTAAGGATATGTGCTAAGACAGAATCCCCATGGCGATGGGGAAGGAAAACCTCTTTTGTAGAAATAAAACTTCTTTGGCAAATATGCCTTGCCTTTGAGAGAGAGCGTTTTCACTGAACAACTGAGCTAACCTGAGGTAAGAGTCTGATGGAGACACAGCATGGGGGTTTTACCTCCAAAGTATGGGTACTTTTTCCTTCAGTTTAACAGGTCACATGTCTACTACTTTTCCCCCTACGTGAGCTTAGACTCAACTAACCACATGGGGTAAAGGCCATCTCTCCATTAGTCAACCTCAGCCTGGAGAAGATTTAATGAGTCCCGCCAGAAAATTAAAGGAAAAAAAAAAGATGTAAGAAAGTAGAGACCCATTTTAAAGCAAAACAGAAGAAGAGCTGTTTTCTCAATTAATTTCTCTTAATTAATCCAAATAAAATATTTTATCCTGTTAGAATTGATTCCATCTGAAGGGAATTCCTGCTTATGGCTGTGGAGGTTGCCATTCATCTTTTTTACAGAGTCTGGCCTCGTTCGTCTTCTGTGTTACTGGGTAAGGTCTGCAACTGGCCTGTTTTGAACCTGAGCCTTCATGGCTTATTCATCTCCAGCAGAACTGCAACTGCAGGCCACGGTTATAACAATACCCCACCACACCACAGGAAACAAACAGCAAATGTGTACAAGTCATAACAAAATTGGTTTTGAAAAGAATTCCCCCACCCACCCCCACTATCATGCTTTGTTTCCTCATACATTTTAAAGAATGTATTTAAGTTACATATTTCCAATATTTGTTTCTCAGCTAGATTTTGCCATTTCAAAGACTGCAGCTCTTGGCCAAGTACATTTTATCTGAGAGCTAGTAAAATCATGAAATTCAGTTGCTCTTACCAGTGCTTCCTATGATAGCTAGCATCTGACCGCTTTGAACTTTTAAATTCAGATTCTGGATTATTGACACATGAGAACGGGGATCCGATTTCCAGGTCCATGGCATTTTCATCTGTGCGAGGTTTTCATACCAGGGAATCTGGGATGCTGTGTTAACCTAACAGAAAGAAACAAGTCCCTTCAATTCAAACAATAAACTATTTAGCAATAAACATCTTCAAAGTTACGGCATTACAAGCAGAGAATATGTTAAAATATTGTTAATCTTCAGAAATACATGGAAGAAAGTTCTTTTACAGCCAAATGTAGTTGTTGTGCTTTGCTTCTTATACTGTTAATCACTAAAGCTATCTCTGTCCTCTGTTACCTTGGTAATTTATTGCTATTGTAAATCTTAAATGTTTAAAATTTTTAATATAATTTGAAATTATGCAGAACTGAAAATTGTGAAGTCTACGTCAGATGCCATGGTGGCACAAAGGGAGATGAAAAATTTCACTAGTTCCCTGAAATCCTCCTTGTTAGTCATCCTTTCTTTTCTCCTTCTGCATATTCCTTCTTGCCAGCAAGTGCTCCCACCATCTCTAGCTGGACGGAAAGTCTCTTTACCCCAGCCCTCAGAGGAATAATTTGGCTCAAGACTGAGAAAAAACAGAGCCTTGAAACAGACCTCTCTTCCTGTCTTATCCCCTAGCTTTACTAGATATATTTACAATGCAGGGTTTAGCCTGCTGTCAATATTGCAGCCAAAAGCATGATTCTGCTCATGAAACTTCTGTGTATTTGATTGTGCAACAGCTGTGCGAACTTTGCGTTGTGAATTTCAACTTTGTTTGGCTTTTAAAATGGCCTGCATATAGAAACAGGGATTGCTGGCTATGCTCCCTGCTGAAGAGAGGTATATAAATTAGAACTTTTACCTGGTAGTTAAGTTCTTTGACCTCGAGAATGTTTGATTTTCCACTGTATGTGAAATACAGACTGTTATCTTCTTCAGAGCAAAAAATAGTATCCTGGGTCTTCGTCTGGAAAAGTTATTAGATTCATGACAATAGTTAATTGCAATACCTATAGTGCTGTTATAACTGAAGTTCAGAAAGGGCAAAGCACAAAGGTAAATATATTTTATGGGATATAACTGTATTGTTGATGAGTTACTGTAGTGCAAAAGTCTGAAGGTTTGAAATGAGTTATCTGTTAATCAGTGTGAAACGTACTTTGTTCTAGCAGCATGTATGAGGGCCAAACATGCTCTTCAGTTTGTTTTCAATTTAAATGGAATCACTTTCATAATGGAGATAAATATCATGCCACGATAAAGAGATTGGACTCTATTTTTGAGAAAAAAATATACTGCTTCAGCAGCGTTAGTCTACTGGATCAAAATGGTGCGTATTGAAATTCATGTTATGGCAACTAAAAATTAAGGTTCACTGCAAGTATGTTCGTTACTGAATTCCACAAGGACTTGTTAACTTGGAGGGTTTATGAACAAATAGGTGTGCAACCACGAGTGCAGTCTCTTTTTCTCCTCTTGGTTTTAAATTCAGTTTGTCAACTGGAACCTAGTGTTCTGAGATGCCAGTTAAAATAACAGTGTCTCTACTTGGCTTGGTTAACCTTTTGCATATAGTTGCAATTAAGAAGTCTTTGCTGAGGCAGCATTCTGGCTTTGGGTTTGTTTCTGTGTGCATGCCTGTAGTTTTAACTCCAGACAGCCATATCTCTCCTACAGCCTTGTGCCTTTTCTACGAGTCAGATTCATATCCTAGCCAAGCCAAACGAACCTGTTCCCTGTGTAGCAAGTCCTATCCATGCCTGTGGTATCGTTGGCAGATGGTTATCACAATCTTTGTGTGCACCTCATACCGTCACAGCAAATGGGGCTGACTAATCTTTTCAGTCTTGATACACAGCAGAAAAAAAAGGGACACCAAGCAGCCTGAAAAGCCATATTAAAGCCTTCCAAGCTCCCTGCACTGCCGAAGCGCTCCATGCTCTTGCTTACTTTGAACTTAATTTTTAAAAAATAGGTGGTCCCCAGAAAATGTGGGGAGCTGGTTTTGCAGCCCAAAGACATGTCCTGGGAC
This sequence comes from Phalacrocorax carbo, assembly GCF_963921805.1. NCBI lineage: Eukaryota > Metazoa > Chordata > Aves > Suliformes > Phalacrocoracidae > Phalacrocorax > Phalacrocorax carbo. The sequence goes on from NC_087515.1 coordinate 21,392,404, forward strand.
AGCCAGTCCAGGCCATACTCAGGGACTTTCTGCTCCATCCACATATTTGACGATCCTCTCCCTCAGCCCCACCACTGTGGCATCCATGGCTTGCATGGCACCTGCCTCATCCCCAGTGTGCTCTTGAGGGGTGAGGACGCTTTTGGCTCCCCGTTTCAGAGCTGGAGGAGGTAAGGGCTTGCTGCCTGCAAAATCCCAGCTCCTGGGTGATTGCTGTAGCTGTGGGATAGCTGACCCCCTCGAGTCCCTCCCCGCAGGTCTCGCTCACCGGCAAGCCTTCACATGCCGCCTGGCTCCAGCCAGCACCGTCCAGAGAGACATTTTCAGTGGATTCCTTCATGTTGGCAGTGGAAGGTCTCGCTCCCTGCTGTTCTTGGAAAGCTGTGGAAGTCCTTCTCTTATTGGTTTTGAGCTCAGCCCTTTCCAGGCACCTTCGCTGCGGCAGTTTCTCCTGGCGCGCTGCGTCTCTGCAGCTGGCGTGACCCCGTGGACAGGGAAATATTCCCCTCCTCTGGGACAGTAACAGCTCAGGCTAAAGGTACATCAGATAGCGGCTTCAGCTAATCGCCTATCAGTTGTTCTCAGCAAAAAGGAAGAACCGAAAGCCCCTCTATTTTCTTTTAGGCAGGCGCTTCCCCAGGTGGTGAGCGCTGGGGACAGTGACCTGCTCCGACCCAGGGGCAGCGGGGAGCTGCCCCTGCCCAGGGCCAGGGAGGAATGGTGGTGGCAGGGTCGGGCACCTGGCCAGCAGCGTGAGGGAGGGAGTCCGCGGGACGCCAGCACCAGAGGATGTCGGGCAGAGGGTCTCCCGCCCTGGAGAGGAGCTGCAGCAGCGGTGGGAAGACAGGCGAGGTGAAGGCCATGGCGCAGCCCTCTGACAGCATCAGTGTCCGGGGCGTCTCCTACACTGTCAGGTAGGGCTGGGAAGGCAGTGTGGCGAGCTCCTGCCCACCAGGAGCTGCTCTGAACCCAGGGGCTGAGGGGAGAGGGACTGGGAGTGGTGGCCTTCAGCCCAGTAAGGAAAGAGGGATGTTGCCAGGCCACCTGCCTCATGGTGCTGGGCCACCTGCCACAAGGGCAGAGTACATGGCTTGAGGGAGACAGAGGCGATCTGTCCCCCAGAGGGCTCACCAGTTCTTCTTCACGTGTCCCTGAAGGAGATGCTTTAGAGATTTCCAAAGATTGTGCCCTTTCCCACTGCCTTTCTTATGGCTGCCAGAAGGATAATGTGAGGCCCTAAGAAAACAGTCAGGTGGATTAATGGCCGGCAAACACCATCAACAAATAAAGCCTCTGTTCAAGTTTCCCCTTTTGGTTGTAGTCCAAAAGCCTCCTAGCTGTCATTCTGAAAAAACCTGTTCAGACTTCATCTTCCATATAATGCTGAAGGTAAAAACTTAAAAAGCCTGGGAAGGGGGAAGGATTCCCTCCCTCCTCCTGCCCGCAACATTTTAAAATCCATGCAGGCTCCCATCCCTCATGCAAGTAGCTATAAACCTTTATGCAAAAGGTTTATAAATGTTTATGCAAAATCTTCTCTGTTTGATCTTTTTTGATGTTTGCTTTCCAAGACAACGTGTTGGCCCCTGGTGGAATGTTTCTTTATATCATAAAAAATGGACCCGGCAAATACTTAAGGATGTTTCGTTTCACATAGAGAGTGGCCAGATTATGGGCATTTTAGGAAATTCTGGTAAGTTTTTCCAGTACTTTAAAAGCAATAAGATCAGAGTTAATACCAGTGACTTCGACAGTGGTATGAGTGTGTCTGAGATCTGTGTTTTAAATAATGAAATTGCAGCTGGTTTTAACCTCTGCATTGTAAAAATGTTGTTCTGGGTTTTCAGAGTTCAATCTTCTGTCATCTAACTAACAATTATAACTTCAGTAAAAGATAAGGGTACTTCTAAGCTCAAATGCTTCACTATGAAGTGAAACATTTCACTATGAAGCGTGAATTTGTATGAATTAAATGCTAGTTTGCACACATTGTAGCTTTCCTGTTTATTTCCCCTTAACTAGCTGTATTTTCAGGACCTATTATTTTAATGGTATTGAGACAAAAAATTATTTACATATGTCTCCATCCAAGTGAGGCTACTGCTCTTGAAACCATAAAATTCAACTCATCACATGATTAATTTCTTTTCTTTGAAAGGATCTGGGAAAACAACACTTCTGGATGCAATATCAGGAAGACTGGGACATAAAGACAACTTCTTTGGTGAAGTGTATGTGAACGGACGTCAGCTGAAGAAGGAACAGTTTAGAGATTGCTTCTCTTATGTGCCACAGGTTGATTTCTACATTTATTTTTGTGCACAGTGCTTCCTCTCATTTAAAGAAAGAAAAGTTGCTAGTGTAATGGAGTAAGGTAATCTGACTGTGATTTTACTAGTTATTAAATTTGGTACAAAGAGGTTAATAAATTGTATGAATGAATTAAAGTTGTGTGAGCAAGGGCACTGCAGGACTAACTGCTTCTTCCTTTTCACCTTTTTTTTTTTTTCCAGAGTGACACTTTGTTAAGCTTCCTCACCATACAAGAGTCTCTGACCTACACTGCTTTATTAACTCTTCAGAAACGTTCCAATGACTTAATCAAAAAGAAGGTCTGTACTTTATTGTCTTCCAGCAGAAAGGCAGACATGATGTAATGTAATGCTTTCACCAGCAGCATTTTCCATCCGTGGCTGTGTTTCACATTTGTAAGGTTTTGTAATCCTCATTCTGCAAATGGGGAGGAAACCTCTGGCTGAGGGGTGGGACACAAGGTCTCTGGTGCTCCCCGCCTTTGCAAGGGGCTTGTGCTGACGCCCCAGGGAATCCCTGTTATGCTGGGACAGAACTCTCCTGCCCAAAGCTGCAGCAGTTACTGCTGCAGGAGATTCTGCAGTTGGTATCAAGGTCAGTTCCTCTTCCCCAGCTGGGAAACCCAGTTCTCTGGAGTGTTTAGGGGTATGTGTGCTGGCAAGTCTCGTGGACAGCAGCAGTGACTGACGCTACTCTGGCTCCTGTGGGATGCTTCTCACTAACCAGAATAGCTCCAAAAAGCACTGGTCCAATAAGCCCCATACAAGCTACTTTCTTGATAAAATAGGTGTGTTTCAGATCTGTTAAAGGACTCTTTTTGGCCTCTGTTGAGGGTAAAGTTTGGATATTCCTGACCAAAGGCTCGTACTCTCTGTCTTCTCTCTTCACCTGTCTTCCACTCAGTATTTTATACAACCCCAGAATCGATGTGCCTTTCTGCTCCCTTATTTTGGAAGCCAGACCAGCACGTTATGCTTCATACCTTAACTTCTAGTCCCACCTCTGAAGTCTTCAACTCTCAATGTCAACTGTAGCTAAAATTCTACTAATTTCAGAATAAATGAAAATAAAATTTTTAAAATTATAATTGAAATAATTTATTAGAATTAATCAAATAGAAATGAACCCAGATACCTTCCAACCAGAAGGGATGCAAGCAGTATATTGGCAAATCCATAGCTTAAAATTATGTCTTTTTTTCTTTCATGTTTTCATTTTGCATACAGTTATCCGAGTTGGATTGTGTTCAGTCTTTCTATATCGTAATTATTTTTCAGGTAGATGCGGTTATGGCTGAGCTGAGTCTCAGCCACATTGCTGACAAAATAATTGGAAGCCGTATTTTTGTAGGAATTTCTGGGGGTGAGAGGCGTCGTGTTTCTATTGCAGCCCAGCTATTACAAGATCCCAGTAAGTACCACTGCATGGATTTTCAAAATGATGCAAAGCAGGGTCACTTTGTGCTCCCACCATGGACCTCTAGAAACCACTTAAAAATACAAAAGCATTTATATTCTCTAATTCAGCAAAAGCTAGTCTAGTAATGATAGAAAAGGATGAGCAGTAACTCAGGTCTGCCATTAATCTATTAGTTGATCTTGGGAAGTAGACAATTTTAAAATCTTAGGGACTGAACATACGCTTAGACTTGCATTTATCTATTTTAATTCTTTCTGGGCTTGCCCTTCCTGTGTGTGAAATGTTGATTGTGGCACATTAATTTATAGTTTTCTGAGTGCATTAGATCCATTAGAGCAAGCATTGATCCTTGTAGTGGAGTAGCTGCCACTGAGCCATGTGTGTTTGAGCACCGTGCACATTCCAGAGCCGAAAAGGTAGTCAGCATGTGAGATTTGTTCATTTGGAAACAGAGTAAAATAAGCAAAACAGAGCAAATGCTCAGAAGTATAAGAGCCCTCATGTTGTATTACCCTTGATAAGAAACCAGGTATCGATGAATAACACACTTCTATATGTGGCTATAGATTTACTGTAAAGAAAAAAAATCCAATGAAAATATCAAAGCACAATAACTAGAAGGATTAGCCATGGGAAATGGCACTGTAAATTTTGTCAGTTTTGAGATAGTTTCTTAAAGGTGCCAGAATCTTACGGAGTGAATGTGTAGCATGTATTTAGCAGATTCTGGAGTCCTCATAGCGGTGCAGGTGTCTTAGGACTGCATACCAGGCAGGAAAGAGTATTTAAATAGCAAAGTGAGGTATGTCACAGGCACTGTGTGCTGCTGGTGGCACCTGGAGAGTTTATTGCATGTGGTTATTGCTTGGTAAGTTCACTAAACTCTATAGTAAACATAAAGTATTCTGTGTAGATAAACCTGTAGAGAAAGCTCTCCTCCCCCCTTATCCTGATCAAGGTTGAACTGCCCTCTTCTGTGCTATGTCCCATCTCCGTAAAAATAATGGATTTGATTGTAACTTTTACCCTTCCATGTGCAATGAAATAATGCAGAAAATGCAGTAAAAAAAAAGCCTACCCCTCTCATCTATGGAATTATATATGCTGTATTTTAACAACTTTTAATTTGTTCATAACAAAATTGTTCTGTGTGTATTAAGATTACAGCTTCTAGATAATTTGTCGGTTGTATTTACATTTGTATACATGCTGAAATTTGTCATTATTGTTCTTAGAAGCAGATGTATACATCAGACCTATTTTGGTAGTTTTCAGATTTCACCAGAACTTAGAAAAGATTACTATGCTCTGATCCTGCAGTAGTTTATGTCCTTACTACTAGTCATTGAAACGGAACCACTGAAGGTAACTGAAACTGAAAGACCGCACCATGGCAATATCTATGCATACTCTGCTTTATATGTGGAACTTCACATGTAATTTCTGTACTATTTGCCAAATTAGCTTCAAAGGCAGAAGCTATAACATTTGCTCCCCATTTACCTTTGCTCCCCATTTACTTGTAATGCTATTCCTTGTCATTTCACAGAGGTCATGCTACTTGATGAACCAACAACAGGGCTGGACTGCCTGACTGCAAACCAGATTGTCTCGCTGCTCTCAGAGCTTGCACATAAAGGCAGGATTGTGATTATTACGATTCATCAGCCTCGCTCAGAACTCTTCAGGGTAAATGATACCTACTCACTATTTGCCCTTTTTTGTTTTTTTTTAACCAAGCTTTTTGGTACCTAGGCTGTTTTCAGGATAAAAGTACAAGATCCAGTATAGTTACCTTCAAAGGCTCTCTTCCTTCCCCCATGCGTAAATACAGGCTTGTCTTGAACTGTACAGCTCTGGCCTTCTGCCATTCACACAGCACTTTGGGAAACATACTGCCCTGTGAAAATAGCATGCACACTTACTGTGTGCCTAACCTTTGTGTTGTGCAGCTACCCAAATCAAAAAACACTGGGAGAAACCATGTAAATCCCCCATGTGCGCAGGCACTGTAAAAACTAGCACTTTATTTATCTTTCATGTTTGTATTTCAGTAACACTTGCAACTTGAGACAGATGAAGCCATGATTTGGAATGGAAAGGAAAAAAATTAAACTTTTTTCCTCTTTGTGTCAAGTGATGTGGGTACACCTTGGTCACGTGGTGGGGCAGGCCTGCCTTGCAGGGCTTGTGCTGGGGAAGTATCTCCCCCTTCCCATTACTATTTCACACTTTGCTCTTCTGACACTTCCACCACCCACCACATGAACGCAAGGCACCTCTTCCCTGGCTGACTGAATTCAGTGTAAGTGGTCATGAAGCCAGAGGGGAGTGGTGGTGGTTTTCTGGACTGAAAGCGGTCCTGGTGCTTTGGGAATACGGGTCGATCATAGCTGGTGGGAACCCTGCCCTGGCAAATGTTCACCTGAAAAGCAGTGCTGTTAAAGTCCTTAAGTACTTCAGAATATCCTTCCCAACAATTTTGGGATTTTACAGACTGGGGCTATTAAGCACCAAAGGAGGTCTGTTAGTAAGTGAAGGTGCATTAGAAGTGAAGTCAGAAGTCCACAGCTCCTGTTTCTGTTTGTGGAATACCTGTGTATGCTGCTGTCACTGACAGTTTTGAGAAACACTAGTTTTAAGAGCTTAAATAGTGTCAACTTGCATAACCACTGAGAGAAGCAATAGAAAGGACAAACTTCCTTTGACAGAAATATACTAAGGAAGTTTGAATGCGTCAAAACTGGTTTTCCTATCAAAGCCTTTTTATTACCAAGACAGTAGCTGTACTCAAGAATTAATGTGCTCCTTCTCGGTATGTAGTGCTGATATGTTATTTTGCTCCCCACAGTTATTTGACAAAATAGCCATCATGAGCTTTGGAGAACTAGTTTTCTGTGGGAGCCCCATGGAAATGATTACATTTTTTAGCAACTGTGGCTATTCTTGTCCTGAGCAATCGAATCCTTTTGACTTCTATGGTAAGTTTGTCTAAGTTGTGTTGGTAAAAATATGGGTTTCTTTTAGACAGACAAGTTTTTCTTCCCCAAATAAAAGTTCTTCCAGAGACAGAAAGGTATTTGAATTCTTTCCAAACTTTGTAATTGTGCTCAGCTCAGAGGTGAGAAAGAGCTGGACCTGTGTAACCTTCACTGACTCCATAAAGCAGAAAAAGTTTGCAGTAGGACTGAAGCACAGCAGAAAGGAGTGAGCTACCAATAAAAAAGGAATCTCATCTTCATGAAACCTGTGAATTCCTGATGGCATCTCCCTACGGCTGTCCACTAGGCACTGAAAAAACAGTTTGATCCCCAAACTGTGGAAAGTCTCATGCTCTTATAGACTTTTGTGATGCCAAGCAACTGAAGACAGTTGTTGCCTGAAGGGAAGGCTGTAGAATAAATACAGGATGACTGAGGCATCAATTTCCAGAGATTCACCATCGGAGGTTTCAGAAAGTTTGGGGAGTTGCTAATACCAGAGTGAGCTAGTGGAACAGATCATACGATGCTTCAGGAGACGACGATAGCCAGCTGTTGGCAAAAGCTGAAGAGTACTGTTTCATCAATTCAGGATGAAAGTGTCAGCCATGAGATTTTGGAAATGAAGCTTGGTTTTGCTGTAGGGCATGTATGTACCTGATCCATGCAGATACGTGTTTGAAGAACGTGTGTATGTGTCTGTGTGTGTATGTACACACATACGTGTGTGTGTGTGTGTGTGTACCTATCTATCTTTTTTAATCTGGTACGCAGGTTGATTTCTGACGATGTTAGCTGAGTATTAACCGGGGAATTTGACCACTCCAAAAAGCTGTATTCAGAAACATGGCACATTCAGAGGAGGCAGTGTTTCTCTATTGTCTAGGTGGCATCCTAAACTCAGAGGGAAGAGAGGATAGTTGTTGACGTGAAGCTGGAATGGGATGAAGCTGAAAATACTGGTGTGACAGTGAGGATAATTTTGCCTTCATGAATTTGAATAGTCTTGAAAAGCATAGATGATTTGAGATTTAGACCCACTTTTAAAAAAGCTTGGTAAAGAGAGTACTGCATTCTTCAAATGTCAACCTTTGAATGTGATGAGAAAAGGAAAAAAATGCAGTTTAGAGCAAAGAATCATCAGAATATTTAGTCTTTGGAAAATTGGTAGTTTATATTTTTTGTGTGATTTAATCATGTGAATAAAAGGACAGATTCTGATAACATTTACACCAACAGCAGAGAAAAATAGATCCTATACACTGAGTGTGGATTATATAATTGAAATGTCACACACTGTGCTTATATAAAAAGTACAAATGCATGGTAGGCATTAGCTATTTAGTCTAGTGACTAGTCGGTGTTGTTATTTTTTTAAAACACACCTGCTTGCCATTTATTTTATGTGCGACTTACAGCAAGTCACACTGGCCAAGTTTTAAAAAGCATGTCTGCGTTTTGTGTGTTCGTATTTACAGAAGTGATTTATATTCATATTTTCAAAAGTGTTTACTTCTTATACTTACACTTATTTACAGTTACTTACTAAAGACACTTAAAAGTTATTTTGGATATGTTTACCATTAAAGGCAATTCTGCTGAAGTACTCATAAGCTTAATTCAGATTTTGAGGACAAATTAAGTGTCTTGGACAAGGTCTCCTTTTCTCTCGTCAATTTGTATTTTGAAGTTGAGAATAATACTGGAAAACTGAAATCTAAGGACGTCAGAAACCTCAGGAATAAATAACTGATAAAGACATCTTAGCAGATGTAGAGCAGTAGTATAAAAATCTGTAAGAGAACAACACTAATGTTTGAAACCATAGATAATTCATTGCTATTAGGGAAAAGGGAAATCTGTAATGCATTTTAGCACTATTGCTGAAGCCGTATGACTTTTACAAATAGCATGCACAAAGTTCCCATCTGCCAATAAAAGAATTACTGGTGTCAGGAATAGGTATAGGTGGGCTTATTAGAAAGAAACACTAACTCTGTGAAGTATTTCCCTTTCGTAAGTTCCACGACAATAAGTAATATTTTCTTCAGCTTGGGCAGAGCCTGCTAGGGAAATTTGGCCTGCTGAACATCCTCTGACTCCACATTAAAACAGAAGTATATCTGAGAAAGGAGGTGGGTGAAACCCAGCGCAACAATGCAGGAATAGCTCAAGTAGAGAAGAGCAGCGTCTCTCAGCATGAGCTCAGACTAACCAAGAAGTAAAGCTCCATGGTTTTGGAGGAGCAGGCAGAGAACAAGGGGGTACCAGGGAGCATGTCTGAGCATTTACCTGAAAACCTGAGAAACACATGACCAGAAAGTTACCTCTTCATCCTCATCACTGTTCATCCTTAGCTGGTACTCCGTCTCGCTCTTGGCAGTGGTAGCACTTCACTGGTGGCACAGCTCTGTGCTGTGCAAGGAGAATGCTAAAGGTCTGACCGACACACCGCTCAGTCCTTGCATTTTCAGATAAAGGATTCAAAATTCAGGGTACTACAGAGGCCACAAAACACAGAGATTTATTGTGGCTGTGCAGCTGTTCTTTCGTGCTGCTTCTAACAGAAGGGAGGAGTAAAGGAAACCTTGAATGCTTTCAATGGACCTTTTCTTCTTTGCAGATTTTAGGATAGAGACAAGGAAAGGTTAGTTGCAAGGGGGGAAGAGGTATGAAGGGAGTGTGTTGAGTATATATAGTAAACACTTTGTAAATTTACAGTGGATCTGACATCTGTGGACACCCGAAGCAAGGAACGTGAACTCAAAACCTACAGTAGGGTTCAGGTAATGGTATCAGCCTACAAAAACTCGGACATCTTTAGCAAAGTACTGGCAGCCATTGAAAGAACAAAGTGTATGAAAGAGCGGCCACCAATACCGTTCAAAAACAAAGACTCACCCAGTGCCTTTTACAAATTGTGGATTCTTTTACGGTAAGATTTCCCCCCTCCCCGCCCCGTTTTTTTAAGAAAAAAACTTTTTCTTATCCACTAATCTTTTGGGTTTTTCCTCCACATATAAATGCACTTTCTTGGTTATTTTGGTCTTGTCTCTGTCATTTTTAATACATTACATTTTTGTGGATACTCTGTGTGTAAGACTTGTTCAAAGCTAAATAACCTATGGACATGTGGCCAGTTATAGCTAACAAGTATATTGCTATTGTTTTGTTTCATTCTCAGGAGGACAACAAGAAACTTCTCCAGAGATAAGATGGGCATCATCATGCGTCTCCTCCAGAACCTGTTATTTGGCTTGTTTGTAGCATTTTTCCTTCTCAGACTAAGGGATGACCTGCTAAAAGGAGCTGTGCAGGACCGTGTGGGGCTGGTCTACCAGTGTGTCAGTGCCCCCCCCTACACAGGGATGCTCAATGCTGTTGCCCTTTGTGAGTTTCTCTCCTGTACTGTGTGCAGCAGCAGGTGTTGCTGCCGCTATTTTGTAAAGAGAAAAGAGTCTTTTCTGTAGGTAGTCATATAAAGGATCTTAACAGTTTTAGGTAACATCAGAGCTGATAAAGAAGCATGAAATGCAAAGGTGAAGCAACAGGAAGCTTCGCACTACAGAAAAAAATCAGCCCATCAGAGGGGCTCCAGGTTCACTGCACTTAGTGAAGGAATATGCCCTGATCTCTGCCTCTCCCTTTTTGCAGCTGCCCTGTGTATGGAGGCTTTATTCTGAACTGTGCAGTAGCCCTTCTCTTGCCCGCATCTAGCATTACAAAGGCAGGACGAAGTCGAGATCTGTAGTTAACATCTGAAGGGAGATCAAAACCAAAGCCATGGAAATGATAGAAGTATGAAACAGCTTTGGCAGCAATTAAGGATAATTAGATTTAAGAGTATTATGTGATTACATTTTTCTTAGAGGATGTTTCTCTTACAGCTGCCATACTAAGACCAACAGTAGTTTCTATTTACAGCCCTAAAAACTCTTCTGCTCACATAGGGAACATACGCTGCTGTCGTTACCTTGGGATCAGAGCACCTTAAGAAATTATCCACTGATGGCAATTTTTTCATGTCTTTAATTTGTATCTGCAAAAAGAGAAACTGTCCTACTGTGCTGCCTAGTTAGGCCTCTTTCATTAAGCTTACCAATTTCTGCAATCCGCAGGGAGCATGGTTTGCATTTACGGGGTGGGGGAGGAAGTGATCAGACTGGTTTAGACAGAATGTTTCTGAGATGTTCTTAAAGTTGTCTCTGTGCTTCGGGTCATCTTTGCTAGCAACAAGTCTCGGTCTCTTTATTCAATAGTGATTTAATTTATTTCTTATATATTTAATCCAGTCCCACCTTTACGTGCTATCAGTGACCAAGAAAGTAAAGATGGCTTGTATAAGAAGTGGCAAATGCTTTTAGCTTATATAGTACATTTCCTGCCCTTCAGTGTCATCAGCGTGGCAATTTTCAGCACCTTTATATACTGGTAAGCACTTGTGTCATCTATTGGATCGTTATTTTCTTTTTATTATTGGTTACAATTCCCATGTCAGCAACAGGCCTCCTGGCATGTCGTCCTGCTATTGTCTCTCAGGATGATTGCAGAGAAACCTTAAGGGAAGATGACACAATTTTAACCCTTCTCTTTCAGGCAGTGTTAAAACACTTACAGAGAAGTGTGTAAGATACCAGTTCTTTAGGTAACTTGGGAAGTTTCAACAGGCCTGGGACACTTATTGTTCTTGTTTCATACCAAAAGCAGCAGTTGTCATTTTACATTACATTTAGAAAGATAGGAAATAAGAGAAAAAAAAAAAAAGTGAAGACAACAACAATAGGTATGTGACAGTAACAAAGCTCCATATTTCCTGGGACATTTGGGGTTTAGCTACAGCATATGGAAGCGATGAGGTCTGGATCCCTCTCTTTCCACCCTCCAGGGAAAGGCACTGAAGTGGATTTCTAATAGTGGGAGAAAGGGTATGATTATAAAGCTCGCTTTTTTTCTCCCAGTACATTAATTTCCTCACATCATTGTGAAGTAGTACCTCAGAATGGGATGATGAAATATTTAATCTCTTCATTGCCTTATCTGTCATATAGGTCTGCTTTTCTTCATTTCTGTCCATTGATTTCCCACCTTCCACTTGCTTATTCTGAACTTAATACAGTCCATGGCTGCAGGCGTAAGTCAATAGCAAAGTAATAAGGACCAATTTCTGTTTTTCAAGATTTTTCTGGGTTTTTTGTTTTCCTAATTATGAAACACTTGTTGTGTAGTGCACTGAAGTTTTGTTCAAGCAAGGCCATCTTTCTCTCTCCCCTTAGCTACCTGGGCTTTTATTTGTGCAAGTCATCAGTGCTGCCTGCTTCAGGCAGCACTCCCTGAGAAGCCCTTTTTTACAGACAAACAGAAATTACTCCTCCTCCCACTAAGCATTTAGAGGATGCACTGTGCTCACCAGAGCCCTTCCATTTCTGCCTGCTAGTGAGCTGGTTGTGGAGAAGGCAGCCATTCAGAAAGCACCTTTTCAGGCTCAATGAGGGAAGATTTGCGGAGCTCCTGAAGATAATGAGCTGCTGTTTGTCACTCTCCCGTCTTAGTGAACAGGAAATTTGTATGGACAGAGACTTTGCCCTTGTGCTTTGGTAGCTTCAGACAGAATCAACAATAAAGAGCGTGGTTGCAGCTAATGGATAATATTTACAGATGTCAGCCTCCACATATCTTTGCTATCCTGTGGTTGTTTGGAAGCAATCAGTGATGTGTCAGAGTGATTTCATAGTGCCCTTTGACCTCCTAGGGCAAGCAGTTTCTCTATGAAATTTTGAAGATTGTATCTGACGGGACTAAACTTTCCTGGATGGACTAACTTCTGGAGAGGCTTTGATAGCCTCTGGTATGTGGCCTTACAAGCCATTTCTCTCAGAGCTTGTGTTTGTAGGGTCAGTCAGTTTGGGTCAGTCAGACCCAAACTCTTACCTGATCAGACACAAGGCAGCTCTGGCCAAAAACAAATACAGCCACTTTTGCAATCAAGTAAATGTACTCTGTTTATGCAGATTTTCCTAGCTAAAGGTACTTCTGGGAAATTTTCTAACAGTTTATATTATCTTACTGTTCTACTGCTGCAATATTCCCTTTTCTGAATTTTTTTTTCTTTCTTCTCTTTCAGACTTTCTTCTCTTTCTATTCCTACCCCAGATTTACTAGTTTGTGTCTACATACCTCTGTGTAAAGTATAACTGCACTTCAGAGAAGGTGATGCTCGTATGCTAGGACTTTGGAGAGCTGTTTCTTCTGCACCAATCTGTGATTAAAGGTTTTTAAATACCTGCTAGCTCACTGAATGTTTAATACTTGAAGTCAATATTCAGCTGTCTATTTATAATAGAGATTATTTTGGTATTACATGCAAAAAATGCTACAGGAAACCTGTAAGAAAATTAATACTTCTATTTTAAGACTGTGTTCCAACATAGTGGATTGAAAAGAAGACATAGGGTCTTGCACTGAGCGACGAAAAAGAAAATAAAATGTTGAATAGCTGCTTGTTAGCTAAGCAAAGCACACAGTCTGTACCTAGGGTGAGGCAATTTTTGTATGAGGTATTTTGGAAAAAGAGTAATGTGTCACCGTGTAATAAAAGGTTTTGTCATCTGTCATGAACGCTATAAGGCTGAATTAAGTTTGCCTAGCAATTGCTGGCCTCTCTTAACTTTTTAATCTTTAGTACAGGTTGGGGAAGGGGGGAACTTTTTCCTTAGGTGAGCTAAGGAAAAGGTGGGAACAGCTTGTTGTATTAAAGAGTGCAGGAGTGTGGAGGAAATTGCATTTAGATGATTTACATGGGCGGTGAATTCAATTAGCCTTCCATCTACCTGAGTATATCTGTTTTTACATTTGCATGTGCAGTATCAGAAGTGCAAAATTCCATCTGTTAATTATCTGCATAAAGATGTTCTTTAAATATGACTTACATATAGTAACTCCCACCACATAGGCTCTAAAAGCAGAAGGATGTTAGTTTAAGGGATGGTAAGAGCCACGGGGGTTATCTTGAAACAACATGGATTTCTGCTACAATTACAGCTTTACATTGCCCTCTTTAATCTAGATGGAGAAAACCTCATATATCTGCACTTATGTCATGATATTAAGTGGATGTTCTTTATGCTAAGGCTCCAAACAACACACTACGGGTTAAGGCATAAACTGTTCACTTAATAAGCTGTAATTGCAAAAAATAAATAAGAACAAAAATAAAAGCTGCATTCCAAGTTTTGTACCCAAACAGTGTTTTTTAATTGTTCTTTTGCTCATTTTTGTACAGGACTGCAGGGTTGTATCCCGATGCCTCCAGATTTGGAATTTTCTTTGCTGTTGTCTTAGCATCTCATATAATCGGTGAACTACTAACGCTTGTTATACTCGGTGTGGTTCAAAACCCAAATATAGTCCAAAGTGGAGTGGTGCTACTTAATTCAGCAGGTGTGATAGTGGGAACGGGACTAGTAAGGTAGGAAAACGTTTTATTTCCTTATGGTGTTAATGCCAAAATAATCTCCCTACAGAAGAGTTTAATGAACAGTCTGTATTACTGAAGCACAACAATGCACAGGTAGCAACAGAAAGTGCAGCTTTCAGGGGTAGAACTGCCTATTATGTTAGACCTTGTCCTAAACACACAAAAAAGACACTTAATAACTTTAGATACCATCAAATGTATTAACTTTTTTCACTTTTTGCAAATAAATTTAAAATGAAACTAAGCAATTATTTTACTTATGCTGATATTATCACATGAAATGCTGTCCCCATTAGAGGATTCTACCAAAAAAATCTTACAACTTCTAGTACCTGCTGGAACTTACCAGGTATTAAACACTAGGAATTATGTGTGTTAAAAAAAGTTGTTCTCAGCTATCTTATTAGCGGTATTCTCCAGTTTAGTCATTAAATTTTTCAGACACTTTTTCTATCTGTGCAGACTTAACTACATAAAAATAGTAGTTTACTAAATATGCGGGAAAATTCTGATCCACTTGCTCTATTACTGTGCAAATGAATATGTTTGCATTGTAACTGCATGAACTTTGAACAGTTTTCCTCTTGTTTTTGTCAATACTGAAATTATTATTTTTTGAAAAACACACACTAATAAATTGCCAAAAAGTTTTATTGAGATGCTGAGAAAATATGATATGCTTGTAGAACTGAGATCCTTCCAATGAAAATGAAGTAAGCCTAACAAAAGATGATGTCAAGTTGTTCTCAAGAAAAGCATGAGCCTTCACAAAGCTGATGATGCTTTTTCTCTGCAAAGTAAATCTCAGCTAATACTTGCTTATCAAATAAAACTAAGTTAATACCTAATTAATTTGGTCCCTCCCTAATTTCAGGAAGATGTATGTTTTATCATGACAAGGTACTTGTTCCCACTACTGTAGGCTAACGCCTTAATGATAACTTTACAAAAGTATTACAGTGGTTTCTAACCTTTTTTTTTACAGTAGAGACATTGCTAATTATTATTGTGAATCTCTTTGATGATTAAACTTCATAGGCAATGAAGGATATTAAAAATAGCATTGAGACTTGGGTTGCAGTTTTTTTCTGTTCGTTTGTTTAAATATAAATTATTGCAGTATTTTAGGTGCAGAAATTGCCCAGTCTTGTTGAATAATGTTATTTCAAATGTTTATACTCTTTCTTCTCTTTATTCTTTGCTCCATTTTTGTACTGTTATTACTGTTCCAGTGAGTTGATATTCAGTCGTTTTTGGTTTTGAAGATGGAGTGAGGGGCTGATGGTTTGTTTCTTTGGAAGCAACACATTTTTGCAACTAAGGTTTATATTGGGTCCTGTCTTTTTCAGTTTAGCACTGCAATGTGAATACCAAAGGAACTTCATAGAATTATTTGTGACTGTCATAAACAAGTCAGGGGCTGAACATTATGACACTGTACCAAAGTCAGAGACAGCCTTCATGGTGGTCTCCTCATTTAGCACTGAAATGGGCTTTCTGTTTAAAAACCCTACATGTACAGCCAAGAACTGTTTCTGTAACAGGCTATGACGAAAGATGAGAGCTTGTTTCTAATTTGGGGTAGAACTGGCTCTTGGAATGTAGCAAAAGCCAATCTAACTTCTCTGTTTCTTTAAGGACCATCGAAGAAATGCCAACACCTTTTAAAATACTCAGTTATCTTACCTTTCAAAAATATAGCAGCGAGGTTCTTATAGTCAATGAATTCTATGGCTTGAACTTCACATGTGGTAAGTGTTAAAAACAAAAAAGGCCTTTAAATCCATTCTAAACAATTTTAATCAGATGTTGATGCTTGTTTTCCTTCTACATACAATAACAGTATATTGATAAGTTAAAGATAACTTCTTAAAAAAAGCTTATTAATGAGTAAAGATGTACTATAATGCCATATCATAGAATCATAGATTGGTTTGGGTTGGAAGGGACCTTAAAGATCATCTAGTTCCAATCCCCTCGGCAGGGCAGGGACACCTTCTGCTAGACCAGGTTGCTCAAAGCCCTGTCCAACCTGGCCTTGAACGATTCTGGGGATGGGGCATCTACAGCTTCTCTGGGCAACCTGTTCCAGTGCCTCACCACCCTCACAGTGAAGAGTTTATTCCTTACAGTTGATCTAAATCTACCTTCTTCAGTTTAAAGCCAGTAGCCCCTGTCCTATCAGTACGTGTCCCTTGTAAGAAGTCTCTCTCCAGCTTTCTTGTAGGCCCCCTTCAGGTACTGGAAGGCTGCTATAAGGTCTCCCTGGAGCCTTCTCTTCCCCAGGCTGAACACCCCCAACTCCCTCAGCCTGTTCTCACAGGAGAGGTGCTCCAGCCCTCTGATCATCTTTGTGGCCCTCCTCTAGACTTGCTCCAAGAGGTCTATGTCCTTCTTATGTTGGGGGCCCCAAAGCTGAACGCAGTGCTCCAGGTGAGGCCTCATGAGAGCAGAGTAGAGAGGCAGAATCACCTCCCTTGACCTGCTGGTCACGCTTCTTTAGGTGCAGCCCAGGATACAGTTGGCTTTCTGAGCTGCGAGTGCACGTTGCCTGGTTGTGTTGAGCTTCTAATCAACCAACGCCACCAAGTCCTCCTCAGAGCTGCTCTCAATTCATTCTCTGTCCAGCCTGAATTTGTGCTTGGGGTTGCCCCCACACATGTGCAGCACCTTGCACTTGGCCTTGTTGAATCTCATGAGGTTCACAGGGACCCACCTCTCAAGCCTGCCACGGTCCCTCTGGATGGCATCCCTTCGCTCCAGTGTGTCAACCGCACCACACAGCTTGGTGTCATTGGCAAAACTGCTGAGGCCGTACTCAATCCCACTGTCCATGTTGCCAACAAGGATGTTAAACAGTGCTGGTCCCAATACCGACCCCTGAGGAATGCCCGTTGTCACTGGTCTCTAGTTGGACATCGAGCTGTTGACCACAACTCTTTTGAGTGCAACCATCCGGCCAATTCCTTATCCACAGAGTGGGCCATCTGTCAAAACCATGCGTCCACAATTTAGAGACAAGGACACTGTGCTGGTAGTGTCAAATTCTTTGTACAAGTCCAGGTAGGTGATGTCAGTTGCTCTTCCCTTATCCACCAATGCTGTAACCCCATTGCAGAAGGGCACCAAATTTGTCAGGCACAATTTGCCCTTAGTGAAGCCATGTTGACTGTCACCAAACACATCCTTGTTTTCCATGTGCCTTAGCACAGTTTCCATGAGGACCTGCTCCATGATCTCGCTGGGCACAGAGGTGAGACTGACCGGCCTGTAGTTCCCCAGGTCTTCCTTTTTCCTGTTTTTAAAAATGGGGGTTATGTTTCCCCTTTTCCAGTCAGTGGGAACTTCATTGGACTGCCACGACTTCTCAAATATGCTGATCAGTGGCGTAGCAACTTCATCAGCCAGTTCCCTCAGGACCTGCGGATGCATCTCATCAGGTCCCAGGACTTGTGCAACTTCAGGTTCCTCAGATGGTCTCAAACCTGATCTTCTCCTACAGTGGGTGGTTCTTCATTCTCCCAGTCCCTGCCCTTTGCCTTCTGTGACTTGGGCCGTGTGGCTTGAGCACTCGCTGGTGAAGACTGACACAAAAAAGTCATTGAGTACTTCAGTCTTCTCCACATCCTGGGTAACCAGGTCTCCTGTTTCCTTCTGGAGAGGGCCCATGTTTTCCTTAGTCTTCCTTTTATCACTGACTTTTCTTGATGCATTTGATGTCTCTGGCCAGACTTAATTCTACCAGGGCTTTAGCTTTCCTAACCTTACTCCTGGCTGCTCGGACAATTTCTCTGTACTCCCCCCAGGCTACCTGTCCTTGTTTCACCCTCTGTAGGCTTCCTTTTTGTGTTTGAGTCTGCCCAAGAGCTCCTTGTTCATCCATGCAGACCCCTGGAATTTTTGCCTGCCTTCCCCTTTGTTGGGATGCGTTGCTCCTGAGCTTGCAGAAGGTGAGCCTTGAATACCAACCACCTTTCTTGGGCCCCTCTTCCCTCCAGGGCGGTACCCCATGGTACTCGACCAAGCAGATCCTGTAAGAGGCCAAAGCCTGCTCTCCTGAAGGCGAGGGTAGTGAGCTTGCTGCGCACCCTCCTCGGTGCCCTAAAGATCTTGAACTCCACCATTTCATGGTCACCGCAGCCAAGGCTGCCCCTGAGCTTCACATTCCCCACCAGCTCTTCCTTGTTGGTGAGAACAAGGGCCAGACATAGCACCTCTCCTCATTGGCTCCGCAAGCTAGATGAAAGTTTGACTCCCTTTTTCAACCATTTCTCATTCTTTCAGTTTTTCATCTTTCTCCTCATTTGTTCTTTTATTCCTCCTTTGGGGGCATGTTGCAAGATAAACTTTGCAGCCTGTCATATGCCTATCGGAGCAGTATTACACAAATAGAAGATCAATAGTGCTGCACAATACAAGATGAAACATCAGTGCAAGGAGCACTGACAGGTAACACCTGGCCAGATGTTTCCTCTCATACTAGCGAGGCTTCAGTTCAAGTATGTTACTCTGGCATATATTGAGCGGCTTGGCTGTCAGGCTGTGAGCCAGATAACTGGCAAAGCACCAGAATCAATCAGGTTGGCAGGGTTAGTAGCTAACATCCCTCAGTGGGGTAAAACTTACAGCTTTGGACCTACCCAAGGCTGTGCTGGGCTTTGTAGCCAGGTGTCTGTGCTCCCCTCCAAACCTATATATTCTTTATCCATTAATTTCTCCTGTCCCTCTTTATTACAAATGCATAGATAGCAAATGCTAGAAAGAATCCATGACTTTGGTAGTAATAATAAACAGCTGATTTTTAATGTGCCCTTCAAACAGTCTCCATTTCTTGCATTTTGGAAGCGCTCAGCAAATATGAACACCATAAGTCTACCACATTGGGCAACTTGCTTCTTGAGGCCCTTCAGATAGTGTGTCTGAAAAGCCATAAATCTTCTTTTGTTTGGCATAAGCGAACCAGAAAGCTACTGACCCTTTATTCTTCCCTTCAAAAAAAAAAAAAAAAAACAACAAAAAGGCATAGATTAACTGCAGGAACATATGGCTTGTCTGTTCTCATTCCAAAATGATGGTAACTATTGCCATGCGTATAGTTCATCATGAAAACAATGTTAGGGCTCAGTATATTAAACGTATGCCCTAGATACTGAAGCCTGAGTTTTAATTTTACCGATTCACCTACTAAAAGCATTTTTTCTTTTGACAGGTGGAGCCAACAGTTCCACTGCAGTTAACGCTGCGTGTGTTTTCACTCATGGCATTCAGTTCATTGAAAAGAACTTTCCTGGTGCATTCTCCCGGTTCACAATCGATTTCTTAATACTCTATGCTTTTCTACCAGGACTTGCTGTTATAGCAATTCTGAGCTTCCAAATAAGAGAGAGCATTATTGGCAGGCAATAAAAGAGTAGTGGTGCTAACAATGGCTAATAAAACACTTTTAACTTGATTAAAGCTGAAAGCTTAAATTGGTGGATCTTAGCTAGACTTCAAGTGATTATACATATAGAAACACATTCATCTTCTCATGATTGTTTCTAACTGGATGTTTTCCATCTTGTAAAAACAATGTTCGCGTAAGAGTGTGAATTGGTATTCCCACCCCACTCCCAAATCAGCCAGAACCCACAGCATTACATGTTTTAAAGGACTTTTTGAGTTTAATTTAGTCAGATGTTGCTGTCAATTTTTAACAATGTATCGAGGGTGCTCTGATCTTTTTCACACTACTTTGTTTTTTAACCACTACCAACAGGCAGAGAGGCATAATTGCTAGCAAATCCTGTATTTCCACTCCTATGCTTTGTTTTGGTACAATTTTTTGGGATTTGTTGAACCGCGACAAGCCAAATACGTGTAAATAAAGACAGAATCAAGAAATCACTCCACTTTAATCTTCTGCATACTCTACATCAGTGAGTGCAGCATCTCTAAGCAATATAAAAGTTACCCCATGTGGTTTTGTCTTGTAAATGATGGTAAATCAGAGAAGACATTTGTGTTATTTATATCTGTTCCTTCTTTTAATTATCAAGTTCTAAATCTTGTTTTGGAAGCAGTTTGTGAATTACTAGAACAAATTTTTGTTTGTTAATAAAACGTCCATATAGCCGGGGGAAAAAATATAGAAGTTGTTAGCCAGTTCTTGGAAGCGCTGTAGTTTGCATCTCTGGAAGTTATTCTCACAGGCTCACTAATGTGTCAGAGACTCTAATTTATCCATGTAATCTAAGTAGGTACCTCGCAAAATTGAAAGCCTAACAGACGCAGAATTACTAAATTTTATAACTTCCTTTGCATGTGTAGTGAAGAAATTATTTATTACAGAGGGATAGCTAGAGATTTTTTCAAGGAGGTAAGTAAGTATATTTCCATCTTAAAATTCCACAACAACGTAATTAGTCTAATTTGATAGCTTTGAGGTGATGCCCTTCGTAACGAAGAAACCTCTCAAGTTAGTGCAAGCTCTCCACCTAAGTGTGAGGCCAAGATTTTTTTTCTAATATCTTTATGTAAAATATTCTAAGATACAAATATTATATCAGAAAAATATTCGATGAACAAATATGTTAAAAATAACAAATAACTTCAAACAGCTGGAAAGATACTATGTTAGTTTGCCTTTCCCATTTTTATGCGCATGCAGGGTTCTTCGTCAGGGAACATTCTTACAAGCTGGTCCACGGTGACTGTTCAGACATCTATTTTGTCACAAGTCTTAGCTCTCAGGAGACACCCCTGGCTTTAATCTAGGTCTGGTCCTGCATAGTCTCAGAATGCTCAGGACACCTCACAATAGTGAGGATGCCCATGGACAAAAAGCCAATTCCAGTTTAGGCTAGCATTTCACCAGCTTAGGCTGCATGTGAATCAGTTATACTTCCACCACAAACCAGATGTCTGCCAAATTGATTAGACTGGCTTCCTAATATTTCAGATATTGAAATACTGTCTTCTGAATTCTGTATTATACAGTGCAAGAAACAATTCCTGTATTAAACTGTATGATACTGAAACAGAGATAAAGCAAAATTCTGAATTTTAGAGCAGGTTAAACCTGGTTTTAATTTTATTTTATTCTACCAGTTTTTGTGGAAGTATCCTATTCAAATGCATTAAATGATGATGCAAATATATTCTTAAGCTTTGCTTTTCATTTATATATGCAAGGAACTAGGAAGGGAATGCCTAGCATACTTTACTATGCAGTTTCATATTTTGGGTGCGAAAACTTGTTTATATTTAAATACATAGTCAGGGTGGAAGCATTAAAGAATAAATCAAATATTGTGTTATAAGTTATAAAATAGGTAGAACTGACTCTTGCCAGTCTTTGTGTTCAAACCCATCTCTGAACAGTCTAGAACTCCTTTTTCCCCACTTCTTAAAACTGTGTCAGTACCAAGATACGCTTAAATCTGAATGGAATTAATAAACAGCTATTTTTATTAAAAATAATAACAGGGATGTTTAATAAGTGTTAATTTTGTAGTTTGATATTGTATATTTTCAACAGCATCAGATTAAATTGCTAGTGTAATGTTAAAAATATTAAAGTAATTTTGTAAACGTTAAACTGAAGACTCCTATAGCAGCTCATCAGTCAGGGTCAAAATCCATTTCTTTCCAGGATTTAGAGGCATTTCTTTTGTACTGTTCAAGTTCCTAAAACAGAAACATACATATGTATTAACCTAAGCTCATCATTATTAAAAGTGATAAGATACATATATTAGCCACCTAAACATTTAAAACATGTACAAAAATGTACGTTTTTTATTTTTAACAAAATTATACTAAAAGTGCTCTAAGTTTTGCCATGTTTGCTCTCACACAGGGAGCTAGATTTTATTTATTTGTTTATTTAGGCCTAGGCACCTGCTTTCTAGGGTAGAAGAAATTTTGGGTGGGGTGTTACACATTCAGTTTGAGAAGCCACGGTCCCTACGAACATACACAAATATACCTGTGTTTTAAAAACAGAAATCAGAATTATCCAACAGAAACTACTGTTTCATACACATCAAGTCAGGGCCTTTCAAGAAGCAAAATGGAGCTTATGTAAGCAAAATTCCTTAAAATTACAGAGAAGAAACTAGAAAAACAAAGCCTTTTTTTTTTAAAGCACAGGGCTGAAATAAACTTCTGTAAGCTTACACATCACCTGCAGTGATAATTTAGAGAGCCACCAGTGAACCTTAAACCCCTGCAGAACACAGGCCTGTCCAGAAGGCAGCAAGCAGAAATATATTTTAGAGGAACACAATGGGTGTTTAGGAAATTGACGTGCCATATCTATTCAATCTGTGCTACTGGATATTTGTGGAAATATTCATCATCGTTGTTTGAGGTTTCTCAGGAAGTGTATCACTCATGACAGACGATGCCATGCTTTTGCTTTTGTTTTGTTTTTCAGTTAGTAGTTAAAATATTCTTTCAGGTGCTACTGTTTAGTAAATTGAAAAGTTAGCCCCTGTGTGTAAACGATAAAATGCAAAACCAATGTGGTAATTAAAATTATGCATCTTCTAGATAGTAATTATATTATTAAATGCAAACAGAGGCTCAAATTGTGGAGGTATAAATAAAGTGAGTTAGGTATGAAAGATGAGGTAATCTGCGTTATGCTATACTTGACATCAGCTGAGTACTAGCATGGTAGACAAATGCCCTCATTTCGGTCAAAAGTGCTGCTGGGAATTTTGAAGCCTGTAATTAAAGATTCTGGCAACATCACCAAACAATAGTGTCATCTTCTGAATTTTATGTAGCGGTGTATGCTGTCAGGAACTGTTTCTGAAGATTTTTCCAGCAAAAATTAATTTAGAAAGCACTACACATGCTTTTTGTTCATTTAGGAATAAGGCGGCTTCCAATGTATTTGCAGGAAGCTGATACTCGAGTGAGGTACTGTTAGACCTGATCATGCACGGCTTGCAGTACAAAAAAAGCCGTCATATCTTACTTAGATCAGGAGGAGAGGTGGACAGAAAGCAGTGATTAGTATAAATGTGGCAAGGCCCCTCAAATGTGGGCATGTGTTTTATATGATTGCTATTCTGATTTTAATAGAATGGACTGAACAGCGTAAGGGAGGTTTCGCTGTAGGTATACAGACACCAGAGCTGACAAAAATAACAAGATTCACACCTGGTGAATTTAGCAGAGCACAGAGGGAAGAACAAAATAAAGGGCAGAGCAACAAAGAAATCATCACCTAAAAAATGTACAGAAATAATAAAAGGAATTTTCTCTCTCCTAGGAAATAACTTCAGCAGCTTTGTCATCAGTGCAAAATTTTCATGGTGCTTGCAGGAATCTACTTTTAACATTTAAGTAACTCATAGATGACTGACACAGAACATGTTGTGTCTAATCTAGTAAATTGCATTATGAAATACTACTCTAGTACTACTGAACTGTTCTATTCCTAGGCCAGTCTTTACTCAGTATTTTCACTCCCTCATTATTAATATGAAGCAATTATGATCTTGGAACATACTGAACTGTGGGAAACTTGCCAACAGTTAGGAATAGAAAGAATACTGTGGTATTTTAAGGAGCACATGTAACCTGATTTATGCTAAGTAAATAATTTCAATTCCAACAACTTTCTCAAAGGCTACAGGAAGGGGGAAATTAGACAATGAAGTTTTCCATATAATGACAATGCTGTCTGGGGGTCATGTCTACAGGTGTTGCCTGAATAATTAGCCTTACACATTTATCATCTGACTAAACTGTTCCAAGAAAGAGGCAGATAATTTAGCAGAATTTATTTTGCTGTAATTTTAGCTAGCTAGAAGGCAATTCAAAATCATACAGAAATGCAAAGTATCAAAATTCAGCATACATCAAAACTGTGTAGCTATTCCATACATACAGAAGTACAGAACAAATTATAAATATTTATTTTGGAGCCGTATCTAGGGAAGGCTAACAGTTAATGAGAAATGAAAGAAAAAAGTGAGTAAATGGGAGGCTATTAAAATAAAAAATCTTTAACAAATTCAGTGATTCAGGAGGATAAATGCTGTCAGGCAAGTACACTTCCTTAGTTTTCATGTAAAACAGAAAGTAAAATAAATCCCTATAAGTCAGAAATGTAATGGAAAAATCTTTCACGTACAGCTTAAAGATCACTCCAGAGACCCTTTGGAAAAAGGGTACCTTCCTGCTCATATAGTCCTATCCTACAAACATAAGCAGAGTTCTGGAATATGCTGTAACTATACACAATCAGCTAAGAGCTTCTCTCTCCAAACTGAGAAAATCCTACCAAAGAACAGATCTCAAAGTATGCCAAAATGTTTGCACTAGCATTATGCTTACTTTGTGTTCTGGGTACCAAGAGTAGGGGCACAGATCAGATTTACAGAGAATTAACAACTGCAATTTAAATATGCTTTCAATGTGTTCTGGGTGTTTTAAATGTTATTAGTGCTAACAACTTGTCCTAGATGTCTCAACACTGGCATAAAGTGTTTTTTAATTTTTTTTTTAACCTTAATGCTTCTGTACTTCTGTGTTTCTATAAATTCTCCATCTGTCAAATGGGGAAGATCACACCTAATCTCATAAAGGGATTGGGAAGAAAGACTTAACTGATGTTTATGAGGCACTCAGATAAGATAACATTACCACACGTTCTCAGAGAAAAAAAATTAATACTTTTGTGTTCGTTGAAGTGTCTGAATGGCAGGTTGAGAAATAAGGTACACAAAGAATAAGAACGATGAAAAGAAATACCGAACAATTGAATCGAAACATCAGCAAAATAGTATATGATCATGTAATTAAAGACAATACTATAATGTCTACAAACAAGGAGAAAAAAATTAAGATTGTAGGAAAAGCCTTCATTGTTGCATTTCTTCAGTTCTGAGGGACTGACATGACTTTAACTTTCTTTTTAGTGCAGTTTCTTACTGAAAGTGCCCTCAGTCTGGAACATGGTGAAAATAACGAAGTACTGAAACTAGGATTAAAAATCTTAAGCATGTAAACTTCAGCAGGGAAGTTAATAACAGTGCTCTAATAATGCTCTTTAAGTTGGTTTTAAAAAAAACAAAACACCTTTTATACCCATTTGGACATGCTTGCTTGTGAAAACAAGAAAGCTTATTCTTGGCAGCTGAGTAAATATCCTAAACAACTTTTTCTCCACAACATGAAGACTAGCACTTCTCCTCTGGAGAAAATGAAAGATGCTACTGCTCTGTTACCCACGTTAAGGTGCCTGTCATACTTCTCTGCCCAGCAGCACTGGTCTGAGCAAGGAGGTTCATCACACAATATGCAATCTTCTATTTTGTTGAATGAGATTGAAATTTTCTCCTGAAGTTCTGCAATATGGTCATGTCAGAGAAGTATGATGAAAGAATATGGCACTCATTCTGTTGGCCAACACAGTCCCAACCTCAGTCAGACAGCTGCAGTTCTGTCACCGAGATGACTTCTAGTTGTGAATGACATGGTTGGCGAGGTCAGTCCTATTTTAGGGGAAATACGCTTCCTTGTGAGATGTTGTAGAAATTCCCCGTCTTCTGTTTATGATTTGTTAAAGTCTTAATGGGTATGGTCTGTTCACTGAGATCTGCTTCCATTGCTTTGTGTTAGCTGACACCAAACGGCACCAGGCATCTACCTTTTTTTTTTTAAGTATACTTTATGGCATGAGACTTCAGCTAAAACTGGCACCAATCCCTAAAGTAATACCTTTGTGTAACAAGGACCAGTCAGGGTGAACTTTGGCATTGCATGACACTGACTTTTTATGCACCTGACTGGGAGGCTATCCAATTCTTTGAGCTCAAGGTTAGCTTTATCATTTGCTTCAGTGACTGAAGCTGCAGTCGAATGTCCAGATGAAAAAGGTCCAAGCAGCTATTTTGAGTATTACCAGTACAAGGCATAACAGGATAGCTAAGACCTGAAACAAACAAAAACCTTCAAAAAGACAGCTTAGAGTACTTACCTCTGTGGTAGAGAGCATTTCTAAAGGAAACAGAGCAGACACCCCCATGTACCATCTCACTGCCACGAACATTTAGAAGGAACTAAGGAACTTCATGCACTCCTAGGTGCTTACAGATGCAGGTGGAATATATGCAGCTCTAATCAACATCATTATTTTGAAAGATCTCACTCTTACTCTAGTTGCACATGTGCCTAAAATGAAATTAAGGTGACCTTAAAGCATCAAAAGCCAAAAAGCTAGCAGAGAATGGAGAGAAATAGATTACAAGTTTGCCATCTTGTTTATGTGGGCCATATGAAGAGTTAACAGCAAGCTACGTATTTAAGGACTAATGCATATGCAAAATAAATGTTTCTTGACTCTTGAAATCCCTGCACAGAGCACAAAATTTCAGTCGTTCGCAGAGAGAATCTGCTAGTTAAGAAATACATTAAAAAAATGTAAATTCCCAAAAGGTCCGTGGTGCTGTATTCTCTCTCTTGGAGCTCACGTCCAGAGAATGAAAAAGCAGTAAACAATTGCAACAGCACAATTTGATGTAAACCTGGACATTGTATGTCTTGGGGTAAGAACTAGGAAAAGAATTCTGAAAAGACATAGTTCAGAGAGACAGAGAGAAGTGCTCTCTCTTGAACAAAGGCACAGTGAGCCGCAGAGAGCTTTCCAGAGCAAACTGTCTAGAGAGCGAGCGGTACACCTCATAGTTAACTCTGAACTACAAAGGAGGCAAAACAATCTCGTCTTAAACACGCTTGTCACAGAATGCTGATGAGCTGGACTCCCAACTGCTACAACCAAAAAGCATATCAGATAAATACCAGCTGACAGCTAGGATATGGGAGTAAGCCAGGTACTTTCTTGTTTCTGTAATTTTTTTAAAATATATTTTTTTCTTTTTATACTCAAGCATTTAACCTTTTGCTCTGCTAAAGTGTACAAACCCTAGCTGCAGACAAACCCTTCAACCAAGGTTACAGAGTTTGAAATCGCTGGAAGAGGAATATATTATCCAAAGTACAAGGACCCGTTTTGATCCTTGGCTGCATAAAGTGCTAGGACACTCAAAAGGTTCCTCATGGAGAAATAGCTCTGATTTAATTAAAACTTTGTATTGCCACAGTTATCTATAGTCTATTACAGTACGATTGAGCAGACACGGCCAAGTCTCCAATGTCAGTCAAGTATGCTACTTCTATCAGACTCAGTGACAGGGGTTATATTTTGTTTCTGTTGCTGTTTTTGTGCTTATTTCTCCTTTAAAGTTTATCTTTGAGATAAACAAGCAAACTGGTAATACCTAGAGTCCAAAGTGGCATATACATTAACTGAAAGTAACCGAGTAAAATGATAACATGCACTTAAATGATTTTAAAATATACCCTGTCGTCATATGAAACTTTCATCTTGTGTTATGTCCCATGATTTCATTAGCAACATGTTGCATATTAAACATCTTAATATACTGTTCCTCCTACACAACAGATATCGTGAGACTCTATAAAGAATGTCAGACTTATGATACATTTAAAATGTTGCTTGAAAAATAGGATTTTTGTGCCACTTTTCATATAACTGGGAAATCCAGCGCCACTCCAAGACTCACTGCAACTACAGAGCTCTCTTCTTTTAGATGTATATTGCTATCTCGGCACATTTTGAATCGAATTAAATTCTTGGGAGTATAAAACATTTTAATGATGTGCAAATAATCTCGTAATAATTGAACTTCATGACAGAGAAGTTTAGGAAATAGCTGCAGATAACAAAAGTAATTTTCTCTTTAATGCTCAAATTACTTGTAGTAGTCCAACTAAAAGAAGCTACACTGGTTTGCAATGCCCTTGAACAGATTAAGATTCTAAAAGCCTGTCTCTTTTATTTAAAACCAGAAAATTAATAATTTCCTATATGATTTAATCAACACATACTGGTATCTTCTTTTGCAAGACATAAGTATTATCTAAAAATAACAAATCTAGTACACCATATAGTTATTTTAAGATATATAGATATACTGAGTATGAGATTACATTATAAATTCCAAAAGCAATGTGCTTTACAAATTTTAATGATTTCTAAAGACTGCTCTTGATGTAACAGAAATTCAGATCTGATGCCTACATTAACAGGATATTACAGGTAATGTGCAAGTTCAAAGACTGCAGTGGATTCTTGAAATTGCTTTATTCTTTTACATTATTAATGTATTTCTTTGGATCAGGTAACTACAGGTTTACTGCCTTATGCAATCTAACTAAACTCTACAAAAACGTGATAGCAGTAATAATCTAATCCTTAGGCTTTCTTTTACAAGCATGCAAAAAGATGAAATTTAACATGGTATTTAGGGTGAGTTGAGATGAACTGCAGTGCGATTCAATAAAACTGCCTTTCATCTTAAGAGTGTGGGTATGTAAAAGCGTGTGAGATCTAGATTGGTACGATCCATCATCTTAAGCACTGTTAGAAATACCTCCTTTAAGCATAGTAACTTGGTCCACAAAGTTGTTAAATGGCGTACAAATAGCCC
Organism: Phalacrocorax carbo; assembly: GCF_963921805.1. NCBI lineage: Eukaryota > Metazoa > Chordata > Aves > Suliformes > Phalacrocoracidae > Phalacrocorax > Phalacrocorax carbo. Next base: position 21,421,104 of record NC_087515.1, read on the forward strand.
ACAGCTGTGAGAACAAAGTGGAATGTTTCTCAGTCATTCTGGCAAAGAATTTTCTGTGTGCGTGAAACAAATGAATCTATATGGAACAGAGAGTTTCCAGAATAAATATGTGATAACTTCTTCCAAAGAAAAACACACAAATCTTGGATTGATTTTAACAGACCCACACCTGTGATATTGATGAGGACTATATACAGTATTTCTACTCACGTGATGCTAAACACTGATATCTACAAGGCAATGTTCTGTTTGCCACAGAATTTTTCTATAACATTTACCACAAATGTAGGGAAATGCAGAAACACTTCAAAAAAGACCCTTCCCCCTAAAGGTCATTCCTGGAATTCAGGGGTTAAGCCAAATGCCACTATGTGGAATAATTCTGTTCACTCTCTTTAAGATAAAATGCACATAGCCTGCAAACTCCAGTCAGAAATGTTATCATCTCAGTACCTTTCTAGTTTAAATAAAAACTTTTGAAAGTGGAAAACAAAAATTACAAAAAAAAGTAAACTCAAAACCTGGATACCACTTCCCAGACTTCCTGCTAGTCAACACCCAAATGAGAGTACAGGGTGCAGAAATGAAGAAATTACTGCCAAGAAAGCTTCACAGTTTTGCTTTGATATTTTAGTGAAATAATTCTGGAAGAGAGCTAGATGGAAAACTTGAATTATTCATTTCTAAAGAAACCACAGAGCCAAAACTTTGAGATCTGATAAGCTCTACCTGCTTAATGTCTACCAATGGAAAAAAACCCAAACTACTAAGCTGAAAAATAAAGTTTACATTATTTAAAGGCAAAAAAAGGGGCTATGAGTATATTCTACAATTAATTCAGCAATGCTGTTGGTTCTGGAATACCCAACTGTGAACAGCAACTGGAAAACCACCACACACCTGGTTTTTCTGAGCTCTCATGACATCAACTTCATACTCAACGTATTGTAAATCCTGTGCAGGGTCCTTGGTGTCTTGTAAATCGCAGAAACTCTGAAAGAAGAAATTATAAAAGCCCAAATGATAAAATGTATCTTATGTTATTTTAACAAGAAAATGCCACTCTGTAAATCTAATGGAAGTCTTTTGCTTTTAATACGAATGTATTAGAATCCTGCATTTATGGAAGGATTTTGTGCTACAGTACACAGATTACATAAAATATACTGTATATTATCTTAGGTTGGTAAAACGATGAGAAAGTAATACTGCCTTTAGATCTTAAATGAAAGAAAATATCCTTATTTGGTAGCTGTTTATTATTCTCTCCTCAAAATGAAAATACCCTTTCTGGCCCATGACATTTGGGTTAAGGTTGCTCTTGCTGGAGCATTTAATACTCAAGGCTTGAATTCAGTTCTAGTTACCAGAAGCATTACTTCAACATCTGAGAAATTGATTACTATCTTTTTGCCAAACACCTGAAATTTCATTTACTAACCTCAATATCATAAAAGGCAATGGTGTAACTTTGGAAAAAACCAGAGGATTACATCAGTACTCTCATTATTACTAAATGTAGGAAGGTGACTGAAGATGCAGAACCTAATAATCAAAGCACCACTACATACAAATCTGTATCTTTTTAAAAATATATGAATTAAAGAGGTTGGAGGAAACAGAACTGCTAAGTGAGACTGAAATTCCAATGACTGGACTTGAAAGACAAAAATTAGTAGTGATATTACTACTACTATTCTATGAGAAAAGCAGCTGTGCAGCAGACAGGTAAACACGTACCTTCGGAGGAAATGTTTTCTCAAATACTTTTTTCCATAGTTCCAACGGTGTGTTTGCACGCATCTTTCCAATATCACTATCAGAGGCAGGTGGCGGTCCTAAGGATAACAGCACAGCACAAAGTAATACAAGTAGGTTGTCATAACAACATAAATTATCAAAGCATTTTGGATAATGATCCATCTAATCTAATATTTTATATTCTACAGCGACAAGCTGCAACAAGTTTGAAAAAACATTCATCTTCTATCATGAAATGGGCTGAGTGGTATTAAATATTATATTTTCTTTCAGATCTAAGCTTGTTGGTACTTTACCATTTGAAGTAGTCCCAATACTTTGATAAAGCACCTAACAAAACTGCACAAGTAATTCTTAATAATGCAAATAGTGAATCATAATTTTTAACTTCCTACGTAATTTCCTTCAATAATCTGTTAAAACTGATGCTGATGTGCTATAATTTAATTTTATCTGCTTAAATTTTTTTTCTCTTTTTCAAAAACATTTAAGCAACAAAAGTGATGAACAGGAAATATCCTAACCTATTTGGCTCAGTGAATCCAGGCCTGCTGGTATAAATAGAGGTTTGCTGTGATCCACTGATACTGACCTGCTAAACAGAAAAAAGAAAATATATGAAGTGAGCATTTGGCAATCAAAGAAAAATGATATTATTCTAGCCAAGACTACACTCTTTCTGTGCTTTGCATACAAATACACATAAACAAAAATCTACTCAATTCTAGTTGGTGACCATGTTTCTAACACATCAGTTTTGGGATCAAAACCAAGGAGCTATCACTGTCCTGTGCAGAGACAGGCAGCTGAAACATGGGAGTAAAAGACCACGAACAAGAAGCTTTCAGAGATCATATTTTTTTAAGAAAAAAAAAGTTTTGGTGATTAAAATATTTTTTTATTAAGTACTTCTAGACTCTGAGCAAGACATTTAATAGTTGGACAATAATTATGTTACCTTTTATCACAGCCAAATGCCAAGTGATTAATAAGAACACGGGCTTTCAGAAGGAGAGCCTCAGATTTACTGGTAAACTAAATGAATCAAAAAACAAAATATACATTATGATCCTCCATCATAGAAACATTACATTATGTCACCTGCATAGAAAATTTCAGATAGAGCCTAGCTATTCCTGACCTCAGTAAATTTGGTACATGTACAATGAATTTACTAGAATAAAAATCTCACCCTCCCATTCCAATATATGAATGCATTTGTCACTGAATATATAGATTAAGAAAGATTAAATGAAAAATAGCATAAATAAATATTAAAGAATAAATTTTAGAATACTGATTCACAGGTTTTGAAGTATACATATTAAGAAACACAGACTTTTTTTGTCCAAGACTAATGAGTTATTAAGATTTCAAACTACATTAAAAATTATCCAGAATGCCATAAACATTTAGATATGTAATGAATAACTAAAACTGTTCACACACCATAAAAGCAGCTTGATAGTGGCAGAACAGGTAGGAGATTTATCAGAAAGCAGCTTGCAGAATATGTTCTCAAACAACATGCGCATTCCTGTCTAAGGGCTTTTGTATCCTAACAGGGTCATGTCTTTGAGAAAGCAGTCAGATCCCTACTGTAGGAAATGAAGTTTCTCCCACTTGTTTCAATGGGAATAAGGATTTAGCAGCCAGAGAGTTTTAGGCTCCTAGTTCTTAATTTTTAATTACAATAACGCTTAAATACTTTTTAAAATAAAAAGTTTTAGATCCAAGACAGTTGTATTCTCAGTTAACATAAGATGAATTCTCGTGTCAAAGTACAAAAGCTGTACAATTTTAAATGGATGCAAAAGGACATGCTGTGATTATAGCAATTTAAAGCATAGATAAGTTGTTTGGTAATCAAAATAAGCCACTATTAAATATTATTTATTACATAAATGATGGTTGATACAATTAGAACCATCTTCTGATGTAAAGAGAGACCAAGAGGCAGCTTTTTTGGATTGTGAACCTGAGCATGCATGTTTCTGCCTTTACTCAGGAGATGACCTGCCAAACTCAAAATCAATTTATATACTCACATAAATACTTCATTGTCCTCATGGTTGGCAGTTCCTACTCTTTACTGTAAAAAACCCCCCTGCATGGTCACTTTTTCCCATCCTCCTTTCTTGTACCAAAAAAAATTTGCCAGGCATGCAGTAAACTCAATATGGAAACTGCGTTGGCTAACAGATAACTATTTTTATTTAGTTTTTGCTGATACTGAGAATTATGTAGTTTGTTCATAAGGTATATCCATCCATCTGTTTACCTGTAACTGACTGGACAGGTTAGCTCATGAAGCAAGCTACTTTAAAGCCTATTAAATCCCATTTTCTCTAGGAGTTTTACATTTCTATTTTTTTAAATATTGTTTTGTAACACAAGTATTGCTCATCTTCTCTAACCTGAGTTAGAAAGTGAATATACACACCACTAATGATGCTCCATAATAATGTGATGCAAATCGAAGTGTCTTGCTTATTATTTTCCTCATTTCAGAGTCAAAGTCCTGAAAAGTTGATATCGGAACATATATGTAAGAAACAAAAACCAAAATATTACAGCTAGAACTTTTCATTTTTTGTATAAATTGCAATGCACTTAGGCTACAATACATGAGGCTTTCAGCTGTCAGCATAATTATATCTTAGGACAGAATCAGTAACAGCCTACTCTGAGAAGAAATGTCACAATTTCCCTTTGTTTCTTTTTTACAGAGGGAGCCTAATTCAGGCAATATGTTAGTTCAGAAAAAGTTTCTTAATTGGGAATGTGTATTCAATTTCCAATTAATTTGTTTCATTTTGGTTTCAATTTCTAGAAGTAGAAATACTGCCTACTAGAAGAATACGGATTTTTTCTTTTTGTGAAATTATTTAACTTTCAGTAAACCTTTTGGTATATGCTCTCTAAATTCTCATACCTGCAAGGTATGAAAGGTGCATAAAAATACCTTTTCATCAATGTTTCTTTAATATAAGATGATACTGATGGCCTTCCCTGGATAAAGGGGGCGAAAACTTGGTCCCAGTGAAGCCTGCAGGAGTCTGTTCATAGACCACCATGGAATCAGGCTGCTATTCTCTGCTATTTACATGAGAGTCACTGATTTTTGAAGAGGTCATAGCTCAGCATAAAGCCTCAGTGTGAAAGAAGGCACAGTACTGTATTAATAAAGAATTAAGTAACTGAAAGAATCAGCCAAGTATCAAGGCACTATGTAGTCATCCGGAGAAGCACAGGCTGCCAGCACAGCAGCTAAAAATCAAACATACTGCTCTAATTTCTCATGATCAGGTGCTGCTTGAAAATTGAGTATGCATTTATTTGGATTTTTAATCCAAATGTCCTAGAAGAGAATCCAGAAGTACTATGACATTTCTTTCCTCTCCCCACTAACAGATGCAATTACTCACTTGTCTCTAAAAACTTAAATACTTAAAACAAAAGTTCTAGACTAAAATGATGGTTTACTGTTTGTGCTGCCACAACTGCCAAAAAATTTGACCAGCTGACTTGAGAGACGTCCCTCTTTCACTGCCATAAACTTACAGCTGCTGCCAGAAGGGGCAGATGGAGCTGGATTTCTCTCATTATAAAAGAAAGTCATCAACATGATGTTTTCTTGCTTCCCTCTTTGGTCTGCAGCAACTTATATCTCAACGTTTTCCAAGTACATCTCAAAAATCATCACTTTGGGAGTGTTTTGTGAAGGAGTGACAGTATGCCTTCCACAATGCTGTTGGATGGAAAGATTTTTTTTATTTTGTGGTGAAAGGCTGACCGGCTGTACTTTTGTTCAAATGATTACTATTATATTACCAAGATTTTAGTATATAGAATCTTTACAAGGAATCTTTTAATTATATATTTTAAAATTAAGTATTACTTACATGAAAAATATCATATTTGCTTCCAATTATCACCAAGGGTATTGGAAAAGGGTCAACTAATTCATAATCCTATTAAACAGACATATGACAGTTAAGCAGTGTAAACAAACTGCAGAAGATTGCGAATGTTAAAACAGCTGAAAGGGGTTAAAATTAATTCACAGAAGACAAAGCTCTATTTTTTCAAAACCTTCAGTTAGATGAATAAAATTTAATGCAATATCCATACCATATTCTACAATTTTTCTTGTTTTCTTCACAAATGGTTAGGAGATAATCTCTCTGAGCAGTCAGAACACTTACTGGCATAAAAGGGCTTTTACACTATAGACTTCAGTTCCAACAAGAGATGGGAAGGGATGAAAAACCTCATATATTCACAGAACGACTGCCAGATGGCATTAGCAGAACTGGCTTTTTGATGCATTCCCCTTCTTTGCATCATATCCAGAGTAATACACACAAAAGCTCAAGAAAATTAAGCTGAATGATCTGCTAGTGTCACACATTTGTCCTCCCCACATCACATTTTCTAAGCTCATAAAAAATAATTAATGTGATTTTCAAATGTTTGATATCGGCAGAAAGAGGAAATGGCACCTAACCATGAAAATGCAAATCACTACTAATGGATGAAACAGCTCTGGGGATGTAGATTTAACTACTAAATAGCTCTCTTCTGATAAAAGTTTTAATAAGTAGATTACAGTAATTCTCAAGTTATCTGGAATATTTTCCTGTTGTCCATATGAAAAGAGACAGTCCCTCATGTGTTCATGCAATTATTGAGTCAAGCTGCTATGCTTGCAGCAGAATGGAAAAGAGATGTGTTGAAGCAGAGGCTGACCTAACTGCTCCCTTCTAAAATCAGTTATTTTACATACAGGTTAAATGACAGTCAGTACATTAGCAAGAAGCTGCACATACTGAAAATCCCCTACTTTGAGAGGAAAAAATAATGGCTTCACTCATACATTCTCAAGGCAAAAGCTTTAAGCAAAATTATCGTACTTAAAACTGGGTGTATAAAACATAGAACTGAAAAAAAAATTAGTTTTAGTTTCCTAACTAAGAAAAAATTAATTCAGGATAACATCAGAAACATTAAAACTGGCATACTTAACCCTACTCATCTTTTGACTATGGAATTAATTTTTGTCTATGGACTACTTTAGGTGCATCCAGCCTTTTTAAACAAAGTCTACAATTGATATACTTATGCCTTATCGTCATAGCCAATAATTCTTTATCCAGGCCAATGGAATACATCTAATCCCTAAAAAAACTCTAAGAAGCTTATCAATTCCTGTTTATCATAAAAATATGTTTAGCTACAAAAAGGCAAATAAAAATCTGCATAAATGGTCATTTACTTTGACTATAAAAGATGGTTATTTCCTCCCACAAAACTGACATTTTTTCTTGAATGATGATGAAAGTAAAAAGAGAACCAAAGAGTAACATAACATTTTGTTTGCATCCTTTCCGGTTTTGATAATGAAGGCTGAATAGAAATTCTAGTTTAGAAGGTATGATTGTGTTCCCTACAGGACAAGTACAAGTCTTCTCAACAATAAATCCCATTTTCTTTTTACTTATCGAGAAAAGCTTGCAGTTTTCTCATATGTAAGCCCCTACATGTATACTTGACACTGTAGTCATGATTTATTGCCAAGTGTGCTTGTAGGCATTTTCTTTTTGTGAATTACCTTCTCTAAAAGTGAAAACCAAAATGATAATCCAGCAGATCTCAAACCCTATACTGTAAATCTACTGAGTGTTGCATATGTTGCTTTCTCATAAATTTTAAGTTACTTTTAAATTTTTGAGCAACATGAGCATTTGATGTATTGCAGCATTTTATAGAAGTTACAGTAACTAGATTTATGTGCCAAGTCTTTGAATTGTTGAATACTTATTTATGCATTATATACACACAACATTTGCAGAGGTTTAATGCACAATGACTTTTCATGTCTGTTGCGCATAATCTAGTTTAGCTTTTCCAGAGATTTAGTTAGCAATTATGTTTAAAGGACTGATGTTAACATTTCTGAAACTTTATAATTTAATTAGTTGTCAGATTATCAAAAGGCACTGAGTTTGTGATAGACATTTAAATAAATGCAAAGTATATAGTCATGTTGATGGCTGTTATAACTATATTCTTTGCTTAAATTTGTACCTTCAGCTAGTCTCTTGCCAGATGACTTTTGTACATTCTAGTTTTCATCTTCATTTTAAAAAGATGAGGGGGGGAAAAAAGCAAACTGCTACTCTAAAACTGTTTCTTTTGATTGGTGTAACATGCCATAACAATCACATTAGATATCTAACAAAAAGATATAAGAAACCTTCTTTCCTTGTTTCTGCTCTTATTGAATTTTTATTAAATTGCTATAATTTTCCAGTGAACAGGTTCATCTACATCAAATGGATTTTCAGTCATGCATAAAAATCTAAAAGAGTTGTTTATGATTTTCAAGAGCATTATCTTTAACTGTATAAAGGCCTGTGACATCTGGAGAAAATATTAGAAGTAACTTACTGGATGATCCCTCTGCAGACTATTCCACATCCTCTGTTTAATTTCAGTAGCTACTTCAGGATTTGTCTTCTCTAGTTTGGTTAAAATTTTGTTCACGTGGTTCCTGGTGGCCTGCAGAAGTTTCTCCATAGTAGTCCAGAGTTCATCAGGCTTGGACAGATCCAATACAAGCACTACAGCAAATGACCTATTAAAAAGGCATTATTTGGTCAAATCTTTAGCACAGGAGACAACCGACATTTTAATATACAACCACACCTGTAGTACAGACGCTGAAAGCAACGAATGTCAAAATACAAATGCTAAGGTAGAATTAAATGTGACAGCAAAGAAAGATGGCTTTTAAGGATACTCTGAGTTCTGAAGAAACCTTTCCCTTGTCTCTTGCTCAGAACTATCACTTTGGCAACTTTCCATCAGAGGTGCTGGGGGAATTGTATATATCAAACTTTGTTTCTGGAGACGTAGTTTCAAAGCAGTAAAATATGCCAATATCCTGAACCCATTTAGCTCCTTCTTCCTGTAGGACTGGGCACTTCTGCTATTATGGATCCTTGCCATCCCATAACACTACAATCCCAGATGAAGCAATGTTAGCAAATGGTTAGAATCTTTCCTAACCATTACTGTATTAGAAAGTTCTATACTTTCATTGTTCTTTTGTAATATGAAATGGAAAAAACTGGTTAAGGGCAACATTCTGTGCTATGGACTGTGCCGATTAGCTGGAACCTCAGATGGGTGTATGAGAAAGCCTTCTTAAAGATAAATGAAAGAAGGCAGAGTACACAAGATGTACTTAGCAATTACCAGGCTTTTAAAGATGGATTATGATGAGAAATGTTTACATATAAACTCCTCTCCTTCCAAAACCCTGCCTCCCAAAACTCTAACTGCATTAAAGTGTGACTGTAAAAAAAAAAACACTGTAAATGCAGCCATTTGAAAGGATGCGATCATTCTTTCACATTCCATCCTGACTTGAAAAAGAGGATTCCAAACCAAAGTGGTATTAGAAAGACTACAAAGCAAAGTGAATGCCCAATTTCACTTTAAAATGCTATAAGGAAAAAAATCTGGTGAAAATTCTCTTGGTGAAACCTATATATTCTTCATGGGACTTATAAATAAGCAAATTTCTTGACTACAGACAGATGAGAAAACTACTGAAGAGCACTTCTACCTAAGTTGAAATGATAGAATTTTTGACTAGCATGTTAAAATATTGCCTTATGAACAGAAGTGGTCTTACAGAACAATGTTGGCATCCTATCAAAGAATCTTAAGATCATCCACATCACAAGATTCCTTATCGGTAAAAAGGGAAGAAAAGATTGATGGAGGTAGAGCTCAGATAAGTTCATTTAGGCAATAGCTGAAAAATGACAGCTGATTTTTTTCCCCCAAGCTCTTCTAGAAACAAAAAGCTTCACACGCCAGAAGTGTTTTTTTAATTCCGTCTCAGTCTCTCACTAAATAATGGCATTATCTCAACAGCCAAACAGTAGCAAATGTACATGATAAAAATTTTATCCCTTCTTTTATTTTTTTCACAGAAGTTAAAGCTCACTACCAACGAAATAAATAATCATATCATCATAATACATACTGTATCTTTTGATCCTTTTCTCCCTCTCCACTTTCAAGTCCATCTTCCCTAACCAGAGAAAATATAAACTGCACCCCCATCACCTTCTCATTTCTTCATGCAGTTCTTCACTCATTTCTTCTTCCTATGCTGTTCCATCACTTTGATGGATTTTTCTCACTACATTCTGTTAATTCTCTCTAAATTCCTGTTTCCTTTTGTCTTCAAATCATTTCAATAGTTTTAGTCCCTCTCAGAAACAGCACCTCTCTGTGTGATCATCACCTTATCAGATGGTCACTTCACTTCCCAAAAATCTAGACAATTTTTTGTCAAATTTTTTGCCTTTTCTTTTTTTGCCTAAAACACTGCCCCTCACAGAGACAGCATCTATGTTTGTATAAAGAAGTAGGAAGCAGGATTTTCTTTTCCATATGCCCCAAGTTGCTTTTCTGCTCTTTCACTGAGCAGAAATTATTTTCACTTTTTCTGTATTTCTTCTTCTATCTACTTAAGGCCAACCTATTTCCTTCATGCTATCACTCTCTCTTGTTGTTGGAGATGGCTAAGAACTTGGCTTATTAGGAGAGAACCATGAAAAGGAAGACTGAAGCAAAGTATCAGTGGTATTACAATGTTTTTTAGAAAAAATCATAAATGTTCTATCTTACATTTTGAAAAAGTTTTCCACAATAAAAGGTCTAGAGATTTACTTATGCTTGAAGGAAAGCTGAAAATAACTTTGGAATTGCAATGTTAATCACTTACCTTATGTTATTGCTAGTGATTGGTATTCGTATCAGTTCCAGTAATGAGGTTCCACCACCTAGTTCCCAAAAATGAGCTATATCTTTAGGCTGTAAAAGAGTTTCTTTATGTCAGAGACGTGTGCTCCTATGCAAGACCAAGAGAACATCTTCATCTAATAAACTGGCTTTTCATGCAAGTGACTCAGAACAAGAACATATATTATTTAGCTAGTATTTCCTGAAAAACAAAACCAAATAGAAAACCCCCGAAGTTCAAGAAATCCCATACAACACCCAGGAAAGACGCCCGGCATGCCTCTGACTGTCTTGATAAATGACAGTCGGTAAAGTAAAAAGTCAGGGAGCAGCACAATTAATGATAAACATAAAAACAACCAGGCAGCACAAGACTAATGCTTTTTGAGAAGTTTGCAACTGGAAAAGTAATGAATCTCTACCTTTGCATTTAGTTTCTGGGCAAAGTTTTAAGTGATTTTTATCTTTCAGAGTCAGATCTTCCACTCCCTGCTTCAGTAATAGAAACAGCAATTACCTGCAACAACAGTTACTGCTGCTGGGCAGTGTTGTGCTGTGATGGGAATGGGTTCAATATTTCTGTTAATATTAGCTGTAGTGCAAAATTTAGTGATATGGACACATAACCCAAACATTTAATTATGATTTAATATCCTCTGAGATGACTGCATCTCTCATAAAACTGGTTGTAAAGTATCTTCATTGGTTTGTACTCATTTTACATTTTAAAGACAAAGTCAAGGGCATGCATACTATGTTACAGTGGGACAATAAAAGCACTCAAACATGACAAACAAGGTAGTTTTTATAGATTAATCTGATTGCTTTGTGTTATACTTTGGTCTCTGATCTACTGTGTTTTAGTGAGAGGGAAAAACAGATTACAGATTAAAATACAAAATTAAGCTAGCTAATTTAAATAAAATTATATTAAAAACTCCTTTTTGTTTCAGAAACAATAAGCTAAAATCTGTAAGATTCTTATACATAACAATAAAATACATAGATTATTTTTGTGTGCATACATATATATATAAAAAAAGATATGGTAAACCATACTTTTTGGATACTCACTGCATTGTGTCTCCTTGCCCTTCTTCCAAAAGTATATTCCAAGGTTAATGTTGGCTTTGGAGTCTCTTCCCTATGCAAGGAAAAATAACTTCATTTTGTCAAGATCCTCTAAATAAAGTTAATTCTACAGTTACTAAATTATATTTACCAGCCAGTTCAGAATTTGGCTTAGAAACAGCAGTATGGAGAGGACACTTTAAGACAACAGGTCTTGGTTGCTGAAGACAGAAGTAGCAGCACCAGCCTGAACAGATGGCCATTTAAGCTCTCTAATACTGGAGAAGGAGGACTGAAGGGGTCAGATGACAGGTAGTAATGATGGGAAATAAGTGTACCCATAAGTGATCACCTGGTCACAGAGTACATCATCTGTGTATGTATATTATGAATTATCACACAATGTAACTATTTATTTAAAATTCTAATCCACAGCTGAAAACTACTTTTAAAAATTTAACACATACCTCTCAAGGCACCTCAGTATAATAGTGGTCTTTCCCTGGAAATTAAAAACAAAGAACAACCCTACTGTACTGTCACTGAAGCATAAAAAAATGTATTACTAAATGAAACTCACTCACTTAACATTCCAATAATAAAGTACCAGAAAAGTGTAAACTCATGTAATCGTTTGTAGCCTTATAGTGGAAACTTAACTGCCAACTTTCTGTCAGAGTCAAGTTACACTACCATTATTATAATTATAAACTAATAGAGATGACAAATACAGTAATAGGAATAGTGTGCTGAAAATTAGACACTAGTGATCGACCTGACCAACTCTGTTAAACAGTTTTTAATTATTAATAATACATCTATGTAATGTTTGGTTTCCACTGGAATTAATTATTACTGGTGAGATGGAAATAAAAAGAATGCTTAAAATACAAATAAACATACAGAAAGATACATCTTTACACTGTTGAAATTCAGACACTGAGTACCATGCCACACTGAAGGGCTCTTCTACAGTTTACTCCAGTGTCCTTACCCATCTCAAAAATCAGAGAATTTCAGGTGAATCTGAAAAGTCATTGTATTTTCTCTGAAAAAGGTGTTTTAAAAATTGCTGATTAAGAGGTTGCACATATATGAATCCTTTTAAAATAAAAACTCTATTCTTGGTGACTCACTTGGTCAAAAAGGCAAATATTTCATCATTTACTTTACAAATAAATGCTACCAGAAGAGAAATATGAAATTACTAATGACCAAACTTATGGGACAATGAGTTAAAACAAACTTAGGCATGTGGAATGACAACTTTGCATCACAGATATGGCACATTCAAATAGGTCTGACATAATACACGCACAACTGACAGCAGGATGTCAAGGCTTCTATGTACAACAAAACCGGTATCTATACAGTTAAACTGTTTTTTTAAACAGTTAAACCTCTACAAGGGGAAATTTGACATGCCACACAATTAAAGAGAGTAGCATTATTTCCGGCAGTTACTTTTAGAAAGATTAATGAAGTTAAACTTCAAAGAATTAGCACATCACTGATAACAACAGTTGAAGTTTTGACTCTTCAAATCATAAACTTGAACTTCTGAATTGTAATAATGTCTAACTGATCCACGCTCTGTGGAATGCCCACTCTCTGCAAATCAAACGTGACATATTGTGTCTTTAGAAGAATTAAGTGGACCTTAATAGCAGAAAATAATCAGATATTTTCCCTGACACAAACTATGGTCAAAAAGCACAAACTGTACAGTACTTAGCATTACCCCATTTTTGTTTCCCATAAATAATATTGATTTTTCCCAAACTTCCACACGCTTGCCGTCATCGTCAGGGTTTTCTCTCTTCTCCACTTCAGCTATAGCAAGATCCCACAAAGTTCCACTAGTTGGAAAAACCCAAATAAGAGTGTCATTAGAGAAAACCAATGAACTCTAGACTGTAACTCCTGAAAATACCTATATGGATAAATGAAGGGCATTGCGGTTTTATTATTATTATTTCATATCACATGCCCTCTGCTTGTCAAAGTACTCCTACTAACACAGCCAGGTTAAGTAAAATCCCTCAGGTAACCCCAACAGCTGCTTGTAGCACACGCTGAGCACGTACCAGCTGTGTGGCGGGAGGCTTGTTTTGAGTACGTTTAAGACACATTTGGAAGTTTTTTCCAGCGACTCAGGCCTTTCCCAGCCAGCACCCTGCCAGTCAGGCCGGCTGCCTCAGTCTCCCGTGAAAGCTACTGCTCGGGTGAGGCGGGCTTCCCCTCCTCAGGTCCCCCCTTCTCTGTGGGGTCCCTCACGGGAGCAACCGACCCCTCACACCACGGGCCAGGCGTACCCCCATCCCGCTCACTTTCGGGAGCAGAGACCGAAACGCCCCTTTTACGCCTGCCTGCCTGCCTCCCCCCTCCAGGCTGTCCTCCCGGCCGCGGGCTCCTTCCCCGCACTGCAGCGAGAGCGAGCCCCCTCTCACCAAGCTGGGGCAGGACTCCCCGTTACCTGGCCTTGGACATGGCTCCTCAGGGCCCGGTCCCAGCTCCCCGTCGCCACGGGAACGGCGCAGGGCTCGCCGGGAAGTGTAGTTCGGCGGGGAGAGGGGGCGGGCGGGGGCCGAGGGCCGTGCCGCGGCCTCACCCCGCCTCTCGCCCCGCCTGCCCCGGCAGCGGCGGTGGCCAAGGCGGCGCTTTGCTCGCCTCTGCCCTGCCCGCTGCCGCGGGGCGTTTCGCCGGCAGCGGGGGCGGTGCGGGGGCGTCCCCGTAGCCGGCGGCGGGCGGGGATTTGTCCGACGGTTGTCCGCGCTCTGGCTGCCCCTGCTGCCTCGGGGGCTGCGGGTGCGGCGCCCCTGAGGTGAGTCAAGGCTCGCGGCGGTTCTGTCGAGGGTGCCGGAGGTGTTCATGGGACCCGCGGCTGCCGCTGTTTTTCGGTTGCTAGAAATGGTGGCCCGCTTCGTACCGGAGTGAGCGGAGCTGGTGTGAAGGGTATCGGAGCCACTGCGGCCTTGGAGGACCTCGACGGTAGCCCTTGTTGAGAAGTGCCAGAATGCTTCAGCTGTGGAGAAAGCCAGTGATGAATAAACAAGTTATAAATGGCCGGAGTCCTGTATTTTACCTCAGCTTTAAGCACTGGCTCTTGATAAACTCATGGTTCCTAAAACAGCTTGGTAACAGTGGAGGGAATGAAACAAGACCTGAGCTAGCTTCCACCCCCTAATAAGTGAACTGCTGTGTAAGAAAATGGGTGTAATTTATTTTGTAGTACTGAGGCATAGAAATCAACTATTATAAGTGTACTTAAAAGTAAATTGCTGTAACAAACAGGAGACGGGCTAGATTATTTCAAATAAGATCAATCAATCGAAGGTCATGTGAGGGTTAGATTAGAAAGCAGCATTTAAAGGCTGCAGTCAAAGAGCTGGATGACCCAGAATATGAAAGGAATATAGGCTATAGGTGAACCCAACAAGTCAAAAGTGTCCTATGTCAGGGAAGTCACCCCAAATCCAGGACAGCAATTACAGCTGGCCACCTGTAGCTGGTAAGCTGCTTTGCGTCTGAGAGACTAGAGGTAGAAACACCCAAGTAAGGTCCTGTCTTACCTGTTTGATCAAAACCAGGAAAGTGGCCTCATTCATAATTATTAACTCAATGAATTTTAACTGTTCTTTCTTTCTTCCCCAAAGAAGGCTTATATAGCCTTTTATAGACCTAAGCAATACTTGGTCTTGAAATAAGAGGTTTTTTCGAAGTTTAACTTGCATTATCACTCAGTTTCAGTTCCAGAAGCCTTCATATGGTTATTTTTGCTTGTCTTTATTTACTTCCAGGTTTTTACATGGATCTTCTACAGCATTTGCTAACCTCCTGTGGAAACCATGGTCTTACTAATTAAAATCCAGAAAGAAACTTCATTGTTTAGTGTTGTACAGTGGCAGGTCATGCTGATGCCTTTCTAAGTGCATTTCTTTCATCAATTTCATTTTAACAGAACATTTCTGATACCCTGGTATATGAAGCCAGGATCTATAATCAGCAGTTAGAGGTGGTGAAAACCCTGGATAAAGCTGCGATTGCTCTGCCAGAGAAAGCAAAACTAAGGCAGGAATTGCTCCTGGCACTGTGATCTAGGTATGTATTACTGCAACAGCAAGAGTGTAACACTAAAAAGCAAAGTATTTTTACAATGATTTACTCACTGACAGAGAGGAGGCAAATCTGGAAGATGCTGCATTACAAGTTTGAACTGCATAAGACTGTACAATTAGTAAGTTATACCAAAGTCCAATCTGGAAATGAAATTGGAGTTTTCAGTATTTTAAGTTTCACTTTACTGAGTTTTATTTCCTTTGCCTTAGGAAGCTGTAAAAAATACTTTTTTTCCTACTTCATTGTTACTGAGTTACTAATCACCTTAGTTAATTTTAACTCAAACTAATGGATTGCACTAAGCTGTATGGACTATTAAAGCTCTACCTAAAGCTTTAAGTGGTGCATTCCTTTATGCAAGGATGAATTTTTTCCTTCAGGACCTAGCCTATAAAAATTGCATTAGTCTGACAAGAAACTACATCAAATACCTACCAGCCTTCTTTTATAGGGAAATATATGCCTCAATTTTAAATATAAACCAAATGTAAATCTAAAATAAAAAAACCACCAATTTTGTGGATTGTATTAAAAACTCAAAGCTTTATCATGTGCCTGCTGTACTACAGGAGTAAATAGGTCTTACTTGTTTTAGAAATGAGCTGTTTGCTTACTAATACTGCTGCACAAAAATTGACAAGGCAAAGTGAAGTTCAGGTAATATATTAATTTACATTGCATTCCAAATATTATTTTCACATCATTGTGATTGTTCATACAGAGTTACCAGTGATCTTTCCATTTCATTGACCATTTATACTGATCATTGTTACTGATGGCTAGCTCAAAGCAAGCACAAAAGATGTTCTGAAGTTCGTGATAGAAGGTGAAGTCTCCTTGCACGTGCTAACACGTTAATCTCAGCCTGAGAATATTTTTACAGCCCATGTTCTGAAAGGCTTCAGCAGGGGAAGTTCTTCAGCACTGGTCCCGGAGGTTGCTGCTCTTTTGACAGCTCCCATCACCTCATCACTGCTGAAGACTAGGTGAGAATTGTCTAGTTCCTACTGGGGCCTAATCAGGGATTAGGTAGCATGGGATGAATTGTTTTGGCGGGTCACTCAAGGTTCAGACTGAGATGTGGATCACTCATGAGGCTCGGGCTGGGTAGGGAAGGCAGAACAGATTGTCTGCCTGGACTCTTGAAATTTCCAGCTTTGCTGTCTTACATCGTGTGGGATCCTCTAAGTAGCTCTGGAGCTAGATTAACATGGAACAAGTTCCCTGAGACTTGCACAGCTGTGTTTGCAAGCCGAGCTGTTGAAGTGTGCTTGTGTGTATAAGACACTACTTCCTGACTCCATTAACTTGAAGAGAAGCTTCTGCTTGAGGAGGTTACTATGATATCATACTACAGAAACCTCGCTCTTGCTAATCAAAATCCTGGAAGAAACTTCTTTGTTTAGTGCAGTGATGTCACAGTAACTGTGATTCTGAGTGCATTTATTTCGTAAAAATTAACAGGATTTCTGGTAATGTGACTACATGGGATTAATGAGTAGTATAATGAGTAGTTAGTAGTAGCAAGTCTGGAAAGTGCTGCCAAGACAAGGGAGACTAAGGCATGAATTGCTTCTGGCACCATGATGTAGGGCATCATTAAGCAAGAGCTTAATGCTAAAAATGGCGAGAGTTATCTACAGAAAGGCAGGCAGGAACATCATACTATACTTTGTAGATCGTATACTGCTTTATAAAACAGCTGGTTGTAAGGCTGTGTTAATGAAAACTGTTTAAAAGACTCAAAATCTCCACATTGGCTGTGTGTACTGTATATTATGTTGTCTCCAAACTTTGTTAAGATTTTAAAAACTTCGTGAACAAGCTCACTAGCCACATGCTCCACTTTTTTGTCTTTTAATAGAACCTGATCTGCCACATTCATTTAAAACTGGACAATCGGGAAAGAGTTACTAGATGGAGTATTCTAGGTTGATGTCCATTGTAATTTCATGACATGAAAATTTCCGTATTTGTAAATTGCAGTTTCTAATCATATTTGAGAAGCTTTAGACTATGATCTGTGTATAACTGATGCAGTAGCATCTGTTTGAATATGCACACAGGATGCTCCCACTCCTCAAATTGCTGAAAGTTAACTCTTCTGCTGATTGCAAAGGGGTATTAATTCCTAGCCCAATTACTCCACACAATATGCATCACTTCACATGGGGTGCAGCACAAGCAGATGCTGTGGTTGATGCCAGGGTATCTTGTAGCTTCCCATTTGCTTTCCCTGATGACTGCAGGAGATTGGCTGACCACTAGGAGGTAAAACCTGCCTTCTTGAAAGAGAAGGATCCTGTACCAGAACCACCACCATAAGGTAAAACTTACCAGAAGCTCTTCCCACGCTGCAAATGTGAAAGCATCTAGATACAGTATGCTTGTTATTTGCTTGTAATTTTCAAGGCAAAATGTTGGCCCATAGTACCGTTCATAAAATGGTGCTTGGGTTCTGCAGACTTAAGTAGCTGTGCCAGGACTTTGAGAGCTTTCAGAAGAAACATCAAGTCAGCTGGCCAATTTGGCTTTCCACTTTTAAGTGCATATTCTTTTCACAACCTGTATATCCCTTCCAATCTATTTTAATTCTTCAGGAAAGAATTCCTTAGAACTCCCTACATTTCATAGAGGGCAAACAGCTGAAAATTTCTCTCAATATGAGTATGTATGTATCTGAAATGTTTAAATGTTATAAAACAAAGGAGATTTTCATCCTTCAAATATTAAAATTCATCATTGTGAAATTACTTCAGTTTTAAGTAATTAAAAAAAACCCAAACGATGATGGCTAGCTGTAAGGGATTAATGATCCAGGATCGTTAGCATGAGCAGAAGTGGAAATTGTGAAATATATCTATCTCAAATAGGGATTTATGTTTGAATACCTTCTCTATGGTTAGACCTAAATTATCTATTAGAGTATGCTGATGATCCATTGCAGAGCCTGCAGAACTGGTTTCTTTGCACAGAAATGAAAATGTGGGGATTGGAAGAAAAAAATAGGTGTAACTTCTATGTACTTGACCTCATGTAGCACTGAGGCTTGCAGCTGAAAAAGGCAACCAGAAAGTGTTCCCAAGTCCAACAGTGCAGATCCAGCATTACGTCTTCAGTGTGCAAGAACATTATATTAGTATTATAATATGAAATGTATAGATACAAATGAAAAAGTGCAACTTTTACAAAATATTATTCTGAATCATTCTATATACATTATACATATTATACATGGATTTTATATGTCACATATGCCTCCAAGTTTAGACACAACAGTTCAAGCAATGTCCTTCTGTGTTATTCGTGTGTTTTCAATTGTGAGTTATACTACTATTTTGGATAAAGAAGAAATTAGGTATGGGATTGTTTAACAAAACTATGCTAAATACAGTGCCAGTCCAATTTAGATTTTTCCAAAAGGCTGCGGCAGAGAGGGATTATTTAGAAGTTTACCAGACCAAGGCTGAAGTTTTGCCAAGTAAAACAGCTGTATAACAAAGGCTAGAGTGTATCATGAGAATAGTCTTTAGATTTATAATAGTTACATGATGTGCATACACTTTTTTTTTTTGAAGGAGAAACAATTATACAAATCAAACAATTTGTTCTTTTTTGTCCCATGGTGCTTGTACTGCAAATAAGGAGGGGTGCTGGATGTGGAAAATATTCTGTTTGACTTTTTTTTAAACAAAAATTCCTTTTCAAAATGAAGGTTATACAACTTGTATAATTTTGAAGGATAGAGATGAAGAGTTAAGAGCTGAAGACAGTTTGGTCCCTGAGTAAATATCTGGAAAATGACTCAAATCTATACAACTGTTCCCAAGGCCACCTTTCCCCATCACTATCAACAGACACATTTACTTTTGAGTTGTAGGTGCAAGCCACCACCATTAAAGCATAGTCCTTTAATTGGCTCATCATCATTCCAGTTCAGGCCAGGGCTTTAATTAAAGGGCTTCTGCTGTTATATACCATTGAAATGAATGGAAACCTGTCTGCCTTTTGGTTCTGGACCTGCTCATGCTCTATGTCTTGTACATCAAAAAAGTTTTCAGTCAGTGTAGAAACCCTGTAAAAAAGATGGATTATCATGATACGTAATGCTTTCATAACAAAGTGGGACATTTAGTTGGTCTGTTGTTTGCAAGAAGTGGCTGACTGCCCGTTTCCTTGAGTTTCTGTCCACTTTGAGGTGTCAGTAATGCTGGAGCAGAGAGGTGATGAGTAGCTCCTTTCAGCTGATGACAGTTGTTAATGTAGCTGGCAATCAGTAGAGTGATCTCAAGAATCTATAACAGGAACATACAAAACTCTCTGAAAAATACAGTGATGTGTTTTGACTGCTGAAAAAATAGCTAACTTTTTAGCAAGTGACAATCACCATCAACTGGAAAAGTACTTGTACTTCATCAAACAAGTTAATGATGGGGAGAGAGGAGATGCCTAACAGAGCTTTTTTTCTATCGTTCCTTGCCAATAATGTAATGTTAATCCCATCAGCATGCTGGGTACTTTGTCTTCCATAGCCTTCAACGATTCAAACAGTTGGTTTCTTTCACTTTGAGAGAGTTTTGAAGTCCGAAAGATGACACTCTTAGAAAAAAACTTCCATGATGTTTCCTCAATTTGGCTAGGAAGTATCTACCACTCAGAGGACTAAAGACACAGGCTAGATAAAAGGAGTAAAGACTTCTGGGAGCTTTTCACTATATTTTCTCTTAGCAATCCACACAGCCTTGCCTATATGGGTGCAATCTGAGGGAAACTTGAACAGATATATTCTGCTGTGCTTATTTGTATGAAGAGTTGTGTTTTGACCCAAATTTATACATGGAATTTTGTATTCTGTTACATAAACTGTTCTGACTAACAGCAAAAGGCTTAAAAATCTTTGTTGTTTTTTTTTTTTTTTAAAAAGTCAATATTACCAGTGAAGAAGAGTACCTAGATTTAAAAAGCATGAGCAGTTTCTTCACCAAAGTTAAAACATAATGGGATTTTTAAGAAGTGACTGATCTTCCAGATCTTATGTTCTGCAATTCTGCAACTGTAGAACCCAAATGTACCTTTCTTAAGAATTGTCTCTGGTGCTGATCAGGCAAACAGACTAGTTTTTAAGTAGCGCATATACTTCCTGTCCTTAATAGCCTTCTTTGTCCTTCTATGAAAAATTTGGAATGTTACAGACAGGGACATGAAAAGAAAAGAAACACATCAGTACTGTCACCGTTAGCTCTTATATTACTAAATTGTTTCGCTCTCTAAAACCATCTGGCAAAAGTCAATAATCTGAGAACCCTAGGAATAAAGAAGGTGTTTCATCTTTCACATCTGTTAATGATTACCCACTAGAAAAAGTAGAAAAGTAGCAGATGGTGGGAAACTATTTCAGGTGATATACCAACCTTTGGCTTTGTCATGGCAAAAAGGTGCTTTTCAGTTGATTTGTCCTTTGTGTGAGCATTGTTGACAACCAACATAAAATCATCTTGATAGCCTCCAAAAGTCATCAGACTCTTATATGTATATGTAACTGTTAATCGCTTAAAAAAGAAAACAAAAAAAATGAAACAAAAGCTATAAGCAGGACAATTCCAGAAAAGCAGATTATTACAAATAGTTCTTTTAAAAATATAATTACACATGTATTTTTCAAAATGTTGTTGTTAGCCTCTTATGAATCTTGACATTAACTGTAGATTTTGGGATAGCTTCATTCAGACCTTCACTGGGAGGAATTTGCATTGCGGATGATAACTCTTGTAAGTTTGACCTCTCTTTCTATTCCAGATTAATTAGATCAAAGATACTATAAGCAGGTTTCAACTAAAGTGTGTAATTCAATTGACACAAGTCTTGACTGACTTTGAGAGGAGTTGATCTTAGGAATTCCATTTGAAATTGAAGCAGTGTCTAAATGAAATGGCAGAGTCTGAGACATCTGAAGGAATTTAGCTCCAGGACTACTTTTTGTGCAGTGATGTAGTTTACATACACACAAAGAAAATTAAATTCTGTTCTCTTTTTTTAACATCTCTGATGAAACATAAATGCCCTTCAAGGCTCCTCTGCTTTCCATGCCTCGGCTGTTATTGTTCAATGTTCAACACTACACTCTGGCCTTAGAGTCTATCGATTAGCATTTAATTATCATTACGACTCATATTAATGTGCTGCAGATGTCCACATTTAAAATTAATTGGGAGGTAATATCTGTACAGTAACTGACTTCCTTTGATTGCTAAATCTCTTTTTGCCCTTATTTTGAAATAGTGTTTTCTCTAACTACCCCTCGCAACATAATTTCTGATACCCTTGATCCTTCCTACAGAAAATCAGAATATTCCCTGGAAACTGAGCAATTCCTGAATGGCAAGTAAGGGCTGCTGATATTGTAAACTGGCAATGCTCTGCAGAAATGCCATAGCTAGCTCTATGAGTAGACAGTGTTTATAGAGCTTTCTGCAGTCGGATGCAAGCTCATTTTGCTTGTTCTCTGAACAGAGCTGCTGTTTGCTCTCCTCATGTTCTTTGTTTTATTATTTCTTTAACTGTACAGAAATGTAATGAAAAGGCCCATATCAGTACAATTATAAAGTTGAGATTTTAATTTTCTGATATTCGGTATTAGCACTTGCTAATAGCACCATGCCATTCTGTTTCTTTGCAGGATATAAATTAAAGCAGGGATCTTCTCAGGCACTGCTTTTTTACACATATTACCATGAGTTGTTTTCTGTGAAAACTTTTATTGCAAATCAAAGAAAAATCAGAGCCTAAAATGACATAATTAAATAACACTGGGTTATATTACCTACTATTAAACAAAAATAATACAATGAAAATAACAATCTTTTAAAGTAACTGCTCTTTGCAGAGTGTATGTATTATGAATAATAATGGAAACGAAGTCTCCAGGAAAAGAAAATTAATGTTATTTTAAGAACTGTAACTATGGATCTCCTGACATCTGAATGATTAAAACATTAACATTTCATTAAAAGATATAAAAACTGTATCTGATAAACAAAAATAAATTCTGTGCAAAGAATTCATTACTTATTTCTATTATTAGTGCTACTACAATGATGATAACGTTAAAGCATTTTGAAAGGAATGAATTTTTGCTTTAAGAGAAAGACTAGATAACTTAGCATAGAAGGCTAATGCCATCTTTTATGTAGCATGGTGGCAAATCTCTCCATATACTCAGTATTAAAATCTACTTTGACCAAAATTAAAAAAGAAATTTCACTTACCATAGAACTGTAATCTAGGATGCTTATGCCATCTTCATGTACAGCAAACCATATGAAGGGCTTCTCGACTGAGGACGTTGCTAGAGGCTATGAAGAGAAACGTTCTTTAATTACTACTTCAAAATGAGGCAATATGTAACTAATTATTAACTCTCCATCCACAGATCTTACTGAGATCTACACTGGGAGGGAAATGATGGAAAGGAATTGAAGTAGCTGCCCAAAGCCATGTAGGCGGCCAGTGGCAGAACTATGAACTCAACCTAATATTCTTGAAGCCTCCACTGGTGCTTAGTCCAATAAAATGTATACTCTCATTAATAAAATAATAAAAAAAAAAAGGTCAGGTGTTTTAAAGCATGTTCACTAGCACATATGTCTACATATGCAAAGAACAGAGTGCTGATAAGCAATTATGTATATATCTACTGGGATTACCCAATAAAACATAAGGGGTGAGGTGACAGTTCTGTTTAACATAGCTGTTATTTGAATCAAGAGAATTAAGACACTAGCAGTTTAAGAGAAATCGAGAGAGGCCAGCACAGAAGGGCATGCTCTAAATACCCTTAACAACATTAGTGTTTCTCCAAGGTTCAGCTTCCATAGCCATGTTGCCTTTTAAATATTCTACTAGTTATCAGGTAAAAAAGTCTGAAACAAAAAGGCTATCTCAGACTAAGATATAAGAAAATGAAAAGATGCCACCTAGATTAATAATGTAAAACAAGCAATAAGTGCACTGGACAGTTACTATTATGGTATACTTAGTACTATGGCTATTACATTTCACCAATATATGGCTTAAACAAGTTAGTAATTTGACAGGAGATTCAACCAGCACATGTATAACACACTAATTTTCAACAAAAAATGTATTACTATTTGCAAATTGTATTTATATTTTAAAAAAACGCACCACTCAAACTCAGTAAAGTTTCTTACTTTTGCTGCAAACAATTTAGCACCAAAGAAAGACCATTTTCTGGCTACAGTGAGATAAATGCGCACACAGTCTGCAGCACTGTGCCCTCGGAGAGCCATCCATCTTGTAGACAATCGCTGACAAAGCTGTCTGTTCAAATGCAATATGTAATTTAGTTATTGAAAGGAATTTAAATGCTTACCCATAGCAAGTTTAATGAGCAAAAAAAAAATCCATTTGTTAAAATGATAATTTAAGTTAATACAACAACTATCACTTATACAGTATTAAATAAATCCAAAATGTCATTTAATATTTTTATGCACATGAAAATTACGAAGTATCTTTCTAATTTCTGCAACATTATGATTAAATATTGATGCAGCAGTTGCAGCATAAAGAGAAAAAGTCTAGTACAGCTTTTAATGTGTCTCTACAGTTGATCAATCTACCTTTATCAGTACTCAGCAGCTATGCCAGCTGTCATTGCAGAAATCCATCCAGCTTAGCACATATCTTTACCTGTGGCTAGCAGTAGATGTGGAAGATGCAGCTTAACACTATTCTTTTTTAGCGTATCTGGGCACTGCTACCAAAAAGGGTGCTTCTGATGCATGATGCGTTCACACTGGCTCTTTTCTTTTGTGGTCCCATGGTGAGTTGGTTCAATAAAATGATCCTAAGGAGAACTAATCCTCAAAAACGTAAAACCCCGAAATACCTCTCTAGCACATTGACTTGCAGGAATGACTCACCTGGCAGCCACAAAACTATCAGATGCAGCCCAAGATAAGGGAGGGGGAATGTGTAGTAAAGGGAGATCTTTCACTTGCAGCTTACCCTTACTAGAAGTTTATGAAGTCAAACTGCCTCCTTAGCAAAAGAATACAAGAAACAGGGTAGGTATAGAGTGAGTCTTTCCCTGCCACAGATGTCCAGGTCTGCAATTGGTAGTTTAGGGACTACCTGAACAGTTCAGCAGGTGTTTGAATTAATCCTCCATGAGTTAGTCTAATCTAGGACCCACTATACTTCATCTTTGAAATTAACTGCATAACCTTCTATTTGTTGTCTGTATACTTTTGAATGTCCCTATTATCTTCTGAGTATGTAATAACGTCAGTCTGTGCATACGATAATAGCTTTAAACTTTCTCAACCCTGTACTGAAGAATGGGGAAAACATTTCTATGATGTTCAGAATTGCTATGTCATATATCATTGACTTTGGATAATTTATTACACTGTTCTGCTCTACTTTATGTTAACAGATGTTGACTGACTTGCAGATTATTAATTTTAAATTAAGTGATACTTTCCTAGCAAGTCCACTAAGTTAATGTATTGCCAGTTTGGCTGGCTGCCAGAGATTGCACATTTGAATAGCGAACACCCAGATCAGATCCTCATGTCCTTTACTTTCACTAGGTCTTTAGTCTGTGTACAGACTTAATTTAGATTTGCTGAATAAGAAAAATAAGGATTTCAAAATTGCTGGGTTTTGTAACACTATGTAGTAACTTGTGCAGCTTTTGCTGGAGTGAGTTCTTAATGACTGCCCTCTGTTTAGATTAGAAATACACAGAGGGAATGGGTTCTTCAATTTAGCAAGAATATGAGTTTCAAACACAGGTTTAGGCAAATACGGTGTAACAGTAAGTTGTACCTAATGACAACTTAAAGCCTCCTCATTTCACCCCTCAATTTTTTGAGAACATGAATCGCCAAAATCATCTCACCTTAACTGTTCCTCTGAACAACCATGCCTGTATCTCTTAGGATAGAATTTCTCCAAAACTTGTTTTAATGTTTGATTGGACTTGGACTGGGAAGTGACTTGCCCTGCTGGAGTTGAGAAAGGCCGTTCAAAATCTCCAATCTCAATCTAAGGGAAAGACCACAGAGAAGAAAATTTTTTGTTGCTCCAGAGCGATTTTCTAGCTGGGTATTGAGAGCTATCTTTTCTTCTGTCTTAGCAAGTATAAAATGAAAAACAGTTTGTCAATTAATGTGTATTTTTCACTGATATAAAAGTCATGCAAGTAATTTTATTTTTGTTATTTTATACTTACCACAGGAAAAAGATAAATATCAAGTATGAAATGTACAAATATAATACTAGTTCTGCTCTGAGATTGTTAGATCTCCAGCTGACACAAATCAGTTTAGATTTATTGAGTAACACCATCAAATAACTTTCTCAATAACCTTCCCTTGAGCCTTTAGTTTTTTAAATATAAAACAGATCTTATCAAGACTATGTCTAGTGAAAGAGTCCTAGACTTTCATTAAACAGCTGTTACTTTGGTGTATTAACATGCAGAAATCACGTAAGGAATAGTGAAAGAAGAAATGGTACCTGGTTACATGGTATTTCATCAAAGAGGGCCTGACTGTGTAGGAGGTAAAGCACGTTTTATCTGTACTGGTGCCAACAGCGGTGTACGCTGTAAAGTGTTTCCACTGAAGTACAGAGTTAGCCTTACACAACAATTCCAGCCCAGTCTATCACCTGCACTATCACATGGGAAAGGTGGAGGTCACTTGACTGTCAAGCAATCCTGCACCAGTTCCTTTATTCAAGTTTTTAATCTGTAAAAGTGCTGTGTGAGTCATTAATGCACAAGGATTACCTGAGCTAAGAGAGCTGTCAATTCCATCGCTAGTTCTTTGTTTACAGGGAAAAGTCCATTGACTATTTGATCATTTGTCTGATATACTAACAGCAGCTTCTCTCTGTCTGTCTCCCCATGGACTTGAACCGAAAAATAAAGCCTACAGAAAAGACAGAAAGTTATTAAATAAAGAAGATAGGGAAATGCATTAGCCCTGAGGATTAGCAGTATCTCCTCTGAGTCTGACATGTTTACGTCAGTGTCAAAACACATCAGCAGAGCAACGCTTGTAGTTGAACCAGTGAGCAAATATTTTGTTTCAGTCTTCTGAGTTCAGTGTTGCCCTTTTTTATTCCTGCTCACAACTTAAGAACTAGAAAAAATTAACTATAGTTTTCTTTTAAAAATTGTCCAGTTACACCTATTTACTATTTTTCATGCAGGCTTTGAGTCAGCCAGTATTTTTCAGATGAAGAAACTCTGCATAAATTAAAAACAATTCTTGGGACAAGGCAGAGGTGTTATACTTGCTATACAAACCTATTTTTGTAAGTAAGGCGGACAGTCCTTGTGCCTTCACATTTCCCAGGGTGTTGTTCTTTGGAGGCTTGCTCCCATTTTGAAATAATGTCACAGATCTAGAAGGAAAGCAATACAAAACTGATTTTGCCAGGTATTCCTCTTTGAGAACGCTTTTGAATGGAAACTGTCTACTTATTTTAGTATCTTTTACCTATTGCATCTCAGAAACATACATAGCTTGAATTTTTAAACTTACGGGAAGACAACTTTACTTGCATTTCTTAGTTGAGAGCATTTAATAATTAACATTTTTGTTGTTTGTTTATCCTGCAACACACAGTCTACCTTTGGAAATGAGCCATAACATGCTTATATGGAAAGGCCAGGTACTTGATTTAGCAGCAGCCAATGAATGTGTAATTATACAGAGTGAGTTGTTAAATAATTAATCAAATGCCTTTGATCTCTGCATTCTCTTTCTGCTGCATGCTGGAGTTTTTCAGGTCCTTTCTAGTAACTGCTATAAAGCTTGTATGAAGTTTGTTATGAAGTGCAGCAAGAGTGGTTCACAACAAGCGGTGTAGGTGGGCAGATGAAGAGGTGGAATGGAGGTCCTGGGAGCCCTGCCAGGCTCCATGTCACTGTTCCTTTGTAAAAGAGGCTTCCTGGAAGCAGTAATGGGACCCGCTTCTGAAGTTGCGTTTACCAAGAACATAAGTACATTTTTTATACATTTGGCTTTCCATATGGTAATTATTGTAGTGGGGGAAGAGAGCTGATCATGATGACCCTGCTTTTGTTTGCCACTAAGGCCTCACTGTACTGTACCTTGTAACAAAAAGTACAGCAGTGAATGCTGGCCGAAGGGTGCAAAAGAACCACCTGACAGAAGTACAAAAAAATCATTATTCATTAGTTGCTAAAAATTTTGAAAAATATATAATCTTTTATTAAAGTATAGATTATATTGCATTTTGCCAATCTTTACTGCACAGAATTTCATTCTAGCAATAGAGGGAACTAATATTCAGAATTTAGAACAGTGATAAGCCAAACATTGGAAATTTCCTGAACTGACCCCTAATTATTCTGTATTTAGATAAGGAACCCTTTCTTTTTTTCTTTCCCCAGGATCTCCAACCCAGTATGAATGACTCTTTGGACCTCAAATAGTCATCTTTTGGGGCTATACAGGAAACATTAATTGAAATCTCTAAATGCATCTTGGACTCCAATTGCTTTTTAGTTTTAAAGGACTGTGATTAGTAACAGCTTACTTTTTCCTTTATAACCCGGCTGCTACTTCTATGAATAATATCAGTCTCCTAGACAAAGCTTTTAAATATAGTTCAGCGAATGAATTTCAGCAATTGAAAGAGTGATGTTCTTGTTTTTAATCTTTCGTTTTACGTTATGAGGAAAAAAACCTGAAGACAGTTTTCAGCCTGAAAAATGTTTTCCTTTATATTGTGTGAAGAGGGATCTGTAAAATGAAGATATTTTGGTGTTTTCTGTGCAGAGCTTCTTAAAGGCTTTTGTTTACCTTGATGTTTCCTTGAAGACAGTGCTCTATATCTTTGCCAGAGGGATCATCAGAAAACAGTGCAAATCCTGACTGAGCTGGTTTCCTCATCCCTGTATCCTGGTTTAGGGTGTTCAGAAATTCCTCCACTGTGGTAGATGCATCAAATCCAACAACCTAAAAAAGCAGCCAAAATGTATGTTACTATCAAACTTATTAAAAAAACCCACCCTCTTTGTGTCATTTGCCCCCCCCCAATCTAAGATATTGAAGGGTAACACCTCTAGAATAAATGTGGCAATGTAAAACACATTCCATTGCCTGTGAATAACTTATTGTCATTGCAAATAAGGGTTTGGAAAAGATTAAAGATCTCATGGGAAGTCAATTTAGTGTTTTCCTCCATCCAAAAATTTACAAACTTCACAGCAGGTTATACCTTACTGCATTTTGTTTATGAAACCAAAGTCACTATCAAAAAGCTTCTAAATGTAGTAATTTTTATTTTATTTTCTTTGTTTATACCAGTTCCTTTGCACTTGCTTCGCTTGTATTTCTGTCACATAATTTGTATAACAGAAAGCAGTTTAGTATCTGATCTTGTGACAAATATCACTTGAAAAATGAAGAAAACTGTAATTTCCTACACTTTTCAATAGGTGATGAAACAAATGAGATCAATTAATCATTTTTCATCATGTGCAACTTGAGAGGGGTGTTTACTGGCAGCACTACATTGGCAGATCCAAAATATTTTACATATTGCTCTGTCAGTGCTACATAAGCCAGTAATATAGAGAGCCTTCTACGTTTTTCTTTTCCGAATCCAAATTTTTGTCTGTTGTTACTTGTATTAAAACATTTTAGCAGGAGATGGCAAATGGCTTTCATACAGATGGTAGTTGCTGATGTTCACTTATATCTACTTTGAGGGTGTTTTCCTGTATTTGATATGTTCAAGAAGGCCCCTTGCCTCTTTTTTTGTAAAGAAATATCTTGAAAAGGGATTTCGGACTTCTACTTTGGGCTTTTCAGTGGTTGGAATTTAAAACAATACCTGTGGAATCTAGCTTTAGAGATGACTGCAAGAGTTTTCAATACCACTATAACTGGTTATTTGCTGATCCCAATGAAGTAATGTATTTAAGTTACAATTTTCATGACTCTTAAGTATACATTTTTGAGCAATAAATAACTAATGAGCAGTTACTCCTTTTTTCTTCAGATTTCAATCTTGAAACCTTTTAGGATGATTTAAATACATGTTGTTTTACTGGTAAGCAGTAAGCAATTAAGAAACTTAGAGGAGAAAAAAAGCAGAGTTATTCTGTGACCTGAAATGAAAAGTTTATTCGATATAGTTTTGATTTCGTATAAAAACTGGCTTTCTGTCTAGGGATAGTGTGAATTGTTAAAAACTCTTTCGGCCAGCTCTCACAGTTAGAAACACAAACTAGGATGTGAAGCAGTGTGCATGGAAGCCCATGGAAAGTTTCCTACAGGCTTTGACTGGTTAAGTCCCAAAAGAGTTACGAATGAAGCTGTGTTTGTTCTGTAACAAATATGGTTATCCTTCATGACTGATAACGGGAGTTACAGCTGTGTTTCCGTGCCTTCAGTGAGGTATTTAACTTGCAAGATGTCTGATGAAAGGAAGTGAAATTTAATACCTTTCCCTGCTCTTCAGTCTAATTCATTCATCTGGTGGTCAGGTTAAATAAGAAACAGAACTTCAGTACTTCTCACTCTTTTTTTTTTTAATTTCTTTTAAAGATATTTCCCCAAACCTTTACTCTTCATTGATCAAATCTGATTCAATTACCTTGTGTC
This sequence comes from Phalacrocorax carbo, assembly GCF_963921805.1. Lineage (NCBI taxonomy): Eukaryota > Metazoa > Chordata > Aves > Suliformes > Phalacrocoracidae > Phalacrocorax > Phalacrocorax carbo. The sequence goes on from NC_087515.1 coordinate 21,451,559, forward strand.
TGCCATTGCTAGCACTGGCACAGGATGAAACTTGAACCATGTTTACCTTAACAATTACAGTTCTGTTTCTGATATACTGCTTCATGTATATGCTAATATTAAGGGCTTGGGAGGTTAGGTTTGTGGTCTACCTGGCATTACCTGATATATGCCATTCATGAAATGAACTGGAATACTGAAGGGTAGTGAATGGTGGTAGGGGTTTCTTAGAAGAGTGGAAAGGATTTCCATTCTGGAAGGTCTGGCTTCTCGGTCTCCGTTCTGCTGGGTGCGCTCTACACATCGCTGACAATATATTGCATATTTCCCAAATTCAGTCCTGCGACAAAAACAGAAATAAGGCAATTCCTGGGGACCGACTGAAAGGATAGTAAACTGTGAGTAAATCTCTCTCGGGGTGCCAAATGGGAGGACCACTCAGATTTCACTCCATGAGATTTCCAACACATTTTTCCATGTGGAATTGTAAAGAGAATTAGCCCACCGAGACCAACAAAATTGTGCCAAAGATGAACATGGCTCAGAGCGTTTTGTATAACTGCCATATATTTGATTTTCATGGTTTTGCAACACACAGCCAGAGTTCCACTGCAGAGTATTTTTCGAAACAAATGATAACTTTCCCAAGAGATGCATGGAAGTAACATGTATCCTACATTTCAATAGCACTGGAGCACAATTGTACTCAAGTTTATTTTAAAATGTATGTCAAAAGATCTGAAATATTAAGTGAAAGATTGAAAATAAGGTACTTCAGAAAGACTAGCTGGGTAATAATATTCAGGCACACCTGGAATCTGCATTCTTCTTTAAATGAAGTTTAAGAAGCCAAAGGAATGGGTGCTGGGGCAGAAAAAGTCCAACGCAGAGAGCCAAGAGCTGCAAGCCCTGGACAAAAGGAAGACATTCACTGTTTTAAACATCTTGCAAAGTAAGACTTGTTGCTGTGGCTGCTGGCCAGCAGCGCTGCTGACTCTGCCAAGCAAAGTAACAGACAGCTGTAAATAGGAGTAAAAACCAAAACACACAGAAAAAGCTGAGTAAATAAGCATGTCACCTCACTGGATGGCCAAAATGCTCTCTTTCTATTTACTTGTGTACAGCAAGTTTCTTTTGGGGCTGGAAATGCAAAAGCAGATCAGTTTGTATAAAAAGCAGTTAATACATAGGAAAAAAAAATTTAGGCTGCAGAGCCACGCACTAAGAAATGAGGAGAGCCTATGCAATTTTAATTCACCTCTCCTGTTATATATATTACGGAGCAACTCGTAAGACATTTTCCTCCTACCAAGTAGATAGTAACTGCTGAAAAAACAATTATTCAATATTTTGGTGTATCTTCATTCCTCAATATGTATCCATAGGTTTCACTTAATCCAGACTGCTCTCATGTATTCTTGATATACACTTACTGAAGTTGCAGCTACTTTTCTCACAGTTGTATCAATGCATCATAACAAAATTCAGAAAATGGGGTTTCTCTATCTTGATTTATCTGACTTGCCTGGTGTTAAATAGAAATTTGACAACAAGGCACAGATATTCCCTTTCATCAAATAGCTGTACTTTGATGGTGGATAGCTTTGGCTCTGGTTCAGGAAGACACTGCAGTAGAAGGTTGTGTGGGAGACTACAGTATGAATTTAGGATTTAAAAAAATTAGCATGAGACTACAAACATTTTACTGAACATGCTAACCCTTAAAAATCATGCCAGTGGATTATGATAGCAACAATTTATTTAGTTGTATCAGAGGGAAGGCCCTGCCAGCAGTATAAAAATACCAAAGAAGTATTATGGTTAGTTTAAATTCCATCAGCCATATGTAACTTCAGTGTGTGCTAACTGACATGAACGTGCTATGTCTGTTATAGAAGCTTTGCGGATGTTTTAGTGATGGTCACATACCAGCCATATCCCAGATACAGGCTGTTTCTAGATAGTGATTATGTCTGCTGGTCATGTTCTAATTTCTATGGCAAGAGAAAAACGTGTTCATTACAAAAGCCTTAATATGGTAATTTCCTTTCTCATTTTCTGCTCCATCTCATAGTTTTGTAGGTATTCCTCTATCATATGCACTATTTTTCTAGTTCTGTTAATTCTACAAAACTGCAAGTATTAGCTTTCCTTTCAATTCAGTTCATTTAACCATAATGTATTTCGATACCAGTGAATACCTGGCAACAGACGGAGGTGAAGAATTTTAAGTATGTATTTATAATCTAGCATGAAGGGTGCGTGCAGAACAACAACATGACATACAAGAGGTGATATCTGCCCAAAACCCTGTGTGTATCTGAGATTCCACAACATGGCACTACAGCTTTTCTTCACACTCATGCTATAGAGACATCCACCATGTAGTATAGACCACCAGGCTTCCTAATGCAGCACCTCTCGGGAAAGATGCAGTAAAACACAATTAAGTTCTATACATGGTGTCTTACGTAACACTTTACTTGAAGATAGCCCATCGTATGTCCAGCCTTTAAAAACAGCACAGGCACAGATATACTCTGTCATCAGATGTAAGTACTTTGATGGAGGATAGCATCAGCTGTTTCAGGAAGACACAGTAGTAGTAAGATGTTATTTCAGGTTTTTATCTGATTTTAAGTAAGCAAATGTAATAGAAGTGTGGAGCCCCTTTACTGCTCTAAATGGTCTGTGCTGTTGAAATAGGTACCATTAAAATAAATACTGGGTTACCTGTATCGGTCCTGCCTGGTTTTGTGGATGTCGACGTCTAGTCTGCTTAATAAGCTGACAACAGATCTCATTTTGAAGTTCAGGATGTGTAAGACAGATCTGCAAAGCACTTTGGGCCAAAGATACATGGTAATCAATGGCAGGAGAGTCAACTGCAGCATTTATAAACAACTGGCAGGTCTAGATGTAAAATAATAAACAAGTGAGTTTACATACAAAAAGCTCCAACAAATCTTTCAGATGGTCTGTTTAACAAAAATGTGTTATAACTGAGGTCACAATTAGTTTACCAGTAGACTAAGGAAACCCTGCTGGCTTTGCAAAAGGGGTGAAAAGGGGCCAGAAAGGATCAAAAGCTATGCAAAGAGACTTAAGATAAAAACACCTCTTAAAAACCACACTTTTCACTCCATATCTAATGGAGTGAGCTGTAGCAGAAGTTGCAACAGTTGTGGTGGTAGGCAGGTTTAAGGACATGCTGAACATAGCTTATCCCTGTACAGGAATTTAAAATGCTGCTCTCAGAGGCAGCCAGTGTAAAATGCTTATGCAAGCAGTAAGCACAACATGGCAGAATATACACATAAAGAAAACCATAACTCAGAGCCATTTGTTTTACATCCTGCCTTCCACTGGTATTTTTACTGTGTGTAAGTATAACCTTTCCTATCCCCAGGACTGTTCTAAGAAAGCCAGGTGTTAAGCATTTCTTTGCTCTATTAGAAGAAAGCTAACATATCACTCATTGCATTTACTCTATAGAATAGTTGATGATTTTTCAAGGTATAGTGAAACACAAGAAATGGATGGAAGACCAATCTGCTTCTAGTCTAGCTGAAAATATGTGGATGTACAGGACTGATTTTTATCAGCAATGGGATAACTGAAACATGATCTGTTTCTAAATCAGTTCCCTACCTGACTTTTAAACTGATTTATACAAAGTTTCGATAGAGGTCATGCAAGTAATCTCTTATTTATTTTCAGCAAGTGTCTGTGATTTGAATTGGGTCTGAAATATATTTCAGAAACTAATTTACAAATAGATATAAATTATTTTTACCAGAGAATTACACTCCCTTTTAAATTTTCATGCTGCAGGATTGCAGAAAATAAGATGGATGTACTTCTTCAAAGTGCTTCAAATATTTCAGAGAAACAAGCTGGAAAGTTTGCCTACAAGTGAGTGAACATATGGTGCTTGTCTTGAATTCCTTTCTAGATCTGAATCATTACATCAAAATTCTCCAGATAGTTGATGCTTCAGGGAATTTTGTCTTTAGACTTGTACAAGTTCTGTGAAGTAAGTTCATTTATCCAAGCTCCATGCCTCCAACTTGTAATTTATTTCACAGTGTACAGAAAAAGGAACAGCAATATTTTATTTTGTCTCTGAAATAGACTTTATAGCCTGGCTATTAGTTAACGTTCAGGAGTAGTTTTACCTGGGTGAGGGCAGGAGAGAGGAGAAAGAAGGTTAATGGCATTGCAGCATACTCCCTCTCTTAGATATCAACCACCTATCTGGACTTTCGGTGGGAAGGATATAATGTCACAATGGCACACAAAAATTCTCAAGAAACTAGCTGCAGCACAGCAGTTATGAACGATTACGAGTCTCTTAATCATAAAGCTTTTCACTACTACTGGGAGATACACCTATGTGTATTTTTGAGGGGGTACGAACATCTTTAAAAGTGAATTGAAGAAACTTGTGAAATACTTCAAATAATTTTACTCTGTAATATTTTCTCTATTTATATTACTAGAATACTTAATCAGTCTTTTAAGAATAGCTACTTACATGAAGAAAATATTTTCTTTTTATTAAAACAAGCAGTAGAATCTCTGCCTTCTATGTGTATTTGAAATAATGACTTGCTTAAACTTAAACTTTGCTTTGTTTTTTGACTGGTTTTTAAAATTTCTTTTAGCTGATTTAAATATATCTACAAAAAACTTTCACCTGCCATTTGTTCTTCCTGAAATCAAATTGAAAAAATAGTATTTCAGATACAGTTCTCTGAAAAGAGTGATATATCCATGCTTTTAGGTTCTCTGGGGCTTAGGAATGTCACGATGAAATTATTATCATCCATGATGGCCATGGATTTTTCTACTAACTTGCACTTTATTGGGAACCTCAGTAGAAAGGCCAAAAGTTGAAGACGGAACTGCTCCCTCACAGCTAAAAGTGATCTCTTTACATTGGAAGTGATACTATCTGGTGAGATAATATGAGGACATTCTGCTACTGTCCATTAGTTACCTCCACTACAGATAAGAGTAAACTTCTCTTTTCTTTTTCCTTATCTGTTGAACATCTCTAGTAAGCCAACTAATAGCCATTCTTCAGCTAAGAGTTCAAATAGTAAGTCAGTTAGTAAAAAAAGGCATCTGCTATGGTTTTACCTTAAATAATTTAATTGCTTCAGTTTGCAAGGCTTCTGATGGCAGTGTTGTAAGAGGAGACGCGATTCCTTCTTTGCTGTGGCAAAGTGTAGGATGTCTCCAAATCTGAGAAGCTAAATAGATAAAACATGTAGGTTTTGCAATTCATTCAGTTCATAAGTACATTCAGTAAATAAGTATTAGAAGATTAGTATGTTGAAACAAAACCAAACTTACTGGTATCGCCTTCCATGTTTAATAATTTGCAAATAAGTTGTTCAAACTCGGATCCAACATTTACACTGGTACTTCCAGCTGCAACTGTCAGATGGTAACGCCACATGTCCTAAAGCAGAAAAACACACAGCAGCTCACTCATTCCATGTTGGAAGAAGCTGCTTCATCAAGATTTTGCTCTCAACTTGAAATACTGCCATATACTCCTGTTGAAGCCCAAGGGAGTTTGCCTGTGTTTGAATACACCCATATTCATGGTGTCTATGTTACAAATATCAAGCAAGGAAGATTGGACAGGACTCCCTTCAGAAGTCTTTTACCCTCAGAATCATGGCTAATTATCAGGGCATTCTTCCTTTCATCTTCAGAAAGCTAACATAAGTGCCTTTTTATCACTGCCAGATCCTGCTAACCTGGGGATAAGGCCAGAAAGCAAAATGAGGTCTACAAGTTTACTTGAGAACAATGAAGCAATAATAATAATAAAAATGGTTTTAACCATAGCTCTCATTTCTTCTTCACTTCAGTAGGGCAGTCTTCCCTACTGTTAGTCTTACCAGTGAAAATGGGTAACAGTATCACAAAACCTCTCAGGATGGTCTGTACGGCTCTGTCTACAAGTCAGTGTAACGTGAGTAAAATTATCTCATTACAACGTATTTGATATTCTGCACCATCTCCTTATGTAGGCAAACCTGCTCATTTTCATCTGTTTTAAAAAGGATTACCTATCACAACATTGGGTCACAGACAGACCCTGATAGATATTAATGAAGCAGGACCTTCTCCTTGCTTTTTATATCAAACTACAAGCCAGGTGACTTGTAGGTCCCCCTCCTCCTCCTCTTTAAGAAATATTTGTATCAAAGCACCATACTTACAGATGTGTTACTGAAACTCAATAAAATAGTCCTCTCATTACCTTCTCATGTTTGGATCCTATAAGAAGATATGTGGGTCCTTGATCTTTGGGGTGGATAACAATAGTGTAATGTGTTGATAATAAGCTGCGACCACTAGCCTCATAATCTTCATCAGAATCACATGATCTATCAACTTCTTCAACCTTCACCTCAGAAAGCTTGATTTGTCCAAGAGGAAACTAAAAGTAATTACCAGAAGTGGTGAGAGAGCAAATATTTGCTTCAGTGCACACTAATTTTGTATTTCTTATTCTATAAATAGAAAGAAAAACATGAACTACCATCAATACCCATTTGTATTTATTCATTTTCAGTCCTGCAAAGGAATGTCAGATAAGCCAGCTGTTGCAAACAGCAGCAGGAGAATGATATGTGCCAAAGTCTGAAAGCGAGATTTGAAAAAATTCTTTTCCAGGTCTGCTTCTGTACCTAGTTAATGCAATAAATGTCTGTTAGGGCGAAAGAAGTAATTCTTCAGAGTTTCCACACCTGGTTCCAAGCAAAACTTCCCTGGCTCAAGCCTAGAATAATCTTGTCATTACAAAGGACAGCAGTGTAGTGTTGACGCATCTATTTGGTTCATGCTATAAATTCACAAGGTAAATTTTTTTATGAGGTAGACCTCCTCAGCTGGTTTCTTGCTTCAGTCTGATAGATCACAGTACTTGAGTCTTTAAGTTGTATATGTAGTTATGATCATTTGTCAGGAAATATTGTATACTAAAAGCCATTCAAATTTTCACAGAAGTAATTATTTCATAGTCATTATTAACAGGAAGGCACAATGAACCTAAATACAGCATGTTATTGTTTCTTTATTGTTTGTGATGTCTAGCAATGCTTAGTGATCCTGCAGAACGGGAGGTATGTGTCCCTTTAGTAGAAGGATGGTTGGGCTCTACAGCAAGTAGCATTTATGCCACGTTCAGGTGTTAGCCTGAAGTTGTCTTGAAATATCAACAACAAGGAAAAGTATATAAGGCTGTCTCTTAACTTCTCAATAATACTGATTAAAAACAGAAAATGCAATACTAGAGAGCAGCTGGCAGGTTTGACTCAATCGAGGGTGGGTTTCTTCAATTGTGATTTCATAAAGTGAGCAGTTAATAATTTAATCATTTTGAAGAAAACGTCACATAATGGTGGCTCTTTATTAGAGTGCTCTCACTAGAAAGGCTTAAAGATGCATGTGGTGAGTTGTATTTTCTGTAGTGCTTCTGAATCATTCAACTTTCTGAACAAGACAAGATTCTGAGAACCAAAAGATGTCATTTCATATACAAATAGTCAAGACTGATTTATTCACTAAGTTTAATTAAAACACAGTTGGCTGATTTTTTAATTTGAATTCCATTTTGAAAGGAGGCCACTTAAATGGACTCAATTACTGTATTAACCACTGCAGATTGTGTAATTGGTTTCTGCACTGTCACATTCAGCTACAGCAAACGTGTTTTTAATTAGCAAATTGTTGAACTAGCTTTGGAAAACTTTTCATACATATTCTGCTTACAAAAGCTAAATTCTTACTCTATTACAAGCCAGCAAATTAGTTTCAATTTTGCTTTAAAAGGGCAGCAAAACTTGTTCCAAATGTAAGGGAAATATTCATAAGAATCCAGCAAACTTCTGAGATGCTTCTAAATGTCATCCTAAACCCCCAAAATCTTCAATGGCAAAAATGTGTAAATTCAGATACTTTAAACAGATTTCTTCATAGGAGAAAATGCAAGTTAACTTCAATGTCTCTGTAAGATGAGCTACAGATGAATACTCTAGTTAGTGATTCCCCAGCCCTGTATTACACTTTGAAAGAATAATTTAAAAATGTTGTGATGGATAGTATTATTTTACTCATATAGTTCTAGAAATAAGGTTTAGTTGAACGTTTAAAAAATGCCTAAAAAAAAGAAAAGGATAACAAAGGGAATAACTAGCTTTATAAAGGGACTACAGATTAGTGGGTCCAGTATGATTATTTGGCTAGACTACAAGTAATAAGTGAGATTTTCCGTATTTTTTTTTTAACTGTTATGGGTTATAATGGCTCAGTGGACTGTTACCATTTTGTCAAGTGTCAACAGTCTTACTAGATCTAAGTAATAAGGGTATGAATCAAATATTCATAACCTCAGCAACAGTAACAAGAATTCTTGTAGACTTTTCCAAAATCTTGTTCCTGACCCACCTCCATTAAAAAGATGTCCTTGATGACAAAATGCAATGCCTTAGGAGCAAAAAGGACAGGTGAAAAGTATGACTGGGAGATGTCCTTTGTCCTGTCTTTGTACGTAAATATGACTGGAAATATCAGGACCGACAGTATGCAGAAGTGTGGGTAGAGAACTAAAGGTCAGGCCCAATGTGGAAGAGTCAGGTCTTGCTCTCTCTTAGCTCCTTGTGTCCTGCAGGGTATGGGATGTTGGGAGGTTAACTGCAAGCTGACTGGATCCCATTTCTTCCTTTTCTTTCTCAAACAGTATTTTTCCTAGGTTTTAGAAATTTTTTCCCTTCCCTTTCTCTTGCCATCCTCTATCTCCATTTCTGTGCACCTCATCAGCTGTAGAGAGTGAGCTCCTTTTCCATAATTCCCATGGGAGCGGGAAAAGATCCCACCCCCCAACACATATCTGCAAAGCAGCAAACTCTGCATCCTGCTAGCCTTTTTTTTTTTTTCCACCCTCTCTTGCAGCACTGTGGAGTGACAGTGACATACCAAAGAACAGGATTTGGAAGTCAGCTGAGGGATAAAAAGAACATTTAATTTCTTAAAACTTGCAGTCACTCCCTACTGTCCCTACTGCAAACATCCATTAGAAAGGGTCAGCTTCCAGAAGTAAATGACAGCTGGGTCTTTTCAGATGAGTCTCGCCTGTCAGATAGGGAAGACCTGAACTGTCAGCTATGGATACAAAGATGCAGAGTATATATTATGTCCTGTAGGACACGAATGGGTGTGCCCTGAATTACTGCCTATTAGGTAGGAACCTTCCAAGTTGACAGTCTGTGAAGTCTAAACATTTGTTAATCAAGATAAAATGATCATATATTACTGTGCTGGTTTTGGCTGGAGTAGAGTTAATTTTCTTCACAGTAGCTAGTATGGGGCTGCGTTTTGGATTTGTGCTGGAAACAGTGTTGATAACACAGGGATGTTTTTGTTACTGCTGAGCAGGGCTTACACAGAGTCAAGGCCTTCTCTGCTCCCCACCCCACCCCACCAGCGAGTAGGCTGGGGGTGCACAAGAAGCTGGGAGGGGACACGGCTGGGACAGCTGACCCCAACTGACCCAAGGGATATCCCACACCGTATGACATCATGCTCAGCATATAAAGTTGGGGGGGAAGAAGAAGGAAGGGGGGGGACATTCGGAGTGATGGTGTTTGTCTTCCCAAGTTAACTGTGACGTGTGATGGAGCCCTTCTTTCCTGGAGATGGCTGAACACTTGCCGGCCGATGGGAAGCAGTGAATGAATTCCTTGTTTTGCTTTGCTTGTGTGCACGGCTTTTGCTTTACTGATGAAACTGTCTTTATGTCAGCCATGAGTTTTCTCACTTTTCTGATTCTCTCCCCCATCCCACTGTGGGGGAGTGAGTAAGCAGCTGCGTGGGGCTCAGTTGCTGGCTGGGGTTAAACCACAACAACTAACCAGGCCAACTCTACCTTAATAAAGCTGTTACTTATTGTTCAAAGTCTACTTCAGTATGTTATCTTCCATTCACTGAGGAAACAAGTAAGGCACCTACCTTGTCTTCTTGATTACGGAAATAATACAGAATTTTTCCAACTAGGGTACACCAAACTCTTTTGGAATATCCATGTTTCACCTGAAATTACAGAACATTGGGAACAAGCACAGGTAGAGAAATACAGACCACATTTCACTACCTCTGAACTTTGGTGGTGTTCAGAATAAACGCCTTGGCTCAAATTCCTTTCCACATTAGTAGACAAATAATTAAAACTGCATAGCTCTATTAAGGGCATAAGAATTAGAGCATTAAATGCTGGTCTAAAGCCCAGTAAAGCCAATGTGAGTTTTTCATTTGGCGTTGGATCAAGCTGACAGTTATAGAAGCTGAAGAAATGAAATAATTGAAAAATTCCTTTAACACAGTATTTCTGTTTTCTTGAAATAATCTGTCCCAGTGAATAATACTGAAAAAAGAGAGCACTCCACTGAAATGTTAGGTCAGTTAGCTACTGAAAATTATGCACATGTCAAAGTACCATGCTGAACTAGAATATCACTGAATTGCAAATGAAGAACTCAATACAGGAACTAATGAATTAAAAAGACAAAAAGAAAAACAAAATCAAATCAAACAACCAGAACAAAAATATTGCCCTAAGTAGGTGAGTTGGTAGTCCTTCTGGATTGTTCCCTTTAAAAGGTACCGGGAAAGTGAACACACATCTATTTTGCTTGTATTTATTTTATTGCAGAGCCATTTTCATCTAGACACTATTCTTAAGAAATACGGAATGAAGCAGTCTGGGGGAAGAAAAGTGTCCCTACCTTTGTAAGTAATCCCTTCATGGTTGGCTTGATTTCAGGCTGTATGAAAAGTGGACTGGCAGCCTGTATTTTAAGAACATTCTGTAGTACTTTGATCCATTCTTCTAAGATGTTGGGAGAATCTGCAGTCAAGTAGTATGTTCGTTTTTCTGTGGTCAGCTATGTAGTAACAGAAGAGCCTTGAGCTTTAAGAACAGTATACATTCAACCCCATGGTGTGGGGGTTGTAACATACAGTACCCAGTGTAGTTTCAGAACTTTAGGGGGTTATTTTTCCCAAATTGCTTTTCATTAATGAAACATTCGGTGGCCAGGCAAAGCAGACAGACCCATGCTTCTAAAGCTTTACCTGAAAAGTTCTGGGACAGTAGAGTTGAGAAAACTCAATTTATCTCTTTTCAAACAACTTTGTGCAACCCTAAGGGCTGGCCCCAAGACTACTCTCTTTATTTGTATCTCATACTCATATGTGACTATCTGACCTTTGTAGCAATGCAAACAAGACTACATGTAGTCCTTTCTATAGTTTCTATAACTGAAATGATCCTTTGGTTTCAAACTAAGGGCACTGATTAATTCCAAGTCCACACTTGGACTTCCAGTTCACTAGAGACTGGAACAAGGAGTCGGTTTTGGGGATGGAGGAAATAAATACCCACTGAAACACAGGTGAGAAAAGCAGGCACCTGGATTGTTTGTTTTCCATCACCCCTTTCGATGTGGCTAGATGCATTTAGCTCAATTTGACCCTGAGGTTTTCGGATGACATCACTCTGTATGGAAAGAATGGAAAAAGAATATTCTAAATCTACCAACAAACAGCAATAAATAATTATAGAACTCATTTAAACATTAATCTTGATAAATACTTCCTAGTTAGACATTGAGTGCCTTGTACACCTCTTGAGGAACTGAGTCATGAATCACTCTCTAACAGCTCAGACATCAGGAATGCATTTCTTTTCCTTCTAGCAGCCCTAGATCCTCAGTAAAAATAATCTAATATTAAACAGCAAATAAGTTACACGTACTTACTGGAGATTTGTAGTATAGTAATTCACCTCCTTTAAGCACAAACCACCGTCGCTTCCAGGTCTTTACTTTACCACCCATTTTTAACAGATATCCAGATTTTTCCAAAGGTTCCTGATTATTTAGAAGTTAGATAAAAAGTAGTCAGGTACACATATACCCCTCAGAGATATGTATAAATACACACACACACACACACAGAGATATTTTAATGACTTAAAAGCATGCTAAATAATAATTACAGTATTTTATGAGACTTTTAGTCCAATGACAAAGTTTTTACAAGCATCAGTTAAGACAAATGCCATGCATGTGGGATAACTAATTAATATCCCTACTTACAGTTACAGTACCTGAAGGAGAGTAAGTGATTTGCCCAGAACTATACAAAAAAATGAAGAATATGATGATTCCTGATCTTACTTTCTGATTATTTATATTAAACAAGGAACAAAATGAATACAATGTAATTATACATTTTTTCCGAACTTCAGGGCCTAAGACCAGGTATAGAGCAGTGCTCCACACAGACATACTTTTAGTGTGTACACTAGACAGAGTTCACAATTTTGCTCTGTGAAGAAAGCTTAAAATAAATTATCTTCATCACCAGACAGTCAATCCACTTGTATGTTAAGACTCTAACTACTACCACAGACCATTAAAAAACTCCTGGAGACAGACAAAAGCCCCACAATGGTTTGGTTTCTTTGACCTGTCCTCGCATGTTGCTCTAATTATGATTACTCTGATGCGTAAAGTTTTCCCTGTATGAGGAAACTATAGAAACGTATTACTGCACATAGATTTCTGCTGATGCCTCCAACTCCTTCAGTGGAATGCCCTTCTATTTCCCTGAATATTCAAAGAATAATTTTAAGCTGATTTTAGTATTTCATATGCAATCTGATACCAGATCTGGTTCCACAAAAGGAAAATCTTAATTGCTTTCAGTTGTCTTCTGGAGTTGTCTACCTATTTCCGTTCATTAGATAGAAAGCTCAGAATTATCCTCCACTTTCCTGCAATCAATGTAGTCTTATATGGCTAACTTATTGTTGGTGTATTTTGCTGTTTGTACTTGTAAGGCAGTCTGAGTCAGCAAGACTGAATAGAGAGATTTGGCAGCAGTCTAGGAACATAAATATACACACAGCACCACAGGTACACTTCTTCACAAAACTTCAGTACTCACATTTTTTCCATTATCACTAGATGAGGAAGAGGTCTTAGGAAGTTTCTGCTCTGGCTCTGAATAGTCTGTATCTGCTGAATATGCATCTGGAGGAATAGCATAGTCACTTTCTGAGGTCACAGAAGAGAGAGACACACCTGTGTTAAAATAAGAAAGACATTTCTTTATATTTTTTAATTACATTAAAACCAAATGATATCAGAATATCCATGCAGAAGGAATATCCCATTAGGATCTGCAGGCAAACACAAGTATCAACAACATAAATCCATCAGGAGCCAAGCATTTTTTAAAATATCAGCATATTGAACTATTAGCACAGTGCTAATACCTGAATCACATTTTCTTCATAATCAGAGTTTAAGTCACTTGTGAATGAAACAACAAATAAATATCTTCTATATATTATCACTTTCTGTTCTACTACTACAGCTTTTTTAAGGAGGAAGTTACTGCCATGCATCATACTAATTCTCTAGAAAATGAATACAGGATCTTTAATTGAACTAAGCAACTTTCCCCTTCCCCTTTCCACCATTTGCTCTGGGTATCTGGATTTCTCATGCAACTGCTTGTGTACTAAGAAGCCACGCTCAAGATCTGCTATGTGTTGAAGCTATAGGTGTCTTTATTTTGCAATCAGTATGAATTTTTGTACTAAGGTTTTCTATAAATCTGAATTCCAAATTTCAGGATTTTTAAAAAAAGTTTATTAGCGTTAATCCTGAAAAAAAAATGTACCAATTCTAGTGAGTCAGCAAGAAAAATTCAAACTCCTCCCTTATTCATCATAGAAATAATTATTTTCAAACATGTGAACATGTCCTTTTGTAAGGACTAGTGTTCTATCCTGCAGGGTTACTCTCCAAGTTTGAAATGAAGATGTTTCCTTTGTTTAATTAATTTCCAAACTCATTTGCCAATTTTATTAAAAAAAAAAAAAAAGCTTTTCTCACTTATTGCTTCGGTAAGCCACATGGCCTTTCAGAGTGGTTTCTCTTCTCATGGAGGATCTTTAAGGACAAATAGGCAGCAAGCTAATTATGCACCTAGTGAAATTTGTGACTGCCTAGATTTTTAAACAATGTGATCTCAACAGAGATATGTACATTTGTATTTTGTGGTTAAGAAAGGTCTTCATGCATGAAATGAAAAATGCAAGGTCTATTTTAGGAGAAGAAAGCACGAAGAAAAGGAATGGTTCCATTTTACAGACAAGGATATAGCTGAAACCAGCTATTAAATTAGCTAATTTTCCTTTCCTGTTGTGCAAGCCTGTAACATGAGATGCATCTGTAGCCACAGCACTGGGTTTTGCTTAGCAAGATGGAGCTGCTGGGAAGCAGGAGCTATGTGTCCTTGTCACACTAATGCAGCAAAACTGTAGCTACACCACTGGAAGCAGGACTTGACGCCACGTGTGGCTGGCAGTGGAAAACTCCCAGTGGACCAGTGGCTCAATCTACCCTTTCAAGTGTGACCGAGTGGAGCTCCTGCTAACTGGGATTTTAACAGGCGTAACAGAGACTACTGAATAATGTTATTTTGCATTTCTAAAGCAATGTATAATTAAAGATCTTTACATTTGGCCTCACTGGAATCTTAGATCTTAGTCTCCCTTGGTTTACCCAGTGAAGAAATACACGCAGGGATGTAACACTGATGCTGTCACCCCATGAGGAAGCATTATATCTTTCAGTGTTATAAAGCGCATTATTTTCATTCTGCAGATGGAAAGCACACAATTACCTACAGCTGTGAGATCTGTCTTCCACAAAAGACAGAACATTTACTGGATTCAAGTGTTTTAATTAAATCTTTGCACAGGACCTTGAGACAATCACTGTAAAGATGAAAATTCTTTTATTGCATGAGATGACAGAACCAAACACTCTGTTGAGGGGACTTTTCCACCTGCTTTCTGATCAGGTGAAACTGTTACTTTATTTTATAAACCTGAATATATATGGGGTTTTTTTTCTAATGGCAGTTACTTTTTCCTATGTCATTTTTACCTAGGTACAGATAAAGGTCATAGGAAATCCCTGATGACACAGTATCAACAGAATAGAGCTTCTTGCTTTAAATGTACAAGTCACTTTTCCCTCATGACAACAGCCAGCTACTTGATAAATGCCTTAAAAAGACATCTATAATAACAGCAATAAAAAGAAAGCCATGTAAACAGTCCTTTCTCCTGCTTGAATAATAGATCTAGGCTTCAATAGCTGAGATAAAAGCCTAGATTTAAGATGTCCATGCTGTTTGAGGAAGGACTCAGTTTCTAAGAAGATCATGTAAACTGTCTCATTTTCCAAACCTCCTGAAGTTTCTCCTTATTATGTTATTTGCCTACCTCGTTTCATAGCCCGAGGACTACCGGGACCACTCCTGCTTCGACAATCAGACTCAGAAGTCCTTGAGCTGGACCGAGAGCTGTCTTCTTCCTCAGATCCTGATGAATCATCTATAAATGGGCTGTTGCTTATTTGAGTTGCTTTCTGCAGAAATTAACATAACATTCTTTGCTACCTTGCATAAAGGGTATCTGTCATTTCTTTCATACCGTAGCAGAGCTCTGCTTGCTTCTTAACATTCAAAGCTATTCTTACATGGGTTGTGAGTCTTGGCACACAAACATCAATGTAAAACTGAATTCCTTCTGCCCTCTGTATCCTCAACCACCCCCACACTTTAAAACAGAAACCTGAGGTAGCTCAAGGCATGGGTCTTTCCAAATCACAAAAGGCTGCCAGAAAACAAACAATGCTGTGTTTAGTTACTGCCTGCTATCTGACTATAAACAGCTTTGGCACGGACACAAAAACATTTCTACACACATGCACACACTTTTAACTAGAGCACTGAACACCATGTGGCTCTGTTTAATAATTAACAAGCCTTTGGAAAAATTCAGCAGGGAACCTAAGAAGAACTGACCCGGGCTAGTAACCTTTTAGAAGCAGCAATAATATTTTTTTTCCAGCTGTGTGACATTTCCATTACTTCTGGGCTTCTGTGATCTCTAAACATCATCTTATGACATATTTGGCATGGTAGCATCAAATGTGAAACAGCAAGTTCCTGGATGTGAAGCCTAATGGTATTTAAAAATTTCCTTTAAACTGTAATACAGTTACCCCTTTCAAAGTGGTGTAGACAGGAGTGGTCATATTCTTATATATCAAAGATGTATACAGTCCAGATATGGAGTATGAAGTTAGTGAAACAGCACCTAAAAAAGCAACACATTGTATAAATTTACCCCTCAATTAACCAAAATCTAATGTAACTTTTTGCATTGAAAAACTCCTATAAAAAGCAAACTAACACCTGAACTGTTTTGGATGTGAGATTTATAGCTTTTTGAAATTTACAGTGGTTTTAAGGAGTATAACTAAATTGTAGTCATGACCACTAGCCATTTTTAAATTGAAAGTATAATCTCTTACCTTGGTACCTGGTATAGAATCTTGAAAGTGAATTGCAAAGAAAACTGGAGTGAACAAAGTACAAATTCAGCACAAAGTCAAGAGGCAAGGTAATAGAAGACAATGGAAAGATAACCAATGATCGTTTCAGGTTTTAAATAGCAGATAACTAAATCTCCATAAAAGTATCTTAAAGGAACATGGGACATTTGGTCTTTGCTTACAAATCACCGTAAGAAGAGAATTTTCGTTCATGAGGCAATGAACAGCTAAACCACTTACTTTTGTTAAGAGATTCCATGGTGAAAGCTTCAGACATTCTTAAACCAGATTTGGCTACAGCATAAATTCTGCTTTCCTGTATAGGCAGAATGGATGTGATGGTAGATAATTAAAACACAACAATTACTTTTCTTCTGTTTAGCCTCCCCATAGCCTCCCTCACTCTTTATGTTAGTACAACCACGTGATGAAATAGTTGATAAAATGGTGTCATCAGTAGCAGCTGAAAAATGCATCCTTTTATATGCCATACCTGCCATACCCATAGTCTGTTTCAACCTTTTTTCTCACAAAGCTTGGTCTTATACATAACCTCTTTTTAAAAATACTATTATCAGGGGCCGAAGAAGCTATAGCAAAAATAGTTTTTAATGGAAGAGTGCATGTTAAGAACACAGAAATGCCATTATGGGGGCAACTTTTCAACAGCTTTGTGTGCCACAATAAGAAAACATTTAGTGAAAAAATACACTCTAAAATATATACATAGAAAAGCTGTTACATTAACACATTATTAATCTCTGAATCATTAATAAACCTGTGACTGTGGAACTACAGAATCAGTGAGTCTAGACACAGTCAATTTTGGATTTTGTGTAAGAAATATTAATATCTACTTTAATTCCTTGACAGATGGCTTTAAAATATTACTTGGAAATGTGATCAATAACTTCCATAGTCTGTAGTTGTGTTCTGTTGACTTCATTGTCTAGATGGTTATAGCAAAGGCACTGACACCAGCACTCTTAGGCTTTGTTGGTGTTAAGGTAAATCAATAAATGCAGTTGCAAACATTACCTCATTAGATATACTCAAAAGGACATATGTAACCTCAATGTGACATGAAAAACTTGGTCTTATCTACAAAAATAGCGACCATGTTTTTGAATGGAAGAAATGCTGTGCTTCAAATCCATCTTGCTTCTGAGTTTGTCCTCCTAGCTGTGATTAAGGTAATGTCCTGTCTTCTCATCAAAAACAGAATGAGAAAGGTAGAAGCAAGAAAAATCATAGAAGAGAAGCATGAAAATGAGTTAGTTTCACCAGCAGGAAAAATAACTATCATTACACTTACCCAGGAAGGAAATCGATGTAATGGAGGGGTTGGAGGTTTGTTGCTAGCACCCTTTTTTGTTGTATCAGAAGGTTCCTGGACTTCAGCATTTTGTGCTTCAGTGCAGTCATAGGTAAACACTCCTTCATCACACCCAATATCCATTTTCTCCGAAATACCAGTATCTTCTCCATCCACCAGATCAATGTCTGTTTCCTGAGGTCTCCATGGACGTATCATGCTTATGGCATTTCTATTTCTACCAAACATTCTGTCAGAACTCAGCTGGGGCTGGCTTAGATGTTTCTTTGCTAATGCTGAATTTATACTAAACACATTAAGAGTCCGTAACTTTGGAGGTGGCAAACTTGAGGGAGAATCTGATGGCGTTGTGCACTGAGAACCTGCAGAAGTTGCTAGAATTGGGTGTTTGGGTGTCAGAGCAGGGGTTAAAATTGGACTTGGGGTATTTGCCTCACTGGATGAGGATGAATAATCTAGCCTCTGAGACTGAAATTTCTTATTCAGTTCATCTGAGGAACTATCTTGGTCTTTCTTTTTACTTGTAAAATCAGAGTTGCACTTTCCACCCAGATTGTTCTGTCCTTTTCTTTGGGACCCCTGCTGCCAAGAGTATAACTTCTTGTGCTGAGTCCTCTGAACACCAAAACTCTCTTCTTCAAACAGAGAACTGCTGTCATCAGATGCTGTCAAATACATTTCACTCCCCATTCTACTGTACCTTGCGTTCTCTTCAGATGTGTGGCTTGAGAGAGTCGATGCACACCTGGATTTCAGTCCTTTATTCTCTCCTCCATCCTCGTCTGAGCTCCAGTCACTCCCGGTAGTGCAGGAGTTCTTTGACATGTCGCTGTCTATATCTTTGGATGAACAGCTCGTTCTCACATTTTTGTTCTGCTCTGATCCCGGGGAACTTTGTTGCAATGACTTCTGACCTGTATTGCTCTCATGTGCAGGCCCAGCGAAGGTAGTTTCCAGGATATCCTTCTCTAGAGGAGAAATACAATGAACATGAGTAAATTACTTTAGCAAACTTGACTGCTAAAGGATTTTGTAATCATGTCTGCAAATAGGTAATAATTTCAAAAGTGTAAGCACATTTAAGTTATTTGAATGTTGTCAATAATAAAACTTAAGAAAATTATAAACTTTTGAATGCTACTGAAGTTGCATGATGTTTGCCAAAATATTGTACCAGACATTACTCAAAGTTCTAGCCAAAGTAAAAATGGCAATAAATATAAAGATGAACAGAGTGGAGCCATATTTTAAAGCAAACCAGGTACGTATGAAAAAAAACACAAAACCCAAACCAAACCAAACCGCTTAAGAGGGCATATAAATTTAGCTGCTTTATTAAATCTAAGGAAAATTAGAGTTTAGTAAAAGCTTCTCAGGAAAGATTTACATTAACAAATCAGGTATTCTGAGCATTTCTACTGTGTTTATGTACAGAAATCTTTTCTGCAAGCTATTATTGTATTCCCAGTGGTGAATGCTTAGGGTACACAAGACAGGCTTATGAAAAATGCTTAGGGAAAGACACTGCATTAAAAATAGTTTTGCTTATGCTGTTCACTTTTACCTGGTGTTGCAAGAGAGAGACATAGCTTGCAGTATGTCAGTGAGGCCTACATGCTCCCCCTGACTTAAAACAGATGCAAGAACTAGGGCTCTTCTACACAGACACTTGGGAAAGTTAATGTTAAATAGCGAGTTGAGGTCTAGACCTCAACTCGCACTTTTGGGTACCATGATTAACTGTGGAAAAAATGGTGAAGTTGTGAATAATACTGTGGGACTCAAAATGAAGGACCAGAGCAACAGTCTGTCTCCTGGGCTTTTCATTGCTTAATGGAAGCAGCAAGCTGCAATGGACTTGCTCATGCTTATAGTAGCATAACAGCATGCCAATTTGCTGTCACTGCCAAACTTCAGGGCTTATTCGGGAAATTGTATGAACTGATCAGGGAGATTTCTCCTTCGTTGGACAGGAACAATGGTGTGAAATATGCCTGAGGCTCTCTTCTGTTCTTTCTCACCTTGATCATATTAATGGAAGATTACTGAGTTGATCTTGTTGAGTTAGGGCATAAAACTAACACTGAGTGATAGAATAGATAAAATATACAGAAACTGGACTTAGGTGAGACTCTATACAGGCATAAAAATGTAACAGCCCTCCCCAGGGGACTGGCCTGTATAGGCCACACTCCTTACACTACTGTAGAGCAAACTTGGGCCATGACAAATTCTTTCCTTTGCAGCCAAAGCACCCCTCAGCCACTGCATGCTGCCAAACAAGGTATTAGTGGTATTACGGAGACTAGTGCTCAGCAGGATTTCTTCCTACTAATAGAGACTAGTACAAAGAGGGAGATAGTACTGCTATGTAGTTTGAAAACAGCTGGTTTGGATACACTGAGGTAGTTGTAGATTTTAGTTTTCCACCTGTGTCAGAATAAAATGGTAGTAGTGGTGACAAAGTACCTAGCACGGTTTTGCCTTCAGTGTAGTCTGACTCTTTAGATGAAGACTTGCTTATTTCTTCAAGCTGAGGAGATGGTTGAGGACTTCTTGCTCTGTTTGAAAAGCATCCAAAAGTCAAACTGCTTAGTCGCTGACACTCTCCAGGTTTTTGTGCTGAAGTAACAGATTTCTTGCCCGTAGCTTCTGAAGAATAGTAATTCAGAAATAGTGTGTTAATGGGATACAGCAAGCCATGCTACTGGTCTCTTTACTCCGCAGTGTAAAGTTGGGGGTTTTAGGATAACTATAATTTAGCAAAGCAAGATAATAACAACTTTATTATAGGAATAAAAATCTACCTTATACCTCCCCATATCAAAAGAAACCCAGAGCTGCATTTCTAGCTCTGATGCATTCATCTTAAAGATTGATTTTTTAGTATAGAAATAAATAAAAAAAAAATCCTAACAATTCACAGCAGTAAGATATAAATCATGCACTTAATATAAAATGGAAACCTAGTGTAAATAGCTGGTTTTATTCTCCTGTGACTGAAATTAAACCTATGGATTGGTCTAAGAAATACGGTAAAGACTGTAGAACAATAGCATTAAAATATGTGGTGGCCCTCCCTTCAGATAAAAACATTAAGAGAATTTGTAACAGGTGCTACAGCGAATAGAAAGGAGTATGTTACCAGGCTTAGAAGGTATACATGGAGGACTTCAAGAGAAGCTGAAAGCATAAAATGATTAACTGCCTCAAGAATATGAAATCCATCCTTAGGGACAGCTATTCTGCCAGAAACTGATATGAATCAATGCTGTCCAACCCTCTTTATAAAAAGTTCTGTGGCAGACCCAGGAACAAAAGGCCCTTACCCACACCTGTAACTGTTTAAAACAGTACCACATGATCATAATTTATAGCCTGTTACCAGCACGGACAATGCAAATGGTAATAAATTTCTTAATATTTTTGAGGGTATCAGTAAATGTATGTTGAAAATGAACTGACAAATTCTTAGCGTCTCAAAAAGCCTTTGAATACATCTCTCAGAAGAGGATGACTAAAGCTGTTAACTGCTGAAGTATATAGAATTGCTGCTGATCAAAAATAGCAAAGAAACAAAACAATCCAGTTTCCATTTTGAGAGAGGTGCATCTTAGTTTAAAAGCTTCATATTGTGCGTGCATGTATTTTGTAAATACTTACATTTTCATATATTATGCATATTATGTGTGTACACATCACATGTACAGATATAGACACATACACAGACATTTCTAAATGTATGTGTATGTACATATGTACTAGAGATATATTATCGAGAAATGAGAACTAGGCAGCAAACTAACAAGATTTTCATATGCAAGTAAGTTGCCAGGTCAGCCAAGTATGGAGAGGAGTGTGGGAACTTAAAATGGTGAACAGGCAACACGGTGGCAAATGAAGTTTAACTTTGGTTAATGTGAAATGATGCTTTTTGCAGGGGATATTCCTCTTTCCCATATTTGTATTTTACAATTTTTAAATTAACTATATCCACTTGGTGAGGAACCTGGTGATACTGTGGCTGAATTAAGGTTTTGGATCACTTTAGTCAAACACAGTAATTGAAAATATCTGGTCAGAATTCTGATTCCCAGCGCAGCATTTTCTAGAAAAAGCAGATGCAGACTGACATTCCTTAACAGGGCTAGGACTACCTACGCTATAACGAAGGGAAAGCAAAGATCTGACATAAATCCAGTCAAATCTTACTACATGCAGAACCTTTTAAAAAACAGAGACACACATTCACCCAACAAAAAACAGTTGTGGTTTATCTGCATGTCTTCTTAATTAAAATTAAATTATTGCTTGCCTAACGCCTTCCTGTACAGTCACTCTGATGTCAATTCACCCTAACTGAAATCTTTGTGATTTCACAGAATATTTCCGTTATGTGGATGCACAAATTAGCAGGGAATAGAAAGAAGTACGCTATGTATAGAGAAGTTTTTAAAAGATTTGTACATTTACCTTGCAGTTTAGATTGTACTGTTTTCATCTCTTTGGTTTGCTTTTGGTTGATCAAGCGAAGGTTCTGATTTTCCACCTCTAACTAAAAGCATATAAATGTAATCTCATCCATTGGTGAAACAATTTTTAAAGTCATTACATCATTTAGATTTTCTCTGAATTTCTGACTATCTAAGGATAAAGCTAGTTCAGATGGTAAGCTCCTCTCGGCTACTTCCCTTAATGCCAGTAGGCATTAGTTTATTCTGAACCATGAAATTCCCTGCAATGATTAGTTGCTCAACTTCTGTTAAAATCATTCCCCCAACCAAGCAAACCCAAGACTGCTTTAAAAAGCCTTAATAATTCAAAAAAAGAAATCTGCATTGGCATTTTTAATAAAAGCAGAGGGTTAGAATTAAAAACTTATTTGCCACTTGGCAAACCCACAAGCAAGCAGAGGAATTAGAGGGAATGATGGTGCTAATGCCTCCTACCATCCCACGGCAAAGATTAAAATACATAGGTACCGAAAAACATACAGAACAGAAGACTTTCAGCAGGAAATTAAACCCCAACAACCCATTGCTGTAGCCCACTACCAGGAGGTAAAAGATGTCGGTTCAAACTCCTGCTCTGAATTAGGCAAAGAAAAGATTTGAATCAGAGTATCCCATATCACACAGAGGGGAGACAGCAATTTCGCTTCCCGCTGGGTGGCACCTAGCCACCTCTGTGAAACTAGCTTGATATTCTCCATGTTTCAAACTAAGTAAACAGTTTGAATCGTATCTGATTTTGTCCAACATTTTTCAAGATAATTTTAGCTCAACTTACTTGCATTTTTATTAAATTATTTCAAAACTCATCTCGCAGACTAATCGTAAATGTTATTTCTAGTTTCCTACTTTAAAAATAATAATTTATTTGTTTTTTAGCTGGAGTGTGTATAATTTCCAGTTAACCACAGCAATAGGGTGGGATTTTAACTTTTATGGGCAACTTTAAATTTTATACATACAAGGAGGAAAAAGCACAGCTGCACACCAAAATTGGCAGCTTTAGGCAGAGCAAAGACATGGTTATCTCACCACAGCAGAGAAACAAGGGGGACAACTGAACTGGTCTCTTTTGAGAATAGAGCCAGTGCCCCTGAAACTATTCATGACTAAGAGTACTGTGGGCATTGGAAAATTAAAAATGATCAAGTCTTTTTTTCTGCCAGGCCCCAGCAGACTTGGTCAGCTTTCTGGGAATTATTCACACTTCAGGCATCTGCCTGAGCAAGCTCAGTTTGCCAGCTAATCTCTCTCCATTAGTGGACGTTAAGTACACCTTCCAGAGAGCAGTTTTGGGCCCTTCCTCCATAAACAGGACCCAGATATACTAGCTGACCAAGTCAGACATCAGGATTTAAGTGACATGGATACTCTGCCCTCTGTGCTGTTGTTTTAATTTTTCCTCTTTCAAGCAAATAGCTATATAGATCAATGAAACTGGGAAGCATTTTTTTTCACTATGGCACAAAGCCCTTTAACAGCCAAAAAGCCTAAGGGATATCCAATCATACCATTTTATTTTCTGTTTAAGTATTGTAGCAAGAGTTATACCTCATGGAGCTTGACTGTCACCCATTCTTTTATTTTAGCTGCTTTTTCTTCTATTATTTTTGCTTCTTGCAGTCTTATTTGCTTCTGGAAAAAAAAATGGACATAAGCATGTTTTTCACTGAGTACTATAGTCTGCCTGAGTGGCATCTTCAGACACAAATCCTAAGATTGCTTAAAGTAATTCAGTCTCCTGGGCAATATATGGTGATTTTTTAAAAAATGATGAATTAAGTCCTTCACAGAGGCTGCTGTTCCTCTTTCCTCTAGGAAAAATGAAAGCTCTTTGGAGGAGAGAGTGAAGAGGAAGAACATCTTTCCCCTCTCAAAAGTTAGATGTTCTTTCAAAGGAAGTCAGAGCATAATTTGCAAGTGAATAAACCTTATTCAAATGATATACTTCTAGTGGAAACCTCTTCAATCAAACAACAGAAATAATGCAAAACTTTCCTGTCCTCTATTCATCTTAATTTTTATTTTCCTTTTGTATCATTAAGAATGGAATTGATGCTCATCTTTTGTACACCATTATTTCTAACCTGTTCTGCAAGTTGTTGCTCCAATTTTTGTATTATGTCGTTTTTATCTTGTATCAGGATCTCCAGATCTTGACATCTCTTATACAACCTGGTTTCTGATTCGCTTGTTTGAACATTAGCTGCTTTTAATTTTTCTTCCATGACCTGCACCTATTTGGAAGGACAAACGTAAGACTTGAAGAAATAGAATACTCCAGGTCAAAGGCAGCAATTTAATCACAAAATGGACTGCTAAAATTGTCCCCACACTTAAGATTCAAGATAACCCTGCAAAGTTCTGAAGCCTATTTGAGAAGAAATTCCACAGTTCGTTATGTCTCCCTGTGCATCTAATAGCAACAGGACTG
This sequence comes from Phalacrocorax carbo, assembly GCF_963921805.1. Lineage (NCBI taxonomy): Eukaryota > Metazoa > Chordata > Aves > Suliformes > Phalacrocoracidae > Phalacrocorax > Phalacrocorax carbo. The sequence continues at coordinate 21,476,324 of NC_087515.1, forward strand.
ACAAAACACTGATGACCTTATACAGACTTTGTTAGTATTAGTGAGAGGCTTCTAGCTTTGTAACACCACAAGCTGTTAGAAACGGCAATAGGGGAAGAATGCGATTTATGTATAGGGATCTGTTGTTAGGCTTAATAAACAATGTTTTCATAAATAAACAACTGTACAGTGTAAAAAAACCCAACAAATTATCAGAAGCATTCTAAAAACTGGCTAAAAAGTACTTGGCTTGTAGTCAGGAACATTTCTAACTCCAAATTAGTACATGAACATTTTTACTATTACAATTTTCAGTTTCTATCTGTCTCCCGGTAAGATATGAAGGATTTTTAGGGAATACCAGAGATATGTTCATAAAATGTCTGCTATATCTGCCATTTGGAATCAAAAGGCAACTTTAGTTAAATATTTAGCCATGATCTCATTCTTTAGATGATGTAACTCCTACAAGAAGAACAAACAACATAGAATAATCCTATTTAGAGACTGTATTGGATAGCTTCGTTGTATTTTCTTACAGATTTTCTAAAATAGGTCACTGTTTCCTCTCCCTTTTGTTTCCATGTGCATCGTATATCAAAGACTCATGATGCATCACTGAAGAAGTCATTACAGGTATGCATTTTTGATTCGTGCTGTTAGCTTTGACTTTATTGAACTCAACTGGATAGTGAGCAGAGAAAGGTGTTAGAACATGTCTGGCAAGACAAATCAATAGATGGAAAAAGAAACTGCCTTCTCCCTTTTGAGCAATACTTAAGAAAACCAGCAATTTCTATACTTCCCTTCATTACAGAAACACGCACGTAGCTAATGGAGATGTTTTTCAATTTATCTGTATACCTGCTGAAAAGCTCTCTCTGCTTGACGATCAGCATCTATAACTTGTTTCTCAAGCTGCTGCATCTGTAGATACATAAAAACATATAGTAAAATGGCCATGCCTTCTGCCTGTTGCCAGAAATACCACAGTGAAACACATTTTCATGGTCTGTTTTGAAAAAGGAAAAGACAGGTTGTGGGCAAGAGCATAAAAATAAAAGGATAAACAGTGCGTCAAACTGAGGATAATTCATCATTATGACTGTATTAAAATGTAAAGATTCTGCTACAGAAAGAAAATTAATACCACTTTTCTTCATAGTACAATTTTGTGGCTGCTTTTTTTCCCTGCTACCAAGAGTAGAAACTCCTTTGACAATAGCCCTGAAACTTTCCTCATGCAGGCTTACAGTCTTAGAAAGTGCTAAACTCCTTCATGTTCTTCCAGAACTGGCAAGACTAAAGGGTACTTGGCACTTTATACTATTTGGCTGCTAATTCTTCTGAAGTTGACAAATTTAGCTTTTGGGAGGAATTGTGCTATGAGGCCTGTCCCAGCCTCCTTCACCCTCTGCATGAAAGAAGGAGACATGTGGCAGAAGAGACATGGTGAATTCAGGTGCCACACAGAAAAAAAATGTGAAAAGCCACAGTAGAAATGAATAAAGACAGAGACCAGCACAACATGAGGAGTGAATGCAGGTCCCTTTTGAGAGGTGAGAGACCCAGATCCGTTACATTGTAATGATGCCTAATAAATCACAGACTCAACCTTCCCCCGGGGCCTCGGAAAACCCCTGCATTTTACATGATTTGTTTTGAAGGCTTTTCCAACAATGTGGAACAGATGAGGCCAGAAAGAAACTTTTTAAAAACACTTTGTTACATTTGGTAAGACCTCTCTAGTCTGATTTTGGTGAGCAATACAGTTATGACTTCTTTAAAAGTAAACAGAGGTTTGAAACCATACTAGAAAGTACCTAATGAAATTAATATATTACTTCGTAACTTAAGGATTTAGTTGGTTCTCAGCAAATATCTACCTAAGACCTCTGTTCATCTGAAGAGGATGAAACATCAAATATGTAACCTTGGGATACTCAATATTCAGCTTCAAAATTGTTTATAGAAAAGCATATGATACATGATACAAATAATGCAAATGAAAATAATCTCTTGCTTCTCCAGTTTACTGCTTCGTTTTAAAATAATCAGTTTCATTCTGTCCTGTTTATACTCCATTTCTGGCATCTTTCAGCTTCTTTTTCTCTCTCTGTCTCTTTTTTTTTTTCTCTCCCCAGTTATGCTGTCAATCACATGAAACAGTTTTGTGTACTTTTAGCACCTCATCCAGACAAGGACACCAAGTCATCATTTTCTATCAATCAGAAACTGAAAATGGAGAAAATGAGTTTTCACTACACGTAAAAAAAGCTGTGACTGACCTTCTAGAACTTTCTCATACAATATAAAACCCCAAAGTCTACACCATAATACCACAATACACTGTTGATACAAGAGCGGCAAACATTTCACAATACACACAGCTATGGTTGGGTTCCCAGTGAGTTGTTTTGCAAGAACAGTTACAAGGAAATTATCATCCCAGTCATTCATGTACTAACAGTCCAGACAGATGGACAAGGAGGACATGAACCTTCGTTGTTCCTATCTGGTCACATGTATTTAATTTTATATTTGTACAACTTCATGTTGAGATTTTAACTTTGAGTATAATTTTTAGAATTTTGAATTCTGAAGTTACCTTCCATCTGTCTTTTTGGTTTTATGTTCAAACAGAAGTTTGGTTTACAACACTCACTTTAATATAGTTTTAAAGACATTTCTTTTTTAGTGTGTTAGGGATTCAGAAATCGAGGTTATGTCTGAATATACGGTCAGCTAACATCCCACTGTAGTAAAAGCACTATGCCAAATCAAGTAGAAGTGCAGCTGTATCAATAATGAACATTGTTAATACTCTATAATATTTTGACAGAAAACTCCTTCAGTTATTTATAATGTGAAATTCACCATTGATGAGTAGCAAATTGTTCATCAATTTTTACAGTCAAACAATTTGTAAATGCATGTGATTGCCATGGCAGTAATTGGCAATTTATTTATATCCCATAAGTAAAATTCAGTTCAGCTGTAAGGCTGTATCAGAAACCTGGCAAATGTGATAAATGGAACTAAAACCTGAAAATGCTGCTTGCCAGGTCTACATAGCTGCCAGTGCAGCTCAACTAGCTCTAATTCAGCTTAAACCCAAAAACGACTAGTCTCTCTAGCAGTATCTAATGATCACTGAACCACAGCACAAGCATGAAGCAGTAGTGCTGCTCTTCTACACAACTATTTGAGTTCTGGATAATACAGTGCACTACAGACCTAAGTTCCTCCTGTGTTTCTGCACTGAAACTGTACAGTGCACCTCTCCCTAGGAACATATACTGTTGCACAGGACCAGAACCATAATAATATGTTCATACAGACTACTGGAACAAATAATATGATTTGAATAAAGCTGTTGCTAAGATGAATGTAAATCTAGGAGCCAAAGGAGCTGAGAGAATAATTACCAAGAAAAAATAGCATTCAGAGATTAAGAATGGAAGTACAAGGTTTATTTTTGCTTTTGTAAGAGTTAACTATTTCAAGAAGGTATGCTAAGAAGCTTTGGGTGATCTCACAATACAGATATGTCAATCAGGTCCTGGCAACAACTAAATGTGAGGTTTTGTATGGAAAATTCCTAAAGGGTCTTCAATTTACTTTAGGAGGCTTCTGTTAAAAAAAAAAAAATAAAATCTATATTATTCAGCAAGAATGGAATACCATAGTTACCAAATATAAGCACTTCTCCTACACTTAAATTGGCTAGCGTTTCAGTAATTTGATGCTCCATAGCAATTACTAAGTCCTGATTTTCCCTTTAGTTAGAGTTTACATAGGTTTGTTTTGCAGTGTCTATTACAACAATAATTAAACTTTAAAAATAAATAATTTTTTTGCATTTGCATAAATAATCTCTAACGAATCCACACAATGATTTTGCCTGAAAAAATGAGTTTTAAATCTACATTCTGACTGCTTTGCTCCTCCACAGGCCTGTGAACTTAAAGAGAAAAAATTATTGCTTTAGGATACTCTGAAAGTTATCAAACTCATTGGGCAAAAGATTGGAATTATTTCCAAGGGAAATATTTCTCTTCAAAAAGAAAACCTAACCTTAAACCTTCTACTTAAGTTAGTACGAGGTTTCGTAACAATGATCACAGCATTACCAAGAGAGGGAAAGAGGAGAGAGAGGAGGTGAAAATCTGTGACTGGACTAATAGCTAATTGTTTAAATCAAAAGTCATACGTTGAACTTCTCAAGAATAAAATGCAGTGGTAAATTCTCTTTACCCAGTGACTATGAAGAAATTTCAGACCATGGATAGATAGCTTAAGACCTTCAAATTATGAGGGAAAAAAAAACAGGTAAATGATACCTAAACTTAACCTCATGACAGAAGAGGCAGGTAACTCCAGCCACATCCATATTTGGAGGCAAAGGTCAGTGTGCTTTACAGATGCAGAAGAAAAAACTTCTACCTATGGCAGCAACTTGACCAACTCTGACTTTATACAGAAAGTGATTTGAAAAACAGAGAAGTCTGTTGAATTAGACCTCTGTCCCACCAGCCTCCTTCTATGTACATCTATGCAAATAACCAGTGTTGCTGGAATTAAATGATATAAATCAGCTATTTGGCTAGACATTTCTTGAACGAACTACAGTCTGTGAAGTATCAACAGACATAAAGTTGGCTTCCCAGGAGAAATATGGAGGGCCAGCATGTCATTGATAACACTTGGCATGTGAAGTGTAAGCTTAATTTTCTGTCATGTCCGGAATGAGATACTTGAAATAATGCCCCAGTTCAACAAACCTCTTGTAAGGAATATTCTTGTCATGCACATCTATGATTGGTTCAGGCTCTTTCCAAAATTCATTAAGGATTCAGGGGTGGCCTGTCATGTCCTATACTGGTTTTGGTTTTACAGTCTTAAACATGAAGAATAACTATTTTAGGCCCATGAGCAAAAAATACATGCATACTGACTAAAGAACAGTATCAACATAGGTACAGAAGAACACACTGCTACTTTAACCTGCACTTTCTCCTCCTCTTTCTGAGTGTACCAACCCTCTTAATTTTCATAAAATGTGTTAGTGCACACTGCATCAATTATCTAAATTATGGAAAATAACATCTATTGTTAGAAACAGATTTGTTTTTAAACTTAGAAAGGAAATAACCACTCTACATCTGACACTCATCAAATCAAGCTATTTTTGTTCAAACAATGAACAGAGAAATGCCACATGTGAATAAATACTGAATGCTTTGAAGAAATATGGCAGCAATAAAAACAAGGAGGTGTACTGCATTGGAGGTCTGGACACTGAAGCACAACACACACTCCCTGGGAATTTTTTACAATACAAAAGCACGTCATATAGTGATTCTTTTTCAAAGTTCACCTGGAAGTTTCTTGACTGTATTCAGAAATGTTCAACATATATTTTTGTGCAAGTAAAGAAATTTTCATTTTATTAAAACATGTACTGCATGAAATCACATCTATTTTTGCACCAAAGGGTATAAATTCAAAAGTCATCACTCACAAATTAAAAAAAATACTCCATTTGTATGCATACACGTGTATATATACTTTCATTTATATACAAATATATACAGATCACTGTTCCTGTAATTTGCATTAGAGAGAAATTACAGCACTAAATTGATAATTTTCCTGATATTTGAAAAAATTGCTTTATAATTTTAAAGGAAATATTTTAAAAATAAAAATTGTTGGAATTATTTCCTTTTTGAGGTCTGAAAATATGTGTTATTTATAGGAACACAACCCTAAATTTTTGTCCAAGTCAATTTTCAACATAATAACTTGTCCCATTCACATTTAAAATTTACATTATAATCAGTGCGTAATACACTGTCTCCTAATTTTTAATATTATAAACAACACAGTTGTATCACATAGACTTTTAGAAATCTTTTTTACATAAATACAGGAAAAAATGCCACCACTAATGAATGAAAAGCATTGTTTCTCCATAAACCTTTCAAAGCATGCTGATAATAAGACAGAGTTTTCAAAAGGAAAAAGGAGTTAACACCTAATGTTTCTGGTGCAGAAATACAGCCTGTCTATTGATTAAGTGCAGAACTTCCAGTGACTTGAGAATGGCATGTTTAGAGTCTGTTTTTATCTTGCATTTCAATTTTTCAATTCTTCCTCATCTGAAAAAAGACCCAAACCATCTGTGGTTGAAAAATAGTGTTCCACATGAAAAGTACTGAATCTGTCCATTTTTAGATTTAGTGGACTATCAGTCCTCACACCACACTTAGGATTTACCAAACTGAAGAAACACAGGGATATGGTTGCTTCTATAAATAAACAAATAGGAGAAGCAAGTGAGGGATAAACACACCTACAACTGCCTTTCAAAGGTGCAAGCATATATAAAGAGGTGATGAATAAACACAGGCTGGACATTAGAAGACCCTCATTTTACACATTGACTAAAAAAGATTTTGGAACTGCCTTCTAACCGAAGCGATAAATGCAAAAGATCTGGCTTTTCATCTGGTGCTTGATAAGTTTATAAATGGTTTGAAGAATATGCCTGCCAGCTATTCCAGAGCACTGCATGTGACCAAGATTTTCCCTCTTGGTTCTATATTCCTATGTTTAAGCCCCAGTATTTCAACAAATCTCTAAATTTCCTTAAAAGAGACAGTACTGCTTAACAGCAAGTCAACTGTTTGTCAGTGGCTTTGATGACCACCAGTTTTCATGTTTTAAAATATCCTGTGCCCAACCTATACATGTATCAAGCCTTGCATACGTTTGTTAGTTAAAAGCAATGGTAAAACTGTTTTAGAAACATGACTCACTCTTTTTACAAAAATGTCTCTCTTCTGATAGTTTAGCTTTGGAAAACACAGTAATATTGCTCCTACTTTAGCAACTCATTTATTAAAAAGCTGACTGGGTATGTTCCATCCATGTTTTCAAACATTATTCCTTCTATCGTGACACTGATTTGTCTTCTACGTATTATGTATCTTCCATAAGGACAGTGCTAAATCTTTATAAACTACAACAAACTTTAAAATATGACCTGACCAATTAAGCCACATGGACAGAACAACTAAAGAGTACAGATGTAAAATCAAGATATTAATATTTCACAGGATAAATAAACAAGACGATAATTTGTGAAGAAGGAAAAAGCTGCCAGCTTTGTTTTGTTTTGATCATTGTACTGCAATTGTGGAAATTCTGCTACTTCTGCCTCACTGAATTGTGAGTTCTGATTAGAGCCACAACGTGAACATCTGAAATCGGGGGCCTTTTCTCCATGCCACTGCCTCAGAGGTGATGGCTTAAGAATCAAAGGTACCACTGACAGCCAAAGTTTAAAAAATTGAAAACTGGACTAAAACTGAATTTATTAATGAAATTAAAGTGTGTAGGACACCTAGGAAGCACAGATGGTAAAGGAGCAAGAAATTCAAAAAATATGTGTAAGGCAGAGTAATGCAGTTTGAAGACATAACAAAGCCTGGAACTCCTTCTCTGAGGGAATGAAAACTAAATGCATTATTTCTAAGTGCAAAAAGAGTTCCCTCCACAAAAAATGGAGAAATAACATCTTGTAGCTCCTACAAGTGAAACGCTAAACAAATGCTAGATTGACCAAGAACCTGCACAGGTGCCTCCCCACTATCACAGCTCCCACAGCTTCCGCCACCATACCCATCTCAGAAGGGCTGGAATAGTATGGATGCCCTCCTCTCCGTACCACCTAAGGGAAGATATTCGTCCTCTGGCCTCACAGCAAGGGCTGTGCTCTTACATGCCACTACCCAGGCTGGCCTCTACAAAACCAGCTAATTTATTGCTTCCTGAGCTGTCTTTTTTTCCTTTTTTTCCCCATCTTCACCTTCCCCAGAAAGAACAAAAAAAAAACCAAACCCCATGGTTATAAAAAGGCATGGCATAAACTTCTAGACAAGGGATAAAAATAGAGTTATAGGAAAAAGCATATGGGTATTTAAAAGGCATAAACAAACATAAGACTCTAACCATATAAACTTTTAACTTTTATTCTCTTTAATTCTCCTTGCTTTCTCCTGTTTGTTTCTTCCTAATTGCATCTGAATTATTTTCCATCACAAGAAGATTTTTAAAAGCATCTGAAATACTGAAGAATAACCTTCATTTGAATTATTTTGGTACTATAGTATTTTGCTCTTTTTTACTTTACCCCTTCATAATCCTTTGAATGCAAATGGAAATACTCGTTGTTCTTTTTTACAATTTTCATATTGGCAATCACTGCACAAGGCAAATGCATTATGGACTTTTCATATGAAAATATTAATCTTGAAATTGTCATGCCACAGGTAACAAAACACACTGCATCTGCCTCATTTTGAAATGCCAAATGACATAGCATAAATACACCTACAAAATGAATAAAAATATAGTGGGACATGGATTTAGCTGTTGGGTTGTAAGACAGTGTCAGGAATGTGTTACGCTTTGGGATATATTGGAAATAGTATTTGGCCCCAAAACCAGTTATCATTCAATTTTCATAATCTGTACAGAAAGCATAAATATTTTTGCATTTGTCATGTACACACTTGATTGCCAGCTGAGCATGTATACAGAGAATATCCAAATGCAAAAAAATCAATAAATGTCTGAAAATAATCCTCCTATTAGTTTATATTTGTTGAAAAACATTCAAAGCATAAAACAGTGACCTTCAGCACTGAAGGAAACAGACTTGGAGACATTCATGTGACTGTGGAGTATTACTGGACAGCCCATAATGCAACATTTGGGATAGTGCCATATTCAGTCCTTATGGGGTCTGATGAAAAAGAAATTGAGTAGAGGCTGCTCAAGAGGAAATTTAACACAGCTATGTAGTCTTCTACTAAAATGATTTTTCGGTGATAGGAAACACATTAACTTTATACCTGACGTTGCACATATATCTTAGGTGAAAAATGTACTTACTATGAAAAGAATGAGGGTCACCAACTATTACTGTGACATGAAATGCTAGCTAGGAGCTAAGCTTGCAGCAGAATACTGTAATCTTTTATTCAATGAAGGCTTTTATAGTAAACTTCATATGCAGAAGACTCAAGCTGCATTAAAATAAATGCTTCTACTTAAAACTCAGTTCCACAGCCGTCCTAAATTTGGCGTACTAGGGATACTTTCTACATCATTCCTTAAATTCCTGTAAAGACCCCTCCCACTTACAGCAGCAGCTTCTGCTTAAAACTCCAACAAGGTCTCTTTCTTTGCATGTTAGATTTATAAATACAGACTCTTTACTTGGCAAAATGAAAACAAATAAAAACCCCAAACAAATAAACAACAGTGAATAGATTAGTTTTCTGAAAACATTGTATATTCCTTTGCTTGTCTCTCTTCTTGACCCCAAGTTCACTACAAAATTAAAGTTCTGGTAGCTGTACTGCTTAAACACACTTATAATGCAAATTTCTTGAACTCCTCAACCACTGAGGTTCAATGATGAGTTTTTGCTGGACTTACAAAACCCAGTAAATAGTTCAGGTTTTTAAATTAGAACACACCTATTAGAAGAATATACTGAAGACTTCCCATGTTGATTGTTCATTTATTTGCAGGGGCACTGTTAAATAAAACAACTTTGCAAAGGTATTTGATTCCAGTGAGTAATAAAAGTATCGCAATTAATCCACTGCCTGAATCTATTTACAGAAGCACACAGGTCATGGACACAAATACTTAAAAGGATAGATTCAAGCAAACCCTTATTATATTCTGGTTTTAGACTAAGCTGTAGAACAAATATAAGGGGAAAAACCCAATGGCATTTTCTCACAAGTCATATGCACAGCGTAATAGGATGTAAACTCCTTTTCCTGATTCTATGTCTTGAAGAGGTACCTCTCAAATATACACAGAGAAGGAAGACTGGAGAATTACCACCAGTTCATTCCTCTTACCTCCCTGCAGAGACCACCTGTTTTGTCACAGTATCACTCTCTCTCTGTCTGCTACAACAATCACATATTTTAATACCCATGAGAGTTTTATGTCTGTCACGCCATAGTACTGTGATTTCTGTTGCTATTTTGAAGCAGAACGCTGTCTGGTGCTATTGTTCAATGTTTTAGTACACATTTCATGGCATAGAGATGATTGTAAACAAAACCACAAATAAAGGCCTGTGCTAATCAAAGTCAGACTGAGAAATATTGGTGTGCGTTGCAAATCTGTTTCATTGTATAACAGGTAACAAATCTAAAAAGAACCTATGAAGACTGACATCGGCTGTATTCTCCTCTTGCCATTAGTATCAGGATGCCCATCAAGTATTGGCCAGTCAGGTCTTCATTATTCACTTTGCTATTTCCCAAAGGTATTTTTGAGTAACCATTCCATGCAGTTTAATCTCAGACTAGCGAGAGCGTATCTTTCCCTTTACAAACAATGAGAACTGTTTGTATAATTTGGAATTTTAAAAATAAAAATATGTGAAAAATAACCACTGGATTGTTACAAATGAAACCAACCTACAAATAAATACAGCTAAGACTTTAGTGCCCATTTTGAAAACTGTTGGTTTTGAATTATGCAAGATTGATAAATCTGCATATGAATATGGTCTAATTTTGTTGAGCTCTGACCAGCCTTTGGTGCATGTCCCAGCAGAATTCCAGTTTATGAATTAATGATTCCTATTAAAAAGCCAAAGTGACAACGTGAGGAGAAGGATCATTTGTCACGTAGTCTGCTAATGCTCTGCTCTGGAGAGTAATATATCAAATTACCCCAACTGAAAACTTGCTGGACCCATGGTCTTCAATAGAAAATATTTCTCCCATTTTTACCTCCTGTAAACACTTCATTTTTTCTAAAATTTCTGAGAAAGCTAAGGCAAACTAAAATAAGAGGGCAGTAACACGATAAGTTCTTAAGATTTTTTTATCTATTTTGGAGTCACGTTTCTCAGTGATGAGAAAGAATAAGTAATTTTCCTTCGAATGCTTTGTTTCAGGCACAGTGCTGAGGATTCGCGATTTTATCCCTCTTATTCTGTTTTTTTTTAAATGCTGACTTTTGAAATTATATGATTATGCATATTTTTCTATTAATTTAAGAGGACATTTCTAGCACTGTAAATGCAAATCGTAAAGGAACAAAGTGACTAGTCAAATATAAAGCATTCAAACTTCTAAAATATAATATTTTTTTAAACTCAGATAGTTTTGTGAAGTGCTGTTCATGAATCTTAACTTTTTGCCTGCCAAAACTATGATCAGCAGCAGCTGCATAACACATGGTAGTTATGGCTGCTGGAAAGTCCCTAGAAAAGTCATGTCCAGTGTTTAGCCACTTGACTTCAATCCCAAACAGCAGTGATCCAAAGGGGTAAAGAGACAGAAGAGATATATGACATCTAACAGCCCCGACTGTGTAAGCATCCAAGGATCTGCCGAGTGTTACAAGGAGACAGTATTGTACTCTTTGGTGGATGTTCTCCTCCAAGACCGATGACAATGATTTATTAACTCATTTGTGGGCTTTGCTAACTGGAATGATGGACACAAGTAGTTTCCCTTTTTTTTTTTAATTTTTAAATGAAATGTCAATAGATGGCATTCGTACAGCTGGTCGCACTTTCAAAACCCAATATTCTGCAATACCTGCTCACTGAGTGTTTGCCATACAGGAAAATGGTGGGACTGGGTGAAAAATTAAGGGGTTTCAACTACGCTGCTTTCTAACAGCAATGTTTTTAGTCATGCCAAAGCAGAGATATTTGGAGTACTAACTGTAAAAATACAATTCCAGCAGAACTCGGTATTATTACACAATGATTTTACATTGCTGTAAATTTTCATGTTCACTGTAACAAAAAAGACCTACTTAATGAAAAAAAGTCTAATACAGAAAGTAGTTAATTTCTTTATTCCATTCTTTTTCCATCTCAAATTGAGGTTTTGGACCTCCACAGAAGAGATAAGGGCACGAGCAGATAAACTGGATAGTAGCAAATTGCCAAATGATATTCAGTCAAGAACTGGATGATATAGTTGAACAAACTATTGATCTGTAAGTCTGATGACTGTAGTAAGCAAATTAGTGGAGACTGTAAAAGCAGAACTAGGGGACACACGGATAAGTATGATAGATGAGGCAAGAGGCGAAGTGGCCCTCACAGAGAAAGAGGAGTGTTGGCTCACAAAGCCATGAAAGTTATTCGAGGGCATCACCAAGACTGCAGATAGGGGAGATCTGGTTTATATAATTATTTGAATTTTGGAAAGTGTTTAAAGGAAACAAACAGCCATAGCATAAGAGGGAATGTCCCTCCAAGAATTAAAACACTGGCTCAGCAATAGAAATAGTAGGTAATTGATTACTTCCCACAGTGACAGGCGGCTACGAGTGCAGATCTGCAGAGATTTTTTCAGGGCGTACGCTGTTCAGCATAATCATAGACAATTGGTAACGGCCATTGGGCAGTAAAGCGACCCATTTTTTTGATGGTATTTTGTTATTAAGAAGAATAGAAGCCTTCTGCCCAGAAAGACTTACAAGGTCCTTACAAAATTCAGTGACCGGTCAATAAAGTAACAAATCATAGAATCATAGAAATATAAAGGACTTTGAGTAAGATTCTGGAATTAAGATAGATACATTATTAGGAAAGGAAGGGAGCACATAATTCTGTACATCATCCACGGTTCTTCATAAATACAAAAATACATGTTTTTCCTGCTTGAATACTTTTTAGTTCTCAGCCCCACCAAAATATAGTAAAATGGGAATGATTCAAAGAGGGCTAAATGTGGAGGCTAGATGCATTTATGGCTTTAAAGGGAAACTGGGTAAGTTCGCAAAAGAGAAGCATTAACATAAATGTGTAAAAGTATTGTCACTCCAATATACTATAAAAGGATCCCAATTGGTCTAGGAAGAATAGAATGGTTTTGACAAAATAACTTTTTAACTAGAAATTCACTGAAGTCAATATTAATAGTAACAGAGTCCCAACGATTCTCTATAATGTTTTGTCCCTTGTACTCTCTTCATTGCCTGTTCTGTGAAAATGTTGCCAGGCAAATACAATGGTGGGGTTTTTTTATATTTCAAATTCGATGAGCCATAGTTGGAGATGTCTTATTACAGGAAAAGCAAGTCTGGTAAATTATATGATTCAGTAAGGAGTACTGGGGAAAATAATACTTCTGGATTTTCTCCCCAGTGATTTCTGTGTCTTAAATCAGATCTTAAATACCTCAGAAAATGTGTTAAATATTAACTTCAATGTTGTAAAAGTGATTACTGGATACATATTTTTCTCTGCAGGAGAGTTGCCAGTGTGTTTTTATTTGAAAATGAACATTTCTTGCTGGCAAATCTAATGTGTGAAATTCTTTCACAGCATTAAAGCATACCTGTTTTCCATATATTTTGTTTTAAAATGCCTTTTTTTTCTTCCTCCCGAAAGAATCCCAGTACTTGTAATCTCAAACCATGACAAGTGATCAGCCCCCATCATCAAGTAAAATCATTTATACAACATTAAAATTCATACCATGAGACCTACCTTTTCTGCTAACAATTCTCTGATCTTGCTTGCCTGGAGACGAAATTTCATTAACTGTGACTCCAGAGTTAAACACCTTTCCTTCCAGTTTACAGTACCTTCTGGCTCTGAAAGTTCAGCCATATTTATGCTGGAAAAAGAAAGGGAAAAAATCCCCATGTCAAATTGAATCTGTATTTAATGTTTGACCTTTTTTTTAGTATACATACTAACGTATTTTCTATAAATCCCAAGAATGCTCCCAAATTTTGTAGAGGTACAGCTTCATAAAACTTAGTAAGTTAGTCTGCAAAGGCCCTTATCATAACCAGGAGATCTCTGAAATCTGTTGATAATATTTAGGTTTATCATAATTTAATTTCTTCACTTATTTTGGGGCTGCAATATGTTTTACTTAATAAGCACAGACAGTTCACACATTTTAATCTTCATTTACGCTATATATCCTTTCTTACATAATAAAGGCTTGTAGAGAGCTGAGCTTTTGCTAAGAAAAAGGCCTTATGTAGGTGTAACTAGCTGTGAGTTAGAGGCATATTTGCTTTTATGCAATTTTAATGTTTGGCAGATGACTCTCTAAAAAGTGTTTTGAAATTCTTATGCTTAATCAAATTGCCTTTAAAATTTAATACTCTTAATGAGATGCACAGGGGAATTTATTGTTCCAAATGTAGAGGCAGGTGAAAGTCCCTAATGGGTCCCCACCCTGAAAAACAATCCCTTTACATTAGCTGTTGCAGATCTCAGGATGTACTGATTCATGCATGTTTCGCATTCAAATCTGTGCTTTTATCTACATTTAACTGCTCATCCCTTCTGGAAATGAAGCTCAGTGCCCTTTTGGACAAGCACTGCTGGAAAATTTATTCAGGATGAGAGCTGGCTCATCATGGTTTGAGTCTGAGAAGCCAAGAAAATCATCTGTGTGTAAGCAGAAGGACTGGGATCTGTTGTATTCCAACTATTTGTAGACAGCTTAATAGAGAGTAAGTGGATGGCTGAATGTAACCATTCAGTCCAAAAGGTTCCCGTGTGAGCGACGGCCCTGGCCTTCACATGGCTCTGAACACATAGGTTTGGCTTTGAAAATAAAGCTTGAATTCCCCCTAAGTATTCAATTTATCTCTGAAATAACAAACAGCCATAAGAACACCGTACAGTGGAAGGCAGCTGAAGATCACAACAAACGAAAAATTACCAGTCATCAGGTTATGTGGTATGCTTGTCAACTTTGTCATGGACAAGACACTAACAGGAAAGGCAAGTAGCAACTTTTTTCAGTGTGATGAAAGAGGCTGGCACAGGAAAATGATGCATAATATAGATCTCTATACTGCAACTTCTGACCCAGTTAGCACAGATTAATAAGCAATGTCTTTGAGAGCCCCACTCCCCGTGACTACTCCAGTCCTTCAGGAGCCTGGGTTCAAGCAGTCCCTCCCATCATTGGAGATGGCAGTCCCAGGTCCCCTCCTTCCCCAAGCTCTCATCAGCCAGAAAGGAAGGACCTATGGATTTACGCTTTCCACTGTTTCTGACACCAGGAAGAAAAAAAGAAAAGGCAAAGCATCGCAAGAGAGATCAAAGTCAAGAGTAGGATTCCAAAAAGTCCTTAACTCTTCTTCAATCCACTAGTGTTTTCTAGTCCTCTTCTAAATTTTCAATGTCTCAAATTACTCTCAAGTTCATCATAGCTAGCATGTGAAAAACTCTCACTGATCAAAACTTTCCTTCCTTTCACACACCCTAATTTTTTGTTCCTTTCATTCCAAATCTTACGTTAGAAGGAAGAAGAGGATCACCACAATCACTTGTCTGAAGGTAACTGCTCCATCCTTGACTCTCTCTTCCTCTTGGTCCTGCAGGCTGTGATTCAAGCTGTTAAACCTGAGGTTACAACCATCCCTATTCAGGAATCCTCCACTCAGGAATCCCCATTGAATCACTGGGATTTAAGCACATCATTAAAATAGTTTCCTGAGCTGATCCTACAACACCCGAATTCTGAACTTTACACACACAGTCATTTCAACTGCAAGCCTTCTGGGTGACCTCTGTCTTTTACCACTTCCCCCCTTCTTCTAAGCTTGGCAGAAAACTCCCTGGACTCTCAGGGAACCAGGTTGCTCACCGTTGTCCTGTCCCTAATCCTCACTCCCCTCTCCTTGTGCAGAGTCCCCATGTTCAAGGGGGGAAGGTGGCACTTCCAAGCAGCAGCTCCTCCTGCTTTACAGAAGAAGCAGAAGTTTCAGCTGCAGATGGATTTCGACAGACAGCCTGGATTCTGCTCTCCTAACGAGGAATGCCAATTTCCTATTAGACTGTCTATTTAGGATTTTTCATAATGTTTTCCTTTTTGACTAATCACAGCTACATAAGATGGAGATGAACTCAGCCAATATCTGGTTAACAGTATTTGCAGTAGTGAAAACACAAATGGATCAAGTTGTGAAAGAATTTTTGCTTTTTTGTAGGGTACGATATTACAGGGTGGAGTTAAAAAATGTTTGTCTTTCAACAAACCATTTAAGTAGATGGATTTCTGGCAGCAAACAATGCATTCAGCCAAGTAGTTTCTCAATGTCCAAGCTAATTAATATTCCACTGTATAAACATTAAAGATAAAAAGTTTGAAAATAACTCTTTTTATTGTGGGATGTTTGTCAGAGATTATAATAATTTACTTCATATTTTCCAACAAGCCAATGGGTTCTGGAAATATTTACAGGCACATAATACACTGTTTACAATTGCAGAGTGAATGATCTTAGTTTGAATCAATGACTTCCTGTTTCTTGTTTGATTCCCCAAGGGAGGAAAAAAATGAGTTCATCTCTCTTGGCTAAATAGAGTACTCTGAATCAGCAGTCGAACCTACACAGAGTCCTCCCCTTCTTCCTGCTCCAGTTCCCACCGCAAAGCCCTCCGTTTTCCCCAAAGCTTTAAAAATAAAGTCTTTTGAAAAGTAAACTAAAAAAGAGCACATTAAAGTGGTAAGCTCTAATTATGCCATCAAAAATTAATTGAGACAAGTTTGACAAGTCTGGAAAGATAAAATTCATCTTTTTCATTTTTTAAGTTTATAAACCTCTTCACAGGCTTCAAGAAGTCAGAATGTCACATTCTCCCCAAAGGGATTGATATAATTTCCTCTTCTTTGCTGTCTGCTTGGAAATTATCAAAATATATTTCGGAGGAAGGAGGGAACAATGTTCTAGCTTTTTGAAGCAAGTTAAAAATTTACATAGCCCTTATCGCACTGTCAGTGTTTTCCTCTGTTTTTAACAAAATGCTGTGTTTAACTAAACGCTTCGTATTCTGTCCGCATGTTCTGCATGTCCTTTCTCTGCTGGAGAAAGCTTGGCAAGTCCTTCTGTTTCAAAAGGAGTGGGTTTGCGCAGTACATGGCGGGTTCCCTACACCATCCTAAAAAGTTCACCAGCCCCAATGCTTTTGGACCGTACCTCTCGAATTTCAGCCCCCTTTCTTCCACCTTTTCACCCAAACTCACCACTTTCAAATATTTTTGGAGCCGTAAAGGTTGGACTGGAGAAAGGAAATGATGAGACACAAAGCGGACCTGTTTGGGAATCAAGGAAGTCATTCTCAGGTTTGTTGCTGGCCAGGGCCCTCACTCATGTCGAAACACTGGTAACTTTATTTTCCATTTGACTCACTTTGCATAATTCCTTGCTCAGGCGAACTAAACTGTAGCCCAAGCTATTTAAAAATTCCTTCAAAATATATTTTATAAACGTTTTTATTCCTGCTTCTGAGATATTGATGAGGTTGTTCCCATGAAGCAACACGTCAGCCAGGGCTCTCCCACTCCAGCACCGGGCACAGACCCCCACTAGGCCTCCTGATTTCAGGGGCCAGGCTGTCCCCTTCCCAGCTCGTTACGGAGCTGCTGGCTCCGCGGCTGCCCAGAGACATGGCACAACCCGTGGCTCACCCGCAGAGCGCCGTCGAATATATGTGGCGAATAGCATTAAAGCACGGCAGATCATTTTACGTCCTTTTCCCGATGACAGCAATTGTAAAGGTCGTAGTGTGACATCACACTAGGTACGAATGCTTAATTTTTAGGTGAAATTCTGCAAGCTGGTGGGGTCGATATTTTTAGAAAGAACTTAATTTTGCATGCTTGTTTGGAAGTTGTGTTCTCGCTTTCCGTTTTGCAGGGATGGCAGGGCAACGGCACTGCCAACCGGGCGACCTTAGGGGACCTAAAGTCACCTCAAGCTCGTCTCTCTCCTGCCCGTGGGGACACCGCCTGACGCACCCCCGGGGTACTGCAGTCGGTGACACTGCGGTGACCTAACGCAACGTCACCCTCCACGGTGACAGCGCCGCGTGACGCCATCACACGCCCGACGGAGCCGCCCGGGGCCACCGCGATCGGCTGTCCCGCCGCGCCCGGCCGCCGGGGAGGGAGAGCCGGGGGAGAACGGGGGGAGAGCCGGGGAAGAGCGGGGGCGGCCGGGCGCTGCCGCCCGCCCGCCGCGGCCCCGCTCGCAAGGGGAGGGAAGGGGGGAGGCAACGAAAGGGGGGTCAAACCTGGCCGGCCGTGGCTCGCCGCGCTGCCGCGCCGGGCGCCGTCCGGGCTGTGGGCGCTGCGGGGCCGCGGCTGCCCGCGCCCCCCGGCGCCCGCCCCACCATCCCGGCGGCGAGCGGCGCGGGCGCCTGAGCGACGGCCGCCGCGGCCACTGAGGAGCGGGGGGCCGCCCCCGGCGGGGCGCCCGGGCGGGGCCTGCGCGGCGCGGCGGCGGCAGGCGGCGGGGGAAGCCGCCCGGCGCCGGGGGGCCCGTCCCGGGACTGCGGCGGGCGCCGCGGGGAGGGCCGCACCGGCCCGCCCTCGTCGTCCCGGCGGCGGGATGCGCTCCCAGCGCTTCTTCCTCAGGCGGCCTTGCCCGGCTGTTGCGGCCCCGACGGGGCGCCCGCGAGGGAGCGCCGGGCCGGGGGCGGGCGGGGCCGGCGGGCCGGGGCCGTGCGGGGCAGGGTGGCGGGAGCCCGGCGGCTCTCCCGCAGCGAGGGGAGCCGGGTGGGACCGGCCGCACGCCACCGCTGCCTCCCGCCGCTCCCCTCCTCGGAAGGGGCGGCCTGCCTTCACCCCTTCCCCATCCCGGGTGTTTCAGTTCCTTTGTGAATGAGGAATCCTCCCCCTGACTTTGTGTCTATTTCTGAAGGGGAGACTGCGCTCGGAAGACGCGCCCACTTGCCCTGAAGTCCGTCACCTGCAACGCTGGAGCGATTTAAAACTCACCTTTAGTGGAAGGTCATTTGTCAACTTGTCAGCCCGAGGGTTGGGACGGTGCAGCCACCGGGCCATGGTGGGGATATCACGGGATGAACGGGCCTTGCAGAGGCGCCGTGTCCAATAGGTAGCGACAACACGCTCTGCGTCTTGGTGCTAGATGGGGTGAAGCAGCAGGTGCATGTGCTGGTGAGTCGCGTTGGCAGCAGGCTCTTCGTCCCCTCCGGTCGAAAAGAGCTGTGAGCACATGTCGGGTAACCAGCCATTTCAGTCCCTTCTAAAAGACTGCCTGAAGTGTTAAAAAGTACTTGGAAAAAGTAATTGGTGTGTTGCTTGGCTGACACGTGCAGGGACCTTCCTTGTATGCTCATTGATTCGGGCCAAGACTTGGGGATTGTATTTTGTTTGGATTGTGATTTAGAGAGGCAAAATGTTTTGCAGGTTCTTCTGGCGCATAAACACACTGCATTTTACCCTAATCACGGGGTTCATTTTTAATGTAGTTGTGCAGAGTCGTCTTTATAAACTACTTCACAATCACCTGTGAGTCAGTGAAAGTGCTTTTTTTTTTTTTTTTGGTCAGAAGAAGTCTTAAAAGCTCAAATGTTCCCCATTTGGTTATATACACAATTTCATTTTTTCCTATTCAGTTCAGTACAGCCTCCAATTTTCCACTCGCAGTGACCTTAACATATCCAAACAATTTCACTGAAACTGCTTCATTTGCTGGTACTTCTTCCTAAGTGCCTTGTGTATTTTTTAAACACACTGAAAAAATGTATTAAAAACAATTGCTGGCCTAACAAGAAGTGAATCGTTTCCTACCTGATACCTCCTGTCCGGAGTATTCAAGCTACATTAAAACCAATATAACTGAAAGAAAAGTTTTTCTAGATTAAAAGATTTAGCCGAAAGAATAAAAATCGTCATTGGGTTCCTAACAGATACTGTACAAAATGATTTAGCATAGGTGTTTAATGAAACTATGGCCATATCGTTTCCTTGAGTAGTAACACATTCTTTCTAGATACACCCAAGACTGGGGAGAGCCCTTGAATTCAGGGTCGGTGCTGAGCTAAGGAAAAGTGAAGGCTACGTGAATGACATCCTTGGACCACAAGAGGGAGAGCAAAGCCTGTTCACTAAATGAGTGTTTCCTTCTGTTTGTTTTGTGGATTGGCATTTTCTTTGGCCTCAGAATAAAAATGCTCTGCAGTCACGCAGCTCTCGATACTGATAGGAAAAGAGCATGAAAAAAATATTCTGGAAGAAAGAATAAGGATATTCAGGATTTCCTCTGCACTGCCCTTACCTGTAAATTATGTAGAGGCAGCTAGAAGCTGTGTTCAGTTACTGAAGGGAATAAAATTACCAGTAGAACAATCGGGATGCATAGAACAATATTACAACTTTGTTTTGTAATTAGAATGCAACAGGGAAAGGCAAAGACATGAGATAAGCGCAGAAAACTGTTATGCATACAAGCTCAGCCTCACGAAGAGAGACGTTTCTTCTTGCTGTTGTCACTGATGGAGGGTACCTACAGCCAATAATAAAGCCGAGGTGGAGTCTTGCAAGTATGTGCAGAAAATGCAAAAAAATCAGTGCTGCAGAGTACGTTGCAGAGGCAAAGTGCAAGATGGGGTATTTGCACCTTGGAACAATCACCTCTAGTAGCTGGCTCACTACTGAAGTAAATCAAAGTCAAACCACTGTGAAGTATTTGTTTTTCCCAAAGAGTTAGGTGTGGACTAAAGATGCGTGCGTTGTATGGTTTTTATTGCCCATAACTGATTTGAATGCAAGAAAGTAAGTTCCAAGTTTCTCGTTGTCTTATTAAACAATAACCTCATTTGTTTTGAAGTATTATGATCACTGTAACATGCAAAACATCTGATCAAGAGCGTGGAAGCCAAAGAATGCCACTAGCTCAATTTCAGAGATGATCAAGTTATTGTCAAACCTGCAACTAGAATGTAAAATCTGGGGTTTTATGAGACTTTCCTGAGTACTTGGAACGTGACTCTGACATGCTGGATCAGAACCGTACCTCTGTCATGACAGATGGAGTTTTTTCTGGTTCTCTCTCACAGAGATAAATATTGCAGCCTTTAAGTTGAGGTATTTTAGGGTGGTATGTATGTCTGCAACTGGAAAATATATTCCAGAAAACATCTTGTGATTCCAAAACCTTAGATTAGACACTATCTTCTGTAAGTTCATTTCTACAGGGATTCTTTGAAAGGATGACGTGTATATTTGAGACATAATAGAAAAAAGTTCCCATAACATTGTTTATACTAGTTGCAATTGCAAAAGAGTATAGAAAAAACCAGGCCATCTTCAGATACTGTTCGAGTTAATTAAAAAGTCTCTTTCTTGGGAAAAAAAAGCTTCAAAGGTTTTGTTTAAGTGGAGGAGGGGAAGGGAGAAAGATCAGTCCTGTTCAATTCACGTTATTACCATGACATGTCTTAGTATGTTGCTCTTTGAAGGCTACAGCTTGTCTCTCAGTGATACAAAAATGGCATCTTATCTAAATAGCCTGTGGTATTTGGGCTTTGGTACTTTTGAACGGAAAAAAAAATCTATGCTTGCTTCAGTTACTAATAAAGGCTTTTTCTAGGGAAGAAACAGATGGCTCATGGGAAGGTCCATGGCTTCCCTTTAAAAGCAAAACCTCTTTTTAATTGTTTGGCGCCACAGAGTGGTAAAATTCTATATTGCTCTAAATAATCAATTTCTGAGAGTTTTCAGATTTTAAGCTCATCATCTCCCTCTGAAATAAACTTAAAATATAAAGTATTTTACTTACTGGATGTAGGCATAGCTCAAGAAGACTGGAATTTACAGCTTCAACATTAAAGTTTCCAACAGTGTGGGTTAGGATGTTTCCTTTGAGAGGGATTTTCACTGGTGGATGTTGATTTGTCAGAACTGTAAAGGCTACGAACATAAATCCAGCACTTCAGGAGAACCTTCTGATGAACTGCAGAAACATGCTCAGACATTACAGTAAAAATGGCTGTACCCGCTCAGGCTGGGGGCCCATCTAGCCTGGTGTCCAGCCGCTTGGCTGTCGTCCTCAGCCACTGCCCAGGGAAGTTAAGTGTTATTTCCCCAGAATAGTGTCCCAGTCCCCAGTTGCTTTGTGGTTCAGGGGCTTTGTGAACCAGAAGTTTTGTGTTTTGAAGCTTTTGCTGGTTTTGTTTTTTTTCCTCCCATGGTTTAGTCCAGCTGCTTTTAAAGAAATGTAATTTTCAAGATCCAAAATGTCCTAGGACGATGAGCAACACGGTTTAAATAATCAATTTTCTTTTGGACGTGCTGTCTCCTTGTTTCATTTGATGCCCTTAGTTTTTGCAGAGAAGTGAAAAATTATTTTAGACATTTCTGTCTTATTCAATTTCAGTAGTTTCTCTTCGAGAGTGAAGATAATGGCTTCCCAGAGAAGCCCCTCTCTACCCTTGGCTGTCCTTCTTACCCTACCTCACCCCCTTGGCAGTCCTACTGTATTCTTTTTGTGCAGGGATGAACACTGTGCATAGAGTTCAAAGTGTATATATATTTATACAGTGTCATAGTGATGTTTTCTAGTTGTTCTTTTATTCTCTCCCTAGCAATTTCAAACACTGCAATTGTTTTTTTGGTGTCTCCAAGGTCTCTGGCACACAGCAGCGCACACAGGAGCCATGACACCAGTGTTTCAAGGGTCTGTTGCTCCTTATCAGCAGAATAGGAATGATGAAGACAGAGTGTCTTGGCTTTTCAAGGTATTTAAGCCTTAATAACCCATGCCCAGCGAGCTGCTCAGAGGTGGTACATGATCTAGTTCTAAACAAGTTATTTTGGATACTGGAAACATGGTGCTCTTGGGGAACAGAGTAAATAAAGTGCGTGGGTCTTGCATGCTATGGTTTAATTTCTTGAGATAACTGCTCTACAACACACTATGAAGCATGGATTCTGCGAGTGTTACCTGACAGCTCCCTGGCATCGATGCTTCCTCTAACTGAAAAAAACTTGGGGAGAGTAAAGCTTTTTTGGAAGGGAGGAAGTTGCTGGACAGTTACCCCTTGCAGGACAGAAAATGAGCTGTATGAGAATACATAAAGCTGCGGCCTGGAAAGGGTTCCCCTGAAATTGGGGGACCTGTAGGAAGAGGATCCTGTTGAATGTGAAATGAGCAGGTGTTGGATTGAGCACAAGGAACTGGGGACTTAACTGAGCTTGTTGGAGGCTTTGCTTACACTCAGTGAGGATGTGTTGTCTGATTTAGCTGGAAGGTTAAATCACATAGGAGCATTCAATCTCTCTCGAGCTGGAGACAGCCCAGCATTTTAAGTAGGTCACTGCAACGCGTAGTGCCAAATAATGGTGTCAGTTTCCCAGAAACGGCTGAACACAAACCAGGGGGAAAATCAACCAACCAACAGAGAAAAAAGTTAAATTATTTTCCATGTGTTTGGATATGGTTAAACCTTTTCTCAGCTCCTTTGGCCATGACTGTGTCTGAAGTCAGAAGGTACTGTGAGACTGAAGTGTTAAAGGGGGATCCAGAAGTTTGTTGAAAGTCCCAAATGGGCGCTCTCATGCACTCTAGCTGTTTTAGATTGCTAAGAAAATCACTGTTGGATGAAAGTAAAGTGGCAAGGAATGCATTTTGTTATATTTTCCCCCTTTTCCTTACCAAAACGTTGTTGTTCTTAAATCTTAATGGAAGCACGACTACTATGTTGAGCTGGCATTTGACAACAACCACTTTTGCAATAACCATTTTGACAATGAGTGCAAGATTTCCCTTTTGCTAGAAACAACCCATGGACTCAGGAAAGACCATCCCCGTTCAGTAGCCTGTTGCTTGCAAATGACGTACTTGTTACTTATGGTATACTCATAGGGGACCTGGAAGGATTGTGAAAGGTACATGACAGATGTTGAAAACTTAAAAGAAAAATCTGCTCTGAAATGCTTATATATATGTAAGCATTTACATCTATAAATGCATTTTTATATATATTATATACTTATATATATATATAAAATAACTGGGCTTTGTTAATTATTTTACAGTTTAAGAAAATGTGGAGGCACTGGCGCATTAGGTATTGCTGTGAAGGATCAAGATACATGGTTAAGAGGAAACAAACAAATGGAAGGTGCTTTTCAAATGAAGTTTATTGGATTTTTGCGAAGCATTTATGCAAACCTCTTTCCACTCCTTGGGAAAAAAAAAAAGGGGAAGAAGGGAAGAATTTGTGACTAGAGCAGCTCGATTCACGTTGGATGCTTTCCTGGGATTTCCTTCCTCTGGCTCCGGAACGTTGCCAGCCCTGGAGGGAGGCCTCCCAGCCACTGGGTACCGCGAGGGCCCATGACAAATCAGGCTCCGAAGGACGCAGCATCTGAAACTGCTGAGGAACCTCAGGGTCTGAGGAGGGAGCGGAATTGTTCAGAGGGAAACACAAGCTATTGCGATCAGGAGATACATCAAAGCCACCACCAGTTTCTCCAAAAGTTGAGAGCATGTTTGAAAACCAAGAAGGCCGACGCGAAGGCCGGCGACCCTCACGTTGGTTCATCTTTTTGCTAAGACAAACGCTTGCCGAAGGAACCGGATGGCGGCCCGGCCTCGGGGCTGGGGCTGGGGCTGGGGCTGGGGCCGGCGCCGGGAGGCACCTGCTCGGGCGCCCCGGCAGCACCGCGGCCGTCGGTCGGCCGGTCTGTCGGTCCGTCGGTGGGTGGCTGCGTGAGGCGGGGCCTGGGCGGGGCGGGGCGCACCCTGGTTCGCGGCACGTGGTGCGGGCGGGGCGGCGGAGACCGGGAAGGGGAGCTGCGGCGGCGGGTGAGTCTCCCCTCGGGTGAGGGGCGGGCAGGCTCCTCCCGCCATTTTCATTCCCTCCGCCGCGGTCTCCGTGGCGGCCCCGCGGCTGGCTGCTTCCCCGGGCCCGCCTTGCTGCCCGCTGCCAGGCGGGGAGGCCCCGGGGGCTGCGCCGGGGCCGGCGGCTGGCGCGGCCCGGCTGGGAGCTGCCGGGGGGGCGCAGGGTTCCTTGGGCCGCCTCGGTGGGCCGGGGAGGGCGGGAAGCGCCGGAGCGACAGCGGGGCCCGGCTGCGCCCTCCCCTGCGGCGCTGCGGGCCCGGCTCCTCCTTCTGCTCCCTGCGGCCGCCGGGGGCTGGCGGGCCCGGCGCGCTGTTACCGTCCTGGGCAGCGGGGCCCAGCCGGGCCCTGGCACGCCGGCGGGCGCTGTGGCGTGGTGCCCGCCGCCCGGGGAGAAAGGCTGAGGCCACCTGTTGTTATAAGAAAATAAAAGGAGTTAAGCTTTCTGATCGCTGTCAGCTGGGGCTAGGTAACAGGCCAGGGGATCTTACCAGTGTATATAGGTATGTGGAGGGAGGGTGCAAGGAAGATGGAGCCAGGCTCTTTTCAGTGGTGCCCAGTGCTAGGACGGGGCCGCGGGCACAGGGTGACACACAGGAGGGTCCCTGCAACCATCTGGGACCACCAGGTGTGATGTGAGGTTGCCCGAGCCCTGGCACAGGGTGTCTGGAGAGGCTGTAGGGTCTCCATCCCTGGAAACTTTCAAAAACCACCTGGTCGTGGTAACTGGCTCCAGGTGTCCTTGCTTGAGCAGGGGCTTGGACCAGACGGCCTCCAGAGGTCCCTTCCAGCCTCCGCTGCTCTCTGATAACGAGCTCATGAGTCAGTGAAACTGTAGTGCACGTTAAATTGCTGTTACCTTAAAGAAGAAAAGTAACTTGCTATTTGTAATATCCATTATAGTGAACACATAACTGGTTGATACATTGTAAAGAAAGAAAACTGCTTTGCTACACAGTTCTAACTTTATATTAATACAAGTTAAATTATTTCGGAACTGTAAAACAGCAACAGAAGTTTTGTGGTGTAATTCCCATGCTTCTGCATGGTATTTTCAAACTGATCTAGGGGTGTGCCACAGACTACATAACAAGTGCACTAGAAACTGCAGTGAGGCAGTCTGTCAGCCAGCAAATCCTGAAATCCCATTTTCAATGTCTTTCATTTTGTGCCATGAAATATGGGTGAATTTTGGAGAGAATGCTTGAAATAGTTGAAGTTGATAGAGGGCTATTATCTTGAAAAAAAAAAATTGCACAGATAATGCAATAAACATTATTTCAGGACAGTGAAAAGATCATTGTCATAGGAAGTGTTTGTAATGCTTTTAAAACAATGTGACCTGGTTTGTTTGTGGTTTTTTTTTTCCCTTTTTGAGCAGGTATCTCTTCATCAGCTAAAATGGTTTTAAAGAAGAAGAAGGAAATTCAGGTAGATGCATTCTTTCTTGACCATCAGCAGCTTGAAAAACTTCAGAGTAAGTATTGGGGTTTTTTCCTGAACTAAGGAGTAATGTCTTTTTCTGTTAGTAGAATGTGTTTGAGTAGCTACTGAAATTGATCTGGTTTGGGTTTTTTTTCTTGTTATGTTCTATTTCTGGTATTTTTCTTGGGTTTAGGTGTGTTTGCTCTTCTGTGGTTTGTTTTTATTTTGTAATGACAATGACTTCTTACCTTGGCAGTGCTAACAGAATCCTTTAGGGCACTGTGTCTTTGGTTTGAAAACTCTTTGTTTTTATCATTGATGTGAAGGTGGTAGAAGGTCCTTCTTGTGATCCCACTTGCAGGCCTGTAATTCAGTGCTACCTGAAGTACTAGCCTTAATATATGGGATAATACTGAATTTCAAAGAATCACAGAATGGTTGATGTTGGAAGGGACCTCTGGAGATCATCTTGAGTGTATTTTCCTCGGCTTTCTATTTTCTGTAGTTCTCTTGATTTAAAGATACTGTTCAAATGCTCTTTTATATTGTGGGAGGGTTTTTTGTTTGATTGATCAGTGATCTTTACTTAAAGAAAACCCCACAGAAACTAAAAATGAGTAACACAAGATTTGTATACTAAACTTACTCTGAGGTGCTCCTTGCCTTTTGGTCAGCACTGGTGAGACCACACCTGGAGTGCTGAATCCAGTTCCGGGCTCCCCAGTACACAAGATGTGGACATACTGGAGAGAGTCCAGTAAGGGGCTACTAAGATGATGCGGGGCCTGGAGCATCCCTGCTATGAGGAAAGGCTGAGAGCGCTGGTGAAGAGAAGGCTCTGGGGGATTTTCTCAATGTGTAAAAAATACTTGAAAGGGCCTGTAAAGAAGACAGAGCCAGGCTTTTTTCTGTGTTGAACAGTGATGGGATGGGAGGCGATAAGCACAAACTGAAACACAAGAGGTTTCCTCAGAACATCAGGAAACATTTTTTTTTAATGTGGGGTGACTGAGCACTGGCACAGGTTTCCCAGGGAAGTTGGGGAGCCTCTGTCCGTGGAGGTGTTAAAAAGCCATCTGGCCACGGTCCTGGGCAGCCTGCTCCAGGTGACCTATCTGAGCAGTGGGGTAGGACCAGATGACCTCTAGAGGTCCCTTCCAACTTCAGCCATGCTGTGATTTTGTGAAACTTGTCTTCATACTGAAGATAAGGCCTACTATACGTTGCAGTGAAACTTGGGTGTTGTTTTTTTTCATTTGTTAGAAAAAAAATTGGTGTTAAGTTGTTGTAAGGGATTGTGGCACCAGTAGGTTTACTGGAACAGGAAAAAAATGAAGAAGTAAGCAGGGATGTTGTCTTATAAATCATGTACTTTTTATACTGCTTATTTTAATTCCTTTCTAAAAGGAGACTCTTCTTTCACATGTAGGGTTTTCAAAGGCTGAAGAGCAAAACCTGGCATCCCTGCTTCTGCACTGCGCACAGCTGAGCAATGGCATCCAGCAGATCCAGTGTATTAAACAAGTAAGGCTTCACTGTTGTTAGTGTGGTTTTTGGTAACTGACAGTGTGTTGTGTTCCCATGTTAATGGGAAATACAGTCCTAAAATAAACTCTATAATGTTTTAAACATCCTTGGAAACAGGTAAAAAGCAGTTGTTACTGCTGCAGGTCTATTAGGTAGAAATGTAGTGCTAGTATTTAACTTAGCAAGGGCTACAGTTACTGAAAATGATGGAAGGCCAGTGATACCAAGTTTCCTATTTTCTATGTAGGTACTTTTCATATGAAAGGTGTTCTTGGAATGTTATTTAACACCTGAAACTCAACAAGTTATGGTAAAGAGAGGACAGTTTTGCACCGTATACTTGGATGAGAGGGAATTCTGCGTCTGTTAGTGATCAGGGTATATCCAGAGTTTTTGTTGACCATGTGTTCTGTTGATTATAGATTATGCCTTTGGTAAAGAAGATGAATCAAATGTCTGCATGTAATCCCATGGCTAAAGCTTGTTTCGATATTTTGGGAGAGGTGTATTTTTCACTGGGTGCGAAGAATCCCTTGAAAAAAGTATTAGCAAGGTAAAAAAATTGAATAGTAAGTGCTTTGTTTTTTTAAAATGTTCTCCTTACCTAGAAGTCAGTAATTTGTTGTGCACTACAAATTTCTGTAGTTTAATAACTGAAAATTTGTGATAGTAATATGTGAATATGTACTGGTTTTCTTGCTTAGTTAAAAATCTTAATTATAAATAATATAGTATATCACTGGATAAATAACTTCAAAGTAAAGTATTACTGTGAGTATTACTGTGAGTATTAGTGTGAGCTGATTGTGCTGTTTCTTACTGTTGCAGTTCACTGAACAGTCTTCCTGAAGAGTTCATGGCGATGGCTTTAAAAAGCTTTGTATGCTGCCTTAGGGAAGAACTGAAAACCACAGACATATATTTGTACAGAAAGGTGCTGGACAACCTTGCTTGCTGTATGGAGGACTTCAGCTTAGGTATGATGACATTGAATATGTTGCGTTCTCGTTTGACTTGCTCAGCATTGGTTTGCATCTTGGTGGGGCACCTAATAGTAATATTTACATCTTTATTTATGTGAAATGGACAGTACTGGCTAGTATTCACTAGTTAAAATGTATTTTCTTTCCTCTAGGTAGAGCAAGTGTTAAGAACCTGTTTGAAGAAGGTAAATTTATATTTATAGTAAAATAAGTTTCACTTATTTTTGTGAGGGGGGGATTTGATTTCGTGGGAGATTACAGCGGGGAGGGTTGTGTGTGAAGAAGTCACATGAGATAGGCATAAAAATCTATCAGGTCTGATTTCCTCCTGGTTAATTTTTAATAACTAATACCCTCACATGGTACTTTCTTGTCAAAGAGTTTCCCTTGATTTGTACATTTAATTTCCAGGGGTCAATCTTGCTTTGTTGAGCAGTCCTAGATATAAATCTGAAAAGGTAGCAGTGAGTGATTCTTAAAGGGCTGGGGGAGTTGATGCTACTTTACATGAAGTATTCTCTGTCCTGTGCCTCCTGATGAAGTTGCCTGTGGGAACATTGAGCTGTTGACGGTCAGTCTTGACTACAGCAAGCCTAGGCCTGCTGTGGCAAGAATTTTGTTCGGCAAAAATTTGGCAGAAGTCTCATCTGCTGGTAATATAGGATAACTTGACGTATTGTGCGCTCAGCTCGCAGATAATGTTCACAGGTTCCTGTGGACACTTTATGGTTTCTCTGTCTTTAGCTCTTGGTAATTTCAGCTTTTCATTGAGGAACCATAAATTCAGTACCTCACAGGATTAGGCCAAGTGGGTTGGAAACTCTTGTTTTGTACCAAGTTGTCACAAACCAGCTTGAGATTTTGCTTTAACATTGCATCTTTGGATCTGCACTGTAATTTCAGTTTAATTTGTTTACAGAGTGGAAGGAACACCACTGTATGGATAACTGTTCATTGTGTTAATGGACACAAGTTGCTCTTGGGGAGATTCGATTGGACATGAGAGGGAAATTTTTCACAGTGAGAACAGTCAACCATTGGAATAATCTCCCCAGGAAAGTGGTTGACTCGGCCACGTTGGACACTTAAGATTTGTCTGGACAGGCTGCTGGGCCATCTTGTCTAGACTGTGCTCTTCCTAGAAAGGTTGGACTAGATGATCCCTGAGGTCCCTTCCAACCTGTGATTCTGTATGATTCTGTGTCTGGGCATGATGTGTGTTTGTGATTACTTTGCTGGAATTTTTCTGTTCTATTTCTGTTTTAAATAAATTAATAACATAACTATTTTCACCAGTTCTTCAGTTTCTGCAGAAGTCGCTACTTGGCATACAGGAAGAAAACAGGCAAGTTAATTCAGTATGAGCTGTATTTTATCTGGTTTTATTTCACTCTTGCAAGATAACCTGGTATGGTTTGGAATATCACTTTGATAGCCATACATTGATGAGAGATGGGGATGTCATTTTACAATGTTACATATTTTAAACGAAAACTGCTGATGAATTTCTTTCCTTTTGTGGCAGTATGATATAAAATAAGAGGGGGAAGGAGGAAAATTAAAGGTAGTAATATTTAAGGCACTGATACTCTTAGAGCTACTACTTTTAAGGGAGGCCTTTGAGTTGTGGTTTCATTACCTGAATTGTGACTGAACACTGTAATTAATAGATACACTTATTAAAATTCAGGTGGAGTAATACTCTTCCACTTTCCATGAGTGTTTAATTCAGTGTTGATACTCTGTTTAGTCTGTCACAGCAGTCATCGTTTAATATCTTGACTTTTCCAACATTGAATAAAGTAAAACCCCTTCACTGTGGTCTCTTGTGTTGCAGCTGGGGGAGAAGGGTGCTTAGTGGAGTGTTTTATACATTAGAAGTTTACGTGTTGTCTGTCTTCATGTTAGGAAAAAATCCAATCACAGAAATGTGGTTTGCGCATGGGGGAACTGCTTGAAACTCTAGAAGGGAGCAGCACTGTGTTCCGCCCGTTTTTTTAGAAAGTTTCTGGAAAAGTTCAGCTCTGCCGAGGCCAAATCAAACGGGTGAAAGTTTGTCACAGGAACCTGCAGAAACTGTAGTAGGATTTGTCATTATGTTTTTTAACTTAATTTTAAAGCGGGGTCCTTGAGTCTGCTTCTTGTTTTCCTATAGTTACGTATGTGATCAACTCAAACAATAAATTAGTTTTTACCATTAATTCTCTCTGAAGTTGGCAGAATGTAGTTTGCTGGGGATGGTGAAGAATGGTTTCAATGTCCTTTTTGTGTGTATGTCTGTCTTTTTTTCCACAGAAAGAATCATGGAAATTGTATTGTTCAGACTCAGTTGATGCACGATTTACTGATAGCCATTAAAGTTTCAATGACGATTGTACAGAAATTACAAGAAAATATCCAGGGAAGTCTTTGGAAACACAATGAGTCTTTCGTTTGGCAAAGTATGTGTAGTTTACTGAGAAGCTCCGCAAACTTCCTAATGGATGGTAAGTTTAATAACATTCAAACCCAAATATTATGATTAAGTCAGTCTTGTTGTCTTTGTGGTAAACACAACCTGTAGGTATAAAAAACTTAGTTTAGCTTGAATGGAAATTGAACTGAGATAAATGGGAGTGGGAGCAGTAGTAGGTCTTTTGGTGAGCTATGATTTGTAGATCGTAATTTTGGAATGTACAGTTTAACTTGTCCTACCACAAAAACCCCATGTAAATGCTATTACTGATAATCTAGAAACTAACAAATACTTTTGAGACTTACCGGATCTCTGTGCTGACCAAAAGTTTATACGTCTGTGTGAATTATGCTGTCAGAACAGAACTATTGGTGTACTATAACTAATTATGTTTACTTCTTATACAGATATTTTTGTACAGTAGAATTTAGTATAAATGCCAATGGGCTCTGCCACAGTCTTCTGTCTTACTGGGTGGCTCTATATTTTTTATCTCTTAAAAGGCATTAATGGTTTCCTATTACACTAGACTATAAATTCGTTGATATTTGCTATCCAGGCAGACACTACAGATTTGTGATTATACAACTACAAGTGGTCTAGGAAAATTAAATACCATCTTTATAATTTTGAGACATAGTTCTAGCACACGATGTTTGCTGAACTCTAATGTATAATATCTTTCTCTGCCATGCAGCAACTCTCCTGCAAACTGTTCAGACTACTTCAGGACTGGCTGTTATTCTGTTTACTAAAGCTATGTATGAGCCAGCTGAAGAATTGCCTTCCTTGGTAAGTGTATTTCTTCACTGAAGGCTCTGAAATGTCATTGTATCGTTAATCAGTGCTACCAGTGCTGATACAGATAGCAGGACACACCAACCTCCGTATCAGTCTTTTGCTGGAGTAGAAATCTTTTATGCTCTCCTAGCCATATGAAATAGTAAGATGAGGGTTCTGAATTCGAGAAAAATGATATAGAAGAAATCTCTTCAGATCTTCTAACATTCTCAGTTATGCACAAAATAGCTTTTCTCCTGTGCTGAGATACTGTAATGGGTGTTATTTTGCTGTTACAGGTTAGTGACTTGCTTCTTGGGTCAATGAAACACGCAGGGGTGCCATCATGGTTTGTGAGTACCTGTGGGTCTCTGTGTACGGAAGAACTCCCTGACTCAGTCCTTCTTTTTCTTTGCCATGGAGCACTGGCTATGCTGGAATGGAAAAATGGCAGCATGTGTGAAAATGGAGAGAAACTATTATTAGATATTGCATCAGTCTTGTTGTCTTTGAGTTCAGAGTAAGTGTGTTTTGAATTTTATTGTTTCATGTTTGGGAGGAGGGGGTAGATCTTTTTACTTGTGTTTTTGCACAGCTTGTATGGTCCTGGTGGAATATCTCTCTGATGTTTTCAGTGTAATCATAGAATCATTTAGGTTGGAAAAGACCCTAGTTTCTGCCACAGATTGTGTCATCTTTTTAATATATTCAGAATAACTCTATAAGCTTGAAAAATATGTCTTCATATTGCATAGTTAGTTCTAAGTTACCATTTTCTCTTGCATGCTAAAATGAAATTCTGTTTTTCTAACATAAGTGGGATTAGTTTATCAACTACCTGATGGTAAGATGTGGCAGAATCAGTTCTTATGTAGACAGATAAATTTTAGTTGCAGGACATCACCTCCTATGCTTTTAAAAGTACAGAAGAAAACAGAGTATGGTAGTGAAGTAAGCTGAGTTTTAATTTTTTTTCTGGTTGCAAGCATTGACTACCAGCACTGTTGGATAGGAGATTAAAACATGTGTTTAGTTCAACCTTTGTTCCTGCCTTGGAGGTCAGTTTTGTGATTTTGTTTTTGCACATGTGGTACTCAGTTTTTATATGGCAATGAAAAAGTTATATTTTCAAGAAGCATGCAATAACATAATGCTGCCCAAATATTAGCATGTGGATAATATTTTTTTGTTTGTTTTTAAAATAGCAAGTGTAGTGGCTTGTCAGGTTTCTTTTCCCATATTTAGGGGTTTTAGCTGTGACCAGTTAATAGCGTAGCAGGTAATTAAGCATGCAACTTGTAACATCCAGTTCATCACCTCCTTTTTGTGCTAGTTCCTTTTCTTCAGTGAATGGTTAGTGTCTCCTTACCTGTTTTAGTGTGAGGTAAACAAATGTGATAAATAATTATTTTGAAATTTAAAATTTATTTTTTTAAATAATTGACAAATGCAAACAATGAACTTCTTGTTTGTTCTTTTTAAAAGGTTAAAAGATTCCAGTATGGCAACGTCTTTGGCTAGAGTCCTTGCTATTTGGACTAATTCAGCGCTGGCTGCCCTCGTTTCAGGCTCTCCAAATCTAAAAATCAAACTTAATGGGAACTCGGACATAGTTGGGAAGCTGCTGGAATACATTTATACACACTGGGAACACCCTCTGGATGCTGTTAGACACCAAACCAAATTGATATTCAAGAATCTTCTTCAGATACACCGAAACACCATTACTGGCTGCAATGAAAGATCAGACCCATTCTTTGCAAGGCTGATGAAGCATTTACTAAGCTTGGAATGGCATGTAAAAGGGAAATACGCTTCTCTTGGCTGTCTTGTGGAGTGTGTGGGCACTGAAAATATACTACAGTTGGACAGAACAATTCCAGTACAAATCTTGGACGTGATGAATGATCAGTCTCTTGCTCCCTATGCTAGTGACCTTTTGGAAACCATGTTTACAAATCACAAAGCCCATTTTACTTTGAGTGTTCAAGAAAGCACCTGGATTGACCAGTGGCATGACATCTGGGTTTCTCCCCTTCTAGTAATACTGTGTGAAGGGAACCATGACCAAACTACTTACATAATAGATTACTATTTACCAAAATTGCTCAAATGCAGCCCTGATAGTCTGAGCTACATGATTAGAATTCTTCAGGCTTCTGCAGATGCTAATTTAGGTAAGAAAATAAGTATCATATTTGTAATTATGATTTTTAAAAAAAATCTCAGAAATGTGATTCCTGATCTGTTGTTTTTAGAACTACTCTGGGAGAAAAACTCAAGATGGTTATTATTGCTGTTAGTATTTCAAGGTAGAATTCATAATAATCGTAAGTGTGTCTTTATGCCGTGAGCAAAATAATTAGTATTCTAACTGTGGGTGCTTTACTGTTCTCTTTACATACCAAACTTTGCTACATATTAGTATTTTTCTCTACTATTTTTCTGTTCTGCTGTTATTTCTTACACAGCTGTGTCCAGTAACAGGGTTTTGCAAATTCTACTTTGCTGCAAATACATGGAGATGAGATTAATGATTCTCTTGCAGTTTTTGACATAATTTAGTGTAATTCTAAAATAAGGGCCTGTGGGACTTCACAAGGTCCTTTTTTCATATGACATGTTGAAGATGAAGCTTTTTGGGAACCAGGCGATTTAGAACTAGTCTAATCTATGACAGACACAGTCTTTTGGAGTTTATGGGGTAAAAAATAGATGGTGGGTAGGGGTCATGTGCTGGAAGTATTGGAAGCTTCTGACAAGCATCGCAATCAGTACATTGTTTGTGTTAATCAAACTATAATTATTACTGTTTTTTTCTTAGGCTCTCGCAATACTAGAGGAGCTCTTGGAGCATTAATGGCATGCCTAAGAACAGCCAGAGCTCACGGACACCTGGAACTTTCAAACATCATGAGCAATGGTCTAATATCCACTGAATGTATAAAACAGGGTCTAGTTCATCAGCACAATCAGGTAGAGGGACAACAGGGTTTTTGTGTCTTTAAATCAGAAGAATTGCTCTGATGCCAAACACTGTGTCAGCATTGTTTTAAAAGAAAGGCATCGTAACAACTGCCTGTAACTCTTTCGTGATCAACATCTAAATATCTTTCAGGTTTGCATTGACGCTTTAGGTTTACTTTGTGAAACCCATCGTAGCACAGAAATTGTGTCTATGGAAGAAATGCAACTCATTCAATTTTTTATGATGTACAACTTGAACAACCAGTCTCCTTCAGTAAGGCAACAGATATGTTCTTTACTGAGAAAGGTAATTTCAAACTATAAACAATGTCTAATGTACCTATTATGTTAGTTATATGCCACTTTAAAAAAAAAATTCTACTGAGTATGTTATGGAGTTGGCCATCTGAAAGATTAGAAGCTCTAAGGCCAGGACTGTGTTCTATGTATCACCCAGCTGAATGGTGATAAGTCCTTGCAGGCAAGGATGGCTTGAACAACAACAACAAAAAAGTGATAGGCACAGTAACTTGATCACGAATGGTAGCAAGTGTTGCTTAACCTGTCAGTGTATTCGTACTTTACCATAGCAAAGCAATGTGCCATAGAGTAAGTAATGAACCTTGTGTTACCTTTGTTGTGGACTAAAAGTGTGTTTACATAGACTTATCAGACCTCAGGCAAAATCATGTTCACTTGGTCAGCCTCAGCAACCTGACTTGGAAGACAAGGTAGATGAATATATTGAGGGAACAGCACGACATGTGGCTGTGCTGTTATAGTCTGCAGGGCCTCAGTGTGTCAATTTTGTGGAAGTTGCCAAGGTCACATGTAGATCATGGTGGAAGGATACGGATAAAATGAGGAAACCATGTATGTATAAAGACTGTTTTGGAAGATGTTAATGGCAAAAGAAAGCAGTGTGGAAGGAGAAAATAATTAATTTGAGAGGGGGAAAAAATGAGGGAATAGGTTTGGAAACAAAAGAGAAGTCCATCTCTTTCCATTCTCCCTAGTACAGACTGGGGAATATGAGGTGGAAAAAATTGTGGCAGAGGGAGTGTAATAAGAAAGGAAATAATACTAGTGGGTGATAAAAGAGATGGGGGAAGCACTGCTGAGGTGAGTCAGACTCTGTAAGAGACACTGAAGCTATAAAAATTATATGCATTAATTAAGGTGTTTTTTTAATAGAGGAGCATATGTTCTGCAGAAAATGGGGAGGTGGGAGGAGACGACCATGAATTTAAGGAGAAGATGAAAGTTGAAAGATGAAAGAAGGTGTTGGAGGTGCAGGGGGAGAGAAAAGTTTGGTCACAAGAGAAATGGGGACCAAAAAACTTGGTTTGGGACTGGAGAGAGAAGGATCTGTTCTGTGTTATACTGTGTGCAAACTTTTAAAAATTGCAAGCAGTATGTTCTGGAAAATAAGCTGACCCCTTTTGCCATTTTAACTGTCAATGATTCTTGCCTTACCTATGTTTTGCTATTGTTTTAAAAGTTATTTTGTAGGATACAAGAAAGTTCCCAGGTACTTTATAAATTGGAGCAAAATAAAACCAAGCAAGAGTTACTTGAAGACTCAACTAAAAGGCATCCTTTGGGAATTTTGCAGCAATATAAAGTAAGTTAGACTGCTAGAGATAGAGATATAAGAGGTGGGATAGCATTTCTGAAAGATGGTTCGTTGTTCTTGAGAAGTAGTTAGGAAATAGCGCCGCACAGAAGGAAGATGCCTGTAAAGCAAAACAGTGCTGAGGACCCTGTCCAGTCTGTATGCACTCACACAAGTTAATTTTTGCTAAATGTACAGTTGTCTCATGAACTGAGTGCCTATTAGCATTTGGAGGGTATCTTTAAGGTTAATTTTGTCCAAAATCAATAAAGGTTATTTTCTGGGGGATTGTTCCATGATGTGAACTGAAACAGCAGTAAATGGGGAATGGGGAATGACTGGAGATGTCCAAAGTAAAATTTTCAGGTAAATGTCTTGTCAGCTGCTGGCAGTTTAGTAGCAAGTTTTAAGTGCTGTGTGTTACTTGGGCTTGAAAGAGTTCCGTTGAGCCTTTTTCTAGCCCTCCAGAATGATCAGTGAGAGAATGAATGACAGAACTTCAGCACGAAGAGGTCGTATGAAGGCTTCTTCTGTATTTGTCCTTTTTTACTATTTGAAGGCTCACGTATTCAGTTTCTCTGTGTTAAATTGTTTCTTGTCTTGAGTTCTGCTATTCTTGTTCAACTAATTTTCAAAAGTCTGACACAGTGGCCATGTTCTTGTGGGCATGGGGAAGGGAAACTTTTTAAAAAAAAAACCAAACAATTGTCTAGCCTTCACTGTACTCTAGGAAACAAGAAATTTGTCAGTACTATGAAGGTAGACCTTCCATTCTTTCAAAATTAACTGTAATGTCATAAATTTTTTGGGTAACCTGTGAATCAGAATGTCCTGAATTCAGTTACTTAGACTTCTGTTTGTAGAGCAACAAGTAAACCGTCTTAAAATTTTTCTTGTGATTTTCAGGTTTTCATGTCATCT
This sequence comes from Phalacrocorax carbo, assembly GCF_963921805.1. Classification (NCBI taxonomy): domain Eukaryota; kingdom Metazoa; phylum Chordata; class Aves; order Suliformes; family Phalacrocoracidae; genus Phalacrocorax; species Phalacrocorax carbo. The sequence goes on from NC_087515.1 coordinate 21,513,675, forward strand.
GTATGTGACAGACTTTTTGAGGTACTGTTCCCTGGCTCATCACACTCAACCAGATTTTCTGTGCTAACTATTTTAGGATCAATAGCAGAAATATTTTCTGTTCCAAAAGGTGAGAAGCCTGATTTTATAGGCTGTAGGAATGGGAGTTTATTGAAGAAGATTCTTTTATGCCAGCTAGTCAGTTTCAGTCAAAGTAAAATAATATTTTTAGTCCTTAATTTCTATGGCATTTCTTTTCTGGCTTTCATTTTACCTGAAGGAAGGATAGTAAGTTTTTTTGGAAAATAGAATATTGAAGTAAATGCAGATATTCATATCCAGTTGATTATCTTCCATAAATTGGGATTTTCTTGCATAGCCTGTTTTTAGCAAGGTTTTTCAATTATTTTTGTTGTTATGAAGAAAACTTTTTGTACAAGATTCAATATATTTGATAACTTTATCCCCTTTTGCTGATCTAACATTTTGATAATATGTAATTTAAAACATAGAGACCATGAAAACTCTTGATTGAAAAGGCTTGCATATCCTCATGATACTGTTATACTAAATAAGGAACAGTTTAATTGGATGGTTTATGATGTGTGCTGCTGTTATTTTAAATTTTCTTCACAATGTTATGACAACCCCAATTCAAGAAGTATTAGTTAGAGCCTTGGAGTATTGGTGGTATTGCTAAATCTTGTCTCTGGATCATAAGGCCAACATAAAAGTATGTTTTCAGTCTTAAATTGTAACTATTTTTTTTAAATAAATGAGACGTAAGATAAAAGTTCATTTTGAGAGGGAAGTAGAAATACCTTCTTGATAGGTTTTTTTCTCAAAACTCCTGATAAATCAAGAACACATTAATTTTATTATTATGAGTTGCTCTTGGTTTTGTTTTTTTTAATACTTGTATTTAGGGTTGTTTATAACATCAGCTTGAGGATTTCAGAAGCCTAACATTACTTCTGTAAAGCAGATTTAGCTGCTGTTGTGTTCTGTGCTTCAACGTGGTGCATTTGTTTACATCTTAAAATTTCTGGCTTCTTTACAGAATTAGGTCAGTCGCCAGAAGTCATGACTCCTTTAAATCTAAGTTAAAAGCAAAAATTTGTAATGGCTTCCATTTTAGGGGATTATTCCTATGACAAAAAGAACCCTGAAAACCAAGCCTCAAAATACATTGAAGTTTTAAACCTCTTTTGAGAGGAATTATTTTCTAATAGTACATACTTCCAGAAAAATAATTTTTAAGCAAAGGTAAAATAAAGGTTCTTTTCAATGCTGAATTTAATGTGAATAAATGGGATTCTGTTTTTGGCAGTAAGTTATTTTCTGTATTACTGAGGCTATTTTTTTTTGATATGGTAACCTTTTATTTTTCCCCCAACAATAAACATGGCATTTTAAGACCTATTAAGAGAAGTAGTATTAAAATAATGCTTTAGCTGAAATTTTATATTAAAGCTTCTTTTAGTATAGCTAAGCAAAATGTGAATACAATGCTTGTTCTGGAAAAAATTACAGCAAAACTATGTAAGGCATTGATTTCTTTGAACAGGCCAGGCACAAGTTTTTCAGTTGGATCAGGAGATTGATTCTACTCGTGTCCAAACTTTGATCCAGTGTTTTGCCAGTACTTTTGAGGAAGTGAAAGCTCTGGCATTTGGGCTTTTGATGAAACTGCGTGATGTTGCATTTAATTTACAGGTATGTAATTAAAAATAGTTTAATCTTTCACGAAATAACTCTGTTTAACGTTCTATATTTTTCCAGGTACTTGGGTTAGGTACAAAGCATAATTTCTGAAAATAAGTCGGTCCAAGTTGCCTGCAGTAGTGTTCATCGCTAGCATCTTCTATGTATTTTCACATTGCTTCTGCGCTTACCTAAGGAGGCTTGTTTCACTAATGGATGAAGGAGTTTGGGAAGTTCATTGGGTATGACTGTGAACTGTCAAAGCAGTTTTAATGCAAGCTCCTTCCTTAGCTGTGACTTCACTTTGTAAAGGATTGAGGCATTTTGACTTGGTTACTCTTGTATGTTAAGAAATTCAGCTCTGTGTTTCTTTTCCTTTCTGATCAGTCTCAGATTTCATTATCTGATTGTGTTTTTTGATTTCTCCCAAAGTTTGCCCTTTGACTTGATAACGGATTTTTCTGCTTATTAATTCATTAAAAGTTACTTTTGAATTCATAAGTACTGGAGAACAAATACTGTTTCCTGATAAACTGTGTTTCTCTGTGATGGCTGTTAGCAGATAAAACAGTATTTTGGAAAAAAAAAAAAAGCCAAACAAAAAACCCCCAACAAACCCAAACCCATTATCCTGTGAAGTGCAGTGTATTTGAATACTGCTTTGTAAATGACTGTCCCCATCCTCAAGTATGTATGTAATAATATCTTTGCTAAATACATACACATGCATGTTTTGAGTGTAAGGTGATCAGTTCACAATATAGACTACTCTTACGAAATATGTACCAGCAAACTTACTGAAAAGCATGTCCTTAGGTTCCAGGGTGGTAGGTAGCTTAATTAAATCAATATGGAAGACTAATAAAATGAGCAATATTGGTTTTTTTCCAGGATTCTGAAAGCGTAGATCTCCTATTCCAAGCAGCAGTGGATCTTAGCACAAGTACCAAGCCATACGATTGTGTCACTGCTTCATATTTGTTGAACTTTTTAGTATATCATAAAGGGCTACAGCATATTTGTTTACGAAAATGGGTTAAGCATAACCCTCAGACTGATGAAAACACATCAGTAAGTACAGTGGAGAAGAACACTTTAGCAGGTAAGTTTTGGGGAAATGAATCCCCATGTTTTTTAGACTTATTTGAAACCTTACTGCTTTTCCTTAATGCTTTTGGTAGGAGGCACAGTGAGTAAGAGATGCTTCTTTCTAGTAGGATTTTAAGTGTATTTTGTTTTGCTGTTAAGTAGTCAGGTGCCTCAGTAAGATCTTACTCCAGTCCTGTTTGTGTTGAGGCTAAGGAACGTTCTTAGATGATGACTTTTATTATTTGGATCAGAGGGAAAGTGACATCGAGGGCTGGGTAGCTAGCCTGATGAAGCTGTGCACATAAAGTGCAGGAAAGGTACCCGTGCTTTCTCTGAGAGCTCGCTCACCCTGAGCAAAGGCAGCTGTAGCTGGTCTGTGTCATGTTCCAGTACCTGATGTTTGCAGTGCTGCCCCTTGGAACCATTTTTCTGAGTGGTTTGCAGTCCTGCACATACATTTCTGCAGTAATTAGGCTTTGTTCACATGTGGAATATTTCTTTGGTTTAGTGCCTCTGGATGAAAGCTGAGAGGCTTTAGATCTGGCAGACCTGGCAAATTCATTAAACAGAGTTGCCCCACATTTTGTAATTTGCAATAAGAATAAAATCTTCAAATTCATTATTTGTAATAAAGCAATGGATGTAATTTGTAGTAAACTCACTATTGGACACATTTTGTGCCATTATTGACTTTTCTACAGATGCCTATTAATTTCTTCATATGCAGGGAAATCCTGATTTTGAGACATGGTTGTGGTTGACATAAATGAAGCAAATGCATGGATAACCTCATGTTTTATTGTTATAGAAATCTCCTGTTGTTAGTTATCCATAGTTCATTATTTGGGTCTGTAATTCATTTCGATTCTGACATTGATATGCCACATGGTACAAATAAAACAGGTGCATGCATCCTTGAAAATTGGGCAGGTTCTTTAGTGGCTAACTTAAGATTCAAATATTTGACTGTAAACTTCCGATCTTTAATATTCTGCTGAACTGTTTGTTGTATAAACGTAGCTCTAAGGGTGAAGTCTGACTTCAGTATGTGGTAGGTAACCTCTTTTGACTTCATGAGCTGTGGGATTGTCCCTGGGTATAGGATCTGGGCTGTGCTGTTTGATTCGGATAGACAGACTAAATGATTATAACAAATATTGCTTCAGTCCAGGTAACTGAAAATCAACATTTACCATTTTATTTGAATGTCAGAAGAGTGAAAAGTGTAAACAGTGAAATTGCTGTGGATTTTCCATTCAATTTTTGTGTGAACAGGCTTAATTCCTGTTTCTTTAAAGCAGATTTGTTTCTTGGAAAAAACAATGTATGTATGTATAACGCAAATCTATACTTTTTAAAATTTTAGTTATCAAGCTTTTGTTGGTGAATGTTGAAGAAGAAATATTTCAAGCTAAGAAGTCTTTGCTTCAAGCAGCAGCATCATTCCCAATGTACGGGAGAGTGCATTGTATAACTGGGGCTTTGCAGCAATTGCCTTTTAAGTAAGTAAAGCGTACTGCTCAATAGTAAGTCGTAACTCCATACTTCAGCACAGTGGAGGAGCTGCTCAGAAAAACATAAAAGCAAACAGTGTTATGAAATCCAGTACCTGTGGCTTTTAGAACTCTTACTGGCTGCTGCACTGTTTAGCTCGCTGTTGGATACTTCCTTTGTATGCGTTAAACTTAGTCTTAGGACTTCTCAAACTGTATCCTATTTAGAGTTTTCATAAATACTGTTGAGGAAGTGTTTGTAATTTTTGTTCTTTGTTTTGAATATAAAATTATTTTTAATCCATGTTGTGTTGTTTTTTTGTTTGTGGTTTCTTTTTGGTTTTGTTTTTTAAGTAACTTGACATTGGTACCTGAATGGAAGGAAATGGTGGCCAGGCTCATTCTGATGTCATACAAACTTTCTGCTGTAGTATCACCAGTAGTGCAGAGCTCATCACCAGAGGGTCTTATTCCAATGGATAGTGATTCAGGTAAACAAACAAATAAACAAAACCCCAAAAGAATTCTGTTAAAATCTGGAGCTCCTGAAATTCTGTTCGTCCTATAGCAAGTCAGAACTAGAGCTATCATCCTTCCCTTTCAATTTCTCATTTGATGTCATAATCTTAAGCCACTCTTTCAACTTCTGATAGAGGTTGTCTTGACTTCTGCACTAAATAATAAAATAAATTTGCAGACTGTTGCATCTGTTTCAAAACTGATGACTGTAAAGTCCAGTTTTCTTTCTTCCTTAATCCTCATGATCACCATAGTTTTGTACTTTGTTTTTTTTTAGTTCTAATAGCTTTCTTCTGTACCCACATATCCAAAATAAATTACATTTTTATAAAGAACTGGAAGTAAAAACCAAAACTATCTTAAATATTCCTTTTGTTTAATGTGTAGAAAGTGCAGGTCGTCTGCAGATGATTCTGCATGAGATACAACCACAGGACACGAATGATTATTTCCTGCAAGCAAAAATTTTGCAGGAACACTGCAAAGTAGAGTCTGAAAAGCTGGCTGACCACAGGCCAATGGAAAATATTTGCACAGAAATGAGAGGTAAATCCAATACTGTATTAGTAATTAAATCAAGATATTCTTTATAGAGTAGGCATTTTACATGGGTGATCAAAATTGGAAGTTACTTGCTCTGTATAATGTTTCACTTCTTCAATAAATCTGTCAGAAGCTAGTTATTCACGGGCATGGTTTTAAAGACTAATTCACTGTGTTTCTGGAAGATTGTGATTAATCTCTCTTAGAGCACAAGTGAAAATGAGTTGTTTTGATATTGGCCTAGACTATTGCCTTAACTGCACAGGCCAGGGAATCTTTAACACCACCTCTATGAAGCAACGCTTTTAATGCATTTCTTGTTGAAAGGTGTGATTCCCCTCTCCAGTGTACACAAGACTAGCGGGAAATATGTTCATGCAGTAAAACTTGTTGTATGAAGTTCCATAAGCAGAAGCTTCTGTATGGAAAGATACCTGTGGTAAAATGTTACATAGTATTTGTCTACTTTAATGAATGGCAGCTCGGAAATCAAGCCTTACAGTGATAAAGAAATTGTAAACTTTGGCCTATTTAATGTATGCCAGCATAAATTTATATCTGTACATTTTTAATAGTTTATGCAATCATTTAAAATCTTAAATATTTAAGATTTTTCCTCATGTGTTCCCCCCCATGTTTAAAGTAGTTTTAGTCAGGCCGTGTGTTTTATTTCATGAAAAGAAGCCTGTAAATAACTTGAAGTGGCGCAGTTGGCCACCAGATGGGGCTGTTGCATTAAAAACTTCATGCCGTTGCCTGGTCTCTTCCCATGGAGGCACCTGGGTTAAAAACCAAGTCACATATAGTGAGTGATGGATTGATGATTGACGTGGAGTTTGTTGCAGCCTGGCTCCAAAGACGTAGGTGTTTGTATAGTTCAGTGTGCAGGTGAATATGAATTGTGACCAAAAGACCTTAACTCTTCAAAATAGCAGCTTCCTGGTTAAATGGTATACTGCTGCCTTTTCCAGGCAGAATGAAGTACAGTGAGTGTTCAGGAGTGGAAGCAGTTAGGGTCAGCAGAACTGAATTATCTTCTGGGTTAACAAGATTAGATTTTTTTCATGTTTAATTGCATTTTGTAAGATGATCAGGCTGAATGAAACTTAAATTACAAGTCTGTGTCTGAGAACCTTGAGTTACACTATTACATTTGTTGATTTTTATTTTTAAGGTAAAGACAGACAAACATGTGATGTCACAGCCCAAATGGTTCTTGTATGTTGCTGGAGAAGCATGAAGGAAGTATCTCTGCTTTTAGGGACACTGTGTAAACTTTTGCCGTCGCAGGCTGCACCTGAACCTTCAGATGGGCTGATTACTGTAGAACAGGTAGGAAAGTAATTATTGTTATAAAACCTTCACTTTCTGGCAGGGAGGGAAGGCAATTTCCAGAAAACTTTTTTCTTAAATCTATGTTCTGTAGGGAATAAGTATTTTTTTTAATTGCCATGTTCTTGTGGCTTTCTTGTTTTATTATGCTTTATTAACAGCCTATTTTTGATAAAGTGATATGTAGAAAGCATAACTATAGTAGTAATAGATAAGTGGAAGAATTATACATGGCTGACAAATTCAAGGAATATTGATTGTAATTGTATTGGGTTATTTATAAGATGTACACTGCATTCAGGGATACCAATGTGTCCCTCCCTATGCATATATGTATTGGTATGTATTAGACATTAATAGAGTTGCTAAAAATCTTCTAAACTGACTTATATTCAAAATGTCTTCTGTTTCATTTTGAACCCTGCATGTTGGGATTTTGGTTAAAACTCTTCATTAATTGAACTTCATTATAAATAATTCTGAAAGTCAAACATGCTGACTAGTCATAGTCTTGTACTGTGTAGGAGAATGAATTACGAATAATTTGTATGTAATGTGACTCTCTTTTCCTCCAATTTTTTTTATTTACGAGATCAGAAATGTTAATATGCCATCTGGGTCTCTTGTAGAATGTTGAGTGCAGTGTTTACAAGAAATTAGATTACCACAGGCATTTATTTGGGAAATATTTTGTGTTTATTAAATTTCTGTTTTTAATTGATGACCTTTTCATTTCCATATGGTTTCAACAAAACCAGTCTCTACATGGAAGATTGAAATATGCAAGGCATACTACTTTTAAACCTCTTTTTCTTTCCAACAGAAAACATTTATTTAGTTTTGCCTTAGGTGTTAGAACTTTCTGTCATAAAATAAATAATTGTATAATGTACTGCAGATTTTATTTCTTATGTTATCTAATGTTATGATGCCATGGAAATAGTGTTAGTGTCTTTATTCTTGCATTGTCTCTAGCCTTCACGTTTTCATCTGGTTAACAGCTGTGCTTGTATTGTTGCAGAAGTCTGGAGGGTAGATGAGAGAGAGAACAGATACTTGTTTCCACCATTATGTTCCTTAATCTGCTCCAAGTCAGAAAGGAATTGGTATCTTAGAATGAGTCAGCTCTAGCTGTAGCATCCCTGTCTTTATTTAGAAAGCAGGCATTACTAGTTGCCCTTTCAGAAATGATACATTATCAAGCAATGTACCTTGTTTTCCTATAGATGCCCATTACAGTCTGTGCTCCTGATGTCATCCTGTAAAACAGAATGGCTGTGTTCTAATTTGAAGAATGCTAATTGATGAGAAGTCAGTTTGAAATCCTGATTTTCCTCAGGCTTGTAAGGAAATACACAAGAAAATACAATTTGGCTGAATGTATAATAAATATGTTAGGAAAAAAACATGGGCATTTCCTCTGCACTTTTTGTAGCTGCCATTATCCTATTGTGCACACAAAAAAAAAGAAAAAAGAAAAAAAAAGGAAAAGGAAAAGGAGGGGACTTCTATATAAATGACTAGAAATGTCAGTACCAGAACTGCTGTGGCTTCAGACTTTTCTTGAACACTTTTCAGTGTTGAGAAGTAAGAGAATTGGATTTTGGTATCCTGTGCATGTAGAACTTTCCCTTAAAACTGCACACACTCTTTCTTTCTTCTGAAAGTGTTAGAAGAGGTTTAGGAATACAGTGGGGAAAAACTCAAGGGAAACCTTGATCTTATTTCCTTGAGTCAGGGTTAAGTAATTGTTGAAAAAAATCTGGTGGCACCACTTGGCCATTCTGTGTCATCCTGTTGCAAAGCCTTCCTCATCTTGTACTTTGCTTCATGTCTAGGTCAGTAACTGTTAAATTGTATGTAATGGGATCAGTGTTACTGTCACTGTTTATTCACACAAAATACATAGTGTTGAATTTGCATGTAGTCATTTGATTATTTTTGCCCTCTTTTTTAATTGAGTATGCAAATTAAAAGACGATGTCTTTTGGTGCTGGTCCACATTAAGAAATGGCACAACAGAACTGTGCTCAGTAGGCATTGGTGTTAGCCAGCTCCTTGTGGCGCTAATTCTTGATTCCTCTTTGTAGCTGTTAACACTGTCAGTTTTGGTGTGTACGTGTGTAGACGAACTTGGCAGAAAGGGCAGCTCTTGTTTGATACTGGTGTTTTGTCTTTTTTTGTTATTACAAGTTGGAGCATATCAAATTTGCACTTTTCATGTCTTTTGAGTAAGAGATTGGGTTTGCATGGCATTTGAGTGCCGCTGTGTGCACTGACTGTAACATCTTCAGCCCCTTGGTGTGGAAATGTGTCTATAGAGGGGTCTCAAAATACTGTGTTTGAATTCACAGTTTGCAAAGCCGAAGTCATTTTGTGATGGCTCCTTTGCCTTTAAAAATAGACATAGGAAGTGCCTAGTATACCTGGAGAAACCTCTCTGTTCAAATATATGTTCTACCTTTCGTTCTCCATCTGACCCTTAAAATCCAGAGACGGCAGGCTCAAAGCTTTGCCTGTTAAGACAATACAAACAGTATCATAGCCTAGTAACCACCATGTAATCAACAAAATGATACCTAATGAAGGCTATGTGTTGATTTTGACATATGATCTGCAAACCATGAGACGATGTTCCAAGCCTGGAAGAACTCTGAGCTCTTCCTCAAACTCCTGTTTATCTCTCCTGTGAAGTTTCAGGATGATTTTGGGAGATCTGCTTGCCAGAAATGTGTACCAAAGTGAAAGGAAATAGGCAGCAGAAGTAGTAAAGACTCCAGTACAGTCGCGATGCCAGGGGTGCCGCTTGTGTTAACCCAATAGTCACAGAGCTGATCTGAGGCCTTCTGTTGGAACACTGAAGAACACAGAAGACTTTCAAGTACTTAAAACCCTCAGTAAGGTCCTTGAATGCATCCGGAGGAGGGCAACAAAGCTGGTGAAAGGGCTGGAAGGAATGTCCTCTGAGGAGTGGCTGAGGACTTAGGGCTTGTCTAGGTTGGAGAAAAGGAGGCTGAGGGACAACCACATTGTTCTCTACAGCTTCCTGAAGAGGGGAAGTGGAGAGGGAGGTGTGGATCTCTCATCCCTGGGATCCAGTGATAGTACAAGTAGGAATGATTCAAAGCTGTACCGGGGGTGGACATTAGGAAGCATTTCTTTACCGAGAGGGTGGTCAAACACTGGAACAGGCTTCCTAGAGAGGTGGTGGTTGCCCCAAGCCTGGCAGTGTTTAAGAGGCATTTGGACAATGCCCTTAATAACATGCTTTAGCTTTTGGTCAGCCCTGAATTGGTCAGACAGTTGGACTAGATGATCATTGTAGGTCCCTTCCAATTGAAATATTCTACTGTACTCTAGTACTTGTTACTTGTGCCACTGGTGCAAAACTGTGGCCCCCATTGCTGCTTTGGAGTTTGTTCTCTTCAATGAACAATTTAAAACAATGCAAAACCCCAAACCCACCAAAAAACAATGTCTCCCCTGTTCTTAATGTAATCAGTCTATCTCCACTTGAGTTCAGTATGGTTGCCAATAGTTCACTGGCTACTAGTTGTTCCTGTGAGATGCTTTTGCAGTCCTTTATGCGTTAAAGCCATCCTCTCCTAATGGTTTGAAAAATACCCTCTAGAATGTCTCACCCTACTTAAGTGAAATCTTATTGCCAGGAAAATAAGATATGAAGCACAAATGTACCAGCTGCTTCTCAGAGCACTTTTGGAATCTCTTATACAGAATTTGTGCCTTGAATACTGAGATTCCCAGTCTCAACAGCAAGCATAGCCCTGTAAATTGTTGATTGTTGCATTAGTAAGACTCATCTACCGTACTCCAGGTTTTTGACTAAGATGATAAAATGTATTTAAGATATTTGCGCTCCAAATTTGAAAATTTTAACTGGAACTGGGGTGTTATTTCCTGTGCATGCAAAGTTGGTAGAGTCACCTTTTCTTACAGTTGCTGGGGATCTTCATGATGTTGTAGAGAATGTGAATTCCTTTACCTGTTCTCCACCCTGACATACGAAGTACTGGTTTTAGGACACAGGGAATCTGGACACTTATGGATGGCATGATGCTGTTAGATAAGAATCTATACTTACACACTTGCCTCAGGATCAGTCCTATGTTATCTGTGAGAACTGAGTTGTGGAAGTGCGTTTTCTTCAAACTCTAGACTATGAGTGGAAATTAACATATCAGAGTTCAATATGTAGTAAGCTTCTAGTTAATGTGGCTGTTGCAAAATGCTCAGAAATATAAATAGTAAAGTTGAAAGATATGTGACACCCCCCCCCAAAAAAATCCGCATGAATTATTCTAAAAATGTACGGGTGGTGGTGGAACAGGACGGTAATTTGATTTGCATGTGTAGGGTTTTCTTGGTTTGGTTTTGTTTACACACCTGGAGAGTTGGTCTGTCTGTGGGTGAGTTCCCTCTGAAAAAAGGGCCCTTACTCCAGCTTTTGGGCTAGAAAGCTGAAATCCTGGAGGTACATAAACTAGCTTAAAATCCACTCAGAGAAATTCTCAACTGTTTTAGCTCAAATATCTCCAGGTTTTTTTTTGTTTCACATTGGGTGGGTTTTAGCTGCAGGGAATAATAAGTATACTTAGTCTTTTTATTTTTTTTTTAAATTGTATTATTACAATCTCATTGCTTGGGTAATATGAATTACTTAACATTGGGGTGGAAAATCGTATAGCTAGATATGAATTAACTTCTCTGACATCTTAATTACCTGTCAGACTACTAAAGTATGTTATTTTATAAATAACAATAAACAGGATTCTGTTAGAAAGTTAACAGTATTTTAAGCTTGGTTTTATATAAAAGGTTTGAAGAGTGTTTTGTGGAAGAACTCTTGGGAAGTATTCCTGAAGAAAATTTTGCATCATAAAATTGAGCATGTGCTATGTGTTGTAAACAAATTATGTTGGAAGTAGGGCGGAAAAAAGCGTATCTCTTTGTAGAATGAGATTGTGTGGAATTGTAAGCTTCCGAACAGCTTTAAAAACTTGGTATCTTGGTAGAGCTCTAGAAATTAACTATAGATGAAAGCTTAGTTACAGCATTTAGCTTTTTCAGACTTCTAAATATAGCTCTCATTACTACATACATACAAATCTTGTTTTATTTTAAAATTGTTTCTAGTAGTCAAAGGCAATTACACAGAATCCTAGAACCCTAAAAATAGCTGAGGTAGGTTTGTTTCCCTTTGGCACAATTTTTGAAGTTTGAAATTAATCTTTCTCAGATATTTTTGTAGATGTTAGTTTCTGCTGTTGTGATTTAGTAGATATTTTCTTTGGCATTTTATGTAAGAGTGAAGGCAATCAAGAAGGATTCTAAGTTTGTTTCCTCTGAAAATCAGGGTTGTCCCTTTCTTTTCTTAAAATCTATGTTCCTCTTGGACAAATAGCTAATTTTATGTTTCTTTGGCCTTTTTTTTAATTGACATAGTACAATCCCTTTAACCTGAAAAATTGAGTATAATATTTTATGATAGGACTTATAGTTGCTTTTTGCTTTTGCCAGTGGCCTTGCCAACCAGGGGAAGGATTGTTGCTTTTAATTACATTAGTATCTTGCATACGGAAATGATTTGTCTATATATAATTTCAAATAGCTTTTTTTTTCTTTTTTAGGTTAAAAGTATTGGGGACTACTTTAAACATCATCTGCTGCAATCGAGGCACAGGGGTGCATTTGAATTGGCATACGCTGGCTTTGTGCAACTCACAGAAATGCTTTCCAGGTAGATGGGCAACTTAATATGTTTTTAATGTAATAGTTTTACCAAATGTGGCATCAATCCTGAAACTGGCTGTGCAGGCAGATGCTTGATTTCATGTGGATTTTATTCGAGTTTAGTGTAGGCATGATTATGACATTAGTTACATGATGTCTGTGACTTGGACTGTGATACTTATGGTTAGAGATGGTGCTTAGGAGTTGAAAGATGATACAGACATTTAATGCTTGCTGCATTTTTCTCCATTTCTGGCATTTTAGTTTGCTGAACAGCTCTCAAAAGCTCTTGGGAAAAGTAGGAGTGTAGAATTCTTTCCCTCTACCCCCCCTTCACCAGTTCTTTATGACAATGAATGCCAGACTTTTTGTTTCAGCCAGGATGTTTTCCTGGAAACTTCTATAACTTGTCATTGAGTTGTGTATTCTGATATCTGGAAGACTACCTGGCAGCACATCACAAGATGTGATATGCAGTCTTTCTAATTTTTTTCCCCTTTCCCCTTGTAACTTTATACTTTCCTAGAAGAACTAAATAAGCAGAATTGTCCTGAGGTCTGGGCAAGAGTGCTGGAATTCCCATTACATGCTTAGTTACCTATTTCAAGTGTTCATAATGTTTCTTTGTGATTTATAGTGATTATATCCAGTTTTTAATAAGACAAATCAAAATCTCTACTGACTTTGTGGGTTTTGGTGGGGTTTTTGTGATGTAGTTTTTTGGAAAGACCAGACAAATTTCAGTTTGAAGTATACGTACTTTCACAGCAATGCCATGTTAAGTAACCAACGTTCCCCTTTTGCCCCATGCGGGCCAGTTTGAGGCACTGATCTGTTTCTTGTTTATGCTGAGTGGTGCAGCGGAATGAAGAAGGAATAGTTTTGTTTGTTTTGTTTGGCTCTTTTTTTTTTTTTTAAAGTAAAAATAAATCTGGTGATGGAAACAGTTTTGGTGGTTTTAGTAGAGACCAGCTGCCTGACCAGGTTCGCTGAGTTTTCTCAGAGTTTTTCCCTCAGACAGTTTTCTCAACAGAACTGAGGGGCTGGTCTCTGGTATGGGATGTCGATGGGGTAGCTGCATGTAGGTACCAGCTCTGCTGTAGAAATTTGGCACATTATGGCCTTTGTTCTGTATACCAGTGAGATGTTAAACTGTAAGCCACAGTTCTGTTGGTGATGTCTCTGTAGAAGGTATGTTAGGTCCTTTCATGTGCTAGCAATCTGAAGCATTTTAAATTGGTCTGAGTAGTTTGCTGAGAGCTCACACAACCTTGCTTTACACTTGATGATTTACTGGAAGAGGAAGAGAAACTGATGTATGATACTGTTCTTGCTTATCTTTTTGCCTATCTATATACATTATATACACTTGTGAAAATGTTGTGTTCTTTTTCTGTACTGAGAAAGCTTGGTTCAGGAAGTTTTAAGGTGATGTATCAGATGATTGCTCGGTGGCACCCTTTGTGCTGGCTTCTTACTGATTTCCCTGCTGGCCTAGATCTTTTCTGTTTTCAGTGCTGACAGTATTGAGAGAGCAGTTCCTACAGTGACTGAGAAAAAGCTTGCCAAGATGAGTGGCTGCAAACATATTATCATGGACAACAATTAAGGTGTTCCCACTTGTCTGGGCAGCTTTCTAGAGAAGTGGTTATATTGTCACATCAATTAGTGAATCTAATTTGAATGGGCTATGGAGCAGACATTTTATACTTAAGATTTTTCCAAGTCAAGTACAGAACGTTGTTCTGCTGTCTGCTACATACTTCTGGCTGTTGTTTATAGATACTTTAGCAGACTAAGCACTGTTTCATTCAGTCTCCTGAACTGGATGTTGCACTTCCAATAGTAAGTTTTGGGGTTTTTTTTTAGTTTAAAAAAAAGGCAACTCCCACTCCAACAGCAAAATCCTTCATTCTTTTCATTGCTTCTCTTGCAGACCTCTGACATCATAACTTAAGACTTTCTGTATCATTATCTAAACTTAGTTTTGTATGTGAAACTTGCTTTTTTCCACAGGCAGAAACAAGTTCAGATAACAAAATACTAATAAATTAAGGCACTGGTGGTCTTTTGAGACATACAGTGACAAATTAAAATGTGCTGTGCCAATAGCTAGTATTTTCATGTCAGGTAGTATTTCTTTGCGTGTTCATTAAATTAATGTAGTACTGCAAATAAAGTAAGCTGTTAACAGTATAGAATGCATAGAACCAATTGTTGAATATTGAAGGATGTTATCCCTAGGTATGTTGTATATGACTATAAATGTGATGATGTAAAAAAAAATTCATGGTTAAGTTGTACAACCTACTTTAGTTTCACAGCATTTATTCCTCCATCAGATTGAAGAGAGTCTGGCCATCAGAGTAATACTGTTTAAAATTTAAAAAAAAAAAAATCCCAAATGACCTTTTACTACCACCAGCCCTTTTGAGAGGAGAAAGGAGGTGATCCAAGCAGGTACAGCCCCACTAGTCTGATCTCAGTCAATGTGCAGGACTGTCTAGAACAAACTTTGCAGGAAGGCAAACTAAAAAGCAGGAAATACTAGAAAACATATAAAACATGCTGTCAGTTTATAGTGGACTCTCTACATGGCAGACTAGCTGATTTTCTTTGATTTTCAGTTTTTTAATTTCTTTTAAAATCTGAGGCAAATAGGATAAAGTAAATCTACCCGGACTTTGGAGAAGTTCCTGATATGTTTGTTCCTTCTTCTCCCTTTTTCTGCCATTGTGTTTAATGGAGCACAGACCACTTAAGAGCAGTTTTATATTATGTAGTAAAATGAAGAGCCAAGCTCAAGAGAGCTCTGCTTCTCTGGAAGCAATTAAAGCATTAAGCAGTATGTATGTAACACACAAAAAAACGTGCTTATATTTAAGTACTTTTCCCTTTCTGAATTAACAGTTCTCCAAACCAGTTTTTTTGATGATGCATACTGCTTAGTATTTTTAAAGTTAAAGTATTTCAAGTAGAGCAAGTATTCCTTAGGGAACAGCCAGTTTACAAGAACCAGTGAACAGCTCTGTGGAAACATACTTCTTTCCATGAAAGAAGAGGAAGCATGGGCCTCAAGGCTAATATTTTTATTTAAAATGAAGGAGAAAGGAGGCTGATACCGTAATAGCCAGTGACTCTGGTTGGTACTCCTGGGATATGAGTAGTATCTTGGGGCTCTTCTGCAGAATGGGCGCATTAAGACTTTTGGTGAATGCAGTTGCCCTGCAGGTCTGTTGAGTGTCCCAGAGTCTTTCCATTTACCCTGCTGCAGCTGTGGGGCTTTACTCTGCAGGTAAAGCCAAACTGGCCTGCCTCTCTCCAAAGCTGCCAGGCACGTGGACAGTCTTGAAGCATGTGTGCTGGAATCTATGCTAATTTACTGCTGCACCCACAAATACTGGAGGTGCTTACAGTAATTGACAGCTTAAATGTGAAAATCATTGAACTAAATGAATGCTGAGCTGTTGAATTAAAAATGCGCATTGTTGGAACAGAATTGAACTCAAGACCTACAGAAGCATCCTTCACACTTTAATTCATACTTTAAGACCCAGTGAAAAATCTGTCACTAAGACTGTGCCAAATCCTTTTCCCATGCTTTTATGAAAGATGCCAGTTGAATATGGTCCTTCACTTTTATAGTAAAACATTTTCTTAAAAATATATGCTGGAATATTTATCATCTAAGCTCGCTTTTAGCTATACAACTCTTAAATACCAGTCATTATAATGGTGTTCAGGCCTGTCTGAGTTAGTGGTGGAAAAAAAATCTTTCCTCCGCGGAGACTTCCTAGGAACCTGATGAAATAAAATTGCTGTCCTGACATTTGGATGTAAATTGCTGAGTCTGCTTTAAATATGGAAGTTACCATTCTTCCTTTTCCCTGTTTGTATTCCTTCTGGGGCGTAATGCTCTCTTTGTCGTGTCTGCTTAATATTGTCTGTGGCTGCACCTTCAGAAAACCATACTGTAGCAAAATGAGCAATGTTCATATCAATGAAATAACATGGTTTTTTAAAAAATATTTTCCTGTCATAGGTCCTGAGAAATTACAGATGCTCATTTGGTCCGATAACATGGTAGCTAGGGAAGGTACCTGGAAGCCTCTGGGCATCTGTTTTAAACTTGAATCTCCTGTAATCCTTATAAATACCCAAACAATTTCTCTATTCCAAATGGTGTTTTGCTTTTATTTTATTTAGTGAAGCTTTTCTGAAAGATCAAGTAGAACATAAAAGATTTCTGGAAATCTCAAAATCATGACATTGCATAGCTATGGCTGTAGTGCTTTGCTTCACTAAAGTTGCAGAATGCAAGGGGAAGGCTTGGGAAGAGCTATGTCATAGAGCACAGTGTGTTTATTCAGGAATAACATATTTTGAATATTTTTAAATGTTCAAATTGGAGCTTAAATTAAACTTAGTAAACACTATTTTATGTATATGTAACAAGTTAGGACCATATCTTACAGTTTTCTGGAAAACTGTTACAACAAGCAAGAACCCTGCTTTGAATTTACAAGTGTTTTATCCAGTATCAGTGGAAATTACTCATCTGTGCCTTGTCAGTGTCTGATCTTTTGTAATATTTCTGTTGTGGAACTGGGAGTAGACCCTCCTAATCCTTTGCAGTAAACTCTGCTTCTGACTCATTGTGTTGCTCTGAAGTGACTGTAACTCTCTGCCTTCCAGGCCCCTACGATCTGCTAGGAAGACTTCTTGTAAAATTCAAAAAACATTGGTGGACTTCCTAGTGAAATTTACTAGAATTGTCACTAAATTGTCAGCAAAAGTGTAATCACAGATGTGAAGGAAAGTCTAAAAGGGAGAGAAATAAACTAGGGGGAAAAAACCCTGTTCTTACGTATTGTTACGCTTGTAGGGTTGGGAAATACATTATATAATGAAGTAGAAGACACAACGTTAAGGTGCTGCTCAGTTCAAAGATTTGTTGATTTTTAACTCTGTTCATATTTCCGTGCCCCCTGCCCCCTATTTGCGAGCTTGGTGAAAGAGAGACATAGGCGTAATGGTATTGTCTCTCTGAAATGTTGAGGCCACCCAAGGTTCTCTCTGCTCTGCTTTACTGCTAGAGAAACCTCAAAACACCACCTTTCTCAATGCACCTATATAATTTGGAAAATTTTGCTTTATTTAGAGCAGATAATATGAAAAGGAGGATGCAAGTGGAAGGCCTTCGTAGTTTTGGAGGAGTTGTTCTTAAAAGTAGACATTTTCTAGGGTGCCTTATACCTTGAATAGTAATCTGTTTCTGAGGCTAGTTTCTTGTCTCCTCATTGTCTGAGAAGTGCCGGGGTGGTACAGAGTCTAGCTTTATAGAGAATAGGAATTGCATTACTTATGTGAAAAAGAATAATACTACAGTCTCTTGAGAGAGAATAAATGGTGAAAGAAAACCCCCTTTTCCCCAGATATAGGGACTGATTACAGCTCTTGGAAACACTGAATTCTGGATATATCCATGTAGCAAATGCTTCTGGTCATGTGAAGTTTATTTCACAAACCACTGATATCCAGGAAGGCCAAATCCAAGATCGACCTTTTGTTCTTAACACACCATTAATTTTGGATGGGAGAAAATACAGCCATATAAGTTAGGGACAGGGATTTAGTTTTAACTTTGGATTGCCAGGCTTTTTGTACTCATTGATACTGACCACAGAAGGGGTTTTGGGCATGTATGAAATTGTTATAACCGGCAGACGGACAGACAGAAATTTGTGGAAAACCACTTACTGTACTGCATCCTAAGTAATTTTTGTATCAAGTTACTTTGTTATAATTTAATTATCAACACTATTTGTTTGATCTGGTAAAAATAATTACTATTTCATTCTGGAAAATGACATTTGAGCTTAAGACCACCATTTTTACATTGTAAAGCTTCATTATTCTTAAAATTAAAGGGCCACCTGCTTCTTAAGACAATATTCTCCTTGCCAGACCATAAGGAGATGGAGCTGCCAAATTTAAGGGAGTAGTCTTCTCCATCCCAAAGTCAATAGTCTCTAATGTTTCTAACTTTAAAGCAATAACTCTTTCACCTTAACAAAAAAAAGTGCCTTGGTGGGTGACTAAACAAGGTAGAATTACTTGTGGCAAGATCAAAGCAATACAGTTTTAAGGGAGTCTGAAGTTTATTGGCTTTCAGTATATTTCTTCTCTTTCTACTACTACTGAAAGGGGAACACCCCCTCAGTTTACTTAAGAATAAAATATTCAGTATGCTACATATCAACTTTTAAATATTTTCTGAATGCTTTACTTTGTGTTCTGCACCACAGCAGAGGCAAATGTGTCTCATGGGACGTTTGCTTTAACACTAAGATAATGTACTGAAGAGAGATGAGCACTGTTCTTTGCATGACTAAACTAAGACATTTAAATTTTGCTTAGCTAGGCAGGTAAAACGAGTCACAGACATGATCGGAAGTAGTAGCTTTTGCAGTATGTCTTGATGTGGATAAAAAGAACTACGAAGTAGAGTCTAGCTGCAGAGACCCACCGAGGACATCCCTGAGAAGTTTTGTGTGGTCTCAACCCTAGAACTGCATTCTCCATAGGTACTGAAAAGCGGGCAAAGGAACATGTCCTGAAAGTAAGCAGGGGAAGCTAATTATCAGCAAGAGAAAAAGTCAAAGAAAAGAGAACTCGCTGTTAGTTTCCAGATTAATTTGATTGCTTCTGTCCCAGGCTTGGGGCGGGAAGTGCCTTCTGTGATTCTTTTATGCTGTGATATGAGGTGATATACCCCTTGTGAAGCCATGTTTCTCCTGTGTTCTGGACTGATGGTTCACATGCTGGCTGCTGTTTTGAAGAGATGCTACCCTTAAAAATGGATGGGGAGAAGGTCTGGCAACAGTGTAGGAAACCTGTGGTGGAAATCCCAAGGGAATTACTGAAGAGTAAGAAGGGTGCTGTGTCTTCTGCTGACCTGTCTGGCACCTCCTGTGACCTCCGTTTTCTGCATTAGTAATTTTCTGTTTATTTTGTAAAAGAAGAAAAGGAGGGTTTCACTAGAGATTAAAGCCTCATTTGTTTTTCAGTATCAGGTTTTTAGCCTACCTAAATTCTTGCTTTAATAAGAGGATGGTAAAGGAGAGAGCAGATGTAGACCTTCTATTAGATTTTGGTTTTCACATCAGTACCTGCTGCCTTTTAGCTTTTCTTTTAAATTCTTTATTTCAGTTATTTAGGTAGAAAACTTGATTGTAGTCTTGCTGTAAGGTCTTACTACTTAATCATTAATTTAATTATAGTTTATATTTTTAGGTAAGGCAAGTCCTGCATGGTTGAGGTAATTGCAATTGTATTGCCCACAACGATTAATTCTTTTCTCTACTCTGAATCACGTGTCAAACCAGTGTGACAGGTTTTAATAAACGTCCTGCTAATAGACATTTTCATAACAATGAATGATCCTTTTTGGAATATTGACATAAGATTAATGAGCTGGTCTTGCACACTGAATATGGTGTATTTCATTGAACTGATCAGCACCGACAATTGAAGAAGTTCTCCTTGTCCTTGGAAGTCCTTTGCTTTCAGGCAAAGCTGAGTTTTATACCTGCAGAAGAGGAGTACTTGATGATAGGAGAGCAACTTAGGTGCTTTACCAAAAGACTGATACAGTATTTTAAAAAGATCAGTGCATCTTGTTTTTCACTCCTCCTAACGCTCCAAGATTTGCAGGGGTATTTACATAATATGTACTTACTGTGAGGGGCTTCAGTTTTGTATGGTTATATATGTTAGTTAATGTAAGGGTCACGCATCAGCTACTGTGTGACAACAGACATATGAATTTGTGAACTGTCAGTTCCTTCAGTGACTGATGTGCATATGTCTTTTTTTTCTTCTCCAGAACAGGATAATAGTTCCTGGCAGAAGAGAACAGTTGCGGTGCTGAAACACAGAATCCTGTTTTCTGTTCAGTGAAATATCTTTTCCTAGTGACACTTAATAAGTAGTGTTAATATAATTTGTACCAACATTAGAAAAACTGTACAATTCCGTTTTTAATTTCTGTCTTATTTCATTAAAAAAAAAAATCTGTGTATATACTTGGAGATGTTCACGTCGAATGAGAAATATTTCTTAGGGTCACTAAATGCTTTCTTTGAATCTGTCCTAGTTCCTTATGTATTTGTGTCATGTTTCTTATGTATTTGTTTCATGTAGATGTAACAGTGAGAGTCTGCGCAAGATGCCAGAGCAGTGGCTAAGCTGTGTGTTGGAAGAAATCAAATCTTGTGATCCTTCATCTACGCTATGTGCGACCAGACGTAGTGCGGGAATTCCATTCTACATACAGGTACCAACTAATGTTATTACCTCTTGACTTGATATTTTTTCTTTAATGTTCTTTCTGGTGAATATACTTATGTATTTATTTATCTTACTTCAACCTCTCTTGGCCAAACAGTAGCTTTTTTTTGTATACAGACCTGATTGCCTTTGTGCTACCAAGAAGCCATGTGCAATTAAACCATGTTTGGTGCTGTTTAGCACTGCAGTTCTATTGACTCTTGAGATTTTTGGCTTGAGATGGATTTGCATAGTGTTTCAAAAGACTGAGTGTAGGCTCTGTGTGGCCACTGTAATAATCCTGGCAAATTCATAAATTAATTCACAGATTAAGTAAGTCTCTATTAACCATGTAACTGCTTCTTCCGTGCAAAGTGGGAGGGTGGTAAAATATGAACAGACCATCATAGAATTGTAAAATGGTGGCCTAGAAATACCACAAAGAACTTCGGAGGTCCCCTCAACAGTAATAAAACAGGATCAAGTAATAGAGTCATACTAACTGGTGCTGACTGACAGTCTTGAGGTTATTGAAGACTTGTATCCGTGAGCATGGGGCCATGCTCCCACAGACGTCCCACTCTGTGTTACCCTCAGCTCCACACATGCCAGACTCTAGCTTCAGCCAAGTTCAGAACTGGTGGCTGATTGGCTAGCTGGCAGTGTTTTATCTCTGCTCAAAGTACCACCTCCTACTGTGTGCCTTGCAGTAGTATGCAGCAGCTCATCTGCATCTTTCTGGGGTCCATCACTGCAGAGTTGGTCCTGCAGACTACACTTAACCTGTTTCCATTCCTTTGCTCCTTAAAGCGGCCATGATTGCTTTCCCCTAAATTAACCTCCATCATTTTAATTTTCAACCAGTTTTCTAAGACATGAGCCCAAGATTAACTACACGATTTGTAACTTTCTCCACTCGCTGAAGTGTAGTCTCAAGCACGTTCCAAGAAGCTGAGGGACTGCTGGGAGCAAGCTCTTCCTGTCAGAATAATTCGTCTTGCTTGTTTTCCACTCCAAGTTTGCCCTGAGAAAGTTGAGGCAGCCTGCTTCTGTCTGACCTCTCTTATGTCAGTCACAGCCTGCTCCTGGCTTTGCTAGATGTGTGTGTGCTAGGCAGCAGAGATCAGAAGTAGGGCATTGATTTTAGAGACATTTTTCCTTTTCGATTTCAGCAGTTAAAAGACCTTTCCCTTTTACATCTCTGCAAGCTGTCTGCAAAAATAATTTGGTGATTTCATGTCTTCTGGTTTCCCCATTCACACCAGAGTTTGAATCCAGTGGGCATTAGCTAGTGTTAATCCTGAGAACGTGAAAACCAACATGTTTGAATCAATTTTTCCTCTAAAAAGTTACTCTGTCTACTGTAGGGACTAGGAGGACCCAGCGGTATCCCATTGCAGAAAACATGGGTATAGTCTGCAGTTGGCCTACATTACTGAGTCCATATGGTGCAGCTTGCGCTGTGCCGTAGCTGTTCAGATAAACAGGTCAGATACTTGTATTTTGACAGCTCTGGAAGAGTACAAAGTTAGTCTAGTCAGTTGATCCCAATGTTCATTCCAAACCTTCTCATTAGTCTGAAATAATATATTTTCAAATTGTAATTTCATTGTAAAGAGAGGCGATAGTGTTCTTTGGCAGTAGTTCTGAATGTGCCTGTAGCACTCGGTAAAATGAATTAAGCCTTAAATAGCATGTTGCATTTAGATAATGAAAATAGAAGTTTTAATGCATATCCTAACAGTGCTATAATAAGGTTATTTTATTAATACATAAAATCGAGACTCAGTGTGGTCTCTTTGCCATCTGCTTCCTGTGACGTTCTTGTTTTACTAAAACATGTCTGTTTTAATGATAATGTGTACTTTTTAAGGTTATAAGCATTTTAAATGACCTATTTAAAACAGAAATATTATTACCTAATAGTACAAAGGTGCAGCTCCAATTAGTGGGTGAGGAAATCGTGGGAAAATACTAGTTACAGCTTTAACATTTTTAGGGTATGAAATTTTAGTCTTCAATTCATTCTCTATTTTATACTTCATGAATACTTTTTTCCCCCCTTCCCTCTCTGTTTCTCCCATTGTTAAAGGTACTGATAAACTGACAGTGACTACTTCTGGGTTTCTGCCTAACCTCTATACTTCATTTGGCTTGCAGTTGACCTTATGTGATGTAAAGTACTATTAAATATCTTGTTTGAACTGACGCTGAACAGACTCTGGGCCCCAAAACACCAACGGATAATATTTTTTTATTAGAAATGAGTGATTTAGGATTATCCATTCATACTAAGTGGGGCAAATTCAAGAGGAGCTACTAGATGGAGAGAGAATTACTGTTTTAACTCCAATAATGAATTTTAGAGGTCCAAATTAGAGTATTTTCATCTCAGCTGGATGTCCTACCCACTGAACTACCATTTGGAGATGGATATATCTCTTCTCTCCTTTTAAAGATGTGCTGCTTGCTTTACCCTGCTTTGCAAACCAGATTTTATTCTATCCTTTGGCCAGCCAATGTCATCTTAAATATGTATGTTGTTAAACTAAAAGAGTGTCCATACTAGGAAATGTAAGTATAATAAGGCAGATACTTTTGCTGTAATAAATACTACGATTTTTTTGTGTGTGTGTTTAATAATTTAAATTCCTATCTGTTGAATACAAGCAAATTTTCTTAGGCAGATGGATAGTGCATGAGCAAGGCTTTCTTACTGAAACATTGAATGCTAGGAGGTTTTGAATAAAACTAAGTTAAAATTGAAACTTAATTTGTGCAAGTTTTTCTTTCGTCCTTATTTATGGTCAGAGGCTAGGCTGTAGTATGGTAAATATAGGAATGTGGAGCAGAACTGGTAATAGAGAAAAATGGCTAGAAGTTCCTGATTTTTTTCCCCTTTTTTTTTTTTAACTTTCTGTAGGCTTTGTTAGCTTCAGAACCAAAGAAAAGCAAAACAGATTTGCTGAAAATGGCAATGAAAGAATTGATATCTTTGGCCACACCTTTGAATGAATCATCAAGTGTAATTCCACAGGTAAAAATATAGCCTGTCATCAGAAGGCAAATGTCATAAAGGTGTTTGTGTTACTTCAAACAGTTAAGGAAATTTGTGTGTGTTTTTAATAAGGATCATTTGTTTTCATTATGTATAGCTAGATTTTAAAACATGTTTGTGTGTGCAGAGCTTATGAAATTACTGGAGGTGACATACTAAAGTGAAAGTGCGTAAGATACTAAAAAAATGGATTTGGCATGCTTTCACAGGGTTTTTTCTAGTACAGCGAATATAGTCATATTCGTTTTGAATTTATGTGATCAGTTTACTGCCTGTAGTATATTTCTAAACAAACAGATGAGTAATTTCCTTTTTACAAGGAAATTAACAAGCAAGCATTTGTTTACAGTTAGCGTAAATAAATGAGTTTCATAAATCATACTGTATGCAGCAAAATATCATGTGAAAAGAAATTTTATGCATAATTAGTAACTTTTAAAACTTAAATATATACGTTAGTAATGCATGAAAATTTTTTTTAAAGTCAAGATCTTTATCTTCAAAATGTTATCTTTCTGTTTGTAAGTGCAAGCCAAAATTTGTTGACAATACATAGAAATATGTTCTAATGGCTCTGCCAGATCTGCTGGTATCAATTTATGTAGCCTTGTCAAAGTTTGTGAAGCTATGCAGATTACTACCTTCTCCTACAGAGAGTAGAGAAATATCAGAAAATACTCCATATGGTGAAGCGAGCCTGGCTGTCAGTTTTAGCTTAATATTGTCCTCCTGTGAGTTGTAGTTTATTTTTTCTCACAGTATCTACAGCATGTCAAGAATGTTGGAAAAGATGATTCTAAACTTCGAAAGTTATTTTTACAGCCATGATAAGCTAAGGAAAAAAGAATGCTGACCTTCGCTTGCAATGCCTGGACTGTACTTGTTAGAGGAATATATTTTTAAACTGTAATTATTTTTCACAGTGTTTACTGCTGCAGTGCTTTAATATATTTTTAATAGCAGTATTCTTGATTTAATATGGAAATAAAGTGGTGTAAATGTGCATATGGATTATTCTTACTTCACATGTTTAATGCTGTAATTAACATACATTCAATTTAAGATATTTTCCAATGAATATATATTTTTCTTGTATTTCTTCTACCCTCACAGGTTCATGCTTTAAATATCCTTCGGGCACTGTTTAGGGATACACGTTTAGGTGAAAACATCATGCCTTATGTTGCAGATGGACTACAAGCAGCAATTCTTGGTTTTATGTCACCTGTCTGGGCAGTAAGTTAATCCTTAATTTTGCGCCTCTAATTTAACAGGGTGGACAGTGGTGCTGTTCAGTGAAGCTTTGATCATGTTTATATACCACAATTTCTGGAATGTTGCACGATGTAATATTTTAAGGTACAATAGAGAATAATGTAGACCTGCAAAAAAGTCATACTTTTGGTCACGCTTTTGGTTTTGTTTCATTTTTCTGTAATGTGAGGCACTGATACTGGCAAAAAGTAGGGACAGAGACTACCTTATAGCTAAAAATATATCTGGCCCTTAACTTTTGAGTCAATGCACTTAGCTGGTAAGGAGG
This sequence comes from Phalacrocorax carbo, assembly GCF_963921805.1. Classification (NCBI taxonomy): domain Eukaryota; kingdom Metazoa; phylum Chordata; class Aves; order Suliformes; family Phalacrocoracidae; genus Phalacrocorax; species Phalacrocorax carbo. The sequence goes on from NC_087515.1 coordinate 21,539,017, forward strand.
GCATTTACATTCCTTCTCACTGTTACTTTGCTTTTCAATAAAATAGAGTATTCCACATGGCATATTAAGGTAGAACATTTCATGATCTGCCATGCGTAAGGGTGAATGCTTTGAAGCACTAGAAATCTGGATTTTTATTAAAGATGGACATCTCAAAAAAATCTAAGCTTTCTATTAGTGCCATCTTGATTAAGAGGAAAGATGCTCTGAATTAATTGTTCCGTGTGCTGACCTCTGAACAGTACGTATGCTCTGTCCTTCACTCAGCTGTTCTTTTCCACTGTACGTTAGTGGCTGTATTTAAAAAAATATTAGTATGTTTCAAATGGATTTTTAAAACATAGTTCATGTTCTTTTCTTTTTCCTTTAGGTAAGAAATTCATCTACACTTCTTTTTAGTGCTCTGATTACAAGAATTTTTGGCGTTAAAAGAGGGAAAGATGAAAATTCCAAGAAAAATAGGTAAGCTTCACTTGGTACAAATTGTTAGTTTGCAAAACATGACCTTAGCCAACAACAATTTGAAAATGTTGTTTGCTTTATGGATATATTTGAATCATGATGTTACAAAAACATCTAGCTTTTCTTAAACTGTGCTGCCAAGAAATAAGTGGTAGGGCGAAAAATATCTGCTGTTAAGCACTGAGAATAAATTTGTACTTGCGTACAATTTCACAGAAGGGGGATGTTGCTGAGAGCTTTTGGTACCAGTGGCTCTTCCAAATGTCCAGTGTCTCTTGTGGTCACCAATTAGCCCAATTGCTCTTAATAGCAAAGAGAGGAGGTTGAAGGAGAAGAGGAGCAATGATCACGTGTGTTTAGTTACCTCTAGAGCAGACCTGGAGGTATCTCACCCCTACTACTTTGATATTTTTTCCCTTTAGTCTTCTCACTCTAGAACACCCTGTCCTCCTTTTATGTCTCTCTCCTTCAAGCTCCCAAAATTGCAGCTTGCGAAGCTGCTTCCCTTCCAAGGGATTCTGCCCTTGAACTCTGTAGTCCTGCTCCAGATCCTCTACTGTTTCACTTTCTTATGTAAAACCAATTCTCCTCTAACTCTTAAAACTTCCCAGTCCCGAGCCTTCCTGTTTTCTCTGTGCCCTCTGGTTAGTGCACAAGCACCCCCATGTTTTCCTTGGCCTTCAGGCCTTTCCTTTAGCTTCTGCAGCAAATGAAGCATGCCCGTGCTCTGTAGCTGAGATTCCTGCTGTAGTAGGGACTTGAAAATAACCTCACACGCAGAATAAACTCATCAAAAAATACTCCTGGGTGAATCTGCGGGGCCATAGCATGTTCACACTATGGATATTATGGTAACCATTTCAGAAATTCCTAATGGATTTTCAAATCATGGACAAGGTATGCAATTTCTGAAAGGAGGCAATTATTATGATTTACCTTCAAAAATTCAAATTCCACACTTTTTTTTAATTTACTCATTATACAGTGATTCCTTACTGTTGATCTATGTAGCTAATATAATTTTCATGCATATTATGCATGAAAATAAATGTCCTGGGATGATACTAGCCTTTCATCTTTTAGATGATAGATAGGTGCCATTTTAGCTGTCTGAAATAATTAATTTCAGGTGTCACTTGAAAAATTAGTTACTATGCATGTATGAATGTGAGGAAGAAATATGGGTGGGAGATTGGAGGGAGATTTCCCTTAGAAAATACCTCTTCCCCAAAAACGATTTGGAATGTCTTTTCCCCTGCTGTATGAAATTATCCCTGCATTGGCATAAATCCAAATCACTTCTTGCCCAAACCTGGAATTCACTCCCATAACCTGTGAAACCCAAGCCAGAGCAATAAAAAGTGTTTCTCATTTGTTGGCTTCTTTGTAACAGAACTTAAAGGGTTTGTTTGTTTTGTTTTGTTTTTTTAATTTTGATATTGAGTGCTTACTGAAAGAGGTATGTACCTGAGCTTTTTTTAAGCTTATGTCCTAGGAAAGCTTCACACTAACTTTTGCAGTGGGGAGGCAAATTGACTTCTCAAATGCATGCAGTGTGATGATGAGATATGTAATCTGAGATTTCTGATTGTGAAGTTGCAGAAAATAATGTATTTGAGCATCTCTTGGGAATGGGAGGTACCAGAATGAAGGAAAGTAAACTTTTATGTAATTGAACTCATTAAGAACAATGTCAATTTTTGTGTGACTGGCACTGTCGACTTGCTTCTCTGAAGCTTTTTGTTTACAGTAATTTCTTTGTAGTCATTTTGACCAAAAGACGTTAAAGCTGGGCTGGCTGCATTTTCTTCCTCTATTCGTTTAGCAATTTTGCATTAAACATTGTATGTAGTCAGTTCTCCTGCTTCCCACATGTAGTCGTCAATACCATGACACAGGGAATGGGAAAACACTTCTAAAGACAGGTCAGTAAGAGACGGGAGGTATGAAAACAAGAGGCAGAGATTTGATTTCAAGTTTCTGACTCCGGTCGCTGCAGCAGACACTGGTTTAGAAGCAGAATGATGGAGAGGTGGTTTGGCTATTTGGTTTGTAAAGCTTCTTCCTCTGAACCCTGCCGGTGGGTTTAAGGTAGGTTGTGTTTGGGAAGAGGTCTGTGTTTCGATGGTTTGGCACCACGAGGTGTCACCGTTGCTGCACAGCTCACACATCCCTGGGGTGCAGCTGCTTTTGGGCACTTCTCTTAGGGAGCTCTGAACTTGTTTTGTTTAGTGTTTTGTCGGAACAGAATCTATTAAAGTAATTTTTTGCCCCACTTGTAAATCTGGGAGTTTACTTCAAAAGCACTAGCATTTTAGCAGCTTGCATCTGTAGGAGCCTGTGTGACAGTCATCTGGGTTTGAGCTGCTTGTTCTGTCGCCTGCAGGATGTTCTGTGTGCATTAAGGGGCGGTCTCTTGTGGGCAGAGGCAGAGACCAGCTCTCTGATGCCACCATTAGGACCTTGCATAGGTTTGCAGCTTGCAGTCCTGATCTTACGTTAGGGATTTAAATCTGTCCTTCTGTGCCAGCAGGGAGTTACCTTATGGCTGGGCTATTCTGGGCATCTGTCTAAAAAAGGATGGACTTTTCTGGTTGTCTTCTCAAGAAGAGTTCCAATGAAAAACTGCTACCGCTGGGGTGGTGGAGAGATTGTGTAGACTTCCAGGTGAAAGCTTTGTTGGAACAGTACTGGCAACTTAACTCCACTGCCATGTTTCTTTAATGTACTTCGTGTTACATTTCCCTTTTTTTTTTGTTCTTATCGCCACTAAAAATTCACATATAGCATCCTTTATTCAAAAGTTATAGGCCTGCCGTGTCTTTTGCTCCTTTTAGTCTGCTGATATATAGTTCGATTATAGCTGATACAGTTCCAGTCCCTCTGTGTTAGTTTTGTACATTAATTGCTGTACAGCTGGGGTGTTTACGTAGTGACAACACAGTGATGGTCCATTATCTGATGGTCTTGGTCAGTTGTGAAGCATTGGATTGAATGACTGAATGAACTATAACCTATGTCTGATCAGTAACCCAAGTTAATTTTTTTCCCCCCTCTCAGGAATATGTAAAAGAATTATGGCTTTGGGTTTTTGTTTTGATTTCTGCATTTTGGGATATTTTTTGGTTTAGTTTTCTTTTTCTTTTTCTCCAAACATTTCTTTGCAATTAGCCTATTTATACGTGGTTACAGAAAATGTGCTCTGCATAGATACGTCGCAGCGTGCTTTAGAGAAAACAACCACCCCTTCTCCAAGCCCTTCACAGCACAGGTATTTATGTTAGTTTAGCCAGATACTTCATACTGGGAGGATGCTCGGTCTGTCTCCTAATTTGCCCAGCTACGACGCGATCAGCTACAACCTGTTCCCCAGCCCCACGCTGCACTACAGGTGTGGGGCTGTGGTGGGGCTGCCCCTCGCCCCAGAGCAGGGGCTCTGGAGAGGGTGCCACCCTGGCCCCAGACCCCAGCCGTGTCCTCCCAGTGCCGGCTCTGAAAGCACCACTTGGAGGGGCATGTGGAAGACCTGAGTGCTACACTTTGTTTAATGCAAGTTGATTGAAGTAGGTCTTTGAACGGCTGTGAGTTCTGTAGGCCAATGAGTTTTGCCTCTTATGCTTTGATTAAATAGCCATTTCCAGTTTTGTTGTGCAGTCAATTTACAATGTAGATTTGCTGATTCCATGCACTTTTCAAGAAGCTGGGGTGTTGTGCATGCTTAATAATTGTTTTTTTTCACGGGTATTTTTTTTCCTGTTAGAGTTGCTACAGATTGCAAATCATCTGAAGTAAATGCTTGCTTTAGTTGATGATAGGCTGCAGTATTCATCACATGAAAAATTAGGATTTCTTGAGATGAAGGGATTCTAAAAATAAAATGGAATATATATTGTGATAGATAATGCAGATCTGTACATGAAAGTTGAAAAAACTTAAATATAAAGTTAACTGATACGAATTTTGAAATGTAATTAAATGTCTCATCATAGAGGAATTATATCCTGCCCAAATGAGTTACAGTAGTAATAGCGATACTTTCACCTAAATTCTTAGACACACCCCCCCAAATATATATGTGTCAATATATTGCCTATACATGCACTATATATATGCATATATATTAAAAAATACTGGAGTACAGACAAGTCATCTGTAGTCCAGTGTTATTCACACGCACACACGCACATATATATAATGGAGACCTTTTTGGTCTGTAATCCAGTGCCAATTAAATCTGCTATTGCTTGTTACTAGACAAGATTCTTCTCATCAAATACCTGGTATTTCTGGCTTTTATCTTTTTTTTTAAAAGGATGAGCATGATCAGAAATTGCCTTTGAGGCAGTCTGCCGTTTGACTTAGGACAAACATTAGCCTTTAGAGTAATAAAAAAGGATTGTCCTGGCTTATCTGAAAACGTTGGAATATAAACGTTGTAAGGTCCTCAGAAAGAATAACCAATGGCCTCAGGTAGTGGCTGGGGTTAAAAGAAATGATGAGGAGTGGGCAGGATTCCCTTAGCTTCTCACCTTGATGGAGGAGGTTCCAGGAAGGAAAAGCTTCAACTCTTTGATTAAAAAGCCGTTTTTTAAGCAAGGCTGAAATGGTACAGTGCAACCTGGTGATTTTTACACAAAGTAACTGGTGTATATATGTTTGCATTTTGCGAGGGGGGAAGCTCCTATGTATTTAGACCCTAGTGAAGAGAAAATGCATAGGCAGGAAAATACTTGGCTGTCAACTTAACACACTTTTCCTGTGGAGTAAATATTCATGCTGTTAGGAAATTGAGTGTGAACGCTACCATGTTCTCAATGTTGGTTTAGATGTATATGAATAGAAAGGAACAACTTTAACTGCCATCTACGTAGTACTTAAAGTCTTTATTTTCACTGATAGCTGTCAGTAAATGTTGATGACTATCAATAACTTCAAGCACTTGGAAAGGAGAAACTTACCTTTCCAATTATAATGAGATGAAAACTTTGTAGATCTGAACAGGTTTTGAAGATGCACTATTGTCTGTGAGGCAGTCAACATGCACCACTGCCCTCTGCTTTCTTTGCCTTTTTTATTGCAAGTTGAATGTTCGACACTTTTCAGTAAGTGTTTGCTTGTGCATTTGAAGGTCACTGAGTAAAACCAAATTAACTTCTAAAAAACACTAAGTTGATTTTTTCCTCTTAAATTGACATGTACTTTTTCTTTAATGTTGAGGTTTTGTATGAATACTAAGGTTTTTAAGATCATAAATAATTGTATTTTACACTGTGAAGGGTTAGAAGAAAACACTGCAAATGGAATGTTCTAATGCAAACCTTTTTTTCATAATATTTTCCCTAAATAATATGGATCTGGTATTATCTTCCTTTTCACTAGGCCACTCTAGAGTTGTAGCTTAAATTACATAAAATACATCATAAGTAAATGATTCTGGTTGAATGTTCCACATCTGGAACGCTAACACTTCTGATATTTCTGTCTTGACAGCTGAAAAAATCTGTCTTACATCAGTGATGTTCTGTCAGTCTTAACAGCAACTTCATTGGACATTTGCAGTGGGATCTGATAGGACTTCTGAGACAGGTCTGCGTTGCCTGCAGAGGAGTGACCAGTACTGTTTTGGGATAATGTGGTGCTAATGTGGTCAAGCTGTAAGGGCACGAATGTTGTAAACTTGGATAGCCCTTAGGAGAGTTTCACTAGAGGTGATAACTCAGATTGAGTCTAGCCTGTAAAAGGTCAGTGCTGACTTGGAGACACGCTGCTGGCAGAAGTCCTGTGTGCCATTTGTGGTACAGCTACGTGTGAGAGGATGCTTAACTGCAGTATGGGTCCACAGAAAGGGCAGCAGTGAGGCAGCAGAGTGCTGAGCCTCTTGTGCTGCCTCCAGCAGGGAAATGCAAGTATGGCCTGGTTCACAAAACTGGCCTCTGAGCATTGTACCACTTGGACCCTGTGCTGTGGAGGGAAGGGTTGGGATTGTTTATCTTGGATCTCGTTAGTGACTGCCTAGTGGATTTTCTCTGGAAACCTTGGTCTGTTGCAGCTTTTCAGTTGAAATACTGGGGTCAGTGACAGTGAGGATACATGAGATGACCGAGCTATTGAAATGCCTCTGTCTATTGAAATGTCCCTTTCCTCTAGCTCCTTGTGCCATGTTTTGCAGCCTGTTCCCTCCATGCTACCTTAGTTGTTCCAGTGAATGCTTGTAAAGTAGTTACTAAAGATTTGGTGCAATACATTGCCTTGTGAGGGGGGTTGTTTTTGTTAAAAAGAAATCCCTCCCCCTTCTGTCTGCCAAAACCAGGCCACGTTTATTTTGCTCAACTTTTTTGTTTTTAATGCTCTGGCTTTTTTTTTTTAATTTAGTTGACTTTGACAGATTTAGAAGATTTAATCTCAGAACTATCTCAAGAAAACATGTCAAAGTTCAGGCCGACTCAGATAACTGTTACAGCTTTTACTGATTAATAGTTCAATAACAATAAGCTTGTTTAAACCTAATTTTGAACAGGCTTCCTATTTCTCAGTGCCTTTATAATAGGAATAATGATGATAAGCTGCTAGTAACTTCTCAACTGAAAGTAAAATTTATGAAAGTTTTGTGCAGAAATAGACACAAACTGAAAACAAGTTCCTAAAGGAATCTGTTTCCCTCTCTCCCTCTCTGATACTACTTCAGTTATCCTGTTTTTTTACAAGTCTAATCTAAAACTATCTTAAAACCCCTATAGCAGAAAATATGGGCCGTTCTCCTTGAATTTGAGGATGCTCTGTGTCTATATGATTTCTGCTGATTTTCAGAACATAATGTCTGTATCTATCTGAAATGCCTAAAATCTACAGAACCATTTTTACTTCAAGGTTTTATCTTGTATATATAGAGTCAGAAAAACATTAGCCCACATAAATGCAGTCAAATCTTTGGGGCCTAAACACACACTTAAAGCACTGGTGTGCAAATGTGTGCCTGTGCTGTCCTGAACAGGGAGATCTTTGTAACACGCTGTTTTAAGTCAGAGCCAGGAAGTAGAAAGACGAAGATGGTAAAGTGACCTGAATGAAAGCTTACCCAAAGTGAAACGTGCTAAAAACATGTGCTGGCCTGAGGTTACTTCAGTCCGTTAATGTATTTTAAATAAATTAGGGGCATAATGTTAATATTTGTTTCTACCGAGTGAGGAAAATGAGTTCAATGGAACAAGAATTGCTGTAAACCTAACGACATGAGTAGATATTTTAGTTTCTGCTGTAGTGCTAAAAGTTTTCATTAATATGAATTGATATAATTATTCTGTTTTGTTCCATGCATAATGTACACATCCCTTATTCATTAACTTCATCACACTACGCAAAAAGCAGTTACTCTTCACAGAATACTCACAGTCAAAGTGTGTGGGTTGTTTGGAGGTAAATTTCACAATGCTAAATTTGTGGCAAGAGATTAAAGATAATAATTACATAGGCAGTGGTTGAACAGAGTACTTGGAGACTTTCTAGAGATATACACATATCTCTTAATTTTGTTTATGCGTGTGTATACATACATATACGCATGTGCACACTCATGCATATGCACAGTTCAACTGTCTAAAAAAGTGTTAATCATTTTATATATGTAAAGTATGGTTTTATTTTAAACTATGTTTTATATATAGTTATGTATACATGCATATATACAGACACCTTTGTGTGTGTGTGTATCAAAGTTGAGTGTTGATCAGCGTGTTGATATAGGTACCAGTTTATATATGAGATGTTGGGTTAAAGTGATGTTCCCCTATTTTTATTCTAAGCCCATTGTACGCTTACTTCTCATGCTAGTATAGCAACAAAAGTGCTCTTGGAAAAGGACTTCACAAGTTATTTTAGTGAACTGTGTGTTGCATAATTATTTCTCTAAGTCACAGTTTTCCTGAAGTATTTGTTCTGTGCAGGTGCTCTTTCCGTACCTGATTACACAGAGAGTATAATAAATAGCAAAACAAGAGGTATAAAGAAACTTGTTCTTAAAAGAGATCAAAGCAAACCAGACCATGCAGTCCTTTGGAAATCTTGGCTAGCTCTCTTGTAAATAAAAGTGCTTTTAAAGCAGAAGGCATTTAACTACTGTATTTATACAGGCCTTGATTGACAGTTCAGTTATTAACCTCATAAGAACACAGCAACGTAAACTAATAAGAATGTTTATTCTAGCACTTCTGTCTGAAAGAAAATGAAAACCAAGATATAGTGGCATATTCTTAGTTCCTTTTAAGTATTTATTTTAGGGCTGTGTAGCATAAAAGAATGTTTTTTCAAGTCAGTGAACTTAAACTATTTTGCTTATTGTTCTGGGATTTAAGTGTTTTCTAATTCCTAACAAAACAAATGTTAGGTTTATTGAAGGTGCAAAGTCACCACATCTTTACTGAAGGTGCAAACCCCACATCTTTATAATGATTCTGCTTTCCTCTTCATAGTGTTTTCATTTTGTGTGGGGTCAAAATGAAATCTGAATTGTTTTTTGTAACTGACTTGACGTGGTTCTAGAAAATTTGTCCCTTGTCACTGAAGAGGTGTCCTGTATCGTGTTAGATCTAGAAAAACAAGTATGCAATAGTCTATTATATCCTTGCTCTTGGGCTTATTAGCTGATGTATTGCACTGGTTTTTTAACAGTTGTTTTTCCCAGGCTTCATTGTGGCTTTTGAAGCCTCCCCCAAAAATGCATGGCCATTTTGTCTTCTATGGGGGCACTATACTTCTCGTATGCATGTGAAATGTTTGTTGGAAAGCAGCGTGTCATGAGTCCTGAGACAGGATGAGATTTCAGGAATTTAACTTTTAGGTATCATTTTAAAAACAAAATTATCTGAAGCAAACTGTTAAAATTGATATGTAATCTTTATTTCTAAAGGAACTTGCCTGTTGCTATTGTCTCAGTCTCTTATTAAGGATATTGATGATTCTCTGGTGGTCATCCAGAGGGACTGCTGATCAAAAGCTTTCATAAATCTATACTATTTCTGAATTAAACAACATTTTAAGTGTTATTTTTATTTTGCATCAAGCTAATATTTTAAATAGTAGTGTACATTGTGGCAAAAATAACACTTTGTGCTGATCTTGAAGACTTAAGTTACTAAAAACTGTGTAAATCTCAAGACTTCTGTTGTTCTTAGCGGGAGCTATTGTATACTGTAATTGCAATAGCTAGTGATGGCCAACAAATACAGGAAGACAAGAAAAACACTGATCGGTTAAGAAGGCAAGGTTAAAACCATGCTGCTGGACTGGGAGGTAGCTAAGTGGAATCATAGAAACTGTAAAAAGGAATTTCTTTATCCGGTTTCCTTGATTCCCATTCAAAGTATGACTGTTAGCAACACGAGATCATGTCAGCAGTGGCTTTGGATGAGTTAAAAACCTCCAAGGATGGAGATTTCACAACCACTCTTGAGTAACATGTTCTAATGTTTCATTCCCCTTTTTTCCTGTTGCCCAAATTGAAACTCCCAAGCTATGATTTGTGACCATTGGTCCTTTCTGTACCATCTGCAACTACTGCAAGAAGTTTAGCTCTCTAATCTTTGATTCCTTCAAGTGGATGTAGGGTGCTGTTGGATCTTCCCTGAACCTCGTCTTTGTCAAATAGAATAAACCTGGCTCCTTCAGCTTATTCTCACAGGGCATGTACTCTAGGCCTTGTCCATCTGAGCAACTGTTTGCTGGACCCTCTCCTGTTTCTCCTAACCTCTTCTGAACCTGGCAACCCAAAACTGGATGGAAGATGCCATGTACAGCCTCACTGTGCCAAGTAGAGGAGGGTAATAACTTCCCTTGATCTGCTGCCACATTCATCCTGAAGAACATAGTCCTGTATGTGGTTCGCCCTGTTTGCAGTGAGGACGTGATGTTGGCTCATACTGAGCTTGGCATCCACTCTAACCCCCAGGTTCTTTCCTGTGGGGCTGTTACTGAGCCAGTTGGTTTTCAGCCTGTGTTGATGCTCAGGGTTATTCAGCCCAGGTGCAAAATTTTGTGTTCCTCCTTGTTGAACTGCATGAGGTTTCTGTTGGCCCAAGCCTCAAGTTTCTCAAGGTCTGTCTAGACCTAACTTCTCCTGTTTGGTGTTTCATCCACTCACCCTAATGCATTGTTGTCCAGAGATCTGCAGAGGGTGCTTCTATCTCATGAACCAAGTTGCTGATAAAAATGTTGTGGGATGTAGGGGCCCCAGGATTGACCCATGGAATATTACCAGCCAACAGCCAATCACTGAAACAGTGGTACCCTGTGGGCCTGGTGGTCCAGCCTAAATGCTTTGTTTATCCAAGCTGTATTCTGTCAGCTTCCAAATGAGAAAGCTGAATGAAGCTGAACCTGTTTGACAAGTAAAGCATTTTCTAGTCCATTTTAAAGTTCTCTGCCTTAATAAAAAAGTAGCTTAAGTGTTTTCCCTAAGAAATAAGAAAGAACAGATTCCCAGAATGATTTTAAAATTACAAGAACTGTTTTATCAATTGCTACAAATCTGTTTGAATTTCATCTATTTGAATGCTTACCAGACTGTTGGACTCTCTGTGCATTTATGGACAAGTCTCTTCAGTTTGGTTTCTCTGTCAGTTACTACTTTATGGACATGAAACTCTGAAACTTGGCAAGTTTGGAGCCTTTCAGCAGTGTGTCCACTGTCTTCCCAAACTGCAGTTATGGTGCTTGCCCTGGAATTTGTAGATGAGCTCCTTGAGCTGACCATAATGGGGTCATGTTAAGATAAGTTTAAGATTCTGCTTCTTTTCTCTCAAGTGAAACGTGAAATTTGTTTGGAGGCTTTTGTTTTTTAAGAAGGTGTGAGGCACCTGTTCACCCTTTCAGAAACACACCGCAGACTTCAATTTTGGTTAAAAAGGAGTAAAATACAAGCAGGTCTTTAAGGGTGATCACTGAGTGCCTGAAACTTCTGAAAGGAAGTTCTAGGAAATTTTCTGTACTTGTCCAGTGTGCATTTTGGAATCTGCTTGCATACAGCCTTAGTCTGATGACACAAAGGGTGAGATTTGAAAATTACCAGTTGCTAATCTTTATATAATTCTTATCAGCAACAGTTCAGCACCAGTTGAGCTGCATGTGTTTAACTTTAAGAAAGGGTTGGAATTTCCATCCAGATCAGCATGTCACAAAATCACAGGAGCATACAGTAGTAAGGGGTCCTGCTGGTACACTGACTCAGTTCTTTCCATAAACAAGCTTGCTATGCTGTCACTTTTGTAAACTGATCAAGTTGCATCTTAAAAACAATTTGCTTTTTCCCCACTATTTCTGCAGGAAGACTCCCTGCCTGCCGCCTTCCCAAGTAAAACTTCTCAAGAATCTTGCTGCTTTTATCATTAGAAACTTAACTTGCAATGTATATTTATTCATGGCCGTTTAATACTCATTTGTTGTTACGCCAGCATTGTCCTTTATTTTAAATAATTATTTTCCCTCTTGATGCTTCCCTTGAGGTATTTGTGGATGCCAGTCATATATCCCGTCTGTGTTAATTTTGCCAGACAAAACAAGTTGAGGTTTTGAAATCTCCTCTCAGCAAATTTGCTTTCTATTCCCTTGGTCATGTGAGCAACTTTTTTTAAGTGTCTCTCTTAACTGGAAGTTAGCTGGGATTTGTTCCAGCTTACGCCCTACCCGATTGTTGGAAGCAGTGTTCATACTTCCTTGTCTGTACTGATTATATCAGGGTTGACATGTTGCAGAATCATGTTTGTCCTTTGTCTTTGTCCTCTTGATGAGAGATCCAAGGTACCAACTAATATGCTTGGATCCTTTTGCTCTTTCCTGCTGATGAGCTCCTAAGTTGTAACATATTTTTTAATTAGTCCTCATATAGGCAGTCTCTTTATCTGCCATTAATTTCATGTCCTTCTAGTATTCAGGTCCTCAAGATAGCCAGTTTTGTTTCATAGTGTTTTAATCTTCCCTCTCTACAGACAATGCCTCATAATTTTTCTTTCATCGATGGATTTTCATTAGCGTACTCCTAACTCTCTTACTGTGGTCTTTGATTAAACTAATAATAATATTGGTACCAACAATCAGTTAGCTCCACCAATAACTGACTTGAAACATGTTCTTTCTGTGTCTTTTTAAAGTCCTGTTCCTGCTCTAATTTACCCATTTTATCTAATAGCATACCCTAATTGCAGTGTGTAAAATATTTTACTGTCACTTACAGAGATTACATTAGAGTTTAATCTGTTAAAACAAAACTGTAGTTTCACGGTGGACCTTGTGTAGATATTCCTCAGACTACATTGCAGGATGTTGTCTGCTTCCTGCTGTTCTGTGTCTCACAGAGACACATGGGGTTTTTAGCTGTGAAGGAAGCATATGAAAACTAGATCTCTGCTCTGAGCTGGAGCTACCCTGCTTTTTACTTTGAAGCAAATTTTGGGTAAAAAAAATCTGCATATTTCAAACATTTAGTTTGTTCAAATAACGTTCAGGAGACTTGTGTGACTAGAACTGTTTTATTTCCTTTGTCTGGAAATATCTTCACCATTCTTGGATAAGGTATGGGTTAGGTTGGCACAATTTAGTTTCTAACACTTTTGCACGTTGCACTTCATTCCATCTTATCTTATTCCCTTAGCTGTAACTGTTCTTTTCTTCAAGTTTTTTTTCCCTAAATATCTCTATATTATTGAGGCCAGGATAAAGGTCTGTAGTTTTCTGAATTGTTCTCCTTACCAGCACTTTTGATTAATTTAAAATGTTACATATTTGCTTCCCTAGTTATATATTATTATGCTGTCTTGCTATGTTCTAAAATCCAAGATGAGAAATTATCCTTTGAGTTGAATGTGGTAAATTCTGTGAGTTTTGCTTCTCCTTCAGTTGGGATAATTTCTGTTTTCTTACTGTTAGTTGTTCTGTCTTGAGATGCAGCTGATTGTCATATTCTTTACTGCTATTTAAGGAGAAAAAAATTCATTTAATTCTTCGAGCATATCTGAATTAGCTTTTGTCTTTACCAGCACACAAGGTTATAAAGCCTTCAGTTCTTCAGAAAAATAAATGAAAGAACAGAAGCAGGTAATCTTTGACACGTCACAGTAAAATGATACGTGTGCCCCAGTGTCACAGCAGAATTTTAATGTCCTAGAATATTCTCTTAAGTGTACAGGACAGCTTAAAAAAAAGAACACCGAAACATCCATGGTTATATTCTTAAATGTGTTTTTTAAATGCAGTTAAATAATTCAGTCATTATGCATAAAGATGGAATATTTATTTGGAAAGACAGTAGTTATATAAACATAGGTGCTAACACTCCCTTTATGCAGCATCAAGTTGCTATTCAGGCAGACACAATGTATCATGACCGGAGATGTCACAGTTTTCAGCAGCATTTATGAATTTGGTTCTATGAGTTTGAAACTCAATGTCTTCACAAGCAAAGCAGACTAAATGAAAACTTGAGTGCATGATCTTTAGCTTACTTTAAGCCATCTCAGGTTCTGCTCTGAAAAGTGATAAAGCCAAAGCATCAGTGCTAAATGAATAGAAGAACTACTGACAATCAAGAGTATTATAAGGGCTTCTGGTTTATGTTATTTCAGAGAAAAGTAGAACTGTTGTTTGCATTTTTCCTAAAGAAGCATTATCAACACTGTAAACTATATTCTTGTTCATGCTTAAAATAGACTTTTCCTTAAAATTTTATAGATTTACAGTCTGCTTTCATTTATGTCTTTTTTTTCTTTTGGGTTTTTTTTGTTTTGTTAATTTTTACTACTACAGCTAGTTGTTGATTTTTGGTAACTTAGCTGTGGTTCACTGTTGCCTTCCAAATGCTTACTGCTAGGAATTAAATTCTGTCCTCTGTAGCATCACACACCTTCAGAGCAACTTCTTGATGATTTATATGAACTCTATGTTCTGTGAAATATCTTTCTTTCTGTCATCACAACCTTCTTTCCCTCTTAGACTCTGGAGAAGATAAAAGTGGGAAAGTGTTTGACTCAAGGGCATGCAGAGCATAGTTAGGAGTGGTGGGTGTGGCTTGATTCTGTATGGCACGGTACAGAGGATACCTCTGTATGACTGTTTTTTGTTAATGGAACATATCTTCGGGTAGGAAACCTGAGTGAAAATGGGAAAGAAACTCAAGTATGACTCCCTTTCTTCATAAACACTCTTCATCAGTCTTTCTTCTGAAAAGTGCTAGACATGACTGCTGTCTCTAGTCATCAAAACTGAACCTTTTGTGATCGGTTGTAGTCTAATTTAGTCATCTGGCTTTTCTGCAGAATTGCTTGCATATGATGAAGCATTAACTTTGCTAGACTGAAGTCTCTGAGGTGTAAATATTCCATCTTCCTATTTATGTACCACAGTATTTTGCGTGTATATGGTGTTACAAATTATTTCTACAAGTGAATTTAGGATGCGAGTGCTTCCGTTAGTTTATCTCTCAACCTTGTGACATTAGCATCATTTTAATTATATACTGAAATGACATTTTACATTGGGGAAAGGGATTTTATTGTAAGCATTGTCAGCCCACTGGTAACTTCTCTGTTTCATTACTGTACTTCCTATTTCAGTAAATAACCTTCCACTTCCTCCACTAGTCGGTTGTTTAAGTCTCAGTAATCCCATTCGAAATTCTGGATTGCATTACTAACAGGAAAAAAGAAAATACTGTTACAAAGCCTGTGGTTGACCGTACCATCAAAGATGAGTTCTGCAGCAGTATAAAAAATAATTTCAGCTGGACATGGGTTAAAAATACTAGTGTCTTAAGGCTCTTCCCAGTTACTTCTTATAAATATGTTTTAGGGTGAGTAGATGTAAAATCCTGTGATCTGCAAAATGTTGGGTTTAAGGGATTAATTATGGTAGCTACATTGCCAAAAATCTGTGTTTGAACTGTGTCAGTGACTAACAGAAAGATAGTTATTTATATTTTTAATTTAAGCCTACCATTCCTTGTCAGACATATTTTGGAAAAGGAAGAAAAAGTTTGTTCTATGAAAATTGTTAGCAGTTTTCTTTTTTTAATTGCTTTTGTCCACATTTAGTTGATATAGTCCTTTATAGGTATGTCAAGGACTTTTCTTCTTCTAAAGATATGGACAGCTTATTAATTACAAAGCCTGACTCACATTTGTGTGTGTATGCGCATGCGTGAGTCTCTGTATCACTTACATGCATGAGCCAAATCTTAAAGTGTTGGTATTCATTTTTCAAAGCAGTATAGTTTTTGGTGAAATTAATAGAAAATATGTGGCTTAGTGCCATGAACATTTTTGAAAAGCAGAGCCATTGCATTTGTCTGTTGTTCCACTCTCAGTTACTGTACGCAAATATTTGTGCATGTTTAATAACGCGTATGTGTTTCCAGGAGCAACAAGCATGGTTAGTAATCAAAAATGAAACAACTAAATACCTCCGTGTTTTACTCTATCTAGCTGTTTTGCTTTCTGCAAGTTCTCCAGTTGCACATCTCCCTGCCTTGACATCCCCAGGTGTAGTGGATTTAATCAGTGCACTTTAATCAGTGCTTAAATCAGTGCCCTGTATTTTTGAGAATGCCTCTTCATTTTGCAGCACTTCTGTTAATGTGTAATCTTTGTTTCCTCTCTGAACTGGAGACCCTTTAAAATCATCCCTTGACAACAGTCTGCTTAGACAGTTATGTCTCTCTTTTTCTGGAAGTACCTTCGGTCATCTTTGCATATACTGCTGATTAATGGCTTTGATTAGACTGCCTTCTCCCCTCATGTAACCTGTGGAGCAGTAAACGAAGTGGGAGGTTATATAAGTTACCCACTTCAGTAGTTATTGTTTTCTTTCCCTGTCAAAAAGATTCATGAAATCACACTAAGTACAAAGAATTTCAAGTTTCTGTAAGCATGGTCAATTTGATTATTTAGTATTGATTCAAACTTGGCTACTGATTTTTTTTAATATGGTAACAATGGGCCTGTTAAAAATACTTGTTGTGTGAGATGCTACTTGCATATAGTCCTCTCTTGAGCCTCTAACCAGTGGTCATCCCTTGCAAAGGAAACTTAACTCCCATTCTGCTTTTGCTTGATGCACTCTGTGGTACAAGAGGTGGAGGTGTGGATTGATTAAAAAAAAAACAACCAACAACCAAAAAAACCCCAACCAACCAACAAAACCACACACACACAGAGAAAAAAAACCCAAAATCCCAAACCAGCTTCTTAATGTTTTACATATGAAAACTCAGTAAGATGGGCTGTTTGACTTGATAGACTCACTTAGATCTAATGTTTTGTGCTATCTCTGGCTTTGCATCTCCAGTTAGCTACATCATGTGTTAAAAGAAATTACATGGGTGTTTTCTACTTAAATAACCAGTGATTATCAGTACTGGGGTTTTTAAACTATCCTCATTAGTGCTTCGATTTATATTCATTCACAGTTCAAATGCTTCCATCTAAATTTGTTAACTGAAATCCTTTTTGTAGATATACCAACTACTGCAGAATCCTTGATCATGCTTTTAGCAATTCATCGTACCATTCTTACGTGCCTAGAGAAAGCTTCCTGTACCTCTTTGAACATTTGTTTCCATCTAGCGGTCTGGTATTGCTGTGTTTATTCTGTGGCCTGTGGCTAAGACATGTTATGTTAGCTGAGTGCTGGAAGAAGCTGTGCTGATGCTTGCCATGTACCAATTTACTCTTTCGTGATTTTTTTTTGTGTGTGTGTGTGTGCTTACATTTCTGCGCATCCAATCTTGCTGTCTCACCATGCTATTTTTCTAGACCTGGATCTGTCTGCTTGTTGGAAGCTTTGCATGGGAGTCGTGCTAACATGTACTTATTTATCTTTGTTGATCATGTGGCAAGCAAACTCTGCAGTTGGTTTTCTTCTAAATGGATGGCCTTTTATCTACTTACTTTTAAAGGTAGTCTGTTTTATCTGCATAGCACATATGTCTAATTAGAACCTCCCCACTGTAACATTTAAGTGGTTCTTGCTTAGGCAATGTTAAATGGTTTCCTATAAATCATGAAGACATCCTTTATCTGGTCAAAAGATTATTAAACAAATAAATACAGGAGATTTCTACTTATCTCTCCTTAGCTTGGATTGATTTGCTGTTGTGGCTTGAACTATGCTGCCTTATTAATTCTGGCTAGGGATGAGTTCAGTAGGTATTGGTACATTGCTCTGTTTTGAATGTGGTTACTCCATCTATGCAAGTGAAAAGCATGGCCTGGAAGTGCCACCGCTGTCATGTGCTGGAAGCAGCTCTGTGTAAAGAGGGCTAATGGAAAGTCAGATGCTTCTGCTGCTCTGTTTTACAGATCTTCTCTTAAGTTACTCTTCTGAGATGCTTTACAGTGTCAGTTAAATATGAGCATCTGTTAGTACATGTCTATTAAATATGTTTTATTAGCTATTTAGTACATGACCCCTGTTAAAGCAAGTGTAGTCTTCTCCTGTTCAACCAGAATGTTGTTAAAATGGTGCCAGAATTTAAGCTGCTGTATCCTTCCTTTTTAGTGTGATTAAGAAGCTAAGACCCTTTTTTCCCAAAAAGGCCTGACCAGTTTAGCTGGCAGTGTTAGTATGCACGCATACAGAGTTACTTAACTTGGCATAAACTATGCTGTATCATCATTTTTAATGAAAACATTGTGCCTTGTTTGAAAGGAGTTCATCATGTATGCATGGTTCTTCTGGTTCTCTGACTTCACTGTAGCATCAGAAATCCAACAAGTGAACTGCTATTTTGAGTGCAAGTAATTACTGAAGAATGCTAATTGCAACTCTTCTTCATTCCCTTCTGCAGAATGACAGGAAGGGAGTTTTTCTCTCGGTTTCCAAGTCTTTATCCTTTCCTTCTCAAGCAGTTGGAGGTCGTAACCAATACCTTGAACAGGTAAGGCAGTGTCTGAGAAAGCTTTGAAATATAAAGTGCTTCAAACCAGAAAGGGTTGAACCAGAAAAGGTTAAACTGAGTTGTCACATATACCCTAACGCTGTTCTTTTCATCAGTGACAATATCCTTCTACTAGTGTCGTTTGCTAAGGCTTTTTTCCTGTAAGTTTTGCACGTTACAGTAGGTCTCTGGAGTATGAACTACTGTAATTAGTAGTTGCTGCATTCCTGGGATCAGATGTTAAAGAACGTATATTTTTCAGGGAAAGACAGAAACTTGGTGTATCACTGTCTCATGTTTAGTGATGAGACTTCGTAACAGGTTTAAGTGGTACAGGGTTATAGGCCTCGTGTAACCCTAAACGAACACTTTCCAGCCTGCGACACACTGACTCTGGGGAGGGTCCTTAATCTCTTTTTAAGGACTCCACAAATGGTGGCTGGGAGCTCCGATTTGATCAATGCGGATGATATTGTTTGGGATGATACTGATGCTGTTACCCCAGGTTCATGAACTTTTAAAGTAAACCAATGCTGGCTTTGTTTTTTTCTTAAAATGCTATGGTATAAACTGTGGAAGTTCAGCAGCTGATTTACGGGCGAGGTTCAGCTGTCTGTTTAATGGGCCTGAGGTGGATACTTGGGAGCAGGAGCTTCACCAGTTGTTGCATGTTTTTCAGTCTCCTCTCTAAGAGTGTGTATGTATTCTGTGCAGCAGTCTGCTTTACCTGACATTTTGAAGGGTGACAGTGTCATCACTGGAAAATTTTGGGAAGTCTTCAACCTGAAAATGATGCAAAGCTGCTGTCTGAAATGTTGGCCTTGAGTGCTTTTTTTCAATGCAGATTAAGGCTTTTATCTTATTATTAATCAAGAAGTGTTGATTTTGACTTGGATTTCTGGTGGTTTTTACAGTATGAACCATTCATTCATTGGTGACAATGATGACTATTCTTTCATAAAACCTGGTATTCACTAAATACAAATTTCCTTCCAAACTGAAAAAAAGACTTTTTTTAACCATCTTTCTGTAACTGAGCTTTCTCAGTTTCTCAGTTCTGAGAGAAACATTACGCGTGCTGCATTTTAATATTGTTTAAAAGTAAAGGCAGCTCACCATTATTAGGAATAAAGCAGGCTTGGGATAATGTAGGAAAGTGAGGGCAGCACAGCCCTAAGTGCCTTCATACAGGGGTCCCCAGTGGTGCCACAGGAAACCGGATGCCATGTTTGATCTCAGCAGGCTTTGCACTTCTTGCAGTGATCAGCCTATCACACCTCCTTGAACCAGAAATGCAGAAGGGTATTATGTGTGGAAGAGTCTCAAGACTGGCATGAAGGAGGATGCTTTTTTTTTTCACCAAATGCTTCTTATCACTTTTTTTATTTAGTGAAGCTGAAGAGTTGAAAATCCATCCAAGCCTGTTCCTTTTGCTTTTAATCCTGGGAAGGCTGTATCCATCTCCGATGGATGGCACTTACTCAGCACTCAGCATGGCACCGTTTGTTCCATTCGTTATAAGGTAAGGTGATTTTGTGGTGGTTTTTCATGTGATGGGAGTTCTTTCTTGAATCTTTGGATTTTTTAATAAAATGCCTTTTTAAGCTTCTCTTCAGCTTTAATTTTTAAAGGAAAAACTGATATTCATTGGTTGGCCTCCCCTATATTATTAATGCTTGTTTTGGGGGGTTAGAAGGAATTTCAGTTCATGCAAGCCATTGTATGACTTGTTTGTAAATCTTAGTCTGCAAATGCTGTACGGCATGATTGCTGCCACAGAGAGGGTAGGCAAAAACTGATGAGCTGGACTGACTTGAGCAATGCAGGATTTACTGTACAAACTTCTGATGTTTTTTTCAGTCCTGCAGTATAGTTGTTCGTAACACATAAATGTAATGACTAGCGTATAGACTTGTAGATGTGTGTGTATATGTATCTTCATATCCATACATACCTATAATATATACATACACAGCTATATCTACTCTATTTCTGAGATGACTCTTCAAGTTTTTATACAGTGTAACTTTTTCATTTTTATGGTGGTCACATCAAGATACTCAGCAGATAGTTTTGCTATTCTCTATGCCAATGGTGTGGGATGGGGAGCCTGATAAGGGAACAGGGCGGTGGTGGGTGAGGAGAAATGAGCGTAATCAGTATTTGAGAGGAAGTCTTGCTATCTGTGTGAAAGCTTCAGAGCAATAGGGTGAGAAAGTTCCGTACATAATCTTGCTCCTTTAGTAGTGAAATAAGATAAAGTTGTTATCTTAAGTTCTTCCAATTTTTATTTTAAACTACTGTTTGTTAGAAAACAATAATAGTTCTGCCTACTTATTCTTCACAGCAGATGTGATGTGTATCTTCCTTCTTCCCATGTTTTTTGGAATTTTCAAGAATGAATAATAACGTACCATTCTTTCTTAAAGGGAAAAAACCTGTAGTAAGAGTTTCTGTATGCACTGTATTTAATTGAAAATGTTTGGATTTCTGCTGTATTTGAATCTTAAATGCTTTTTGGGAAATATTTAAAACTATTTGTTGGTTACATCATTAGCTGTGTTTTTATGCTTCTGTTAATACACCGGAGAATGCTTATTTATTTATTATTTTCATTTTTAATATAAAGTTTCAGCATATTTTCTGATATTGGTAATAGGTTAACTTTTGGTAAGCTTTTGGTTACAGCTTTTGGTTTTTGTCTATATTATGACCACTACTTTTGGCAAGGTACATACACCAGCAAAATAACCATTCACACTTAATTAGCTTATTTTCTTGAGGTTATTTAAATCCATTCAGAAGATGTGGGAGAAAACCCCAATAAAATCTTGAAAAGAAGAACCTGAAACATTTGAGGGACCTGTATCATTGGACCTACCTTCCTTTAACTCTTCTGCTAAAGAGGAGTGGTGTGACAGATAAAGATGTTTTCTGTGTTCTTTTTCCGCTGAATTTGGCAATAAGTGCTGTGGCTACAGGTATAACGCTGGAATAAAATTCTTACATATTTTAGACAGAAAAGTGTACATGGGTGTACAGACATGCATTTTCTGATGGGTTACTTAGCAAAGCATTGGCATTTTTTGTGGTTGCCAGGGGACAATACCAAGGATTCTGCAGGGGGAAATGCATGTATTTATGATATAGCTGAGTGTGCTGTTACTGGCTGTATTTCTGTGTACAGCTCTTATGCCCTTGTTCTGTGAATGCCATGATTGTTTTCAGTTTACTCTGGCTGCATTAGTTGGAATATATAGGGGTGATTTACCTGGGTAAGGTAAATATGTTGCTATTTTCCCTTCTGTTTCCCTTCCTATTTTCCATTCTACAGGAACAGATGAACTAAAATAGAATTCTTTCCTGTTCATTTCGTTGTTCTTTAGAAGGTGGTAATGAAGATTGTCGTGAAGTAACTTAGGATCAAAGAGAAGGCCTGGTGCCAAAGGCCCTATGCATTAAGCCATTAAATTGTATTTATGCTCCTTTGAATTGTTAATGTGGTATTGTATTATGTAACATCTATGTATACATATAATTACATGGTATCCCAATGCAGTTATAACAATTAATTGCCATATTTTTACTGTGAGTTTTTCACATTTCTACTGCTGTACCACTGTCAAGGAAAGATATTGCTTATGCAGTAGGGAGAGAGGAAGGGTGAATATAACACAACTGATCTTCAGACTCTTTCCAGAGCTCAACCCACAATGAAGTGGCATTCATTTGTTGCTCTGAGAGGATGAACAGAACACTTATTGCATTTGCAAGCAAATGAGCAGTTCTCTGAACACTGGGTTTAGCAGGAAGAATTCAAATTGGGCTTTTGAAGAGTTTCACTTAAGCCTGAGTGGAATTTTCCATCTAGTGGGAGTGGAGCTGTGGTTGCTGTGACCGTGCTGAGATGAATTGCACAATATGAGTAGGATTAAATGCTACAAGGACAAATCTCAATCTCTGTGTGCATACTTGCTACTCCCTGTTGAACTAGCGCATTTGATTACCTATCTGCAGTTCTATTAAAAGTTATTTTTCCCCCTTTCCCCTTGCAGATGTTTTATTTGGAAGGGAACATTTTGATTCACAGCTTACCTCACGTTTTTTTTTGTAAGAGCTAGATAGGTCTGCTTTAATGGTTACTTTCTAAGATGAAGGAATGTACAGAATGTTTTTGATTAACAAGGGAGGTAATCGGGAGGTAATGTTTTAAGTATGAAGCAAAAACATAACCTCCCTTTCGCCTCCCCCTCCCACTTTCAA
This sequence comes from Phalacrocorax carbo, assembly GCF_963921805.1. Taxonomy (NCBI): domain Eukaryota; kingdom Metazoa; phylum Chordata; class Aves; order Suliformes; family Phalacrocoracidae; genus Phalacrocorax; species Phalacrocorax carbo. Next base: position 21,561,656 of record NC_087515.1, read on the forward strand.
AGACCTGTAATCTCTTCAGAATGATTTAAATTTGAGTTACCTTATGTCCTGTTGTACCATGGCATTGACAGAGTGTTTGTTTAGTGTTAAATGTTCTGGGCTGAATGCTCTGAAGGAGTAAAACGGGTATTGCTATATTGACTTGGGATACTTTTCACTAATTGAAGTCTAGCCCTATTTAGGAGTGTGACTCTTTATTCTTCTAAGTTTTAAAAAAAACAGCTTTAAAATGTCAGACAATATAAGTTGTTGGGGGTTTTTTTTAACTCTTTGGGTATATGTGCCTTGTCTTCCACTTGACAAAACTGTTTTTAATTCTTAGTGAAATTTCCCCTTCAAAACTTTGTCAAAGATAGATTTCAAAGCAGTGTTGCTTGTAGGTATGTTATATTGCAAGTCATTGAAGTAACTCACTGTCTGAGGACAATTTAAATAGAAATGTGAACAACTTCCCATGAAATTAACACAGTCATGAAATAGACACTATTTTCTTGTGCAGAATTTTGTAACTTGCATCCTTCTGTAAAATGCAGGAGCTAAATTCCAAAATCCCCTGATGCTGTTTTTGGTTGGGGACCAGGGTAGGTGGCAGTGGGAAGCACTAGTCCTTTACAGCTGTGTTCTTCCCCCTCCTGCTCCCTGCCATCCACCATCCCAAACTGCTTTGGTGCTGTTTTCTTTCTGCACTTGAGTGAGCTTGTCATTAAGATACAAGGAAAACAACTGCGACTGTTAGTTAATGACAGACACTGAGATGCAAGGAAAACAAAATTGTGTGTGGTGAGGAAGAATCTTCTGTAGGACGCAGAGTTGTCAGCTGCCCTGTTACCCTGTTGTACCCTAGGAACAATCCTAAAGAGCGCTTAGAGAAGGAGAGGGGAAGTCCACATCAGCTGTGAGCAAACTGGAAGCTCAAATGCTATTGTAGCAGCTGCAGCAGGAAAGCTCAAATAGATCCGTTGTTTAAGTGGGCTGCATGCATTGCTAGAGGGTGTGTGGGTTTACGTTGATCTAGTCATACCATGACTTTTTTTATTGGTACACTTTTTCTTGGAAGTTACTGCTTTCACAGCTTGCTTGTCAGAACTGGCTATCTGAAACCTCCTAATAGGCTGCTGGCAAAGTCAGCTTGCTAAACTTCTTATAAATCAATTGGGTGAAGCAGCGTGAGATGTCAGGAGTACCCCCCTGTGATCCCTTTCCCACAGCAGTGCCATGACACAGGTGATGCCCGCCTGCTGCACAGGAGCCCTCCACAAGCACCAGCATGGCGTCCCAGCGGGTTCCTGTGAATCGTGTCCTCATGCAGCGCTGTGGGGCCTGCTGTCCTGACATGCTGGTTGCCTGTGGGGCCAGGCTGAGATTCCTTCGCTAAACTTTATTTTCTTGGGCCTTTTCAAAGACGTTAGACCAGACTCTCTAAATCTAAAGATCTGTTACCCTAGGGATTTGGTGGACTTTCTTTGGATGCGTTATGTGACTCTCACCTTCTTACGTTTCTTAGCAGAGAATTACATTTGTGAGTCTGTCCCTCTGCAGGAAGTGATGCAGGCTGTTGGCCCCAGGTTCCTTCAAACTCTGGGGGAAAAGAAAAAAAAATTCCAGGGGCCGTGATTTCCCATGAGTCTTTAGTACCCACATGTAATGTGGTGCGGTTGGTTTTATTCGGTAGGTAAATACACTGAGTTTTCTTGACTTACAGTTAAATCTTTCTTAAATCTTAACAGATGCCAATCCAGACTAATATGCAGGTTACAGAAGATTTTTCTTAAAGTTTAAAAGCAAAATATGGTCTTCCATTGTAAAAGATCAGACTCACTGCAGTGAAGTCAGAGAGGTTCAGTGTATAACATATAGATTCCATAAATTGTTCTGTTCAAAATGCTGTTCAGAGATTAAGTATTGTCAGATTCCAACAAGCTTAGAAAGCTATTTTTAATATGCTGTTACTCAAAATACAAATTTCTAATAGAAATAAACTTGAATTTTTATCTTTTCTAATTAATTTTGTTTTGCGGTTTTTATTGGCCAAAGTGAATCACAGTCTATCTTTAAAAAATATTAGCTGAAAATTTAAAAATAGGCTTTCAGTTGCACTCTGCTTGAACCTAGCACTAAGGGCTAATTGTTTTCAATAGTTTTCTGATTAGTAAAATGTTTAAGATTTTTCCCATTTAAGGTAAGCAACCTTATGATGTCGCATAATACTGTATCTCCCAAATATGGTTTTCAGTTGCCAGATATACGTAATATATTTATATTATTGTGCTGTCTTTTGCCATTGACTGATTTATCTCTGGTTCTTTGATGCTTTCCTACTAAGATGCAAAATGTCATTCTGATGCAGCTTTGCCTGGTTTTTTTCTCTCCCCATTCTTTTTCCACTTATGTTCACAAATTCTTTGCATATTCCTTTTAGTCTTCATTGCTCAGTTTACTTTGGTACAGATAAGAGGGAGATATTATTGGCATAGTTCACGTCTTTTGAACAACAAATCCAATTATGTAAAGACCCATATGTAAAATTATGATCTTACTGTTGTAACCTGTGTGTACTAATGTTGCAAATCATGGAGTTCTATGTTTTAGGCAGTTTGAAAAAAAACGTGTATTAAATAAGTGAGATTGATCCAGGTTTATTTTAGCTTATTACGAAGCAGAGCACCTGACCCAATTCTGGGGCTCTCTATCAGTCACAGTTGTGTCTTATAATTTTATAAATCTGTGAGAGCTCACTTCTTAAGGAAACATCTTAAGGAAAAAGACCGACATATAGTAGTATTAATATTCTAGAAGGTGGTGTGAATTTAAATATCCACTGTTCAATAAGGTTACTTACACGTGGGTTGCTCTTTCAAAAAATTAATCTTTGTTGGGCTATGCCTCTTAGTTTTATTGCTCTGTGTTGTGTTTAATTATGTTAAATAATATATCCAGGTTCTATTGTAGCCCTGTGACAAAGCTTGTATAGGCTTTGTGAGAATTGGGTTTGAGGTAAGATGGAGTAGTAAAGAGACAAAATTAAAGTATAAAATCAAAAGTGTTTGTGAGACTTTGAAATAAGTTTAAAACCTTACACTGAATAAAAACCACAAGAGACAAGGGGAGTGAAGGAGTTCTGATAACAGGATACCTTTAGTTGGAGAAGAGCTTGATTGAAGTCATTCATGTATATCTTGTTAAAATTGCTGTTTATACAGTTTAAATGCAGTTTCCCTGATTTTTGTTTTGTTTCACACGTGTACAGTTGTATATGTGGGTTTAGTATATCATGCTGTATCTGACCTGAAAGAAGGCATCTGACTTTCTGTAGGCTAAACACTGGTATCCCCTGGTTAGTGGCCAAACAAGATAGCTGAATAGTTGCGCTAAGTGTACTTCCTCTGCTTTCTCCTCTTTTTCCTTTATTTTAGTGTGGCATGGCACCAGTGGGAATAAGACTGGGAATCTTACCAGGGGTCTGATGAGCAAAGAGCTTTTGTGGGGATGCCTTTTAATATTAGATGAAAAGAACTGCATGTGTGTGTTGCAGCATTGTTGTATGAAAATAGCTGCTCTTCATTACAGTTGTTTATAAAAAGCATCTCCCTGGGTTTCCATATCACACGCACATCTTCTCAGTCTTTGGTCTCTGTTTTTTTCCTTTGTCTTGTTTTTTTTTTTCCCCCTTCTTAATCTAATCTCTGATCAGTATAACTGCTTAGTATTATAACTGTCTAAAATAATTTATTATTTGGAATCCCTGTGGTACTAGGAGCAGGCTCAGACCCATTGGAATGCCCTGTCCTTGCTGGGGAAGCTTATGGAGCTGACCAGTCATTGCAATACAAAGACAGATATCCTTTTGATTATAGGCAAGGTTCCCAAAATACATGACCTGGCATAGGCATTTGGAAGTAAGAGTGACGTACACCTCTGAAACACACACTGTTTTTTAGATTCATACTGTATTTTGTAGTGTTAAATCTCTCTTACTTCACATCTAATATGGAAGTTTGCATGACTGGGGGAGAAGGAGGGAAGGCGAGGAATGCATTTCCCCTCCAAACATAACTCCTCTCTTGGGAGTTGGGACTGGCTTGGAATTATTCCATTTCTACGTACAGTCTATTTTCTGTGCAATCCTGATTGCATAGTGCTTAGTACTGATGTGTAAAAATACTTACGGTCTACCATAAACGTTTATTAGTAAGTTTTTCATACTTTTTTTAGCATTTTTGAATAAGAAATAGTAAACAGTTTGTAATTTTCTCCATTTATAAGTTCAAATTGTAGTGCTAGAGAAGACTGCAAAGTGCTTAACTGGCAGTAGGCGGTTCAAGACCTTCTGATCAACTAAGAACCATTGCACATCTTGTACATTCTTTGCAGTATTCCTCAGCCTTTTCTCTTAAACTGTGGGCAGATTTTTTTTTCTCATGTTCAGGTGGAGCTGATGGGAAATATTACAATCCCTAGGTATTGATTATTGATTCCTTACTCCAGTTTTTACTGCGTTGGCCAGTCTGTTTGCTTTTCATTGGCAGAGTATCATCTGTAGCAATTTAGAAAAATATTCACAAACTGTAGGGAGATGGCAGATTCATGGGAAATAAAAGGTGATGTCTGGCAGAGAGGCGTTCATGAGCACTGAGAGTAACAGTATCTTTATCCAGGATTGCAGACTCCTGAGGAGGGCCAATGGCTGGCATCCTAGGTTAAAATTCAGTGTATACTACTTATTGTTTGAAACATGATCTAGTAAAAAATATGATGGGATTCTCAACTGTCAACACATTGGTGAAGTAATTGTGTTATTCGTTTACATACTTAAAATTGGCCAGTCAGTAAGTACTTTGCTGGTCAAGATAAGTAGCCAAATAGTAACATTGAGCTTGTTCTGCAAAAGTATTTGCAGGAAGGAGCATGAAAATAGAGATAAATAATGCATTAACTATGCAGAGGATGGTAGGTAGGTCAGGGAAAACCAAGTGTAATTATATTTTTAGAAGCCAATATTATTTACAAAGAACAGTCTGAGTTTGAGAAAAGTCAGTATTGGGAAGGCTTTTTGGCAATGGGCTAGCTGCTTTTGGTGGTATGGCTGCAAGTGTCTCTAAGAACCCAGATCCTTCGGTTGTTTTAATGGGTCTGATAAGAAGTTTTGAAAATTGCTCTTGTTGCATTTTTGTTTACAATCAGCTGAAGCTTTCAAAATCATCACAAGGTGCTGAGACTTGATTTATGCATTCAACTTCCCTGTCATATAGTTTAAAATAATAATATAGTTGCTGAGACAGAAAGTAGTTTGTCTACATTCTTTGTTCTGGGTTTTTTTTTCCTAACTGTTTTGATAGTAAGCGGTGTGTGTTTCTTTCTGTTATTCTGCAGTTGTGAAACATCCTAGTAACTTTTCACAAATTAACAAGTTTGAGATATGGTTTTGAATGAAAATTTTTCTTCTACATGACCTTGAGTTAAGAGAACTTGTTTTTTCTTTGGAATGCTGTGAACCAAAAACTGATGAAAGGAGGCTCCAACCTCATGGGACTTCAACAAATAATTAAATAAACCTAGAGGTTAGCTATCTGAAGGTATTATTTGAGATTTCTTGATGGGAATGCAAGAAAAGAGGCGCCATTTACATTGTGTCAGCATGTTCTGTAGCAAATTTCATTTGAAGAGAACGTATTTCTGTTGGTCTGAAGTTTACACACAGTTTTCATAGGCTTACATGTTAGAGGTCTTCGTTTGTTGGCTGAACCACAACAATTCAAGTTTCTGTTGTTGATTCAGCTTGGTATCAGTTGGCCACTTTTTAAAATAACCTAGGTCTTGGTGACAAGAAGAGAGAAATGTCTGTAATTTCTTCCTAGAAAGCCCCTGAAAACATATGAAGAAACAGCTCCTGGCATAGCTGATGGGCCACTTTCACAAATAAAAGTCTGTGTACTTTGCCTACATACTTCCTGCGGTATTTACAGCTATTCTGATTCACTAAGTGCTTGTGTGGAAAACACTGCCCTTATGAAAACATAAGGTTTTATCTTAATTGCCCAAGTTGGAAGAATAAAATAACACAATGTATAAAGAGACTAGAAGTTCAGGCAACCATTAACTTTGCTTTAAAGGAAACAGATAAGAATTTAGTACTGCATAAATAACAAGAAATTAAACTTGATCTGTTTCTGTCCATGGTTAAGTTCAAACATTTTCTGGACTATGTTCATGTGTTGATTGTAGAGCTAAAACCTCTGTCAAACTGTTGATACTTTTGTAATGTTTTTCTACTTGCCAGGTAAATATTGAGAGGCTATATCAAAACTCAAATTATTCTGGGGTTTTTGGTTCTTAATTTCAATTAAAGAACAAAAATTTGTCTTCAAGCCAATTACAGTACAGGTTTCCGCAGTGAAATGAGTTTTAAAATCTAAATGCTTTCGATACTTTGATTGCTAATGAACACAGAAATCTAACAAAATGGGACATAGTTGTGTTTCCTAAAAAGAAAAACACAAAACAAGCAAATCAATAAATGGACAAAAGAAACTTCAGGTACATGTATGGCAAATTATTGTTCATATTCCAGGAAACCTTATTCTCACGTTAATGAATAGGTACTGTCCTGCTGATTTGTCCCCAACATGGAGGACCAAGTTATGTGAATTATGGAAGCATGAGTGTATTTTTTTAATGCTATTTTTGGACCTCTCTTTGCTTGGAGACCTGTAATACTGCTAAATTTAATCTTTCAGGAGAGAACTTGAAAGGGAAAAATGAACTAATATAAAATAATGATCTTTTCTTTCTAAAAAAAGTCCTTCTTTTAAAGTTACTTCACTTAATACAGACAGTAAAATGCTATTGAATCTTAATAACCGAACTCTTTCTAATAGGAGCTAAATCTGTTGTGAAATACTTTTCTCCGTGATCGCCATCCATGTTTTCCCCTGATGCGATTTCATGTTTTTAATTCTTGCTTTAGAACTGATAACATGCCTTGAACTCTGCAGCTGCGTGGTGGAGGAAAGAGAAAACGTCAATCGTGTACAACTTACTGTGTCTATAGAGAATCAGACAGAAGCGTTATTACAATTTTTTCTTTCCAGTGCATTTGTTAGGATCTTGTAGCATAAGTAGCTCCAGGGTTTAAAGGATACCATCTATTTGATTTTTATGTATTCATTTATTTTTAATCAGTTTTATCTTTTAAAAGCCCTAGAGGCTGTTAAAGTGCTTTAACTAGCAGGCCAAGTAGGTTTGTTTGAATTGCAAGTGTGCCTTTCCTGCCTCATGCTGCCCTTTTCTCCCAAACTCATTTTGTGATGATGGTAAGATACTTGTTTGACTTACAAGATCAGAGGCCCCTTCTGCAGAATGTTCCCTTCCTCATTGTTCAGCCTCTTCTCCCGTTGTTGCAGTTCCGTTTTCATGGCTGCTCTTCCCGATTCCCTCTTCCAACGTTTTGTGAAGGCAATGGATGTGAATGTATTTCAGTGCAAAACAAAATTGTGATGCTGTGATACTGTCTATAGGACTGCAGGAACTGTATTGTTAATAAGCAGTGACATAATGCCCACATCGCTGTGACAACATGCAGTAAACCTGGAAATAGATATTTTTCTCCTTGTTAATCCTTAATATAATGGACATATTTTCAGCGACAGGTGTGATTTTTCAAATTAATTCTACCTGTTTGTTTCCGTGACCTTCATATAAAAGGTAATCCTTATTTGGTTTGTCAATTTGGGTATTATAAGGTCTGTTGAGGGGGAATAATAAGAAAGGGAGAAAAATAAGCACATAGGAAACACCTGCAGGTTGTTTTTTTTTAAAAGTTCAAGATATTTTTATTTACAGCTAGTGTTCTGTTGTTTGTAGCCAGAGTAATAAATTAGATACTTTGATGTGTGCAGAGGAGTATGGAATCTTTGTGCCTTACGAGAGTTGGTCATAAATTATGTCAGTTAGGAGGGTTGTTCAGGATCTAAGTGTTAAAGCTGGAATGTAGCAGTGGAAATGCATTGAATCTACAGTTACACAAAGTAAAACCTTCTCAGATTTATTGACTTTTTGTTCTTGATCATGGACTGTTTGAAGTAAACATGTTTACATCCAATACCTCGTGCACCTAGGTAAACAGTACTGAGTTCAATGTGAAATACTACTTCAAGAGTTGTTAATAGCCCTCAGTATTTAATAGAAGTGTATCACGTGAAGATTTTTCAAGTTTCATTGCTTGTTGCTACCTCGAGATATAATAAAATTAGGTTGGCATACTGTATGTTTTTACATATGAAAACATTTTAGATATTTCTTAGATTTTAAAGTCTATTTATACATGATCTGCATATAAAGAAAGTGTCACATACTGAAAACACTTCCCCCAGCCCGATCCCAAGTATTTTTCAAATCAAAGAAAATGAAGCAGTTTTAAATACAGGTTTACACACACACATGTGCTGCCCTAACGGGTGCAAGACTCCATGGCTCATGCATGCCTGCAGAGAAGAGGCAGCCTGTGACAGATTTTAGTCGTGTTGTTGTCAGGTGAAGCTTAGAGTCTGGATGGTGAAGTGGCCAAGGTTGGAGGTCCTGTTCTTTTCTGCCAATGCCCTGGCAAGGCAACTGCCACAGTGTAAGTGACACTAATCTCAGGGATGGCAGCGTGTTAAACTGCTGCAGGAGGAGTAACCAGAAGAGTTTAACAGTCTGAAAATATTTCTGTCCTTAAGCTGCTAGGTTTTGCTGCAGGTACAAACTGAGTTACAGTGGTTGCTGTAATTGTATAATGATTTTTCTTGATACAGCTTGTGAGACTGCTTCCCATAATTGTTGCTAAATCCTAGATAAAATAAATATTGAAGAATACAGGTGGTGGACTCTTAAGGTATGTAGTTGATCTTGGAGGCTGGTATAACATAAACAAAAAATTGCTACATTGGGTTAGATTGTTGATTTGTGTTACTCAGTTGTTTTATTTGCATTCACTCTCACTTTTTGAGAACTGGTCCTGTTTAGTTTTATTTACAGGTAAGAGATTATATCTAAGTGGGATCTAGTAAAAATCAAAACTGCTGTTACGGGTTATGGAAAAAAAAAGTAGTGTATATTTTGATGTTCTTCTGGCAAACTTCTTGTATGATTCAGGAATGAAGCCAAGTGCCTTCAAACATGAGATATGTACACATAACTGCCTTCAGGGTATGCAGAAGTTCAGGGATAGGTCACCAGTGGTGACTTAGCATGGTATCTTGCATGTGTATGTGGAAGGACTGTTTCTGAAATGTTACCAGTGCTGTTTCTTGCTTGGGGGGGACGACGGGGGGAGGCAGGGGACGATGGGGGATGACGACACACCAATTTTCTTTGAGTATTAGAAGATTTTAAAAAAATTAATGAAATTTATTAAAAAGCCAGAAGAAACAGTAGGAACGTTAACCCCTCTCAGATTTGGGAAGCATTTGCCAAAGTGAAATATCTTCCCTGTGTTTCCATATGTGTTCCTACGAAGCAGATACCTTATTGTTCTTGAACTTTGAGATGCTTTTGCTCCTTAGTCATGACTTTGTAGGAGTGCGCTTAGGAGGGTTTCCACTAAGATGGCAGTTCCTGTGACTGCTGCACCCTGTGTAGCAATCTGTAGTGTGAGAAGTTTGCACTGATGTACAGCAGGTGCATAGACTGGTGGCTGGGTTGCCCTTTGGGCAAGTAGGAGCTGTGGGTTTGTATTTCTCTGAGGCACAAAAAGTGGCAGAACCGGGTCCCCTGCATGCTGGGTGAGTTCTCCACCCCCTGTGCACCTGTGTGTTTGCCCAGGGAGAGGAGGAGGAGGTAGATTATTGCCTCCTGATTTAGGATCCTCGAAGTGCAAAACAGAACCTAATTTGAGGGTCCCAATTAGGCATCTCTGTGGGGTAACACTTGCCTGCTGAGGTTCTTATTGAGAACAACAGTTTGAGGCATGAGGAGAAGTGAAGATTAGACTTGTCTATAGCTTTGAGAATTGCACTTTTGCCTTACCATACATTCAGTATAAATGCTGAGGTGGCAGTCTCTGTTGTGGACTTTAGGCAGCTGAGACAATTTTGCCTGTAATATGAAATTTTCTTCTTTCTAAATACAGAGCAGTCGCTTCTATTTCCATAATAAATTTTATAAAATAACAGCATGGATCAAAATTTGATCTGTAAAATACTGTATCTCCATATACGTATGTGCATGTGTTGTAAGCCTTTAGTGTCAGTTTTTATGAGACAACAAAGAATCAGGTTACCTAAAAATTATTCTCGACTCCATTTTTTATTACTAGGAAAAAAACCCACATAATTCTATTCTAATTCATTGCATCGTGTTTGAGGAGAAAATGCGCTCTGAAGCATGTAGTGTTGGAAAGTACCCTTGCACAAGTTAAAGGAAACCCTGGCATTTTACCCATTTTCCACTCTTCTTCTGAAGCCATGTCAGATTCCTTGGTATTTGTAAAAGGTCATGGACAAAATAAAGAACATTCCTGAGCATAGTTATACCTAATTGAAAACTAGACATTCATTACAGAATCATTGTTGCTTGTGTTTGGAAAGAGCATCTGCATTTGAGAATCTCTTGGTTAAGAAAACATGGTTTAGCAGAAATAAAAAATGGTTGCAGACAAATTACTTCTCAGGTTTAAGTTTACTGTGCAGTAGAATGAAAATGTTTTGTTTCAAACAAAGGATTTTTTTTTTTATTAAGAGCTAAGTTGACTTTCTTCTTGCACCTTGCCAATACAGAATTAAAGCTCTTCCATATGAAAGAGCCTCCAGTTGTGACTGCTCTGCTTTTGCACTCTGTTGTGAAGGATAGCCAGTCTTTGAAAAGGAAATGTGATCTTTCTAAAAATCATTCCCTACAAGGGAAGGCATGGGGAGGTGGGGGATAGAACATGCTGCCGTACTGTGAGGATGAAAATTCCCACAAAAGCCTGTTGTTCAGGGGTGGCATAGCTCTCCACTTCCTCTGAACGAGGTCTGTATTTCTCAGGCATACCATAGCCTAACACAACTGAAATGTCAGAACTGGTAAATAGACTCAATTAAAACAGAGTAACGTCTTGTGTTCGGAACCCTATTAATTCAGTTGCTGGTTCAAGATAGAAACTGTTCTGTATTTCTTTCATGTAAACGAAAGTAAACAACTACTTTGAGTATTGATTTACATTTGCTAGAGATATTTGAAACCTTAGAATACCTTTTATTTTAATGTCATATTTTAAATATGTAGCCATGACCCTGCAGGGCTTGTTTGGGAGAGCTCAGAAGTGGTTTGCCCATTTTGGCAGGGGATAATCTCAACTACATGTGATTTTGTAGGCTGAAAATATATAAGAAGCAACTCAGGAAAAGGACTAGAGGGTGGGAGGAGGGAAGGCCATCTCTGTGAGTCATCACAGTCAGCTAGGCTGAAGGTATCAGAGCACAACTTCTGCCATGCTGCATTTTACGTCACCTAAGGCATTTGGCCACCCATTTCTAAACCCTGTGCTAATTTTCCCAGTGTTTGATATTGTGGGTGGCTGAACTGTACCTGCCTTACAAAAATTGGTATAAGAATTACTGGCTTTGAAAGACTTAGCCTAACCTATTTTTAGCTGATAAAAGATTTTTATTCACTTCAACTCAGTATACATGCTGCTGAAGTAGTATACAGCTTGCTAATGTGTTAATATAGCTGAATAGTTAATTATATGTATATTCATAAATGTATAGCCAGTTAAAACCTTAAGAACATTTAAGATAAATGTTCTTTTTGGCCTCTGTTTTATATACAATTTTGAGTCTTAACAGTTAATTTTTAGTAAATAAAAAATTATTTTTTAGATACTAATTATAAATAATGGAAAATTATTTTCCAATGTGTCTTTTACTTCCTCCCTTTAAATATGTTCTAAAAACCTGTGGGAGATATGGCCTAAAGTTCCAGCAGGTGCCATGTTGGGTTCTTATGGAAACATCTGATGAAGAACATGGAGTCTAATAGTTTTAAGTCAAACTCCTAATACATTTGAATATGATTGCTATATAGAATCATAGTATCATAGAATCGTTAAGGTTGGAAAAGACCCTTAAGATCATTGAGTCCAACCGCTAACCTATCACTGCCAAGTCCACCACTAAACCATATCCTCAAGCACCACCTCTACCCTTCTTTTAAATACCTCCAGAGATGGAGACTCAACCACCTCCCTGGGCAGCCTGTTCCAATGCCTGACAACCCTTTCGGTGAAGAGGTTTTTCATAATATCCAACCTAACCTTCCCTGGCGCAGCTTGAGGCCATTTCCTCTCGTCCTATTGCTTGTTACTAGGGAGAAGAGACGGACCCCCGCCTTGTGTATAGTAAGTAACACAAACGTCAAGAAAGATGAAACAGGGCCATATACTTACCTGCTTCATGGTATAATTACTTTTTTTTTTTAGTACTTTATGTAAACACAGGAACTTCTGAAGGGGGGGGAAAGCCTCCAACATGGCTCTAGTATGACTTATGTTTCTGGGCAAATGCTCTCTCACTACTGAGAAGAAAGTCTGTGCATTTGATTTGTGAGAAATGTGTTTTAGTTTTCATTGCATTACCCTTTGTTTTCTTCTAGCCATAGCAGCGGATTGCAGCTGGATGATGGGTATTTCTCCTTTTTCTAGGTGTGGGCACTCTCCTGTGTACCTTTCACGTGAGATGTCAGGTCGGGCCCTTGTTCCATTCGTTATGGTAAATGAAGTACCTCATACAGTGCTGTCCTTGCTAGAGGGGCTTCCAGACTCTACCAGTCCTTGCATACGACAGAATAATATTCATGGAACACTTCTGCAAGTAAGTTTTTGGGTTTTTTTTGCTTTGTGGGGGAGTTTTGTTATTGGGGTTTTTTTACTGTGGGTTTTTTGTTGGGTTTTTTTTTGATCATACTTTTCAGCCAGATAACACACAGTGAGTTGTGCTGAACGCTTACACGTTGTCAAAACATGTATGAAGAATGCTTTTGAGTCGATTCTATCAGATGGTAAATGGGGAATGCACGTTTCAGCCATCATTAGAAGGCTGTAAGCTGTAAATATCAACACTTACATTTCATGTAATGTTTCATCTCTGGAGATTAAAGTGCTTTGAGAGCAAATATCTTTATCTAAACATATCTAGAGAGACATCTGTGTGACTTGCCCAAAATCACAGAGTAAATCTGAGGCAAAGCTGAACTCCAAGCACCAATAGCATTGTAGATACTAAGACTTGCCACTTAGCTAAACATTTACATATTACCTCATTTGCTTTTCCTGCTACACCAGCAGCTTCCTGTCAGTTTGCTGTACAAGTTGTGATAAGCTTTATACTGTATTCTTCTGAAAACATTCTGGAGAACAGCTCACTCTTGGTTTGGAATTGGAAATTTCTTCATTCCCCATATATCATTCCTTTGGTTTATGGCAGTTGGTTCACTGTGTTTGATTTTTACGCTATCATGGTAATAAGTTACCTATTTTTATTGCCTGTTTTTTCATGAGCAACCCTCCAACAAAGCCGTATTGTACATGATCAGCTTTGTTAGTCTGCCTGAGTTGGCAACCTCTCTAGGTACATTCCCACTGTAAACTCTGTGGTAGGGTGTGTGGGGGGTTTTGTTGTTTGTTTGTTTGTTTGTTTTTTTAGTGTATCTTTTCCAGCATGTTATTTCCCTTTAAAATCATGACCTTATGGGAGACTACGCCAGGGAAATGAATGAAGTCCCTCTAGAGCTGTTACTGTCACGTTTACCTGTAAAGGGTTTCCCCCAACTGAATCTGGATTTGGATGACAGCTGGGTTACAGTGGAGGTTGTCACAGGGGTGGGATGGTCGTGTCCAGTCTTTTCTGCTCTGAAAAGCAGTACATGCACCTGTATGCATGTATGTGCTTAGACCTGTGAGCTGCTGCGTCTCCATGGGCAGGAGGAGATTGACACCATCAAATCATCTGTGCAGCCCTGATGTGTCACAAAACTCCTGAACCTCCTGAAGTGTTAGGAAGAGAGGGTTATTCCACAGAGAGAATGAAGGGCTTTCTTAGTCCAAAATTATTATAACCCTGGTCGTGGACTGGGTGTAGTGTATAAAGCTACTGCCTTCTTTTCAGTGACCTGGAAAAAAACCATAATGGAGGGTTGGTTCTGGAAAAGCCCAAAGGATGACCTGGTTTTTAATCTAGTGTTGCTAACACGATTTTATGCATAAGTGTAGGGAGTCGTCTTTTCCATACCTGTGAGGAAGGAGATATTCTCAGGACTTTAAGGTGATTTTTTGTCAGTTTTGAGCAGCTACTAGGAACCACTACTGCAGTTGGTACTGCACCAGGGAGAGACCGGTGCTGTCAGAGTCAGACATTCTTCAAAAAGTGTCAGTTGTACCATTGCAGTTTAGTGATGTTTTGTGTATCACATTTGTCTTGGGCCTTGCTTTTATGACTTGTGAATCAAGGTTGTGCAAAGTCTTCATTTAATACTTAATCAAATCCAGTGTATGAGTGAAACGCTGGCCTGTCTGTTGCTAGTTAAAAATAACAGTCAGAAGAAATACTGTAGGGTGATAAAGATGTCCGAAAAGGGAGGTGGTGGTGTTTGATGTTGTACCTCTAAAACACGAATGCCAGGTAGTTCAACATGTAGCTAGCGTGCACCTCCTGTAAATAGTACAAAGAGCAAAGTACTGTGACTTCCAGGGGTTGTTGGAGGCGTGGTTTCAGTTTCTTTTTTAACAATGTAAGACAGGACTTGCAAAGCTGCTGCTAAAGGCTCATTGAACTGTAGAAAATTATGTTACAGGACTATTTGTTAAAACACTCTTTCTCTGAAGTTTTACTTGAAGAGGCAGTAATCTGGCAGTGTTTGAAACTGTTTGCACTGCATTTCCATGACACAGTAGAGAGTTTATCTTCTTTGATATAAAACCAAAACAAAAATCCCTACTAAAAAGAGTGAGTCTTTCAAAACTCAATAAAATTTACATTTTTCCAGCAATGCAAGGCCAATATCTTATGAAAATGGAATTCAGTAATTTTATTTCATTTGTTCAGTCACATTAGTCAGAAGCTGACTAAGTTCATTGCCTGATTTTTTTTTTTTTATTTCAGTGTTCATATGCTGTCAAGTCTTGAACAGGAAAGTTGGAATTATTCAGACTTAAAGCTTATGTGGCAGTGCCAAATGTAATGAATCTTGAAGATATTTCAGTTATGCTTCAGAGTTATGTAATCACTTCATCTGTTGCAAGCCAAATGTTAATTTATAGAAAGATCATTCAAAAAGATTTCAGCATGGAGTGCTTGTCCAAACATGGCCTGGTTTTCAAAATGCTTAGATTGACAAAGAGTGTTTTTTTGACAGTGGATGCAAATGTGTTGTGTTTAACTTCAGACCTTTGCATTATGTGAAAACATGGCTTTTCCTCCCCAGTGTGATAATTGTGGCTCAATTTATGTAGAAATACAAAAGTGCATGAGTATAAAATAATCTTATGGTTTACATGTTTTGCAGAAGCATTCTTATCAATGATTATCTAGGAGGAATACTGCTGTTCTGTAACTCTTATGGAACTGATGATATTCTTCGAGGAGTAGTTCTGCTTCTTAAGTAAAAGCACTGACTTGAATAAGACAAAGAAAAGTCTGTTCTATGTTTAGTGTTTCCTTTATGAGTGCAGTTTCCTCTTTGCTCCATAATCCAAACCGGCATGGGGGGCAGGGGGAAGGGGAGGGACTTAAGTTTGTAATCCTCAAGAAAATGCAGAAATCTTCTAGCCTTCTTGAATGGTGAAATATTTCTGGCTTCCTTAGTTTTAAGATCTAGGGCTTTTGGCCGATCGGCTCAAAGGAGGGGCTCGTCCAGAGCTTTATGTTGAGACTTCCAGAAGTCTATCAAAATTTATAACTAGAGAAGCCTTTATGTTTGTGAAACTTTTGGACTTTTGGCAGTTGCCAAGGAACTTAGAGTATTTGGGAAGATTTGGGAAGGTATCCTTATCAGTGGATCAAATAATTTTTTGACGTTCTGCCTCTTTAGGGTTGGAATTCCTGCAGTATATATTCCATCTGTTCAGAATAATTAAGAAATTCGGAATTAAGCTAGAACTAATTAAAAAATGTTTTATTCAATAACCTGTACTTGTGATTAGTAATTTCAATGTACTGGTTTGACTTGTAGTGGTATTCCTAAGATATGCAGGTAGGGGCGTGGTGGTCTGCTTTTTCTTTTCATGCCTGTGTTTTTGTAGAAATTTCTAGTCTCATAGACAACAGTCTTAAGTGGGTCTCTGAAAACTACAGTAAAGATGGCATCTATGTTAAAGAGTGTGTTTTGAGTCCTGATGTTGATGAAGGCTTCCAGTCTTCAGTTTGCCTAATTTTATTCAGTTGCAATAAGCCTAAATGTATTGAGCACAACACTTGTTAGAGTCAAGAGTTAATCAAAGACCTCCAAACGTTATTAAAGCTCAAGGTTTATTTAAATTTAGAATTCCTAGAGAAAGATCACATGGAAACCAGCCCTGAGTAGAAAAAGACCTGGTAGTTCTTCAGAAAAATAACTCCAGAAGAAGGAATCAACCTAACACAGAATGGATAGATAGTGTAATAACACACCAGCTTGGACAAATTAGGAGTTCTTTACTGAATGCAATGCAAGAAGAAACATACTGAAGCAAGAGTCTGCAGAGAGGAAATTGGAAAGGCCAGGGCAAAAATTGGCTGTAGCCTTCAAGAGATCTCTACAGTAATATTTAGTCCTGGAAAACAGAAGCTATTGATAGCTGATGTCTGAAAGGTATACTTTTCTCCATTAGTTCATTAACACAGTCAAATATAAGCTTAAATATTGGAAACTACTTTGTGACATTAAGAATGCTTTAATATTCAGCACTTACAAATAGTGGATCTGCCATTGTATATATAAGATTTTGCTTGGGCCTGGGAGATGGACAGGTGATGACTTGAGATTTCTGCCAGTCTGCCCTGTATTTTTTTAATTATTCTTTGATCATGCCAGTGATTGGGGCATCTTCATGAAGCTATGCAGAATTTTTATTTCCATCAGTCTGCACCTGGTTAATTCTTGTTTGTATAGATTTGTGGGTATGACACTCGTAGCTTTTATTGTTGTAGATGGTCTTGTGTAAACCATCAAAATTTTGATGAAAATTACTCAAATTATTTTTTAAGATTGTTATTGCAAATAAAAGGTTAAATATTATAAACATGAATTTTACTTGGGTTAGAAACAACTGACTGAAACTTTGAACTGTCTTTATATACGGTTTAGATAACATGTTCTGGACACTTACACTTTATACTGAACAGAGTCCAAGAAGGTAAGCTTCTGGGCATACTAGGGAAGGAAACCTTGGGCCTCTGTTATTCCTCAACCTGGGCCTCTACTAGTAAAGACTGAGATGAAGATGACATTCAGTACCTCAACCCTGCCTCAGCCAGCTTCATCTCCAGGTGGGCTTTGGCGTCCCTGACTGCATCTCTGCATGTGTGGATGGTGTCTGTTTTCTTCCCAGGTTATCTGCTTCTACATTCTGCTTCCACCATCTGTTATCTTCTTCCACCTTGCTATGTTTGAGTTTTGCCATGAGCTCTTTGTCCATCCATGAAGGCCTCCTGGCATGTTTACCTGACTTGTAGCTGGTTGGGATGGACTGCTCTTGAGCTTGGAGGAAGTAGTCCTTGAGTATCAACCACCTTTCTTTGACCCTGCTCCCTCCGGGGCCTTATCCTGGATCTGCTTGGTAGAATCATGTAGGAAGTGGCCAGAATCTGCACTCATGAAGTCCAGGGTTGCGGTCTTGCTTTTGCCCTGCACCCTCTTCTCAGGATCCTGACCTCCACCATCTCATAGTCCCTGCACTGAAGGCTGCCTTTGACCTTCACATCCTCAATGAGTCATTCCTTGTTTGTGAGTAGGAGGTCCAGCAGAGCACCTCTCCTTGTTGTCTCTATTGCATTTGTCAGGAAGCTGTTATCAAGGCTGTCCAGGAACCCACTGGATTGCTTACACTGTGTTGTGTTGGTCCTCCAGCAGATACCAGGGTGATTGAAGTCCCTCATGAGGACCAGGGCCTGAAAACACAAGGCTACTTCTTAGCTGTCTTTAGAAGGCCTCATCCACTTGTTCTTCCTGGTTTGGTGGCCTAAAGCAGACACCTACTATGGTGACATCCATACAGGTCTGCTTTTCAGTCCTTACCCATAAGCTGCCAGCTGGGTCATCATCCATCCCCAGGCAGAGTTCCGTGTGTTCCAGCTGTTCTCACATAGAGGCCAACTCCATCTCTTCATCTTCCTCACCTGTACTTCCCTAAAGAGCAGCATTGCAGCACTCCAAACATGTCAGCTATCCTATCTTGTCTCCATGATCCCAACAAGATCACAGCCCTGCACCTTCACACAAACCTCTTAATCCCTGTAATTCTTTAACCTCTTCCTTTAGGTGCTTTAAAGTAAAGAGAAGTTACACGAACCCTAAGCATGATTTGCCCAGAAAACAAGGCAGCACCTTTAATTCATCTGGTTGTAGAATATTTATGACAATTAATAAAACCTCCCAAATGCATGAACTTTCAGATTGGTTTGCCAAGGAAAGCAGATGTGAGACTTCAACTTTTGTTTTTATCTTGTGAGAATCAGTTAACATGATTGATGCTGGATTTCAAAGGCTGTGTGAAGTGCATAGACCTGGAATCTAGTTGTTATTAGTACAGTGGAATGGCAGCAGTATGACTGGAGCTTTCAGTCATAGTTCTGCACTCATGAGTTTCCAGAAATCTCTTTCACATTCGTGCACTGGAAAAATCTGTACTCTAATGAGAGTGTACATACCCTTACATACTGTTCATATTGAGAACAATTCTTTGGACAACTGCAATTAATCATGGAGTAGATGTAATTACTATTAAGGTTTATTTATTTTTCAAATGAAAGAATCTGCACATCGGTTGGGTTGTTGTCTTGTATGTTACCAGTTTGATCTTCCTCACATTCACTTTGGCAAGCCTACAATTATGTATTCTTAGAACATACAGGATCAGGTGGATGAAATTTATTAAAAGAGGCATTGTGTTTTTAACTTCTCTGTGCCTTGCTTTGGATACTTTGGAAACGTTGACGATGCTAACAAACTTCTTAGAGGTCCTGTGTGGATTTGTAGCTAAACGCTGACAATGTCTGGCTTGAGATTGGGAGACAGAACAGTACAAAAAAATTTTTGCTTCCCTTATCTGTCCCATTTACAATGCAGTCCTTTCTTTTTGGAAAGCATTTTGCATTCCTTTTGGCATCTTTTGGGCACAGATGAGGAAAAAAGAGGATTCAGTGACTTCTTCCTCAACATTTGATGCTTGTGTATATGAAGAGAGTGCTCTACATGACTTTAAACATGCATGCTGCCTCCATTTCGGCCTCCATCAGGAGATGGATTGTACTGTTCAAGATAAAGCTTCTTGTAGAAGTTCCCAGCTGCATGTATTATTGAGGAACAGTTTCTGGCTGGGAGGTGCTTTGTTCATGAAGATTCCTTATGCTTTTGGTGGTACTTTGTACGAGCAATCAAACAACTGCATAGAATAAAATAAAAAACCTCTGCTGGCCTATCATGTTCTTACAGGTGGATCCTTCCTGTTGTGACTGGTTTAGGTCACTGCTGTAACTCAAAATGACAGAAATTCTGCTGGTCTGCTGTGGTCCCTAGGAAGATTTCTCTCCATTCCTCCATCTTCTCCTCTGAGGTCTGGATGGTAGCTTTTCTTCTCCTCACTGCAATCTTCTCACTTATTGCTGTTACTTTGTCACTCCTGCTGATTTGTCCTGAAATTTGCTCCGTGGGCATATGCCAGTGCTTTTTATTGCAAGAGAAGAACAGTATCTCTTTCTGTCTGGGGAGTGCACATGACCTATCTTAAAGAAATACAAATACAACTGGCAAGAGGCAGATGAAACAGAATTTGTTATGCTTTGATGCAGGGTTAAAACTTAATGAAGACAAAAATGGAAAGTCACTTATTAAATATTGTTTCGAGTGCTATCAATCAGCAGTCAGTTACTCTTCACAAATTGTTACTCTTAATATTCAAATTTTCTCTACACTTTGAATTTTCCTACAAAATCCTGTAGTTTCAATTAGCTAAATTGCTATTATAGCAGTAGGCTGGTTCAAAGAAGGGGTTTGGATTTTTTTTTTCCCTCTTTTTTTATGTTTACTAATTCAAAAGATCTCTTTGGCATATAAATGTGAAGTCTTGTGCAAGGAATGTTGGTTTGGATTTTTGAACCTTTTCTTGTTTTACTTTCGAAACCAGCAGCACCGTTGCATCTCTCTCAAATCTAAAGAACAGACTGAGTGACATCAACTTAGTCAGTTGCATGTGGCAAAAATTAGGCTTAATAGGTGATAGAGGGCTTTATAACTCTTAACATT
Source organism: Phalacrocorax carbo (assembly GCF_963921805.1). Lineage (NCBI taxonomy): Eukaryota > Metazoa > Chordata > Aves > Suliformes > Phalacrocoracidae > Phalacrocorax > Phalacrocorax carbo. The sequence continues at coordinate 21,582,107 of NC_087515.1, forward strand.
AATTAACATGAATTTTGAAGATTAAATTTCCTGCTGACTTAGCAGGACAAGAAATTAACAGTTACTATTTTTAGGGAATATCAGCATCCTGTAGAATTAGACTCATCTTTCTGAAAATACTTCACAGTGAAAGAATCTAGAATCTTTGTGTTAAAAAATAATGATATGACTAAAAAACCTGCATGGTTGCATGGCAGATTTTCTGCCATCTGTACAGGGCTTTTATGAAAGTAATTTACTGTTCTTTGTGGAGTTTATTGAATATGGCAAGATTTGCACGATAGTAGAACTTCAAAGTATCTGTATCAACTCTTTGGATATGCTGATGTTTTAAATATTAATGGAAAGCTGGCAGAAGTGATTTAAAGATGGAAGAATTGGTTGGAGACTTCATTAAAGCAGCAAGAAAGCAAGAACAAGAGCATAACTTGAGAATAGCCTTACTGGCTCATGCAAAGATTTATCTGGTTTACGGTGCTGCTTCCAGCAAGGACCAACAGCACAAGACTAGGAAAAAGAGTAAGGCAGATCAAGCAGCTGGAGAAACATCTGCATGTGCTGTCTTTAGCTTAGAGTACTCGAGCCAGAGATGTATGGACGTGGCTTTGTTGAAGATAAAAATTAAGTACATAGTTGTACTGATGAAAAGAAGCAGCTCATGATGAAAACATCGATATACTAGGTAGTTCAATTATCCAGAAGAGTCGTATTGAGACAGATTGTTGTTGACGAAAGTAGAGATCGCCTAATGAATGTCGATACCTTTTTCTTTCCTTTGAGAGGAGGATGATTTTAGCTTATGTTGCAACAAAAGAAGGTCAAGCTGCAGGTATTTGAGATAATAATCACTCTCATGTTTTATGAGTTTAATACTTGGACACTTACTCAGGAATAAAGACAGTTTAAATAAATATGAGCATTTGAATATAAAGCCGAGAAGAATGATGCATGAAGAAGAACTAGCAAGCAATCACGGGACCGTCTTTATTACAGGACTGAATAGGTAATAAAAACCCACAGACTCCAGTGGCTAGGGTGTGAGAATAGGACAACAGGAGACAAATTGGGCAAATATATTTTGAAATTCACTTGTGGATGTTGGTCCTTGTGGCTGAGTGAGAGAGAGGGGTACACTACTTGTTAGCTTGACCTAAAAATCCTTAATGTGTATTACCAGCAGGGGTGTCAGTGACCATATTTCTTTCCTGTTTTGTTTTGAAGACAAAGGATCTCAAGGGTCTGAGGGAATGAATGGGGAAGTAGCATATTGTTTATTTGGCTTTATTCAGTAGCACAGAAACATTGACTCTGGTGAATTACATTTTATTTGGCTTGGCAGTAAAGTTTGAAGTGTGGCAGTTCAGTGTTGGCTTATATACTCAATATAGTAAACAAATGTTACATTATCTACAGATCAGAGAAGTAAACCTGCTATAATTAAATGTTTTCCAATGAAACTTCCTTCCAGCTGTTTCTTTTCTAAGCTCAGTTTTTAGTGTTCAAGATAAGCCTTACTTTTAAGATTAGTACAAAGAGAAAAGAAATATTGATGTCAAGCTGAAAACATATTCACTTATATGTAGCTGGCAATAACAGAACAGTTGTCTTTTTTCTTCATGTTGTAAATTCATATTAACTGTTACATAGGGTTACACTGATATAAGGACGCAGTTAGCAGTTGAGAACAAGATTTATATTTAGGAATGCAACAGAAATGCAACTAAGTTCCAAGAACGGGAGCAGGCAGTCTCTGAGAGAAAATCATTGATGAGATTTTGCCAGACATTTTCTTGCATCTGTTTCCCCCCCATCCCCCAAATACTTCTGTGGTACTGCTAATTGACTGGACAGATCTGCTAGTCAGACACTGCTTTGAAGTTGCTTTAACTGTAATTAGTAATGCTCCCAAATATTGTGTCTCTGACTTCCTAAGACATGTCACACTTTTTCAAAAGGGCATAAATTTAGACAGCTCTTACAACTCTTATTAGAGCTTTTCATTCAGTTTCTGCATCGTTATTGAGTTCCTTCCTAGAGCAACTATGGATATGCAGAGACACTATTGTTGTAAACTTTGTGTTCACATCTTTGAAATTTAAAAAATAAGTGTGGTTTTAGTATAGAATGAGCAATATTAATCAATTAGTGAAGAAGAGGCTGCTGCTGTTTTTAATTGAGAGGTAACTATAATAAAGACTGCTCTGGGTTGTGCCAGGGATAGTGTGACAGTTGCCTGCTCTGTAAATTGGAACGGATGACTTGATGGAGGCACTGCCTTCCTCTCTCCCACGCCCTAGATTTTGACACTTACTGCTATGGGTATGGCAAGCAGATGCTATGCGAATGTATTGGCCTCCCTGATCCAGTGCACCTAGTACCGCTCACTGCAACCCACGTTGCTAGCAGAGATTGCGGGGTGGCTGTGTGTGCAGCCGCTCGAGGTAGCCTGTTTGGCATTCTGTTACAGCCATAAAGCATCACTAGCGTTCAGCTAGCTTCGCTAGTTATGTCTTGGATAAACGTACAGTGATTGAAAACACTGTATATGAATGTGGTTATATAGAACAACTTTTATTAGGTGACAGGATTAAACTAAGGAAAGAGGAATCCTCCTATAGGTACAGTTTTCACAATGGATAGATTGTTTTCTTTTTAGATGATGAAAATGTTAGAAACAAATACTGCTGGCACAGTGTTCTACTTTTTACTACTTAACTCTTCCTGAAGAGAATTCAACTGGTTTAGGCACTGGCTGGTTAACTTGATTTTAGACCTCCCAGAACAGCAGTTGAACTCCTGTGAATTCTAAATTTGTTAGGTGTTCAATTCTATGCATATTTCTTGCACCTGTTTTGTATTATGATTCTTTAAGTATCCCTCATGATTAGTCAGGAAAGCAATCCTATCACTCTGTCACAGGCAGAGGATGTTTTTACAGTTGGGAAGGGAAAAGTTGAAACTTGTAAAGTGTATTGAAGATATAATGTTCTCCTAGGTGGTGCAGTGGATTAATTTAGTACTCTGCAGAGTTCATTTTTCATCTCCAAAAACATGTTTTCAATCCCACCCGCATAGGATTTTTTCTCTTCCTTTTGATGTAGAAACCATGTCTTTAAACTTTCAGAGCCAAAAAAAACCCCAAAGAATCCTGGATACACTTCCTGAATATACTTTTTAAAATACTCATCCATGATAAGTTCTGACTTCTCGAGGATGTATAAAAATACTTATGAACAGTGAGGGCTTTCAGAAGTTCAGGCTATAGTGAGAAATGTGGAAAGGTGCCGTCTTTGGAAGCTTTCTCAGCCTGTTTACAAAGCAGAAGAATACCCTCCATGAAAGGAGGAGAAAGATGGAAAAACTGGCATTTAAAAGAATGCTGGATGGGAGAAGTGAATGAAGAGGGATGAGTAGTTTTAAGTGGGTAACTACTCAGTGAAGACTTACCTGTCCTGAAGGCCAGGGTGCAAGAATCTCAAATAGGGGAACAAAAACTAGAAAGGAGGAGAGGAGGAAAAACCTGGAAATCTAAGAAAATGAAACAAAGGAGAACCAAAATAAGAATAAGACACTTTTCGAAGGTGTGAAAATCAACTTTGGCGTGTTCATGAGTCAAATTAGAATTTTTTAAATGAATAGAGTATACTTTTTCCTTCTTAAACCAAGTTTAAAGTATGTAACTTGCTTTACTTTTTCTGTTTATATGTCACAGGCATTTCTTGCAGTAGTGTTTTTTACCACTGTTTTTTTCTTGGGTTTATTAATTTAATTATCTTATAATATCTGCATTTCTGAAGTAGTTGTTGTTGTGGTGCTAGAATTTTCTAGGAATAGTTTTCCCATGGCTGTTGGACTTAAAGTGGTTTTATTAATCAGGCTCTAAATGACTGTGAATCGGAACTGATGGCATACTCTGGAAATGTGCTCTTCTCATTTTGTTGTTCTGATGCTGTTTATTCATGGGCCAGGAGAGAATAGGAAATGGATATCCAGGGGGAGGAAGGATTGAACAGAAATTTGACTGACATAAAGAAAGTACATGGGACAGAAAGTTTATGTTAACAAGAAGAATCTGTGTTATACTTGCATCTAGTGGTGGAGGGATGAGGGTGGTGTCTTACTGTAAAGGTCTGTCTGTGTGTTTTGCTTTCAGGAGCTATGTGGGGAGCAGTGCTGTATTGAAAGAAAATTTATTTTCCACTGTCTAGTACAACACGTTCCCAGTTCTGGGACATTGCTGCTAAAACCATCAATGAATAATGTAGATTCTGAGTTGGTTCATCAGAAATGCAGCTTCCAGTGGAGCAACAGGCAGCTCTTAGACTTGATGTACCCTGCAGAGCCTTCATCAGGTCCTGGAAACAGCCTAGGAGTGGTCTAACTGCAGAAGAGGGCAAGGGGGATGCTGAGATGGTGATAGGGATGCTTCTAAATTAATCACCTGTGAAGATCCTTCCTTTTCTCTGCTCTTTCCTCCATAAAAGGTGCCAGTTGTCTCTGGATCATCAGGGTCACCTTGATGTTTGGGAGTGTGGAAACCTCCCACACAGCTTCAAGCAAGCAAAGAACAGAATGAGGCATCTGAAGGCACGATAAGCAGCAGGTGCTTCTATTCTCTCCTCCCTCACTCCTTCTCAGGCTTGCATGTCTGTTATCTCTCCCTGTTTCCCATGGCACTCTCTCTATTAACTCTCTCCCTCAAGCTCTTGTTTCAGGTGCTTACTCTTCCATATCTCCATTCTGAACTGCATCCTCTCTGAAAAAGTAGCTGCTGTCCTGGTATTTTGTTGCTTACTACGGCAGGGTTATTACCATGCTGTCAGAAGTGCATGTCAAATGTGCCTGTGTATTCACTTTTATCCAAAAGTCTATGCTGCAGATTCAGTACGTCTTCACATCTACAATGAAAGTCTTAGTCTGATTTTGGCAGGACACCTCTCCAGATCGCAGGAGCTCATTCGGGCCTGGTTTTATTGTGGAAAATAAGCAATAGTTATTAATTTTGTTCTCAAAAATACACAGGGATTTCCATAGATGCAGAAAGGTCTTTTTGTCAGAATTCGGTGGTGAGAAAGCTTTAAACCTTGGAAATCAGACTTGTCTATTTTTTGGTGCAAATGCACCAACAATAAGATTAGGACTTCTGTTTTACTAGAAATCACTTAGGAATTCACTACTTAAATATTTATGACCTAGATACTGAGCTTGACTTCAGTATAGTGAAGGTTCTAAGCACCTTTTATTCCTTTCCACAGTCCAAATGCGTGCATTTGTTTAGCTTTATAATATTAAGTTGCTATTCTTCAAGGAAAAAAGTAGTTTAAGGTAGGAAAAACTTCTCTTGTTCCCCACAAAGCACTTTTATAGCAAACAAAATGCCTATTACGCACTCGTCTCACATGTGTATATTGCAAGAAATCTTTCATTTATTTTTTGGTTTTTGACTGTCTTGTTTCATTGGTGACACAAGCACCACTGGCAATTAGAACAGGAAACTGTAGAGACACCATTAATTTTTTCTTTTTTTTTTCAAAGATTATATAAATGGAGCTACTCTTGAGTGCATATTTGGCTTGTTTCTTCTAAGTTTTTTGAATTACTGAATCATTTCATGCCATGAGAAATACTAGCTAGAGCCTTTGCTCTTCAAAGTGGGGTAATTTTTGAACTGAGATACACTTAAGACAAATAAGAAATTTTAAGTCATATTGTCAGCACCTTGATGTGAAACACCCTACATTATTCATGGTTTTTTACATTATTACATTAATACAACAGTAATTAATACCATCATGGAAACATACATGAGACGTGGCTCTTGTCCCATCTAGTGAACATTACCCACTTCCAAAACAGCCTAAGGAAGATATAGAGATGGACATTGTAATGCTCTAAAAGACTTCACATATACATCTTGTTGCCAAATAGTTGTTCCATTGGGAAATAACAACTATTAGGAACATCTAATAAAAAACATGTGCTGTATGTGCGTATCCTGTGTTGCAGCATAAAACCGCAGCCCATAGATAGTCTGAAGGATTTCAAAAGGACAGGACTTGGTGTACTCACCTTTGGGTAGATTTCATAGGAGACTTATTGAGCAGGCAGGACTTCAAACCTCTGTCATGGTACTAGTTAGTGTTGTATTAAATGTGACCTTAAAAAGAATGAAGTGCATTGAGTGCTTCCAGGAAGAAAAATGCCCTTTTTTTGTTTGTTGTTTTGAGTCAATCATTTATACCTCTGAATTATCATATTACAAGAAATTATTTTAAAATTAGTAAAACTAAAGTAGATTCTATATATATTAGGATAATAACTCTGACGACTGTAGTTACTTCTCTTGGATTGTTGTACTCTGTGAGACATTGAAAAATGATATTACAGCATCAGGCATCTTCTGTTCTCAGAAGGGGAAGAAAGAGGTCACAAAAGCCAAAAAATGAGCATTTTATGTTTAACTAGTTTTAAAACATATAAAAAATGGTATCTTGGCACTCGCTGATCACTGGGGAGGAAAAAAAGCTATCTTTGTAACCTCATACTGCCTTTAGTAATAAAAGCATAATGTTTTTTTCATGTTTTCCCTGAAAAAGTATGAACTGTTGGTAACAGTGGTAGATACATTACTTTGTAGTCCTGTTTCCTTCTTTAATACCGTGTAACCCATACAGAGTTGTTTCATGGTCTTCCTTTTTCAAGTTTTCTGAAAAGCCATACTGCGCACGCAGATAAGTAAAAAGTTTTTTTAAATTTAATTAAAATCTTGCAGACAGATATACTGAATATACAGCATTGTAATTTTCATCTAATCTGACATAAGAATAGTTCTAATGACATTTAAAGCTATTTTCAATATTGTACAATGGGGTACTTTGTTAACACTTGAACAAGAAGTTCATTTCCTATGAACTTTAATTGTGAACTTCCATGATCACATGGTCCAAATAAATGATCTCATCCTAAATATTTCCTAACTGGAGTCCTAAATTTATCATGTCCAGCTCTCAAATTATTACTGCAGTAACTTCTTGGGGTTTTTAATGCTCTGAGTGCAATAGGCTTTAATATTAACAGTCATATTTCCTCAGAAAAAGGTGTTTATAACCACCACAGCCTCTGACACTTTTTTCCATCAACTGTTTGACTAGTTCAGTTTTGCTAATCTTTTCCATCATCTTTTTCCTTTCAGAGGAATTTGTGTTCCATCTGAGTGTCACCTTTTAATTCAGTCTTATTTCAGTGATATTTTTAAAGATTACACAGGGCAACAGGAAGAAAGGCTTAAAAGTTGGGAGTCAGTCATACATATTTTTTCACTCAGTCACTACATGAATGGGGCTTATAATGGCTTTCTCTGCATGGGAGATCCCTGGGGTTTTTAAGAAACAACTTTGTTGTATAGAATTACAGTACCATGACTAGCCACGAGTATCCTCAAAATAAGTGCAGTGTTGCAATTACACAAGCGTAGAACAATTCGGATGTGTCCCTGAATGATGGACGATACCAGTCAATTCCGGTGACATGACCAGGAGGCGTTTATTGTCACATACTCACAACTTAATTTCCTAGAGAAGCTTGGTTGGGGTCTTTTTCTTTAGTTACCTTGATTTTCCTGCGAAAGAATTTAAAAAATGTTTTTTTGGGTGGCAGATGATATTTGTCCGTTCTGTATGATGAATAAAACAGAATGAATAAAACAGGTGATAAGTTTGAGGAAACTTAAGTTCTTTTCTTTCATGGTTTGTAATACAAACTATTCATACTCAGTCAGACTTCTGTAGTGAAAACCATTATGTCATCAATAAGTATTTTATTTTGACCTTGTAACCTGTTTAACAAATAGCTTTTACTCTGTTGTTACCTGTAACTTACTAGGAGAACACTTCTCCTCCTTAACATGTAATAAATAAATAGGTGGACTTCCCTTTTGTAGCTGGTTGATGATATTTAATGTATTGTAGGGCCAACAAGACTGATAAAATGCACAGAAAAGGTTTAACAGTGCTTGGGGAAAAGGGAACTTGGTTTCAAATACAGTTCCCTTGTTCCCTTGTTAAGTGCAGTTAACTTGTGGAATTGTGTGGAATTGAAGTCAAGTCCTAAGCTACCTCCATGGATTCAGTAGCTTCTGACAACACCATCTTGCTGCTTCATTTTGTTGTCCTCTCCTCCAGATGGCAATATTTTTAGGGTTTGAGTTTATTTGAAGCAATCATACTTCATACTGTTCCATGTGGTTTACTGTAGTTTATTTCTACAGTAAATTTCACTGCTTCATAAAAAAAATGCTGTGTTACGTGATGTTCCTTCTAGTAATTCAGCACAAACCATCAATCCCCAGCAAAATGTGATGGTGACCAAGATCTTGGGCTCCTTGTGGTCACGATTTAGGACAGAGTATGGCACAGACACCTACAGGGCTCTAAAAGATTACAACGCCATGGTAATGGACATGCACATAAGATCTATGTGATGAGGTGCCATTCTATGTGGCATCTTTTTGCAGCTTTATTTACAGTTTATTAGAGGTTATGAACAAAGTAACAGGAATATACAGGAGAGAATAGTGGTGGCTTACACCCATTTCTGTGCTGCCAAATTCAGACTCTGAAGTGACTTAAAACTGCAAGCTCTCCCTGGATTCTCGTTTAGTTTATCTAAAGGTAGTAAATGGGAATTGTTTAATCTGTTAACAAAATAAACTATTGATTTTAGTGGATGCTGTTGGAATTGCAGCCACTGGTAAAATAAAAAAGTGACAGGATACTGGCGGTGGAGTGGTGGGTGGAGGGGAACACAGGAAGACCGAATTGGTGCTGGCAGCGAAGGGGAAAGACACTGAAGAACCCACAGAGATACTCTGACCACCTTGTGTTTGGTGTTTATTTGCAAGAAAAAGGGTATGAAGTATCCTGATAATTCCGTGCATCACTGATGCAGAGTGGTTTTCAGCTGCCTTGAGCAAATCTGGCATGTAGTGAAATAGGTGCATTGCCTAGTTGTTGCTCTCTGTGCCAGTTTTGAGGCTTTAAAGCCAGAGGATTTCTGTAGGCTCGTACTCTGCAAACAGCTGGTGCACAGCAGTCTATATCCAGCTGATCATCACTAGCCCTCTGCTGGGTGCTGCAGCAGCCACGGATAGGCTGGTGGTCCTCTCTGAGCTGTTTCAGTAAAAAGATTTAACCAGTTTAGATAGCAGGTCTCTGCTAACCTAACTCATGTGACTGAAAGGAGGGAAGGGTTTGCTTTCATTAGAATCCTGGCTAGGAGGTTTGAAGTTGTCAAACTTCAACACGATGCGGCGTTGAACAAGTGGTAGGCATGGTAACATCTACCGTGGGCACTGCTGTGTTCAGAAGGCAACCTCTATGCAGTTCAATATCCAAAGCAAGTGGAGAGTTAAGCTACAGCAGCTTTAAAAAACTGTTCTTAGAACTGTTTTTAGAGACAATGAGACAGCTGTACTCCTTTGGGATAATAAAATCAAAGGGAAGCATGTGCAAATGTTGGAGAATGTGGTCTTGAGTAAGGAAATGCATTGGAAGAACTTGCTTTTCAAAAAAACCTTTCTGCCATAAAAATTGTTGCAGTTGACATTCCCTTTTGTCAGAAACACATCTTACCAATTGCATGCGAGTGGGAGAGGGAAGGGGAAAAATCATAATAAAGAACAGCTCTTCCTGAAAAACCTCTAATGCCTTTGAAGAGAAGAGCCCCAGCAAATTTCATAATTTTTCTTTGGAACTTGTCTGTTACTGGGGAATTCACAGAGACAGCATTCATCTGCCGCAGTGCTGCTGATTGTAAAACAAAGTGTGTGAGCTTACTAGAGTTCAGGAAATGTTTGATAGCTTTGAGTTTGCCATTTTCTGGGATAGCGTAGGATGCTTGTTTGCTTGAGGGGAAAAAAAATCCGCAAGGCGATGAAGCTTTATGGCTAATTAAAATCAGAAGGAATATCTGAGCTGGTTTGGGAAGATATAATCAGCTGGCTAGTGAGATTAAACTTTGGGAACAAGAGAGAAACATATTGCAGGTAGAATTCCAAATGTTCAAAGCAGAGATGCAAAATTCATTAATGTTGTTCTCTGATTATGCAGTTAGCCCTTTCCATGCCCTTAGGTTTACCTTGGCTGGGGCAATTGCAGTTAAATGGCACTGTGAAAATTACTGGAAAACATTAACATTAACTTGTTATTGTAAGCTGACATCATGCTGAGCCTGATGGGGAGTAGAAATTTATAAATAGCTTGTCCATATGTGTAAGGCAAAAATCTGCTGAGTTTCAGCAGTAGTAGCATGATTCATGTATTTGCTGTAGTTAAAGTTTCATCATAAGTTATCTGTGTTTCTGTGGACTTCGTAGTTCTAAAAAGTATGTGATACCAGTAGAAAACTTCATGAAGATCAGTGGTCCAAAACCCAATGAACTCTGAGGAAATACTATCTGTGTTTTCTGTTAGTTTTTGGTTGTACAGTCTACATCTTACTGGCACGTACGTATTCTTCCCACTGTTTTCTCTGGAGAGCAAATGGCTTTCAAAAAAGTACACTTAAAGCATAGTTTAGTAATTTTTTTCTCCCCACATAAATTCTCATGCACACGCTTACTATCTGTGAACAGGAACTTAAAGGATCTGAGTTAAGTCTCTCTCTGGGATGCATCCCTGTAGATTTTAATTAAATCACTCAATCTCTCTGCTTCCTTGCCTGCAAACCTTTCTTGTATAATAATCCTTTTGGAATATGGGTGGGGGTGGGGAGGCACAGAGAAACTACAAAAATTGAGAAGTGCTATGCCATTACCTAAGTAAAAGCTTTATTCCTTCATCATTCATGGAAAAGAAGTAAAAGGATGATGTGTATTTCAAGAAGCCAGTCCTCTCTTCTCTCAGGTGATCTTCCTTGTTGAAAAGTGGCTGTATCCACATCCTCCTGTGGTGAATACTACTGCCTTGTAGTACAGTGGGACTGAAAATATAAGAGGCTGTTTGGCTGAGGATTGTCTTTTTCCTCTCATGGTTCAGCTCGGTGGGATCCTCTCACATGAATTACTTTCTAGATGTTGATGTAATTAAAAAAGAAAGTTTTCATTACATGCACCTTCCTTTGTGCTGTTGTCCTGTATACTGTCTTTGTAAAGCTGGACTACTCATTAATGTTTACACTTGGAATTGCTTGACTTATCTACAAGTTAAGCCCACACATTAGCTATGTTGTCTAGACATAAAGTTACTTTTATTGCATGTTTCAGTTGCATGTTCTTTTTTTTGTAGGGATAATTTTAAGAGGAAAATTCTTGAGTTCTGCCTGCATTCAGCTGTGTTGCTCTATGGTAGAGGAGTATGGCATTTGAGTTCAGGGACTATGCACCAACATGGATGGTGTTTGATGTATCTGTGTATCTGTAGCCCTTAATGTCCCCGTTGTTACCAACTAATTGTGTGAAGATTTTCTTCAAGGGAGGGACATTTTCCCTATTATTGGCACTCAAAGGGAGGTGCAGCAATCCCTGCCATGGAAGAACGAGCGATCTTACACTGAATTCAGAAGGCTTTTATAATGTTGGCTTAGAGCTCAGACAAGAGAGTGCAATTGGCAATATAGAGTTCCTCAGATGTAAACGGAGCCATTAAAAGTGACAGTATGCTTGTAAATATGCAGCAATTGAATGGGGAAGTTGGTCCTCATACACAGAGGCATGTACAACAACAGGTTATGACTGTCGTCATGTATGAATGGGGAAGAGTGTTTTGGAAGATGGGATATGACCCTGAAAAGCACCACCTTTTATTTTCATGGGTATAGCTACCTGCACTTGAACTTTTAATGCGGTAAATTATTCCGCAGACTTCAAAAATACTGAATGTTTTTCTTTTGTTTGAGAGGGACCTGTATATGTATTTTCTTTAAGTTTAAAGTCATAAGCTGAGAGAAGAAAATACCTTTCTGACACTGCAAGTTTTACTTCACTTCATGCTATAATGTGAATTTAGGAACTAAAAGTATCAAATCGATATAGCTTACTTCTAATTATTTTCTCAGCTTGTGTGTTAATGCCGACATTCCTGAGGCAGATCATCACCTCTGCTGAAACCAGCAAAGCTACGGGGTCAAGCAGCAGCGTGCCTCTGAGCACTCTTTATAAACGTGTTTGCGCTGTGTCTCTTACATGTCAGCTTCTCAGTGTCAGTGGGGGTAGCTGTGTCCTTTAATATTCTTCCTAATTGTAAATATCCCTCAGTAAACAAGGGTGTGTACTTTGGTCTTTTATTTGCATTTGTCTCCTTCATGTGGATGTGTGCTGGATAACTGTGTTATGAGCATGTAGTCTGGGAAAGAACCATTTCAAATTCTTTAACCACCACCTCCCAAAAAAAGGAAAAAGAAAAAAAGCTGTTTAAAGGAAGGGGAAAGCTTTATATCCTTTGACGTAGCTGGATTAAGACAGTGATGGGTGGGTTTTTTATGATGGCAGGGTGTGTAGACTTGGAAGAGGAGACTTCACTGTATCCTTCCTACTGTTTGTTCCGATCAGAAACACAGGCTGAGCACAATTTTTAGCTGCTTCCAACACACAGCCTGGTATGTTTCTCTCAACTTTCAGGTTTTGGTTAAATGCTGCTGGGAAGATAATAGGTATGTTTGCAGAGAGTCCTGGCTCCACAGTAGCCTTTTTCATCTCTGGTCAAGCTGGCTGGTTAGGAGGATGTGTGTGAGACCCTTACTCATCAGGCAGGTTTGCTTTTTCTTAGCACCATCTGCTTAGTGGGGTTTTCTGTTTTCTCATCAGCCAGTCTGTCCGTAGGTCTCTTGGTTGGGCTTCTTTGCCCAGCTCATGTACCTTTAGTTTTAAGATGAATGATAGATTAAAAAGTATCTTAAATCCTACTGGTAAGAAAGTCCTAATAATTAGAAAGTCGACCTGGTATCAGGTTTCTGTGCGAACAAGCAAACTGTGTACTTTTAAGAGAAAGTTCAGCTAGGACTTTCAAGTAAAAACCACTAATGAATATGATGTTAACTGGCAGCAAACTTCTCATTGTTTTGCTTTATCCTAATACAGAATTTGAGTGGCAATCGCAAATTATAAGCTGGAACTCAATTCCACCCAGACTAAAACAGAAAGAAAAACCTAATAAAAATGGTATTGCAAATGGCATTGTGATAACTTTGATCTGTGAAATTCACATTCATTGGCTTGTTTTAGACAAAAGCAGGAGTTTATTGTCCATTTTAATGGCATGTTTTTAATAATGGATGTTTTGTGGTATATATCTGTCACTGAGAAGAAAGCTACCTTGCTGTTCTTCAGCATTTTGTACCTTTCATTAATTATGGCACATTCATAATTTCCAGATTATTAAACAGCTGTGTTATTCTTGCTCAGTTATACAGAGTTAACTAGTATTGTATTTTTATTCATAACTTTAGACACTTTCGTACCTTATTTTACAACTTAATTCAATCAAAACATGCTTGCCTGCATTTTAATTAAAACAACTTGATTCTTTTACAAACCTGGCTTTATGAATTTTGATGGATGTATTTGGAAGAAGGATTTAAAAGCCCTACTTTCTCATGAATAATAACTAAAATTGTATAATTAGATGATGAAATGTGCTGACAAAACAAAGCTGAAATTATGGAAAAATTGAATTGTGAACCAGCTGTTGCTTTAAAGGAAGAAAAAGGTTTTATACAGTTTTCAGAAAAATATTTGCAACGGGAAGTATTTCAATGTCAGGCTGAGTTTATTAATTCATACAAAAACAAATTTGAGGAAGCAAATAATATTCATATATAGTAATCATATGACAATCATATAATTTATATTTGGCAGAAGTAATAATCTGATCTGTTAGTTGTGAAATTACCATCATGAAATTAAAGACTTCAAAGAAAGGAGGTGGTAGGAACAAAGGAATGATGCCTATAATAATCTGGTGTATATATAAATGATCCAGGACTATGAGAGCAATCTAGTAAGTGATGGCTTTTCTAACACTTCGTGTTTGTTTGGGGATGGCAGGAGAATTGATAAATATTTGAAATTCCTCTTCAGTATATTGTCATTTAAATGTAGAAATAAATTCAGAGTATTTGCCCCCCTCAAGCACCTTCAGCTCTCTTTTTTTCTGTCAATTAAATACCCCAGATGAAGGAAAGCCTTAATGTTTGTAATAGAGTTGATCTATCCACGCTGTTGCTAAACCTCAGTGTGGCAGAGGATGAATCATATGCCATGAGAGCTCAGGGCATAGGGGGTGCCACCAGCGCTGCCTGGTACAACATGTTTGTGCAATGTGGTTCCGTACTAATTTAAAACCATTACCCTGCAACTTGTGTTGCTGCTTTTGTTTGCAAGAGTAGCATGAACTGCAGGGACTGTGTGTGTGTGTGATAAAATATTACATTTATTTTTCACAAATATAAATTTTTACAGAGTGGGACGATATGAGAAGGTAATCAGATAGTTATAATCTCTCCCATCTATTTTTGGGTAGGTAATTTCTTGGAAAACTAGAGTGATGTAGTTGAGGTTTGTTAGTCCTGTTGTAATTATCACACTGGCACTTTTCATCTTTAAGAAAAAAGGGATTTTTAGGGCTTGTTTTTCCATAGAGATAATTATTATAACTTTGAACTTTTTATCTTCCTAATAAAAATGCCTTCACCTGTCACAGCAGCTTGCCAGTTTTTATCTACATGTTCATAGTAGAAAAATAAAAGAAAAAGTGGGCCTCACTTTCAGAATACAGAGATAACTTGGCAGTTGTATTTATCATACAAGAAGAATAAAATTTTATCTGCCTTCAAGTGAGAGAAGAAAAGAAAAATCATGGTTGAGGTTTTCTCACTAGCCTCTTAATACTCAGGAAAAAGCTTTTGATGGAAAAATTGTGAAAAACCACACTTAGTCGGATGCAGTGATGTCCTTACTGCTGCCATTTTGCAAACACCATTTTTTGGCTTTCCTTGTTGCTTCAATGTCCATAGCTTGATGAGTGGCATATTTTTTCCAAGCTTACTATTTACACAGTGTTTTCTTTCAGCTGGTGAAACATCTGTATTCTTTGTATTTTTTTTTTAGGGAGTTAAATGATCTGTGCTGAGAATGTACAGTTTAGGGTGATGTCAGTTCACCTTTTTTTTTTCTTCCTCAAGAAGCACTGAAATGAACACTGGGAGCATTGTTTCAGTCTTGCACTTAGGAATGTGAATATTTGTACTGTATACTTAATTTCGTCCAAACATAGCTGAGGGCATGCATACAGAAGTTTTTATTGCTTCAGGTCAGCTTAAGGGGAGAAAAGTTTAACTTTGCTATTTCACAGAGAAGTGTGCAATTATATAATCTTCAATGTGTTTTTGGAAAGTCTGTTAAAGAAGGCACATTGTGCAGCAACATGTTGAAGGCTGTGTTTTCTTTTATATATGAATATGTGCGCATGCACACCACGTATCTACCTAATCATTATTTCATGTTTAAAGTTAAAAGTTTATTGTAAATTTCAGAAACCTTAGTTCCTCCTATAAAATCACTGCTAATGCTACAAAATGTTAGTTTTAATGTGTTATACAGTGTGTCCAATAGATAACTTTGTGGCTATTAAAAGGTTGTGTTGTATTTAGTGTCTCTTAAGTATGCAGGAGAACTCCTGGCATTAAAAAAAAATTTAAAGGCACTTGCTAAATTTTGTGTTTTATATAAGCTTTCATCCACAGTTGCATTGCTTTATTATACTAATAGTGTATTTCACAGCTTAAATACAGCAATTTGAGCTGATACTAGAACTTCTAAAGATAATGATCAGCTTCATATCATATCAAAATTGATGTGGGGGAGAAAAATGTCTCTTCCTGCTTCTCATGATTTATATTTTTGACTTAGCTGATGTCTGATCATTTAAGTATTTATTTTTTCAAAAAAGTAATGTGTGTTTTTTTTACTTGATCATCCGAAATGAACTCTTGGAAAATAGCGGATGTCATGTCTTAAGGTCTGCTTGGGTACAAAAAAAAACAGTCAACTTTCTCATGTATGTCATGACAGGCAAACACAGAAGGTGCTCAGTGTTGCATCTGAAAGCACACTGGTGGGGGACGGATGTGAACAGGACAGAAGGATGTGTGTGCTGACTGACCGGCAGGGAACCAAGCTGGCTATTGCCTTTTTTGCCTCTTCCCTTCCCCACCCTCCTCTGCTTATATGCCTTTTCTTGAGGCTTCTACAGCTGAAGAGCAAGGATGAAACAACTGACAATGGCAAGGAAGGGAGGGAGAAGGTACTGGAAGTTGGGAACAGCTGGAAAGCAGAACATGGCTTCCATTCATTGGCATGCTGGCTCCTTGGATTTTGCTAATCAGATAGTGTCACACCTGAGCTGGCTTGGTGCCATTTTGTTTTGTTTTTTTTCCTTCTGTGCTATTCTGCACTAAGAAGTCCTCCCATGTTGGTGGTTTTACCTGCAGCAGGTTAGGGCATGCTGGCTCAGAGCTAGTAGAACCTCATGGACCAAAGTATATTAGAATGGTCAGTCACTGGACTCTGTTTCCCATTATGTATCCAAGTATCTGGACTTCCCATGGCTTGTGCTGTTTTAACAACTCTTGCCCAGATTGATGGGCAGTTTATACAGTCCTGCTGGTGTACTAGCCTGACTCCTGAGCAGCCTGCTCAGGGAAGAAAGGTTTGTGAGCATTTGGCAACTTGCTGTCTTTAATGGAGGGTTCCACAGAACTACGGACAATACCTTGGGTGCTATGTCTTCAGTCCTATTAAAAAGACTCCCAGCATTTCAAAGACGCTTTCAGGCTGCTTTCTTGGTGTTTAGCAGATGCCAAAATTAAGGATAATCGCTGTCATCCTGTAAGTCTCCATAAACCTTCCTCTACAGACAGTGTGTCTTGTAAAACTACCTTTAAAAAAAAAAAGATTAATATATTGCCTTAGTGTAATAAAAAAACCAATCCTACATACAAAAGGAACATCATGACCTCATTGCATTTATAAGTGAGGAATTTAGCAGAGGATTTTAAATCGAATAGTATTTTGGACTTGAGGAGAGGCATGTGCTGAAAAGGCTGTCTATTTTATTATCTATTTCAAACAGTCTCATAAAACTTGCTACCTCCCCATGCAAACATTGCCTGGCTTGTAGTCTTAGATCATGGAAGCTACAGCAATATTACTGTAAGCCAAACAATAATGTGTCACACGTGATGGAAGTAAAGAACTACTGAGGTTAACTTTTACAGATTGCTTGTTTGGTTGCCTCAAGTTTTAGCTTACATAAAATAAGGCTTTGAATAAAACATATGGACATTAATTACAATTTCAAATTTAGTTTAGGCGTTCTAAAATCTTATGCTGAAAAAAATAATTCCTTTGTGGGGAAAGCTTTCTAGGTCTCTAAAATCTGGTGAGGGGACCTGAATAAATGATGGAGGGCTTGCACTCAAATGATGAGAAAATCAGTATTTTGCAGGTCAGAAGTTGGACCAGGGTAAACTGTAGTAGTTGAACATTGTCTTTGATGAATGCCAGCATTTTTCAAGAGTAAATCAGACCCTGAGATGAATTTCACCTTCTAATTCTACTGCTTAAATACAGGTAGTATCCTCTGATTTTTACCTTCTGAATGGTATTGAAAGGACATGGTTCATATAGAGACTGAATTGCAGAGGAGTTTTGATTGCATTTTCAGTACTGAATTTCCTGCCTGGCCTAATTTAAATCCACAAATTTGACCTGCTTAGTGTGCACAGTTCTCCCTCTCTCAAGACCTTTTGCTTGAATTATCAAACTACTTAGGTTTCCTTTGTGTTTAGGAGGGAGGCACTTTGGGAGTTGTTTTCAAAGCTGAAGAGATTAACTTAATTTAAGCTTCTAGGAAAAAATACGATAGCCCCTTCATAATTGTGAAACAGATTATTATTGTTGTTGTTGTTGTTGTTGTTGTTATTATTATTATTATTATTATTGCTTAGAAATAAATCCCTTCTTGTTCCTGGAAATGAACACAAGCACAGAAGACTAAAATCAGAAAGGTTAAGGCACCAAATGGTTTTAAATTAGCAGAGGATATAAAAGGCAATGAGAAGAGCTTCTCCATATACCTTACTTTCCTTTTTCATCCTTTTTCTTCTTTAGTGTCCATTACTTAAAAGAAATTAAGGGCGAGCCACAAAAAAATACATAGAAACTGGTAGAAGTGGCAACTTTGTGCATTGGTTTTCATGAAGAAGGTTAATTTTGAGTTGATGCTTACATAAACCATTTTAATAAGCAGACAGTTGCACAGCAAGAGCAAGCTAACGAAGAGGATTCGAGGTGGAGATCTCTGGTGACACTTTCAAATGTTTGCAAGCTTGCACTTTTGCAAAGTCCTTTGTAGAAAAAGATCAAAATTCAAAAAGATCTTGGAAAAACCATCTTAGTAAGATAGTCTGCTGTCAACAAAATTATGTTCAGTACAGCGAGCTTCAGAAGATCTAAAAAACAGACAAGATGACACTATGTTTCTGGGATGTCTCTTGACTACAGAGCACCTGCTAACACAGGGAGATGGGAGTTTATTTCATTGTTCCTGTCAAAGTGGCCCCGGTGGGATCTCTGTGTTTAATAAGTACCTCACTAGGAAAAAATCTGGACCAACTGAATGGTGTCCAGAGAACAGTTGTTTTCTGTGAGGGCAAGGGTGGGAGTGGAGAGGAACACCTTATCTCAAGAGCTTGGATTTTGAGGGCGAAACACTAGAAGAGGTTGCATACAGATATTTTGGAATATGCTTTCTTGGCCATGTTCAGGATGAGGACAGTCAGCCATTTGTGTTTCACTGGAGAATGTTTAGACCCTGCCTTAGCGCTCGTATGGACTAGATAGTCTCTTGACATCTCTTCTGTTCTGTTGCCATGCTCATTTGAAACGACTGCAGCTGTTTTTCCACTTGAATAATTTCAGAAAAAATAACGCAGATGAAATTGTCTCAAGTTAATGCTATGCGGCAGTGCTCGTGTTTCCAAAGCAAGCAAACAAACAAAAAAGATACAACCCCAGGAGCAAGTGACAGATGGAATGCGGGAAACCAAGATCTGAGATGTAAAAGTCTGGATATAAAGTTTTTTCTTTTCCCAAAGTGACGTGAAGGCCTCAGTTTGATCCATTAGTCATAAAATTGTCACTTTGCAAGTATGAAGTGCTAATACTCTCACACGTTAAGAGTGTTTCCATATAAAATGCTCATGTATGTATTTTTAGAAATGGTCTAAAGCTCTAAAGGTTCCTAAATTTTGCACATTGCCAGTTTCAATAAATAATCAATGGGGGGTGTACTTTTTCAATTTGTACAGAAACCCTCTTTTGTCTATCAATGTAACTTACCTGTGTAGGCAAACAGAATTTCAAATTTGGAGGCTGTAAGGCAGCTTAAAGGATGAGGCAGAGTTAGCACCCCGTTCTTCCTGTTCTAGCTTCCAAATTGCGCATGCATGCAAAACTCCTTAACCTGAGCAAGTTGTTTCCCGTTAGGTGTCGGGACTGCACCAAGCGTCTCTGGTTTTTCCATTTAGAAATTAAATCACCTAGGTGTTGCCTGTTCACTTGCATATGAATGGGTAAGGTAAAATTTAAGTGGGATGATATGGGCATCATCACTTGTGTCAGAATTGCGTGTCATGCACTCTCTCCCACATGCAGAGAGAATGGGTACTACAGGGGCTGAGCTTGGAGAGTCCCTCTCCATTGTACAGTTGGTATCAGCTTTCATATATTATCCAATATTTCTTTTTTATGCTTATGAGCTAGATGACTATACATCTCTTTTTACCTTCACTTTTTCGTAATGCTTTTCTATATATTCAATACTATTTGGAAAACATGTTTTTGAATAGCAAAGGAAGGTCTCTAAGAACAGAAATTATTTGCTATGCTAACTGTCTGACCAGAAAGCTACAGGCCATGCTTTCTGTTTTGGTATCTTGAATTCTTTCCTTCAAGGTAGCTAGGACATGTCTACTAGGATTTTATGTGAAGCTCTAGAGGAGATAGCACAGTCATTACACATCCCCAGTGAAGTCTTCTCTGTCCTCGGAAGGGAAGGGTGTGAGCATCTCCCTTCTCTGTGAAACCCACCTGCCCACTGTGTTTGACCAAGGCCCTGAATGAAAGATCTCAGGAGCAGGAATAAAGGTACTTTTCCATTAGCACTTCTGAGCCATTATAGATGATAATTCTACTGCCTTTAAAAAGCTTTTTACTGAGCGTATGAATTTTAAAGACCTTTTCCTATCTCCTTGGTTGTAGCTGTACTCTGCAACCAGCCCTGCTCTGTCCAGTGTGCCAAGCTGCCTGCATGCTCCATGGGCAGTTGTGCTGGCACTGGTGAGCAGATGGCACCACAGAAAGGTTGAAGGTTGAGGGATGCTTAGGTTGGCAAGGGCCAGTAGGAGTGGTGTTCATCAGGCTGTCCTCTGCTCACTTCATGGAGGGTTAACATATTCTAGGACACTCTGTGTTTTGTTGTTCAATTACTATGAAAAGTGAATTTTAAAGAACAGGCAATTTAAGGATTCTATCTGTTGTTATGCCAAATGAATACACGTTTTTCCTTGAGTAATAGTTGTTCATTTTGCGGGTGGCTGCTTCATCTTACAGTTATTTGGAGGAAAAGTGGTGGCTAGAAACTCTCTAGTTCCAATTTTTTAATTTTTTTTTTAAGGTTTTTCACTTGCTGCAGTCATACTTAGAATCAAAACAGCTCGTTAGTTCGGACTTTCAGCAGGGACTGGATGACATCATTACCTGTATAGGAACCAAACTGTGGTTGGCTGAAAGGTAAGATAAATCACAAGATATCTATGTTTATAAACATAAGTTGCTAACGTATGGAAGGCTTGGTTGATGGGTTTTTTAAAATTATTTTTTATTTTGGCAAGGTGGACAGATTAATTTCTATAGAAACATGTAAAATTTAGATGCCTTATTGGCTTGCTGTTTTTCTTAATTGAGATTATTTCCTCCCCCAAAACAAACAAACAAACAAACAAACAAACAACTTGCAAAACAATCCACCCCCAAAAAAAGGCAATGATGAAAAACCGTAAGTATACGCACCTGTGTGCATTACTGGTTTTCAGTCTTCTACTAGTTCATTCTTGGCTAAATGTTACAGTCCAGACATTTTTTAAAAAAAAAGCATGAATGAAAATGACTACAGAAGCAGCCTTTCTGAGGATGAATGTTGCTTCTGAGCTAAGAAAAATATACCACATATACGAGGTTCTTATGTTACTATTTTCTCTGACTTTGACCTTTACAAAAAAGCAGTAGAAAAATGTCATAGCAGTTGTTGAAACTATCAAAAGTATTTAGCTGCCCACAAACAATCCAAGGCAGTTTTGGAAACATTTCGGTAGGTTTCTGTAAAAGGATCTTCAGATGACCTACATACTGCAATCAAGAAACTTTGTCTGTGTGTGTGTGTAAATCTACTGTATTTTGTCAATTGCTTTTGAAAATTCCCATGAAGAACTTTAAAGGAATCAGTTGTGGACAGAGAGCACAAGTCCTAGTATAGATAAATAACTGTGTAAAATATTCCAGAGTACAGTTTGCACAGTGGAGGGAGATCACCAGTGCAGTCTAGTGTGGATCTTTGATAAATCATGCATTGCTTTGTGATCATGAAAAGCAAAATCATAAGTGATTTGGAGAAGGGGGGGTGACTGGTGGGTTGAGGAAGTCTTCTGTCGGTGTTAACTGAGTTGGGGTAATGAAGATAGAGTTGATCTTTGAGAATTACAGAAGTGTCTTCTGAGAGAGTGAGAGTGATGATATAGCAGGTAAAACTTGGTGTAAATAATTGTGAAATGCTGTACCTGCATAAAGCAGTCTGGACTTTACTTGGTAAAAGAGTGGTAGACCGAGCAGATTTTTTTGTTTGAAAAAAATCACCCTGGTTCTTGGTGGAGTCCAAGAGGAGAGGGGGCAAATATCAAGAAAAGAATGCAGAACAAAACAGAAGGCACACTTACGTTTGTGTATTAATCTGTGCTTTATATTTGAATATTGTGTAAGTCCCAAAGAAGTTACGGTAGAAATGAGGAGCAGTGAAAAGACTGACAAAAAGCATAGAATAGTTTCTAGATGGGGAATGACTAAATAGGCTGAGATTTATTTTTTTTTTAGCCTGGAAAAGGGACAACTGTGGGATGACATGGAAAAAAAAATTAATGCTATGAGTCACATGGAAAGGGTACAGGTGATTAGCATCTCTGCCAATGTAAGATGGCAGATTTAAAAGAAACAAAATAATAAAGTTTTTAATGTTATTTTAGTTTGGCTCTGGAACTCCACCATACAAGATACTGCTGGTTTTAAACCTATCTGAATTTTTAACAAATGGTTCAACATAGTTGTGGAAGAAAAGCCCAGTAAGGTTACTAAGTATGTAGATGTATCACAGTTGGCTCAGAAATTCTTCAGCAACCTTGAAGGTTGAGAGAGAGGTTTTGGGAAGTGTCACCGTTCTTACGCTTCCCTTTCCTCTGCATCTGCTCTCTGCCCCAGTTGGAGACATCATCGTGGATTTGTGGACCTTTTGACTTGACTCAGCGTAAGCATTTTTAAGTCTTTAAATGAGAATGGTAATTTACTTAATTAAATCCATTGATACTATTATAAAGAAAAAGCACCCAAACACCAGAGACCAAAGTCAGTAGAAAAATACTAGTGCTAAATAATTCAAACCTCTTTCTCCTGCAGCAAATATGTAAGGGCCAGGCCCTGTTCAGTACAGATTTTAAATAAATTATATGTTTTTAAAGTATTTTTTCAGAACTGGCCTTTCTAATACATCAGTCACATCAGTGCTGACTTTTTTGGTGGGTGGTGGTTTTTGTTTTGGGGTTTTTGGGTTTTTTTATTATCTCCTGTAAGGAAACCTTTTCAGGCTGTCTCTTAAGAAATCCTGGTACATGGTATAGGTATTTTCCTGAAGAGAGATATTTTCTCTTTCACTTGCCTGGAAAAAACCACAGCTGTATGTGCTAATATTAACCCTCTGTCAGTAGCATGTTTTCATTTTGTCAGTTTGTTGTAGTCTCCTTTCCTTATTCATGCATTCTCAATTATGCAGTTAATGCTATAGATAAAGGTTTTTTAAAAAGTCTTTCTCCCCAGATGGTAAAATTTTATATTATGAGCATACAGGTTTGCAACACTAAGCTAAGGTATTGTTTTATTTTTTTACAGACAGAAACTCTTTTTGCAAATTTCTAATGTACTTTATCATTCTCTCTGAGCCTGTACAGCCATATGTCCTTAGGTACACTTTGAGCTAAGATGTGTTTTCCTCTTTCTTTCTTTTATTTTAAAGTCTAAAAAAAGCAAGTGAAATATCCATGAAATGCTTGGTAACCAAATTTACTTCCATATATGTTTTAGACTTAAGAGTACAATAAATGATAAAGCTGAAAAAACTTGCTTGCCTTTTAACTTTCTGCTTGAGATAAATGTGTTTAGTGTGGTGTGATTTAAAAACAACCCAAACAAAAAAAAACACCCTGGAAACCCAAACAAACAAAGGTATTGAAATAGATGGTATTTTCTGGTAGTTTTAGTCTCCCACATTCAGAGCGCAGCTTTACCATCTATATTTGGCTGTGTGGAGCTGAACTGTTCTGTTATGAATGGTAGTGTTTGGGGCTTTTATTGTTATTTTCTTATTTTAAAGGCGTTTTGGGAGGTTGCTAAGTTGGTTTGTGCGGTTTTCTGGATATTAGGAGAGCATATCAGGAAGCCAGCGCTTCATTCGTGCCCTGTTGTTAGTCTTCTTGGTATGCATCTGGTGTTGTTCACTGTCCGAGAGGGTGGTGGTTGACTGGACCCTCGGTCCACATACCGTCATTCTTACCTTCTTTCTGTTCAGGCAAAGAGAGTGAGTACCACAGAGAAAAATTAATGAATCTCTGCCTGTTTCTTCTGCCTTTTTCATAAGGAGATAACTTAATGTGTCGCTGATACTGTAGAGCAGTGACTGTTTGAAAAGGGGGTTACAGGCACTCACTATTAATCTTAAATGGATAAAAAAAGTTAAAATAACAGGAAAATGGTTTGTGAATTTGGGTAAATGGAGAAGTATTTCCAAACATCAGTCTATATTCACATTTCTGTACTAGTTCTGTGAAGTTCTTGCTGCTGTTCTTTCAACTGCATACTTCCTTTGTACTATGGAACGAACTTGAATTACGAAAGTTTGGATTGCCTAGGTAGCTCTTAAAAAATGAGGCTCAGTTGTCTCATATGTATATCTGGAGTAAAGATTATAATTCTTCAGATGTTTGCTGACCTGGGTGTGGGTTTTTGTTTGTTTGGGTTTGGGTTTTTTTTTGGGGGGGTGTTGGTTTCTTTCGGGTTTTTTTTGCATTTTCAGGGCCAGAATGTAATTTCCTTTCATCAGGATGTATTGGTGTAGAATGTAGCTCAAGGAACTATTGCACATTCCCTGTAATATGCTAATCTGTTTTTCCTCTTCCACTCCCCCACCTGATTTCGCTTTAGAGAATAAAATAATGGCTCACATTGCCCAAACTGAATTTCGTAAAACAGTTCACTTTTTCAGCTGGTATTTTCTGTCTGTTGTGAAGGCAGGCTTCTCCTGTTAATGGGACATGGTTGCTTTTCCTCCCTTGTAGCATATATTAGAATATCAGAAGAAAAAAAATCTTTCTTCCACCTTCCTTGGGTTTTTTTACATCTTAAAATACTAACTTTTAAAAGTAGTATTTCCATTTTGGATGTTTTGGTGAATGAGTACTGTCTTCCATCTGCTTCTCAAGATGACGTTAGAAACTTTTAACTTCACTTTTAGGTTTATACTTCCTTTTGTGTTTTTAATTTTGTTTTAGAATATGCTTGCTTGTTTGTGGTTTAGTAATGTTGTTGCTTCCCCCATACCAGTGTTAGTGTATTGCATTTTTTTGCAAGTATGGGAGGTGCAGGGTGTTTGAGAGAACAAAAACGAAAAAAAAATATATGCTTTCTTGGGGAACTGAGGTGATGGAATGAAGCGATGAAATTTAGTCTGGTGAAAGCTTTAAGAAAATAATCAACATATCAAGCTAAGCCTTTGAAAGAGTTCAGAGCTCTTTCATATGAATTAAAAACAAGAAAAGTAGTTTTTAGCTCAGCTGCATACCAAGGAGTTACAAGACTAACTCTAGATGCCTTCTGCTTCACAAACACAGAAAGCTAAAAGAACAGCTTTTGGAGCTGGTAATTTGTTGTACAGAAGTCCCGGAAATATCTGTCTTGTTTCATTTGTAGCCTTTGGCATGGCAAAGTATTAGTATTGGAAAATTTGTGAAATCATGTCATTGCACAGCTTTGCTGTAGGATGCTGCCTTCCAGTGCTTTTAGTTTGATTTTTTTTCTCTTTCCGCTTTCCTTCTTATTGGAGACCACAGGAGGGGGAAAAGACTTTGAGGTTCTGCCAGAAGTCAAACAACATATTCTGCTAACCTCTAGCCATGTGCCACTTCTTAGCTGAGAGCTTGTCTGCACTGGGAAAGTTTACTTCTAAGAAGGCTGCTTTCTTGAAACTGACTCGTGTGGAACAGCCTTGTATAAAACCAACTGGGTTTGCATTTTGCAAAGAGTCACTATTCTGTCTGGAATGGACCACCTGCAGTGCATGCACTTAGCTTTATAACCCAAATATCCTGCGTTGTGCGGTGCTGCTGCTTAGCTCTCTGCTTAATGGATGGGACTGTTAAAAATACAAATGGGTCCTCATGTAGGGGCACAACATTCAAGCTCACAAAACAAATACATGTAAAAGTTATTCTAGGCTCAAAACCAGATTTAACTGTCCACTGAGATACTTGCTGCTCAGTTTTCTCCAGGCTGACTCTAGGATGATCCAGCTGTAACTGCTTTAAATGGGGGGAATCTCACAGGTATTTTATAACACTACAGAGTACGTGAACTTGCTAAGTTGATGGCCATGGCACTCCATCAAGCCTGTAGTGTCCCCTTTCCCTCCCTCAGCTTTTAGCAGTGCTATGTGAATGACAACAGGCAGACGACCAGTCTTAGGTCCTTCTAGGTCCTTCACGGGAGGCACATTTAGGCCATCTGTGAGGGAAGCAGGAATGTGGCCTCACTGTGGTTTCAACACTTCATGGCTCAAAGAGTATAACCTAAATATGCCCTTTTTCGTCTCATTGCCCCTTAGGAGAGACAGTGGTAATTTCTAGTGAGCAGGCTATTAAAGACAAAACAGTGGCACATGCATGTCTATCTAGAAAGAGGTGCAAGATGCCCATGACTGCAGCTTTGCAAGCAGCCTCTGTGTGATTTTTTGGAAGGGGGACAGTATTTGGGAGCTGGAAGGGGCTTTTTGTACTTTCAAAACAGCAAGAAGGCAACAACTAAGGAGAATGTAAGATCATGCACCTTGGCAGAGTAGTCTTTTGAACACTATTTATTCCATTGAAATAGAGAAGAACAGGGAAGGTGTTTAACATTCAGCGATAGTATTGCATTAGAGTCCCTTGCTTGGGAATCGCCTTTCTATTTGCAAAAGGTAATGTGCTTCCATACATAGGCATGTAAATTTGAAAAAGGTGTGAGGTGGCTATTCTGTAATTAATTTTCTCCTTCAGGCAATTAGATTATTTTCTTGATATGTATATAGCTCTTTTTGTTCATTGCCTTGGCTTTAAAGAGGCTGGACTCCTTAGGATTGGCCATTGGTCAGATAGTTCCCTCGCCTCTTCCTCTTTCACTGCATCAAGGCGAACCTTCTTGTCCTTCCAAGGCCATGTCTGCCTTTGGCATCTTCCTGTTTTCTAACTTTTCTATTTCTGTCTTTAAAACCTACACATTGAGCAGTGCAGTTAATTATCTTTGCTCATTAATAGTTTGTATGCATTATACAGCTGTGCTCAAAAATTGAAAGTAGTTCTAATGACTGAGCCTGGCTCTGTGGAAGTCTTATTTACTTGGTTTCACATTGAAAAGTTAGTTTCTGTCAGTTGGGCTGGAACAATAATTCATCTGTGTGCTCTTACACAGACAAAACATTAAAGGAGGTTCTTCTTGTCCTGTTCCAGCTGAAACTGAAGCATACCAGTGTGAACAGTTATTGCACATCAGGTGCACAGTGGTAATTTATTAATTTGCACTTTCTGACCCATGAGCCTAATGTTAGCCTGGTTCACCTTTGCTTTTGAGAGCAGAGTCTTAACAGTTATGTCAGTTATGTCATTTTTCATAAATGTATTCTTAGAAGCATTCGTTTAAATATTACGTGCTTTTAGCAGGTTTATTCAGGTTTCTGTGCAGCTCCAAGTCTACTCTTTGCCTGGTTTTGATAACAGTATCCTTAACACAGGTACAAATTGTTTATTTGGGCAGTTGGTAATTGCTTGTTTTGGAACACTTGCTTTGGGTATCAGCAGAGGTGTTTAAACTTCAGACTGAAGTTTAAGATGTACTTTGCATAAGATAAACCATTCTTTGACTCTGGTTCATAGGTATACTCCTAACTTGAATATGTACATTCAGGGAACAATAAGAATTGAATAAGGTAGTTTAAGATGTGTTCCCTCCACCAGTGAAACATTCAGAGTAGGCATAAACCATGTACAATTACAGCTTTTGGACATAGCTCCTCACTCATCTGAAAGTGCTTTCCAATAAATAAACAATAGAGTTTTAGTGGCTTGCGTCTTTATAGGCAAAAACCCTGATGTTAATTGTGTAAAATTCATTAAATTTGCACATGCGATTCGTTTGACCTCTTAGACTTTTTGAGGATGCTGCTAAGGGATCACATGTGGTTCTCATTAAGAGAACAAAAAGGAGAACAGACTGGATTATTTTATCAATCTGGTATGCTAAAAACAACACCAACAAAATACAACCTTTCAGTGTCATTCGCCAAGGACAGCCAGAGCACAAACTGATTTTTCGTAATAGCTGAAGCTCAGGATGTTCTTGGTGGTGTCACAATGAAAAAATAATTTGTGTATCTTCTTTTTGAAGCAATAAATTCTCTACCTTTACCAGGGAAATTAACACCAACATGAGAGTCCAGCTTTGGTGGTGGTAGAAAAACTTAAAACCACCAGACCAGCAACCTTCCCTTTGAGAAAATGCCTGCTGCAATGCAGGATGAGCTGGTCTTACAGAATGGGCAAGTAAAGGGGACTGTGCACATGGTAATTACTCCAAGAAGATCTCAGCAGCGCCAAGTAGGCAAGCAGATGCGCTGTTTGTCTTTCTATGCGGGTGTTCCTGCGCTTCCAGGAACTCAGCAAGGATTACTTGGTAGTGTAGGCTTCATTATTATTTTTTTGTAAATGCTTTCCGTTAAATGTAGGTCTGTTGGCTGTGATGTTCACTGATGTGCTGGTTTTGTATTACATGGTTAAAAAATGCTGTGGACGAAGTTTAATAATTAAATCCATTATTAATGTCTCATCAAGAAGACAAGAGGAAGGCTGTGCATGTTGATTAGTGCTACAGCTGTGGGCTCTGAAAGAAAATAGATTAAAATATGAAGGCTGCCTTCTAAACAAAATATACCCCAAAAAACCTCAGTCTTTAGAATACTGCAGAATTTGAAAGCTAATAACCAAATCAATGGGAAATTTAATCTTTTAATCAGCTGCTCATTGAATGTGTAGGTGTGATTTCCATAAGCTTTGCCGCCTCCATGAGTGACAAATGATCATTTTCCAGATCTCTCTGCAGGTAAAATGTGGTCAGTACAAGGCCAGCTTGGCCTGGTTCATCAGCAACCCTCCAAGGATGAAAACCCCTATGGATACCCCCTGAGGATTATGTAGAGTTCACTATATCAAGACTCAAACATCATGGAAGATGCACTTCTTGGTGCATTTAGAAGATAAAATTGCAGGTCACGTATCAGGATAATCTGGCCACCAGAAGAAAGAATACTTTGCAGAGATTTGCTGTCCTTCAGGAAGGAGTAAACTGGAAGTTGATAAGGAGGGAAGGATATACTGTAAACCTAAAATTGTGTGCCAGCCTGAAGAGCTGAGATTATGGAAGACAAAGGCAGACTGGGAGACTCAGAATAGGAAGTTCCGTAGACCCAGTCACCAAGTATCAGCTGGCATCAGGACATGTTGGACTTAATCATATTCTTCCCTGCATTTATGCCAGAGCTAAAGGTGAAATTCCAGCCTCAGTTGTATGTAAAGAGTTGACTCATCGGAAATGTTTTTAAAGTTCAGAAATACAAGAATTTGTGCACAGGCTTTTGCAATAGCATCCTGTGTATTAGCTAGAATACGATGTTCAGGAAACCAATTTGTTGGAAGCAAAAGCTGTACCTAATATTGGTGGCTAGAAAGTAGGAGAATTTGGGGTTTAAATTCAACACCAGCAAGCTGATTTATTTTCTGCCAGCTAAAATATAAAATTTAATAGGTGTTGCTGAGGGTTTTTTTTACAATAACATTTAAACTGAAGGATAGGGTGGTGTTTACCTATTACAGGTTTTCTTCTTCTTTTAATACAGGGCTCTTCCAAAAATACTATTGATAAGTTTAATCCTGTGAAAAGGTCTTCCTTCAGGAATTTTAGCCTTTTTCAGCCTTTCCAAAGGCTCAAGAAACATACAGCATTACAGTAAGAGTGACTTTTTCTTTAAAGACCAAAGGAGGAGGAGGCAATTCATTTAATTAATAGATCACACTGGAAATTGAAGTGGAAACAGTCACACAAGTCATAAGGACGATTCTCTTTTTGTTCTCAAGGCAGCTATGATTTGGCCTTTGGAAGAGTTGCCCTTGTAATCTTGCCAGCACTGGTTTTCTTTACCCTGACACTTAAGAGTGTGTCGTGAACTTTTTGGACAAAATACAAGGATTTGTAGGCAGCTTTCTAAGTTGTACAATTTTGGCTGGAGTTCTACATTAGCTTGATTCATGAGCCAAATCTTGTCATCAATTTTTAAAGATTGGGGCTGAGAGTAACCAATTTGAGTGTGTAGATTAGAAGTAGCTAACAGTCATTTAAACACTGTTTTGTTAGTTATTTAATAAAGTTATATTCCAGTTTGACAAATAAGATTAGCTTGTATTCATAAAGCAGCACTGGCTGAAAGATTGAAATCTTTCAGACTCTTCTAAGAGCTTGGAGACTACAAAACACAGCTTTTCTGAGACCTTTTACAAAAGTTTTGGTTTAGATATCCCTAAGATAGCTAACTACACTAAGATACCTATAGCAAAACTAATTCACGAGAGAGATGTTAGTTTTTTATTTAATAGACATTGATTGGGAGGTTGCATTTGAAATTTGTTAAGTGCTTATTGAGAGTTTGACGAAACATGCTTAGATTTTTATATGGTTAAATGTTAAGTAAATAGTGTAAGTTGCTGTATATTTATAGTGCTTGTTCTGCTAATAGTTTTGCAACATCTGTTTCCTAATGAGGAAAAATATGAGCAAAATAAACTACCTCTTTGGAAAACATTTAATTTCTATTGGCTAGAAAAACCAAAACCTAATGTTACAAACATGAACAGTCAGCTTTGATTTCATAATCAGTGACTTGTATCTGTCTTAGTTATGTAACAATTGCAATATATTAATATTACTGTAGTTGTTGTTAACCTCTAAGTGAGGTGATGCTCCTTTGGAAGAAGAGGAGTGATCTAGGACAAAATAGTTGCCACCTTTTTAAGTCATCTGACTTAGTGTCATTGAAAATTGGGGGTTTGAGAAGAGAATGAGAATCTGCAAAAGTTGTACGTCAAAATTCTTTGGTACTTGCTCTACATAGAGGTGTGTTGGCATCCTCGTTTATATATAGACATCTGAGTGGTTATAAATGGTGTCCTGTAATGAGTAGAAATTATGCTTAAGGGCCTCTGCAGACCTTAGTGCTTAGAGGAGCAAGAGGTTGTATGTTTAGTTTGCCTAAATCTTTTTCCCAGTGTTCGGACAGAATTCAGGCCAAATGTGTGAGCTTTCCATGTTTTTTGCTCCCTATTGTTTCCCTTGGAAGAGCAGGTAATTTGCTCTGTAATTCATTAATGTTGATTTTCTTTAAAATAAACAGTAATACAAGAGAAACTGAATTTTGGAAGTTAAGACGTGTTCCTGATAGAGTTGAAACCATGTGTGTGAGCAGGGTACACAGGAGGTCTGTGACCACGTATTGCTGATTTCTCCAAAAAATGCTTGTTCGGTTTGCATCAGATCTGCCATCCAAAATAAGCAAACCAATGACTACCTTAAATTCAGCATGACTTAACTATAAAGGGTAAATAAAACTTTTAAAAAATATTTGCAGAGCTCCAAACTGTGATAGTCTATGACTGATTTCATGTTACGTAGACATAAGCTGCAATCAGTGGTACTTAAAGGCAGTAAAGGCAGAACAGAAATCAAAGCAGTCCCAGTGCTACTGTAGGTAGCCAAAGCCAGCTGGAGCAAAATGCAGTATGGCACGTGGAGCTTCTGAACCTGCCCGATCTGATTTACATCTACAGAGAGGGAATATCTCCTGAAGGGTACGCTTCCTGATTCACCTACCGGGGCAGTTCCTTGTTGAAAACAAATAGCTTATTGGTACTCTGGTCATACAATATTCTATGTGCTTAACCTGGGCCTCTTCAAAGGCTTTTGAACATGTGCCTGTGAATTTAAAAGGACTGTTTAGTTCCATTAACCTTTTTCTCTTAAAAAAACCCTGGACTCTAATGGCTAACAAAAGGTTTCCTCCTGCCAGTGACTTCAAGTCTTTTCTAATTTTATATTCACATACCAGAATTGAAAATGAAATTACAAAGAAGTTTGACTACCCTATCCCCAATTACTTGTTCAGCATTAATGATAAGAAGTTGGCTAGGTTTGGAAGGCTTTATTTTCAGGATCTAATCCAGAAATCTGCTGTAATGTGTCAAAATTAATAGTATGGCGTCTGGCACGTGTGTTTTCAGATTTGTCTGCTGTTCAGCCACGCCTACCTAAAATAATAATTTTTAAATAGACATGTTTTTCCCCGATACTGAAGATACTGTTAGGCTAGAGCTTTGGGCAGTTTAAAAAAATATATCCGTAGACCCTGTAAAACTTTCAGTCCCTTTAACTGTTTTGACTTGTGTTCTTTCAGTCACCTTGTATCTTCTGTGGAGTTTTGTGATGATCTAGTAGTGACACAGCAACTCATCCTGCCATTGTTTTGTTCTCCTTGATTATATTAGAAACACATTTCTTCTGGGTCTTGTTCTTTCTAGGCAGTAACCCTTTCCATCCCTGCCTGTGCTTCTAAAGGTTGCAGGTGCCTTCCTCCCCTCTGCCTGGCAGGTCAAGCCTGTGATGATGTTCACCTTTTACCTGTTACGCAGGGCAGATAGCCTTTGACCTCTCCTCAGTCAGATGTGTTGAAATATTCTGCAATATTGACTGTTAGTGAAATATAATTTAGTGGTTGTCTGTGAGCTGATTCTTATTTCCACCTGGACAGTCAACCTCCAAGCACAGCATCATGAAGGAGTGCTAGAAACTGTGGGATAAGCTTCGAAGTGCAGTGAGGTTCCTGGCACCAGCTGGCTATAAACTCTGTATCCACAGAGGAACAAAAACCAGCAAGTTGAACTTCTGAAAATTATGTTTTAATGCATCTGGGCATGGTGTGTAGTGTGGGCATTGGGTCTTTGTTACCAGCTGTCTGACTTCACAGATGGGCTGTTGTTACACCAACCTACTTGCTAATATAGACAAAGCATGACTTTAATGAGGTATGGATCTCTATGCTGACATCACTAGCCTGCTATTAGTATATATGTGTAATAGTATGAATATTGTTTTGATATCCATTTTATATTTTTGTGTGGACATACCCTTAGATATAAGTGTCTTAGCCATCTCTAGCTCTGTCCTGTTCAGTCACACACAGTTTATCATCTGGAGTGAGCATATGATGTATTTGTTTCCATTAATATCCAGGTTGGAAGGGAAATGAACTAATTTTGGGGTTTTGGACAAAAAAAGGAATGCTGTTCCAGATGCCTGGAGTTCCCACCCTTGCTACTGCTCTTTCTTGTTTGGAGGCAGATTTCCTCAGAGCTTGTTTATGAGAACACCACTTTATTTGGGTATCTATGGTGAAAAAGAAACATCTTGTACTCTTCCCACTCTCATTGTTGAAGTTCTGCATGCACAGGTCATCTTAAATCCTGCGCAGTGCATCATTTGAAATGTTCAGCATGTGATTTTTGGCTGTCAGGTCTGTTATGCAAATCACAGCTTGATTGTCTTCAAGACTGAGCTTTCTGCTACGATCTGAACAACACTGAAATTTCTTGTTTTTGGAAAACTGAATTTCCTGTTGTGTCCGTCTGGCACATACGGCTGAGAATTCACTAGTATCACCAAAGCAATGGAGCCAGCCAAGAACAAACGTTTGGCATGTTTTATGCTAGAAAAGACTCATTTCAAAATCAAAGCATGCATATGCACATACTCAAAATGAAGTGGTAAATGCTTAAAAGCTGGACCAGAATAAAAAAACATGTCAGTATTGCTGTTGTCACTTCTTCAGTAAAGGTTGCGTCAGCCATGCTTTTCCCAAGGCACAGTTTGTATGCTGGAAATTTTCTTTCCAGTGAAATGAGTGAATAACAAGTGAGTCTTCTATTTTTTCAAGGGAGCTGAAGTGCAGTAGGCCCGTTATGTTCCTCATCTTAATTGAAATCTGTCATGGCTGCTTTCATCCATTTTATGAGTACTTGTGAGAGACCTCTTGGTTTCTTTTTGTTCTAAGCCTTTGACTGATCTGTCACTCTCTTTTCTCGTGGGTTGAGCTCCCAACTCTGAGTATTTCTTGGTGCTGTTTTCACAAAGATTTGTGAAATCTGTGAAAAACTTGAGCAACAATTGGGTGCCCAAGATTAAGGAGAGAGGTTCACTTAGTCAGGGTGGACAGAAGTTAAGTCTTCCTAATACAGCTTTTCAAAATAGGCCATATTAAAATTTCTTTGGCTTCTTTGGTGTCAGTTCTTATAGATGTGCATCTTCTCTACAGGTTTTTATCTCTCTTGCTTTAAGATGAGTGGTAAAAAGCAAGCATGGAGAAGTTTTGGGAGGTTCATGGCTATTTCACTAGTAAGAAAGTGTCTAAAACGTCTCTGTTTATGCAAAAGAAAAAAAAAACTTTTCCAAAGACAAATCCTGGAAGCATATAATCTGCTATGTGATATGTGGATGCCTAATACTGTAGACCATAAAAATAAGCATAAGTAATTTGGGTTTATTACAGAGTTTATTACTAAGGGTAAGAGCAGTGTTTCTGGTAAAAGTTGTCTTTTTTAACAGGATCATAGGCTAACTCTCCATAGGCAAATACAGCTGCCAAACTTCTATGCAAGAACCTCAGACCTTTCATATTTATGTCATGATCACATATCTTATTTGAAAAAGTTATTTTTTTTTCCTTGAATTTTAAAGATGCTACAGAGCTGAGAACGTTTGTCAGAACATTCTCTTTTTAATTAACAATTTTTTGGAAGAGTTTCAGACATCAAGATAAGCATACAAAGAAAGTGCCAGACAAAATAAAAATGAAATACTGAACAGGATTAGTCATACTTTAAGCTTGTGCTGCTTGATTCTAAAAGTTTTTGGTTTCGTGCAAGTCCCGTTGGAGTCATCAGAATAACTTCTGTGTTTGAACTGGATTTCCTGTTTGTTCACATAGTTATATTTTAAGAAAAGTTTTCCTGATTGAAACATACAGTGATAACAAGATACAGGAAAATGAAGATGTTAACCTAATATTACTTTTCTAATTGGAAAGAAAGTGTTTATCACTTGCCACTTGAAGAGGTAGAGCAGAAACTAGCTTATTACCAATTTGCATTATGCACACAAAAACCCCAATATTCTCACGTGGGACACCCAACGCCCCCCCCACCCCCCGATTTTAATACCATGCATGCTTCTGTGGTCTTCATCAGAACAGTGAGAGTGCTATGGCCATTAAAAAGATGTAGTAGGTGCCTTTCCTGGGAAATTTTCTCTTTTGTGAACTGTAACAATAAGATCTGAAGACTTATTTTTGTTAATGTGTTTAATCACATGCATTATCTGTAAACAAAACAAAGACATGCTAGTTGCCAGGGCAAGCTGATTCATCCAATAATAATGAAACATAAAAACTGCAATTTGGTGGGATGGATGGAGGAAGGGGTATTGTAATTTTGCTAGGGAGACTGTCATTCAGAATGGACCAATGAAGCTTAGATAGCTTGGCCTAATTATTTTGCATATGCAGTCTAATTTGATCAGTAGTTGATCTTCATTAATTGAAATAAACACACCAAGCTGGTGTGTTTCATGGATGTTATAAGGATTTAATCTTTAGTAATTTGATTTTTGTAGGTCAAATCCTTGTTTGGTGACCAGAGCTGCTTGTCTTGATGTCCTTGTGTTGCTGAGTACTCACCTGGGGAAGTGTCAAAAGCAAGGTAAGGCAAATGCACTGCCTCTATAAATCGGATGGAATACCTGTGGGGAGATGTCAGAGCTCTGTTGAATCTGGCAAAACAATAATGTATTACTTGTACTTACAGTATTTACTGAATGCTGGAGTCCTTTAACTGCTTTGTATAAAAGGGCTCTTTACTTTGCCCTCTGTAGACCTAGTCCTGGGGGTTGTTGATGCGAAGAATGAGGTATGGCTCCATGTCAAAGCTTGAAGCGATGATCTTGCAGTATTCCTAATCCTAGGACTTACTGTAAAACAGAAGAGATCCCCTCCAGTGTTCCAAAATATTTTTCTGACCCAAGGTTGTAAATACAAACAAAATCCAAACCCTGGAATACTGCTACTTTAACCTTTCCTGAAAGCCGCAGAGCTGTTCCCTTATGAGGCACCTGAAAGTGTTTAAGAGAAGCAGTGTTTTCTCATGTTTAGAAGTTTTATAAGAAACAGCTCTGAGTGGTCCTTTAAATTTCTTTTATATTGATTCTTTATCACTGTGAAGTCTTTGAAGGACCAGTCAGAACTATCAGTGGTTTTAATGATACAGGGTGGTGTTTGCAACAATACAAAACATACTGTAAGCAATAAGGAAAACAAAGATATAGAGGAAGAGTTACCTTTTCAACTGTGACTGTGTATAGGCAACTTCTGGTCAGCTTTCTTGTGGGCCTGTTTTGTTCATTTCTTATGAAAAAGAGAGTAATAAATTACCTTGTCAGTCCAGGAAGGCAATTAAAGAATAGGTCTTTCATTTCATTAAAATTCTTAATGACTAATTTTAACACGGCATTTAAGGCATTGGAACCGTTCTTCATTTCAGATAATCTTGTTTTGGGAGCTACTCTTAATTTGAAAATTAATTCCTTTTGCTTTTTTTGCTTGGATTTTTTGTAGAAGTAGTTCCATTTTAATTCCATAGTAGCTATTTTTGTGATTTCTTGCGAATGCACAGTTCAAATGGCTGCTCAGTTTTGGGTAGCACTGGCAACACCACACCACCATGAAAAGCAATAATTGTCAGGAAAATGAGTTGGTGATGAACATGTCTGAAATTAACTTCTTCAGCCAGACTGATGCAGAATCTAGCCCTCATAACAGAAGCATAGACATATAGAAAATACGTGACAGGTGGATTCTGCTGTACCAGGGAAGGATGTTTAGGGTGATCAGGGACTCTTGGAGATGGGTCAGATCTTTCACGGATCCCAGATGTCAAGATGTATGGCTCAGTAAAGGAGATTTCCAGATGATATTGCACTTTAATAGGTCTGGTTCTGTTGGGTGCTGACCACTGTTCGTGACTAGGTAAGGGCTGAATGCTTCATAGGGAGGAACGAACCACCCTATATAATACAGTTTCAGTATAGCATGTTTGTTTTGGGTGGGCTATAGCTACCATCAATAATTCTTATGTTACAGTATGTATTTACTTATTTTTCGTTATTTATACAAAATAAATTTTCCTAAATCCTGATATGCCATTGGCCTTGGCGATTATCCTTTGCAATACAGTAAAAAATCTAGCTGTGTATTACATCTACAAAGTAAACAAAAACAACGCCCCAAAAAAACCCTTCAACCATATTTGGGCTCATCACCCTTCTTTTTCGAGTACTCCTTTTTTAAAGCTAGATCTTGTTCAGAATATTAGTTTTTACAGGTTTTTTTTAATCATGGTCCTCTGCCTCTGTTCATCTCCTTTGTAGTATGAATCATCCCAGTGTTTTTGTATGCTCTTCATATGAAGTTTTTTTCCTCTGCTTCTGGTTGTTCTTTTCACTCACCCTTCAACTTTGTATTTCTTTTATGCAGGAGTGGCCAGTATTCCACATGAGGGCTCCTCATTTGCTTACTTTGTAGGCATTACACTTCCTTTGTCAATCTCTTTCCTATTTCAGTTATCTTTGGGTTTTTTGTCTGTTTTGGTTTTTAAGCAGTTGCTGCACATTTGCAAAGGCTTTTATTGATCTCTCCACACCAGGAAACTCCCCTCTTTTTTTTTTAAGGCCCCTGACTTGTGAATAGCCCTTTGAGCCTGAGGGATTGCACCATGCTGTGGCTGGGTTACTGACTGTAGCAGATTCATTTATTTCTCAAAGCTCATGTGGACTGTTCCAAAGCTGGGTGCTGTAAGGTAAAATTTTGTAGAAGGAAAGCAGTTATTTTTGCAGACTCTCTCTGCTCGGGGATAGTTCATTAGTATTGTCTTGCTTAAAAGTTTCATTCCTATATAGGCTTAAAATGATACATTGCAGGCAATATCTACAGAGAGTAGAAACTTAGACTGGAAATATGGTTTTCAAAACTTGAAGATACACTAGGGACAATTTTATATATCACAGGCAGAAGCCCTTCTGAAACGAAGGAGTAATATGTTTATATTAAATAGAACCTGAGTGTCCCATGACGCAGTAAGAGAAAGAATAAACTCAGCCGTTAAAAATGGATGTTTTGAGTCTTACATTTAAATGTTCTGTAAGGAATAATTATTAACTGAAGCTTTATACTTTTCTGAGATTAAATATCTTACTCATATGTGTGTATCTCTGGTTATGAGCCAACTTTTCTCTGTTTTAATCTTGATTTGTAAAGTTGTTTCAATGAATAAAGGGTGAAGGACAAATCCAAATAAAACTGTTTCTTGATGTGTTTATCTAAGAGGCCCCAGGAAGTGCTATATATGAGTTCCAGGCCATGGGCTGAAACTGATTTTCATCAACAGAAAGGGGGAATGCAATGTAATGAGCCTGCAACTGGTTAAAATCAGACCACTTCTAATTGATTATGCCTGTCTAAAGGAGCTACAATTACAAAGAGATTTTCAGAGTACAACCCCGCCTAGGTCTTTCCTACATTATGATTATTTTCTGTAAGTGATTTGTTGTATTCAATTAATAAAATCTGTCTCTTAAAGTGCAGGATATCCCTTAGGGAATTTATTTCACAAATTCAAAACAATTTAAAATGTCGGATAAGGAAGGCAGGGAGTAATGGACACCAAAAGCATCTTGTCCAGCTAAAAATTTATTGCTGGCCCAATGATGGTTATTTCTCTTAAACAAAAAAAACCAAAAACAAACACCAACCACCCTGTTGTTATTCTGATTTTCTGGTTTGGCTGGAATTGTTGCTTGATTCATGTCACTGGGAAAATACAGTTTTCTTTGCTTGAGTTGATACGCAAAATTTAGAGCATTTTTTCCAGCTCCCGATGTGCGTGAGGGTCTTCTGATGTGCAAAGACAATACCTAGTGCCAAGGCTATGTAAACTTATAACATCTTTTCTTCAGTTACCAACTGCAGTTGGAACTGAGAAAAAACTGAATCAAGATGTTTTTTTAAAAAAACAAAGGTTAAAATATATAAATAAAAATACTATTTTTGCCTTTATTGAGAACAAACAAAAGTTCTTACCAGATCCAAGTTTATTTGATGAGCTAATGTCTGTTGTCAGTATTAATAATGATTAATAATATCCAGTGAATTTGTTCTTGCATACCTCTGTGATATATTGTCTCCACAGTAATTGTTTTTATTGACGTGGAATCACAGATGTCCAGGGCCTTCCCAGTCTTAAGGGGTGGAACAATGCAGGATTTTCTAGCACTTGTACGCTGCTAAAAAGCAATGAAGTTATTCTTCCAGAAGTAAACCAGCATCAAAGTGGGTGTGCAGGAACAGGGGGAAGTTCCCAACCTTCACACTTAAAACATTACTGGAGGAAGTAAATAGCACTCGTAGGGATCTTTGAAGGGGAAAAATGCCTCAGAGTCCAGGTGAGAATGTGTCCAGCCTTAGCTGTGTTTATAATTATTTGTCAATTCACAAGGCTTGATCAATGGGAGACAGGAGGAGAGGGCTATCAAGCTGTGGTGCTACAGATCCATGTGTGTGACTAATGTTACACGCTTTTCTCTGGTGCATTCAGATGGGCTTTGCAAGAGACAAGAGTACCACGCTACAGACAGGCTATGCTGCGATATAGTGTTTCAGCGGATAAGATTCCTCTGTTGAATATGTGGACTTTTGACAGGATCTGTCATAGATATTCCTGCTTTTGGGCCTTCTCCTGGAAATTGGTGTCTGAAGCTGAACAGTAAGATGAGAGCATTACTGTGATCTTGCAGTGCTGGTAGCAGAGGAGCCAGAGCAGTTCATTGCAGTGAAAGCTCAGATCCGGGGTGCTTTTCATCTCTGTAACAGGCAAAGACGACCACAAGACAAAGCAGTCACATTTTTTTTCCTGCTGGCCTTTCAGATCAGTTCTGTTAGTAAATTAACAGTTTGTGAAGAGAAAACCAGATACAACTTGCTAAAATTTACTTGACTAATAAAAGTGCATTTTATCCAGGGTTGTGTTCAAAAAAGAAAAAGGCACTTGTCTATAAGGTGTGTTGAGTCCATAAAGCGCAATAACATGAATGAAATGGGGTGTAGAATAGAAGTCAGAGAAAAGATGAAAGAAAAAAATTGCTAAAGATAATCTTTCCTAGTTCTTCTTTTATCCTGTATACATGCTGTCAATCTCCTAGCTGGTTTGGCCTCTTATTGAGTATAGTGTCTTCAAAATTCAAGTTTGATGAGAAAGAGAAAGCATTTAAATAGAATGTCAGATAGGATGAATCTGTGATTTAGGAGAAGCTGCCACTTGAACTCTAACCATGCATTTTTCCTTTTTATATTTGAGGTGGAAGAATTTAGGAACGTTCTTGAGCTTAACCAAACTCCACTCTTGTTGTTGTCAGTGGGAACAGTTACTCAGTACTTACTTAATCAATCCTGTTCATAAATAGTTTTGATATCAAAATGGAGCAGCCAGTATTCTGTTCTTACTGATATATTCTTTCCTTGAGTTTTGCAAAAACAGAGTTCCATTTTCTTACTATCTTCCAAACGGCTAAGCCTTTTGTAGATGTAGCTTGGTTAAGATTCTTAAATTCTGCTCATGAGCAACAGAAACAGTTGCAAAAAATACTGTGTTTTGCAATGTGCACTTGATATCAGAAACATCGGCAGTTACATATAACTGTCGCTGGTTTTGCCCTTTTTTGTGCTCTCAAATATGACAAAATACTGTGTTTTAAATAATTTATATTGCAATATGATTCTCTAAGTTATATTTGTCCTCTTTAATTAGAAGTTATAAAGTGTATTGGTAGCACTAGTAATCATTATTAAACTTCTAGGTGCTTTGCAGTGAAAGCACAAACTGTTTTATAAGTACAAATCTCTTAAATACTTTGCCTGAATGATATGACTTGTAGGACTTTTAAACAGCATTTGAAGGCTGTGCCCACTTTTTTCTATATTGTACTTCTTACTCTTTTCTTCTTTTGAAAAGAAGCTAAATGGTAACTAAAATAAGTTTTTGTGCATTTAAACTGATAATGTTTAAATGGTAAAAATTTGACAGGAATAACTAGGTTGGTTATTTTAGCTGTACTTCAAATTTCTTTACCTAAATCCCTAAGAAGTGTGGCCAAACAGTTATTTGAACAAAAACACTGGCAGCTTGTTAATGCATGTTATTTGGTCTAATTAGCTTAAACTTAAGAAAGTCTGTCTGAACAAATTGAAAGCAAATTTTTTTGGTTATGTCAGAAATCATATAAACTTTGTGTGCCAGTATATTGACTGTGGCACTTGGTCAATGTTGTTACTTTGACTCAAGATAGGTAAAGGTTTAAAATGTATTTATAGAATCATCTAAATGGCCTATGCCTAGTGACATAATAGTATATTCTATATATATTTCAGATGAGTCAAAAGGAAGTGTAGTTGTGTACCCAATATTCTAATTCAATGCAGACAGGAGAATGAAGAAGTTGAGGATGGGATTGTTGGTGGTCCAAGAGACAGGGAGTGGCTGGGAGTTGCACAGACAGTAAAATGCCAGAGGCAGATCAAGTGAGGAACATACTAAGTTAAGGTGTCCAAAAGACGGTGCAAAAGAGAGTGTGAGACAGAAAGTCAAAGCAAATGGACTGAGGCTGAAAGGAATAAATGTTGGGAGAAAGGAGGTGGTGTGCTACACTAACAGGCGGTGAAGGAAATGTCTGAGGCAGAACTCATGGTACAGATGTGGGAGGAGGAAAGTAAAAGTACTTTCAGAAAGATCGCAGGTCACAGTGAAAGGAGGAAGGTTGTGGAGGGTAGAGCATCATACTGCTGGAAAGCTGTGTTGAACAGGGGATGTGGAAAGGTGTTACAGCAAGTAAGTGACACTAGGGGATAGTGGAGTTGGTGGCATTTGTTAATGTTAGCAGTAAAAATTCTGTCCCCATGTGAAGACAGAGACTGCTCATCCTTTTGAAACCTTGTTTCAGGTTCTCTTTAGATTCCAGCATGTACCACTGACTGACTTGCACTGTCTCCATGGGGCTTTATGGTTTTCTATGAATGTAAAAAAGTGGAAAATCAGTGCTGTGCAAGAGAGAAGCTGTAAGAAAAACAGCAACCTCAGTGTCCAGATCAAATGCTTTTTTCTTTTTCCTTTTTTCTTTTCCCTTTGAAAAGTTTCCCTTACACTACAATAAATGCAATAGGATGCTTCTGTCCTCAACAATATATTATCCATGGATTCTGTTAATCACTCACGTTTGTAGTTTTGAATTGTATTGTGAGTACTGATGCTTAGTCTCTGATGTTGAAGATGTTGCAAATATCTTTAAAAGAAAACATCCCTCTTAAAATATGCCCTTTTACTGATCATCAACAGTTATCTCAGTTCCACATTGTAA
This sequence comes from Phalacrocorax carbo, assembly GCF_963921805.1. NCBI lineage: Eukaryota > Metazoa > Chordata > Aves > Suliformes > Phalacrocoracidae > Phalacrocorax > Phalacrocorax carbo. The sequence goes on from NC_087515.1 coordinate 21,624,387, forward strand.
TAAAATAAGCTTTTCTGTTCTCTTTGGGTTTTTTTTTTTGTTTTCCATTTGCCAGTGACTTTGCCTAATCCACTTTTAATAAAAAGGGAAAATATGAAAGAAAATACTTTTCCCTAATATTTGTCTAGGAAAATCCCTTCTTGGCACTGATTACCTTTCAGCCTTCTCTTTATTCATATGATCTCTTCAGATGCCCTTGGATAGATGGGAGTTTGTGAATGCAAAGGATTTTAACCTCTTCTCTGTCCATAGATAATTGCAAATTCTTGCAGCTCATGGTGAATGATGATGAATATCCAGATTTTTGATGCTCAGACCCCCTTCCCATAATGTTGTACTGCAGACACAACAGCATTTCATTGCTGCTCTGCAACTTTTGTCTGACTTTGCCGAGTGTTGGTAAGTTTTCTGATGTTGGTAATAATGTCTACCCTTTTTCCCTTCTTTGTTCTCCTTTTCTGGAGCCTCTAGTGGGATGGCATGGATGTTCAAGGGGCTACATGCAGGATTTGATCAATATTTATCTAGCAGTGTGCAAATACTTAAATGTATCATAATCACAGATATGGGAAAAAAACCTAACACAGTAAGCCTTGATGATATGGAGAGTTGTCCAACTGGCACTGTAAAATTACCTAAATCCAGCAGAAATATATAGTCATTCCTGTATATCATCTGGCAAGGTTATGAAACAAGTTTTAAATATGGAAGGAATTCAGATAACTTCTGTCACTTTTGCACATATTGTAGAATCTCTGAGATGAAAGATCAGCATAACTGTCCATCAGCTCACAGTTTGTTAATCCCTGAGCAGGGAAGCTTTTCTGTCCTCACTGTGTGTACCTACTTATTCTGGGAACAGACTATAGAATAGTGCCTGCATGCCACTGCAGGGAAGAGCAGAAGGAAGGCTGGCAGGGCACAGGTTTTGGAGCTGGCTAAACATTGATAAGGTTTGTAGCTCAAGATTCGTCAGGTCCGCTAATTCCACTCTGCTCCTCTTCCTTTCCTCTTTGTTTTCAGCATGCCATCTCCTGGAGTCAACGGAAGGGTCACCACTCTTGCTGATGTTAGGTTGCAGGCTCTAGCAAAGTTGGCAGTGTTGACACCAACAAAATGAAAGATACCATCCCCCTCTTCCCCTAATGTTTATCTCTCTTTTTGTCCACCTAATACTGCTCTCCCTTGCCTTGCCCTAGAGCTTTGACCCTTCCATCCTATTGGTTTTTAACTTACTGCTCGCAAGTATGATAGCTATACCTCAATGTAAAGCACTGTTGATAGAAGATAAAAGTGCTTCTCTTGCAATATACTTAGAAATCTATATTTGGTTTGAACAACTGAGCTAATGGACTCATGTACTGCTGAAATGTAGCTGAGGAGGGAAGCAGGTAGGAAGCTGAGAGGGTGCAGGGCTCCAAAACTGAAGTTGTTCCTCATCTCGGACTGAGGTGCTTGAACTCAAACCTTTTTCTTTCAGCTGCCTGGGATTATTTCGGTTGTTAAACCAGTGTCTGTGGAGTCAGGCTGTGTAATAACTGGGACAAAGGCCTAATCCCTCTTGAAGGCAACCAGACGGTTCAGCAATTAAGGAATTCTGGCAGTTGGATACTTGTCGTGTGACATAGGCATTAATGCTAGTATATGCTATGATGCCAGTATGTAATGCTAGTCTGTTTGGAGGGGAGTTAGAAAATGTAGGAAATAAAATATACAAGTTTGCATGTTATTAGATGGAAGCCAGCTGTGTCATCTAGAGGCTTATGCTGTGACACAGGTTCACAGTGATACTGCAGTTTCTTTAACTACATCAAGGCCATTCAGAAAAGAAACTGTAGTGAAAACGTGATTGATAGAACTAATGGTTAGATAATATGTCTGAAAATCTTTTTCAAATCCAAATTTCTTTGAAACTTGTCCAGAATTACTCAGAAAATGCTTCTACCTTATATGCTAGATGGTGTACAACTATGTCAAGTTTCTATGTGATTGTCAAATTAAGATGGCTTTGGAAAAAATCGAATATGAAAGGGAAGGTTATAGAATTGTAGAATCATAGAATGGGTTTGGGTTGGAAGGGACCTTAAAGATCATGTAGTTCTAACCCCCCTGCCGTGGGCAGGCACACTTGACCAGGTTGCTCAAAGCCCTGTCCAGCCTGGCCTTGAACACTTCCAGGGATGGGGCATTCACAGCACCTCTGGGCAACCTGTTCCAGTGCCTCACCACCCTCATAGTGAAAAGTTTATTCCTTACAGCTGATCTAAATCTACCCTTTTTCAGTTTAAAGCCAGTACCCCATGCCCTATCAGTACATGCCCTTGTAAGCTTTCTTCAGGTACTGGAAGGCTGCTATAAGGTCTCCCTGGATCCTTCTCTTCCCCAGGCTGAACCCCAACTCTGTCAGCCTGTTCTCGTAGGAGAGGTTCTCCAGCCCTCTGATCATCTTTCTGTAATAGAAGGATAAGGGAAATGTCTTCGTGGGCAGTAAAACAAATCCATATTTGTATTGCAGCTTTATGTCAGATTCAGCAATTCAGTGGTAATACCTGGACAGGCTTTTTGGTAGTACTCAGTGCTTAATTATAAATAGCAGAGTTATATAGCAATGACTTGTCTTCTTGTAGATACTGAAGGAATCTAAGTAAGTTTGCTTTAATTTTGTATCTACCTTTAATGTATTTTGATATTTTAAAAACTCCAATCTTCTACATCCCTCAACACCAGCAGCAGTATTGTTCTTTTCTGTACTTCTTCACGATTTTCCTTTATTTCATGGTTGTATTTGAGTTCTGTGGGATATAGTATATTCATTTCCTTGCAGTACAAGCTATACAAACATCTGAACTTGGCAAAAATCTTGGTTTTGATATTGTAAAATTGTTTATTGCTGCTGTTGATGGAGAAGGCGGCATGTGAGGATTTCAGTCTTAAGTATGTGAGAGGACTATTGATCTTTCTTTTTTTTCCTTTAATTTTGTGTCAACATTGCCAGCCTGGCATCACAGGTAGTAGGGATCTTTTAGTTCACTCTGGGAGGTGGCCATGCACTACAGGAGGTCTCGGGTTGTGCTGTGCCATGTGGGCAGGTTGCAGCACTGTAAATGACTGAAGTGTCACTGTTCCTGTGCTGACATGAGATGTCAGTGCAGCTCCTTTTTCTTAGCTGTGTTAACTGTTCCAAGTTAATAGGCATAGGAGAAGAATACTGGATTTTTTTAATCAGTAAATTCTTTAGATTGATACACAGAAGACAGATCTATTTATGTAGGAGGGGCATCTTCGTAATAGTATCCTTTTCTGACTAAAGCTATGCAAAGCGTGGGTTTTTTGGTATTATCAGAATGGCCCTGTCATCGTTTTTCCTGATTTCAGTTGCAGCTGGGTAGGCTGACACACAGCACTTCTTCCAGTCTGATCTCTGATCTTAGAGCTATTCTATCAGTTATAATATGATTGCATATTTCTGTTTGGTGCTTGTTGAGGTTTCCAAACTACCTACATTTTTTCCAAATATATTTAATACAGTTTGTGTTAATCACTTTCTACAATAGTCATGCAAAGCATATACAATTTGTAAGACTGTATTAGTAGCTTGATTTAAGGAAATACTTATCAAACAGCTATAACTGGCAAAGATGACAGGCAATCTGCAAAATATTGTAGCATTTTTAAGTTGTTTGAGGCTTTCATCCCATGTGTTGAACAATTTATAGTTTTCAGAGAAGTTTGTGTCATTCTTTCTATTTAAATATGAATACACATGATATCTAGGAAAGCTGTTTTATAATTCACAATGAGTTTAAAATGAGGAAAACAATGTTTTCATTTCATGCCTAAAATTACCTTGTGATACCTTTTGCACACCTGATATTTTTCAACTTCAGAATCACTTCATGGTCTGGAGCAGATGGGAACATCATCTCTTTGTCACTTTACTTAGTTTTATTCTCATTTCAGGAATACAATTGTTTGGATTTTGGGAAGAGATGAACAGAGTTGTTTCAGATTCTGAGTTAGTGTCTGGTATTCCCTACTCATCTGCAATACCAGGACTGATACAGTATCTTCAGAGCATCACCAAACTTGTAATATCAGTGCTGTCAGTGACTGCAGGTCCTGACTTCCAGAGCAGCAGTTTACCTGTTGCAAAGAAAATAGCCAAGCCATCATTGTCAATAGTTCATCTCCTTCACTGTGAATTTCATGAAGTACGACTGCTAGCGTTGGAAGCAATACTGCTGTGGTTGAAACAAATAAATTCCAAGCAAATTGCAGAAGAAGGTGGTGTATTGTGTTTACTCATTGATTTGGAAGGCACTCTTCTCACAATGGCTCTGAAGGAAAAGAATCTCCAGTGTTTTTGCAAGGTAGGAGCGTGCTATTTTATTGATATTTGGTATGCTTTCAGTAAATTATATTCTTAACTTTAAAAAATATATTTCAAACGTGCATGATGTTTTTTAAATTGTACATGAGTGGTTGTTTTTTTTACATTGACTAGGAGCTGTGCTGTAATTCTGTAATAGATGTGCTTGTGTAAAAGCAAGAACTTTCTTAACACTGTCAAAACAGGACCTTTGTGTTCTTGGAGTGTGGTTTAAGTCACTGTTTTATTGATCTCAAATGTACACATTCGTGTTGAGTTTGTTTGTAAATTCTCCATTTGTGAATTGTGTGTGCAGGTGCTGGAAATTCTTCATAATATGGATCTCAGAAATTTGCTTCTGAAGACTGAATGCTCTGTAAAAATGAATCCAAATGAGCTCTTAACCTGGAGTGTAAACATTGTGGATACCTCCAACAGGTATGGTCTAACATGCACATTAAGATACTTAATATATTAAAAACTTTAAATGTTGAAGCATTAATTTATTGGGTTTGGACTGTTGATTTAAAAATCCATTCTTCAGAAAAGTAAGCATGGCTTATTTGAATAAAGAGAGCTCTTGATGAGAATTTTTTAGAGAAGTTAGACATGGATCTGCATTATTAAAAAGGCCCACAAGTCACACTGGCAAGCACCCTGTAAATGTCCAGTAATACAGTTCCTGAAATAAGAAGTTATTCTGGCTGTCAGATGACAGCCAGTGAGCATAGCTTTTCCTCAGTGGTAACTGGGAAACACCTTAACACATAGAATTGATGATCCAAACATACACTCGTTTGCTGTGAATCTGCCATCTGTCCTATCCTGGTTTATCTGCAGGTGGTCTGTAGAAAGAGTGACAGATCTTATTTAACTTGTTGGATTGGCAGAAATGGTTAACCATAATCCTTAGGGTTTGCAGTCCTTAATCAGACTGTAAAGTCAGCAGAAAGCACTGAAAATTTGGAGCCAGTCTGCAGTTTGTACTGAATTAGAAGCTGTGTCCATTCATTCATAACAGAATGGACAAACGGGGTTAAAGTGTCCAAGCTTTAAGGGCAAGACCTTCTGGTTTCTAATAGTCTCTTTTTTTAAGCCATATAAACATTGCACCCCAGTGTTACCAATGTAGAATATTTATGATACAGAGTATAGAACAGCATTTTATAGCTGCGCACATTTGCTGCTGATTTGCACTAAATTTTTCAAGTTTAAATGATGATGTGGAGTGTTTCTTTCTGGAATGAAATAAGATACTTGTGGTAAAATAACACTGACTGGTGCTGTTAGAGGGGAAATAGCTGAAATAGCAGACCGTAACTGCTCAGGTGTTGCCATTCCCCATGGTGAGACCAGCCCTTCAAGAGCCACGGTGCCAAGCACCGTGTCCTTAGAATCTGCTGGGTGGTGTAGAGCTGGCAGTTGGCATATTCTGCGCTAGTAACATTTCTAGCAGCTACAGAAGAGATATTCTTAACACCAGCATGAAGAAATGTTTTTGTTTATAATTTAAAATAATGCCTGGTTTGTTTGACTTGGCTTCCATTTTCAAATGTGTTTTTTTATGGGAAGTATGCTGATAGAAAATAAACACGAGGGGGGTGAAAGTAAGAGCATATTTCATTTGTATATCAACTAAAAACTTAACTAACTTCAAGATCTGTAATGTAAAACTTCTGAGTGCTCAGCTTGCAAAATACCCATTGGTGATAAACAGGAATGATTAAGAACTGACTGGTTTTCTTCTAGAGATTAAATGATGGCAGAAATAGCTGCTTTTTTTGATGTGTTCTTTACCTTGTTTTCTCAGCACTGAAGTTCAAAGCATAGCTCTCAAATTTGCCTCGAAGTTGGTTATCCATCTTTTGCAGAACCATCAGCAGGTAAGGGAAATGTTGCTGCTTAACAGTATTGTAATTCTGGAGTTTTTGGTGATAGAAGTGACGTGGCTCCTTTTAGATAGAAGCCCCAAGCTTGTGTTTTCTTGCGTCACTGCACTTTTCTGGTGTTACGTCTTCCTCTCTGAATACACTGCCATGTTCTGAAACGAAACAGCCATGAATATCTTCTCAGTATATCCCTCTCAAAGTCATTTCAAGGTAAATATGTAAGTACATTTTTCTGATGGATTAATTTCAACTTCTGAGAGCATCCAAAATAGTCACTCTAATGTGGAAAGAAAAATGCCAACGGTGATTAACACATGCACTGAATCCAGTCCATTTACTAAAGTGCAACTTTGTTGTGGTTTGTAATTGCTGGGGAGCCAGGAGGAGTGGAGATCTGAGGGGAAGGCAAAAAATTGAAGCAGTGGTTGGGTGCAGTTCCCTTCCGCACTGCGTGCAGTATGACCTTGCCAAGTCTCACCCTGAAATCACTGTCTGAGCACACCAGCTTGTTGTCTGCGTGGGGTTTCTCATTGAATTTCCTCTTAAAATTTTTTTTAGAACAGTGGTGTAAATATCATAACTCTTGTAAAATTCAAGGCTCTGTGTTCTCCATTCCTTTTTATAGACTATTTAATTTAGATTCATGCTAGCACAAATTACGGGCTCAGATTTCTTTTGATTTTAAATCGTCAGTCTGTGATGTCACGTATGTATGTGTAGAGCAGTGCTAAGGCAGCTTTAATGCTATACAATTATTTTTGTTCCTTTTCAGAGATACAAAAAACACTTAATGGATATTTAAAAATAGACAAAATTCTCACAATGAATATTTTCTTTTCATTACGTAGCTGTTATTTTTATAGAATGTGCAGCAGAATTGATTCATATTTTATGTTAATAGTCTTGTCTCGTCATAAAAAAAAAAAAGGAAGCCACACATTTGCACACAAAAATTGGGAACATGAATAAGATGTTATATCTTTTTGTTTAAGAAAGGCAAAATGCAAGGACTTCAAGTTATAAACATTAAAATAACCATATAAACCTCAGTTTACAAATAGACATGAAACATGTTATTGCTTTTAAGTTTTGTATTAATTTACAAGAGGAATTAATGAAAAATGCTGTAACATTCTTAACTGTAGTAATGCTAAAACAACTTTCTCTAATAAGCATGTAAATCATGGGAGATCTGAGACATCTATACAGAGAGTGCCTTCTGCTTTGTAAAAGACCAAATACATCAGTTTTCCATCTAAATTCTTTCTTTGGGCTTGCACTCAGTATATGCATCTGTAGAAGGGATTGTTTCTCTTCCATAAGGTAAAAGTCTATCTTTCTAGATAGTCCCTGTGTCAGTTCAAAATTTGAGTAACTGCAACATCTTGGGAGATTTATTTTTTTTAACCTGTTACAGAATCTGTAGTACATGCTCTGGCTCTGTCCCTTTGTGCAGTGCAGGTACATGGCCACATACCATGCAGAATGAGGCAGAGTACGGCGAGGTTTCATTTATCCCTCAGTGAGTCCTCCTGCACGTCTCTGCCCTTTGGCTTGACTCACCTCTTCATTGGTTCTCTATCTTATCTGGTTGTTCTTTTTCACTTCCTTTAATTAAAAATAAGTTTAGAAAGGAAAGAAAGGAGAAAAAAAATTAATTGCACATACCTCAAATGTCTCCAGGTTGAGCTGGTGCTGCTTTTCCTGTTCTCCTGTACATGAGGTCCCAATCAGTTTAGGTTTTTTCTTTTCCTCTGGAGCTTCCTTCTAATTGCTGTAGTGCATGCCACCTCCTGCAGTTTGCATGTTCTGTTATCTAACCTGTACTTGAGGTTCCTGCAGCTTGACTGACCTGCCGCCCTCCTGAGTGTGGTATTTGCAGGGGATCCCAGCTCTTTCTTAGTCCCTTAGGGAGGTTAGGAGTTCCTCCTCCCAGTCAGGGCCCAGCTATGCCAGTGGAGCTCAGAGTTGACAAGTCTTGGAAGTGCTATTTGAGTTGCAGGTAAAATGCACATCACTTCTTTCCACAAAACATCTAGTAGCCATCACTACACATGGGAAAAAGTTGAAGCTTTGTCCCATTATTACTGAGTAGTAGTTTTCCTAGCATATGTCCGAGGACTAAGTATTTTCCAACAGATGGCAACTGCATTTTATTTGAAACAGGAAATTTCTCTTTCCTGTCCTTTTTTCTAATTCTTCATGTTTTAGGACAGTGAGCGTTGCTGTTTATCAGCCAGTGTGGAGATTCCTTTAGTGTTTTAAATGCACGTGCTATCAGAACCCAAGGTACCTCAGTGGTCTCACTAAAAAAAAAATTCCATCCCCAGTATCTGCAGAGGAGACAGATGGAGCTGCATTCACCCCTTTACCAAGCATTGCATCATTACTGAAGCCTAAGACTGATGCTACAGTTTGTATGCTTCTAGTTGTTTTTCCAGATATGTGTATGTGTCTGCATGTAGGATGCTTCTGAGAATTGCTTCTCTTTGTCATAGTAGAGTACATTTGTCTTTGGCTTGCAGCTTTAGAACAATTGAGGACACAAAGATATGCTTTGACTTGTGGGGTCATTGGCAAGTCTGGTGTGAAGGGACAGAACAAGTGAATTTCCAATTAATACTGCTCTGACTAAAAGAAAATCTCCCATCTTAACTATCTGTGACATAGTAAACCAACTTTTCAATGGACATCTGGGATTCACCAACTTGAAAAAAACCTGCATTTACTGATGAGTAGTATCCCTTTGGCAATCCATAGTTTAATGTGATGGTGAGCGGTAACATCAGATTGTACAGCATACTTCTCACATGTTCTATGCCTCCAGATTTCAGAAGAAGTCCTGAAAAAATGGGTTCAACTGATAGTTTTTTTTTGTGGAGATGAGCATCAGACAGAGATGCTGCTAGCAGCTGCCGAAGTTCTTAAAAGTATAACAACATTTCTTCTGATCAATGAGAAGCTCATTCTTGGTGAGTAGTCTGAACATTAATTTTCTGGATCTTTTTAGATGAAACCCACTAATACATGACTTTAAACGTATTGTACACATATATTTACACATGGTCAAAACACATAATTACATTAAACAGCGTATTTTGAAAATTTTAATTGGATTTAATGTACTTAACTGACTTATTTAAATTCTGGTACAAAAAAGACATGTGCGGAGCCTCTTCCACTATACATTGCTGTACAGATATAGTGGCTTGCAATTGCTCGCTGACTTGGATCTTTCTGAAATATTCTGTTGGTGACGTGGACATGCTTTTAGTTTAACACTGAGTGTAACAAAGGTTTGATGGCTGAATGTTGAAATTAAAGGGTTTGGTCTAGAAATGAGGGACATATTCTACTATGAGAAAGATTAATAATTGTGTCACATTACACCTCCCAAATATAATAATTTTTTTAAAGTTAAGATTACACTGTCTCTTTAGAAAACCAACAAATAAAAAAAACCAAACATGTAGCCTTGTTCAACAATACATTACTGACTGAGGGGCAAAGCTGTGTGAAATTTTCTGCTCTGTTGTGCAGAAGACATTGGGGTTTTTTGTCGAGCCTTCCTCCCCACCCCGCTTGATGAACAGCAAGTAAGGGGATTTTGTGAGTAAAGGGTCAGGAGATACGCAAAAATAAGTAGTGATAGATGATAAAGAAATTAATTTGCATCCCGAACAAGACAGCTTTCAATACTTAGTTTCTGTGATATTTTATTCCAATGTAGTTATGTAAATTATTTTAGTTTGAGTAGCTTAAGTCTACTTATATGGACTGGGTACAAATTTTTGTTAGACAAGAAGAATGGTAGTATTTCTTAAACTTTAGATAGTGGTGTTTTTTAAAAGTCAGCTATTTATTTTGAGATGTGTCTTTTAAGAGTTATTGATAACATTTAACGGATCTAAATCTGTTACATGAGGTAGACATTGTACTATTAAATGTTCATAGTATCAACTCTGGAAATCTTAACCTCTGCCATCAACTTAAAGCTCTTAGTAGGACAGACATTACCATTTTATATCAAATGAAGACAGGGGAGGTATTGGAGTGAAAAATTCCCAAATGCTGTGCTTCATATCTGTTGCTGTTTGGATCCAGTCCGTAGCTGATGGAGAACAGTTTCCTCTTTGATCTTGTCAGAACAGTTGCTGGTTTCCGTGCTTTCCAATTGGGCAGTTGTGAAGGTCTGAAATGAAAAATAGCAGCAGTTTGTATCCTGCCTAAAATCTTAACAAAACAAAGCAAAATAACAAACCGAACCAAGTCACAACAGAGAGGCCCCATGGCCTCAGTGGGCAAACTAGCTGAAACTATTCTTTGCTCTGAAAATCGGGCCTGGGGAAGAAAGATGCAGTACTGATCCTGCATGCTACCTAGAACTGTCAGTCTGGGGTTCTTCACAACTGTGAAATTGTCAAGTACTGCAATGAGAAGTTTAGCAAATCAAGGACATGATCTGGTGTTTAGTTGCAGTGATAAAAACCCAGAATCCTTCCCTTAAAGTTAAAGAGGTTGTGCACAGATAAACAGCTTTGAATTTTATGCCTCGTTCTGCATCAGCTTTCTTGACTACATATAGTACAAAGTAAACAAAATTGTGGTTGTATGAAATGGAGTTGTAGACATTCCCCTAAGCTTCGATTAAGAACGTTCGTAAGAGGAAGAGGGTAAATGCCAATCAGTATGTTCTGGATGACCCCATCATGTTTCCCTCATGTTGCTTGAGGGTTCAGGAAAAGTCTGTCTGGAAAAACCATTTGCAGACTTCCGCCTCTCCTGGAGATAGAGTAGAAACTTGCCTAGGTGGGAAAGCTGGCCATTGTATCCAGGAGGGAAAAACTGTGCTGCCCTAGTTGTGACACTATAACATTATTGGGTGTGTCATGCTAGAAAAAAGCAACTTCTTTCTGAAATAATTATATTCCATGCTATTCCTCCATAGGGAAGTTATATGAAATACAACAATGCTGCTTCTGCCTGTGTAGTAAAGCCTCAAGCAATTATTTTTGGCCAAGCAGTGAAATACAATTAGTTGTCTGGCTAGCCTTGTAATACAGATCTCTGGTAGACCTGTTGATAACATGCTTGAAGAAAACCAGTGCAGCAATGAAGCACCAACTCTGTTGTTCTCTGAGATCACCAGAAAGTAATATCTAACAGCTGGCTGCCTCTAAAAGAGACCTTCCAGTGGATTCCAGTAACAAGGATGTTCAACAAGAGCTGAAAAGTACCCCAGCAAACCTATGAGTATAGCCTTGTGACTTCAGCTAGTCATCCTTAGTGTGACACCACTAAACGGCACAAGGGTTTGCAAGTGGAGTGTGGCTTGTAAGATCTGAATTGCCACTGGGGTGGTATGTGAAGTCTGCTTGTTTGGGGTTTACCAGATAAAAATGTCCCTCTTGGCAGTTACCTCTGATTAGTCTTAACTGTGTGCAAGTAATTACCTCATGGATTAAACCTGGCTTGCTTCCAACAGATAGTGGGTATAAGAGTGCCAGGGCATGCTGGCAAGTGGTTTGATGAGGTGGATATGAGAGAAGTAGGTGATGGGTAGATCCCTGGGAGGTGGGATCATTTGCTGCTTCCTGCAGGGAATGGCATTTGTGGCCAGCACTACTGGCACTATTTGAACAAAACTTGGTTTGGCAGCCCCTGCTCCAGACAGATTGCAACAGCAAATCCATGATCACAATGCATTGGTCAGTCTCTGGCAGCAAAACTTTTGCTGTTGCCAAAGAGGAATTCTGCGCTCCTAGAAACTGTGGAAAATTCAGAGCACCCACAACTCAGAGTTGAGTTGTGGTTTGAGAGGTCCATTCTGTTATCTGTTGCTCACTGTTTAAACTAAGCTGAGTCAACCACCTAGATGAAGTTCATGCATGCTGAAAACATTTTGATCTCACTGCCAGTTGTCTTCCCAGTGGTTTGCCAAAGTATTTCTCCTGCCCATGTTTCAATGTTTCACTGCATTTGTTGTGTTTAGCTGCGGAAACAGAGCTCTGTAACTTCTTTGAATGCACGTAAGAAATAGAATTCTAATTCTTCTCCATAAATAAATATAGGACTGTCTGATACCCTTGCTATGTGGAAATGTGTGGTTCTACTGCTGCAGAATGAAGATTTGGTAGTAAGGGATGCTGCTGCTGAGGTTATACAAGTGGCACAGTCTGAGAAAAAGAGCAGTAAAGGAACAGGTATGTTAACTTTTCTTTACTTTTAAATAGTATTTTATACTTGGGAAACAAAACTATTTCTCTTCTCATCACAAACTTCTTGCTAACTGTAAAGTGATCCATCCACCTCTTATAAACACATACCATGGAAGATAACAGCAAGTTAAGATTTTTGACACCTACCATGCTTTATTATTTTGCTTTTACTGTTCTTGGTGTAATTTGCATATGGTTACATGGGTATGTAAAAAAGATGACAGCAGTATTCAGCTTTATGGTTCTTGCTGTGATGAGTCAACTGTCACATACTTTTGCATCTTGAAAGTTCTTTAATACCAGCTTTGGTCTAATAAAATGCAGTGGAAGACACTCTTTGAATCCCAGGTCATTATAATAGCCTGATCACAGAGAGATAGGAGTCTGAGAAGCAGTATTCAACTCATTGATTCATCATTATACCTTGAAATCCATTTATAACCAGATCAACCAAGACAATTCTTAGCATACCCACAATGTGCTTTTGAGAGGATGTGGGCCTTTTTGTCTGCATGCCCTAGTTTACTCAACCCTATTAATTTTAAAATAGCCACAAAACTTGAGTAGGCTTAACTAATTAATGTGCTTCACTTTGAGAGTCTCTGCTGACGCATTCTTCCAGGTATTGTGAATAAATTAGAATTCACTACCATGCTCATCTCTCTCTGGTGGTCCCTACTGGTCTATGCTACTCAGTAACGCCTGTACCAACTTGCCTGCAGGCAGTTCAAATTAGTCAGCCATCTCCCTGTGAACTTCTGCTAGACTGGAGATAAAGCAGCTCTGTGGTTTTAAAAAAAAAAAAAAGTAAGAAAAGGCAGCAAAAATGTGTGTTTGCCACTACTCTAGATAGAAGTAGCGAGGAATGTGCTTATGTGGCAGATGTGTTTTTGCGCTGGTGCTGTTCAGGCACAGTGCTATGGGGCAGGAGAAGGTAAAAGGAGGGATGTGTTACAGATGGCTTTCATCTTCCTGTTAAATGCCACAGCTCTGATTCCAGCACTCTCATCACAGCTCTGGCAATTGATCTAGTCCCAGATACAGCTCTCTTGAGTATCAGGAGGCTCTGCTTGTGTGTGCCTCAGGTCCCCAGCACTGGCCTTTTGGGGGGCATCCTCAAATGTCTCAAGATGGTACTTTGTCTGGAAATAACACACTGCTGGATTTTCTCTCTGGCTCCTTGTATCTTCTCCCTTCTTCCTTGTTGTATCCCTGTGCCAAGGGATATTGCCCTGTAACTGCATGAGGGCTCTGTGCTACTAGTTAATACTAATGTCACATCAGTGCTTGTTATTATAACTTATCAATCTGTAAAGCAGAAGTAGCCATAATCGAGGAAATGACATCATAATTGTTTTTTATTTGCTATGTTCCTAATTAGGATAGGGGCTGCCTCCCCAAACTTATGTTAACCGCTTAGTTATACTTAGTTGTGCCTTCCTGTTCTTCCACTTTAACTGCTTTTAATGAAATCAGTGTCTTTCATCTGTGACTAGCAAGGAATGCTGCTTTGGAAAAAATAGAATCCAGTTTATTTCCGCCTCATTTTTCAGTATTATTGTTCCTGTGATCTTTCCCCCCCCACTAAACTCCTTTCACTTTTTGTGCTTTGCTTTCTTAGCTTTTGGGGGATCAGGGTAAGGGGTTTTACCCCTGTGGCTTTTGTTTACATCAGATTAAAATAAGCTTACCTTTGAATGTTGTTTGTTACTTCCATTTACCCCCTTTCTTCTCATGTGCACCTGAGAGTATGCAATATGTTTGCGTCCAGGGTTTAGACATTTCATGGGTCACCAGTGCTCTCTGTCCTGGCAATTTTTAAGTTACATTCAAACATCTACTTGTTTTTTCTCAGTTTTCATACCATGAAAGTCTGCTTTTTAATCACAGCAATGGTTTTAAAATATCTAAGCTAGTATGCTGAAATTTATTAGAAGCCATAAACCAGGTCTCCTTTAAGCCTTTTATTTGATAACAAATTGCTGGATATCTTACATTGACTGACTTTTCATTTCCATTATACGATGACAAATAAGTATTGTGGCCCAGCAGTTTTATCATGAGAGCAGGAAGAAAGATGACTCAGGAGATCAGGAAGAGGAATGGATGTTTAGAAACCCGTTTTCATACACTCTGTAATTGTTTCAGTTCAGTTTTATTTCATTGCCATTACCACTAGCTAACATGAGAGAGTAAAGAGAATATTATAATTTCAGCTTCATTTGTCTTCAAAAATGTTTATGTCCTAGTAGCCATTATATTTCCAGAAATACTGCACTGTAGAAATAGGTTATGGTGTGTTTCACCTTTTACTGCTGTTAATTTGCTGTACACAGAGTGGGAGTGCTGCTTACAAAATCCAAGCACTGGACTTGCCAGAAATTTTGGCACTAGCATCATTATATCCACTCTTCACCAATTCTCCCTCTCACTGTGTACACAGTGTGTAACATAGGCTGTAGCTGCCTACAGAAGAGCTAACTCTATTGTTGGCTTAGGGAATCAACACCTTAATTGTTTTGTTTATATGTGAGATGCAAAGGAATCCCTGATTATAGCCTAACAACTGCCTCTGCCCTTCATGCATGATACGAGCTGGCATCTGGTTTTCCTGTGAAAGAATGGAGTATGGGAGGGTGTATACTTGTGTCTAACCGCTGGGCTGAGACTGAATTAATTTGTATTCTGCTTCAGCAGAGTAAGATGTGTGGATAACAAAGTTATTTGCACAGATTGTTCACAGAGTTGTTACAGAACATTTTTCCTTTACATCTATGTTGCTGAATAATTGTACAAATGTGCAGCAGTATGATAGTGTCAAATAATAGGTATTTTCAAGTCATTTATAGATGGTGAAACTGGAGGCAAATGATCCCATCTATTAGTGTGGTTTCACTTCCAGTAACAGCTCCTATCTTGTGTAATTCTTTTAAATGTTATGTGTTAGTGAGGGTGAAACCCCCAATTTCCTCAAGTAACTAATCTGTGCAGTTTTGGATCACTCAAATTATGACAGCAGTAACCTTGTAGAGTCTGAAACACAGGGTAACAAATGTGATACAAGAACGTTGTGAAAATTGCAGCCGCATTTTTGTTTGAAAGGAGAAAAGCTCGGAACACCAAAGGCTGATACATAACAGCAGGGCTCCTATCCTTGCTCTGCCCTCCCCTCCCCACCCCAAGAAAACCCCTGTGAAACCTATAATTTTTTTTATAGAAGGCAAGGACTCCCACTGTTACCAGTAAAGTTCTTTTTTTAAAAAAAAATTATTTTTTTCATACAGATAAGGTTTATTTCATTTTTTAATATGTGTAAAAGCTTATAATTAGAAGGGGAAGTTACTGAGTTTGGCTGACAGCAGTCATTTTCTGAGCAGAGCAGGTCAAACAGAATCCTATCTCACTAGAAAGGAGAAAACCTTTTGTTTTCCTTGCTAAAAATACCAACATAGCAAGTAGTTAAGGTTTGCTAATAACTTGAACAATATAAACCCCATCTGTAACTCAAGGTATTGTATGTACACTTTGTTGTTGTTTCCTCATGCATTGAGGTGTAAACTTCTGGGGGATTGTTTTATTCCTTTTAGTATGAGGGAGGGTACAGGAAGTATTGTATTCAGTGTAAATGTAGAATAGCTGCTTTGAAATCTAATTAAATTAGTGACCCATGGCTGTGTAAAGTCTAGACCTATTCACAGCAGCATTTCTGATCCAAGAGGGTTACTCCTTACAAAAGAAGACCATTTAACTCAGGGAAATAGGCGTTTTCTTTCTCTACTGATCATTGCTTTACTGAATATCCTGAAAAATTCAGATAACTCAGTACTAGAACCAAAACTGTATTCATTGGTGTAATTTTCCTGTATGGCTTTTTTTATCTGGAGAAGCATAACTTTAACTGAAGTGATGAGTGTGTCAGTATTGGAGAAGTTTGAATAAACTATTTTTTACTGTTATAGCTGAGCCAGTGCAGTTTATAAAATTCTATATTAAAAAATACCTCTAGTCAGCGTAACCTTTATGTTGGTAAATTACCAAATTAACCTTAAATTGGTTTAAGAGCATTTTTAGCATCGTCAGCATTAGCACCAGTTTAGCTGATTTTTAAAATTGAGCTGAATGAAGCTTAAATGAGCAATTAGATTCACAGACTTGAGTAAATCATTTGAAAGTGCTTGAATGATTTAGCAGCCTGAATATTCTTCTCAAGCATAATTCAGGCTTTTGGGAACCTTCTGCTACATTTATTGTGAAATAGTATAGAGATGAGTGAATAGTATAGAGATGAGCAAGTTAGCTCATGGACTGGAAGTTGTGTGGCTGCAGCAAAAGCTGGATAAATGGCCCAGTCTGAGCACCACCATCACTGTATGCGTTGTAAGCGTCTTTGAAAATCAGTCCAATGTTGTTGTTTGCCTTAGTTCTTGAGTAATTCTGAGAATAGGATTGGGGCTATAAATGATGTAGTCAGTTTTTAACATATTGCTGATTTAATCTACTGGCCAAAAATTCAGATATATTAATCCTGTTCCTTCTGTTCCCATTTCACATGCTTAAGAAATAAGCAATAGATGATACTGCTGTGCCAGGAGTTTCTGAACAAAAGGCAGTGTAAAGCCCTCTTCTCTTCTCTTGATGGTTGTTCCCTTCCTGATAGATGCTACCTTTTATCTTAAAAAAAAAAATAATCAGTGACAATGACAAGTGTCCTATTTTTTGATTCACCAGCAAAAAAGCATTATTAGCTGGCTGGTTTGAAGAAGCTGACTCCCCTTTCTGAAGGGCTTCCTCTTGGGAAGGGGATGGCACTGTTCTACAGAGTAGATGGGATTGAGATTCTTGTGGAAGTCTTCACTGTTGGGTATTGACCTGTGTTTTAGTGGCCCATAGTATCTCAGCCCTATCTTACTCTATCAGACTAAATGCATGTAGGAGCCTTTCAGCAACTTTTATTTTGCTTATTGACTAGAGGGTATAAATGTGTGTAAAGGGAGAAGTTAAAATGTGCTGCTTGGGGGGTGGGGAGAAAAAATACCATGTCATTAGATGAAAGAACTAAAACATTTTCAGGGTGACTTTGAATTCCTTTCTAGGCTTTAGCATTTGAGTAGAACCTTTCTCTTTGTGAACCATGCTGTCTCCTTGGCATGAAGAAGAGCAAAGCTGTGTGTTGCTTGTGCCTCCATCTTTTTTTTTCTACACATCATGAATATGGAAGGTAAATTCAAAATAAACTTTTCCATTAATCTAGAGTAGGTGTCTCGTATCATGAAGGTGTGTGCAAGAAGGCTTATTTGCATGGGATTTTTGGGGGTTGTTGGTGGTGTAAATCTTAGCAGAGGTAGGAAAGGAGAAGTTGAGAAGATCAGACTATATTAACATTTGAAAGAGATGAGGAGAGACTAAATCCTGCTCAGATTTATGTTTCTTGTTCCTATCCTCTAAAAATCTTCCTCAGTGAAACTAAAGCTGTGCAGAAATTTTCATACATATGTGCCCTAGGATGATCTAGTAAATCACTTGAGTGAGAGATAAGAGATAACACAGTCTGTGTGATGTTAATGCAGCACAATGGTCTGGCATTCATCATCAACACCACAAGTGATAGCAAATCATGGGTGACTGGCATGATCCTAAAACTTGTACCCCAAGTGTCCTTTACGACTGATCCATGAAGTATTTCAGAACAAGTGACTCAGATTTAAGCTGCTCCGGCTGGCAGTGACACAGCTAAAAGTAAATGCTGGGCAAACCTAAAATGCTGAAAACACCATTGTCATTGGTAGTGTTCAGCTGCATGATAAAAGCATCCCACATATTGCACAGGAAAAAAGTAAAGAAAAATATTCTAATTGTTGCCGCAAGTGCTTGTTGGCATTTGAAACTGTGTTTTCAAACTATTCCTTGAACTAGGTGCAAACTTTGGCTATAGCTAAAGGAGCTTTTCTCACACGTGTTTACTGTGTAGTAAATGTGCTAAATAGATTTCCTAAAGCATAAGTTCATCAGTATGTTGGGTTAACCCTTCTCTCCCCAGACTTAACTGTTTATTTATAAAGTGCTCAGCCCGTGCTGTGGAAATGGAGTGGGAGAGTAACTGGGGGTTAGAACCTGCGCACCACTGCTGTGAGCAGTATGCAAGTTGTAAGTTGCCGTCTCTCTCTCTCTCTTGATGAAGCATATAAAGGAGGGGTGCCAACAAGATGTTCAGACCTCTCCTTTTCATATGACTAATGTATTCATCCTCTTGCCAAACTTGGGGACAGATTCACCAGTTTTTGCTCTATTTCTGCATTGCCGTAGCCGCCTAGTGAGGGAAATGGGCGGACTGCAGTGAATAAAACAAATGTCGGGTTACTCTGAGCCTGGACAAA
Source organism: Phalacrocorax carbo (assembly GCF_963921805.1). Lineage (NCBI taxonomy): Eukaryota > Metazoa > Chordata > Aves > Suliformes > Phalacrocoracidae > Phalacrocorax > Phalacrocorax carbo. Next base: position 21,643,237 of record NC_087515.1, read on the forward strand.
GATTAATGTGTAGGGTTCAACTTTTCTCATGCACTTGGATGACTTGCCCTGATGTTCAGGTTAGGCTAATAGACCTCTGAGGCCCCAAAGAACTCCTTCAGTTGTGGCTCTTAAAACCAGTTCTGGCAGGTGCCTGGCTTTGAGAAATAAGTGGTAATTACCTGAACATAAACTAGGGAACTGCATGCATGCAAACTGGTTTGAGGATGCATTAACTGGAGTCTGTGGCAGGATCATAGGTGATAGATTTCCTTTTCTTGATTTAAGTCAGACCTGTGCATTTTCTTCTCTGTTCCAATATTTTAATTTCTTTTCTATTTAGAGATTTGATGGAGGGGTTACAAAAAGCATGAAGTCAGAACTTGTCTGCAGAAAGAGCTGTGCTGGAACTGCTTTCTGGAGCTCTTCCACTAGCCAGCCTGACCGAAAATGGAGGTTGTTCGTTAGTGCTGTGGACGGTTACAGCTGCGTACAGAAGTTTGAACATCTTCATTCTAGATATCTTGACATCAACTACTATGGTGTGGAAAGTTAAGAGCCTCCCACAACTGGATCAGTTTCAGGACCTTCCTACTGCCCTGGCTAGGAAAAACCGGCAAACTGGAAATAGCATTTTAAAAGTACTTATTGCCATCCATGATATTTAAGCTACTTTGAGAGTCTCTTAATTTTGGAATCTGTTGGTCAGAAAAATCTCCCTGTCAGATCTTGTGATGTGCCACAGGTTGCTTGGGAACGGTCCAGAAATTCTCACAGCATCATCTGGGTTACTAATGGAAAACTGCTGATCATGGTATCCAAAATATGTTTATGTTCCTTGTATTGGAGACAAGCGGAAGGAAGGTGAATGAAATTTTTTTTCTGGGGTCAGCTGCAGCATTTCTTCTGCTTTGAGTGTCTTTTTGATGACTGCATTCTGGTAACTAGGTGTGCAGATCACTAAAAAGAACTGGATTTCTAAACCTGCTATAAAAGAGGAGTGTTTTGAGCTGAATGTTAGGATTTAAGTTGGAGGTGGCATTTATCCAGATGGCCTTCAAGCAGTGGAAAGCAGAAAAGGCACATAGACAAGACCCATCTAAGTAGAAGAGAGTATAATAAAGATGCAATACAATCAAAAGCAGAAGAAGCTGACAGCAAAGCACAGCTGCTCCTGTTGCAGAATGAGATGATTTTCTAGAAATGAAATTTATTTTTAAAAGATTGTGCATGGAATCTATGTAATAGCCTATCTTAAAAGCAATACTTCTTTCAGCCTCGGTGGAGAGGTGTAAAGTAGTGGCAGCAGTTTGCGAGATTATATTCAAAGATGGTGTAGGATTGTATTCAGAGACACTGTAAGGTGGTGACATCTCTATGGTTATATTAGATAAGGCATGTTGAGGACAGGAGGAAAGGTCAAACAGCTGCCTGCATATTCTGGGAATCCTCTGAAGCAGGTCCTAGCAAGGGAGAGAATTACTAGAACACTCTGCACGGTGAAGTGCGCTAGATATTACTGAAAAGTACCGTAAACCATGGAAGGTAACATCACTGATAATGTGCTTACACTATCTGTAATTGTAGGATCATAAGCAGAATAGGGTTACAGGGAAAAAGGACCACATTCTCCTTAAAATGTTGATGTTCAGGCTTCTGCTTAATGGACCATACCTCTGGCTGCATACTTTTTTTCCCTTTCATGCTTTTAATGGTGAGTACGCACACGCACAGAGGAGGATTTATGCAGGGAGACAAATGTGTAACAATGACCATTTAAATCCTGGCAAACTAAATAGATGGTAAATAACCTGTGCTAGTTGGTGACTAGTTGGTGACCGGATGACTATGGTGACCTTACGTTTAAGTAGATTGTTCCAGAAAGCAAAATGACATGTGGTAGAGATTATGAAATACTTAGTGTGGCTAGAAGCTATAATTTGGGGTTTTTTACATCTGCTGTAATAGTTCTAAGAAGGTAACAATTCCAGGTCAGTTGCAGGGATGAAAGAATTGAGGTCTAGGAGTGCAAATGAATTCATCTGGTCTCTCTGCCAGGGTAAACTTAGGGCTGTTTCAGGAGCAGATTTGACTTGTAGCCTAGTCATATAATTTTCATGCTAATAAGTACATTTTGGGTCTTTGTAATAGTATTTATTTTATATCTGGCATTCTAGTTTTATACCCTAAAAATATCTCCTATTGTTATGAAAACTTTTGGAAGGTCTGATTGGGAAGTAATTGAGGTCTTCTAGATTGCATGAGTAATATGTTTGTTTCCTGGTTTAATGGTGACTCTTGAATAATGTTCAGCTGTTGTCCCTAGGTACGGAGGAAAAGTTGGCTGACAAAGACAGAAAATCGGCTTATATATTTTTATTCAGAAAACTCTTTGGTATTCCCATGGGGTCAGGGATCGAACACTGAATATATTGACTGCCTGTTTTTTTTCTTTTCCTTTCTGACGCCAGTTCTCTTCTCTTTGGCCACAAAGCCAGCGTAGAGGAAGGCTGTTTGCTATCCACGGCTTACCTACTAAACTTGGAGTCTTTGTGTCTGAGTAAAATATTAATGAACCATTTACTTGAAAACAAAGTGAATTCACACCCTCCTGCAGTCTTTTATGAAACTTCCTAAGCTTATGAAACCAGGTTTTCTGATACATGCTATAAAAGTGTTGTCTGTGTTAGTTTAAGAAGCATGTGCCCTTTTAATACAAGCAAAATACCACCACTATTGATCTTCCTCTGCTTTTAAAACATTGCACTTTATTTCTGAGAGATACCTGTGGTATTTTAGTGTTAAAAAAATAATCTGCGTGTGCTTCTTTTTTTGGTTTGCTTTTTACTCCTGGATTAATTTTAGAAGAAGCAAGTAGCCATGTTAATTATCTATACTGAAAAAGGAGCTTTGCAGGTGAGGCCAGTAAACTATGCAAAATCAGTCTCTCCAGAAGCAAACAAGAACTGAAGGACTGATTACATTCTTCAGAAAAGGGCTATTTCATGCTTTCTCTGAACAAGCTGGAAGTGCAGAAGAGCTAGTGCTTTGGAACAAAAGTACTCTGTTCAAGGAGGTGAAAGAATGCTAAGGAATGCCAGGTGAAAAAAATTGTATTATCCACCCTATGTTGACTAGTTTTTACAGCTAGGTCATGAAGGTTCGTTGTGGATTTTCATTGTTTTGGGCTTTTTGTTTGCTTATTGGAGCTGGCATTCTGCCTTTGCTAATTGTGGATATGCTAAGAATCAACAAAAATGTTCAGCTTTTTAATCATATCTAGACCTCTAGATTTTAACAGATATATTTAGAGACATAATAGAGGTTGTATGATGTATGAAGATTGCAGGACCTGGCCTACAATCAGTATGACATTTTGCCACTGTATTGAGCTCTTGTTATATATACCAAGTTCAAATATATTATTTGAATAAATGGACTTCAATTTTACTGGTTCAAAAACTGAAATGAAACTTGCAATAATAATGTTGCAGACGGTCCTTAATCTGTAAAAAATGAAGTCTGGGCACAAGTTGCATTGTTTTGCTGACCAGTTGCTGCAGTTCTTTAATTTTATTAATACTGCTCCTTCTGTTTCACTGCTGCTATGAAAAGTAAAGCTGTCGCAAGAGATTTCTTTTTGAAAGACCAATGGCTGCAGATGTGAGAAATTTGATACAGGGGACAGTTATTAAAAAAAAAAATTTTAAGCTAAATTGTACATCTATAGAAAAGAAATCCTGTTACTTAAAGAAGAATTGTTTAATTATTAGGAATTGGGAAAACTGAATAGGGGGAAGAACACTGGAGGATTGAAAGGGAGTTACATACATTTTAAAGAAAATAATTTCTCTTTATAGGGAGCTCACTTTCTCAAAGCATCTGACCAGGGGTTAGACACAGTTGAAAAATAGGAAATGGAAGTTGGTGGAAACTTTTTGGATCATTCATTACTTGGCATGGTGCAAGCTGGAACAAACAGGGTGCTATTCTAACTGGGAATGTACATGAAAAGGCTTTAGTTACCCATAACCTGCAACCGCCCCCCTCCTCAGATTGCTTAAGATGCAGAAGTCTGGAACAATATGGCCCAGCATCTCTGATGTTTTTGGTATCCTGAATATCAACTTCCTGTACAATGCAGTTGAGAACCGTATTTTAAAAGTTCTGATCTGAAATACTTGGGAGAGCTCTGGGTAGGCACACCCATACACATATGATGTTCTTTATAAAGGCCGAGATAGGATACCTGCTGAAATCATGTGATGGGCAGGAGAGCTTGCTAAATTTTACAAGTTTTCAATTATTTCCATACCCTTGTTACCTCATAGCCCTAAATGTGCAAAACTTTAAAAGTCTATCTCAGTACTGTAGACATCTAGTTTGTAAATGGTTCATATTTAAGCTAAATATATTAAATGTTAATTTAAATTATATTATACAAAGAACGAATACAAAAATGTATGCTAAGAAGTGCATGTATAATGCTATGGGAAATAATAAATTTTTCATAAATGTTTTGCTTATGGAAAACTCTGATCAACAGCTGTGGAGAATGAAGGTCTCTGTCTTTCAGTAGCAGAGATTGAACAGACAGCAACAGGGCAAATTTCCTCTTTTTCTGCCCTTTGCATCATAAGATACCACCTCTGCAAGAATGAAACCCTGTGCGGAGCTCTGTGCAAAATATTTGTCCCATGCAAGGCCCATGCCCCATTTCACGGTGTGCATGTAGAATATTGATATTTATTTGTAATGTCATTTTGCACTGAGAGGTGTTTCACCAAGAATGAGGAGATTATACATTTCTGCAAGCAGGTTTTTGTGCACAGGATTTTATTTGTGTAAGTGTGGGTGGGAGTGAGGCAGGGAATACAAACACCTTTGCAAACTAACCTAAACCACCAGCTTGTTTTCACGTAAGTCAGCACTCAGCATTTTTAATGACCAAGATAGTACTCACCTGTGCCAGAGTCAAAGCAGCACCCTAGAATGAAGGGTGTTTTTATTGTATTACTGTTTCCCTGAGCCATAGCCTTCCCACTGATTTGGTGGCTTTCGTTCCTGGTGTGTTGATGAGGGGGTGGGGAAGCAGTTCTGGGACACAGTGGGCTCTTACTTCAAAACCTAAGATGTGTAAAACTCAGTGTCTTTTTTTTCTGTAATCAGTTCCAAATGAGCTCTTACAAAGGGAACGCACAACTGGCTTGGTTGAACAAATTGATTTCTCATGCATGAGAAAGTAAAGTTAAACATCCTCGTGAAGCCTAGAAATTTAAATTTTAAGAATTAGACTTTTTATAAAGGGCTTTTGATTTGTTAGATTTAGAGCAAGACTGTTGAAGTCACCTTGAGGAGCAGAATTATTTATGGCAGTTGCTTACAGTACCAGTGTAATGCCACTTTCGCATGTTTTTAATTTCGTTCCTTCGCGTGGTCTGTGCTGTGTTAATGATCACCTTGTCATTGCTAGCGGTGGAAAACGGTTTTATAAATAATTCCCACTGGTGAGATGAAAGTGTTAACAGAAATACTTTAGGGAAGGTCTTGATTAACTTATACACTTGGCTTGATCACAGTGGAGGTTAGACTTACAATATCTTGTTACCAGGACTAATAAAACACATTCATTTTTTTCATGTACTATGTTAATTACCCTTTTACTTTCCCTTGTGTGCAGACACACACAAGCTGGTTTCATGTCTGTGTTGAAGACCACAGTTACACTCTTTAGACTTCTCCTTGCTGTACTTACAAGTTCATTGTCCAAGCAAAACCAACCTTCCCTAATCCCAGAATCTGTATATTGTAGCTGAGCTAGGTGCTCAGCTTAACCTATTTTTGCTGTAAACAGCAGAAGGTAGATTTTATTTTTTAAATTTCCTTGTACTTACTGAAAGCTCTCTGTCTAATGTACAGGTGTTAAGAAGCACAACTAAGAATTAAATTTTCAGAATATCTTTCCTCTTTAATTCAAATTCCACAAATGTAAATTATTCAAATAAATAACCACATTGCAATATAGTAAACTAGTGTCCCATATTCCATCACCACCACCTCTCAGAAACATCAGGAAAACAGGCATGTGCCATGTTCTCTGAAGCCTAGAATCATAAGGATCAAATGAACTGTGTTAATGAACAAGTCAAGGGTCTTTCAGAAAAGATGCTCCCAATATTGATTTCCTTCTCCTAAAGCAACGTGTGTTGCGTAGATTAGTTTAGTTAGGCAAGATCACACTGAGTTGGGAAATAGTCTCTCAGGTTACATACCAAAGTACAGAGGACTTGATTCTTTGGGATAAAGGGGTCTTAGGGTGGAATAGTACTTATATATACAAACTGAAATTCATAGAAGTAGTAGAGGCAATACAGGCAGCCTTTGCTTGTTAGCTGCATTCTTGTGCAATGTGTTTTAATTTCTGGCATGATCATCTGTGCACCACTAGGGAAGGCTGTCAAAGAGGAAAGGTAAGTTCTCTGAATTAGAGGATTTTACCTGAATCTCACAGTTAGCAGTGAAGGTTCAACTGGTGCTATCCATGGCAAGGTGAAGTAGAATACGGCCTTCCCTGAAGCAAACTTTGAAACATTTGAAACATGCAGGTGGAAAAGTAAGATGTTAAAGACAGAAAGAGTCTTTATGTTAAGGACACGTATGTCTATGTTAAAGACACATGCCAATGTGGAGTGTAACTGCAAATGGCATTATTAATTTAAAAGGAAAGAAAAGGAAAAATACTTCCTTGAGCAGTGAAATGAAGGGAGCTTGGTTTGTGTGTTTTGTTTTGGGTTTTTTAATGGATTTGTTTTGCAGATAAGTGGATTTTCTCATGTCTGATGACTGAGGTTTCAGCCTTTCACTAGGCAGGACAGCAATAGGGTCTCTTTTCTTTACCCAGCTGGCTAGTTTCATAGAAACAAGGCTTAATATTTTGGATTTCCTTATCCTTTTTGTCAGACTGGATTGAAATAGTACAGCTGATTCAGAAGTTGTGGCGGGAAACACGTACACAGAAGCATGCCTGCTGATTTCCTTATTTTGTTAAAAAACTGGACAAGAATTCCTTTGATGTTGTTTATTCTTGTAGACTGCCAGTCTGATCGAATAAAATACACCAGAGCTGTTACTCTTTTTCTGTGCACTGAGTGTTCCCTTCATCTCTACCTGCCCTCCCACTTCATCCTCCGTGTTTTTTCAACAGACCTTGAATTGACTTCTGTAAACTTATGGCCTTCTGCAAACTTATGGCCTTCTGCTTTTCTGTCTCCATCTTCTCTTTAGAATTTGTTTTGTAAATTGTGTGAACTGTATATTTTTATAATGAGGATGATGGTCTGTTGTTAGGGTTGCCTAACACTTCTCATTATGAAATCCTGGTTTTCAGCTACTTGTGTTACTCCTTACTAGCTGGTACTGAGATTTTTCCGTACTGTGAGTATTTTCTTTTTACTCTAATTACTTGCTTTTATTACAGTAGCCATGATTCTACATAGGAAATTAGGGGAAAATGCTGTCTTTATGCAGGCAACGAAAAAAATGGAAGGCCTTTTCTTCAAATGCTGTTATACATGTATGCTTTGGAGCCAGATATTTTTTGTAAAATATGTACAAATTTGGCTGAAAAATTGGACTATAAAATGCTATACTTTATATATATTGAGTAGAAACAGAAAGGATCCTAAAAGCTAAAACCTCCAAAGATTTTTGTGTTCACTAAGCAGCTTAAATTTCTCTGCTCCTGAAATGCTTTCCTGCGTTCCCAGCAGGGCTACTGAGGATGCTCTGTGCCGAGAACACTGTGCCTCAGAAGGACTCTGCAGCTGTGGCTGTGGGTAGCTCTGGGACAGGCTGCGTTTAGGCACTTGAAATGAAACTCTTCTGCTTTCACTAGTACCTGCAAAATGGGGAGGAATGAGCTATCACTTCTGGTTAGAGAAGGGAAAAAGGTAAATTGGAAAAATTCAGTTGACTGCTGAAAGAATCAAGCTGAACTGATGAGAATAAGGAAATGGGAGGTGATGCTCAGTCTGGTTAGGAGAGGAGACTTGCTCTTGCCAGTGCGAGAGGAGGGCATAAAGGAGGATAAAGATCTTTGGTGAAAGTCGTGGCAAGAGGGAGACTGAACTGGGTCCAAAAAAAGGAAGAATGTAGGGAAGAAGCAGAATGGACAAAGGAGATAAAAGGGGAACACTATCCTGCATTTTGGGACACTGTGACTGGAGGCACTTGTGAGGCTGAGGGTCAAACCCAGGGCTTAACATGTCAAGATAATTAGAACTGCATTGAGACACTGTGGAGTCTGGCAACTGGGGCTAAGTAGAAGATGCCAGAGCAGTGCTATAGGTATACCTCCCATCTCCAGTAATGTTACCGTTTCCTATTATTCCATTAGTTTCAAGCAGCAGATGCCTGAGTGATCAGCCTTGTGGCTCCACTATCTCGCTGACTCATGAGCTTCAATATAATGCCATGTTATTTGGGTAAGGTATAGATTTCTTTTTCTTTTTTGGAACTTGGAAAATTACACATATACGCTGCCATCTTCCCCGTCCACCCTTTCCCCACCCTAAGAATATTCATAAGATTGCAAGGCCAAGTATCAAAAAAATAGGAAATGCAACTTTAATTCAACCTCGTTGTGCTGCATGTGTTAAGAAGGAAGGATAAGCTACACTATCACTGTTTGGTTTTTTTACAGATGTTCTTTTATAGTTCAATAGGCAGGGCAGATTTGCTCTGATGATGAATTAGGAACACACTGTACATGAAACTGTCATCTCCAACAGTACTACTACCTCAGTTGCAGAATCGAAAGCGATAAAGTGACTAAGACCGAGATCGCAAGAAGAGACATGCCAAAGCCATTTAGTGTTGCTCTTGTGATCTGCATTCGATCCCTGCCTCTCCCAGAGAGCTGTTTTGTGCAGGGAAGCAAGCCTCTACAACCAGAGTTTGGAAAGGAGGTCACTGGTTTGCTGAGTGCTTAGCTAGATACCTTGGAGGCATGATCTGCAGGAATTCAGAGCACACGCAGCTGAAGCCAGAGGGAAATGCATTTTGAATATTAAAGCATTATGGGGTTCTGACTTCTCAGTGAAACAGGTCATAATGTCTCAGATCAGACATCTAAAATTGGTCCAGATTTTTTTGTCATGGCTGTCCACTCTGCCTGCAGACTAGGTAGTGCCATTTCTTCTTTCTGTGGACATCGTTATAAATACAAGTGATATGTGAAGTAGTCTATATCATGATGAATGACTGAGATTCACAGGTTACTTAGTAATTCTGTCTTCCATGCCTTTTAGAATATTTTGGAATATTTGGAATAAGAAATGTTCAATGCCATGTGTTAAGCGTGGAGAGAACAGGAAGAGAGGTTTCTTCCTGGTGACTGCAGAGTCCCTGGTGTAGCATAGTTGATGTCTGTATTAATACATGTGAGGCACAAGTGTTTCTATTTTTGTGGTACCTGGTGCAAGGAGCACTTCTATATATTCTGTACTGGGGAAAGCACTCACAGCACTATCTTGGTTCCTTCTCAATTGAAGAGACACAAACCAATTCCTCAAAGGACTTTGAAGGAAATGGAAAAAGACAAATGTAAAATCTGTATTAGACAAGTATATTGGTATCTATGTTAGACTTTCCATGGAGGAACTCTGATTAATGATTGAATAATATTTATCAGTCAGAGTCTGTGTATATATTCACATTATATGCAAGACTAAGCAGCTCCTACTCCTTCTGTAAATTTACTTGGAAGAAGGCCTCAAAGTAATTAATACAAATCATGTTATGATTTACTGATACACCTGAGCATGCCAAGACCTCCAGAGAGGTTTTGTCTGATGAAGATGCAGACAAAGTTGTAGGTAGCCACCCCACAGATGTCTGGGATAGAGAGATACCATCCAAGTCACTTGGACCCTGATAGAGGATGCCCTGATGACAGCTAGAAGCTTCCTAGCAAGTCTTGACCCAGCTGTTTCCCATGTAGATGGCAGTTGTATGGAAATGCCAGAGCCTCGGGTATTTCAGTAAGAGACATAAATAAGTCAGAGGATTTCCAAAGAGGGGCGGACCTGCCCATGTAAAGGCAAATGCCCTAGTTGGAAAAGGTGCAAAATGTGGAAGTCATCTAGGAGGCAAGAGTTGTGTGAAAGAAAAAGGAGATGAGTGTCTTGCTTTAATGTGAAATGCGAACATCAAACATTGAGTCCTGATACTAGAAATGACTCAGCCACAGTAAGGTGATCTGGATCAGCAAGCGTTTATGTTGGCCAAAACTTTTAGTAGTAGAGGTGAGGAATATGGATGTTTCATCTCATTTCAGAAAGTCCAGAAACCAGCTCACTCTCAAGTGAAATCACTGCTTTATCTGCTTCCCATTGTGAAGAGCAACTGGTTCTCTCATGGACTTAAAACGCTCTTGAAAAATTTTTCAGAGACAGGTATGTTCTGTTCAGGATGGAGACATGTGGCTGCGCTTCATTTGTCTGTTAGACACCTACAGGAGAAGTGCCCTAAGTGATCTGTAATCACTGAATTGTTGAATAGGAGTTCCCTGGCAGCACCTGCCTGGCAAGACCCCAGCTCAAGAGTCAGGCGGAGATTTTCCTTCAGAATGTCAGAAAAACCACGTAACAACAGAACATACACCATGCTGCATCAAAAGCAACTTGCAGCAGGCATTGGAAGGCATTTGGATCTTAACAGGGAAAGAATGAACATCCTCTCAGTCATTTGTTACAAATGCACTAATGCACTTGCAGCGTGAATATTTTGTGGTTCTGTTGGTTTCTAACATTACAGTGTGTTTGCAAACTTAATGGTATTTTTACAGCATTGTCTATCTGTGTATGTATATGCCAGCAAAAAGATGAAAAAACCATAAGCCATTCTTTGCACACGAGTTTCATCCCTTTGTCTGTCTTACTCATTTGTTGTCTGTCTGGGCTATATTGGAAGCTTTTGATGCAAGGTTGGGTTTTTTCCTCAAGTGTTTGTACAGTGAACAGCTTCTGTGAGGTTTTACACTTTTCAGTCTTACATGCTGAGATAATGGGTTAGCAAATTGACCAGTAAAGAAGCTGAGAATATATCATGAACCTTTCTGACATAAATTATTATACAAAAGGTTTATGGCACTTCCTGTAAGAACAATTTTATAGCCACTTAATTTCTAATGTCACCCTTTTTTTAATAATTAATATGAAACAAAGATAAAAATTAAGTATGAATCATCTTAAAAACAGTCTCCCCACATACTATGTCATTGTAAGGGATCAGAACAGATAGGAAGACTGAGTTGCTGAGGTTTCCAAGTTGCTTTTTGCTATTCTGCTCAAAAATACCTGCATTCAGTAAGTCACACACACACCTAAATCTCAGGTGTTTTGTAGCAAGTGTCTTCTCTACTCAGACGTGCGCAATAGCCACACCTTGCTGGTATCTGCAACTCTGCATTGTCCCAACCTTTGGAGCAGAACTGCTCTAAAGAAGGAAGAAGGATGAGACATACCTATGTAAACTAACATTCAGGAGAAAATGCAGAACAAGATTAAAGCATATTGTAACCTAAGCGGTCTTGAGTAATTCAAATGTTTATATGTTTATTAGAAAAATTTCCAATAATCTAAAATTACTCTAAATTCTGGTAATTCAAAAATGAAGAGATTGCTTAGCAGTTGTCACCAGCTGTGACAAGCATGCCTCTAGAAGAAGGGCTATAGCAGCAAAATAATTTAAGTATAGCATTGCATCAGTACTCGTGCAGAAATACATAGCATTTTTACGCATGCATTTGTATCTTTCAGAAAAGTCCACCAATATACACTTAGTAATTCAGATCACTTAGTTTAATTTTTAAAAAAAAAAAAAAAAGGCACTGAAACTCATAATTGTCTCAGCAAGATTTATTGGCGTGTATGGTGGTAGTTAAACTCAGTGGCTTTTGCAGGGGGAACTTTATGTTACTTATTTCTTTTTGAAGAACTACATTATATAAGAATGTGTAATCACTGTGACTTTTTACTTTGTATTCCCAAATTTATTTCAACACCTTACAAGTTGTTCTCAGCCCACTTACACAACGTTAGATCATCACATGGATGAAGGAACCGTTTGCTTTGTAGAATACGATGCCTTTAATTAAAGTTGAAAGTGAATGGACTGAATTCGAATCAGCTCATCCATCAAAGGCTGGCTACTGATTATTTACTGACAGCGCTTCATTTAGCTCTATTAATTACGCAGTGGTACCGTTACGTAAAGGTTATGAGTTGTTATACTTTTAAAAATTAAGAAAGAATACATGAAAAAGAATTGTATGTGCTCAGTGCTGGAGTCTGAAAGCGGTAGATGTTAAATGGCGTGTTCATATGAATAATCTATTACATGTGTTTTTCTTATCAGTGTTTTTAATTGCAAGTGAGTAACAGGACAGCGGCTTAGAGATCTGGATAGGGTCCTTAGCAAGCTGCAATGGTCATGGCTGTGACTCCATAACAATGAAGGAAAGCCTGCCTTTCTATTATTGCTTTGAAATAGCTTTTAGAGATTTGAGTGTTCTGCCCAGATTATATTGGGTTTCAAGTATTGGGGGGAGAAGAATTTTGTGTACTGTTTTCTATGTTGATTACCCACCCTTTCCTTATTCCTTTATCCCTTAAATATCAAACCTTTCACCACCATTCTCCAGATATTACTCTCAAATCCCAGCTATGATCGAGAGATAAATTTGCCTCCTGTGTTCCTACAGCAGAGCTGTAACATACATCTCGTTCATATTCAGTAATATTCATCAGTGCTAAGCAAAAACTTCCTTAGTTGGAATATGCCAATAACAAGAGTTGCCAGTCATATATTTAGTTCTAGTGATACTAATTTTGAAACTGTATTTATCTTCCTTTTTCCAATAAATACATAACCTAAGTTAAAAGCCGTACATTCTCAGTAGCAATGTTTTAAACAATTAGCTGAATAATATTATTTTTTCCCCATTCAAAAGGAAAAGCATTATTTCTGTGGGTTTATGCAGGGGGTATTCATTTTCTGCTGTTTAAATTAGAACATGGCTTTGGGGGGGAGGTTCTGTAAAAGCGGTAACACAAGTGGTAAAGTCCAAATGCTCATTTCCTCTGAAAGATCTGTGAGCTGTGGTTGTTTTGTAATAAAACCCTTTGAGTACAGGAGGTAAGGCTTGCATGGGAAAAAGTTATGTATGCATATATATATATTAAAAGAGGGGAAAAAATCTGGTTACTGAGCTGAAAAATATTGTTCTGTTCATTCCAAAAAAGGGCTTGAAAAGATGATGAATATGTGTGTGCTTTTTTGTTCAAGAAGGAACTTTAATTTTCTGCTCGGTCCTGAGCTGTAAGTTTCCATCATAATCAGACATGTTATTAACTCAAATCTGTTTATAATCAAAGTCAAAGCTGAGAGCAGCGTCACTGCCACTCTACTCGGAGACTGCAACTATTAAGAAATTAGTTTTGATTAGTTTGTTTTGTAATAGTGTTGTGTTTTGACATCGTGTTGCATGATGTCAGGAAGGGCCTCTTTTTAAAGTCATCCTGGAAAAGCACGGCTATAAAACAGACTCAGGCAGGGAAATGGAAAACAGATGAAGTATTTGTACGTCATCTAGGGAATGATCTTTCTCGAGAGGATAGAAATGATCTAATTGCCTTTGATTTTATGAAACACTATAAAAAGGAATCTGCTTATATATTAGATTTTACATAAATGGTCATTTTAAAAAGTGGAAAGTTTGATGTTTGTAACTTAAATTGACACAGTGCAATGAACAAGCACCCTTTCAAGAGCCATCTGCCAACTAGCCGGATGTAAAAGTTACCATTTCTGCTTTTCTTTTTTTTCTTCTGTTTTAGTTCTCAGTTGTTCTCTTTTAATCTTAGTGCCCAGAAGGATGATAGCACTGTCACTTCATTTGTGGAGACTGAGAGGGTATGAACACCCCTTTTCTTTCGATCTACTGTTACTACTATTCTTCTGTCCCTGTTGTTTTTCTGGTGGCAAGACACCTGCGGAGTTGCACAAGTCCTGTCTAGCTCAAAGTAGAACATGTAAGCAGGTTATTTCAACATGAGAAATTCAGTTTCTAACCTCACTGTATTTACCAGTTTATGTAACTGTTGGGTTGGGCCAGTGGGATTTTTTCTCTTTTAAATTTGAAGGCCTTTTAAGTTTTGTGAAGCCTGTGCATACAAACATGGTATTTTAAGTTAAAAAATCTGCAGCAATGACTTGCTCAGTTCTCTTATATTCGGTTTGTCAAGAATAGGGGCAAACTTGATTTTTATTTAACACCAAAAAAAAGAAAACCTTCAGTGCAACAAAAAGTTAGTGATTCAATAGGTGACATTTTCCATTTGCAAATCTAATATTACAAGTATAAGCGTCTGTGATGCTGAATCTGCCATCATTTGGATCGGAACCTGATCTCTTGCTTGATATTCATCATCTTGTTAAGGTGATATATCAGAAAACCTGAGATAAATCTCCAGTTCTGTTCAAGCAATCATTCAGTGAGCTTTGTTGATTTAAATGTCACTGAATCATAGAATCATAGCATCATTAAGGTTGGAAAAGACCTCTAAGATCATCAAGTCCAACCTTCAACCCCACACCCCGAGGCCTCCTAAACCATGCCCTGAAGTGCCACGCCTACATGTTTTTTGAACGCTTCCAGGGCTGGTGACTCCACCACCTCTCTGGGCAGCCTGTTCCAGTGTCTGACCACCCTTTCAGTAAAGAAATTTTTCCTAATATCCAATCCAAACCTCCCCTGATGCAAGTTGAGGCCATCTCCTCTTGTTCTATTGCAAGTGACCTGGGAGAAGAGACCAACGCCCACAAGAAGCAAGAGTACGACCTTATTTTACCAGGGCGTTATGAGGTACTCTATTGATAGTGGTGTAGTCATGTTTATACCTAGGTAGGCAGCACTTTGTGCAAAGAATTTAAAAATATTTTACCAATTTAGAGTGTACCTGGTCTACCTAAAATACCTTCTGAAATTGCAGTTGAAGAGCTTACCCTATATGTTTTCCTTGAAAATATCCTTGCTGTTGGTACACAGCTCTTTGAGAGACTTTCTCTCAGGACTGTTAGGCTAAGCTTTTTTGCAGTTTTACTTCTCTTTGTTTGTTCTGAACGCAGTATATATTACAAAAATTGTATTACTCTTTAATTTAGAATTAAATTCAGTTAACAATTTCCAGTATAAAACCAGTTACAAAATGCTTTGTTAGGCAAGAAATATGTTCCGCTTTTCTATTTTGCCTCTTATTTTATCATGGTTGTCCTTAAAATCTGTGTAAGTGCTCTCAACACATCCTTTCAGTTCCCCATAATATCACTGAGGCTTTAACAGAGAACAATTGTGTAGTTGGAGGACACGTAATAGGCTACTAGAAGAAATACTTACATCTGGCATGATCAAAGCTTTTGGAGTATATGAATGTGTATGTGGGAGGTCTTAATTTTTATGTGGGTGGATTCACAAAGACTAAAACACTGCAGTACTTAACCCCTTTCCCTTTATGAAAATTCACTTCCTCAAAATGAAAAAAACATGTAGTACCTGATTCTTATCTTTTGTTTTTCATTTCAAGGAGTAGTATTAATTCTTCTGCTTGTAAGTACTTGTTTAAGGCATAGAGAATTTTTTTATATATCAGCCCCTGTAGTGGCTTATTTAGCAAGATGCTTATCTTGCTCATGATGTTTTTGCATGTTGGAACATATATATGTTTTAGAATTTAAAAAACTGATAATGTTTAACACCAGTTTGATAATCTGTAGAACTGTTGTGGTAGGAGCACTACTGTATTTTCAGTGTTTGGCAATAGCTATGTCTTCAGGTTCAATTTCTGCTGGTTTAGTTCCAGTGGCAGTACTCAGCTGTGAGTGGCTTCTGGAAATCTGTCATTTGAAATTTTTTATTCTGTTATTTCAAATAGTCACTTAAATTATGAAAGGCTATAAATAGTCATTTGAATCATCTCTGTTAGTGTTTTGTTTACATGACTGTGATGAGGAAGTTTCAGATTATAGCTGACCTGAGCTAACAGCTTGCTGAACGGGGAGGTCTTGCTCTCCCTTTGGCCTCTTTCCTTGCCCCCACTGCCCTGTGATCATCCGTTCCCCAGCTCCCAGCTGTACCAATTCTGACTGCAGGGTAACCAGTCCAGCCTGCCAGACGAGCAGAACAACCCACGCGCCGAGTTGCGTGCCAAATTCATATTCTGCTATTCTGAACATTAATTAACAGGTGATCAGCAGAGTACCGGAGCTGGCTGGAGGTAAGCATCAGGAGCCCGTGGCTCGAGGGGGGCTGTGGGAGAGGAGAGCCACCTGCCCTTTTTGCCCCTGGTGAACTTCAGGTTTGCTCAGACCACTTTATGAAGTCATAGTGTGAGTCATGAACACAGCATCATGCGTAATATGTGTGGCTTCTTGAAAATCAGCCCTGTTTTACAGGCAAATGATGATGTGAGGAGCAGTTCTTGTAAACAGCTAATACATCAGTGAAGACATATATTTATCTTTAGAAGGCATACACCTTTTGTGGTTATCTTAAAAGATTCTATACATGCTTACAGCTTCCGTGGCTGTTACTTTTAGAGCTGGGGGTCATCGAAGCAATAGAATATTTTTCCCTCTGAAAGTGTTTTTACCTATTAAATTATGGGTATGTATGTAACTTTGCTTCAGCACTCCAAGTTTAGGGAGTTGATATACCTTTTTTGGATACTCAATCAATCTCTTTGTTGTCCTTGTGGCAATGCTAGTCCCCAAATCTCATCTTGAACTATTCTAGATTCAAATTTGTGTGGTATCAACTGGTATCAAAGCCAGTTAGTGTCAGTGTGCTCTGTAAATAACGGCAGCTGAGGAGGTGATTCAGAAACCATGGAGCCATTCCTGATGCTTTGCAATAGAGGGATGGGATGGGATGGGATGGGATGGGCAGGTGAAAACAAAAATTCTCCATCTGCCAGAGTTGGGTCTGTTGCTGAATAGGTCAGCACCTCAAGTACCAGGAGGCTGCTGTGCTAGCTTCTCTAGCACAAACCCAAAGTAGGCAGGCTCTTACCGAAATTTTTAAAGCCTAAGTTTCAGCATTATCAAAGTGATGTTGCTTTGTTTTTCTCTGATCGCAATGTCAGAACTGATGTTTGAGTTTGGTTGATCAGTTAAATGGTTCACAAAAGGGTGGTCAGCACCTTTTGTGTTGGTAGTGTGTTCAGGGTCTTCATGTTTTTCCTGTGTCCTAGACCTCCTTTGTATGTTTCCCTTGTAATTTTTTTCTCTTCTCTTCTTTGGAGGAAAAAAAATCCCAAACCTTACCATCTTCTTTGTTGTGATGGAAGGATTCCCTACAAGATTGCCATGCTATGAGACCACAAAACTGCCTCTTCTTCTGTGTCACGCTGTTGAAAAACTGCTAGCAAACAAGCTCAGTCTAAGCAGTACCTCAGCATTACTTGTTCTGCTACCTCGTAGTCGTTTTCAGCATGTTCACATAATAATAATAACAGAACTCGAGGCCCCAGTATATGTTTTGGTGCACTTATCAGTAGTCCAGTGTTCTCATTCACAAAGAGAGCATCTCCATATTTATAATTAAGGAGTCTAAATCTTAAAAGGGCAAGAAAAGGCCACAGAAAATGGCAGATGTTTTAGCTAACTTCAGGAAGACAGCAGAGGGAAAGAATATGTTTGGGTTTTAGCTCCCAGCATCACTTAATTTGCTAAATATTCAAATACAAATAAAGTGACACAAGCAAGTGACATTACATAAATATTGACAATCGTAGGCCTTCAGTAATGATCCATGAACTCTGAAGGACCATCAGAATTCAATAGAACTGAGTTTAAAATGTCACATTTTGTAAGGGTTTGTAACCGGGATGTTTGTTTCAGACTCAGAACCCCATGCTCTGTTTTCTTTTCCATTCTTCCAGCTCTAAGGATTGCCAGTATTTCTGAAGTCCCCATGGCAATTGAATGAAACTGTGTTTCCTACCTGTAAATCAAAACAGAGAGGATAACCATTGTACCCATTCTTCAGAGTATCAGACTGGTACCAAGGAGGGCACAGCAACAGAGAAAGCAAGTTTTTAAAAAGAAAAAAGTCCAGGACAGAAAAGTTAACAAAACCAATACCTAAAAACCCCAATACCTAAAATAAACGGTGTGGGAATGTTGCACTGCACCTTTGCAAGCTCTCCTGCATGGACAAGCTGAGGGATGTTCTGATACAGTGATGAGTCCTGACATGAAGAAAACAGATTTGAATATTTGGTTTTACTGTCCAGCAAAGTTAAACTGCCTATGTAACATTATTAGTGTCACCAAGAGATTGACTGCCTGCCTTCCTGTTGCTTCTTCTAGGAGATTTCCATTTACCCTCATGTAACTCCAAGATAAAGAAGGCATCCATCTGTTCTTTCTCCTTCACTCCCTTCCTTATTATGGTCTTTTGTTCTCATGGTCTCAAATACTAATTCATCCTCCCCAGTGTCCTCGGTACATTGCCTGGTCTGTAAAATACCATGTACCATCTTTCCGTCGGTTTGTTTTGCCTTTAGTTGTTTCCTGCGCACGCTTATTCGTTGACACATGTATTTGCCTGGTCCTGGTGTTTACTGTACGTTCCTCTGCTGTGCCAACATACTCTTCAAAACCTGCAGCTGGCATGAGGCCTCGGGAGGTGTTAAGAGAATAGAGGTCCGTACTGCAGCTCTGAACGTGGGTTGTGAAGGACAGGTCTCAGATGCACTGCTGTGCCTCTTCCATGTCGATAATCGTTTTCCTCTGTGAGAATTGCTTGAAGTATACTCAGACACAAAAAGTAAGGTCTGCCTTCAATGGCTCTATGGATTTTTACCAAATAATTCTGACTCCTGTGTAGTCTGTTCACAAAAGACAGCCTTCAAGAATGTCACGTCCTTATGATATTGCTACTTAGAATACAGACCATTCAGTGAACAGTTGTTCATTTGCTGGCGGCTATGGATAAGGATAAATTTTGCCAAAATGCATTTTACAGTACTAGGGATTTTACAGGGGCTTGTTCATTAGCTGTCCTCCTCTGGCCCTCTTCCTGCATCGCCATTAAAAAAAGAAAAATGACATTAATATTACCAGTGGTGAAACTCGTACCCGTGAATGCCATTGTTGGAGTTCTGGTGCGAATGGGGCTTCTGGCATTTTTATGTACTCCGTTATCGAGGGCAGCCCGAGGAGCCACACAGTTAAAACAGCATCTGCCCAAATGAGAGCAGTGGGGAAATTCAGGGAAGGCCTACGGTGCGGGTGATGGCTTTGTGTATGGTTTTGGCATGATAGCAAAACCTGTATAAATATAGCTCTGTGATGGTATTGTAAACAGTGTCTGCCTTTCCCTTTAAACATCATCTCTAAGCCTGTCTTGCATGCTTGATCTCTCTTACGTGTGTGTGTGTGTATATGTATATCTTATTATATGTAAAGACACTGCACATTAAATAATGATTAATTTTATATCCCAGTCCTTTAAAAACATATGTGCTGTAGGGTTTGCCTTCCAGTGAAAGATCAAATTGGATCTAAGGCATAGCTGCAGTACTGCAAAAATAGTCCCTATGTAATAGTGTCAGGACTGTCTCTGGAGACGTTTCTAACAGACATCTTTGTATATTTGAACCCAAATGAATGAATGTCACTACATGGGCAGGAAAAAAATATTAAGCATCAGCATTTTCAGTTGCTCCTTTTATTATTTTGGATTTGAGAAAAGGCCCCAAGTGGCACAGAAGTAAACATTCCTCTAACTTATTTGCAGTATAATTCATCATTCTGAATGTGTTTGTGTAAATTCAGCATCTGTTTTCAAGAAACCATTTTTGTGCTGATTTTACTTGGAAATGTTTGTGGTCTTGCTATACATTGTTACACGTATTTTCTCTCAACAGAGTTTGCACTTAGGATAGTGAACGCTCCAATGGCCTTGGATTTAGCATTCGCCATCCTGTGTGAGCTGCTCCAGCGGTGGGGGCAGATCCATGCCGGCGTCCTGACCCTGCTGGAGTGGCTGCTAGGAGACAGCGATCTGAAGGGAGACTCGGAGACTTCAGCCCCGGTAATTGTAACAACCAGTTGCTATCTCATGTTGGAATCACTAAGTCTCTGCAGTCTTGTGGCAGGAATAACATGCAATATCTCTTCTGATGAAGCCTGATGATCACTAGTCCAGTATTAATTGATGTACAATTTAAAATTAAAATTCACATGGACTGTATTTAGAATAAAAAGAGAGTTTGATGCCTGTTTCCTGGCAATATCAGCATAAAATTAGAGAGACCAATAAGCAAACATTGAAATAAATCAAGAGTTACTTAACAAATCGTTGTTGACTGAAGCATTTTGAGGCTGTAACTAATTGCGTTCAGTGTCATTGCAGATGATGGCTTGCCTTGAATTTAAACTGCTGCTGTGGGTGCCAGGCACATCTGGCATTCAAGAACAGTGCTCTCACAGCTGCTGGCTTTTGCAGAGACGCCATTTAAATATTTGGTAACTTTGTGCCATCTTCCATATGACTGGTTCTGCATAGCGCATGAAACAGCCTCGCTCACATCAGTCATTGTCTTCAGAAGGATTATTTACGTAGAGAAAAAGTTTGCCATTCTGGTTCTGTAAAACCTAATGCTGTATAACACACTGTGCTCTCTTTGTCTTGAAAAGACTGTAAAAATCAAAATAATACTGGAAGGTAAACCAGAAGGAGCAGGAGAAGCTACATCTTGGAGAAGTTTGTTGACAATCAATATGACCCATGAAATATATTCTGAAACTTTGCTTAAGCCTGTGGGTTAGGTATGCCTTCCTGATCTTTCACTGACTGATAGAATTTTCCTTTTTCATTTAATGCACTGAAAAAGCTCCATGGTATAGCAAATTACAGTACTCGTTACAGAGAGGTCTCTGTGAAATACAAGACAGTTTCACAGGGGAAGGCAAGCACATGTTAAGGATTAGGACTACTATTTACTTCCACTGTTTCCTGAGAGTTGTGCTGTAACTGCCTGTTTTTTGAAGGTAAAATTTCTTTGGCAAAGTAGGAACCTTTTTTACTGCGTTTTCTCAAACCTTTGAAAAACAATGCATATGAATTTTTACCTTTTTTAATACAAAGCAGCTGTTCGACAACAGCCTCGTCATTATTTCTCCGTGTATCTTCTTTCATACCTTTTAGAATTTTCTTATTATTATCAAGATCACAAGTCATTTTCTAATTGCTGCTGCTGTTCTTTTTGTTAAGGAAGAAGATGATTACCTGTTTGATAAAGGGGAAGTGAATTTTTGGGCAGAGAAGTTGACTCATGTCAGACAACTTAGTAAGCACCTTTTACAGCTCATATCAATGACTCATCTAACTCTACCAGATCATGGAGAACTTAATCGACTGTCGCGAATAGCACTGGACCAAGCCCAGCTCGTTGGACACCTTCTTAGAGCGCTACCTCAGATTCCAGAATTTTCCAAAACGGCAGAATTCACAAGATTGACTATTCAAAATGAAAGAATATCAGTCTGCCTTAAAATATTAACTCTGCTGAAGTCTGATGATACTTGCAAAAATGGAAATCTGGAAAAGTAAATTACTAAAAGTTCATCCTCGGAGCTGCGCACATGTTACTGGATGGGCAGGGACACTGAATTCTAACGATGTTCAAGGATTAAGGGATTGCTATAGTGACTGCGGTAAACCTGGAACAAACTATTCAGTGTTCAGGCTAAACCCACATTTTTTTATATATGAGTCCGTTGATTATTATTTTTTTTTGGTCAGAAGTGCTGTGTGAGGCTATTCCTTTCAAATGCATTTGCTAATTTCATTCAGCTGAGCATGTTTCAGTATAGCTACTGTAGGAAGTAAAGCAGCTAAGCCTAATATTTTCCATTCATCCAGGTGCAGGCCACCTGTAGTTGTGTAAACGTTTTATCCCACATTTTTTCCTCTTGTATTTTAATACCAAGAAAAAGCTGGGGGCTTTTTTTGTCTCCTTTCAAGAGGCAGAATGGTAATTGTTAAATGAATACGGTATTTTTTAAATTTTATTTTTAAGTGATTCTAAAAAAAAAAAGAAGCAAACCTTGGCTTCGTTGTCCATGACAATTTTTAGACTAGATTTTAAATTTTACTGCCTTTTCCTCTGGAGGAAGGCAAGGATTCTCACTTTGGTAGTAACCTTGTTTTGCGCATGGAAATGGCATTAGAGTTCTGCATGCCTCTTTTTTCCCCTGTAAATCAAATAACTACTTCTATAAAATAGCTCTAAAACAAAGACCGTTGTGTTCAAAACAAAGCAGTTGTTCCGTTGTGAACCAAAACAGTTTCATCTATATTTTAGAACACCTCGCTCTGCAAGCAGTCTTGGAAAGTAAGGTCCTGCTTAGTAGAGTTAGGCTCCCCTGAAGTGATCTTGCACCGCAGCACTCGCTTTTGGGAGATGCTGTCACCGGCGCTCAGCTGAGGCCACTGTGGGGAATATACCGGGTGCTCAACAGCATCACTGTCAGAATCACAGAAATGTTTGTTGTGCTTTGCAGATGCATGTTTCTGCGAACTGAAGTTGGGTTTCAGTGTGAAAACGAGACACTGAATATTAATATTTATCTTAAAAGGATATGTTATTTAGCAATGGGCTGGGACTTCACATTTGGCTCCAGCATGGCTGGGCACAGCCAAAACAGAGCTAGTGTACCTTGTTACTTCCGTCTCCTGGGGAGAGGAGCATGTCCAATAAACCCTTGTTTGCTTTCAGTCTCTTCACGTAATTGTATATCAGCACGGTTTAGTCGTAAACCTCGATGATGATGACGATGACGACACAGGCAATGAGCAGTTCTCCCACGGCCAGTGCCCCGAGAGGAGCGCTGCCTGTGGCGCCGCGAGCCCAGCAGGTGGCGCTGCGGCACCGCCGGACGCACCCGCGCGCCCGGGCCGGCTCTGGCTTAGCCGTGCCCAGGGCCTGGCTTAGCCGTGCCCAGGGCCTGGCTTAGCCGTGCCCAGGGCCTGGCTTAGCCGTGCCCAGGGCCTGGCTTAGCCGTGCCCAGGGCCTGGCTTAGCCGTGCCCAGGGCCTGGCTTAGCCGTGCCCAGGGCCTGGCTTAATTTTGCCCGTGGTCGGGCTTAGCCGTGCCAGGGCAAGGAGCGGGCCCGTGATGCTTGCACTAGCTGGGTGCTGCAGTGCCCAATATCCGATCGCTTCCCGCTTCTTGGGTTTAAATAGAATCTGCCATAAATGAAGTTAAGCTTCCGAGAGGCCTAGTGAACATCTGAAAACTACAGATGTTACTACTAAACAAACAAACAAAAAATTTAGGAACAAAAGTTTAAATTATTTCTGTAAGTTCTCAGGATTCAGGGTTGCTTATGTAAAAGTGATTTCCAATGAAACCTGAAACTTCAACAGGCAAAAGGGAAATGCTGGAATCTGAGATGAAAGGATGTTTCACAGAATGCACGCTACCCAGCAAGCCATGCTGTGAGTTAGGCTAAAAATTAATTTGTTTGCATCTGTTTTGAGCTCCTGGGGAAGGAACAGCCCAGATTATGTCTGGAAGCCACTCTTAAAAATAGTCAAGACCTGTACAGTTAATTAGCAGCCGCTGCTTTTGCCGCACCTTTCCAACATTTTTGAGCTAGTGTAGCAACAGCTTTTATAGCAGAAAGCAAACAGAGCTTTGCATACTACTGAAATCACAGTCCAGTTGCGTGACCTCCTCATGTCGGTGGTTAGCATAAGACTGCCTAGGAACATTGGCCTTTGTTTTTTTTTATTGGGTAGAATTTAAAACACATATGCATATATATTCAGTATCAACAAATGGCTAAAAGCAGACAGGTAACAGCGTAGTAGTAGATCCACAGTGACCATAAAACTTAAGTAACTTTGTGAAGCCTTGAGAGCTTTGTTAATTGGTAAACTGAATAGCTTGAAAACTCGGTTGTCTTTATCATGATTTTAAGATGCAGCTGAAACCTCTGTCATCCCGCCTTAGTTTATAATGAGCAAATAAAAAAAAAAAATTATATTGGTGCATATACATTTCACCACACGCTGCCAGGGGTTTGAGTTACTATATAACTGCTCAATCAAGAACCTTTAAACCCTGAGCAGCAATTGCAGGGGAGGGTTAGCAACATCTTACACCGCAGTACTTATCTGCCACGGGTTTGATCAAAGTCAGTTTATCAAAGTGTTCCTCCACATGACGATGACACATTGCTCCTGGCACGGCTGCCATCATAAGCTGTTTCCTCAGTTCACTAGTGGGCAGGATCTGCTCCGAAGGTGGTATTTTCACTACAGGGATGTCTGGGAGCAGGAAGAGCACGGTCCCAGCTCAGCCCGCAAGGAGTCCCAGCGGGCCAGGGAGGAGGCGATGGGGGAAGGCGCACGGGCATGGGGCTCGGTGCGCCCCACGGCGCCTTCGCCCCGCCGTCGGCCGGCTTCGCGCTGCGGGCTCTGCCGGGCGCTGTAACCCCTGCGCGGGGCTGGCGGGGGGAAACGGAGCAGGCATTTAAATGTTGTTTTGGAAACCCCCAGCGAAGCCGAAGCGGCTCCCGGCGGGCACTAGGGGGTGGCAGATCCCCGCGCAGCCGCGCCGCTGGGAGCGGGGCCGGCCGGGGCTGGGGGGGGACGGGGGACGGACGGGGCCGGGCTGGGAGCAGCGCGAAGGGCGGGCTGGAGCTGCAGAGCCAGGCTGGGAGCGAGCAGGGCCTCCTGCGCCGTTTCCAAAAGTGCCCGGCGAGGGGGGACTTGCCTAAGTGCCGGGATACGGGAAGAAACGAGGTTTGGACTTTTTAGTCCCCCAGCTCCTCGTCTTTCCCGGGCGTTTTTATGATCTCTCTTGTTAAGCTCGGCCCTAACTTGGCAGGCCGGGCTTGTTCCTCCGCGGATGACGGCCCACAGGCGGTGCCCGGCCGGGGTGGGGGTGGGGGGCCGCCTGCTGCCCCCCCTCGGCCTCGGGGGACGGGGAGGAGGAACGAACTGGGAGCGCGAGCCGCATGGCGGCGGCGGGGGGGTGGGGGTGGGGCGGGCGAGTGTGAAAACGCGACGCGAGCGCTGTAATGCCCGCCCCCGCCTCCCCCCCCCCGAGTTGCTTTCCTTTGCGAATGTGTTTTCAAAGCGCAGGGTTCCTGCTGACGTGGTCAGATTTGCACCCTTGGATTTCCAGGCCCTGACGCGCCGGCTCGGAAGCAAAAGAGGATCAAACGCCTCTGCTGGCTTTAGCAGCCATAAAACTTTACGCGTCCGTCCATTTTCCCCTTCCCATTTGTCCCGGGGCTAAGCAAACACGGGGGGGGGGGGGGGGGGGGGTGCGGAGCCGCTCCCTCCGCCGCCGTTCCCACGTCGTGTTTGCGCAGCCTTATCGGGACGGGACACGGGACGCCGGTGTTTGGCACGGCGGCTGCGGGCGCGAGGAGGGAGCGCCGCCGGCCGGGACCTGCCGCTGCCCCCTCCCCCCCCCCCCCCCCCAGGGTCCCGGCGGGAGGGCTCCAGAGGGATGCGTGAGAGGGGGAGTGCATGGGGTGGGGGTCGCCCATCAGCCCGGCCCGTGCAGGGTTAACGCCTGCTCGGCCGCCTCCCCCGGGCTCCGAACGGAAAGAAAACCCAAACAACCCTCCCAACACACACGCACAAAAAAAAAAAAAGCGTGGGGGCGCGGCGGGGCGCGCAGCCCGTCGGTCGCACCGGGCAGCGCGGCCTCGACCTTTTGTTTCAAACCAATTACGTGGAAAAGTTTATTTTCGGCGGGGCGGTAGGAAACGGTGTCCCCCGGCCCCGCCGCTCCGCGCTCCTGCCCGCCCGGGGCGGCTACGCGGGCAACTCCCGGCACGCCGGGGGGGGGAGGGCCGGGGCGGGCGAGGGGGGGCGAAGAAGGGCGCTTGACTTTGGCCGACGCCCCCAAGGCGTCCCGCTGCTCCGCTTCGGTCGGCCCCGCAGCCCAGGCCCCGTCCCGCCCTCGCCGCGGGCGCGGCCGGCTCGGGGGGCGCCGGGGCTGACGGCTGGGCCGTGCCGACGCCCGCGCTGCACGACGGGGCCGCCGCTCCCGGCTCCCTGCAAAACTTCAGGCGGCCCGGCGGGGCGGGGCGGGGCCGCCGGGGCGGGGCGGGGCCGGCGGAGCGGGGCGGGGCCCCGCGGGCCGCGGCGGCGGCGTTTATATGGGAGCGGCGCGGGGCGCCGCCGAGTTCCCGCAGGTCGCCCGCTGCTGTGCAGCCGCCGTCGCCGCCTCGGCCCGGCACCCGCCGTCCCGCCGGGAAGGAGACGGGAGCATTTCGGATCTGAAGCAAACGGCCCCTTCCTATATAGTCGTGGCTTTTCCAAACCCTCCGAGGAGAGCGGGATCTTTCGGTCCTTCCTGTATTTCCGACCATTACAGGATCTAGAAATGTCGACGACACTTTTATCTGCCTTCTACGACATTGACTTCTTGTGCAAGGTAGGGAGGAGCGTGGTTCCCCGGGCGCGCCCCGGTTTGCAGGACGGCGCCCCGGGCTGCCGGGGGAGACGGACCCCGGCGGGACGGGGCGTGCGGCGGCCGTGGCCGGGCGGGCGGGTCGCCGCCTGACAGCTGGCCGCGTTAATGCAACGCGGGTCCTGCTGCGAGGCGGCTGATGCAAGGCTGCGAGCCTCGGGGAGGCGTGCGTGCGTCCGCCCCGCAGGGGGCTTTCGGGGCGCGGGGGGGGGGGCGGGGGGGAGATCCCTTTTCGGAAGTTGCGGTGGCGCCCAGCCGCTCTGCAGGCGGCGGCCCGCGACTCGGGCGCTGCCGAGAGGAACTTGTTTAAAAGTTGCGCACGCAGGAGAGCCTGCAAGGGGGCTTCTCGCCGGCCCTGGCACGCCAGCGCTTGCAGCTGGCCCGCGTTCGGGGCCGGCGGGACCCCCGCGGTGCCCCCGCAGCGCCCGGCGGTGCCGCGGAGGGGGCGCTGGGCGGCCGCGGGAGCCGTGGCGGTGGGCTGGCGGTCACCCTGCAACACCCTCTCTCTTTCCCGCTCCCTGTCCTCCCCCGCCCCCCACCTCCCTTCCCTCCCTCCCTCCCTCCCCCCCCGCCCCGGCAGACGGAGAAGTCCCTGACCAACCTCAGCAGCATGCTGGACAAGAAGGCCGTGGGGACCCCGGTGACCCCCCCCAGCTCCAGCTTCGCGCCGGGCTTCCTACGGCGGCACTCGACCAGCAACCTGCCGGCGCTGGCCGGCGGCTCCAAGTTCCCCAGCCCCACCGGCTCCAGCTCTTCCTCTACCACCTCCTCCTCTTCCTCCTCCTCCTCCTCCTCGTTCGGCAGCCTGAAGGAGACGGGCTCCGGCGGAGGCGGCGGCGGCGGCAGCAGCAGCCCCACGGCCCTGCTCAACAAGGAGAACAAGTTCCGGGACCGCTCCTTCAGCGAGAACGGCGAGCGCAGCCAGCACCTCATGCAGCAGCTCCAGCAGCAGCAGCAGGCGGCGGCGGCGGCCGGCAAGGGGGGCGGCTCCGGCGGCGGCGGCGGCGGGGCCCCCATCAACTCGACGCGCTACAAGACGGAGCTGTGCCGCCCCTTCGAGGAGAGCGGCGCCTGCAAGTACGGCGAGAAGTGCCAGTTCGCCCACGGCTTCCACGAGCTGCGCAGCCTCACCCGCCACCCCAAGTACAAGACCGAGCTCTGCCGCACCTTCCACACCATCGGCTTCTGCCCCTACGGCCCGCGCTGCCACTTCATCCACAACGCCGACGAGCGCCGCCCGGCGCCCGGCGGGGGCACGGCCGCGCCCCCCAGCGCCGCCGCCGCCGGGCCGCACCACCACCCGCACCACCCGCCCCCGCACCCCGCCGGCAGCACCGGCGACCTCCGCGCCTTCGCCCCCCGCGACCACCCCCTGGGCGGCGGCGGCGGCGGCTTCGGGCACCCCCGCGGCGGCGGCGGCGAGCGGCCCAAGCTGCACCACAGCCTGAGCTTCTCCGGCTTCTCCGCCCACCACCACCACCACCACCACCCGCACCCCCACAGCGCCGCCCCGCCGCCGCCGCCGCCCGGCGGCCGCCTGGACGCCGGCCTGCTGGAGAGCCCCGGCGGGTCCCGCACGCCGCCGCCGCCCGCCTCCGCCTCCTACTGCGAGGAGCTGCTCTCGCCGCCGTGCGCCAACAACGCCTTCGCCTTCTCGGGGCAGGAGCTGGGCAGCCTCATCGCCCCGCTCGCCCTCCACACCCAGAACTTCGCCGCCGCCGCCGCCGCGGCCGCCGCCGCCGCCGCCTACTACCGCTGCCAGCAGCAGCCGCCGCCCGGCGGGGCCTGCCCGCCGCCCCCCGCCTCGCCGCCCTTCAGCTTCCAGCCCCTCCGCCGCCTCTCTGAGTCGCCCGTCTTCGACGCGCCGCCCAGCCCCCCGGACTCCCTCTCCGACCGGGAGAGCTACCTGAGCGGCTCCCTCAGCTCCGGCTCCCTCAGCGGCTCCGAGTCGCCCAGCCTGGACTCGGGCCGCCGCCTGCCCATCTTCAGCCGCCTCTCCATCTCCGACGACTAGGCCCGCGGCAGCCCGGCAAGTAAGTGAAAGAGCGAAGAAAGTGAATCCTTCTCCTCTTCTTCTTTTTTTTTTTTTTTTTTTAATCTATCTATATGTACACCGAGAGCTGAACAAAACAAAAACCATAAAAAGCATCTTGCGAAAGGGCAAATGACAGGAACTGAACAAACCTATTTTTATAGAGAGACCTTGGAAGAAGGGGATTTTTGTTTTGGGGTTTTTTTGTTGTTGTTGTTCTTTGGAGACAAGTTATGATACGCACCAGCAGCAGCCATTCCATCTGTGTTCGAAAAAAGAAAAAGCATTAGAAAAGACACCACCAGAAAGCAACAAACAATCCGGGGAGCCCGAGTCTTGCCTGTCCAGCTCCTCCAAACGTTCTGACACACACACACACGAAAAAAAAAAAGTTACAAACTAGTTTGTCTTTCAATTCAGTTAAAATAAAAACACAGAACGTAACTGAACCTATAAGCTTTTTTTAAAAAAAAAAAAGAAAAATCCAACATCCTGCCAAGAATATGCCTTGATAACAACCTTCTTTTTTTATATATCTATATATTATTATTATAACAAGTGCTAAAACCTTCATTCCAAAGTTTAATATTGGTTCCATTGCCACCACTTAGTGGATGTTTGGCTTAGAACAATTTTTGTTGTTGCTTTATTTGGAAGCACTCAACTGAGTTTAGTTTGTAATTGTTGGAGAATAACTGCTGATTTTTTTTTTTAATTTTTTTTAGCCGTTTGAGTTGGTTGCATGAATGAGTCACTGCACACAACTCAGAAACTATTTAACTTATTTATTATCTTGTGAAAAGTATACATTGGTAATTTGTTCATACTGTATTTATCGGGTATGATGAAAAGCAATAGATATATATTCTTTTATTATGTTTAAATTATGATTGCCATTATTAATCGGCGAAATGTGGAGTGTGTTCTTTTCACAGTAATATATGCCTTTTTGTAACTTCACTTGGTTATTTTATTGTAAATGAGTAAAATTCTTAATTTAAGAGATTGTATGTAATATTTATTTCATTAATTTCTCTCCTTGTTTACGTAAATCTGAAAGATTGCATGGTTTCTTTATAGAAATCGGTCTCGATGCTGTGGAAGTAGTTTGAGGAATTTCTATGGGTTTTTTTTAGAATGTAAATGGTTGTAGCCCGTCCGAGTTGAAAAACAAACACGAAAAAAAAAAACCGAAAAAAACCCAACAAAAACAAAAGACTGACTTAGCAATCAGACTTCAAAGTGGCAAATCTAATTCAAACTTGTTCAAAGTAACCAAAAAGTATTGTTTTGTTGCCTAACTCCACCAATCACACTGTGATATAGTCTCAAAGTATGTAGCAATAATTGGGGGTCCCAGTATTATGTCTCACAGTGCCTTCTTGAGGGTCCATGCTTGCCTTAAATAACTTTCAACCAAATAAGTATTTTTCTTAATGCTTGAGATAATTTGAATGTAGGGATGGGTTTTAACTATGGCAAAATTTCGCCACTCTCTATTTTATAATAATGGAGGCCATCTTTGGATCTGAAACTTTATACAGTACACGAACATATCTTGTTTAACTGAATTCCACAACTTGTGATTATTATTTTTTTTTTCCTTATGTAGAAAGTCAGGAGTTTTCCAAAACTTCCCTGGACGGTGGATGAATGAGGAGTTAGCTAGGTTTTGTTTGTACATAGGTACAGATTGAGCACTATGTACTCTTTTGGACTACTTTAACAGAAGTATGTTTTGAATGTAACTAAAGGATAAGTCAACTTGAGTTGTAATATATTTTTCGGGAGTCAGTTCACTACAAATTGTGTGAGACTGTAAACTTTGTACTGTAAATGTTTTGTAGTTCTCCCAATAAAATTTTTTTGAAAAAAAAAAAAAACAAACAACCAACACCCCTTCAAACTGTTGAAGCCCTGTCAGCCGGGCAGTGAGTATTTCTTGCTAAACACCGCCACCGCTCCCCCAATCACAAATATGCCTAGCTACAGATTAACCAGTTTGCACCGCAGCCCCAGTCCACTCCTGCAGCAATCACTGGTCGGTGGCCAAAGCTAATAAATGCTTCCAGAAGGTTCGGGAGTTGGGAGTGTTGGCATTAGCGGTGTGCTGTATCCTGCTGTGCCTTTGTTTTGTTATTTCTTTTTTTTAAAAAAAGAGGGTAGAGGATCAAGCCTTTGCTGCTGGTAGCTTAACAGCTGGAGTGGAAAAATCTAGTAATGGCATTTATCAATCAGATCACTTCTGGGGCTGTATGAGCGTGCCATTAGTCTTCCCAGCTGGTTTGGGGTAAGGGGGAAATGGCAGTTTGGGTAATAAAAAAGACAAGGGTTACTCTTTGTCCCAAAAGCTTTGTTCCTCTTCAGTTGCAGGAATGCAGACTTCTGCCTTAATGCTCCCATTGCCCAGCTGAGGGCACATTGGTGTTAATCAGGCTAGCATTAAATGTGTTAATCAGTTTTCAGGGCTTGGGTTTTAAACAAATTACCTTTCTGAGGGTATATTTATATAACAAAATACTCTGCAGCCTGGGGACTGTGCGTTTGTTAGTGCTGGAGGAGTTTTTGTAGCTAATAACTCCACGGTTCGGTCCCTTATTCCAATCAATCCCTTCAACTTTTAAGTCATTATTTCTACCAGCTTAATTTTGTTCTTTTGTCATACTAATAATAAATGTTGTTAACATTATGGCATCTTTGCACTGCCTGGACTGCCACAGTACTTTCTATAAATACAAGGTAGAATGTAATACCGGTGCCATATGTTTGTGTAACAAACCTTGGACTGACTCGCAGTTTAAAATTAAAACAAACGTAAGCAATGTATGACAACGCAATCCAGCTACAGCAATCATCCTTTCTTTATGGATAGCTCTGGTGTTTTGGATCAGAACTACTCCCTTCAATTCCCAAACTAGTTTCTTAGAAACTTCCTTTTCGACACTGCCTGCAGGGTAGCGCTCAGCGCTGCCGGGTCCTTCCCTGGGCATCCCTGGTACAGGCGCTGTGGCTGCAAGGAGGAGGGGTTCTCCCGTATTTTGCAGGGACAGAGTAGCTGTTGGTTTGACCAGTGTCTAAGCTGATGTCTTAACTCACTTTTAGGATTTTGAAACTAATTGTCAAACTAAGACTGTTAGTTAGGCCTGCGTGCCTCACTCAGTTTCAGTTTTTCTTCCTTCCCTAGGTATTTTTTTTACTTCTCTCCTGCGCCCACCTCTTTCCCTGAGCCCGCCTTTTTCTTGCCACCATAGATAAGGACCTTATTTATTGCTGCATTTCACTTATCTGGGGGAGCTGTGCTCCATCAGTGCACTACTTTCATCTTGCCTGCGGTTTTCTGTTGGGGTTGAACAGGATCTCGGTGAGGGTGCTGGGGTTGGCTTTGGGTGTCTCCTGGCTGGAAGAAAAGCCCTGGAAGCTCTACAGCAGCTGCCTCACGTGGAACACAACTTGCACTGGTGTCAATGCCAGCATTTTGCCTGCTGAAAAGGCTGCCAGGACGGGAAGGGTGGCAGCCCACGAGTGTCTTCCAGTGGGCTAGTGGCGTGCCAGTATGTGGGGAGAGAGGGGCCAAAGCTGCCCTCTGCCCTGCTCCAAGTGAGTGATGCTTGGAGGCCACCCATCCTGCACCCTGTTTTGTTTGTATCTCTGCGAAAGTGTGCTGCAAAACAATCCGTTGCAGTGGTACGTGATGCTGTTCAGAAAACCAGAAGTCCTTGAACTGGGAAGATACGTGTCTGTTTCTTGCGCTGCACAATCAAGTGCTAACCTTTAAACTGGCGATTTATGTTGTTGATTTAAGCAAATGTTCTCTTGCTTGTATTTCAAAATTCAGCGAAGCATGTAAAGCTGGTCAGACCATTCAGAAATTTCCTGATACCTTGCAATAAATCATACACGCTTTGTAAAAAAAATAAACTGTTTTCCGTCAAGAGTTTTGGGTTGAGAAGGAACTCCAAGGTCTCTGCTATTGCCCATTAGAGATGTGATATTTCTCTTAATAGTTGGGGCACTTAAAATAAGCATCTGGAAAATGGGGATTTGACTAATTATTGATTAGGACTGAGTCTTGCATGCTTGCTTCGGTTGACAATATGAAAGAAATTGCAGCAAAGACTTAAATTTGCAGAAATAAGTGTAATAGCATGGATCCTGAAACAGGAATTGTTTTCACATGGCTTGGTATGATCATTAGGGGTTTTTTAAATGTATGGGATCCGTAGTTTTAATTTTTACTCCCTAGTCTTCTCAGTTTCTTGGGGATTTTTTTATTTGTTCGGGTTTTCTCAGTTTGCCTTCTTCAGGTAGAGGGGGTGTGCTGTAACTTGGGTGCTTTTGCTTTCTCTGGGCTTTGGGGTTTGCTGCCTGACCCAAGTCAATACAAAAATTAAACCTGATTCAGCACACAGCTGGACGGATTGCACAATCACTGAAAATGCTCCCAGCACTGTGCCACGAAGCACAGGAACGCTGTTCTTCGCCTCATGGTTGCAGCACAAGCTGATTTCGCTGTGCCCCCAGATTTACCCCCAGTTCACGGGTTGAAGCTGGAATTATGGCACAGTCTGTGTCACTTGTGGAAGAAGGCACATTGCCACTGGAGGAGCTGGTAGGCTGCAGTCTCCTCTCTCTGCTGTATTGCTGAATGCAGAACACGGCAAACCAATGCCTCAGTGGTTAAATACACAGGCAGGGGATGAGCTCTTTCCCAGGATATCATTTAAATGTCCAACACAACTCTTATATTACTTTGAAAAATAAATTATTGCCCTCCTCCCATTTTCTGCCCCCATCCAATCACATCCCATCATTAGGTGTGGAGCTTGAATTTTTTTTTCTAAAAAAAGGATGGACGCGACAACCTCATTTTCAAAGGAGGCCCAAGATTTCACTTTTGTTATGATCAAGATGTACTTTTATTTTTTCATTTTGCTCATATAGCATTAAAACTAAGGGACTTGTACTATATATATTTTTAATTGTGTGGTCTGTCTTTTCTTGCTGACCTTGAGTGTGAATCAGACTTGATGGAGCTTCAGGCAGTGGTGCTCTGTCATTGATAAGATAGGACATTTCAGGTTTTCCCTGCTGAGCCTACAGACGTCGGCAGCACATTAGCTCTGGAAATTGAAACTTTACTTTCTGACCCTTCAGCTTAAACTCAGTTTCTTAGTGGTTTAAGGCGAAGGTACTGGGCTTCCCACTTTATTGCGTGTGAAGTATAGTTACATTGTCCCTTCTGCCAACCCTGCAGCCTGTTGGTACCTGCCCAGAGAGGGGCAGGAATATCCTGAATGATCACAGCCAGACCTGTACGTGCTCATCTGCTAAAGTAGTAAGTGGAGGGTTGGGATGAAAATTGTATACTCAAGGTGATGTAGCAGGTTGCCTCCACCAGAAGAGAGCAGTTCCTCTGCTCTACTCCTCCCTAGCCCTTTCTGACCCACTCCCTGAGCCAGGGTGGGTCGCAGAGCACCCCAGCACCCTGCTCACAGCTTGCCCCATGCAGCTGGGGTGGGTGCTTGGTCCACTGCCACCAATAGGTCCACTTGCCCCTGGCCAGCTCCGGCACTCACCACATCTGCCTGGGGGTTGATGCATTTTATTAACCAGGCAGAAAGGGAAAAATGGTATTTTCTGCTGGAGTAGAGTTGAAACAGGTCAGTAAGGGGTCTGATAAGTTTCAGAGCTGGTGCATGGGAGGAGGAGGAGGTAGAGCCCTGCACCCCGGAGGGGAGACAGGAGTGATGGGATGGAGGACAAGGGATCTCCCCACTAAGCTGCTGGATTGGCTTATTCCTCCTGTGTGCGTTTTGCTCAGATTGAAGAAACATTGCTTCCTCCACAGTTTTTTTTTTAAATTCTTGGCATGCCCATTTTAAAACTGCTTTTCTATATTGATGGTTATAAATGACTCACATGGACCTTGCAATATTTCATGTGCTGTTTGGTAACATACTGATGTTTAAGGGCAGGCTCAAATCAAGATAGGGCTTAATTAATGTGAATGTATCCCTGAATAGTTATTTTGTCTGGTTTACTGGAAGTCATATAATGGCTCTATAGCAAAGCTCTGCATCTTCTGAGAAGTTCTGAATGTGAAAGGAAACGCTTGTTATCAGCTGGCATAGATTTAGCAAGTTGTGCAATTTTTGCAGCTTATGTACTGAAGAACATTGGTTTGTAAGCTTAATTCCTTTATTAATACTAAGAATTTAATATTGGAGAGGAGGGTGGAGGAATGAGATTCCTTCCTTGAGGTCTAGATTTTCTCTCAAAGCTTAGGCAGGTACGAGACATTTCATCTCTCCTTTCAAAGAGGTATAATGAATGTGTTAATGGAGGCATTTTGGAGTGAACCCCCCCAAAACTGGCATTCCTGAGGAAAGCAGGCAAAATTACCCTGACAAATCTCCTTTCTGTTGCTGAAGAGGGATAGATGACATCTGCTGAGTAATTTCTGTTCTGTCCACCATCTGAGAAGGAAATACAAGGTAATTTAAAACCCCTTTTTTCTACCATGGTTAATAACATAAACAGGGAGCTGGATATGCTGAAATCTAAATACGAGGGTCCTATATCAATGGATTATTACCTTATCTTTCCTGAATGTGACGTTCACTTGAATACCTGGAATCATAATAGCTACTCAAGATAAGAAATGGAGGGAAATTCAATAACAGTAAGAGGCCTGGTAACTTATGAGATCTTGATTAGCCTTCAACTGCGCCTAAATGTTGGAAAAGGATTCCCTGTACTGTATGCAAAGGGAGCTGAAAAGCAGCGTGAAAACCATTCCTTCATTGCAGAGGAGCACTAACAACTGGCTTTTGTGATTATTAAGGCCTTCTTCGATCCACATATAAATATATATGAACCTTCTGACTCTTCCATGAATGACCATTTTTCACCCTAATTTTAAATTGCTTTAAAATTCCAGCTTTGCTGGCTGCGGATGGTAGGTAGCTCTGGCCCCTGCAGTGGTCTCAGAGCTCTTGCTGGCTGGAGGGGTGCACGTGCAGCTCTGAATCCCCTAAATACCATCAAAACTGAAATTGGATGTCCTCTTAGCAGAGGCTGTGATCCAGCTAATGACATTGGGTGGTGGTTTACTCTTGCCATAGGCAAGTGAGCATGGGGAAGGGAGAAGAGGCATCTGGCCCCTCCAGCTGCCTGCCCTGGGAGGGTCTGTGAGCTGGTCTGATGCTTCGCTGCTGCCCGGCAGCACGGTGGAAATGGTGGACATGTGTCAAAGGTAAGGCCCAGGTATCTCCTTATGTAGGAGATATCTCTGGCCTGGGGCAGCAGATCCCTGGGTCAGTTTGTACCTGTCGTGCACCTGCACCTGGATGAGGGCAAATTGTTTCTGGTGTTGGATGCCATTTGGCTCTGTTGCAGAAGTGGCACAGCAGCATAAACGGGGAGGGTTCGATACAGAGGGCTGCTGTTGTGTTAAGAGGGCTGAACAGCAGCACGCTGTAAATCTAAGGAGATTAATTCAGTGTTAACAAATACTATTTTTAAAGGTCAGATTAGATGAGGAATGCAGCAATTTGCCAATCCAAATGAACACTAACTCTAAAAAGACAGGAATTTGTTTTCTACTAGGTTAGTGCTCTGGTCTGGACTCATCCCATGGCCTTGTGGCTGTAGAACAAAAGCATGAGTGAGGGCAGGAGTATGTGAGTAACGTGAGGCTCGGACCTCCACTTTCAGCATCGGTGCAACTTTATATTGATTTGAGCTGCCTGTGAAACCACAGCCTGAGTTATGTTCTGTGGCTTTTTTTTTTTTCTGCATACACAGTTGAAATCCCAGGATGTATCAAATGATGTCCAGGGAACAGGGGGAGGCAAAGCCTTGTGCAGCAAGCTGTGCTCAGCTTTCTAGAGCTAAACCTGAACATTTTGCTTCAGTTCAGCTGTTTTGTATTCCGGGAAGTGTGGCTGGGGAGTCTGGGGAGATGACATAGAGGAAGGGGAAGCCTGGAAAAGCTGTCTCCCCTGGAAGCGGTGCACAGCTCTGGGCTAATGTCAGCATGAACACCAAGTCATCACTTCTCCTGTTTACTCAAAATATTTCCTATGGTATCCTGCACCTTAAAATGAAATTCAAGATGGAATTTAGAATTCACAGTGCAAAAGTTAATACTAAACTGTTTGATGCAAGAGCATTGCAAAGCAAGTAATAAGCATCTCATTTTATGGGGTCTATCTCCACCCGCAAGTATAAGGCAAGCCAAGAGCTAAGGCCATCATTTAATGGCTGTCTCATTTGCAACAGATGCTTTTTGATGACTGTGAATAAAGCATGGGTCCAGCAAATGTTTCCAGTCATACAACTCTTTGACTTTCACAAATGAAGAATCGTAAGAAGTTGAAGTATGATACACCTGAGATCTCCAGCTCTGCAGAAGAAGATGCCAGCAGCTCATTAAACAGCTTCTCTCCATTTTCCCATCCAATAGTAGATATGGGCACCTAATCCAGCGACAATTGTGGATTGGGTTGGTATGACTGAAAGAAATATGTCCTAAAAGTTCAGCACCTGGGGAGTTAGTAGGACTAGGTGGAAATAATCCTTATTCTTAAAGTAATTGCAGAAATGCAACCTGACTGGTGAGTACAATCTACTGTTGCAAGACTAATGGTGAGAGATTTAACAAGGGATTCTTTCAAACCACTGGTAAATACTAGCTCTCAAAGAGGTAACATGAATACCATAGGCAATGGTATATATAATGTATGTACAATGGGATATACATTAGGCCATATTAAACTTCTGATGCAGGGAGGAGCCACTTGTAGTTTAGTATAGAATAGGTGCTGTTAGGTCAGTAGGAACAAATAAAATGTGACGATGAATTAAAAAAATTTACTCACTGTTAATAACTGTAAAGATGGCCAGTTTAGATGAGATTTACGGATTTATTTCTTAACATGCATGTTACCAAAACCTTCCAGAACATGGAAATATCTGCTTATGTTTTATGTCCTGAAAAATGGTGTTTGGGTGTGTGTCATCATATCCTCAAGAAGCCCTCACTCTCAGGAACAGCCTGTTGTCAGAGGGACTGCAGCCCTTGCTGAAGAGCAGTGGTAGGCAGCGGAATGGGTCTGTGCTCCCAGCTTGCTTTACCACCTGAAATTGGGAAGCATTTGACTCAGAGTATAGCTAGGACTTAATCTGGAGGAGACCCTTTTGGGACAGCAAAGCCAAGAGGGGCAGGATCCTGCTCAGTCTGTTGCAGGAGATGTGTGAGTGTTACTCTAGCATATCAGAGATGTATTTGCTTCTGGTTTCACTGATTTTTTTTTAATTCAGAAATACTATTTAGCCTTCCAGAGACTGCTCCTGCAGCCATTGACATGGGGATCTTAATCCAACACTTAATATTTTATTATTGCCTCAGATGTTTAGCAGGGGCTCTGAGAGCTCAGCTGGCCATAGTTTTTACCATGATGTGTAGCAGGAATCCCCAGAGGGCATCTTAAAGCCTGGAACAGCTGGTAGCCTGCCAGGTGCGGATGGCTGTCCTGCTTACCCCTCTGCCCTAAAATGAGGGACCATTACTTCCAGGTGGGATGCTCCCCTTCTGCAAGCTGTTTCCTGGGCTGTAATCTTGTACCTAAGCAGGGGCATGCATATTGAGGAAATGGGCAAAAACATTAATGAGGTGAAGCTCTTGGTCCTGTGCTAATGCAGGAGATGCGAAGGGGGAAGGACTTGGCT
The DNA here is from genome assembly GCF_963921805.1 of Phalacrocorax carbo. NCBI lineage: Eukaryota > Metazoa > Chordata > Aves > Suliformes > Phalacrocoracidae > Phalacrocorax > Phalacrocorax carbo. Next base: position 21,681,546 of record NC_087515.1, read on the forward strand.
GGGTTTCTTTGGTTTTTTGTTAACTAGCACTTTATAGCATGGTGTATTTTCACCTTGTGACTCTAAAAAGTGATTGCAAAGAGCAGTTGTTCAAGCAGCGTGGAATTCATGGAGATGGAGTGGATAGCATTATCCAGATAGAAAAGAAAATGCTAAGTGTTTTGGAAAAGTTTCCTTGAAATTACAGGAAATGTACTTTCTGCAACTCCAAAACTAGTAATAGAAAAGGAAAAAGAGGGAGGGTGAAAATCAACCAGTTAGTATTAAAATAACATAGAAAAAGGCAGAACTTAATAATTCATGATTGTGCCAGCATTATGCAAGCAAAGGACAGCATCTTGTAAGTTAGAAACCACAGCATGTAAGTAGCCTTGTTGCCTTGGCTGCATGGAGAAGAGTAAAAGAAACTGTACATACTGTTGTGTGCAACTTCCCCTTGTACTGCATCTGACATAGAAGAAATAATTCACTAAGGCATTCAATACCCCACAACCTCTTAGCATAGTTAGCTTTTATGATGCAAATGACCAATCATTCTATAAACTGAACAATTCCAAGGGACTCAAATGTTCCAACAGAACCCAATCTCATTGAATTCGTTTGTTCTCAGTCCTCTCGGTGACCCTAGTTAAGTCCAGGTGGAAATGCTTGTGGTTCAGAATGACTTGTAGAGATCCAGTAGGCCTGGTGAGCTTTGGGTGGAAGGAAGGTTGGGTTCCTCCTGAAATCTGCTCTGTAGCTTTCATGTCTGTGCAGAGCCCTGTATCTACGAGTGTGAGGTGCTACTGCATCGTGATTATCAGCAAAACATGTAAGTGTGTGATTTCTTGGTAGTTCTTTTCTAAGGAATTTTATGAATTCTGAGGAATGGAAGTTTTGATTTTTTTAACTGTTTTTTGTAGTAATTGGGATGAGTGAGGTGTTTAGGGGAACTGTGATGATGGAACTCTCTTATCCCACCATTAGTGTTTTATAATGTCAGCTGTACGTCTGGTTTCCTGAATTCATGTTTGAATTTTGGTGTGCAAGACTGAGTGACCAAAGCTGTGCTGCAGTGGTGGGTTTGAGCTTACAGGAAAGCTTTCTCCTCCTTGAGGCCCTCTTGTAAAGGGCTCTCTGCATTTACTCAGCATGAAAAGTATGCAGCTGGTATTTGGAGAGGGCTTAGAAGAGTAAGAAAGATAAATCCTGATGTATTTGATAAATATCATGACACCTGACAAATATGTCAGTGAAATGGGAGAAAAACTGCTTTCAAAGAATGAGCTTTTCAGGGTAGAGCTAGGAGTTGTGTTGAAACCCCAGGCGTGCTGCTGGCACTTCCCTAGGACTGCTGACAGAGGCTCAGACCCAGCCCTGAGAGAGCCCAAACCTTTAGAGAAGTTTAGCCTTCCCCCCCCAACTCTGGTTATTTTTTCTAAAACAAAATTAATTTCTAGTTTGCAGTGTGCCTGGGTGGGAGGGGCCTGGGTGGGCTGCGGTGGTTTTGGAATTAGAAGGCTCTGGAAATACTAGAGAAATCTGATCCTGGTATGACTTTTCTTCAACCAAAATGAAGCAACTGGGAAAGGCTGGATAAAGATTAAACTTTGGGGTGTTTGCCTAAGGACAACCTCTGATTCTGTATGGCTTGCCTCTTCCTGCCTGCTGAGGTTGTGAACGCTGCCTGTTCTGCCTGTCCTTGTTCACAGTACTTGCTGTCTGTATGTATTTGGTGACACTGGATTTTATTCTTTTGGTAAAGGTACCTTCTTCTCCAGGTGTGCTGGAGCTCCTGTTTCTCTCTAGTGTCACTGGACTATTTAGAGAATATCTCACTCTGAATATGAATGACAGGGAGGGGGGAAAAGGGTATTTTGTAATTAAAAGAAATACATTCCCTCAAGCACAGTCCTTTGCTGATCTTGTCCTCCTCACCCATCACAGTTTTCAGCAGTGTCCCTGTGACACGGCCTGTGTTCAGAGATTGTTGCTCCTGGAGAAATGCCAGCCCTGACCTGCCCCTGTCCCATCCTGGTGCTTGCTTAGGAAGCTGCAACTTCTTCTGGTGGGCCCGGGAAGAAATACTGTGCTCTGCAGGGGCTGGGTTGAGCAGGGCTAACGCAGCAGCTGGTAGCAAATGGCAGAAGTCAATGTGGAGAAGTGTGCATCATCCCTTCATGCACGCGGTCCACCTACCAGTAGATAGTACAGCCTCCTGCTGCTGCTTCTCATGGCTTGCCACCTCTCCTACACGGTTTTCCTCCAACCAAGTGCACAGCCTGCTGGTGTCCTTGAGTGCCACACCCTAAAGGTGTCCTGTGCTGGCTGGTTTCCTTCATTCACGTGTGCCAGTGTGCTCTGATCCTGCACGTTGTTGTCGTCTCACCGACTCTGATTCAGGAATAGTTATGGGACTAGATTAATTGTATCTTCAACAGGATGTTCAGCAACTTCAGTGGTCATTTCCAATCCATCACTGAATACATTGAACTGTGACCTTCATGTTTCCAAATACGTGGTCTCCAAAGGACCTTGTGAATCCCTCTGCATTACAGCAAAACCGCTTTGACAATTTTTAGCTGGCTATAGTGTAGCCATAGTGTAGATGCCTTGTAGCTCTGTTGTGTATGTTCTGCTTTAGTTAAAAATGATCTTCTGATGTCTGAAGGACCAAGGCAGGAGCAGGTTGTGTGTTTGGGTTTTTTTATATTTTTACTTTATTTAGTAGAAGATACGCATAAGTGCGCTGACACTTATTTGCTGTATTTCTTTGCATGTACTGACTGAACTTTCCCATGCCAGACTTGTATTTGGTTGCTAAAAAACAGGGTGCAGTTGCTGCAGTTTGTACAGTTGTCGGTCTGGCCTCCCGTTTAAGATATATCAACTTCCTCCACATATTATTCTTAGCGTTAACCTTACATTTTGTCTTTCTATGTATTCACTCATGGAAAACATGCAGCCTGGCGTTAGTCACAGGAACAACAGATTTCGGCAGTGGGCAAGCTGCACCCTGTTCCAAGTTGTGCAAAGCTGTTTATTGATCTTGTGATTGTAGAAATGAAAGAGTTGCCTGTGTTTTAGCTGGGCTGGTGTGTGGTATGTGTGGCTGTATACATTTATACATGTGTACGTGTGTTATGTATTTATAGTTTATATATTTAAATAAGTATAGGTGTATATTTAATACGTATTTATAGTATATGTATTTAATAATAGCAACATAAGATTCCTGCTGTCCATTTGGCTTCAGCCTGGGCAAATACCCTGGCCGGTCATGACATGCAAGATACAGAGGTAAAACTTCTTGTGTGAGGATAGATTGATTGGTCACTCATGAGTCTGTTTAATAATACTTACACAAATCAGTGACTTGTGGTAGGCTGTTTCATTACCTCAACTACAAGCTCTGTTTCCCGAAACGTTTGATGTAAAAGCATTTTTTTTTTTCTAATAGAGCATTTTATTTGTGCTGCGTGGTGATCTTTCCTTGTGCCCTGTATGTTGCTGATGAGTAATATGTGACATTTATGACAGATCTATGAATGTGACAGTTGTGACTGCACCCTCTTTAAAGTAATAATCAATATAGTGAGCGGTGTTCAGCGCTTGACCATTAGATTATATTCTACTGGCAGAATTTCCAGCAGATGCTGAGATGCCGTTTTAAGGTGAGCTTCTATCATTTGTGACAAAGATACAGGAAGGAGATTCTGTGGTTCCAAGGCAAACTTTGCACGACTGAAAAGTGCTACAGTGTGTACTTGTCCTGTATATTCTGGATAAGTGAATGTATATTAAGAATTTGGGAATTGCCAGGCATCCAATTCTACTTTATAGCATTATATCTGTTTGTCCAGATGTCATTTAGAATGGCAGCTTTGCCATTCTTGAGGTAATTTTTTCCTAAGCTAGTTCAACTTATGCTGTGCCCCAAAATGAGTGATTTCCTGATCTCCTAATTACTTAACCTGGAGTGCTGGGTTTTGCTTGGCATTGCACAGCTCTCAAGGCGTTGGTTTTCTATCTTGCCGTTCTGGCTCGGGTCGGCACACTCTGAGGGGTTCAGTCCTGACTTTCTTCTGTCCTCCGTTGGTGCGGGAAGCTGAGAACTACTTTATACAAATATGAAGGCTTCCTTGAGGAGAAGGCTGCTTCACGTGTCAGTCAGTTTATGTTGGGACAGAGTTTTAGCAGCAGGGGTTTTCATTTATATACCAGGTAGGCTGTATCCCTATTTTCCACTGACCTTTATTGAAAGAAATGGAAAGACTAGTTGTAGGCTTAGATTTAAGTGTGTTTGTATTTGGACAAGCTGGGGTGGTTGATATGGTTAATATTCAATCACTCCTGTGTCATTATCAAGATGAGGTGACCTTGCAGTGCCTCCTACATGGCAGTTCCTGGATGGATGTAGTGGACCCAGTATCCACTGGCAGGGTTACAATATTTGCCTATCAGTATGAAGAGTGATACTTAAAAGAAGGTTAGTTTAAGAAGACATTATGCTGTTTCCCCTCTTTCCCTCCCTTTCCCTCCACCCAAAATGACTCATTCCTGGCACCTGAGTATGGTTAGTGTCTCTCATATACATAACACTTAGTGGTTATAATTGATGCGTGGTTTGTCAATGATTATTTACTTGGTTATGGAGGGGCTTGCAGATGTTGTTATCGATGTCAGCTCTAATAAGGGGTTATTCAGTTGGCATATATTTTGGGAGAGTAGTCCTTTATGAGGATATACAGATGTCGGAAGCCAACAAGAAACCTTCATGCCTGCCTCTTCCTCGCAGCTATTGGGCACTATTAGGAACTTGCTGTAAGAGGGAGCCTAAATTTCTGATTCAATCACATCTGCAGCCTGTGTGTCAGTGTGTTGGTTTAGGCTGGATGACTCATGTTGGGTGCAGAACTTTATATGTTCTGGCTACCTGAAGGAGAAAACCCTTTTTTTCTTTTTTAAATTGCTAAAATTTATATCTCACTGGAAACTCTTACTGCTTACCAGGGCAATTAGCACATGCAGGGCGCTTTTGGCTTTCATAGAGGTAAATTGGGCCTTGGCACAGAGGAGGTGCATTCTCTGCATTAGAATAGCACCAGAAGTTGCCTTTGGTCTATAGCAATAAGGGACATTGCCTGAGACACTGGCTGTCTTAGAAGTGAACATTGTTTTAAAAAGCAGTGGATGTCATTTAATGTGAGAGTGGGAAAACAACTCATGTTTTCACTTGCTGCCTTAATATTTCTAATGCCAGTTCTGGTGAGAATCTGCACTTTCTCAGAATTTATACTCTGTCTAGTGGAGAGGGTGGTGGTGTTAAAACCCAGGTGTCCTGACTCTAGCCTGCTAGTTGGTGTGCTATGGTTTGGGGTCTCTTTTTTTTTTTTTTTTTTTTTTTTTTGTCACCTTGCACAGACTTGCCCTTTGTTGTATTTACTTCCCCTTCAGTATAGATGGCCCAATGCATACCTGCTTTATAAAGCAGCTTGGAATATACAGACAGAAGGAACGCTTCTGGCATGGCAAATCACTCTTGCATATTTGGCATGTTATACAGCTCTTAAAGGTGTGCACCTCCAGCAGTGTCCTACCTGACTAAATCTTGTGAACAGCACTTCCAGGTAGGAGTAGCCAACTGCTGTTACTGGGGACTATGCCACAACTCTGATGAGAAAAGTCGTGTAATGTAGTTTTGGGAGGGGAAGCCTTATCTAGAGTTGCAGTGACTGCATTCCAATGGCAAAGACGTAGAAAAATCCCTCTAAGCAAATTTTTTTTTGTTCTTAAATTTTTTCATTCAGCATCATTAAATTGGTCTATATATGCACCCATTAGCACAGAAAGTAAGCCCCATGTACCAAGCCTTGGTAAGAGTCTTTCAAACTACTGGGGACTCTAGGGCAGAGATCAGGCTGTGTCTTGCACACTTGGGATAAAAACCCATTTTGACTGTCTGAAACGAAAGGGACTTGTTGAATTCTTGGCTTTTATTACCACTGTGTTTAGTGACTGTAGATCTCTGCTTCCCAATGACCTTGTGTCCCAGAGGCTAAGCCTTTGTAATGTTGATGATCTATTAATCTTAATATTTATCCTCAAAATACATGAAAAGGAATTATGACCTTGGCATAAGAAATGAAAATAAATAGGTACAGGAAGCTGCTATTTATTTTTTCAACATTTGCATTCTGTGTATGACTTCACAAAGTGTTTTTCTAACATGAATTCGTCTTTTCTAACACTCCAGTACCCCACTGATTTGTTCTTAAAATACTCCTTTCTGCACAGCAAGCTTAGTGCTTCACAGACCACCCAGAACAATTGTACTTAAACTGTAAGCCACATTTAGTGATTGGGCCTTTTTAAAATTTCAAATAATATTTTGTCTTCCTTGGCTTTTAAAATTAAAGCTCATATTTTATATGTGAGATTTTGGAGGATTAAGAAAGGGAGTGGCTGTTCTCCTCCTATTTGCTAAATCCACAGGGGGTATTTAGGCTGATCTCATTTGAGCTCACGTTTGTCTGACAGAGCTTACTCTAATGTCAAGGAGGTATAGATTGCACCTATGCAAATAATAGATGTATTTGCTCATGGTAAAAGATTGATTAGTGTGCATCCATCAGTGGCTGGCAGTACATGTTCTTCATCTTGCTGGGCAGTTTCCATTTGTAGGTTGTTTCTGCAGCAAAACTCTTCTCTCCCTTTGAGTTTTCTAAGTCTCTCCAGCATTGGTTTCAAAGGAGCATAAATGCAGTTTTAAAGTACATAATACTGGAATAAGTTGCCATGCCTGCATCTTGAGAAAGTAGAGGTGAGGTGCAGGAGGCAGTGAAATGGCAGTCAAACAAGCCAAACCTGGAGCTGGAACCCACTATGCTGGAGACCCCCTGCTCAGTACCCGCGTGTCCCTGCCACAGCTCTTATACTGGCCTTGGCCAGAGATACAGGAGCTCTTGGGGTGCTTGGGGAAGATCTGCTAGGAAAATTACCACAGTTTCCCATGTCTTTAGCAACAGTGATCCAGTGCAGTGGTAACGTGTTCCCCATCCCCTGGAAAAGAAGGGGAAAAAAAAAAAAGGCAAGCAAACTAAATGAACCAGGACAGCCTGCAGGGAGTTACGTGATGTGATGCACAGCCCTACACCAAAGGGATGCAGTGGAGAGTGCGTGTGTGTGGGAGAAGGCTGCTTAAACTGACACCGAAAGGATATCTGTCAAACTACGTGTTGGTTCCTCATATAGCAATCTGCTGCCTCGTAGCTAGGGTTACGTAACTGTGCAGAGCTTCCCAATTTGTCACTAGAAAGGAATTTTCAGCTTAGGAGAAATACCTATTTAGTAGATGTGTAAGTATGAGGGGTCCACGTTCTCAGGGACACTTTGCTGTCAGAGTACCCTTATGTGGATTTATTTTTAATTTCGCTCTCAGTGGAGAGTTCTTCTGGCCTTTTGGCAATGTATTTTGCATTATGATTTGAGACAGATAGAATGCTAAAGCCTACTTCATGTTTTCTGCCATTTCTTGCTCTCTTCACAATAGTTTAGTTGTTTACTAAACTCAGAAGACAAGAAATAACTTGACTTGCCTCCCATGAAGCCTATCTACATTCAATATTGCTTTGCAGCCAACAGCCGGAACAACAAAAATAATGTTTTTAAAGGGGGAAATTGTCCTGCCAAAGTATCCCCTAATGACTTGGGGATAAAGACCTGAAAAGGATTGTCTGCTACAACCACCTCCCTCACTTATAAGGTGGTTGTTAAAAGAGGCTTCACAAGTTATTGTGGAAACTTGTGCTCTGTAGGATTTCTTAAGATGTATATCTCGCCAAATATAAGACACATCAGTGAGAATCTACTAACAGTGGACATGAGAAAATCATCCTAGCAGTTGCCTATTGAGCCATCTTGGATCTCCAGAGAGGCAGCTGGGAGATCCAAGCAGATGAAGATGCTGAGCGTGTTTTCAGTGAAGGAGTTTTGAAGATGCTGAACCTGAGACAAGGACCAAGTTGAAAGCAGATCTGGGTTGCAGAGAGGTAAGGCAGAGCCGATTCTTGGTTGCTGGAGAAAAGACCCTCAAGCACTGAACAGGGGGAGACTCTGGGCTTAGTTTCCACTGTGTTTTAGTGGTTACATTGCTGATGTGCACACATATCAATCAGAAATGTAACTGCTGGCGTGCATGTTGGGTAGCTGCAGGTTAGCTCATGTTGGCAGCGCTGGAGCTCAAGGTGTTAGCTGTCTGTCCTAGGGAGCCTTTAGCTACACAAAGACTAAATCAAAGGCATCACTAAGTCGGTGATGAGGAGAGTTGTTGGCTAAGGCATCCTGTGCCCTGTCATGCAATATGGAGCACAGCACTCTCCATAGACCGCTTTAGTGGGCCTCTGAGTTTCCTGCTGCCTTTCCAGGCAGCTGCATCTTGTCTGCTGCAGGTTATGAGCTATGATAGAGCTAGCTTAAATACTGGGCCGCCTGTTCAGGCCTAATGCTACTGGGAGACTAGATGTGCCATGGACATTCTCAGTGTCAGTGTGCCTTGAGCTACTATGCTCCTTCTAGGCAGCTTCTTGAGCTTAGTTCCTGGACTGGCTTCTGTAAATCACATTGGAAATAGCAAGAAGCCTCCAAAATGAGCTGGTGAAGAAACTTTCTCGGTAGAGCTTGGTTGTCAGAAAAGCAGGTTGCAGCTTGGTTGCCGTTTGCACTGAATGTCTCTCACTGTGGGGAAAATGAGAAGAAACTATTATTTAGAAATCTCTTGTTGAGTGATGATTGATAAGAGCTGTTCATCACAGGGAAACTAATCCAGGAATCAACAGGTGCCTCTTCTGCATTCTGCAGCCAGTCATGGAAAAAAATAAGAGAGAGCACAACAGGTTATTCCAATTTGACATGCAGTGCCTGGGAACAACAACTGACAAGTCCCAATTTGTGTCCAGCTGCTTAAAAACTACCACCCAGCTTGGTATTATCCTTCTGCCCTCAGGGAGCTTGTCTTGTGAAAAGAGTTATTGATGGCTGATTTCAGCATTCCTCAGGGCTGTGCTCATGGTGAAGTATCTGCCCCAAGTCCTGATTTCAAAGTAAATGGTCTCTTGGTCATAAATAAGAAACAGCTTTCTTTAATATTTCTTTGTCTATAATCTCAATTCTTATATAAATCACTCCTCTTAAAGCTTTCTGCTTGCTCAGACTGCAAGTTTGAGCCACGAATCTTAGCAGAGATGATGCTACAGCATTTTAAAGTCCAGTTACATAATGGAGTGTAATACATGTTTCTGTGTCCTGAGTAGTTGCCCATTTAAATCCTATTAATAATCAGTGTTTCATACAACTTTCCCTGTTAAACTCCACTTTCCTTGCACTCCAGGAGCTTTGCAGAAGCAATCCTTCTCATCCTGAGGGTTCATTTTGTACATTTGAAGTGGGGCAGAGGCTTTTGAATTGTTGCAGGGCTCACAACAGAGGTCATGGTGGGGACTGTATGGCCCGTGCGCTGGGTCCAGGCTGCCAGAAGTGTTGCCCCAACACGCTGCCTGCTTCCCACAGACCCCTGTCCTTGGGACCCCACAGGGTGGGCAGGGCCAAGGCTGGGTGAACTGTCCTGGCAGTTGGCTTTTTCTTTTCTGCGGACTCGCTGCTTGAGACCACATCTCTTGGCATGTGCTGGACAGCCAAAGCCTAGATATGACATGGGGATGCAATGCAGCTTCCTAAGTGCAGACATTTAATGCCATTCATCTGTTTTTGGGTAAGGACAGCCAAACCTAGTAGAGCTGGTTTACAGCTGCTCCTCCAGAAAGGCTGGGTCCCCTGCAGCTCTCATGGCGTATCTATCAAGCCTGTGCAAATGTCCCAAATGCACCAGGGCAGCTCAAATGACACCAAATGCCTTCATTTTGGCATTTTGTGTAGGTAATATGTGATAGCTGTAGCAACCTGGTAGAAGACGCTCTAAGAGCCCCTGATGATAATATAAGTATGTATTGTAAAAAGGGATATCAGCAGTCTTCTCTGCTTCTTGGCTAATCGGTGCTAGTTAACTTAGTATTAGCTTCCTTTCTGCTTCTCTTCTCTCTTTCCTTTTCTAGTATCTCTCTCTGATGAGTAAGTCTAGAAGCAAGGGTTGGAGGACATGTCCTTCTTCCAGAAAGGGATTTCATCTGAGCTATTACTTTATTTTCTCAAAAATAGCTGTGTCGGGTAGTTCAGTCCTCCCACTGCTCCCAGGAACAGAAATGAACCATTTCTCTTCCCCCTTCTGTTTAGGCTGTTTACATAAGTATCGGTGGATCATGACTCAAGGTATTAATCTCTGTAACCCAGAAAAGAAAACACAGTATTGCCAGCTACATGCTTGGAGTTGCATCATTATTAATCACCTGTAGCTATTAACATCTGAAAAGCAATTCTTCTGTAGTTATTCATGGCTGCTTTGTGTTAGGCAGTGTATAAACACAAATGAGAGATAATCCTGTTTTGATGATTTGCAATCTAAATAAACAGGCTACACAAAGCATGGAAGAAAGCAAAACTGTGAAATGCTTCAGCATATACAAACCCTTAATCTCTCTGTTTTTCAGCTCCACTTCTGTAAAATGCAGTAATGGTGTTACCTTCTAACTTAAATTTAGGTTGCGACCCCACCAGAAGAGGGATTAGCTTCTAATTGGTGGGTTTTTTGTTCTTTTGTGCTTCTGCTGTGATGCACTGGTTTTGATTAGGAGCTGGGGAGCACAAAAAAAAAAGTGTATGTTAGGAGGAAGTGGATATTTTCAGTTCAAGGAAAATTGAGACACACAGAATGGCATATGATCCATGTGATGCTAATTGTTACCTCTCATTGCTTCGTTCACTCTACATATGCAGACATGTCCTGTTGCCTTGAATTGTGCTTATGCAAAAAATGTGAGATGGATGTTACAAAAGCCATTTGTACTACAATAAAATTCAATGCTTTTGTAATGAAATATGAATTTCTGAGCTTAATTCTTAACTTTTAGGAGAGCTAAAAAAAAAAAGCATTTAGAAGTTTTCTACTGTGGTTGGTTTTTTTAAGTGTATTAAAATCACTGATCTATGGAGCTGACCCTTGTGCCTGGTGCATTCTATATTTTAATAAAGGCCTTTTTACAGGAACAAGGGACCCTACTATTTATTTTTTTCCAAGAATGAAAACATCTGGGTGCATGAATTTCTGGAATTTTTCACAAAATAAAGTTAATCCTATTCCTTTCCCCACTGCAGCTGATTCTGAATTGAGATGTACATAGAAGTCAGCTGGACATTTAATATATAAGCGAATCTGTAACAAGAATTTCGGTAAGCTGCTTTTGCCAATGTTTGAAAACTGAGGAACTTGTAAATAACGAAATCATGTGGTAGCCTTGGCAGGATGGTATTCAAACAGCCCATACTCTTTTGCTAAGTGTGAATTCAATGTGTCATCAGTCAGTGGGGGGAAAATACACTGATCCTAGATGTATGAGTACTTGCAGAAGAGGAGGTTGGACTGTAGATGCAGCCCAGAGCACAAGATGTGGAAGCAGCTCTGCCCTTAGAGCACCCCATGCTCCCTGCAGCATTCCTGGGGGATCCCCATCTGCAGGACGGGGCTACTGGGAGCAGGGAGGAGGCAGTTCCCTTCCCTCATTCAATCCCAGCAGCAACTCCTTTGCTTTGAACCTTGTTTAGTACCTTGTCCCCTTGCTCTGTCTCCTCAGCACACAGGATCTAGCAGAGAGGGATGAGTAGCTGAACAATGCAGTATTCCCTCACACGACCTCCCTGGACTCGATGGGAATTTTGCCAGTGCAAGACTGGATCCCACTAATGGGAAAGACTTACTTGGGGGAAGGACTAGATCAATGCACTATTGTTCCCTATGCTATATTTAAATGCATGTATTTCACGGAAATTTAAAAATTAAACTTGTACACCACATGTCTCCATAGCCCCTGTGAATAACTGGAGCTATTCATTTACTGCACTGGTGTGAAGCGCCTGTTGTTCAGAACGGGGCAGTGGCTTTCCTATCTCATCTTCAGCAATGATGATGAGAGAATAATTGTGGTGGCAGCAGACAAAGGTACTTATTTTTGTAGAGATGACTGGCCAGACCGGGAGTAAACTGAGCTTTGCTTATTCCTTCCCCACCTGGGTTCCTGGTCTGACTTGAGTTTTAATTTATTTTGTTGGTTTAAATTTGTAATAAAGATGTGGATTAATTTCACGTGCCTGGTGATCATTAAAGGACAGCTGCTCTTTGCCACTTCCCTTTAGCAGATAAGCGTGTCTTTGTTATTCTTTTATTTGTTTTCCCCATTGGTTTTGTATTTATCAGTTTTTCTAATTAAAACAACAACAGATGAATGGATGCTATTTTTGAAAAGAAAAAGCCCACTGCCCCCAATACAGACAGTCAGTGTCATTTTGCTGACGGGATGCTTTGCTTTTAAGAAAATCTGGCATTTGAGCTTTTCCTTGGCTTTTGAGAGGAGCCAAATGCATAATTCACTCTGCCTCTGTGCGCTACTTTTGAATTCTGCTGTGGCTCCATTTGCAAGAGAATAGCGGGAAGGATGTACAGTGCCTACTTCTTTCTTGTGCTTGTGACACAGAAAGAAGGGGTGTTGGTTTGATTAACTATAGGCCACTGAAAAGACAGATGAAAAGTGGCAAAATGTAAATGAACTCTCTCCCAGCTACTTTCATTGTTTGCCATTGCTTGTGTATAATGGCCCATGACACAGAAAACACAGTTTCTTGAAAACTGGTATTGTGCAAGCTTTCATCGGTGGACTCTGAGGGCGTACCCCGAGGATTTTGGAAACACATCTTTAGGAATGGAGAATATCCCCCACAGGCTTGAGCATACAATGAATGTGAAGGCTGTTTGTGAGAATACCAGTGGCACCACTTTAGGTGTAAAATGGTGTGGGACACCTGCAGTGGATGCCTGTGCACACAGTTTTGCAGGAGCAGGTTTTGAAACCTGAGCTGTTCAGCGTGATCTTACTGTGGCTTAGTGTTAAAAGCCTTGTTTTTCTTGCCTGAGACTCATTCCCTTGCAGCTGTAACGCTCTAGCTAGTGTAAACCTCTATCCCTGAATACTATCTGTTGTCTGACTTGAAGAAGTTTGAGCTTCTTTTTCCCAGCTCCCAGGCTGACAAAAATTGGAGGTTGGTGAAGGTGTATGGCAGAACCACTAGGATGAGGCAAAAACATCCCTTGCCCAGGCATGTGATCAGATCAAGGCTGCTGGAGGGACGATCACCGTGCTTCAAGCTCCTGGGAAGATGGTCATGAAGAGGGAGAAATAGGCGAGATATCCACAATCTGAAGAGCCTTGGATTGCTAGGAGAGAAAACTAGAAGAATAGGTTTCTCAGCTTCCTGCCAAGGGCACCAAGAGTGAAGTGGCATAGAGATCAGAGTAGGGAGCTATATGAAGAATTTTATTTTTTTTTAAAGGCAGGACAGGTGAGAGAGATTTTTCTGTCTGCTGTACCTCTGCATCTCTTGGCTTACTTTGCAGTGAGGTTGTAGTTTTTTGTTGGGTTAGTTTTCCTTTGTTTTTTTTTTTTTTTTGTTTGTTTTTTTTTTTTTTTAAAGCTACCTAGCTTTATTTTCCCCCCCTCTCCTACCTATATTCATTCTGTAATATTACCAGGGATGGTTGTCTTCTGCTTTTCTCCCCTAGATGTTTTCAAAGTTCTTTGCAAATATTAAATGTTTTGTTTTCCTATGATCCAACAGCAAAGAAAATCAACTTCACTTCTCTTAGCATAGATTTGACCATAAATACTTCCTTGCAGAACAGCGATAGCAAGCAATGCAGTAACATGACAATAAAACCACCTTAGGTACCAGAGATAGTTGCCTGGAGTGGGTAAATGTAAAATGTTGCAGAAATCTTAAGATGATGTATTGGTAAGGATGTGAAAACCCCAGCCACCCCACTTTGACAGATGATATATGCTGAGGCAGTATCACTAAGAAGGTCTGTGTTTCTGAAAGCAGCCTTTAACTGGAAAGGTAAAATTTGCATGTGTTGTAAACACCTGGTGTGGGTAGAGAGACAACTTCTGCCCAGATCTCCTGGCAGGACCCTTCTGCACACAAGGCTTGTGCAAGAGATAAGCAGTGCAAAACCTTGCCTTGGCAAGATGGTAAATCTCAGCCTCAGCTAACTCACAACCTACCCAATTTGACTTGGTCTGCCCAAGTTATGGCACCATTTGTGATGTGAGGACTATTCAGTCTGAGAGTGCCTAAGCACCAACACCAGACAAGTGGTGAACTCAGGATTTGCACTAGTGAAAATGGACAGCCATTGCTGAGAGGTGTGCAGCTGGTGTCATTTGAGTCATGACACTACTTTCCTGTTGGAATGAGATACAAGTGGGGACACTGCACAGTTTGAAGCTAACAGCAAGTGCTAGTGGGGAGGTGCTGGCAGGGCCAGGGTCCCTAGAACATTTCCAAAGCCTGCAGGGCTAAATGGCCCTCTCTCAGCACCGGGTTGCAGTGCTCGTGTGTCTGCTTTGACACCTGAGCTGCACCCACTGCCAAAAGCTGTCCCGGCATCTCCCTGCTCCAAACACATCCCCAGTGTGTGCTGACAGAGACATACCTGCAGGCCAGCTTGGGAAAAAGGTCCAAATGAAAGCAGCTCAGCAAATACAGCCCAAATGCTAATCTCGGCAAAAGCTAAGTTTCCCAATTCTGGTTTGCTTTGTGGCCTTCTTGTTGTTTGTGCTGGTCTCAATGTGGGGTGAGCAGTTGGACAGGGTCAGACTGTGTGTTCAGGATTGATACATCCTTATACTGCCCTCGAAATGCTCATGAAAATAGACTTTAGACTTGCTAAAATGTGGTTTCCTGTTTTTAGTGAAGTGTTCGCTTTCTTTGGTATTCAGGGAAGAGTGCTAGTGGTCCTAGGCTAGCCAGCAGTGTTCATCACAGCACTAAGCCTACAGGTTTATTATTTGTTACCATATTGCCCAAAATAAATTAAAAAGTTGACAAGCTAAACCACATGGAATTACATTAACAGAAATTGTTCCTCTTATTTTTTAATGTGGATTATTTATTGTTGGTGGACAGTGCAGCATGAGAAGGTGGAGTACTGCCTCTGTGGGACAGTTATTCTAGTGTCTAGAGGACCCTGACATATATATATACATATATATACACACAGGTATCTGTATAAAAAGTCCTGGTATATTAATGGTGGATCTTTTCCAGTTACCACCCAGCCATCCCAGGCAAACTTGGGCACATGCCCTCTTACTTGGGGGGGGGGGGGGGGGGGGACAGGGGGCGGGACACACGGACACCTCAAAAACCAACAACAACAACAAAAGGTAGTGAACATAGAATGTGTTATAGCAATACAGACACCATGAGAAAGAACCAGGACATGCCTTTGTGGCTTTCGATGTAGCTATGGCTCTTGCTGAAACTAACAGATGCAAAAGCTAACTGCCAGATATCCAGCATGTGTGCCAATGCTGACAAACCTGCCAGATGCCTGGCAGCTGGTCTTGCCCCAACTCCAGTGGCTCTCTTGTACATAGATTGCCTTTTGAACAAAAAAAAAATGTTTCTCCGAGCTATCTCATGAAAGCATCTTCCCATAAATACGGTAAATATTTTTAAAAAGTCAATAATCTACTGAGTTCATGTTAGAAGGAAGGAGGATGCTGAAGCCTTGATAATCTTTATCCAGTATAAGTCAAGTTTTTTGAGGTGTAGCTTAGTTGCAGAAATTGGATGGTCTGCAATTCAGAGTGTAAATGGTCATTCTGTCCCCTACAGCAAGGGATGTTACATGTAAGCCAATTGGACAGGTTGGAGAGAAAAAGCTATTTGGATTTTTACAAACAAAGCTTTTGCTGTTCTGGGCTAGGATGCTGAAAGGAAATCAATGTTTTTACCACCAAATGTGGTTTTATCTGGCCAGAATAAACAGTTATGGCAGGATATTGGTGCTAAATTTATTAATAGTCTTTTCTAGCTCTGACATTCTGGGAAAAATTACCTGAGACAGCCAGAAAAAGTTAAATTCACCTCAATTTTTTTCCTTTACTTCCTGTTTAAATTTCAGTTAGATGTATGATAGTTTAAACAGCTGACCTGGAATATAAAATGCAATGATAATAATTTAAAAAATAATGTAGAAATACGGTTAAGGCTAAGATAAAAATATTCCCTGAAGAGGAGTATAAAACATGATCCTGAAAGGAACAGAATCTCCAAACCAACCTTTAACTCGATGCTGATATTTTTAACAACTTCATGCTGCAGCTTGTGCTAATAATTTTCAGGAAATTCTACTTCTTTCTGTTCAGGTTACAGGGCAGGTAGGTTGACTTGCAGCTCTTAGTATGTGAGCTTTGCTTCCAGGTTCTTTAAGGTTAGATTTCATCTTGTCCATCATAAATTAATGAGACTCTGATCTCCAAAAAATGCTCCAAGAGGTTCCTTGAAGGATGGAAATCACCACAGTTTGCGTCTGCAAATCTTTCATTGGGTGTTTGGTGCTTGGGAGGGGGATGAGCGGTTTTGCTGTGTGTTATGCCCAAACCCTCCTGAATCTGCCACTTCCTTCTGTGGGCTTACCATCAGCATGCTCACAAGATGAGATCAGACAGCTTTATTTGCAGTCTGAAGTATTTTATTACCTTATATGTTTCTTGCTTATAAATTTTTTCCAAATACAGGCACCAATGCTACAACTGAATTCTTGCAGCCAAACACCCCCAAGAGTAGTCTGATTATCTCTGAATGTACAGGGGGTGTGTTATAAAGGTCATAAATCTACAAACTTGTGTAGGTTTGGTGCAGATCACAAGTAGGTGCATCAGTTTTGGCACAGCAGCAATGCTATGCGGTAATTTACAGAGACAAATCAGAAAATGAATACACATTTCCACTTGCAGCTTCACGTGTGAATTCTGTTCTGTTTAATCTGCTGCAAACCTCTTCCTTTTTTCCCCACTTTTTTCAACTTTGCATTTAGCCAGACTAAATTAGAGCACTGCTCCTCATGTTTTTGAAGCACCTTTGCTTACTTTAGGAGGTATGGAGAGGAATGCTTTGAAAAATATGTTGTTGTTGTTATTATTATTATATGAGTCTCTTTTAGGTAAAGGTAACTGTAGCACTCTAGTTGTTCTGTGTTTTGAAATATTCTATCAAAACCACCATTTGCTCTTTAACCCAAGTTACCAAACATGCTGAAAATGAAAGAACTCATTCATGGCTGTGGTCCTGCCAAGCCATGGACATGTGTGGTTCCCAGGACCTTATTTACGAATTAGTTCCACCTTCCCAGACTTGTAAGAGATTCAAGAATATGAAATTTTCAGAAAGGATAAAAAGAATCACTTATTTGCTTGCCCTGTGAAAAACTGTTTAGCAAGATCACTGTGAGGTGTTTTGCATGTTGCATGCAGACTGAAAAGGAGCTTATTTACCCCTAAAGTGAAATATGTTGCAAAACTGGAAAATATATCACTCTGCTGCCCTGAAGTCAAAGGCCTTGGCAAGTCCGCTGACTTGCTTAAGAAAAAGTACAAGGCAGGATTTGGTCTTGAGTAGCCCAGTTCCTCATGCCTACCCCAATTAATACATGCATTATTTTACCATAAAAAACTTCTTTAAACATTATCTTTTGAACTGCTAATCTTGTTCCTTTTTTAAATACCTTTAAGTGAAGCACAAGGGAAGAAGTCAGATAAGACATGGGTGAAGCTGGTATTTAAGTGATATGAAATTATCTGTTATTTGTTCTGTTGTGCATAAGGGTGTATAGGGGTAACGAGCCTGTACCTTGATATGTGGTTGTACTGGTAGATGCCAAGGCAAGGCTGAGAAGACAATGACTAGGCTGGTTACTGCTGGCGTATGGCACTAATGGATAGACTCTGGATTTCCTCTCACCTGGTATTTCCCCTCTGGTTTTGCTTAGCTTTATAGCTGTGTTAACATGCTCCTTCCTATTGCAAAAGTCCTGATAGGAGCCTGGAGGCAGGAGTTACCCTCAACTGGCAGTATGAAACTCCTCTGGTTGTCTCCACAGTGCCCAGTCTCTCCCCCTACCTTCCCTGTGTTGCCATCTTGACATCAGGTAGACCGCTTAGTCAGGCTGAGCAGCAGGTACCAGTTCTGCTGCATCTTCCAGCAGGAGCAGAAATCATCTAGCAACCCTCTGTGGAAGCTTTTGTCCTGCCTCCATACTGATACAGCACAAGGCTGCCTACCATCACAGTGAGGGCTGGAAATCTTGTCAGGCGAAGCGTGGAAGAATGGCGGTGAAAGGCAAAGGGCACTAGTCAGCGCAAGCTGTCTCTGTCCTTGAGGCAGAAAAAGAAATGTTCTTGCTGCCTCACTTCATGAGAGGGTTCATCTAAATTCTGGAAAATAAGCGACAAATTGGATGTTTTAGTCTGTGCATTGAAACCAGGGGTGGGGTTGGGAAGGTTTAGGCAAGCATCCAGGATGTGGAGAGTGTCATGTTCTTCCAAGCAAATGACGAACAGGGACAGTGTGGGAATTGGTAGCACTCACCTACACGTGCCATCCCAGCCCTCTATGTAAAATTAGGACAGAAATTTGTGTATCTGAAGGAAATGAAGAAACTGCTGTGTAAGAAATGAAATGCTGCCCTCCACCAGCTGCTTGAAACCTCTATTTATGTGGACTTCACCCAGAGGAAGGTTTCCAGGACAAAGTGACTTATGGACAAGGTTGTTTGGGAAGACCTTGATCTGCAGTAGGAAGTGCCTTGTGGAGGGAACTGTGTGAGGGTTACAACTGTTATGGTCTCCATTTCTCTAGAAGGTTGTGATGCCTGGGCAAGTGAATGCAGGTGGAATCAGCATTGAATGTGTTGGGTAGAATAGATTTTTATCTGGATGCTGATTTTTTAAAATTAATTTTTTTCCTCAAGGATTTATCTGTCTTTTCCTGAAGACTGTAAGGAAGTCTTGTATGTCGCACCTATCACAACAGCCCAAAAGCTGTTGCACAATTTTATTCTACAAGTGTTGGCTCATTGCTGTCAACTTCAACACAGACGTCCAGCAGGCTTGGATGCTGTGGGTATTGTAGCATGTTGGTCTGCAGGGGAACAGAAGACCACTTTGATCTGCGGGGCGGTGAGGGGAGAGAGGGCCCTGAGCATGAATGTGGAGGGCATGGGGAGCCCCATATGGTGACAGGGATTGTGGGTCCTGCACAGGCTGCCTGTTTTTGTGGACACAATGCAGTAGCTCGTACTCCAACATGGACATATCCCCTGGAGGAAGCTATTTAACAGCAAATTGGCCTGGTAATTTTTAGTGATGACCTTGTATTAATTACAAGTTGCTATATTAGTAAATGCGTTCTGAAGGCCAGCTGTTGTGTTGGTATTAACTCCCAGACTCAAAATCAACTGCTTGTTTACTAAGCCCCAGAGCAATTAAAACTTTTTTCCCTTTTTATTGTTTTTATTAGGTTCAGCACAGCCAGGCGATGAACCCTTTTCCCCTTTCCCTTTTCACTGTGTCATCCTGCCTAGCTGCTTGAATAGGCCGTGTTTGGTAGACTTCTCCTTGCTAAGTCCTGGGCGTTTGCTTGCCTTACTGTGAGATGTTGGCATCCCCATCCTGAACCAGCACTCTGAGAGGTGTTGTACAAAGAGAAAACTTGCAGTCCTTCCACTAAGGGTCTTGGTTTTAGCGAGGCCTTGGTGGTCACCCAGAAACTCTTTGGAAATGGAAAATACTGTTTTGGAATGACAATAGTCATGTTGGGAACAGGTCATAGTGGGAATGGGTCTCCCATTACACAGTGTGGGACTGGAGACTGGGAAGGGAAGACTTAAGTTTGGTTTGGGCAGACTGGCGGTTGTTGCACCACCTGATATATGCCCAGGATCACAAAATGGCCCAGAAAAGACTCAAAAAGCCACTTGCGATATGTTGTCACTGCAGCAGCTGGTGGCTGCTGTACCTATTGGGGACAGCGTGTCCCTTTTGCTCAGACAGTGATGCAGTACAGAGCTGTTCCCTGCAAGTCTATGCCCTCTGCCCTGGGGGGAGTGGGTCCCAGTGTGGGTGGCAGCGCTGTGTCCCCAACAGATGGCACAGTTTCAGAGCTGAGTAAACTTTTGGTACCTAGTGCTCTTTAAGGTTGTAGTGCTTACGGGCAGCAAGGATGGGCTGGGCAGCGAGCGGGGCAGGGGCTGTGCGTAGGGCTGGGATGCTGCCCTTCCTTGCTGGTGTTGCAGTGGTCAGCTGTGCTCTGGGGTCTTCTGGTATCTCTGGATGCAGCTACTGCTGGGAAAGGCTGACTCCTGCTTAGGGAGGGTCATGTACCTGTTTCACTAGTGCTTGCACAAGAGCATGGGTGGAGCTCTCAGAAGTAGTAGTTTACACAGATGTTTGCGTATTTTGTATAGGAGTGAAGATTAGAACTAAATCAGCCAAAGTATGCAAAATATTACGTTTATACATTGTCCCCCGCTGTAAATCTCAAAATGCACAGAAAAATTAAAGACAAGGCTTTCTGTGCCTATTTCATAGACAAAGCGCTTGCATCTTATGTGCCTGAAACTTCTCTCTTTCTTTCCTTACCTATCAGTCTCATCCATCAGAAAGTGATTTGTATTAAAGACATTGAATGTGTTGGGTAGAATAGATTTTTATCTGGATGCTGATTTTTTTAAAATTAATTTTTTTTCCTCAAGGATTTCTCTGTCTTTTCCTGAAGACTATAAGGAAGTCTTGTATGTCCCACCTATCACAAGTTTCTCATCACCAGTGAAAGCTGCAAAGCAAACGTACTTCTGTGCAGTTCTTCTGCCCTATGTGTTCTGAGTACGTCTGTACACAGTTATGTGCTGTAGCTTCCCCTTGCCCCCAGCCCAGCTCCCCTGCTGTGGGGCTGCCTGCTGAGGTGCATGTGCAGGCACCATGTGGGGTGATGGTGGCAAGTCCCGCTTTTGTGTTCCCCTCGCAGGGAGGGCTCCCATTCAAGTGTGATGCAGCTGGAAAACTGAGCATACACCCTTGCCATCTTCCCTTCAGTGGTCAGGCTAGTGTTTTCAGACAAATAATAAAAAAGTGAATAATAAAAAAGAGACTTAAAAAAAGAGAATAATAAAAAGAGAATAATAAAAAAGTGAGAATAAAAAACCAAGCCTCATCATCTGAGCAGGGGCACGTTGATATTGTGGCATGTATTGTGCACATAATATTAAGTGCATTTGCTTTTTATCTGTGCCAGTCTGCAGTAAAGCCTTGGGTATGACTATGTGGGTCGCATGTTGCTTACTGTCCCTGTGTGCTCTTGGTGTAAACCCCTATTCCTGTCTTAACTATGAATGATACTGGCTATACGTGTGCTGCACAGCCCTTTTTGT
Source organism: Phalacrocorax carbo (assembly GCF_963921805.1). Taxonomy (NCBI): domain Eukaryota; kingdom Metazoa; phylum Chordata; class Aves; order Suliformes; family Phalacrocoracidae; genus Phalacrocorax; species Phalacrocorax carbo. The sequence continues at coordinate 21,702,958 of NC_087515.1, forward strand.
AGGAGGTGCTTCCCTTCCTGTGGGAGCATTACCTTCAACCAGAGATGGTTTGGTGTGGTGTGTTGTTGGTTTCTTTTTTTTTTTTTTTTTTTTTCTCTCCAGCAGTAGTTTTACCTAAGTTGCATCTGACTCTTTGTACCAGTATATACCCAATCAACAGCATTCTTCTATAAGGCTTGTGGTCAGTTAACTGTAGCTGCTTCACTGAAGAGTTTTAGGTGTGTTTTAAAATCCATAGGCCCATCAGCATTTGTGAAGTCTTGCCATATGCATGACTCAAAGGCAGATGCTCCCCGGCCATGTTCCTGCTGGATGTCACACTCATGCTGTTGGCTGATGTTTGAGTGGAGTAGTGTTGTCTGGGGGTGGTTACTGCTTTCTGTCAAGACGATTTTGTGGGCTTGATGAAAGGATGACATGTGTATACTTAATCAGTGATAAATGTGTTGCTGTACAGATTTAGAAGTAATTTACTTCTGTGTGTCAGAAATGGTCAAAGTAGACCAAACGCAGACAGTGAGTAGGGGGAGGGGTGTGACAGTCCCTCAAGAAGAGTGGTGAGAATTTAGGGTTAGTACTCCCCTATTTTGTCTGTTAATTAAGTTGAAAGGTGGAGCTTTGTACTTAAATGAAAATGTATGGCTCTTGGTGAAGGTGGGCAATTGAATATGATCTGAGGAGATGGTATTTTAGCAGTACGAGAGGAAAGTTTTGCAGGCAGTGTTGCAACGGGGAGGGAGATATTCCCAGAGTCAGAAGTCTAAAACATGCATCTTCCACTGCCCTTTATGATAGCCTGCCATGTTTGTGCAGAGTTGGTGTAGCCCTAGATCCAGGTGTAAAGGAGCAGATGCAAATACTTTTCTAGGTACATTTGTGTTGGCTGGAGAGGTTACAGCTCCTAGCCACCATCCCCAATGCTTTGGGAGGGGGTGGGGTTTTTCGTTAGGTTTTTTTAGTAAGTTTTACTACTGGGGTCCTCAAAGAAAAGAAACCGATATCGAGTTAATTATGTAAAAATTATTCTCTGTAATTTAAGCAAGGAAACTTCTCCCAAGCAGATTATATATATATACACACACACTGATGTGTTAATACAAAACCATATATTAAATATATAGTATAAAAATATCATTTAAATAAAACCCCCCACCCCCACCCTGGTCTTAAGGGTGGATAACTTGTTAAAGCTTAAAAAGGTCTGCTGACGCCTCAGGAACTTTGCTGGAAACTCGCAGCCTCCCCCACTGCTTTCTGCCTACCAGCTCTGTAGTGAGCAGTCCTGGTATCACAGGCAAGCTTTGGGCTCAGCTGAGGCACCGCAGAAAGAGCAAGTACTGACTTAGTGTCTGACCTGTCCTTGATATAAGCGATTCCAACTCAGGCAAAATCACAGCTTTACCCATTTTTTAAAAGAAAGTACAGAGAAATGAATCCTGAGAGCATTTTGAAAGGGCTTATTTTTCTCTTCATTAGCTTCTTATGATAAATATTTTCTAATCAGCATGATGGTCCTGAGAAAAAATAATTAAGAAATGCCAGGGAGTGATACTAATGGGGCTGTGTCTATAACCTCTCTGTATATGCAGCATATGTGCACTTTCAATGGCACATTTCCTTCTTGGGGGGTAGGATGACTACATTGCTATTGTAGCAAAATAATCTTCTTGTCACTAGAGGCCATTGCAGAAGTTTATGCTTTTGCTTTTTCTCAGAGCAGCTAAAATAATTCATGTCAGCACTACAGCGTATCACCTTGTTATAGTGCATATCTGCAGGGCCAGAGCAAGGTTATTCCACTGCCCCAGGCAGGTATACAATTGTTGCCTAGATAAGAAAGGGCACCACCGGTGTTGCTGCTGGCAGTCTGAACTGCTCCTCTGCCATGGCTTGCTGCCCTCTAGTAGAGGTGGCAAGAAGGTGGCATGTAGCCATATTCTAGCTGCTTCCAGCAGTTTGAATAAAGATGCTAATCTATGACCCGCAACAGCGGAAGGTGCGTATGCTCCCCTTTCTGCTGTGTCTGCTACCAAGTAGCTATGTTGGGTGGCAGGGTGGTGTAGGTATGTGGAGGTAGTGAATCCTACCAGGGCAGGTAAAGTTGACTCTGAATTGGAGTAGTGGAAGCAAGGTCTTGTTCTTTGCTTTGCTTCTGCAACAGGGGTGATAAACTCAGAGGGTAAAGTGAATAGATGGGTGTTGTAGCACCTCTGAATTGGATGACTTGCCTATGTACTCTTTCCCTCACCTGACATAATCCCTACAGCAGGGGTTTTGCTGCCTTAGAACTGTGCTTTCTATTTGCTAGAACTGGCCATGCTAATGTATAACGGGTAACAGAACTCAACCCCAGTAAGGCTATTGCTACATCTCATCCGCATGTCTGCCACTGGCTTAGATGTGCCTATGACAAGGGACCACGGTAGCCTGCTTGGAAAAGAGATTAACATGGGGAAAGCAAAGAGAAGGACGAGTTATACTAGATGGGTAGATCCAATGTGTGGACTGAAATTGTGCTGTGCCAGTGTTCTGTAAGCCTAGGGTATTGTCAAAGCCCATTACCTGTTGACGTTAGTTGTTACTGTGAATGTTCAGCAGTTTTGCAAAGCACATCATAGTGTCAAATTGTTCACCCAGGAAATCAGGATATGCTTTTAATGACTGTGCAGGATAGTTCAGTTTCATTTCTGTGAATTTAATTTGTTCTGTTTTATTTAGTTGATTGAACTACCAGAGAAGAGGCAAAGGCAGGTTTCATTTCGTTACTTCAGAGCTGGTAGATCCCTTTGAAGAAAAAGTCTATAGCAATTATGATAGGCTGAGGAAAGAGATTATACATTTTTGTTAGCCACATTTTCAGAAAGAGCTAAGCTGTTATAGTTGAAGTTTTCTCTTAGAAACAGAAATACCAAGCAAAGGCAGACACCTGGTACCGAGTATTTCTGCCTAAACAATAAGAATTTGGCCAAGTTGTTAATTGGTAGAGTTTTATGATGCCAAGCCTCGAATGACCTTAATTACAAGCCATACTGTCTGTAAAGTGTGTGAAGTGTTTGTGTGACCAGGTGACATATAAATACATATTCATGTCCCTCTTTATTTTAATAGTAGTTTGTGCTTCCAAAAGCATTCACCCTTGAGGCCACCTGAAGGCAGAATGATTTCACTTGTGACTCTGCACAAGTAGGTATCAAAACACTAAGGTTTTAACTGTAATAATAGGTTTCCTCCTACTGAATGTGAACAAACTTCCTCTGGTGTAATCCACGTACCAATACAATAGCATACTGGGACCATAAAAACCCTACAATCAGGTGGATTTCCACAGCATAAGCATTGCACTAGCACTGTCACTAGTAGCCCTGTGTCGCTCCCTGTAAGACTTGTCCTAACTGGTATCCTCGTAACATGTACTGCTGTGAGTCTTGCTGCTGTTCCGCATTGCTGAACGAGCCCAGGTCAGAAGCTGCTGTGTTTGAAATCTATGCTCAGTCATCTCCCACCCACTGGGTAACCCTCTCCCTGGACTGTACTCACGTCACCTCTCAGCCACTGTAGGGCTGCTGGCGAAATCACAGAGGATGTACACCTGTGTATAACAGAATGTAACTGTGCACCGTCGTTATGAGAATCCTCTTTAGTTTTATCCAAGAATGATTTGTGTTCAGCTTGCATAGAAATTTAATTTTGCTTGGCAAAAAGTATTGTAGAAAGCAGTAAGGCGAGAGCCATAAGTGTTTTTCAATCTCGTATTATATAAATGAAGATTTAAGGGAGTTGTAAAACAGGGAAAATATTTCTACTGGGTGCTGGCTTGTGATGCACAAATGTTTTGGTGTGGCGCTATCACCAGGTTGAGGGTTAGGGTTGACTTCTGACTGTAGCAGTTGGTATTGCTAATTTTATCAATTCAGAAATCATGAAGCTGTATTATAAAACTTGGTAGTTTGACATGGGTGTGTCATTGTCTGGCCTGTTTGTACCTTTGGAGTTTTCTGGGTTTTTTACCTGGAAGCCTTAAATAGATTAATATATTAATGTTGTCTATATCTTAAATGGAAGCTGAGATTATCAAACAATAACAAAAATACAGAAGCTGGGACTTGAAAAGAAGTACTGGCTTCAGGCCCACTTTAAAGCAAACAAAACAACCTCCCACCCCCCAAAACAATAAACAACCCAAACAAAAAATACCAAACAACCAAACCAAACCCTGGCCAATGTATTGGGCTGGATGCTGGTGTACCCAGCTTTAGAGAAGGTCATTGAAAACTAGAACATTTGTCAGGTAATACTTATGCATGTAGATTTTAACGAAAGGCAGTTGCAGTTAATTTCCTTTTAAAATGACAGTTTATTTACTGACTTAACTCTTTTTTTAATCCAAAATTTCTGCCGAATTTATTAGAGCAGCACTGTTTAGACTCCCCTCGCTGTAAATTTAACACGTGCTAAATACTTACAGAACAGGGTGTTGTTTCAAAGCTGGTATTGTTTCACAGTTAGATGAAGTGACTTCAAACCGAAACCATGAGTGACTGAACCATGCTTAACATTTTTAGCTGAGCAGTAAATGCTTTTTTCCTTTTTCTTTTTTTTTTTCTAATTTAGCACAGACTTCCATGTTTGACACTTAACATGGAAACTAGGGGTTGAGCATATAACACACCAGATTTCTTAATCTCCCCACCTCCAAGTTGGAGTTCATGGGTGTTACAATGAGGAAAGCTTGCAGTGATTCTGTGCAAGCTTTCCTGTTGTATGGACTTCATTTTTTAGAGATATTAATCAATTATTGCAAATGTTATTAGTTCTGATTCTACTTAAGCGATCTAGAGAAATTTAGTATTGTTCTTAAATTTACACAGCTCCAGGCAATGTTAAGAGATTTTAGGATCTTATAAATGGTGGTGAATGTCGTTACTGGAAAAGCAAGCTATGCCTAAAAGTTTATTCCCAGTCGCCCATTCTTAGGAGCCCAGCTCATGTTTGCTAGTGGATATAGCTGGAGCAGCTGAAGCTGTTATCCCTCCCAATGGGCTGTGTCTCTGTCATTGAGATTGCTGTGCTCGGGTACACTGACTGAATGAGATGTGCCTCTGATCCTCAACTTATATCCATGCATGTTAACTTCTACTGAATTTTGCAGTACTTTGTGAGGTCAATTTTCCACTTCTCAAAACTGATTGGGGAAAATGGGAAGCAGAATGTAAACTAAAATACTCTGGATCCTTAAAACAACATGAATAAGGATATGAATTGTAAACTTTTACCCTGATTATTACCTCCGATTCTTGCAATTGGCATGGAGATCGAGGAAATCTAGTTTAGAGCTACTAGGACTTTTTATGGAATAATATTTTATTTATCCTCATTGAAGGATTGCGCTTTTGAAGAACAACTCTAAACTTCAATTCCCATCACTCCACAATGTCTCCTACAGATAAAATGTAGTCATGAGATTTTTGTGAGGATTTTTTAAATCTTATTTCCCACAGTCAAGGTGACAACAGGGGAAACTGAGCAGATGTTGTCAAGGAAAGTGCCATCAAAACAATTTTGACAGCCTTGTTTTAATGAGGATCACATTGATACTGACAAAAGTAAAATTGGAACATTAGCATAGTTCCTTGAAGAGTTCACAAAATCATTGAAACTAAATGGCGTGACAAAGTATAAGTGACAATTAGGCTTTGCATCAAAAGTGCTTGCTGTTTGGTAGGTCAAATGACTGCCACGCTTCCTAATGCCATGTAAAATGTAACAGTGGTATATCTGTAACGCAGAGACCTTTGGCCAATTCACTGTTGACGTCTGAATCGTTTTTTCCTCCTGCTTCTCAGACTGAATTTAGAATGTGGGACCCATGATATACAAAAGTCTTTATTTTAGAGATAATTGCCCTCTTGACGCTCATCAAAGGTTTAGTGTCCAATGGTGAATGCCTCAAGTGAACAGGCTTTTTTTTTTTGGCAAGTTTAAAAAAAAAAGAGGGGAAAAAAGAAAAACAGAAAAACCTCCTTGTGTCATGGAACTTTGTATCTTTCATTAGTTGTTTTAAAACAACTCAGACTAAGATTATGTGTTCAGTTGTAATTAATGGGTCTTCCTGACTTGAAATCTGATCAAATTTGCACATACTGTAAAATACACAACTGAAAAGCAGCTTGTGATCTAGCATTTCATGTGTTTTTACATTTTTGGTAAGTTTTGGGGGTTTTTTACAACCACATTTTTGAAAAAATTTTAATAAAAACACATGTTTCTTGTCTGTTGCTGTATGATGTCCTTGGATTATAATAGAAGGAGCAGTGATAGAGTTGCATAAAATAGACTGACATCCCAGATTTATACAAAACAAAAACCGAGTGAGGCTTTCCTGCACCACCATTTTTTTTGGATCTGGAATTTGTCACCAGGACAACTTCACTCATAGGTCTAATGTAGTTAAATATTTTTACTGCCACTGGCATAGATGTGCAGTTTGCAAGCAGTTGCAGCATTTTATTACAGATGCTTTACTGGTGCTTAATGTGGTATTTGCAGATTTAATGTACGGGTTGATTTTCTCATCCAACAATTGGTATTTAAGTAAAGTGAGTTATTTAGGAATTCCCCTGGACTGAAGATAGTACCTGCACCTAGCTTTCACCATTGTAAATCTTGACTTGTCTTGAGGCACCTTTTGCCAGGGTCACTTTGGTGTGATCTCCCCATTAGTTGTTGAGTGTACAGAGTATGATGAGGTTGGAGGTTGAGGGGTGGCTTTGCTGTGCCTCACTCTTCATTGGTGTTGCTATTATTTTAATTAGCCTGCTGCCCATTCACCAAGGAAAAATGATAATCATAGGCTGCAGCTCTTGCTGCAAGCTTACATCACCTGATTTGTGGCTTGAAAAAAAGAATGAAAAAGAACAAAGCACAGCTGCAGAGATGGAGGGCCATTACTGGAAGAAGGCCAGTTGAGACCTGGACCCCATTCCTCCCTGATGGTGCATGTAGGCAGCCTGGCAGGTTGGCCATGGTCCTCCAGGAGGGAGCAACCACTGGGAAAAGTCCACTCTTCTGCAGCAGCCAGCCACTTCTTGTCCTCCTCCCCTGTGCGCTGTGCAGCCCCACTGTTGGGAATGCAAGCATGGGATGCTCTGAGAGCCACTGTGACTCAGCCTGTGGTGAGTAGAGGCCAGAAGTGCTGCTGCTGCTGCTAGCGGGTATGACTTCATTCATGTGTCAGAGCTGGTCTTGAACTCCTGACAGAGAGGGCCCCGGGAACCTATGAAAGCAGCAATAATGTCCTGTGCTTGCAGACTGGAGTCAGGGGAGTGCCAGGGCTGCCAAGTTTACTGCTTTTTCTTGCTGTCAGGTGTTTTTCTTAAGATGATCTCCTGGAAACCTGGAAAAAAATTACCTTTTGATTAAAAACAATGACTTTGGAGAAGTTGGAAATGTGAGCCCTAAACCTCTACAAGACAAACAGAAGAAAATCACCGTATCTTATTTTTTAAATCTTAAGATTTTTTTTTTAAGTCCTTCCCAAAATAGCTTGCTAATGACTTTTGAATGGTAACCCTGGGCCCTTCTGAAAATACTCTTTTCTGGAAGTCAGACTTCAGCTGACATGGTGACTAATTGCACAGTGTCAGACGGGGTAGAGCTATTTAGAAGCCCAGAAAATCATCTAGGTGTCTTTCATCCTGTATCTTTGCTCTTCTTACACATGCACGCACAAAATCCAGTCCTTGGTGAATGGCTGATGCTTGGGCTTTGCTGGAGTTTTGAATGCTGCTTTGTTTTTTGGCTCCAATTTTGAACAACTTGCCTGTACCATAACAGTCTAAAGGGTGTTTGCCAACTCATCTTTAAAGCATAAACCCAGGTAGTATTTTGGTTTCAGGATTAATATTTTACACTACCTATCCTTGTTCTGGTAGTCAAAGCTGAAATATTTGTTGACCTAAATGATTTATTTTATAGGGGCTGCTTTTTCATTAATAATCTAATTGAATTATTGTTTGTCTGGGGTGGAAAGAGACTATGCTGTGCTCTTTCTGTATTATCCGCTGTACTGAAGTGAAATGGTGTGTGTGCTTCTGCTAAAGAACAAAACATAGCTAGACAGCTCACCCAGGACTATCCTTCCTGCCAAAACACAAGGATTTTGTACAAATATGCCACCCTTTTTCCTTCCATCAGTAGCCAAAATCAGCTATGCCAAAGAAAGGTCCTTATTTTTTTTCTTGCAACCCACACACCATGGAAGTTGCAGTCATATTTTCCACTAACCACAGAGCTGTGAGTGATGGCACGTGTTTTTTAAATAAAACTGGGAGGAGAACTGATGTAATGCTCTCTGGGATATGTTTTTCTTTTTTCTTCTTTTTCTTTCCACATCTCCCTCTTTTTCTCTCTCCCCCTGCCCCCCCCCAATCTGTTAGCTGCTTATTGGATTTTTGTTGTTGTTGTTTTGTTTAAAAAGTATTTTTTTCCTTGCTGCAAACCACAGTAAGGGAACTGTTGAAAAGGGCAGCTCTGGCACCTTGAGCTCAAGTATGGATGGATTTCTTTAAAGTGGTACAATGTACCAGCTTGTATAATTTTAATAGGGTTATTTTTCTTTCTTCTCTGGAGGATATAAGTGAATGTAAATGATACTCCAATACAGCACATGAGCAATATGTGTCTTTTTCTAGTGATATGTTGAACTGTAACTGTCTGTCTGCAGCGAGATCACAAAATGGTTTAAAAAAAATGTATTTCAATTTTAGCTTAACAAACTGCAGAGAGGCTCGTTCTGGAATGACAAGTGAAACCTGTTATTCCTCTGCTACTTTTTCTACTGCTGCTTTCAATGATTAAAATAGTTCAGCTCCTGCTTATAATGGCCTGTTTGGGAACATTTAGATCGAGTTTTTATAAACTTTCATGGGGAATTGCTTGGAATGGCTCAATTTTTAATTATTTTTTCCCAAGGGAATAATTCGAAGTAAACTTCTGTACCTATTAAGGTTTGACTTCAGCTTAAAAAAAAAATTCAGCCAGACTGCTTTGTCTCTGGGTATGCATCTCACTTGAAGACCTGCTCCTGTTATACCAGTACAGTGTCTCTGCTCTGCAGCCCCCCGGGGAGGCTCCAAGGGATGGGTCTCAGTCACGTATTGAGCAGACTTAATAATTGGTATTCCTTGAATCTGAGATGTATTATACAGTTATGTGACAGGCCCCACGTCAGCTGGTATCTTTGCATGCCATTGGCAAATGGGAGGTATCTCCAGTTAACTTATAAGGATTGAAGGGTTAAACTGGTGCCACTTAGACCTCAAGGTTAAGTCTGAACCCTGAAGGTTAGGGTAGCTCAGGTTACCTTATACTTGCTGTAGGCGAAGAGCACACAGGCAGACTGCCTCAATGGATGATCTGGCAGCATAAATCATTAGCTGGAAGCACCTGGTTTGTGTCTATGCCCCCAGCCACTCCTGACAATGGCACTTAAATTCATGGTCTCATTTTCAAAATAACCTAAGGATACAGAGCCATCTCAGTTTGAGCTGATCTAACTCGGAGCTGACATGACTCTTCCCCAGTCACTCCTTCCTGCCCTGCTTTTGTGCCAGGACCACATATGAAGCTGATTTAGCTCACTAAGCCAGCTGAAAGCTGTCTGCTTTTTTTTATTTTGAGAATTACCTTTCTGCTCATGATGATGCTTGATGCAGCTCTATGTATGGTCAGGAACATGCCAGCCGTGGAAGGAGTGGGAGCGCATAGGAGTGTAAGTCAATTTGAGATGTGGTTGCACAGCGGTTTAATCCAGCCTAAATCGTGTCAGACAGTCAATGTAAATAAACGTTTACTGCAGGGGAGGAGGAGAGAGATTTGCTTTGCTTAAGCTCCTATAAGCAAGAGACAGCTGAGGGATTGCAGAGCAGGATCATTGATTCACAGGTCTCTGCTGCAACATATGAAAAATACTCCAAGGAGCCATCAGAACTGAAGGTTCTGTGCCGTGAAAAGTAACAGAACTCTCTTGGGTGGTGCTGAAATGTGTTTTTGACAGCAGATTAAGTGAGACCATGCAGGAAAAGAAAATGCTGAATAAGCAAGGTTAATAAAGTTTTGATATAACAACTGTGGTGCCCATGTGTTTTTTTTCCCTACCTCTCCAGAAGCTTGCCCCAAGAAACAACAGCATTACTAGGCACAGGTCCTTATCCTCATGGCCTAAGATCAGCAGGTATAGCAATTAAGATTAGGAGGTTATTTAATGTTAACCCATTAGAATAACTGTTTTGTTTAAAACTTCTCTACTTTTCTGCAGTGGGGAAAAATCCAGAATTATGTGGGTGCCTTTTTTTGTAAAAGCTTTGCTTAGAAAAGAAAAAAAAATGCAAATCTTTTTGGGCTTTGGTCTCTGTTACTAATTGTTTTAAGTTTGGGGTTTGTTTGGGGGCTTTTTTGCCTTTATGCTGGGAAGTTCTGCTATTGATAATAGACTAGGATTAGATCTTTTCCAGTAGCTGTGTTGTGTTAATATTGAAATTCTACAAGAGAAAAGCAGACCTATTCTTCCTGACTGCTCATAAGCACGCTCTATTCCTCCTGTGTAGATTTTAGATTCTTTCTTAGGAAGACACAAACTCATCTGAAAATATGTATATTTATTAATCAGAGAAGTAGGAGGACCTAATTTCAGAAGAACATCTTTGCTGCTTTTAGGGAAAGCAAGTGACATTCAGCCCAAAGGAGCTGCCAGGAAAGCAAGTGGGTTTTGCAGACTTTTAATAATCCTTAACGCTTTGTTTGTCAAAGTCAACATCACTGACTGCGTGCAGAGCAAAAGCCTAGGAGAAAATGCTGCACGGGGAATGTGGCAGAAGATTGGTAGGAGCTTGTGCACAGGAACTCCTCAGAGCTGACAGTTATACACCATGTTTTGATAAGAGCAGAAGTGTGGCTGTAAAATATAAAACTGAGACCAAAGCACTGCCATATTAGTACAGCTCAAACCCCAGCACTTTAGGACTGTTAACAGTACTTTGCCCTGCTCAGTGTGCACTTTAAATGTTAGACCTGACAGTAGGCTTGCAGGTTAGTGTAATATTCCTGCAGTGTAATTGCTATTTGTAATAAGTTATGACTATTTACTGGAGGGAGGAGGAGGGGAGCAGACAAAGAGGCAGTCACTTCATTCTGCTACAGTCAGTGACCAAACTGGAATAAAATCCAGGTGCCCCTGAATCTAGTTCTTCCACTTCCAGTTTTTCCACTAAGCTGTATTTAGCATTACTGTGATGTTATATTTTTATAACTGCATCTCCTTGAGTGGCAAAGATGGAAGCCACAGGGATATTTCTCTCACCAGAACGGAACACTTCTTACTCCTCTGTCCTGCTTCCAAGAAGAATAGTAATAAGTTTGACATTGCTGTTAGATGGGCTTGTGACTTGATAAATAAATGAACAATAATCACAACATTCTTTTTATATGAGCCAGAAAGGCTCACTTTTTTTCTCTTGTGACACTGAATAAAAGATTTTGAGAATAATAAACCAGAAGCCTTGCTTACTTTGTTTTAATATAGCTGAAGATCAGTTTGGAGCCCTGGGTACGGGTGGGTGTTTTGTTTTGGGGTTGTGTTTTGGTATTTTTTTGGGGGTAGTGGGGGTGGTGTGGGAGGTGTGTGTCTGTTCTGGCTGCCGCCGCCGCCCCCCCTCCCTGGAGATAGCATATGCGTTCCAACAGCCTCAAGACCTGCAGGATGCATAGATTATGCTCTGGTTTATCTTCCCCAGGGCAAATTGCAGCAAACTACTCACTGGGACAGTGCAAAGTTATAGCTTTAATGCACATGTGCAAACAGTGGGGTCACAGTCTGGTATTCAAAACATATAAGCTTTGGGTGTGCTGATGACTTCATGAGCCTCCCTCTTAAATCAGCCAAGATATACTAGAAAGAAAAATAAATATATGCAAGCAGATAATTTTGAGCTAGGAGCGAAGGTGATTTGCAGCATTAAAAATCGTACGTATTTGTTCCTAAGTGCAAGCTACTTAGTGTTAGATAGATTGGTTTAGTGACCACGATAAGCATTAATGTATTTCCTGTAGAAAAGCATGTTGCATGCAATAAATATTTTTTTTGCTGTACTGAAACAGGTTAGTTAACAAATGCTTTCTGTCTATGGAAAATACTTATACTCACAGGCAGATAGAGGACTTAACCATCATCTTGACAAGATGAATCCCAAGCTCTATTTCTTGCAAAATAATCTTTTATAGCCTTGGTAACCTTTGGTTTAGCTAAGCATGTACAGAGAGAAAAAAGAAAACTTTTTTTGTAATCCTGTCAATAAGAACTCATTGTCCGGTTGCTTATTACGCCTGGCTTTGTGTGATGACCTCTAGCCCTTGCTTGTCTTAACGAGAAAAAGTAAAAAATGTATGTGTATATGAATGAGAAGCAAAAGTCTTGCTGCAGACCGAATCCAAATAAAGAAAGAGACATATGAGGTCAGGTTCTGGACAGGCTGTCATATATAAATGCTGTCCTCGGGGCCTGATTCTGATCTCATTCCTCTGTAACTTCAGACGAACTCCAATAAAGCTGGTAGTGGCTGCTGTGAACTGCCATGAGGTCAGGCTTAATTACCATGATATTATAAACAAATATTGTAATGCTCCTGCAGCTTTCAGAAAGTGTCCTCATATTTTAGTGGTGGCATTGTTGTAGCTGGGGTGGTTTAAGATGCAAGGGCTAATCTACACAAAAAAGAAATTCCATTTCACCATTTGCAATTTAATGGAGTACAAAGAGGCAGGGAAAACACTCTACATAAATACAGATGTCTCCACTTCTGAAGCTTTTCTGTGTTCCTACTACTTAAACGGGGATCAAGAATCATATTGTTCTGTGGGCTTGCTCTTTGTTTACAATAACCTCTTTGAAACTCGATGTTGAAATGGGTTTCCTGGATTGGTTATTGAATTCTACAGGCTGAGACTCCACTGTGAGCACTGGGAATCTTTGGCTTTTTCCTTAAAAATAGCCCAGGTTTTAAGATTTGAAAAGCAGCTGTATTTTGCCACTGTACGGACTTTGTGGAGAGGGCTTGTTTCTCTGCTTCTCTAAATTTCAAGTATCATGTTTGTACCAGAGCAAAAAAGCCTCAGTAAAACTCTTCTCTGCTCTAACAGCAGACTTTTACCCACCTTTTGCACAGCCATAAATGACCAAAGCATGGGGATGAGCAAATTGAGCCCAATAATTTTATGGATTCCTGAGCTAGTGGCAATGAAATATTATAGAGTTAATGCAAATTGTCAAGGATGACAGTTTAACCTCTTTAACATATACACAGAGACCATCTTGTTCTTCCTCAAACTATGCCACATAAGTCAACCTCGGCCAGGCACTGCACAACGTCACATACCTCATGCTGGCTTTCGCTGGCTGTCTATGCAAAACCTCTACTTCCCCTCAGAGTGTGTTTAAACAGACCAACTCTTTTGCCAAACTCTTCTGCTTATGGTGAGGTGAATGCAACCCCGAGCATCTGCCAAGGGAAATGGAGTAAATAGGTCCAATTTTAACATTACCAAATTTGATGCTGTTCTTGATCCATTGTACAGGGGGACGGCAGGCATTTCCATGTGCACAGTGTGTCATACACAGCTTCCTGTGCTTGCTGAACATGAGAGGAGATGGCTTAATGACAGACTTCTAGCCTTTGCTCCAAATGTTGTGGTTTTCTTTTTTTGTTGTTGTTTCGTTTTAGCCAGACCCCTGAAGTAATTAGCGCACCCTGTGGGTTTTTTGTGTGGTTTCTATCTGAATACCCGTGAAGGAGTTAATTAGCTTGTTTGCAGTATCTCATTAATTCATTTTCAGCTGCAAACTTAATTGCTCCTTTATTACTGATGCGTAAAATAGCTTTAGGCTCCCAATTAAAATGGACTTTGATGGATGTATAAGAGCAGAGCTTTCAGCTTGTTGAATGGGCAGTGGAATCGCCATTCTACATCCCATTGTGGGCCAGGGACCTTCATGGCAATGCTTCTTGGGGACAAATTCCTTCCAGTGACAGACCTGGTCTCCGAGCTGTTGACTTCCCCAATGGGAGGCAAGGCGAGTGGGAGCTAGTGCCTGTAAACCTCCGTGGGTAGGTGAAGCTCAAAAAAAAAAAAGGATGGAACCACTAAAAAAAGACCTTGTGACTGAGGCAGCTGAGATGTACAGAAACAGTAGTTCCCTCTGTTATGAAATGGCAACTCAACTAAAGTTAAGTTCCCAGTGATGAAGGTCTGGATTTCTCCCTAGGGCATCTTGAGTTGTAGTGGAGGGCAGAAGCTGTTTTCTGGTGTTTGGGGGGCATATCTAGCATTTGTTCTTGAAATAACTTTTCTTCCTCCTAGTATATACGAATGGGTACATGCACATCAGTTTGCTTTTCTGGGCTTTAATTTCTTCTAGGACAGTAATATGTCCTTTCCAATATATTTTGAGATTGCTAGATGTCAAGCATTATAGAAGAACTAAAATATTGATGTTATAAAGAGAAATAGCCATGTTAACTGGAAATAAGAAAAAGAAGAAAGTTGCAAATCCGTATCCTTTTTTTCCCCCCCTTCTTTATGATTCAACATGAAGAATACACGATTTATGTTCCTAGTGGTGACTGGCTTGGATCCAATGACCTTTGCAAAAAAATCCATTGCTAGCATGGAAAATGTAGTAAAACAATGTAAGCCTGCTTATTGTCGGCATATATATATTTCTTAACACAATGGGGTCCTGAGACTAGCTGAAGCCTCTGTATTCTTGTGCAAGAAATGGTCCCACATGGGAGCTATTGTGATGCTCCCTCTGCTGTCTCCCAGTCTGCCTCCAAATTTTCCTTAGAAGACCTCGCTTGGGCCTTGATTTACAAACAAGAAAATAAACAAATGAGGCATGGTAATATCAAGGGTGAGTACAGCCCAAAGTGGGGAGACGATGTCTTCACTTCAAATGAACAAGAACCAAAATTGTCAAGAAAAAAAAGACATCTACCTTAAGATAAGGCAATTACAGGTAGCAGGGGGAAGAGTAAAGTCAGGCACTAAAGACTTATGTTCCATACCTTTCATTGTAAATCTACTTAAAAGCTATTTGAAATGGTTTGAGTACATTTTCATGAGAAGCACACACTCTCAGTCAGTGGTTTCTATTCTAGAAGAAGATCTAGAACTCAGTAAACTAAATTCCACAACGTTTTTAATACTGTAACAGCTTATTAGCTTTGCTCATAAAATCTGAACGCTTTCTGACTTTTACTTAATTATGGGTTTGGGAAGAATTTCTGTTCCCTGGAATAGTGAAGGGGTAAAATTCTGTTTACTTTAGAAATATTTTTTTTTTCTTCTCTCAAATCAGAGGGTCACAAGATGACCAGAGTCTATGGCACAAAAACTATGAAACAAGTTGATGATGGAACACAGATTTAAACCAAATTAAAAAAAAATGCTGATGAGATTGTGGCAGTAGTCTGCTAACAATTTGCTCTGGAATTCTCTATGAAAATTTCAATTATTGTGCAACATATGAGATCTAGTTATGACTATGCTTTTTCTAAATGGCCAAAAAGGGGGGGGGGGGGGGGGCCAGAGGCAGCTTCCTTAGAAGATACAATGGCACCTTGCCTACAACCCTGTTTTAGCTGAATGTGTTTAAAACACATGCATAATAAACGTGCTTAGAAAGTCTGCTGATCTAAGCTTTGCTTTGTTACCAACTTTAACTCTAGCACAGGCTGACTGGAGTTACTGGAGTTCATTATTGGTATTACAGTCCAGCATGACAATTGCTTTTCATCCTCAGTAGTAACTTGTCTTGCTGTTTCAGGTAGTGTCCGCTTTGACAGAAAAGGGGAGAATGTGCCTTGGAATGGAGGCAGGCAATGGTTATGATCTGCGGTGGGGAGCCCAAATGGTAAAGCTAAGCTTTCAATTTTTATAAAATGGGAACTGAAGCAACAAGACACGAGGAGGAGAAGGTGGAGGAGTTGAAATACAGCTCATATGGGTGCAGGTGGGCAAAGGGTGCACCAGAGACCATGTACAGCTCTGGGTAAGCCTGGCTCGTGCCTGTGGCTTCTCGCTTTTTCTGGGTCCTCATGGCGATGAAGCTTCCCTGAACTTGCAGATTGTTATTCTGGGTGTTGCTGAAAGGAACTGGCAAGAACTGCTTTACCCTAATTCTGGCAACTCTCTCTAGCCTAGTGCCTAGGCACAGACTCTTAGTGAAATGTCTTTCTGGGTGATGGCCCTATTTGTGGTGCCTTTGCTCCTGTTTCACTGGCTTATATGAGGGAATCTCATGTAAAGTATCTTTCCATGAGGAAGATTTCTTCTAACTTGATCTACAGAGGAATTAGGCACTGGTACCCAGACCTGTGTGAGCCAGGCTGGTCTGTGGCTGTGGTGATGGACAGATGTAACCATGTAGACTTTTGAAAGTGCTTTTCAAGAGTCTGGAGGATAAAGATAGCTGTGAGGTTGCCAACCAAAATCTAACCCAACTGCCCTTGCCAGCCTGGACTCTGCTCTTTCTCAACCAAGGTTCATGGTTATTGGAGCAACAAAGCTGATTTTTTTTTTAAAGTTGTCACGGTTTCTGTTTAACTAGTACTGGGGCTTCTGTGGGTTGTGTGTGTTGAGGCCTTAATCAAATATCTTTGAGGTCTAATTATTTTCATAGAGGATGTGCATTAAGCTCAGTTTCTTCTGCTGTGTGAGTCCCACTGTGTTCAGGGAAAGTGACTTTTCTCACAGTTCCTGCCTGCTTTTTAGTGGAAACATCACTTCTGTCTCCGTATTCCTGGGCAGGTGCCTCTCTCTCATGCTGATGTATCCTTGCTACCTTCTTTCTGTGCTTGTGGTATATTTTGCTGCTTATCTTTTACATGCCTGCAGCTCCAAGCGATTATTCCCAAACCCTCCATAAACCCTCTGAGATGCCACAGCACAGCTCTGCTGACACTCCAGCCCTGCACGTGACCTCTGTTTTGGGCAGTGACTTCTCTACTTTTGGTAGAGAAGCACTCTACTCATAAAGTAGCTTCAATACTTCTTTGCTTTTGTTTCTTAAATAAAAATAACCACCCAAAAAAACCCTGCCCCTGAACAGGAGATGCTTGTTGTACCCATCAGCTTAGCAGTCATACCCAGCAACCACTTCACAAAAGGGGCTCTGGGGAAGTCCAATAGAAAGAGCGGGCCAGGCTATGGTGAAATTAAACAATATAATTTATGGTGCGTTGGATGTAAGTTAGCATCATATAGTCTTCTTTTAAAGCTTTTATGTATGCTAGACTTGAATATCACCATTACTTAAATTCACACATGGGCGTAGTCTCCATGTAACTTACCTTCATACTTGCCTAAGACATCTGCAACTTCTTCCAATTTATGTGAATTTGGTACAAGATCTGAGGACTTCCAAGAGGCTAGTGGGCAATTAAACTGAGAAAGATCTGGCCTAAGTTTCACTGCAGACAATGATAATCTGACCATGGGCTTCAATAAGCATAGGGCTCATCCCTTCAAAGAAAAAGACAGTAAAGAGGCAGAAAGACAATGCAGTAAAACACATCTGAAGGGAGGTGTTTGTCATGGCAAAAATGTCAAGTGATATTTTTAGTTTCAGAAGGAACAAAGGGGAAAGCTTGCAATGTTTTATTTGTTAGGAAAGTTGTTGATTGCCTTGTGAAAGAATTTTCTCTCACTTTTATGGTAATATAATTTAATTCCTTTTAAAGGATGGTGTACCTTTCTAATCTGGAGACACGGGGACGTATTCTTGTTTGGTATGAATGGGTGTAGCTTTGTACAGAAGCAGCACACTTATGGCAGATGAAAATCTGTCTCTTTGTGTCTTCTAGGGGAAAATTTCAACAACTGTATTTCAAAAAGCCACTTTTTTTTTGTATCGTGGGAGCCCCAGGCTGAATACCACTGGTAAACCAGTATAAAAGTTTCCTAATTGCTACTCTGATAGAAGGCATTTGGCTTATATACTGCACTAGAGAATGGGGTTTTCACCACAGTGTGGTGAAGTTATTCAGTATGGTTTCTGTAACAGTATGACAGGGCTTATATTCCGAACAGCTTCAGGAAAACTTAAGGATAGTTTTCCCTCTGTCTTACAATATTATGACTTCCATGTTACTACTAAACAGTCTAAAACCTGGTAATAGATGTACGTAGCATTAGCATCAGATCTGGTAGGTGTGAAAACCATCACAGTTATCACATCACAGAGTTGTGAACACCCCTGTATTTGCTTTGCACCTTACTGCTATAGTAAAGAGGAGGAAAGCGGCCGTTTGCAAAGCCGAGCTCTCTGTGTCTTGGCCAAATCCTTTATAGACGGGCCAATTTCCTTCCCAAATGTTTGATCATTGTGGTGTTGCTGATGTTCCAAAGACAGCCTGGCAAATGGCTTCTTTTTGCTGGCAGGAAGGGCCATCTTTTGGAAATTTAACTCTGAGTTCACTTATTCCTGGGGAAATGAGAGACAGATTTCAATGAGCAAAAAGCTTCAGACCTTTAATCTTGGTTAGTTATTCCTCATTTTCCCTTCTGAAATCCAGAAAGGTTATTCAGAAAGCAAAGGACTTCAGTGAAATGGGAAATAAGCTATTGTTAGGAAAATATTTTCTAACTAGATAATGGCAATCCAGAAAGTGCTTCTGAACTCAGAAGTATTGGCTACAGTTAAATGAGAGTAGGGATTTTTTTCCTGATAATGAAAATGCTCTTTCTTGTTTTAGATATTTAATTAAATTATGATGGAGAATATTAAATACATGATATTTCGGAAATTCATACTGGTTTTTACTGACTGTCCTGGAGCCTCTCTTGTCTTTCATTAAGTTTGACTCTGACTAAATGTTTCTGATTATTTGGAACTGAAGATTAATTGTTGTACTCAACTTTACCCAAGCATGCAAATGTTTCTGGGAAGCTGACTGTAAACTGGGCCATAAGCAACCAGAGTCCCATAGATTATGTCCCAGGACCAGCTGCTAGGATATTAGAGTATGTTATGCTTTGTTGAGAGATAACACAGTCTGTTTCCTGGATGTGCAAAAGATACCTGGGGAAAAAATTGCTGGTGAGGCACCTCTAGAGAGACGGGGCCAGAGCTAGAAGAAACTCAATTACAATTTTCATAATTGTAATTATGACAACTTCTGTTTGCCTGATGCTAAACTCCTTGGCTCCCCAGGCACTGGGAGCCCTCTGCACATGTGTTTTTGCCCAGGCGTTCCTTGGTCTCAGTGGGGTGAAACAGCCAGGTGCCTGGCAGACATGTGGACCCCCAGCCCCTGTGGTGGGTGGTCCTGCCTGCAACTCTGCATGCAGTGCTTTGGCGGCTGCTGCTTCTAAAACAGAGCTGGAGGGAGAATGCTCCCTTCATGAAACTGCTCGATGTCCACAACACTTGCCCCAATTTTTCATCTAATCTGATTTCTAAGGGAAAAGATTTTGGGTCCTGCTTCTGATCTAGAGCATGCTACTGCAGGATTGCTTGGAAAGGGGACAAAACCCCTTCTCATGTACTTTAGCCGTGAGGTCAGACAGCATGGCTCAGTCTTGCTGTCTTTCCCTGGCCCAGTGAATGCTGTCTTATGCAAGGCACTATGGTTTAATTAGGAAGGAAAGGCATAGAAATCTCTTCTGCCCCTTCAAACAGGCTCCAGTCTGGGCCTGGGGCACATTCCTAGGAGTAGGAGGCAGAGGATTGAAATCTCTAATTGACCTTACATTTCACATTTCTATGTGGTGCTTCAACCACCCCTTTATTTTATGAATTGGAGAAGACATCATTGGTTATGTACTAGCAGAAAAGGTGAAGTCCAGGGCAACTTTTGAAAGAAATGGAGTAGTCAGGTATCTTCAGGGCATGCTTCATTGACATCTAGTGAAATGGCACATGGAAAATGCCCATGTGCCCTCTGCCTTTCCTTGTTATGGAGAGTGCCAACATCAGCCAGAGCTGCCCGCATGCTGTAGCTACAAACTGGAATGCCAAATGCTGTTTCTGCAATGGTCCCAGAGGCATGGTGCTTAACAGTGGTCCTGAAGTCCACTTTAGGGCCAAGCACCTATTTTTTAATATTTAAAAAAAATAATTTAGGCATCCTTTTCCCTCACTGATGGGTGCATTGCTGGCAGCTTTTAAATCTTAATTTCACCCAGTGCTGAGGCTGAATATTTTCCCCTACAGAAAGAGAAGAAACTCTACCCCAAGAAGGTGCTGGCATTTCTGACTCAGGGCTTCTTGCAGATGTTTTTCCCACTCCTCCCACATCAGGGCTTTCCTTGGCAAGCCTGTCTTGAGTTGTGAGTGTCACTTGCTGCTCCTGCACTGCTGCTTGGCCCCGTGCGACGGGTACTCCACACAACCACAACCTCTTCCTCTGGCACACAGTGGTAAAAATATTGCAAAGAGCCAACTGTGGTCTTATTTTTCTTTTTTTTTTTTTCCCCTCCTACCCCCCCCCCCCCCTTTCCTCTGAAGACTGTTTCAAATACCTCTAAGTTGCACAGAAACAATAAATCATGGTGCATGTCTGCAGGCTGGGATCTCTCCGATGTGATGGATTGATGGATTTAACAAGCCTGACATGCATCCCTCAGTATAGGTGGGGCAAAGAGTATGCTAAGAAATGTCATGGGAGAGTGGAAGAAGTTGCAGTCCCAGCTGTTTCTTGCTGATTTTCCTCTGGAGATTGCAGGCTGGTAAAGCTGGAGATGGAATAGGATGAGTGCATGCATCTCAACTGCTTCTGGGCGAGCAGCAGTGACTTAGGCAGCCTTCGTCAGCAGATTGTGTGGAAGGTTTCTCAGCAGTGATACAGCTGTGTCAATTCAGTAGCTTCTCACCGCTGAAAGGGACACACACCCCCTTCCCTTCCGCCCCACTGTTGTGGTCCTGCCCCTTTCTTGCCGAGGAAGTAGCACCTATCTGATCTGTTGGTTCAGTTAATTTGATGGGCAAAAGGAAAAAATATTAGTTTTTCAGGGGGCTGAGTTTGATGTTTTCTGGGTTTCTTTTTTCCTCTAGGGAGGCTGGTAAGCAGGGGAGCCTGTGCAAAGAGAGGGTAGGAGTGGCGAGAAGGGAGGATTGCCCCTTTAGTCAACAGTAGCTGTTAGACCAAGCTCAGCTGTGGTGGCAACCACAGCCTAATTAAACAGCAGTATCTGTGGTATGCTCAGCATTTTCCCCTTCTCTGAATGCCACAGAGCATAGACCGAGCTGCACATCTGCAATGCCAGGAAGAAATCTACTTCTGCGCACAAATTAAAACTTGCTAATGATTTCTTATTTTTATGGAATACCTTTTATAGTTTCTTTGCTGTATATTTTTTAATTTTTTCCTTTCTTCTCAGCCATGGAGGAGAAGAAGAAAAAAGTTTAAAAAAAAAAAAAGAAAAAAGAAAAAATCCTGGCAGACAAAAATTTTATGCTGAGTGACTAATGCAACTAAATTCATTGGGTATTTTTTATTCAGTTAGGAAAACAAGGCTTTCAAAGATTAAAAAAAAAAGTTGGCAAAGATTTCCAGTTCAGATGGCTATTTTTGCCAATAAATAAATAATTTCACGTAGGTAATTTTGAGCCACTTCAGATCCCACAGGCCAGAGAGGTGGAAAGCCATTCCTTGAATTTTAAGATGTTTGTGGAAATAATTCCCTTTCTACTACAAGGAGAATTAGAGGGTCTGCTCACAGATGTTCCTGGTGGTTTCAGTGAGGGAGATGTGGGGCTGGACTTGCCTTTGCATACGGAAAGGGCAATAAAACAAGCAGCCAAATGGTCAGAGAGGTTGCCATAAACATATCAAAGTTTAATGCTTGGTTTACGTAGTGGGCCTTGAATGACTGTAGAAGATGAGTGTAAGCTGGGCTGCCAGACTTGGAAGGAACGCAGGCACAAACGCATACTTGGTTTCCCAGCTCTGCTGCGAGGGCAGTAACAAAGAGGGAGAAGGAAGAGGGACCAGAAAATGGGTAACACTTTAAACCACTGGTTTGTGAGCGTTTGGTGTGTGAATGTATGTCAACACCCATAGAAAAGGGAAGACATGCAGCGTTCGGTTTGTTTCGTTTTTTGCAACCCCATCATTTAACAAAGAAAGCACTGGGGCCTCAAACAAGCAACAGCTTCTGCCATTGATGCCTATAATAGGACTGTGCTGGTAATAAATTATGGCAATGAGCTTGTTAGCAGAGTCCAGGCCTTAAACACTTGCTTAGTTACTGTAGCTATAGCTCCAGATCATCAAAGTGCTCGAGGCGACCCAATGCCTGTGACAGGAGAGCTCCTCTAACCCAGGCTTTGCAGGGAAAGGGGCAGGATTTGTATCTCTCTGCCTTACAGCGCTGTTAGGAAAAAGGCTCAGCAGTACTCAGCACAGCTCTGATGCAAAGATAAGTAGCAACAACACTTTTCTTTTTTTGTTTAATGTATTAATTTGACCTCCTGTTAAGATGTGCACTGACTAGTTGCATATAGAAAAAAACCTGCCTGAGCCTATTCTGCAGGCAGAAAACAGCTTATCTTCAGAACTCCATGAAAAGACTTAGATGAAATGGAAGATGGGAGCTTGTTTCACTCAATACTAATCACGGTAATGTAATATGTTTTTGCTTTTCTCAGTTACAGGCCTGAAATGGGAGGCTCTGGGGAAAACATTTTTTCCTTCTCTCTGACAATCTTATCGTTTTAATGCTGCCTGCTATTTATACATGAAGGAAGGGAAAATTGGGAACAATAGCATGAAGCATCGTGACCCCAGCTTAGAGCAACAAAAGCTGAGGAAAATCAGTGGCAGGCCCACAGTCACAGGCTGCTGCATACAGGTGAGGAGGAGGAAGCAGAAGCTCATAGCTACATCTGCCAGCTCAGAGCAGCTGAGGGCCTCCTTTGCTGGTGATGTGTCAGTGCATGTATGCTTGGTGGTTAGGTCTGATAGCCTCTTCTGGCTGGCTCCAAAATTTCAGTCACATCTGGTGCACTTCTTATTTGGGGCAGAGCCAGAACAACTGCCCAGGAGGGGAAAACCAGGGGCTAGGTGGGGTCCCCGCACCTGTGCAGCATGGCCACAGCCTTTAGCATCTCTGCTGCTTTCCCTAGGTCAAACTGTGGTTTCTGTCAGAGGGGTGCCAGGAGCTTTTCCAGCCCCCTTCACAGTGTGATGCACAGTGAGAGAGTTGTCTGCCATGGGGGTGGGAAGAGGAGGAGGAGGAAGGTTTGCGCAGTTCCTGCTGGGAGTAGGGGAGAGCACAGGGTGCCTGTGGCACAGGAGGTGTTGGGGAACGGGATGGATAGTGCAGGGATGGTCCCAGGGGAGGTCTGGAGCAACTGTGAGATTGAGGGACCTCAAGAGGTTATGGGGTGGGAAGGGAAGGGCGGAAAGGCAGCAGCTTGCCGTACAGCTACATTTGGGCTGACGTATCAAGTGTGTTGCTTTCAAATGGGTAAACCAAATTACTGAACTTGGCTATGTTTGGAGAGACATGTCTGACCAGCTGCGTGCTTAATTACTGTCCTTTTCTCATGTAGGATCTAGTCCAAGCTCCAGTAAAGTCAGCAGAACCTTGTTGACTTAATGGATTATGCCTTTCAGGGCCAAGATAATTTTTCCACAAATATCTTAGAATATGGGCGGTGGGCAGGAGGGCAACTGGCTAGCCCCGCTTCCTTTCATTGCAATTAATTTTGGTCAGTGGAAATTTTGTTCTTTTCACGAATGATCTTTTTTTAAAACCAGAACATTTGTTTTTGCAAAAGAATGCTAACTTTTTTAGAAAACTTTTAATGATTGAATTGGAAAAACAATACAGATAATTTTTTGTGGTTTTACATTTCTGATTTATTATTTTTTCATGTCTCCCTTTTAAGAATCTAAAAAGGGAAGGAATGAAAAGAGCAATTATGAACTTTTTTTTTTCAAGAAGAGGCTTTTGAAACTGAGCATCTTGAAAGTCCCAAAGAAAAAAAATATCAGTTTATACAGAGTGTCACCAACTTCCCCCCTTTGACCTTCAACATATATTTAACTTAGGTAGAGTTCATATGAATTTTAGGCAGTCACCCAGGAGGATAAAGAATCATAGAATGGTTTGGGTTGGAAGGGACCTTTAAAGGTCACCTAGTCCAATCCCCCTGCAATAAGCAGGGACATCTTCAACTAGATCAGGCTGCTCAGAGCCCCATCCAACCTGACCTTGAATGTTTCCAGCAATGGGGAATCTACCACCTCTCTGGGCAACCTGTTCTAGTGTTTCACCACCCTTGTCATAAAAAAATTTCTTCCTTATATCTAGTCTAAATCTACCCTCTTTTAGTTTAAAGCCTTTACCCCTTGTCCTATCGCGACAGGCCCTGCTAAAAAGTTTGTCACCATCTTTCTTATAAGCCCCCTTTAAGTACTGAAAGGCCGCACTGAGGTCTCCCTAGAGCCTTCTCTTCTCCAGGCTGAACAACCCCAACTCTCTCAGCCTGTCCTCACAGGAGAAGGGCTCCAGCCCTCTGACCATCTTGTGGCCCTCCTCTGGACCCACTCCAACAGGTCCATGTCTCTCCTGTGCTGAGGGCTCCAGATCTGGACGCAGTGCTCCAGTGGGGTCTCACCAGAGCAGAGTAGAGGCGCAGAATCACCTCCCTGGTCCTGCTGGCCGCACAGCTTTTGATACCGATACAGGTGGCTTTCTGGGCTGCAAGCACACGTTGCAGGCTCCTGTACAGCTTTTTATACACCAGTACCCCCAAGTCCTTCTCTGCAGGGCTGCTCTCAATCCCTTCATCCCCCGGTCTGTATTGGTACTGGGTGTTGGCCCAACCCAGGTGCAGCACCTTGCACCTGGCCTTATTGAACCTCATGAGGTTCATTTGGGCCCACTTTTTGAGCTTGCCTAGGTCCATCTGGATGGCATCTCATCCCTCAGGCATGTCAGCTGCACCATGAAAGGGAGCTTCAGGTTGTCCAGTTATCCAGTTAATTTGAGATCTGTAGGAAAAAAGTTCTATATCTGTTAGCATCCATCTCTCAAATTCAGCAGGTCACTGTCAGTAGGACAGCTCAGAACTAGAAGATTACTGAACTGGAAATATGATTCAGAGTTAAGATGCAGTATTTTGGTGAGGGGGGCTGATATATCAGTGGATACATACAAAGATGTTAAAGAAGGCTACAGGTATACATCAAGGACTTATTCACTCCTAAAATCACTAGCTCGTCTTATATATTCAAGCTTCCGGTTTTCTGTGTAAACCAATATTTATACAGAATGAAAATATTCACACTATAAAATTTTTAATATATAAACCTTACTATCCTCCTAATTATTCAGTCAGCAGTTTGGACATGTGCACTGATAGAGACAGTATGAAGAAACAGTGGCTTGAGTGTTTTTTAGTGTGAAGGCTGTTTTTTATCTGTGTTAGCAACTGTTCAGTAGGCAGCAAGGCCTTAATAATAAATATTTTCTTATCCTGATTTTGTTTGATTTTTTCCTGTTTCCTTATTTCCACAGCTTGCTCATCAGCTTCATGCCAATCTTGGTCAGTCTCATCTAAGGGATCAGAGGCAGTGAAAACTGTCCAGTTTCTAGGTGGGTTTTTTTTTTCCTACTGCATGGCTTTGTTTATAGGATTTTTATATATATATATATATATATATATATATATATATATATATATATATATAAAGAGCCTGTCATTGCAGAGGACCCCCCAACAGCTTTAGTAGATTTACTGAGAAGCACCAAACTGGTTTTTAATGTGTTGCAAAAATGCAGCCATCTCTGAGGAGGAAGGTGTTAATTTTGCAGTTTGGTACAAGGTGTAAGACAAAAATGTCTGCCTGAATTCAGAGTGTGGAGAACAGGGTGGTGAATTTCTAGGATGTTGTTAGGTTTCTGGAGTTAAAAGAGGATGTAGAAGGGCTCTGTGTGTTTAGCTACTAGCTTGAGTCTTATCTGAGAGACGGCATCTCCCCAACCCCTTTTCTCATGTTATAAAGTTGGGTATAAGTTTGGGAAAAACTATGCAGTCTGTTGGGTCAAAGTAATCCTCCCCCTTGATGGCTTCCTCTAAAATACTAACTGGACTGAAAAATATTGATCCTTTTGGTGTGGTGTTTCGCAAGGGCCGAGCATACAACTGGGAGCCCATATCCAGCAAAGCACAATGAAATTTCAGTGCGTAGAAGGCTCTGCTCATGCTGAGGTAATGAAGGACCCCACAGCTGTGTTCTTCCAAGGTTTCTCATAGTAATTTTCCATGAAGCTATGGAAAAATATTTATCCTTCCTTCTATAAACATGTCTGTAGGAGATTTAAGGGAAGGCGTGTGTGCAGACACACAGAGAAAAAGTCCCCTTACATAGCCATAATTAACAAAATGTCTATGTTTTAATATTCCAGGAGGTTACAAAAAACCCTGTGTTTTCTTTGTCAACCCACTCCATTTTTGTGTGAATTTAGACACATATATGTAGTAGAGAGGTCTAAGGTTCCTGCTACCTCTGTGGCAATCCATGTACTAGGGGGACCATGTTCTGGGATAGTATAGGTTAAAGAAGCTGTACTTATTTAATGTCCTTCAGTAAGTCTGAGGTGCAGAACATGAATATAAGTGCTTATAAGGATGACCCACCTCTCTTTTTATTCCCTTCTTGCTTGCCTATAACTGGATTTCTTGTTTCTCCTTTCAGGAGCAGTCTTTGTGTGCTTCCCACCTCCATGTAATCAGTGATGTTTCATTGCAGCAAGGTCCTTTTCAATGGGGAGGCTGGTGCTTTTATGTGCAATTATGACTCCCTAGTATCTCACCAACATGAGGAGTGAGGTAAAAAGGGAGAGCTGAGCACATGCATACCCTCAAATGGAAAGTTGTGTTTATGTGGTTGTGGTTATGGTCAGACAGTAACCAGCTCTGCATTCCTGGGCATACACCAGAGATGTGTCTGAATTTTCTGAGTCTGTCAGTTTCACTCAATATTATTTTAACAAAAGATCTTTGATCAGGTCACAGAGTGCGAGATAAGTTAGGAGTCCTTTGTCCAGACACTCTTTCCTTTGCTGATTTACGGGTATAGGACCTAAAAGGGTGGGCACAGATGAGGATGACACTTCTGTAGGAGGCAGAATCTGAACAATCTTTCTGAGTCTAAGTGGGGATGGGCTGGCCATTACTGGAGCAAATTTTTCTTCGAGCCCAATCAAATAGGACAAACAAACAAAAAAAACCCAACCCAAAACCCACAAACAAAAAAACCAAACCAAACCCCCTGGCCCCCAAACCCTACCAACCAAACCTGTCATGTAGAGCCAGTCAAATCTATATCCATTTTGTGAAGAATCATGCCACTTTGAAATTTGTTCCTGATCTGCAGTTGAAACGAAAATTACCATTTTTGAGAGTTCCTTGCTCACCATCACGTTCCCAAAGTTGTAATTTCTGAATTTTTGTATGTTAGATGTTCAAAACAGTGCCAAACACATGTGATATTTTGACTTAGAATAGGAATGGTATTTCAACCAATAGATGAATTGAAGTCATAACAGGATTTCTAACAAACACCCCTTCCCTCCCACTCCCCCAAGCAGTTCGCCTATTCTATGCTCATATTGTAGGCAGTAGTACAGGAATAAGAAACATGAAAGGTCATATAATGGGATTTTCAATGACATTTTTAAATTTCCTCAATTAAATTTTAAATACTTTTTCCTGTGGGACTTTCCCTAGCATTAATTGAATTTTAAAAAGAAATAGTGGTTTTATCAAAACAGACTTTTGGACAGCTATTCTGACCATATTTAATCCTCATCAGCTGGGTTTTTCCCTTTCTTGCTCTTGGAAAATGCCAGTTGTTGGGGTTTTTGTTGTTTTGACTAAAACATCAAATTTAAATAGTGAAAACTTGTAGTTGTTAATGAGCCTCTGCCAAGGAGACTGCTAAGAGTGCTGGCCCTGATACCGTGGTGAATTTCTGCTTGGAACATTTATCACTCCTATCATAAATGGGGATATCATGGGCTGTAACCACATCCTGCTGTGAACTGCTGTGTTACACAGGCCAAAGGGACCCGGCTGTTTCTGTAAGAAGAGGATTATGCCTTCAACAATTATGAAGCCTTGGTAAGGAAGCTTGGGTGATGGAGTGCTATTCCACTCCAAGCTATTCTACTGATAGTTCTTTTTAGTTCAGAACTTGTTGCCCTCTTTTTGGTCTGAATATTGGTTTTATTTCAGCTTCCAGACAGTCTTTTTCTGCCAAATTGCAGACCTATATGATCTCTATGATAATTCACGTTCCCTGTTGGTAACTGGAAATTGTGAAACATATTTAAATTTTATTTTGATGTGCTGCGTTGATTCTCTTACATCCATCAATGTCAAGCCTCTCCAGATTTGCACTTGGCTAATAATGGTCTTGTTATATTTGTGAACAGAAGGTAGCCCCATTTTTTTACAACGTTCCTAAATGTAAGACTGCTTTAGCATCATGCTACTCAGATGAATTTACTATGGAAGCTGTTAGAAAACAGGCCAGAAGACTGATCAGTCTTTGTAATGGCTAATCGTGTTTTTGCCACTTTCAAATGTTACCTGCTGTTGTTTTACACGTACTTATTTCTTTGGGTTGTATATATGGGTATTGGAGTGTATTGAGCACAACATGGACAGCTGCAGGATTTCACTAGAAATGCATCCTCTGGCTGAAGACCACCATGCCAATAGTCTGTACTGCCCTGTGTGAGTTTTAGGTGGATTATGTAGAACTATTGGTTTTAGTGAGACTCTGTAAAGCACAGGGAACTGCCATTGTAAAGCACCTGGTAAAATCACAGATCTAGATCTGAATTTCTGTAAGACAGAGATCACATTGCCACTTTCTTACTTTACATATCATGCCCAAAATCTTGCAATGGGGCAATTATTTTAGCTGCAATTACTATATTCTGCCTGCAGCAGAAATTCCTTTTCCCATCTGAGCAGCAGTATGTTTGAAGAAAGTGGTCTTCGGGGTCGTCATTCTCACTTGCTTCTTGTGCCTAATACTTCTGACTTAATGGCACTTGGCAGAGTTGAATTTGACCTTAGCTTGCTCAGGGCTGACTATTGTTGATTCCAAGTTACAACAGGTAATGAAGCTGGGGATCTTATTGCCACAAGAAAGCAACACACTTCAAGATCTTACCAGGATCCTAGAAAGAAACAGAAGCTCATTTGTATGCAAGCAGATGAATAAGAACATCCATAATGATGTGAAGAAGGTATTAGCCCATCATACACAAGACCTGCTTCTTTTTCTAGATTGCCATCTCTAGTGTCCTCGTTCATCCCTTTCTGCTTTACTTTTCCCCTTCTCCTCCTTCCTCTAGCATACTGCAGTGCTTCAGACTACCTACGTTGTAATTTCTACAACAGCTGTGTGGTATCAAACAATGTTCTAGCCAGTTCTTATTGTAATATAAATAAAAGTACTAGTCAAGTCCTGTGACCGATATATGAGATTAATTCAGAGTAAGGAGTTCTTAGTAAAATAGTCAAATTGCATGTTCAGTCAGCAGAAGGTGATTTAAGTAGGACAGTTGTAGCTATTCCTCTCCTCTTATAGGATTTATGCCTATGTAACTGGGGAATGTGTTGAGCCCTGTGCCTTGCTGTCTACTACGTCTAGTAGCCCGTCACTTTTATATTGGCTAAGTCTTATTTAAATATTGGCCCTGTTGAGCTGGGAAGACACAGAAAGAACTGCTAGAATGAGACAAAATATGATGTAACAATGCTAAAATGCACATGGTACAGGAAAGGCAAGAAAGTCGAGCTCAGTGAAAGCTGTAGAACGAGCTAGAAAACTTCGTGTAGAAGGTTCTTCCAATGGAAAATGCTGATTCATCCAGCCCATTGCAAAAAGGTGTTAATTTCAAATAAACCTTATTTAGAAGAAGTGATTGAAAACCATTTCCATAACATTATAGTCTACCTTTGAAGGTTTGAAATTACTTCAGTTTTGTCTTTGATATTATTCAGTCTGTTTTGAAATTTTGATTGGCTGGGAATTTCAATTTCTGTTTAGCTTTTCTCTTTTTCAGAGTGGATTTGTTAATTAGCGGTGTTTGATTTTTCTTTTTCCTTAAATAGAAATGCTGGCTTTTCCCACAAAGGGAAAAAATGGTTACGCTCTGCAAGTCAATTATAAGAAGAAGGTAGTTGAGCAAGAGTAAACTGAAGGGAAACTCTATGAAGGAAGTAGAGAAAATCTTGTACAACGGTACCTACAGCAGTACCTGATGCTGAACCAGGTGTTTGTGTGGCAGGATCTCCAGGGCACACAGCACTGAATGTATGTAACCAGGCTGTCAGGGTATTTCTGTGAGAGCTCAGCCCTGTGTGGTGGCCAGTGAAGTCTGTTACTGGGTTTCAGCAGGAAAAACCTGAGCTTCTCATTCCCTCTGACTATCTTGGTTTTCAAAAGGCAAACTGAGATCAAGAGAGGAGGATGGTCCCAACTGGCCACAGCCCCTTCCCATGGCATAGGATGGCAAACTCGCTTTACATTGGTGTCTGGACTCTTCAGAGCTTGAAAGGAGCTAGAAGGATTGATCCGCCTATGTTACTGCCATTTGTACGCTTTAACCTCATGGCCCTGCGGGGCTCACTGTGATTTCTGGCCACTCAGTGGTGACCATCCCAGAGCACTGCTAGAAAACACTGTGCTTCCTTACAGCCAGGATGAAGAGGGTAGGGAGACCAACCTTGGAGACCAGTAAAGGAAAGCAGGATGAAAAGCGGCACATTTTTGTAGGCTGGCTTTTAGCCAGATGAGTAACAGCCACATTTTTTTGAAATACAGGTAGGAACAACCAAGGAGGACTTGAGTGGTAACACTGTGTGGGGTTTTTCTTGGGGAAACTGAGCCAGAGAGAAACAGTAAATGCCAGTCAGACATAGCTACTGAAGCCTGTTTAAATGGCCCTAAAGGAAGAAAAAACATGGGAAAAGTTTTTTGCATTAAGCACTCAGTGCATGAGGCTTGAAGCTTGGCAAAGTAACTGTCTCTCAAGTCTGTTCAAAAAAAGTAGGGCTTTGACTTTTTTTTTTTTTACAGAAACATTATTGCATCAATGAGAGAACAGGCTCTGTCATCAATTTTTCCGCATAATGGAAACAACTTTGGCTAACTGCCTGGGGTCAGCAAAGACTGAGAGTTCATATGCTACTGTATTGCTTCCACGGCACATACAGTGTTCTGCCCACAGAATTCTAAGTGTCCAGGTGACCCAATTCAGAGAGATTTCTATCTTGGCTCCTTAGTCAAAAGAACATAGGTATGATGTTTTGCAGCTGTGATATTTGTATCTTCCAAGTCAGGAGGTTTTAGCTGTAGTAACCCTTTGTAACCACTCTCCTGGAAGAAGCAGCACACACTGTAGGGGTTAGATGGAGAAATGGGGACAGCTTAGCTTGGTATGAGGACAGTGATGCTGTACCTTTGTTAGTAATGGTTTGCTGTCATATGCTGGGCTGTGAACTGTGGCAGATCAGCTGTTGTTTCACGAGCCGCGGAGCTGTCCTGGCAGGAAGGGTAAAAATCTCTGGTGTAGGTGTGGGAGGGAAACCTGGGGAACTATTGCAGAACTTGCAGGGTAAGCCCTTTCCCTGCATGAATCAGAGCCCTCGCTAAGAGACGCAGGCTTAGCAGCTACCTGGAGACATAAACACATGCCTTTATTGCTGTAATGAGGAATGGCGTGGAGACTGAGGGCCACAGCTGGGGAAATGACCTGTGTCTCTATGAGCAGCTGCTGCTGACCTGTCCGCAAATTAGCATGAGAAATAAGCATGAAAAATGCACATAGGCCCATCACGCATTAAGGTCTCTGTCTGGAAGGGAAACAAAGCATGTGTTTTAGAAACAAAAGCAAAAAAGAAACTCTGGTAGCACAGTCTGCTGAGCCAAGCATTCGTGCTCCTCACAAGGACAATATTTTATGATGATGCCTGTTCTATAGGAAGATGTGGGGATACACTGGTAGGATGATTATATCTGATTTGCTGTCACTTAGCATATGAAAAGCTTGCTAAAAAAGTGGGTGGGTAGTAGGAATGAGTTGAGATATTAGAAGAACCTGCTGAGCCACCTTTGTAACTACAGCATTGTTACAAGAGAAAGAGCAAATCTCAGATGCAGTGACCCACCTACTCAGCAGTAATGAATGGCTTTGGTGGTAGAACAGAAGTTCCCCGAGTTCCTGGAACAATCTTTTGTCTAATGCAGATTTGATCTCAGCCAGGGCTTAACTGCCATCAGAAAGCATATTAAAGACATGTTCCCCTGCAGGTCATGTTTAGACCATGAAAACAGAGCATTTTTAAAATATCTCATCTGGCATGCTTAATTAATGCTGATTTTAAAAGTTCAGTCTCTCTATCTAAAATATTTAAAACAATGAGTATATGCATATGCATTTAAAAAAACTTATTTAATATGATTATTCTCTTTTGATAAAAGATATAATATATATTCAAAATTTTGCTACTTATAAAGCACAGACTACTGAAAATAAAGCTATTTTCTCATTGTAGCTGTGGCCTAAAGCTGTATAAAGTTGCTGATAACTGTAATAGTGTTAGAAGAATTTAGTTGTCTCCTTAGCCCTTTTCAGATCTGGTTTGGTTTTGTGATGCAGATGGGATGTGCCTGGCTTAGTGAGCTTGCTAATAACCCAGCGATAGGCGCAGCACGGGCACCTTCCAGAGAGCCAAAATCAAGGGCAAGAAGGTGGCATGCAGAAATAATGAGGCCAGCGCAGCACCGCTGGCTGAGCGTTCAGGTGACTGCTCATTCTGCCCGAGTCCTGTTCGCAAGCATGCATTTTAATGATGAGTTAAATGAGCTTGCTTGTTTAATTGTGCGATGCTTTTGGCTTTAGGAGTGAATCATCCTCAGCGCACATCCATGGGTGCTGGCGATGCCTGTTGTGCGCGGGGGCGTTCTTGGCAGGGTGCCGGGCATGCGTGAGCTGGGGGCAGCCGCCGCAGCTGCAGGCTGCGGGGTCCCGGCACACTGGAGTCGTTTGTAGCTTGTGTACAACTTGTATTGCACGGTTCTGCGAACTCCCTGCTCCGGTACGGCCAGGGGTCCCATCCTGTCCCTACGTGTTCCAACTGGATGGGCTGTGCTTGCTGGGGACAGATGTTGCTACATGAATTTGTCTAATGAGTTTTGCTGTCCCCCACCTCAAATGTAAACATTTTTGAACCTGGTAAAATCAAGTACAGTTAAAAGATGAAGGGAAGCAGGAAAGCCAGTTTTCTATTTAGCTATGAGAAATCCCAAGCTTGGATAACAGTAAACAGTGCTTTTTTTTTTTGCCTTTTTTTTTTTTTTTTTGGGCAGGTATCTAGGAGAGTTTTACCTGTAATTTGTGTAACCCAGGGTGGGAGGTGCATGTACACACCTGGCTGGGAAGTTTAAAAAAAAAAAAATAAAAAAGAAAAAGAAAATGCCCATCTGGCTTAAATATTTATACAGTTTTAGTTGAGTAGGATAAGAATATTTGAGTTCAGCTCACCCAAGCACAAAGGATGTGTTCCTTAATTTCCACAGGGCAAGGGGCTTCTTCAGCTGAACTCCTTTTCTCTCCCACCTGCATTTTTTGCTAAAATAGTTCCTGCCGGTGCTGTTTCAACACCAGCTCTCGGTGTCGTTAACCTTGTCGTCAGGTCTGACTGCCTCTGGACTGACCTTGTTGACTGTGCAGGTAGAAGCCAGGTGTTTTAGAGAACAGACATTTTTCTCTATGTACTGATCTTGCTCCCAGAGCAGGGGCTGGTGATGGTAACTCCTGCGGTATGCACAGCTCTATCCCAATCCGTATTCTTATTTTCATGGTTCTGTGTTCAGCATTGTGCTTAGCTTTTGCAAATATTTTCA
The DNA here is from genome assembly GCF_963921805.1 of Phalacrocorax carbo. Classification (NCBI taxonomy): domain Eukaryota; kingdom Metazoa; phylum Chordata; class Aves; order Suliformes; family Phalacrocoracidae; genus Phalacrocorax; species Phalacrocorax carbo. The sequence continues at coordinate 21,736,953 of NC_087515.1, forward strand.
CTATTAGAGTCTTAGGGAAGGGGACATAACTATCTCTAAGGAATATAAGCAAATTGTTTTTGTTGACCATTGTTTCAAATTCTTGGTATTTGTAACCCTTTTTTATCTGCATGTGCAATTAACAGCATAGGTCACTGTAGGTGACATATATTTGTGGGTTTTTGCCAGCCACAGAACAACATGAAATTTCTGCAGACCTTCCCCTGTGACCCCTTTGCCTCCATCCCTCCCCCACCCTCCTTTTTAACTTGTATTTAGAAGTGCTGCTCAAGAATTCAGCATAAACTCAGTCGCTCTCTCCTTCATATGTGTTTCTTCAAATAGGATGTCTGTTGTGGTCATGGTTAGGACTTGGAAGCTGCCTGATCTTAGCAACAGGCTACAGCTTTCTGCTTTTCTTCTCCTGTTACCTCAGCATCTGCAGCCCTGGCAGTGTTAAGGTCTGTTCAGGCATGTCAGTCCACCAAAGCCCGAGGTTAAACAAATGTGGCCGGCTTTTGGTTTAGTTTAAAAGTAAATAAAAAAATATAGAGTTGTTAGTTGGCTTTTTTTTATTTTTATTTTTAATTTTAAAGACCCATAATTTCAAGTTATACTATGATAGTTTTGTCCCTGACTTTACTTTTGAATGGTTGCTAGAGATGGGTGCTTCTGTTAGAGGAACTACAATGGAGAGCAGGTCATTAGCAAGCAACAGTTTCAGCGAGCTTCACTTGTTCCCTGTCCCTACTAGAAGCACGTCTTGGCAACAAAAGATGATTTCTTCAGGAACCCTGAGCTGCCTCGGCCTTGCAGGATGAGGTTGCACAATGTGTTGGCTTCAGCGGTAGACCTGGGTGAAAACACTTCCCAACCCTCCTCTCCTCCTCCTGCTCCTGTGCCAGGCTCTGCTGCTCCCTCGGCCGTGCCAGCCAGCAGTCTGCATGGTGGTGGTGGCAGTGAGTGAAGCCACACAGAAACACCCTGAATTAAATTGTCCCCATCCCCCAGGTCTGCAGGAGGAGGAGAGAAAGCGAGGAGCTGCGATGTAGAAGGGGAGCCAGCCCACCATGATGGATGTGGCAGTGAGCGCTTGCAAAGCCGGCCACTCTGCCAGCAGTGTGTGCCCCTTCTCCCCAGCATGGAGGGCAAAGGGTTCCTGGCCTCCCAGGAGGTCTGCCAAGGAGTGGGTAGGCAGCAACGATCTCTGCTGCCCATCTTTCATTCTTTTTGCTGTTGGTTGTATAGTGTTATGGTGACATTTTGTGAGAAGTCAATAAAAGCAAAATACACAAACGCCGGAGTGAAGTACTGAAGGCAGTATATGTGGTGTCATCCTGCATTGGCTGACCTTGTGCTGTTAGCCCAGCCTTGTCTCCATTTACCTGGGACAAACCTGAATCTAGTGTGGAGCTGAGGAAAAAAGAATAAGCAGAGGCTTTTGCAGGGAGAAGTATAAAGAATCTGGCTAAGAACAGTGAGCTAACTGCAGCAAAAATAGGTTTGGCAGATATATCCTTTCTGTTTTCAAACAGTATGCAAACATACTTTGATTTTTTTAAAATTTTTTTTTTCAACCAACTTTTCATCTTGCTGAGTGAATCGTTAAAGGGAACATAGCTGAGTCTGGAGGGTACTTGTACATGATTTGAATATTTGTTATTTGCTTTACCTCTGGTTGCTTGCAGAGTGCTGTATTTTTATTTTTTTTTATCTCAATTTTTTGATACCCGCCTTGGGAATTCCCAAACCACAAGAAGCTTTTACATTAGCTCTGCAAATGCTCTCAATGCAAATAGTTGTGCCAGTTTTTTAGCATATCTTCATTAATGGATATATGTTTGCACAAGAACCTGCAGTGTTATCCATGTTTGGGAACCTTCTGGAAGATGGAACTAAATTGCTATGAATATTTGCAGTAAGCTCATGAAAAAGAACCTTGAACACCATGAATTTTCTGGGTTTTCTTGAACAAATATCTGTAAATATTTCTCCTTTCCCCTGCTGTACTGTTTTCTCCACTATGCTGGGAAAAGCAGTAGCTACATGTTTTAAAAAAATGAGCTTCATCACCTATCACTGGAGAGGATATGTTTTCGTAAGCTGAATATAAAATAATTCCTTAAATCCTTGCTGCAGAGTAGAGGGAAGTGTGGGCCATTAAGCTCTGCCGCTGGCGAGAGATGAAGAGCCAAACCAGGGTGGAATCTGCCTGTCTCACACCATTGCTTACTGGAAATAAAGCCTCTCTGTACCAGTAAAAGAGGAGTAGAGTCTGGAGCATACAGTTTGTCCCGAAGCAGAGAGCAGTGCTGGTCTGGCAGCGAGGCCTCCTGCCTGATTTGGTTAATGACGGAGACCACCTGTGAGAGCCGTTTGGTCGGGCTGTAGGGGTGGCAGCACTGTCCTGGTAACTGCTCCGTGATCCTGAACAGACAGTTCACGTGGGAAGGCTCCCACCCTTATCAGGCATTTTCTAAAATGAGTGCTCCAAGTTCCTACATGCAGCCCTGTTTGTTCATAAAGCCCTCCTGTAGGGATGTCTCTTACAGCACCCCTTTTGCCTCCATCAAGATAGGAAAATTTGGTGTAATTAGTGAAGTCTGTTTGCATATTAAATATGGTAGTCCCTTAAAAATTGTCTCATCACATATACGACACACTCTGTCTCTGCTTGAATTGTTTGTTTGTTTTGACTAACTCTCATTTACCTGAGAAAAATTCTTTTTCTAGTTTGGGGAGGGCTATATGTTGGGCGTTGGGTTTTTTTGGTTGTTTTGGGGTTTTTTTATGCCTTGGTATTTTAGAAATTCCTGGGTAGTCTTTGAAGGTGGTTTCATGTTGGAGCAAGTGTAATCCCTTTTTGCAAGAGGGAGACAGCTTTACCTCTTTTTTTTTTTTTTCCCAGAGGTGTAGAGTTTTCAGAGTATATGAATATCTATCAGTCTGCTGCTTTTTAGCTTTTTCCCCCCGCCCCCCTTTGTGCCTTGCTGTTCAAGTCTTAGCAGAGAGGATGTTGTGTTGTCTGCCGTGTCTGTGGTTTTGCCCTGTGTTTGTGGAGAGTGTATATATTTACTATTTTGGTGAAATATATGCCTATCCATTATTATGTTATACAAATGAGCTTTATATGTTCAGCCCATGTTGCTTGATTTTGAATGCATGATTTGTCCTGAGGAAATAATTTAATTCTGGCAGTACCTCCTGGTTTTTGTTCTGACAGGCCTTATCAGATAGCGTAGACTTTGAACTTTGCATGTCTCTTCGTTTTTGTCTGTTACTTCTACTAGAACAGGTAGAAGTAACATTGAACATATGCATGGCCTAGTATGTACGCAACTCTTGTAATACACTCTAGAAGTTTTGGGGTTGCTATCAATAACTCTTACAACATGTTCTCTTGTGGTTTATGGTCATTTTCGACTCAAATGGTTTCACTTCCTTATCTACTCAAGGCAGATAAACAGATCTGCCGTTAGATTAATTGAAACAGGAATATAGAAATACTGCGGTTGTGAGGATGGCTCCTTGATGATGCTATTGGTCTTTCTAGACCAGGCTCAGGGTATATAGGCACAGCTGCCCCTCAAACATGATCCTATGTATGCAGGAACTAAAATAGCATTTCACAGCAAGACTGTAGCCTTCACATACAAAACCATCAAGTTACCCAAGGCACAGAAGACACATCCTGTACACCACTGAAAGGACCTATTTAAAATTTGTCTACTGTGGGTTATATCTTTTGCTCTTCCACATCTTTGTTACTCCTGTATGGGTTGTTATAGTAAAAGACTATAATGAGAGGCTTGTCAAAGCAGAAATTTTGAAATTCTAACATGAACATTTAGTAGTCTCAGCATTAAAGTGATTTTTCCAACAGACGACCTCTGAACTGTGCTAGTGTAGGTAGTTTGGTGTTTGGAGAACTGCTAGCACAGCTTTCTGTTGTCTGTGTGACCACTTGGACCACTGAATATAGGGTAATTTCTAGAAATCTAGAGAATATGGCTTTCAGGAAAAGTCTGATGACAAAAGAAAGTTAATGCAGAGGAAGTAATAAATGCTGGACAGCTGTGGTTTTCTGCCTATCTCTTCATGCTTAAATGTTGAACTTGGTGGCAGAAATAAGTGAGGTTCTGTGAGTATGTGAAATCAGAAACCTAAGAATATTTATGATGCATACAAGCAAAGAACCCAAATGCCAGCAATACAAACAAGAAGGCTGTGGCATCACTCCAAGGGTACCAGAAAAGACAGAAAGGGGAAGATCCTGTTGAACCATTGATGAGGAATAGCTGTCATAGATTCCAGAAGTACTAGGAGCAGCAGCTTGAAGAAACCCTTTTAAAATTCCAGATGCACTCCAGAAACATCTTAAAACTGCAGAAAACATGGGAAGTATCATGTGCAAAAAGTTTTCATCAGCTGTTGCTGAGAAGCGCTTTGTTAATACCAGTGGCACAAAATGGACAATTTGTGTGAACATCAGATCTTAAAAGTCAAACTATACCTTAGTAATGAGGATGGAAATGATGTAATTTTGAACAGAGCTGCTCAGAAAGCTGGAAATAAGTCTGTCAAATATGACAGCTATGTTCCAAGATAGTGAGGTAGGTCACATCAAGCATAGAGTATAAACAGAGAGAAGAAAAATTATAAAAATAAGCAAAGTTTTGTGCAGGAACAAATGCATAGAAGAAAGCAGGAAAAGATGAACAAATGAGAAGGAAGTTCGGGGGAGAAGAAAATCCCACTGTACTGAAAGATGTTCCAAGTACAGTGCCACCTGCATCGATTGTGGCAGATGATCTCACTATTGAAAAGTTTCTAAGCATATGTAGACAAAAAAAAAAAAAGAAATATAATAATGCCTCTGTAAGACAGTGTTCCAGCTGTAGAATAATAATAATCTGAAACGGTTGTAAACATCAATCTAACACCAGCACATGGCAGCTGCATGCAGACAGGAAGCTGTGTGCCATGTGGTGGGTGCATTATCAGTAAAGGCATTGCATTAATGAAGGGAAGAAAGTGAAAATGTAATCAAGCACTTCAAATAATAAAATCTTCATAATGGATCATCGTCATTCCACTATGCTAATATAAAACACAGGAAAGGCACCAAGAGGAGCTTTACAAGATGAAGGTGCAGTTAATACTGACAATGCCTTAGTCACTGCTAGCCACCAATACTAGTAAATTCATAACCCTAGTGACATGCAGGATGGGACAGACAAGTGATTCATATAATAGAGACACAAGAAACACTAGGAATATAGTCTAAGCAGACATATATTGTGGAATCCCTACAGCAAAACTGCTGAAAGATTACAAAAATATTTTTGAAGGCCTGAGATTTCTTGCAGGCACTCTGCACCTGGAAAAAGATTAAAGAATTCAGCTGCTGTAGTGCTTGCCTTGCAGAGTAATTGCTGGATGAGGGGAAAAAAAATGGAAGCTATAGAGAAATTCAAGGAAGGGGGGAAAAAAGGTAACATTGCTGGTTGCAAAGTCAACGCAGGGAATCGGCGTACGGTCATCGTGGAAAAGCCAGCCAAGTTGTGATTTTTGCAAAACTGAGCACCATGGAGCTCACTACAAAGTATGTGAGTGATCGAAGAACCAGTGGCAAAAATGAAAAGCAGCCGTCTCTGGCACTGAGTATTGAGGGTACTGGCAAGTGGATGTGGAAAACACCTACTTTACCACATTCTGGGCATCAGCAAGTAAACAGAGATAGTTGAGAATGACATTTAAGATCAAAGCTGAAATGAAGATTATCCACGCTGCCAATAAGATATATTAACATACAGAGCCAGTAATGATGGTACTTTGTGGACTGATAGAGGGGCAGAAGAGTGGAAGCTGTGTCAAATCAAAACCTCAAACTTGTCAACCTGTTGGAAACAGTCAGGGAAGTAACTCCATAGCAGAATGGGAATAAGACAAAAGAGTGGTTGTCTGCAATACTGTATTTAGGATGCAGTTTCTGGGTTGTGATGTCCTGACCCCAATAGTGCCAGTTCTATAGTAGATACCCACAGTGAATTGATATTTACCTCCCTGATCAATTTAAGCTCTTATCAGTTTTCAAATTCTCCTTGAGATACTTATTGCCAACTTCTCAGTAGCTATGTGGAGATACAAACATGTGGCACGGGATACTTTCCAGACATGCTGCATCTGATACACTTGCCTGTGCCACTCATAGAGAGTGGCACAGCCATCACTTGTGTAGATGTGCCGGTGACACCGCTGTTCTCTCTGGAAATTGTATCAAACATGATGCCAGTGAGATACTTCTTGATGTTCTTTTAAAAGAGCAGTTAGTAGCTTTTTACACCACACCACTTCGATCGACAGAGCTAAGGGTCAATAACACTACCAAAATCCTTCTCCAATAATTTTTGTGTGAGAAATGTGAATTTTGGATACAGAGGTGTCAAATCATTTGCATCCAGAGGCTTTTAAATCTTTGTATGTTGCTATTTTGACAGCTGTCTTTGCCCACTATAGTGCTATATTGGTCTATATGGAGGTGGTCTATTGTAACATAAACATAATGACTATTGGAAATGTAAGTATCTGAGGAAATTTTGAAATTAAGCCCTGTGAACTTTAACGGCAGAAATGCCTCCTCTGAACTAGGCAACTCTGTACTTTCTATATAGAGCTGCTGAAAAGTCTTTACTGGGAAGTACCTGTTTCCTGCCTCAGCCTGGCACTTCCCTTGTGAGTGGGAACGTGCTTGAGAAACAGCCCTATGTGCTTGTCTCAAACCTTGCTTGCAGTGGTCAGTATGGTCTCACAGATGCCACTGTCAGAAATGCTCTAAAGACCTGCAGGCTCCTATCTTGGTGAGTCTAGCTGCATGTCTGGCTATCTGCCCAGCTGTAGAAAAGAAGTGAAGGTATTTGAGCAAAAAATGACCATCAACCACAGGCAAATGTGTCACTAAAACATCTGATAGTGACCCTGCAAGTTTTTTAGTGCAGTGTTTCAAATAAAGTGTACAATACTATAAAAAAGACTGATGAGTATATGATTAACAACCTTATGTAAAGAGTTTGTAGCAAGAAATTGTGCAACTGAGTAAGATTGTGAGATCCTCAGCCTGATAGAAAGAATAAGCCAAGCCAGATATGGGCTAGCGTGTGGGCAGCAGCTGGAAGGAACTGTGGAACAAGCTGCTCAATGCAGACAGACGTGTAAGAAGGGACGGATGCAGGGGAGGAGTTGCACTTATCTTGCAGAGTTATCGAAATAAGCAAAAAGTCTGAGATAACATCACCTGAAAGCAGCTTGATCAGTTTGTTGAGAGCAGAAAATATTTAAGAAAGATATAGTGAAGCAATGGATTAAAATGTTAACGATATCATATTCTTGTCATAATAACCCCAGTTAGCCAATACCTGATGAGCAGTTGTAAAACATGATGCAATGAAGCCAAGGGAAAAAAGATAAAGAAATACACAGCATTTCTGAACGGCCTTGGAGACCTTTTCACCTGAAGCCATACAAATTGCCTCATTGTTGTAAATTACTGTTTGGAGTTTGAGAAATCAGTTGAATTGTTAGATGTTGTTATTGTGACCATCACAGGCAGACCCATGATGCTTCCAGGTAATGTGATCTCCCAGACTCTGTGGTTTCCATTGGTGGATTCCACTGTGCTTGTGTTGAGTTTGGGCAATTTACTTGGTAAAGAGAAATCAGTCGTAATGCATTATTGACATTTCAGAATGGTTCGAGTGGTGGGACTACATCAGCATTTCAGGTTGCTAAGTTTGTCTTAGACAAAGCTGCAGCAAGGAAAGAAAACAGATGGAAAGCTATTCTTTCCCAAAGAAAGCACTTGGAGAAAACATAAGAACATCCTGCTACACAATCTGGCGTCAAGTTGTGCTTGAACTTTGGTGCCTATTGCTCCAGCCTGCAGCCTGCAACAACTGTCTGAGAAACAATTGTGTCTTGGTGCTCTGAAGTGTCTGTTTAGAATTATCTCTCCAGGCTCCATATAGAATAACAGAATAGTTTGAGTTGGAAGGGACCTTTAAAGGTCATCTAGTCCAAGCCCTCTGCAATGAGCAGGGACATCTTCAACTAGATCAGGTTGCTTAGAGCCCTGTGGTGATTCCCTATGAAAATCATTACTTGTTTAGACTTTGACTCCTAAAAGATTAGCTTTTAAGGCCTGAGTTAGTTTTTCATCCCTCCAGATGCAGTATGTACTGGCTTCCAGATGATGAAGTGTAGGGCAGAAACGATTCCATGTAGTTTTGCTAATTTCCCTTACAGGAGAAGGGATAAAAGAAACTTGGAAAGTGTGATGTGGACCCACTGGTGAATGAGGGACAGGCCTTTCAGAGCAGACTTCTAAGAGTTCTGGGCTTCACAGAGACATGCATTTAGTGAGCAATTAAAACCCACGGAAGTTTTTTCCCCCCTCTGTCCTTCAAACTGGAATGTATAGGATTTCTGTTTATACACCTTAGTAGTCCTTTTGAGTTCCAGAGACAGCCTGCATATATAACTATTCCTGTGAATAAATACTTTCAGAACCAAGATTTCATTTCATACTGTTTTGCTCCCCTAGAGAAGGGGAGTTTTCATCCACTTGCTCATTAGAGCACACACTGCTCACATAATGGCCAGTACTTGCAAGTCTGCTTATCTGGTGTTTGCAATTTATTAAAGACCATGTGCTGAAGAGTTGCTGTAAAATTACATGAGTGTGGAAGGAAGGTACGCTTACCACAGTGACAAGTGATGAGGTGCAGATGAGCTATCGTAGTAGCTCGGTTTTAAGACAGGGAGGCAGCAAGTCCTGACAACTTTCTCACACTCCTTCCCTCTGAGGTATTGAATAAGTTACTTCCCTGCCTCAGTTTCTCTATCTGTAAAACCATAAGAACAATGTGATGATGATTTGCTTCCCCCAGAGGGGTTTGAGTGGATTAATTAGTTAATATCTTTAAAATGCTTTGAAGATGAAAAGTGTAGTGCAGATATAGCCCTATTAAAAGTCTAGGACCAAACATTCATATTAATGAGAGTATTATTCTGGTAGTTCAGCACAACATGCAATATCAAAAAGTGCATTTATAGTGGTGCAGTTAGTTGATATTCATGGCTTTGTTCTTAGCTCATAAGTTTGCAGTGAGAATGAAAAGTTGGGAAAGAGAATAAGGGATTATTGTAGAACAGGGCAGAATACATGTCATGGACTAATATAACAAGTTATTTTGCCACTATAAAACCATCTTCAGACAGCTGCAAGGATTTTCATGTGCTGAAGCTGGAACAGGAGAAAAGGAACAGATCTTGGTAGATTTGCTGCTGCTATAATAATAATAATCCGTTTTCCCTTCCAGGCAAAGCCACGGGGCTAGACCTTGCTTGTTGTGGTGTTTAGTCACCTTTGCACTTTATCTTACCTGCAAATCTCAGGCTGGGAATCAAATTGCAGCCCTCCTCAGCAGGTTAAGTCACTGTGATCCACCTTCTATTGTTAAGGAGTCAGTCATTGCTAAACCAAATGCAGGAGGAAAATTACCTGTCCTGGGGTGAAAAGCAGAAAGGCAATGCTGTCCTTCCGTCTCAGGGAACCTGAAGGCGATGAAGCAGAAGAGCTCTGAATTTTTTTTCTTTTTTTTTTTTTTTTAAAGCTTTGAGAACCAAACCTGCTTCCCCCCCCCCCCCCCCCGCAATATTTCTGAAACCATTACAACTTCTGTGCTTCCCTTAAGTTAATGTTTAATTCCTTCTTAAACATTAACCTTGGCTAGAGCTGCTTTGTAAAAGAGGTCTGCTGTGCTAATAACACTAATAATTTCCTTTGAAAAGCATGGGAACAATGTGAAGCACTGTACATGTCTGAAAAGTAAACTGCCTTTTAATGACACGTTACTATTTCACAACTCAAATATTTTTTTTGCTGTTTCTTCTGATGTTTACAAACTGTTCCTGCCCAAACTGCAATCCCTGAATATTCTGTGGTGAACCCACCTCTTGTGCCCACACCTTTGTTGTGAAGCAAAGCAGTAAGTCAGAGATCAATGCCCTTTTACTCTCACCAGTTCATGTGGTATTAAGTCAAGTGCAAGTCAAATACAAATATATATGTAGCTATAACTATGAGATGAATGGCACTTGGCATAAACATTTCTCAACCACAGACATCAGGAAGACTATTTATTTATTTATTTATTAGGTACCAAAGACTGCACGGTCCAATGAATATTAGCCATTTCTGCAGAGGTGCATGCATGGGTACGGTACCCTTGAGGTGGGATCCCAGCTGGTCTAATCCCTGCCGTGGGCAATGGATGTTCAGGGCCTGGGACTGTGGGCAGCAGAGGCTGGAAGAAGAGAAGGAGCTGTTTCCAGACACTCATGGCAGGGCACAGCTCTGCAGGTGGAAGCAGGTTGCTAGAGGAGGTTTGGGCTGGACTGTGCCTGAGCGCCTCCATCAGGGCCTGGAGACCCCAGCCGAGCAGTGCAAGACAGGCAGCACCAGCAGCGCAGACCCAAATGTGGGGCATTGCCCTACAGCTTGAAAAGCCATTCCCACTTGTCTCCAGCTCAGAGTTTAGTTACCCTTGTTATCTGAAATATGAAATACTGTCAATTTTCCTCCCTTTTCTCTACTTACAGAGGAGTGAGAATCTATAAGCAGCATTTTAGGTAATTAATGGACGTTAAAAGAACAAAAATACTTTCTCCTTCAAAACCCAGTCTACATATCAGCACCCTAACTCTTGGACTATTTCAGGGATCAGTTCTGAAACTGATACAATGAAAGTGAAACCCAGGTAGGGAAGATATTTTACACTGGCTGTGTTGGGGAGGTGGGTGCAGCAAGGAGGGACCAGGCCTGGTGCCTGCCCTGTGAAAGTCAAAGCCATCCAGGGAGCTTTAGGGCAAAGGGGAGAGTGGCACATGTAATGACATTTTGAGCTTATTTTGCTATGAACAGAAATGAAAGGGTTTGAAGTGGCATCCTTGGGCCTGGACCCAGACCCGGTAATGGTGGCCCTCTTGGGTGCTGCTAGCAAGTAGAGGTTTGAAATCACCTCTGCTAATACAACTGCCTGCACCGTCCTGGGCACCAGCGTTTTGAGCCATGATGGCAGAGCTATGAGAGGTACCAGAACCAGCACTTGGTGCTGTTGTTACCCTGACTCGCAGAGCCTCATCTCCTGTGCATGCTGCTGCCACAAATGCACCTGGCTGAGCAAGGGTGGCAGCAGCATGGGACCAGAGAAGATACTGAGGACTGAAGGAGGTGCTGCCAGGGTGGGCAAGGAGAAAGATGTATGGTGGTATGACAAAGTTTTTGATGTAACTGCTCTGTGGGAATATTTTCCAAGGAAGGGGTATAGTCTGCAGGCACATGTCCTTGCTGAATGCTGATAAGGGATGCTAAGACTTCATCAGGGCCTCCCATGGGAAGCTATTAAACCCATGTATTCTGGGCTATTTCTTTTCTAGGGGATGATAAAAAGCCTCATCAGTGCTGCACTCCCAGAGGCCTCTTGGCTGCCTGTGAACGTCCCTCCCTGTGCCATCAGCATGGAGAGTGTTTTTCTGTGAGGAAGAGTAGGGCCACTGCCTATCAGGACTAATCAGGAGCTGAGAGATGAGAGGACCTTCTGTCCTGGAGGAGGCACTGAGGGGGTGGAGGCTGAGGTAGGAAGGGGTGCTCCAGGTGGTGGGTAGCAGAAATAAGAGGAGCTCTTTTTGGACACCAACGGCTGGTATAGCTCTCTTCTTCTTGCTGATGCTGTTCCAAGCACAGTTAATGCAAGTTTTCAGCCCTCCGTTGATGCAATTAAATTCTCCCAGATACCTTTTCTGCAGGGCAGGAATTTTCCTAATTATTTTGTGGTTCTGGCAAAATCAATTTTTGTTGCTATTCCCCCCACATTTGCATAGTAAGCCATGCTGACCAGTCAGCAGCTCTGCAGAAAACATCCCAGAAATGCTGCCCCTCCAGTTCTGCCAGCCTGGGTGAGTGCCCAGTTTATCTCTTTGGATGTCCTGGCCCTGCTGAACTCTGCCATGCTCCTCTTCAACTCTCAGCAGTCCTAAGAACAGAAGACATCTTGGAGCATAGGACTTGTTCAGGAGTTCGGTGCATACTGATTTGCAGGTTAAGTGGGAACAGAAAGCTGGGCCATTACGTATTTCAAAAAAGGAGAAGAAAAGGGTGAAACTTCCTTCTCTAAAAAAGCCCTGAAGCTCAGGTACTGCTTTGCTCTCTCCTCCTCCTTCTACCTTGTGAAAATTATACCAGTTCAACAAGTTCCTTTACTCCTCATCCTTTACTTCCTGGAAAACAAAGACACACAGAACTGGAAAGGACCTCCTGGGTTAATGAGTCTGGGCACTCCTGTCTCAGCGAGCATGTTGCACTTGTGCAGTCCCTTTCTTAAATTCATGAGGTTTCTTCTAAAAGCCAATTTTATTTAATTTTTTTGAGCCAGAACGGTACAAGGAAGCCATCGGACTAGCCTAGTGACTAGCACCTTTCTTATAATTTGTAGCCTAAAAAGGAAATCCCATCCAGTTGACATCAAATGTTAGCGACGTCCTGTGATTTCTTCTGCGTGGCAGAGGTAATCCTGCTATATTTCAGCCTCCAGAAGCTGTTTCACCAGATGCCCAGTCCAAGTCACTGCCCAGGAACCCCTTGCTCCCCATGCCTGCTGCTCGGCCAGGCTGACTCCCTCTTGCCTGACCTAATTAGCTTGTTGCTGCCTCTGTTATTTCTGCCTCTACCAACTCTGTCCCGGCAGGCTTCGCCTTGGCTCTGGCTAACCTGGTGTACAGAGTAACAGTAGATAGGAAGGTGTGGAAATGTTTTTGGTGAGGAGATTGGCATAAGAAAGCATCCCAAAAAGGAGTGGTATTTGCAGGAGACTGAGGTAGGTAGAAGGTGGGAGGCTGCTTTACCTATCAGACAGGGCCTCTGCAAGATACGCATAGCTAAAATGAGACAAAAATAGGAAAGAAATAGGAAATCAGAGTGGAAATAGGGGCTGATGGACCCAAAACTGAGCCTCGGGGAAGAGAGGGCAGACTGTTTCTTATCAGGAAAGGACAAGAAGCACCAGAAGCAGAAGGGTGGCACAGTCAAATCTGTAGGCAAGGAGAAGGATTTTGACAGTTAAACTGATGTGTTCTTGCACTGACAGATACATTGCTGTCCTACAGTGAGCTGTGTTTGTCTTAGGCGGCAGGTATGAGATGACTGTGCACCGTGCAATGCCAAAGTATAAACTTCTCTCTTGCTTTGTATAAAAGCTCCAAGGATATTCCAAACACAAGACCCTGCATTTCACATTTCTCTGTTTAGTCTGTGCACTATAATTTAATCTAATATGACAAAATATTTGTAAGCACACATTTGTTTTGTCATGTGTGTTTTTTACTTCTGATCCAAGCGGAATTAGCATCTCACTTGTGATGCTCTTTCTTTAAAAGAAAGAAAAAAGGCCTCCTCTCCAGCGCTGGCCTGATCTTTTGCTAATCTACCGCGATCAAGTTTTATGACCCAGGGTCACACTAATCCCCAGTGGTCATGTAGTTACTATAGTTTCACTGATAGAACAAGGTTTGTGCACTGTGAAGTGATGCAGTGTCTGTTTCTGGCCAGGGTAATTCTGGACATCTTCATGGGCCCCACTCCGACCTTTCGGCCCTCTTTGTAAATAGATTCGGTGACTCTTTGAACCAAGCAACGCCCCTTTTCCGCTCAGTCAGCTCTTTCTTCTTTGCTTGCAGGCTTCTGGTGGGGTGTTTAGCATGGTTCTGGACTTCATGCACCTTTGGAGCTTGAAGTTTCATGTTAAAAAAAATAAAATAAAAAGAGGGAAAGAAAAGTTTGCTCAGATTTTGTCTCCTGCTTCATAAACATTTGTGTTGCTATTGACTTGCAGATAAGTAATCTTCTTAGGACAAAGGTTACAGTAAACCTGCAAAACCACGTAACTAGCAAACTTTATGGATTTTGCATAAATTGCACATTCTATAGATATCAATAGTTCAGTACTGTATTAAAAGCTCAACTTCTGTTGGTTTTTGTTGTTGTTGTTGTGGGGGTTTTTTTGTTTGGTTTGTTGTTTTGTGTTTTTTTTTTCATTCTCAGTTAACCTCCACATACCTCATTTCCACCACGTGTCAGATAGGAGTAATGACAATTTTTACTTACTTTATAAATTACCAGTGATTCTCAGAAGACAGGATAATACCATATTAATTAGTTTGGGGCAAGGCGAGATTCTGATCTGCTGGGCTTCTCTTCTAACAGATGTGCTATGAGTCTGTTTTATGCCTGTGAAAAGGAACACTCCATCAAAAAGTGTGATACTGCTTACATAAATACTGCCATGGCTCTGCTGGTGATAGGCTGTTATTTATTAGAAACCCACAGAACTCCTAGAGTTCAGTTTAAGTTGCGTTGATTTCTTGATCCATTGCTTTAAATTTATGTTTAAGTTTAAATTAATTGATTCAAATTGCACTGAGAAAATTAGTATTCTCAATTGGTGTGTAATTTCATTGTGTGCCTCTTACCCACAGGAGGAAGAGGTGAAGGGCTTGGTGTTGAGCAAGGCAGGAGCAATATGATGCATGACTGCTTAACACAAACGCCCTGCTCAGTCCTGGGCAAGATTTTGGCACATGCACATTCTCACCCTCCACTTCTGCCCTGGGACCTGTGGAGGGGGAAGCTGGGTGATGCCTCTTCCTGTTTTGTCTGCCCTGCAACTGGAGGATGTCAGTCTCCAGAAATGTCAGTCTATGTCAAGATGCTTTCAGCAGCTCTAAATTTGCTAATGGTGTTAATTTTCTTTAAATGCTTTTCCCCTTTCACAGTCTCTGCCCTTTGTCAATGGGATGGGACCAGCCTCCTTTTGAGTTTGAAATGTGGAAACCTTTCTGCTCACTTGCCAGATGAGCTCTATGTTGAATATAGTAAATGCAGTTTGATATCTCCAGCAGACTGTCTCCTCTCTGTGTATCTTACCCTGTAAACCCTTCTCAACCTGGAGGCAAAAGCTGAAATGTCACAAAGTAGGCAGCTGCCTCTTCCTAAAACACCTGTGAGTCATTTCCCAGTGGGCATGAAGATGAAGATAACTTGGAAGGCTTGCAGAGACAGGTTCCATTCATCACCTTGCCATTCCTTGCTAATCTGTTTGAACCCTCCCAGACACCTTTTTTTCATCAGTCTTACAAAATATTTCAAAATTCTTGTAAGCCAGGAGGACTGTGTTGACCACTGGATATGGGAGGAAGCTGGGATCCAGGAACACCTGACCTGAATCTTAAACTAGCATGCATTTAAGGTGTTTGTGAGCTTTGATTTCAGTGAATAATGACAACTATTCTTATTTCCATTATTGTGAAAGCAGGTACTGACACTGCAAATGGGACATTTGACAGTCCACAAACTGATATTGTATGTTGTCACCTTGATGATGCAGAGCTACCTTCCAGTAATAATTACACACTAACCATGATACAGAGATAATTGCTGAAATTATTTTTAATATATTGGGAAAAGCTCCATAATTATCCTAGATGCCAGAGAAGCATGCTGTTTGTCTAAAAGAAGAAAGCACCATATACAAAGAGATTCTCTCTCCCCTGCATGCCTCCCTTTTCTTTTTTTAAATATAATCTCTTCTGTACTCCAGGTAAATGAAGGTGACATACTGGTTGATGGAAAAGAAATTATGGCAAGTTGTAGTGTTGTATGTTTAACATGACCTCATGTGTAGCTTTAGAGGCAAAAGCCTATTTGCTGAGGATTAATAAAATAATTCCTGCTCTTTTGTTTTAGTGTCTTGTAGCTGAGCTATCTGCTAGAGAGAGTGAACAGAATTTAGCCAAAAGAATGGAAAAGGCCGGATTGCTTAACCGTGAAGCAGGGCCAGGCTGATAAAGGGTTCTGCTGCCTATTGTATCTCGAGGCTGCAACATCATGCTGCGGGCAAGGTAAGCTAAAGTTTGCCTGACTTCATGTGGCTTGAGTAGTTCTGGTTTATAGCTCTATTCCACCCACAGAAAATTCTCTCGTGATGCTCATATTTCTCGTATTTCTTTCCCCTATGTCCTCATATTGTCAAACCTACCCATATAATTAAATAGGAAACCCCCACACACAATTATTTTTTCTATTTTTTAAATATATTTGGGGTTGTGGGGGTGCATTCTTGCTCATGTTTTTCAATTATTTCCCACAACTAGGCTAGAGACGTATTTGTTTAGAAACAATTCATCCACACCCATCCCCCATCCCCCAAATGAAAGCTGAGTATCTCGCCTCATCATCTGGATGGAACATTTTAAGAAACTCCTGGAATAACATGCAAATTACTAAAACTGGGTAAGTAAAATGGTATTTGTACTCAAGGTCATGGCAAAACACCTGTTGTTTCCTGGGAAGTTCCTGACAAGCAGTAACACCAACGGCTTGTAAAGCCTGCAAGGTGGTTTAAAAATGTTCTTATGTGAAGTCAGGTAGAAGCAGGAATATTTTTCAATTTTTTTTTTTGTTATCTTGCATTGCATTAGTACTCTCTAAATAGCTACTGTGCACAAAAACTGAACTAAAACCTTTGTGATTTGCTCAAATGTTTTCACTTAACTAACTGTTTAACAAAGAGTTGGTATTTAGTTCTTCTCATAATTTGGTATCCTTTGCTAATGCATTCAGGAGGGCATGTATCAACAAAGCAAGTGCAATATAGTCCTATTAATTGTTTATTTCTAAAGAGGTCTATTTTTTCTTGATGTTTATTTCCTAAGTAAGAATTATGGTGCTAAATAGAGTAATTGTGAATGAAAGAAAATACTCTCGAGCAAGTGAAATGACAAAATGTGGATAACGTTCCTCTCTAACTCTTCTGCTTTAGTCAGAAACCCAAAGATATGTTTTAACATTTCTTAAGAGTTTATGTGTTTTGGGGAATGTATATAGTAAATCAGTTATTCAAATAAGTTAAATGATAGTGGATTTGAGCTCTGCATTCCCTAAAGTTTTTTCTGTTTTAAAGCTCAACTTCATTTCCTTCAATGATAGTGTCTTTGGAATGCCTTGCAATGTGGCCTCAAATATTTTATGAAATAAGCCATGATTTTTGCTCCTAACATATATAAGCATGCCATTCCATAGCTAAACGTACTTATTTGCTACAGAAAGAGTTGTGTGACAGATTAATATAATTGATACTTTGTGTTAAAGTAAATTGCAAAGGCTTACAATTTATTTAGATCTATTTAGTTGCATTATCATTTAAGAAGGGAATATAATAGGATTATGCCAAAGCTAAGGCATACCTGTCCACAGAGGAAAAAAGGCATGTTCAGTTTGTTTGGTGACTTTTTTTTTTTTAGAGGGATGATTTATCGACAAAGTAATAAGTATTGCTGAAAGATTTGACTTTTCTGTCATCATTCGAGTGGTTTCTGGATTGAAAGACTTAGCAGATATATTGACAAAAAAAAAGTATTTTAAAACTCAGAAATGATTGGTGTAGCTAATGTAGCCTTTTTCTCTGTATGGGAACTTGGGCCACTTTTGTAGCTCAGCTAACAAAGACCTTCAAGTAAGTTGTGATTTCTGAGTTCAGCAAAATTTACGTCAGAGTAGTTTGTCCCATTGACAAAACTATGGTCCTACTCTAACTGGCAATGATGATTTTCCCCTGGAAAACACTCTTTTTTTTTTTTTTTCAATGGTGGGGACTGCTAAAAGGAAGAGAGGGAGACGTGTTTAAACTGTCCCATGCATTCCTTCAGGTAAACATAGGCTTGCAGAGAACAGTGAATCTGATTATATTAATAAATATTCCTTTCCCCCCTTGCTTTCCCTCCTAAATTGGAGAGGGTCTTGGGGAAGGGCAATGGGAAACATGAAACACAGGAAGAAGCAACTAAACAATGCCTGAATACAAGTAAATTTCTGACACTGCCTGTGTTTTGTCTTTTTGGGAAAAAGTATCAATTCACACACCAACAAGATATCCATCAAAATGAGTTAAAACAAACAAAAGAACTGTGTGATAAAAGGTAATCACAATTTACAAAGCACCCACTGTGTGGGAGAATGATGGAAGGGGATAAAATTTCATTGGAGATGTGGCTTGCAATTTATTTTGCAAGAATTAATATGGAAGAATCTTAATCAGTTATGAAACATAATGAAGTTCATTAAATAACCCTTGATGTTAATAAAATGTGAATAATCACTTATTACTGCTTTTTATGTTACCTGTGAGAGTTTTCTATAAGCATATAAACTGATCTACAGGATACAGGGATCTTTTGCTAATTAGTTACTCAAAGCCACTGCTTGTGACTCCAAACAACACGTGGACCACTTCTAGAGTGCTGTGCAGTAAACCATTACTATTTGTTAGCCTCTGGGCAAGCCATGCCCTGGCATTATCAGTTAGTTCTTTCATACGGTCTGCTATGGAAGCCTTCCTTTATGATATGAGTCATGATCTGCTGTTAAGAAAGTCCCGAAAGTTCACTTTTATCTGCTGAAAGTACACTGTCTGGCAGCAGCACAGGAAAATACTCAACCACAGTCATCACGATCAAGCCCTAGTCACATAATGGTAAGGTTTTCTGCAAAAGAATAGCAGATATTTGCAGGACAGCAGCTTACTGCTTTCTGCCAGCAATATCTTGCGAATGGGCAGATAGCATGGCAGTGTGTACCAGAGAGGATGCTTGGGACTTGAGGCAAATTGGAGAATGATTGAAGGCTCTTGACCATCTCATCCTTTGCTTAGCTGCCCCCATGGTTTCAAAATTATGTTATGCAGTAACTGCAGTCAGAAGAGGATGGCCCAGTGAGGGGGCTTAATGTGCTACACATGGCTATGTCAGCCTGCATATCTGGCAGCTGCCTGTACAGGGAGTATGTCCAGAATGTGGCAGAATCGAAGTAATAAATTTAAAAGACAGACTGTCAGTGGTGGGCCTTCACTTTAAAATTGTTGGGTAAAACCTACTCTGTTGACCTCAGGATATCACACATTAATTGCAGGAATCTTCTACTTCTGGAGAATTGTGTGCCCAAGCAGAGAAGGAGGAGGCGTTGAGAGTGGTTGGTGGTGTCTTGCAGTAAATTGTCCATCCCCAGACTATCAGGGTGCTCTTTCCCATTTTATTCCAAATTTCTCTCTCCTCTGTGCAGCTTCCTGCTGATTTCCTCTAATGATATTAGTCATGGTATGTTTTCTTGTAAACAATTGTGCTTTTGTGTTCCAACTCACTGTTTCATGCTGAAGTATGCAAATGCTAAAGGAACATATGAGAGAGTTATGCAAGACTGTGAGGACAGAGGGGAACTTTCCTGTGAAACTCTGTGAGAATCTCTGAGGCACAACAGGTATATTGCAACCAGAGTTAGGTCATAAGTTTTTCTCAACAGTTCTTTGATAGTTAGACTGACAGTTACCGTGTGAAAAAGTTCAGGCCTTGGTACCCTTTTGGTTACAGATGGTCCAAAATTCATGCTTCTGTCTGTCTTTCTGCCATGACTCTTGCAGAAATAGTCAACATGCGGATACACATGTGATGTGTGCCGTACTTGGCATTGCTGTATGAGCTAGGTTCTGCATCTGCAGGCTGTTCTGGAGCATAAATCAAGTCTGTGATGCTTTCTGCCGAGCCTTTTGGCTCATTCCTCTTGTTTGTGTTTGCTGTAAAACTATCTAAGGAACTTCTGTGAGATGAGGCTCGTGGTGCGGGTTTTGCTCTCCTGCACCCCCACTGCCGGGTGCTTCAGAGGTTCTGATCAAATTCTGAGTTTGCTGCAGCACAGAAACTTTATCAAGGGAAAGCATGCTGTATGCAAAGCATGTTGAAGTGCCCTCTTATGAAATGAGGTTTGACTTTCTGTGATATCAAAAAGAACATTAAACCAGAATTTAATATATCCTGGGAAATCATATTCCACAATCTAATGCCTGGAGCCCTTTTCTTTTTAATATGAGGATCAGAATTCTGATCTCTCTCGTGGTTTGCCTAAACATTTTATGCTAAATGACGGTAAGGTAATAAGTACAAAATAGTGGGTGGTTAACTACATTTTAGCAGGCTAACACTTTGTCTAAATGGGAAAGCTTGGTATAAGATAAGGAGCAAATTTAAAACAGTAAAACTAAATCAGTGTAGCCACATCTTGTAGACACTTCTGTTTTGATATTAAACTGGATGGGGTTATTTTAGCTTACTATTTATGAAGGTTTTTGAACTAAATAGTGAGTCTTATCCTGCCTTATCCTGGAACAAAGGTCTATCCACATTGAGGGGGTTGTGTTAATGCATTTCTAGCTGCTCAGCCATCTTGGTAGGATTGTTTAAAGCCTTTGAGGCAAGGAGAGCTACTGGAACTGTTGCCAAGTGACTTAGTGAAAAGAAAAAAGCCAACATGTGCTAAATGTGCAGTGACTCCTCCGATAACGCGTGATAGCGTGAAACAATGGAGTGGGCAAGCTCGATAAGAATTTCCAGTAGCTTTGCACTGAGGGAAAGGAGCTATGATAGCTGTGCAGAAAGTGGTTTGCCATAGCCTGATGAAATGGCAACTTTTGTGAAGTGAAGGAAGGGGAGTAGATGCCTTCTGCCTGAGCCGGTAATGGGCTGCTGAAGTCGGGGTGGAATTATCATCCTGGGACGCTGCTGCGAAAGCTACTGTGAGGATCACCTGCTACTTCTGCAAGGGTAATAGTAATGATGGTAGTAAGATAATGGCAGACAATGGTGATGTTAGTATAAATGCCAATGTGGCTGTTTCTAAGGGGTTTTGAAATACCGGTAAAAGCACTCTTGTAAAAGTTTATACTCTAGTTGCCCTCGTGAGGAGATTGCAGCATCTCCTGTGGTCATACAATATGACTGTACATCACCTTTTTTCCATTGTCAGATGAATACTGTATGGGTTTGGTAATAATTTCACATACTTTACTTACATATGAATCTTGCAATCCTGCTCGTCCTAGAAGTCAGCTACAGATAAGTCTTTTTGAGTGGTTTCTTTAAGGAGAAAAAATGGATGATGAATTTGGGTATGTCTTAGATTCAGACAGTTTACAAACAATACGTACAAAATCCCTGAATATGTTGTGCGTTAATCAGCAGGAGAAAATTTCTTGGCTTTCTAGTGAAGCCTGTTCTCCAGAGGTTTCTGTTTTTTCCCCAAAGTGTTGCCACAAATCCTTCTCTGTTGCCTATTGATTACTGTACTTTGCTGATCTTCCCTCCCATATATGCAAGTCTGCAGCCAATAACATGCAGCCTCCAGCTTTGCTCTTTTCCACCTGACACACAGACTTTTGCATTTAAATCCCATGGAAAACTCCTCAGGCTGTGCCTGGCTTGATTCCTATTTGTGACTTTTTAATGGAATATTTTGCTGGTGGTTCCTATTGCCTGAATTTCCCATTTCATTAGATGGTTTAACTGCTTTCTCTATCTGTACTGGCATTGCAATCACCAGCTTCAGTGGGCACACCAACAGTGCTTTAGCCTGGCATAAGTGTTCAAGGTGAAAAGAGGTGAAAAATTCAGACCATGGAAACACTTGTAGGCCTTTCTTAGACTAGGCAGAGAAATGTAATGTCCTTGATGAGGTTAGGGCAACCATATGGGAGCTGATCTTTTACAGAGACTATGTTGCAATGGTATGTAACCATTTTAAAATTTACCAGAGCGTACCAGTACTGTTCATGGGTACGAAAAATGAAGGGGCGTTTAGGAAACTTTCAAATTCTCTCCATTGTATTGTGGGATGGAATAAAAAGGTCCAGAACAGCTTCGTATCTGCTCCTGGGGCAAATTTCACTAGCTCATTGGGACTCTTCTCAGAAAGAGAAAGCTTGATCTGCTGTTGCATATGTACAGATAAAGTATAGAAAGATTGTGATATCAGAGCACTGTAAAGATGAATACTCATGCTGTGGTGCTATGTCTTGGATGACTCTGCAACTTCCATCAGCAGATTAAAAAAAGTTGTATTATAAAAAGCAAACCAAAACATTTTCCATATATTTTTTTTCTTTTCAAACTGCCTCAAGAAGGTCTAAATTATGAAGTTGGCAGGTTCAAGTGTGACTCAACTCATTGTTTTCATTTTCTCCTTTTGGCAGCCTTCAGTAATTCCAGATGTTATTTCTCTAACCACATGGAAAAATTCTTATTAAAAAGCAGGGGGGGAGGGGAGAGAGAGGGGAACGGTTTTCCTGGATTTGGTACGTTTTTAAAGCAGTGATGATATTGCGTAGACAGTGTTCATGTGCAGCGGGCGCTAAGGCTAGCTGGAGGCATGCCCAGGAGGAGACAGCCCCAAGATAAAAGGCTCTGTGTTATAGGGGAGAAATGAGAAGAAAGCCAAAAGCAGCTAGTTAGTTCAGTAAAATGGTGTTCTGTCATTCTAGGATTCATTTGCTGGGAATTGTGAGGCCAGGCCAAACAAGGAATTTACCCTGAACCCACTATATCAGGGAAGCTTAGAGAACTATAGTATCACATCAAGGAGAGAATGAATGTTTTTCTTGCACTGTGACCATAGGGGAATATACAGTTAACTCATAAATAATGCCTTGATCTGAACAGAAGAAGGATTCATATCTGCTTGGATGGTGTGCTTTTTAGAGCACATGAATCCACTTACTTTGCCTGGCCTACCTAGCATTACTCATCTTAGGGAGAAATGGAGAAAGCACTTTCTAATTTAATATAGAATATAGGCTTGTGTGTGTTGTGGTAATGCTGCTTTGCAAGGCGAGTCCAGCCTCCCCTTCTACATTTTTGAAGTCTCCTTCAGGATCCAGGAATTCCAGAGGTACGAACCAAACCCCCTCTGTGCTAGAGAGACTAAAGGGCAACCCCTTTCTGCAGTTCCCAGCCCAAGGTGAAAACAAAAAGTGGTGCACTGAATCCCATAACGATAGTGCCTCGACAACACAGCATAATCCTCGGCTGAGCAAAGCTGAGCTTCCAAGCTGACGTCCCACCAGGAGAGAGCCCTCATGGCGTGTTTACAGCCCCCCCCTCTGGAGCCAAACTGCACCTTGTACCATCATCGGTGGATTGCCTTTCCAACCCAGCAAGATGCTTGAGAGCATACGTATGTAAGCTTAGGACCCTTCAAATTCATTTAAATAATAGAGTGCGTAGAAGATCACCCGCTTTCTCTAAGCTATCATGCAGAGTACCAAATCTTATTAATAAAAGCTAGCCTGGTTAATACACATATAGCAGCAGGCTCAGAACAAAGCTCACAGGAGGAAAAAGCAATGTGCTTTTGAGAACTGAGTTTTCCCTCTAAAACATAGCTTTTACATAAAGGACCTCATTGACACCTCTTATAAGACCAAATTTTGGAGTATTTTCACTGTTATGGAAAAAAGAGAACCCTTTTATTGTGAAAAGAAAGGCCAGCCTGCCTCTAATTGATTGGCTTGCAGTGGTTTACTTTTTTGCTGATGCTGCTTCCCACCCCCCTGCCCCCAACAGTGCACAAGATGCAGCAAAATGGCATGGTGCTAGCTGAAAAGAGAAGGTTTTTCTATATGTAGGTGGTTCAGTATTGAGAGCCCAGAGAGGGAAAAAAAAAAAGCTCTGTTATGTCGTTGTTGGTAAAAGTGAGAACTGTTACTGGAAAATATTTTGTTTTGAGATTAGTTGGTGGTAAGCCATGACTAATGCTCATTGTACCAATATGTGCTTGCCTTTGGGTTACCAGGTCCCCCTCCTGCCCCCCTTGCTATCTTTTATGTAGCTGATGGAGCTTGCTAAAACTTGTACTGTAAGGTCTTTGGTTCAGGGACTACTTCTTCAGGATTGTTTGCACATTGCTTAATGTAGTGGGGGCCCTGGCTCTGGACTAAAGGCTTTGGGCATTATGATAGCAAAAATAGTAAATTCAGTGGTGGTTCTTGGTTGTACTGACCTTTGAAGCATCTGGGTCACTTCAGTTTTGAGACTCTGGGGACCTAAAGCTGATGATGTGTTTCATTCAGGGAGTGGAAGCCAAGACTCCAGCCATGTTCATTGTGAAGTTTTCAAAATGGAAAACAATTGTTGATTCAAGTCCAAGATATTTTCTGGCTCTGGTAATCTTGTGTTCAGCATGATCACAATTAAATACATTCCGTATTGGTTTTAGGGGCTTAGTGGGATGTATTGTGCTAGAAGCAAGAGAAAACAATGCATTTGTTACTGGTTTTTATTTTATTTTAGGCATTTCTTACTTGGGGTTCTCTGGTTTTGTGGATAACCCCGAGGATCTTCTTGCAAAGGTAGCACTGATTGCTTTACTTCTCAGTAAAAAGAAACATGAAAAAAGAAGGCCACACACAGCTTCCCTCTCCTTCAGGTATTCCAGAAAGAATTTGCCCTACTAAGCTGCATCTGGAAAATTAACAAAAAATCTCTGTCCCCAGATGATCAGTGATAAGACACTATGCTGGGGAGTGATGTGATGATGCAATTGCTAACAGCTAAGGAGTGCTTGTTCTAGCACTGACTCTTGGTGACCTACACTGGACTAGATTCAGACAGGACTGCTACAGTCAACAGCAGCTGCAAAATTATAACAGCATACATTTTCCAGAGCATATAAAAGCCTGCCAGAAAAATTCACAGAATCACAGGTTGGAAGGGACCTCAGGGATCATCTAGTCCAACCTTTCACCCAACAATTCACCCCAAACAAACGGAAACATGTTTGGCAACATTGCCTCTAGCTTGGGTTGTTTCCTTCAGTGTATTGTAGGGAGAGGACACAAGAACTCTGCTGCTTGAAAGGCAGAGCTATAGAAGAAAGTGTCCATCTGGAAAGGATTGATTTTGTTCTGTTCCCAGGGCACTTTTTAAGAGGTGTTTGTATACCTTGGTGACATAAGTTAAAATAAACTGTTAAATGTTCTGGGTTTTCAAACTCCTGTTGCATGAGACAAGGTAAGGAGTACAGTGAGGAAGTCAAATGTGTCTACCAAAATATTGGACCGACCAGCCAGATAAAGCTGTCAGTATATTTTCCTGCAGGTTCAAATACTTGCAGTCTTTAAAAATCTCTATGGATATCTTATACCGTGAGGTGTTAGACAAAGTTCCAAGCTTTACTGAGTTCCCACCATTTTATAAAACTCTTCCTAGAGGGAAATTTAAGAGAAAATATTGCAGTTTAGAGTCCTGTTGGCTGGATAACTTCTGTTAAAGAAGTGGTGTTTGGTGAACTCTGATACATCCTGGCTCTCTGTACTTCATTGGTAGATAGCTGTTTGCTTCAATAGCAATCCAGAAGAACCACCACTCAGTGATTAATGAGTGGTGCTTTTCCAAAGTAGCTGGTTACAATTTTTCTGCTGCTTCTCCAAGTACTAGCGAAGCCTGATACCTCTTTCTTGTGTGCAAAGCAGCCGTAGGCAGCAGCTCCTCAACTAGACAAATGGTTTGACTAGAGAACAAGGTTTTGTAATTTACAGGATATGGCAAACTTTTTTGTGTCTTTTGGTCATGGCGTAGCGATAAAGAGAATACCAACATGTCACTCATGAAGTAAGGGTAAATACGTGTTGTACTACCTTTAGATTGTGGTTAGACTCATTCTAAAAATTAATATTGCTTTACTTAAAACCATGAAGTCGCCTTCTAACTGCTGTCTAAAGTTTTTGTTAAGAAGGAAGAGCTGAGCATAATGATTTTTCAGCCACAGGGAAGTTGCCATAATTTATAGGTGAAGAGTTAGGAACATCAATAGTGCTAAGTACAGAACAGATATTAAATTGGGTAATATGGAGCCTCAAGGTCCCTGAGGCCTGTGGCAAATCAGTTCTTCACCCAACAGGACAGGACTCTATTTTGATCCTTCATGAAGCTCTCCTTATTTCTTGCATATGTAGAATACTGATCCCCATCACAAAGTGGAAGTGCCATAAGGAAGATGGATTCATTGAGAAAGTAAATGCTAAGTATGTTTTTGCAAGGGGTAAGGCAGAATGTAGTCAGTTTATACACAAATGTTATAAGGAAAGGACCGACCCTTTGAAAGCCTCTTAAATGTATAATTGCAACTCATTCCTGAGTTATGCAGAAACCAGTGTTACCAAATGCTAATAAGTATGGAGGATAGATGGAGACTTAGAAATTGCTTTGGTTTCTGCATTCAGGGGGTGCCTGCCAGGATTAAGATTGTCTGAAAGCGATGTGACTATTTCTGGCAGTAGTTTTGAAATACTTGACATTTTCAGTAGTTTTCAGTTGACTCAGAGAAGTCTTAATTATGGAAGTGTGTAACGGTAGTAGGGGAAGGTCCACGCAGCAATGGAGCTCCAGCTTACAGTGAATATAAAGCAGGATGTTTTTAAACAGAAGGAGAAAAGGGCAACACTGGGAAGTGCCCATGACTGCTGTAAGGCTAAAGTGTTACTTTTATCATTCTGGGGAGCAGATGAGTCTGGTTAGAGGCAAGATTGTGACTTGAGAGACAGAATGAGAGCAAGAGTTCATTAAATGGAAGATGCAGAATAATTCTCACTAGTCAGACTCTGTGGGGCCAATGGAGATGTTGAGCAGGGGCTGAACATTGAGACCTGCAAGCTCCAGCGTGTCCAGTATCTGTCATTTGCTGCTATTTGTTGTCAGTCCTTTGCAGGGGCAGCAGGTCCAAACTGAGGTTATCACAGTTTTATGTGCTCCAGCAGAAACAGGAGGCATATGAAGAATGGTGGAAAGATGAGTTCTACTTGGCAGTCTTTGCCCAACAGGGAGTGTATTAATAACAATATAAGAACAGCTCCTGTTGTCCTGCTGCTGACAGCGGTCAGTAATGAGCTAAAAGAGCAGGACAGACAGTGATGCTTTTTTAGTGTGCCCTCCCAGTTATCAGTAGTGTGTTGCATTCTGGAGTCAGAGGTGGTATCCTCGAGGTTAGTAACCCTTGATGGATCTCTCTTACATGGCTTTGTGTTTGGGCCCCTTTCAACCGTCATGTCTGAAGTATCCTGTGGCAATGTTCTCCATAACTGAGTAATAACTAGTGCAAGAAACAGTCCTTTTTGTTTCAGAGTAGCCTTCTGATAGTTTCATTTAGTGTGTACTCACTTTTGTATTATTCCTCTCTGCAGTAAAAAATGGCTTGATTTCAGATGCATTGATACCCTGATATGGGTTTGCCATGTGGCCTCCCAAACTAATTCAGGTATTTTAAAGTGTTTGTCAAACACTTCTAGAAAGTTAGTGGTGTCCATCTGTTGTGTTGGTTGTGTGGTGAGATGTTGCAAGTATGATGGGACTTATTGCTGCTGACACCTGTAGGTCCTCATGACAGAAAAGTTAGCTTACCAGGCTCTTCAGGTCTCCCCTTAAAGTGGTTAGGCTGACCGCTGAGGTATCGTTATGTGTAGCTGGGAGGGGGAGGTGTGGACTTCTAAGAGGCTGTGGTATGACTCGGTTATTGCACTGTGCAGTTAGGATCATACACTAAATAAAACCAGTATCTCTTAGAAATCTTGGATCTGAGTACTTAGTGACCAATCCAGTTTATCTAAAATCTGCAGCTTTGTCTCATCTGAGTATTTGTAAGAGGAAACAACTCAACCTGATTAAGAACTTTCAAGATCAGACTCATAGTACTGGTGCTACTAGTAGATGATTTAACCTGCATATGAGACTTTCATTTCTAGCGAACTACACTGGAATAACTGCTTCAGTGATCTCTGCCTTCCTAATACTGTTGCTTTTTATGACAGACAATGTAGGTCTTCCTGTTTACTTTCCCATCCAACAAGTCAGTCAAGTAACCTTTTAGGAAATACTGCAGGTCACTTCTGAAGCATACCTCACTGCATGGAAACCTTTATTGCCAGGATGAATGATATTCTTAGATATTCATGGGAAATAAACAGCAATAATCCTGACAGGAGGTGTTGGCAGAATGAAGTGTGAACAGGAAGCGATTAAAGATAAAAGCCAATCTCAGGAGTTACCTGTACCTTACTGTGTGATTATAGGTGTGGCTGGAACAGGTCACAACACAACATAGCACCTGCTGACAACAAAGTGAGTCGGGATCCAAAGTTTGCTTCTCTCCCAGGCTAGACTGATGTTATATAACCAAGCTGATCACACCAAATAAAGTACCTGGTGCTCAATACACGATTTTTAGCTTTGACTGTGTTTCAGCGTAGACAGAAATGTAAGCTATGAGTCTTATAAGCAAAGCTGAAGTGAATCCTAGATTTAAGCTTCCAAGACATTTAGCATTAAAACATTTACCTTCATTTTCTTTATAATTATGCAGTGAATGAGGCAGGAGTCAAGGCAAAAACAGTGTGTGATCATGTAATAAGGACTGCCTCATAATGACAAGGGAGGCAAATGATGGTTGCACCATCCACCTTCATTAGTGTGTTTCCCAACCACTCTGAGTTTCGTGGGTTGGTCTGGTGGTGTGGCTTTTTTTGGGTTTGTTTGGGTTTTTTCTTTGTTTTCTTTTTTAGTCCCATTGTCTATCTTCCTTACAGATTTAGTGTAAGTTTTAAATAATCCTGTACATAGTGAAGGTCATTCATATTATCTATGATTATCAAAGTATCATTGGCTGCGCTCATTTTTTAATCTCTCTTAATTTGCCATGGGTTCTTATTTATGAATAGCAGGCTTTCTGTGAGACGAATGTGGGCCATGTATTTTGTGCATGTTATCTTCTTCCATTTCTATGTAGACAAAGCCTGAATCCTTGGGCTTTGGGAAAAGAGACAGAAGAGATTAAATCATGAGTAATGTTTAGTGTTTTAATGGAGCTCTTTTAAGTTGCACTTCCAGTTTACAGCCTGGAATTGATATCCCTCCACACCAATTATGTAGCTTGCCCTCCTCAGCCTCCATCACCCTGACCTGTCTTCAGAGGAACCTTCTAAGTCAATCCAGAAGAGAGATGTTTTCCCATGGGTAGCAGGATGTGCAAGTCTTGCATGAGACACACTCTTCCCGCAAATAGGTAGCCTTTATCTGAGACCTGTGATTTACATTTCAAATTATGTGGTCAAGAGGTGAGTGGACTACCTGGTGTAATTACAACATGAATATGTAGCAGGTGAGTTCACAGATCTGAATCTGAGCATCCCTAAAGTGGTGGTGGTGGTGAGAGGGGGAGATGGAGGGAGGAGACCTTAGTGCTCCATACCAAAACCTGTCCATGCTCAGGTCTGTCTCTGGTCCCTGCTCTTTCAGATGGAGAGTGATTACCACTCTCTCTTATTTATTCCTACCCTTTTCTTTCCCCTTTGTGATTCCTTTGTGCTAGTGTTTGCCTTTGTTGCCAGGTCTCAGCTTGCTCAGGCTTTTCAATTGTTTGCCTAGGTTTAATCTTCTTCGAAAGGTCAGTCTTGTGCTAAAGAAGGATGAGCACTGTGTCAAGCAGTGCAGTTTGGGCATTCTGCAGCTCTGCAGTCTGGGGAGTTCACTGCTTGGTACTCCTCATTAGCTAAAGCAACCAGATGTACCAGGAGCAGAATGCATTACTTGTGCAAGTCTTATGTAAGATACTCAGCAGAACAATTTAGACATAATCATTGAGGTAAGAGGGTGGTTCCAGGATGTACCCACTGTTCTTAAAATATTAGCTCAACAAATCAGCAGTAGGTAAGCAAAAGGAGCAGACTAGTTAACTAAGCAGGTTTTTTTTGTTGATGAGTCTCTCTAAGGCACTGCCCCACCTGTGATGAAAAAAAGACCAATCTCCCATCTTTTGAACTGTGACAGAGAAATTTGCTTAGACACCAGAAATGTTGCTGCGTTCCCTCACCTGGAGAGGGAGTAATTGTTTGGGACACACATGATTTGCAGTTCAAATTCCAGCTCCTCCCTGGGTAGGTCTGTTTACTCTAAACTGTTGGCTGGGTTTGGGTCTAAAGGCACTCACACACACAAATGGCAAACAGGTTTGACTTGACTGAGGACTTTACAGTGGGGAGGTTGGAGGCAAATTGCAAACCCCTAGCAAATGAAAAACATGAAAAATGAAGTAGCCTAGTTATGTTTAAAAAGTCTTAAGTATCCAGCCTTTTGTTTCCTTTACTCACAGCTTTGAGGGGAAACCGGCTTACGAGGAAAAAAGTAGCTAGACTACTCCCAGTAGATGTGTATCTTCGCCCAGTCTGTCTTGTGCAGTGCTTCGCTGTGTTGTTTCACTGCTGCATTGCACAATGCTAAGTGACTACCCTTAGAGCTGTCAACTCTGGAAAGGATTGGGACCATCTGAACAATGACTGAACTATTTTTCAAAGTTTCCAGGATTAAATGCTAGTTCTCAGTCATGCCTTCCCATCGTTTTATTATAGATATGCACATATGTTTTTCAAAAACACAGAACAGTAACCACATGAGGTTTTAATTGCTCATAAAGTTAAAATTCCCTTTGCTAGCACCTTTCAAAACAATTTTGTATGTGTTGTTTCTAATGTTAGGGCAGAATAGTAACCCAAACCTCTGAGTATATACTGCTTTAGAAGACATCTTTCATCTGCAGGCAGACGGAAATATTTCTGATGTGAAGTGGAGGGGAAGAGGAGTCTGCAGAAAGAGGTGAGCTCTGACTTGCATCTTCAGAGCTCATAAAGGTTGTATTTGTGCTAGCCCTGCCAACTGTGTGCTATAGAAGGCTTTGTGCTGCTTTGGGGGCTCAGTGGAAGCCATGTCTGAGGAAGGCTCTCATGTAGGCATGAGGTTATGGAAGCTGGTCAAAACACAGCTGTGAATCCTAACAGCATTCGACAAAACAGTGAACTGTTGACTCCAAGCCTCATCTTGCACCTGCTCTAACAGAGCTCTGCACTGCTGCAGCACCACCTTGTGCTGCCCCCAACTGAACCTACACCTGTGCCCCTCAAATTAGGTCTAGGGCCCAGAGTTTTGCTAGGGAAACAATGGTTTGAAAACTTTTCCACTCTCAGATGTGAAGCAAAATGGAGCTAACTTCTTCAGTTAAACGGATGTAGCATGTGAAATAAAATGAGGTGTGAGACAACTCATGTTATTTGATGTGAATCATAAAAAGAAACAAAAATATTGAAGTCAATTAAAAATGCAGACAGCAGAAGCTAGCTGAGTAGAAGATATGTAGGGAAGAGCTGTGGTATTCAGTGTATAATTTCAAATTAATTTTCTTCAGGTGTGCTCAGGGCTCCATAGCAGCCTTCAGTGAATGTTCCTGAGTTTGAAATGTGCTGTGCAGAAGCTTATGACACATGAATCCATATAAAAGTTTTGGAATTGAAATGTAAATTTTCTTTCCAGAACAATTAATATTCAATGAAGAAAGCTGTGCTGGGTCCAGCACTGTTGCTATAGTTTGTATGTTGGTATTTGAAAGGAGAAAAAGAAAAAAAAAGGGCAGAACATGTGTGGACAGTAGGACAAGAAAGCTGGTGGCCAAAGTGCTTTCTAGAGACATTGCTTTGAGAAAAGAGAGTGACCATGAACTAAGGACTTGGAGTGGGCAGGTAAAGATACCACCACCTGGGGCATGGTATCATAAGGTAGATTGAGCCAAAACAGGATAGTGATGCTACGAAAAGGGGAGGATCCTGTCCCCGCATCAGTGTTTGTTCCTGTCTGTTGTTGTACTGTCAGTTCTTCTTTTTTCTTGGCTGTTTTTTTGGTTATTTGATTGTTTTTTTTTGGCTATTACTGGCTCTGTGAAAGGAAAAGTGAATGCCAGAGATGGTGCCCTTGGGAGGCAACTGGACCACATGACTGGGATGGGGGTGGAGGGAAGTGCTTGCTTTCTGCAGCACTGAGCTGTTACGTTGGTGCTGGCCCAAGCTAGAAGCCACTGAAAGGGGTGACAGCAGCTGAGGGTTCATCTCTCCTACATCTGACTCCAGAATTCAACCTAGTAAATGAGCACTGCAAGCTGGTATTGCAGGCAGTTCACAGGTCCCTCCAGGCCCTTCCTATGTACCTTTTGCCCTCTGCTGTGTACGTGCTGCCCTGTGTTGTTCTCATGTTCATTTGTGAGGCATCTACTGAAATTTAGTGACATTACTAATGCTTTTATTTTAACCCTAGGAAACCTGGGCTGATGTTTTCAGATTTGGAAACTAGTGGCAGAACCAATGTTTTAATATGCATAATTTTCTCTGGGGAAAAAGGAGGAAGCGATCATTTATAACTTACGTGAATTACTGCTGATATTCAAAATCATGTACTGTAAATGTTTCTATTAAAGAAACATTTCTATCTATTCCCCAGGAGCACTGCAGGCCATCCAGCAGTAAAACCAGTATTTCTGCTGAGGAGACGGAGGTTCTTCTCCCCAAAAAGCCTTTCATTTTTTCCCCGCGGTATGTATAAAAGACATACAAAGCCAGCTGGTCAGATGGATTAGAAAGCACTGCACCACGTCAATGGGCACCCTTGTTTGTGTTGTTGAGAAGAGATTCTTAGTTAAGAAAGAAAGAAATGCCTCCCGTCTAATCGCCACTTAGGAGGAGACCCTAGTGAAGTTTTTGTTTTTTAAAAGGCTTTGGCAAAAGACGTTTTGGACTCCCGGATTAGTTTGTTCCCTCCCCCTCCCCACTTGATCCTTAAGGATTTGCCTGAGTCATGGATTTTTACTGGGCTTGTTAACTCTGTTTTTATTTTTTTTTAGCCAAGGGGATAAAGAAATCTTTTAGCGAGAGCCACTCACTGAGGATTAGCTGCCAATGGACCGAACAACGCAGTGACTCCCCAGAGGGGATGACCCCTGACTCCTGGGTCAGGTGGTGGCTCATCTTTTCCCTCCTAGCTGAGGCAAGCTGAAGGCTCCCAACAAGTATTTTCTCTGTCCTCACTGATCTCCCTCTGTGCAGTGACAGGCAGTGCAGAAGATGGGCTCTGTGTTATCACAGCTGCTCTTCTGCAAAACCAGGGAAAATGATAATGTAGATAGAATATCAAAGGATATGGTAACTGTTATTGGAAGGAAACCATAAAACCGTAACCTCTTTTACCACCTAAAGGGACATCTCTGCTTTCCTCCTCCATAATTTTCAGAGCTGCCTTTCTAGCAGAGGTTGTCCCTGCACAGCAGTGGTCCTTCGATTCATTGCAGAGTTGGAAGGTGGCAAGAGTGGCTTTTGGAAAAGTTTTTGTTATAGATGGTAACTGTACCCGGTCCTGATGGTATCATGGATGCCGTGGTGGTGGCAGAGAGGTTTCAGGGGAGCCATTTGCACAAGCTTTAACTGCTACATGAATTTAACCCATTTACTTTGGCTGGGAAATTACAAGCAATGCATTTGGGATGCAAAACACAGTAGGAAGAGAAGCCAAAAATTAAACTGAAACCTTACACGTAACAGAGGTCAGATTGTGTGTGTAAGGCTAATATGTAGATGAGTATCACTGAACAAATGAGTTATGCAGATTAACTCTGCTTTGGAGAAAACTGGTTAAATACTATGCTATCTACTGTTTTACACAGTCTTTGAAATTCTGGCTGTTTTACAAAGCAGTCAACTGCATCTTTTATCACATTATCAAAGGCGTGTATCAATTAACGATGAATAAATCTCCAGCCTACTCTATTGACAGGTCTGTCAGTCATTGTAGTGTACCGGTAGATTTTCAAGAACCAGCTGTGGAGAATGAACCTTTCCCTCCTAGCTATTGTTAGAGGAAAAGTAACAAATCGCTTTCATTGTTGGAAGGGAGTGTCAGCACACAGAGGGTCAGGTTTAGCCGTGTGTGTTATTTTTATGTGAATAAACTGGATGGAATTAGATGAACCTCCAGTGTATTAAAGCATTGCACCTTAAAATGAGATTTCCCAACAAGTCAAAGGAATTAAGCTCCAGGGCAACTTAGATACCCTGGCATCCAACAAATAGTGGAAGAGGGGAAACAGTGGTATTAAATATACTGTACGTATTTAAGTATATAAACATTCGATACATATTCACATGCAAATACAAACATAGAACTGTTAGCTTTTTGCTTCCCAGCTATTAATTAGTAGTTGATTTCTTGTAAACATGCATGGCAGAAGAATGCTGCTCTTAGAGGCTTTATAAAAGGAAAAGGCTGTAGCAGCTGTAGAGGTATTTAGGGAGGATTTCCATGCATGAGGAGGCAGGCAAATAGGAAGAAGTTGTGTAAAATGCTGGCAAGGAATAATCTAGGAGGTGATCTGTAATAAGCACAGAATGAGGAAGGCCTTTAGGATTAAGAACATGGCAAACTTTGTGCCGTTCTGATATCTCCTTTGTCACTCACTCTGTGCAGACCTGCTTTTTTTCCAAGTTGGTTGCAGGTGATGAAACGCCTAGTCAATAAAAGCAGTCTTAAAACTGTTAGGCATTGGGAAACACAGAAAGCTGCAAGGTGCTTTTCTCCAGTGATGGCAGCTGTTGTGAGTGCATCAAATTTACCCTATGGAAAACCAGGGCAAAAAGTATCAGGTTAGGTTCAAAGTCTCCTTATTGGCTCTTGGGGTCCTTACTGGCCTGGAATAAGGGTTTGTGGCAGACTGCTGGGAGCTTGAGGAGAGCTGCAGCTGGTGGTTTCACTCCTTGCCTGCAAAGAAACCTTCTTCAATCAGGGTCAGATTTCTGAAGGTAAAGCAACATATTACAGGGGATGATGTCTTTTTTTGTACTGGGGACATCCAGTGCCCCATCCTCATCTTATTGCTTCTCTTCCCTGCTCCTGGCTGGCAGCAAGTCTAGCAGTCATCAGGCCCTGAGTGAGATGGATTCAACTCACTGGTCTGGAAGAAAACTAATGTGACAAAAAAGTAAATTGTTTGCTTCCGCGTTAATGAACTGAATCAGCTCAGTGAAGGCTCTGATGAACATTAGTTTGATGCAAGAGAAAGGGTGCGTTAGCACGACTGGGATGGAGAGAAGGCAGGGCAGGAGCACGGGACATGATGTACTAACTGTGAGAGTGAGTCAACTCTGACATGTAACTTCCCCAGAAGGGTCTTAAAATGGGACTGTGAAACAGGAACTGCTTGTAGCACAAGCTGTGTCATTGCCTGTCATTATCATAAAGAGCCAGTGTTATGTGTGCTAAAACAAGAGATTACAGTGCACATGCAGGACTCCCAAATTCATTCAGAGAGAGAGAGCAAAGCACGCATAATACGTGTTGGCCACACTGTTGAATACACTCTGATTCACTCTGGTACTGTACTAGGAGGGTGGAAATAAGTGATCAAGATGAAGGGAGATTTATTCCCAGTCTCCCAATAACCATCATGAAAACACCGTCCTCCCAAAGAAGGAACATGCTATCTGTAGAATATGATGAAAAAGTGTTAAAGATTAACTTCCTTAGACTGGACTTTCAGGGTACTCCAGGGATCTTGTTTATTTTGGTTATGAAAAGCATTTATCACAGCTTTATTAAGGCTCATGTGACAAGCATTTTGGAAGTTCTGTTTCACATCAGCTAGTCAAGTTCCTTTTACTTGTGTTGTGCTAGAGGTCAGGGCTGAGACCTTTGCCTTACAAGGTGACCCAAGAATTTGGGCAAAGAATTGTGTTCTAATTTATTGAATGTATGAAGGAGAAAGTTTGCATTTTGTAGTATGTTCACAGCTTCAATGAGCTTGAACTACCAGGTCTCTAATAAATATCAGTAGTAAGCAATATGAGTAGAGGGAAGTTTTTTTCCTTTCCTTTACTAAAGGAAAAAGTCTAGAGATTTTACCCTTAAACTTTTTGCCCTTATGTCTTTTTCTCTTGTCATTTCATCCCCACCTTACATGCTTTTTTCTTGTTGTTGTCTTTAGTTCAAAACATACAGATAAACTTAACAGATAAAGAATATATTGCTTTACTTGGAAGGTTTTCTTTGCTCCCGATGTAAGGGCAAACCATTTTCCAAGTAGAAAAATTCTGTAGACTGTAAATTGTGGAAGTTCAGATGTGTGTGTGACTGTGGGACCCTCCCTTCACCCCTTCCCAGCTTGCTTCCACATGCTTTCCGACACCTCTGTGCTTCATTTGCAACCCTGCGTGGTCTTTGGCAGCAGAACTGCAGATGTTTCAGCCCTGGGCTGGCTGGCTGGCTGCACGGAGAGGTGCAGGAGTCTTGCCACCCTTCCTTGGAAAGGGTCTGGTACAGTACAGCACGAATAAGATGAAGTAGTTTGTGGGCTGGGGTTAACTCTACCTCGATAAACTAGGCCTGTTGGTACTAACTTGCCCTCTAAGACTGCGAAATGGCAGTTAAGGACGTCATATGTTGCAGTGTCACCCTTCAAACAGCTAGCAGCTTTTCTGCTGAAACAGAACATCACACAAAGGTGTCCCAGCCCAGGGTGTATCAGAGAAGGAATGAACCATGCATCTTTGCTTTGGTCACACTTGAAGAGATAGCCCTTAAACTTCAAAAAATAAACGTACATTTTTGTTCATTTTAATAAACCAGCCCATCTTCAATACTGTTTCAACTTAGTTGTAATGTCTATTGGTATAACTGAATAACTGGAACACTGAGGGTAGAGACATTGGAAAGAGCCAGGTACCATACAGTTGTCCTAATACAGTCATTTGAGGCAACTTCAGGATTTAAGTGTCTCCTCATACTGCTGTGGTTTTAGGAAACCTCAGGCTTTGCCACAGTTTAGTCATATTTGAAAAGTTCATCAAGTCTTAGAAAGAGTTATGCTCTGACGTGAGCTGGCTGTTAGCTTTCACATGTTATCAGTGTTGGCATGGTGATTCCTTCTTTCCTCAAAGGAACCAATAGCCTTTATTCACAGGAGGACTCCTCTGTGGAAATGAAGACTCTTACTTCAGATTTTTATTCCTTTAGTTATAAATGCCTTTTGAAATAAATCTTCAAATGCAGGATATAATTCAGATCAGCTGGAGCAATACATTCAGTGGATCATGTACAGAAAATTGTAGGTATTCCTCATGTCATCCAGATTTTTTTTTTAAATGCTTTTAGCTGAAACATATTTTTGTTTGGACAACAGTACTAACATTCTATTGACAGCCCCCCCTCCCCCTACCTGCTTCTAACCACCTGGAATTAAGTTATTTTTATAATTGGCAGATTTTCTATAAGCAGAATGGTTCAAATTTAGCAGCTGGATGGAAATGCCTGGCATGCTTTCTGTGGTCATCCTTGATTGTCAGACATTACAGGGTAAGGCAAATGTGCTGCAAACTTGTGGTATGTTTGTATCTTTGTGAAAAGACTGATGACTGGCCTCGCTGAGTTACCCAGGCGTAGGCCACCTAGTCTCCATATTTAAGCCTTCCTAAAAGATTGGTGTGTCCTGAAGCCAGAAATTGGGTAAATCTGTGTTAAACTGGAAGTATCCACAAAATCTGAATGTAGAGCCCAATGGGACTTTGAGTCTGGCAGATTGGTTTAACCAAGTATTGCTATAAAATGCATGATATATTCTTATATTCCTCTCTCCATATATCCTGAAGTTTTTCTTCAGCATTGTTAAGAGAGGACTTTAGAGTGACAGTCTGGATAGGGACCCTTCAGTGTTTCCTTACACCTTTTTGTACATGCTGAAATGATCTGTTCTCCTTTTCTGCTTTACATGTTTCTTTCAATTTTCTGTTTCATCTGAGCTCGGCAAACTAAATAGAGAGCACTTTAGGTATTTAGAGACATCTTTCCCTGGGTCAGCATGCTTTCTGTGATGCTGTCTAGGTTGTCACCTTTGAATTTCTACAGGACGAAAGGAAATCATGACTGACCCAAGTACAAAAAAAAAGGACAAAACCAGATTCCACACACACTCCCCCTGTCCACACAAATTAAGAGAAGATACCGGAGTATCTCAGCCCCCTGGCATTTTGCTGGATATTATTTACCCATGGTTTACACCAGGAACTAGGAATCTGGGGGCCATTGACTGAAGTAATTTCCTGGTTTCTCTGCATACAGCCAAAACCGTGTGCACAGTCCTCTATTGTGCAAAGCTCCAGTGAGCCTTTGAGCATAGGTGCCTTTAATGCGACAGCCAGGACTTTACCCTAGGCATTTTTACATCTGTATGTATAATCACACAGCACTGCAATTAAAAATACCTGGGCAAGCCTCCACAAGTGCTGTCCCTGTGCTACATTGTGTAGCACCGTACTGATGTTACACACACAAGGTGGCCAGGGGAGGAGGGTAACTTTCAGAGCCAGCGTTGAGCAATTAGTCCGTAGGGCTATAGGAGCAGGAGCTCTCTCCAAATTTTTAGTAAACCAGGGTGTTGCTCTGGTGAACACAACAGGCACTTGCTTGAGGATCCCAGAACTTTGAGGCATTGCAATACTTGTACAAACAGTTTTCCTTCCAGCTCTCATCCTTCACCAGTTCTTTACGCTTCTTCCTTCTGTGCCTTCCTGGTTACCCCATGTTTTGGTGGGTTCTGATCTGCTTGGGTGCGATTCCTGGGAGTGCTGTGCTTCTGCACCCTTGTGTTATGTTAGGAAATGCGTAACCCATTACCTTTAAGAAATGTACATGGTAGGAAAGATATCGGTTTACAAAAAAACACATCATGGAGATTCAGACCTGTTAATTCCTTTGGTTTTAGGTCTGGGGCTCTGCTTTGATCCAGCCCGACAAACACTAGGTCTGAACTTGTGACAGTGTCTGATCTGATAATGTTTTGATTTGAAGAAATGTGCCTGTATCTCTTCGATTTGTCCCCCCCGCCCCATGAGAGAAATTAAACTTGAGTGTTTTGAGGGGGAGTATTTTTTCTGTTTGGAACAGTTTCTGTGATATGAAAATGGTGTGATTGATAGCTGTTGAAATATGAGTGATAGCTGATCCCTGGGCCTCACGTCCCTGTGCTCAGAAAAGAGCCTGAGCCCAAGACAGCTGGGGAATCCTCCTAGGATTTGCAAACCCCTTCGGGTAAGTTCATTAGCAAGTAAAACAAATATAAATCAGTTTAAATAGGAAGCTAGATTAAGCTGAATAGTTTGAGAGCTGCCCTAGAGAAAGCTGTCACAGCCCTTTTCCATTGACATCAGTTAGTTTCCCATCTCCAGAGTGTGCCTGCTGAACCTCGTGCTTTCTGCTGTGTGCTAATGGAAACTGCTTGGACAGATTACCTGGAGCAAGGAGATGAGCCTTGTGTGCAGAGACATTTATTCACTCCCTCTTGTTCTGATTGTGGGGCTGCTTCGGCAACATTTTGGCCAGATTTTCTAACCTTTTCAGGTGTTACTTAGACCCAGGTTTGTTTGACTGAGAATTCCTTGTGCTGGAGCCTTTCCTTAAATAGCTCCAAGTATTTTGGCAATATAAATTGTAGCTATTTCTGCTAATAGGTCAATTTTGAGAACTAAACTAATTTTTGTATTATCTGAAAAATAAAAAGTGTCTCTGAGCAGAGAAGCCTATTGGAAAAATTGTATCCAATTTTCTTTTTGATTGACTGATGTGCTAAGGCCATGGGAAGGCTTTGTAGGCAAGACAGTTGTATCTGGAACCTGGAGTACACTTGGCAGCAATATGAATTGCCAAAGATGTCTGAGAGAAATCAGTTTCCCTTGGTGTCTTGACCAGTTTGGTATGTAACATGAACCTCTGACCAGCACAGCAAGTGCTTCCAGCTGGCTCCTGCCCCTGGGCCCCACAGGCACAGTTCCACATGCAAAGGAGCAGCACATGAGATGGCTGGGTTGTCAGAGAATGCTCAACTACATCTAATTTTTAGGGGCCAAATATAGTCTCCGCTGTTTGATATTTGGAAGAAAGACTCCTGTGTGTAGCAGTTAATTTCTGGCAGTTGCTATTGCCTTTGTAAATGCCTGGGGTTGCCACTGTCTGCCAAGTACATATCCAGTGGGGCACTCTGATCTGCCCATCTCTTCACAGCCTTATGGCCCCTTTTCTGAATTTTTTGCAGAGAAGTTCAGGATGGCAGTTGCTGGAGCTGGGACCATGCAATTCTGTGGCTTAGAAAATCCCTTAGGTTCATGATGGCCACAGCCACCTTCTAGTCAAGATTCAGGATATGCTTCAGGTCAGGTTATGCATCAGTCTCATCTTTTTCTTACCTCTCATCTGCAGTAACACCTGATTACGCCTTCTTTTGAAGCAACACCGATGCTTATGCAACTCTGCTGCACTGTTTCAGGGAGCTGATCCAGCCAAAAAGCAACCTGAAAAAGAAATAGAGCTGTGTGAACCTGCTCCCCGGAAGGTCATGTAAGTGTTAGTGCTGGTCTATGGGAGGGAGTGGGAACACATATCCCAGCATGAGGGAAGAGCTTTAGCTGTGCATTGGAAGAGTTTATACTGCATACAACCTCAGTGATTTGGATGGGGAATTTATAACTGGGCACCTTACCTGAGTCACTGACTAATTGTTAATATTACTATGTTTGCCCTGCAGTAAGTAATATCAGGAGGCTGCAGGCGTGATAGGAACACCACTGTGCCTAGCTCTGTGTACACACCAGAGGAAAACTGCACAGTGTTTGCAGTCTCCATAGACGTGCCAGACAAATACAACCAATGACAACACAAACATGGTTCGTTCAGAAGAGCCATGCTGTTCCTGACGAAATGTCCCTCACATCCCTTTTGCCCTGTATTCTGTCCAAGAAGGACCATAGCTTTGGAGAGGGTGCAGGAAATACAGCACATATAGTGCCACTATACGAGGCACACCCTCACAGCTGCAGGGAAGCGGGACTTCTGGGCTGTAGGTTGTCTCCAGATCATAACAGTTGCTAAGGGACTTATCCTCCAGGAGTCTGCCTGAACTGAAAGA
The DNA here is from genome assembly GCF_963921805.1 of Phalacrocorax carbo. NCBI lineage: Eukaryota > Metazoa > Chordata > Aves > Suliformes > Phalacrocoracidae > Phalacrocorax > Phalacrocorax carbo. The sequence goes on from NC_087515.1 coordinate 21,777,721, forward strand.
GTCCTGTCTTGAATGCCTCTGCATCAAGTCATTGCAGTGGGTTTCTCTCTTATCCAATGTTGTTTTGATTGTTCTTTCCTAAAAATTCACTAGATGTTCCTTATTTCTTGTATAGAGATAAGATGAACAGTTGTTTCTCATTCATCTTTTCCACAGCATTCATAACTTTGTCAACCAGTGTAAGTTATACACAGCTATATTAAATTCTTCAAGTGAGAGGTGACTCAACCTTTTATGACCTGAGCTGTTAGTTGGGAAAAACTGCAGCTATAGGGATGGGAACTGCATGGTCTCATTTATAAAAGGGCTGCCTCCTCATGACTCCCATGGTATGATCTGCTTTTAGTACTTCTGAGAGTTGAGGTACGTTTGCAGTTGTATGCTGCAAACTGAAAGAAGTATTTCTCTAGACACTGCTGCGGGTTTAGTTCTGTGACTTGGTTTAGAAAGACTGGGGTTTTTTTTTGTTGGATTTAGGTGTTATTGGGCACTTCTTTTTCTCTGAAACATTGCTCTGTAGTAGGAGTTTCTGTAATGAGTGCATGTATCAGCTTTTCAGCCACCACTGCCTAGTTCCTGGCATTCTAACTTAGCTACTGTCTATTTTATGTCATTAACCTGGGCTGTGAACTGCAGTTGAGGAGCAGATATATGTAGACCCCATGACCAGGCAGCAACCCTGGGCAGCGGGGCAAGACCAGCAGGGGCTGGTATCCTTTTAAACCGGTACTGTCAATCCTTTATTGTTAAACCATTTAAAAGCAAAGCAAGTGAACTACAAGCTTTAAAGGAGTGTACTGCTGCCCTTTTTTCGTGAGGATCATGGTCATATCTCAGATTGTGTCATCTGTTCAGGGGCACACTGTACCAGCTGCTGCAGATGCGTTGATGTCTTTACTGCTGGACGAATGCAGTATTGTTTGGAAAAAAAAAAGGGAAACATTTCAGGAATTGGCAAGTTTGAGAGGATTTCATCAGTTACTATCAGTTAGCTCTCAGGAATCCTTCAAGGAACAATTCCCTTAGTTCAATTCAGAACAGAACTGGAAAGTGAATGCAGTATGTCCTAGTCTTGTTTCCTGTGTAAGTACAAGTGATATAAAGTAATTTACATCACATATTTTCTTAAAAACTAATGATCACTTCCTTCCCCCATTCTTTAGTAATTCTAAGGATGTCATTAGATGTTAAATAAACTGGATTTGACACAAAACAAACTCTAAGAAATTCCCACTTCCCACCCCTGCTGCTCATGGCTGTTCTGCACTGCAGTTTGTCGCTGCTCTGGTTGTGCTGATGCAGCCATTTGTGGGCTTGTGCTCAAATGATCCAGGTTAAACATCTCCACACACAAAAATAACCAGCAGGAAAACCTTTTTTTTTCTTATCAATTCAGATTTGCAGATCCAATCTGTTTATTTGTACGCATCCCTCCACAAAGTCACACTGATGTTAAGTGAGGTGGCACCGAACTGAGGCATGGAGAGGTGGGTGGCTTTGGACCCAGGTAAAATGGGTGACAAAATGGGAGACTGAACAGAAGTGTGTAAAGCAGTAATACTGGTAATTCCTGATGCACCCCGTGGCCTGATCCAGCTTCTGCTTTCAGTTCATATGCACACACAGAGACTCCAGATGGAAGTGGCCTCATCTGGTAGACTAGCTGTCAGTATAGTAATACTGAACATGACATTTAGGGGTTTTACGTCATTCTGAGATGGTTTTATACCTGTTTTATATTTAGGAAGAAACCACCTGTGGCCTGTCACAGACTGTTTGAATAGGAACAACCAGATTATATATAAAAAAACTCAGCAGGACCCTTTACAGTGACTGGAAGAAAAATATGAAGTTTTAAAACCAGGCTACTGATTTCAGCTCTATCTCTGTGTGTTTAAGTTGCATAAGTTCTCCCTTCATGCCACAGTTGTAGTGCCAACTTAGCTTTTTGGAAAGTTCTATAGGCTCTGAAGGTAAGAGATACTACATAAACAGAAACTATGATTACAAGTTAGATTCTGAAGATCACTTAGCATTTTTCCCCCCTTTGCTTACTGGAATAGGAGAGATTGAATGATTTTCAAGGCATAATGCTTTTTCTCCTAGGCTATGCAGTTCCTACGCCTAGTACAGTAAGGTCTGATTTAAGTTGCTGCACAGTGGTCCCAGTCTCTCTTTGTTTGAGTTCCGTACTCACATTTGATGACCAGAATATCAAGAGGGGTTTGGTCTTTTAAATGCAAGGCCATGAAAAGTTGTTAAGTGTCTGTGCATTGTTGGATTGCATTCTGGTACCCTGGAGCCTGCTTAGGAGAGACTTTTACTTTCCTCTAACCTCCACAGATTTTGCCAAATCTGGATAACTCCAGATTTTGTCTCCTATGAGCACGCTGGTTAGAATTGATATGTAAAACCTCAAACACTCTGGAGCTCAACCAATTAAGAGAGATAATTACAATCTGGGTTCAGCGAACTTCCATTCACTTGCAGCATTCTCTAGTTTAAAGTTTCTTCAGAGGAGATGCAGGGATAACACTCCCGGGTGGGAACACTTCCCTTTTAAATTACTAAGCAACATTATTGTCTTAAATGTAAATTAGATAATTAGTGAGGTCAAGAGACCACACAAAAGATTTTATTGGTTTGAATAAAATGCAGCCTGGCATCAACTGGTATAGTAAGAACCAGATTTTCTGAGTTAGTATGAATCACCACGTTAGATGCAATTTCACCTTGTGTCTTTGCTCACACATCTACTGTGTTTCCAATTTATTATAGTGCTGTAATTATTTAAATACAGCTTTGTTTGCTATAGATACTGTATTACCTACCTCATTTCTATGTAAGGGCTTGGCTTTAATTTCCGTTCAGTCTTCATTCTATGCTTCATTTTTCTTTGACTTTTCTCTCCTTAGTGCTTTGTTTCTTTTTTTTTTTTTTAAAAAGGTAAAGACATGAGTTTAACAGGTTGTAAATTATAAAGCTTGAGTTGTCTTTTTGCTATTACCCATGTGTTTTGGCTTTTACTACCTATTTGGCATGCACTACATTTTCATCCAGATGTAAGTAGTGCTACTAAAGTGAAAAAGCTTTAACTGTAATGTTTTTCACTAAATTCTTGTGCTAAGGGCTATAGATCCTCCCAGCCAAAGAAATTTGTTATTCTCCAGACTATGTTATGAGTAGATAAGAAAAATTATGAGAGAAAAGATGCCATATCATCTGGATCATGTGCAAAAGGAACAGGGGCATTGAGAAGATGTGGTGAGAACGTATGTGCAGTTTATTGTAAGTTGGAAACTGAATCCAGTCACGTTGTTCCTGGTTTAGTATGTTACAAGTAAGAATTATCTCTCTTTCCTCCAGATTCTCCCACCCTAAATTTTGGATTGGCATGGTTGTTACACAGTACTTTAAATAATAGTATGTAAATTTTTACCTGAAAAGAACATGGAAAATTTTAAATAGATCCTTGTTTTCTGGGCAACGTGGTTAAAAAAGCATTGTCTTGCCTTTATTTGCACATGAGAGACAGGGTTCCTGCCAGCCAGCCATGGGAGCAGTGCTTCTCCCAAGTGAAATGCGCTGCGAGGTGTTTAAAGCAGCAGAGCCGGAAGGGAAGGGAGGACTGGCTCTGCCAGTCAGGGAGACACGGCTAAATTGAGCGTTTATGCAGTGGCAGGAGCTGAATCATGTGCCAGACAAAGCAGACAGCAGGCATAAAGCCCAGTTAGCATCCACCAGTTATTAAGAAATATCTGACCACAGGCATGAGGGTGACAGGATTGGATTTTATTTAATTCTTCACAGGTCTGTGAGGTTGCAACCCTGTGCTTTTACTTAGACCATGCCTCTTTCAGGCTAGAAGTGCAGCACAAGGCTGATGTGAAACCTGATTTTTGTTATCATGCCTCTCTGAAGTGATATAGCACCCAGCTTTAGCAGGTATGCTAGGTGTCCTTGTAACAGTGGGTATTCGAGGTACTTGGTGGGATAGGGAAAAGTTATTTTTCATTTTATGGACACTTATTGCAGCACCAAAGTAAACAAGGCCTAGACCCTCAAAGGTTTTTGATGCCTGACTCTAGATGATTTCAAGGGCATTCAGGCCCTGCATATTTCTGAGGCTTGAGGCCAGTGTGATTTTGTGCGCTGTCACCAGCAGCACAGGCTGTGGTGCAGGCAGTGCTGGCTGGGCCGGGATTTCTAGGACCCAGGCTAGTGGCTTAACTGCTGGACTAGACTGCCTTTCCTAATCTTTTGTTCAGATCTCTGCCTTAAACCTGTCTGTTCTGCATGATGAAAACCACCACTGTGGTTTTTACACTGAAGCTGTGCCTCTCAGCTTGAAAAGACTATGTGCTTCTTGGGTATGGGAGGTCTGTTTTGTTGAACTTCTGCACTGTGGGAACGAAAAGCCCAAGCTGCAGTCCTGGGTGAGCAATACTCACACATTCACCCCAGACCTCTTCACTGATTAAATCCTGCATTGTGAGAACATAGCCAAATAATAACACAAATCGCCAGAAAATTTTGAACGTTTAGGTTGTGTTTAGCCCAAAAATCTTCAGGAAAGAGTCCTCAGAGTAAACAAACCGTGAAGTAGAGAGAAGAGTGTTTCTACAAACTCTTTGATCATGAATACACATATTATGTATCTGTGTGTGTAAAGACAGAGTTTAATAAAAGCATGGATAAATTCCAGGTAATTAGCAGACTGAATTTTGCCTTGGTTAGAGAATTCTGCTGAAGAAGTGTGCTTTTTTTAAAATTAAATTTTCTTCTTTCTCACTTTAAAAAGTCAACAAGGCTACACTTTGCTTGAATCTGCCTGTGAGTTAGAGAAGACTAGTAGTAGATAATATTGATGGGGATTTAGAGAAAGGTGGAAAGAAAAGAAAAGAAAAAAGCCAACTGGGCACTGAGTATCTCTGTTCCCTTCCACTGCAAGGTTTATTGATGCTGTCTGCAGATTTGTGTTTGCTTTACTGCTGGTAGTTAGAACTGGTGATCAAAGGCTAGTCTAGCCGTACCCATGAAGGGACATAATTGGTTGGATTCTTTGAGTCCTCTGTAACAATACTTGGTTTTGTTGTGTTAGGCAGCACTCCACAAAGTGTAAAACGTTGTATGATTGCTGGGGCAGTCGGTCAAATGTTTTCTTCTTGTCTTGATTCCTTTTAAACAGGAAACCAGTATAGCTCAGAGCCCAGGGATGAAAGCTTTAAACCTGGAGGGTGCCTCGCGCTTCCTGAGAATCTCACGGCGGAAACGTTCAGTCCCAAAACAGCTTTGCTGACAGATATATTTTTATAGCCTGTTATTTTCTCTCCTCATTCTTTGTTTCATTTGAATATAATAGGCTCTTTATTTTTATAATGCTCATCTGTTCCTGCTGTTTATATCCTCACCCAAAAATCATAATTCTCTGGGTTAGTTTCTTTTTTTTTTTGACATCACATTTGGTTACTGCTGAACATATGTGCTACAATGCCTGTATAGAAGGGACATTGTTTATTTTTTGAGTAACAAATTTTCCATTTTCCTTTTTGTCTTTTCAAAAGAATTCCATATTCCAATTTGAACCAAAAGGTTATAGACCTATTTATAGTTTTTGAATTCTGGCAGTGATGTAAGCATGTTGTGTGGTTTTATGACTTCATGAGAGAAAAAGCTGGAGCTGCAGATGAATATATAAAAATGTTATTTTCCTGGTTCTTTCTTTAATAAATGAAGTGGAGAAAATACTTCTGATGCAGCTTCTCCTGGATGTAGCTTGTATATTCTGAGGACTGCTCCAGGGTCCAAGCAGCCCATGTCTTTAAGCTATTGAGGCAAGTTTCCCAGTAGATTCAAACATGATCAGATTCAATGAAACAAAATATATAGTATGACTTTATTGCTTTGCAATGTTTAAATGTGGAATATGACCCTCATGCTACTACTGAAGTTATTTTTCTTTTCCATATCTTCCAAAATTATCTGTTTTGTTTAGTCATTTAAAATTAATATATGCACAACTTTCTGCTATGATAGTTTTTAATTTTGACAAATAAGCAGCGTAGGGTAGAAACACAAGTTTTTAAGAAACATAACATTGCACGTATTCCGTTAGTTACAATTTGCCAAGAAGTGTTACAGAAGAGTGGGCCTCTGAAAAGCAGCATGCAGAAGACTCTCATGAAAGTGATGCAGCTACCTTGGCCACATTTGCAAGGACATCCCACTCCGTAAAAGTGTTCGAAAGAGATTTAAAACCTTTGTAAGAGGCAGGCAGCATGCCTGACACTTGCATTCTTCATATCCATTTTAGGGTGCTGTCTGTGAGACCTAGCCTCCCTCTGTTACCTCCAGCCCCAAGGGATGACGTGGTGGCGTTTGCCCAACTGCCCTTTGCACACGGGTGACTCTGGACCACACCAGGTCAGTGTGACATAAATGCACCGCTGACATATTGCAGCAGACTTCATTGCAAGGTATTGCCTCTTGAAAGCAAAGCAAGCTGCAGAGCCAGAGGCAGGTTTTGCTCTCCATGCTTCCACTGGCTCTGAATGACTTTTGGACAAATTCTTAAATCTGGTTCTTAGTGGCCCATCTATAGCAACTGCAGTGTCTGCCTCGGAGGGTATTTGAGGATAGAACTAGTGGGGAAAAAAAGGAAAACTATTATATATTATATAATATATATATATTATATAGTTTTTCCCAGGAAAACTATAGAGATTAAAATGTTATATATATGTACACATATATGTGCGTGTGTTTATATATAGAATTATTTACTATAAAGCATAACTTTATACATACATGTAAATATATAAATTTACTTTCCAATTTTATTTTAATTAAAAACCCAGATAAAGAAATTCTTCATTACATAATATTTCCTCTTCTCCAGATTTGTTAAGGTTTGGTCATAATGCATCTTATTGAGACAGTCAAACGCTTCACTGGAGTTTTGATACGCTGCGGAAAGAAATGGTTTTGCTGAAGTGAGATTTGCTGCTCAAAAGCTGTTTCAGGAATGCCTTTCTGTTGCATAACTCAATATAGTGCCTGGAAATTATTTTAGGCTCCTTGCAAAAGAACAGCCAGAGATGTATTACATTATAGTTAATAATTATAATGCAATTAATAATTACTGTTATGATTACTTAGCCTTTTTAAGTATGCATGTTCTTTTTATGTGCTTTCCTCCTTGCAGATTTATCATTTATGGTATTTCTGTTTGCATGTACTTAGCACCTTTTAAAATGAAGCTTAAAATGTATTCTCAAGCAAATTAGAAACTGCTTTGTATTTTTGGAGGCCATCTCAGAAGGAATGGACTGGCATTTTTGATCTACCTGTGCTGATGGGGCTTGCACTTTGTGTTATGTCTTTTTCCCAGACCTTTGACAGAAAACGCTGTCTTTCTGTTCTCAGTATTTTAATCATTACTGGTAATGGTCTAATTATTAACTCTTGGAGCAATTGGGAACCAGGTGTATGCCATCATCCCAATATAGTGAATTCTGCCAGCTCCTGAAGGAAGGAAACCTCCAGAAGTTTGCAGAATGACACATTTTGTAACTGGATAATGCAATTGCTTTTCATGTATCAGTCAATATTAAAGGTTATAGACTCTTTGCCATTGTTCACATGCCTCTTGGCAACTAGACAATTTTAAAATCCTTAGTGGACAGAGGTCAGTATGCAAGTCTGCACAGGAAACGTCTGTAAGTCTGAACAAATTACGGATACAATTTTAAATAGACATAGAACCACCGCACCCTCCCCCCCCCCCCCCAAGTAATGACTTAAAATGATAAAACCACTTGGGTAAGTGGTCTCCAAAATCTGGTGAAATTAGGCCTAAATTTGGGCTTCTCTTTGAGGCCCTGCACTGCTTGAGAAGTCCTGTCTGCACAGAAAGATGAGTCGAACTTTGTAATATTTGTTTCTTTTTCTTTCCTGGCTGTGATGGGGTCGTCTGACGCAGTTACCGCCCACGCTTACACAGATGAGCAGCGCAGCAGAGTGGTGTATCTCTTGCTACGTCAGCATTTTCAGCTGAGTTTGTGTATCTCCAGAAGTGGCTCATGTCTGCTGAGCTGCATAACCAATGTGGATGTGCTGGAAGACTCGAGGGTCTAAAGCGTTACGCAGCTCTTCCTCTCCCTCAGATAAGCCCTTGCTAGCTATGTTTGTGTTGATATCTCCTGGGCAGCTTTCCCATTCTGCTTGAGCTGCTTCTCAGCACAGCCTATTATGGGTAGGTCTCAAAAGTTTTCCTTTTGTTCTCAGATTTAAATATCTTCATTACTGAGCAAGGACAGTTGAGGCTTTGGGATTCAGTTGATCTGAGTGTTGTGGTGGGTTATTTGTTGTTGGTCTTACACCCCCCGCCCCATGTCCCCCCCCGCCTTCCTCACTGAAGTAAACTATGAACTATATTTGCCTGTCTCACTGGTTAATGCAATGGTATCTATAACAGTTTTTGAGATACTTGCAGGAGAGTGCCCTTAGAAAGTAAAGTACTATTGGTGGTGGCGGTACTGTGATACTATAATCATGTCTGAATCTTCCATCATTTAAACACAAGTCTAGGTTTTCTGCACCTCAGTTGGAATAAGTTATACCATCATCACTGGACTCCAGCGTGATCTGTGGAATCCAGGGTGCTCTGTACATCAGTAACGTACCAGTTATTTGTGTCTTTCATAGGACAAGGAAAGAAAAGCAATGGTTGAAGGTTTCTGTTGTGGATCAGAGCTGATATTGACCAGGTATTGCGTTCGTCCCTTCAGGTTGGTAAGCTTTTCCAGTTTCTTCAGCCTGGTTGCTTCTATGCTACCGTATTTATCATTATACGTTTGTTGTTTTTTTTTTTTTTTATTGCTGATATAGCTTATTGAGACTTGAAGAACTTTTATTTGCTTAACCTTGGATCTCCAGAGGAGAAGCTGGTTACTTTGAACCTTTCAGCCTTCTGCTCTTAAAAGTGTTGAAAGAAGCAACTCTAATTTAGGGCTTTTATTGCAATTTTAAATGCACAAATAGATACCTTCATTCTTACAATCAACATCAAAAGGCCAGAGAGTCTGGAATATATCAACCATATATTGGTCATTCAGCATTAATCAACTTACACATGCCTATGTCTACCAGGGTCTCTTCTTCCAATGTGTTCGCTCAGCCCCACTGCTGGAGAAATACAAAGTCAGGAGGAATCCCAGTAGGCCCCAGTTGTTATGTGCTGTAAGTAAGGACAACTTGGCTTGCTGACATACTTTGGCACAGACATAGTGTGTTGTCACATGGATGAGTCTCTGTGCTTATTTATATGCAATGCATTACACTTTAGCCATGGAGTTTGGATTTTCTGTTTGTGCTTCTCATGAAGATTGCTTAAAATAACAGATCCGAAGAGTTGCAGACTGATTAGTTAATTTTACAACTGATAAAAACAATAAACTAATAAACATCAAAGGACTTATGTCCAAAGTCCGAAAACATAAGGAAAGAACACATATCTAAATGTCTGACAATTTCCAGCCTGTGTGTACTTGTACATTTGTGTGTTATGATGCTTCTCTTTTTGTGTTGTACAGTCTGTGCGTCATCACTGCTTAACTCCACTCTGTGTGTTGTGCAATTTGTTTGGGCTTGCATCTTACAAGTCAATATATTGGGTTTCGTTAGTGCTCTGGTTCTATAAAGTGAATTATCTCTTTGGATGGGAAATACAACTAAAGAACAGATAGGTTGCTTGAGAAGGACAATGTTCTTTTTTGTGTGCATAGGTATTACTCAACAGAGCTTGTGTATACTAAACCTCATGCCTTTTTTTTTTTTTAGCTAAAATAAGATTGGATTGCACATGTAATACACAGAATAAAATTTTAGAAGCATGTTTCTATCTAAAACAATGGAGTTAAAACATACCTCCTTATTCTTCCCATTCTGATATCTCCTCTCAATCCTACTATTGTTACTTTCATGCACTAAATATAGGCTCATTTGCTATATAAATCTAGCGATAGGCAAATTCTGCCTGAGAAGCTTCTATTAATGTATAAAAATGCCAATGTTCTTGCTAGGTAAGCTAATTATGTAGAACAGGAAAAGTTATTAGACCACGTGTGACCTGCAGTCATGCAGGAAATATGTAAGAAACTCAGAAATTAACATAGATCTCACAAGTTCCAGTCAGTATGTTAATCAAAAAGCATCTTTCCTCTGTTCATTTCCTCTGTCTTGTTCTTCCTCAGCTCACGCACACACTTTATGGTGATAGTACCAGTAATAATGCATGACATAATGATAATATATGGAATATCTGATGGGGAAATGTAAACTCTTTCTTTTTTCTTTTTTTATTTTTTTTTTTCCTGCCACCAGTCTGTATTGGGGCAAAGAGAGCAGAAGATGCTGGATGCTGTGGCTCAGGAGTGCAGCTGAGATGATCTGCTTGCTCACCCTTGAGAAAAGGGGCCCGTTCCTCCCTTTGCCTGCTGCTAGCTCTGGTGTACATAGGACTACATAGGACCACCATGCTACACCCATTCAGTTCACTGGTGTGGCAGGTCTTGGGTAGTTTTTGGTGGGTTACTGAACGAAACTGTTAATGTATGGGGGTCTACAAGTGCCAAGACCAGTTCAAGAAAAACCTAGGGAATTTCCCTTATGCAGACCTTTCCACTTTTCTGATTCACTGCATAAATTTGTCTCTTTGAGAGAACTTTTGAGAGAACTATTTGAGAGAAATTATTCTACAGTGATAAATGTGGCACAACTGTTCTGTAATTTTGCTTTTATTCACTAGATACAGATCAGTGTTTTTCTTTTCTCCTAAAGTCGCCTTTATGTTGTGGGATTGTCTAATGACAAGCTCTTCAAAGGAGAGAAACAATATTCTTACGCACATGGAAGCCTTCCATTGTTTCCCCTGCTGCTCCTTTGGCTCGATGCTGTATTCAAGGAGTAATTGTGGGAAGTCAGTGCTCCTCTTCCTAAACATAAACTAGGTTGAACCGCACTCTTCCTGTCTGCTATTGTTAGCAAGAGCATTAGAAAACTGCTGTCTACCAAGTCAATCATGGAAAAGAAAAAGCAGGACAATTAGCTTTTTTTCACAGCTGAATGCAATACCTACATTTTACCTCCTGTACATAAGATTGTTTGTCAAATAATCTTAATGAGCGGGATGCTTTCATTCCCTTTAATGAAATAATATGGGGAAATAAAGCAAACAGGTTTAGGTTCTGCTTTTTTCTCAGTAATGACAGTGTCTTTCACACCAGTGTTATTCCATGAAGGGATCAGTTGTATGTTTGTTCAGCAAGCATAGTAAGGACTTTTTCAAACTTTCATAGTCTCTTTAGCTAAGATCATTATTAAGTAATTTGTCCTGAACCTTCTCTGTGTTGCCACAAAAGAAGTCGGTGAAATACAGTCACACTTAGACCCATATAAGTAACTAGTTCCTGTATTTCTTAGTGTCTTCTTGATTCAGTTTGAGATAGTTGGGTGAAAGTCAGAGCAAAAGAAAAAAAAAAACCCAAAACTTAATATTTATGGATATATTTATTTGCAGAGAAGGATTAGCATAAAACATGTGTAAGAGAAATGCATTACATGGTTGCAAACTATTAAGGAGGATCTTACTATAAATTTGTTCTTTTCAAGCCTGGATAGCTGTAATGAAGCTTTTCCTGCTGCTAAAATTTTCTCCACTGATATGTCTTGGGGATTTTGTTATTCACAATCTTCCTTCCAATGCAAGGAATTTTCACTGGGGTCAGAAAAAGTGTTGTTTTAGGGCAAGTGTGAAATATCATATGGAAATTCCTAGTATAGAGGAAAGAATTTAATTTTGTGTTTGGAATTAGGTTCAAGCTTTTGGTTTTGTTGTTTAAAAAATACTTCAAAAAGCAATATTAATTTTCTGAGCAACACATCTAGTTGCCAACTGTTTTGAAGACTGTCAGCTTTTAAAACATGCATTTTGTGACATAGTAGAATATTTGCAAGTATCAGATATGGATGATTTGGGCCCAAGAGATTAATCAACTTAGTCTAATTTAACATTTTTATTCCTGCTTCTTATAAGGAAGGAGATTTATAAGGCATCCTTATAAGGTGGATGCATGTATCGTTTCATAACATGATTCTGAGGAGCATATCATCCTTTTGATTAGGGTAAGAAAATGTTCTTTTTTATATGTAATAAAGACAGTGAATGATGATAAATATGATGAAGGATCTTTTGGTTAATGAGGCATTAATAAGTGTAAGCTTTCCAGGAAGAGATGAATAAAATGATTGTATTTACTGTGGCTGAGCAATGTATTTAAGAATATCTAGTATTGCTATTAAAAAAATGCTCTTTTAATAACCTTTTCATGCAGATAACCATAGGCCTATGTGAACGTCAAAAGTAAGGAGTCCTTTTCTGTGTAGAAATGCTCAGTTTTAAACCTGAGTTTGAAACTGCAGGCCTTCTGCAAAAGCAGTGGAAAGACAAGTGTTCATTTGGCAGAAAGAGTGAAAAAGAAGTCTTGAAATGTGAAATGAGATCTAATGGCTTGTGCTACAACAAACTTTACTAACCTACATGGTCAGTTGAAAAGACTAGATGGATTTGGGGACAGATGCCCATCTTAAAAATGTACATTTTCATGTCCTTGTGTTCCAGAAAAGTCATTATTCTGGGCTGAAAAATGGTTTAAAAAGTTGAAACGTGTTATAATTTTCTGTCAAAGCAAAGAGTTGACAGGTTTCGGTCTAAAGAAGTCAAGGCCTTGTTCAAATTGGAGCATTTAAATGCAGTAAAAGTTGTTGGAGCAGAGTCTGTCTAAAATACTCTGGCCATAGTGTAGGAGGCCAGTAATGTGATATAATTATGCTCGAGAGTTTGGTTTTCAAGGGACGATTCGAAGTATTCTCATAGCAAAATAATATCTTCCTTATCGCTTGTGTTCTGGGGCGCTGTTTGGTCTTTGTACCTTAGGGCCTAAATGAATATTCAGCAGTTCTGTAGGGATAAGGACTAAAACCCTGGTCCAGCTGAAGTCAGTGTTTTCACAGTGATCTCATATATTCAGTCTAGAGTATTCCCTTTTTTAATTTTTTAAAATTATTTTTTAAGCCATAAAGAGTTGTTACAGTCCTTACCAGGTGGTTAAACTGTGTATATACTGGGCTGGAAGAGCATTTCTTGGCATAGGATGAATGGTCCTGAAGACATTTGTCCCATCTAAACTTCCTGGCCAAACTGGAAGACACTGGAAGGGCAGCAAGGGGGTTGAAGCATGCCACGATAAGCTGTTTGAGGCACATGCGGTGCTTCCTGTGGTGCTGAAGTAACACCAGTTTTACAGCTATGGGACACATGGGATTACTTGTGAAATCTTCCTGACATTGGAAGATTTCAACATTATGTAGGTCAGATTTGCATGAGAGCATGGTTTATGTATGGGGCCTGTTGTTTTAAAGCGGAATGTAATGACTTACCCATTGCCCGGCTGAGTGCTCTTTTTAAATGTTAAACACCCGTGGAACTACGGTGGAAGCAGCCTCAGTTGGCCACATTTCTGAGAAAAGTGCATCACAATAGCACATTAGTCATCCTTGCTCGATCAAAACAAGAAGGGTGAATGAAAAAGCATAGCACAATGTAGAGCTCTCAAGAGCAGCTTATATTGAAAGAGCTGCGTGGTTGGGTTGGTGTTTTTTGTTTTTTTTTCTTTTTAAGCGTGTGTGAAGACACTGCTGCTACTTGAAAGCCTCTCAGTTTTAGGTTTGAAAAACTACAGGCTCTTTAGGATTGCAGGACCTATAGTAATGGTTGATTCAGCCCTTTATGCTTTGGAAGAAGAGAAGCAAAATTCTGGCTTCTGCTGTGGCATGAGGCATCTGATGCGTCCTTGGAAACAACAAAGTAAAAAAGGTTTGTCTGCACTGTGTAAACATTCAAGAGCACATAACATTTTCTGGGTGAGCTGGGTTTTTGTCCTGAGTCACTACATTCTTCTTTCTCCACAATGGTGCAGTTAGCTGCTGCTTTCCAGCATGTTACACAGTGCAGTTGCATGGCATGTGAACAGTGTTTGGAGCACATGAAAGACTCTTTAAGTAATAGTGACCAATTGCACTATATTGAATAAACACTGTTAGTCTTTTTCTATTTCAGTGTGTAATAAAGGGCAGTTTTCCAGGATTGATTAAATGGTGCAATGCCAGATGTTAGGCTCTCTTGAGCTGTATGTAATGCTCAGGGAAAAAGGCAGATTTGATGACTTATGGAAAGACCTTTGCTTATAAAAGCAAAACATAGAGATGGTTTTATAGTCTCAGTTGTTGGCAGAAAAAATAGAAGGAACTCTAAATGCAAAAGAATGATTTGAGCACTGAGTATGTTAACTAGGTGTCATGGTTTAACCCCAGCCAGCAACTAAGCACCACACAGCCACTCCCTCACTCCCCCCTGGTGGGATGAGGGAGACAATTGGAAGAGTAAAAGTGAGAAAACTCATGGGTTGGGATAAAGACAGTTTCATAGGTAAAGCAAAAACCATGTGTGCAAGCAGAGCAAAACAAGAAATTAATTCACTGCTTCCCATCAGCAGGCAGGTATTCAGCCATCTCCAGGTAATCAGGGCTCCATCACGTGTAACTGTTACTTGGGAAGACAAATCCCCATCACTTCAAATGTCCTCCCCCCTTTCTTCTTCTTCCCTCAGCTTTATATGCTGACCATGATGTAATATGGTGTGGGATATCTCTTTGGTCAGTTGGGGTCAGCTGTCACAGCTGTGTCTCCTCCCAGTTTTTTGTGCACCCCCAGCCTACTCGCTGGTGGGGTGGGGTGAGAAGCAGAAAAGGCCTTGACTTAGTGTAAGCACGGCTCAGCAACAACTAAAACATCCCTGTATTACCAACACTGTTTCCAGCACAAATCCAAACACAGCCCCATACTAGCTACTGTGAAGAAAACTAACTCTACTCCAGCCAAAACCATCACACTAGGCCATCAAGATGAGAATGATTTTTGTGGCTGCTTGTAAAATGATGCATCAGTCAGATGTTAGCCAGCATTTAAAGAAAGGGTCAAAAATGCAGCAGTAGAGACACCTCGATATACCTACCAGGTGATACTCATAATGCTGAAGGCACCAAGCTCACACCTCTAAGTTCACTTCGTGCTTCATTCTCATGTTTGTTCATCCAGCCTCTTTGGTTCTGTGGGCAAAATTTCATGCTGGAACTCACTTAAAACTGGCTCATGAATCCACTGGGATATGGGGAGTTCTTTAAGAATATGAAACATTTTTACATGTAATATGACTTAGACATTGGCCTTTTTCTGTACAACTAATTTCATTATAATTTCAAGCTGTGATGTTATGCAACAGAGAGAATCACCCTCCGCTGTTATAGTCCCTTTTATTCTCTGCCTCTTATTTGGTTTGCCATTGAAACTTTGGGACAAATGCCTCAAGAAATGGTGCAACAGTCTCTCTAAGGCTTTGGAGGCCTGGACAAAGCAATGGAGAGAACATGCAACGTGCAACTTATGCACTAGGGAATCATGAAGAAGACATTCAGTTATTGTTTTTTTGTATTCTGAGTAAAATTACAGTTGTAATTAAATTAAAATACAGAACTCGGTCTTACGAGGTGTTCAGCACCCTCTGCTCCTTCTGACGACAGTAGCTTTGAAGAGTGATAGTTCAGATTTATTTTTTTCCCCTCCCCTCCCATGGCTGTGTACCACAGTGACATTTGTTCCAGTCCTGAGATGGCATTTAGATCAAACATTTGGAATCCAAGCCTCCTACTCTGCTTAAAAGACTAACTCCAAGGCACATAATAAGGCTATGAGGATAAGCTGCTGCTTCAGATGAGTGGAAATATTGTTTTAAAAACTATGCGTGTGTCATAGGAATTCAGAACTAGATTTGGGGCTTTTTTAAACTCCTTTTTAAAAATGCTGGATTATTATTGGGCACGATCTGTATTTGTGTTACACTAAAATGTAATTGACAAGAAATGAGTCTTAACCTATTGTGCTTTTTAGGAGATCACTAATTTTTAAAGAAAACCTTTGTTCAGTGAGTTACAAGTGATGTGTCCTAAAAAATAAATTTCCAAATATGGATTAGACCTCACAATATAAAATAGTTTGGTTTATGCCCAAACAAATAATAAACTTACTTGTCTGATATTAAGCATTAAAGTAGGATTAACTAAAGGTGCCTTAAAAAAAAAAGAAAGGACGATTCCTTGAATGAAACTTCAGAAGGGCAAGGTTTTGCACTCTGTGTATGCTCCCTATACATTTGACTTTGGACAGAATGTGAGTGCAAGAGGGGATTTTGAGAATGTCAGGGGGAAAATGTCAAAATTTCATTCACTTAATTTCGAGAAGATGTGAGTCTTAGCTGCCTGTGAGTATGTCTGCCTGACTATGTCAAAGTTAAAATGCAGTTGCCTCTGGAATCAAGTTGACAACAGAATGATTAGGCAGTATCTGTGACCAGTTATTTATGCACCCTTCCTTAAAAGTACACAAGGACCAAGACAGCCCCACCAAGAGTCTGGGCTGAAGCACCCACTTGCAAGAAGTGTCATCAATGCAAATTCTGGGCTCAGCGTTGGGGCTGGTCCTGTTCAGTATCTTCACTGATGGTCTGGATGAGGGGATTGAGTGCATCCTCAGTAGGTTTGCAGATGACACCAAGCTGGGTGGAAGTGTTGATCTGCTGGAGGGCAGGAAGGCCCTACAGAGGGACCTGGACAGGCTGGATTGTTGGGCCAGAGCCAAGGGTATGAGATTCAACAAGGCTAAGTGCCAGGTCCTGCACTTCGGTCACAACAACCCCATGCAACGCTACGGGCTTGGGGAGGAGTGGCTGGAGAGCTGCCTGGAGGAAAAGGATCTGGGGGTGTTGGCTGACACCTGGCTAAACATGACCCGGCCGTGGGCTCAGGTGGCCAAGAAGGCCAACGGCATCCTGGCTTGTATCAGGAATAGTGTGGCCAGCAGGAGCAGGGAGGTGATCGTGCCCCTGTGCTCGGCACTGGTGAGGCCGCACCTCGAGTACTGTGTGCAGTTTTGGGTCCCTCACTACACGAAGGACATTGAGGTGCTGGAGCGTGTCCAGAGAAGGGCAACGAAGCTGGTGAAGCGTCTAGAGAACAAGTCTTATGAAGAGTGGCTGAGGGAATTGGGGTTGTTTAGTCTGGAGAAGAGGAGACTGAGGGGAGACCTTATCGCTCTCTACAACTATCTGAAAAGAGGTTGTAGCGAGGCGGGGGTCGGGCTCTTCTCCCTAGTAACAAGCAATAGGACGAGAGGAAATGGCCTCAAGCTGCGCCAGGGGAAGTTTAGGTTGGATCTTAGGATAAACTTCTTCACCAAAAGGGTTGTCAGGCATTGGAACAGGCTGCCCAGGGAGGTGGTTGAGTCTCCATCCCTGGAGGTATTTAAAAGAAGGGTAGACGTGGTGCTTGAGGATATGGTTTAGTGGTGGACTTGGCAGTGATAGGTTAGCGGTTGGACTCAATGATCTTAAGGGTCTTTTCCAACCTTAACGATTCTATGAGTCTGTGATTCTGTTTCAGAGGAATTGAAGTCGATATTAAGCCTGCTGGTAGCTGAACAGGTTCCATAGGTGTGTATATAACGTGTTGTCTTCAGTGTCACTGGACATATCTTACTGCTGCTTTTTATATCTCTATGACTGAAAGTGAAAAAGAAGCAAGCAGGGGATGGATGGACAGCGTGGGGAAGGTTTGTCTTCACTCTTCTCGCAGTTCTTTGATCCTACCCTTCAATCCTGATGCCTAGGGAGCTGCAGAATGACACTATTGCTCAAAACTGGTTTTGTTCTTGGATTCTTCCCTTAGAAACATAGTTTTTAGATGAAGGAGAAAACAATTATTTCTTCTTCTAAAAATTAGTAGGCTGGAGTTAATTGAGGATGTAGGCAAAACCACAGAAATCTACCTAGGGGAATGTATCTGAGTTTCCATGTCCTGTGCAGAAATGAGAAACCAAGAAAAAAATGTAGGTGTCACTCTATAGTGATCTGGATGTGGGAGATTAATTTCAGAAAATGACTGGCATTTTTGTGGAGGGAAGTTGTTTTTTTTTTAAATCTGAATTAAAATATAAGTGCACTTGCAAAGTGAGCTTAAATCTAATGAAACAAAATGGGGGACCAAAATCTGGTAGACAGCAATGAAAATAAAAATAATTTGTGACACAAGTGCTTTCCATTAAAGAACCTCAGCATGGTAGATGAATCTTGTCCTGTTTGAAAATACAAGGTCTCCTGTGTCTCTGCAAAATGCACAAAAATGGGCTCCTAGAATTTCAGTACTTTAACAAAGCCTTAAAAAGAGCTGAAAACGAGGGAGTCCTCACCCTGAACGTCAGCTACTTGGCAAAGCTTTGGACAGTTGGCATTAACGTCAGTGCTAGTGTTCAGCTGACATCCTTGTTCAATGTATCTTTCTTACTGCAACTGGCAAGGGACAAGAGCTATTGTGACTGAAACTTTGAAAGCAATATTTAATTAAGTAAATTGATGTGCTCATTGGGAAACTGCAGATGATGTCTATGTGGCCTTTTTTTCTTTATTAAAGGCTCTTGACGGGATGCTCTTTGCATTTAACAAAGTTATATCTTTACAATAAGTGCTTAGTGGTTTGCATGCTTCAACTCACCGCTCAGTGGGTATCAGTGGTGGAGTTTTTCCTTCAAACCTATACGTTCTCCACCTACACCTTCAGGAAAAAATACAATATTAGATGGTGTTTGGCTTGTGCTGAAGGTACAAATCATCCTTCTTACTGAAGTCTGAAATGCTGTTCAGTTCTGCTTAAGGACCCAAATCAAGAAAAAGATAACATTTCAGCGGGTTGCTTCCCCCCTCTTCCAAAAGTATTTTTACATACACAGTGCTCATGGAAGTGAAAAGGAGAAAAATGCTAACATTTTGGAGGGGAAAGCAATTAACAACTTGTGCAGGGAAAGATGTAATCATCCTCTGCTTGGGCTTCCTGAGAAAGAGAGAGAAACCAAAGTGTGAATGCTAAAGGGTTAACCACAGCATTGAGAGTAATTTTCTATTGTTTTTCTATTAATATAATTCACCAACTTACCACTCATCACCTTTTCCAAGTTGTCTCCCTATAGCAATGAATGGCGCCATAGACAAACCAGATGCAATCTTGTCTCTGTTTTCTTTTCATAAGAATTTGCAAATTTCTTAAAAAGAAAAGTAAGGAAAAGTGTGAGAAAAATGTTTGTTTTGTAGAAGCTGCACCAAGAAGCATTGAGAGTAGGGGACTCTCTTTTTGCTCTAATCCCCTCTGCTATCTGATGGGCCTCTACATTTCTGCAGTATGACTTGATTTCCTTAAAGGAGTTGTTCTGTGTCATTGAAACAAACCTAGATTCCCTTCACAGCAATCTTGATGATCTCGAGCTTGTATTATGAATATTTAAAGCGTGTTGTCAGAGCCCTAGGTCCAAAATTGGACTCTGTTCCTCCTCACCTTTTAGTTTGCTGTAAAAATATCTGCACATAATTGCCACATGCATGTTCTTCTGTCTGCAGCATGATAGCATGAATGCATGGACTGTTTTTTGTTATAGGTTTTTTGTTTTGTTTTGTTTTTTCCCCAGTAGTGTTGCTCAAAGTCCTTAAATTTAAGTCTTGTCTTTACTAGGTAAATCCATTATTTTTTCCTTAAAAAGAAATCTATGGCTTTTCTCCTTTTTTGGTCTCTAAGCTCCTTTCAGTTTTAGCTGACTTTAAAAGATGGAAAGCATTTATATTTCTTTACATGGCAAACAACCATATGCTTTATTTGAATGTAGGTTAATTAAGTTTTTAAAAAAAAACAAACAAAAATCCAGCCCAAAGCCCAAATTCATGAAAACAAAAGGTGTCCGCAAGAGCAGATAGTTTGTATCTCTTTTCTTGCAGTTAAATCTGAGATGAACGTAAAATGTCAAGTGTCCTCATTATAATAGCAGATTTCTAGGTTTTTACAAGCATAAACAATTGTTATAAGAGTTACTTGTTTTCCTTTGATGTATCTTTTATAACTTATGTAATTTTCAATGAGCTGCACAGACTAGGCTCTCGCATTGTGAGTGAGTGTTCGTCAGCAGTCCAGGCAGAACTTCTGGAGGCTGGTCACATGAAGAAGTCATCCTCCTCCATTCAACTGCTGAACTTCAGCAAAGGCTAGCCAAAACAGATTTAAAACAGTTATTGTTCTGCAACAGCAATTACTGTAGTTGCTACAAGGAAGTTAGATGATCATAAATGGGAGGAAGATCAGTTCAGCAATTGTGAATCCTTGCTGCTACTCGTTTCTCAGTATAGAGCCTTGAATGAATAGAATTAACTTGTATTTGTTTAGAAAACACAATTGAGGCAATATTTTACATTTGCCACCAAGCTGCAGAAAAACTCATTAGTAAAAAGAAAATCAACATTAGTTCCTTCCTGTCAATTGCACAACAATGAATTTTTCTCACCTTATTTGATGATTTGCATATATGCATGTGCATGTAGGCTGGTTGGCCTATTTAAATAGTAATGGCAAGACCTGAAAAGTTTATTGCCTTATATGGAAGATTTTTTTTGACAACTTCTGTCGCCTTTTTGATCAGTGGGGAGCTTTGCCATATGATGTTAGTGGACCAAGACTTTGTCGAGTGTTGCTAGCCCCTAACACTGGAAATCTGCCAAAAAGCCCATCTGACTTCCTGGCTGATGTTGCGTTTGAGGTATCTCTGGCTCTTGGTGTTGAACAGGAGAAAAAGCTTACACTTGGATAGATTTTCCTGACTTTTGAAGAGCATCTTGTCTCTGTATCTCTTGCAGACTGTGCTGTAAACACTTTTTTAACTACTTCCAGAGCTCGTTTCCACAGGCACAACATTTGGCTATGCCATCTGATTACCACCAAAACAGAGGAAAACAGTCTTACACAGTCACTTTGTTGACTGCCTTATACTCTGTTATCATCCAGCCGGTGTTTACAGGATGCCACAGTTAACGCTGCCCAGATGCTCTATCTGTGGGAAACCTAGAAACCAGGCAGCACCAACCGCCAGTGTTTTCCAAATTCAACTGTCTTATCCGAGGTCTAGCCTGTTTGTGCAAGTGGGGGTCACCCCATGGCCTGGGTGTGCTGTCAGTTAGCCCTGACAGGAGATAGCACTGCTGAAGATGTTGAAGTTTGTGTTGTTTAGGCCACTTACGGCTTTTCAGCAAACGTTTTGGAACAAAGTGATGTGGATTCCCTGGTGGTTTGTTGACCTAAGAGCATTTTTTAACCTAACACTGTGCTAGGAATACCGCCTCTTCCCTAACTACAGGAACCTTTTATGCAGTTGCTAGCAAAACACATGGATATTGCAAGAGTTGCATGGTTTCCAGAAGATAGACTACAAATAGCATTTAGCCTGTATTTTCCTTTGGTCATTATTTTTGTGTTTGGGTGTACATTTTTTCCATTTTACTGTTTAACACACGTGCTGATGGTCACTAAAATCAGTCGTATCAGCTTTTCAAGATTCAGCTTTCTTAGGAGTGCTTGCTCCTAAGAAACACACAACATTTTCTTGTGACAGATTTTAGAGTGCATATATCACATTTGCATACCCACTAATCCTAAGAATTGAAGACGTAAAACCATTTTCAACCATGCTGAGGGGATAATGGAAGTAAAATATACAATCAAATTATATAGTGTCATTATAAATTCACGCCAATGATATTTTACTGAAAAGAGTTAATATTTTTCATTAAGTAAACACTTCAGAAATGGCCACATTCCACTAAATGCATATCTGGAGTGTAAAAAAAGGTCAATAATTTGTAAGTACCTCCATTAATTTCCTACAAATTGCATTAAAGGCACAGAAATCTCTCTCTAAAACAACTTCAAAAAATTATATATCTTTGATTATGTTTTTTTAAAATATGCATTTCAATTTCATCCCTTTTAAATTTTTTTTCTAAATGGGTTCTTTGGAGTTGTGTGTTTCTATTTAAGAAGTGTGTGTGTGTTTGTTTGTTACCCAAGGAATTAATAATTAGTTTCCTGTATATTTTGATCATCTTATACAAGAAACTTTTGTGTACAACACACGAATGATGCCATTACCTGAGGTCCTACTACGCTTTTAAGCGTGTGAATAGACATTTCTTCCTTTAAGGGCTGGAGCTAGGGTTCTTTTAACTGCTTCATATCCACATTCCAAAACCTATTTAAAAACCTGAGTCTAAAGCCCAGCTGACAATGAACTCTATTTTCAGCTAAAACCCCCTCCTCCCCCGCTTTGCCACACACTGTTTCTGCTGCTGGTCCACTTGTGATAAAGACCAAAACTGTTGTTTGGCTGACATGCAGAAGGAGTTGTTTATCAAAAGGAGGCTATTCTAGGAGGATATGCTCTTTAAACAGAACAATGGGGATTTTGAAGATAACCAAATCAGTACTACATAGGTGTTAGATCTGTTTTAAATTGTTTCTGTGTTGGAAAGTAGGAGGGGGCCCGGGTATTTGGCTTTGAATCCCTGGCTTGCAAGTGTGAAATGGCTAAATCCAAATTAGCTGCCAACTGTGCTTTGTACTGCAGCTCATGCGTATCTACAGGGCATGAGCACAGCACCTGGGGAGCACAGCACTGGGGGTGTGGGGAAAGGGGCCTCGGAAAATACAATTTCATTTCATGGTCCAGCTGTACCTTGTGCTTCACCCAGGGTTTTTTAATCCATCCCTGGTGCTGCCTAATTCAAATGGCAGTTCCTAAAAGCAGATCTGTAGGTAGAGTCATCTTTTACCAGTTAGATCAGTTTATAGACACATACCCATTCTACTGATAAAAATTAACTGGTTTCTGGACATGCAGAGAAATATCAATAGGTGGTAAGTCCGAGGAAAAACCAAGGAACCTCAGGGAAAACTTAGTTCTGTACAGAAGATTAGCAGATGTGTGATGCATTATGTTTGCTCACACCTTCTGCAGAGAGAGAATCTCACCAAGAATAAAAGTGACCTTCAAAGGCAAGGGAGAGGAACATTGTATTTCCTGTCAAGCTCTTAGATGGCTGTTTCTCTTCTTTCTAAGCTATGACAATCCCTAATTTTCTTTAATGAAAACTTTTCTTCAACTATTTTCGTTTATTTGTGTTACTTCGGGATGATACCCTAATACCTGCTACCAGATCCAACTGAAATTTTCCCTTTTTCATTTACTTGCAGTGGTCTTTTGTGGTACAGTGATCTCATTTAAAAATCTCTTTCTAAAATTAAAAAAGTGAAGATTCCCTATAAATAACAAAGTATCAACTTTTTTCCTCCCTTCTGCTCCCCTCCTCCCATCCCCGTTAACAGCCAATACTTCTGCCTGTTTTCATATGATGCCTCTATACATGAAAAGAAAAGGAGCAGAAAACTTCCTTCTTCTCTAGTGCTCATTATATGCAAACGATTTATTTAAGACCACACAGTGAACTGCTTGCAAGAGTGGGATGATTCTCTCTATCAGTCATCTGGTTAAAGCTCAGCCTAAATATGCTTGGATACTTGTGGGCGGTTCAGGGGAACATCTGGAGGTGCCCACTTTCCCTGAAATGTCTGTTTTGATTGATTAGGGAAGGAGAAATGTCTTTTGCATTAATCTGGTAGACATCTCCTGGCCCCAAAATTCAGGAATAATCTCTATTCAGTGTAAGCTTCCTACCTTCTCCCTCCTCCAATCCAAATACAAACTTTTAAGTGTGGAAAGGGCACCTCAGTGACCCCTGCCTAACATCACTGACACAGTTTGGCATCTTTACCTGAAGCCTAGATTTATTTTCTTAAAGATTCCTAGTAGGTAAACCCCATGGAAAAACTAACTCTTGACAGCTTTTGCTGTTTTGACCATCATCTTTTACAGCCAAGTGTGATGCTGTGGAGACTAGGAGGGGCAGTCCTCTTTTTTGTGCTAGAGCCAGCCTTACTGTTCGTCTTTTATTCTGTCCTGAAGTGATGCACTTTCAGAAGCTGTTTCGCACAACTAGGAAGAAAAAGTGACACCATGGTTATTCAGAGAGACGTAGGGACGCGCTTTATGCAGCAAGGTAAGTGATGTAGGCTGATTATTGCAGTAAGTTTTACCAGAGGCAGTGCTGGCAAGAGAGGTAAATAATGAACCCTTTTCTGTACTTGCTCAGAGTAACTGTGTCGCAAGGGGACACAAGTATATCTCAGTCAACAATCACAGCCCTGTAATTTCCTGTGGTGGGCAGTCCTGGTGGAACTACACTTTGTGCTCTGCTGTTAAAAGTTTGCTTCGTAGGTATGTTGTCTGGGATTTAACCAAAGGAGATCTTATTAAATCCAAATGATCCTATTTAAACGGAAATAGATTCCTAAAAAGGGATGGGGTTTTAATTAGTGTGTCACTGTACAGATTTAGGGGCCTATTGTTTGCCCTGATGTTTGAAAATGCTGCCCTTGACTTTTTCTTTTCTTTTTTTTCTTTTTAGATCTTATCCAAGTCAAGAAACCATACTTCCATTTAAGTGTATGTTTTTTGGCTTTGTTCTAATAATACTTGTCCTACCCACATAGATTTAACTGACCAGTAATAAAGGTTGTGCCTAGTTATCCCAATAGCTTGTATACATTGACAGGGGTGACAGAAACCAGTTTTTATGATAATGTAAAGTGTAGAAACCCTGCAAAGAAGAAATACATTCCCATACTTCAAATACCAAACAGTTTAGAGGAGGAAGCATTTATACCTCATAGTACTGCTGCAGTCCGGTGAGCACTTCACTGTTGTGCAGGTACCCACAAGCCAAAGTTTGCCAGCGTGTGAGCTCAGTGCATTGATTGTTGCTGCTTGAACTCTGGACTTGCTTTGCTGATTCGTTGTTTGCTTTAACCACAATGCTGGATGGAGCCTTTGGAGACTATCACAATGTAAATAAATGCAAGTGTGTTTGTTTCTAGCCTGTTTAAAAAAAAAAAAAAAGTGTATGTGTCAAAGAAGGGGGGAAAAGCTGTTAAGGATTCATTTGCATGCCTTTGAGATGCAGGAGGTACAGGAAGCAATGGGTTTAGGGGAGGGCTAGCAAAATCATTCCATAGGGGTAAAACAATAGGGAAACACGAGAGTGGTTAGATGCTGTTAGATTAGATTAGTGCAGATTGATTTGGCAAGTGGTGTTTATTTTGCTATTAATTATACAGAGGTACTTAAAGCTTGCAGAAGAGGTCTTACCCTACAAGTCAGCATGAAGAATGGTTAGTTTGGTGGGTGTGTATTTTTTTTTTCTATATCATCCGTAGGAAGAGATTGCAAGTTTTAATTTTTTTTTTTTGGGGGGTAAGGAGGCTATACTTCAACTAGCAAATGAAAGGTAGCAATACGGTAGTTCAGGCATACTAAATTGCTCTGCTGTCATGATTGTCCCTAGGCTAGATTTTTGTTCATCTTTTGCATTAGTGATATTTTTCTTGGTGTTTTTGTCCTTGTTATAGTTTAAAATACAGTGAAATAAGCTGACTCGTACCAAGTTTTATGTTTCAGCAAAGGAGACACTGCAAATAGAAAGAACAAATGAATTCACAGCTGGCTAGAGCTAATTTTGTGTAGTTACTAGCTTACAAAACGGATTTCTCTGACAGTTAGCTCTTTGAAAGTAAAATAGGAGGCATGGCATGGCCTGAAACTGAGGGAAAGGTTGGAGTTTCGGAGGGACAGCCTCTTTGTACAATTGCCAAATCACCTCTCATTTACTTTGTATTTGTAGACATAAAATAGGGCACAAGTCTGATGGCTGCAAACAATTCTCCTCAGTACTTGTGGTTTCCCTTCAAAGTTTTTACTTGCTGCAAATGTTTTCTCACTTTTTGTGAGGGAGAAACCTGGTGTAAGACATGGCTATGGAGTGTCAGAGTTCAGCAAAACGGTCTGTGACGAAGCCTCCCCACCACTTTAGTGCACCTACTGCTGCTCACAGGAGCCTCCAGAAAAACCTGAATCAAAACAGCCACGCTGCAAGTAGGTGGTGATGCTCGTAGCCAGTGGGAACCTTTTCCAGCAGCATGTTTGGACTAGACAATCCCTGTTCCACATCCTCGACTATCTTCCTCTACTTCCTTCTGGTACTGCTCTTTCATACTTCTTTTCTCCTGGTTTAGTTACTTCCTCCTCTGAGGACTACACAGATGCACAATCCCATCTTGTTTACAATCTCTTTTAATCCTGCTGTGAGGGAGGGCTGCTTCCGTTGCTTTGCTCCCTTGTAATGCAACTAAAGCCACCATCAGCCTCATCTAAAGGAGGGAGATGGTATGTCATCAGAGCTTCTCCTGACCTCCAGGCCCCTCCTGTCAGGTACCTCTCTTTAGGCTGCACCTTTAGTAGATAAACAGATAACGGGCTCCTGCATTTCTCAGTGCAGGTCTTTCTTCCTCAAAAGGGACCTATGTGATCTTTGGAAAATACATGTGTTTGCCACAATATTATTCTATTAGCATAACATGAGTTCCAAAAGCTGGCCTATTTATCCACCTTGGGTGACTGTTCTGCTTTTTCTCTCTTAATTTCTAAACCAAATTTAATCTGTCTATTAAGTGCTACAAAAACTATGTGTAGACTGGTACTTTCTGGCTTAAGTTAACTGTAGGATGGATTTGTATTTTTCAGCATTTCCTTTGACCCACTTTGCTAAATTAGTTTCCAGTTTCCTTGAAAAAGAATGTCTTGTCTCCTTTCTGGTTTTGCTATTTCCTTTTGCTGGCTGAAATATTTAACAAAAATATTGCAGCAAGCAAAAGCCATGGACAAAGTGTAAGCGGGGGAAATTTCATTGGCTAAACAATACAGAAGGTCAGACTTTGTGACCTTCACTTTTAAATGTATTTTCAGACCTTCCTCAATTCTTAACTGAATTACAATTGGCAAGATTTTTTTGCCTGATTGCACATTAGGCAGGTTGAAGATAAATCCTTTTCTGTTTCAGTTTTTACTTTTGTGATGCTTGTGATGATGTCATCATATTTGCTTTTTGGTCGTCCATGGAGTGTTTCATAATAAGTGTATTGCCTGGTAATAAACCAGTGGACTCCCTCTCCCTGTATTGTTTTTTTTGAGAGCAGAAAAAGGCAGCTTTCACATCTTCATTGCACATTCTAAGTCATTTTAAAGAAGGAAGAAAGGAAAATGAGATAAATACTTAGCCTACCCCTTCATAGTTGTCTTTTAAACACGTGGTACTTTGCTTGGAAACAGTGAGTAATCGTTACGTTTGCAGCTCTGCCCGCCTGGATGTTTCAGGTAAGAAATGAAGTATTTTGCTGACACAGGGCCCTGCTTACTCCAGTGGGTTTCTCTTTGTGCCTTTTGAGAGGCCAGAAAATCTAGTGCATAGGTCATGCAAAGGGAAATTAATTTGGTGCCATCTCGTTTGAGTTCCTGCTTATCCTTATCATGTGCCTGTGCCCTCCTCCACTGGCTGGCAGAGGCTCTCCGGAGCAGCCCGTGTCAGGAATAGCAAGGAGAGCTGCTTTGGGCTGGAGTGGGGCTGGCTCCCCAGCCTTTAGGGAGCTGGCTGGCTCTGCGCCTGCCCTTGTCACATGTGCATCAAGCTGGCAGTGTCACACTGCCTCTCCTCCTCTCTTGTACTGGCAGTGTTTCTGGATCGTTTAAATAAGATAGTTCTGAAAACGTAGAGTTGCAGTTTTAGAGGCTGACTTTGGGCAGCGTTTACATATTAGATGCCAGATCATGCTCATCTCTGTACTGAATTTACCTTATCTGCTGGGAGGTACTCAGAGCTACGAATGTGACAGAGAGGAGAAGGGCTTGCCTGTGGTGTTTGGAAGGGGAGCATGAGAGGGATGCACGAGATGGTTGTGTCAGGGCTTGATGTCTTGGGGCTAGCTGGAGCTGTATCAGTGCAAACCATATGTAGGAGGCTAGGACAAGTGCGGTGAAAGCCACAACAGAAGATCCTCTCATCTCAGCGCAATGCACCTATAACCAGGACTTTGTGGTATTACAGCTACATAAGTGTGGTTCAAGCATTGTAAAACTAAACCCTTCCAAACATCAAAAATCATTCTCCTTTTGAAAGTTCTTCATTGTTTCAGCCTTCCCCTCCTCCCAGCCTCAAACTCCTTAGCATCACACTCTAGGCTAAGCATAATAAATCTCGCCCTCATTTTTTAATCTACTTGTTGGACACAATCCGCATGCTATGGAGACCATGGCACTCCTTTTGTATTATTTTTCCAGCTTTCAAGGTATACCTACTGTTTAGTGCTCTACTCATTCACACCATTACTCAAAACCCGACATTTCCTCTGTTTCATGTGAATTGGACAGCGTGAAATGTGTGCACCCAGAAACCTAACTGTAACCACCTGCTGTTTTCTCTATAGTTACCAGTAAGCAAATCCACTATAAGTATTTGTATCTCCACTTTGGATGCCAAAGAGACATTGATAGCTTTTGAGCCAATCATCTGACATGAAAAATAAACTCACTGAGGTAGGAACCTTGTCCTCTCATCTTTCTACTGTTTGAGAATTCATATTGTAGCTGTGATAGTTTGGATATTGCGACATCGTCAGAGCCATATAGAGATCCCAAACCTAGGACAAGGACAAATTTTTGGTAAGAGCTTCGTTACATAGTTAGCAGCCATAGCTATTTTTGAAAATGTTTAATGTCTGCGCATACCTGGATAAACTTTAGAGGACCTTTCTTAGCTCTTATTTTAGCAGTGTGTTCCAATGGTTATGCTAGTGACCTTTTTCATTACGAGAATTCATGTTAATTCATGGCAAGCCAGAACATTATTATAAACCTCTTGACTGTTCCATTTTTTAGGGCTTTGAAATGTAATCAAAGGTGGATTTATCTGATACTAAGAGATGAAACAGTTACCAGCCTTAGGTTTCCTCCCTTTTATTTTCCTAGGAAGTTACTGCCAGAGTAAACTGAAATTGGAGGTGGTTTATGTTAATGTTGCAGCCTGTAGACTGCACTTGCTCAGGAGTTTATCCAGAAGGATCAGCTGATCCTGCTGCAGAATGGTGACCTCTGGCAGAAACACAGGACAGAGACAGCTGCTTCAGCTCTCCCAGCTAAACCTGCTTAAGGCAGTGAGTGGGAGTTGTTAATACCATTATTTGTTTAATTGTAGGGCTAATAGATTTTTTGTGTATGTGTGCTTTATTACAATAGAACAAATGAAATAGAAGCAGAGGAAAAATTGAGTATACTACTTGGGAGCTGGTTCCCAATTATTATTCCTTTTTATTAATGAGAGCCTAAAATGAAAAGTAACCAGAAGCATACTTGGCTTTAAACTTTCCAGTTGTATAAAAAGGCAGCCCACACTGAAACGTCTGGTGCCATGGGGGTGTACAGTGCTTTTAGGAATACAGGGCAAGGGTGAATTTTTAATTAGCTTAGTCTTCTTATTTTCCTCCAAATATAGACAAGGCACTTCTTATCTTTCTCAACTTCGGTACTTGAGAATAGGCAGCCAAATGTGCTCTGAGAACTACTTGCTAGAGAAGTCTGTTAGAAAAATGGCAATCCAAAAGTTATTTGTATTTTAATAAAGAGAGGATAAAGTTCTAAATTATGATAGCTTTATGGAAGTGCAACCCTTTCCCTTCCCGCCCACCCCCACAATTTCCTTTATAAACAAAACAGAGATAAACCAAATACTTGCTTCACAAGCTACTGCAGGGATCAAACTGGCATTGTGTGCTGGCTTGTGAGGTGCTGCACCCTTGTTCCAATACACCCGAGCCCTGAAACTCGTAGGGAAAGATATGTGTGCTGTGGGAACTACCTCCTATGCTCAGGCCCACTGCGAATCTGCAAGTAATGGTCCTCTCAGGAAAGAAGCTAAGGGCACTTGGCAGTGGAAAGTATCTTGCCCATACTGAGGATGGTGACAGAATTGGCAATGAGGAGGTGACTAGTCATTCTGCAAGGCCTGGTCTGGGGCCAGTTTTCATTTTCGTCTTGTTCTCTTTCTGTTTTTCTTTCTCTCTTGCTTTTGTTATTTATACCAATGAGCAAATGTTGCTTATTTTTAGCAGCCTTTCCATTTTGCTCAGGCGCTGATCCTAAGTAATGGAATGCCTGTGGCACTCCCTAGGGCACCATCTCACCTCTAATAAGAGCAGACAAATGCAAGCTTTGGTGCAGGGAGTTATTGATTTGCTTCCAGGCAAGCAGGTGCGTGTGATACATGTAAAAGGTGCCCATACATACCATATATTAGCACTCCAACATCTTAACAAGTGACCTTGCATGATCTGCCTTGGGCTGTTGGTGAGAAATTATTTCTTCATGTTGTGTAGCTCCATAAAACAAACAGCCTTGTAACTTGCTTATTTTAGAGTGTATCAGACCAATGCTAAAAACCCAAGCACACCCAAATCAGCACACCCATTTCCAAAAACAGAGCAAAAGCAAAGATCTCCCTCCCCTGAGTGCAGTCAATTTCAATTCTGGGAGGAGCAAAGTAGATGGATCTATTTATGGAAGCAGATGTAAGTGTTACATAGATAGGGGTGTGTGATGCAAGTGCCATTTTTTCATTTTTCTCTTCTAGATCATGTGTCACTGGGTTATTGCAGAGATGTTAAAACAAGGAACAATAGGCTCCTGAGGGAAGCAGTGTGGGAGGACATCCACTGAGGTGTGGTTTTCTAGGGAGCCCTTGCCTGACAGATTAGCAGCTGACCAGCAGCATCTTCCACTGAGTGTCCTAGCAGCTTTATGTCTACTTTCCTACTTTAGGACACAAATTTATGACCTTCTACACTGCCCCTCTTCTAAACCCCTTTAGGCTGGAGATAAAATGTAAGGGAGGGTGTATCCAACCTGAGACAACAAAGTTTATCCTTTACTATTCTTACCCAAACGTTATCCAAAAGTACTTCACAACCAAACAGGAATAGCTACATAATTAAGTTCAAGGTAGGAGATGCAGACTTTTATGTCTTGCCCATCCATGCCAGTCTTGCATCTCCCTGAGGTATGAGGGATTTCCTGGGAGAACAAGTGCCCTTGGTCACTGTGGCCTAGTTTGCATCAATAGACCTTCGCTCCTAGACACTAACATTTCTCTTGCTGTTGGTGAGGTGTTTTCTGGCTTATACCTACTGCAGTTTCAGCTGGAAGGAAAGCAGGTGAGGAGGTTGTCCCACACCCTCAGTGTCACTGGGATCCCACCCAGTCTGCAGGCATAGCTGCATAACTGTTTGGTTCTCTCAGTAAGGTCTGGCTTAGTTGTAACTAGAGTTACAGTTACAGTTAGTTAAACACTTTCTATAGGTTTTTGTCTTCCCCATTTTCAGGCCTGACCCATTTTGATAGGTTAGGGACTTACTATGTTGATGCTTATGCTGGCAGAGGAAACTAATTTGCTGCTGATGGAGGAAGACAGGAGGCTAGGGGGACATTAATCAGGTGCAACCAGAACAGCTGATGGCCCAGTGCTTAATTTGCTAATGCCTTGTCTACCCAACTGTTGTCACTTCTGCCACTGCTAGGAAATGACTATTGGTTGCAATTGAAATGTATTGGAGACAGGAGGCGGAGGAGAAACCTTGCTTAGGAAACAAAGTTATACTGCCTTTGAGAGGGACCCAAATACCTCTTCTACCATAGAACTGTGTGATCCTTCCACCTTTTCACCTTTTCCAGTTGCTGCTGGTTTTGTCCTTACTCTGGTGGATCTCTGTGATGAAGCAAGTCTTCTCTGTGCCAAGTCCCTGTCTGGTTACTGTCATGCAAGATCCAGCATTTATTAACTATCCCGAACATGGTGGAAGGGTGGAAGGTATCTATTCTGAAGCTGCTCTTTTAAATTCAGCCCTATTTGTATACTATGATCTGCATGCCTCTCTGCCCCCAAATTACTAAAATTGTAGCACAGTTGTCCAAGGCTTATTTTTTAGTAAATGACTTTTATAACTGGCATTCAGATTAACTGCCTTCTTCATCTGAATCACAGCAATACATTTAACATGTGTGGGATATGATACTGTCTCAAATAAATACAACACTGCGTCAGTAGGTGTTTTCATATTTTCAGGTAAGCAGGCTGGTGTTGGGAAAAAAGGTTAGTCTATTAACACCTCTGCTCAAAGCAAGCCAACTTCCTTTCTACATGGAATAATTAATTTTTCACATAAGCCTTATAGTGCCTCTGCTATGTTTGCACTTGTAAGTCTCAAACATTGCAGTACAGATCACCCTTTATTAGTGGAATCTGAGGTCATGTGTCTGCATTTAAAATTCACTGTGCGCGGGCTATCGTGCACTGGCTTGTCAATTCTGTAGGTGTAGGGGCTACAGGCCCGTATTTCAGCTGTGAAGAAAGCAGGGCCTCTTTTAGCACTTAAAGCACCCATGTGTGCAACTCACAGCTATGAGTACCTTCAGCAGACCTTTATAAATTCTATTGATTCATAGCTGGCATTTCACCATCTGTATGGGCAGGATTACATAGAAATATATGTGTCCTGTACATAACAGGACCATTTAGAGCATCCCTACAGCATAAAAATAAAGTGGACTTGGGCCCGAAAGCCATTATACCTCTGTGGAAGTCTTGCTGGGGAGAATATTGAAAGGCCTTTTGTCTGTCATAGCCCAGGGCCCACATGTGATTTTAGGTGGCTTCTGTTTATACAGTTCCAGCAAGGATGAAGGATCTTTAACCACAGACAGTTCAGAAATAGGTGATGGTGGGAGAAGTGATTGTAACCAGCATGCCAAGGAAATGTCGGAGATAGGAAAGCTTCTATCCTGAATCATGAATCCTGGGGCTTTCATGGATAAAAAGTTGCAGCTGGAGTTGGAGAGGGTGTAATGACACACAAATCTTTAGTTTAGTCATCTTCTAGAGTCATGCCTAGGGTTGGCTTACAGAAGATGGAAAAAACCTAATGAACCCTGAGGAGGACTGATCTGCATCTGTCCTCAATAGCTTTCTTGAAGGAGGTCTTTTTTTTTTTTTGTATTGCATGCATAACTGCTGTATGTTGCTGTTTCAAGCAGCTGTGTCTTGGCTACTCCAATATGCTTATTGCTGGAACTATCTCTTAAAACTCTGGCCAGCACCTGAAAAAATATTTTTATTTAAGATGGCATTAACATCTAGGTTTCAGCTACAGATTTGTGCTGGGCAAGAAGTAATTGAAATACAAGAGGCTGTCCATGCGCTAGAAAGCTTACTTCTGCCTGCAGGCACTTAACTTTGAAAGAAGAAATGGGTAAAGGTGATCTAGTTTTTTCATCCTATATGAGCTGGCTAGACCAGTCAGTGAGATTCTTAACCGGTGTGAGATTGCAGTAAAATGGGAGCAATCTGGCAGAACTGTAGAAAATGGGATGAAAAAAAAAAAAAAGTTGTGTCAATCAACACTCAGTAGAGGGGCTAGGAGAAGGACCTCAGGAATGAAGGGTAAGACTGGATTTCAGTTTCTCTGACTATCTTTGTCACCAAATTCTTATGTACCTATATACAAAACTTTTCACTGCTGTGCTAGATCCAGAATTTAAACCTTGTGCTGCTCTGTGCCAGAATCTGTTAATCTTGCACAATTCACAAGGGGCATGCCCAAGTGACCTAGAGTGACTATAACTATGTTCGTGAAAGAAGTCCCCATATAAGGTGAATTCTTAGTCATGCAGAGTATGAATTCATAGAAGCAGATTGGCATGTCAATCTGAAGGGGAAAAAAGAACATAGAAGAATATATTGATGCATTACGTCCAGTGGTACAGCACTGAAAAAGCAAATGGCTGTTCTGCAAAGAGGAAGGCAATCCCCTAACTTCTGAAATGTGAGAAAAAAAAATATGTCTGAAAGTTGTTTGTCTTTGCTCAGTGGATTTTCTTTCTTTATTATTCTCTCCCTCCTGCCTCTGCCCAGCATATTTCCAGCTTTTTTTAAAATCAGAACTGTTTATGGTGGGGTAACTATTAATAAAGCCCAGTAGAATGGTGACAGGAGGGGTAAATGCGTATAAGTTCAGGAATTGAAGGGGTACATTCACAAGTAAAAAAGGTGTGTTACCTCCAGCTAATTATCATATTTTTGTTAACAGATGTTGGTAAGATTTTAAGGTTGTCCTCTGTGCTAACAGGCCCACGAAAGGAAACTGGGAGAGCCCTGGGGTGAAAATTGCAAGCTGTCTGAGCGCAATGTTCAATACTATGGCTATGTTTTTAAATTACTGCGAGTAAGGAACCTTTTTGTCCTAGAAAGGTTGAAACATTAAATTAGATGTTTTGCAAACGTTTAAATATAAGCTTTTGTTAATATGTTATTGGCTAGTTAATATTTTGAATAAAATAAATCATTGTGAAAGCTTTAAAATTAACTCTTTGCAACTGATAATTTAATCATAATTATAGGCAGTGAAGAAAACCTAAAACATTCAGTAGTTTCAGCAGTAAAACTTAGGAGGATATCTTCTGAAATTCTCTAATATTTCTGATGCAAGAACAGAAGCAGAGAATTTATTTTAAGGAATTGCTTTTTGAAGAATATCCCTGCTAGTAATTTCTTTTTTATTCATGGAATATCCAAAAGAGGGGAAAACTTTGGGAAGAAAAAAAAATAGAATTGCAACTCACTGCTTAAGGTGTTAATATGATGCTAACGAACCATAGCCTTTCCACCGCGTAGCAGGCAATATTACCACCCATCTGTGCTGACTGCGATGTGCAAGCAGAAGTCAGGGCTGAAAACCCTCCACCTGTTTTTGGAAAGTAAGTGCACACACACTGAAGTTACTCAGCGTATTCGTTCCGTCTTCGGCGGTCTGGGTGGTGTTGTTACTACTACTTTTCTGCTGTCTCATATCTCTCACCGCCATGTGCCAGCTGATAGGGGAGCTGTGACATACCACACCCCCGTGGCTGGGAAGGTGGTCACATGGACTGGTCTCATCCAGAGCACTTTAAAGAAACTGATAAGCTCTATCTCGTTTAACTTGGCCTTTGGAAGACGCTTGTGGAAATTTCTGCAAAGGAGGTGACATCAGTTGTTGTCACAGCTGCTGTGTAAGTCTGCAAGACTGTGTCTGTTCAGTATCTGGCTGGGGTGTGTATGTGTGTGTAAGTAGATATTGCTAATAAATTGCATTTAAATCAAAAAACAGTTCATATGAAGTAGGTGAGGAGGTTCGATCACTCAAAATATGCGCATTATCGAGGCTTGAGGCAGTTATGGAGTACGTAAACTTAATAAAGCAGAAAGACGACTAGCTTTGGAGGGCCAATGTTACATTTGAAACAAACCTTCTCCCCGGGGGAATTCCAAGTGTTAGCATGTGGGACATACTCCAGCTGCTAGCTGCTCAGACTTAAAATAAACCAGGCAAAATCCCATATTCAGGCTCTACCAACTGAGGCAAGCTGCTATTGCAAACCTTTTCCTCCCTTTTTCTTCTAGTTGGGTCAGAATGACAACAAATATTTTTGAAAGAGCATTTAAACCTTAGTATTTCACACAGCTTTCCTTGTTCTTCTCTGAAGTAATGTGTTTCTCAACATAGTTGTAAATTTAGCAAAGAATCTGGTTTGTACAGGTTGAAACATTGTCCCTGGAAGGCTAGAATTAAAAAAGGTTTAGAAGGAATTTTTCTACCTTGTGTGACAATAACGTTGCTACTAATACTACTGCTTTCTAACCTAGATATTTTTGAAATTGAAACGTGACCTCATTAACAGAGGCCTATTCTCCTTATTAAGTTGAACTGGGGCGACGCTTTTTCTTAAAGAGAAACCCATGTGACTTTAGGGCGGGTTTGGCTTGTTTTTTCCTTTTTTTTTTAAATGTGTTGAGGAGGAAATAATTAAATGTGTCTGTGGAAGACACCATAGTAGAATTCCAGGAAAAAAGACGCTGGAAGATGCATGGTTGTTTGACAGCTAGAATACGAACAACTTTGAGGAAGTCGGAAAATAGACGACAGTGCTGTTTGCTTTGTCTTGTGGTTTGAGATTGACTTCAGTTTTGTTTTTTTTTTAATTTTAATAACTCTCTAACTCTAATTTATTTCTAAGGTACCGAGATGTTTGGGAGGGGTGGGAAACAAGCAACTTAATGCAATCTATGCAAATAATGTCTAAATTTTTTTTTAACATTCTCCTATATGAAACTTCATTCATCAAGACTACTCAGTTTTCCTGTGATAAAATCTGTTGAGCAACATAGCACACAATGTTTAGGAATTTAATGCTTCTAGTACTGCCAAAGCACAGATATCAAGCTATACCAGTCAGCTTGAAAAGTGTACAACTGACTGACAAAACCTACCTTCCTGCTTTTTCTCTTCCTTTAGACACAGACACATAAATTCTTGTTCAAACCAACAAGGTTATCCAGCATGCATTTATAAGGGTGAACTCTGCCAGGCAATGGTTAATCACATACAGTGCTAGGGATATCTTTTGAAGGTATCCTGAACACTGTGACAGAAGTATTTGTCACTCAAACTATTTATAATTCTAGAAGTTTGGAGGACAGACAGATGTTTATTTTTTATATGAAATGGCAGCTCTTCCTAGGTATAAAAGAAATGGGCTAGGTCTGTATGGAAACATCAGGCAGGTCTGGAGCGTGCTCTTTTTGGGAAATGCCATGTTTGCACCCCAGACACGCTGCTGCTCACCCAGTTAGCCTTTCTGTCTCACAGATGACTGTAGTTCCATGGCAGTCAGCCCGTTGTCTGCTGGACCTCTGATTTCTGTGGACTGTTAGGAGAGGTCAGTGCAGGGTAACTCAAGAAATGTGAAGCTCTTGTCCATATAGCACCTCCATTAGAAAATTTTCTAAAGGGCTTCCAAATTGAATAAAACTATGAGCCTCAGCTCTAGTGTTAACCATAATTTTATCTTCTTTTTTTTTTTTTTTTCCCCTCCAGGTGGTGTGCAAAGCTATACTAAGGCCAGTCAGCCTTTGAAGAATAAGAGATGGAATAAAAACCATCACAGTTTTCCTTCTTATTTTCCTAACCACCTCCAGCAATTAGTTTTGAGGACTTTGTTGACAGAGTTTACATGCAGGTCGTCCTTCCCTCCATGTCTTTGTTATGTATGTTGAATTATTCTTAACTCTGCATTTCTGGGAATTGCGGGCAATGTATAGACACAACGTCTTCAGCAGGCACGTGAGGAATGTTATGAGGTTAGCAAGCTTCCCATTTCCCTGGCCACTCAGAAGATTTATTTGCCAGTATAATGAGAATGAATGATGAGCTGTTGTTCATTGACAGAGACCTTATGGGTCTGTCTATGCACAAGAGGGTTTGGAAGTTGATAACCTTTGTGCTTCAGGTTTTGTTTTGAATAGATAGAAGAGGAGAAAATAGTTATAGGCAGATGTAAAACTGGATGGAAAACTGAAGGGTATTAGCCAAGCTCTGGCAGTAGAGCTGAAAATCTAAGCTATTTATACAGTTGGAAACAGAGTTGGGGTATTTTTGTTATTTTGGCACATGGTATTGGCTTTTATGGAGTCAGGAGATGCTCCCGCCTAGAATTTCAGTCTCTTCTATTTTTTAGGTCTCTGTAAGATGATGTGATGTATTACAGCTTTGGTCTGAGCACTAGCCAAGTATAAATGGAGGGGCAGATTTCGAACTCTGAAACTGAGAAGTCTCTAGGTCACTCTAAACTTGCCTGGAGACAAAGCATGTTAAAGGGTTGGTGGTATGTTTTTTTTTTTCCCCCACTGCTGTTCAAGAGCAAGATAAAATGTCCATAGGCAGAACCACTATTACTACTATATAAGTTATTCACTTCAACACCTTTCTCATATCATATCAAGTTAATGACTATTTTGTGTGTCTGGTATACATCCAGAACTCGTGTTGTAAAGTCAAGGTTGTGTGAGATATCCCAGTTTGCCTTAGTAAATGCTATAGCACACTATATTATTTTGACAAGAATTATAAAGCTATGTAAATAGAAACCATACTTTTAAGATTATTTTTTTCCTAAAGCATACGAAATAAAGATTAAATACTGAACTTTGATTTTCAGATATATTACACCCCCCACCCCCCAACCCTGTCCTAAATAGTAAATTCTTGGGAACCTAAATATAAAAGCCTGAAATTTTTAGCTTTTGTACACCTAAAATGTAGCCACCTTACAGAAGCCTAAGTATTATGTCTACTCAAACCACACTCATTCCAAAAGAAACCTCTGTCTTCTCTGGTATTTATAATTTCATAATATCAACTTTCTTAAAAATATTTTTTGTCTCAAATGTTCCAGCAGCTCCACATTATAAGCTCTTGAGGTTGATTTAAAATTTCACTGTGCATTTTTGCAGTTTGATAAAGAACTCAAGCCAGGACTTAAGGGCTTATGGCCTATTCAGAAGTTACCCATGTACAAAAACATTTTTCTGAAATATATCGGAAAGAACTGGGTGTCTCTATGCATGCACCTGGAAGATAATTGGAAATCACTGTGATCTTTTTTTTTCAAAAAAAAAGAACCATAACCCCCCCTCTCCTGGAATGACAACAAGCATGCATATTTTCTTTTTGAAAGGCATTAACTTAGTGTTTTAATGTGTACCTACAATATGGTGGTTGGAGTAGCATTTGGAAGCACTCATTAACAATAGTCCCATCACCATCCTCATATCTGTGCTGGCTGTAGTGGAGACAGACTCTTATTTACCTCAGCATCGTTGTATAGCAACCCATGGAAGTTAGAGGCATAACTGCGTACGTTGCTTAGCATTGGCAGCCAGGCCAGATAGTGGCGGCTGTGGGGAGAGTCTTATGTATGCTGTGCAAAGCCATGGATAGTGATGCTTGTTGAGCTGAGGCTTTTGCAGAGAGAGAAGGCAGCAGTACCAGACAGAACAGCCCCGTTGTCCCACGTGATGCAACCAGGGGAGAAGGAAGGGGACAAAACTGCTCTCTCGGGAGCTCTGTCTTTCCTAGGTGTGGGCTTGTGCCTAAGGGATTTCATTCAGTCCTGAACTTGTAATGGAAAATCTTGCACGATTACAACTTAATATACCCTAGTCTGTATTTATGGCTGAGTTGGCCTGAGTTAACAGTACCTTTGGAGATACATTGCTTGCAAAACATGCGCCACTAGCCAAAGCATGCCTTTATCAAGATGGGTTAGGAATATCCAGTGCTTCCCTACAGGCATGTCGCTACCTGTAGCTGAATTTAATAACATGTATATTACTAGACTATTGTAGTGTAGTTTATACTGGCTTTTTATTTCATTCTTTTGAATCTATTTATTTGCTTAATTTTCCTACCATCAAGAAAAAAACTCCTATGAATACTTGCAAAGGCAGGGTCAGATCGTGAGACTGGACTGAAAGAAGATATTTAGATTCTTAGGCTGATGGTCAAAAGCCTGTGGGCTCAGCTATGCTACACAGCCAAGTACACTGTAGAAATCCCTGAGCTAATGCCGTGATCGGAAGCTCTGTTAGTGGTGTTGTGTTCTCCCTGGGCTAATTAACAGGGGTGCCTCTCAGCATACCTAATTAACTCCATTCCTGTAGCATCCTCAGGGGCAAGGCTAATTAGCGTGGGTGCTTTGCTATACAGACACAGCTAAATTGCCTCTGGGATCTAAGCTAGCATCCATGCGTGGCGTTGCAATGTACCATGTAGACAAGCCAGTTTCCTCAAAGCTACCTTAGGATATCTAACAGGCTTTTGCTGTGTAGACTTGCCCGGTGCGTTAATGAGACCCCAAAAGCTTATGCAGGGAGAAGAATAGCAACTTGGGATGTGGGCCAGAGGGTAACATTTTGGGAGACAGATGTTTTAGGGTGAGTCCCAGATTAATTTGCATTTACTTTACTTCTGCATCTACTTGTTACCTTTGGATTAAAGACAGTATTAGAGGTAAGCACCGGCTCTGGTGAAGGAAAAAAAAAAAAGGCCTAAATTGAGGTATATGAAGTGTGAACCTTCTGCCTTGCAGCTCTCCTGTTTTTGCTTTTAGGTTCTCAGCTACACTTATAGCTACTAGAAGATAGTAATGAACTAATGAACTGAAGCATTTTTAAAGCATATTTCCCCATGGCTGTGGTCAAATATAATGGTAACGAAGTATCCTTTATGGTTTCACAGACCCTGCTCTCTCTGATCTTGAAGGGCTTTGCAAGCATGAGTAAGCACAGCTTCACATGAGCACTGTGATGAGGTAATACAACAGTTCCCATAGTACAAGTAGTAAGTCTGAGATGCAAAGACCAGACAAAAGTAACTTGCATTTATTAGAAAAAACACATCCTCTCTGGCTGAACTTATTCTTGCACTGTGCTCCTCAGAATTTTCTTGTACTGACATTTTTCTTATCAGCACTGTTTTAACTCACTGATATCAGGCGATTGTAGATTCAGTTTAGCTGAGCTGACCTGAAAATGTTGCATTGCACTACACAAGAGCTGCAGAAAGATGGCTTACTATTCACAAAGGGGCTGTACACTGCAGAGAGCTGATAAACAAAAGATCCACTGTTTCTGTCTTCTGCTTACAGTATCAGTAGCAACAGGCTGCACTGATACCTTCCCTGATAGCTCAGCTTTGCACAGAAAAAAAGTGCCATTTGTGGTTGCAAATTCCAGCCTCTGCATGGAGTCCTCAGGAGCTCAGCACCTCCTGGGAGCTCAGTGGGAAACTCTTCCTGACAAGTGGAACAGATCTGTCAGAGACTGCTTAGTACACCTCTTAATTTTTCTTCACTTTATTCTAATCGTTCTAACAACCCCAAAGATACACCACATACAGCTATCCAATTTTCTGTCCTTCCCATGAGGAAAGCATGTGGCTACACCTGCATCATATGTGAACTAATCTTTGGGGTGGTCTGAAGCCTGCAGTGCTCATCATGTCTTTGCTGCACAGAGTTCAGGTTACCTATGAGTTCTACCTCCTATGGCAAGTGATGGTGATGCCCATTTATGAAAGACCCTTTCTTGACTGGGAGGACATACTGGATACATGGAAGCAACCATATCAGCAGGTAAAAAAATCTAGACAGTCCCTAACTATCTCTTTAAATTCAGCCTCAAGGATGAACATTACCTAAAACAGAGAGCAGAGGTAGCCTCTGCTGCTCTCCCTTCCAACATGGAGAAGTATTGTGAACAACTCTGAGCCTTTGCAACACTTCTCTAGCAATGCAGGCAGGAGAGGAGTCTCTTGCAGCCAGATCACCCTGTGGCTGGTTCCACATCCACTTGCCAAAAGCAGCAACCTACCAAACCCTACTGTGGTGTGAAAGGGGCCCATCTTCCCTACCTACTGCTTTCATCAGTTGTAGTTAGGTACAGCAGGTAAGCTTTCAAACAAGAGGTGAGCAAGACTTTCTAGTTAGAGCTCTTTACAATACCTTCTTCATAGAAATGACTCCTGGGTTTATGTGCAGTCAGAAAACAGCATTGTCTACATGTATGGATCCTACTTCACTGCAATCCCAGAAACATTCCTGCTTGAACTATGTGCAAAAGAAATCCGGGATTTAAAAAAGGCCTCATGAGTAAAGAAGAATGAGAGATAATAAGAGATGTGTGTCTCAGCAAGACTTCCACAGAGAAGCCTCAACATGTGTGCAAGGTGAAAAAGAATAACAGGATGACTTCAGCATTGGCTTGCAATGGGCAAAGGAGGGCCTTTTTCATCACAGTCTGGCAGAGAAATGTCTAGCTTCAGAAGAGGAAGTACAGATCCTTACTTCAGAAATATAAATCCTTTTTTAATAAGTGACTGAAACTGTAGGAGTTCTTAAAGAAAGTCAGCTTTCCTGATCCTCATATCTTTAACTCTTTCCCTGCCTAATGGAATGCTGCTATTGCTTTCAGTTTCCTGCTTTGCTCAGTCTTCTGTGTGTTTTGGGGAGAGGGTGGGTGAGCAGTATTACCTTACACAGCGAGGTCTCCAAAAGTTCAAAAATCAACAGCAAGACTTGCGCCAGAGCTAGCTGGAAGCCAACTCAGTTGCATATTTCCCAGTGGTTCCACAATACCAGTCTGAGACATCAGCAGGGTAGGGCTACCGCTTTTAAAGGAAAATACACCCACGTTCTTACTGAATGTGATA
This sequence comes from Phalacrocorax carbo, assembly GCF_963921805.1. Classification (NCBI taxonomy): domain Eukaryota; kingdom Metazoa; phylum Chordata; class Aves; order Suliformes; family Phalacrocoracidae; genus Phalacrocorax; species Phalacrocorax carbo. The sequence continues at coordinate 21,819,886 of NC_087515.1, forward strand.
TTTTTTCCCCTCCCTTTCCTGAGGCTTAGGTTCCAGTAGCAGATTGATTTTGCCTATCTTGGGCAATGCATCTAGTCACCTAAGCTCTGTTTATAGTCAGTGAGGCTAAATAAGCATGTCCAGAGGGCAATTCATCCCACCTGTGTTAATTTGGGGAGGTGGGGGTGGTGATCCTGGAAATAAGTGGCCCTGGGAAGGGCCTGCCTACTCCAGTTGACCACACAGGGAGGCCAGGCAACTTTCTGGGGCTGTTTTTTGTCCATGGCGAAAGTCTGAGTAATGCAGTGCTGCCTATGTTTTTGATTTGGCTGAAGCAAAGGAGCACTGGAAAATACATGAAAGAAGCTGTTACCTTGCTGTTCTCAGGCTGAAGCCCAGAACATTAACCAGGCATCATAAAAGTGTAAGGGTCCACACCTTTGAAAAAGGATGCAGATATGAAAAGCACTTGTAATTTAAATATGCTTGTAGATGAACAATTGTAGCAGGATCTGAGCACAAGATATTAAGTCAGTATTTGCATACTGGTTTTGGTCTGTTACTGTTGAAGTTGTGATCAGGTTTAGAATCTGTAATAATTTACAGAGAGTATGGTACCCTTGAAAATGATTTTGCAGCACAGATAAAACATAATGAATCACCTAGTGCCATAATGCAAAATTTTCCACTCGTTATGTTCTATTCAGATAGCTGCAATCCACCAGTTTAAACAAAACAAATGGTTTTTGATTTACTTTGTGCAACAGAAGTCAAGGCTAATTTTCATAGAAATATTTAATTTTAGTATTGAGATAAGAGTGACAAACCCAGATTCTGACAATTTTATCAGTGCAGTCTAATGTATAACTGTTGTTGCAATGCCACTCGCCCTGAATAAAAAGCAGGTGTGCTAGCAGAGACAAGAGAATTCCCAGCCTAATGCATCCCAGATTATTCTAGTCTGGGCATATTGTATATCTGTGCAACCTGAGTGAGGCTGGCAATTGCATCCCGCTCTCTGCTGCTAGGTGTCTGCTTTTGTTGGAGGCAGTGGACAGCAAAGGTGCTTAGCACCTGGCAAGGCTGAGTCTGCTGGGCTCCAGGACGCTGCAGAATTCTGAGGAGGACAAAAAAACTCACGAGGGCAACTCGATTCTGTGCTCCACTGATTTTAGAAAAACTGTCCTTATCACATGTGTGTGGCAGGGGAGACAGTTCCTCTTTAAATGACCTTTCTTTGTGTAAAGCCAAATCCAGAGCAGTGTTTTCTCTCTCCCTTTCCTCTTTTCAAATTTCTGGAGCCTCACTGAGGAAAAAAAAAAATACTTAAAGAAATCTGGCGTTTATGTGAAGGAGAAAATTTTAATAGGATGCAAGTTAGCAGAAAGTTTCTTGCTGAAACTTGAAACTATAATGAAACACTAGGACTAATGTTCCAGAGCTGATTTCCTGCCGTTCTCTTCATGACCTGATTTATGAATTTACATGTGCCTAACAGGTATAATCCTAGCCTGGGATGTATATTTTGGTTCAGGCTTCAAATCCTTCATGTGCCCTTTCCCTGCCTCTCCTGCTCTCCATGGCAGCAGAAAAATTAGGACATGTTTGTAAAGGTTGTGTTTTCTTCCTTGGCCCATCGTGCTGGCAGGATGACTCATAAGGCAAACACTGATAATATCAGCTGGCAGTTATTTAAACCTGAGGTTTCAGGTTAAGGAGTAACAATGAATGCAAATCTAGCTGGTGAGAGACTATAATGCGTGTGTGTGTGTGTGTGTGTGTTAGAGCTTGAAAAATTTTAAGGATTGTTACCACAAAGCCCTATAACACAAAATTCATTATATTAGATAGGGAGTCCATTCTAGGGTGTCTGTCTGTTTTGATGATGTGGAGGTGTACCTGCTTCTTAGGTGTCCCCCCAAAAAACTGCAACTTGTCCCTGGGGTCAACAGAGATGGCACACACCACTTGTTAATAACAGGATTGCTGGTCACTTGTGACTGCCTAGTGAAAGGAAAAGGTATTGTGTGGTAGTTTAAAAAGACATTAATGTTGCATAAGTACCAGTAATTAAGTTGTGCCTGGGAATGTTCTCATGCACTGGGACGTGGTCATCTTTGCCTGTGACCCATTAGAGCATTCCCTAGAGACAGGGCATCCCAGAGACCATCCGAATAGGCAGGTTACATGTAGCTGCCCAATTCCACCGGCTAAGAGAGGTTGCTAACATAAATATGGGCCATTTACAGGACAGTTCACCGCAGTTCTCAGAGATGTCCACAGACAGATTTCATAGTCTCATTCTTTCAACATAGCAGTAGCAACTATGATGCTGCCAGAAATGTTTCAATTTAGAAAATGTTCTGCTTATTCTGTCAGGGAAAAAAATGGCCACTTCCCCCTCTCAAGCCCACCCCGAGTTTTTTTTGCTGTGGATGGACAGATGGCCAGAGATCTTCTGGCACCTCACTCTTTTCTATAACTTCTCTCCTGTACTGCTGAAAGAACTGCATTGCTGCTGCTGGTTTCTCTCTTTGTGGTGTTTCTGGTAGTAACTGATACAGACTCCTGGGTGAGAAAGCTCTCACTGACCCCTAGACTGAGGCAGTGAAACACCACTAAATACACAAAGTAAGCCAGCAGCAGACAGGAACAGTCTTAATTCTTGTCCTTTCCTATAGTGGTGACAGGAATTGGAAGAGCCTCTGGAATACGTCCTCACTCTTCCTCCTCTTAACTTTAGGGCAAATCTGTGTTACTGTTTCTAACAGTTGCCCACCTTCCGCTCCTTCCTTGTCCCCAGGAGTTTAAATATGCATACTTTCTCTAAAGAAACCAGAGAGATAATAGCCTAGATTTTATTAATATAGATAGAAAGACTGCTTAGTTTAAATATTGAAATACTTTTATTTGACGTTTACTTTGTAGTGTGTGGTTTCCCCCCCTAGAAAATCAATCCATAATACTTAGGTTAATAATGCTACTGTGGACAAGAAAAAAGGAGAGACTTCATATGAAGTGAGATTCTGCTTAGTCTGGTAGGTGTGTTAATGGTGGATGACTGTGTTAATGTCATCCTCTTATAATGATTTTTGACTAACTTTTGGGCAAAAGGGGACTGGTGGCTTTTGGTTTTTTTGTTTTGTTTGTTTGTTTTGGTGGTGTGTGTTTTAGTTTTTTGGGTGGGGTTGCTTTTTTTAGTTTTGGAAATTCTAGTCGGAAGTGTGGGATGACAGAGAGGAATGGCTTAGTCTTCTACCAGTAGACATTCTCCTGGGTTTGTGATTTGTTGGCCTGTATAACTTTACAGAACTTACTTCATTGTGTTTGTTATGCACTGAGTTATATATTCATTAGGGAAGAGAGAGACTTTGATCACATCAACATGTATTACTTTTAGGCTTAGTCTTTACTGGGGATATTAAATTAAACTACTTAAAATCCTGGAAACATTTGTGAACAAGGCATGTAAACACATTAAAACATCCTAGAACAATTTACAAATAGTTTAATTAGTGTTTAGAGTAGCTTACCTTTAGCACATTTAGTAGCCAATTCAATGTTTGAAACCAAGGTAGTTAAGTGCCAAACCAGACACAGGAATTAATTTCCATCACCTAGTCTCCCATTATGTCCTCACAGTTCATCAGAGGCCTCATGAAAGATTCATAATTGCCAGGAATAGGAAGTTCTTAGAAAAAGCTGCAGATGAATATTTGAAATTGTAGGACAAACCTTAAACTTCCGCATGCCTTGTTTATACAAGTCCAGTTCAGCTGATTCAATTACAAACTGTTCGTTCCTGTTGTATAAGCATGACCCAACTGAGATATGAAAGTGGAGCTATATTTCTGAAACCCCATCCCACTGTACCTCACAGCTGTGACTCTTTATCTCCTGGTGTGGTTTTGGACAACCATAAATAGAAACCATGCAGACCTCCATCTCTAGTTGCTAGTTGTAACCTAGTAAAGTCTGTAGAGTGGTGCATAATCCTGTGTGTAGCTGAATCTCCTGAGTTCCTCCATGGTACCTACTTTATATTATGTATTCACAGCATTTTCAGATGTTTTTCCAGAAACTGATCCTACTAGTGTTACCCTGCAGAAAAAAAAAGCCACAACACTTAAAAGAAGACAAAGTCTTTCATGAAAGTTCACTGCACCTCCTTTGAAAACTAAATACTTTGGCTGTTTTTAAAACTTGTGAGGAAAGCCCCTTTCCAAGAACTTCATAAAACTTTGCAGTCTGTAGTCTGCATAATGGTAGATAGAAGGGGGAAATGCTTTAATGATCCGGAAGTCATCAAAGGTACTTATCCAAATAACGATCAACTGGCTGAGTTCTGTTACATGGAATAAGTGATAAGAATAAGGCGTTCCACCCAGGTGCTGTGAACAAGTTAAATTATGGCTTTTTCCCCCTGCAGCATCAAATAGTTATGCTGTGACCACTGCTTCCTCTTCCGAAGTGTTTTGTTGTAGTTTTATGCACTGTGTAATTGGTTGGGCATTCTGTCTCAGTGGTGGGAAGGGAATTTTTTGTATAACCCATGTTTACTTATAGGAGTTAAGGTTGTGTACAAGGTTAGTTTCAGCCTGTTCTGTGAGACAGTGGCAGCAGCATAAAGTATCACTAGTGTATTCTTACTGGATTTTAGTGACATTGTTTAAATGTGTCCAGATGAGAAGAGGATTTCCCCAGACTGGGAGATGCCTTTTTCCAAGATTTGTAAAAATGTTGTAATAGTTTTCTATTGATGTACAGCCTAACATTCAAATACAGGAAAAGAGGAGTCATCATCAAGATACAGTGAGAGAGTTTGGTGGTTATGTCTCGCTTGACAGATACTACGTAAGCCTAATTTCTAAACCAAAGGAAACTGCAGACATTTGGATAAACAACTGATGATATCTAAAGCTTCATTAATCTTGTTCATTAATCTCTGTTTCTGTGCCTCTGTTGCAACTCCTTTTGCATGCTGTTCTAAAACATGTCTACTGTATCCTTTTCAAGAGCTCCTTCTAACAGAAATGCCTTTAAGAAGTGAGTCAGTAAAATATTTACCCAAATACCCCATAATACCTACTATCTCATGGTATGTAAATATTATTGCTCAATGTCCATGCAATGTTATTGACGATAGCTTGATTTATTTAATTATTTCAAACCTTTTTCTTGGCCTTTTATTGTAATTCTTTGGGAATAAGATCATAAAACCTCCCTAGAAAGCTCCTCGTGTGAGTTCCCTGCGCTAATGAACGGCGATTATATCTGAAGCAAATCTTTCAAATTCTTTAGTGCTTTCTAATCATATTTAGTAATAAATTTTTCAGTTGGATTTTCCTGCAGGTAAGACACTGTCTTTTCTTGCATTTACTACTACATGTCAGGAATCACACAGAGCTTGGATCCATTCACTAGCAAATATTGCCACAGGACTGTTCTTTTTCATTATTCTAGTTCTTGGATGGGAAGAGTCTTTCTGTGCGGCTTTAAGCCTTTTAACTCACTTTTGTTTTCTTTGTTGAAGGCCACTCCTGGAAAGCTTTCTGATTGTTCTCCTGCCCTAGATAGTGGGGATGGTAAAACAGGGGTGCAGCTGTTCATATGTTTAAATGGGGAAAAAAAGGTTTCATTTTGAATAGAGCTAAGTCCCCTTAAAGACTGCTACTTCTCTCCTGAGCCAGTGTGTTATGTGAGCAGTAGACTTTCCCTAGAAGTGGTTGATACTTCTAAGTTAATGGTAGGGCTATTGTGGTAGTGAAGGAGCAGAGTTGTAGCAACCTTTGGACAGTCTCTTGCTGGCCCCAGTGGGACCAGCTCCTTTTTCTGCTTGTGGGGTGGGGGGGATGGATGAGGAGGAGAAGGAAAGGGCATAGGGTCAAGGAATAAACAGGAAGAGTTGTGCAGCACATGACAGAACTGAACTTGGCCCAGTGACAGGAATGTGAACCAGAAGACTCTCCTAAACACTCTGCCAATATTGTTTAGGAGGTGGGAGCTCAGGTGCAGGGTCCGTTCTCTACAAGAGGCTAGCATACATTTGCTTATAATAGTTAAAATGGAAAGGGAAGTGTAGCTTGCCCAAACCAGTGCTAGAAGAACTCTGCAAATGAGGAGTCAGGTGGGCAAGGATGACCTGGGTGAAAAACAGGCTAGTTATTGATCAGGACATACGTACTGGGATACCAGTAAAGCAGAATGTTATATAGACCAGTGAATACTGCACAAAAAAACCCCAAACAAACCACAAGAAAGAGTGCAGTTTTAATGACAGAATATAACTGTGTTGTGTTTAGCAAATGTCTGCTACAGTGTGTATCCTACTACCTATACAATTTGCCATCAATGTAGAATCTGAGAAGACATGAAAGGGTGGTACCAGTATGTGCTCTTTTTAGGAAAGTAAGACCAATACTGGTTTATTTACCTTTATTTAATGTAGTGTCCAAAATCTATTGTGTGTCTTGCAAGAAGATCTGAGACTGATAAATTTGAGCCCAAGAGACTAAAATTCTGTTGCTTCTGACCTTGTCTCTCTCCTCAGTGTGCATGTTACACCACTGAACGCCGGGATCTGACCAAATGGTTTCTATAGGAATGCACCTTGTTATATTCTCTCATAACATTTAATGTTAGCTTTTAAGGTCAGCTTCAGTAGCATTGTTTGACGAATGACAGGAACCAAGGCTTTATCCACCAGTTTTTAAATATTCAGGTATCAACACTGAATTTTGACCATTGTTTCTATCCTCTTATATCACCTACAGTAATGCCAAGTGACTACTGTATACCCTGTTTGAGAGTGCTGTAGTTTGCTCCTAATGGTTCTTCTAGACTGTGAAATGATTTATTAAGATATGATCCATATCAGAGAGATTACAGATCAGAAGTAGTCTGATTAAAATATTTGGCAGACTATGTTTGCTTGAAGATATGTTAAGAGACCAAAAGAACGATCTAGAAAAGAGAAGTTACTGCAGTGAGTAAAATATTTTTCTTCTTAACTGTTTCTAAGAACTTTTTCTAAATTATCCATTTCACCTCTTCAAAGATTTAAGGAATTACATAAATTCCTCTATATTTTCCCCTACAGCAAATCCTACAGTACTGCCAAATGAATTTCCAAATAAATCCTTCCTGGTTTTCTATATATTATTGTGTACCAAGGTGATAGCTAGCATGCTATGATCCAGACCATTGCTTCAACCAGATAGCTTGTGCTCTGGCTAGCTTACCTCTAAGAGACATGCTGACATGAAATTAAAATTGTAGTAAAAACTTATAACCTAGATGGCAAATACTGGTCTTTGAAGAATTATTGAAGTTGCTAATAACTTAGTCTGTGTTACTTTTCAGGTCTCACAAAACCACCTAAATTTAGGTGGCATGAGGGTCACCTACATTTATAAAGGGCTCTGAGTTATCTCAAGGTATTTACATAAATGCAGCTAAACTTGTATTGCCTAGATTTAATGCAACAAACCTTGGAGCATATGTTCACAATTTAAAAGACTTCCGCAGTTCATCAGGAAGCCAAGGCTTTGGCCACGTATCTTCAGGTGACTGATTAGGTAATATTTGTACACCTCTACAGAAAAATAACAGGTTTGTATAGAGAAGTATGTAAATATTAGGTATTATGGTTACTAATTATGTCTTCCCAACAGATGTAATCTGTTAAATTGTTAAATTCACTGTTGTACATATTTAGCAGGCATTCCTGATCTATACTTATTGGGTTCCCTCTTCCACAGTGTCTGAGGACCTCACATTCATGTACAAGATCCTGTGAAGCAGGAACACGGTACTGTCCTTCCTCATTTAATAGGAAGAACTCAGACTCAATGCTGTGTTGAGATTTAGCTCTTCACCCCACGTGAGCAAGCGTGTGTGCTGACCCTGGTGCAGCACCATGCCATGCTTGCTATGCGGTGCTGTGCTGTCCTGTGGGCTGCAGGAAGGGTGCCTGGAGCTGTTCTGCAGCCCCTGCACGATGCCCCACCATGCAGCATGGCTGGCTGGTAGATGAACTGCTTGTGGATGCATGGGGACCACTGAGTTTTCTAATACTTGTGGGGAAGCTTTGGCCCATTCATCTTCTCTCCAAAGACACTGCACAGGGTGAACCCAGGATTAACCTGGGTGTCCACTATGCCTGGGGGAAGGTCTGCCATGTCATATAAGGCTTACAAAACTGGATTTAGTTCAGGCTTGTGGCAAGGTTGGGACAGTGCAGGGCTGCCTGCCTCCATGTGCTTAGAGGGGCAGGGGTATCTGCTGGCCTGTGCGTCTCCTTCCCCAGCTGACAGTGGCTTTCCAGGGAGTGACACTCCTGCTGGTGCCACCCTTGCGCCCTCACCTTGCCCTGGGCTGGATTCCTCAGGAAGGCAGCACTAGGCTGTCCTCAGCCATTGCGCCTGCCTCCTGAAACAAGACATTTCTCCTCCATTTCAGCAGACCTTAGTTTAATTTGGGTGGTGAGTGTTTACACATTATACCCTCTACTTAATAATGCTTCTGTGGCAGCTGTTTTGTCCAGCTATCATCACAATGTAAACGTTTTCACCCAAAGGTCCTTGGACACCTACTAGTAGGGTACACTTTCTCATGTGTTTGCTAATTGCTATTTATTTGCCTGACAAACTTGCTGAATTCATAATGTATATTTTTTCCACTCTACTTCTGTTTCAGGATAATGTTTAATCCCCTACTCAAAACAGTTTTTTCATTCTTTTCACTATAATAAATTACTAAACTGAAAGAAATGGAACTAAGCTCCTTTACCTTAAATTCGCGGAGCTTTTGTTTTGAGGTTTAACAGTGAACCTTAGAAAGCTTGTTTTCATTTGTCCTGAAACCTTGCCCCTCTTGCCTCCCCCTTTTCATGCCAATAAAAGGTAACCAGAGACAGCTGGGGGCTCTCTTTCTACCTTCCTTGAATGGGAGCGTCTTCTGAATGCCTCTTTCATGTACCTGCAAAGACCCTACTCTGCTAACTGCTACGGCTGAGGTTCTCAAAGGTTGACTAGGTTTTCATTGCCTGCATTTCTGGTCTGAAGCAGACTGAGAGAAATGAGTGTTAAGTAAACGCGGTGGCAGCCCTGCCAGCATCAGCATTCCAGCCTGCAGTGTTGCTCTGGACCAGGACACTGCCGGCACAGGCTTCTGCACATCCAGCTGTCAGGGGGTTGTTTTACTTGTTAGCAGTTGAAAAGAAGAGGGATGTGAGGCAAAGCAAAGAGTGGCAAGTCTAGTTTTTATGAGGCTGTTTATTCTTTCTATAACAAGTGTGTGGTGCCTTATTGATGTTGAATAGGAATTTAATACAGTGATAAAGTAAAACTGTAAACTTACCAAGTCTGTTTTCATCTGCCTTTGTTCTATACCTCTAAGCATCTGCAGAAAACATGTTCAACAGCACTCAAACACTTCTGTGAAATAATATGTGATCTTATTCAGCACCTTCTGCAGAGAACTGATTGCCCTGCTGCGGCTGACTGAAGTCAATAGAAAGCGAAGGTGTCTGTCTTTCCATACAAGGCCTTTCACATGTGAAGTCAGTGTTGCAGGCTTTTAAGTGAAAACAGTTTTATTTTCAATTTTCTATCATGAGCATTTTACAAATATTCTGTAGTGATTTAAAGATGAAGATTTAGGAAACAGATACTTGATAATCAAGGTTTTTGGATTAGGTGTTTCTATTAGGGCAAACTCCAAACACCCTAATTCCTAGCTTACAGTGGAAGTTACACATGGAAGGATTGTGCATTCATAATGTGCTAATAACAATGGCAGAGTATTGTCTGTTGCAGCAGGCAAAAGAACCTGAACTGCATGAATTAGGGCTTTGTTTCCACAAACACCTAGGCATTGTGTAGACAGGAAAGTTTCCGCCTTCTACCAAAATAACCCTACTGCTTACCACACGTAGGCACTCTTATACCAGTTCAAGACCTTCCCAAGTGAAGACAGTTTTATTCAGGACTGAGAATGTGCACTCAAGAAGTTATCTTGCTGTAAATGTAGTGTGGGTTATGCAGATCCTTCCACCATGCTTTCTTCCAGCTGCTGCTCTGTGAGCTAGAGAGGTTACTCCTGTTCCAGCTGTTTGTTCAAGATCTCTTGCTGGGTGATCCCATTCCCTTAGCTGTGCCATGTAGCTGACTTGGACAATACTCCCCTTCCTGTTTCATTCCCACTGAGCTGGTGGCTGTAGCTGTGTTGAGGGCACCTTGAGACATGGGCATTATCTAGTTAAGGTACCTAACACGAATGTACTAATGATGGCCAAGAGTAGTGCTGTGTTGTTGTTAGTGTGGACTTCTCAGCCTAATACGTGCGATATTAGGAAGAAAATGACAAGTAAAAAGGCTTGTGGCTGGATCATCAGTGCAGATGTAACTGTAGAAATGGGAGCTGGGAAGAGTTATTAATATAATGCATATATTGTTCTGCAGCCGTCCTGTGCCACCCGTGACATGAGGCAGACACTGCAGAAAGGCCCTGCACTAGAGACGGGCAGGAGGGCTGGCTGAGCAGAGAGCTGCAAACAGCCTCACCAAACCAGACCAGTGCATCTCCATTGTGCCCGGCAGCACCATTGCTTCTGGGACCTAGAGTCCAGCTCCATGCCAGTGGGCTTCTGGATGCTCAGAAACATGAGCTAGGGTAACTTGCCCTAATAATTTTCAGCTACGAGTTCCTACAGTGTCTGAAGTAATGTTTACAAAAATGTGTGCTTGGAGCTGCCAGTCTTCAACAGTTGGTTCCGGAGGAAAATCCACGTGTTGGCTTAAGAGCGACTTAATGAAGAATGCCTCAACATCTTGGAAACTGGATATAAAACACCTTCAGAAAGGTGGTTTTTCTGTATTCTCAGAACCAGGCCCAATGCACCTAGATTTAAGGTAAGGAAAGTCACAAGTTCTTGAAAATGAAGACCCCTTCCCCCTCTCTTCCCCCTTTTTTAATTGCTGCAAGTACATGTTACCATGTCATTAGGATTTTTTTAACTGCTACTTGATAGTGCTGTGTTATTTGAATAGTAATTATTTTCAGTTTTGTACATATCTGTTTGTCAGTTTATTGAAATGAACTGTTATCCGTGCACCCTGATCAAAGCAAAAAGCATGAAATCCCACGTGTTGCACTTCTGAGAGCATCAACAATGAAGCTAACCTTTCACCCTTGACTTTTTTTTAACCTGAATTTTAAAAGACAGTAGCAAACAATTCAGCTAACTTAAGTGAAAGAATATTCAAAGTAGCTCGATTGTAATGCAGTGTCCTTTTCAAGTGAATGGAAGATCTGAGAGTAATGCATACAAATACAGAGGCTGGGTAAGTTCATTACTTTGGAGTTTCTGGTGTGGCAATAGCAGTGAAATGGTTAAAAGGTTGGCTTTAAAGCGGTCACAATTAGGCTTCAAAGTTAACACCCCACCCCACTGAGATGAATGGGAGCAGTTGACATTTCTCAGTGCTATTGTTTCAGTCTGGCTTGCTATAGCTTCTAAAATAAGACAACAGTACATCTGTTTACATTCTGCTTCCGCAAACCCAGATGGGCTAGAAACTTCATTGTTTTTTAAGTGGAAGCTTAGATTCTGGAGAATACAGCAATATCCACAGGGTATCTGTAGGAAGAAGAGCTGAAAGCTGCCTTAATCACAGACATCTCTCCCTTCCCTGTAAAATTCTATTGTCCCAGGACAAATCTGTAAACCACTGGGGGGAAAAAATAGAGTCATGTATATTTGAAGTACTTTTTACTTACTACATGACATGCACACAATAACTTCTCAACAAGTCCCTAGTGTGAGAATCTTCATAAATGGATGTGAGGTTTTGAACATTTTTTGGTTTAGTAAGTAGCGCGTGTTGTAAAAGATAAAGGTCCTGCTTTTACTGAATGTGGTAGCTTCTCTTAACCTCTCCTAATGGAAAAACTTCTCCTGTATCTAGAGAAGCCAGAGTTTCATCCAGGAGTATTTGAGACCAGGTGTTACTTTCTGTGTTCACATGAGTAGAATCCTTTAATTTACCTTTGAGAGCGATATAAGAAGAAATAAGCTTCTTATGAAGTATGCCTTGTATTTTTCTGATACTTTAATAGGGCAGCTACATTAACTGCACTAAGATCTTAGGAACTGGAATGGTTTAATAAAGGTGCAAGTAGGGCCAGAATTTGTAGCAGATGGTCTCTATTACCCCATGCCTCAGTTTGTGTAGGGAGTACACAGTGTCCTCTCTGACTTTTGTTGACGGGTCTGCACAGTGGCAAACTGCCCTCAGTAGCAGCCAGAACCCTATGAGAGTTTCTCTGATAAAGGCAGCCCATTAGATATGCTTAGGCTGTAGACTGAAACCAGCTGTGAATCTGTCGGAAAGATTTCCCTCATTGTGCTTTCATTGGGGTGGAAAGTTTGTGGCTCATTCTGCATATATATGTATTTTGGGCTTCATTGCTCTGACTTTGCAAGTCCTAGAGCCTGCCAGTGCTAAGACCTCTCATGCATACAGGCTCCTTTTGTATGCTGGTACCCAGAGACCCTGCCTGCCTTTTGCCCATGAACAACAGAGCTTAGGAAGTGACATCGTGAGCTCTTCCAAATGGTGTCTCCCAGATTTCAACCCCTGGTGAATCATACGGTGAAGGCAAGCATGCCATCTGTGGTTTGGGCTCATGAAGCTTGTTTCCTGCCCAGCTTCAAGAATCATTTTCACCCAAGTATAAAATAAAGCGGCCCTGAGCCTAGACAGGCGTCCAGGTTGTCCAAGACAACTGTGGGCATTTCAGGAGTGTAAGCTGTCTCCTCTCCTGTCCTTCTCTTCAGTTCCTGTGTTAAGTCAGTACGAAGAAAATACCTGAGAAAACCCACGAGGAATATTTGAGAGCTTCTCTCATGAGTTTGTTTTATCTATTTAAAAAAATTGTTTTAAAAATAAAATAATTTTAAATCATGCTGGAGGAAAGCAGTTCTGATATGACAGAACTCCTACAGTGTGCTGTAGGAACCCCTCAACACAGCTACAGGAGGAAAGGCATGTTATTTAATAAAACTAAGGGCTAGACAACAGCATCAAATATGCATTTATTATATTTGTTTCCACATTCCATTTCCCTCATCCCTTTCTGACTGTGGATCTGTATAGTATTGCAAACACATGAATTATGTCTTATGCATCTTGTGGAAGAAATAGGTATCTATTAGACCTTTCAAATGTGGTTAAAATGACTTCTGCAAGGCTACAGTAGGTCAGTGGCAGAGCTTGGAAAAGAAGTTAGGAGGTGTGTTGGCCAGTTCTGTATATTTTAACTAGAAACTGACCTACTTCTCTGTATTACAATAGCATTGTGATATCTACATGTTCAGAAGCCTAAGCTTTGTATTCTCCCCTAACATGGAAAGTTTTCTTAATAGATCCCAAGAAAATATTACTATAGCTTCTCTACCACTTGTGCCCTAACCTTTTTTTTTTGTTGTTGTTGTCTCATATTCCAAGGTGATTGTGATAACAGAATTATCTTTTAGGGAATATGAAATACCTAGGATTCAAAGGGGCAAATCCAGACAGGGCAGGAATCTGCCATCATGATATATTATAATGCAGCTTCTGAAAAATTAATGTGTTATGAGAAAAATATTTTAATTTTTTAACTTTGTGCTGTTTTCTTTTTCATTCAGAAAAGTAAATGGAGCCTTTCATTTTGAGACTATTTAGTTTTGAGTAAATTCTGCATTTCCTCTTGTGGTGTATTTCTTTAGCCAATTTATAGTTTGCATGCCTATTGCTCCCAGTGTCTTTGCTGGTCTGAGCTAACTTGTCAACTGGTGTTTGCTACTAACCAGCAGAATCCTAGTTCTGTTTGTGCTGCTTGGTATGTTATGGCGGTCATTAACCCATAGAAAAGGATGAGGGATACAGACAGTCACTTCTGTAACTCTCGTGAGAAATGCAATAGGAAGAGTCCAGCAAATGGAAACAAAATTTTTCAATTCATGAATACTAAAATTTGTATTTTCTTCCCAAAATAACCCCAAACTTTTATTGCTTATTGGAAAATCTTAAAAAAAAAAAAAATTGAAAAAAAGATATTTATTTATTCATCCCAGTTTAGGAAAAAAATGTGGAATACTGAAGTACCTTGAATGATTACATTCCCATCTTTTTTTCAGCTCTGGATGTGATAATGAGGTACAAGGATTTTTTTTTCTTTCTTTCTCTCCTTCCTTTTTTCACCCTAGACAATGAAAATAATTTAATCTAACTGCTTTTACATTGTCGTCTGTGGACCAGAGCTGGCTTGTAAAACTTTTTCTTTCAGTGGTTTTATTGTTCAAGAACTGATGCTTCCTGTTACTTCTGGCCATGCGTTTTGATTTTGTGAATAAGCATGCTTAGACAAAAGAAGAAGAATACTAATCAAATATATACCTTTTGTACAGCTTTACTTTCTCATTACATCAAAAATGAAAACCAGAACTGCAGAGGTAACAAGTCCTCTGAAAGATGGAGTCAACTGAAAAAAGACAGAAATGGCAGCAGTCAGTAAGAGAAATCTGGGACTTCCTCACGTCAGGCATTCAGTAAGGAAGAAGAAACAGCACGGGGAAAAAACCACAGAATATTGGCTCTGACTGCACATATTTTAAATTTGATGGCATACGAACTGTGTTTCGGGTTGCTTTTCAAGGAAGAGAAAGTCAATGGGGTTCTGGTTCACGGTGAGGACTAATAAACCAAGTAGCGGTCAATTACTATTTAAATAGATAAGTGAGAGCTACATGATTTTAGCTGTTGCATCATACTCAGTTTTTTGTTTCCACATTGCTTGTTGTGGTTTTACTGCTCTAATGCTTAATTTTTGTGTAGTTTGAAGGTGGTTGTGTACGTGACTAGATGCACTCCCTACTGGGATATAGGCCAAGATTTTCAAAGTGATTATTTGTTTAGAGTGCATCCATTTTTTAAGGGTCCAAAACTGAGAAATTTTAGAGAAGGGTGGCTTTTAAAGAAGCACAGAGCATGAATTTTCTAAAACTTAGTTGTGTTTGGGATGTGTTAATATGATAAGCAAAAATGAAGGAAGAAAAAAAGGATGCAGTCAGAACCCTTGTTCACTTTTCATCACTTCTGTGTCTGGTCTTTGGTTTGCTGAACTGAGGCATGCAGATTTGGGTACTGCTGTGCTGGAACCTGAAATGTGTACCCTGTTTTGGTCCAGGCTAAAGGAAGCAAAGCTGAGCAGTGTGACAATACCCTGACTCTGCACTTTTCTTCCATAACCTCCTAATTGCTCTAGCGCTTTATCTAGGATTTAGATGTGGTCTTCTGCTAAGACGGTGGTGAGATCAGTGCTGACTGTACCATATGGGGAATAGATGTAACCGCTACAGAATATATATGATAATGCATATAGAACCTATATGTTCCGTCTTTCTGTCCATCTGTCCATTTGGTGGGTAAATCTAACCAATGCAGAGGCAGCAAGAGGACAGGCTTTTTAAAAGGGCAGCATGAGCATTGGGTGCTGTCAGGATAGTTGGTTTAGGTTTAACTTTTCCCTCAAATTCAAAGCCCTGAAAGCATTTGTATAGGTTTTAGGTTCTGGAATGCCTATTTTTAGGACTAGATGTCAGCTGACATAGATCCATTAAAAATGCACTTTGGATTCAAGGAGAGAAAATAATGTAAGCTGTGCAGTCTTAATTGTTAAAAGTGCAACAATAGCTTAAAAACAGGCTGCAAAGCCTGCTCTCACAGCTGGAGGAAGGGATACTTTATTAATAGTCACAAGGAATGGGTGGATAGACCCTGAAAGAGGCAGCGGGGGATATAAAAAGAAGCCTTGTAATATGAAACCATTGCCAAAACCCTTTACTGAACAATTTATGAAAGAGCCTGTATCGCGTAAGCATCGAGATAATACATGATCAACACGATATAATAGCCTCTGATATGCCTCACTGAAAGTTAAGGTGCACCAGTGCTGCACTCCAGCTCTGCTGCGGTAGATATTTTGGCAGGCTGGAGCTGGACACACGTGGCTCACTAGTCAACAGCCTCTGTTTTCATGACTCAAAGTTTCTGGTTGGTAAGCCACAGATGATGGTTGTGGTGACTGGAAAGGGCACTTGCTGAACAATCATTACACTTCAGTATTTTATAATCTGCTAAGTCCCCCTAACATCCTTGCAACTGATCGCCAAGCTGCTCTGCTAGTATGACCTGTGAAAAATAACTCTAAACACTCATTTCCTGGGGGAGGTAACAGGGAATATCCTTCTCTACAGAGATTCAATTTAACTGCAGTCCCCCCAGATTAAATCCCAAATTTAAGCACAACTGCATGTTTTCTGTGGCCAGAGCTGACTGCATGCCAGATAAGGGGACTGCAGAATCCCCCTTGTCTCTCCAGCCCCAGCTGAAGGGCCTCTGTGCTCCCAGACGGCCTGGGTGCTCAGCAGTGCAGTGTCCCACATTAGGCTGTGACTGGTTGTTTGTGACAGATCCCTAATACTGCAATTTTCCAGTTGTTCCTTAAAATAAGTCCTTAGGCAACTGCCAGTAACCCCCAGAAGTTGG
This sequence comes from Phalacrocorax carbo, assembly GCF_963921805.1. Taxonomy (NCBI): domain Eukaryota; kingdom Metazoa; phylum Chordata; class Aves; order Suliformes; family Phalacrocoracidae; genus Phalacrocorax; species Phalacrocorax carbo. The sequence goes on from NC_087515.1 coordinate 21,836,460, forward strand.
GAGAGCCTTGGGAGCAGAAGGGCTGCAGTGCTAGGGAAGTTTTGATTTAATTTGAAAGCATATATCCATAAAATCGCTTTAGCGCAGATTCCCTGTCTCATGCCATGCTGACTCTGTGTGAGATCTGACATTGTTCTCCATTCTTTAATCACGAGAGCTCGGGGGGGGGGGGGGGGAGGGAGAGGAAATATAAGCAAAAATCTGACCCTGATTTTTACAATCGTACAGATTTAATCCAAGTTGCCTGTGCCAATCATAATCCCTCCTTTCAGGTTTGTCCTTTCCATGTGGGTCAATGGCAACTCAATGCCTGATGCATCAAATCCAGAAACTTGCTGAGACTGCCAGTATCCCTGGCAGCATCACATGGTGCGGATGACATTTATTTTGACTGTGGTACACGGCAAATGTATTCTCAGGGCCAGTCTTTGCTGTGGACATGGTATCAGTGTGGCTTCCCTGCTTATTTACTTCTCCCCTCTGTTGTAGGGGTGTTACATTAAAAGGAAGTGTTATTTGTCTTCACCTTAGTTTTAACCATGTTACTGGGTTTGTTTGTTTGTTGTTTGGCTTTTCCTAAAAAGATATTTTCCTTTTTCACTATGATCTTAGCCAGCTTCACTGGAGCTGACAGCAAGCTCTGCTCCTGCTACTCTGCAGTAGATGTCCTTTCTAAAATATTTTGGTTTCTTTTTGTGTGTTGTACAAAACAGGTATACCCTGTAAGAGTTACTGTTTGCAGGGGCTTCCTTGCAGCTTTTACTGCACAATATTTTTTCTCCATCCTTAGTGCCCTCTCTGGGTAGTTCCAGTAACGGGAGCAGCAGAGCTGCCAGGCAAGCTGCCATCTTGCTCAGATTTACTTAGGGTGGTATAAGTAATTAGCTAGTTAGAAGACCAGCTCTGCATTTATGTTGATATTTCTGTGATTATAAGTGAAGTAAAAATGTGAAGGCAGATGTTGCTTGTGGCACTGCTGAGGAAAATTCGTGTTGCTAAGATGGGAGAGGAATTGTATTTTCATGAGATATTTGGCATTTTGCCTGCTGGATTCTTTACTTTTCCTATACCATGCAAAAGAAATGTTTAAGGGGTAACCCTTTTACGTACTGTGTAGGAACTTGTCCAGTCTAGTCATAGAAAGAGGGTGATTGCAACTGCATTGATTAATAACGTCCAGGTTGAGAATCCATTATAGTAGACTTTGTAGAACGTGATCAGAAGGAAAGGCAAAGACAAATGCTCTTTGTTGCAACCACTGATATGAGGTATACCCATGGTTTTCATCTTAAAACCATGCTGGCATGTGGCAGGAGGGAGAACACCACTCCTCATCCTGTCCAAAGAGGTGTATATTTATTATTTCTATTGGCACAGCCTGAAGTCTGGTAGGATTGGTTCCCTCTGCTCAGGTATGCTTTTGGTGAGCTTGGCTCCCTTTCTTTCACATATCCTGCCCATGAATATTAAAGCATGGTTTGACTGCATGTTTCAGCTGCTCCATACTGAAATATGTCCATCAGAATTTCCAGTTTGGTCCCAGGGAGGCCTTCCTTGCAGTTTTCTACAGGATGAAAAGTTGATGTTAGAAATGCTACTAGCCATGCATCTGATCCACAGAGAATATCACGTTGAAGGAAATAATTCAACCTCCTTTATTCTCTTTACTCAGTTGAGGTTTAAAGTGTGTTGAGCATCCTAGCTATACCAGGGCATGTTAATTGATGCTGTATATTATTACTGTTATATTTCAGGAGAAACACATCCTTTCAGGACCCACTCCTATTTATTAGATTAGGAAAAAAAATAAAAGATGTCACATGATGCTGAAACTGTAGCCTGTCAATTGGAAGACTTCTTGGTGCTATAGGAGAGGCATGCTGATGCTGTGCTTCTTGAAACAGCAGGACTGTTACTTTCAGTGACTGAGGCATGTTCCCAGTAAGCAGGGTCCCACACCCTGATTTTTTTGAGGTAGGCAACTCTGAAAATCAGGCTAGATAGCCTGCCATTCCTTTACTGGCATTTTTACTACTTTTAGGCATCAGTTGCCTTCACGGGTCTTTTTTATGATTATGGTTACTAAAAATTGCAACTGGTTTGGGTTCCCCACCTAAACAGCTTGACTGAGAACCTATGATACTTGTCATACTCCCTCTTCTTCAAAGCTAGACAACAATTAATGAAAACTTGCAAGCAGTTTATTTAACACACTATTATTTTTCTTGAGTTTTTTTTCTCTTCTCCCTCTCAGCATTACAAGCTGTGCAGCTTCCTTGTAATTTGTTTCTTTAACCATTATTCAGAGTAAAAAAAAAAAATTTATCCTTTACTTGGACTTTGAACCCTTTAAAATAAAATCAAGTGAGTTTACCTGTACTCAGCTGGTTAGGACCTTAAGAGCTTCTACTGTTTTTCTGTGTAGGAAGTGCCATAGCTGATTAAAATAGATTTGATCTTTTGTCTAATCCTCTAGATCAGCAGGTTAATGTGTGATTTTTAATCTACAGCAGTATCACAGAGTTTTAAGGTATGACTGCAGTCTGATAGTTCCATAGGAAATAATGTAATGACACGGGATTTAGGCAGGATTTGTAAACCATAGTGATTCATATAAAATATATCTGAAGTTAAAGTCTATGAGTGCAGCTAGTCTATTGACTCCTCAATTCTACAGAAAAGGAGAAGATGGAAAAATACAAAGTGCTGATGATTCCATCACTGTCTCTAAAACCAGGACTAAAAATGATGACATCAACACAAATATATATATGAGTATATACACATACATATTAAAAATATATATGCAATTCTGTACATGTTCTCCATCAGCTCTGGCCTCAATTCATTACGTTATTAATATGCGTGCCTTATACTACATATCTGTGCATGTGATAAACATATGATAAAAATTAAACACAGGCAAAAATGCCTTGCAGAATTTGTGGTCCAACTGACAAGATTTATCCCATATGAATGCCTACAGTTCATTCCTCTGCTGTCCCAGTAAGTAGTAGCTGCTCTAGAAAGTCCTCTAAGTTTTCCATAATCAGATGTGCCACTAGTAATCTTTCCAAAATGTGTTGTCAATGGAGCTGCAGCTGGTTAAAGGGCTATGCAGGGCAAAAAATGGTATTAGTGGCTAATAAAGGCTAATTCTTTTGCAAGCAAAATTAGCTCGCTTCACTAGCTTGTTATGCCTTGAAGTGTCTGGCCATTGAACTATGCATCTGGCTCATTTGTTGCTCTCAATAAGATTGCACCCTGACTGACAGCTGTACTGGACTGGAAAAAAGTAGCCCAAATGAGTAAGACTAAGAGGACTTCAGTTTGTGTGACTTTACAATGGTAACAATCCATGCAAACAGCCTTAATAAGCAAAAGAGATGAACACAGCAAAGAATGTGTGTGATATAGGTCTTGGCTCAGGGCACTAATTTTCCTTAAATAACTGGTTCCTAATGCAGAACTTTGCCCGCAGATGCTGCCTCCCACTCATGTTATACGCAACTACCTAAAAGACACAAATGTCCAGTAAGTGACTGTGGCAACCAAAAATAACTGCTAGAAGCCTAATTTCCAACACGTCCCAGATCTTCTTGTGGTGTTCTTGTGATTTAAGCTGCATTGGAATAGCCTAAGCTCTGTAGATATGTATTTATTTTTACTCACTGATGTTTTGGGGTAAATGCCACATCAGAGTGTTTTTATTATCAAGTTCCTGTTCCTGCACAATGCAGCTGTACCTATTCTAAACTCCATCAAAGGGGACCATTTCCTTTTTTTCTTAATCTCAGATCAGTTTACTGTGAGCAGTTGTCCCCGACTTCCTCGAGCTTGCCCTGCCTAAAAGCCTTTTTAAAGTCCTCCCTGCATCTTTTCTTTCTTTAGCACATAGAAATATGTGTGTATACATATAAATGTGGACACACACACGTGCCCATGCATATTTTAATAAGTTTTTGCTTCAGTCCTGGAGCCTCATGTGTGGTCAGACTGGGAAAGGGCTCATGGAAAAGGTTACTGCCAGAGACCAGTGAAGCACATACTTCCTCATGCACTTCAGGTACTTCCAAATGGTTTTAATGCCTTCTTTATTTGTGAGGTGGTTCAAATTTCGGAACTCTGTGATAATACCATGCAGACAAATGTGTACTAAGGTCAGGACTGATTACTTTTTCACTGTGGTATTGTTTTTACAGGTGATTTGAGACTCTGTTAACACAGGTCATCAAGTGTGAGAGGTTGGTGATGTTGCCTTTTGTGCAATTAAACCCTTGAATGTTGTTCCTGGATTGAGAGTTTATAGAAACCACATAGAAATATTGGTTTATGTTGTTAAGTAAATTCTGGCTCCCAAACATTTTTTCATTATCAAACAGTATTTGAGTTAAAAGGAGACCTTTGATTAATGTATGAGTGAGTTTGGCTTCTGCAGCCTGCCTGTGACATTGCTTTCTTTGCACCACAGACCCCTATTGAAGTGCAGCCACCAGCATTTTGGTAGGGGCTGGAACAGGAAGGGAAATCTCCCAGGAGAAAACCAATAGGTCCAACTCATCACTTCAAAAATGACAAAGGAGAAAACTACTAACCTATTTAGGAATACGATGCTTGAAATTGGGCTTTTGCTTTTATATTGTTTTGTTCCGTGTGAAATTTTTTTCAGATTAGCCATGGCTGGGGATACAGCCTGGATGCCCAGACCTATGACAGGCTGAGAGATGGTGAGAGACACTAGTATAAACGCTCTTTCCTTACTGAGAATCTCAGGAAATCATGCAAGATGAAACTCCCAGTATTTTCTTTTCACACCAAAAGGGATTTTTCTCACACAGGAAAAAAAAAAACAGTAAAGGCTCTTTGATCCAGTGGTAGGCATAAAGATATACTTAAGAACTGTGGGGAGGGGAGTCTAACTTAGGGTGTCCAGTAAATCATAACTTCACATATTGAAAAGATAATGAGAAATCACAGAAGAGATACAACAACCAGGATGGTAGAGAGGAGAATTGGACCTAACATTGGACCCAGAACAAAACTAGCCAACCAGGAAAGCCTTTGTGGAGATAAGTTGCTTGCCAGGTACATGAGAATTTGGTGCTGAAGAGTCCTCCTCTGTTTAGATGTTGCCTTGGTAAGAATGGCAGAAATACGTCAATGCTGCTGACCATACTCAGGCTGCAGGTGACAGCCACATCTCCTCTGAGCCTCAAGTATAGAAGTATTAGTACCATGTGTTACTAGCAAAGACTGGTAGAAAACTTCTGAAGATATCTCTACCTGACTGAAAAGTCAGAATAGCCTGTTCTGCTGGATTAGACAGTTTCTCTGTAAGAAGTACTGAAATGACGTAGGATGTGACATCTTCATGCTCCCATTAACTTTTACCATTGTTCTTCCTCTCAGTTTGTGTCTCCTAGTAGAATAAATCTACATTTTGAGTCCAAACAGGGAGTGGTAGTTTGGGATCCTTTTCATCTTTTTCTCATTATGGGCTACACTGTGGCCAGTGTTGTTACCTTTCTCTCTCCTTTGCCTGCTGAAGAAAACTCAGCTCTATATGAATGTTCTTGATTGTGTTCTGCTGTTATCACTGTACCTCCATGGTTTCAGTTGTTCTTGGTACCCTTTTATCAAAAGCAAAACTGCTGCTCAAACCTTTTATGCCTCTGCAATCTCCTTATTTTATCCTGCTGTAACTCTACACCTAAAGCTTTTTCCCCTGCTTTTTTGTCTTTAGTCTGTGAAGCTGGTTTTGTGCAAAAAATAACACTGTGCTACAGCAACGGTGCAGTCTCCCCAGTGCTAGGCTGATAATGCAGACAGTGCTGAAGCATTTCTACTTCTGTGCTTTGAACTTCTTGGAGCTGGTTTCCTGATTTGTCTCGTTAGCACTGATTTGCTTTGTGCTCTGAGTGCAGTTGCTCTGTTGGTAAGAGTTACAGCAACAAAATCTCCATTTTTTCCCTAGCACAGGCAAAGCAGCAGTGACAACTGCCTCTTCCTGGTTTTTTCTTGGCAAACTTCCCAGAAAGATGTGTACTTAATTGTAATTTGCTCTCTGTGGTCAGAGCAATATCTCAGCTTTCCGTATCTCAACAGTGTCTCTATATTTAACTTTGTATATGCCTAAGGTCTCACCTGCTCTCATACAGGGTAACTCTGCATTACAATTAAGTTGAATATAAGCAGAAATGGTCATGTTTATTATATATACAGTTAATTCCCCTTTCATTTGTCACTTCATCTGCTTGTGGTGACTTCAAAACAAATAAAAAGGCCCCCAGCACTTTGATTTGGAAAAATAATACCACTTTCTGGGGAATGCTTTCTCTGCGCATCAAGTATATCGTACTAAAGCTGTTACTGAGTTTTAGGCAGAGGAGCAATTGTCCGGCAAAATGTTTCAAAAGAAACCATGATACGAGTAGGCCATAAATCCAGGAACAGCACAAGGGTGGGAATATGAGACCTGCAATATGTAATATGAGTCCTTTAGTCTAACCTCCCCTATTTCCACTCTGGCGCTAAATATACCGCTGATGTCTTTGCAAGAAAACAAATGCACTGAGCTTGGACATCAGTGTTTTTGGAAGGGCAATGGGCACTCTAAGTTTAGGGTTAGTTTCATTTCTGTATATTTTCTAGATGACACATGAAAAAGAGAGGCCAAATTCTTGTAATCGTATTTGTGACTGTGGTGGTGAAGTTTGGCAAATATCAGATCATCTTAATCAAATGTTTAATTTTAAACCTAGCATTTAAATTTTAAAATATATTTTTAATATAAATCAAACTGACAACTTTCAATCTAGGTACATACCATGCTCTCCAGGAACTCCAGTTCTGGGTAAAGAAAAGTAAAATTTGCATTTGAAGTGCATGAATAACTGTTGTAAGGCAATAAGGTTATTTCAAAATGTTTAGGTTGCCTGCAAACATTTGCAACCAATAAGTCAACAGTACTTTGCTAGCCACTGTTGTGTTGTATTTTATGCACGAGACACCCTGTGTGTCCTGGAATGAGCCTTTCCCTACAGTTGGTCAGGTGTTTGCTTTTTCCTACCATTAACCTCAGGGAATGTAAGAAAAAATGATGTTGTTGAAAAAAGCCAAACAAACAGATTCAGGTTAATTTGAAATTAAATTGAAAACTCAAATATTTTTTTTTGTGAGTATAAAAATAGTATGTCATTTTTGAAACATAATTATACAGCTTTTCCAGAGATCATGTCTTTCATCCGTCATCATCTTTCCTGTCCAGTTTTATAATCAATGCATGGTCATGCCCAAACTGAATTTTTCAGGAAATGTTTGATTTGCTACTTTGTACTCTTAGCACTGTTGAAGGAGAACAGTAAGCCCATGCAGTGTGGTAAAGGGCATCTCTTCAGGATTTTGCAGCTTCTTCTGAAATGTTCTGCATTAATGACAGCAACTCTTGTTTTGAACTTTTATATCTAACTCTGCTTTGTTTTATAATAGCCACCTAGGAATGGTTTCGCTTAAAAATGTTGGTGTAGGTTTGCAGCAAGCTTTTCAAGCCATCTTTCAGAATTTCTTTCTGTCATCATTCAATTAAGAGTTCAAGACTTTTTATAGTTTTTCTCTCAGAATTTTCTAGTTATGCCATTGTTAAATGAAGTATTTAATAGATTTTAAAATATTAAATATTGGATACAAGTTGCTTATGAAATCAGGGAGGTTTTGTTAACGTGAATTATTTCAATATGTTCTGTATAAACAGTAAGTTTCCCTAAATAATTGTCCCACAGATGAGTAATACTTTTTAATGGTTTTTAAAAGAGTTTTTTTAAAATAGAAGACTTAATGTGCCACCCCAATGTGTGTGGATTCCTAATATCTGCATCTGATGCAAAGCACAGGGGTAAGGACTGGCATGTGCCACATGTCAGACATGGTGGGTCACAGCTCATGTGCGGGAGCACCCACATTAGATTGTGTCTCACTGTGCCCCCTTCTCCCCAGGGGCACAGTCTCAGGTGGCAGCAGCAGGACCACGGTGTCAGCTTTCCAGTGGAGCATCCCTCTCCCTGGCCTCTGTGGGGAATAGTCACCCCTGTTCCAGGATCCCCCCACAGAAGCTGTTGCCTCTAAGGGACTACAGGGCTGTGTCCTGGCTGTGTCTGGTGGGTTAGGATCCCAGCTTCAGAGTGAGGAAGCAATGCTGCCCCAGAGATGCATGAGAGCAGCATTGCTGTGGTGCAAATTAGGGGGAGGCAACTAGAAGCGTAAGTCTTTTGTGTGTGAGACCAGATAGGCTCTATGAAATTTAGGAAGTGCTGCTTTTTGCTGATTTTTCCATTCTAGACCCTACAGCAAGCTTACCGCTGGCTGACTCCAGAGAGTCACCTCGTGATTCCGAGTTGCAGTTTCTCCACTAACAAAATCAGGGGTAAGGATCAAAGTATCTTGAGATAGTGGGATGAAAAGAACCATGGTTGTTATGATTATACTGCTTGCCATTAATACCAGAAAGGGAGGTACTATGTTCTTACATTCGTAAAGAATCAAATGCTGTGAAACTGGTGGAATTGTAAGAATAGCATGAGGAACTCTGGTGAAATACCAGCATGACATGGCTTGAGTTAGAAATCTTATATTTTTTTGCCACATGTTAGGAACCACTAACCCCAGTGGCTACTGTAGCTGGGTAAGAATTGTATGGGAATCTGTTTTCAATATCTGTGATTTAAAAATATCTTGGAATGTAACACTGGAAAAGAAAGCGTAGTTCCTGAAATCTGCCTCAATGCCATTTTGTCACTGTCTGATTTCTGGTTTTCTTCTCCTTTTTTTTTTTTGGTTTGTTTTCTTTTTAATTACTATTTTAAACGCCATTTTCATCATTTTCCCAAGTAACTGATGTTTATTGGAAGTCACATGCTGAAAATCAGCTGTGTAGTTGTACATGCTCTTTTATTTCAGGGGGAATGTAAACATTTCAGGGAGAAGAATCTGTTTGTCTTCCTGACTTTTAGAAGATAAAATAGGAAGGAAATGGGAAATGTTTTCTGTATGCTTCTGACATGTTGATTATTTTTTTCCTTAAAAATTTAACTGTGATAGCTGAAAGGATCTGATAAAGCACGTTAGGTTTTTTACAGTTCCTATGATCTCTAGTTAAACTGCATTAAACACTTAAACTCAGCCTGACTAGGCTGGAATGGATGCTTTAAAGTAAGAATTATCTTCCATTTTGTAATAAAGAAATGAAAACTGTAGAGCTGCAAGTGTCATCATGGCCACTTTTCTTCATCAACAACTCAAACAGCTTTCACTGATAGTATCATTTCTGCCCTGTGGACTTGAAAACTCAGTGAGAAGAATTTCCTGAGCCACAGAGAAAGGATATCAACAGTTCTGAGTCCAGCTTCTAGGTCTGACAGAGATTTCTTCTGTGGCTTAGAACAAATTATTTCTTCCTCATATGTTTTAGCTTACTCACCAGCTATATAACACGTGTGAGGTGTATGTCCTTGCAAAATGCTTTAAACCAGTGAGGTGAAAGTTTAAAAATTCTTTAAGAAAATTTCCTGTGAGGCCTCAGCCCACTTCTGCAGTTTTCAGTGAAAGTTTTATCATAGACTTAAATGGTCAGAGTTAGGTTTAGACTAAGTTCTGTTAAAATCTCAGCTATAAAAACCTTTGTAAATTTAAAGTATTGTCAGAAATTGCTTTCATTTAAATTAGTAACTTTATGTAGGTATTCATGTTAACAAGGTTTCTAGTCTCCCTGACAGTTCATTCAGATTAGAACTTGATTTTCGTGAGCTGTAGTAGGAAGTATTCAGGGAATTAATTTAGTTTGCCTGATTCTTCTCCTTTCATCCACATAAAAACATACCTTCCATCATCCTCAAAGCCATGGCCAAAAGCAACACATGCCTGAAATGTCACCATATTTAACTGGTTTGGTCTGGAGATGGCAAGGTCCAGTGTCCCTGAACCTCAGAAAACACTGACGGTATTCCCTTCATTTAATAAGGGGTTCTGGCTTTAAAACCCTCACTGCCCTTAAATGTAATATAGAAGCAGGTGCAAGTGCTGTTCAGATACAAGACCATGCGCTATAAGTAACCCAGTAGGACCAAAGATTTTGCTATCCCCCCTCAAGAGCACTGTAAGCCTCCCAGCAAGGTGTCCTGGTCAGTAAGCAAAGAACAACACGGTATACTGGCACCCATGTCTGCGGCTGAATTGATACTGCCAGGTTGTCCCAGGACCTGACAGGTTCAGCATCTACATATCTGTCTATGGACCAGTGGTAAGCCAATTATCTCCTCCTGCTAATTGATCCTGCATCTCCAATTCATCTATTGGCTTCCTAAGCTGTATAGTAGGTACCTTGTTGCTTTGGAAGGCTCAGGTGGGTAGCTTGTATGGCCAGAGGGCTGGCCACAGCTATGCAGATAGTCCTCGGTTGCTTCCTCAAGGTCACTGTGTTCAGTTTTTGTTTTCACTGAACTCCAGCAAGCTTGCTTTGGCCCTTCAACCTGGAAGTAATGCTGCTAAACGGTTTGTATACAGTAGTAATGCTTAGGAGCAAATTACTGAGCAGACAGATGGAGGCACAACAAATTTTTATAGTCTCAAGAAAACTTTCAGTATTCTGATTTGGGGAATTTTGTCCTCAGTGTAAGAAGAACAATTCCCTTGATGGACTTGGTTACTTAAAAGCTCTGTGACTTTAATAAGGTTATTTTGGACATTAGAACTTCAGAAGCTGAAAAGGTGTAAGGTGTTGGAATAAATGTGTATGCAGAGTTTGGTCTTTGTGGCTTTACAGAATTACTCAGACTTATTTAAAAAAGGAACCACATTTCCCCTGTCCTAAAAACGATAGTCTTATAGTGAAAAGAAGAACTTAGTAATCCTCAGCTTGATGATAGAGATGCAGAAATATGCATTCCTTGAACATGCTGATATGGATGCACATGTAGGGGTTAAAGGGTTCACAGCTCAGAGGAAATGGTATAGTGGCTAAAAGCTACCTGGCAAACAAGGTCAGCTCTGATGCTAGTGTGAGTTTTCTACTCAGTGGCCATAATACTCCTACTCTAAAACAACTTATTTAATTGTCACTTCAAGTGATGAATGCCCAGATGAAGCAGTTCTTTTATAATTGGAACTGTCTGAGTTACTTTTCATGTTTGGAACTGAACTAGAGAAATGGTCAAAAATATTTGAAAGATCTTGGCACGTTTGGTACAGTGTAACTACTGACAAAATGTAAATGATTACATGGTAACTAGAAAGATGCATGCCAGGTTAGTAGTGTAAGAATGCCTTGGCAAATTAAATTAATGACTGCATAGGAGATGCTCTGGTACAGCTCCCATGATTCATATGAACACGTTTGATGAGACTGAGATGTGTCCGGAAGCTTGAGCAAACATGGTCTGAACCAAGTGCTCATCCTGTCAATAGAAAAGGCTCTCAGAGCCATACCATCATGATCCTTCTTTCTCTGTGTGTTCACACATCCTGTTGTCTGATCCATGAAGCTGCAGTGACGAGTTGGGGCACTTGAACAACTGACTAGTTGTTCAAAGACTCTTAGGACAGATAGGTGTTTAGTGGAATTGCCAGAAGCTATCAGATACTTCTTACTTTTGATTTAATGACAATTCTGTGAAAATCCAACCCAGGGCTGGGTCCACCAAATAACTTCTGGAATTTATCCAAAAAAGATGTACTGTACTGTGGCAAGGACTGTGCCTAGACAGCTTGGGAGGGAACGCACAAAACTCTGCACATACTAAGGAATGCTAGCAAGTAGGAATTGTTTGGAATAAAAATAGGACTTAGCTTACTTTACTCTTCTATGCATTCAGGAGGCAGTTCAGTCTCCTTCCTCCCAGGGTCCTCAGCATGAACTGTTGTTGAGTGACGCAGCTTGGTGGTACATGGCTAACATAATCTTCTGTAGTTTCCCAATGTTCAAATATCTCCCCAAAACTCTAGCCAGTTTTAGGCCCTTCTTTGGCTCCTGAAAATGTCTCCTTTTCAGCAGCTTTTCAAGGTGCTAATTTGCAGCCCACTGCTCCTTTTCTCACATTGTCTTTACTCCCTCTAAAATAAATGTTGTCTTCCCTGACCCTGCTTAGCTCTCTCGTAGTGGTTACAGAGGCACTGTCCTCCCAGTTCCATGGAATCAATGCTGATACTGATCTACTACTTCATGTCTTTGCTGATTAGAATTAGTTTCTCCAACTGTTGTCTCAACAGTTGTTCTTCTTGCAGCACTGATGTTTCTCAGCTCTACAAAATCTTACCTTTTCTAGCCTGATGAAAGGTCCATGTATGATGTTGAGAGACTTAATCATATTAATACCTGGAAGTTTAAAGTGGTCTTTTATGGTCCACAATAGAAAGGAGATAAAAAAGAGATGATATTTGATTATTCTTATTAGCTAACAAGAAAGAAAGAAAGAAAAATGTCCCTAAGCACTGTGAGGGGAAAATTATGATTGTATATCAGTGAAAAGTTTATAAACAAAAGGACTCATGGCTAAGGAAACCAGCTGCCAACCAGCATCACTGAAGTTATTCAGGGCTCGGTTAGTCATCCATCTATCAAAAAAGGATAAAGAAATCAGTCCAGCTACAATGTAAGGATAATCCAACAGAGTTCCCTGCCAAATTTCTACCCCAAATAGTGTATGATTTAGTTGTAATGGAAAAGGAAAGCACTTTGGCTTGCTAGATCTTTCATTGATATAATCTTAAAAGCACAAATACTTCTGTCTTTTAAAAAAATTATTACTAGTAACTTTTTAAAAAATGTTATTTATTGTAACTGGAGTGTGTAGGCTTTGCTGTAGTTTCAGGCACATTGATCCTAACTTAGAATATTGTTACCTTTTCTTGGGAAAAAAAAAAGTCTATTTAGAATAAAAAGGTAGCTCTTGAAAAGAAAAATTGTTTCACAACATCTTTTCATGGCAATTTTCTGGACATTGTCACATGACTTATACCAAGTCTGAGGAAAGACCATCAGGAAGATATTTATTTTTTGCATCCTTAATGAGAAGTATGAAGGATGGTAAGACTGGAGTGTTAGGATGGTTATAATAGTATGGTTTGCTTTTTACCTCTATATCATGACTTCAAATACAGGCCAAGAGGGATATTTCTCATTCATTACTTCTGAGTTACTGCTCAGACTGGTGGTAATGACCTGGTTCTAGTGGGTAGGTCAGTAACACTCATACAGTATGGTGTTCAAGACTGAATTGAGCTGGCAGGCTAAGACTGGTCATCAAGAATTGGGGTTCAGATTTTTAAGGATATCTAGGCTTTTAACATTCAAGTTAGTTACCTATTGCAATTTTAAGGAATTTGAAAGCACTCACCTTGAGCTGAAATAAGTGGAGTTAAGGTACCTAAGCTCTTTTTAGAAAGCTAAGTTACATATTTACCTGGAACACTGAACACCTTTAAAATTACAGCCTAGCACCCTCAACAAATTTTCAATGAAACTCTGATTTGCTAGTTTTCAATGCAGCCTCAATAAGCCCCTGATTTCCCCATTCTTTATACCAGCACATACTGTAAAAGAGAAGATGGATGACAGTTCATTATCTTTCAAGTACACTGCTGTAAACATAGTCTTCTTTCACGGCCATGTCTTCCAAAGCATCAGTCATATCAGAGATAGCAGGCTAGCACAAAGATGAAGCAGATAATGCAGTTTTAAAAAGGCTGTTTCAGAAATAGGATTAGTCTTAAATAACATATGAATCTTCAGACTAATTGAGTGAGTACTGATTTTCTGCAGAAATGTAACACAGGATTATTGTTTGCAAGCACAGTACCGTCCATTCTCTGATTTATACTATAAAAATTAGTGCTAGTTTCTAAGAAACGTTGTAAAGTAGATCAAGGCTAATTCTTTGCAAAAGTCTGCCTGCGTATTGTCACTCTGCATTATGAAAATATGTCACATGATGGAAGGGAAGTATGAATATCTGCCATCTGATGTACACAATTGAAAAGGGAAAACACAGAGTGAAGTCATCAAGCCACATTAGCCAAAGTGAACAGATAAGAAAGGGTATAACACTGGAATTATAAACAATCAAGCAGAGATTACACCTCTGTGTATGCTTTCTAGATGTGAAAATGAAAATGTTGATAGTAGAAAATAAAAAAAAATCTGGCACTGTTTATCACAGAAAATGTTCAAGATGCTGTACAGATGAGACAGTAATTGTTATGTGTATAAAAAAAGTTCTATCTTGTGTGTCCCTTGAAACTGGTCTGCAAAAAGCACAATTTATAAACACGGAAAATAACTGCCCCTGGACTCTGACTGGAGTAATTTATATATATGCATCTTGTGCCGTCATACCTAGCTTCTTGCCAGAATTCCAACAGCATCACTGACTGTGTGCCACAGCTCTCACTGCTGCCCTACCAGCCTGGCCTGACATGCAGCACCCCCTTGTCAACCACCACAGGAAACAGGTCATGCATGTGTTGCTCATCGCCTATCTTCCCTTCTGAAAGTTTCTGTGAAACCACATGTGCTCAAGCTTGTAAATATGGACATCAGATAAAATGGAAGAAAGCCTCACCATCAGAAGATCTTGCCTTTGAATGTAACAGAATCTTTATTTTCCTCATTCCTTCCCCTTCTGCCATCGAGAGGGAAAACACGATGACAGGAAGAGTGCACCACTTCCACTCAGAGAGGCTCATTACTGCTGTCAGTAGCTGACATTTACCCAGATTTTGCTCTTTCAATGTTGACACACTTCCAGCTGCACAAAATATGAGATTTACCTGTACATTTTAAGTCACTTACATTTTGGTAGAGGAAACAGTCAAACCAGGTTACCACATAACAGGAGCTTTTATAGTTGACCATTCAGGCAGTGCTGCTGACTGGTGAGCTAGCTTTTAGTAAGAATGTGCAAGTTGTGCTGTTTTTACTTGTTACTTGTCTAGCACTGGACCTGTTTGGAATAATTAATTTATTTTTGCATATACAGATGTATATTTGGCAACAAGAATTTAAAGAAATTTTCTGAAGCTAACAGAATTATCACAAGACTTCCATTGAGGAGAAAGACAGAAAACCTTGCTGAAAGCAGCTTTGAATGAACTTTAGAAAAAAGGTCCAAATACATTGACATTCCCCTCAAAATACTCAAGATTTTGCCTGCGGTGAGCATGCTTCATTACCCTTGCCATGCCACTTCATAACTTCTTGTTAACTTTTAATATTTTATGTGCTCATCTAGTTCAGCGGGTTTTATTCCCTGGTTTTCAGCCACTACCCTTTCCCAGTTTTTACTCTTCCCAGCTTGCACACAGACACCATCTGGCTTTACCCCTGGGGTTTCCTAGACAAGGGCAATCTAGTTAGCCTTGTGAAATCCAAACCCCAGGCAAAACAAAAACTGTACAAAACCTCCACAAGACAGGCTTTCTCACTTCTCTGTGAGGAGCGTCTACACTACTCATAGCAACTGTCAGAACAGGAGTTGCATTTTGAACAGTAAGTTATCTTCTCAACCAACCTACTCTTTCCCCCAAACTTTTCCTTTCAATTTACTGGGCTTACAACAAGTCTGTTCTGGTCAAGAGAAAGTTTGACCAGCGTGTGTGTAATTACAGAGCTTCAGAGTAGAACATCACGTAAGAAACTGTCTATAAAAATGCTTGAAATAAAGTAGATTGAGAACAGATTTACTGAAGAAATGAGGAAGTCATTCCAGTGTTCTTTTCTGTTCTAAATAACACAGTGCAAATAAATCTCTGAGGCAAGATTCTGGACAAAGACATTCCTCTGAAAAGAGACCACAAGATTCCTGGTCTTCTTAATGGAGAAAACAGAAAGAATTGGTCTCAGTCTGGGACTCCCAAAATGCTGATCCTTTTGAAAAAAGTACAGAATATTATCCAATGTATTCATCCTTGAGCAAAAATAAACCAAACTTCTGTGTGCTCTGATGGTCTCATAGGAGCTTAAAAAAACCCCAACAAAACAAAACAAAAAACCCAAACCAAAACAACCCTCCCTTTCTTTTTTATGTTTGTTAGTTTCCAAAATTTCTAAAGGAATTTATTTGGGTAAGGCACTTTGAGACGTATATCTGATTTTCCCTGAGAAATTGTGATTTAGTTGCACAGTTCAGTAGTTAGGAGCCAGATATTCTTTTATTTCAGGCTTTGGGAATCTGAAGTCAGTAGGGACCTGCATAGTGACATCGGTGCAAGTCCCTAGTGCTGGCCACAGAGTGAGGACTGAAGTGAGTTCTCCACAACACTGCAGCCACCCCAACTTTTAAATTACAAAGACTTCATTTTTATTTTTCATCATTTGCTGTATTTTGTTGTCTATCCTGACTTAATAGTTACTCCTGCCTGTCTTCACAGGAAGAATGTATCCCATGGTCCTGCTCTGACAGCAATGGTTCAGGGAAATGAAGAAGACAGGCCAGTTTTCTGCAAGCTTTCTACTGTTGTACACCATGGAAAGGTAACAGTGTTAAACACTTTCTCTGCTTGGTAACACTTTCTCTGCTTGGCAGTCACAAGATTGGAAAGGAGTGTTGTAGGTAGTGATGCTTGGGCACCAGTGATATAGATAATTTTCAACCTTGTTGAATGCCTTGTGAAAAGCAGTATATATTTCTGTCTGCTGTCAATATGACTGAGGTTCTATGATATTTAGATTATAAAAGACGGTCACGTAAGAAGTGACGTGTCAGATGTGCTATCTTTGCTTTACAATGGCTCCTGGTGAAAACCACAATTCCACTTTGGTTTAATGAGTATGCCCTGATGGCATTAGTAGGTTTACATTTTGATATGATCAGAAGAGTAGAAGTAGACTGGCTAATGTTTGCAGGGAGCAGTGTCTGATATTAATTAGGTAGAGTTTTGCAGTCTAGAACTGGGTTTTTGTTGCTCTTTGAACTTTCTTCTAAAATGGTGGCCTTTTCAGTCAACACTATACAGAGAAAAAACTTGCTGGTTGACATTCTTGTGTCAGTTAGCAGTTATTTAGCAACAATCTTAGAAGGGTGACTTTCAAAGGATGTGAGATATAAATTGGCAATCTCTGTTTTTAATCACAGTGAATGCACAGATTCCCTTTGAGTCCTAATGAAGCAGTTTTGGAGCTGGACACCATAACATGTTTGAATTAATTTTGATGTTCATTTTGCAGATTTCCAAAGTATCTAAGATGTGGCTAATAATAATAGCAGGTGTTGTCTTTTTCCCTCAGTATGTGGCATGAAAGTAGTGTGGTCACACAGCAATGCATTATTTACATGGTGTCAATGTGTCACCAAGTGGGATGGCAGAGAGCCAGATTAAATCACTTCTGATTTTAAATACAGGACACTGAATAATAATGCTGTGTCACACTTGAGGACACTGGAATCTGGCAAATCAGCAGAAGCTCAATGTGCCAAGCTCATTTGAATGGCTTCCCCCTGCTCCCTGAATGATGAAGAAATCAAAATCAAGAGTCAAGGAAGCTATAAAGTTGGTTTTTTGTGGCAGGTTTTTATTGTTGTGGTGGGTGTTTTGTTTTTTTGTTTGGTTTTTTTTTTTTTTTTCTTCAAACAGAAGATTGTATCCAGTAAAGAGACACTCTTTGATCACTTAATATGAAGATGTAGGGGTGTCTGCCTTCATGCAGGTGTGTCTACTCCTGAGAATGGGCAACCACCCTATGGTACATCTGTTTGCCATTTATCTTTGTTGTCTCCGTAAGTAGTAAATCTGTTTGGTACAATTACTTTCTTTCATTATTTTTTTTTTGCAGAAGTTAGTGCAACAGGTCTGCAGTCTCAAACAGTAAGGGTATTTGTAAGAGGCAATCACATTACTTAGAATGGGCGCTTTAAGGCTTTGAGGTCTCCCAAGAAAATCTAGAGTGCTGTTCTCAACCATTGCTTCTTCTGCACCAGCTCTGATTTCTGTATCACCCCTACAGCTGTTTCACCTTGCCAGCTGGTAGAAAACTGACTCAGCAAAAGAAAAACATGAATAGTTTTCTCTTCATTTAGTGATACAGTTCACTGAGGAGCCACATGAAAATCAGAGAAAGTGGAAGGGAAGGAATAGACCTATATGCCAGGGAAGGAAGGGTAGAGGGAGCAGGACTGTTAGATGAGCAGCTTCTGCACACAGCAACTGTCTACAACAGTTGGTGGAAAAAATGTATAATAGACGTACTATAAATAAAAGTTTCTGTCATGGGATGTACCTTTAAATACTTTACCCAGTAAACTGAATGACACTGTCCTTATTTTATAGGTGGGTTAACTAAGGGTGTGATGCAACTTGTTTGTGGTGGAACAGTTGAGATGGGACTAAAGCAGAAATGGCTTTAACTCCTAATCAAGGACACTGCTTGCTGGCCCTCTGTAATGAGTATCCGTACAACAGTGAAGTCAGACAGCTGCTGAAGAGTCAGGTTTGTGTTCACAGGGAAGGTGAGACCCCAGGATTGCACTCTCCTACCTAGTGCTCAATGGTCTCTTGGCAGTCTTGTATAGTTTCCTGCAATCAGCCTTGCCAGGGAATCTTCTTTGCAGATCCTATCCTCAATAACTTTCCTTTATGCCCTTTGTATAGAGCTGAACTCTGACCTGGATAGGAGCTGAACATTTAGGATGAGAGGAAATGGCCTCAAGTTGCACCAGGGAAGTTTTAGACTGGATATTAGAAAAAATTTCTTCACTGAAAGGATAGTCATTCATTGGAATAGGCTGCCCAGGGAAGTGGTTGAGTCACCATCCACCATGCCTGGAAGCATTTAAAAGACGTGCAGATGTGGCCCTTAGGGATATGGTTTAGTGGTGGACTTGGAATCGTTAGGTTTACAGTTGGACTCAATGATCTTAACGGTCTTTCTAACCTAAATGATTCTATGATTCTATGAATTTAGCTATACTGCAAAACCTCACCCTAGAATAGTTAACGCACAGGCAGGGAGCTGTTGGAAGGTTAAAAGAAGCATCCAAACTACTGGGATTCATTTTACCTTGTCACCATAATACTGTTTTTATGAAACTAGAGCTAGGTATGTTCATAAAAACCTTTTGCTTTTTTTTTTATTTTAAAGGGTAATGCAACCATTGGAGTCTGTGCACAGTTCTTTCAAGTTAAATGCTTAATTCAACATTCCACTTCCATTTCCTAGTAGAAAATGTTTTATATGAAAGCAACTTTAACCTTTCAGAAGGGTTCATTTACTGTTATGTTTGGTATCAGCTTTCCAAAAAATGTAGTCTGCATTTGGCATATTATAGGTTCTGGTTTTAATATTGGCTTAGGAAAAAAAAAAAAAAGAGTCATATGCTATAAGTCAGAAATAAAATATTGTGCCAGAATTCTCTCTATACATGAATTCACCCTGTGCGCGAGTGGTTTAAAGTAAGTCTGATCACTTAAAGCCAAGACTTGGGCTCAATCTATCCATGAACCAGCTGGTAACAAATAACACATTCAACTCTCGGTCACAGGAAACTGTTATGTTGCCTTTTTATAGACAACTACAGCCCTATAGCTCCTGAAGCACAAGGGAATATCATACAGACTTGGAAAGTGTTGAACACCTACCATATGCACATAAAGAAGGCTAATAAAGATGAAAGGCCTGAACTGAGCTTTAATTCCTATTTTTCTGCTTTTCATTTATCAGCTGCTTCTGCATTGCTGCAATTTTCTTTGGCCTAAAATTAGATAGAAGATGCTTGAATTGCTTAGTTTGATCAATTCAGTCAAAGTTAGCCTTCCCTTTCTGTCAGTGTAACAGATGATAAACATAAAACCTTAAACTACTGTCTTGCTTTCTTTTCAGTATTATTGTGCATTCATTTCTGAAGTGCTGACTGCTGTAACAATCCACTGCAGTGGGCAGTTCCCGGCCATGTGTCACTGTTGTGGAGGTGCTGCAGTCATGGTGAGGTGGGCACTGAACTGGTAGAGCTGTATCAAGGTGACTCTGAACTAGAGCTAGAGCTGACTTGGTTGGGTGCAGGGCCATAAAAACATGGTTGAGCTGCTTTTGAGACCTTAATAACTTCTCTGTGTAGTGCTGCAATATGCTGTGGGACTATCTCAGCTGTCAGGTTTGCTCAGGAACCTCTGCACTGCCTGTCGCCATGTATTGACGTATTCTGAGAATTATCCTCCACAGGACTTCTGCTACCAATGTGAGCACTTTTACAGAAAAAAGGGCCTTCAGACGGGCCTGGCCATGAGTGAGACAATAAAGGCTAATCCTCTGTGCTGCTGAGCCTCAGCTTCTAATAAAGGACTCAGAACTTGTAAGGGTAAAGCTTCAAAATAAGTACAGATTTACAGAGGGAGGGGAGATAAGAGGGTTGTAGCCCACCCATTAAGACCAACTGGTCTTGATATATGGTAGCAGTCAGCCTTTGTGCCACACACTCTTTCCATATCCTAACCCTGTTCCAGGGAGTTGAGATTTCCAAGAGTTCTGCTGGCGATGTACTTTTCAAAGTTGGGTGCACTACAGAGTTCTGTCCTACATAATAGTTTTATCACCCCTTGAACTGCAGCAGCTAAATCTGACAGTAATGGTGAGCCAGAACCCTAGTAAAATAATGTTTAGGACATTTAATTTCACTAACATTTTCTGATGAGGAATGCATGTCCAGTGCTTTGAAGATGGAAAGGTTTGCAAAAATGTAAACTATTGCTCTATCTGGAAATGTGTTCTGTGGCATACCAAAGAGTATTCATATTTCTTATTATGTTTTTGTGCATGTGCAGGAGTTCTCATGAGTTTTCAGCAATGAGTCCATATGGGAATAATTTCATTGTGAGAAGAAGGCTTCCATTCTATCATGAAAAAAGGCTCCATGGAAATTACGGAAAACTACAGAAGAAAGTGTCAGTTATTGTTTGAAAGCATTGTGGCCTATGGAGATGGAAACCAGAACGTGGGTTTGCCTCCAAATTTTATAAGCTTCTAGAAACCCAAATGATGAGAAACAAATGTGAAAAGTTCACAAAAGTAGTGGTTGCTTAAAAAAAATTCTTAAAGCCCTGTTGCTTTTACGATGAACAGACCTGTCCAGAAGGATATTAATTTTATCGAATACCATTGCTTAAAAAGGTAGAGCTATTCACAGTATTTTTTGGTTGCCACCTAGATTAGTGTTATACTCAGTTGCTAACAATGAGGTTATCAGCCACTGGAACAAATTACTAAAAGGAACAGTGAGGTTACCATTTCTTGAAGTATTCAAACTGAGAGTGGATGGTATGCTTTAGCAAACAATGGAGACACAGCTGGGTGAAATTATATGGTTGCACTAAAGGGAAGGGAACATGAGATACTATGTGGTCCTTGCAGCCTTAAGAGCTCCAGGTATATAATTTCACAAATACCATTACAAAAAACTCTTTAGAAGTAGTGATGACCATAGCATCAATGTGAATCCATCTCCTGATTTGGGATCGATTATTCCAAAGTATTTTTAAAAAATTACAGACTGTAGTACTGCTTCTACATGTTTCTGTCACTACAAGTCATATTACTAGCATGATTTTACAATATTGTGAATCCCTTTTTGAGGACTACAAAGACCCTTCCTCTCCCCCAAATTGCTCAGTGTACTTCAGTTCATGAAAGAGTGTATAAACAAGTAAGCATGCATGCTACTGCTTTCCTACCTGATGTATTTCAGTCACTAAGATCTGAAATAAGTACGCGAGATTCGCTCAATGAAATAAAAGACAATCCATGAAGGAAATTCTGAGACACTTCTCATTATTATAGACCATTTCTAAGCTAAACTTTAATTTTCTCCTCCTTTTAGGGTGATCTGGCACACTGTTTGAAAGAGAACCTGAAAAGAAGATTATTCCTCCCCGCCATAGAAGTCCTCCAGTTGAGAATAGCCAAACTTTTTCTTTCCCAGATTTCCAATGTTTTGGGGCATTGGGTGCAGCAGAAACTTAAATCTAGCGGTACATTTGGAAGCTTGGGAAAGCTGTACCTGACTGAACAGCTGGACATGAAAAGAAATAGTTCTTCAATGTTGAGATGTATTTTTCTTACCATAAAGAAAGAAAGAAGGAATTAAGTGACTACATGTTTAGAAGAAAGACCTTGCCATTTCATTCTGGCTCTCAATCATCATCTTTAAAACTCAACTGAACTTGTAACCTACACTACAAAGGGCTTTGAGTGTATGTATAACACATACTGTTATTGGCAGTCACTGCAATGGTCACAAAAGGTGCCCCTTCAGTATGGTCAAACTGTCTAATTAATCATATGACAAAATTACCCCTGTGCCAGTATGTCTTCCACCCACAGAGGTGGGTTTGGCAGCATAGCTAAGGCAGAATAGTTAGGATGTCCTAACTAAAACTAGAAGATCTGAAAAAATGTCATGGTATAGCCGTTTAACTATTTCAGGGAAAGCTGATGATTTTGTGTCCAGAATGGGTATGCATAATTCCAGAGGCAGGGTTTTAGTTTTTAGATTGTAGTCAATGGCTAGTTACCCTTGTCTCTGTGACTGTCTAAAACTCTCTTTCTGGCTGTCATCTTCTATATATGTACATTGTGCCTAAATAAATAACTCAACTGCCCCTCAGCTGGAGGGCTGTCTGCAAGACATACTTTAGCCAAACACAGTGTGCCACTCCGATACAATGAAGGGAGTACAACATAAGAGAGCCCAGAGGAAACTGGATAGCTTGTCATGTGCAGGCATTCAGATTGCTTTATCAAGCAGTATTTTCTGGTCTTAAGTTCCATAAATTTATAACCTATGCTGATTCAAATAAGTTCAACTTTCTCTTACTACTATGTTTTGTGGTCTTGAGAAAAGATGATTGGAAAAGCTGGATACTGAAAAAGAGGAGTGGCCTCTGACTGGTCTTAAGCTTTTCAAATATATTATCCTTTAAAAAAACCCACCACCCTATTTGTCGTAACAGTTTCAGCATCACGTGTGACTAATCTATTAACCATGCAAAGCCTATAGTAAAATATAGGTATATATGTTTAATACTTTGATTTCATAAATCCACAAGAACAATTTTAGGTTGATTTGGTTGAAGGAACTCCTTGGTTTTAGTCCCCTAAAGACTGTGTAGCTCGCTTCCAAAAAGTATAATAATAAAAATAAAAAATGGGGGGAGGGAAATGAGAAGTCGCTAAATGTTTGAAAGGTTAGAGGTCTAGACTATGTTTCCATTCATCAAGGTGGTTCTCAAAAGTAATTTTTGAGCCACACTGCAAGGAAACTGGGAAGAGCTTGGACTGCTAATGTTCCCTTTGCTGTGTGGATATACAGAAAACAGTTTTCTTGTCCCACAAGGATTCTGGTGATTTTGAAATTTTAGGGCTGGCATGGGGCTCAGTGAATATATGAGTGACTTAAGAAACAAACAAACAAATTTCATTTTAATGCTGGCCTTTTTTTCTTTCTTTCTTAACCTTTTAATATAAACTAAATTAAGTTTCTACAGGAGAAGATGGTTTTAACTGCAAAAACAAGACTTTGTTTAAAAAATGTTGAAATGTCATATTTCTAGAATTTCAAAACCTGTTTTTCCAATTTTTTTTGAGGACAGGAAGCTCTTCTGGGAATAATTTCAGTTTTGATGTATTGTCAGTTGAGACCATCTCTCTTCTCTATGAAAGCTCTGTTCTCACTTCCAACTGTAAACCCAGGCTTCTAATACTTTCCAGAAGTCTAACGTATGATTGCCTTACTTACCTTACTGATGCAGTAGAGTGCAAGTAGATTTTGGGCAACTATGTTTATCCACTGGTGCAATAACATAACAGCGAGAGTGTTGTGATGGTCTTAATTGGGATTCTTCTACAGGTATTTGAGATTGTAGTAGTTCTCTGTTTTGCATTTCTATGTTTCACATACATACTGTTTCATGTCAATTATGGGCTCACAATTTGTAAACAAGTAGATATGAGTTACATGTATGCTATAAATTAAATTAACAGACCGAGTGTTTTTTCCATTACAACTGTCAAGAAGGATTATTCTCCTGTAACTAATGATCACGGTTGTGTGGATAGGACAAAATCTGATGCCTTCAGTGAAGAATTATTAATGAAACCTGCTTTAAGAAGCCTGGATGGCTCTTATACCTGGAAACAAACACTGGATTTTTTTCATTTTTGATGGCAGTATTCATATATATTTACATTACCCTAGAAATAAATTCCTTTCCTAATTTAACTGAATGGACCATCTATTCCGCCTGGAAGAAACTAAGGCACAAATTGCACTGCAGCCAGAGGAGCCACTCCACAGGCTGAAGATGGAGGAGGCCCCAGTAGTGGAACGGAAGCACCAAGGGCTGGGTAAAGTCTGCACAAATACTGCAAATTATTGAAAGTCTTCATGTTTCTCTCCTGCGTGAGAAGAGAAATCCAAGTTGAGGTGTTCAGAGCTCTGGAAAAAGGGATTGGTTCACAGGTATTGAATAAGGAAGTTACCAAATAAGCAAGGAGCTTTAGTAACTCGTAATCATTAATAATACATTACATAATAAAACACATTTTAAATGTGTTTCAGTCATAAAATTGCATAAGTTACTCAGCTATACTTCCATAAGCATTGTTAATTAATACAGCTTTAGAGTATCAGGGCTCTGAGGGCACTGACGGGCTCTGGGGACCCTGACAGGCCTCAGTGTCCCTGCCTGGCCCCCAGGGCTCTCCCACCCTCCCACAGCCCAGGACCCCATGGCAGCCCCCTGGGGCCATCAGCCCCTGTGCCAGTGATGCTGCAGCAGGGTCAGGCTCCAGCTCCCCATGGCCCTGCCCTGCCCAGCTGTGGGCCCTGCCCAGCTGGGCCCTCCTGCAGGCCCACCGCCCAGCCTGGCCTCGGCCTGAACCCCTCCCCAGGGAGGTGCCCAGTGCTGGGGTCTGGGGCTGCCCCAGTTCCCCTGACTGCTCATGCCCAGCTGGGGCAGTGGGACAGGCTCTGGTGAGGCCCTGCCATTATGGACCCCTGCAGAGCCCTCCACCACTACCGGTGCCCCTGCTCCAGGGAGCCACTGTCCTGCACAACCCCCTGACATAGAGTTTGCCATGAGCCCTTGCTACCCACCGTGCTTAGGAATAGTGCCGCTTTGTCCAGATACAGCAGATATAGCCTTTTCTAACAATATATTCCTATAAACCAGCGTTGGCCTCCAGAAAGGAAGGGCTTCTTATGGTAGAGGTGCTGTCCTTTGTTCTCAGGAATTAACCACGTTTCTGATGAAAGCAGGTGTTGGAAACTGCCTTTTATTTTACTTTTGCTTGAAGTACGTGACTCTGGTGTGCTGTATGACAATAATGCAGCTGGAGCAAAAGTGAAATTTTAAATCATCAGCTCTGTGAAATTAAGTACAGGTTTACAGCTTTTCAGACTTCAAAATAGCTCTACTCTTTTGTTTCAAGCTTAGCTGAGAAAGATCTGAGATTTCCTAATACAGATACTATCTTTACATAATAGCTTATATCACAAGTTTTCCATCAAAAGTGGTGAAGGCCTTGTGTCGGATGCCTAGCTTCAGTGGGGCTTCCAGCGCATTATTCAGTCACAATAAGTTCCAGCACCACCCGTTCTGAAGCTCAGATGGCGTTAAGGATACGCTTTAAGATATATATGCATTCTCAGGTCTCTTTTTAATATTTTTTTTTTTTTTTTGGAAGCAAAGTTTTGAAATTGTAACAAATAGTCTGAGGTCCATCTGGAGACTGATGAACAGTGCCTCTGGGATCAAGACGTCTTCATTGCTAGACAGCTGAATGGAAATACTTTTTCTCCACTCCAGTGTGTCTGTATATCCTGCATGTTATCAGGAGCACTATTCTGAGTTGGAGGAATTAGCAGTGGCCTCTGCAAAGCATCAGCACTTCTCTGTAGTCCCAGAGAGGGATGGTGCTTCATGATGCATCTTTTTCCAAGTAACAGTTTTGAAAGATGCATCACATTATCCTTCCAGCCTAGGAAACCAGAATTCTTTTCTATTTTCTGTGCCAAGGCTTCCTTCCACCCATATTTCAAATGGGGAATGCACAAAGAGCAGATAGTGGACTATCCCATTAGCCAAATGTATTATCGAAGTTAAATGCCCTACTCACATATTAGCCTTCATGTAACAGAGCACTCTGAGTTTCATCCCTTGCTGTCTCTGCTAATCAGTAGCACTCTTTTGCTATGCAGTTCATTTTGTATTGTTTCAAATCCTAAGTCTGAAGCATAACACCGGTGTTATTTTTGGACCGACAGATCACCAGTGCATTGTAGAAGATCAATGGAGAGATTTTGGCAGTGGAGCAGGGAGCAATGGGGGCTTGCGGTGCTGCCCTTCGTGCTTGGAGTTGAGGCAGGAGTGGAAGCTTGCGACGGAGGGCAGGACTGCACACTGCTTTCTGTCTGGCACAAGCAGTTTGCAGTTGAAGGCAGAGGCAATTTGGTCTTGGTGCACCGCTTGAGCACTGTGAAAGTGACTAACTGCTCTTTCATTTTGAAACCAAAAAGGAAGCAGATCAGCCTGTGCTTCTGCTGCTAAAATAATTTGTTTCAATGGCAATCCTTGCTTCTGAATCCTGATGATCATTTGATTTTGCTGATTGTGAGCTTGGAGCATCTGCAGACTCAAGAAAATTTCAGCAGCTTCTATCTGACATCAGTTTTAATATCTTTCTTCATGAGTATGGGATAAGTACTTCTCTATAAAAAGAAGAGTAATGCTTCTTGTGTACAGTTATATGGCAATTAAAAAAAAGGCAATTATTTGGAGGTTAATGGTAATGGCGTTTAACTGCATTATCTACTTCGCCTGCTTACAGCTGACTTGTGGCAGTGTCCTAAACCTACAGCTACATAAAATATGTGGTAGTCATCATAGTACACAGTACGTTGTTGAAAATAATATTGACTCTGAAAATCAAATGACCTCTCAGGAGCCTAATCTTAGTACTAAATTGTTACTCTGATTATATTTATGTCTTGGATTCTCACTGTCTGTTGGTTCAAAGTAGGTTTGATTGTTGCAACCTCATCCTGTCGTTGCATTACTTAAATAGCATATTAAATATTATGTAAATACTTACACGTGGATGTTGTCAATAGATCATAGAATCATAAAATCTAAGATACTATGTAGATAATATGCATCCTCAAAGTTGAAAATACAATTAAATGAGTATAAATCAGGAAGGCATATAACATTTTGTAATATTGATTTAAGTACTAGCCAGAAGAAGGGGCAGTGCTGATAAATACTGTGAATAATTAGGTTTAATTCTTTGTTAGGATAAAAAGAAGTACTGGATTCTGAATAACTTTAACATTGGCTGTATTCACTAAGAAATGATGTTCCTGACTTCTTCAGGCATTTGAACAAGTTCATATATATACTAGAAGCTGAATACAAGCCCTTTCTGTTATTAGAAAATTGTATACTTAACACTTGAAGAAAGACCCAGTCTGTATGCTGGGACATTATTTCTTTCCTACCTTTGGCAGCACTTCTTCTATACTTCCACACCCAGCTCAGAATAATATTTACAACTGTTGTTATCCAAACAAAGATACGTACTATCATAGATTAGGCCTGACCTGACTTTGTCATACTCAGCTCCTGACTTCAGCTTAAATTCTTGCAGGGACAGCTTAGGAGTTTGACTGTTGTTTGTAATACAGCTCTGAAGGGCAGCATTTCATACTGACTTGCAAGAAAAGACTTATTCTGGACTTGAGATGTTACTTTTTTGCATATTTTGGAAAATTGAAGGGAAATTAGTAGCCTTCTACCCCCTTCCCCCTGAAAGAAATTTGACAGCTGTGAATGGAACAGGCTGAAGCCGTTTTGGAGATGTATGTTTAAGTTGTACAGCGTGGATGGGATTCTTTAATAAGTATTCTCTCTTTTTCTTTCATTACATGAAGTTTTGCTTTTCTTGGATCACACAGATTCTTGTGAAAATATAGCAAGCTACTATTTTGAATATACCAAATAAAAAACAGATGGATCACTTTAAAGAATATCAGCAATATTAAGGGGATCTCATGTTTAGGGACCAGGCACCTCCCTTTCCTCACGCCAGCCGCCTTGGCCTGAATAAAGAGGCACTTCTAGCAATGACTTGCACATGGCCAAAGAGAAAAAGGACGTTTTGGTAGTTAGAAAATAAAGCACGGCATTTTTTCCTCTTTTTACAATGTATTTTTAATGTGCTATACCCTTGGCTATTACACACAAGGTTATCTGTGGTGGACTGATTTAAACACAAGGCTTGACCCTGTTGTCAATGTCTTTTTCACACCACTATTCAAATGGTGTAACTCCATTGCCTCAGTGGAGTTCCTCTGACTTAAGTGTGATCCTCCCTGATTAATACGATACAGAGCTATATTCATGTGACTAAGCAAGAACCTTCTGAATGAAGAAAATTCCAGTTGGTGAAGCATACAATAAGATGTGCATAATACTCCTTAGACACCAACTTACACATTTTAGATTAGACCTTTACTTCAGGTTTTGCATTATCTTTTTTGCTTTAGCTGAAGCAGCCTTGTACTCTCCTGTTCTCTTGCCTAGTGACGCTTTTCTCAATAAACCAAGCTTAGCGGTATAAATGACTAAGTACCATGTAGATGGCCATCCTCTGCTTCCTCATGAACAATGGCTTCCTATCACAGACAACATATAATTCTGTGCTATATACTATCAAAACCTGACTTACCTGCAGTGCTGAAAGTAAGCCAGAATAGCAGCTTCAGAAATGGCTGGAGTATACCCTTTTGAGCTTATTAGACTTCATGACTATACTTGGTGTGTCAAGGCTTGGGTTGCCTGTGAGACAGCGAACTGGGTGAAGGCTAGTGTGAGACAGATTCTGTGATTCTTGTAGCCATCCTGACTGATCCCAAGGGTGTTATGGGCAAAGCATGTGAGTTGCACAAAAGATGCACTTCAGAAAAAACCAAATAATAAAGCTTATTATTTATTATCAAATAATAAAAAATGAAATAATAAGCTTTACTGTTGTTATTTTCTTTTAACTTGGGATACTTCCAACATTGGGTGGGTGGTGTTTGTTTGCTGATGAAATGGTATAACCTAGAAAACCTCATACATACTGTTATTTTAATAACAGAAGCGAGGCTCACTGTGCTGGTTTTGGCTGGGATGGAGTTAATTTTCTTCTTATAGTATAAGAAGGTCTTCCTGGTATAATATTGTGTTTTGGATTTAGGATGAGAACAATGTTGATAGCACACTGATGTTTTAGTTGTTGCTGAGCAGTGCTTACACTAATTCAAGGCCTTTTCAGCTTCTCATACTGCCCTGCCAGTGAGGAGGCTGGAGGTGCACAAGAAGCTGGGAGGGGACACAGCTGGGACACCTGACCCCAACTGATTAAAGAGATATCCCACACCGTATGACATCATGCTCAGCATGTAAAGCTGAGGGAAGAAGAAGGGAGGGACATTCGAAGTGATGGTGTTTGTCTTCCCAAGTAACGGTTACACGTGATGGAGCCCTGCTTTCCTGGAGATGGCTGAACACCTGCCTGCCCATGGGAAGTAGTGAATGAATTCCTTGTTTTGCTTTGCTCTGCTTGTGTGCCTGGCTTTTGCTTTACTTAGGAAACTGTCTTTGTACCAACCCACAAGTTTTCTCACTTTTACTCTTCTGATTGTCTCCCCCATCCCACTGTGGCGGGGAGTGAGTGAGCGGCTGCGTGGTGTTTAGCTGCCTGCCGGGTTAAACCATGATACCCATGTTTAAAAGGGAAATATAATACAGTAAACACCCTTTTGTACTGGCCTAGTTATTTTTCTAAACTTGTGTGGGGCTGAGGTATTTGCCTTCCAAATAGAATTTTTGCAAGAGTCTGCAAGTTCTGTAATACTTCTTCCAGTATCTGTTGAGTGAGCCAAAGGTCTGTCATCAAGTGGGCATCTCAGTTACAGCATTTTATTGAGCATCTAATGTATTAGGCTCTAAGTCCCACAGACCTTTCTCTTCCTGAGCAAAGCTGTTGAGCATGTAATTTTCAGCTTCATCCTAGTTCCAAGGAAAACACCAGAAAATGAATCCAGTCTTCAACTGGTGATGACCATGAGTCTCAGATGTCCATGATATTTTGATTTAAACTAGTCAAAATGATTAGGAAGGTTTTTGTTTGTTTGGGATTTTAAAAAAAATTTTATTTTAAAACAACCTGAAAACACAGGGAAAGAACTTTTTCAAATTTTAACCCCATTCTCCCTTAAGGCACTGATTTTTTTCCATGGTTATTGAAGTCTTGTTAGGATCTCCTATTCAAATTTTCTCACCTTTTTTTGCATCTTACCTTTAATGCATTTTAGAATGATTTTTAAGTAAACATTTGATATGTCCAGTCTTATTGTGTAGATGTTATTGCCACTCCTCTCAAATTATAGTAAGATTACTTGTTGTCAACAAGGTAGAGATCAGAACAGAGGTAGATGTAAGTGCCGTTAACCAGAGTACTGAAGGTAATTATCCCAAATTTCTGGCCTGGGGAGCTCCCACTAAGCGATAGCTCTCATCATTGCATCTGGTTTATTGTAGATGCTCCAGTCCCCTGATCATCTTGGTAACTCTCTGCTGGACTTGCTCTAGCAGTTCCCTGTGAATATGTTCCCTTGCTACCTTGTGACCTCTTAGTGGACTCCAGATGGGAACACCCTACTTAAAGAGGAGAGATTAGATTAGGGAGTGAGAACTGCTGTGAAAATAAGTCATATTGCCTTCAGAAATAGGTCTGTGTTCAGGATCAGTCTCATGTGAGGCTACAGGCACCTGACGCCACCACCTTTGCTTAGACCTGCTACAATAGCAACTGTTACAACCTACTCCAAGCATTCTGCACTTCTGTCTTCAGCATCCCTGGGATCCACCCAGGTGGCTTAGAGGGCATTCGTTAGGGACATCAATATGGGCTCCACATAGAAGTCATGCTTCCTTCCTTTATAGCTGGAGCAAATAAAGGATGCCCAGCAACTGCTTTGATGCTCAGCTATGAATACGGTGGGCTGGATATGCCCCGGAATGAAGTTATGGTGTCAGGATGGTGGAGAGAGTAGAAACATTTGCCATATCTTGAAGGTAAGAAGAGGGTGCATGTGGAAATTTGCCTGAGTGTTTTGTATTTTGTATTCTCTTCCCATAGCACCAAGTGTTTTGGTAGCACAAACTAACTTGCATTTAGAAATCTTCCTAGAAACATTAAAAAAGGTTTGTCTTTACAGTAGATGAAGAATACTTAAGGAACTGAGCTCCTGCCTGGTGGGTTGTTTGAGGTTTCAGAATATATGTAGTTTATTTTTGTCTTGTATTAGAACAGAGAGTCAAAAGTGTTTGCAGAAAAAAAATTAGAAATGTTTCTCTTTGATACTATCAGATCAAATATAAGAAAACAAAAATCCTCTTCTTTCAGAGAAGAAATGCTGCATATTTGATGATGATAATATTAATGGCCTCTGAAAATGTATTATAAATCCAGGGCAATGTCAACATTGGTATTAGCAGTGGGTAAGTTTGTTTAAAGAGCATTTAAAGCAGCTTATTCAGGAAACGCAATCTTTTGGATGTTTAGAAATGTCTTATTACATTATTATGCTTAAAGCTTATAGTTATTATACTTAGAGCTGACCTGTTGCTTATTTACCTGGAAGTGAAAAGTTGTTCTTGCAGTCTATTATATTTGCTTGGAAGGAAGAAAGGCTGGCAAAAAGCAGCATTGCTGATAACTTTGTTCCCAGTGAGGATACACCAATAAAGTTCAGGTAAACATCCAAAGCATTAAGCCTTCTCCATCAGAATGGTGTTATGTACCAATATGTTCTACTGTCAGCTGTAGCCAAAAGAATCCTAGCTTAGTGTTTCTGAACAATGCTGGTACATTTTTTTGAAAAGAACAATACTGGCCACACTTATCCATGGGGTAGTCATTAGTAGTTTGATTAGCATTGTTCCGAAATACGATTTTCCAGCCAAAACCTAACAACCTTTCCCTCAGTCCCCCTCTGTGAAAACTATGCTAAAACTCTGTCAGGAACAATGAAGTCTTACAATCATTTAGTGAATACACTTTTGCTCTTCAGTTGTGTCTCTACAATAAGAGGAAATCTGCAAAGTGGTAAGCCTCCTCGTCCCCAGCTAAGTTCAAGAAGAAACACCAGAGTTTAATTAGTCTTTAATACCTCTTTCTCAGACTTTTCCATTCAGAATTATCAAGATCTCCTTATCAAAATTCTCTCTTTCAGCAATGAGGGGGTGTGTATATCTTAAACAAAAGACACTGACATAATGATTTGCAAAAACCCAGGTGATTCCATGGCTCTGAGGAATCTGCTGCATGTAAGGACTTATGTACAGCTTGATGGACATTTTTGGTATTAAAAGGAAGACATAGGTCCAACTCCTAAACTGAAGAACCTTGGTACTGTAGCAAGAGCTTAGTACTGAGACATATCTGAATCTGAGCTTCAGTAGTGCCTGGTGGAAGAAGTGTTCTTTTGCTTGATGAGTTTGGGGTTGATTAGTGTGAGTGATTGCCTCTGCAGCCCAATTTTCTGTTTCCAAGGTCAACATGAGAAAAACCAGGAGGAGGCAAGACTAATGCCTTCTGCGGATTATTCAGTACATTAAGATTGAGACTTCCCAGCTTTCAGTCTGTGTTACAGAAGTATTAACCATCATCAACAGGAGTAAACCTGAGAATTATAGGGCACTTCTTACCATTTCTGTAGCACTTATGTGTCTGTCCAGGTCTGCAGAAAATGAAGCTTTCTGCCAATGGTGGATAAAAACAAAGGTATGCATCGGTTATACTATGAATTTTCAATCATGTCAGGTGAAGATGAATGGGAAGATACAAAGAAAATTTAGGTAGCAAAGTTTACTTCTGTGTTTCAAGGCTGAAATAATTACTGAGAATGCTGAAAGATATGCATAACGGCCTACTCTGTATCTGCTGTGATGGTAAGCACTGTGCTCATGGCATTGACCATGCAGTTGTCACTCAGCAAGAGAAGCTAGCAATTCCTGACTTTTGCCTGTGGTCAAGACTTGATATGATGAGGGCAAGGGTTGGAGCCTGTTGAGAAGTATGGAAAGCTGTGAAAGATA
Organism: Phalacrocorax carbo; assembly: GCF_963921805.1. Lineage (NCBI taxonomy): Eukaryota > Metazoa > Chordata > Aves > Suliformes > Phalacrocoracidae > Phalacrocorax > Phalacrocorax carbo. The sequence continues at coordinate 21,869,637 of NC_087515.1, forward strand.
GTTGCCCAAGCTATCTGCAAAATACTGATGTGTGAAGGCCAGGGGTGGCCTACCTGGCTTATACCATCTGTTCCAGAGGAACTGAAAGTATGAGCATCTCCACTCTTTCTGTTCCACACTTGGTGAGGTTTTCTATTAACAGAAGAGTGTTTTTCTTTATCAACCTGTGAGCTATCACAAAACAGTTCTCCTTTTTCTGTGTTATTCAGTGATGGCAGATAGGGTAGAATGCGTGGTGTCTTAGCTTCAGTAACTTGTTTGTAGCTATGGAAACTTGCATAGAGGTGACATCCCTTCTATCTGGCCTTGTAGAGATCGCAGAAATGAGTGGACTGCATCTTTCTCTTTGATGACCTTGCCTACACTTTTTCTTTATATCCCTGGTACAGCTACAACCTGTAGGTACATGGTGGCACGTGCTGCAGTACTGTCTTTCGTCCCCAGGATTTTTTGGTATTGGCTGAAGACTGAGAATGGTACACATCAAAGATCACCTCTGCGATCTTACAAAGTTGCCATTTCTGTGTTCTCTGACACAGCCTTGGGACACCTCTTATCAGCATGCCTGGCGTAACTTCTCACCTTTAAACCTGTAGTCTGGCTAAGGGCTGTGCCATAGTGGATGCCTTAGAATACCATGATTCAGCAGATGAAGAATGCAGTTGTTCTAGCATACCTCAGGTATTCAAGTCCTGATCCTTTTCTGACATGCAGTCCTAACAAGTATTTTTAAGGCTTGGGAAGATTTATAGGTAAGAAGAATACTTTTTTCTCTTAATTTGGAAAATTTCAGCATAAGGATCAGGACTTGGACTGTTACCCTGGACTCACAGCAATGCCACACATCTAAGACTGTGAGCTGCAAAGAGGTGCTAGGATTTTGGTCCAGGCCAAATGATGGCGTTAGACATGACCTTCTTAGAAACAGTTTCAAAGGTTACCAAGGGGGAGCACAAAGTCTAGCTATGACTAGCTAGAGTTGTGAATGACTAGAGGATGGGAAATGGTGAAGTGAAAGAGAGAGGCAGTGGGCACTTATCTCTGCATTTTTCAATTGTATCCAGGCAGCACTGCTATAGTGAAATATAAGTCATCTTCTGTAAGGATTAAAAGTTATCTCTTCTTCATGAAGTTAAAGAAGTTTGTTTCTGCTAAAATCCTGCAGAGGTGGAAAATGATGGCTGCCTTCCCTGCTGCTGAGAAAAGCTTGCAAACCCTGATAACTGATCTTGCAGTACTCACTCAGTGCCAGTGTCTTACTCATGTGTCCTGTGTTGGCAGTCACAGACAATTATTTGAGCTGGAAAGCTAGGGCAGCACGCATAAGGTGTCTGTTTTTGTGGTTAGAACCCAGGTTTTGGCTTGTTGCAATGTTAAATTATGAGTATTAGTAATCTTTTGAATCTGCTAAACTGGAAACTTAACCAGCTAAGATCTGGGAGTGAAAGACCATGTGCTGTGGAGGTTTCACTGTGGTGCTGCATGGAACAGGCAAAACAGGGCATTTGCAGTGTTGTTAGACTGGTTGCAGGGTGGGGGGGAAGTCAAAACTATTTGTGAAGCATCACTAGGCTTGAGGAGTTTCCATGACTAAAAGACAACATTAAGAGTGATACACACACTTGCAACCTTGTAAATATGTCCCCTTTCCTGTTTCTCCCTGGACAGATTGCTCTGACTCATCTAGATTGTAATGAATGCTCTCCTCTGCCTTTGTATCTGAGTTGCACTTTTTCTCTTTAGATCTCCTAGATATTGAAGCTGTGGCCCTCCAGGCCCTGGGCATGTTATCCTATTCCTGCCTGAAAACTGTATCTGTCCCTGGATATCTGCCATGCCAGCCTGCTTCCTGCAGTTGCCCATAAACAGTTAGATTTATATGACCATGTTCCTGGATCACACATGACCAAGCTCCAAATCTTTTAAGGCATGGCATTGTGTTGGCTTGCTGTTTTGCATGTAAACTTCAGTGTCTGTGGTTTGGTCCAATAATGGCCTGGGATCCTGATGGTCCACATGGCACATACTGTATGTAAATGGCACATATAGCCATGCTGCTCTGATCCAAATTCTTATTCCAAAGGAAAAGGAGGTCACAGTGGGATCACTCTCACTGTGAGACAGGTCAGACTTCGTACGCTACAGCTGTGGCCTTATAGTGGTCACAGGCGTGAAAGCATAAATGTGGCCATAAATAGGTTAAAGGCTAGAGGAGTACTGTAGAGGTGGTGGTTGTTTTGCAGGAGAGTTGCACTCCCTATATGTAGTTGAAGGTGGTAGCAGCAGTATCCAGTGAAAAACAGCATTTCTTTCTCGACGCAGAATAGTAAGAAAGGGGCCTTGAACTTACTTACAAAGGAAGTGGGATGTCCAGAAACATAATTTCCAAATTGTTCATGACTGGAGAAGGGGAAGAAAGGCCTCCAGCTGGGTGCAAAGGCAATTCAGGGCATAGTGAAGTACACAGATGATCACAAGTTTTTCCAGAAGAAATGGGTGTTCTGACTTCATCTGAGATTTAGACCGAGTTAAGTCTGAGCTGCCAGAGCCAATCTTCGGTCTGTGTTATGGATCAGTGACCACTTTTAGGTGATTTTACTCAGGTTTCTATCATTTCATGAATCAGTATGTTGTTATCCATGTATGAACATTTCCCCCACACAAATCTTTTCAGCAGCCCATGAGCTTGTCAATCTGGGCAGAGGTAAGTGTGTGATGTCAAAAAGGCACAGCTTTATTAGGGTCTGTTAAATGGGAAGGGATTATTTTTTTCAGTCAATTAGTGCTGAAGTAAAAAAGCAAAACCGTGTCTTCCTCAAACACAGCACGCCATGTACTTCTCATTAAGGACAATACGTGTGCTGAGTGTCACATTTCAAACTTCAGCTGTTTTTGCTGTTGCCCTATTCAAAACCAAGTATGGTTAGAATTTCATTACAATGGGAAAAGTGTGTGTGTATATTTGTTTCCCTCTGTTCCATAGCACAAAAGCTGTTGGGAATTTGCTCCCATTTTAGCAAGATGTACTGGTGTTGTTTTTGTTTTGTTTTTACCCTAAAGCATAAAAAAAATCAGCTTCAAAAGTGGATAAATGTGTGAAAACAAGAGGCTAAGGAAAAAAATATTTTCCAACTGTAACTAGTATCTGTGCTGTTACTGTGATAGTTGGCTGAATTCTTCAGCTAAGGATCTCAAAGTACATAAAATTAAAGATATGATTAGTGTATGTATTTTTGAAGCTTCAGCTGAGATCAGGCTGTTAAGCGATGTAGTATGTTACTTCTGTAAAGAGCTTTGTGGCTTCCGTATTTCACTGCAGGAATCTTTTTGTGGCTGGATACGAGGCTTTTAGGGCTCTCTTACATTATTCCAACCACATTATATAGGGTGAAAGGGTTAGTGTACAGGTCTAATTTGACAAGATAGATGAAGTGAAGGAACCAGTCTTTATTGTTGAGATAGGGAAATGAGGTGAAGGAGACTTATGCCAAAGATCAGATAGATTAAGGCTAAGAACTAAGGCCATGTCTTACAATTCCCTTAATGATAAGAGAAAGTATTTCTGTTTGGTTATGCAAACTAACACAGGTAGTGTGCTGTACTGAAGTGATGTCTGTTAAAGTCTTTTGGAATTCCCGGCTGTCCTCCTCTGCCTATTCACAGCAAAATGTATTTTCACTAACAATGGTTCTGCAGTGCTTTTGTACTATAAGTACAGGAAGCTGAATGCCTGTCTGGGGACCTTTTAACAGAACCTATAAAAAGTCTGTGTCAATAAAATCCTGTCAGATCTGTCCTTCAATACTGTGATTACAGAAGAGGAAAAAGAAAGGCATTGCTCAATGTGACTGCAATATTCCAGCGCGTAATCTTCTCCCATGTGGTCATGTTTCCTCAGATAAGAAAAATTGCCTCTCTGGTGTCAGTGAGGATGGGGTCGCTGAATGGGAACAGGAGTGGTGGTTTTTTTTGTGTGTTTTTCTTTTTTTTCCCCCCACAATGGACAGTTGTTTTGTGTGTTTTCCTGGCTGGATAAACTATGTCCATGGTTACTGAGCAAAGTTTATTTCTGTAGGAAATAGGTAACCATGTTTGTGCAGTGGGGGGGTATCAGAACACAGAGGATTTGAAAAGAAGGGTCCAGAGGTCATCAGCAGAGGGGATATGATGAGGAAATGCAATGAGATATATTGCGTGGATTCTGGCATATACTTCATGGGATGCTTCCTTTCAAGCACTAGTGAGCAAGAGAAGCGAAGAGAAGCTCTTTGATAACACAGGAGCAGGGTCAATTCATTTCAGGGCCAGCTCTCCACCTTGTATAAAATAGGGCAACAGATTTATGCCCACAGAGGATTTGGCCTGAAGCTTTAATTGCTTTCTTGGCTAAATTCTGTTTTCCTTATGTGTGCTCAGACTATCAAAAGAGTGTTAAATGTTATATTTCACCAAAACCTGTTGCTCTTGCCACCCTATTTGTTTGTTATGTTTTCCTGAAGTATTGCTGCAGAGCAACTTTATTTATTTCATAGCTCCAACAAAAAAGATGTGTCCAGAACTACGAACGGCTTTGTGAATGCCAACAGCATTCCTAAATTGTCCGTTCTTGTTAAGTGACCAGTGGAATGCTGACAGGCTATAAGTGCAGAGTTAATCTTACCAGATAATTTATGCCATTGCTACACTGTCTGTGTCCTGTGCTTCCACATTCATCTTCAGGTTTCCACATTGCTTCAGGTATAATGTGTGATGTGACTTTGTGTGACAGTGTTGCCTAGAGCACTAATTAAACTGCGACTGCAGCTCATGTAGGTATGAGTGTAAAGCTGAGTGCTGTGGAGAGTGAGAAGTGTTGCTTAGGGCAGGCTAAAGACCCTGCCCAAAAACCAGGATGGGAACTCAGGCAGTTGGCTTCTGCTGAGTGCAATGCAGTTATCCTGCCTAAGTTTAGGACCTAAGGCCCTTCCAAATTAGTCATCTACTTGAACTGGATTTACTTTTGAATACTGAGTAGCTCTTAAAAGGAGAAAGTGACAGTACTTTCCCCAAAGGGTTGACAGTATAAAAGAACAATAGCAAACAAATAGTGGACAGCAAAAGGGATATTTTTAAATCACTTTTGCAGGTAAGAATCAAATGCATAGAGAGTCTGAATGATTTACATAGGATGATGCTAAAAAAATGTGAAATGTGGAGTTAAACTGGAATTTCAGGCTAGTGCCTTAATGGCAGGATGCAAACTACTCTTGTTTCACTGTTGCTTTGTGCTGCTTATGTGCATGAGTGCATCCATATTTTGATTATACTTGAATCATAGTCAAATATTTACAGTAGAAAAAATTGCTGTGGCAAATTCAGATGTGACTGCATCCCTGGCTCCTTGTTACCATATTTCTGAACCTGGTGGTGGAATGGGATGCAAGAAAGTGCCCCGTCTGCCTCTGCAGAAGCCATCTGCGTCTGGTTTAGCAGGGAGATGGTTACCTAAGGGTGCCTGGCTGACACTGGGGTTCAGCAAGTCAAAAAGCATTCACTGAGACCATTTCCATGATAATATATACTATGATCTTGTATAATAGGCTAGATAAATTGTACTCATTAGAAAAACTCATCATTACATTCCCCGTATCCTCCAAAGGATCTCAAAGATTTTAGGTCTTTGAAGTTTCTCTAGAGGTGGTTAGAAAGGTGTGAAATTGTGCATTACACCACAGTAATAGTAAAAGATCATTTTTGCATGGGTAACGTACCTGTCTGAACTGTAGCAGACTTTTCATTTTACCTTTTCTCTCATTGGGTGCATATTCTTGGTATTAGGAAGCTACAATGCAATCTGATACTCGGCAGTTTGTGTTGTACAATCAATTCGCTACTCTTATAGCCATAATGATGCCTCATAGTTGCAGCATGTTTTCATGCAGCGCAAGAAAGTCATTAGTCCTCACAGCATGCCTGAGGTGCTGCTGGAGGCTGCAATGAAAGAAAGCAAAATTAGGATTAGAGTAATTTTTTGGTTCATGCAGTCCATGTGAGTCAAGCAGACAGACCGGAGCTTCCATGTCAGTGGTAAGCCTTTTTCTTCATTGACACTCTTAGGGGCAATGTCAGCTGAAGCTCTGTGTGGGCTGAATGCAAGAGGATTTATGATGATTTGTGTTACAAATCATGGATTTTCTGCAAATAATGGGTGTTCAGCCTGGGGCAGAGGCAGCTTCAAGGATGGACCAACAGCAGCCCCCCAGTGCCTGTGGGAAGGTTATCGAGAGGGTGGTGCCAGGCTGCGCACAGCAGCACATGTTGGGGAGATGAGAACCAACAGACTTTTATTGAAACAAGAGGCGAGCAAACTGTACACAGGGAGAAACCTTCTCCCCCTGAGGGCAGTCAGGCAGTGGAGCAAGTGCCCAGAGGGGTTGTGTGGTCTCTGTCCTTGGAGGTTTTCAAGATCCAGTTGATCATAGCCCTGAGTGTCTGGTCTGACCTCATGGCTGAGCCTGCTTTGAGTAGGAGGTTGGACTAGAGACATCCTGAGACCCCTTCCAACCTAAAGTATCCTCTGATCCCATGACAACTTACACCACAGAACCTTACCATGTAATTTCTTGAGGAAGCTGATACTTTTTGGTTTAGTGGAATCATACATCTCTGAGAAATCATTTCAGCTTTGATTAAAGAATTCTATCCTGTTATAACTATTCTGTTAATTATGCTTGTGGTTTAAAAAACGGATGACAGCTTAGCTCAAAACTCTCTATTACAAAACTCATAGTAAAACCAGAAGCCTCCTCCCCCTTCTCTGCTTTTCTTCTCTTCCTTCTTCCTCTTCAGAAAAAGTCCCCAAATAGAATTTAGAAAATCCCCTGATTGTTCAGTGAAATATCAATATCCAGGGCAATATTTATTTGTCCAATCTTTTGTTCCATTTCAGTGGTTTTAGTTTGTGTTCTTAAATTAAGGGCAATGTCTTTTGTTCTTATCCAAAGAAGGTTCTGCTAGGTTGTTGGGGCACATTTTGTACAATAAGGGTGAATTATGAGCCACACGGGGCGCATTATTTTTCAGACATACATTGGACTGGCAGCTGGAAGTTCCCATCATTTCATTTTAGGGGTTAATACTCAAGAATAATCAATTTTTTGTGTCTGCAAAAGTCAGAGAGGAAAATATTTTTATATTCTTAAAGATCCTATATTATATTGCAGAAGTGAATTTGCAGAAACTACAAAAGGAGAATAAATAGCATGACATTGTTCCAAGATATTTATTAGGAATTCTCTGAGTTAAATCCATGTTAGAAAATCAAGCATTCTTTTTGTTTGGATCTTGAAATGATCTAATGCACATGGCTCAGTTTTTATTCACCATACACAAGGTTGGATATATATTCAAGTCATGAGTGAGAGGATAAGATTTTGAAATCTTTGGCTTGTTTTTGGCATTTGACTGGAAGAAGATCATGATAGGAATCACATTTACATGGTATGTGAAAAAAGGATGGGGTTATATCTCACTGTCAACTCTGCCAGCTTTATTTACATAACTCTTCAGCTAATACCACTCATATCTCAATAGGGCTATTGATCTGGTAAAGAAGGACTTAGGCAAGTAATGGTGGCAGAAGTAAGTTAAATTTAACTTGTTTGTCCCTACACCATGAAATAAGTTTCTCTTTAACAAAGGCCCATCTTTTGCCTCTTTTTCTCATTCTCAGTGGTATTGTACTCCAACTGTAATAAGGTATTTAGCAGTGAAACACAAACACCATTAAGGAATGAATTAATCTCATATAGTTTAGCTGTCTAAAAGTTGTGCCTATCTGAAGCAGTTGCTTTGGCTACTTCTAAAATTGAGGCAATGTAATAGGTGTTCTATCAAAGCTGTTCATCCCATCATAAGAATATCTAGTTGACTAACTTAAAGTTTGTTCACCTTTTAGTTAGTTAAGGTTAAATGAGATGAGCCCCACTACAAGCAGAGTAGAATTTAATTTTCTGTTTGCAGATTTTGTCATACTTTTATAGGTTGACCTTTTTAGGTGGAGCTGAAGTAAATTAAGATGGTATTCTAGTATTCAAAAATAGCCTGTGAGTCATTATGGTATATTATGTATTCTAAGAAACCTATGTTCTCCAAGCTATTAAAAATAATATTTTTGTTGTTTAAAGTGTTGATCATTGGTTGCAATTTGTATATGATGTAGTAGGTTTGTTCATGCTCAACAGCTTCCTGAGCAGTCCTTTGCTGTGCCACAAAGTGGGATGCAAGCTAGCAACACGAACAACATAGAATAACGATAGTGGGTACAAATCTATCAGTAGCACACCTTCAGCTCAAATATTTACTGTATGTAATGCTTTTGGTCCTGCAGCACACAAAGAACCTTTTGTCCAGAAAGCCAATAGAAATTGTGGAGAATAAATTTATATTTTCTGCAGAAGGCACTGAGATTAGCCAGAGCAGAAAAATACCAAAGTGTCAGTCCTGATTATGCAGACATTAACTCAGAACAAAGATTTTGCTTTTATAGCTGTTTCTCAGCAATAAGAGAAGACCCTAACCCAGTTACAGTCCTAAACACACTTCTCTACCATTTTGCCCAGTCTCTAGGCTGTATATTTAAGGTGAGCCTGTTAGCCAGGGATTACTGAGCCCAGCAAAGACAAAGTGATGTCAAGGGTGGTAGAGCTACACAGCCAGAATTGCAGCTGCAGGATTAATACACTTGATGTGTTCTGTGTTCTAAGATCTGAAAGAGTTAGTTAAAAAATATGTTAGTGGTTAGTTGTAAAATGAGTTAGGGTTAGTTATAAAATCTTGCAGTAATGACTATGATGAATATGCTGCCTCAGTGATGCTAGCACTGAGAGAAGTATATTTTCACCAGACTTCTATTCTCAGTGGGAAATATCTGGACTTTGCTCATGGTCAAGTGGCTAAGAGACACAAATAACTTGCCCTGCATAAAGTAGACTAGTTTTAAGTTACTTTTTTAAACATCTCTCCAGCTAACTTTGTCCTTGGAACAAAACGAGGTCCTCTATTTTATAGGTCCCCCATGTCTGACAGATGAGGCAACCCCAGGGCTCCTCAGCACTGCATGTTTGTGTTTGGCTTATTTGCAGAACTTCAGTCCCCTGCTTTATATTGCCAGTAGGTCCAGCTTTCAGCAGACCGTGCTGGCTCTTCAGATGTTTTAAATGGAACAATGCATTATTCATATGCCATAATACGAATTCATGGCCCTTCCGCAAAGGAAATTGCTTCTACCTACTTCTAAGACTTCTCCCATTCAAGAAAATTAAATGAAGCACTCAGAGATGTTTTTAATTGCTTACGACTCAGTTGAGAAACTTCTAAGAATGAGTTTCTTTTTGTAATGTAACTTGAGAGCTCATTCATTGAATGTAATTATGCTGTATGATGGATTGGAAAGTATAAGTAGAGAGCTAAATAAGATGGAGATGACAAAATAATGGTAATAAAAATAATAGAGCTTGGGTTATGTGATACTTCCTGACAGTGTACATCACCATACTGTCACTGTCTTTGAATACTAATGTAGCCTTGTGGCTTCTTCCTGTAGCATATATTTAGCAAATGGCATGCATTGTCTCTCTTCTGGACTTTAGTGTACAAATGGCTTGGCTGCATGTTCTGAAGCTTTTTGGAGAGGTGGGAGTGAGAAGGCATTTTGTCCTCTCTGTGGAGTGACTGCAGACCTGCATCCTTGGGGTCAATGTGCTACCCCTCACATCTGTGAAACAGGGTGGTAATTTCCACAGTTACAGATACTAGCCATGCCTCTGCTCTTTCCCTGCCTGGGGGCTCAGCTGGAGTCCAAAATGAAGCCTCCAAAGAGCTGTAAAGGCCACTGGGTGCAGACCCATGTGTGTACACCATAGTGACCCAGATAAGGCACTGAAGTTGTTTACCACTAATGAAACCTCCATGACTTTTTCAATAGCCGTGTTAGAAAAGGCTTTTATAGATTCCTTAACACAAAGCAAACACATTTTATCAGTCACATGAATGAATGTGTTTGCCTGCCTAAATTGCTGTATGGTACCAGGGCTGTTCCTGTTAATCTGTAACTAGGAGGCTGGCTGGAGAAGAATCACTTTGCCACCTCAGTTAAGTGTTCACTGGGGCCTGGAGAGGAGGAGAATAGCCCGCACATTCATAGAAAGTAACTAATGGAGGTGGTGGAGTTATAGCTTCAAAGAGAGGACAGGGGCGCTTCTGAGCATGAGATATGTTGGCAGGAAGGGCTTACTGCTGAACATTTTCTTTTCTGAGCGCTAACTTTCGCTGTAACTTAAGAAACCAGACTACATGTGCTTTCCAGACTCCCTGGTTTTGTCTAGTGAGATGAATTCAGTCTTTCCCACTCTTCTGTTTCTCTTTTCCCACCCTGTTCCAGATGTGCAGGCCTGCATAAATCAGCAGGATTCCAATTATAATGATACTTTCCCATTCACTATTCATCCAGTTTTTTCCTGATGTGAAAATGAAATGTGACCCAAAATAACCCAGATGGGGATGGGGGGAGGAGTGGGGTGACTCTATCATTATGTTCATGCAATTTATTTTTCCAGAGTATTTTTTTAATTTTATCTTTTTTTTTTTTTCCAAGTGCTAAAACAAAACAAAACCCCACAAACAGGAAGAACAAAAAATTGGATGTATGCAGGAGACTCCTATTAAACCAATGGCATCTGAGGACAGGAATTATCTCCTAGATGGAACAAATGAGCAAGACCCTGATACATAATGGTTATTAAATAATAAAAACAATATCAAGACCCATAGTGATGAGACTCAGAAAAATGACTTCTGTAAACAATACCAGCATTCCTGCTAGGAGGATACGGATGAATAATAAGATACATAAAGAGTAAAACATCTGACACTAAGTTCTGGAGCAAAATTTTAATTTCCTTCAATATCAGTTTTTCCAGAATCCCAGAAACATGGAATAGTATAGAATAACTTGAAAAGTAAATATTATAGTATACACCCCACTTTTAATACTGACTAGGGGATTGTAATGCTGTTCTATTTTTCCTTTCCAGGTAAGCTGTGAAAGCAAAAAGAATGCGTTGCTTTTTGTTGTGCAGTTTGTACGTCAGAACTGGGATGTGTGGCATTTTACAGGCTAAGCAAACAATATCCAGAGGCAAGCTGAATTGTAAGTCAGGAGTGTAAGTTTCTCTTGGCTCCTCTCCCCCTTCCAGAAAAAAAGAGCAGTCTTTAAAGAGTGAACCATGGTATTTTAAGTCTGGGAGGCAGTATGAAGGCTTTGAAAGAAAGGCCAGAAAAGACCTGAGAAAAGAGAGTAAAGAGCCTGATATGGCCAGTGGTCATGTATCTCCAGAAAAATTGAATTGATCATTTAACATCAATTTGAAGAAAGCATGGCTGGCTTTCTTTGGCTTTCTTTTACTTTTATCTGAAAAGCTCTCACCAGTGCTTTCCTACAACAGCCTTTTGGATTTTGCTGAAGACAAAATCTTTATAAAGCTTTTTATAAAAGAGTCAATGGGTAAGTTGATCTGATTTTTTTGCTGCTAAACAATCCAGGGTTAGAGGAGTTTTGTTAACTGAGTTATTGCTCTGACAATTAAACTCACTAGGATAAATAAGAATGTGCTGAACTATTCTGAAGAAACCTTTTTAAAAATCAGCTGTTTCCAATGACTTTGGCTCTCACGTGTGGATAGCACCTGTCCTGTGCACAGAGCTAATTGCTAGCCTTAAGGCCAATGCAAAGGTTTCAGGAGATCCAGAGGAAAAAGTAGTGTCCTGATGTAAAGCCCAATGGATCCAAGAAACACCTCAAAAAATGGTGCTCCAACCTGGTACTCAGAAATCATTTCTGCACCTCAGAATGTCCTGGCCTTGAAACAACAAGATTAAAGATCTGTTCAACAAAACCATCACATATCCATTAAGTTCAAAAATTTGTTGACCTTAACTCTTTTAAACACATTGGTCTCATTCCTCTTCCTATCCCCATAAGCTGCTGAAGTTTTTAATGATTGCAGCTGCTATCACTATGGCACATTTAGTACCTCTAAAAAACTAAGTACCTAACTACTGTATCCTTCCAGGAACAGCCAGGGTGTTTCACTGCAACAGTTGTGGAACGGGAGGATGCTTTTCCCTCTTTTTTTATCTTTTGACATTTACTTAGTCACATACTTCTTACTTTCAAATCCTATTTCTCATGCATTTGGAATAAAAGACAGTGTAATCTTATGATAGGGGAGATCCATGTAGTTGGCTGCTTATCTACTGACCTGTTCACAAGTTACCAAATATTTTAATAAGAGTGTCATGCTTCACCTTAGTTCTGAGTACAGGACTGTAGGTTCCAAAAAAATTAATATTTTTAAAGTTTTATTGTATTATTAACATTTTTTTCCTAGAATATTTCCTGTGTAAAACACTGGGGTGTAGTTGGAATTTTTTTATGCTCCTCTGCTTGACTAGTATCATTATCCAAATTAATGTTAATCTGTGCCTTTAGCAGTTTAAATGATTGGATTTTTTCAGAACCTGATTGGTGCAGAGACATACCCAGCCATACACATTTTCATGGGTATATGTATATCATTTTAATAAATTGGTTTGAAATCTAGCTCTTTATCATTAACACAAAAACTGGACTCAGTGAAAATTCTTGTTTATGCCAAAGGAGAGTTCCTAGCACAAGGCTAATCTGTAAACCTGGAAATAACTGAGATTTGCCCTGCAGGTCTTATTCAAAGAACTACACAGCAAAAAATGCCTTCTGAATTCACAGCAGCCAGAAGAGTCGCCTGTTGGTATTACTTCTCACTCCTTCTCAATGAAACCTGATATTCTGTTTTTTCTTATTTTTGTATATTAGGAAATTAACATAAAGGTGGCATAGGTGAGAAGAGAAAGTTACAAAGGAAGTCTATTGGATCTTTATGACTGCAGCCTCCATCTCCTCATACGTAGCCTCTTCCTGTGCTGATTGACAGTACCAGCCCAGCAGTTCTTACTTTCACAACGGTGCTGAGTTACCTTGTGGAATGAAAATAATGTATGTTCTCTCTCTCATTCATCCCACTGAAAACTTTCTTCCAAAATTCAATGATGACACTTCTTCTATGCTGGTTTCAAACTGGTAAAACTCTACTGAGTTCACGAGTTTTTGGTGGCTGACAACTGGTGGGATAGGAGAAGAATCAGGCTCAAAAATTCTGCCTTAGAAGCCTGTTTAAAAAAGAAAAAGTCACATTTAAAAAGGCTGAGTGCACTTGCCTGTGCACTTGACAAGATTTTAAACAATTAGGCAACCAGCAATGGCTTCTGATCCCATGGAAACGGCTGTAGAAAAAAAAAAAAAGGCCTCCCTCCATTGAAAAGTGATTAGTTTAAAGCATTCTGTCCCATTTTTGGCAGTTTGATGGCAGTTTCCATGGGGATGGGAGTAGAGGATTGCTGAAGTGTTATCATAACTCCTGCAAATGGCACATATGGAGGTTAAAAGATGGAAATTATATTTCAACAGCACCTGTAAATGTATTAATTTTGGGAGAAGGAGAGGGGAAAGACAACAAAATGTTTTTTCTCTTTCTCCATCTATAATGCATCTCTGATGAATGATACAACTAGTCAGAATAAAATGAAATGATCTTTTTGGCCCCTCATTCATAGTTCTGCAATGTAGTAATATTTACCGCTTTGAGAACATGACGACCAGGGGTGTCAAATTTCTTCAAAAGTAGATATTGTTATGCTCATTTCATAAATTGGAGGGCTGAGTCAGAAAAAAAATTAAGTGGGGAAAAGACCGGGGATCAGGGGTATTGCTGGAAAAAACGCTGTCTGCTTTTATCTAAAGCCCTGGCTAAGTGACTGTACAGCTCAAATAATGACCTTTTTTTCAGGATTCCTATCTTAGGGCTCAGGGGGCACCAATAGGCCCCGGTGTCCCTGCCTGGCCCCCAGGGCTCCCCAACCCTGCCCACTGCCCAGGTCCCATGTCACCCCCCCTTGGGGCCGTCAGCCCCTGCCCCAGCAGCGCCACAGCGGGGGCAGGCTCCAGCTCCCCATGGCCCTGCCCTGCCCTGCCCTGCTCTGCTCGTCCATGGGCCCCACCAAGCTGGGGCCTCCTGCAGGAAAGGCAAATTTTCTAGCTTCTGCAAATAATCTCAAATTGAGTGCTGTGCCATCGTGGCTTTCTAACATCTCCCCTGTCTGTGATGTGGGGAAATGATGACACTCGAACCCGGTGCTCTCTCTGTTTCAGCTGACGGTTGGGCCTGAAACCTGAAGGGTTTGAATTATTGTGCTTTGATAATTTTTTGCACTCAGTCAAACAGATACCTAAAGGGATTTTTTGGAGAGGAGGAGGGGAGATTTGGGAGGGAAGGAAGAGAGTACACAATTCTCACAGACCCAAGCTGCGAAAAGGTCTTCTTGTCACCCTTCTTTTCCTTTGTCTTTCTAGTTGTTAACATTAAGGACATACTTTGTGGCCATGAATTGTGGAGTATGTGCATAGAGATTAAAATCTCTTTCATAGATTCATGATGTGAGAAAAAATTACTATGTGGATTGCTCATGGAAAATCTAATTTTAAACAGTGTTGCTTAGTTGTGATTTGTTGGAGAGCTGCACAGCATCGTTCCTTTGGTCTGATGTGATGAACGTTGAGGTGCTACTATTCTGTACTAGCTCATAATTTCCTATGAAGGACATAAGATGCACTGAAGGATAGATATACTGGACTTCGTTTAATGTTGACTCAGTAATGCATTATGCAGATATAATGGTTTTTTTGCCTATGGGGATTTGTGACAAATACACAATTCAGCTATTATTAGTTCCAGTTTCTTTTAAAAAAATATATTTGTCATTTTTAATACATTTCTGTTTATCTTTACTCTTTTAAGTTGTGCTGTGAAACTCTTTACAGTTACAGCTGAATTTCATTTTAATTTCAAGCTGACTCCTAACCTAATCAACATTCAGTGCATTTCTATGGTCTGCCTAAATCTATTTAAAGGAGAAAAATATTCTTTCCACTGTCCTATTTGGATAGGAAAAGACATCAATCATTTCACAAGTGGTAAGAAACTGAGAGAACAAAGGTTTAAAGGTGAACGCTACATAATTACTTAGTGCATGACTCCTGACGTGAATGATTTGTGTCTATTCATTTTCAAACCTCCATCTGTAGTTTTATGACTTCATGAAGAGTTAGCTTTGTTAAAGAGAATTGCTGAATCAGACTGTGGAAGTGTAATTTCCTAAAGTTCAAATCTGAATTTTAAATTTTCTGATTTGTTTTTTGGATAGGTATTTAAAAAGTAGCAGACTATTTTATAAAATAATTTATGTAAATTGTTATAGATTTGGTCAGCAATAAATGGCACAAACAGTGACTAAAGAAATGTCTGATCTTACAAAGAAATCCAGGAGTTTCAGAAAATCTGTGAAGATAATCACAGGTTGAAGTACAGGGACTGTATTAGGGGAAAAAACATGGAGATTAGCTGTGTTTGGAAGAGCTACAGAAAGGAAATAAAGCTATTGGTATTTCAATGGCCAAGAAAGTCTAAAATCAAATCAAGGAAGGGGGTCACCTATCTCTTCTTCAAGACTTAGCCTTCATTTCTTTAATTCTCTGTAAGTGTGAGAACAAGAAAATATCTGAGTTCAGACTGTATTATAGAAATCCTTTGCATATTTTAAAATCCCCTGAAACTCTGTCCATCATCTCCAGCTTCCATAATGTAGAACTTAAAAACTGCAATTTTGTATCCTTTCTTAATAGTCAGAAGCTAGTTCTATGAGCTGGAAAATATTCTAATATTTTTTCAGTAACTGTGGGGACGTGCTTTAACAGTTCTACATGCTCAAGGTGAAATGCACATTATACTTAAATAATTTTGACAAATTTTTGTCACACACTGTTCTGGGTTGAAGGATGACTTACCGATAATGCGCCTTGCTGGCTGTTTAACCGAAAGCAGATATTTATGCTCATTTTCAGTTAATTTGTAGGCAGAGTGGAATTGCTAATGGTAACACCACTACCTACCTATAAATGGTGCTACTTTGTCAAAGTTTAAATAAGCAGAATTTTAGTTTATGCTGTATTTTCAAATATTTTTAGTTATGTTCGCTGTTGAGACTGTCATGACTGGACACCTCAGTCACAACAGAAAGTTAAGCTCTGTTAAACTAAGTTTTTAGTTATTTACGCTGCTGAAAGAAGAGCTAATATAATGCTCAGAATAGTAAGCTTTCTTCTAATAGGATATATCATATAAAGTCTGGTGAAACATGGAGAGTTACATTACTTAATTTACTGTTGCAATCAAGTGGTTTGTATGAATGATGTAAGGCTAAACTGGTATATTTTTACTGCTTTTGTAGCACTTAGCTTCTTAGCTTTCATATAATTTACCTTTTTTTTTTCTTTGTTCTGATACTTGTACTTGAGACTCCACTGTGAACAACTGAGAAACTTCTGCATAAACTGCAGCCCTGTAGTAATTATTTGTCTTTACTGACCCATGTGAAATGATCTTCCACTCACTCTAGAAAGAACAAGTTGTCTTTTTAGGAAGTGGATGTCGGTGGCATGTAATCATTAGAGTTACTACCATGTCTATGATCTGTGAAAGGAATGCAATAAGCTAAAAATTCTTAATTAGAGCCAACCTTTGGTCCTGATAACTTTGCCCTTATTTTCAGTGTGTTGGGCCAGTAGACTCTTGACACTGTGCAGAATTTCCCCATGGAAAGTACGCAAGATAAATCTTCAAACACTAAATGATTAAGCATACAGAAAAATCCTGGCTAAACTAATTTTAAGGCAGACTAGAGCTATTCTAGAAATTTATTTCACATATCTTTGCAGTTCAGTGGCATTTCTAAAATGAGTTCATAAAGTAATTTAGACTATTTGGACTTTAAGGTGTACTGCAAAAGTGTAAACCATTCTTTTGGAGAAGAAGTACATTTGAATGAATCTCAGATAACAGTTCTTTGGAAGGGAGGGAAATGAAACATTTTGGGTTTTCTTTCTCCTTATATCCTATTTATGTATGTAAATATAGAAAAATAGAAATCTGGGTAGCATCAAGATATAAAGAGTAAAATTTGAATGATGAAACTAGGTAAGTGGCTTTTATTTCAGGTGTGCAAGTTACTGGATTAATGCAGATAATTTATTTTGAATATTTTTCTTTATTTTTCTGTTAGTTTTTGTTAAGCTCCTGTAGTGAAATTCTACACTGAAGATACGGTGTATTGATGTTTATATCTTATTTTGATCTTTAAAGACAAAGGAAGGCAAGAAATAAAATATTGTTCTTAAAATAAGACACAGAAAGTGGTTCTGTGTGATTTTGTTTTGGACAGTTTCTGGCTTCTGAAAAGCCAGCTACCTTTGTTTTCTCACTGTAACTCTCTTTCTTGTCCCATGGTCTTCAGTCTGTGATTACCTTCTTTCCAGCTGAAAAATATTTTTTTCTGGAATTCTTAGATTTTCATGTAAGACAGACTCCACAGACAGGTCTCAAAAAAGGAAGCTGCTTGCAGATGTCCTGAGTTATCTTTTGAATGTAAAGATTTATTTGCAAACAGCAAGTTACCCTTCAGTATCTTCATGATTAAAATAATCTGACAGTTACAATGTTTACAAATGTAAAAAGTAAATAATCTATGTATGCATATGTATGTATGTATTCTGCATAGGTTTAATTTCTTCTTCCTAAAATATCAGAAGGATCTTGGGTTCCGAGACTTGCTTGTTAAGGGCAATGAGAAGCACAATGAAAAACTTCATCAGTGACTTTATATGATGAATCCCAGCACTTGGTACAACCCGTCACTTCTGGAAACAGTGTGTGAATATCTGAGTGTGACCCTCGGTGCAGTAAACTGTGTGTACATGGATTTCAAAACACAGATGTAGTAATTCAGTGTCAGCTACTGTCAGTCAAATCAATATGGATATTAAAAATGTCTGAATCTATTTTTGATATGGAAAAATTAGAGCAGTTACTGAGATTTTGGAATGCTGTGATGCACTTTTAAGAAATTGTGTGACTGTTTATCCATGCCGTAGTAGTCTGTAATAAAAGTTGATGTGACTGTCCTGATATCTGCATCTCTATATTTAACATATATACACCCATACACACAACACATTTTTCTGGTCTAAAAAAGAAAGGCCTGTAGTGGAAAGTCCTATCTATTGCCATGTCCAAAGCTGGCAGCACGCTTTGAGCAGCTGACATTTGCCTTCACATGTAAGAAATTCCTTCTTCACTGTACAAAGTGGTAAAGAGATGTCACGTGCATTATTTTATATATTATATTATATATATATACATAATATATATATATACACACATAATATATATATATTATATATATTTTATCCCTTTTACTTTTAACTTGTTTGTTTTAGTGCCACAACAAGCAGCCTGAGTTGGACCTGTGACTGCATTTTATGAACATGGTGATTTTTTTTTTTTGGCTGAAAATCCAGTAATTATGATGAAGTTGAATCATAATATAACCCCAATCTTCTCATAAAAACTCTATAGATATTTTATATTAAGGGGAGAATGGGGAAGAAAGACACAGAAGGCAGAGCAATGTATCACCGCTTTTCACTGCTGATGACTTTCTCCTTCCATCTTAAACATTGGTTGTGTGCTATGTACTTTTCTGTCAGATCAGACTGACATATGGGATGGGGTAAAAGTCAGGAGAAAGGTTATTCTACAAGCTGTGAAACAGTTCTGCTCTTGTTGGGGAAAAAAAGAATAAAAATGTGTTAGCATATTTAGAGGAAGCTTTCATCCTAGGGAAATGCCCCAGTGTGATTTTGGTATAGTATAGATAAATTTCCCTTACATCTGTTTCAATATTTTCTGTGACATGTCTATTAATTTTAAAATCTATTTGTTGCACTAGCGGTCTTCAACCTCTAATGTTCACCATAGCCCATCTGCTCCTCCCACAAAACCAGAGTAGCGAATCGACAGTGTCATGGTTGCTTCTCCAGCAGCCAGATGTCATCTGAAATCAAAATGTTTGGCTGTGAGTGGTCTTTTTATCCACTCACAGTGGATACAGTCTTCACAGGTACAGGCTACAGTCCTTCAGAGAGAATAATCCAAACCGCCTGGTCTCCCCATGGAGAAGATATAGCTATTGACTTCAGAGTAGAAGCATTCATTTCATTAAACCACTATAGTTGGGATAAACATACTCAAATAACTGGAATCACTTTAAAAAAAAGAAAATAAAAATTAAAAAAACCTAAGCAAACAAACAAAAAAGTGTTTTAAGTGGAACCAAACCCAAGCAGTTTGCCATGAACGAGTTCCATTCTGGGCCCTATACTAACAGGAGGTGTAGTCAACCTCAAGGGAATCCTTATGAGAATGACACAGGTATTACAAGTATCATGATAGGATGAAAGACCAGCTGAGACACAATGTGGCAGCTCAGAAAACATTTTTAAAGGCTAAAAATTGCAAGCAGAAAGAAATGTTACTCCATGTAGTGTATGAAAGGTATAAGGGGTATGGACTTTCCTGTCCCTTTCTCAGCTATGCAAATTTTCAGCTTAATCTGGTGTTCTCCTATGGTTCTTTGGAATTTTTTTCTTACTGGGCCTGGCATTATCAGTTATTACGTGACCTCCCCTCTCCAGCAGGACACCTCAAGCTTCTAAAATCAAGTATGTTCAGCTCCATCAGAACGGAAATAAGAAAGTCTCATGTAAGTGTAAGAGTGAAAAGCAAAGGAGCACTGTTTACAGAGCTGTGAGAGTATGTGCACAATGCAGCAGAAAAGCATACTGAAAGGAGCCAAGCTTTAAGGCAGACTAAATGAAGACAGTACTACCTGACTTTGTAAAAGCACTTTGACATCACAGATAAAAAGTATTATATGAACACAGGCATAATTTTAGACATTATGCGACAAGCTAGAGGTGAAAAAAACTCTTAAACCCATCTAAAGACAGTGAAGTCATGCCAAGATGCACGACAAGGAGGGAGTGTAAAATAGATACGTATTTCCTCACCAAAACAAAAGTCAAAGAGCTGCATAACAAAATTTTGTAATAAAAAAAATTGCACAGTAAGATTCCATCAGAACAAGACTCCAGGCTTGCAGCCATAGGGAGCACTTCTATGCAGCATGGCCCCAAATTCAAATTTCAATTTTCGTTCCACTGCTATGGAATGAGGAATAAAAGTTGTCTTTTGCTAAGACACCACTAGGGGACAAAGACTTGATCCTTCTATAACTTTAGGACTGCTGCTGTTGCCCTGCCTGCACTTCCCATAAGGAACTCACCTTTCTCTCTTTCCCACTGTGTCTGCAAGGAGTTCAGACAAAAATTCTTGATCTACATTCCTCTTTTCTAGTCACTGTACACTGAGTACCATATAATCACAAGATGCCACTGATTGGATCTAGTATTGCTTTAGATTCACCTTGCACAAGGTGTTATGCATTTGGAGAATGTGATCTAGTCTTTATATTTCCTCTCACTTTCTTCCTGCTCTTGCTAACAGTTATCTTCAGTTGGAAAAGCTGTGGAATTTGTGTGGGGTATAGAATATACAATGTTGTGGGTTAAGACATTTTCTGGTAAGTGAGAACTTTGTTGTTTTCCAGTGGGAAAAGTGCAAATCTACTTGAACTGCCCTGCTTCCAGGATGGAAATTACCCATACTTCTGTTTAGGAGGTGCTTTTATGAGCAGAAAGGAACTATGATCTTTAGTAGAAAACAGAGATACAAGGAGAAGTTTTTTAGTAAACAGAAAGTCTAAAGAAATACAATCACACAGTAGGGATTTATTTCTTAAAATATATCCAAGCTCATGCTGCAGACACTTTTCTGTTGCCATTTTTTTTCACTTCACATATAGAGGTGTAGAGTTGTGCAGTTGAAGTGGCTTTTGTACACTTAATCATAAAACAGAGGCTCAGTTAATTTTTCTCACAAATACGTTTTTCTTCTGCAAGGACTCATCAGAGCTTCCTAGCAGTAGCATTAACTGTAATTCTCTGTGTGTAAAAAGAAAATGTGTATTTATCTGTGTACTAAGTAAATTCTCCAAATAGTGATTATTGTGAATTAAAAAGTTTAAGATCTGAAAGGTGTTTGGCAACTTGGGGTATATCTGAAGTCTCACTTCCCCCTCCTCAACAGGGGTTCACATAGTGTATGTGTTTTGTACCTCTATGGTCTTGAAACAGAGAGGGAAATACAACTGGGTAGGAGATGATGTCAGCCTCTCTGTTATCAAAAGATACAGTGAGTATGTGTGTGTATGTTTGGAAAAAAGGAAAAGATACTGGCTTTGAACCCAAGTAAGCCAGCTGTGTCTGCCATGCCATTACTGTTGCTGGATCAGTACTGAGGGAAGAAAAAAAAATAATCCTTTGGGCCCTCTGCTTCTGCAGCTGTCGGACAAAGGTCTGAGCTTCCTGCAAACACTGTGAAGACATCATCTCTCAAAGGGTCTAGGGAAGGCTTTATAAAAGCAGAGAGATGGAGGGGAAACCTCTCCCTTTCTCCCTCCCATCTACAGGGCACTCGTCCACTGGTGTGCCAGGAATGAAGTGATTTTCTGTCTGCTCTGCCTATACAGCCTCGTTTCCTGTGCATGCTTGGGCCCAAATCCTCAGCTAGTTTGGCACAGCTCTTCCCAAGTCAATGGAACTGCCCCACTCAGGACCTAGCAGCTGAGGATACAGCGTTCAGTGTTATTCTTAGGCTCTCTGGCATGCCGAAAGCAGAGAGGAGCATCGTGCTTGTCTATGCACCCTTTGACTAGGTGAGCTGATCTCACAGCTACGAAGCTGACTAGATGTGAGTTTTGGAGAGGGGATGCACCGTTTTCTGGGAACCGAGTCCTAGATGCTGTTCTGTGTTTACTTCAAGGGTGGAAATCTAGAATGCTGGGATAGAGTTAAATCCTTTGGGAAAGTGCAGTTTGCATGAGTCTGACAGTCTGAATTTACGCACTCTGAATTTTTTTTAACTATTTCCTTTCTCTCCTGACAGAAACTAATCCTAAATCTGGATTTTTGTTTTCATTTTTACATTTTGTGCCTGAATTTCTGCCAGATTACACCCAGGGGGGACTTGAGCCTTTAGCCACATACCAGGTGAGTGAGCTTAGGAAAGTATACATTTTCTGCACCTTAATCATTCTAAGGACCACAAAACTGCATCTAATGCATTTGTAAACCAGTCACATGGGAAGGAAGGTCTGGAAGTATTGAGGAAACTGAAATCTAGAATGCTGAGTGTTTTGAGAAATTCTTCTACATTTTAGGTGGAATGTGGCAACTGTTACACAGTACATGGCAACCACAGAGACTGTCTGGAACAGGATGGGAAACTGGAATACAATATTCTTGTGGGAACTGTGGGGGAAATAGAGAGACGCACTGCCATGCAATAAACTCCAGGATCTGTTTGTGCAGAGAAATGCACAATTGGAGGGGTGGGGGGTGGAAGGGAAGAGAGGAATAGGAAAAATAGACTTCCCCTCTGTGAAATGGATATTACTTAAAACAATAGCTGAGAATTTCTCAAATTACCAAAAAATATGATGCTGAAGAATACAGAGACAAATACACAAGTGAAGAGGGGGAAAAAGAGAGCAAGAGAAATCTTAAAATCAGCTGGATAGTGCTGGTAATTTCAAGACTACAGGAAAAATACTTGTTCTAATCTGTGAGCCTTCTTGATACCATCTAATTAAAAAGTACATGGAAGACAATTATACCAAAATTGTTATCACGGAATGTAAAATCATGGGGATTTCCATGTGGAGACTTTCTAAGCTGAACTTTAAATAGGACTTTTAAAAAAAAAATTATTATTATTTATCTTTTTAAGGCTGTTGCTTTGTACTTGCAGTTATTTTCAAGGGTAAATTCTAATTCTGAGCCTACAACCACATAACTAAAAGGCAATTTTCAAAAGAATTTTGCTCCCACTTTTATCGTAGGATACGTGACAAACTTTCAAAATCTTTCAGCATACCTTTTAAAAAAAGACAGGCATTAAGTGTCTGGCTGTAAGCTTTTGGGTACTGGACACTTTCAAAAATCGGAGCCTTCTTTAGCTACCTAATTAGGCACCACTTGTGAGTGGTGGAGCATGTGAAAAAATGCTCTTTGCCCCAAATGTCAAAAAAGATGCCACTCAACCTCTCCTGTGCTCCCTGGGTTCCACTTTGTCTGAGACTGTAGATCACAGATATGGTTCATTGTTGCTTAATCTTCAGGTTTGCTGTGTTCCTGAGGGCTTGACCTGTCAGTTTCTGACTACTGCTGCTGAAATCCTTTTTGTTTAGCTGGAGAGTACTCCACAACTCAATAGCCCAAGTCTGATGGTGTTATCCTATCATAAGCTTGTCCTTCTTCTGGAAGCACTGGAGTATTTTTTTCTTTTCCTGGAGTGAATTTAAAATGTGACTTGACTCAAGACTTTTGCAAGTGCTGATGTTATTGATGCTTGAAAGTGGGGTATGTAGCATAAGTAAACCTGTTATGTTTGAAGAATCTTGATCTGTATGGCTGAACCTCTGAGCCTCTGTCAACCTCAGTGAGCACAGAAATCTGCTTGTACAGCTCAGGCCCTAATTGCGCAACCAGGACTCTGTTTCATTTTCCTGTAATACAGCATGTCAGCAGAAACATGAAGGGTACAGCCAAGGGATCCTGGCTCCCAGGCTCCTATGCTTTCACTGGACAATAGTTTTCCCATAGAAACCAATAAGTTACGGACTAAAGACTGCTCTATTTAAAACTACCTTGGGCTTTATGACTAAAATGATTTAATAAAAGAGGGGTGATTACTAAAGTATGTTACTGCTGAGGGGGAATGAGGATAGTTAAAACTCATGAAAAGGCTTTGCTTGAAGCAGAAAAGCACAGTAACCACCTAAAAATATCTTTGCTAATGTTTTTATTTTAAAAATGGAAAAAGTGAGTCAGCACTGAAGGCTCTCTATTCACTGCTATGTCCAAACTCAGCTGCTCTGGAGAGTCTCCCCATTCCCTTCCCCCATCTATGCTGTTGGCACAAGTGAATATAACTACTCCTAATTTAGCAACATGCAGCCCCTACCTTTGCGTAGGCTCTAACAATGATCCTGAGAGGTTGCTGTAGAAATTTCTTTTCCAGGGCTTTAAACAACAGTGGCCTCTGTGCAAAAGACAAGGAAAATAGTACGCAGACATTGTTTTCAGGTGACAAGTATGTTATGTCTCCAGACTGGTGGAACAAGAAAATGATGCCGGTAGAGCATAGCTCCAGTAGCAAGAAACCAAATGGATTTTCATATACGGTTATCCACATTATTCTTGGTCTAGAGGCCAATTCACTGTTGCAATAGCTTTCGGCATACCTACCGAAATAAATCCTTCCAAATGCTAGGAGATTGTTAAACTGCTTTTTGTGCTTGATCAGCTTTGAGTCTATACTCTCTTTTGCATTGTGAGAAAAGGCAGAATAGCTGTATTAGAGGGTCTGTAACAGTTATCAGGTCCATATAAACAAGGAAATAAATAAAGATGGTCTGTATTCTATTATATGAAGTAGATACTGTGGTATTGTTGCAGAGGCTCATATGAAAGCATGGAACACACCGTCTTCCATCTCCTCATACAGAAAATCTTCCTACCTGGCAAGCAGCTTTTTTTTTTTTTTCCTTCCCCCTAAGGAAATCTATATTCCATATTTTTTTCCTTCAATATCTCTGGTGGGTCCCAGTCTGATGGGGTTTCCAATGCACACTGCAAGCCTAAGTGAAATGCACACCACCCCGTGAAAGAGATACGTTACATAAGAGGTCTCTGAGGCTTACACAGTGCTGGACTGCAATATAAACTGTCTCTGGGGTGAATAAAAAACATCTCGCAACCTAGGATTAACACTGATTCTTGTCAGGAGCTCTTGATTTGACAGAAGAGAAGGAAATTTGTGTGTGCTGTTTTAGTGAGTTTTAGCAGCTATACAAACCACAGTTTGAAAGTCTGGTGTGTATCTAACCATCAGCATGCCTGAATTGTGTTTGATAAAAGGGGCAATGAGCTCCAGTTATGCAGCCCCCATTCCCGTTGCTTCTCCTTTGCAACCAGAGAAAAACCAGGGCTATTTGCATATAAATCCTGAGCATTTGGCAACTTTTGCTCCAGCGAGAGAGAAAAGGAAAGAAATGCAAATTCCCCATAAGTTAGTTTGTGTTTCAGCCACACTACAGAAGATTTAGCTTATCCACTGTTTGGCAAGCAATCCCAACAAGGCAGCTGGGGGTCTGTCTGCCTGTCTGCCACGTCTCTACTATGGCCTGAGCCCAGTATCTGGAAGATTGACTGAAGTTCCAGGGTGACAACAGTGGTTGCAGTTCAAGCCCTCAGATACTGAGGGTTTCACTTCATGGAGGGTGAGATGGAATTTTCCTGGAGGTCACTCCAAAGCTCCTGACCAGACATCCACAGGGACTGCTTGCTGTGATAAAGCTCACTTCCAGTCTTAGTGGAAGACAGGCTGCTTCTGTTTCGACTTCTCTAATAGCCCAACAAACTGCCTTCTAGCAGCACACACAGGCTTGGAGATGTTCTCCCAGACCTCCAGGCAGGGCATTCTAACACATGCACCTTTTTACTTCAGGGGAGAGAACAAAAGTTGTATGTTACTCAAATTTCCTAGTGAACTACTGGCAGGCATTCAGATTGCATGGTAGAAGATGAATACTGTAAATAGCTGTGTTAAAAAAGAACAAAAAAGTAGCTATATACTGGAAACAAATCCCTGTAGTTAATGACCGTTTATCCTAAGTATGGCTCTGCATGGGAGAGAGGGGGAAGAAGTTGGGTCATGATAATTACTGAACACCTCAAGTCATGCCCACCACAATACCAAACATTTCACTGGAGATAGCCAGCACCTCCCAGAGTTATATGAATTCTACGAGTTCAGTTTCAGGGTATAAAGGTGAATTAAGAAATGGAGTTACAAAGAGTATGGTATAATATCAAAATATTAAACTTATGATATTAGTCCTGCAGACTATTAACATGCCATATTTTTTTTCTTCAGATTTCTTGCCAAAGAGCTGTAGAAAGCTGTTACTTGAAGGCTGTTACATGAAACTGTTAGATAGGGATATATAAATGTATTCTCCTGATACCCAGTGCTTTCAGAAAGCCTAGAAGCAAACTATAAAGTGCTGAAAGGTGTTGCCTACTGCAGATCACAAGCTTATCTATCAAATCTATTGGATACTTTTAGGCTGTTGGTTTTTATACATACTGACGCCTTGGGTAAAAAGATTTTTAAAAATTTCATCTGCTTTTTTCCCCTCATTATCAAGGGTAATTCTTGGTATCTTCCAAAGGGCTGCCACCTTGCTGCTCTGTAGGTTTAGCAAACAGTGGTTTTCTTAGAGTTGCAGATAAAATTGCCAAACTATTCAAAGTACATTTTCTTTCCAGGGGAAAGGCCTACACACAAGCTTTTTATGTCATTGTATACTTTTAGGTTTAGTCGCAGTGTCAATGAATGGATCATTCCACAAAACACAGTGCAGAAGCATTTGATGAGCGTGCTCAGCAGTATGTGCCACACTTTCTAAGGTGGCAAACTTAGTATGGCCTCAGTCAGCAGCCATATTTTTCTGAATCCATCTGCTTTACTGAATTCCAGTGCCTGGAGAAACATCTGGACCAGTAGTAGAAATAAGGCTGTTATCATACAAATCTGAAGGATTAGGAAAGATAACGTATTTTACCAGTGAAATGGGAGATTGAAGTAATTGCTAATGGGAACTGTGACACAAAATATTGCAGTAAATCAAGCATACTCAAAATACTGTTCTGTATGTAAAGGTGTTCTAAGAGAAATATTTAAGGTTTTGAAACACATTATATTGCTTTCCATTGGAAATACACTTTGTCTGTAGTTGAATCTATGATAGTAATTGATTCAGTACAGTTTTAATATTTTATGTTTTTAGAACTCAAAGCATTTCTAACACTGCATGATCCTTATTTGTTTGATATGTGCAAAGTACATGGAAAGGTGCTGTATGAAAGCTGGTTAGCAACTGAATGACATGCCTGAGGTCTTTGGAACAAATTGATTCAGCTCAGATCTCTTTCCCACCATCAGGTATCTGCATTTATCTCCCATGAACGAGTGGGCATCAAGAAGAATTTATGAGTGCATTTTACATAA
Source organism: Phalacrocorax carbo (assembly GCF_963921805.1). Taxonomy (NCBI): domain Eukaryota; kingdom Metazoa; phylum Chordata; class Aves; order Suliformes; family Phalacrocoracidae; genus Phalacrocorax; species Phalacrocorax carbo. The sequence continues at coordinate 21,896,918 of NC_087515.1, forward strand.
CCAGCTCCCATTGTCATAGGCAGCTTTTGAAAGAGTCTGGATCTCAGTAGTTCTGATAGTAAGATTTTCAGTAGTAACTTCCCATGTAACTGTGAAAATCAAGTGTGTAGAGATAATATCAGCACATAGCTCCACTTCTCAGAAGGATCCTCCACAGTCAATCTATGTAAAATTGATCCTGAAACTATTTTTGGAAGTGATGTCTGCATACTGTCTCTGCCACTTTATTAATCTTGCTACTTCCTCTTAATTAATATTGCATAACAGTAGGGAAAAGCAAGATCTAGGTTCCAGTCCCTGCCACAGTGAATATAAATCCTATCAACATAGGAACTAGAGCACATGTCCCCCGTCTAGTGGGTGAGTGTTGCAAGCGTCAGGTTATGGAGGCCTTACCTAATTTACATAGTTTCTATAAAGCCAGGCTTTACAAATTACACTTATAAAGTGTAATTACACTTACAAAGTGTAATTTGTCCCAAAAGAGAAGGTTTCCAGCTCCTCTCAGGTGAAGGACAGTTTTGAACTGGTGTCTCTTGGGAATGCAAATAAAAGGGAAAAGGCAAAACCTTTAGAAGAAAATGTGCAGAAGAACCTGTACAACAGAGGGCCTAAAGATGAAATTACAGATGTCTGTTTTGTTTTTCCAGTGCTTTAGCATATATTGCCAAAACAAACCGTCCAAGTTATCTCAAGCCATTAAACTGCCATCTATGCTGAGGATAATACTGTCCTACTGTTGCCAGTACTTTTAGCAAAAAGATTTTTTAAAGCAGGATTTTATGAACAAAATGCCTCTCAAAAGAATATTATCGTCGCTGTGGAATCGAGCACCTTTTTAAAAAAAGATGCCAGAATAAAGATTTTCTTATAAGAGCCACAAGAAAGCATGCAATTCTAGATGAGGCAGTCTGGTTACTTTGCCAATGCAGGCGGATTTGCAGAGTTTTGTTGTTAGGGGGCATAAATGACGCAAACTGCAAATCATAAATGCCTGTTGCCGTGAAAGAGTGGGTGCAGTTTTGGGTGAGCTGCGGTGTGATATTTCCATCTGATACCTAGACTCAGCCAATAGCAGCAGGTGATGAAAGGCTGAGGAGCACAACATGTTCCAGCAGCACCTGAGGTTTGATCTCTGTGGCACACTTGCTGCACGCTGCACAGTGAGCTTCTGTCGTTGTTTCATTGTTGCCTCTGAATTTGGTACATAAAAACCTAAAGTACATTTTGTTCAGATCTTCAATTAACAGTGACCATTTCCTTACAGGTATGATCCACTGCACCAAGAAATAGTTCTCAGGCATCCTGGTGCAGGCATTGATGATTCTCTAGCAGATATGTATTTCCTTCTTTTCTTTCTGGATTGCATTCAGGAGTTGTGACTTCTGTAGGATTTCACTCCCCACCATTTGCAGTAATTACAAATGATGGGGGTTTAAATACTTTGCCAGGCTATTGTTTTTCTCTGCACAGTTTAGAAAATCACAACTTCCGTGATCAGGCAATAGGTAATATGTCTTGTACTACATGGAATCAGAAGAGGGGTGGATGTTTCTGTTCCCTTTGTGGCAAAAGAATTGTAAGCAATCTCAGGGATTGTAGATGTGCCTACCCATGCTATTTTACTACTTATAGAAACATGTACTCTGGAACGAATGCACCACCCTGGGATTGTGTTTTGGTTTAGGAATGGGACTCAGCTGCCACAAATGAAAGGACTGTACCTAAAGCTCCAGTTTTGCTTTGGGTTCCTCATCTATGAAATGTAAATCTTTAACAAATTGGAACTAACAGTTTTAACAAAGGTGGTGTTGTAGTTTGGCCTCAGGGTATGTGGGGCTGTGCTGTAGCGCTTACTTCCCGGGGTCCCCAAAGGCAGAAGGTCAAAGAGCTCATTTTGCACATGCAGCTGTAAATCCAGAGGCAACCTTTTGTGACAGCTTTCTGTGGCCTGAGCAGTCTGGAAAAGTGTCACCTGCCACTAATTCCAAGCAGAGGTAGAGTAGGGTGTTTAGGTGGTGAAAACTGCATTGCAAAGAAGAGTTTTGACCAGGACTGTCCTGCGTACCTACTCCAGCATTTGCTAGGTTTTGCACACTTTATTTGAATATAAGTATATGGCTAGGTTTTGTCTCTCTTTTCTTGGCTGGTTTGGGTTTTTTTCTCTTCTCAAAAAATGCACATGTGCTTTCATGTTTCCAAGGAGCCTGAGACCCTCTAAGTGGGAAGACTACAAAAGCAGTCTACAAGGTTGTATCTCAATTTTGCAGAACCAAGACGAGGAATAAGACTCTGGTTGGGATCTGTACTTTCATTTATTTCAGGATGATACCCAGGACTTACTGCCATATAGTTATTGCTGCTTACTGAACCTGCTGATGAACTGTGCAGTCAGACCTCCTCAGATGCATGAGGTTTTATTAGTCTAGGCGGTAGGCGCTCTTAAGTTGAAGACAGGGGGACCTGTTTCTTCAGTACTTTCTTCTGAAGTCTTCTAATGCTGGCTGTAATATCCTCTGGATGTTGTGGGTTTCAGTTTTAGTGGTTACACTGATTTGTTACAAAGATTTTTCTTAGTGAGGTTGAATTAATTTGCAAACTGTAAGCGATAGGAGAATAAACCTGTGTTTAATTTGTACCCCTAACTCTGTGTGGCCATATGTGTCTTTTAAATCTCAAATGTATATAGAACAACTGAGTGAAAAAACCTGACTGCAACTTTCCGATCTTCTGACGTATTGGAAAAATTATTTTGTCTGTGATACAAAAGAAATCTAGCCACATTTCTGCAGAATCCCCAGTTTTGGGCTGCAAGTTAAATGTAGTTTATACCCCAAATACTCAGATGTTGATGTTACAATAATTAAGATATCATTTAAGAGGTGGAAGTTCTATTATTTCCTTTGTATTTCATCATGTACTAGCAGAATTTAGATCTACACATGCACAATGCAAACAAATGACAAGTAATTAAAGACAATCTTTTAGAAATAATATAGAGAAGTGAGGTATATATCAGTAGATTTTTAAAGTGCTTTCTCCAGATGGAATTTTGTTACTGTCAAAGAGAAAATGAAAATTGATTATAGATGAAAAAGCAATCTGACATACTTCTAATGTACTAAATCCTTCAGCTTGTGCCAGGAGAAAGGAGTGTAACTGGGTTACACTTAGTGGGAAGTTGCAAAGCTGAAGTGAGATTTATGTCTTAACTTACACACACTTACATGCTGTTGTCAGTTGTTTTCCCTACCACGTTTGCCTCTTCTGGTTTTTTTTGGCATATTAGTCCATTCTGTACAGAGAACCCTAACTAAAGAAAACATGTAAAATTTTAAGCCAGGCTGAGGCTAGACTGTGCCTGATTAAGGAGTTGTTATGTTTTTTCATTGCTATATCCCTTTCTTGAAATGCTGTATATGTATTGAAGAGCTAAATATATATGACATCTTGTCCATAGGGTGTCCAGACTGCTCTGTGATATGGTGCCAGTGCCTGCATGTCCTCTGGGATAAGATCTGTTCCTTTAGGCCCAGAAGAAGAAAGGCCCAGGTCCTGTACTTGAGAGGCACTGGCCAGTGGAAAGCTCTGTAATTCCTGCTGATCTGGTAATGCTGTGAAACCACACATAGAGACCAACCATTGCCTTGTCTTGGACTGCTATAACAGTGTGTTATGACTGGTTGTGAAGAGGATCAGTTTACACCAAACTCCAATGTCATGAGGCATCCAAGTTTCTCATTGCTCCCAGAGCCAACCTTCTCACCTTACCCTTTATCCCTTAGCACAGAGGCAGATATGAAAGCTTAGGAATTTAAGACCAGAGAGGCACCTTGCCAAAGGCAGTTTTCTGTTGTCTTACAGTATAAATATTTTGTATTTACAATAATTCTGCAGGAATAACTTGATTATGAGTTACGTGTCTTCTCAGGTCATACCATTACTGGTTGCAGAAAAGATATTTTTTCTGTTTTCTTCTTCTGGTGAAAATTAGAGTTGTATGATATCATCGTTAATAGATAGCACTTCTCTTACCTGGACAACACCAGGTTTTGAATGATCTTGACAGATATTACTTTGTGAGTTCATTATGACTGTGCACTAAAGATGTTAAGCACTCTGGCTTTGAGGAGTTTTGTGCTGTGATTGACTGTACAGTAGAGATCTCCTCAACCTCCTATGCAGTGGTGGAGCCATGCTAGCAGCCCTCAGCTAAACATGGAGGTAACAAAGCTGCTGGCATCTTGGTTGTATCTAAGGCAACTTTGCCTCAGCCGTCAAAACAGTCCCTATTGCCTGAGTTACGTTTCATATCACTTTGTAAATTATTCTGTTGGCTGGCCTAGATGAAATTACCTCCTATAGCAATATAACACAGTGGATTTAAGAGAGTATGCGTGTCCTTCATTTCCTAAAAGGTGATGAGGATTCCCATGACCCAATAGTTTCAGTGGGAATTCAGGGCCCTTGTCACCCTGTTACCGTGTGTCAATAAATTAAGAGCTTTTGGGGCTATCCTGCTTTATAGCTTTTGAAGTGCCTTATAGCATTGTGTAAATAATAAATCTTAGCATAGCAATACTGCCTTCTAATAAAAATAAATATATAATGGAAATCCAGCCTCCATAGTGAGGCGTATCTTTTAGAAGAGTTTTCCCACACCATTGGGAAGACCTACATTCATTCTCAATCAAAAGAAAGAGACTGCCTGTGAATGTTTAAGTAGGTTCCTCAAGTTTAGAATTTAATTAAAGTTTGTAATGGCTTTTTGAGCTAACAGTAGTTATCTGTAGTTAAAATAGAAAGCCTTACATTAATAACTGTAGTAAATACAAATGACATTATCCAGCCATGTCAAAACCCAGTACTGTACCCAGCGTCCCAGGATTAAGACTGTGGCAGTGAAAGGGGCAGTAGTGAAGCACACTGGCTGCAGCCTGGCTGTTCCCAGTTCCCATTGTCCTGGCCCGGGTCTGTTCAACAGCACCGCAGCTCTCATCATACGCCTCTCTTCTGAGAACAGCCAGGCAGGAGTGTATGACGGCTGAGGAAAGCAGTGCTCAGGCTGGTCCTACCTGAGGACATGGTCAGGATGTGGTGAAAGGGCATGCCCTCCTGCATCCTACCATCTAGCTACAGCTTTTGAATTTCCTTTTCTGAAGAGTGAGGAATATGAACTCTAAAGGTCTGGAATAAATTTTTGTTTAGTTACTGCCAAAAGCAAAGGGAAGCGTGCATTTACAATGTGCAACATATTTACTAGTGCCTTAGGGACTGGGGTGATAAATTCTTCTCCCTTTGAGAGATAGTACAGTGTATATTCTACCTTTAAACTCCTTTGAGCTGAATGCTTCATTTTGTGGCTTTAATTCTACATGGCAGAGTATATCACAAAGCAGATATATTAGCCCAAGTCCCAGAATAAGAACCACAATTTAGTGTGCCTCTGCAGCAGAAGTATAAAACCCTGAGCTTTGGCAAATTTTACTGCAGGTGTTTAGGAAGCTACGACATAATGACCACAAACTCTGCACTGAAATCGCAGTGCATGTTCTTGTCTGGCAATAATTTTGTATTGGGCTGGTAACACTGGTGCTGAGGAAAGCTGGCTGCCTTTGGCATGGAACTGTGCAGATAGTGCATCTTGTCCCTCAGCTATTGTCTGGAGCCAAATGGGGTATGTCCCTGGCATACCTCATTGCATGGTGATCATACACACACTTCGTGCCTCATGGTCATAGCTAGTCCTTCCCTGAGGTGGAAGGGTTTTGTCCTCTTTTACCACTAGACTGTTGAGCCTCCAAGTAAATCATACAACTTGCTGCAGAGTTTGTGGTTAAGCCTGGCATTGAACCAGCATCTTTGTGTCCCAGCCTATTGTCCTAGTCACTCTCTGTTCTTTGGGGTCTGACTCAGCTCTCCTCAAACACCCCGATTTCCATTTTTTTCTGATTTTCTGTTCTTCCCCCCCAGCAAACTTCTGCCTCTGCTTCTATTTTCCCTTCTTGTCACTCTTCATTTTTTTGATCTTTAAATATTCAGAAAACTCAATGAATGGCAATATAACATTGTGGAAAAAACTGTTACAGTTGGATGATGCTACATAATCTCATTGCTTATTGTGTTAGAGACAATTTATTCTGCTTTATCAGCTTGTGAATAGGTTAACCTTTTCCACATATTAGGATGTCTTTCTTTTAGCTCACAATTGGTCCTGTAAGTTCAATGCTATCTATTTTCATTTATTAAAATTAGGCTTCTTTTCAGGGAGAAAGAAGAACATACTGAGTTCTCCCTGGGTAAGTTTATAGATTTTGCCAGTGTGCAGACTCTCCAAGTTTGGACTGGAAAAAATGTGGAAATGGTAAAATGTCATCCAAGATAGAAAAGAAATCGAGGGACTCCTTTTAAGCATGGCCATAAGAAACAAAAATCATCTTTAAAGCTGTTCTGTCCCCTACAATTTAGGGGGAGGTCATTATAACCACAGCCAGTAAACTCCAGTTGCAAACTATTGATGAGACCAACATTGAAAGGAAAGTTTGTTTTGGAGGATGATTTCAAGTTCAAAGGCATTACTCTCAAAGCACACAATGTTACTAGCAAGAACAAATATTACACCTCGCTTGACATCATTGCATTCTTTCATGAACGGTGCTTTAATTTTATGTCCTTGCTGGTCTGGGAACATCTCTTCTTTGCAGGTTAACATTATGACAATTTGGCATTTAGCTGGCATCCCTTTGTTTTCTTAATTTAAAAAACATGGTCAGAGCAACTTGCTTTGGAGTTTGATTTAATGATACTGGCACTAATGTTCTACGTAAATGTATTAGCAACTTTTATGCTGCATAGGTACTTTTCAGTTTGGTGAGGATTGGCCCAGCTAGTTTTTCCTTTAGTTCACATTCAAATATCCCTACAGTCATATATGGTGCTGTGCATACATTATTGTTGGGAGAGGGAAGGATAGTCTTAACCTCTGTTTTTTGTAGTTTGGTCTATGGACAACGTACTGGGTTTATTACAGTGGTATCAGTGTACTAGTTTTTCCCTTTCACTCCCTTTTTCTCTTCATGCAAGCTGGGCATAGGAGACAGACTTTTTTGTTTGTAATTATTCTAGTAATTTTTCCAGTAATTTTTCCTGTCTATCTTTGATGGGAAGCTGCAATATTAGTGCTTGCCAGCAACAGTAAAATCTTAATGAGGTATCTGAGAAGTCCCAATGGAGAAGCTGTCATATGTAAAGAAAATATAGAATAAATTGAAGAAATATGCAGGCCAGTGCTTTGCTTTATGGATTGTCCTGTCACGCATAACACAGAACTGTTCATGTAGTCATTTATATGACTGTTCTCGATGAATGTTTTTCATATAATTATACCTTTCCTAGCACTTCCTCGCAGGAAACTAGGTAGCTGGTTTCATCCAGGCACTTGACCAGAGCAGCCCTGCCTTCTGAGGAAACTCCATTCTGTTTTGGAGGTTCACGCCCACTTCTAACCTGAACTGATCACAGATTAACTTTTGTTTCAATAGTTTTGCAGAAACTTTTTCCTTCTAAAGACACCACTTTTGGACTTTGTTGCTAATGGTGAGGACAGTGAAGGACAAGAAGCTGAAGCTCCCCTCTCTCCTCGTCTTCTTGTTGAGGTGCTTTTCCTACTGCTGATTTCTGGACTTTGACAATGACTGAGCTTTCAGCAAATCAGTGCTCATTAGCACCCTCAAAGCAAGAAAACCAAAGCTAACTTTTGCAGCTGTAGTACTTTAGACAGTCCGAAGAGTGACTTACTTTCTATATCAGGGTTATGCTCACACTGCTGTCTGGCAAACTGTAAAGGTAAACGCCCAAAGAGGGGAAGGCAGTGGCCATGCGGTGAGCTGTAAATACAGCAGTCTGTGAATCAAACCACTCTCTCTCTCCCACCCTTTCTAGAAATCTATCAAGCTGGCAGGCTGCCCTGCTTGAAATAAATGTGGAAAATATTATGTAACTTTGCCCTGCGCACTGTGCTGACAGCGTAGGCACTAGGCAGGTTTTAGTTACACTATCTGCTGTGGCTATTTTTTGACCAAAGGCTTCTCTCTTTAGATTTATGTCTCTGTTTCCTTTCCCCCCACCCTCTCATTTATTTCTTTTTCCACTGACAACAGAATGCAACTCAACATCTGCAAACAGGAAAACAACATCAGTGAAGCTGTTTAAGGGCAGGCTATTCCTTTTTTTTTTTTTTTTAAAAAAAAAGAAAGAAATACTGCTGGAGGAGGGATATATTGCCTCTAACTGTAGCCAAGCACTGAAACAGTCAGTCTCAGATCCCCTCCCCTGGAGTTATATGCTGTGTCAATACCTCCCTCTGCTGAAAGCTCCACATTCTTCCTCACTTGCTTGACTGTTTTTTTTCCTGTGACAGGAATTGCATAGATCAGAAGCAATCTGTGATAAATAATAGAGCAGTCCGCTTACTGCAACGCAGCTGCCCTACCAAGATTATGCACTCTGGGGAGTGCATAAACTTAAACTGCTTGTCCTTCCCCAGCGTGACTGTGTGCAGGCTAGAATCTGAGATTAGGAAAAGATGATAATTCAGAGTCAGATGACTTTTAAAAATACTCTTTAAGGAACCCCTGTGCTGGAATTCAGCTATTGCCAAGGGACATTCTGTTTAAATAAAATTCTGTGTGCGTGTGCCTTGTAACTTCAATTTATTTCCTTCAGTTTTAGTCACTGAATTAGTTTTTGTTCTAGAAAGAATAAAATTACAGCATGGTTTGTGATCCATTGTGCTGCATGAACTACCATGTAAGACTTTAAGTGTTGTGTTACTTAAACAGATTGAATTATCTCAATGGTTGAAAAGTATATGAATCATCCCAACTACAACAGGTGTGGTTATTAGGGAGCTCAAAGTCAAGACCTCAGTTTTTCTGATGCCCCAGGATTACAGAGCCAAGCAAGCCATTTCTCATCTCAGGTCATCATTGGATAAAGATTTTAAAGTGACCAGCAGATTGTATTTTTCTCTGTTTCAGGTACACCAAACAGACACACCAAAAATGGTAGTGGTTTTGTTAGAGGTGAATGATTGAACTTAGTGGAGAATTGGGCAACTTCAAGATATCTTGAGTCCCTAATTTTAATAGGAGGCTAGAAGCAAAAAGACATAGTTCCTAAGGAATATTTTCCTTTATGTCTGCCCACATCTTCAGGAATGTTGAAATTTCTGCCAGTGTTGCAGGACAGGCTAATGCACTACAAAACAATAACTAAGATGCAGCAGTTCACAGCTTTTTTTCCATTAATAATCCCTGATATTTCATTATGTTCAGCTGCTTCAGAGGCAGTTGAGTTTTCCCTCTATTTGATGGCAGATGGCAACAACCACTTTATGGCAACCTGATTTTGGAACAAGTACAAATCAGGACATTCCTATTAACTTTTCAACAGCACTTTTTAGTGTTTTTGGGGACTTTGGTAATGTTGGCGGTGAGAGGAGGAATAAACCACACAAGAAAGTAAATATCTAAGGAAAACATTCTGTGTACAGGCGAATTGTCCTGATTGGGTGGGGGTTAAAAAAACCCACAAACCAGCAACACACAAGGCAGGGAAAGGGTAGAAGGCAGACAATAGGGTGCAGAAAGGAGCACAGCTGTAGGGAATAAAAACACTCAGGGGAAGGTCATATAAGGAGGAGAAGGAATCATCATCACATGGGTGAAGTTTTCAGGAAGGTGCTATTGTATGGGCACTTGTGAGGAGACCTGACCTTATAAAGTAAGAAATAAAAGACTACTTGCCACAAAAATGATGATAGGAATTAGTGTCTGAAGGAAGAGAGGGGTGTTTGACTGAAAGTGTGCTGTGAGGTTGAGGTTTTATGACTTTCTGGAAGATGCCTTCTCCTAGCAAGAGAAGGCTTGGCTAAAGAAGCATGGCTTGAGGAATGGCACCCTGTAGAGAAAAACAAGTGTCAAAGGTACCCATGTGATTCATTAAACACCAGGGGTTTTGTATGGAGGTTTGCTTGTATAATTACTATGCAGAAAATGGTATCTTTTTTTCCTCATAACTGATAGAAAAATACTAGCAAAGTTACTGGGTATATAGAAGGAAAATCTTGTCATATGTTTGTACTTGATATTTCTTGAAAATTATAAGATATGATGTTTAGAGTTTATTTAGATATTAAGTTCTTCATACACAGGTTCTATAAGATACTGGATTTGGATGTGACCTGCTGAGCTGAACCTGTGCAGAAGATGTGTAAAATTACTTAAATGGATATGGAAAAAGGGATCCTTACTGATTTTTCTGGACTTCAATGGGTTTTGGATAATGCCAAGACTTCTAACATTAGGCTGAATATTATCATTGCTAAAGAAAAATGCGTATTTTTCCTCTCTGAATTTTTTTTTTTTGCTTGACTATGGTGCACAGGTGATTTAGACAGAGGCATGTAGCTTTGACTGAACTGCTCAGTAATTAACATATAAGCATTGCTGACCTTTGTGTTAGTTTGTGCTCTGTGAGTTTTAGATGGATGTGATTAAGAGACAAGCTCCCATTCTGTGCTTTGGAGTTTACTTAGATACTGTGAGTGCTCAGCTGAATGCCATTTCTAAACGGAGCTAGATTTAGTTGGGGAGAGGCAGGCTACAAAATGTGCATCCAGCTGTAATAGGACAGTTGGAAACACATCTGTAATATTGAGGGTATGTATTTGTTTGCAGTCAGCTGAGTGACAAAGTCTGAAGTGGTGAGTCAATGGCAGTCTGCTGCTGGCTTTGGGTCTCCAGAGCCAGGCTCAATTCTCTGGGCTTGGGAAAGCTTTCCCACACTCCTCAAGACTCTTTAGGGATGAAAGTCCTTTATGGAAGACAGATGAAATAAAGATGAGAAAGGTTCTGCACTCATAGCATAACTGCATTCAATTTATTTTTTCACTGTTTCAGGCAACAAGGTATGTATTTTGGTAGGCTCTTTCGCTCAACGCAATGGCGATATTCTAAGATGCCTCCTAATGAAGGTATGTTTTAAGCATCTGAAATGTCTGAACTAGCTGGGTTTACAATGTAAGCACATGAATGTATAAGATACCTACAGCAACTTGCTAGGGGCACATTTCTCTTGCAAAAGCAGTGTCACATGTTTATGTTGCCCAGCCATTAGAAAGTAAACAAAGGCTCAAGGAAATTGAACACATATCAGAAGGGATCATTATCAGTTGTGTTGAATGTTCAGTGAAACGTGAGACCAGGCAAATCTCAACTGGTTTCAAGTTTTCTTACAGTTGAAACTCAGATCAGGTTCCTCTAGAGTTCAAGAATTTCTGAGCAAACCTAGACCTGCTGAATACTTAGAACTTGAATAGCAGCTTTACAATACATGTTCAAAGCACTTGCTATATACATTAATAAATTCTGACAGCACCCATGTGATTTAGAGAAGTTTGATTAGCCTCCCTTTACAATTCAGCCCACAGGCAAACAGAGAAGCTAATTTGTTAAGGGTTTTAGTACGTAATGATGCAGCTGAATATCTCATTGGGTGACTAACATCCATAGGTAGGCCCTCTACATTCCTATCTGATTTTTAAGGACCTACAGACATTTAGAAGTGTTGTATTGAACAGGTTACTTTAGGGAAGTCCCATTGTGATGAAAGATAGATGAGGTATCTTCAATAAATGCTTTGTGACAACAACATAGTCCTATTTTTTGTTTGTAGGTTGATTTTTTTTAATTTTAGTATATGTGACCATTATGCAAACTGTTAGATATTAAACGGAGCATTTGTGGATGGATTTGCTCTGTAAATACTCTGATTCAAATCTTGGTGCTATTCTCAGTCTTCCTCAATCCCATGGCTGCAAAGCCTGGTGAGATATGCAGTGTTTAGATGTGAATATTCGGGTGAGCGTATACTAATGTACATCTTCTGCCAATCTTTTTTTTTTTTTTGGCAGGGGTCCTATGGAAAAATGGTCTGCATTATCATGTAGAGTAGTTCATTTTGATGCATATGGGTGCGTGTATGCACGCACATCTCCTCCCCTTGGTCCCCAAAGGAATTATACAATGTACATGTGCAAAAAAGACAGGATGAACCCTTCATTAAGTTACTGAACAGGAAACCAGGACAGTTAACTCCTGTTCCTGACTCTGTGAAACTTTCTGCCTGCAAATCTGGGAAATCCACTTAGGAAAACTGAGGCACATGAAATCTTTCTGTAAAACATGAGACTGGAGTAATTTCTTTGTTGTATCTGTATACTTCAAACTGGCATGGAAAAAAATGAGTGTATTAAAAATACTATACAAACTGACTTTGAAGCCTCGAACTACATGTGCTCAAGTACAGAAAATACTTTAAAGATATATGTCAGGATTAGAGGTAGATATTGACCCCCAAAAATGTTGCCTTGACTGCTTTTCAGTAACAAAAGCAAATCTGACAATATCAGAAGGCAGATCTGTATTTATTAATTATTCTTGAAACGTCTGTGGAACGCTCTATCAAAACTTAACTTTTTTGCTTGAAATGTTCCTTTTTGATGTGGGCAATGAAAAATGTTGCTTCTACTCTGGCTTTTTTAATGACGTCTCAGTTTGTGTACAGACTTAGCATTCTGCCAATGCAAAATAAGTCTTCCTTTCCAAAACTGCCAGAGAACCTTTTATCCTTTGTTATGATTAGTTATATGGACATGCTTTCACCACCTGTAAATCCTTTGGATACTTTGTTTTGGTTTTAGTGTCTCTGCTTGTTTCATTGAGGGGGATTATATTCAAATATGTAATCCTAGGTGTGCTAGGACTGGTAAAGCCTGATGCCCTATGGTTTTGTACTGTTAATACGGCTTGGAAAGTTTTTGTGCACTGGATGTTAATGAACTTTGTCTCTTTTCTGTGCAGATTCCTGGGTGTCTTACAATGTGTGAGCTCACTGTTGCTTTTTCATTAAGATGTGTACCAGGAAGCATCCCTGTTTCCTCAAGGGAATGTCCCATGTATGTAAGGAAAAACTACTGCTAAGTGACTTTTCCAGGTTAATTGCCTTGAACAAAAGATGGGATATTTAGAAGGCCTCTTTGCTCTATGTAGCTTCCCTCTTTAAATATAAAACTTGGAAACATCTAGGCCGGTTTAGGCCATGAGAAACCTGCCTTAAAACAGATGAGGTCAATACAGAGCTGTTAGATCTTTTCAACTTTCTTCCTCTTCCTAAGCCATAGAGACAACATACTTGAACTTTCTGTATAAATTCTTGAGCAATACTTCAGGAGTCTAATTTCTGCTTCTAAAGGAGAAATTACAGCAGATGTTTAATGGAAGCCATCTCTTACTAACTACATCATTTAAATTCTAGTTGCAACGTGATCCACTTCTCTTCTCTAGATCTTCCTCTAGCTATGCAAGCTGTCACCTTGTTCGTCCTTTAACAACTACGACTTCAGGCACCTATTTTTGTGCATCTGTTCCTCTCTCAATCCAGCTCTGGACTGGCCAGAAGCGGGTGAGAGGGGGCGAAGCAATCAGCACCTGCCTAGCCAACACCAGGGCTTCTGTTGTCCCTGTCCAGGACGAAGATGCTGGGCTGGCTTTGTATTTATAAACATTGATTGATAATTGCGTCTGTGCGGCTGCCAAGGTCAGGCTATCTTTGGGAGAGTGTTTTATCACCATGGGCACCTGGCTTGGTGTAAGATTTAGGGACATGCCTGTCTTTGACACGGTTCTGGCAGTCTGAAAAGACTTTGTTGCAAGACATTGGCTTGCAAAGTCTAGCCAGGTGACAGCTTTGCTTTTGGACAGCTATCAGGAACTTTGAACAAGGAAGAAAGTCTAAAACCCCACCTAGTGCATCAATAACTGATGTTAATACGTAATAAAAGATAATGACTTGTTTCCACTGAGGAACATGCTGCTTCTGAAGGCTTGGAGTTAAGGAGGTTAGAGATTCCTTGCACTACTGGTGCTACTTTCACAGATCAGTATATTTTGACTTGGGGGAGGAGGGATTGCTCCATTCTCTCAGCAACCTCCCCACAGGCACTGGGGAACTCCTGTTGGCCTCCCCCAGAGCTAACTTCTCCAGACTGAGCAAGTTTGGGTTCCTCAGCCTCTTCTTGCTGGGTAAGCACCCCAACCATGGTGGCCCTCACACTTTTATCAGCAGAGAAGAACTAAGGAACAGAGATCCTGAAGGGAAAAAAGGTAAAGGGGTGTTGCAAGGAAATCTAGGGTAGATGGAAAGAAAAGATAGCCTGTGAGAAGAAGAGGTTATTCTGCTAGTATCACCCCACTCCCACTCTTAAAAGTAGTGAAGAGATTATTTTTAAAGAGGGACTGAAGCAGCCAGAGGTAGAAGCTTAATGTGTTGATTGCAGGTGACACTGCAAGGAGCTGGAGCTGCAGAAGGACAGCACAGCTAGGAAATGTGTGGCACTTCTGCATGGCAGGGTGAAAGGAAAGGTGAGGGAAGGTATAGGCTAGGCACTATTGTCATTCTTCAGGACTTTGAGCTGAGACTGAGATGATGCTATGAGTTGGTCTTAGCCATAATCTTTGAGAACTAGTATAATTTTTAAGCAAAAATTTTTAATTGTATGCTAAAGGTTTTTGAGCTGTTTTTACTGTCCTCAGCTGTCACTTATGAGACTAAAGCTGTGTAAATCTACATGATTTTTCTTGTGTTACTAGGTTACTCATGGATATATGCTAGCCTTTCTCCAAATCCTGCAAGATGGAGTTTCAAAGCTAAATTTAATGACCTATATTTAAAATAAGAGACCCCTAAGTACTTCCTGAGGTTTCCTCTCAACTCTTCCAGGGCCTTGACACATCTCTGCAATGACAGTGTTATGCTGAATACAGTATGCTTTTTCTTATTCTACTACAGTAATCTTTTTAGTTAGAATGCTCTGCTCTGGAATGATTGGAAGTAAAACAAGTCAATAGGATACTTAAATGTTATGCTGCATTACTGTTTTACAGTATTTTGAATTGTACTTACACTAAGGCACCCATTTCAGAACAGAACATTTTGCTACAAGATCTGCCTAATGTAGAGGTTATGTATGTTAGGTTACGTGGTATGCTTGAATTTTCCGTGGTGGTTTATCGTCCCTTGATATCCATAAAATCACTGCTTGTACTCATGACGGGACTGCTAACATACATGAATAATGTGTGCTCCTACTTTTTTACTTCCTGATGGGTAATTGGTCTATTGCCCAAAAGTCCAGCTCCAGCAGAAGCAGTACACTGGAAAATATAAGTCTTCCTAGTGATTTGGGTAATAAAAATGTCAATCAGGCTTAGGCAATGATGCTAAACATTTTCTATAGAAGCTTGTGTCACAGGATAAATATGAGTGTGGGTTAAACCACACTGTTTCAAAGAGTTCCTTCGGCTGGATCAGAGGAATAGCAAGCTATGTTGGACTCCGTGTATGGATTTTGGAAGCAAAATGATGCGGAGACACTTTTATTCCATAGATTTGTAGATTGTGTCTTTGAAAGTGAAATGCATGAAAACTTCTGTAGCTGTTCTAAACAACAGAGGAAAGGTCTAGGTTTTAGGCACTGTTAGAAGATGAGGATTTAGATCTTTAGTAATCTCTTATTATAACGACTGGCTTAACGTGTGGACAAACAAATGTCCTTTTGGCATACCTGGCTGCAAGTACAAAATGTACTGCTGGGTCTAGAGTAGTTTTCATCTATATTATTCAGAACCAGACACAACTGGGACCAAATTTCATTTTACCCCACCTGTTTTTCTTCAAACTGTGCAATCTGTTTTGTCCCCTGCTGCTTAGTCTCTCATTTGGCTGTTTCTCTCTGAAAAGACATGTCGGCTCTGTAAACTTGCTTACTCCCTTGACTGTATGCTTTTTTGTGTGTGCTCTTGCATCATGATTATTTTTGTATTAGAGCACTCTTGTACTTTCCCCACTTATGGCGATAGTAGAGAAAACTGCCAAGGGATTAATCTGAGGAAAATAGTTCTCAGGCTTTGACAGGAAACTTCATGACATGTTGGAGGCCAAACTCTATCCAAATTGTTCCTCTGAAACACTATCTGTAAAGATTTGAAGAAACTTCCAGGGCTTTGAATAAGGCTTTTGAATCCTGAGTTTTAAATGTAATGTCTTTGAATTCAGTGGAGTTACTCCACTCGTCATGTAAAATGAAGAGGTGTATGGGTATAACTGGTGAATTTTATTCATTTGGTGTAAGAGTTCAGGTTCTTTTCTATGTGGCTAAGTACCATGCTGACTGTAATACTGGGACACCACAGAACAATATGCAAAAGAATTATCATCTTGATCAGCCTATCACAAGGGTCTTGGAGTCCCCATCCAAGCAGATCATTTGTTATGGCAGTCTGCTGTTGCCATCCATTTTTAGATGGAAAATAGCTAAGCTTGCTGGCAGCTCCTTTGCCATCTCTAAGCATCCAGCTTGCAAATTCATGATCTTCACTCTTTTAGACAAAATGAGGATGTCTCAAAAGCTTCAGCTGAGGATAAACTAGAGCAGGAAGTGAAAAATGAGACCATGTGCCCTGATGTCATCTTCAGTCTATTTACATCTAACAGACCTGACCCTGTTTCCACTGAAGCTGATGGAAAACTTGTTTTGCTTAATGGAATATTTGTCTTAATTATAACCTGGTTTTAATGGTATGTTCTGCAGCTATTATCACCTACTTCTAGAAATCAACAGGGTAAGATTTTGTTGTGCTGTTTGCTTTCATTTATTTATTTTTACAGCAAAATCGTACCCTGGACAGTTCATAATTTCAGCACTGTCGTTTGATAAGTGGATGAGTTGGGTGGAGCGGTCACCCTGAATCCTCCAACCCTCTGCCCTATTTTCTGGTTTTTTATTTGGGCAAGATTTAAAAGCCTGGAACAACTGGTAGCTTTGGGCCACGTGGGGTGACTCTTTTTAAAAAAGTGATGCTTGCAGCAGCACTGGACGAACAACAGTTCATTTGACCGCTAAGGCAGAACATAAAACATACAATGTCTAGCTTTTCATTGAATTTATATATATAACTTCCCCCCCCCCCCACTTTCCATTCTTCCTCTGTTGTCTGTGTGTGAACGTTTATATGAAACCTTTACCTTTGTTATATTCTATCATTCATATCACACAGTTGCCACCAACTGGTACAGTTCTAATTTTTGTCGCTGTTTTGGTGGAGGCTGTGCACAAACCGCTGTGCGCCTATACAGTGTCCTCCACAGCTCCTCAAGTGTGACTGCTGTGAGCAGCAAGATGTAAGCGCATGATGTTTTAACATTGGTCCATTACCTCAGAAGTGTGAAACCGCATACGGAAACCAAACGGTACGAGGTTCAGAATGTGCCTTCCTGTTTTTCTACTGTTTTCTAACTTGAGCTTAGAGTGTAAACAGACCTTTGTTTTTGTTCCTTTTGCTTAGCACATGTCTCTACGTAGCAGCTTTCTCCATTCAACTATCTGCAGAGAAGCAAGACTATTTCCCTTGAGCAACTCTGTAAAATATGGTAGGCTTCTACCTTTCAAACCTGTAGGCCAGCCCCAAGCTCTTTGAGCAAAATTGACCGCCCTCAAGTAGGAGTTTTGGCTGAACAAAAGGATGTAATATTTTTTATTCTAATGACTATTTGAAGCATATGTAATTATTTATCGTCCTGCTCTGGCACTGTAAAATGAAAGCGCTGGTTTTAATTTTTTTTTTTTAAACTCAACCTTAATATCCAAGCAATAAGGAAATAAAGCAGTCTCTTAAAAAAAAAATAATATTCTTGCTGTGTAACTTGCATTTTTTAGGTAGATAAAAGTAGAATCAGGTCTGTGGTGCTCACCAGAGGTCTGTTGGGTCACACATAAACCAGTCCTTTGGAACTATTTTCTATTGTTAATAGAAAATAAAATATTTAAAATAATGCATGGTATACACTTCACCTATATTAGTTTTCACCATCTCTGGCTTTATATTCATTGGTATTGGCCAACTTTAGTAAGAAAAAACAAGTTGGACGAGTTAATACTAAAATACAGAGTGCAAATTTGTAATGAAGTTCAGTTTAAAAAGCAATTTATATAATGATGTAGGGGATTTGCCATCAGTTGAAATCTTGACCTCCACATTGGATGTCCTTCTGAAAAAAAAAAGCTTAGTTTAGTCAGATATTTTGGACTTGCAGCAGGACTTGCCAGGTGAAATTCTTCTCAGTTTATGCAGGACATCAGCCCAAGTGGCCATAGGTTTCTTTGATTCTGCTTCATGTGTTACTGTCATTGATTTTTCAAGCTGCAGAAAACTGGAGGTTTGTATGTATTCAGATGCCATATATATAAACTTGCTGCCAAATAACTGAGTAAATATAGGGGCTCTAGATCAAGATCACAAAGGGAAGCATTCAGTGTCTGGTAAATGAGAGAATGCACATAGGATGAATTATATCCATGCAAAGCCATTATGAGGTAGTTCTTAAACCTAAAGTCATCATTATTTTACATAAAATATTCAGTCTGTGTTCTAAAGGCAGACAGATGCAGGGTTTCCCTACAGACATTTTCTGTGGTGTTTGCTGTGTTGCTGTGCAGCCACTGGTGTGTGTTATCAGCACAAAACTGCAAGGCGAGTGCCAACTGTTCCATACAACAGATCTATGGGGGATAGAGGCTTTCCTGCATTTCTTAACTATTATTTTTGTGATGCTAACATTCTATGAGTGCAATTTGGATGACTAACTGGTAGTCATAGGAGGTTGTTATTCTGCCTGACTATGGAATGAAATCTAAACCTTGCTAGTCAGCTCCACTAATATTGATGGGTATAGAAGCAAGAGGGAATGTGGGTACCTCGGGTCCCATTTCAGGCTTTGGAAAAGAGTAGTCTTCATTCAGCAAGTCCAAACTCTTCTGCACCATTTATGTGCAAGATTTCTCTTGTCTCTAAACTATATTTTTTCTGAACTTGCTCCTAATTTTGTGTCAGTCCCTGAAGCCATCCCTTGGTCAGCCTGGCTCTGAGATGCTTGTCCCACTTGTCTCCTTGTTTCTCATTCTGCCTGCTCTCAGATCACAGATCCCTTCCTGGATTTCTTGTTCAGTTGGGCATTTTGTGTCTTCTCACTGTAGATGTGATGCCTACCCAGATCCAGTACTGCCTGTTCCCTCCCTTGCTCCACTGTTCATGTGTCCTGGAACTGTCAGTCATAGCCTTCAGTCTGCCTAATGTTTATTTTCATGTCCACCTTCACTTTCCTGTTTTCTTCTGTGGGTCTTTAGATTGTGCTCAGCCCCTCCCAGTCTTTACCACCGGACTCCTCTGTTACACTAAAACCCAAAAGGCATCCTTTCTCCAGACCAGAGCCTCCTACTTCTTTGGTTGTGTCCCTCTGTCTTCCCCCAATCACACCCCTGTTTTTAGTTCAAAGGAATATTTTTTGGACATATTAAAGCCCTTCAGGGATTCACTAGTTTACCAAGAACAGACAAGGTCCCTGCCATCCATTTCCCAAGCAAAAGAAACAGAAAGAGGTATTACATTAAGAAATGAAAAAATAAATCCAGATTCATCTGCTTCTTCTCAAGCTGGAATGAATTCAGATATTCTGTGGCAGTTGCAGGCAGAAGTTTTAAATGTATGGAACATGTTAAAATTTCCTACTTTGAACAGTATACACAGCTTGAACTGATGAGTCGGCAGCTCAATGAAGAGGGACTAGGAAATGTTAACTGCTAAAATCTCTAGATACAAGTGGAGACTTTTTTATTTTTCATTTGCAAGAGCTTTGTGTGGCAGAATTGAGGTAAATGTACTCAGGAACCACAAGGCCCATCCTTGATGCAAAGGCTTCTCTTGCAAAATGTAATATTAGTACTCCAAAGTCTAGAAATGTTAGGGATGTGCAAAGAAAAGGTCAATAGAATTTGAGCTTTGCAAAACCAACTTACTTCTCATGCCCCTCATTCTTAGAAAGTGCTGAGCCGTTGACTGAATTTCTTCCTCTTCCCTTTCTTCCTCCTCCAAATTTGGTTTAGTCAAACACATGGCATGGAAAGACTTACAAAATTAGAAATTTGTTTTCAATTCATTATAAAGAGAAGTCTCTGGATATAATTAAAGGTAAGACTATGTTCTCCACTGTTGTAAAAATCTCTTCTGATCTTCCAAGCTAAGTAAAACTAGAAAGAGAAAGAAAAATCAAAGAACAAAAACTTCTTAGATCCCAGTTTCCTGCTTTTAGTTACTGATTGGATGGATAGAGGGACATTTGTGTATGTATGTATACGTGGATTGACAGTTTGGTCCCATGAGCTATTAAAAGGAGTCATCTTCTAACTCTAACATTTATTTTTCTCCCCAAAAAAACAGTTTGCAAATTCTAGGTTTATGATTTTCAGATTCTGACTGTATTCTGAAAGTCATATTCAAGTTCCTTGGTTTATTATTTTTCCTCATGAAATGCTGAGCTCCATGACTCTTTGACCTCAGGTTGGGCACCCAACAAACTACTAGTGACTTTAAAATTCATTCCTTTGGATGACTTCAAGATGAAAAAAAGTGGAGACTTCCTGGCAGGTGACTAAAATTTTTTTTTGGTAACATCCATGCAATGGCATGGTAGTTCTTTTTTCCACTGCTGTGCAAGTTTTAAGCCGATAGCATCAGTAAACAGCAACTGAAGTGTCAAAGCTAGTTGGATTCCTCTTCCTGAGAGAGCCTGTGTTGCATGGGAGAAGTCCTGAAAACTGTAAAGGGCTGTACTATTGAGAGATTTAATGGCACACAGTTCAAGTTCAACGTTAAGTTTTATTGTGAATAGCTCTCTCAGAAATGAAACAAACTAGGATTGTATTTCATAATCTCTGCTGTTTCAGGTTTTCTCTTTCTTATGCTGCTTCCTTTGTTAGTGTTGATAACCTTAGCCAAATTTCTAGAAAGCTGAGAATGTGTGTCCAGGAAACACTGGAGAAAATTTGGTAACAGTAACTTTACATAAACATAAATAACAGCTAATTTAAACATTCCTCACTGTTAAGTTGCCATTCTTACACCTGGTACTTCAGAGACACATTATAAAAATGGGTTGGCTGTCAGTCATTCATGACCCATTCCCCTTATTTTGGAGCAATTAATAGGACAAGAAAAGACATTTTAGCTGAAGCCTTTGGGGACAAGAGAAGACACTGTAGCTGAAGCCTTCGGGGAGTACAAGGTTTCTGTTGCAGTTTCTGCTGTAATTGATCGTAGTTGAGAAATGCCACGTGTTAACACTAGAATCCATAGCTTTACATTAGTGGCTGCATTTTTTTCTCTCCTTATCCTACATCTAAGTTTTTCAGGCATCCTAAGGTCTGGGCTGTTACTTTGCTAATTAGAGTGCAGTCCATGAAACTGAGAAATGGTCTTGCTTCAGTTACAAATCCTAAGGGAAAGGTGCAATTTGATCTCGTGGAGGGTAGAATGCTGGTGTCCCCTTGGGCAGAAATGTGTGTGTCAGTGGGGGGCAATCCTTACTGCCAGCATTTGTACTGGTAAACACTGATGCTTTTTTTTCATCAACTTGCTTTTTGACTTTCCCCACTTACTGAGATGTCTTTCTGAAAGCCACCACATTCAAATGGAATAAGTTACAAGAATATTTGTAATGATTCCCTCTGAGCCTTTGCACAGCATGGGCAATAACAGCTATTTCTATTAATATGGGGGAGTTTCCCCAAGGCAGCTATTCATACCTCTGCACAAATGTTTTTAGAAAGTCCTGCACAGTCCCTTTTAATGTTGCAGTAAAAGTTTGTGGTTTAAATCTCTTACAGGATGCTTATATATAACTAGATTGAAAATCCCCTTATGTGAACGCTGTTAGTGGCCAGACAGGTTCTTCATATTTTTATTGTAGGGTTGAAGAACTACAACGAGGTGCTATTTGGCAAAGATGCTAGTTAAGAAAAAGGTTTATAAAGTGTTATGTAATCCATTCAGAAGCAATGTTTCCCTAAATGTCTTCTCTAGATCTAGGAGTAAGTCTGTTTAAACAGCTTATGAAGCCTCACAGTACACAAGCATGATTACTTAAGTTAAATCCATGAGCTCTTGAACCCAGGTACTACTCTATTTCAGCAGACAATCTAGGAAAAAAATCAAACCTGTTTGTTCTAGATTAGTCCAACTGAGTTTTGTCTCTAATAGGCCAAAAGCAATCTTCAGGAGTAAACTTTAGGAGATCGTCTGTTATCTTGTTGAATGGCTCCTCAAGAGAAAAAACTAATGCTAAGTCCGGTTCTCCTAACACTTGCTACAAATTGATGCCTCTCTTATTTCAGCAAATGTGATCTGATTTTTTCTTTATGGTGCAGGAGAATAAATTAGCTTGTAGATGAAAAAGGCTATTCTGGTAGTAATGCAGAGAAAGTCAAATAGGCTTGTTTGGGACATGGTGTGTCCCAGAAATGTAACTGCAAAACCAGGACTGTGCAAACCTGAAATCTAGTTGCAGCCTTAATACTACTGATAGACTCTGGTTTTGGGTGACAAGCTTCAACTCTTGCCCCTTTTCTGTTTTCTAGCTGGCTTGTATACGTTGGCCTTGTCTCTGAGATTAAGATGTACCAAAGGGATGAAACAGTTTTAAGCAAAAACTTGCAAATTAAGTGAAAAAACACTGAATCTGTTTTAGTTTATATCTGTCTGACCTCCATTTGCTTAATTGTTTTTTTTTTTTTTTTAATTTTCTGTTATCCCCTCTCACTTTTTTCACCACATATATCAGCAAAAGAAGTGGGAAGCTGGCATGAAGTCTAGGGATTGCTCCTTGAATTGCTACAATACTCCTCTGGAGAAGGAAAGTTGTCCTGAGACTTCTGCAGTTAATCTCCTGGGTATATATTGGTCTGGTCTCTGAAGTACATGCTGGATGAACCTTCAAAGTTCTCACAAAATCAGGAGCAGGATCACTAGGCCCTTTTAGGGACAGCTATAATAATCTGAGCCAAAAAAGCAGTCCAGTTCTGTTGAGTTAGACCCGTGGTCTCCACTAAACTTGCCTCTTTGGGCTGTGTCTTGTGTCCTGCAGCCTCATTGGAGATGAATGGCCGAAGCAGTTTGGATAGCACCACCAGATCCTACTGTAATTCTGGATTATCTGGGCAACTTCGTTGTAGAAACATCGACCTGAGAAACAAAAGGAAGAGTAGAATTACATGTGCCAGTGGCGATTGCAGAAGCATTTAGAGTGGATGTATCTGTACTCTGGTCTCTGTGCATAACTAAGCAATAAGACTGCCTGAGCTCTGACAGTAGAGAAACCTATTTACAAGTGCCAGCTGGTTGAAAATAACATTTTCACAGTATATTCTCAAGAAAACTTGTTGGCTTTTTTTTTCTTTTTTAGTTCCGTGAATATATTTACAGCATATTTATCCAAAAATGATTGTTACTGGGTTTTGAAACAACATACCATTACAACCAATTTGTTTTGCTGAACATGGCTTTTTCTTAAGTTCCTACTCCTGTTACAATTAAATTTTTAAGGTGGATTCATTGGCCTTCTGTCACACTAGATTTTATTCCATAATTGTTCATTTGTTGTTTAGGGGTTCATTTGCATTGTCACTTGTGAAAATGAGAGACAAGTGAGGCCTTCAAGTCTGTTCCAGTTTTAATTTTTATGAGCTCCTCAAAATCCCATAGCAGCCAACTCCTACCTCAGGTTTTCTACTCAACAAAATATTTCTAACATTATATGTACCCCTTTATCAGCTGTGTGTTGTGAAATCAGGCACAGCTTTACTCTTTGCTAGGTAATTACCATATCAGAAAGTTAACACTGTAAAATATTGTACGGTGGTGGAAAGTAAAAAATGTACCTAGATTTTCATTTAAAATGCCTCACTAGAGGTCTTGGCAGCTTCTGTTAGCTTCTCATAGCAACAGCAGTGAGTGAGAGCATTTGGCTCTAACAGCAATGTGATCTCATTAGGTAGGACAGGCATATAGAGTGAAGAGACAAAACACTCTGTACTAATTTTAGGTTCCACTTGAATCTGTGACATGTCTTTAAACTTGTCTTCACAGCATCCTAGTTTGGGTCGAATCTCCTCAATAACATCTGGTTTGAAGGGATCTCTGGCAAACAGCATAGCTTCTTGGTGTTGCTTTGCTTCCTGTTTGGTAGTGGAAGGCTTTTACATTTATTTTGGTTCTTTCCTCTTGCTGACTTTTTGAGTTAGTATTGGTCAGAGCAGAGTATGATCTAAAACCTGCATGTGGAGAGCCACATATTCAAGCTGCCAGAGTCCAGACGACATTTTGACTGGACCTATTCCTAGTGTTTTAATCCTATGTGTTTAAAAAAAAAAGGTAGAAATTCACAACCTCTTAAAATGCTATTGATTTAAATTAATAATTTGATTTTATCCTTTTTATCATTTTGAGTCACTTCTAGACAATCCATACAAAGTCAGTGCAATTATTCTAATTCTATAGCATATTTCGTGCTTGTAATGAGTGGAAATTCTGGGACACTTCAACACCAGGGCCATACCCACAGCTGATCTAGCACCTCTGTGCTGCTCTGATAGCTCAAAAAACTCAGTCGACTGATTTCCCTAGCTGGGGATTCCCCAGGCGCAGGGGAATCTGCAGCTGGTGCTCTCTCTGCATAGCTGTCTTTCTCCGTGATCACCAAGCTGCAGCTGCTCATAGGGCAGTGTCTCGGGACCACTCACCAGGCATGAAAACTAGGGTAGCTTTGTGGCTGCTCTGACGCTCACCCAAAAATTGTACTTTTTCTAGACTGTCTGAAGCCTAAATGTGTTAGAAACCCCGCTTTAAAAAAAGAAAGGGGGGGGAGGAAAACCCCCAAAATTTTTGACTGTAGTGATCCACAGGTGGTTTGGATTACTTGTGTATAATCTGAACTGTTTGAGTTATATAAGAAATATCTCCCTCTCATCTTCTACGGCATAAGCCCAACATAAAAGCTTAAGATTTTCAGAAGGACTTAGGATGTTAAGCACATAAATCTCATTGAATTTTAATAGTATTTAAAGTATTATTTGGTCTCTCTTGAAAAATTAATTCTAAATCTGTGCAGGATTAGAGGAAACTCCCACTGTGAACAAAACTTTTCCCAATAATGCACACCTTTTCCTGAAGCTTCTCGCCCCTGTTTCAGTGTTCAAAATATCACTTCATCCTGGAGGAGTCTGGCAGAAATCTTTTAAAGTTCCCCTCACTTCAGTAGGCTGCACACTGGTCTAATTTGCAGCAGCAATTCCTATTGCCCCATGAAACTTCGGACTTGCCTTTCATTTCAGTTAATAGAATGAGAGTTTATATAACTATATTAACAGTTGCTTGAGGCAAAGAATATATTAGATAAAGGCTACAACAGTGGGTTTTCCTCTTTTATTTTTTTAAAAGGGTAAATTAGGTGGTTTCTGGTATTGTTTTAATTGACATGCTGTAAAATGTATGCTTTTCTTAAAGTGAACATCCCTGTTTGTGACAACATTTCAGGCTTTCAAAATCCTAGGAGTTACGATAACTTTCTTAAGCAATAGTGCCAATATTTCTTCATCCTAAGGCTCTGTTGCCCCACTCAAACAACTATCAGATGTTCTGACCAACAGAGTCTGCCTTTGGGCCCCTGCAACTACATATGGTCTCCCCTATAATTTCCTTTCAAGGTAGGGCAGTTCACAGGTAGTGTTAAGTATTGTAAAAGCCGGTTGCCAGATATCTCTCAGCTGCAGACGAGAGCTCTGTTCCAGATACTTCTTCAGTTTTATATTGCTATTAGTTGTCGGCTATCAGCTTGCAGCTCTTGCCCTGTTCCTCTTCTCGCTGAGCTAGCTGCATTCCCGTCTCCGAGAGGAGGAATCTCCTGGTGCTATTTGGCTTCCAAACTATTTACACTGAAACATCCTTGTAGAAATGGAAAGAAGCAAAGGTCATGTTAACAGCCCCATGTTAAAGGTCAGCGACACCATGGTAACAGTAGAAATCCATCCAGCTGCCTGCAGAAATGTTGAACCCCTTATGAATAGGAAATAACCCAAATAAACAGGGAGGTAGATAAAAAGTAATATCTTAGTCCTGAGCTAGGCATCAAGTGGAAATGTAATATTTGAGAGCTTTTTGGTTATTTCCTATGCCTAACTTTGAACTACGTTGCTCAAAATACAAAACTGTAGCAAATATTCAGAAAAATAACTGCCTTGTTAAATGTTCTGACTCTCAACCTGAGGCTTTTTTCTTTTTTTACTGCAAGCGTGTAATGCAGCCAAGTGTTGTTTAGTATCCTTCCTGTGCCTTAAAGTGTGACTTTTATGGGTGACGTTATGTTTATGGGTCTTTGTTCATCCTCGGCCTCATGTACCCCACTGCTGCTTCCTCTGAGGCTTTGCCGCCACACCACAGGGTGTTAATTTCCTGTTTTGAGTCTGTCACAGACAAATTCAGAGCCTCGATTAAAACACAACACACAGATACATGCTGCTGACAAAGGCACTAATAAAACTCTAAAGTTTAAAGGTGGCCCTGGTGTTTCCTCATGGAGCAGCACCAGGACCTTTCACCTCTTGGAGACATGCTGTTTGCAAAGGTTTCTTTTCTTTTTAATTAGGGCTCGCCTGAATGAGTTTTAGCAAGCTGTTCTAGCATTTGGTGTGTTTGGTTTATGGATGTATTGACTATAAAACATGCACAGCTCTCTTGAACTTTTTTTTTTACAAAAAAGGCAGCCTTATGAAACTTACAGGAACTGAAAAAAAAAGCTTAAGCAGAAAATGTGTTGGTTACGGTGATGGGTCTGGTATGTATGGTCTCTGCCAGACATATGTACGGGCTTCTGAATTTCCTGACCTCTTATCTTGGTCATTGAGCAGAAGCAGGGGAAAAAAACCCCAGCTTTTTATTGCTTTTGTGAAAATCCTTCCTTTTGCACTTACATTCAGCAGTGTAAGACTTGCAGAAGTCATCTCTTAGGCATGAATTTCTGCAAATTTTTGCCCCACTTGTTCATCTCACACAGCTTAGTGTCTCAGCACACTTACTTTAGACCATCCTGTAGAGTCACAGATCTAACAAGAAAATAAATTTCCTATTACTCAGAACAAGTATTTTTCTTCTCTTCAATTTGTTGTCTTGTTCATAGTAGTGCTGTAAAAGCCTTTGCCCCTTATATAAATACTGCACATACGTTTACAAGAGTGCATTTTAAACTTGGATTTGTTCTAATGGAGGCCATGTTATTTTCATGTAGTATTGGGACCTTTCTTTTTTCTGTCTCCAATAAAATATTCCTTATTTCTATATCCTAATAAATTTTAACATTAAGATGTATATTTGAAAACTTAAGTTTCTTACCTAGTCTTTCTGATATATGACTACTCATTCGTATGTCTGTTACAGCTACTTAGAAAGCCAAATACCTCATTATAGAGTCCCCTCGTAATCAAGAGGGAAGTTCCTGAGTTTCTCCACTGACCTATCTTGGAGATCTCTCTTGTGATATACCTGAATTTTAACTAAGGCTAATTATATCTGGAGAACAAATTTTGTAGCCTGATTTCTTGCAGATGCAGCTGTGCCTCTCTCCATATCAAAGGAAATACCAGCCATGTGCTTTTCATAACCTTCAGGTAGAAAGGGTCTTTAAAGCCTTGTAGCATCTGCCTTTGACCACCCCTTGCTGGTTATCTTTAAGCCTGCCTTGTCTTCTTTCCCCCTTGTCCTCCAGTGTCCAATGTTTGAGCCTATCTGAATGACTTCCTTCTTGCCTCTGCTGTATAGCCCTACCCCAGTGGTGCCCTGCAGGCCCTGTCCATATACCCAACTTCCCCTGCCCTCAGAACAAAGTCCCAGTGTAGCTGTGAGGATCACTTCAGGCTTGATGCGTGGAGAAGGCATCATGCTGAGCAGTGTGAGAGTTCATGTGCTGCAGCTGCTGCACATCAACTTGTGCACATTAATCTGTGGTACAGGGTGGAGGAAGTTAGCTTCAAACTGCACATTTCCTCTGCCTTTCTGCTGCAATATTTCCTATAGCTTAGGTATGTAGTCTTACATTGTGCCTGGTGAGTTACTGGACCCTCTGTATATGCTGCCTTGCAGGTGAAGGAAGAAAATACAGCTGCGACATACTACTCCCTGTTATCTGCCTAATCAGGTCATAATACTTAGCTGGGGGGAGCAGGAAAGGTGGTCTGGGTTACACCTCAGTGGTTGGTCCAGTGACACCTGGTGCCTCCAAAGACAGCTGTCTCACTGGGCCCTGGGGAGTAAGGCCAAATACATATTCTTTATTTATTTTAAGCAGTGCTCTGGGCCAGGTAAACTGCTGCAGGTTTTTCTCTGGATCTGACTGAATCTTGATCTAATTCCTTTGAGTTGCTTTACTTGATGTGCTCCTTCCTTTACTTTCCTATCAGCTGTGTGTTTTCTGCAAGACTTCATCTGTCCAGTTTGTTTTTCACTTTGGCTGTTTCCACCCTCCCCATTAGCTTATCCTATTCCATCTAAATCCCCACCCAGGAGGCAGAAAAAAAACCCAAAACATTACTAAGTTTTCTGCAGTTGTAGTGTTTGTTTCTTCTGTAGACTGTTGCTGCCCCAGCCTGCCTCTCTGTCCTGTCTATTTAGATTGCAATGTGGCCAATCCATGGATAGGAAATCACTCTTCTTTCAAAAGTTGAGCATGCCAGAATTCCTCAGTATTGGTGGATTTTTTTGTGGGGCAACAAATGTGATTATTAATTTCATGTAAGAAGCTAGCGTGTTCCTTAGTATGGACTATACTGTGCACATTCAACAAAAAGGGAGCTAAAACACACTACTACTTCTACAGGGCTCTGGACTTAATTGTTGAAACAACTCTGAATTCAAGCTCTAAAATTCAAATTCCAAGTAAGAAAATTTTGGCATACAAATAAGCCTACTGCTTTGATTAAGTGCAGACAGATCTTTGGTGTTGCTAGCCCTCTATAAAACGCTGCAAAAGGTGGCACAGTTGGGTACATAGTCATTCCCTCTGTGTAGAGAGTATATCAAAGATGAAATGGGGTGCAATGGCTCTGTGCTCCTCAAGGTGTAACTGAAAGGGTAGCGAGTGAAATGCTACTACAAAACTTTAAGCTCAGTTACAGTATTCATAAGGGATCCTTAACTCTCCGCAAGGGTGAGTTCAGTGCATTTTAAAACTCTCTCATGTCTTTACAGGATCCCATTTCTACTTTCAGAATGTGTCATTGTTACTTGCTATGGCTGAGTTGACCTAAGGATTGGTAGGAGAATTAAGCTGTAAGTCTTCTGAGGCAGCAATTCTTTGTTTGACTCTGCACTTTATAAACATCAATATGGGTGGCAGCCCATAAATGAGATCTAGGCACGCCTGCAATACGTATGATACAAGAGTTAGATGCATGTTCTGCATTGCTCAGTCTTTTCTATTCTGAAGTGGTACATTCTTCATTGGTCATGCCTTCAAGGTTTCATCTATGGGGAACAGTACTCTGTAGTGATAAGTGTTTGGTTTTTTTTTTTTAAAGCTGGATGTTAGCAGTGTGATGGTAGCCACTATATAGCTGGGATAAGCTGTGCAAAAATGAGAAACCTGAATCATGTTTTAAATGAGTTAAATGTGATGCATTCCACATGGAGGATGTATATGCTTCTCTCTGCATTATGGGTAAGATGCAGATCTCATGCAAGTCATGGGTTCTATGGTTTTTTGCAAAACATCTGTGACTTCTGACCTTTCCAGACTTGTGTGTATATGAGTTGAGAGCACTGGTGTGCTTGTGAAGTGTGGCACAAACTTCACTGAGAATAACAGAGTAAATCTTGGAATGCGTGAGAAAAGCTAATGGAGAGCTTGAGGCCAGTGGCAACGCTGGGTGACACAAAAGACCAGACCGATTTCCCAAGGCATTGAGTTGTTTTAGCTAGACCAACTGAAACGGAGGTCTTGTCAGGGTTTCTCAATTTTCAAGTTATGCAGCTGACGTTCCTAAAGTTATTCAAGTGCAAGAAGGAAATCGGTGATGCACTGAGGCTGTTCCAAACTATTTTATGTTAAAATCATACCTAACACAAGCTGGGTCTGCAGTGCACGCACTACTGACTGATCTGTGAAACAGACCTGTGAGTGCTGGCTGTCAGTCTGAGGGACACAGAATGAAGCAGCATCATTGAAATCCTCCAATTTTACTCCTGATAGTGGGGCATTAAGAAATTCTGTGTCAAATGTGTTTCTCTGTTGTGAACTAATTTTAACTGCTCTTTGCTATTGGATCCTTGTCTTGCTTGTCTCCTGGCTACTCAAGGCTGCACTTTTCCTCTTGCTGTCTAAGAATGCACATTCTTTCTCTCTGAGTCCCTTTCCCAACTTACTATTTTTCCTTTGTTAAAGCTCTCTCTAATTTTGTTCACTTCTGTTTCTGCTTTCCCCTCACTTGTTTGTAACCAAGCCCAACCACCTCCTTTACGGCTGGCTTTCATGGTTTTATTTGTAGCACTTTACCTGTTCCTCTGTGTGGTGGTCATGCTTTCCTACTAAATTCTTTCCTGATGTTGGTCCCCCCCGTCCCCTGTCCGTCCCGCCCCCCCGAAGCTTCCAGCTTGGGCCTGTTGAAGCAAAACTGCTACTACTCTTTCAGTTTGAAAAAAACTGAATAAAGAAAACCCCACACTAAACAAAAAAGTCTTGAGATACCTCCCTCAGATCACCTCTGCAGGAGAGCTCTGCACCAAACTCCCTGGAGAAAGGAAGTGTCTTCTGTGTATAGGCAAAAGCGCTGCTGCTAAATGCTTCAGACTTGATCTCAGCTCTGCCACAGTCACGGTAGGAAAGGCACAGTCTTGTCTTGCTTTATCTGCAACAGGTTAGATGACAGATTGAGATTTTTGTGTCATTCTGAAGAGAATGACTTGCATGTTTTCATCAAAATTTGGCTAATGTGCTGGAGATGTAGCACAGCTGCAGGATATTTCTGCTTGCATGCTACAAGAATGCTGTTGGATATCTTCTTTCAATCCATTTGCACATTGCAAGCTGAATTCAACAAAAATGTAACAATTTTTGTTTTGAAGCAGTCTAAGTAGGTGGTGCAAGATAACAGCCTAGTGCCAGGAAAATCACTGAACTTGCAGAACAAATCTGTTGAGCTGTAGGTTCCAATGGTCATCAGCGTGAAGGCTGAAGCTTTTTCTAGAAGCTAGAGGCAAAGGCAAACCCTAAAATGATTTGATTTTTTAATGAATACTCCTTATTATAATAGGATATGATATGGAAAAGTTTGCAACACTCAAACTTATGTACTATGGCCCTTAGATTGAAGAAATCCTTATAGCTGCTGAGGATACTTGATACTGCCCAATCAAAATCCTGCCAATATTGATTGCTGTGTCAGGAGTCACTAGATGGCAACATTACCTGTACTCTTACGAATCCATGTGTATGGGCATTGCCCAGCCTTTTGGAGAAATGTGCCTTGTTCTCTGGAGATCCTTTTTTGTGGGAGCTCAGGCCAGCAATAGGGGGGGAAGAGGTCTCTCTTTCCAACCCCTTTCTGAATGGGGACATTACTTGAATGTTGATAATGACACACAGAGTGTCAACTAAGTCACTCTAATGGTATACCCACCAATTTCTGTTTACATTACTGTGCCAGAAGTAAACAGTGATTTAGGAGTGTGCATGTATCCTACTCAGCTGTGCCTGCTGTTAGTGGGCATGTTGTAGTGGGGGGTGGATGGGAGGCAGCAGTCAACTGGAAGTGTTTCTGTAGCCTGCTCACCTAAATCTGCCAGCAAATGTGAGTTAAGACCCTTTTAATGCTTTGACTGGAGGCTGTACTGCCAGGGCTTCACATCTGCTACCACTCAGAGAAGCTGAAAGTGTCCCTCTTCATTCTGGGCTCGGCAGGTTTTGCATGTGGCTCTGATTTTGTGTGAAGTTGATTTTAGGTACGTGCCATAGTGTTTATGCTAATCTAGCAAAGAAAAAGTTCATAGGATTTCAATTTAGGATTTCAATATCTCTGTGAGAAGTGTGGTTAAGAATAATGCTTGAGATCTAGCTATTTAAGGTTGATTGAGAAATTGGCTAGATAGGGTATACGATATTAATAAATGTGAGTGCTGGACTTAGCTCAATTTGTCCAATTTTTCCTTGTTCGAACTCTGCAGCAATACTTTAACAAAATGGGGTTTTTTTTAATTCAAATTTTAATTGGCAAAGTTATGGCTGGTTCATGCAGGTTATCTGGAAATTACAGAGCTGCTGATGTATGTAAAAAGTGCTGCTTTCACTCTGCCCTTTTTGCTGCAGTTATTGTTTCTATTCTTAAGTGTTTTGATTGAAAAATCTCATTGAAAAAAAATCTTAGAGGGACCCCAATTCAGAAAAGTCTGATGCGGTTAGTTATTTCCTCTTAATTTACACTTGAATGCAAAATAACAAATAATAGAGCTCTGAAAGTAAACACTAAAACAACCAAAACTTCCCCTAACGAAATCTTTTTAAAATATCACAACCTGGGGATATTTATTTTAAATAGCAAAACTTTTAAAAACTCTAAAGACTATTATTTGGAATAGTTTAGTAGTTTTCCTCCTCTCCATAGTGTTCAAAGTTTCCCACTGCAATGAGCACATTGTACTTTTTGTTCTTGCAGCTACATATCCATATGTGTATACATATACGGAAAGCCAATCCCAGGCTCACATGTGGGACAGTCTTTTCTGAACTCCATAGTCAGCAGAGTAAGTCTGAGAAACACTGTTTTTCCCTCACCTGCATCATGTTTTTTATTTGTGAACTGATTTGTCTTTAAGAAAATTCAAAGGTCTATTGTAAGTAACATACCCTTGAAGTGGGAAATATTGTTACGCACAGCTTCATCTTGTAAATAAACAATAGAAATACAGATAATTTCCCCCCCCAGGAGGAAATGCCCCACACAACCCCTTTAGAGGTCATTGCATCTTATTCTATTATCCTGAAACAAACAAAACTGTTGTGCAATGTGAGCTATAGAATAATACAGATTGAAAACCACACATCTGTGCTCTTCTCCTCCAGTCCCATAACCTCCTGCGTTGGTGTTAATCTCCACAGGTTTCATGCACAGATGTTTAGGAATAGCAACTGACAGGATCCAGAATAATTTTATAGTAGTAAAGATGCATCAAAGCAGGGCAACAACTGATTGAGATGTTATGTCTATTGATTGGCACGCTTCCTCTAGCGAGTAACAGAAAAAGAGGGGAATGCTGTTTTTTTGGGGGGGCCTTTTTTTTTTCTCTCCTTGAAGTGCTGAACACTCACTTTTTTGGGGGGTTACCTCTCCATAAAGATAGCAGCTGATATTAAAATATTAAAACTATATTCATTAGCAATAGCACCTATATTGCCTACTTGCCCTGTACTTAGCGAGCTGCTGGGTGCCAAGTCCAAGGCATTATTGAAAGCCCATGCTGAGGACTGCCGGGCCAGCTTGTTTTGCAGAGCACCAGGATTTTTCCTGACTCTTGTTTGCACTTGGCGAGGGCCCCTGGTGAGCACTAGTGCTGCTGCTCCTCATATTGAGTGAGGAAATTGAAATGTACTTGAATTAGAAACAGATGACTGGAATTTAGAGATGAGTTAAAACTGCTCTAAGCAAAGGGCAAGAGTGATATAATTAGTCTGGCTTGCAACTTGTTTGCTTATGGTACGTATTAGAGCCCTTTTTTATAGCTTTAAAAAGTAACAAAAGAAAAATGAAATGAGTGTAGATACAAACATAACTCTTGGATTTGAGCTTTACAGTTCACTCTTAGATCTAAAATGCTCCAAAGCAAAATGCCAGAGCCTGATTCTCTGCTAGCCCAGGTCTTGCACAGGTATGCTTTCACTGGCACCAGTAAGATGATTTTGAACTGAGACGAGCATTAAAGGGCCACAGTGAAATTACTTCCTCTCTGCCTGCTGAAAATTTGGCTACCCTCCTTGCTTTAACAATCAGAAAATTAAAATGCGCAATAGAATCTGTATCCTTAATTTTGTAGAAGCTTAAGTCACTATTTAAGCTATAGGGCTTGGATCCATCTGTTTTAAAAGCTTAAATTTGATGACGGACTTCTTTGTTTCTGTAGTGACCTCTTAGCTTTATTACCAGCACCCTTAAAGAAAATTAAAATGAAAACCTTCTAGGGAGGAAAATGGTCCCCAATGCTTTTTGGATGCTTTGTCCAGCGTTGGCTGTGCTCCAGGAGCATAGTGATGCTGACACTGACTGCTCAGGTGTGTTGGTAGATGTAGCACTGCTGAATGACTCAGCCTCGTTTTTCAGAAGGCATATAGCAACTGAAAACAAAAAGGTGAAACAAATCCAGTAACAGATTAGTCCTGATGCTAAAGACAAACAAGACTTTTTGTTTATAACACTTGGTTCTCACCTTCAGGTTCTGTCCTTCAGAGTCCAAAGCTGTTAGCTGAGGCTCACTGTCTTAAATAGCATCAGTATGAATGGGTGCACAAAGGCCTCTGATCAAGTAAACACAAACCTGCAGATAATTAATTCCTGTTACAGATGCAGGAGTCAAAGAATAATTAGTGTCAAAGTATAGCAGAAGAACAGAGCGGTTTTATTGCTGCAAACAGCAAAATACTCAGCATGTTCAGGCTCCTTGTTTCAGAAAAGCATAGGTGAAATGGGCAATGAAAGCACAACCACCCACTTTAGTGTCACAGACTCATCTTGTTTGGCCAAGATCAGTGTAAGTTAATGGAGAGAACTCTGACCTCAAAAGTGACTACGATTGAGGAGATGCAGGTTATCATTTATTCTGTATTGTTTGTTTTAAGGCGTGAATACTGTAGCTAGGAAATGGTTCTGAAGTGGTCAAGTATTATTGCATGTAAAATGTCAGATTATCAGAGGATTTTGGCAAAACTCATGTGGAAACTTGAGTGTATTTTCAGGACCAGCACATTTTCTGTTGTATGGTGATCTTTGCAGAAGACGTCCACCTGGAGCTGCTAGATGTTACTGTGTAATGTATTATTGGAGCTAGTAATGAAAAAAATATTCATCTGTAGCATTTCTTTTTTTCAGAAATACAGTTTTGTTGAAGTCATGGTATTTCATAGGAACGTAAAGGTCATAAACACTTGTTTTTTTCACTGGGGAAAACTTTGTTCCTTTACATCCTTTGAAATGTCTTATTTTAGCCTTTATCTTTAAAATGCCAGAGAATGTTTTTAATGCCTTGCTGTTTTAATGTACAATACATGTTTAGTACTGTGAGATATATTTATGGCTATAAATTAACTTTCTTCAAATATTTCTAGAAAGCTTAAAAACTTTAGCCTATCACTTGGAGTCCCTTCTGTTTCTCCCCTTGCAAAACAAATTCTGATTTCTGTCTTTCCATACAGCAAAGGAGTGTAGGGCATCTAGTCTGCTGCTTCAGATGTTTCTCTGCTCTAAGGAGGTGTGTGTCTACATGGGGGAAAAAAGAATAGGTGCTTTTCCTATTAAAGGTATAGGGTGTTATTGGTAATCTATGGCAAAACAGCTTTATGGGCTACGGCACAATGTGACTGACTGCAGCTACTTGGGAACCTCTGGACTACCTGCACATCTCTGAAGAGTAGCAAGGAGTCAGTACTTCAGCTTCTCTGAGAGGGAGAGGAAAATGTCTGACTGAGGAGGAGTGGTGGGGAAGTGAAGACCCAGAAGCTTGACCTTGGCATACGGTTTGACTTTCTGGCTACCCCTGAGCTCATTGACAGAAAATCTACATTTGAATATCAGGAAGTCAAACAGCCACATTATTTAGAAAAAGTCTTACTGCATTGCTGAGGCTTTCAACAATATTAGAACTCTAAGGTTTGCTTTAAGAAGTGGCTTTCATCTGAATCCAGGTGGGATTTCCATAGTGTCCCCACCTGCGCAAAATCAACAAATACAGTGGGCCTTTAAAAACATTTCAGCTTGTGCAGGTGGGGGACGGAGGTGACAAGTTAGACCTTGTTGCTGCTATTGCAGAGTGCACAGTCTCAATATTAACCTGCCCAGAGAAAGGCATTTGGCTGGGTGTATTGCAGCAGTGCTCAGTCGGATTGCTTGTTTTTCCCTCTGCCTTTCTGCCTGTTTTCTACCCCATTCAGCTGTGGAAGTTGCCAGGTTATCCTGACCCTGCTACAGCTTAGACTCCCTGTTGGTGAAGGAGGCCACTGTATTTCTCCTTTATTTTGCTTCGTGCCCAGACTGGCGTGCCAGGCAGCTGGTGTGGCCTGACACAGCTGAACTTGCACTGCCCTCTGTTAAGGAAATGCTTGAGGCATTGTCAGCTTTAGGACAGATTTAAGTGTCTGTTGCACTAATTAAGTTGTGCAAAGGAGCCTTAAAAATGCTGAAGAACTGTGTGTCTGGCTATTATGACTTTTCCAAGTAATTACTAATGTTTGACATGCAGGAACTGCCAGTTTTTGAACTGCTGTTTTTGTTATTGTAAAATTATAATAAGAAATTACTTTGTCTCCATAACATTCGCTAAAATTGAAAGTACAATTAACAAAAAAATCAAGTTTTCCAGTTTGATGAAATGAAGCATCTGCAAAAATACTCTAGAGGACATGATGATAACCACAATCCGCAGCTGTTGTGTTATTGAGAGCCCATCTCAGATCTGTGGTCAATGCTGATTTCAGTTTTTGCTTTGTGTAGGGATTCAACTTTTATTTATAAAGTCTTATTCCAAAATGTTGCATCCACTCTTTGAATATGGGATGAATTTGAGAATCTAGAAATAAGTTTGTTATAAATTAGGTAATTCTTAATTAGGAAGTTAATCACGGTGCACTACTCTTTTGCACTCAGGATCTCCAAAACAGAATAGCAGTTAAAATTGTATTTTACTGTGGTTAAAATCAATTTAAAACTCAGGAGTAGGCTATGTTTGAAAGAGACATTTTTAGAAGAAAGGATGACTTGTTACAATTACTTATCAGACTGGAACGTGGCGGCAGGGTGCTTTCCACCTGAGAAATTACCCTCTTCAGAGTTTCATGAGTTTTTTTGTAATGATGAAGTTCAGACTTAAGGATCCTGGAACAAAGACAGCTTTAACTCAAGTTTGTACAATTAGGAGTCTGGGTTTGTAGCATTACTAATGATGATTACAGTGTTACAATTTATCATGGAAGGGCACCCAACAATCATTTGGCTCAATCCTCATGCATAGCTTTCCACTAGGAAACATCTGTTCCTGAGTGGTCTGACTTTGAACCTCAACTTCCTATCACATCCAATGCAAAGATGTCTCCTGCTGGTGCTTATTAAAGAAGAAAAAAAGAGAAAAGTATGCTTGGTTAATAATGCCATGCTTTGTGGATTTCACTTGTCATCTATGGGGTCATGAAAGAAAAACTTCCCCATGATAAGTTATAATTTGATGTGTGTTTTTTGGGTTCTCTGGTCTTTCTCTGAATCACAAGAGACTAACCACAGTAAAAGAAGGGATTTAGGCAGGGTACATTCTTTGAGCAGCACTACATTTTCAGGGATCTGGTTCATGTTTTCTTGTAGATGAGTTTGGGTCTAAGACTTCCAGCTTTTGGGCAGATCCCTTTTGATTGTCAGGGTCTATTGTGTTTTTTTTTTTTTTTTCTTCTATGCAGATGCACTTGACTACTAATTCCTTGAGTAGGTTTGCTCCAATTCAAACTGAAATCAATTAGTTGTCTCCGCAATTCAAATTTGAAAACTTAATTCATAGCTTCTAATCTGATGTTGCAAACTAATAAAACACTTTCCTACAATATATATGTACTGGAAACTCCTAAGTCTGATGGGTTTTTATGCTTTCTGCAAAAATGTCATGAAAACCTCCCAGCCACTTTTAATCTGACTGGCAACTAAATGCAAAGTTGTTTGAAGCCTCTCCCTTAAAATGTGCTGAAAAGTCCAAGAGTTGCATGTAAAACTGTGATTAAAATCTTTCATTACACTTGCAGAAAAACTTTTCCCAAAAGAAATTACATTATGATTTTTATGGAACTGTCAGCTACAACATAATAGTTTTTCTGAGATTTGATCCTATAGATAAGGAGACACAAAATTCCACTGCAAAGGTGATATTGTAGCACAGTTAAGAGGAATTGACAGAAAGCAAAAAGCTAAACTTAGGCTTTTATAACCCTTTGTATTCTTCTGTTCCTGTACAAGAAAACTTTCCTGTTGGAAGTCCAATGAATTTTGTAACACTCTCTTAGGCTATAGCTATGCGTCAGACAGACCAACAACACCTATTTGAATTTAGACCTCTGAGTTGGAAGATGTCTTCAGTATAAAGTCTAAACTTGATCCAGATTTAAGTAAGCTTTGATTAAATAGGAACTAAAATGAAGCTTCTACTTAGCCTCTTCACAGTCACTGTAGGGCATCAGCAGTTGAGTGCCATTTTAGAGAGAACTCATTTTATTACTGCTTTATTTGTATGGGTATATTTGAAAGGTATTTTGAAAGATGCAAGAGAAATAACTGCATAGAAGTACAGTTAAATTTGTAGCATGGACCCTGACATATAAAATTTGAAGATTAGAAGCAAAAATGGATTCTTTGAACCCTGTCCTTGGAAGTGGAGTTCTTGGTGTTTTCTGTTTAATACAAGCAGTAAAGAACAGCTGCTGCTCCTGTAAATCAGAGTTCTGTCGAGAATTGGGTAGGTAAATATACTGTGCTAGAGGAATGCAGGGCAAGAAAACAACAAAAATAGGAATTGTTTGCCTTTTACTCAGAACCACAATGGTGATGGGAATGGAGTGGAATAAAGGAGGGGTGAAACAAAAGAGGCCTAGAGAAGAAAGGTTTGAAATTGGAGTACAAGTCCTTTACAATATCCGATGTAGATGGACTGTAGAAAAACAAAACCTGCAGAAGTAGTCTTCCTTTTATCTCTTTCCTGAGTGCTGGCTGTCAGTCTCTTTTTTTTTTTTTTTTTTTTCCCCTCTTCTCTCTCTCCAGTGTCTGTGCTGTCTTCACACCTGAGGGTATTTGTCCTCCTGCTACCTGCAAATGGAAGTAGCTGATAAGGGCTGTATGAGAATGTGCACGTAGCAAGCAGCTGGGCTGGATCCCCTTGGTCCATGGTATTAATCCAGAACTCACTGTCAAAACTTCCCTCTGCGTAATTGTTACTGGATTTGTCAATTGCTCTTTTTCTGGGAGGGTGGCGGGGTGGGGGGGGGAGTGGTGGGGACAGAGAGAAGGGCATAGAACAGATTAAGTTACTCATACTGCCACCCTGTTCTCTGGGCATGTTTAACCTGGGCGTCACTTCAGGTATCTGAAATGAACAGTGATCAGGTTTGCTGCACTGAATGCAGTTGCTAATATCCAGTTTCTTAACACTTTGCTGGAGATCTTCAGAGATAAATAGCTAAACACAGAACTACCCATGCTCTCTAAATTCTATATAGTGTTACCCTAAGAAGGCAGAAGGAATGAAAATTGCTATCTAATTCTCAAATCGGTAACAGAATTATTTCTTTATAAGCTCTGTGAATGGTCTTTGAATACTACTTTGTTACAGCTCATTCTAGATTTTTGGTGGCTGCTTGTGTCATTGCATGCACGTCTATGATCTGCAGGGGATTGTGTAAAATGTATATCGGAGCATATACTTGCTCTGTAGTTTTAGTGTTTAGGAGCTTCTCTGTAACTGCTTGCATGAGAAATGGCACTGTCCCTTGTTTTCTAAACATAATAAATAAAAGAATGACTGACTAATATTTTTTTTTTCCTCTGGAGATGTGACGAATCTGCAAGATTGACTCAAAATTAATCTTTGATGCAGTTAGAAGGCTGGAGGTTGGTAGTTGTAGCATTGATGCATTCTTTCTGAAGTCTCTGAAATATTTTCTGTGATTTGGAAAACCATCATTCACGTTTCATGTCCCTTCAGCAAAAATTTTGTTCTGCTATCAGTATGATGTCTTTACTAGTATAATATCTCATGGACTACTACCAGTGCTTGAAGAGTAAGTCAGGAGTATGATAAATCTGTCAGAAAATGGTAGATTTTGAATTTACCTGGAAAGTTTTCATCTACCTCTAGATAAAAGTTTATTTTGAAAATCACTGCTCTCATCCCTCTGACATCCAGATTGGTAAGCAATCTGTACTATTATTATAGAGGAAGAATGACTATACTAGAGGAAGTATGAGACATAACAGACTGAGCAATGGTGAACACCAGAGTTACTGGTTAAAGTATATTTGACTTGTTTAAGCTGATTGCCAGTTATGTGACACAGTAGGGTTAAAAGTTTTTTTTCCCCAAGCTACAATTTTAGACATAGGTACATATTCTTTTTTCCTGGTGTAGTCCTTTGCTTTGTGCTCAGAGCTGTTTGTGCCATACCAGTTTGTGTGAGGCCTTATGGCAAAATAGGGAAAGACAAAGATTGTGTTTAACTTTCATTCTTGTCAACTATGTTAGTCCTAGATGGCTAAACCTCTTTGTCTTAGTCATAGAAGATCAAATCCTGGAGCAACCCTCACTTAAGGAAGAAAAGTAATCCTAAGTCATTAAGCTGAACCCCAAATTTTGTGAGACATGACTCTTGGTTTGTAGAATCGTGCTGGAATGGAAAAGTCTTTAGGCACAATACAGGGCTGAATAACAGTTCTGAGATTTGGCCCCTAGGAATTTCCTGTTTAAAGAATACTAGGCTTGGCCATGAACTTCGTATACGCAGCACACACAATACCAGATGCATGTACTCTCTTTTATGAAGCTGAGTGAAGGCACTCCTGGATTTTAGCAGGATCTGCAGAAGCTCTGACAGCTGACAGATACTAATGTATCCATAGCTCATGAGTTGCCATAATAATATACACAGTACTACATAGCAATCCAGTATAATCTGTAGCTTTACTTAGGATAGCTGGAGTTTAAATATAACTCTTGGTACAAAACACTTTTTTTTTCCTGCTTTTTTCATTTGTTTCCTGCATATGTAATTTTTAGGATATAGAGCAGTAAAGCGTGATTTAAACTGTTAATTCAGAAACCAGCGTGTAGGCTTTCTGTAGTTCTATGAAATAAAGTAAAAAGAGTACCTGATTGCAGGATAATTTTTACCCCTCTAAAACTGGTTGATCCTGAGGCGTTGCACAAGCTGCTTCAGGATCATCACTTGAGTATCTATTCTTAAAACAAAGCTTTGATCCAATTACATATGATGCCCCAGACATTTAAAAGAACATCTGGTATAGCCCTGAATCCAATATGCAGATTCAAAAAAAAAAAACAAACCACAAAACACAACAAACAAAACAAACTCAAAAAAGCCCCAACAAAAACCACCTAGGAGAACTGTCACCCAAATGGATGCTTCAGCCCCTGGGACAGGAGGAGCTATTGGCCAAAGGCTTAGCACAGAGGGATTTCAGCAGGACTCGGAGTGTTTTTTCTCTGTGTAGAATCTCACAACTTTTCCACTCAACTTGGAGGTATCATATGTATAAAGTTCCCTCAAAATATACTGCAGATGCTGTTTTGCATCTGTACAGTATATTCTAGGATAGGACAACTGCTTCTGTTCAATAATTCTGGGCTGAATGGAAGGGATTTTCAGGGGTTGAGCTGAGCAGCCTGTCTGTAGCTTGGTCTGGTTCACATTTCTAGTTCTAGTGGCTTTTTTTCCCAACTGGCTTTTGTCTGTCTCATAATTATTTCCCTAATCTGCTTATGAGAATATTAACGAGCTCAAGTATGATCTCACAAAAGCCAGTGTTTGTATACACATAAAGTATGGGCATGCATTATCTGCTTCTTATGGATATATCTTGTTATTCAGTCAGCAGAAGAAATTAGATTAATGTTACTTCGTTTCTTCTTGGCAAATCTGTACCAACATTTCTTACCCCATTGCACTCTTCAGGCTTGTGGTGCCTGCTGGTGTTCAGCGCAACAGTTTTTGAGCAGTCCACAGCTGGCTTCCTGCCTGAATAAGTGAAAATAAAACATTTGGAAATGGTCTGGTATGTGTGATTAGATTGCTTTGAGGGTTCCTGGTAGCTTTTTCAGTTCAAGACTTGGGAAATGACTGTTGTAGTTGTTCTGCTTACAAATCACTTCATCACCTATATGATACACAGATAGATACTAACAGGTCATAGTTCCGGGTGTCCTCCAATGCTGTTACTTTTCTACTCCCTGGATCTTCTCCCACCTTTTCTCACCTTCAGGTTTTGCATTGTTTGGTCCCTTTTGAGGTTTTGGAGACACTTGAAATTGCTGAAGCTTTCTAAAGAAGACTCAGTCTCTGCTGGCTAGAATTAATCTTGTTGAAATATTTTTAAGGTGTTCTGGCTGATATAGTTTCTCCCCTTATGTATCTTAACAGGTTTAAGCATGTTTTCACTGTTAACCCTTTGTGGTAGGAGGAGAAAAGCTTCATCACTGTTGAGCTGTGGTAACGGTGAGATCAGCTGAAGCTTGTGATAAAAGGCAGGTGTAGTTTCCTACTGGTTGGAGGTTTTTCAGGGCTGTGAATTCCCTTTACAGATGATCATCTTGCTCAGCACCACCTCATTTTCAGCATTTCTCTTGGCTAACTTGGGTGTATTCTTGCCTCATGCTTTTTGTCTGAATTTCTGTCTCTGACACTAATTTCTTCTGATGTACTCTGCAGAGTCTTTTGGGTCCTAATTGAGGATTTCGGATTTCACTAGACACCAATTGATTTTTAAGCAAGGGACTGAGGATGAGCAAACTCACTGTTGAGTCGGGCAGCCCTGAAAACTATACCACCATTGGGCTAAAAGTTGTTTCCGCTATGTTTGTGTTTGAACTGGCAAAACCTCATGACTACTTGTTGTGGTTTAGTAACCAAGCACCACGCAGCTGCTTGCTTACTCTCCCCTGGTGGGATGCGGGAGAGAATCGGAAGAGTAAAAGGGAGAAAACTCATGGGTTGAGATAAAGATAGTTTAATAAGTTAAGCAAAAGCTGTGCACAGAAGCAAAACAAAACAAGGAGTTAATTCACTGCTTCCCATGGGCAGGCAGGTGTTCAGCCATCTCCAGGAAAGCAGGGCTCCATCACACATAACGGTTACTTGGGAAGACAAACGCCATCACTCCAAACGTACCCCCCTTCTTTCTTCTTCCCCCAGCTTTATATACTGAGCATGATGTCATATGGTGTGGGATATCCCTTTGGTCAGTTGGGGTCAGCTGTCCCGGCTGTGTCCCCTCCCAGTTTCTTGTGCATCCGGCAGAGCATGGGGAGCTGAAAAAGTCCTTGACCAGTGTAAGTTCTACTTAGCAACAACTAAAACATCTCCACGTTATCACCACTGTTTGCAGCAAAAATCCAAAACATAGCCCTATACTACCTACTATGAAGAAATTTAACTCTATCACAGCTGAAACCAGGACACTACTGAAAAAAAAAAAAGAAAAAAAAAATTACTCTTACCCAACTGCAGGATGATAAAGCACTCTATTTAACAAATAATCTCTTTGGGCTAAGCTGGATTTACTTTTCTTGACAGTATCTCCTCCCAGAATTTTACTGAGGCCTTGTCCATGCTTACAAACTTTGGCAACACTGACTGGGAGCTTAAAAAAAAATATCAAGAGCAACATTAAATAAATAAATAAATGAGTAAATTAAAAAAACCACCAAAACCCCCAAACAACCAAACCAACCAAACAAAAAAAAACCACCCAAGAACTATGCTGGGTAAATTTAGATTAAGAGATGGTGGCTGAAAAGTCCTTTTGCCGTTACTGTTTACTTTGTTCAGTGATACATGTACAGAAAAGAACCATTTAGTAGGTGTCAGCTTTACCTCCACTTAAACGATTTGACAGAGGACAGATAGGAGCTCTGCTTAAACTCTCTGCATGTGAAGTATTATGCAGGGTTTCAAAATGTGTCTCCTAACTTGGTTGAGAAGGGCTTCTTCCTTCCCTCCATGTGTGCACATTCAGGATTTGATTATGAATAACAGAATGATGGTACTGCACTGGATGCGTGGTGCCACAGGGCATGCTCATACTTTCCACAAGCAAACCCAACTGAAAGCAGGAACACAGTAAAAGAGAAAATGGGCAAAAGTCAGTTCCTTGACCTTTATTGA
Organism: Phalacrocorax carbo; assembly: GCF_963921805.1. NCBI lineage: Eukaryota > Metazoa > Chordata > Aves > Suliformes > Phalacrocoracidae > Phalacrocorax > Phalacrocorax carbo. The sequence continues at coordinate 21,941,090 of NC_087515.1, forward strand.
ACCCTCAAGTGACTTTTGTAGGCAGACAGTAATATTGGCACTAGGCTTCCTTGTTGCTATATTTGTCACCAAATACATAAAGATGTACTGAAAACGTAGGAAGCAAAAGGCTTTTTAAATTGGGTCCATTTTCTCAACCTTCTTGAAATGTGAGAAGTAAAAGAAATAAAGGAGGAATAGACAATTAATGAAAGGAAATGAGGATCAAAGAGAAAATTGCAGAGAACATGAAGGATAAATGACAATGGAAGTGGGATAAGATTAGAGATGGATAGAGTGAATGGCTGAGAAGGTCCGCATCAGTATTTTATACATTCTTCACAGTGAATGAAGGGATTCATTGAGTAGGGCACCCTCCTCCAGGGGTATATTCTAGTAAGTATTATAATTCTCTCTTGGTTTTCTCCCCTTTTCCGTCATAGGAAAAAACCAGTGAAATACAGGTTTCTGGCAAAATCTTCAGTATGACTCTGAATAAAATATTTGCTTTTGTTCTTTTTTCCTGTCCAAATTTTAGCAACGTGAGACCTCTCTGCTGTAAATGTCAGACATGGGTAGCTGAGTCATACTGAATAAAAAGGAAGTACAGTTGACCTGCCATTGTTAGAATGCCCTCTTCACAGCTGGTTTTGTTACCCATATGCGACTTTTTCTTTGCATGACTGTCTAGGTCTGCCCACTTAATTGTTTGAAAACTGGTCCTTTTCTGTAAACCATCCAAACAGTCACAGTACAGAAAACTACAAGTAGACTGAAAGCTTAGATGCAGATCCAAAAAGGTACTAAATGTCCAACTTATATAAATTTCACTGGGAATCAGAGCCTTACTGTGGACTGGAGTAGCAGCATCTGTAGATGCTCAATTGGCATCATCCTACACCTGAGTAGTCCTGAGAGGCTGAGGGCAGTGATGAGTGGGTTCTACCTCTTTCCTGCCCCATTGCACAGTCCCAGGTCTTGGGGACCCATGACTGTCACAGTGGGATCCAAAGAGGAAGGGAGTGGGCTTCAAGGGTAGATCCCTCCTTATGTTGCCCGTATTTCCCATGAGTCCTACAGTGAGTTCCTCTTGTCATTAATTCTGGAGACGTGTCGATACTTATAGGTTTCTTTCCCTAAGAAATTATTGTTAATAGTAAAGAGTGTCCACAGGGTGGATTATCCAGATATGCTGTATGTACAGCATTTGAAGAAACACACCCTTGCTTTTTCCTGTGATGCCAGTATGTGTAATTTATGTACAGCTGGCTGGGAGGAGTTGAGGAAAACCACAGGTAGGCAATACAAACCCAAATGTTACTCTTCTGTGTGTGCAGTTCACCACGTAGCAGAGCCTGTAAAATATCAGGTAGACAGAAAAACTGCTCACCTGAAAGAAACAAAGAGGATGACAGTGAAAGGATGAGTCATGTTATTGGTAGACAGTACTATTAAGATAGTATTTTCTCCCACTAACAAGTGGAGATTTGGTTCAAAATTCAAAAAGTGCTGTGAAAGATTAAGACATGTCATATAAGAAAAAATTTATTAGAATTATATTTTCAACCTAGTAGTCTTATCTTTTGGGGTGCAACATTGCAGGTGCTTTGCAGTAAAAGGGTAATGAATATGAACTGTTGATTCAATTTTTAGAACCTTTTTTTGTTCATGCTCTGTAAACCATTTAATTCCTTCCCTCCTACCTGCCTTTTCTAAAGACTTCATGGGTGCAATGGTGTAAAATTAGCTGCTGGATCTTTGGAAGGAAGCTCCAGAAAACTGATGCTATGTTTTCAGGCTAGGCTTTCAAAGCACTTCCCAGCAGATCAGATTTATTCTGTATTGGATGTTCAAAAGGGAAATAGTAAATTATGTTGCTGTGTCCCTTGGCTGAGGAACAAACCAATTTGAATTGAATACATTATGCTGGGGCAGAGAATGCAGTATTCCTCTGGGGTGGGCAGTGGCTGAAGTCTTTCACTTTGCCCTAGATTCTGGGGTAAGTGTCCAGAGAGATGACTGTACATAGCTGTATAATGAATGACACTTGGAAGAAGCTCTTTCATGAATGCTGAAAATATCTGGCTCTATTTACCTTTTTTTCCTGTTCTAAACAGGTCAGATGGCTTGACAAGGAAGAATTTGGGGAGGGAAAAAAATTGGGGGTGTGTATCCTTGCATCTATGAACTATATCTAGGGATATAGGAAATCACAGCTGAGATGAATTCCTAGACCTTTAGCTGTAATGGCATCTTCACCTCTGTATTTACAGTAGCCTTTGTTCTTTCCTCAAGTAGGCATACTAAGAACAAGGTTTATTATCCCTGTCTCGTGTTTTTCCATGCATTAGTAACATCCATACTAATTTGCAATGTATTTTCCTTCCATATAACATGACAGCATGTGGATATACTGAATTATTGCAACCTTATCAGGAAGGGGTGGGGGTTCAAAGTATGCTATTTCTGACCTTACGCCTGTCAATGCAAATGGCTGCTGTAACTACAGGTTTTGGTCAGATTTCAGAGATCATATGGGAAGAAAGTATTTATTTCTCCTTTGAATAACAGGTGGTGTGTGAATACCAGCACACAGATCACTGTGAACCTTCTTAGTACCTGCACAGGAGGTCAGGCTGTAAACGAACGTTAAGTTCACTGGAAGGGACAGGTACAAGTCAGGGTATGCTGGCATAAGGGAGTAGGTAGCTTGGGTTGAAGTAAAACTAAGAGGATTATCTGAAAAAGTTGGAGGCCTGTACATCCATCCTCTTGGCATGTGAACTTATGTCCATTGCCTAAGTTGGATTTTTTAAATTAAAATCCTCCACTGTTTGATATTTACCATTTTTCTATGTGTCCTTTGATTTAGAAATAATCTAACCAGTTTTTCTCTGATAAGAATCCTCAAGACAATTTTAATGCAACTCAGTTTCTTGATTTTTATGGTGTGTCTGGAAGAAGATTCATAGGTTTTGAAGACAGGACTGCTGGGATCACCAGATCAGATCTCTTATGTAAGACTTCCTAGAATTATTTCTGGTTGGAACTAGAGGAAATCTTTCAAAAACGATAAAGGCAAAAATCTTCCAGTCTTGATTTTAAGTAGAGATTTCCTTTATTAAAAATAATAAAAAGTTGCTTTGATTTGTTGAGTTTCAGAGTAATTCAATCCATAGTGTTTTAAGGTGGTTCTGATTGTCTTTTAAAATTATAACCTTGCTACAAATTTATTTCATGAGCAATAGGGTTAGGAGAGCCAGCATTTGCTATGGATATGTTACCTTTCAACATCTTTTGCTCTTCCCTTCTCTCTAGGTACTCCTAGGTACTGCAAGTGAGCAAGGGACTACTGCACCATGTTAGTTCAGAAGGGTGTATGTTTTGACTGCCAAGATGTCAAATGGATTTGCTGCTGATGGTTTCTGCCTGCTTTTCCTCAAGTGGAGAGCACTAAATGAAATCTCTTAGCACAGTTTTTTACAAAACTTGTTCTTTGAGATTTCTGTCCAGCTTCTAAACTTGAAATTGCCCAGCCAATTCAAAGCTGACTGGAGAGGGGTAGAGTCAGGAGGGGAGCAGCCACATTAGTGATGGTCATGTCTAAGCCCCATTCCCTTCTATGTCTAGCTGACACCTAGTAAAATCTTAAAAGCTGGAAGTATGAAAGATTTAATAGTTCTGATTATGGCTTTGAATTGAGCCCACAGATTCAGATGTTCCCTAACTTTATATTTCATGGGAGGTGTAAACTTTGAAGCTGGCTCCAGTTCATGGAGGATGGGAGCATGATTATCTTTAAGAATTCTCAAGTTGGACTATGTACACTGGGCTCTCTTTGATCACATTGCCCCTGTCTTTCTCTGCCAATAGAGTATGATTTTCTCTCTGGGCTTTTTCATGGCAAATGAAGTATCCCCTCTTCCAAATTTGTTTCCAAAAGCCAAATGTGTTGTATCGTTTCATTTAGCAAATCTAACACAAATTGAGATTTCAGTACCACATGGCCATGGTAGACACAGAATTTCACAGACATTAAGATGTTTTATGGCTCTTGGATTTGCTGAGAACTATAATTGTACGAGGCACCAGACATTAATGAGCATGGAAACTAAACTGCTGGTATGCTGCGGAAGGAGAAATTATTCCTCCAGGTCATGGGTGAAGTGATGAAGCAACAAACTGAAAGGAGTCGACAGCACCCTGCCCACTGGCAATTACTTTTGGACTGTGGCTATAATGGTTTTCCATATGTTACTAAAAAGGCCTTCCATCTTTATTATAGACAGAACCAGCAGTAATAATAAGAATTCATCCCATTATTGAAGGTAGAGTCTATTTGGCCAGTTATCAATGTTAATTTAAATTCCTCTGCTGGAGATTTAAACTGGCACAGGCAATTATTACTGAGGTCATAAGAGTGAGCTGCATTTCTCTTGTCCTAAGATGGCTAGCCAGTCTGTTGCACTGCATATGTACACTCTGTTTTTACAGTACTGTCTATTGTTGCCAGTGTTGATGATCCAGAGCACTCCTGCCCAAAGGCAACAGTCTCTAGGAATGTAAGCTATTTCATGAGTCTTTGCCTTTTTCATACACAGAAATAAAAGTAATAATAGCCTTGGCTGGCTTATTCAAGGGACTATTAAAATAATCAAATAGAGAACATTGAACTCACATGTTGGAAGCCCAATTATGAATGGAAACTTGATTAAAGAATAGTTGCTGTCATGTCCAAAATAGCAGAAGGCAAATGAATGTTTCTTTCACTGCTGTTAGATGCAACAGCATATTTAAAGATCTACCATTTAATCTGGGGACAGGGAGACAGCCACATTAACAAGAAACAAGTACTGTCATCCTCTTTCTGGTGTTGACTTTATATTCAACTGTGTGAGCTGTTCTGTGGCTTGAATGGGAACATGCTTATGTTGTGTGTGAAGATGCCATTCTGGATTGGGTTCTATGTACATGCAGGTAAGCTGTGTTATATGAGTAATAAGATAGGCAGAAGCATGTGTATGTTCTGACACATATATGGCAAACTTACTGATCTCACTTTGCAGAGGTGTAACATATGTTATCCTAAGGAGGAGGAGTTTGTGTGTTGTGAATTATGGATTCCAACTTTCTTCTGAAATTGAAGTCATATCTGAGGCTACTCTCTTTGTTTGAGATCACATTCATGAGAATCACTATGACTGCATCTAGGATCTAGTTACGTTGGTTGAAAACACTAAGACCCTTAATGCTTCAGCATGGCTTACCAGTTGCAACCTGTAGTGTGTGTTGCTCTTCACTGGCACATAAAAAGAAACTCTGAATTTGCTTGCAGCTGTGCTCTCTTGAGTCTTAGGTCAGTAATTGCCAGCATGTAGATGGCAATGAGTACCACAAGATGCTTCCATTTTTAGCTTGCCTGGCTCTTGACAAAATGAACACCTTTGTACAGCATAAGCAACTCTGGATTTCTCTATGAAATCTGTAACTGAGCTAGATCACTAGAAATTCAGTCTCAGAAACTTAGGTTTGACTTTCAGGTTGGTATTAAAATACTGGTGCGATTTAGGAACTTTTTAAATTTTTTTTTTTCTTTCAGTAGCAGTAACTAAAATGTTGCTTCTTCCCTGTGCTTGCAGAGGTGTCTGGGCAGTTTGGTTTTCAGATCCTGTTTGCTGAACACAAGTGTGATGCACAAAGGTATTGCTAGGCAGTATGAAGGTGTGAATGAGCAGAGATGGCTTAAGAGGACTTGTGCAGTATTATTGCTGAAAGTGTAACCACAAGCTCAAGTTCATGCTGATTCTAGTAACAAGTCCAATTTCAGGGGCTTTGTTTTCTCCTTAGGTGGTGGCTATGGGAGGGAAGGCTAAAAACAGCTAAAAGGTATTATATAACTTTAAATGCTTTATACCTTAAATTTGCTAGAGTTATGACTCTGATTTAATTGATGCAGTCATAAGAAAGTGAGGGAAACAAAACAAAGATGAGATTCTTCCAGACAGTGGCAAACTAGTTGGAAGGAGGGTGTTGTCAATGATCATTTGTCATAATAGCGTGCCATTGAGAGGGGGTCTCTGGAGTTCTCTCTGGAACTTGGTTTTGTTGCAAATTTACACAATCTGGATAATGCATTTTAAGTTTGTAGATAACACCCAAAGTGAACCTGCTGAGGAATGACTAAAATTCGAAGAGAAATTGAAGAATCAATCGGAAGAAATAGTATGTAGTTCAGTAGGAGTAAGTGCAGAGGAGGGATGGCTTGAACAAGCAACAATACATACGCAAGACAGAGAATAATGTAGGTAGTTGTTTAGTAGAAAAAAAGCCTGGTGCTGTTATGGCTAAGCAGCTGAACAGGAACTAACAGTGTTGTGTGATTGCAAGGAGGGAAAAAAGCAGGTGCTATAGGAGGGTGTAAAAAGACACGGCCTGGCAAGCTGCATAAAATGAGCCTTCTGATCTCACATTACCCTCCTGGGTTCCAGTTTTGGCTGCAGGTATAGATCAGTTGGGGAGAAGAACTAAAATAGCGGTTTAAGGGATTAAAGAGAGACTTTCAAGGAAAGACTGAAATCAGGCTTTCTTAACCTACATGAGAGAAGAATGAGAGAGGAAATCATAGTTTTGAAGTATATACCAAGCAGCTGCAAAGAGGAGGGGATCAGTATGATAACCATGTCCCAGGTAGTTAGGAGAGGAAGTTAAAGGGCATAAACTAGCATAAGAAAAGCTCAAGTTAATTTTTCTACTGGTAAAGGTAGATGGTAAAGAACTGATAAAAATTGCCTGGGGAAGCAGTAAAGGACCTCCAGTGACAGAAATCCCAATAGGTTAGATTACCTATGTCTTTCCTGCCTGATGGTTGAGTTCATCTTGCCTTGGGGCACTGGAATGACCTTTTGAAGGCTTTTGCAGGCTAGCTTTTTTATTACTCCATAAGCACTTGCCTATCATTATTTAGTAGTATTGTTATTGCACAGCCAAACTCCAGAAGAAATACTGCGTCATGTGCATTTTCATCCAGATATAAGCTACTACTTTACACAAGTTACAGCTGATGCCCCCTCGTGTATGCTGACTCACTGACCACATCCAGAAGCTGTGCTTATTGGCACCATGTTTTCAGCTGAGAAAATCAATGACATTACATACAGGGAAACAGCAGCAGAGTGTTAATGGAATACTTTCTTTCAAGACCAAATAGATTAAAAATGAGTTTGTTACTTTTTAAATTGCTTATTAAAAAAATGTCATTTTATTTTAGGAATTAAACTGGGAAAAATGTATGTATCCACAAATACTTGTTCACCTTGTCATTTATGTGTTGTCGCTTTATAAAGCTAATGACATGTCAAGCGAACTGTAATCCTGTTTAAATTTGGGGTGAAGGGTGTTAAATAGTCTGCGAATTGTCAAAAATATTTGGTTCTTCACCTGGGCCAAACAAATTTATTTTGAAGGACTGTATGACCACTGTGCTTTCATTCTACATACATTATAACTTTGCTAAGCACATATTTGTGGCAGCCATCTAGGATAACCTCTGTGTGGAGGCCTGATGCTGCTCTGAAAAAAAATGGGATGCAGTCTGAGATGTGGTATTTATAATTGAACCTGGGGCTTAATCGATGCCATGGCTGGTGATCCCTGTAATACTGTTTCCAGAAAAATGTAGGGGGATGATGGAATGGACAGACATAGAAGAAAACTGTGGCATATGTGCTGGTCCTGTCTTAAAATGAAGAGGCATAAAATATCAGGATGAAAAGCACTGGAGAATGCTATATGATGCATTAAAATGCACTCCAAGTAAAGCATCTGAGTTTGTCACAAACCAAGCCACGTCTCTTGAGCTTCTGACATACTCCTCACATTTTCCATCTATGCAGAACAAAGTTGTCTAGTTATAGCGCCTGCAGTGAATTTCTGTGAGTTAGTTCAGCAAGGCTTTGTATTCAGGATAAGGGTAGATTTGTCATACTGAATCATTAGTATGATTCCTTGTGATATTCCAGCTCGTGAAGGCATCAAGTGCCAGAAGGAAAAGGATTTGTACTGAAAGCTTGTGTTTGTGGTGGTGTAGGTGTGGTGAGAGGCAGTTTTCTGGAATACAGCTGCTCCTTCCTGGACACTCTCATATTGTTTTTAGTGACGTTGACCTCCTCATCTCTTGATCCCTTTTGAATGTTTGCAGATTTATAGGAAGAATGAAGGATATCTTACTATTTTCAGATACACTGTGTCTTTTCTCCCCTTCCTTATGTCTAAGGTTCCTACATTTAGAGGAAAGACAAAATGGTATAGGCTGATAAGAGAATAGCTTGTACCTCAGTATGTGTGTTTTAGCCTGCAAGCTGCAAGTCACTGGATCTCCCTAGCCTTACACTAGAAACCACAGCGTCTTTTGACAGAATACAGGCAGATTTGGGCAAACCCAATGCTCATTTATCTTGTGGCTGCCTAATAATTGTAGGGTTTTTTCTATGGCAATGCCAACATTTAGCTAGTTTAATGGGTTTGGATGAGCAAACAAATCCATCTTTTAGAGCTGGCAGAACAGGATTGCATAGGAAATTGTGCTGATGCCGCTGGAATAGCAGAGATGCCTGATATGCCTGGTGCAAGAGTCTGAAAAATGTTACATGAGAAAGCTGCTATCACTAGACCTCAAAAGAAAAAAGATAGTTACCATGCTGACTTTATAAGACGAGTCTATTCTTGCAATGACAGCTGCAGGAAACCATGATTGAGGCTTTCCTCATTCCTTCAGATAGTCTCCTGACCTGTGAGTTGACTCTGATTGCTACTGTCTGTTGCAAGTTGAGGAAAAGAAATTTTTGTAGCAGGAAACTGTATGGTTTAAAAGAGTGCACTGGTGGTGTAGGAAGTGCTACAAAACAGGCTGAGCACTCAGTGCAGTCTGAAGCCACGTGCCGTCTCCTGCCTTCCACTGAGCAAAAGCATTGTGTGTAATACTGGTGATGAGAAATGATACTTGCAAATAGTCACCAGCTAACACTGTACCTTCTTTCTCACCAAAGCCATCAGAGCTGATGACTTTCCTCTAGAGGACAGTAATGGTCAGACAAATGTGTTATAGGACCAGACTCTTAGCCATCACAAGCAATTGTAAAGCCCTAAGCTGCAGAAGAATCAGCCCTTGCAATAAGGCACCTTTTCCTGGAGTAGATATTGTAAGATTTGCCTCTGAACAAAATTCCCATGGAGAAAAGAAAGAGGCTATGCCTCAGGGGTCACCCATCTGCCTGACCCTGTGAGCAGTGTATTTCTTAGAGGATGAAAGACACAAGACCCATACCATCATTACGGAACCAGCAGTATTTGAAAAGTGGGAGGCAACAGAGCCCAAAGCTTCTGCAGAGCGCATGTGGGTGTACTGGAGTCCTAGTATGGCTGGAGGAGTGGTAGCTCTGGGTCTCCTAAAGCTGGGGACTGGGATTGTATTGTGGCTTCTGCATCAGGAAGGTGTTGCCCCTACACAGAGTTCCTGCTTGGAAACCATAGGTTGTGGCTGCCTCTGTCATGATTTGCTTGAAGCCTTAGTGAGCAGCCTGTTCCACTGACCTCAGATCCATAGACCTCTCCACCATTTCTGTTCGTTCTCTGCTTATTGCCTTCATCATGTAAGAAATCTTTTTTTTTTTTCTTCTCAGGCATGTGGATGAAATATCTGTGGATGAGACTTGGACACCTGTCTTCCATCAGAGCAGTGTTTTTTTGATGGGTTTTTTAGATACTCCTGAAATGAGTGGAAGAGGTTATGGCTGTTAAGCCTGAGTAAGGGTTTGAAAGTTGGCTCCTCAAAGGTTTCTGATCCAGTTTATTTTCTTCAGTCCTAGCACAGTTGCCAAGAGTGCTTGAAATTCAGGGGGAAGTTCCCTGTGGTTTTTATTCTATTGTCATTCTCTAATATCAGTCTTTATTGCCTTCCTCTGAATTTTGCTTACTTGATGGACTGCATGATTAGACCTACGTGGGTATCTTATATTTCATAATGAAACACACAAAGGGGGTGGAATCTAGCAATAATAAATACATCTGAGCAAGATTTTAAATGCACAGCACACGTTTTCTCCTTTAGAGGTTTGTGTCATTTGGAGCCTTTGGCAGATGCACCAGAAACTATTGCAAGTTTGCGTACCCTGCTGAGATATGGGGAAATAAACCGGGAACGTGTTTCTAATTATACCAGTGCAGTAGTAAATAGCTGATATGTATATCTAATATAGAACTGGAAAAGAGAAAAACAGTTTTGTAACTTGTTCAGTAGGTACTTGATGCAAAGCACTTTTAAAATCTGCTGATCCCCATTTAGATTTCAAGATGTACCTGACCATATTGCAAATGGCTTACGCAAAATGTGGTTTTTAAAAGTTGTAACCAAGCTGCAGATTAGAGTTGGTGAGTCTTGTTTGTTCTGTATGTGGCTTTTCTGGCAAAGTGAGAAATTGGACTTGTATATAAAGCCTCATTAATAAAGCATGGTTATATTACTATTTTATTATTTTTATTATTTAGTTGTCTGCAGACACCGATAGTCAGGAACAATTCACAACTATTTGGAAAAAACAAATCCAAGTCATGGATACATTTTAAGCTCCAACTGAGGGTCCTGGATGTTCAGTGGAACAAAACAAAAAGCATGTCCGTACATACGCACTATTCCTCTTCCCTTTGCCCTCTTCCCACACCCTCCCTCCCCCCAGAAAAGGAAAAAATTAAGGATATTTTCTGTGAAAATGAAACATTTCCTTCAGTACCTTGTGAGACTTCTAGTTGATCAATGTGAAGCCAGATGAACATTCATTTAGTACCATTCCTGCTAAACTTGGTGCATTTGGGTAGTTCCATTGATCTCTGTGGGACTATTCCCACGCTGTTTTTTTGGTCCAGCACTTACCAGTTTGTTCACTTATAGTTTTGAAAGCTGTTATAATCATTGCAGGAGAATTAGAAGGGTAGAGGTGGTATCTGAAGCTAAGAAATAGACCAAAATAAATTCTTAAAAAGTCTTCTCAGAATGAATGTAGAAGACTGGAGCATCTATGACTGTGTCTGCAGTGGTGAGGGATTTAACTGGTGCTTTTCAAGTTTTTTACATTTCAATGGTAGTAATAGTTATGAGTGGATGTTGCTGTGGTGTGATGCAGGACACAGCCAATGCTAAAGCTATCCCTGCTGTCACTGTAGCATAGGGCAGCACAGCTTCAGTGCACCAGTGCTACAATTCATGTCCCAGAATTCGGCAAGCTGGAACACTTCTGGGGCTGTACAGTTCACAGACTAGGTTCAGAGCATGGAAAAATATTTCAGTATATATAAAGGTAATTTAATGCAATCTGTCATCTAGGCTTTTCTGTTTATTAAAATGGGAGTGCAAAAATAAACCTTTCTCTTGCTGGAAATAATTATCTCCAAATTTGGAGAAACTTAATGAAAAGTCTGAGCAAGATATTCAGTCTTTTTAAGTGTAAGTTACTTTTTTCTGCACTGTTGGTGGTTTATCTAAAATGCTTCACAACTCGCTGGATTCTTGTGGCTGAGAAAAAAGTTGATAAACTTGTAGATCAGTGATTTTATATCTATAATGATGTATGCACGTGCACATAAACATACGCAGACACTGTTGAGACAAGTTTCATGCAGCCAGTTGTGCAAATAATCTGCAGAGAGATTTAATTTCTCACTTTGCCATAGTTACCAGACTAGTCTGTCAGATTTGTCAGGTTGTTTACTGATGAACGCTTTGTTGTGACATCCAGATTTATAGTTCTGATCCTTTCATTTTCAAATGTTGTCCACAGCCAAATTAAAGACTAAGAAACTACACAGCTGCTTGTATTCAGAAGTTTTGCTGGAGTGGAAAGCCTACCTTTCCTACCCTGTCTTAGAAAGATCCTGAAGTGTCATAATGATGGCACTCAGCTACTTTCATGTTGCAAAATGTATGCTGTGCCATTGCGTATGTTGCTAACATTACAGTATTAAAACCATTTTGTAAATCTCTGCCTCCTCTGTAATTACTTCTCTGTTAAGTTGTGGATTTAGTGGGTTTCTGTCAGCTTCTTGTGTTACAACCGGAGGTGTTGGTGTGTGCCTCTGCCATGTGGTGTGATTGCAGCTACCCAGCTGCTCCAGTCAAACATGGACTGCATTTGCTCTTACATAATATGAAATATAGTAATGTTGGTTCAGTGCATCTCTCTTGAATCTCAACTCCAGCAGTAACCGAGAACAAGTCCTGCATCTGATTTCTGCTTCCCCAATACCTGTGCACTGAGAGTGTAGTGGAAAGTTAGGAAAGTGGAAAGTTTGGGAGAGTGAAGGCAGAGGGTAGAGCTATGGATATTGGAGACCAAAAGAAAGGGAGCTTGGGAATAGATTTCCCCTCTGTGCCTGTGGCAAAAATAAAAAATATTGCACTCTTGCAGAAACATAGTTTGCTTTTTACCTATAATCTGTGGGTTATACATGTGAAAACACTATGTGGAATATTTCTAAATTGCATATGCTTAGGAAAACTGCAAAAGATCAAGGTAATAACGATGCTTGTGTGGAACTTTTTTGTTTAAACCTGCTATCCTCGAGATGCCTACAGAACTCTGTTAATGACAGGTGGTTGAATGACCCTGACTTGTGGGTACCAAGTTCTTGCACTTTCTGCTGGGAATCTTGACAACAGGGATTACAGCTGGAACAGGTTACGAGGCTTTCTATAATACAGGCCCCTGAGCTGTTAGGGCAGGGTGGGAGGGCTTGCTTTCATAAGACCCTTCTTGTACTTTTCCTTCAATTCAGTTCCTGCATGTGAGGTCACAGTCTCTCCCTCTGCATTTTACTCATGGATGTGATCAATGCAGTACTAAAAATTTTTGTTTCAACGGAGTTGCCTTTGTGATTCTTTACAAGATCAGGGCTCCGAAGTTTTGGTTGCCCATTCTCCAAAACTGGATTTTTTTTGTTTCAAAACAAGATAAATGAGTAGGGCCACAGATGCAGACCTGAATGACGCTGGAGAGATATTTACAAAAAAAGATTTGCAGGATGAAAACAACAAAAGGCTAAATTTAAATCTGCATTACTTTATTCAAATGGGTTTTGAAACATTTACCAGCAGCTTTGAAACTTTGCCAGCAGGCTGTTCAAAATAATAACAGACAACCATTTCTCACTTAGAGTTCATATAAATAATAACAAAAAGAAGCCCCTCAACTTTCCAGCCTTTCTTTTTTTCCCTCTTGGCAGCAGTGAACCTACGATCTGTTTTCTCACCAGTAACTACATTTCCCTGCCTTTATTCATGGTGCGGTTTCTCATTAATGATCTCTTGCTGGCTGCAGTTTTCTATTTTGAGAAAATAAAGAGCCTTGAAGATACTTGTTTGATTAAATGTATGTAAAATTGTGGTAGGTCAGCTCTGTGGTAGACCAGCCTTGACAGTCTCTCCTGACACTTCCCTCTGTGTTAAAAGTAGAATTACTTGGTATTGTGGTAAGGAATGAGTGAGAGGGTGAAGACAGGACCTTTTATATGAGGTGAAGCCAGGGACATGCCTGCTCAACATGGCAGAAGAGAGACACTGATTCTAGATGCTTTGTGTTATGGAAATGGTGGTCAAGGCTCCGAGGAGACTTAGCTGTGGCAGACAGACATCGTAGAGCCATTTCCAAGGTACCTTGAAGGCATTCCTTAAAAAAAAAGTGATGTTGGATTTTGATGGGGTTTTTTTCTTACCTGTTTGCTGCCAAAAGAGTTGTGTAGATCTTGGCTGATGGCCTGTAGCTCTCAGAGAGACTGAGAGCACATATTATGAAGATCACACCAAGTGCATAGTTTAAGCTTGCATATTCATCTTCTTTTTGTCATGTCATACATCCTGTACTTCTGGAGTCTATCAACTGAAATTACAATAATGAAAATGGCCCGCTGTGTTTTATTCCTTATGATCATTTATGTACATAAAACATATGTGACTCTGGTTGGCTAACAGTGTTTGTGATTTACTTGTTCCCTACAAAAAAGAGGAAAAAATTATGGCCAGGATCCCCCAAGAAGACTTTAGTAAAGCATTTTTGAAATGTCTGGTCAGTGGGGGCTGGAATCTGGGTTTACTGGGTGAATCCCGAATCTCCAGGATTTGCTGATTGAACTAGTTCATTAAAATTTGGACATGCGCTCTGTGTCAGGGCTTTGGCTCCCTTTGGACGCTTTAAATTTGTCTCTATCTTCTGAATCTCAAACAGTCTGCTCAGTCAGTCTGTTGAACTTGCCTTGAGAAACTCTAGGTGGCATTGCCAAGTGTCCATCATCTCAAGGAAGAGTTATTCATTGTTGATTGTCTCTACGACAGGCTGTGAATGTAGAAAAAGAAAACTGAGCAGGGGTTTTGAGATGCTTAGAAGTTTAAGGAAACACTCTGCAGATTTATTGAAACAATTTAGAAAAACAGCAGCTGCTGACAGTTCCCCTTTACTTAATCACAACTGATAAAATCACGTGTCTTTAATTCAGGGTGTGATCTAAATGGGATCACAGCAGGTCACTCTGAGACTTTGTTTAATTTCAGAACCAGAATATCTGTTCTATGGGTATTAACAACATCCCAGTCAGTTCAGATGGTATCCGTGAGGCTCACCTAACACCCTACACAGAATAAAGAGGAGGGAAGAATTAGATCAATTCCTTGTACTAGGAAAGAAAGTTATCCACTAGGTGCCAAGAGACAAGCCATTTAGGGCACATCTACCAGCTGTTGTTGGGGTGATACAAGAGAGAAGTGAATCAGGGCAGGCGGTGACCCTGACTTGGGTTCTAAATAGAATTTAGGCATCATTTAAAGTTGCAAGGCCCAAGTGACTTCAGGGTCTGTCTGGGTCTGGAGCTGATTTATACTTCTGGGTGCAAAGCACATGTCTTCACCATGCAAAAGGGGGTTGTGAAAAGCTGCCTGAGTTAGCAAAGGTCGTCCTGGAAATGGAAAATACATAGCTGGATTAGTGTGGTGCTGTAGTAGATCACACAGGACCTGCTAGATCACTGCACAGATGCAGTTCTGCTGATGCTTAGGTATAACTCTCTGTGGAGCTGGGTTGTGTGGAGGTCCCAGCTTGAGCTGGTGCTACCTCAAATATTTTAAGCTGTAATATTGCTATTGCTCTGGTTTTCCAAATTGCTTCTGAGAAATAATGTTCCTGTTCCTACGTGGTTTAGACCTTGCAATACCATCAGAGGCAATTCTTATGTATTTTATAATCTGGGCCAAGTGATCTTTCCGTTTGAGGAAGTCAAGCTTTTAACATGTTTTTAACTTGGGGACCAAAATGAGTCAGAAAATATTTAACTGTGTAATTTGCTAAATAGTCCTTGTCGCTGGGATTTTCTAATGTTGTTCACTTTTGAATGTAATCTTGCTGGCAGAGGCTATTCTATTCCAGGAATAAATTACTCTCAAAGGATGGTGGCTTTTAATGTTTCCACCTTTACCTTCATATGGTGGAGGATAGAAGCTGTGTTTTCACCATAAAATGGCAAATTTTTTTTCTCACGTAAGAATATTGATCTTGAGATAAATAGCCCACTGTAAACCCAAAGCAAAACAGAAAATCACTCCTTTCCCTCTGCCAAAAAAAATCCCCTTCTATTCTTCCTTTCCTCCCCAGCAGTGTGATGACAGTTTATATGGCTGACTGTAATAATGCATACTGAGATAAAAATAAGCTATGCTGCTTCTCTGTTACTTATCTCAATGTAAAATCCTATTCTGACATAACAAAAGATACATTTTACTGTTTATTCTCTTCACTTAAGGGAAAGCCTCTGGTCATGCAGGGTGTGGGAGGGTGATTTAGTGAGACTATATAAAGGGACTTAGTCAATACAGTAACATACAATTTTTGCACAGCTATGGGATTGCCAACTGTTTTGTAGGCCAGTCTGATTGCCTATTAGTGTTTTGTCGTTGAAGGTCCCTGGCAGGCTGAATTCAACTGCAGTGAAGTGAAAGCCCAGAATAACTCAATAAGGCAGAAGCAGGATGTAGATGCAAACTGCTTTAGAAAGTACCGTGTGAAAATACATGGCACCAGATGTTGATAGGAAGATGTGAAGAAATCCAAATAGGTAACTGCATGTGGAGCCTACCTGAATGATATGCTCAGAGTATGTGCAAAGTGAGACTGGTGGGACTTTGTTTGGCTTTGGAGTTAATGGGCTGCTTGAAGCAGGCATGTGTGTGTGATTGGCTTTGCATGCAGAAATAAATCTGAGTGAGAGAAAGGATGTTTAGATGGGAAATAGAGTTTACATCAAGCTTTATTGCTCACGTGTAACCACCCTGCCTCAATTTCCCGCCTACAACTTGGAACTAAGTGTGCCCCCATCCCTCGGGTGTATTGTGAGAGAGAGAACAGATTTTACTCTGACGGGGCTTGTTAGAACAAGATTAAACCTTTTCTTAAATTATTACTATTATTTTACACAGCATATTATCCTCAGCCTTCACTTGTGGTCCAGCCATCTGCACTGTTATTGTATTTGCCTCTGAAGTTTCATTCAAAATGTCTTCACAATTTAAAATCAAACTGTCAAAATTTTCCTCATTTCACCTAGTTTTGATGTGAAACTGCACATTTCTCATGGCTTTTTAGATCACAAAGCTGTGCTTGAGGCTGGGCCCCAGTTGACTGAATAGTTATGCAAACATTAGCAAATTTTCCCTTGAGGTAAGTTTCATGTTTGCAATGAAACCTGAACTTGGGCAAATTTTGTGTGGTTTTCATTGCAAACATGTAGGCAATGCAAGAAAGCTGCATATTCCTGACTGCCCTCTGGAATGATCTAATTTTTAATTTTTTCTCATGTCTCCTATGTTAATGCGATATCAGAGTCATTGTTAATTTGCAGTTTAATATCTCCCTGTAATTTTGCAAGGCATTTTTAGGAATTTGGGCAATTAGAGTTTGACTGATGGTTTGCATATTAAAATTTTAGCCAATGCATGAAAAAGTCTCCTTTTTCTTCTTGGCATAGTCTGAAAACCCAAATGTACTTTTGTTTGTTTGTTTACAAGCATGTGTCATTTGAAACAGAAGGCCAGCTGATTAGTGTGAATGTCTAGTCCCCTTCTGCCAGATTTTGTATTTGGGCTGGAGTGGCGGATGGCTGTTGTTTTTGTAGATTGGCAAGAAGTGTAATTACACGGAGCCCTTCCACCCCCTTATGGCACACTTGGAGTGTTTAGTGCCATGCTTTTAAGTCCACAGAAATCTGCCCTTGGTGTAGGAACCCTGCCAGCTTTGAGCAGTGCTCATCAAACTTCTGCCACCAGCAATAGTTATCAAGAGTTCTACCTAAAATTCTCCAGTTGTACGATGTACAAAACATGCAAGGTTTAGGTTGTTCTTCATAGATTTTTAAATAGGAAAATTAATTTTATTTTCCACTCCATTTTAGTTCCTTTTTCAGCCAGCTGAGAAAACGAACTCCTTATGCATATTAACAGCCTATGGGAAATCTCACGCCTTCCCCTCGCCCTTTCCTCCCTCCATAAGCACAAAAAGAAATACTTGTAAGATAGTGCATGAGTCAGTAATCTTGATTTATTGAGCTAAGATACGTTTGCCTGTATCTGAATAGAGGCAAATTAGGAATTCTTGTTGGTGCTCGTTTGCAACCCCAGATGACACAGATTTGAACAGAAAACAGAGCAGAAAGATTTGCAGCGGTCCTGAAGCTGCAGCAGCTTTGCTGTTCTTGCCCAATGCTCTGTCAAAGGCTCTCCCACTTCAACAGGGTTTGAAAAAAGCAGTGTGTGACCTTACTGGCTTCCAGGTATCGTCTGGTCTGTTAGCATAAATTTCCAGTAGAAGTGGTGCATTTACACTGAAACACAAGAGTTTGCAATGAAGTGGGCGAGCTGCAGATAGTTTTCTTTTACAAGTCCTGCTTCAGTAAGGGAGCAACCTTGTGCAGAGGAATATGCTGGGAGTCTGGGCTTTCTGTCTGGCCCTTGTAAAATACTTAACTAGTACTTCATCAGTAATTTCAGTTATCTAGCAGGACAGTTAATAATGCATTAGTCTCTGAATTATTTTATCCCTTGCTAGCTAAGTATATGTTGGCAAAAGGCAGGGGTTGTGATTCTCCAAATCTGGCTGTTTGCATCCTAGTACCCAGGGGTTAATGAATATCCAGTGCTTTTCAGCAAGAAAAAACTCTTTATGAGCCACTGTTAATTGCACAGTGCAGTGTAGAGGGTATAAATTAGTCTTTGACTGTTGAGGGGAATCAGTTTGTGTCCTGAAGCATAGTGTTTAGAGACTTATTTAAGTACAAAATTGTCATATTCTTTTTATTTACAACATACAAGATGTCACTAACGCTTAAATGCATTAGAGTTCAACATACAGGATGTTACTAACGTTTAAATGCGTTAAAGAGTTCTTATCCATTCAAGCACGTACACAGTACCTTCAGTGGGGATACTGTCGGTTATCCCTGTGCTCCCAGAGGCAGAAACGAGGCTGTTTGGACTGGGAGCAAAATGAAGCTCATAGAAGGAGGTTCTTTACAAGCTTTTGGACATTATTCTTGTTTTCCAACACATAACCAAAACCTGTTGTTTTGTTAGTATTATTTTCTTACCTCATCCATCTTCCTCCCTTGTCCTTGCAACTAAATAACCTTTCTCTGTTTCTAGTCTTTCATGTGAATACAGTTAGTCTTTGAGATGAATGTCCATCTGATGAAAGTAAAACAGAAGGCATCACAGTGATGAAGCTACAGGTTTAAAGTTACTTTTCAGCATGCAACAAATACATAAAAGCATAGAAATACATCTTTATGCTTATTATATCTTGATATGGTTATACGTTTGTGTACACAAACATTTTACACTCTACACTTCATCATCAGCATCTACACTGCTGTTCATCAAACAACAACAGCTCCCCCCCCAATATGTTTATGTAAGGGTTTAGGTGAATTAAGTGGCATGCAATGTTAAGGGGTACATGTAAGAAAATTCTGTAAAACATTAATGGGAAGTCTTGTTCATTGCCAGTCACGGAGAAAAGCACAGCAGGCAACATTGTGCTAGCTAAATACATGTAGAGCCTGTATGTACTTGGGCTGTAGCTGTTTAATGAGAACCTGATTATGCCTTTTTATCCATCTGCCCACCAGCTTGGCCATGCAGACATGGGAGGAACAGTAACATGCAGCGGATGTCACTGCAAGCACATTGTCTCTTAAACTTTCCGGCAAGTATAGACCCTTGCTCTCTTGGAAAGGCTGCAGTTGGTGACAGCTAGTAGTATTGGGAAAACAGGGCTCTGGGATTTTTCAGCTTTGCTTGGTCTGTTTGCTGTTTATCTAAAATTGGCATCTTTTTGCATTTTTTTTCTTCCCCCCATTCCTTTCCTTTTCCTCAGAACTCTGAATCCTGTTCCTGCTGCCTCACTTCCAAAACTCACACTAAATCCTTCACTATTTTAAATGCAATGGAAAAATTAGAATTGACACACAGCAAGTCTGTATGATTGTTGTTACCACACCTGGATTGTGTGCGTACTGTGGCAGTGTTCTCTACTCTACAACTAGGAAAGATGCAGCCTTTTATTGCTATCACTTGTGTTTTCATGAACAAGGGAGAAATCTAATAGCATGAGGTAAAGTTCGTCTGGTAGGGTATCTAATGCTTTCCTGCTTTTATTCGTATTAGCTTTGCAATTTGCTGTGAGTTCCTAAAAAGAGTTGTAATTTTGAAATCCTACTGTAGTCCCACGCTTGTGTACACAGACTTGAGCTGCAGTTTGTATACCTCCACTGAACGGCACAAGCTGCAGACAATTGCTGTCTGCAATTTTTCTCCTGTAGGTTCTTTCTTTAGCTGCTCAAATACCAGGGGAACTTCAGCTATGAAGAGTTTGTTAATGTTTAATGGAGTTCAAAGATTGCTGGTGCAAAGAAGTTTGTTTGCAGTGTACAGTTTTGTTTCTATTAGAATGACAGATGAAAGAGGTTCTAACACTTGTAGGATATTTAATGTTTCAGATTAGTATTACTAGCTCAGCTTACTTTGGACTCATCAGATCACTTGCTTTCTATTAATTTCTTTTCCTGCCTCCCTATACCCACCTGTTGGTTCCTGTGGGGTTTTCATTATCTTTTATTTTCTTTTAATTTACATACATTTTTTGCTATTTCTTTGCTGCTTAAATCAGAATTTCCCGATTTAACATAGTAAACAAAACCAAGGACAACATGGAAAACATCTGAAAAGATTAATGCCAGCTGCAATCATGTCAGCAGTGCAGTTTATATTTAGAGGGGAAGCGTGCTGGAGAGGAGGTGAAGAGTTCAGAGTGGGATTCAACCTGAGTACTTGGATCTGAGTGAGGAAGGACTGACTGCTGCTAGGATTGAGCTGGTCTTCCCAGCTCAGGTACATGGTACTGCTTTCAGACTATTAACAGGTCTTTTCCCTCTGCAGCCTTAGAAAAGCTGTTTGGAAAGAGGAAGATGCACCAACACCCTACCCTTTTGTTAAGAAGTCACAAGTTCAGACAAAAGGAGCATTCGATGCTCTCTATTCTTGCAAGTTATCCAGCATAAACCTGACTCTTAATTCTGTATCCTACTCA
Organism: Phalacrocorax carbo; assembly: GCF_963921805.1. Taxonomy (NCBI): domain Eukaryota; kingdom Metazoa; phylum Chordata; class Aves; order Suliformes; family Phalacrocoracidae; genus Phalacrocorax; species Phalacrocorax carbo. The sequence continues at coordinate 21,961,735 of NC_087515.1, forward strand.
GTGGACCACAAGTCTCCATACTTACCGTGAGTTTTACTGTCTTGATACTTATGTGTCCCCTTTTAATATGTGTTGGTCACTTACCCCAAAATTCATGGCTTTATTCCTCCAGTTCTCTTGTCATGGAAGGAGCTATTTATGGATCCCCGTGTTAGAGACGACACATTGACGCTGACAGAGTGATGACAAAACAGAATTTTGGCAGAGCCAGACTATGTTGAGTTTTGATAGAAACATAGCTGAAGTTTTACCCTTTAATAGATTTTGAACCCAACTATCATCTCACTAGGCTTTGTTGCAGTATTTAATCTACTTCTTGATCATTTCAGGAGAGAAATAAAAGCCAAGGCTTTTTTTTCAAATGTTATACTACATCTCCTTCTTGCACAATAAGTAGAAAAAGAAAGTCTTTCAAATACAGTTAAATGCATACAGTCAAGCATTTATTAAAAGCTCTTATTTAATATCTTTTTAAAAATAAATAATTTAGTGAGATATGTTGTGAGAAAATGTTTTTTCCTCAGTATTGTTTGCACTAATATATTGTTGAAAGGGGATGTTAGAGGTTCTAGTTAGTGTGAAACTGGAAACTCTGAAATAATAGTTTTATAATATTATCATTCAGAAAGAAAGAAAATCATAGCTGCCTGTCTGTTAGTGCTGCAGCTAGTCTAGCATCTGGAAACTGGAAAAGAAAGTCACTACTTCAGACAATTCCGTTTATTAGCTGAAGGAAGTAAAAACTTTCAAAAAATTACCTGGAAGCAGTATAACTAAGTTTCTTTATTATTAATATTTTAGTTTTGCATTTTGGGAGACTGGGATGAGCAGGTCTTATGCCTGAATATATTAGGAAAATAGCTCTCTTATTTGCATTAGTATGGTTTATTGGCAAAAGACTTTATAACCACAGCAATATCTATTACCTCTTAAATAAGACTCTCTACAGTTCTGAAAAGATTAAATCTGAGTAAAAGTGTATAAATCACTGTCAGCCAGAAGAAATAGCCCTTCCTGAAGTTTCCTAGCATTCCCTCTCCGCGACACCCGCACTGCCCTGTATGAAGGCATCCTGCAGTGAAGGGGTTAAGAATGCACAAGGGTGAGTCTCGTAGCTGAATTTATCTTGGTAACCCAAGACCTTCATGAATGTGGAACACTGTTACTACCGCAGCTATTCTTGTATTGGCTTCCCCACCAAGTCCTGACATGCTTTCGTCCATGCACGCTTCTTGGGTTTCACTCCAGGGGGAAGTTTGGGGGAGATCTGGTGACAAACAGGCCTCAATCCCTTGCGTGTTTACTGAATCAAGTTGTTTATATTTTCCACACATCCTGCTTTTGTTATGCTCTGGAACTTCAATTTCTTTGTACTTTACTATACTCTTGTGTACTAATTAAGGTGGCAAATTATTTAAGAGTTTCCATTAGAAAGCAGAAAATGAGTGCGAGCCTTGGAATTTCTTTATTTTTCAATCTAGCATTTAGACAAACAGGTAGACAAAGGAAAACTTGCTTGTGCTCACAGGAGTACAGTGGATTGACGCATTTAGACATTGACTCCTTGCAGATGTCAAGTATAGAGCTGCATTATTGTAGGATCATGATGGAAGGCTGAGCTTTTTTCCCTGAATTTGGCAGTTCCTGGCCATTCTGGTGATCTTCCAAGAGACAATGAATGCTTATATGAAGACGGAAATTTCTGATATTTATCATGTGAAAAAAGTATTAATTTGTTCTGTTTACTGTGGGCACTGGCTCATAGCAAAACCTGATTCAGAAGATGCTGTGGACTTGGGAGAGATTTGAATTTAATTTCTTCAAACTATCTCCCTATCCTGTTCATTTTCCTGCTAAAATCTTCCCGTACATTGGGCTAAATCCTAGATCTAGATATGTTCACCAATACAGTGTTAAACTTCTATATCCGGGCAATCTGGTATGGGATATAGCTCATAGTGCTAGGAGATGTGTTTTAATATCACTCTGAGTGAATATTATACATGGGAATGTTGCGTTGCATTTTCTTACCAGACTGTTGCATTCAAATGCAACTCAGCTAATGTCTAGAAGCACAGTGTTTGAGGCAAGTGAAATAAGTTGCATATACTCAGGCTGCTTTTCAACTCTTCACTTCTTCCAAGCCCTGGCGTGCAGGAAGCAGCCAAACTGGAACAATCTGTATTGGAACAATAAGATGAAAGGTTGGATTTATAGATTCAGCTGATATATATAATTTGTGGGATTGGGATTGTAACAGTGATGTTGCTACTCTGATACCTGAAGCAGAAATCTGATAAATAATTTGAAATCTCTTGTGAGGGAAATTTAAGTGAGACTTTAATTAGAAGAAGCTCCTTTTATCCAGAATAAGAAGGTCCCCAGAATTAGATTGTTATGCTGTATTTTCTCTTAAGCCTCAGAAATTTATTAGCTTCAGTTAAGGGCTTTGTTAGGGAGAATAATCTTTGGGATTGGCTGGATTTGGGGGAGCAATGGCATTAGGTACTGTTGTCCTTGGTCCATTCCTGAAAAAAAACTGTATGCACAAACTGTATGCACTGTATGTGGATCATCTTGCTTCTGTTGGGGATCTTTCTTTTTATACTTCTTGTCAAACAATCAGTTGTACAGAGTGATAACTGGTCTCCATCTTATTTGTGCAAACCACTACATGTGTATCTGTAGAAATGAATAAATACTTAGGAGAAACATTTTTGTTTGTGCCTAAGTAAAGAATTTTAGCCAAATTATCTTTTAATTTAGCTGGAGGACTTTGAGTTAATCTGAAAAAGATGAGAGTGTCAGTATTTTCAAACTAAACTTTAATACCTAAAAAGAAGTGCTGAAGTTCAGAGATGTTGAATGTCCATGTTCGAAAATGGATAATGGAAGTTTTCCACCTCTGGAAAAGCAAACAACAAGCTTAGAAGTCTAACTTTAGGCTATTGAAAATAATGGTAGATACTTCCTCATCTCTAAAACTGGTTACATATTCAGAAGGAAAGTTTTGAACTTGCATATGCTGTCATTCTAAGAAGTGCTTTGAGATCAGCTGGTACGAAGTGCTGGAGAGATTTAGCATAGAATTGTTCCAAATGAGCAGAACATTTTTTTTTTTTTTTTTTTAGCAAGAGACAATATGTTTAACCTGTGCCCTCAAAGCCGGAGTGATGTTTGCTCAACTGCTAACATGATTGTGGTGAAAGATACAAATAACATAAAAAGGAAAAGCAAGTGCCTTGATGAGTTTGGTAGTAAATACGTCCAAAAATGTCACTATTATGAGGATCACTTCCTTTTTTGGGAAAAAAAATTTCTGTTCAGCCCAGCATCAGCAGAAGCTCCTTTCCTTCCCAATTCTGTGCGAGAAGAAACTTCACAGTTTACAAGGCTGTGGTCTTTTCAGTAACCTGATACAAGCAATGCTGACTACATGCCTTGCCCAACAGTATGTGGTCAAGTATGTATTAATAAAGAAGAAAACTCTTAGTGGTTTGGCCCAAATTCTTTTGGCTCTATAGGCACTCCTGTGCTACATGTGGGAATGGGAGTGGAAATACTCTGAAATTCTACTACAGCCGAGTGCAGTTTTAGACTGCTACAAAAGGGGTGAGAAAGGAAGCTCTCGCTCTGCAGACAGACATCTCTACTGATTTCTCAGCAACCTGATGGTGCTTTAGATCTCCTGTAAATAGTAGCATCTTTCTCAGGGTAAAATTTAGCAGACTTGATTGAAAGAAGTCCAGCAAACGACAGCTGGAGTGGGGGAATCCCTAAACTCCAGTGCATTTCTCCAGGACCATCTGGGAGAGTGACGTTGATTTAGCTCTTCTGTGTAGCTGTAAGTTTCTCCCATCTGAGAGCTCGTTGGTGGGATGTTGATGAGACAAGCCTCAGCTCTGATTTAACTGCTTGCTCAGCTGGGATGGGTTGCTGAGGTGCCAAGTTCATGGATGATAATATGGGTCTCAATGGTATACATGCCAACTGATAATGTCAACAAGAGTGAAAATTACATAAAAAAGATTCAATTTTCTGTTCCATAGGACCAAAAGATCATGGTAAAGAACATGTCACACCTGAGGCTTGTTCCTTTCCTTACAATTTAAAAATAAAGTATAATGAAAGCAAAACCCAACAGCTCCCCATCCACAAACAGAGTGCTCTTTAAAACAGAAAAGCTGTTTTGAAAAAGCTGGCCACTGATCAGTTTTGTCAAAAGCTCAGTATTTAAGACTGTATCCCATTCATCTCAGCACTAGAGACACAGGTCCCACAGAGCCCAGACTAAGAGTGGTTGGAACAGGTCTTCAGATACTGTGAATCAAAGTGGGTCTCCTGACACAAACGTAGTAGTGACAACCTGTACGATCTTAGGATTTGTGTAAAGGCAGGTCCTTTTAATAGAAAGCCAAAATCATGTACTAATACAGGAACTACCTTTTGAACCTCAGCTAATTTTTGTGATTTTTTCCATTTGTTAACTCTTTTGACCTGTTATGTGAACTTTGGTAATGGGGCTTGGGGAGGGGAAAAAATTTTGAAAAGAGAAAAGTAAACCAAAAACATCTATTTTGAAATGATACAAAACAGCTGACTTAGTATTGCCAAATGCTTGGTTTAGAGCTGATGAACAATATGTCTGTCCCTAATGCCATCTTTTTTTTTTTTTTCTTTCAAAATGTTCTTTTATTATTGCAGCTTGTGAGATCACAAAGATTGCTATAAGCCTGTGTTTTTCTGAACAGTTACACTATGTTGTTCCTTCAAGAGATGCCACTTAGACACTGGCACAGGACTCTTCCACATACGTACCCCTCTGCTTTTCTTCCCCAGCCTCCCAGCAGGTTCTTTTTACTCTCTTCTGACCCTTTTGCTATTGTGAAGGAACAGAATCAGGTACCAGTTGGCCAGTTAAGACCTCCTCAGGTGTAAAGTGGTGGAGTAACTACTACAATCTCTCTCTCTTCCCAGCCAAGGAAGCAGAAGGGTCTGGGATGGAAATGTTTCAGATCCAACAGCAGTTATAAAGCACTCTGCTGGCTTTCTGCAGATGTATAGTTCTGGAGTGAGTACAGCTAGATGGTGTTTGCTAAAATAGCTCCTGCAGCTGAAAATGCATGAGTCCTTTCATGGCAGCAGCTGAAATGGCTGAAGAGATTTAACGTCTCTGTATCCTGCACCAATTGCAGTGACTAACCCCTACTGAAGGCTACAAACTTTGTGCTGCCAGTTGTGCTTCTCCTGATACAAATCCCAATTCCAGTCAAAATGACCTGGGTTGGCACAGACCAACATTTAAATTGCTTAAATTAACTGGGCTTTTGAATAGAACAGGCTAGGAATGACCAACAAAACAGCTCATCCAGCACATCTGAGGCAGCAATAACGCTTGGCAGGAGGGCAGCGATGAGTAACTGGCGCTGGGTTAGAGCCTGAAGCCTCCTCAGCTGGCACTGCTGCAAGTGGAAGAGGGTGGTTATGGACTGCCCAGGCTGTCCAGGTTCTGCCAGTGAGCTGGGGGCTTGTGTTCACTGCTGGATCCTTGCCTTTGCTCCCTGGGGTTAAGTCTAAGAGGGGATGCTAGATGATCATCTCTCTGCTCAGTATGTTTACCAGCCAACAAAAAATGCAGTGGTCCTTTCTCACCCCTTAGAATAAACAAATCTTGTGGCACACTTTTAATGCACTGCTGGCAAAAAACAGTGACAACTTTTGTCACGCTGCTGTGTGGGGCAAAGTAGATCTACAGATACCCTGGACCAAATGTCCTCTTTTATGCTGTTCCTAGGATCTCAGCCCTTTGCATCGCTGCTTGGCTTCCCAGAGAGAAGAGAAAATGATTTTTCTCTTCTTCTTCCTCCTTGCCACCTGTTTTGAAAAGTGCTATAAAAGCAATCTCCTTCACCTGCCTCTATTCCCTCTCAAGAATGAAACTGCACTTAAAGCTTCCTCTCCTCTCTGAACAATCTTCAAATCTTCCTTTCATTTCTCAGCTGATAGTCAACCCTTCTTCTCACTAGTGAGCAGTTACTTGAGCAGTATGTCCATAGAAACAGACTATATGTCTGTAACCAACTCTTCTCTGGCAGTACCAAAAGAATTTATAGTTTGAGCCTCTTAAATGCTTACATCACTTGTTTTTGTGTTTTGCAGAGAACTATTGAAATTATAAAAATAACCTGGGAGCTCTAGTTTGCCATTTACTATTTGACATTTACATTTCTGTTTCTGTCATAAATCCAGGCCAACCAGGCTTAATCACACTCTTGTTCGATTGCTGCATCTCAGATGCAGTAGCTGTCACACAGATGTTAATGGGAGATCTTCTGCAGCAGGCCTTAGCATGGGCAGAATTTGGCCTGCTGATTCCTTCTGTTGGTAACAGCTTCCTAGATTTCTCTTCAAAACCTCCAGCCTCGTTTTTCCTTTTATTTAAATGAGAATTGAATTGCTAAGCTTTGCAAACATTTTGAATAAAGCTGGCTACACTGATAGTTTTTCTGGCATGCTTTTTGTACAGACTTATCTGTTCTCACTTGCCTGGGCTAGCATGATCCCTGGGGAGTGTTTTGCAGGTTGGGATCGGTGGGCATGCATTGTACTCGCCCAGCTCAGCTCTCCTGCCCTGGAATGCCTCTCCCCTGCAGCCAGTCTGAACAAGACCCCAGCTACTGTGGGGAATGGAGTTGTGAGCACAGCTACTGCTGTGAGGTCCCCTTGACAGGAAGAGTCCTATTCACCCATGGTTGGTCCATCTGCAGTCCCTGGAGAGTACACGGACCGAGCAAATATCTTTGATCTTGCTTGCTTCTTAATCAAAGATAACAAGAAGCAAACCTTGGTTGGGCTGTCAGAATTTCAGTTTCAGACTTGTTGCTTGAGATTTCAAGGAAGACACCCTCATTTCAAGTGAATTCATTAAAAAGTTATTGCACCCATGGCATTGACATCTTTTGGGTAGTGTGGCAGGGTTCGTCTACAAATAAAATTGGAAGGGTCTCTCTACCCTATATGACACAAGTAACCACAGGATTCTCTCCAAGCCAGCCCAAACCTGAACTTCTCCAGACAGTGTGTGGGACACACAGTAGCTAGACATAGCCCCCTACTTATGGTATGTTTCAGAGTGACTTAAAACTGCATTCAGGAATTGGAGCAAAAACCAGGATGCAAAAGGAAGCGAGTGTACTGATGGTATCCCTTAGCTATAATAGCAGATGCATTATGGAGATCAGATCCAAGAAGGGTAAACATGTGTCCAAGGTCACTGCTTCACCCTTGGCTGACTGAGGTCCTTAGGGGAATTTTGGTTTTGCCAGAGCGTATTTAGAGTCTCTGTAAGTTGCACATCATTTCCCAGGTGCCTCTTGTTTTCTAAAGTCCAGCTTGAGGCTCCATGTTCCAAATTGCCTCTTTCATAATCAGCTTTGGCAGACTGTGCTGCAGAAGTATTCTGTGTTTCAGTGGACCTTCCACACAGGAAAAACTCCCTTGCATTCCTGAAAAGAGACCATAAATGAGAAGGGTACTAATGCAAGTGCAGATGTGCATTACCAAGTATTGACAAATTTCTACTGATTTCTGTTTAGATGATAAATACTTGTCTAGAAGATCAATAAAAGGAATAAACATCACATTTTTAGAAGGGAATCAGCTGTTGCACAACTTCAGCTTGTCTTGATTATGGGGGAGAAGAATCTCACTATAGTTTCAGAAACTGCCTTGAAGCATTGCAATATTTTTTTTTCCTCCACCTCTTCCTATCTTTCTGAATAAGCTGTTTCCTGCCACCCCAGAATGGTCAGTGCCACCCCTTAATTTACAGTTAGGAATGCAGACACGAGGGAAGGCGAGGGGATGAAATATGGTGTCAAGTTTGTATCTGCTCACATTTCACACACTAAGGAGACAAGCCCCTTTGGCCAGTTGCCATGGGGAATTTTCTTGCAGAAGTAAATAACTCAGAACAGAAAGAACTCAGATTCATACTACCCCAGCTGCAGAATGTCATTAAGTCTCAAAGGATGCTATGTGCATTGTGTGAAAGGAATTTTGTAATCTGGCTATAACTGCAGTTGCAAAACTATGCTTGAGTTTAAACCTTTATTTTAAACTTTTAATTATTGGCTTGTTTCTTGTGTGCTGATTAAAGCACACATTGTCTTGTAAATAGTTTCTATTTTTAAACCATAAAAAGGTTTAGATTAGATGTTTCAATAGAGGATGAGTGGTTGATTTTGTTTTGTTTTCTTGTTTCTTCCTATGCCAACTGCACTCTAATCTCCATTTCCTAATTCACTTTTTAAGGATGCTTGAAAAGGGAATTAAATCTACCAAGGCACTCAAAATATCATGTAGATGGCTTTCTATTTTAAAGTGTCATTCATTACATGACTTTCTGACCCCAATAACCTTCACAAAATTGGGGGGGAAGGGGTTGGGATTTTTTTGTGTTTTTGTTTTGTTTTCTAAAAATATCTGAGAAGAGAAAGCACAGGCACCTCCCTTCCACCAGGAGTTGGTCAATTCTTTTTCAGTCTGAGTTACATGAGCGTGGCATCCATGAAATTGGTCCTGGTATATATGGGAGGAGACTCACACTGTGGCTTCATAGTACCAGAGGACAAAATAGCAATTATTCTGTTTTGATGGGATTTCTTGTAGCGCCAGTACCTCAGCTCAGATTCAGTGAAGCAATGGGGAAGATGTGTACTTCTAGTACTAAATACAAATCAGCATTTGAAATAAAACCTGTTAGCTGGATAAAACAGATATTTGCTAGAAAAAGACTTTTTTTAAAGTTGCCGTTTCTTCAGTTTCTACACCTCTAGAATAGAATGTAATGGCACAACTTGCATTGCAGAATTTTTAAAGTATTTTGGTGGGTGTCTCTGTGGCAGTAGGTGCCACAAATTGCTTGGAGAAAGGTTGATGCCTGTGTACTTGCGGTCATTAAACCACAGGTTCATACAGTGCTTTGCATAAGTGCATCAGGCAGCCCACGCAAGGATGTTTTAACTGAGGTGGTCTTTGAGCCAACTGCTCGCTAAGACTACAGTGACTGCAGGGTGCCTGGGTAGCAGCAGGGCAGGGGATGTGCCTGCGGACCAAAGCCCAGAGACATGTGCTCCCACGGCTCCCACAGACCTTCCTCTTGTCTTGCAGAGTGGTAAGGGTTTGCTGCCAGGTCTGCCTCAGATGTGTCATGTTGGAGAAACCGAGGCTTGGCTGCATTACATGCTCCCAGTCTTGTGCCCCCCACCTATAATGACCTCTCGTTAACAAAAATTTCCACCTGCGCTTTAAACGGCTTCGTACTTTGTGGTCAGAGGGTAAAATTCAGGCCAGCGCCTGCCAGCTCCTAAGCATCCCATGTGACACACAGTGGCTCTGTCAAATGTCCCTGCAACCCAGAGAAAGAGGGGTTAGAAATAAAAATACCGCCAAAGTGGGAGGGAGAACACACGTGCGTGTCTGTGCCATCGTCCATTAGCTCCTTGAGCTGCAGTTTGGTGGAACGTGTACTGAGCTGTATGCCAGGAGACAGTACATCCTGCTCCCAGCTCTTTCCCTTGCCTATTTTTGTGCTCTTCACAACTGTTATTAAGCAAGACCACAGAGTATTTTTACAGCATAAGCAGAAGAAGGCTATCCTACATTTTAGGGCTGTGATGCATCAATAACCCATGCCGAAATATAGGTATATGTAATGTCTTTATGTAATCTGAAGAACGTGCCCTGGGATAAAAAGGAATTTGGATGCTGTTAATGTTTTGTTCAATGTTTGATCAAACAGATTAGCTGGTCGTTGCATTCCATCTCCTCTCCCTGTTTCATTTAAAATGCTTCCTATAAAGTTTTTAAAGAGCTGCACTTCTGATAATAGGACTAACTAAGTTTTACTTTGGTTTTAGTGTAGCAAGGACTGTGTGGGACATCCTAGACTGGGCACAAAGCAATGCTATTCCAGGTTGTTCTGCCTAGGATAATAGAGCCAAGCAAATGCAAACCTCCTGACCTCATTGTGGTGTGTCTTACTCTGTGCTCGGGTCTCTGCTCTCTTGAGAGTCTCTGCGATGTCATCTTTATTAAAGCTGACAAGCCAAAATATTTCTTCTGGATCTAGTTGCTATTACTATAATACTGGACAAGAATACACTTGTAAAAATGACAAATGTTTAAGGACGCTTTTGCCCAAAATTTGACCCAATGTTATATTTAAGCCACTATCTCCTTGTTTTTCTTTCTATAGAGCTTTATTCTTTACACTTAAAATGCATGACTGTGTATATTGCTGATTTCAGCAAGATTTGCTGAACTTTAAAGTTAGCAATTTCTATCCTGAGTTATTTCCTATGCACAATTAAATGTTATAGCTGAATGAGAAGCCTCATATTCATTTTTTGTATTCCATTTAAGCAACATTTTAGGTTTTGATGCCCAGTTTAGACCCTCTTGAAAACATTGAGTAACTTCATTTCCTAGACTGAAAATTTTTAGGCATTACATTTCAACAGGAAGATTAGGACCAGATGGTATAGGTGGGACAGTGCTGTTTGTAGCTTATGAAGGAGACAGCTGAAAACAAGCGGGGTTACACAGAGTGCATGCTTAGTGCTGTGCTCCCAAGGATGGACTTAGGGACTATAACCAGGTCTGCTCTGGAGTATCTCTGTGCCTGCATTTCATGCTGTAGGAGTCCCTCTATCGAAATCTCTTTGGCTTTTTAGATCTTTTTTAGATCTGTGTGGCAGAGCTATTGAAAACAGAGTGCTGCCTCCTTTGAGAATGCAATGGTCCAATTTCTCAGAATTTTTCAGTGTAAATCCAAGGTGATAATCAGAGTAAGTGACAGGAAAACTTTATTCCTCAGTCTTTCCTTGATCTAGGGCACTTTTGGGTTGTACTTGTATTTTATCCTGGGGATTACTGTCAACTGAAGGCCAAGTTTTGAGGAAGATGAGGAAAAACAAAGAACTAAATTGTCTCAGAGTTATTTGAGTATACTTTTAAAACATGGAGTAAGCATTAAGAAAAAGGAAGTTAATGAGCTATTTCTATGAGACAAGGCAGATTGTAAATTTTGAGGAGAGGAGCTGAAATGCCCCACAGTAGGCAAAGATGTTACTGAAGAGCCCTGCTTCCCCTTTTGATATTCACTCATCCCTTTTTAAAAGATTTTTGTGGACTGTCAATCTGGCAGCTGACGCAGAGTTAACAAAACAGAATTAAAATTTCCTCTCATGTTTATGTAGGATGAAATTTTAAAATGTCAGGGCTGCGGGGAAGACAATGTTCAATAAGAGCCCTTGGGATAGCCAACTGTGGCTGGGGGTGGTGGAGGCGCCCACTGTGCCCACAGCACCACTGGCCCCACTGGGCTGGGCTGGGGCGTTTCACTCATGTCATTCAAAGTGAGTCAGATTACTGTTGTGGTTGTTTGGCTGATCTGCTTCAGCTGTTGGGTTGAGTACGTATGCGCAGATGAATGTGTGTGTGTTTGTAAGTGGAACAAGTCAGGGAGCAACTGCAGAGCAGGCCAGCTGGCAGACCGTGGGTGCAGGGTGAGCAGTAGGGATGGGCTGAGCAGCAGGTAGGGCTGGGAGCAGTGTGAGCTATAGGTGTGGGAGCAGGCTGAGCAGCAGGTAGGACCTGTTCCATGCCCTCTCCACCCCTCACACAGCAGTAGGAACAGCAAACCCCAGTCTCTGCTGCTTTCCTTTCTAGGTCCACCCTTTCCCCTTCCTTGCAGCAGAAATAAGCCTCAGCCCCTCAGCAGAAACCTGAGCTGCAGCCTTGCCAAGTTCTTCTTTCCCCCATCACCTGCCCGATGCCACTGCTGGGCTCCTGTCATCCTCACAGGGAGAATGAGTTATTTTGTCCTCCCTGAAGCAGCAGATTTGGATTTTGCCTACACACCCGTAATGGTCGCTTTGGCTCTGCTCCTGTCCTGGGTGTGCTGCAGAGCTCCTGCAACAGCCAAGATATGAGGCTCCTCATGCAGTGCCAGCACCATGGGTGGGCTGGAGGAGAAGGGTCAGGGTGGGATGGGAATGGGAATGACGAGTGCTGCTTGTGCCTTGCTAGGAAATGTCCTGACCATGGCGGGGTACAGTGTCTAAGCAGTCTGTGGGGAAAGTGTTGTCTGCCAGAAGATCCCCTGTGCAGTCTCGTACTTGCAGCAGTGGAACACAGAGTCCAGAGTGTGGGGATGGGGTTTAACACTGTCTTTGGCTGCCTTGGGTTGGACTGTCTGTCCTTCGCCCCTTGCAGTTTCCACTGCCAGTTTTGCGTAGGATGCTTTAAAATAGGTGTTGTCAATAAAGAGGACATGCATAATACTGTTACTGCACTGTTAGATCCATGGAGCAATGGTAAAGGTTTTCCTTCCGTTGAGAGAAGTCAGAGCTGATTTAGGTAGTTCTTTTACTTATGTGTTAGCATTACTTAGGATATGTTTAGCTGAATGTCATGGCACTGATTTTTTTTCTTTTTTTCCTCCACCAGGTTTCCTCTTTCATGGATGTGAAATCTTTAGTTGTCCCTTTTGAGAAATGCCACAGAGCTATTCAGAGTTGTTAGATTACTGTTGTAGGTAAGGATTTTTGATGTGATGCCTCAACATGGATTTGACAACATTCAACAACTATCGATTGTGTATAAACCGGTCACAAGTGGCTCATTATGTTGGTTGAGAAAGAAAGCGTGGTGGTGTTGCCTTGTTTTTCCTGTACCTCAGGAATTAATGGAACTGGAAATGGGCTGTACAGAATTTGTATAACAAGTTAATGTTTTAAACATTTCTCTCTTTGTTTGGAATATGAGCTACCAGTACTTTTGTTGTTGTTGCTCTTGTTAAGTTACACACAAGTGTTTGTTTATGAAGTGACACCCTTATAAATCCTCTGCTGGTTTGAACGATTTTGCTGAATCTTGTTTTCTCCTGTTTTATTTTTAACACCATCCCCCATGTCTGCCTTATTCCCTCCCCTCCATGCACTTCCTCCCCAGAGCAAAAGGAGATTATATGATAATAGGTCTAGAAATGGCAAATGATGATAATGAAAGAACACAAATGGGATCTTTAATTAGGATTGCTCTGATGGCTTGTAATTTTTGTCGTCCATCTTTATACAGATACATCGTCCAGTAGGGTGCATTTTTTGTCATGCATGCTGGTCCTTTCAGTGCATGCCAGACCTCTGAATACTTCCCTGGCTTTCATTCCATAACAAGCAAGTCCTAAGGACGTCAACTTTTAGGGAATGTTTTTATTCCTTTTGAACACGAAGAAGTTAGCGTGTTGCGTGGGTGTTTTTAACTCTTTGCCCTGGCAGTGTACCCCATGAGCAGCAGCCCAGGTGGCTCATGATGGGCAGGCACAGGCAGGGGGAAGGAGAGGAAGCTGGTCCCATTGTCAGGATCTTGTTATGACTTCTGATTTTTAAACTTCTGCTGGTGCCAGCAGAAGGATTTTAAGCGAGAGTGCTGCCTTTCCCAAGGTGCTTATATAACTTCTTTTTGTAAAATGTAAAAACCTACAAAATAGCCTGTCCTTGTCATTGCTGTGGTAAGGGCTGCCTGTTGAACTATGGGAAATGTGGGCTAGAGCTAGATCTGGCTTCTGAAAATATTTCTGAAGCTAGGGAGCCAAGTGTTTTCCAGGGCTACACCCACGTTACCTCATTCAACTACAGCACCAGTGCTGTGGGGCTGCAGGAGAGGGAAGCCTGCTAGCAACAGGTCCCCATCAGCAGAGGGTGGCAGAGAAGGCAGAGAGCCCAAAGCATCTTTTCCCCCAGCCACCCACTTTCCCAACAGGGCTGTGAGCTTTTTCCGCCTTGTCTTCCAAAAAGTCTGGTGGCAAATGGGGCAATATTCCTGAGTATGCGTGTGCCTGCTAAAAATATTGTGAAACACGTAAGAGGTGGCCAGGTGATCTGGGCAGCGTCACTGACACTCTTTGGAGAATGAGCTTGTGGGGAATGAAAGCAGGGTGCTGGCTCTCTTAACAAGACTGAGTTTGTTTTTCTATAGCCTTTTGAAATCCTTCTGAGCAGAGGCTTTTAATTGTGATGTGCTTAGGAGGAAATTTAAAGCAACTTACGGTTAGGCTACGTTTTAGATTCAAACAGGAGATGTATCAAATACCTGGAAGAAAAGTGTGACTATTTTGGTTCGCATGTAGCCTAAATTTCACAGAGAAATGCTGTTTCAAAGCTTTAAGGCAGACACAACAATTTTCCTGAAATAATACCAGCAGTAATCCTTTCAAACATCCCCAAGTGTATTGGCTTATGTATGTTTTAAAATTCTTTCTCCGTTTTGTTATAAAAACTTGCATGTTTCTCTCCCCTTCACCATATGAAAGTATTCTAAGAATTTTTAATGAGCTTTTGTAGACTTCAGAATAAGCTCTCTTCCCCTCCCCTTCCTTACTTTCTAATCCAATTTAGTCAGATAGTTACTTCAAATCCCTTGGAGGCCTGTAGTTTGTTCATTCTCCCACAGTGCTGAGATTTCCCTCCAGCCCAGCTGGCAGGAGTTTTTAGGAATAACAATATCTCAGGGGGAAGGAGCTGAAGATTGAATGGGGTCTTTTGTCCAGGTCTCTATGAAGCCAGATTAATTATGCATTGCAGAACACAGTTTAAAGCTCTGAATTAGGTCCTCATTGCAATGAAAGGAGAGCACAGGCTTGAAAACTGAAAGAATTCCCATTTCCATCAGAGGGACAGACATATAATGACTGAAAGCAGGGAGAATTTTTGAAAATTGCAATTAAACAGTATTTTGTATTTACCACTCAGTAGCAGTTGTCTTAAGCATTTACAAAAGTGATTCTTTGACATTTTTTCACATGATCGCTCCATAGGTGGCTAGACTTTGAGGATTTTCAAGTCTTTTCTGTGTTACTAGGCTACTCTTGAAAGTACTTGTGCTTTGATGAATGAGAGTGGGTTTTTTTGGCCAGCACTTACCTGAATAGAGGTCTTTAAAACCTCAGCAGTACAATTAGCCGTTGGTCAGATGATACTGATGGTACAGGAAAAAAGCGAACGTTTTTCTCCTTTACTTCTGGGGATTTTCTAAAGCTGTCTGACCCAGTGTGATGTGCAATAACAACATTTTTCTTGGTTTCCTAATGCACTTTAATTCCAGTTTGAGGAAAGTAGAACTCTTTCACGGATAATAAGTCCATAATGTTATACAGCTGCCAAATAAAATGTTGTCCACAGGCATTTGTATTCATAAGGGCACTTTCTGTCAGGGTGGGGGGTTGTGTTTTGGTTAGAGGATTGGGGCCAAAAGAAGGGATAAGGATAAGGAAAAGGTTAACTATGAAACCTCTTATATTAGAAGTCCTTAGTACTCTCAGATATGACCAAACTGGGATAGATGGAGTGTGAGCAAAATAAACTGATTATTTTCCTTTTTATCATCTTCTTGAAATCCCATATATGGAATAACATTCTGTAAAATAGCTATAGCATATTGAACTCTGCAGTTCAATTAATTTTCATTAAAAATTATAAACTGTAAACATCCAGAGATAGCCAAAGGCATACTTAGAAGGATAGCAGTATTTTGGGGCTGAGTAAATAATTTACTGAATCACACTAGAAAATCTGCAAGTAGGAGCTTAGTGTAGAAGTCATTTGATATGAATATTATGCAGGAGAAACATTTTCTACAGAGCAAACACATATTAAATGGTAGCACTCTTAAATGTTCAGCATTATGTGATGAACATAAGCATTGTCTGTTAGCTGCAATCTGTCCAGCTCTCTGTTGTACTGTGAAAAAATAGCAAGCTCCTTGTTATTAACCTGAGTGCAACTGGAATCACTCTGGTAACATACGTGAAGCTGCCACAGCTCTGTGGGCAAAAGTCCTTTGGTTGTCCTGCTCCTAGGCATGCCAGTTCTCAGGGGTCTCAGCAAACTGGAAATTAATAGTGTACTTAGTCAATATTTGAGGCACAAGGTTCATTCTAGATTGTCTCCTCATTGGTCCTCTGGAAACATAAAGAATTTGTTGAGAGCTATGTTACCCAAAAGCAATCACTGCTGGCAGGGAGTGGAGGAATGGGCACCTTTGGCAATGGTCTCCTACAGTTTGCCCTAAAGAGGGCACAGCATCTGAGTGAATGTGGCTGTGTAACATCAGTTCCCAAGTAGCGTGTGGTTATGGAGAAGGTACCTCCAACTGACCTAATTTGGAGTCACCTGTGTTGTTCTACTTTACAGTGTCAGGATGGGTCTGGTTGAAAGTGAGCGAGAAGTGCACTGTAACCTCTTACTAAGGCACATCCAAGGCCGGTTTACCATGTGCATCTGCTTTTCTTTGCTTCTGCTTTGCTCTTTTGCAACAAGAGGCAGAGAGACTTGTTTTCTGTGCTTGTCCTAGAATGAACCAGCTGGACTAATTAGTACTTCCCAAGTCTTTTCCAAAACTCGAATTGAAATAAGGTTTCTGAGATTTGAAAGAAATGTGAGTGCTTCCTATCATCATTCCATTTGCAAACATCTATGCCAGGGAAGGGTGGAAATAGCTCCCACTGACTTGGAGTGCTTGGTGAATAAAGGCTCCACAGAAGTTAATCCCAGGGCTGGAAATACCCAGGTCACCAGGTCCGCAGCAGTAGTCTAGTGCTTAATATCTGCCAACTGAACCTTCTCATGGGTAGGTTTTGGACCGCACACTAACTCTGTCCAGGTGGTCTCTAGGAAATATGAACAAAACTCAGGTTTGCCTGGTAACTTGCAGAGTAATAGTAGGGCTCACTACACTAGTTACAATGCTGTTCTCAAGCAATCTTTTCTGTGTCACTGATCTTGACATAAAAATAAAAAGTTTTTTTTTTTAAGATAAGAATACACGGAGAGCTAGAGCTGTCCAGAACCTTTCCCCACAAAACATCTTCTGTTAGAAAGCTGAACAGGATGAAACAAAGTGTGCTGCAGCGTCAGCTTTGATCTGTCAAAAGAGGCGAAAAAGGCTTGCTGAGGAAATATGCCTCTTTTTAAGGAAACCCTTTTAATTGTCTGCAACACAGCCTGTCTTGCACCAGTCTGCTTGGGACCTGCCATAGTTAAGGACCTGGGAGGTTTGCTAGGAGACAGGTCTTTTGGCTTCTGGGTATGCGCTGGGGAGCCTGCAGGCTTGGGCTCAGCTTTCTGGGACCCCAGGATAGCTGGGCTCCCAGCCCCAGGGCTGAGAGCAAAAGAAAAGATTTTACAGTCTTCCAGGAGCATGCACTACTTGGTGAATATCAGTTTGGAAGTCTGTACATGAAGGAAGCATTTCCATTAAATTAAAATAAAAATAAATAAATTAATCTTCCTGCCTTGAACATATAGTTAATAAAGACTGCAAAGATAACGAAGTTAATGACAGGCTGGGAGTATCATGTCAGCTTTTTGCCTCTGGATGTCCATTATCTGAAAACTTTGGACAATCCTCTCAAAAACATTCTGGTAATGATATATATTTAACCCATTTCCTTCTCAAACTTCAGCTTTTCCATTTGGAGAAGTTTTGAGTTTCTCCAGCAGAAGATCAGATATTTTTTAGGGTTCTTAAAATGTTACTTAAAAAAATTAAATGTTCATTTTTGAAAGTCCTATCTATCTAGTTTTAATTCCTGTTGAAATATATTTCAGTCATTCTTCTCATTGTCCAATTAAAAAAAAAAGTAGGAAAACCCCTCTAATGTCTGAAATTGAACAATGTAAATACTTTTAATATCAGTAATGTTAATATAAAGCTGAAGACAAGAATTCTGTATGTTAAAATTTCATGAACTTCAAAGTAGCAACCAGCATTGTCACAGTGATACGCAGTTGTCTCTCTGAGTGGGAGATAAGGAAAGTTTTTAATGATTGTTTTTTCTCTTCTTTCTAAGTGGGCCTTGAAGTGATTTTCCTGAGCCCTCTAGGGACAGTTTCACATAATCTAAAAATGCCTAGCTTTGTCTAGGTTCACTGTAGAATCCTGGAACTTCAAGACTTGAAAATCTGACATATCCCAATATGTGGATGTAGGGGCTCAGCTGCAGTGTTCAGCAGTTTAGGCCCAAATAACCCTTGTTTCTGAGCTGGAGTATTTGCTTTCTTGTCAAGAACCATGGTGTTACCGCTCAAATCTTTCTCTCTCTCTTTTTTTTTTCCCCTGTAAGATTTTTATGTGTATTGCTCTTACTGGACTAGTTTAGTTTCTGAGTTCTGCATATATGCAGTTGTAAAGAAATCAAACACTACAGCTGGAAACTGTGAGATCAGCCTTGTCGCTGCCCCTGCCTCCCATTTACCGTGAAAACAAACACAGCTCTCTTCTCATGTCTGCCAGCAGGAAGGGGGTGGGGAGGCAGGCAGAGAGGCAGAGGAAAGTTTTTTTTTCTTCAAAAAGGAAGAAGGTCAACTATTTTGGGAAACTAAAACCACTCAGCAATTAGAAGAATTCTTTTCTCTCTGCTCAGTGATTAGAGAAGTCTGCAGGCAAGCAGTAATTGCTGCAAACAGTAGAGCCATGCAGATGGACGAGAGGTAAATGCATCTCTTTGCCTTTGCAGAAACATGTCTTTTCAGAAGATGAAGTGGATAACGCAATGTATTTTGCTGTGCCAACAGTTAAACTATAACACAGAGTCTACAAATCTCTGCACTGGATAAGTTGGTTCTTCAGGTACAGTTAGTCAGCTGATGTGCTGAAGACAGGGACTGTGTGACTGATTTCCACCCGTTGCTTCTGACAAGTCCGTGGGACTTACTGTGTTTCTTAAGTTTGCATCTACCTAGGACACAGAAAGAAATAGATCTTGGAGAAATTTTTACTCCCAAGAAATAAAACAAGTTGAAATTGGAATTCAGACCATAAAAAAAAACCAACTTCCAAAGCTGGGAAATTCCTTATTTTCCTGAAGAAACTGCAGAATATCTGGTTAATGCAGTGTTGTTATGGGGTCCTCAGGCTAGCCCTGCACCTTCTTCCAGAAGTTCAGGTGTCTCTGCAGTCTTCTGGCATGTAGAGCCTGAAAGGGTTCCATATAGAAAAACATAGATATGTTTCTCATGACTCTCTTTCATGTGTTTGTAAGTGCCCTTAATTTCTTTAGATTTCACTTCATGGCAATAAATAGTTAGAAAATTCTAGTACAGGGTAGGATATGAAAAGTATATTTTTGAAATGGCCTCTTAAAGTCATCTGGTCGTCTGTTCTGCTAGTGGCTTTTCATGCAATGAAGATTCCCTCGTATTTTTTAAGACATTATTCCAAAGTCTGATACTTTTTGTTCAAGAATTCTTTTTCTCAGTAGATGCATTACTTTTCTGTGTCTACAATTATAATTTGTCCCTCCATTCTTGGTGTTTACATTGCAGATACTACCAGACTGCTGTTTACAGTACTTTCTCTGAGAGCTCTTAGATGTGCTATAAATATGTTTATAGAGAAGATGAAATAATAATCTATTACAAAGCATTGCTCAGCTCAGAAATGTCCCTAGTTTTCATCATATGGTTCTGGTAATCTGATGCTCAACTGACTGTAGTATCCCATGTAGGATCATATGGGAACTGTATAAAATTGGACTGTTAAAATATCCAGTCTGCTCTATCTCAAGATGCATATGTGCGTGCAACACAAAGTTGTATTGATCTTTGCAGCTGTGTTGCAAGCTGTTGTATAATTGGCTGTCTGCAATCACTCCTAGGTGTCCTTTGTTCTTCATTCCTTGAGATTTTTCATCTGATTGTGGACATACGTGAGGATGTCTTCTTCCAGATGGATCCAACTGTTTGTGTAGTCTTCTAATGGCCATGCCTCTTTTTCGTTCAGTAGTATCTGTGGAAAGCACAAGTTTCCAGTTCTCCCACATCCTGTAGGAAGAAATGTTGTCCTGTGACACAGAACTAATTTGGCTCTCTTTCTCTCCATGCATTTAGCAAGGGTTTAGCCAAAATACCTAGGAGAGAGATTCAAATCATGCTGTTCAATGTACCTATCTTGTGCTTGCCAGAAGTAGGTGCCTCAGTGTAGATGCATCCTGGAAGGCACCATGAGTCCACAACATTGTTAGGGAGTTTGTAGCCTTTATTTTGTCTTAACTGGAGCTCCTCCTAATAGTATTAGTGATTTTCTCAGCCACTGCACCAACTGTTTCCTTCTTGTGTCTTGAAGATAAAATAATTCCTATTCGAAAGGTACTCTAGTTGAGATTTGTGCTGCCCTTCCCATTTGCCTGCAATACTGCCCCTGTTCACTGGCTTTACAGGCAATGAACGCTGTATTCAGAGAGGAACACAGTGCAGAAAGGCCAACAAGAGTCCTGAGAGTCCTTTCCTGGTGTTGGGTATGCAAAGCCTTCTCAGACCATACCATTTTCTTCCCAAAATTCTCATTGTTACTAACACCATTTCCACTTCAGACATGGTGTTAAGCAAAAAAGTTCTTTGGCTACTGAAGATTTTATTACAGCATTTCCAAACTTTTCAAAGCAAGTTGTGACAATTTTTGCAGCATTGTTGTGTTAAGAATTATTTTTGTTTTATTATTTTTGTTATTTTAAACATATACTGTACTAGATAATATAAACGAATACGATATTTTAATACAATTCTTTAATTTAAGAAGGTGTGTGTCTTCTGTAGCATTTTGCTGCCAATAGAGCATGAAATAGAGGGTAGAAAAAAAAGTATTTGGGAGATCTGGTGTGTTCAGCATCTGAGACAGCTGTTTAATTTCTCTCGGGACTTTTTGAGATCACACACCCTTGTTACAGAGGGTTAAAATACTTTGAATGTTATGGGGGAAGAAAAGGGGGAGATTTTGGGCAACAGTCAGATAGTTGTCTCAAGTCTTATCTGATAATGCTTGTGCCTCTCCTGTGCTGATCACAAGATCATTAGATTATCTAGGAAGACAATTAGTGAGGCCGGTACTAGTCATAAAATTCTCTGTCACGTGTGGAGATTACTATGCATTTGTCAGCTCCTACATCATTAGCTTAAATTGTCAGTTCATTTGGGATGCATAATTATTTTGTTTTGAGTTCATTCTCTTGTTTTTTCACATGGCTTTGTGATGGGCCTGCCACTAGACAGGAGTACTACTGGAAGGTCTTGGAGCAGATCCAGCCACAGGATAAAAAATGGCTATTACTAGAATCCAAAACATTTATTCTTTCATTGCTCCTCTTCTCAGATGTCATCCTATGAATACAGTATGACACATCAAAAAACCCCAATGAACCCCTCCAACAAATATTTGATCAAAGTAGGTGCATGATTCATGAGGCATTTTTCTCCCAGCAGATGGATATGTTGTTTCTGTCCTGTTTATTATTAACTACTTGGAATCTTATAAACTTCTCTAATATCTTCAGTATTTTTGGAAACTACAGATTTTCCTGTATTTGATATGTTCTTAAAAATGTAGTTTCATGAATCACTATGCTGTAGGGACAGGTATAGTTAATGTTTTTAATAGAAGTCACTGGCATCTGTAAGTTGTTTCTCACTAATTGGTGGAGATTAAGTGTGGGTTTTCTCACCATACCCTAGGAAAGTCCATGGTGTAAGTCTAAGCTCAATTCAAAGTGGATGCCAATCAATAAAGGTAAAATGCATTTCACCTACACTTAATGGTCTAAATTTGGCTTTAGATGCACATGAGTCATGTACTTTTTACCTTTTTTTTTTACTATTAATAGAAAAAGGCCTGTGTCCAGAGGGTGATTCATATGAACTATGTAAACCACCTAAAATTAGGATGAGATGATTGCTCTTTGGTAGTCGCTAATTTGCTTTGTTGAATAGTGTGCAGGAATCCTAGATGAGGTTTAGGGGAGGTAACCAACTTCTACATAGGCAAAAGCAGATGGGATAAATCTTGCCAACAAAGACATCCATAGCATTCAAAAAAATGTAAACCCTACTACTTCAAGTACCTTCTCACACTCTAAAATGGAGTGAGCTTCAAACAGGAAAGAACCGACATACAACATTGAAATGCTTTTTGGCACATATTTCTGAAAAATATAGAGGGAGGGATTTAATGAAAGTATGGTCTTGAATGAAAAAGGAGTTTCCTCTATTCATTGTAAGTACAAACACAACAGTATGTTATAATTCATTGACTAGTTGCACAAAATTAATCTTGTTAACTTGGAATGTAAAATGGGTCACAAAACTTGTGATAGTTCTGTATTGCTACCTTTTGAGTGTGCGGAAGCTTCAGGTTAGAAGAAGGCATTTTAGCAAAAATCTTTTGTTTCAGAAAGCAGAGCTGAAACTTTTACCAGGGAATGAGAGTTTGCCATGCTCTGCTCTGAAGAAAATTCTTGTAGTCAGCCTTAACATGACGGTGCTGAGAAACTAAGTGGAGTAAACTGGTGAAAATACCTGTTTTCACTGCAGTGCTTTCCACCAGCCAGCCAGTTTTCCTAAATCCGTTGTGTATTTTGGCTGTAAGGCAAGTAGTCTGTGTTTTCTGAAATTGAGGTTGGTCCTTACGAACATGCTGTAATCATGTTTTGAAGATTAGATACTATAGTGTATTCTCTTCAGTAATAATTTCAAAAAGTGTCCAGGTTCTTGCACCTTTATGACTGCTGCTGAAGTCAATGGTACGAGTCAGAAAGTGGTTTATTGCAAAGGGTTCATTTTAGGACTGGATTTTTCGCTCTGGTTTATATATGGTCATAACTTGCCTTCTTACTCATGTCAGCATCTAAAGTGGTTAATTTCTGTTTTCCATAGCAATGTATTAAAAGCACGGGTGGTCTCATTTTCTTCTCACTCCAGATCAATACTGAAGTGACTTCTGTTTGGTAGTAGTGTCAACACCACTAGGCCCAGGTACATTTTTATATGCCTTGGTTAAATTCAGGCTAATTGAAGCATACCAAGTTTTCAAGTATTAGCTAACATTGTATTATAACTCTCACAGCTAATCAACAATGAGTTAAAAACGTACTCCAGAACTTGTATTTAGGACATGAAGAATTTGTTTGTGCCTACCAGCATATGCATTAACTGTGTTTGTGTGTTTTCTTTTGCCTTGCAAAGCCAACAAAATCTTTAGCAAATTGCTGTTTTGTGTAGATTCATAGGCAATTGGCATTATTTTGCAAAGCATGTGCAACATGAGTCATTAAGATTTCAAAGTTTAATATGCTGGAGAGAGAAAAGAAACCAAATTATATAAACCCTTGTAGCAATAAATATTTTATTTTGCTTATGTTATTCAATGACTGTAAGCCATATAAATCAGAATTTTTATTCTTTGCTTATGCAGCTGCTGCTTTTACGTGTTTCATTCACAATGCACGAAGCAGCAAGCTGACACTTGCCATGATTTCTATTCATTTTTCTCAGAGCTCTAGCTTGGGATGACATAGTCTATGAACCGTGTTTGAATCTGTGAACCATGTTTGATTTCTGTAGGCATAGGTCCAACATCAGTATATGTCCATGCTGTTTTGATCTGAAAAATTTCAAAGCATTTTAAAAAGAGGTTGGTACCGTTAGCCCTATTTTATAGTTACAAAAACTGAAGCAGGTCTTGTGTATCTTTGTGTCCTATGGTCAGTTAGGCAGCATTGCCTGGATTTCACCAGGAACTCATGGAAGTAGGACTCACGAGGTTTTGAAGTGGTTGTAGGATTTGAGGCCTGAGTGACTGTAAGCAGTTCTTGTTGTTTTGTTTAATTTTTAAGGTATTTCTTATAACTAGGAAATTGAACCTGCAGCACTTGAGTTCTGTTGCTGATTCTGTCATTGACTTGGGAAGACAGTCAACATTGCTGTGCCTCAGAGAGGTATAAACTAGCTTCACTGCAAGAATTAACTAATTGAGAGTTAACTAATTTGTAATTAACTAGTTCAGAGTTGCTAAAATAAAGTTAAAAGAATCTTGATTAAGGCTTATCCTTCTGTGTTTAACAGTAGTAATTTTAATTGTTCCTTTTATTGAAACAAAAAGTGGGTTTCCTCCATGTATATGACGTGAGGCTTGTTAGGCCACAAATTAATGGAACAGAAGTCCTTGTGAGCTTTGTCTAACTAAGAACGGAAGACTGTATTAAACATAAACAGTGCCTGACAACTTTCTGTTCCCTTCTTTCTAGGAATCATCACTTTTAGCTCTAAAGGAAACTAGTAGAGACAAATAAACAAAATCCATGAAATTTAAGATAAAATACTCAAAAAAATCCTCATAAATTTAAGATAATTGTTATTTAAAATTTAAGTGTACCTGAAAGAATAATACAACTTCCTGTTGTTTTAGAAAAGCTTTTATATTCTTCATCTTTCATATTTCAACACAGGTGATGCAATACATTGAGATTTACATACGGATATTTTATCTGTCAATCTATCTCATTGTGTTTTGAAGGTTTCTATCAGTACACTTTTCCAGTATCTTGTAAATCGTTAATTTAACATTAAACATCTTTCCCAGATATCCTTGCTCCAAACATCTGTGTTGAAGACTGCTGGAAGAAATGGGAATGCTTTGACTGACTGTCATAGATCAAACCTCCCAAAGATACTTTGGTCTAAATTTCGTATTTGCTCAGACACAATTATATGAATCAAATTTCACTCGTTAAAGAACAAGCTGTTTGTTAACTATATTTGCATTTACACTGGAAACAGAATTAAAAGGAAACATAGTTTAATAGTGTTTAGAGTTTAAGCTTGTATTTTGATGAGATATTGATATGGGAATTTTATAATAATTCTGGCTCTTATTGCAATTTTATTTTTTAGTGTTTATTTCTTCCATTTGAATTTTATGAAGGAAGCAGATTGCTGATTTTTACATGCTGAAATATATTGACTAATATTTTCACATTCATGTATGACATAAAAATATTGAATACAGATTGAAAGAGAGAGTTGTCCTGCATGATTTCTTCTTTATGTACTCTAATTTAGATACCTTAAATAATTACATGCTCTTATCTATGTGCCTGATGGATTTTAACGATATCAAGGTGACAGAGTGACTTCAAATGAAATTCCTCATTCAATAAGTTATCCAATAATTATTTCTGTGAAAAGTTGCAGAATTTTCCTGAAAGTGCCTCTAATTATTCCATCAGGATTAAGCACTTTTCTGGGAGGCAGATTGCTCTGAAATCTAGGTCTTTACTCTGTAAATTAGGTCAGAAAATCTGTTCTGTCAGTACTGCAATGTGATGAACATACTTTCAATCGTAAATCCAGTGTTTCTTTTGCACTTACCAAAGAAATGAAGATTTTCCAAATGATGAGCAAGAAAAAAGAACCTGTTTCAGAGGCACAGGAGGGACAAAACTACATGTGTCCTCCTTTATTTTTCTTTTCTTCTGGCAAAGGCCAGTGAAGAGGTTTTGGGAAGAGAATAGTCTCCTTGAGAAATGAGCAGAGATTCTTGTGAGGGAGAGAGGGAGGGAGAAGGGATTGAGGGGAAAACACAAAGTGCTGCCATTGGAGAGATCTGAGGCAGCTGAATCAGGGTGCTACAGACTTTTCATTATCAGAAACAATTACTCTGGCAAGAACAGCATGGGACTTCATGAAATGTTTTGAACTCAGATTCCTGATAGGAGTGCATTACATAACTTGTACTTTGTGAATGCTGGCAACCAGCAACCTACAGAAAGACACAGCCAGAAGCAATGCGCTCAGCTGCTTGCCTTTTTTTTTTTTTTTTTTTTTAAAATATATCTGGGCCAAGCATGAAACAGACAAGCCTATCTTTACCCTTGCCCCTTGCCCCCTCCATCAACAGAAGCCTGGTTTTCATCACAGATTAATAAACGAAACCTTCTATCATTTTACTCTGCTTCCCACAGCCTTTTGGTAGGAGTTAACAATGCTCCAAGTCAACATTGCCATGGTGCTTGAAATGTCTTTGCATGTTTGTTCACTTGAAAGAGTTGTGGCGATGGGGTCAGGGAGAGGGTTTTAAACCGCCAGTGTGTACAACCTCAGAAACTTTGGGATGGTTTTGATCACATTTGGTTTGACAAAAATCTGTTGGGGAGCTGTCGCTATTGGTTTTGTCTTTCAGTTTTATAATAATATTAAAAAAAAAAAAAAAAAAGCCTATGTTATATATTCTGCTGTCTCCTGAAGTGATTATTTGTATCATTTGCTGTTAAGGAAATATGTCTAAGTGCTGAGGAATTCTAATTAAGCAGGCTCAGCTGGAGCAAATAGCTGGAGGATTTCACAATACTGTTCTGAAATTATTGGCAAGCCCAGAAGCCAGGGAAATTCTTGAATTTTGGGGTTTTACCATGGCGGACATAGCCACTAAATCTTACTTATTTGTTTTCAAATCAGTGGGTTTTTAGACCATATTATTTCACAATCCCTACTGGTAGTCGTTACTCTTCTTTACTTTCTCTGCCCTAAAAAATATGCAATCTTAAACAAAAAAGTAGAACCTCTTCTACATTTTGAAGAGAAGTGTTTATAGGACTAAACATCATAGAACTTCATTGGGTTGTTTATGAGATGGGTTATTTATGAGAAAAAAAAATTGTTTTAATGTCTTTGGAGGTAGAGACAATCCTGCTGAACACTTGAAGAGAACAGCATTGTAGGTAATTACTCAATTCATGAAAATTTAACAGTAAAAGCACATAATGAATTCTGCTGTAATATATCCTTTTCTGTGTAGCGTGCTCATAAAAAAAAACAAGTTAAAACTTTTCTGTGTAACTCGCTAACTCTGTTTATATGGTAAACACTTCTCTGTTTTGCTTTCCAAGGGCCATAATTCCCTGCCTGCCTAATCTACTGCTGCTAACAAAAATGACAGTAACAAACCAGGAGAAACAGCCTTCTCTGGCCCTTTGTTTTCACTCTGCTAGGAGAACATGTGTTTTTCTCTTTTCTCCTTTTCTCTTTTCTCCTTTTCTCTTTGGGGAAAGGAAACCATTTGTACACTGCACTAAGGAAAAGTGATTGAAAAGTGGAAGCCCATACTTTTCTCTTCAGCAAGCGGAGATCTGTTTTCAGTCTGATGTTTGGTGAAAGGAAGCTTCAGAGCTGTGGGCCAGCTGCCAGGAATGTCTGATTTCCTTTCCACCCACTCCTATGATCCTCCCTTTTGGCAGTGATTACCGATGACCACAGCTGTCATGCTAGGTCATGGTAAGCTGTCAAGCAAGGTAGTACATGAGATGTACAAGGCCCAGTCCTTGATCTGTGCTGAAGAACAGGATCTTAAATTGAATCTGGTATGAGGCAGTGTGTGAGCCTACCACAGCAAACAGCATCAGGCTGATGTCAGCTTGTCATTCTGGTTTCTTGAGGAGGTGGGCAAGCAGGAGATATTTCTCCAGCCAACAGAAAGCTTCTTCACAACTTTTCTATAGCTAGCAAGAACCTGAAGCATGAGGAGAGGCCATAATTTAGTCAGAATGGATGGTTGTCTAGATTGGGTAAATCCTTCCAGCCAGCTGAAACTAGAAATAGCACTTTGGGATGCTCTTACCCAGTAAGTATGTAATAATACAGGAGACCTCCATAATCAGTGATCAGAACAATAGTGTTCAGGTGGTTGTGCTGTATGCAGCGCTCTATATGGGGGACCAACTGTCAATATTATGGGTGCGGCTGAAAATCACAACAGAACTGCAGACTTCAGAAAATGATGGATACTGTTGTCAGGGACATAACTTCTATAAATAGGACTGGCGCTCTACGTAAGGTAGAATTTTGTTAAGCTTCACATGTTCAATGCCAAGTGCATAAATATCTTCTGAAGAGGTAGCATTTTACTATGTCTTATACTGTTATGCTGGCTTCATAATGTACTTTTTGCTGTAGGATCTGTTCCTCTTCTAACAGCGTATTAAATAACGTGACTAAAATCCTTTAGGTGTTTGTTCTGTATGCCTTCCTCCAAAGGGGAAGGCATTTGCAATGGAGTGTTTGTTTTAAAAATATATAAGAACAGGTTACTTTCTGTTTCCCAGAGAAAAAAAGGTCAACACTTGAGGGACAGAAGGTCATAAATGCTGTGATTGTCCATTGTTTTTGTGGGAGTTTATTGCAGTTTTCGGCTGGCACAGCCAAGGAATTTGCTTTCAAAATAACCTCAGGGTATGTGGATGTAGGTGATACTGATTTCCTTCAGTTCTTGTTTAAGGTGACAGGATCTGATCCTTGTGGTCTTGCTCCAGTTGGAGGGATGGGCACCTTAGCAAGTCCCGTCTGAACTTCATTTGGTATGACTGATTTCAGAACAGTAAACACAATTTCAGTTTGCTTGCTCTTTGTACTCACAAAACACCTATGGACTTGTAACAAATCTTACATAAATTTAAATTTGATTTTATTAAGCTCTTATACAAGATTGGGAGAAAATTCCAGGAACCCTCTGGACAAAAGCTGGGTTTTTTTACAGATTTCTCCTGGCCAAACAAGGCAACTAATGACTACTTTCACAAGGCTGGGGATTCCACAGCTACAGCTAAGAGAGGTAAAAAAAATGTAATAAATAAACAAGTCCATCCACAAACCCTTCCTCAGGAAACCAGTATGGGAAGCACAGGCATTTAGAATGACAATCCAGCATGTTCTGCCAAAGAGAGACTTTCCAAAACAGCTGTAGAAATGGCTACAGTTTCCTTGAACATCCATTTTAATAGCATTATAGCCACAACTGTTTATATGTTAATCAAATTGTTTTCATGCTGTCAGCTGTATCTATTGCAATTGTATAAAGTTTTAAACCCACGTAAGTAACCCTCAAGAGGGAGTGACAGACTTCAACAAACGCTGCTGTCTGTGAACCCAGCTACCTTCCAGCCTCCATTCATTCAGGTACAGTTGGTTTTCAGGCTGTGACAGAAGCTCTTGTTCAATCTCCCTGTGGGATACCACATTTGCTTCGTTTGTGTAGAAAGCTTTTCATAACTGTCCCACGTCTGGAGCGCTCAGGAATGAATATGCTTCCTCTCTTTGAATAATGGCTGAACTCTCGGTAGAAGAGGAGGTATTTAAATAACCATGTTGCCATGTAGAGTATCTTGTGATCTCAAACCTCAGAGTCCCTGAGCTATCTGAGCACATATTTATAATCAGCCTGGTGAACACTCTCTCTGGCTCTTTATCAGCTGTGAGTCTGTGTTTCCATTTTACAAGAGCAACTATAATGTAAGAATATGGTATGTCTTGTTGTTAGTATAATTCTTTTTTCTCCAAGAACAGAAAGTTCCCAACATAGGACAAACCTTCTTCATGTAATCCTATATACTTTCTTCTCTTTGCTTTCCTGTCTTGGACTGTGGAATGTAATTGCTGAGACATGAAACAATTTCTGTGTCTAGCCCTCACTGCCGTGTTGATAAGTTTAACTCTAAATGTATTTGCAACTAGAAGGACCTGTGTTCATACTATTGAACCCTCCTATGCTTGAAAAATCCAAATTGACTTTTGGGAGCAGCCCCTGCTCTATACTAACTCATGAGCTGTGGCTCAGAATTATGTGTAATCTGGCACTCTCCCAGATGCTAGCTGACCCAGACTAAAACTGTGACAAGGCTGCTCTACCACTTTAACAGGAAAGGCATCTACCATTGCTTGATCTACCAGTATATGTGCAGCTCTCAGCCATAGACAAACCCATCTGTACTGGTCAAAGGGAGGACTCAAACCCCTTAAGTGAGACTTAGATGCCTAAATTTCAGTTCAGATTGAGAGTTCACAAGACCATCTGCAGTCATTGTGGTTTCTGAAAGTCCAGAGACACAATTTTGCTAATAAATTCCTTAAGTAGCACTGTCTTTATTCAGAAGTAATACCATTTTGTCAAGACTGAGTGTCCTGGTGTGGTGAAAGCACCATCTCATTTGACATCTCCTGAAGGGTCAGGTTTTGTAGGTCTGCTCATGGTGACAGCAGTGGTTAAGCACAAAAGCAAGAAGTTGTGGCTGCTTCCATTCAGGAGCATGGATAGTGCTGGTGGTGAAACACTGAGCTGTGAGTCAGAGCTCCCACCCAAACGTTCAAAGCCATATCCTTCACCTCAGACAAGAACAATGGAGGCTTGTGCAGAAGTACTCGGGTTTTCTGCTGAGTGAGGGATATGTGGATTTAGGATCCTAAGGGTGCTGTGGGTGTAGGGTCCTGGTTGCCTGTTTCCTGCAACAGCCTTCTGTCATCTGCACTGTAGCTTAAGGTAAATGGTGATATTAATACTGGCTGCTTAAAACAAAAGAGTAATATTTATCTAGTCATCCTCACCCAAAGGGATGTGTGAGGCCCCTGAATACAGGAGGGGTTAATGAGTAATTCCTATGATCAGCAGTGAGTCCAAAGCAGCACTGTAGTGTAGAGAAACAAGGTATTTCAGACACATTTCTCCATTTGGCATTTTCTTCAGCAGCTTGACCAACTGAAGCCTCTGACTGCTGGGGATCCCATTGCCATGCATGTAAGTGCTTTGTGATCTTGCAGGAGTTGCTACCTGGGATGAGACTACACGGCCTGCTCTGGGAGCTGGGCCCCTGCAGCAGAAGTGACCATAACATCATCATATGAGAGTCCTACTGAAGGTGCAAGCAGCATTGACCCAAGGAAACTGAAGGCAGGTGTCCACTATCCTCAGGTAATGCCTTGGCCATGCGGCTGGCTGGCTGCTCCAGGGTAAATCATGTTGCTGTAAATAAAAAGTGGTGCTCTGAAACAAAGATATGCTCATCCATCTCAGCAGAACTTGTGCTAGCATATAAGTAAGTTTCTGAAAAAATGCTGCAAAGAGACCTCCACATTCTCTATCGACTCTACGTGAGAACAGTCTATCCCTTGCAGCACTTCTCTGCATTTTACTTGTCTTGTCAGCCAGTCTTGCACTTATGTTTGAGAAATATTTTCATGTCATATTTTCTACCTGGGTATCCATCAAGCAACTGCTTCAACACAGACTTTGGCCTAAGAATGCTCTGTTGGTCAAAGCCTGTTGATATCAGTAACTCCATAGAATATCAGAGAATATTGAATACTCACTTTTTGAAGGCTGTAAACTGGCTTGAATTGGATAATCAGAAATGTGAATCAATGCTCAGTTTTGAAGGTTTAGATTTACAGTTGTAAAATAAATCTTCCCACTTCCAGCATAATATTTTATATGCGTGGTAAGGAGGGATTGTTAATTGAAAACCATGTAAAGGAACAACATATTTTGATAACAGGAACTATTTTGAAATGTGGATTGACTCAGAAGTTTTTAGGACATGCTAAAACATTAAAGAAAAAAACTTATTAAAAGTGCATAAAATTCTACTTGCTTGCTATCTAGACATTCAGCTAAAGTTAAATGTATGTAAATTTCTGTTTAGGCCTGCTTCAGTAGTTTGACAGACATGTGGGGTAGGATGTGAACAGCTTTAACAGAAAACTGCTTAACACTTTGTGAAGAGCTGCCTTCTGCTAGGTAGAAATGACTGGATTTTTCATGAAGAAGACATCAGTCATGAAGCTTTATTCCTCTGAGTGCCCTCAAGAGACCAGGCAGATCTGATCTGTGAGGAGCACTGCTGACCCAGGCTGCTGTGGGAAGGCATCGAAGGCCAGCCAAGGAAATCTCTGACCTTCAGTTTGCCGCTGACCGTCACTTGGGTTTTCCTGCCTGGAAGAGAGGCAATGGGCTGGGGTAGCTGGGGAGGAAACAGAGACCAGAACCATTGACCTTAATCTAAACACAATACAGAAACAGACAATAACCTCCAGGAGGAAAAACACAGGAGTGATTTACCTAGGAGGAAGTGAGAATATTAAATTCTTTCAAGTAACTTCAGGAGGTGTAATAGAGGAAATCTATTGAAAACACACAGAGAAGACTGTCTCTAACCAGCAAGTTCTGTGACACACAGAAGTGTTGGATATCTACTATATAACTCATATTTTTAAAATTATTAAATCTGTGAATGCCATGGGATTGTTGCAATTGTGAAATCATATTACTTTTCTGCATCTGGAAAAGTTAGAAAGGTTATAAACTGTAATAAAGTTAATATTTCTGTTCATCTGAATATTCATTCAATGTGGCAAAATTGTAAGCCCAGTTGTCTACTTGACAAAGATTTTTAATGTGTCTCACAATGACCTGTGATGAAGTTCCTTTCCTGAAGGTCTGCTTTAGCCATTTTACCTAATACTACTACTTCTTCTCCCTCTCCGTCTTCTCTCCCCTCTTCCATATATCAAAAAATATGTTGTGTTTAATACAGAGGAGAAATATAGCTATACGAATTGCCAAAAACATGGTAAGATTTTGGTTTTAACTTTTCTGCAGAGTTTGCACAAGTGTGTCACCTTGGCTTTAAGTATTCACAAGACTTCTGCTCTTGATGCTTATCCTTAAAGAGAGAAGACCTTTGTGCAGTCAAGCCTCTTTTTAATAAACATGGGAAAGTGGCTGGAAAGCCAGTTTGCAATAGTAGACAAGTTATAAATAATAACTTACAGAATCACACTCTGAATAGAAATTCTTGGATTTTATTAATCACATCAATTAACATACATCAAGGGTAATTCTTGTACTCTAACTGCACCTGGCTGACTGACAACACTTATGCATGTGGAGGGGACAGAGCATCAGAATTTAGGTCTCTTAAAGTAATTGTGTCCTGTCAGATGATGAAGATTAAACAGTGGGAAGTATCTCTTTCTCTCCAGTCTCTTGAGTTTGATATTTTTATAACTTGTAACCCAGATTAAATCTTCATGCATTTTGGACATGAAAAGATACATAATTTCTGTCTTTTATAAAGTACACATTCATTAAGAAGGAAGCTAGAAAACCATCTTTAGAGTAATTCCTTCTATAAGAAAGAGGCAAAAAGAACCAATTTATCTTCCCCCGCCCCTCAAGCTAAACCTTAACAGTACAATTCTATAATGAAAGTGAAAATAAATTTTACTCCTTTCTCCTAATTGATGTCATATTGCCAGGTAATTGCAATACTTTTTGTATGTGTGCCTAGGACATTGTGCTCATGTTCAGTGCTATGAAAGAAAATGCAGTAAAACTCTATTTTGCAATGTTGAAAGCAGTTCTTGTTTCAAGGAAAATAATAAATTTTGTCAAGTCAACAGTTACGACTAAGTGTACCCAAGTACAAGACACACTGAGTAAAATAGTATGGTTGTCATCCTCTTAGTTTTCTGCCCAAAGCACCCTAAGAAAAAGTGTCTTCAGGGTCTACCATGTAGCATATGGGTAAAGGAAGAACATACTGACTTCTTACTATCGACGTGTCTCATCATTCCATGCTTTGGCACATCTTTTCTTTATTCCCTGTACGAATATTGTAAGTGAGTGAACACATGGAAATACATCCTACCCTATTGATATATCCTTGACGTTAACAATGTCGAGCAATGTCATCGTAAAATAGGGAACTGAGAACAGCTTTGAAAAAGAATCGTTGCTAGGTTTAACCCTCTGTTGATTGGCCAAGAATGAAAGAGGGGTTTAACATTGTTGCTTGTTCATTATCATTTTGTGTATCATTATGGCTGCATGACGTGTTTGGGCTGCCTAGTTCTCATTCCCATAATTAAAAGAATTCCCAAGTGCAGGAGTAATTCTGGGAAAGCAATAGAATTAATTCAGTAGAGATTTGATTTATATGAACTATTGTCTTATATATTTTGCCTCCAATCCTTTTAATTTAGGAATATCTAGATATCAAATGCATAGGAATTTTGTGAGAAGTGCTTTAGATTCAGGCTCACAATGGATTTCATTTCACTAAGCAGTTCACTGTCCTCCAGATATATTTAGAGTGGAGGTAGTCTGCTGGTATCCAGCAGGTTTGTAGAGATTAGAAAGTGGATAAAGCTAACTTTCTAAAACTGATCATGTCAAGTGTGATGGTATGACCAATTTATAAGTCTTTGGAAAGTTCTGTCTTTCTTCTTTAGAGAACACAAAGTTATTTTTCACTGCTGTGAGTTATCCTGACTCTGAGTCCTCATGCAAATGGATACCAACTAGCAGGAATACTTCTGTAGTTGCAGAGTGACATAATAAACAGGGGTGAGACCTTTCTAAAGCTGTTTGCATTCTGATGCATAGGCCTGTAGTGTTACATTTTTCTTGTGCACTCTGGCAGTATTTGCTGTCTAAGGGAGTCTGCATCAGTTAGTGGCAGAATTAGCTGTAGCAGTGTGGCAGACCTGTTATTATATACCATAGCTGGAGAATCATTGTGAATACAACCCTAGACCTATACCTAATGGTAGACCCAGTACCTCTGACATCTCAGTGATGTGTGCTTGAGCAGGAGAAAGGTGTGCTGTGGGCCTTTGGAAAGGTCATGTTCCAGCAGGCCACATGCCCTGCAGTAGGATCTGGGTGGATATGGGGAGAACATCTGGTTGAGTCTGTCTTAAAAAAAATACAAACCTAAAAATCGATATACCAACGGAAATTTTGTACGCTGCCAGTTGGCATCTAGTTCCAATAAGAAATGAGAAAGTAGAGCTACATGCCAAGTCTCCTGGTTGTCTTCTGTGTTTGCCTTTCATGCTCTGTGGGTAGAAATATATAACCTTAATATGTTGCTTGTGTAGTTTATATAGTGTTAACCTGCTCTGTATTTCAAATGGTGAATGGAGAATTGTATCACAGGCAAATTCTGGAGAAGATAAAAGCAAAACAACCAAACACTACAGGAAAACTAGACAGAGGATTTCATGTTACAGGGCTGAGCTGAAGTGGTGGGGTGGGTACTGTGTGCCTGACCAGTGCTTCCAATGTTGTTTCATCCTTCTTAAAACCACTGGTATTGCTGAACAAACTACGTAGAGTACATCCAGCTTTATCTTCTGACGGTTATAACTTTCTTTGGATAATCTAAAATTAAATACTCTGTGGATTCAGCTACAAAAACTCAGATTGTAAATCAATCCTAGCTGTGCATGTAAAAGAAACCTCCTTGAAAACTGAATGTCCCACTGCCGCAGAGCAGGACCGGCACTTGCTGCAGGATGTTTGGTCTGCTAACAGACTGGAGCAGGACAGGGAGTACATGGGAACTTAGAATACATCTGAAGAGTAATGGCTTATAAAGACTTGCAATAAATAATAAATACCCAAGGTGATACTCTTTCTAATGAACATTTTAATGGTTTCTTTTCCCCAGTAGGGGACTCTCAGACTTCTTAATAGAGGCACAGAATGAACTCTTTGTGCTGCGGCTGTCTCTCTCCATCACTTTTTGTTTTCTTCTTGCCTGTCCCTTATTGCTGTCTTCCACTGCTTCACTCTGCCTCCAGCTGTGAGGGCAAACTTTACAGTGTCTTCAAAGCCTGCTGTTTGTTTTCTTTGGTTGGGGTAAAGCTTGATGAGGCACAAAGCAAAGTGCCTCCCCTGCCCACTGGAATGCCCCGGGGAGCAGGGAGAACGTTTCTGTGACACAGCCCTGCTCCCTACACCAAGCATGAACTAGGAACAGAAGAACTAAAGCTCCTTCTGAAGTAAGACACTTACAGGCTGTCCTGTTGGCAAGATGAAGATTAGCTGGAGAACTTTTTAAACTATCATCCAAAGCAAACTTCAGACATTTTTACATGGAAGCATTGTATCCCCAGGGCATCCATGTTCTCTACATAGCTCATCTTTGCCTATAGATTCTTTGCTAGATGCAGCTTTCCTTCTTTTTTCACATTTTCCCCTGAAATTTACAGAGGCACCCTGCATGATGGAAAGCAACTTCATGTTCTGCCTTGCTGATCTACCAAATTCCATAATATCAGAAAATCTAAATAGTAGTTCCCTATCAAAGTGTTTTGTGTTAAAATTCAGTCCTGCTGGGAGATTATGCCTAGCCACCTTTAAATGGTTAAGAACTGTATTTTTAACTGGAGTTAGAATATTTCCTAAAGGAACCTACAGTCTGGGATGGAGTCCAGATGTACATTTGAGATAGCTAAAATGGAAAGTACTGATTTTTTATTAGGCATGCCATTCAGAGTGCAAAATGAAGTGTGAGCAAAGAAAGCATGTTGGTATGGCAACAGCAAATATAATTTAATGCAACAGGTTTTGATTCTGACCTGAGAAAGGAACTGTTTGTCCTGAGAGTCAGCTTGTAGCTCATAAAAGTTTTAAAAGACAGCAACTCATCTTCACTAAAGGCCAGCAACTGGAGAGACAGATACCTCAGAGCTCTTTGGCCAACAAAAGACTCTAATTATTCTAATGGTTGTGGTTCTGGCATAGATGTGCAAAAAAGAATTGCTTCCATAATGCATCTATTGCTCACATGATAACTACCTGCAGGCAACCTCTTAAGCACAGGGTTTCTCTGTGATTTTTAATAAGCTATGTGATGTTTGTAGAACTATAAGACATAATGAGGCTAAGTACTTCACAAAAAAATACACATAATGTCAATTACCAAGATTAAAATTTAGGGTTTAGAAATTCCTGTGTCCCAAATCTCTGATGAATCCACAATTATGTCCCCACTACTTGTTACAACTATTAAACAGAAAAGGCTGAAAAAGAAATGAGTATGGAAAAGCAAGCTGTTTTCTAAATTAGTTTATTAAGGCTGGAACTAATGGCTGATAGCTTAAACTACATATCTGATGCCAGGTATTTGGTTTTGAAGGTCATGCTCATTTTCCTTTCAAGATTAGCTGCTCTGGATTCCTGAGAGCAGAGCTGGCTGCACAAGCTACATTCAAAACATTTGACTCTCTAATTCCATCTGCTGCCACCTCATCTGTCTCTATGGGAAGAAGTAGATTTACAGGAGCAAAAGGAGGAATGAACCACTTTCTATTTGTATTTTTTACTTATAGGAAGAAATAAGAAGCACCACAAATCTTAAGAGTAACTTTGATCTTCCAGGATTTGCTGTTCACCCTCTGGGCTAAAGATGCTTGAACAAGTTTGGCTAAGGGTAAGGTATAATCTTCCAGAACGAACAAAAGATTCTAGACATGACTCAGAGCCTCACCACAGAGAGGACTTGGGTGATCTCTCTAGAAGGCAGGTAAAGTGTAGGCATCTGTGTGCACTTAGTGACCTGAGGATCCCTCTATTGTTTTCACCTCATTGTTTGCAAGTGTCTTCACAGAACTGTGGGCAAAGGGATTTGTGCTTACAAACCACATAGGCACTGCAGGCAATAAAATCTTCCACTGTGTGGATGCCTGTGAAGTAAAGATTTTCTAGTCTTCTGACACACCATGCCATGCTCTCACCATAGCCAAATTTGAATTGCCCAGGGTATATGAAGAAATCAGAAAGTAGCCTCCTTGTTGCACCATGATTTGTTGCTCAAGACTTGTTTTACCCATTCACAACTCTTTCTATACTGGGGAAAAAAATTTATAAAACACACGAGTTTGGTGAATTTCTGACACTGTGACTGCTGGCCGTATTTGGAATATGCATCTTAGTTAATATAAGCCTATCCTGGCCTACGTTAACAGACTATATACTTAATATTTTCTTTCATTTAAAAAGAAAGGTGCTTAAAATGTTCCAGCATGGCTGAAAGCTTTCAATACACTTAAAATGTGTATTATTTGGTTCATATCCTGTTGAGAGAGGGAAGAACATGAGGTGGGGCTGCAAGCAGTGAATTTCAATGTCCTTTGATGCAGCATGGGTCAGGTGCATCTCATGACCTGAAGTCCCCTGTAGACCTCTTTTATGTGGTTATTCCTTTTCTACTCTTGATGAACCTTTTGAAATTTTCTCCTGTTTATGAATTTTTTTCAGAAGCATACTTATATGGAATTTTGCTGTTTAATAAAGTCACCTAGATCCTCTCTCACTGCCTGTTGAAATCAATGGAAAGACCCCCATTTCATCAGTCTCTTGAGAAGTTCTTTTCAGTTCTGATATTTTTCTGATTGCTGCATTTTTTCTTGTTATGAGTGTTTGGAATATAGCAGAAACTCTTGGTACCTACACTGGGATAAATTTAATCAATTACTGTAAGCACTGTAAATTGCTGTCCATTTACAACTCATCAGGTAGACACTCCCCTTGGCTTCATCACAGCAGGATGCAGCACAGGAATGCAGTGGCTTAACAATGTATGATGAAAATACAAAAAATATAATATTCTTTCCTTCTATTTAAAGTATACCATGTAGCATTTCCTTTGGAGGAATTGGGAAGTAATTATCATCATACCACCACTTCCTCAGAGTGGCTAGATTAACAACAGATTATGGGGGTCCAGAGCCGGGGAATTTAGCCTTGTTACTATTTATAGTTCCTTTCTGTGTCCTATAATATGCTTTCCCATTAGCTAAAAGTACCATTTCAGGAAATTGTCTTTAAGGGCTGGTTTGATGTGGGATAGAGATGAGGGAAGAAAGCAGTTGCCCTATTCAACTATAGTTGTAGACAGTTTCTTAGTAAGAAGCAGGTATCTGATTTTGTAATCTGTCACCTTTTCTGTTATCGTTCAGTAGGATGGCATCTTCAGGATGTTTGCAGAGACCACTGCATCTCATCCTTTTACAGGTAGTCAGTAATAGGGTAAAAAGAATGAAGGGATGGTAATAAATCACTTGATTACAATTTTCTGGTTTTGCTAGTTGCTAAATTTTGTTAGACAGAGACTGGAATGTAAGCCTTACTGATATTGATCAAACATAGCTACATAGAAAGACATTTGCCTCTTATCCTCAGGACTGGTAATTGTCCTGAGATTATTTTTCTTCTGTGCCATTATTGTTCCTGACAGGACAACTTCTCCTGCTCTGGAATGGAACAGTTGAGAGTCCTGAAGGCCACGTGTAATTTGAATATCTCTAAAGACCTCAGTAGTTTTGGTTTGTGATTTGAGACATTTACTGTCTCCCATTCCATGTTTATTGAATGTAGAAATTCATGCATGTCCAGTAAAACAGTCCTACGAGTGGACATGTTTGGTCTGAAACTCCAACCTCAAGTATATTCTCTTAATCTAGTAGGTGGGTTTTTTGTGTTTTTGTGGTTTTTTTTTGGTTTTGTTTTGTTTTATTTTTTACTATTCCTGCTCCTGCAAATTCATAAAGAAAAGTTTATATTTTTACATAAAGTACTTTTAAATGAATGGATAAGATTATTGGGCAAAAGAAGCCTAGCAACTGAAACTTTGGATAAATTTGCAAGGAGAGAACCCTATAAATATCTAATTCCTTAGGGGACATCATAGTTTAACATCAGAAGTGAAAGGCCAGCAAAGGCCTCATGTGCTATGTATGAAAGCCAAGATTATTTTTTTCACTTGAACTATTTGATGTAAATATGGAATAACTCAGTTTAAAATTAGATTATTTAAGAAAAAATTTGTCCCTAAAGAACTTGTGAAATTCTACTTTCCAGCTTTTTTTAGCATACTTTCAAAAGTGAAGATGCTTTTCCAACAATAAGTTTTGCACAGAGTCTACTGTGAACAGGAAACTTCAGTAATGTTATTGATCAAATAGAACTGATTCCTGGAAAAACTGACCTACACATTAATTTTTTTCCTCATGTAACTCATTATGAATGGTTCATTTTTACAGGTTTTTTTCCCCCATTAATTCAGACAAACCCCACACCAAGACAGTGTGATTATAGTGACTGTTGTTAGGATTAGTGGGGGGTTTTGTTTTAATTGTTATGTACAGAGTTGAAACAAGAGTTGTTTGTTTTGGTATAATGTGCATTACTATTTATTTTGCGTAAAGTCTAATAATCCAACGTCTTTATTTTCAAGGGTAATCCTATTGGATTCTTACATTTTAATTCCTCCTGGTCTTCCACATGACTTGACTTCTGATAAAAAGTTGATCACCTATTTTAGTAGTAAATCTGGTCAGGGATGTTGAGCCACTTCATTTTTCACTGGATTTTAATTTGGCAGATGTGTATTTAGATAGCCTATACCATCTAACTGATGCAAAAAACATGTGTTCCTCCAAAGAGACCATGTATCTTCTTCACCTTTTCCATCTCATTTATGCACGTGTATGGATAGTGCTGGCTATTCAAAAGATATTGATATAAAAATGATGACTATTTTCTTATAACCAGAACAGACCGTGACTGGAGCAAATCAAGAATGTTTCAAGGACTGTGTGCCAGACCTCCTTGACAAAAGCAGGTGGTTGAAGAGTCAACAATATGACATAAGTGTTGTGAGTGTGATCTGAATGAGCATAATTGATTCACTACCACATGATATCCATATACTTTGTGGGGCCTTTATTCCAATGAACGCTGCATTGGGACATAAATCAGCATAGGGGGATGTTTTTACTAGTGCTGATCAATGAGATACATCATTTATATATGAGATGCATCCTTCTATACTTTTTCAAGACCTCTTACAGATGCTGCCTCTTTTAGCAGTGAATATTTGAAGAATATGTTTTGATGAAAAATAATTCAAAAGTCCTTTTGATTTTTGCATAAAATTAATACAGCATGGAGAGAGGGAATAGCCAGTAATTTGTCAAGAGCAAATTATGACAAGGTAAACTAACTTCCTGCTGTGATGAAGTAACACGTCCACAGATACAGGGGTCAGACTAAGTCTTCTGCTCCTACATTACTTGAGTTCTGGCACTCTCTAGAAATTCTCATCAGAAAGCTACGGAAATGTAGTCTCAAAAGTAAATGCAAAGCTGAATGAAAAGTGAAACTCAGAGAATAATTACCTAATTTTATTGTTTAATTGAAATATACTGAGAACTTTCTACAGGGAGTTGTTCTTGATTAAATATTGTTAAATATTCTCACAAATGATCTGAATAAGGAACAATATTATATGCAGTAAATTTGCATATGACAGGAGATGCAGGGGGTTCTGAACATGTGGAAAGCAGAATTAGAATCCCAAATGATCTTGACAAATTGGAGAGATCATCTGAAAAAAATAGGATTAATTTCAGTAGGGACAAACGCAAAGTTGTTAGGCAGAAATAATCAATTGCACAAATACAGGATGGGGTAACACAATAGACAGAAGTTCTCTGAAAAAGACCTCGTAAAGAGGTAAAGAGGAAGGGAGTATTATGGACTTTTTGTCCATGGCAGACATAATAAGAAATAACAAGCTATATTACACCAGGGGAGAGTCAGAACAGTTATTAGGAAAATCTTTCTAAACACAAACATAACGAAGCCTGGGGAGGTGGTGATGTCACCGTTATTAAGAACATACATCTGTCACAAGTGACACAAATATTGATTCTGCCTTGAGGACAAACCAGATGACCTTTTAAAGTCCTTTCCAGCTCTATGTCCTATAATTTTGTATCAAGCCAGGAATCGGTTTTGCAACTCTTCTTATCTCAAATAGCACCTCATTCTATGAGGAGATTTACTGAGTCACCGGAAAAAGTTTTAGTCAACAAGACCAATACACTTGTACAAGAAATAGATTTGGTGAAGTTTTTGCTTAGCATTCTTGCCATGTGAGTTGTTTTGCTAAACTTATACCTACAAGTATTTTAAGATTAGTATTTCAGGTTAGTACAAGTATAATAAAAGTAAATTGTAACTTCTGAAGTGATTTGATCTACTTTAGGGAGTAAGGGTGAGTATTCAATAAAATAAATTATTACTCAGTGGCCCATGGAAAGTTTTAGGCAAAGAAAGGTGACTGACTCACACCACCTTTATGTATACTCCTGCTGTTTCAGGCTGCAGCTGTCTCAGGAGCTTGTGGCTATAAGAGACCCGCACAGAGCACTGAGTACTTTGGTACTTGCACTGTGTCCATGACCTGAAACTCCCAATCGCTCCCAGCAGAACAGGAGAAATGAGTTGCATAAAGCCAGTGCACCACCCTTTTATCACCTGGACTTTGTCTCTGCTCCTTCCTTCAGGGCAACTTTTGTGCAATGCAAATGGAGTGATCAAGGGGGCAAGGAATGAACTGTATTAATTTAATTCCTGTGCCTATCCAAAGCGCTCTATTTTGATAGGAACTTGATGTTCTGAAGTGTTGCCTGAGTGCTGCTCTCTGTCTGTCACTTGTTTAGGCTGGTGATAAAATGCTTATAGGATGTAGTGGTGCAGAAATATTTGCCCTATCCAAAAAAATAGATGTATTTCTGAATATTTATGAAAGCTTGTGAAACTGTTCCTACCTTTTTACTCCTTGAAGTCTGTGGTAGCTCTTTTGTATGCTGCTTCCTTCCAGCTTTATGTACCACGTGGTACCAAATTACTGTAGCAGAGATTGGAAAACCTCTGTTTAGCAGGTCTGGTTTATGGTTATTCTAAAAATAGAGGTGAAATATGTAACTCATTTCAAGAACAATTTCTTCACTGAGATCACAGGATCATTTAAAGCTGTCCAAACACTTAGGGTGAGTGTCCAGATAGTCTGGATTTATTATTATTTTTTGAAGGAAATTTGGAAGTGGGACAGCTTACTCACTGTTGATGATTCAAGTCTTTATGTTTTAGTTTGAAGTGGTTCACCACACCGTGGTCACAACTCCAGAAGTGTCAGATGATCATCAGATATCACTCCTGCCTATAAGACTGATTTATTTTTCCAGCTTTCTAGAGTTTTCATGACTTTCTAACCTCTCTTCCATAACCCAAACTATTTAGGTTCAAGAACAAGCATTAGGAAACTGTTTACAAAATAATTAGTATACTAAATTCCCCAATAGGCAGAGCTCTTAAAGCCAGAGCTATGGCAACCGAAGTGCAGAGATATTGCCCTTCTCATGGACTCCTAAAGCACTTTTCCATTTTCCCTTACAAAGGTTTTATCTTTTCCAGTTTTAAATCTTTTTGTCTAGACAGCAGTAAGTAACTGGCATACCTTTCTGTCAAGAATGGTATGGTTAAGTCTTTCAGATAAATATAGCTGGATATTTAAATACAAAAATAAATGTCTAAAGCTCTACTTATTAGTAGCATCTGTCTCGTGCTTGATGTGTACTTCTCAGAAATATTCTAATACCTACAGAAGCTATATTTAAGCAACCTTGTTTCTGCTTTGGTGATCACATGTCATGGGCTGCCTATAATGTTGATTTTGTTGCTAAGCCCCGCTGTGAGTTCTAGTTTCCAGTGTTTCAGGTTACATGTTTAAACCTGGCCTTCCAACTGTTTCACACTATCCTGTGTGTCCCTATCTACTAAAGCTGATACTCCAGAGGCCCTGTCTTTCCACACTGGTCCACACTGGCATGAAAAATTGAGTGGAAGGAGGAGTTAGGGTTACAAATTTTTTGTTTACGATAGTTGTTAAGATTCCACTTTGGAAATGTCGCTAAGGGGAAGCCTTAGGAAGCACATACTGGGTGTATGTGGTCAGCAGATTGGCCTCTGCTACCTTCCCCCTTTCCCGGAGAATTACAGCTGTTAAGGAACAAACCCCAGAAAATGTGATGAACCTGGCAGACATCAAAGCTGAGAAACCAAAGATGACTAGAGAGAAAAAATTCTACTTCAAATCTCTTTCCCGTAAGC
Organism: Phalacrocorax carbo; assembly: GCF_963921805.1. Lineage (NCBI taxonomy): Eukaryota > Metazoa > Chordata > Aves > Suliformes > Phalacrocoracidae > Phalacrocorax > Phalacrocorax carbo. Next base: position 22,005,196 of record NC_087515.1, read on the forward strand.
CTTCAATTTGACATTTTTCATTTGGACAGATAAGGAAAAATTTGATCTTATGGACACTTCTTTGGAGGATTATATTTAGGCCCACTTGTGTTACTGGAAGAGTGCTCCCTGTACACCTGTGAGTTTCAAGTAACTTACAATATAAAGCGTCAGTGACTTCCAGTGGGACTTGGGCTATCCCGGTTAAATTGTGTGCATGATGACACATCAGTCGGCATGATAAGGCTTCATTTCTGCAAGTAGAAACCCCTCATGCACTGTGTTATGGAAATTATTGCTCCATGCCAAGAAACTTCATGTTACTCCATCAGGCGCAACTCCATTCCTCTGACTCTGAATATTTTCTGTACGTGGATATGGGTAGTTTGTGTTTCTTCAGTGAAACAACTCTAGAGTCTGTATAAATGTTTTGATGCATTGTAAATTTTTTTGGCAACATGTTATTGCTCCTTTGATTAGAGCAGCCACCTTTGTTTGTTTTTATATTTAGAGCAAAGAAATGCAAACATCCTTACTATCCAGAAGGCTAGGTGGGGTAGTACTGAAGGTAGGTTGTTTTTAATCTCTGTACTGCCTGTATTCTAAGCTTATATTTGTGTCTGCCTATTTTGCCCTCTGGTCCAGCAGAAGCTGCTGTTTTTCAGGAAGCAATAAAAACTATTTTCTGAAGACTTTCTTTTGGGGGGTGAATGGCAGAGGAGAGGAAAAAAATCTAGGTTGAACAAATTCATATGCTGAGGTTGACTTTACCTTAGAAAAGTTGCTTGGATTTTCATACTCCTACACCAGTTCATTGATCTACATGCCAAAAAGAGCTAGTTGGTTTTGATTTACAGATTCTACGTTGTTTAGGATATTATAGTCTAATTCTTCTTCTGCTGTGACTAGTCAGGGCATGAACTACAGTCATAATGATAGGCACTCTGTTTCTGGATTTTAACATGCCAGGCAAGGAAGTCAATTCAAAGTAAAGCTGAAACATGTGAAGAAGAAGTTGTGGGGGAGAGACCACTAGGAAAAGGAAATTAGATTGACCTTGGCTTATTAAACAGTAGTACACACCGATGAATTGGTGTATTTAGGCACCACTAAAAAGGATAGTACAGGGTGAAAATGATATCTGGATATATTAATAGAGTTGGTGTGAAATAGCAAATATAAGAAAAAGGTAACTTGGAAAAGGGATCCATTTTAGTGAGAAAATATTTTGTTATCAATGGTTGTTGGTAGTATTTGTCTTGGAGTTGTGTTCGGGATCTGCTTTGAGGTGAGAGCACAGGGAGGAGCTGCACTGCACTTTTCACTCTGCATGTGTCTAATAAAAGATTCCCTGTCTTCAGTGGTTTGCAGCTCCCACCGGGGTGGGTTAAAGGGAGTTCCCACTTACAGAGAGCATTGAGGGCAGGAGCTTAGCTGCAGGACTTTGAAATGACCTTGAAATTATTTGGTAAAAGTAGTTTATGAATGTGTAAAGCTGCTCTAGGCATTTTAGTTTCATTCAGCTTTTTCTGTGTTGTTTTTTTTGTGTGTGTGTGTGTGTGTGGTGTTTCCCCTCCCCCCTTCTCAAGGCTGGCCTGAGATCTTAAAAGGCAGTATAGTTTAGACCTTTGTATTTTAAAAGCATTTGGTGCTTTCTAATCTCTTACCTTCAGCCTACTCTGTATGTTATTACAGCACCAATAAAGTACAAGAAGTCCTTGGTTAAGACTCTGGATATTTCTTTGTAATAGACAACTTGTTTGCAGTATTTTGCCTCTTTGTAGCCAAACATGATCCTCTTTCCTGTGCTATTTTAAATTATTTCCTTAATTATTTCTGGGACTAATTTTTGGGTTGTTGCTTGCTCAAGAGTAGTCTATTGTGTGGTCTAATGACAAAACTTTAGCAGATTAGGCCTGCTAGTACTTGCTTCTATCTAAAATAGATGAGTGCCATTGTGAAAGCTGAATTTCTGACACAATATTTACAATTATAAACTCCAAAGTTGCTTTCTGTGCATTTTTTTCAATAGTCAATTAAGATTCTTTGTCCTGGTTTCAGTCAGTAAATTTGCTTATTAGAGCTTTTTTATGTAACCACTTTTTGATTGAGACATCTGTGGAAAAGTGACAGTAAAAAGTGATAACGAAGGGAAAGGTTAACAAGTTAAACCAAACATTAAACTTTAAAAGATTTCAATTTGTGAAGTGTTAAAGCTGTCCTAGGTGTAAAATAATTTAGATCTTGATTCACCAGTTCATCTTCATTCTGAAAACACTTCGGTTTGGAGACTACACAGAAATTTTACTTTAGGTGTGTGCCTCTGCCCTGTTGAATCAGCCCAGTGTTATTTTGCTCACCTGGAGGTCTGCTTCCTCTAATAGATGGAGGCCAGGTTTGTTTTATAACTTGAATATTAATGTATATCAAGAAAGCCAGATTTCTTAAGGGAAGCTTGATTTAATCTGAAAGCCAAAACACTTCCAACTGGATATGCTTACATCCTGGCTGCACACACGTGCATTCTCTACTCCCTGGCAGTGAAGAATACATGATGAAGCAAAGATTTCTCTGACGTTGGCATAGTAGAGCCCCTTTCTTCTTCCTTTCCTTCTCTCCCCTACCCTTCAGCTTTGCATTCAGGGGTCAGAGAGGTTCAGTTTGGGTATTGAATTACAATGTTGTCACTGTTTTGGAAAGGAAAATGCTGGCTGAAAATGTGAAACCTTTTTTTCTCCCATTATGCACAGTAAATATCACCACAAGTAAAAATATATGGATTCAGCTGCGGTGCCAAATTAAATACTATCAAAAGCATGGCGGCTTTAAAACTGCAGAGATATGTGAAAGACTGTTTAATCTTTTACCTGCTGTATGTGATATAATACCATTGATATATGTTGAGCAGCCATTTGGGATTGTATATATCAAACAGAGAGTCTGTGTATTTTGAAATTTAATCCTCGTGAAATATTTGACATCCTGAATGGGATAATTGACACAGAGACACTAATTAGGGAGTTGTAATTCAGAAGATTCTGATCATGTAGTTTATACTGACATGTATATTGTCCCCCTGGTAACGATGTTAATGGTGCTTAGACATGTGCATCAGGAAAAGAGAGAGTACCCCTGGGAGCTCTGGAAATCAATCTCCAATGTAATGCCATTTTTATAATGCTCTAGAAGGAGTGGATTTACACATTTTTCCATTTATTAAGCTGATAATACATAAATTATTCTGGCTTTGGAATAGTTTGACTCAGCTGGTGTTTTCATTCTTAAAAATCTGCAGTGAATTATATGTCCCCCTGAAACTGAGCTTTTCACCTAAAGTGCTTTGCAGTTTTCAGCGTTCACTTGAAATCTTGGGTAAATCTGTTATATTCAGCTGAACTGAGACCTGTTTACCTTATGCAGGGACTATTTCATCAACTCCTGAAATGCAAAACCTTCTGTGGCAAGAGAGAAAAGGCAGTCTTGTGACTGCGGCTCTGACCTAAAGGACACGGTCTCTCCAAGTATGATTTCATTCAGGTAGTGACAGCAAGAGCTGCATTAGAAAACCAAAAAGATTAGCCTTAGGCAGACAGGTGAGCTCAGTTTTTTTTTCTCTTTCTCTCCTGGCTTTGTGATCATTCTGTGCACATACCGGACCATCTGCCTGCCCAAAACAGAGCATTCCTTTATTACATTTCAACAAGAAATGTAATAAGTAAAATAAATAAAACCAAATAAATGTAAGAAATCTTGGACTCTGTTTCCTCGTCTTTACTAGAATGTCAAACTTTCTGCATGATCCTAAGGCTTAAGTCAGGAAATAATTTTAAAGCACTCATTTGCTACATGGTAAGTGAATACAGAGAATTATTAGTTAATACTGCTTAAGGTGCAATACTCTACCACTGTACAAGGCAGAAAAGCAAAGAATGGGGTAAAATCCAATTAAAATTGATGGAGCCTGGCAAAATGTAGTTACCAAATTTAAAACCTCCTGAGGGATATTGATCTAATTCTTGAAAAATGTGTAGAGGGATTTTTAACTTTTTCAAAAGTAAACATTTTTTAGGTCTCCTTGTGTGCAACTTATCTCAAAGCTGGCTCTTTCTGCAATACAGTGTGTCCTCTGATGCTCATGTTTGGATGTTGCTTCAGCAATGATTCAGAGTTCCAGCTATTGTTTCACTAATACCAGTTCCTGCCATGCTGGGGGTTTCCCCTCTCATCTCTTTCCCAAATTATCAGCCAGACCCAACCCTCTTCTGTTCATAAAATCTGATGGGAGGACCCAGTCTGGGCTGGTATGGCTACAATATACTCTTTATGCAATTCTAGAGCTGCAGCTTACACTGCAGAAGAAATAATGGTTATTCATTTTCATATCTGACATGGGAATCCAAAGGCTTTGAGGCACCAATGAGAGGAACAGTCATTGCGATACAGTGCGGGTGGCAGCACTTTGTCAAAGACTGTGCTTTGGTAGAAGTACCTCCTGTAATCAGTGTATCTTGCAGCTCTGTGTGGCTTCTCTGTGGAAGAATCAAGCTGTCATTTCTGTAGTTCACTTGGGGGGAAAAAGAGGCATATAGGCTTAAAAATGTTAAGAATGACCAGTATACAAAGATCCATGCAAAGCTTTTGCTATTTAAATAAAATTGTGGACAGATATAGACAGCGTGCCTTGGAAACAAGACATCAAGTGGATTGCTCTGCTGCAGCTGTAGATTCAGACTGATGGTACCAAAAAGGGCTGAGGGGATCAACCTCATGTCCTGTAGCACAAGGACATGGAAAATGGAAAAATGATCATGTCTAAACCAATTTTTTAAATGTGTCCATACCATCGCAGCCAGCCACCTGTGCTGGAATCCACTATCATTTGGTCTAACGCTAAGAGGGTTTACAAAACATGTCTTTCACAAAACTGAACGTCGTTTTATCACATCTCTCATCTGTGCAACATACATGCCACTGAGATAGGACTGCTAACGTGAACTTCTTTGATACACTTCAACTCACCAAGGCTAATGAGAATAGCCATTACATGTGTTCAGAAGTGTCCTTGACTTACAGCAATGCCCACATCCCATATGGTTGCAATCTTCCTTGCATGTGGATATTTCCAGAAGATTTCCTGAAGTTTGTTTTTTTTTCTTTTAACTTTTCATTTGCTTCTTATGGAAATACAGAAGAAATTAATAATTTGTCCTGTATATGGACTTTTCTCTTAATTAACAATTTTCTGTATTCATGTTAACCCTATCTTTCTTCCTTCATCTCCATTTACTTGTTTAATCATCTGCAAATATGGATCATAATCTCTTTTGAGAAGAAGCTACATGCCCTTTACAGCTCTGAAAAGCATAGGGCACTCTGAAATGTCATAGAATAATGGTACTCATCTTAAATAACATCTTTTTCATATGTCCTTAATCTTGCACCTCAGCAGCAGTCTAAATTGAATTAATTCACTAATTAGTACTATCCTTGGACATGGGCTAGGAGGTGTAATGAGCCGGCCTTGTAGACTGAAAAGTTGCTTGGTATGTTGCTTAATTTGTGATGCTTCAGTATGAGACATACAGGTTTCCATTTTAAGTGCCTTTGTGGGTGCTGTTAGTAAATTCTGATAGTAATAAATATTCTTCTGCCCGAGCCTTAAACTTTCTATAGGCTTTTTTGATTTTGTGCTGCTTACAGTGCTTGGACCCTCAATATAACTGCATACAATGCTTTATTAAAACAAGCTGCTGTATAAAATGTGTGCTTACTCAGCTGGAAGCTACTTGGCCATTTCTGCTGCTGCTCTCAAGTTCCAGAGCTGCAGATGGCATTGGGTTAATGTAACATAACTTTATAACTTTCTTAAGAGCCTGCAGTAGGACTTGACATGTTTTCTGCTACATATCCTCATCTTCCAAATTAACCTGAAGACAAATGGGATCTGTTAATTTGCTACTCTCTGAGACAATGTATTTGGCTGTCATAGTAGTGTCTGCTTTGCATTTTGAGTAAACCTGAGTTCCTAAGGAGCTGGTTAACTAAGACCAGAGAATACCCTATGTACAACAAAATTCAATGGCCCACTCTAACATGCAACATGACAGAGAAAAAATCAACAGAAAAAATTGAAAAATCCTGTGATGGATAGCATGTGTGCCCGATCTTTGATTCAATGTCATCTTCTCCTTCTCTGGGCATGTGACGTTCAGTTGTGAGTATACAGAATCACAGAAAACCTGAACAACAATAGCAGCAGTGTGGAAATCAACACACGTACCCACACTTATTGAGTGGTTCCAGAAGATGTGGGAAATTCTATTGATGGAAAACCTGATTCATACAATTCTCTCCTATCCCAAAAGTACAACAAACAAAACCACTCCTGTACACAAGTATATTTGGAATCTGTCCACTGAATATGCCAGGTGCTAGCAAACAATACTCTTGAGCATATTTTTATCAGGAAAACAAAAAGCAATATTTGAAACTAAATCATGAGAAACAAAGCCCATAACACAGTATGCTGTGAGTAAATCAGTCTTTTAACAGAGAATACTGACAGTTGCTACCTCCCCTCTTCATTACCTCTTGAAAAGAAACTGAAACAGTAATGAATGTGCAGCTTGTTAAACTGCTAGATCTGTAGATTCCTTCTGAAAGACAATGTTGACATTTCATTTCTGCCTTTCCCTCTCATTTTAATCTCATGTGACTTTGAAAGGGAGTAAGAGACAGCCTTGATCGATAGGTAGCAGTACCATTTTGAACAAGCTAAAGCCATTTCAGAGACATACAAAACTTAGAGATGAAAATACACATATAGTGTAGAGACTTCAGCTCAATATAGTTCCATTCAACACTCCAAAGTAAACCTTTACATTACATCTAAAACTGTCAATGAGTAAGCCCCTAATTCCCTGTGGTTGGCTGTATATCTGTCTACTGTCTTTTATGGTAGCTGCTGTAAGGCCAATCAACCAGTTATTCCTCAGGAAGACCATAGCCTCCTCCCACCTGCTGTTTACATCCCCACCCATTCGGCTACAGGGCTAGACAAGGGAAGGAAATGGTCTTGCCCTATATATTCTTATGTGACATGGTACGGTGTGTTAGAAATAAATGAACTGGTTTTCTGAGGGCTGAAGTTAACCAGGGATCTTTGGCTAACTCTGACAGAAGCCTCGCTGGGTTTTCAGCAATTCTCCATAGCTGAAGGGATCAGGTGACAGAACCAGCTCAAAGTAGCAGTCTCTCTCCCAACTCGAAATTGGATTATAGCATATGAATTTGAGAGAAATAATTGAAAAAACATAAACTGTAGGAAAAGAGTCCAGGTGACGTTGTGTCCATGGAAATATTAGGACAAGTTTACTCTTCTCTGTGCATGAACATCAATGAACAAGCTGCTTGCTTTAATCAGCAATGGGGATGGTAATGAGGTGATGGTCATTTTGGGGATTTTTTTGGCTTCACTTCTTTAATGAGATAAACCCTTAGCACTATTACAAGTGTTGCAGTAACAGCAACATCAGGAGTGATGGAAACCAACACTATTGTACGTTTTTGGTAATGTGGGGAGCAAATTAAACATTCAACTTTTAGAAATTGTTTTAGATAATGTAATAATTTAAAAAGAGAGTGAAAACCTTAGTATTCAATGAGATAAAAACACAGCTATGGGTGACATGGTTTCTTCTGGATTACAGAAGGAAGTTGAAGAATGCAGCTTCAGCTCCAGGGTCTAATAGGCTGTGAAAGAGCAAGATGTAAAAAATATGTACAAACAACACGTGACAAATTCCTTTGAGAAAATTATTACTCCTCCTCTTTTCCATTTCATTTGGAATGAAAAGAGAGTCAGACTATTCTGTTGTGTCCACATTTGCTAGCTGTTTACACTTCCTGGTTAATTACTTTCTATAGTTTAAGGGAAAGAAAATTCAAATTCCTTGTTTTAAAAGCTTACATTTGCCATACCAAAAAAGTCACAAATTTGAGGCTCAATTTTACCTTTCAGTCCAAAATAGGATCTTTCAGAGCTCTGAAGAAAAAAGAGCAAACACTGAAATAGATTCTAAAATGCTGCTCATGCTGAGACAACATCAGATAGGAAATGAAAGTTTAACAGTTCAAATAGGGAATATTTCTTCAGCTTCTGGGGCAAGACAGAGTTGCTCAGGAAGTGTGGCATTTTGCCAGACCAGGGAGCCTCCAGGAACTGAAACAGCACAGTACTGGTGACCCTTCACTGCCTAAGACCAGCTGGTGGAGAGAGAAGGCAAGCACTGGTGTGTGTGCTGCTACGTGAAAGAGAACAGACAAGAGTACATGGAAACTGTCGCATCAGCATTAGGCTGGGAATATGTATCTTTGCTGGTGGGAATGTAATGTTTTCAGGTTTTTTTTCTGTTCTGTAATGTTCTTTTATAGGCTATATCTACAATTATTTTATTTTCCTAGAGTGATACCTATATTTGTGCATTTTCCTGTGAAATACTGTGTCATTCTTATGTGGTCACAGAGAATGAATATTGCAGTTGATGGGATCTGTCATTTAAAATTACTTAAGAAGTTTAAAGGCATGCTCTGGCGAGTTCATTTCTCCCTGCCCGCCCTAACTAATAGAGAACTTAGACTAAGAAGAATCACAAATGGTAGTTACAGTGTTCTGGGGGCCCTAATGCTATTCACCCACACAGGTTAACTTCTCATTCCTGACTGGATCTGCTTTGTCAAGAGATCTGAACTAAGTGATAGGGACCAAGTGCATAGTGATTCAGCTGACTAATTGTTGGATACCTGCTATCCATATTGGCTGAGCTGGAGAGAAGGCATTTGGCTATCCCTGCCTGTGCTACACAGTCTGCGGGGTGCAGAAAGCCTGTGAAGCAATGTGTTGGCTTGCTGGGTAGCCCAGAATCATCCTAGGACTTTTGCTGTCTTCCTGAGCACCACTCAATGTACTTTCGCCTCTGGATTGCTGGGCCAGCAAAAAAAAAAAAATAAAATCAAATGTAGCTAAGAGGAAGGGGAAGTTTAAGCCAAGTACTCTGTGATATTGCAGATAGGTTCACAGGGCACATGAGGATGGGGATACTTCAGCTGGAGTAAAAAAGGAAGAGTTAAATATTCAGTGGAGGACACATGCTTGTTTAACTTGCATGGTGCTGACATACTGTCGAGGGCTCCATGGTACCCTTTTTGAAATTCACTCCAGTGCCCAATAGGAAAAGAAAGCATCATTCTGAGTACAGAGGAGGCACTCGACAACCCCAAGAAGCAGCAGCTGCTGTTGAGCCAGCTACAGAGAGGGCAAGCCAGAAAACACTGAAAGCTGAGATCAAACAGATGAGAATGGAGCAATGAAGCAGCAGGAGACAAACAAAAGGATGCAGCCCAATGGGCTGCCTTGAATGCAGTTCTCTCTTAATCCAGAGTGACCTGGGTTTGGTGCTAGAATGGGAAGTTTTCCTAAAACATTAATAGCCCTGATTGTGTATCTGATTCCATTTTCTTAATTTTCACTGAGGTATGTGTGTTTATACCACTGAGTGATTCTATTTTCAAAATATTTTTGCATCTAGAAAGTTATAACTATCCATACTGCTGTATCTTTTAGGAAGGGAAGGGGCAAATCCACTACAAGTAATTGTTAAGCACTTCTTATCCATATTGCCTGGATAAGAATTACAGAGTATGGCCTGCATGGGCATGCTGCTGCTAGCTTAAATGGATTTCCTTCTGTTTGGAAATAAGTCATGTGAGAGGATACTCCTGATGTTCTTGTCCAAACTGATAGTGCTACGTCCTACCCTGGGAGTCACGAGCATTTGCTGTATTCTTCAGAGATATGTATTTGCAATTAGTCATCCATACAAGGGGACTGTTTAAGACAAGCCTTTCCCCCAAAGCAGTTAATTCTTCAAAACGAAAATAATCAGATAATGAGTTCATTTCCGATTTCACATTTAATGCCAAACGTTTTTGGGTAAACAAGATATGCTGGCAGAGCTCTGCTTTCATTGTATGTTTTTTATTAACTGGGAAACAGACAGTAGAGTCTTATCCTCTCTATCAGCTCAAATATATTACATACATTTTAGAATGAGAGACTTGTGCAAACTGGCTGGCTGGTTTCAATGTGGGAGCCCATCAGCTGGTCTGTGTAAACTGTGCCCAGGCCCTGCTAGCAAGAAGTGGGAATCTCCCATTTGATGGAAACTTTTACCACAGTAACTCATATTTCTGCAGCATGAAAATAAATAAGGCAATAGAGAGTCTATCTCTGGCAACTTCACCAAGTCAGACAGGCCCGGTATCTGAGCTGCTGTGCATTTCTGTTTACAGTCCCTTGGTAACATGAGGGAGCCCCTAACCAGCATGGGTGCTCCTCCACGGATCCATGCTGCTCATGAGCACAGCTATATATGTGTGTGTGTATATATATATGAGTAAATACATATATGTATATAAATGCATATGACCATATATGTATACCATGTAGGCATAGGCTATTCACAATGCACAGGGTAGCAGATACTGCTAGGTATTTTGGGGTTGTGTTTTAAAGAGGTTGTGGAGGGAGGTGAGAGAATAACAAAGCATGGGACCAATAAAAGTGTTAAATACTGTTTTCCCTCCCTGGAGCTCAGCTTTGGTCAGTGGACTTCCTGTGGTTTTACAGACTGCCAAGGAGAACAGAATATGGCCCTGAGTCTGGGGCCTCTGAAGCTTTCAAAATCAATACTTCTTTCCATGCAGGAAAGTTGAGAAGAGAGGAATTATAAAGATTTATTTGAAAGTGGTATTTATGACTTACATTATGTCAAAAGCATTTAAAGAAAGTTATTCTTAAGATGGCCCAAATTTTAGCAAGAGGTCAAAGCATTCACAATAATTCCTAATGTTGAACACTGTAGATTAAGATTCAGATGGATGTCTAATGTCTCTTGTACAAATGATATTCTTCCTACCTATTCACAAAGAACTCCAACGTGTCATGAAGACACCAGTCATTCATAAACAATGCAAAGCTGTCTTCTCTGCTGACTTGTATATTAGCTTAGTGCTTAGGCTGATGGCGCTAGCTCCTGACCAAACTGAGAACATAAAACCAATCTCTGCACTAAAAAGCTAATGAGCTCACAGTCTAAACATACAACAAAGAGTCAGGAGATGGAGACAGACAAGAGGAGGGAGTAAAAACGAAGTGATAGCGATCAGCACAGGAGGAATCTTACTGCAGTTAAGCTTTTAAATGGGTATTGCAAAAAGGAGCATTTCAAGGTATGATCTGAAAGAGAACAATGTGGTTATTTTTATAGATGTTTATCTATTTAAAAAAAAACTAGTGAGAAGCAGTGTCAGAGAAAACAGTTTGTCTGATTCCAGGCTGTGTTTTTAGGAAGTCATAATTGACCCCAGAATTTTCAGATTCATATGTTGAACAAAAAAAAGATCAATAGAGTTTATTGAAATGATAATTTTTTCTGATGTACAAAATAACATCCATGACAATGGGAGGGTGTAACAGAGCTATGTAGCTGGAGGAAGACTTTGGCTCTGCAAACTCTAGATGAATCGTAGCTCTGGCAACTTCACTTCTTAGCTTCTGAGAACCCATTGAACAGAAGTTGCCTTTGCTTTTGCAGGGATATGGAACAGAGGAAGTCTGGTGTCCACAAAATAAAGACAATGAGCATTGTGATTTCTGGGAAAAACAGTATTTGCAGCATGGAGAAGCCAGGGTATTAGTAACGTGTGACTGGAGACAGTCTCAGCAGTCCCGCTGTTGCTGTCAAGAGGATAAAGGAGTGTCTTGAGAGAACTGCTCCTTTCCAATCTTCTTCTTGGAGGGGAAAAACTGCAAAGATTTTTCTTTCTGCTGTCATTCTGAGGATGAAGCCACCATTTGGATATTCCTAACTCAGTGTTTAACTTTCAGATGACAGAAATACAACAGTTCACAAGAACCTGGTCTCGACCCTCACACATGTGCTATTTAACACTTTCATGGCTGAGTTAAATGCTAAGAAAATCTAGGCTGATTAAATAAGAATTTGGCAAATTACAACCACCCACTCAAAAAAAACCCCCACAAACAAAAAACTCAAACCAGCAAGTATGTATATGTATCTCTGCTCTTTCCTTTTTAAAGACATTCTTAGATTGTTTTCTTTCCTTTTTTTCAGTAGAAGTCTGATTTGGGAAGTTATTGTCTGGAGGCTGTATTTGCATAACAGTGAGAAGGGTCAACCTGCACTGTCCAGTGTTAAATGTTAAAGAAAAAAATAACCTTCGGAGAAAAGGAAGGCAATTTGCCCCATTGTGAGTCATCAGGAGCTGTTGTGCTTAAGGAAGGAGACATTCTTGAAGAAAAAGTTGCTGACATAGCTCTGCTGCAGGGGGGAAACAGTGTTGTACTGTGGGTATGGTTTCACTAGGAGAAGAGTTAACAAATTGGGTATGTGCTCTGCTTCTCTGTCCCCAGGAGGTGATGTTTCCTGGCAGACTGATAGTAACAGTTGCTTGTTGCAATGCTTTAAGGTTGCTTCAGCCACTTCAAGCCATATACCTAGTGTTTGGGTTTAAAGAAGTTTGAATTTGTTTAGATGTCTACCATTTTTCCATATAAGCAATGATAGGCCCTGGGCCTGACATATCCTTAATCAAAAGGTGTCTTCTGTCTGGTCCTCTGAAATTTATGGTCCATATTTGTTGTTTCAGAACTTGTTTTGTATTTGGTTTGTCTCCATTTGCAGCAACTTTTGTACTATGTGTTTTTTCAGGGAAAAATATCTTGTGGTGAGGGAACATTCAGAAAAGCACACAGCTTCTCTGCAAGGTCCTTTGAGGAATTCCACTGCAAGAAAACAAAAACTTTATACCTGAGGGGGGTGATATTTTTCTATTGGGTCTTAATGCTTTGCTATCTCGCTTGCCAGTCCGTTTCAGCTGTGAAGGTATATTAGTTACAAGCACCCCATTTCATCAGATAGGAAGGTCACCTCACGGTATAAAGTTTTGTTGCCTTCTATGCCCCAGTCACTTTAGAATATATATGTTCAAATTTCAAGTAGGAATACCTGGTTTAGAGTAGTCCCCTACCTGCTGTGAGGTCTGCCTGGTTTCAGTTGAGAGGGCCCCTGCCTCGAGGAGAAATGGCTCAGGACAGGCATGGTGACCTCCAACTGAAACATGTAACACTGGTTTGTCGTTCAAGTGTGAAGCCAATAAGGACCCTCTACTCCAGTTTTGAACATGTTTCCAAGTATGGCAGGGCCCAGTGGCAGGCACATAATAGGACTTTTGGCATGTATTATACTGTGCTTAACAACTCCACTCTCTGATCCAAACATGCCCACCAAAAATAACTTAAGTGAACAGCTTTTATTTTAATTATTCCAGTGTGGGACACATGAAGCTTTGCCAACAATCTGGTTTGCAAAGCTTTTTGTATCTAAGCACAGAAACCCGTAGTGTGAGTTAATCCCCCATTGGGATTTTCCTGATCCAGTCACAGGTCTATTCTGTAACCTCATCTTTCTTTACCTATCACTTGCTCTTAATGCTCTTCACCCCATCAACTCCTTGAAATCTCACCGGTTTTTGGCTCCTGTGACTGTACCTTCCCAGCTTTCCCCCCTAATTTTCTGTTTTCTCTTTCAGCTCCACATTAGTGGTTGTTGGTGGTTATTTGGCGGTTGCCCAGTAGTTCAGATCTCTGCAGGGCTCTCAGCGAGGTCTGTACGTGGGGGTCTCCCCTTTACACTCTCTGTCTAACCTATCACAGGGTATAATAACCAAACAACTGAATTTTCGCCAATGACTTGCAAATCTGCCATTTCCTATCTGATCTGCTTCCTTTTGTCACTGAGTCTTTCAGTTTTTTTCCCTAGCTGTCCTCTTCCTATCTCCTTACATTCCTTCCTGTGTCATAAATCATCAAGAAGACATAACAAAAAGGATGTCCCTGTGGTTTGGTGGGATGAGCTGCTGGGTTCTGCAGAACACTTCCAGGCCCTGAGTGGGCCGACTATGGTTGTTTCTGTCTATTCTCTATGTTGGACCATTTTTTTAACCCTTCCTTTATCAAACTCTATTTTGCTTTGTTGAGAAGCACATGCAATTTGGGACATGGCAATGGTGCAGTATTTAAAGAAGTACTTACTTTGCAAATAGACTCAGATAGCAGATAAACTGTCCCTTTAAGAAGATTAAGTGTGAAAGACAAAATTAAAAAAGAGTTGATATAATGTTCAGTTTAGGTTAGGCTCATTTCTTTAGGTTCATTTCCTAAGCATGCCAGAAGAAACAGCTTTAGAAGGAAAAGGAGGAACTTTCCAGAGCAGGATTACCTATAGCCTGATAGTTTTTAGCACAGGTGTGGATAATACAGGTTCAGATCCCTTCATGCCTAGAGGGAACTGAGCCTAAATCTCCCACAGTCTGAGGGAGTGCTCTGGTTGTAGGGTGATTGCATAAAACAGGCCTAGCAGCAACAGCACCCATTTCTCTTCCTGTTTTGGTGGAAGAGGGTGGAGATCCCTGCCTTGACATAGGCGACTAAGTTCCAGAGGTACTTAAGGTAATTCCAATATCCTCCATGTTTCCTAGTGGCTGATTTGGGCAGCTCCTGCTCAGCCGTCTGTTTGGGGTGTCTATATTTACGTGTTCCCAAAGCTCTGGATGCCAGCACACAAGCATATTCCTAGCAGTCAGGAGCTGCAGTTTTCAGCACTGTGGAGCCTAAACACTGCTTGTGTCCAGAACAAAATATTTATCTGTATTTATGTAAATGCTTAAGTCTACAGGGTCTTGTGCTTCGTTACTTTGATAAGTGCTACTACTAATAAAATAAGTACAATATGATGTTTATACGCAGCATTCATATAACTTTCACGTGCCATCTGTTACAACATCTATAAGTGAATAAATTTACGAAACAAAACCAGGGGAATGCCTTTGCACCATCTCAGGACAGACAAGACATAGCTCTGTGAGAATCCCTTTGCATTCAAGTTATTTTCAAACTGCTGCTTACTAGCGTGCTACTCTGTGTTCGACTAAACCTGAAACACAGTATCTAATACTGGTATTTTCATTTTGTCTCATGTTTCGATTGTACTCTGGTTCTGCTACCTTAAGTTTCTGTGCGTATGCAGTGGGGAGTACAACATGGGGGATTTTCAAATGTCTGGAGGTCCTTCAGTGTCAAATTACTTTTGAAATTCTACTTTAGCATTTCCATAAGACCCTCAAAATTGTTGGCAATTTACAATAGTCCTTGTCCAAAAGCATAGAAAATACATTTCAGATGTGCCGAGAATAATAAAGCTAAAAACAGGGAGAAAAAAGGAATTAAATAATCCAAGATTTAGTTAGAGAATCAGTGATTAATCAGTTATTCAGTATTTTATTTTTAAGGCTTGGATGGAAGTACACTTCACTTTTAATTATTTATATTGACTCACTGTTTGTGACAGTGTAAGAAATGTTTCTAGAAGTTAGGTTTGAATTAGAGGAGGGTTTCACATGAAATCTGAATGCTTTTGAGAGAATGAGCTGCAAACACTAGAATTCATTATCTAGTATAAATACTGGAAACAAAATGGTTCGATGATCTTCTCATCAATTTCTTTTTTTCCAAATACACCAGTACATTTGCCTATCTGTGATTAAAAATACAGATAAGCAAGAAACTTTTGCCTTATGGTAACTCTGAAGAAAACAGAAACAAACCTTTGCTTTATAGTAAGCGGAGAGATGCTGCAATATTTGAGCAAGTATCAGCCAGCAGCTGTCTTTTAATAAAAAACTCAAATAATGAAAGAAATTCTACTTTAAAAATTTTAAACCTTTAAAAAACAACCACCTCTACTTTAAAAATTTTAAACCTTTAAAAAACAACCACCTCAGATCATGTAGATTTGGTGCCTACTCACTGGAAAGTCACCAAATCTCACTTGTTTTGCTTGGGCCTTGCTCAAACATAACTGGCCTCAAGCTAGTAAGCAAGCCAGCAAATGTCCTGGCTTGTAAAGAAATCTGATCCAACTCTGTAAACCGAACCCAGCCTAAGAGTGGTGGTGAGGGGAACATATGGAAAATTAATGACAAATAACAGAATGGTGGGACAGCCTTAAATAAAAAAATAATAAAAGGTTATTAAGTTTGTGTGCAATTCCAGCTATTGGTCTTTTGAGTTAAGAAAGTTACAGAGTAGCTGTGCATTGCTTTTGACTTTGCCAGCACCTAAGCCCTAGACATGGCTGCTGTGTTGCTCTTGCCCCTCTGCAGCCTGAAATTCCCTGCTGCATTTTCTGAATTGATACCTGTAGCAGAATTGCTTTATAAGCTAGTTCAGCTGCAATAGTGCTATGGGGAGTACAGCAGTTCTGGTCCCACCTGTTTAAATAAATGGGACCCTCAGGAAGAGGAGTGGATTGGAATTTGCTTGGGCTCAAGTTGGGTATAAGAGCAAAAGCTAGGCTGAGAGCTACAAGCCTGGCCAAGTGCATGCATGCGGGGGGGGGGGTGTGTGTGTCATAGACGGGGAACAGCCCCAGGGGGTTCATAGTTGCACAGCTCCTCTGGTGGAGGCAGTGGGTTTCACAATGGAAAGGAAAGAATAATTCTGTGGAAAGTGTATGTATTTCTGGAATACTCAAATCATGTATTTATTTGGCTGATGACCTGGGATGCACACCTAGGGTAGACTTTGAAATGTGGCACCATACAGTAGTTAATTTGTACCAAGAGAAAAGCAATCTCTTTTAATTCCTCCACTTTTATTTTATTGAAGACCAGCTAAAATACTAATTTTCTTCCTGCCTGGACCCTAAAATGTCTCTTACTCCTCCCCCTTGTTTCTGAAGAATCACCTGCTCACGGTAGAGAAGCATCAATCTGCCTTTCTTGCTGAATAACTCGGGTGTCTCCTCATTTCTTATCACCATGTCCAGCTCCCTGCACCTCTAACAGTCCATGCAGTGCAGGGGTGGCCTAGGTGTTTCTATGTGGTGAGCTGACGCCTCTTGTGCTGAAGAAGGACTCCTGTACATGTGAGGAAAACCAGCAAGGGCCGTACTGAGGGAGAATGGCAGGCAGTGGTCTCCATTTCTTTATTGTTAAATAACATACTATGGCTGCTGGATTATTGTCTTTGTCTCCTGGTGAGTAACCTAGCAGGAAGAGCGCATCCTATGCTCCTGTGGTTGTAGCCTTTCTGCAGGAGAAATCTCTTTTCCTTTCTTTTATAATCTGAAATGAGGACTGTATGCTGTGATCCTTGCAAAACTGCTCCTGTTTCCAGGGAATATGTGATAACAGTAGCTCGCCATTTATAGTGTTCCCCATTCCTTGCTCACACTCGCAGTATGGAGTATTGCACACCCTGTTATCAAGTAAAAGGTAAAGTGTCAACTGAAATGGAGTGGCAGCAAAAAGTGTTTCATGTGTGGCTATAAGAGAAGAGCAGACCCTCTGCTCTGAATAATACTGCTGAAGAATAGCAGTATTACCAAATACATTTTGGGCTGCTTCTGTTCTGCTGCACATGAGCAAATGTTGGGGTTGATATGCCCATTCAGAGACCTTTTAGAGCCAGAAGTTGGGCAACTCCCTGGTAGTTTGGGTGTTTAAAAAAAACCAACAAACTAAAACACACTCATTGTGCCAGTCATCAAACTTTCCTTTTTTTCCTGAAGCTGTTGCCTCTGTGACAACACAGTATCTTAGGGTCCTTCCCAGAAGAGCCTTGTGGAGGTTCTAGAGAGGAACCAGACTTGTGAAGGGAAAGCACTGGGGGTCTCCAATGTCAGATCTAAACTTTCCTCCCTGGCTGCTCAACTGAGAGAAGAAATGGACTTTCCAGTAAAAGCTTTTCAGCTGCCTGTCTGCATCCTTATTGCAGTTTAAAGAAATATACTGAGATCAGCGTATCAACAAACTGGTGAATTCTGTAGCTTACATTAAATAGATGATCATAAAGATTCATACTAAACATAAAAATCACTGTCTATAAAACTAAAAAAAAAATGCCGAGTTGTATAGGAAAAATGCATAGACAACACACAAACATATAAATATACATTATGTATACACATACATAGTGGTAGTAGTAATGACAGTGGCACAGGAGAAAGCCTTAGCTATATGTGGGGATTGGAGGTGATTTAGCAGGCAGACTTTTTTCCCTAGAAGTAACTTTTAAGCTGCTTCACATGGCCCAAAGACTACGAATCAGTATGAGTGGGGAAGGAAAGAAATAAGAAATGTTTAGAAATACCAATGTTTCCAAACATAAATATTTCCATTTCTGGTTTGTCAAATCTGTTTAAATCCTTTTACGTTCCTGTGGAGGAGTAAAACAGCCTAAAGGTAAGACTTATGATGTAAAAGAGTGTTTTCTGTGACCTTGGCAAACCTATGAACTGACCAAGAGACGTGATGGCTCCAGAGTGCACAGTGCATGTTTTGCTTTTGTAATGTCTAGAAGATTCAATACATCTGAAATTTAACAAAAAAAATTTGTGCAGGGCAGTGGAGGTGTCCTACTGACAAGAGGGAGCTGTATTCTTTTCTCATCACCTCATAAACAGTGGGGTTCTGACTGAGGATGTTAGGTAATGCTTGCCATATACAGAACTCAAAGGGGGTATTACTTTCATTGTACAACCCTTTGAGATCTGAGGCAGTATTTTATAACAAAGCATATTGTTTTTCCCTCTTGTTTTTACTTAGCTTTGATGCTGATTTTAGAACTTGACAGCTGTGTTTAGACTTGTCTTACATCTCTCGTATAGAGCGGGGGGAAAATATAGATGTTTGGGGCAACATAGCCTGTGTGGAGGGATGGTGGATGGGGGGAGGGGAAGGAAGGGAGGCAAGATTTGCCTTGGGAAATTGTGGGATAGCTCCACAATGATGAACTTCTAGCTGTCCTCCTTTTGGGATACTCCTTAAAGCTGAATGGGGTACTGGCCCCTTAAGCCCTGCCCAGGAGAACTGTATGCCTCAGAAAGGGACTCATTGCCACCTTCCATTGTAGAAAGGTGTGAAGCCTGGCTAGGCACCATGCTTCAGAAGGATTCCTGTCTGTGCTTGGGACTGTGATCCAGAAGACCTTAAAAGACCACAGGGTTGTTGACCTTCCCTATTGTGCTCTTCATTGTGACAGTATTTAGGTACGAGTGTTTTGTGTGGCAAAATAATTAGGGTGAAACAATATCTATTATGAATAGACTCCAAAAAAAGCCAGAACTGGTTACAGCTGCTGTAATAAATGAAACTGAAATAAACTTTCTATCATTACTCTCAAATCTCCCACATCAAACTAAATTTAATTCTTGTAGAATATTATTCTGCTAACCTGTTTAACTTCATCCTTTATGGCATCAAGGGAGGTGTAAAGAGTTCATATTGGTTCAATAGCTGAGTTTTTCAGATGGCCCATCTTTGAATAATTATTAATACTTTGTTCGATACCTGAAAGCTGTGATGTTCCACCATCTCTACAAAAAAACCCAAGGAGAATGTCTTGAATACATCAGTGGGTCTGCACACATGGAATCAGGGATTGGGTCCAAAAAGGAGTAAAAAAAGGAATTGAGGGACATTCAGAACTCTAGCAGGGGTCAGGCACAGTCCTGCTCAAAGTCTGAATAGCTCTGTTCTCTTCACTGTTCTATTTAATGATAGAAGATCCAAAAATATTCATTCTTCTCAATTTCTGTAAGACACCGTGCAAACAAGGGCTCTTAATGAATTGTGTGTTACCATATTGTTTGTGTTTGTTTCTCCTTTGGAAGAATGACGTTTCCATGGTGTTTAAGTGATAGCCCTCTCAGGAGAGGTCTCCTGCGTTTCAGCAAGATTATATCTAAAGGAAGATGCAAAACCCCAGGTCCCTTTACATGTGTCTCTCTGTGCTGTTTATGTACATTCTTGTTTCCAAGCTGGAGTGAATCTTATGAGTGCAGAGCCTTTGTAGCAACTTCTCTGTAGGAACACCATGTCCCCAGACCATGAGCATTTCTATTCTGCAAATGCACTTCCCTCACTCTGATCTGGGATGTCTTCACCTTTGTTTTCTCACCTTCTTTTCAGAATTTGTTCACCTTTGGCAGCTGAGAGATGGAGCATGATGAGCAATCCTTGCCACCCATTACAGACACCTAGAATTCATTTTTTAACTGGGTATCAGAAGGAAGGATAATTTAATGGCTACCACTATTAACAACTGATCAGTTTAACAGGAATGTAAAAGCAGTATGCTTCTGAGCCAATATAATATTGGCTGTCCCTGGGTGGTACCTTTTCTGTCCTCTATAAATGGAAATTAGCAGTTCATAGGCCTTATTTGGGCACTGAGCACAGAACATGCATTTATTCTCATAGAACAAAACGTAGTGAAGAACTATCACTTTTAACAGAAAATGTCAAACAAATATCCCCATAGATTAGCCCTCAAGTTTGGGTCATCTCAGAGGGGAAAAATCTAGAAGTTCTTCAAGTATTTGGCAATAATTTAGAGCCAGACCCAAATTTCATCACTTGCAGTGTTCTTAAGTTCCAAACCACTGTGTCGGGTAGAAATGTCTGGAATGTGGAGTATTGTATTTAAAAACAAAGCAAAACAATCCTTAATAGCCACTTTACCATTTAGCTAAACAAAATCTCTACCCACACCGTTCTGGAAAGTGGGAGTGGTGAGGATGGGAGAAATGGTAGGGGAAAAAAAATGAAGTAAAACTGTATATATAGTGAACAGAATTAATCACTTTGAGGTTTGGAACAAAGATGAAAATATAAATTAAACAAAACTGCCTTTATCCCATAAAACACTTAAAATGCTAGTTACAGAACTTGGAGGGTCCAGTGTTTAGTTCCAAAGAAAACTGTATGAAAAGCCAGGAAGCCACTTCTGCTTGGTTACCCTTGCACTAAGGATCAAAGCAGAAAGGTATCTAATTTCTATGTATAAATTTGAAGCATTTTATAAAGTCAGAAAATGGATCTTAAGAGCAGTTCTTACTAGGCTGCCTTGCATGAGAGGAATGAGTAAGAAAATTATAATGTTTCTTTGCTGGAGGATGTACCAGTACTGTATTGTACAGCAAACTTCTTCATCTGTCTTTTGTAATTTTTGGTTTGTAAAGACCAAGAAAGAGTGGGACAGGTTTTTTATTGCCTCAGGATAATTTTTTTCCCTCTGCTCTCATAAACCTTCCATATGCTTCTATATCCATGTCTTGTTTTCAATTTTAGTGAAGGTTTTTTATTTGGAGTCTCATAAAATTATAATTTATTGCAGCTTCTTTTTATAAAATGGAAAGGGGAGGAAGGAGGTATTGAGATAGCATGTACAAGGCAGTCCCAAGGAATGCATCTCTGAATTTAAAGCATTGGTCAGTTTATTAGCCCCTGCTTCAGTTTTTGGAAATAGTTTTCCTCATTCTCTAATCTGTGATTGTGTATTCTCACTGTGTGAATAAAGACTAAGTGACTATCTAAGTGTACTAATGCATGCCTATTTTGGGGGGTATAGAATTCAGGTGCTGAACTTATATAACCGTTATAGGCCATACTGATGCATAATGTGTATACTGAGAGATGGCGAGGACAACCCGCCCTCCCTATATGCCACATGTGGCACTACTTGGTAAAAACTTCTCATGCATTTTTGTGCATTGTGGTCCTTGAATTCTACTTAAATCAGGAATAGAAATGTCAATTTACTGAATAGCTGCTGGTTTCACCAGCATAAAGGAGTGCATCTCTAGTACAGGGAAAGGCATGCTCTTTTCTCTTAGAGGGCAGAAGCCAGAGCAGAAAGTCCTAAGGTGCCAAGTACCAAAATCAGCCTTAAGAGAGGTCTGGGGAATATCCAAGAGGACAGTGAACCCCCAGATCAACCCACTTCTTGTGCACATGGACTCCTGCATGCAAAGAGACATCAAGGAACAGCTCAGTTGGATGTGCCTGGTGGGGAACAGAGCACCAAGAGTGCTTGAATGTACATGGGCTCATCCATCACTTGTTTCGCATTTTTACATTTGTGCTTTACTTAGATAGCAAAACCGGTCTACAGACTTGTATCCCTCTGCTTAAATAACAAAGAGAAATCCAAGTCCCATAGCACATTTGAAATCTGTTCCTGCAGAGGCTGTAAAGAAATTTGAGAGAAGCTCTGGTGGAGAGAAACTGCTGGGCACTAGACTGTTTTCCCCCTCTAAATAAAACATAGAATAGGCTTTTAACTGCCTTTTCTCCATAATAGCTACTTAACCCTGCTCACTAACATTAAGAAATAAAAAGGAGAATTCCAAGCAAAATTCCTATTCAGAGTAAAAAATATAAATTAAAACGAAGTGCGCAATGCACACCCTTTTCTTTCCTTCCTGTTTTGTTTGGTGTTTTCTAGCTCTGCTTTTTCAGACAGCTGAATGGGGGCTGGGAAAGTGTTTACAATATTTTCACATGATTGAGATGGCAGAGTTCTTGCACTCAGTGAAAGGCCTTCTGTTTTCAGATGGCATTGAAAGTTTACCGTCTTTCCAGACAAAAGGAAGAGAGCCCGTTGCCAGCGGATGAGTAATGGGCATGGCCTCTACACAATACCTCCTATCCAGTCCTAAATCTACATGGTGTTCTTAGACTTCCCGGCTTCTCCAAAGCAACCTTTGTCTCTGCTCTGGGAGACCAAAACTGCTCGTTGGGCAAGTGGGGATGCAGCCAAGAGGGGAAGGCTCAGTGACAACAGTTGCTCAGTGCTCACTGCCCAGTATCTGCCTTCTTACTATGCTACTATAATAGTTGGAAACCCATCAACAATTGGGCATCTTCTATACAAATATGTTGGAGACCATCTGTATAGTTTTCAGTTCCAGAAGATTCCAGTAACTCACTAAGTTTTAATACTATTTTTTTCTTGTTAATCTGATGGGCTGCCCTGAGATAAGTGATCAAAGCAAAAGCCTGCCGTAATTACTTCGGAGCTAAAACTGTGCAGAAGTTGCCAATTCCTGTATTTGTTTTCTTACAAGCAACTTGGAGCAGGCATTTTCCACTGTTAATAATTTTTAGGTTCTATTAAGACTTTTTTTTTTTTAGAAAAAATATTTTGTTGAAAATTATTGCTAACATATTCTTTTAAAATATTAGACAATTCTAAAGTTTTTCCAGAGAATTTGTGCACTTGTTGGCGTTATAGAGACCAGTAGGTAATTTTTTTCTTGTTTCTCTTATAAAGTTTCCTAGAGCTTGTCTGTTTGGAGGTTATCCATATGCATATATGTAAATGTAGAATACATGTGTGGGGCTTATGTGTTTGTGTGAGCATGTCTTTCTGTCTACCTGTCTAAAAGAACTTGGATTTCACTTTCACATACTTTAAAGTGTACTAAGAAGAGCTTTCTAAGAATTAAGTGTTCATTAACTACACTTAATTTTGACCATGTGCTCAACTAAGAATTGTCAGTATTAAGTTCTTATTCTTTCTTGCTAATTAGATGTTGAACAGGCACTGATTTACTGTTGTCAGGAAATAGAAGCAAAGGTGTAAGAGAAGCTGGATTTCTTAAGGGTTGGTTGTAGCTGGTATCAGCGATTTACTGATTAACGTGTAGTAACCTGTAGTGCTGACAGTCCTGGGTATACAAGCAATGCATTAAGGTTATTAGTAAAACTGTTTTCTAAATTACCTGACTAGAGCTTTCAAGGTAACTAATTCTATTCTTTGGACTCTTTTTTCTTTTTATTTTTGAGGAGTTAACTGTTTAAAACAGCATAAAAATAATCTGGCTTCATTTCCTCTGCTGAAAGAGCAAGTCAGCTGAAACTTGGACTTTTTGCTGAAAGGAGGGAAAAAAAAAAAGAGGTAGTTTTTCTTTTAAAAAGCATGACCATACACATTCCGCTCTGGTGCCTTTAAAGGGGACTTCCCTGTTTTAAATGCCCTCGAGCACAGAAATACCAACACCTCTTAATTGTTTAATATATTACAGCCTAAAACATTTACAGAAGTGCTTTCCAAGTATTTCACTGTTCCAGGTGCTTGGTCCTGCACCTCCTAAAATAATAGGCTATTTCCCCTCAGTTTTCATGTGCTTGGTGCCACAATGAGACATATGCTCTCTATCAGGGGAAGGGGAAGTGAGGGAAGTAAGTGGGACTGCCTGATGTTGGTGCTTGCATTTGTAGCATACACAGACTTCTCTGTCTTGCATCACACAGCTTGTAAAGCATGAGAAAATAACATGGCTTGTGCTTGGACTGTAAGTTCCAAGGAGAAAAATATCATATTGTTAAGCATTTGAATGTCATTCTGCACAAAGACCCCCTATCACTGCATCCTCTGAGCAGCATCACAAAAAGAATAATTCTAATAATCAGCAGTGCTGAACATATACCAGTCCACGATACAGCTGTCTTGCAGCCATCTTAAAGCCATGCTCCAAAATGTATTTGTCGTTGCATGGAGGTGATGTGAAGCCGAAGCCTGATGTCTGTCACATGCAACAATGTTTTAGAATGAGGAAAAAATTTTATCCTGAAAAAAACCATGGCATCTTATTTTGATTCAGTGGGGGCAAAGTAAGACACAACAATTTGCTTGGCCTATGCTTAACTAATTTGTTTTTCAACTTGTTTAGCCAAAATGAACTGAGACTTCCCCACTTGAGAAATAAATGCATTAATATAGACCACTTCGGGGTCCCTAGGCTTCCATGAGACTCTACCCTGACATAACAGGATCCAAGTTACTCTGTCGATCTTATTGTCATTTTGTACCTCTGCTTAGAGTCTTGGATGCTGCCAGCTCACAGCTGTGCAGTTCAGACACCCACATGCCATGAGCATGGGTAACCTGAACTCACTGTGATTCAGTGCATGGGCACTGAGTGAAACTGGGTGGTCAATGGACTTCACCTGGAAATACCTGTTCAAAGAGTCTCCCTTCTCTTTCTTGAAAATCCTCCCTACTGTGCAAATGCAAGTGAATGTAGATTGTTTAAAGAGTTGGGGTTTCAAGACCTTCTCCTAATAAGTCCCCAGAGGGAGGAGCAGCTGGATGCAGTTTCCAGTAAGGAGATGGAGGGAGGGTGGCTCTGGCTGGCCCGAAGAAGGAGATAATGTGAAGTTAAACAATTCTGTGAGAGTGGAGGACTGAATCTTTCCGTGGCTGCACTTTCAATCATGCACTTCCCGGCTAAGTTGCCTGCCATCCCTTTGAACCCCCGTCTCCCATGTGACAGAGCAGTGATCTGGCTGCTGAGCCACTAGACTAATATTGTTCTTTTAATCTCACAAAAATGTGTTATAAAGGAGTTTGATTCACATGAGAAATTAAGTATAAGATCTGCCCTCATAAAGACATTATACCATGAATGCTCTCTTTCTGCTGGCTGCAAGAATAGGTGGCTCAAGGGTGAAAGGGTAGCATTTACATTTAAATACACCTATTGGAATCACACAAACAGCAGGCTAAAACTACTGCTCCCTCTCTGAATGCTTTAGAGTTTGCTGCTTTTTTTTTTTTTTACACAACAGCATCTTTTTTTTTTAACATAATCAAAAATGGGAAACGAGATCCCTAAGAACCCATAAAATAAAACAAAGAAGGTCTTTGTGCCAGAACGATAAATGGATGAGCCTTTTCAAACTAATTATTTTACTTTTTGGCTGTATGTACCACTCAGGAGGCGAAATCCAGATACAAACTGGAGCTTTCTCTGCTGTACCCGAACTGGTAGTGCTGGCTGGGTGTGATGCTGTTTACATTTCCCAGAGAAAGTGAAATGCACTTTTTTTTTTTTTTTTTTTCCTTTCTGCCAAACCCAGATTTACCCCACGATAAAACAGAAAGCTCCTTACCACCTGGAGAAAACAGAAACTGAAACAGAGTGGAAAGAGCACTTGGTGCCAGGGTGGCCTGGCAGACAGGTTGCAAGATCAGTGAAACCCTTGAAATACACTCACTTGACCCAGGCCAGGGCTTCTTCCCTTTCCTCTCTGTCATCTTCCTCCCCTTAGTGCAGCAACAGGGTGGAGCTGCAAATACTCTGGGGGTTGCCTTTACTCTTTGGGACCTCTGGTTGCAATTAGAAAAAAAAAAGTGGCGTATTTTCCTTGAATTTTTCCTCACATTTTTTGATGGTTCTTTTTTCCACCACTCAAACAAGTGCCAAAACCAAACAGCATGAATAAATGCCTTAAAATTACAATGTAGCTGGAAACCAGAAATCAGGAGCTGCATTCTGAACAATTTTTGCACACAAACCCCAATTTGTATTAAATTACCACATAACATACAGCTAATAACACTAATCATTAAATAAGTTCCAGATGCCTCTTGACAGTGACGAAATTAAAATCCAGATCTGGATGTGGCATTGTCTTAACATCTAGTTAATAATTTTTCCTTTGAACGTGCAGGTAAAATTGCTATCTTAATATATAACCCTGACTAGTGGTGAACCGTAAAGCATTTTTTACAAGTTTAATGAAATATGGACTTTAGAATAATTTCTAAGTGGAGTGGTCTTCAAAATGCATATGAAGGAAGCAGAAGCAAAGGAGTCCATATCTCCATGTTCAGTAGCCATCTATGGGTCTTTTATGAAAAGTATCTCTAATTGTATTTTGTTTGGTTTTTTAATATTTTTAGCCTTTATAACATTGTGTGGCTGTATAAAACAAAATGGCATGTCCCTTAGTCTTCCTAGTCTATCATGTCTTAGTCTTTCTAGTACATGTTCCTAGCTTTTATGTTATGAGAAACACTGAATAATTGTTTCCTATATATTTTCTTCATTTTTTTCATAGCATTATATCAACTACTCTTCAGTCATCTTTTTTTCTAGAGCGAGAAATCCCCTTCAACCTAAACTCTCTATGTAAAGAAGCTTTTCTAGACATCAGTAAATCCTTGTCGCACCCTGTTGTAGATCTTCTTCTATTATGTTCCTTGTGGAGGTGTACTCAGTATTCACCATAAACTCATGAAACGGCAGAATGACATCCTCTGCATTGTTGTCCCTTCCCTTCCAAAGAACTCCAGACATCCTGTGCGCTTTCTGACTGCTACTGAACATTAGGATGATGGCATCATGGAGTTTAAAGGTCCGTTGTAAGGAGGAGTTTAGACAACCTAAATTGCATACCTGTGTTTTGATCCTACAATGCAATGAAGGTGCTTTAGGGTTCCTCAGGGAGAAGTCCCTTCCAGCCAGCCAACAGTCAATATTATGCACCTCAGCCCATTGAGAATTTTGGTAAAAACTGTCGTCTGAGGAAGAAAACATCAAGTAAAGCCCATTTTTAAAAAGTGGAGGGGATGGTAGATGTTCTGAGGCTCTGGTTCCTGGCCTCTGTTTTCTGTTTTCAATAATAGAGTAAAATAATATATCAAGTTATTCCCAAGAGAAAGAACCAGAATCCATCTACTGTCACTATCTGATAGGTAAGTCATCTCTCTTGTTTCCCTAGTGGAATCTTAAGCATTTCTTGGGAAATGTTGTGGGAACTTCCAGGTCAAAGAAGGAAGCCTGTAGTTGCTTTTGGGTTCTCATATCACCAGACTGTGTGGTCCAAGTTGCTGTTTGAGGTTAGAATCAGACACCTCCATTCTAATTCAGGCAATATTATTGGATGTGGGTCAAGAAATTTATGCTGAAAGTTTAGTATCATTAGTTATATCAAGCATAGCTCAACTGCAATCAAATACTAATTTCCCAGCTTTAGGGTCTCATTTCACACTCTGAATGAATAAAATATAGTCTGACCAAACAGAGGTGCAAGATCTACTTAGAGGTTAACAACTTGATTTCTCTCTCGTATGAGTTTTACGGTTATTTAGCTCCATTGACTTTGGTGAAATGAGTCCTGATTTACAGCATTGCTTCAGAGAGGGTTTAAAGCTGTGTTATACAATAGGAATGCTGGTGCCACATCTTTGGGAGCAAAGTGTGTTTGCATTTTGCATGACACAGTTCTGGGGCCCTAAAGAAAATATTTATTGATTTTTGATCCACAGAGAACAAATTTTCAAGAAATTATTTAGATTTCTAATTTCTTGCCTTACTTTCAAGATTTAATATCAGTTATGTTGGTTTTTTTTTTTTTTCAGTTACTTGTCACTTTACCAAGGGAATCCTGGGGTTTCAAATCAAATATATGTTAGAGGTTTACAGAGTCCCTATTTGTGCGTATTTTTGGTTGGTAGAGAGATCCTCAGCTTGAAATTAAATCTCAAAAATGCTGTCAAATTCAAAAACAAAACCCCAACAACAAAATAGAATTCGTTATTTTAGAAACTACTTGGACCTCCTGTTACATCTCCCAAGTGTGATTTTAAATTTGCACACAACAGACTACTATTTCTTCAGAGTTTGACTTGTACCACCATAGGAGGTCTCCTGTGCTGCTTCTTACCTCACATTGACTTCCTAGTGTAGAGCAGATAGAAGAAAACAGCTGAGTGAATGCATCTGAGCAAGGAATGAGGATCTGTGTTCTTAGCTTGACTCACGTTGACACAAAATACTTTTACTGTGGGAAAGCTAAGCAAGCTGAACATGATAAACTTGCAATCCACCTCACTGCTAGGTAGCTACAACTATGCCTGCTGGAGCTCTCCTTTAGGAACTTTAGCTCATGTGCATTGAGGATATGGAAAAGCACATGTGCTTTTGATGTCTCTCTGGTGTATCTCTTAAATTGCCAGAGCTCCCATTTCACAATCCTTAGCAGCTGGTCTGTCACTGGGAAGCTGTAGGAGGATCTTATCTTTGTGAGTCAGCCCTTCTTATCCAGTGCGATGGCCATATTCTTTGGAGAAGATATCAGCTAGCCTTCTCTCTTTTCTTTCCCCATAAAATAATCCGAAGTGGGGGCGGAAGCATCATGAGTGCAGTGCAGAGGTGAAAAGGAAGATTTTTTTTCCCAAGAGATGTCATTATTTCTCAGTTCCCAGCAGCAGGAACTTTAAACTAATGATCTTTCCAGAACATGTAGGCCAGCTCAGTCCAGGACTCGTGTTCACATTGTGATGATTTAATATTATGTTATGAGTATTTCTAGCAGGGACAATGTTTTGCAATGTCATATTAAGGATAATAATAAATAAAACCATACTCCCATGTCTCCCCAAAAAACAGCCTCCACCATGGTTATTTATCCAATGGATCTTGTGGGCTTCAAGGCCTTTACAGACATCAGGGTTTGTTAAAGACAAACTTTACTGAAGAAATCAGGTGGCTGCGGTGGCAGCTCTCTACTTCTCTCCCTTTTCCCCCCAGAAAGCCTGACTTTAGGGAGGGGATAGAAATTTTTTCTTACGTGCCTGGCTTGCTGGGGGAGAGCCACATAGTTATGCTCTATTTGCTCAACATAAACTGTGCTGCCCAAGTGTGAAAGCAAGCACGGAGGGTAGATTCTTCCTGACTTCTGTGGGATCTGGAGCAGATCCATGAGGAATGCTACTGTTTTCAGCACTTCCCTTGCTCTGCCTAAGACCAGGCACACTGAGATATGAATGTTGTTGCAGCTGCCGCATACTACATATAAGCCACATGTTGATGATTATTGCTTTAAATGAGAAGGTCTTTGTTTAAAATGGTTGTTTTCTTCCCTCTAGAACCTACCTTTTTTCTACAATACTTAAAGTAAGAGTTTCTTTTTTAAATCTTTTTAACAAGGTACCTGGAATTTGCATAATATCACATTTTGTATTTATAAAAAAGGCTGTCCAGATATATATTGATTGTGCAGACAGCTTTATAGTGACAGAGAACTAGACCCTAATTAATTGAAACAAATTGACCTATTTGTTTTTACCATTTTATGTTGTGGTGTGTTCATTACTTCTAGGTCTGCTTCAGTCCACTACCCAAATAACAGTGCTTTTCTTTAAAGTACAATGAACTGTGTTGCATTTATGAGAGCTGCATGATCAAATCACATTATTCCTGTCACCCTACCGAATGTCATGTTACACTGCCAGTGTTTGGACTAAGAACTCATTGCTGGCTTTGGCAAGACTGGAAAGGAAAGGAAGACCTGGACACACTGACTATATGTAAACTATGAAATAAAATTAGTCAGAGACTTTCTGGAGGCCAACTGGCATGAAAGAGCTTGCATTCACACAGCTGAACTCTCTTACCCTCCAAATCACAGTGGCCACATCCAAAATACCTATTGGAGATGGTCCCTGACCGAGGTTAGTACCCAAGCTGTGCTTTGGCATTATGTGGAAAAGCACAAGCAGGCTTGGGCCAAGACTATGCCAGTGTCCGTTCTAGCGGTATGGACAGTTTCAGGCCCATGCCTTGTTGGTCTTGTTTAGCTTATTTAGAGTCACAGTGAAACCTCACTAACACTGTCAAGAGTCAACAGAAAACCCCTATTGGCCTGAGTGACTGGAAGCCACTGAGAAGTATAATTATTAGTTTGTTCACCTCCTTCACATTTGGATTCTTTTTTCTCTTGTCCTGTTTTTTTACCAAATGAGTACTGAACTGAACATTTTTTAAAATCTCATAGAGTAATAAAATTGGATTGTTGCCTGCTCAAAACTTGTTGCTAGTTTTGGACTACTGAGAGGTCTGTCACACAAGCTGAGGTTCTGAAAAAAACAGCTTCACCTCTCTTCCATGATGGGGGATCTCCTACAGCTTTGAGCAAGTAACTGAGATCTTCTATGACTCAACCCAACATTTGGATAAAAGGGTAAAATCTGTGAGGTGTTGAGATACAAACACACCAGGTGCTTGAGGTCGCATAAGCATACTGAACTGATGTGAATGTAAAACTCCCTTTGATTTCTGTGGCAACTTTTTTCACACGTCTGGGAAGGGAATTTATTTTAAACCCTGCATAATGGACATGAGTGTATTCATCCCTATATCAGGATGTTTTCAGAGTCAGTGCACTGGGGGTAGGTTTGGATAAGCCTGAAGTGTCCTGTAGTGTGAGATTTTTCGGGGAGGTGGTGCTCTGTGTTTTAAGGCTAACTCTGTGCACCTGGTATCCCAGTTAACCCATGTAACACTGTCTTTCTCAGTACTATGTTATACTTCTGCCTGCAGCAATATAAATAAGAACCAGGCAATTCATGCTATAATCTGTTTCTCTATTCTCAAGATAAATAGCAGTGAAGGCCAAGTTGGTTTAAAAAGCTCATACAAAATGATTATATTAGTCCGTGCTCTATTACTGAGATTACAGAAAATGACCTACATGTATTGAATTAAACCATGATTTTCCAATGCTCTCAGCAGCAGCAGCAGAATTGGGACATTTTAATCATTGTGTTATCAGTCTGGTAGGTAACTGCTATACTGAATTGCTGCTCAAAATGAAAAACTGTATTGTTTTATCCAGAAGGTTTCTGGTTTCTAGCACTAGCCTTTACTTTTCTTAGAGCTCAGACATATGATTGAATTACTCAAGCTGACAAGTGCTGATTTCAACGACATTTAAGCTAACACATTTTTTGCCTCAGGTTTGCTATTGACTAAGAGTATGCTGTTAATTAATGTGGTCATTTGATGTGCAGCACCTTGCTGGACTATGAGGACTTGATTGTGTGCTTTCACCCAATGTTCCTTGCAGATTAAAAAGACTCTCTGTTTCTTAATTGACCTATTCATGGATCAGTCTCATAAAAGAGGCTGTGGAGCCCAAGATGTACATAGTCGTACCTGGCCTGGGCTGTGTGAATCTTATTTAATGAAAATGTTAATGAAGAAAGGAATAGGATTGTTGCCCAGAATAATTTATCCAGAAATTGATCACTTTTTTCTGAGCTGGACTTTGAGAAACAGGAAGTATGCCAAAGCAGTGGAGGAACATTTGACCTAATATACCTTTGGCTCCTTTTCACTTTCCTTTCCATGTTGCCCCTCAAGCCTGAAGCACTCTCCCATGGATGCTTGCATACAGCAGTGGCTCTATTCAGACCAATTGAGACCATTACATCAGTTAAGTTTTGCAAGGCCATAATGTGTTTATTTTTGCAGTCTGATCTTGAGAGAAGCCGCGGAGGGCTTGCATCTCCCTCTCACTGATAACAGCGGTGTTGAAAGTGTTCAGTGCATTCCAGGGCAAAGCCTTGAAGGCTGTGGGTTAGAGAGCTGCTAACACTCCTCTGGAACTACATGCAGATTCCTTCGGTTTTCACTAGGAAAAAGCCTGGGTCTCCATTAAAAAAAACAAACACAACAAAAGAAAACAACACAAAAAAAACCCCAACACAAAACCCCAACACAATAGTTGTAGTGGCCCAAATAAAACATAAAGAATCCAATTTC
Source organism: Phalacrocorax carbo (assembly GCF_963921805.1). Classification (NCBI taxonomy): domain Eukaryota; kingdom Metazoa; phylum Chordata; class Aves; order Suliformes; family Phalacrocoracidae; genus Phalacrocorax; species Phalacrocorax carbo. Next base: position 22,037,496 of record NC_087515.1, read on the forward strand.
AGTTTGGGGATGCTCTGGAAGTAGACAGAGGCTTTCAGCTTTACCCAGGGAGGAGTATTTCCATGGTCTTTTCATGGGCAGAAGGGTGTAGGCTGTGCCGATATGTAAGTGGCCTGTGGTGTGCAAGGACGTGGCCCAAGCTGGTATTCCCTGCCTGCTGGCAGAGAGTATCACCACAGGCTTGATGCTTATTCACCCTGCATAGGCTCTGAGCTGTGCTATGCAGCCGTCACCCCAGGCTTCATCTCAGGCTCTTTTTGACCCTTTTTAGCTTTTTTGAAGCTGGATTCTTTCAGCTTATATTCTCTCTCTAGAAATTCTCTCTCTCTTTTCTTTTTTGTCTCTACTTCCACAACTGAATGTGTTTTGCCAGACTCCCCACTCCACCATCTATCCAACCCATATGTTTATATTTTCCTATTGCTGAGGCACGTTGCACTGACCTGCCTGGACAGACCTCCTTTATCACAGAGCTAAACATGATGTCCCCCTCACATAGAGTTTCTATCGTGTGTGACCTTTCATCTTGAACTGCCATGACCTTTTTTTTATTAATGCTGTACTGTGCTGCTTGCAGAAGCCAGGAAAGAAAATCTTTTGTTTCTAGATAGAATACTGCTAAAGGACATGATACGGACTTGTTTTTAATCCAGCTAATTAAAATCTACATGTGCAGTGTAACTGAGAATGCAGCCTTCGCCCACCACTTTCCCACAGGCAGGGAATAAAGGCCTTTAGTGCAGCAGCAGCTAGCCACCCTTGGATAACAGAGAACAGAGCCCACAATTCATCCCAGCTTTCCTTATCATATCCGTGGAGGGCTTTCCCTTCCCTCCCTCCCCCCCTCCCCCCTTTTCCCCCCCTTCTCTCCATGGAATCACTTACTGTAGCTATGCGCCTCTATATATCACTTCAGAATGTAATCAAGTTAAAAATATGTTAGCTCTTGTTTATCTATGCTCTGAATATAATTCATTTCCTGCAATAAAAAGAAGTAAGAGAAAGAAAAAGGAAAAGAGAAAAAAAAAGAGAAAGAAAAAAGAGAAAGTAAAAGAAAGTGTCTATTTCTAATCAAATGTCAAACCTATTTATGTTAAAACTCTTCTGCCAAGAACTAACTGAATAATAGTTCAGCAGTTCACACTTTCGTACATTCATTAGGTAGGTTTTTTTTGCATTTGCTGGATGGTTGTGGTTATTACTAAGGCTGCCTTTTGTGTGTGTGTGTCAAGGAGAGGGTGCCATGGAATTTTTTTTGTGAAACATTTCCTTGGTTAGTTTTTCACTTGTTGCTTTTTTTTGGGTAACTGAAGTGTGGGGGAGGGAGGAGGAGAAGGAGGGCAGCTGGGTGGGAAGAAGCAATGAGGGCAGAATGGGAAGCACTAAAACTGAGCCTCCACCTGTTTTCTCTTTCTTCAAGTCATGTTTTATATGATGATGATGAGGTCAACAGGGAGCATAAAAATGTGCCAGGAGATTCAAAACTTGGAAGGAGATTGTACAACATGAGTAGAAAATACATGTCAGTGCATGTAAAGAAGCTCTCCCCTGCAGCCCCCCAGTAAAGCACACAAACAGGCTTTCTGTGGGCATTCCCTGGTAACCCGCACAAAGAGCTGCTCAAACAGCTGTGCCTTCAGCTAAACACCATCCACGGGCTGCTGTGGAAAATGCTGATTTTTGTGCATTAACTTCCCTAACTCAAATTCAGCAAAATACACATACCGTTATTAAAGGAAGGTATTTTGAGTCCTGAATAAATATGCAACATCTCGGGAAATTATTTACTCTATTTGTCTGTAATTAATTATTCATATGTATGTTGTACTCAGAGAATTATTAAAGAGATATGAAAAAGTGGTGTTTTGAAATCTAATAAAGCTTATTAGGTGACACCAGTCCAAATAAAGCACCTAACATCACATTTTTTCAATACCAAAGTAATTTAAAAACAGAGAACAGAATGCTTAAAGGACACCAGTAGTAGTGTGCTGCCTATATATTAAAAGGCTTTACGCTGATCAAGTACAATAGTGCTTTCCATCACAACTTGGTTATATTATGCTGACTTCTATAAGCACAAATAAAGACATCTATACATTTTTCTGCTTTTAGCACCTATGGAAGGAGAATGTTAAATAAAAAATAGCTATTAGTAGGCTTATATAATTCTGATATATTTATATAACACATCATGAAATTACAGCAAGCATAAATTTTTATGTACTCTGAATCTAGTGCCTGATCAGTAGACCAATGATAGCCAAGAAGGCGTTTATCTGTATTTTACCAATTTAAGATTTTCTTCTTTTCATTTTCTGAGGAATGTATTCAATAATTGCTCTTTGATAGTGACATATGCTTTGACACAGTAGGGAGGTTGTTAATACCAAGTCACATACATTTTATAAAATGTGTTTGCATATCGCATAAGCAATGTGAGATTTAGGAAGATTTGTGTATTCCTTTTAAGTGTGTTAATCCTAAAAAATATGGCATTTTTTAATTGTTACTTAGCAGCCTTCCTTAAGCATTAAAATTAATTTTTATTTTTGGGGAACACTTACAATTTTTCTGGGTAGATGTGATGTTAAATAACATCCTGTAATTAATTCCATGTAACTAATAACATAAATTAGGGTGATGATTATTATTTTTGTCACTAATAACTGCAGTTGTAGAGCCCTTCTTATGCAGAGGGCACATAACAAGAGCTGAAAATCAGCCACATTGCTATGTTAGTCACACATGACAAGCAGCATGGCATAAATTCCCTCTCAAAGTTAGTGAAGGATGCTGAACATCAGGGCATGCTAAAGGTCAGGCTTAATAATGGGGCATAAGTCTCAGATCCCCACAGTGAACATTTGATGTACTGGAAATCAGGATGCCTCTGCTAAGTCCCTAAACCACTTTATGCACTCAAAACTGCATCCAAAAAGTTTAGCTTATGATAGGTCTCAAAAGTGTTTAGAAGGTTGTTCTAATACACGTAATGAAAAGGAGTTCAAAATGACATTCTTTAGTCTCGCACATGGGACCTGAACCTGCACTTCAGATGTTTTTGTTCATCTGTTTCATCAGCAACTGTTTACAGGGATGCCTTACCGGTAATACCATGGAAAATAACACTGTGATAAGAGGGTATACCTGAATTTTAGTACCAAATAATTTTCAAAGTTTTCAGTTTCCATTTCAAAAGTTTATTTCAAAGTTTTCAAATTTTCATAGTTTGTATCTCTGCTTTTTTGTCACTTAATCTTCTGCACAGCAGATATATACTGATCTGCCAGAATTAAGAGCAAATTCTACATTAAGTGAAAGTTAAGAAAACTCAGGAGGCTGACATACCAAAGATGGCAGTTATTTAAAATGTTCAGCTATGGGTGCAGAAAGATCCCTTTAAAATGACCATTCTTCTTTCCTATACTAACCTCATATCAAAGCAAGTTCTTAAATCAGCGCCAAAAGAAGTGAAAAGAATAATTGTGATTAAATTTCTTTTGATGCTGCAAATTCCTCTCACGATCCAATTCTCAGATTTCACTACATCCCTTCCAAACAAAAGCCATCTAGTCCAGTTGTACAAGAATGTTTTATAAGGCTAAGAAACAAAGAGTCAGTGAATTATACCCTTTCTACAAACGATGAAGACCGTGGTAGTAATGCTTCATCTGAACTGATGATTCAGGGGCACAGTAGGAGGCAGCTTCTGAACTGTAAATAGAAACATGAGACACCCTCTCTCTAACTCTTAAATAAAAAACCCAAAACAGAATAAAAGAGTAATATGATTAGAAATTACTTTCCCTCCCCTCAGAGTGGGGGAAGAGAGTGGCAGCTCACCTGTTCTTGCAAAATAACTAGGTAAGTTTATTACTGGTGGTAAATGGTAAATGGTGTAGCCACATAGCTCTGGAAATGGAAGAGTAAAGCTGACCAAATAATCACACCAAAGTCAGGTTTTACCTACTGAGTATAATTCTGTGTGAATAAAAACCGAGTTGGGAGCTTGGGATTTAGCCTGCTGGTAGCATAGTAGTAACAACAATAATCCTAATAAGTAGTTATTTGTAATGGGAACACAGTGACAGCACTTGTTAGTTATAAATAATTATTTATCAGCAATGGGAAGCCCGTGGTAGCAGCGGAAGCCCAGGGCTGGTTGCCTTCCAGGTACCTGGCACATGGAGCGCGGTGGGAATACCACCGTGGCTTCTCCCCTCGGCAGGCTGAGTGCAAGGTGTAAACTACTGAAACAGAACAGGGGTAACAGCTTATTCATGGCATTGCAAGGCCTTCTTTCTACTCATTTATCCTCAGTCTGTCAGGAAGGTCTAATTTTTCTCTGAGACGCAGTTAAGTCCAGAAGGAGCAGGGCGAGCTCCCATTCAGTTCAGCCTAAAACTGAAAATGAAGTGCTTCTGAGCACCACTTCTCCACCTGTATTAGGAAGACTTAAATCCCTTTTAAAAAAAAAATCCCTGAAATCTGTTTTTCCAAATTCGAGCCTGATGCTGTTGCCACTCATTTGGTTGGATCAACATGTCTACTACACCAACACCCAGTTTTTCAGCTTTCCCTGCAAGAAATGAAGTCCTGGACATCACAAGACAGTTTTGGACAGGTAGCATATCTAAAGTTTAGCTTTTTGGAATTTTCCCCACTAGCAACTAGCCAGAGTCTGACTCTCTCAATCTGTTCACGGCCTATGATGGTGGCAGTATTATTACATTTAACATAAATGCAATAATCCAAAGAAAAGCAAAATAACTTTTGGTGCATTTTCAGGTACCAAGGGATCACCATTTACTGCTGTGGTTATTTAGAGATACATACATGTAACCTTTTTAATTCTTTCAAAAAGAAAAAATAAAGAGCTGGTTTATATCAAGACAAACTAGCTAAACAACTGTTAATGTAACTAAAATAATTCATGATTCATCCCACTGTTACGACCTGTTTGTATACTAAAGTTTGATTCATTTCTCTCAGACAGACTTCTACCTTTCTCCCTATCACTGAGAAAGGATTGGGATAATCTTCGCATTTGCACCAGGTCAGGTAGGACACTGACAGCAGCAGCCCTTTTGCTGACACTGCAACACTTTTTGGGTTCCAAACAGCTGAAATGTGGTAGATGCATCCCTGACAACTGTAATATATTAGGAAAAATAAAACATCCCTGAAAGTTTCTGTTCAAATTTTAGCCAGCAACAGATTTGGCATAATTTGTTTTTCAGAGATAAACATGTGAGTGCTTAGAAGGAAATACTCCTGAACACATGTAGCTGTTGAAGTTTACCTCTGATGACATCTTGGGGAAACATACCAAAACAGCCCACAGGTACAAAGCATGCATAAAGCCTACCAGCTCTTTACCAGGTGGAAAAGCCATTCTGTGCCAGCTAAGGACGAGATGAAACAAGACTGAGTTCAACAAAGCACACACATGCACTTTCTGAATGAAGTCAACTAAAAGGTCAAGAGAATAATCTGAGGATAAGCAATGTAGTGAGGTACATACTATTTTTAGATGTGATTCCAATCAGCTTCTTTTTTTAAGAAAACATAATTTCAACCTTATTTTTTGCACCTGCAAGCTAGTTACCTGGATTAGCTTAATACTTAACATGTGCCCGGGTACTTCACTCTCTTTCCAGTCAGGGTTGACTGTGCTGGCACCTGGTCTTAGTGCTTAGAGGTTGGGTTCAGGGTACTGTGCACTTTGCTTAGGTGTTCCAACACTTACATTGCTATTTCCTTGGCTTTGCTTCCAGAAATCTATCAACAAACCTCTTAATATTTTTCTTTTTCATCATTTGCTATTTCTTTTTCTGTAAAATGATATCTGTTACATCTTGAAGCTCAATAATGTCCTTTATTTTGCAAATTCTGCTCAAAATTCTTTGAGTTCTGTGTAATCCCTTGCTCTGAATGAGCTACTTGCTTTTAATTTCTAGTTACAGTATTTTCCTCATCTTCTGTCTCAAACACTTTGCTTCTCAGATAGTAGGATTTTTAATTTCTAACTTTGTTCTCTCTGGTGTTTCAAAGTGCTTGAAACTTTCTGATCCCACTTATCACAGCCTTTGCCTTAGACATACTTTTTCAGAGACTCAGCTTCTCACACCATATATTTTCTAAGATTTTCTTATTCCAGTGATTATTATCCCAACAGATGGATTTTCTATCTCTTCTGTTTGAATCTGGTAAGTAATCTAACAAAGGTTAGGGTGCATTTGTGTTGCTTGTGAGTTTAGGATTTAATTTCTTTTTTCTTTTACCAACAGCCAAGACTGTCATTGGTTTCTAAAGTGAATATGAAAAGTATGAGCCCTTCAAGTTAAACTGAGGTTCTGGAGGGACCATAGTCTTAAAAGCAGTGAATTTAGGAGGCAAATGTAAACTTTCTTAGAGTGATGAAACATCGTACACTCCTGTGAAATGTGCTTTAAAAAAATGAGATGTGCTAATTAATCATTTTTTGAACTTGGTATACAAGTTGACTTTTCAACTCTGACCTTGACTTAATTAGTTGGCAAAATACTGTTAATTAAAACACTCTTTAAATTTTTTTGTAAAAGATTCTTTATATGTTGCCTTGATGAAGATCATAACATAAATTTAAGCAGCTGTAAAACTCGTCATTCCATTTCTAAGCATTTACTCCTGGAACGAATCCTGCTAAGTCCCTGGGAGTAAGGGAGTAAACCACCTGGCCTGCAAGCTGGGAGACTTGCTACTCTCATTCTTACCATAGCTCTGTCTTGACTGGTATCCTGCTCTGTTTCTGTCAGGTTAATTATGAAAATAAATTATCCTTTGTCAGTATGTTTTTGGTAAATTTAAATAATTCTTAGCAGATTAGTGAGACACTAGTTTTCTCTGCAGAAATCCTGCTGATAACTCTGTGGTGTACTGAACATCCAGCTGTTTTATTACTTTGCTTTTAATGACCATTTCAAAGTAATGCCCTGAATAACTAGGAGACTCTTCTAAATAAAGGTACAGCACTTGCTACCTTCAGTCTTCTGGAACAGTGGTTGTTTTTGTAAAATTTTAGTTCCTTCATAACTTGCATGCCTTGTGGGTCTGGTAAATTTTCTTTGTTTCATATATTGGCAATTCAAAATCTTGTATAGATGCTCATCTTTACTGCAAAACCAAGCAACCAAAAAAAGCCCAACACGAAGGTTTGAGATTAGTAATCCTCTGATGTTCTGAGCAAAGAAAACTGATGCAGGAAAATAATTTAGCTCTTCAATAAAATACCTCAGCTTTTCTAACTGCTTTCTTTAGGCCTTTCTGATCTAAGACAATCACTGACTGTTGTGTGAGCCTTTTACTTCTAATGGACTTACTGATTTTTTTCACTAGCTTTCAGCTTCTGATAAACCCTCCAATTCGTGCCCCAGCTTCCTGTTTCTGATATGCAGAACACATCAGAACAATTGGCCTAACTAGACATGAAAAATAGTGACAGAAACTATAAGATGTAAGTAAGGAGAATTACAAACACCAATTCAGTATGAGCTTTAGGGTGTAAAAATTGAGATTCTAGAGCTTCAGCTGTCATGTAAATGAATCTGAGAATTTTTTGCTGTTAATATATAATTCTTTGGGTTGTAAAAGATTCAATGAACGCATGGCTGTTTCTCATTAGTGGTGGCTGTCACTAAAATGAATATGTTGCTGAGTGTTCAGTTTCTGGGAAACGTGGTTGAAACATGAGCAGCTCTCTCAATGCAGAGCTCAGAGTCAGATGTTTTCAGAGGGGATGTTCTCCATTAAGTAATGACGGAGAACCATACGGAACACATTACAAATCGAAATACTGATTGATGAAGTGCCTGTGGTCAGCTTTCTACAGAAATGAGAATTTTGAACGTATTATCACATCAGCATGGAACTGATCTCACGTACAATCACATTCTGTTTTAATTTCTTTTTTGCTTCACAGTCTCACACGTGCTGTTCCAGATCACGTTTATAGCAAGCAGAACATCAGACTGAAGGAAATAAAGCATCAAGTTTGAGCTCTGATGTTTCATTGATTCAGCCCAGTTCACAGAAGCCCAATAAGTCTGAGTTTGTTCACACAGCTGGTAAGCTATAAACTCTTTCTCCCCATACCAAACTTCTCCCCTCTCTCCCAAGAGCTGGGAGAGGTGACTTGGAGATTGCTGGAGCATGGTGTCAGAGAGGGAGAAGTGGGGTCACCTGGTAAGGCAGGGTGGGTCCTGTGCAGGTTTGAATTTATCAGACTAAAAGCTCTGTTTGGGCTTCCCAAAAGTAGATGTTTTCCTTTTCATGCTGAGCTCATTTCAGGGGGTACAGTGAGGAAAATCTACTCATTCATGCTGACTTTGGGGTGAGATTGCTTGATTTGTTTGCATTCAGGTTACTTATTACAGTAGCTTCAGGTTCAGGTTTGTTTCAGGTACAGTGATCTCTTCTGTTTTACGCAGAAAGGAAACAGGGCTGGTGATATGAAATGCATATAGCTATTCACTGTGTACACAGGTTGCAAGTGAATGTGTGGCTGAGTCACAGCACATTTAAAGAAAAATATATGGTCAAATGGTAAATTTAGAAACTTAGGTCAAACTATCAAATTCTTTTTTTGCCAAGCAATTCTTAAATGGTGCTTTGTAAAAGCCTGAACAGGAATAGACTTAGACACATATTTAGCACAGTGTTATGAACACTTGAGCATTTTTGTTTCTGAGATCTCAGCATGGGATTATTATAGTGCTAAGGCATGTCAGGTGTGAAAGCCAAGTCTTGCTTACACCTTTGCTAATGGAAACTCACTCAAGTGAATAGAGTTCCTTGGTTTACCGTAGCACAGCTGAGGCCGTGGGTTGGCCCAGGACCTAAAAATTTGAACATGGGGGGAGTAAAATCAAATATCTACTAATGCCTGGAAATGTGGACTGGGTCTAAAACTAAAAACAAGGAGAGAGAAATATCAGGTGTTCATGTAAAAACTGTGGAGAAATTTTAAGATCTAATTTTTCATAATCACTGATTTCAGACAATCAGGACCTGATTATTCAGAATTGTTAAGAATGCACAATCCTTAGCTCAAGTATTTTAAAACTAATTCTTCTAGGCTTACAGCAAAAAATTATAACAGTTGCCTAGCCTTCTTAAAAACAAGTAAGTTTTTTTCTTTTTCAAAAAGTTAGCTGTGGCAAACTGTTTCAGGGATCCGATTTCTGCCCTTCAGACTTCTACAGATGTTCTTGAACACGCAGAACAAATGTACCTTGCCAATAAGCAATTTGTTAGTTTTCACTTTGTGTTTATTCATGGCAGAAATCATGGCAGTATTTGTATGTATGCAAACAATAGTGTTTAAGTGCTTCATTAATTCAAATGATAAATAAATGTAGAATAATATCAGCAAACGTATTCAAGCTGTTCAAGGATATAAAATGTTAAGCTATCTGTAACCTTCATAATTATTTTGATGTTCTTCCTGTTATGAAAAAAAATACAATGCAGACATTATAATGATAGTCATGATCAATAATTAGCTGAGATTCTACTACCTTTCAGATATTTAAGTCATGAAATACTAGAAATATTTTTCATAGTGACAGCTAGTCATTGGTAACAGATACAGACTTTTAATGAGGCTGAAGAGCTTCATGGCAGGAGGAATGCTGAGAGAGGTGCAACCACCATTCGGGTCACCTTCCTCATGTATGGTTGTTTTACCGTACAAAAGACCCTACCAGTCTTCATGGCTCCTCATACCAGAGCCATGAGCTCTGCTCTCAGATGAGACTGTTGCAATTGTAGTTTTGGTACTGTCCAGAAGCACACGTTTGGGCTTAGATGGGGCACAGATCAGGAAAGACTCACTGAGTTGGTACCTGGCATGACCTTCAGATCTCATGTAATCCTGCTAGTCTTGGAGGATCAAAAGTTCCACAGGCCCCACTGAAACGACTCCCCTAGCCTAAGATGAGGAATAGGAATGACCCTTATCTAGACAGGAGAGCAGCTCAGATAAGGAGAGGAAAACGCTGATGGCATTTTCTCAAATCTTGTGTGACCCTCCAGCAGAAATGTCAGTGTGGGACATTTCCCATAGTATACCATTTGGCTTGGGATAGATGATTGAGGCTTTGGTGCCAGACCACCCCTGGACTGGGTGCCTACTAGCATGGGCACACAACCACATTTCTGACAGTGTAGCCAGAAGATAGGTTTTGTGACCTCTAGACTTCTTCTGTTATGGCATGTAGCAAGGATGTGGTCCCCTGGCGCTCAAAGCTGCTCCAAGCTAGAGCTGAGCAGGCTTGCTGTCCTGCCTAGCCGTGCATTTGAGCTGCTCTCCTGAGCTGGAGCTGATGTGAATGTGTGGTGAACAAATTTAGAGCTGTAGAGAGATCAGTCAAATCAGTTATCTGCAGGCTGATCTTTCCAGCGTTAGGTACTCTAAAACTGATAGACTATATTAATAAACCTGAGGTTCTCCCATGGATCAGATAAAATAAGGAAATTCCTCTTTCTCCCTCCACTGAAAGTTTCTAAGATTCTAGTGGGACTTAAATCAGGGAATTAAGAGTCTAGATATTATTGAATTTATCTTTTCCAGGGCTCAGCTTCTTGTATACATGGAGATAACACATTTTCTCTCAGATAAAAATGCTGGAACATAATTATATGTATTACTCTAGATGTTGTTACCATTTTCCACAAGTATGTGTTATGGAGAGGGAAGAATATAATCAGCATTATTACAGATTTCTACTTCCTTTAGTTATTGTATCTTCATATTGGCTTTGTTTGATTCTGTTCCTTTTGAGGAGGATTGCTTTATTTTTTTAACTTGCCAATTCTTATACATTCCATAAGCCTTAAAAATAATATTTTCAAAATGCTCAAGTAACTTAAGACCTTGTGTCTTTCTCAGATGTGATCTGGTGCTTACATGTGGGCCTGGAAATGTTATTACCTGCCAAAATTGTAGTGAAACTGGTGTGATATAGACATCTAAGACTTCTGAGACTCTTGGTCTCCTATAGAAGATCTGGCACTAGTACAACCATTTAAGTTACTGGTATGTGTTTTTATTGAGAAACATCCCAGTACAACCGCATTTATAGATATAAAGACATCCTATGTTGTTGCTTCCCTATATTGCTATTTCATTTCTAGACTGAAGTAGGTGTTACTGCTAAGAGTACCAGTATAACTGCATCAATATTAAATGCTGCATTAACTAAACCTGACATCTTGCTGAAAGTTGTGACAGAGGCTCCTAAGTGCCACTCTGTTTTGAAACTGAGATTTAAGGTCTAGTTCCACAGAACTTCTCTCTCTTCTTAGATTGGGGCTTTTTGTCTATTTGGCGCTCTCAAAAGTTTTTACAGCTAAGTTTATCCTGCTAAATCGGATCAGGATTCAGACTTCGGGTAGGATTTTGGGGGTTATTATTTCTGTCTCATAATAATATGACAAGGATTAGGAACAGTGTGAATGAAAGGTGAGGCTCAAAGCTTTTTAGAGCAGAACTAGCTCTTACCAGAGGTGAGTTCATGCTAATGCTGCACTTCTTTTATGGGGCTTATTTTGAGCTTCCTTAGAATATTTCTCAGTCATCTGAGAACTAAACAGCAGAGCTGCCTAAAAAGTAAACAAATGCTTTTAGATGTGGTGGGCAGGTCAGACTGGGTATGAGTTCTAAGAATGTACAAAATCAAGTCAGCTTTATTTAGCAACAGAACAGTTACTGCACAGCGGTAACACCACATGTGGCTCATCCCCAGTGTTGCAACACCATTAACCAGAGAGTTTGGACACAGAGATGACTGTTCTTGGCCTTGCTGAGAATACCAGTAAGATGTCTAACCGCTGCCAGTTGTACTGTTTCTCAGCTCACGTGTTAGTAATATACAGGAGAAATAATAAGGGAAAAAAAAAATCAAAATTCGGTTGTTCCCTACTAAGTCACACTGAGTAACACCAAGTATTACAGCTGCTAGATTTCCATAGGCCACTCCAGGACTCCTCCCATCAGAACACCACAGCTGGATGATCACATCTGGCCATCAGGGAGCAACTTTGGGCCTTCTGACTCAACAAGAAAACTAGTTTGGACCCAAGCTTCCCTGCAACTGTTGCAGTCACAGAGTCAGCCAGTCTATCATGTACTGATCTGCAGTCTCTGTCCTATTAGAGTATTGATTATGTGACATTAATCATTACTTGCTGTCAGAGTGCTGTGAAGTTTCCAGCACTTTTACTTTTCTGGGATGATGTGGGACATCTACCCCCTATTCCCCAAAAAATCCTTAAACCCCTTCTTTTTCTGCCCGTCTCATCTGTACAGTTCATAATCCCCTTTGCTAGAAAGGCCAGCAGTTGTTGCAAACCCCATCGTGTATTTTAAAATTCTGCTTCTTTTACCCTCTGATTTTTTGCTGAATTGTCTGATTACTGAAAAGCATTAAAGACAAAAGGAGAACATAAAGCAAAGGTAGGACTTCTTTCTTTTTCTCAGGGCCACTTAGCTTCCAAGAGATCTGAAACAAGAGGGCCCTTCTAAGTCCCTCAGCAAGAGCATGTTTTTCTGTAAATGCTCTCTCATTCTCTCTTGCTCTCACTTGCTTTAAAGCATACATCTGACACAAATTAATCTGCAGGGTTTTTAGTCATTTCCCATCCGCTACTGGGGCAAATTAGACTTGCTGATGATGTTTTGGCCTAAGCCTGAAGCAGCATGAAAGGAATGGCCCAGAGTGAGAGCGAGCATGTTCTCTTTGGCGCTTCTTCCATGTGCTCTCTGGCCTTTTCAACAAAAAAATTAGTTCAATTGACCTGAAAGGCACTGGGAGATTGAAAACCCCTCTGTAGTACCTTAAAGAACCAAAATTACTTAATTAATGTGGAGGCCATTATGTGCGGTTACCATATGAATGAGTAAGTGGACTGCCTGAGTTACAGAGCAGGAAAGAGGAGAGGATATCTGAGGTCAGCCTTGTCAGGGTAAAGGAATCCTAAACAATGAGGGCATTGGTTTAAGATTTGAGGAAGAATCTGAAAAAGAGCCCTGAGAGTGAAATTAAATGAAGCATGGGAGAGTATTAGTGGAGATTAGCAGTGCTGTGAAGGAACCCAGAGCAGACTGCCAATCGCCCCTAAGTGCAGGCAGCTTTAACTGGGCTGCTGCAGACAGGAATTAGGCAGTACGCTGCTGGAGTTTGACTGAAAAGTATTTTCCTGGGCAACGTTAAAGGGTTTCTGTTCCACACCCCCTTTCTTTCATTGACTACTGAAAGTGAACATGCCCCTTTCAGCTGCCCTTTTTATTTTTTCTTTTTTTTTGCCAGGCAAACTTATGACAGAAGTAGAAAAAAAGAGTCTCTGGCACTCTCAGTGTAAATGTGAGATTCACTTAGTAGCACAGGGTTGTCATCACAAATGTACTGCTTTAGATGAGCAGAGGACAAAGCCTAGCGAAACTAATAACATTAATGGCTGTGTTTCTAGTTGAATTTGATTAACAAACTGATGAGATGCATTTGCTCATATATAGATTGAAAAGGATGGATATTGTTTTAGTGAAAACTAGATTATTTTTCCAAAGTCTGAATCCTTTCAGTGATCTAAATTTTTTAGTTCTTTGAGGTCATTTCAAGATTTTTCTCTCTGGAGTTCATCTTATCAGCCATAAGTTCCAAAAAGCAGTACCTGCAATAGAACAAGCATGCATAGGACAAGAATGAGCTGAAGGCAGGCATATTTTGGATTATGTTGACTACAGCATTTATTTTCTTGGCTTTGGTTTCATTTGATGTCTTTTTGAAACAGTCTTGACTTACATGTTCCAGAGTAACATTCCTGACTGCTGGATATCAGTTTCTAGCACTTACTTTTCCTACCAGCTAAAACAGAATTGTTGCTAAAATCAATGAATCACCTCTCTGAAAATACTTTGATTGTGTTTTAAGTTTTCCAGAAGACAGTGGACTAGATCTTGAGTAACATTTGCAAAAGTAATCACAGAATCCCAAGGTGAGACCTGCCAGACCCTGTAGGGAGTCAGGGTTCATATCTAGACCACATTTTTCAGTTGTAACTAATGATCTTGATTGACTGTATGGATTGGTAGTGCCTAACAGCCTTGGAGAATTGTCATTTGGTGCTTTGGTGTCAAATGCTGTTGTACTGTGGTACCCAATAGCTGGTGGTATGGACATAATCTTAAGTATTCATCTTTGGAAATCTGCATTGTATCCTTCTCTATGTCTTTATTCCTAAAGACTGTACGTAATCTTGTATTTTGCAACTCTAAACTCAGTCACTGGGGCTTAGCCCTCCAAGGCAGCTCCTGCATGCTCCTAAGACACCAAGGGGAACCCATGTGCCTAAACTGCCTCTGAAGAATGGACCTAAATGCTTAAGCTGCCTCATGAATGAATAGGCACACTTAAAACCTCACAGATTTATGCCCCTAAAACTTTTAGGCCTTTCTGGGAAGGGGGGTGACAGAGGGAGGTCACAACACCAACTAGCTCTGACTGTTAATAATCCTAGGAGTTTTGAAGTAACACTAAAACTGGAGTCTGGTGGTGTTTTAAATTGGAGTAAATTAGTGGAATCCACACAAATGGTGCTTCATTGCAAAAACTGCCTTTCAGAAGCAGATTGGATGACATTTTCCAATGTTCCCTCTGCAGCAATTGTTTCATTCCTCTGCAAAAGAACAATTTAAATAATTGAATTTTCCCTTAGGATAGGAAAAAATTACTCCCCTTCCAGCCCTTTCTTTTTTATTTTCCCTTCTATTAATTTAATTGAAACCAAAATTGTTTGAAATATTAAATACCATTGGAGGCCTCCCATTACTAAGACTGGAGCTGTGTGGGAAATACTTTCCTAACCTGCAAAATGTTTGTGTTTTCCTAAACATTCCTGTCCTGCTCTGAGATAAAACCAACCCCCTTCAAAGGCAGGAGTATGTGTGCTTGTGTTTATATACAGGTGTTGGCATTATGAGAGTGGTATGTAACCCCCTCCCCCCGACATTTCAACTTCAAAATATCATCTTTTTTCCCTGACCAAGAGAAGAAAAAGTTGCCAAAAAAAAGTGAATGGATCCATGATCTCATTCTCTACCCAGAGCTTGAGCAGGCTTGCTGGCAGGGCACTGCCTTCCAGCCAAGTGCTCTGCAGGTTAACCTGAAGGCCATCAGAAGTCTGGAATGAGTAGAAATTATCACAGGCATGGCCCCACAAGTAATTAGCTAGGCTACCTTCAAAACATACCTTGTAACTTGGCTGAGCCAGAACTAAAGAAACATGGTTTCCAAAGGTAATTTAAAAGACTTGTGACTCACTGGTCACCAGTGCTATAGCTGGCACACAGGACTTCACGGGTAGTTTTCCAGGCTAGGCCTGACTAACATGTTCCACCTGGTCTAACGGAGTGTATACAAGTGGCTTAAGCTGAACGTTGCAGTGAAGCAGAGAAGGTCTGTTCAGGCAGTTGGCTGCAGGCCCAGCTGGGAGTTAGAAGTACCTGTTGTGCCATAGATGAAGCCAGTCCCTGACGGCATGTGAATTTGGACACAGCAGAAACAGGTCAGAAAGCCCTTCAGGCAAAACCCCTGACCAAATCTGTTGTGTGTTTCTGCCTTTTCTTTTTTTTTTTAACATAAAAAAGGAAAATCCCATCATAAAGATGAGAAACAAAGTTGAAGCTAGTTTGGGATTTTTAGTGTTTTGTTTGTTCGTTTTGGGGTGTGTTTTTTTGGTGTTTTTGGGGGGGGGGGGTTGCTTGTGTTGGTGGTTTTTTTTGGTTTAGTTTTTTTTGTTTAACTCCAGAGATAAAAAAGCTGACAGAGGGATTGCACACCCTCTAAACTGTCTGCATTGCTTCTGGTAACAATAACATATGTGATGCTTCTGCTAATCCTGAATTGACCATGGAGTTACTCAACATATCCTCCTGCACTGCAGCACTGATTGCTCAACATATGGCCTAAACAGAGCTCATAGTTGAGCGTAACTTTCTGTTAATGTGATGTATAATGACCAAATTTTGCCAAGTATTAATCTAATCAGCACTGGAGGACATGTTTAATTAAAATGCTTTTTCTACTAAACATATTGCAGGCAATATATGCCCGAACGATAAACTATCCCTGTTTCTCTACTCCCATCTGAATAAAACACATTTGAATAAAACTCTTTACTGAAAGATTTTTGTATTACTTCAAACAGACTTTAACTCTGACACTGCTTCTTAATGAAATGTAATTACAGAAATATGATTTGATTTTAAAAGATTTTTCTGTCCTTGCCAGTTCATAGCAATAAGAAATACTTTGCCTTAGACGGAGACTTGTATTACTTAAACTTTCAAGTCATCTTTTTCATGTGTGAACCACAAATATATTAATTTTCGGTGATTCACAAATTAAGCTAATAAAAATAAAGGCAGGGAGGCTGGTAGCTTCATACTTTCTAAGAGTTTGGGAAGGTTTTTTTATTCTAAAACTAGAAAACCAACTGAAGTCTCAAGAAAAATCGAGCCACGCATGAGATCAAAACCTATATAGTTCTTTTAAAGGATTCTGAATAATCCATTATTAAGATTCCTTTTAATGGCTGGTGCTCCTTCTAATTGGTTAAAGTACTTAAGGAAGTATTTCAGTGCAATCATTAGCATAGAAAGCCTGATTGTTTATGCCTTTTGATCACTGATGCTATCAGGGAAGAAGTTGGAGTTTAATATTCTTAAGAAGGATGAGCAGAGTTCTGAAAGCCATCCAGGCTTCTTGGTTGTAACATTATATGTCTAAAATCCTTAAGTTGCACAGACATATCACATTATTTCCTCTTATCAAATGTTTTAATAATAAATGCCCTTTTTGTACTATTTATTATATGCTATCCAGTGAGCTCCTTGGGAATTAAATGACTAAGAAGCAATGGGAAGAGAACACGTTCCCCCTTTTTTTAGGCTGTATGGACTATATTGTGTCCTGGAGATAATACTAGCTTTGGGATTTTTAATGAAGTATCTGACTTTCTATGATTCAGCGTGAGTAGTTGTAGAGGCTAAGTTGTCTGCCATCTGCATTCAATCTGCTCACATTTGACCCAGGTCTACCAGAGTAGGGATAAAGAGGTATTTATGCAAAGAAATGTATCAGCTAGTTTTGGTTTGGCAAGTTTACCAGCATGTTCTTTTGCTCTGAAAATTGAGAAGGAATCCTTCCAGGTGAAGCTTTCCTACAATATTTCTAGTGCTTTCAGCTTTGAGACACTGTTGCCTTACTGGGTTTTAGTTCTTTCAAATCAGCCCAGAGGAGAGATGGACACCATGAAGAAAGTAATATTAAAAGCTGGGTGGTCTGAGGAAATGTTGAAAGTACCCAAAATAGTCCATGGTATTTGTCATGGGCTAAATTCATTCTTAGCATCAGCAGGTACCCTAAAGGTGCTTGGTCCTTAGTGACACCTGGTAGTAGAAATCAATCATCTTCAGCCTAAATTGCTTAGGAACTATAATTATACTGTCAGGGATATGTAGCTGTACCTTTTCTGGACTGAAACCAGTGAAAAAGTCATACCAAAGAAATCTATTACACGTGCACACATGAAGCTGAAATTTTGATCTAGAGAGAAACTGTACCAGTTGTACAGTCCCATGGCCTTGGATAGTGGCCAACAGCAAAGCTGATTTTTAAAAGTCTGTCAAAGCTAGTATCAAAACATTCTTTGTTAGGTAGGCAGATAGGGTAATTTTATGTTAATCTGCTTCAGAGTGAGGCTAGAAAGTGGTTTTTAAAAACACATTTTTTACTGAATTCAAAACTGTGTTCTGTGAATCATTAGCTCAGATTGTGCTCATAGGTAGGCTCCATTATTTGGGCTGACTTTCAAAATGCTGATGGGAGCACACCCACGTAAGTAGAACTGAGTGAATAATGAAACAGCAAGTAATTTATCTGATACATTTTGGTTAGGTTCAGGATGTTTGCAAGAATATTGATTTGGGGGGTAGTATTTTACACTGATGAACACCTACCAAGTCCTGGAAATAAAAGCTGTGCTGTCTAGCTGCTCTCTGCCCACGTGTGTGCACATGCAGCTCTGGCATGCAAGCTGGTGGATGCAAGCGAAACCTTTGGTTCTGGAAAACCACATCTGCCACTCTCCCCCTCCCCCAAACCTGCTTTCTGCTGATATGTTTGCCAGTAAAACCCAACCCTGTGAACATTTGCAGATACCAGTCATAAAAACAGGCCAGGCACAGCAACAGTTAAAGGTTAGTAAAAAAAATATTAAGCATCACAGAAAATAGGTGGGTTTTGGTTTATTCCCTGTGCCCCTCTCCGTCCCCTTAGGAGCATTTCACTGGGAAGGAAAATAATTATCATGACTGCTGGTATAGGCTGCTGAATGTTTGATTTAGACAAAACTTACAAAATCTTTCCCGTATTTCTGCTCACACAGACTTTATAATGCCTTTTGGAGAATCCTTTTTAAAAGGTCATTGAATCATTGCAACTTAATTGCATCTGAAAGTTCAGGCATAGTCATTCAGTTTCCAGTCATGGCCATTGCAATTAGACCTTAAGGAAAAAGAAACTTGAGGAGGGTGGCTGTTTCAGAATGAAAGGCGTGATGGCTGCCCACTTTCAGCTATTTAGTCAGAAGTCATCTTTAACACTGTCCTGAATTACAGGAATTCTGTATTTAGCAGCTTGTTGTCTCCCACATGTATGTGGAAAGCCTCCGTCAGCAACCATGGGGAGAAGAGACAGTTTCATGAGGTGAGTAGGAGGTTATCCCTAATTGTAAAGATATTATACTAGCATTTTATTTCAAACCCTTCTGCTCATGTGCATGAATCATTCAATAAACTATGTGACTCTGCCTGACTTGTGAACTTAAGTGGCAACTAGGAAATTCCTAACTTGGGGAAGCATCTGTGGTACCAAATTCGTACAAAGTTCCTAGGTTCATCGGAACAAAAGATAACACTTAACTTGCTGACTGCTCAGGCGCCTGATTCTGTAATGAGCAGAAAAATAGATATGGACACCGCACACTTACCAGAGAGGAGTTAAAGTTGAGTATCTGAAGCGGTCGGGCAATTCCCTCTGGACTCAGATGCATCAGTTGCCATTAGTATAGGAGCAAACACTTTTTAAAATATAGATGAGAAAATGCTAGAAATCTCTACTGCACCTTGAAAATGTGTTTGCAGGCCTGAAATTTTTCTTCTGGTTCTAACAGCTGGCCTAAAAAGTTTTTCTTTCACCATGCAAACACTGCCTCAGAAATGTCACAGGTTATCACTTATTTCCAAATCCTCCTTTCAGAGTAGGGTATATATCCACATGTGTTTCAGTACCGGAAAGCGTCAGTTTTGAGTGGGATCCATAACTAATGTTACAACAACTAAAACTCAACAGCCTTCTGTGCAAGGGAACCCAAACACTGTCTTTAGTTCACTCTTGATCACTGTGCCTAAATAAAGGGCTAACATTAATTTAGATCCAGATTGAGCATGGCTGTCTTACCCTCATCCATAAATCCCGAACAGTTACAGCTCTCATATATAACTTTCCTGTTTATTTACTGTTCCTTACAAAAAGTATAAGAGCAAGAAGTTAAACACAGTTCTTCAGAATAAACGCTGGACTTTTACACAGTCTGAAGCGTTACAGCTTCAAATGATAAAAATGGTTTGCCCTTTGGTAGTCTAGGCCTAGAGAGATGGTTTACCTGTCCAATTTACTTAAAAAAAGCAGGCCAGACTGCAGATGTGTTACCCGGAGGAAACGTAATGGTCTGAAAATATGTGTCTGGCCCATAAATTGCTTGTCCTAAAGCAGAAGAATGTTATTAATTTGATAGGTTGCTTTGTTTAATTAAAAGAAATTATTTAGCTAAACTGCAGCTTTCCTGGCTGATAGAGCTGCAACTATCACAGAAGAATTTCTGCCTAATGGGTATTTTAAGTAGGTGCTGAATTATGCTGTGTTCTTCTTTCAGTGTAGATCTCTGTTTTTAAGATATTATTAGACCATGGTTGCATTCTGTACAGTTATATTTATTACCACTTTAAAACTTTGACTTAATCGAATTTTCGTAGTCTCATAGGAATTATCATGGTGATTTACACTGCTTTATATTCTCTAACTAGTAACAAGCACTGGTCCCCATCTCCCTTTTGTGTTCTGAGCACTTGATGTGCGATGCTTTTTTAGCTGGCTTGGTATTGTGCTGCCCTGAATAAATATTTCCACAGTTTTTCATCACTGGATTTAATACAACCAGCATAGCACCTGACACTGTCCTGAGTTGCAAGGATCACTATCAAGGCTAGAGTCCCTGGCTATTTTACACTCACAGCTTATTAGGCCATTTTTGTTGTATGGGTCTTGGAAACTAGTCTGGAATCATCACCTTCTTTTCAGATA
Source organism: Phalacrocorax carbo (assembly GCF_963921805.1). NCBI lineage: Eukaryota > Metazoa > Chordata > Aves > Suliformes > Phalacrocoracidae > Phalacrocorax > Phalacrocorax carbo. The sequence continues at coordinate 22,057,961 of NC_087515.1, forward strand.
CTTTTGAGTGGTCCCAGAGATGAGCTGGCACAAGGAAACACGCAGTGAGGTAGAAAATCAGTCTAGAAGATGCATTTAATAAACTGGTATTTTAAAAAATTCTCCTTTTCCGCTGTCCAACTGCCTGGTCACATCTGTTTGGGTACATCCCTGTAATCTAATGAAACTGATAGATTGAATGTTTGCAATGAATAATTCATATCCCTCTGAATTCCCCAGCTCTTTACTTTCCCCACGAATTTCCAAGTGATTTGAAGAAATAGATTTACCCCATGGAACTGTTTAGCAACCCAAATTCACCCATCCCAAGCTGAGATGCTTATGTTTTAGGAGGAATGTAACTGTTGAAAGTACATGGTTAATCTTTTAAGTGAGCATCCTCATTTCATTCAGGATGAAGAGATTAAATTTGGGACTGTATTTTGAGTTTTGTATGAGGTTTAAAAATTATCAGGGGAAGCTGGCAGTCTGATTAATATCGCAGTTTCTACAGAGTCTGTATCAGACTCTTTTTAAACAAGTCACAGCTACAATTATTATCATGTTCATTGCTCTTCTGTTATAGTTTTTCCATGTCTGAGTGTAGTAAGAATAGGTTGACAGTGGCATTTCACTTTGCATTGTGTTTCCACATCTCCTAAAATCTGCCATTGTCTGCTTCCCTGAAAAGATACGCCAAAGAATCCCAGAATCCCATGTCTCCTTCCCGGTCTGTTCACATTTTTAATAGATCATCACCAATAACCCTTTTGTTTACAGATTCAAGCTATAAAACACAATGCACAAATTGCTACCCATAGAATAAATTTGGGCATGTATGTTGTATAATTAACTCCAAGAGTTCCAAATTATGTATTTTACTAATTACATATAAAGAAGCTAATTACATGGCTAGAGTTGCTTGTTGCTGCTTGTGCAAGTTCACAAAGTGCGGAACCTCCTTTAAGTACATCATGATTCTACAGCTATCAACCTACTGAGGTCTGATGATTCAGAAGCAACTTTTTCTAGGATCAAAACAGGTCATTGGAGTATCCTGAAAGATTTAAGTAGTGGCTTTTTTTATATCCTGATTCAGCTAGGTTTCTGACTGTAGGTTCAGACTTGCAACCTTCCCTTTTTTTCTTTTTAGATCATGGAAGTTGCTAAACACAGGTGGAAAGCGTACATAGGAGAACCACATCTTCCATATAATTTCATTGCAGTCACTGAGATTGTCTTGGTACTAGTGCATTTCATTAAAGGTTAGGGTAGTTTCTGTTACTAAAATTATGGAGTGATATGAGGGCAACAAAGATGAAAGTATTTTCAACAGGACATCTTGATGAAGCAGAAAAAAAAGTAATTTAAACAGCATTTCAGGTGATAATTGTCCCTTTTATTTTCTAGCCAGCACTTAGCCAGGTTACTGTCCAGAATCTGAATATCACAACACTTGAAGTGAGACAACAAACAACTGAAGGAATGTCCAGATCGAAGTGCAAAAGCAAATATCTACCTTTGTGCATGCCTCCTTGATCTCAACACCACAGAACCTAAACATCTTAATACTATCTAGAAACACCACACCTTTCTAAAATCCACCCCAAAGTTGCCAAGGGATGAATGGCAGAAAATTCTTGATTGTACTGTCATTACAGTCCTTGCAAACTTTGAGCATCGTTCATCTACACTTTGCCTCATGGGGAATGAAACTCTGATATAATGCTTACTCTAGTACAGGGCAGATCTAAAACAAGGACAATTGCAGTGAGCAATATATATTTTCTTCAAAAGAACAGCAGCACTTTTGGTGGAAACTAAGAGGTAACAAGCTGGAGAGACACACATAAAGGAGGAGACCTCTTGTATCTGTTCAGCCTGTGTTCAAGTTAATCTCCCTAAGCAATGAAATGCATGTATTAGCATTTGTGTGAGTATGGACTCACTGTATAGTATGCTCAAGTGGTCATCCCTGTGTTCTGGCAAGTGGGTATTGATCAGAAACTCCTTTAAAAACTGACACTCTGGGCCCTCAACCCTATGACCACCTGGGAGAAGAGAGGATTACCTAAATGAAGTTTGAATAAATAGCAAGTAAGTGTGCAAGACTAGGGGCCATCAATGATTCAGCTCCTTCTGGAAATATCCAACATCATTGTGTTAGCATTAGAACATCCTTCTGTGACTGAAAACACTTGTAAGGTGGTGCCAGTGTGTTGCTGTTTGCATCCAAACAATAATCGGGATCTCGCACAGAGATAATTTGTTGTCAGCTATTTCTCCTGCACTAAACAGGTCTGACACAAGCAGCCCACAAGATAATTAACCTAAGTATCTGGCATGGGAGTCTACATTATAGATATCAGCAGAATATCCACAGAACTGAAATAACCAGCCATTTGGACTGACGCTCTTGGGAGATGAAGAGTGTCTCCTTGAGGCAGAAAAAAAGGATGAATGTTGGTAAACAGGATTTCTACTCCCCCCCACTGTCTGCCTCGACAAAATTTCTCTCTCGCTTTTTTTTTTTAACAAAACCTTGAAAGAATATTTTCTATACTCACTGAGCCAAGTGCTTCAGACTGAATATTGGTTACTTATCCTTTTAATCCCTTATTACCTTATACTTCTCTTTTCAACCTTTCTGGTTTACCTTTAGCCTGTTCATAACACACAGAACTGGATTCTGGCATCAGTTTACTTTTAATATCTGCCCAGGTTCCTTGATGAGACAAGATTGTGGGATGCCTTGCTGTTCAGACACTTTTGCTTCCTCAGGATACTGTTGACATCATCTGTTCATGGGGCAACTGGAATTATTCTGAATATAAAATATGAACATTAAAATAGGAAAAGTTTTAGGAATTCATCACTGTTGGTAAAGGATTGTAGTAAGCTGGAAGAGTTGAGCTGTCCAAGATGAAAACATAAGAAGAACAAACTGAATGAACAGGACTTTAATATTTTGACACCTTGTCAAGGGGTCCATATTTCAATATTTTTTCTATATCTTACAGAATTGGAAGAACATTCATCTGGTTCTTTGTCATTCCCACCGAATTCAAGCAGAACTATGGATTCTCAGTCTCTTTAAGAGCAGGGCCTGCGTTGTCTTCTAAGCAGGGAAAAAATGCTGCAATAGTATCTTCTTGAAAGATAACTTCTCTTTTTAAAAAAAACACCATGATCATGTGTCTCATAATGAGCAAGGAATATGTAAAGATAGGTCTATACAAAAAGCCTTGTTTAGTAAGCATAGGCAGGTCCCAGGAGAGCTAATGGAGACATATATTTTTTAATTAAAGTAAATTAGATCACTTCTGAGCAGACAGGCAGGAACTGTTGGGTCCATATCCATTACAGAATTTAAGCATTTGGCTCACAGGGTCATATTTACACACCAAAATTAAATACTTATGAGCACTATTTAGTAGAGAGTTGCTGTACCTGGTAGAGGCTCTTGAGAATCACAGACCAGCCAGAAAGTATGCAGAAGAGAGGGCTGCTTCTGAAAACATGCCACTTTGCTAAGCATGTCTTCACAGTCAGATGTTTCTCACTAAAGTTGTGGTACAGTAATCTGTTCCCATCTCTCTGTTCTATAACACATATTGGCACAGAGTAAGAGTTCAAAAAGATATTTCTTACCTTCACAGCCAGAAGAGTTAGAGGTGAATCATTCTGTTAAAACTGAATTCATTGTGTGAAAGGGAATACAAGATTCATTAATTCCCAAGAGACTATAAGCAGAGGGATAATGACGTGTCAGACCTGCAAGGAAGATGCTCCCTTGGAGCAAAGAAAGCCTGAATAACTGTTTAAATCCGTAACGAGCATATCCACAATTCTGTTTTGGGCCTTGGACTACTCCTAGAGTTACTAAGGAGGGAGTCTACACTGTCATTCGAAAACACCATTACATCAGACAACATGTCAACTTGCTGTCAGTTGAACTAACTCTAGAATCAACAGTAATGTAAGTGCTGCAGCATTAAACTCATTTCAAGATCTGAGCAAATTTTGCTGAAATCAGTGCTGCAGTAGGCTAGAAGGTAAGAGAGTTAGTCCCCCCTTTCCCTACTCTTGAGCTCTTAAACTGCCCTGTGTGGTCTGGTATTGATAGTCCCCAGAAATCTGGTGCTAAACTCTGTATGTTTTGGGTCTGATCCACTATGGCCAGTCCAGCTTTTCTTCAAGGGAAACTGAATGGTTATGTTAAGTTACACCTTTGGCAAGTCAGAAGTAGACGTGAGGCTGGCTTTACCCATTTGCCCTGTCCAGATTCAAAATTATCTCAGCTTCCTAGCCAATTTCAAACCATGACTAAACACAGAAGGGAAAAAAAATCCTCAAACCCAAAACAAACCACCATAAACTTGAACTCTTGTTGTCTTGCCACTGTTTAATTGTGGGTTGACATGAAAATTTAGTTGTACATCTGTGGCAGTGTTAAATTACATTATTAAGAAATAACTTTTGCAGCAATGTGTACGCTTTCTCTTGCTCACTTTTGCATTGAGCTATAAGGTTTCACTGCAACATTCTTTTCCAGGTTGCTGGCATGCAATTTGAACGTTAATCATCAAGTGAATTTCTGCTTCTGCTGGGCCCTCCATGATATTTTCTTTTTTTTTTGTTTTTATTTCCCAAGCATTGCTTTCATCTTGCCTTGGATCATTTACTGTTATTCAGTTAATCCACTCTAGCGGAGTGGTACTGAAGGTATGCCTGCTGCCGATTCCCAGCATTTTTTTAATGTCATAATAGCACCAGAGGACACTGTGAAACTAAACTTCATCCTTGTAACATAGTACATCTCTGAGCTATATGTAGAGTGATCATGAGTAAGTCCTCGTCAGCTACAGGACACTAAATTAAAATATTAAATTAAAGGAAGTTAGTTATGTGGAATCTGTCAGTTGCGTGCATCAAAACTGAAATGATCACATTAATGAAGTCTGGCGTGCTGTTGTATTTTTAGAAATATTTTTTGTTAGAGGATAGCTTCTGAAAACAACAACAAAAAGGAATGTTGCATGCAACAGTGATTTTGGAAGGTCCCATTGTTCCCTTTTCCCCATGCTTGCTCTTTCCCTCGTACATGTCATAGCCTACACATTCAAAAGTTCCTAACTAGATAATGCAAGTCCATGTGTAGGAAAGGCAAAGGCCTCTCCTATAGGTGCAAGTGCCCTAAAACTCAGAGGCACAAACTCCTTTGAAAAAGATACCTCCCAGTTTCAGACTACCCACATTTGGGAACTATTTGGGCTAGGTCTGTTAAAGCCGCCGGAGAAATGTCTTTAGGAATTGCACATCCTGATTGCAGTGTGGGCATAAAGTGAGTCAGTCATGAGACATCCTGCGTGTATTATGAAACTACGGAGGAGTCAGATCAGTATGCACATTAAGGTACTAAGTGCAATCATGCCTTAATGAATGTCTATGCCTAGAGACGTGTTGTGAAGTGTCTTCAATAAGAAGACCCCACCAATATTTTTATAGCTTAAGTTCTTTAACAGGCTGCTGAATGATTTAATGAAGTTTTTTTTAAGATGACATAACCATTCTGCAAACAATGTGCCACATACTTAATAGTTCAACACTAAGGAAGGCAAGCTGAGGGCATGTCAGTAAAGAAGAGCTTCCCATTTTGTTTTGATTTAAAGTTGATTCCTGTCACAAAGTGTATTCTAGTACTTTGCTAAAAGCATAATTTTGTCAGATTCCCCTCAATTTCCAGGAAAAGGTCCTTTAAGCTATGCTGTTAACTTTGTCCAGAGAGAATGAGAAATAAAATTGGTTAGAGCAAGGATCAAGCAGCACTCTCCTTTGAAGCTATGATTGTCATTGTATTTATTGTGTGTCATTATACATACAGGAACACTGCAATATAGTGATTCCCAGAGTTACGAGATCAACATGTGTCGACATCTTTTATATCTCTACACTCAGGCTTCTGCAAATGCAGGATTCCAGATAGATGAGCTGAATCAATTAGTTTATTCATGAAAAAAACAAAGCAAATGCTAATTCAAAAGTTCCTATACTCTGCAGTTACAGGACAGGGACAAATGGAAATGCCTCTGTCTTGCTAACTAGTGTGTAGTGCTTATAAATGTTTTAACCATGGTCCCTCAAAAGGAGCAGAATGCATATTTCTCCCTGGTAACTAGTCCTTGGGGGAAAATGACTATGCTGAGCAAAGGTAGTGTTGGTATGGCCCAAGGAGCGAGACGTGTTGCAGTCTCAGCACCAGCTTTGCATACAGGGAAGTCAGAGCAAGGGGGTGCAAGCAGTTTAAATATAGGAAAAATCTAATTGCCAGTAAACATGTGATTATTTACAATTACTTAATATAGCTCTGAAATTAAAAATATATCACATAGGCATTGATATATAATCTTGGCATAAAGATGTACTTTTGGCAAATGTGTACTGTAAACACATAGTAAGTGGAAAGCCACTGCCTTAAGGAGCTATCAGTCTTGGTTTTATAACAAGATGCAATCGGAGAAGGAAACAAACAAATGGATAGAAGCTGAAATGGAGAAGGATGTGGGAAGAATAGTACAAGCATGCTTTTTCATAAACATGCTGTGTGCATAAGTGAGCAAGTGAGCAAGGGGGCCCTGGGAGTCTCCTGCTTCATTTGTGGCTTATTTAGGCACAACTTTCATAGACTTCAGAAAGGGTTTTGCCTTAAAAATAACCAAGGAGGGGAAATAGGGGCTTGTCACAATGTGATGATCAGGTATGTACAAATGAATTGATGTGCTTCCCACTATGCTGGCTTAGAGTTGCACAGAAAAACAAAGCTTGGGAGGAACAAAACCCAGCTTTTTATAATTATGGATCTTTTTTAGTTATCCTGAGCCCTCCCCTTTCCTTCCTTTACCTTCCATTTCTCCTCCCAAAATAATAACCCATTTTGCCAATAATTTTGAGGAAGTCTCAGCGGGCCAGGTGGAATATGGAGAGAGGGATCTGATGGAATTTCATTTCACTCGTCTTGCTCCTACTTTTTGCCCCTCCCCTGATTTTTTACTTGTGATTTCTTTCTTTGGCCTGTTGCATGACATGGAGGTGATGAGGCAAAAATAGAAGTTAATGGTACTACCACTGTTTGTTTCTATTAGCGTTTACATGTGAAATGAAGGCATTTTGGAAGAGAACCAGACTGGCCAGTAAAACCTTTCACCCTCATAAACTGTACATTTGGTTTGACTTTGGCTTAGATCCCAGAACTTGTCACAAGCTTTATTATAAAGCTGTAGTTCAGCTAGAGTTTTGTTAGCGTTATTACAACAGCTCCTCTCCTCAAACAAAAAAAAAAAAAAAAAGGAAAAGAAAAAGAAAGTGAGCAAGAAAGAAAAGCTTGTGTTCATTTTGAATACTTCAAATTCTGGAGGAAATATACTAGAAAATGCAGTTAACCAGATAACTGGTCAGCATCAATCATCAGAAAATAAATGAAGTTTATCTGAAATTTACAAAAATTATACATCACCTCCTTAAAATAGTCCAAGAGTGACTAATTTTATAAACAATAAGGCAACCACCAACATTCAAGCTTGTTACAACATCTGAGAAAGCACAGGCCTAAGTCTGCCAAAGAAGAGTCTACAGATTGACTGGAGAATGATAGGGACATCTGGAGGGAAGATGCATGTTACACTTCAAGAAGAGATTTTTCTTTTTTTAATATGCTTTCCTAAAGGGGTAGTTTAGCTCTACATTAATTCACTCAGGGAATATATAAATAAAAAAAGAAGAGGAAAAGGAATGTGTTACACAGTATACAATTATAAAACTATTGGTCTCATCCTGCTTTCATGCATCCTGTGTCTCTCATGCACAGCCCCCCCCTTGGTTCAGGACCAAGTACACATGAGAGCAGTATAGGATTTACACGATGATAATGGGATTTAAGGGGACTGCTTTATACAATAACTGTTCATGAATTTTTAAAACCTATCACTCCACATTGAACAGTTATCAAGAGGATATGTAGAACTGCACTGAAAGATCAGTTAGTTCATAGCACTTGGCAGGAATTTGAAACATGGTCTTGTAGCTAAGAGACTAATTTGAGACACAGAAGATCTAAGTTTGAATCTTGCTCTTGTCAGTCAATTCCCATGTGATCCTTGAGTAAGTGACTTATACTACCTATGTTTTAATTCCCAGCTGAGGAAATGGTGACCCAAAATTCTTATTCAAGTCTAATTTAGACTAGTCTAAAATGTTTAGATTGGTCTTCTAGTGTAGAAATTTTTACGCTTTTAAATTTCTTAGGTCAGGAACAGTTAATTTTATATGATGCCTTGATTTTTATTGGAATTTATAGAAACCAGATTCTTAAAAATTATTTAATTCCCCAAAAATGCAAACGGGCACATCAACTCAAATTTTTCACAATACTTTGATGTTTAATTCCAACAGGAATAATTATAACCCTGCACTTTTCAATGTAGCACCACACTGATGGTAATTCCTTATACTCCCATTGGAAAATACAAATTCACAAGATCTTAAAGTTCCCTGGAAACCTCTTGAATTGAGTCCTGTGTCTCCTTTGGTAGTTGCTGCGCCGAGCTGCTTGGAACCAGGGTACCCAGGGAGCAGGACTACTTGAATATCTCTCTTCTCATGCAAAATATTTAGCGTTTGGATGTGAGCGGTATTTTTTGTGGGGGAAGGAAATGCATTTTTTTATGACTACTCATCGAAAGCAAGCAGATTTGGCTCACCAGCAATTATGCCTGGCTCCCATGCCAAGGCTGTGGTTGGTAATGGCTGCAGGCTGCCTTGGTACTTGGTACTGCCTGTGGAGCTGGGCTGAAAGCTTCAACTTGCTGGGATCAAAGATGGGCCTGGTAAAATCATTGTCATCACTGGTGAATAAATCACTGCCAGAACTTTCCCTCCTCTCTTTCTTGTAGAACAACATTGTCTGATGGTGCTTTGCTATGGGTCATCTAACAGAACGTTAACCATTCTTCTATACTAGTGCATTAGTGATGTCCATCAGCAACCTATTGCAGTGATAATTTGTGTAGCAGATGAAGGTTGTATGCAAATGGTCATTGGCTTTAGTCAAGTAGAAAAATCAGTTATGTAAGAAGTGCCATGTAATACATTGATACTGAATTTCAGTTCACAAGCAATTTGTGCAACTCTCAAGAAGTCTTTGGTAGATATTGATTTGCTAATTTTAATCTGCTAATCGGGAATTTTCAAACTATACTTGAATGGTTGTTTGAATTACAAGTAAAGAATGTAAAAAATAATTATGAAGAGCTTGCTTATATCAATAAAAGGAAGTCAAAATACAGAATGAAACTAAGGGCTCACTGCTGTACGACATAGCACATATTCTGTGAAGTGTTGAGGATGAGATTGTTTTAACAGTCAGCGGGAGTCAGAGCCTCAATACCTCTAAAACATCTGTCTCTCTGTGCTTTACATTCTTATTGCTTTCTTTGAGGGGGAGAGAGGTTTGAAGGTCACAGAATCGGGCCATTTGTGTAACCAGAACCAGATGATTAATTACTTTTTTAGGGATTTTGTTCCTCTGAAAATTTTATCCCAGAAAAGCATGAGGACACACAAAGTCTGTGGTTGAAAGAAAATTATATTAAGATTACAGAAATCTTGTACGTCACAGTTCTATGGGAAGTAGCTTTTCATTGTTTAGCATAAGAAAAAGAAATACTAACAAGTCAGGCTACACAGCTGGGGTTTGTGCTGTGTAATAAACTCCAGATAAAGGAGTTTTATAGTGAACCTTTAAATATTGCACCCAAGCTGAAAGTACCTATATTAGAAAGTCTCAGACTGAAAAGAAATTGGTTAGCACAATTAACATTCAAAGTAGATTAACTGTCATTTTAGCTTAAAAAACTCCCATTCCTTTCTTTCATGCTCCCCCCCTCCAAAAAATTTTGAATTCATCACTGGAAATATCACCTCAAAAATCTTTTTCTGCTTTCTATTATTTAAACCAGAGACGTATGTACTCGTTTGAGCAAAATAAGAATGAATCTAATTTTTTTCTTAAATCAGAAACAGATCCAGATGAGGATTTCAAAATTATGAGGACACTTTTTTATTTAGATTTCTGTGCATTTAAGTGGTATGTTCTAGGGAAAATGCTGATTATTGTCAAATGTTGAAAACCAGGTTGCAAAGCCTGTTGAAACCGCTGGGAAAACTGCAAACAATTTTGATGTGCTTTGAATCAGGCCCTTTCTGGAACAGTCCCTGAACATAACACATGGGATAGGCTGAAACATATCTCATTATGCTGCTCTAAAGGCTCTGTTTATCATGGCAAACTGACAGGTTTGAGCACCATCACACAGTCTGTTTCCTTCTTTGCACTTTGGCCCAGTTTGGGCCTGGGCTGACCACCTTCTCTCAGTTAATGACCAAACATACCAAACATTGTTTGGGTGACTATTGCGGACCTAAGTCTCTTCCCGAGAAGTAGCATCGTTGTGGTAACTGGATTTAGGTACAAAGAGGAAGGCTGGTTGCCATTCATCCTCAGAGCTGGAGAGGGGTTCTGGACACATTAACAGGCCAAAGGTTTAGCAGAAGGGAGGCCCCTGTCAACTCTTATCCAAAAATCACTTTTTTCAATGAAATCTCTCTGTTTTCAGCTGGGTTTACTCCAGAACACTATTTTGTAGTTTCTCGTTTCTCCACTCATTTCCCCTGACCTTGTTCAGCATATGAGTTAATCACAGCAGCAAATGGGTATGGAGACAGTTAAACAATACTGCAACAGACAGAATTATAAAGAGTTCATGCTGTCTTCTGCAGGTCCTCTTCTGTGTGTATAAAATCCCATACGTGAGTATGTTTCTAGGAGCCAGCCACACTGAGCCTGGATGAGGGAACACAAAAGGGCTGGTGCCATACCAGGCATTTGCTTCTCCAGAGCTTGGCTTACCTTAGTCAAACACTGCTTTGCAGCCTACCATCCAGGCTGTGAGAGAGGGGACGAGCAGCAGTGCTGTGCTGCTGCTGAGCTGCTCCACAATTCCCTTAGAAGAAAGCAAATCCTCAGCTACTTTTCTTCTGGACTGCTTTCTGGTGATTTTGTCTTGCCCTTCCTCAGCACCAGGAGCCAGTTGAGCCCAGTGCTTCTAAAAGCCCCGTTCTTCATGAATGCCCCTGAATGGGCTTTTTACAAGGTAAAGTTTGACCTAAGCCTTTTGGTACTCTGAAAGGAATATCTTTTACAATCAGTGGCATTACATTAAAAGGACAATTCTATTCTTTCACTGGAGTGAGATCAGAATTGAGGTTTCTGCAATTTTTCTGTCCACTGTAGCTTTGATATAACACAATCCCCCTGATGTTTTTGGTGCTGATAAATAAATGTATTTATATGTTATGCTCTTACATTCTTGGTACTAACTGAGGAAGCAGAACAATAACATACTCTTGTCAATACAAGCACTGCCCTGGGAATTGACTAATTAACATAAAACTCAGCCCTGCAGGGACATTTCCAGGTTCAGTTTTTGCTGCCTCAGCAAACTACAGGGTTTGGGCTGTTAACTACTTTCAGATGCTCTTTGTCTTTTAAGAAAGAAATAAAGAACATCCACATTGCTTTAGGCAAGTTAATGATTCTACAGAACACTTACCTTTTTTTACCATATGCTTCATGGCAGATCAAAATCCTGAAGGAGCTAAGGATTATGTACCATGTATGGTCCTTTGGCAGAAAAACATGTAGTCTGAACTAAAAGTGAATGCTGAATGTGACAAATATATTCGTCGTTTTTTCCAGAAGTGCATGCTGAGGATGTGTGAATTTACTAAATCCCACAGCCGAGGTTTCGTAGGTGCTTTGATCTCCCAGCACAAGCAGTTCACAGTGGCTACTGAGAAAACTGGAGACACTTGCATAACCATTTCTGTAAAATTAGAAAGAAATCTGGCCTAACTCGGCAAAAGATGATGTGCCTTAAATTTTGAGAAACCTGGAATTCTTGGGTTTGGTGTGTGAGCATATGTGTTTGCGTGAGTTATGTAGTTTTCATTCACATTCTTTGCCTTGGACCACAAAAGTTTCTTGTCTACAGGAAAAATATGAGAGAAAAGAGAAAGAAATTAAAATGAAATGAAATTTGAATCTCACAGGTAAATAAAACTTTGCTGTTTTTCATTTTCTCTAGACCTGGATGTTATAGCAAATTGCTCTCCTTGTACTCTTTGTCGGTTATTATTAATTTTTATTATTAATCTATTATTAATGGACAAGTCTGACCATTGCTGCTATTTATGAATGAACAAAATCACATTCTGGATTCATAGAAATCATCTGTAGAAAGTAACAAAAGAATAATTTTCTATCAGACCGTTGAAAATTGTTTGCTAGGTACTCAACTGCTACAGCTACATGGACTCAGAAGTTGAATTTGAATGAGCACAAATACTTTCAAAGTGTTTTGTAAGAGCAGAAAAATAAGCGTATGTGCAAAGTGCAAGTTTGAGAAAGCCAATGCCACGGCACATGCAGATACATGCAGTATTCATAGTTCTGTTTTGTACACACATTTGCTTGTTGGTGCATGAGTATGCTTATTTTGTGAGTGCACTTTAGGCATGATTATCAGAAGACCATGTGTGCATATATATATAAAACTGCGTGCCTATTGGCACAAGTTATTAAGGTTGTCCAAGCCTATCTGATTCTGGTGTATAAGCTTCCCAAACTTTACCCATTTGGAATAAAATTTTACATGATATATGTCTGCCTGCCCCTTTTTTTTTTTTCTGCAAATTTCAAACATTATAATTCAACATTAGCTAAAAAAGGAAGAAAAACCCCCTAAGAATACACATACTGTTTCACCAATCAGACATCCTAGAAAGGTTTAATTTCTGTCACTGTGGCTTTTGGGTTTCAGAATAGTAAATTGGTTTGAAGGGAAATTTGAATTGAACTAAGAGGACTTAAAGAAATCAGGAAGGTGGGGGAAAGTGAAATCTGATGAGAAGCCAACACGTAGCCAGGACTATCTGGCCAAGGTGACTCTTAAGTAAAGAAGAGAGACTTATTGTAAGGCATGAGTGACCACAGGATGATGAGTCAAAGACAGGGAAAGGGAAAGATTGCTGCAGCAGTATTTTGAAGAGGACGAGGCAGCAAGTGTCAGTCTTGGGGTGATCAGAGGAAAAAACAGCCTTTTTGCCCTGCTGGCTCTTGAAATGGCACCAAGTATCTGGGAAAGTTACTGAAAAGGTCTTCTTTTCCTCTTATTCCCATCCACACCAGCACTAGCAATTTACTACTGCTATCATCTACTATGACAACTATCATGCCAGTCGTAGAGGTCTGCGCAATGGTTTCAGTATTTCCAGCACTGCTGATTCTGGGAGTCAGCAAATGCAAAAATGCCAAAAATATGCTGACAAAGTCTTAGTATTCTTCTTTATTTCCATTAGATACCACTCTCATGAGCAGTATAATAATTTTTCATTTGTTTAGTCTGCCTTTATTATCCTGAAAAGCTTAGGGAAAGTTAGGCATAGGTTTTATTTAACTTTTCCCTGGAGATTCTTCCCTGCACACAGCAACAGTGGCTGCCTGTCAAATAACTACAGTATGCTAGAACAGAGGGAACACTGCATTTTGCCTTTATTGTGAGGAAGTGTCAAAAGTATTAATAGCATAAATTTTGCTAGTTAGCTAAAATTCTCACACTGCAATCTTGTGCATCAGCATTTTTTTTTACCGCAGATGGTCATTTATGTAACACTGTTGGAAATTGTGGCTGTGTTCCACAGCAACAGGAAAATGGAATACATCTGCACTGTGTGGGGAAAAATACAAATGAACTAGAAGCTAGGAAACATTTAAATTAAAGGGAAACGGGACTGCGATAAGCCCTGAACTACATGAGCAGGAAAGAGTGTCAGCCTCACCCATGCCCTGAAAAAATGGTCACATTTATGGGCTACTCTATTGTACTGAGTGGAAGTTTATTTATGTGGGACCTTCCTTCCTTCAGGACTTCCTCTGAGAGGAAATGTCGTCACTGTTCAGTAGGGGTCAATTGTTATGCATTCAAAACTCAAACATAAAATACTATCCCTGAATGCATCAAAGTGGAAAGGAATAAATAAGATTTCTCCATTTACATATTTAGAAACATTTGCAACAGTTATTCTTGCTCACCAATACTTTCAGAGACCTGAGAAAAATCAAACAGGTCTTGAGTAGTTAGAATGAGATTGTTTTACAGGTACTCCAGACACTACCCAGTATTTGATGAATCCCACCACTTTTGTCAGCTCTGCTGCTGCTCTGTGGGAATATGTTTTAAATGGAAGAAGGCTAAAAAGTCCACAGATGTAAAACCAGAGTCATGCTCTTATGGGAATACTTGGCTAAGCCTGGTCTGTGTTTTGGACCAAAGTCCTCTGAATCTGAAGTGCTCTGGATGAGCACTTTTCTGAGGCCACATTTGCAGCTAAGATGTTCCCTGGGTTTTTTTTTTTTTTTTCTCACAGTAAAACAGGAATATTTTTTGAGATAAAAGAGCTAATATTAGTGTTGCTTTCCCTTCGCTATTGTCATTGTGCTGTCAGTCAAATGAAATAACTACAGATGAGACTTGTGGGTGGGGAATACACTGAGCTCTTGGAGTGACAGAATGACACAATGGCTGAGGTTGGAAGAAGCCTCTGCAGATCACCTCATCCAGCCCCTTGCTCAGGCAGGGTCAGCTAGAGCTGCTTGCCCAGGGCAGTGTCCAGTTGCATTTTGAGTGTCTCTACAGTGTGGAGACTCCACAGCTTCTCTGTGCAACCTGCTCCAGTGTTTGGTCACCCTCATAGTAAAAAAAGTATTTTTCTTATGTTTAAATGGAATTTTCTGTAGTTCAGTTTGTGTCCATTGCCCGTGTGCTTTTGTCAAGCTCGTGCTAACTGTGCTGTTCTGACACCAGCCACGCTGGAAAGGTGCTGGGCACCAGCTGGCCGAAGGCACAATTGAAAATTTTTGTTCCCCGCTCACAAGAGGCTGATAGTAAACTTTTCTCTCTTAGGTGAGTAGACTTTGTTTCCATGTATGTATTGGCTTACGCATTTGTATCCATTTTGCATTAGGTTGGGGAACACCTGAAATCAAAGGAATGTGGGGAACTGCCCAGGCTCCACTGCAGTCTGCAGGGCACATTTGTGTTCAGAAGAGGCACTGCAACCATGAGCAATGTTGAACTCTCTTGACAGCCTGTCTCTTGAAGTTTTAGGTTTCAACATCCATGAATTCTTCTTCCTTATTGCATGGTCTATACTAAAAGTAAGTCGTCTGTCCTGACTCAGATAAATTTTCCTGAGGGTGAGGTAAAACAATCAATGGGGCAAGAAGATGTTATTTAGACTTTCCAGTGGAGCACTTAAAAATTATCCTCCAAGGACAATATATAAAATAAAGCACAGCACAACATTACAAGCTGGTGTCAACCTGATTAAAACTCTGTTAGATAAAGCATGGTAGTCTACAAGCTAATTTTATGCCAGCTAGAGACCTGGTCCAACATGTCTAAGCCAATTCCTCCCTCCTTCCTCCCTTTCTCTCCCGCCCTCCCCCCCACACATGCGGGGATTACCCAGGTTTTCAGCCTCTCAGTGAAGGAATAAGTGGAGGGGCTTTCATTTTGCACGTACCCTTTCTGCCAAGCCGTGCAACCCTAGCAGCCCCGGCTCCCGGCCGTGTCCAGGCCACCAGCCCCTTGCATCACATCTGAAAGAACGTGGCCTGTGAGGCAGAAATTCCCACCAGGAGAATCGGGCCTCTGTGTTGCGCAACAAAGGCCACCGCATTGTCTCCCTGTAAAGCGGGTGTTAAAATGCGCATATGTTGCCAGGGCTATTGCATATGAGGGTCCATTTAGGAAGCAGTAGTTTTTCCTGACCGCTGACTGCTCTGAATCCCCTCATATTAGCACATTAGCACACATGCAGGCCTTCTTATCAGATTAGCTACAGTTGTCACAGATTAGTTCACCCTGTGAAGGAGCCGCAAAGGTACCTTTGACGATTTTTTTCATTCAAAAAAGCCAGAAAGCATTTTTCTTGCTTTTAACCATCAGAGTGCAATGCAAGTTAAAAGGAAAGTCCCTCTTTCTTTCTCTCTCTCTCTCATTTTGGTAACAGGCTAGCTGAAGGATGGATATTAGGGTGGACTAAACACACAGGCGTTAGTGGATACCTAATATTAATCTAGAAAATATTTATTTAACCACTTAAAAACATTTCTGTGTCTTCTTTCTTCACCAATGACAATACTCTTTTGTTGAGATACAACCTTTCTGAAGCTCAAAGTTGATTTTTAATGTTTGCTTCTCTTTTTTTTTTGCTTTTCTTTTTTATTACAGGTAAAATTAGCTGTAGTATATTTGCAGTATGGTTCAATGATCGCTATTATACAGATTGGGGGTGGGGGAGAGGAAAAGACTTGCTAGTAGCCTGTTACATTATTTATTTAACCCATCTTGTTCCTTAAAAGGTTGTGATAGCTGGTAAAATAAACAGTGACTCAAAATACCTTCGGCATGACTTGCAGTCTACACAGGCATCAAGACTGAGCCTAGAGAAGACATAACACCTTGGAAGTGTAGTGACAGCAGAAATTTCAACAGTCGTCTCTGAATGAGCTTGGTGGTAAGGGAGGCCTAAAAAGTTACAAAAACATATAGCTGAAACTGTCGGTTAGCATTCACACCTTTGGCACAAAAAAAATCATGGAAGGAAACTGTGGTGAGGAAGGAACACAGCAATTCCTTACACCTCGGTGCTTTCTACGAGAGGTGTTCCACATCCTTGCTGCCAAGTGTAACATTACTGTGCTCAGTTTGAGCTTGTCCATGAGCCAGAGAAGAATCAGAGGGCAGTGTTGGTGCCCTTAATGACCTCTACAGATCAGCTGTGCTGCCTGCGTATGGGAGACAGAGGGGACAGCCCTCAGTTCCAGGACTGGTGTTCCCTTTGTCATACAGGTGAGCTTTCAGAGTAGACCTGCAGTCTCTGCTCATTGGTCTGGTGCAGAATATTTTTCTCTAGGAAGTGAAGAAGAAATCAAAAACTCAGCTGTGACTTTTTTTCTGACTGCAGGTAACCAAACTGTGTTACCATTACTAGGGCTTTAATTGGTAAATCTTCATTCAACTTCTCCCACAAATACTGGAGCACAATCTTAGCAATATCCTTTATGAGTCTGTTTCTCTGCACAGGCTTAAACCTGCCTGGTTCAATGTGCTCAGTTTGTAAACAGTAGAAAGTACAATAGATCATTTGTAAGGGCACTAGCACATTAACAGAGGCTGGAGTTTCTGTGCTTCTGAGCAAACAGCCTGCCTGTGTGTTCTCAAGTGCATGCAATCATACTCTTGTCAGAGTAGAACTTCAGGCTCAGAGCATGAACTTTTTGGTCCTGGAGTTGTATCTGACAGTGAAACCCTAAAATACTCCCAACCTAGTTCTGACTCACTTGGTAGATCCTGTTGAAATGCAACAATACTTCTACTACAGTCATTCTTTATTTTATTTTATTTTATTGTTTTCAAAGCATAGTGCCACATCTGTAAGAGACGGCTGTCAAGGATGTGGCAAAACCATCCCTTGGATCCCTATGTCAAGAAAACATACATCACTGCTGGTGCTTCCCAGCTCTAAGTTCTAAACAACTTCAATTTATAATCAGATAGTGAGGCAACAACAGTAATAACAAAGCAGGGTGTATGGGGGAGAAATCAAGCAGTTGCACCCTGCTTTTGCTTTAAGTGTTTGCATCTTATCAGTTGAGGAAAACGGCCTCCATGCTGTAAAGTTACAAGAGTTCATTGTGACATCTGTTTCTTCTTTTGTCAGATAGGATGATAAAACTTACATTATTAATTTCCTGTGTTGTTTTCTGTTAAAAAGCGTCAGTGTTTATATTTTTATATTTCCACATGGACCTAGTTCTGTATGGTCATTTAAAAATTCTATTTCATTGTTTATATACATATATAGAGAAATATATATACACACATATAACAGATTTGTTCCAGTTTTGAATTTCTCTTTTGAATGGGTGTGATATGAAAAGTAGCAGTGAAAGTAGAATTGTAGTTCTCAAATTGATTATTTCTCTATCGATCTAGAAATTACTTTCTCTGTTTCTGTGAAAAATATTTTTTCAGTCCTCCACTGACACCTTTCAAATGCACTCACTGTATTTCTATGTAGTTTACGTGCCAACTTCAGTCATTGATCTGATTTTAGCAAAGCTGTTTTGTTAATGATCCTTCTGTCTTTATCCCAAAGCAAGTAAATAGGTGCAGAGCTAAAGGCTTAAATTCACAGTAATTACATCTCTTTGACTTCTTTAAATAAACACACAGGAGTCGAGGTCAGAATATGAATCTTCTGTTTTTGTTAATTAGTGTTACTACATTGTTCCAAGTGTTACCTGTCTTGCTAGTGTGAGTAAAGAGTCCCTGTTCGAGACACCCCATGGAATGTGAAAATGCTGATTTTCACATAGTCCTCTTAATGAAGTTAAGCGACTGCTGTTTGCAGCAATGCATTTTGGTGCTGAGGATGTAAATTAGAGTCTTTTCCAGAATGCCAATTCAAATCCAAACAGTAATCTTCAATGCCCCCAAAGCAAAATTTAACCTCAGTCTACTAAACGTTTGATTTTTATCTAAATGATAAAACAGTCTGTCTTGCTTGCCTTGGGCAAAAGAGACTAGGATTGAAACCTGTGGCATTTTATGCTTTGATTCATGTAACTGAGTCCCTTGGCAGCTAACCCTGCATCTCATTTCTCTTATGACATTATGGCTTTCTCCCCTTCCACAAGCCCAGGCAGTGTGGCAGCCTGATCTGTCAGCTGCCGATGCAGTCATGACATATAACATGTGGGGTCAGAAAATGGTGGGGAGGCAATGTCACTGGGGAGGGGTATGGAGATGGAGAGCTGCTGCCTGCCGTGATCCATGCCTGAAGAAAGAACAAGGCCGGACAGCACGCTCCCTGGCAGGAGCCGAGCACCACTGCCTCCTCCCCTGGCCCTGTCACCTACCTCCTTGCTTTTGTCACCTCAAGTGGTCTGGCACATTGGAACAGCAGAAACTTGACACATCTGCATGAGACACGACTTTGACCCATTTTTGTTTCCTTGATGCAGCTCACAGAAGAAACTTCTTGGCTTTGGTCATTTTATGACCTAGTCAAAAGCAACACAATTTTATTTTAAATATCCATGAACTTTTAAAAACTTATTTCTATCAAAATATCAACAACACGTTAATTAATATTTTCAGTTGCCCTTGCTTGTTTCAACAAGGATCTCATGATTTTATCACACTGGATTAAACTCAGGCTTCATCCAACGTGAATAGTAAATCAATTATTTTAAATACAGGAGAGCTGCTTCACTTAAAACAAGTTTTCCCCATTCTGATGAACTCCCGCAAGCTCCATGGCTGCTGACCTGGTCTGGGGAGACTTGTTCTCATTGATAATGTTGCTTATTGTGAGAATACTTGCTGCTCAAATCCTGACGCTCGGTGTGCAGATTTGCATTCCAGTACTCAGAGTGCTCTGTAAGGGTGCGCAGGCCTGGTATGCTGGCTCTCGAAGCACAATGGGAATTATGGATATGTGTCTCTGGGCCAACAATTATTTCCATGTGCTTGCTAAATGAGTGCGGGGCGGGAAGACTCCTCTTGTTTAGTCTCTATCACTGTCTTTGGTGCTGTATTGCATTTTAATATAAACCTCCCCCACCACCACTACCTCAGCCCAGCCCTATTAGATATTTGCCTGGCTTTCCTTAAAACACTAGTGCGTGAATAGCTGTAAGTTCACAGGGCTGGAGGGCATCTTCGCTGAAGCTGGAATCTTTGGTATATAACTTGCTGCACTTCTGGAGGTGTTGAAAGTAACTAAGCACTTGGTGAATGAGTACCTGAACAATAGAGTTAGTCAAACTACTCCCACTATTCTTTTTTGCCAGTAAAAGTAAATAAATAGAAAATGTTTTTTTCAACCACTATATATTGTTGGCAGCTCAGACTCCCTATCATATGTGTGTAGGTTCACAGGACTAAAGACTATCATACTAGTGGATAGTGTCCTGTCTAGCTATCAAAAGCAACAGTTCTGTGGGCAGACTTAGGCTTTTTCTTCTGTCAGAATAGGCTGGGCTACAAAAATAACAGTATCAGAGCAACAGCTGGCTTAGTCACATAGCACTCTGCTATATAGTCTGGACTTCTTGTTTTCATTTCACTTTCCTTTGTTTTAGAGACAAAAAAGGAAGCCCTTGGGGGAGAAGACTTCCAAGTTTATTGCTTGACCAAAGTTAGCTGACTCTGACATCAGCAGAGTTTATTAATTGGAGCTTTAACATTTCTGTCTCTGAATGTAACATTGACACTGGCACCTCTGTTCAGCCACCGAATAGTACCAAACAGGCCCTGGTCCAGGGCAGCAGGCTTTCTCATGTTGCTTTTTCAATTACACAGAATCACAGAATCACAGGTTGGAAGGGACCTCAGGGATCATCTAGTCCAACCTTTCTAGGAAGAGCAGAGTCTAGACAAGATGGCCCAGCACCCTGTCCAGACAACTCTTGAAGGTGTCCAATGTGGCCGAGTCAACCACTTCCTTGGGGAGATTATTCCAGTGGTTGACTGTCCTCACTGTGAAAAATTTCCCTCTCGTGTCCAATCGGAATCGCCCCAAGAGCAACTTGTGTCCATTCCTCCTTGTCCTCTGCATGTGACTCCGTGTAAAAAGGTACATGGTGATGAGATCCCCTCTAAGCCTTTGTTGGTAGACTCTAAGCAATTGTTGTAGTGTCATCTGCCATGGACTATCCCTAGGGTTACAGATAAATCATTCTGTACAGTCATAAACATCCTAGACCCTGCCCTTAGACTGCCTAGGTATCACCCTGTGCTGTGTGGCTTCTGTTTTAGGAATGGTATGAGATCACCAGACTCTTCTTCACATGGAAGCAACAAGCATTTGCCAGGGCCAGCTCTACTATAATTTGGAGTCTGTGGCCTGTATCAGGGACTGATGGAGTTACTGTAGGGCTGGGAAAGGGGGAGAGCTGGACTGTGCAACAGCAGCTCCTCTGTCAAGTGACAAGTCCTTCTCCTTATCACACTCCTGCCACACTGGACTGTGCTAGTTGAGGGCAGTCCAGTTACTGAGCCAGCTGTACCAGCCATCTAATTTCAGGGCACTGCTCTTATGGAAACGAAACAGTGATTTCCTGATCAGTCTTATCAATATGTGAAGTGAGAAAAAGCTGTAGTGAAGAAAATACTCTGTGCACATACAAAGAAACCTAAATATTATTGCCATAAAGGACACTTTCTAGTTAATAATACTGGCCCCAAATTAGACTATTGTTCTTGCTAAAAGGGCCAACTCTATTGCTTCAGCCCTTTGATGGAAGATCACATAAAAAGATCACATAAAAGAAGAATGAAGATAACACTAGAATTTTTATCCCAGGTGCCTGTAATACTGTATATTGGTGACAGATGACTAAATATTTTTGAGTCATCATGGCATTTTGCAGCTCAGCAGAGTGCTATACACAGTCTTCTTTTGCTTTTTATGCTGAGCTATATGAACAGCAGTCTGAGTTCCTGAAGCAGCAAGTTAAATATTTTGTCTATAAGGTCACTTTTGTTATCACATATGGTGTTGCAAGGAAATTTCCAACTTAGTTTCAAAATAGCTTTGGCAGAACATAAGATTCAAGCCAAGAAATCCTCCTACTCCTTTTCCCATCTTCTGTCAACACCCGATCAAGGGTTGGCAACCTAAACCCGGCTCATACATAGCTGGCTAGCTCATTTTTTCATTTCTCCAGGGACAAAAGCAGACTTCATTGCTAAGATAATGGCCCTCCCTTCCTGCAGTGACTGAGGTCTAGAAACCCTCTTCTTAGGTACATTGCATAATATAGATTTTTGCTTTCTGTACTTGGGTTGGGCATACAGCATATATTTCAGTTAAAACAAACGCTGCTCCCAACATGTCTGGCTTGTTCTTTTGACACAGTTTCTTGAACAGGATTTTACTTGCCAGTTAGCTGTCAAAAGGTTGGAGAAAAGATAAATCTTTATTTGGATAAGCTGTACTGTGTTAGATGCTTATATTCGAGCTCACCTTTTTTAATAACCACCTTATGTTTTTCTTATACTGTATCTAATGTGTTTTGCTATAAATTTGTCCTTTAGATTTTTTGTGTCTCTGAGTCTGTCAAAAATAGAAACAGGAATATAAATTGTGTTCTCTGTCCTGTTTCCTGCCTTTGAAGAATCTCTAAACACTGAAGGATCAGTAATATTCAGGAACAGGTAAATTTAAGACAGGTACTGATCATTGCCCATATGGATCTGGTCACCAACAAAGTGCAAGTAAGTCTTCAGGCAAGGTCACAGATCAGGCTTCTCTTCCTCACTCAGCAGGCAGCTGAATTTTAATACAAGTACTGGATCCATGAGCCTTGAAGTTTCCCTGCATCTGGTCAGGCTCAAACAGTGTTTCAAAGACTTCCTGAAGATCCACCTTTTTTCCTTCCTGAACTTCGGTCATGCTACTGTTTAAGGTCTTATTATCTTGGGAGACAGTTGTCCATTGATTTTCAGGTTTTCTCTTCTCTGATACTCACCAGCTGATTAATTTTACTCTGACACCTTCAACAGTGCAACAGTTTAATCATATATACGGGATTCAAACCATTTCCTAGAGTATCTACTTCTCATTCACAACTGCCTCATCACTCGACTAGAGGCTTATAGAGACAAAGCCTAGTTTTCAGAGAAACTGAGTATCAAAGTGATCAAGAGGAGCCCTGAATTTTCTAATTTGACATTTTACTGATATTGCAGGATAAAGATCACTTGCCCTTGCTCAGTTCTGTAAAGAAACCAACTCTATATATAAACTGAAGTGCAGAAGCTGGACGTTGAATAAAACTGAACTGAAACTGGTTGGGATAGTTGAGGAAGTTTAGGAAGAGAAAGGAAGAAGGTGTTGGTGAAGATAAGAGGTAGTCACAGAGCTAATTTATGAAGTGTCTTCTTTTTAAAAACAAAAACCAAACCAAACCAACCAAACAAACAAAAAAGAAAAAAAAAAAGGATTGTAGTGGAGAGGGTTGCTATAGTGAGAGTAATCTTACAGCCTAATGTGTGACTGCTCTCAAAAGACTGGATGTTCCAGTTCAGTGAAGCAAGATGGCCCCCTGCAGTATTGTTAGCCCCCTCACAAAGAAATTTTGCTTCTGATCTAGGAACATCACTGTACAATACAGTAACAGATCTGCTGTGATTTACCATTAGTTTCATTCAAAACACAAGGCAAACATTTTTTATGTTAAAACATCAGTCAAAAATAAAAGTCCTCTGTTACCAGCTTTGCTCCCTATGCTTCCAAATGCCTCCTGTGCGGTTCCGATGTGAGACTGAAACAAAATTGGCTTTAGAGTAATGCCTCTGAACCCCCAGGAAACAAAAATGCTCTCTCAAACTCCTGTGGTAAAGACTGCAATAGAATAAAGGTAAAGACTAAAAATAAAGTCTTGCTGGAGTTGAGAAGGTGGGAGAGAAGTAAAACTTCTTCACGGATGAGAAGGTAAACCTCAGAAAAAAAGCTCTCTGCTCTACATGCATTCGGAATAGGAACTTTGATGTGTATTATGTGAATTAAAAGCTTTTTATTTCTCCCATCCTATTACATTTCCCTGACAGTAGTGAGAATGGGATAGCACACTTTTCAGAAAAGAAGGCTGTTTTTCTAATATATTGGTATTTTGGCAATAATTTGGGCTTTCAGTTATAAAATTCTTTTCACTGACACAATGACTCGCTATAAATTATGTGCTTTGTTAGAGCACGAACATGTCATGCTTTAGAACCTGTACATATTGTGGAGTTGTACATGTATAATCAATATACATTTCTAACCCATGCCTGATAATATGCAGCAAAATGCAGCATTTACTGTTTATTTAGTAGTTATGCAGGGATAGGCAGTTAGCTTCCATCTGAAGTACATGAGACTTCTCTGACTGGTATCTGCAACTTAAAGCATCCACCCAGGTCACACATTGCAAAAGCAAGGAAAAGGAGAGGAGGTCCAGCTAAAAAAAGGGACTCAAGTGTTTTCTTAGCAATTAAATACAATGGTTCATAATGTTCATGAAGTCGAATGAATTCCTTTCCTAGTCCTGTTTCCTCTCCTCCCTCCCCCTGCTTTGTATACCTCTATGATTTCTATCACTGTTATTTGCAAGGCAGCAAGACTACACCCAGTGCTTGAGAGAGAGATGTGCCAGACAACCAGAAGTAAAAGCATTAAAAAGGTTGTCTCATAATATTTCTAAATCACACTTCAGTTTATTCCCATCAGTTTTCCAACCTAACTCAGAAAATCAAAAATGGGCCTGGGAAGTTTGAATGAGTGTAAACTTTAATAAAAATTAATTTCCTCTGTACCTCCCAATGCTGAACTTAACACATCACTCACAGAAACCCACCCAAGACTTCTAAAGACTCAGTGTTGTGAGGCCTGTGTGGCCTTCTACAGACTGCTTTGGTGTGGGAGCTTGGATTGTTTTTGACCCTGTGACACTGAATGGCCAAGAGCTTCCATGCAAGCACAATGGTGCTGTTAGTGCCCATTACTAAAAGCCTTCTTGTTTCTTTCAACTGCTCACAGGCCTCCTAAACAATGAAAGAAATCCATACATCATTAATAAGGAGATTTAATTTAAATTCTGCTCTAAGAGAATTCTCAGATATCGTCCTCATTTTTTTTTTTAAGTGAAAATTGCTGAAGTCTGATGTAAGGCAGAATCTTAATGCAGAGAAGTGCTGGGCCTTATTTAGGAATGCCTGGAAACTAGTGGGAATTGTAATCATGGAGCAAACTGGAAAGCAGTACTGTCACACCAGTGAGCAGCTCCCGTGGAATGAAAGCTCACTGAGCATGGGGATATGTTAGCTAGTGAAAAAAAGTCCATGAGCCTTCCCATAAAGTGATCTCTTTTGACTTGAGGGATTTTATGACTTTTACATTTCTAATGATGGTAACTTAATTTTTATTGGGTCTACATGTATTCAGAATTTCTAACAGCCATTTGTCACTCAAAATGGACTAATTTTCACTAGAAAAGAGAACTGCTAAATTCCAACAGAAAGTTGACGTGAAAGAAAATGGAACAGGATAACCCGTATTCACATTTGTAGTGAAAGGTCGTTAATATGCACATCAATAGTTTTACTTCTAATTGTGAACGCCTGACAGAGTTAAAAATCAGCCAGTACAAAAGAATCAGGGTTACTTGTCACATGAAAATTATGTGAGTTAACTTTGCCTTAGCTCTATCTCTACTGTCTACAGTGGGATTAATTACATGAGGAATAGATGCTGATTAGGGATTTCAAAAGGTTTTATTCTGTTGTCACTTTGAATTTGAAACTAATTTTGATATTCTTTTAGGAAAATAAATAACAGCAGAAGATTTCAGAAAAACCTCTAAGTTGGACAACCTTGTGTGAGGGATGGGTTTGTATTGCTAAGATCAGTCCATCTGCCAGAGTAAAGCCAAAAACAACTAATGCTGCCTTCGGTGTAGATGTATGTAACATCTTTAAAAGTTTAAAACAGAGTGTAATGCATATGTAATCTGGAATGAGCCAGCATACTAATGATTAGGTAGAGAAAAACTATTGTATCATGCTTATTCTTCACAGTTTCCAATAACTGTGCTCAATTCCTCATTGAGTGTGTTTTGGTAATGTAGCGGATAACTATCTATGTATCCATCTATGTATCTATCTATGCATGCATGCATGTGTGTGTACACACACACAGAAATATATATAAATATATTTAGAGAGAGAGAAAACTTGGAAAAGAAATTCTTCTTCTCATGCCATTAAATCTAATTGAATGCCTTTCAATTAAATAGAGTTATTCTGTAGTTATACTAGACTAACTCAGAGGAGACTTTCTATTTTGGCAGATAGAAATTTTGTTATATAAACTGAATTCTCACTCTAAATGCAATCCTCATACAGTTCATACATAATTCTTTCTAAGTTAGGTGAATAAAACTGGGTCATAAAAAGGTTATATATATTAAAAAAAAATTATAAATAAATAAATTTAAGTTTTTGAGATATATACTATAGATATCTCTCCAAGCCTGGTCTCTATGCATGTTATGGCTTCCAATACAGGTAGCTGCAAACAAAATCCAGAGACCTCTCCAAGGCACATTCAGTGAGTGTTTTAACCCAGGCCCCTTGATCTCTGTAAACCTGATGAGGGTCTTATCAAAGATGTCTCATTCAGTTTAAAGATTCTTAAATTCTTTTGAAGCTACTCATAACATGACTTGAGGAAGACACAATCTCCAGCCTCTGTGGCAACATTTCTTTTTGGAGGGGATTCTGGAACTTGTCTCTATGTTAGGTTTTCATACTATGCTCAGCAAGTACATGGTTGCTTTACAGAGCAGTGAAATATGGTTTCTTTGCCATTAATGTTCAGGCAGCAATACCAAACATCAGCTTAAAACAGGAAATTAAGGATACTTTTTGACTGATTTTGTTTTGGAAAGTTAAGATAGGAAAAATTATATATGCTTCTGAGGATGAAATAATTCTTTGGAATTTGGGTACATCCTCATTAGCATTTCAGTGTGGGCCCGGACCGTGCTTTTAAAGTGAATCTCTTGCTTGTCCCCAGCTATCATGGGTTGGTTCATATCAGAGATAGCACAAACTGGATTCTTTTAGGATGTCATTAAGCCAGAAGATGCAAACATAATACACTCCAAACCACCAACTGGCGAATCAATTCACACTTGAATATTCCTTTGAATGTGTAAATAAGTTCATGTTGAGCATGTACAAGTCCTTGCTATGTTTGTTTTCACAAATATTTGAGCAACTGAGCCTCATTAACTAGAACAGTACCAGAGCCTCGATCACAAAGTCACTTGAATGAATATGCATGAAATCACCATTAGTTTTGCATTTAGAGTAATTATTCTGCACACATATTTAACCAGGAAATGAACAGCAAAGAAACCACTCGACTTATTCCCTTGTGCTCAAGTGAGAAAGGTATTTCAGGCCTGATTTTCTACTGCTTTGCATCTTGTATATTTCTGCAAAATGAGTGTGAAACATCATCCATTCTGTTTTGAAAACATTTCACAACAATGAATAATGCTGTTTCAGTTAGTAGTTATGTTGTTCATCTGTCTGTATCTAATTCTTGCTTATGCTTAGAATGTAAACTTTTGAGAACAGGGACATACCATATTGGTACCATGCCAAGCAGAGTAGGATCTTTTTCCATGTCTGGAACTCCTATGCACTATTGCAATATTACAGTGTAGTTTTGCAATGTTCAAGGTGCTGGAGACTCAGCCATCTCATATTTAGAATCTTGTAAGTTATAGAGGATATATGCAATCAATCTATATGTTAATATAAGAGTCGAGAGAATATTGATCACTACATTGTACAAAGGGCAATCACAGATATTAATTCCATAAGCAGAAGGAAAGGCAAAATTTACTGAATAAGACGGGAATTAGGAATTACTACCTGTGCTCTAGTAAACACATAGAAGGGACAACATTATGATCATGTTATACCATACCAAAAATGGAGATTCTAGTATGGGAAACATTATTTTCTACTCCCTCCTTTCCTTCTCTCCTTCTCCACCCCCACTCTTTTGTTCTTTGCCATTCAGTGTTTTGGTTCAAGTTAATTAAAGATTCCTTTTGCAGCCTCCTGGAGTGAAATTCTGGCAGTATGCCCAGTGCCGCCATAGTCATGTGTACGCAGCCCCTCCAGTGAGCTCCATAATGTCTCTAAGAAACTATACAAAGAGGAAGAAAGAAACTGAATCCAGATGGAATGGGAAATCAGATATTTCTTCCATTTGTGCTGAAATCTGTGAAGGCTGCCCCATAGGTTGAAAGAGAAGGCAATTCACATACTCCACAGTCTCAGCGAAAGCATGTTTTCTCCCCCACCCTTCCACCCTTCACTGAAGATGAATCTGTGAGAAAGCTTACAGTGAGACTGTGAACTCCATAATGCAAAACATGTTTTCCCAACCCTGCTTTACTCTGCAAGCTATAGAAAGGTGTAGGATAGACCTGTCAGGGGAACACAAAAAAAAACAAACCAAAAGAATCAAAAGAGTGACTCAGGCAGACAAAGACTTTTCCTAATGACAGGGTTATGAGGGAATTTGATACCCAAACCAAAATTTTGACACACAATTCATCGTGAAAAGAGGATTCATGGCATTTTAAATGCCCAACAGGAGAGTAAACATGTCTAACACACTAAGAAATAACCACATCCTGAACTACTTGTTGCTAAGAGGCACATTAAAAAGATTACAAAGTTGTATGGTACATAGTCATTTCTTAGATCTCACAAGCATAACAAAAATCAGGAATATCCCTGGAGAAGCATAGATGTGGTGTATTCTCTGCTTGTGAGACTTTGTCAAATTCAGTGCTTGGCTCTTAAAACATAGCGCTACACTTGGTAGGGTATTACTGAAGAATTAATCTGGATTAATGACAGTATCATTAGAAATCGAAACTGTGTATATTTGCAGGTATGTTTTATATATAAATTACAGTTTACTTTGTGGCAGATTCTGTGCTTATTAGGGATGTTCTGGAATTTAGTGGGAGAAAGGAATAAATAATGAAAATATCTGCAGTATTGCTTGGTTTCTCTATTATTTCATTTTACTGTTATCACAATGTGAATTTGCTGCTTTCCAATGGCCTGTTTAGTTTTTCAGGATTTTGGTTGTTTGGGGGTGGGAGGCATTACATGAAGATTAAACATTGGCCAAGGCAATTATGGAAAAGCAGTCTTAAATTTAACAGCTGATTTCTATGGCAAAGGACTAATTTTTAATTTTAAAATATCAGGGCAGAGTGATTTCTTGGCAGAGGGAATGACCTGTTGAAACACAGGAGATGCCCATTTGAGGTTCAGACTTGGGGCAGAGGTTATGATTCAAGGGAGGAGAGTTTTAGCTGATGGTTTAGAGCAATACTTCAGGTGAAATGAACCCGATAATTGCAGTGCAGATTTCCCCAAATAGCGGGATGACTGGAATAGCTCTGGTTCCCTGTGACTAATTGGATGTTTTGTTTCCACTTTTTTTTTTTAAGCAACAAAAATAGTCCAAAAAGCTGTCCAGGTGAAAGGCGTAATAGATGTATGCTGATATGGGTATGTGTGTTTCTTGCCCTTTCAAAGCTTTGAAGCCAGGCTGGGGTCAAATTACTCAAGCAGAACAGCTCTGTTGACAAACACACAGTCTTCAAAAAACAATCCCAGTATGAGAGGTGCTGCTAATTTAAAATAACAGAGGGGGAGGGGAAAAAAAAAATAGAAGAGAGAGGGAAAACCAGCCCCAGAGTACAAGATATCCAACCCAACTGCCACCTTCCCTGCAAGCCTCCTTTTGTAAGCCTGCATTCCCTGCCGCGTGAATCAGCCATGGTTGGGGTTAAATGGGTAGCTTTTGTCTCCTCACAATGGCCGAGAGTGACAGGTTGAGCTAAATGATTTACTGGTGGAGATGATTTGAAGGACAGAGCCGGGCAGCCTTGGGAACACATGCACAAGAAAAGGACAGTAGCGAATCAGCCTCTCCTCCCCCTCCCGCTTTCATGGTTTTGACTGAAAGATCACAGAGCAAGACTCTGACAGACACAAGGACCATTGAGAAGCTATTTTTATTACATATCCATGGCAGCCTTGCTTTGCTGAGAACAGAGCTGAGGTTAATTAACCTTTACTTTTTTTATATATATGTTTTTTAAATGTTGGTTTTTTTACTGGGGATGCAAGCCCATAAGTTGGCAGGGTCACATGCCATGGGCAAAGGGAAAGTCTCTGTGTGAGACTTCAGTGCAAGAAAGCGCAACAAACCCGTCCCTAGCCAAAACAAAGCTTTCCACACAGAAAGGCGATGCAATGGGGCCGCACTGAAGGCAGCTGCTCCGAGCAGAGCCGTCCCAGCTGTTGTCAATTGGAATGTGCTAGAAAGAGTGCCTCCCCCCCTCCCCGCTTAAACTGCCCTGGCGGCGACAGTACTGAGCGCTAATATGGATCCCAGATTGTTTCCTAAACACTGTTTGATCTGGCTGTGTGGGTGGGAATGAACCGGTTTGTTGGGATGCGGGGCATACTAGGGTGCTGGCGCACTGCATGTTGCCCGTCTCCTCAAGAGCATTTGGGGTACGTGGGGACAAGATGGCAGGCTGGCTGTGGGCCCTCAGCACCAACTCAGGAGAAGGCAGCTCCAATCCCCCTCCCTGCCTGCAAAGTAGGGAGCAGGGTGACTTGAGAAATCAGACGGCAGAGTCCCTAACACAGCAGAGGCTGGCAGGGAAGGGGAACAGCAAAGAGCAGCTGGGAAGCGCCTGCTGGCCACCATGTTGCCTCCACCTAGTGGGGGTGCCCGCCAAGTTTTGCGTGCAGCCAGACAGTCCAGCAGCCCCCAGCACGGTCCCCAAGGAGCTTGCCCTCCTTCGTGCACCCATGATCCTGCTGGCTCGGTGGGACCAGCTGCAGGACAAGTGCTATTTGCCATCCAAGGCAGTGGGTAGAATGGGGCCTGGCCTATAAAGTGGAGTAGGAGATTGCAGCCCTGTGGCCTCTCAGTAACTGTATTGAGATGCTTTTTTCAGAAGCAGCCCCAAGAAATGTTTGCAAGGAAAAGTTAAAATTCTCTTAATAGGAAAAGGACTTTTTCAGACAGTTGCTGTGAATTAGTCTGAAAAAAAAAACTCATAAGGCAGGCCATAGAAAATATTAAGGTTAAGTTTATGGATAAATCAGAGCTCAGAAGAACCACATTACACAGAAGAGGCAACACTTTCTTTCTTTTCCATATTTTATTTGATCTACAATAGTTTATGAGCTATTCCTCAAAAGCAGTGGAATAAAATATCCCATCACAAGTTATAATCTGCAATTGTCTTGTCGTTATTTGGTTCTGATAAACAGATAGCAACAACAAAATACCTTCATGTAATTTTGCTAGTGCCTAACACCTAATGGCATCCAAAATCCTGCGAATTGCTTCCTATGAATGTGCAGAAAAGGTTTATTCTGATATATTCAGCTAACAAAAAAAAATTCACTCAACAAATATCTCGGTTGTCCTAAGTAGTTAGGGAAGAAGTTTGAACAATAAGCCCACTGTGTGCAGTGACACATAACTTTTTGCTGGCTAGCTTTCAATAATATTCTCATTTTTATAGTAATTTTAATGAAATCTTGTAGTTATTCAAAAGAAACAATGTGAACATGGTGACAAAGCAGCATTTCGTATCAGCAAGCTTGAAAGACATGACTTGAATTAATGGAAAAATGAAAGGATCTATAAAATGGCAACTTTAGAGAACAGAAGTGTTTACTGTCAGTTAATCTGTTGTACTGTAGATTTGCAGTACTGTAGAGTTGCAGTGTGCTGTCACATGAGACATTTCTAATGGCCTCTTGAATGCTCAGTTGCGAATAAACACTTCTGTTTTAAAATACAAAGAGAAAAACAAACTAAATCTAAAAATAAAAGAGGGAACTATGTTTTTTTTTTTTTTCCTGTGAAAGAAAGCAGTGTTTGCAAAGCATGAAGCAACTCTAAAAAAAGCTTACTCGACAGGCTTCCAAATATGGATTTGCCACTGTAAGAATTATGGCAGGTGAAAATAGAAGAAGAAACTTTTCTCTTGCATATTCTTCAGGCAAAATCACTGCCACTGTCCCAGTGTGCATAGGAAGTATTGGGATTACTTCCTTCTTGAAATCCCAGAGGAATAAGTGTACTGATTCCTGTAAGATGCTGATTAGTTTGAGGAATGCGTTTCATAAGTCTTATTCATGACTGGCTCTGTATTAAAAAATCTGGTGAGAAAGATCTTACAATTATATTTTGCATCTACTTCTGTCCAGGCTGACTTTCTGATGCTTCTCCAAGCACTTATCTCTCTCAACTTCTGCCTCCACACCTCAAGTCTAGTAATGCTCCTATAGACATCATCATCTCCAGAACTGGGTACACAGTACTCCTGTAGGCCTGGGCTACAATCCATTGCATGCTGAGCCCTGCTTTAAAAAGTGTCTTCCATAAGTGGTGAAGTTTATAGACTGCTTTCAAAAATAAAGGAAAACATCTTTTATATTGCACAGGATGAAAGATATGATTTGAAGCTCAAGCGTGGCCTTCTAAATTCAGGACTGCACAATAACAGTTATGCTTGCTCGATGTTACCAGTGTCATTTATGTTAAGTTCTCACCTTACCCCTCTAGTTTGTATGAAATTAGTGTAAAATTCCTACAACTTTTTAAGCCTTTACTATGGATAATATGTCCTGTTCCTTCTTTTTCTGTGATTTTTCTCCTTACTTTCATTCTTTGTTTCCTCCACTTTCCCCAGCCCTAGTTCTGTCTTCCTCTTCTCTTTCATCTGCCTTTTCTCTGAATCCTTTACATGTTTTCTTGTCTCATACTTTTCTGGAGCCACTGCAGCTGTAATAGCATTCAGATGCCAGAGGGTCCGAGACAGTTGGCTTTGAAAGTAAAGATGGGAAGACGATGTAAGGGTGGGAAAGGAACACCTGTAGCATGCAGGGTCCCCATTTCATTCCTTACTTTTCATGCTATGCCAATAGTATCGCCATTTTGCTGCCTCTCTTGTTTGTCTGTGCCTGATGAACGCCTTGGCTGACCCCAGCTGAGTGGCTGGATACATTCTCTTGGCAAAGATAAAGCATGGAATAGGGCTGTGTTGAGTCACCCAAAGGAGAAGCAAGATGGTGTCCCCACAGCCAAGGGGACAGAGCACAGTACAGGCTGCATGGGCTCTGTACTACAGCTTCTCCCAGACAGCTGGGAAACAGGGTCCCCTCCAGCCACCTGGCACTCACCAGTGGCCTCTGGTGCTGAGGTGGGACATGTGGATCTGTTCCTTCCAGCCAGCCAAAATCCTGGACCACTGCTTGGAGTCAGCAGTTAGTGCTTTGGTTACACCAGCCATTTGGTTTCTTCCCATGCTCAACAATTAGTTCCTTCTAGCAGATCTTTCAAAAGCCTTTCTTTACATTACAATTCTTTCATTGCTTTGTAAAAGGTTACGTCATATCACAAGACCAAAAAGCACAGTGCAGCTTAGTGTAACTTGACCCTGATCTGGCATTTCTTTGTGATGTGTCATGTCAGAAATGTAAAGAAAACAGCATTGTCCTTTTCCTATTGGTTTGTACAGCAGTGGCCACTAAAGGTTGCCTTACGTTCTGCCTGGAAGATGTGTGTTATTTATGAGACTAATGAGGATTCTGTACTGGAAGTAGGAGAAACCATGTTTATGAAAATGTACATACTTTCTGGAGAGCTGCATGTGACTTTAACAGAAAGTGGGCTCTGAGTCAGTGCTGCTGTGGTGATTGCAAAGAAGCTGGCAAGAAAGTAAATAGCATTTACAATTGCTGCTACTTGAGAATGAAGGATGATGAGGGAAAATGCAATAACATACTGTTTTGTAATTTCTGTGGATTTTCTTTTTTGGCCTACTGAATTTCAACTAATTTTAAATACGCATTTTCCAAAAGGGATTTAAGACAGCCAGAAAAGGCTGAAATTACCCTTAAAAATTTGAAGAGTAAGACATTCTAGAGCATCCTAGACACAGTAACAAAGTTCTTCCTTGTAATGAGCCTAAGCAAGAGCTGACAAACATGACCTCCTATAGGCTAGGCCCAGTCCTGATCACATTGAAAGGAATCACACCTGTATTAGCTTTTTTCATGTGTGCACAGGACATTATAAGCCCAACTCCAATTGCACAGTGTGCTGACCTTTTGTTGTTTACTATGATGAGCCTATCTTTTATGTCCTCATTACTACAGCCTATTTGCTTTGAAATATCACACTCTCAAGAGCCTTGCTGCTTCCCATGCAAGGACCTGGTACTTCTTGTTTTTAAAAGACGACTTATCACTTTATCACCTTAGGGACGATAAGTATGAAGCCTTGATTTAAAAGGTGAATGTGATAATAGGAATTAAGGATGCTTTGCAGATAAAGCATTCTAGGGGGGCCTCAAGTGCTCAGTTTCCAGTCCTGCTACTAACCTGTTGAGTTACCTCAGTTCACATTGCTATAGCTCTGATTTTCCATTGAGTTTTTTGTTTATTTATTTAACTTGCATTATGCTGGAAGCCTTTCTATAGCATCCTGTGAAATGAGTCCTGATCTCATTTTGGTTGTTTTAAGCAGGTTATTAACCCTTGCTGAGGCCCCTCTATTTTAGCAGACCACAGTGCCTTACTGAAGCATGTGGCCATTTTTCTTGAAATATTGTAGCAGCACATCAGTCATTCTGGGTTTCTGCTGACAGAAAAGCCTTAGGTCAATCACATCCATTATAAAACTATGATACAGTTGTATATACATTTTTCAGCTTGAAGCCATAGTTGGATCAGTACAACCAAAGTACTAGTAAGGCAGTGGCAGAAGGAAGTAGCTAGCACAGGAGAAAGCAATTTCTGTGGAGGGAAAAATAGGGAAAAATATCCAAGTATGTATGTAACATAGCTATACTGTGTGGATCTTTAAAGGTGAGGAGAGTTGGAACAGACTGAGTTAGAGGAAACAAAGACATTGTCCATTAAAATAATATTTTGAAATATGTACGAAAGTGGGAGTTGTTCTGAGTTTCCATACTTTCTCTGCAGGGAAGAAATATTCACATACTTTAAGTCCAGTCTATAGGGCTAGCAGTTCTTCAGCTATCAGGCTTCCTGATTTTGCAGAAGAGATTTTCTGTATTACAGTCTTGTCTTCTCACCTGTACTTTCTCAGGCAGTTCAGGTGAATAACTGTACCTGAGTCATATTCCAGCTCATTGAAATGTCTTTCTTCCACTGATGTTTTGCCTTTGTCTGTGGAAAAAAGGTGAGACCTTTCTGATTGCTACATATTACGGAAAACATTGGAGTGAATAGGACTGTGGTAATTTTGAATCTAATGTCTAATACTAGGTTCTTTATACAGTGGCTCTCTTTTGCCAGAAGAGGCAAAAAACCACCAAACCCAAATACCAAGCCCCCCAAAACCCCTCTTACCCAATGATAGAAAAAAAATTACAAAAAGCACTTATAAGATTACTTGTGGTTCCAGGGAATAAAACATAAAGGTACTTTTATTTAATTTCCAATATTTCAAGTTTATTTCATTCATTTAAGAATCTTTCTTTTCCTGAAAATTTTGATTAAATTAATGTCACAAAGTGTAAGAGCCATCTCTAACATTTTAAAATGTTTCCTGTGCAGCTACCTAGGTCTGGCTTTTGCCAGACCTGTAAAACAGGCACCTTGAGGGTAAACTTGTTTAATTAGATGTTCACTGGACTTATTAAAGATCTACTTTAACTGGAGATGAATGGTACCTTAGAAGTGTTATTTCTCTCCATTTACTATAAAGGCAGAATAGATGTTTAATCCAGATGTAGACAGGGACATTGCAGGTGGCTGTGTTTGATCAGATGAATTGACCAAAATACTTGTACAGGAGCTTCAGACAACAAATGCCTGAAAGATGTGTGCTAAGTTAAATGGAGGTTTGATTCAAAAGCCTGTTAAAGTCTCTAGACATCCTTTATTATCTCTGAAAATGTCTATCCTTTAGTTAGTCAAAGTAGAAATGGGATTTGTTAGTGTTTGTTATTTTCTACCTGTTTTCTAATTGTGAATCTTTGTCTTCCTTATGTGCGAATCCGTCTTCTTGTTTAGCTCATTTGTGTGTGCATGTGCATCCGCATCCAAACATTGTGTGTGCATGTATGTACTGGCTCAAAGCCTCCGCAAGGTTGTGGACAGCATTGGCGTCTTATGCTCCACAGATGGGGCAGCAAGAAGGGTTAGAGGTCAGGCCGGAACAGGAGGGGAGCTGGTGACAAGTAGCAGGGGAAAAGGGTTCTCTTTCCTCTTTCAGGTGTAAGTAAAGGTGCACCTTTATGCCTTCCTCACTGGCAGCAACTGCCAGATGACTGCTCCTACTGGGACTGGTTCCAGCCTGTTGAATGTGTGTGATCACGTGCCTCTGTCAGTATGGCCATGCTGGTATTTCTAGCAGTCCTAACGTACTGCCCTCTCTGTTACTCTTGGAGTGAGTAAGGATATTATACCTTTTTTTAAACATTGAATGATATTAACATTCTTTTTTTTTTCCTATATCAGAAGGTTTAACATTAAAAGTGTTAAACTGTCTACTTAGGTGCCTGTGATGATGGCCATAGATCGGCTTGTTTAAATTCTGTTAATGATAGATGCACTGGTTGCATATTACTAAGGGCTACCTGGTCATAGAAATTCCTAAGTTGCCATTTTAGACCACAGAGTTCCCAGGATGTCTAAATATAGATTTGCGCTCATGATCAGAGATATCCCATTCTGGCCTGGCAGTCACATAAATAGCCCCCCCTTTCCTGCCAGAGCAGCCCCGGTCTCCAGAGAGCAGAGCAGTTCTGGCAGACAGAGCAGAGACTTGAGGCAGCCTGCACTGTGTTTGGTATGGATCTCCCAGACTGCCTGAAGTGGAGCCTACTGAAAAGTAGCAAACATTTCCATGATTCTGGCTTTCAGTTTTCAAGCTGTAACGAAATCCTTTTTGTGGGAATGTGCTTTAAAGTCCTATGATCTATTTTAGCTGGATTACCAGGGGCAGTTTTTTAAAAACTGCACTGCCAACTGTGAAAATTCATCTCAAGTTACAGCAAGGATATCAACAGCGTATGAATGTGCACCTTTAGGTTAGCATCATTAGAAGTAATAAGTAAACAAATAGTAAGTTATGTTATTCTTAGTAGGCTTAGAATATCTTTCAATTATTAAATATATGCCAGTACGTTATTTACAAATATTCGACACTATTGTTTCAGGAAACCTGCCCTCCAGTTAGAGGTAAAATATTTTTCCATATTTTTTAAATGGGAAAAAATAAGGATGACAAGCAAAACCTGGCTGAAGAACTCCAGGCTGTGCCTTTCTCTGCACAGCTTGAACTCTCCCTATATTTATCTGAAGCAGATGTTCCAGGCAGGATGCACGCTGCAGCCAGAGGTGAGGATGGAGGTGTACAGGACTAGAATACATTTCAGTACAGCTCCCACATCCTGTTTATACATAGCCTCTGGCCTGAGAACAACACACGGGAAAAAAAAGGAAGGTGTGGGGGGCTGTGATAGGAAGGAATGGTTGATTGGATTCATGATACTGACACCACTGCTAGCCATGCATATTGAGAGTGCTGTAGATTTGTGGTTCTCTTTGCATCTACCGTTGCCAGCAACATTTTCTTTGCTACTTTGGCAGGTGTTGGTAAGCATGTTGTCTTCTGTCTTAGGGGAGGAAGAAGGAAGAGAGGGAGCAGTTCATTTAAAAAAAAAAGACAGCTCACCTGCAGAAAAACTATACTTTCTCCTCTATTCAGCAATGCTATCCAGACTCAAGAGAAAACACAACTGGAATTTACTGAACCAACTTTTCTGTCTCATTAAAATCATGGACTGGTTTTTAATAGTAGAAAGGCACTTACTGAACCACTAGTGGGCAATGACAAATATTAATAATGCTAAGCCCCATTTAAACGGTCATTCTGCT
Source organism: Phalacrocorax carbo (assembly GCF_963921805.1). Taxonomy (NCBI): domain Eukaryota; kingdom Metazoa; phylum Chordata; class Aves; order Suliformes; family Phalacrocoracidae; genus Phalacrocorax; species Phalacrocorax carbo. The sequence continues at coordinate 22,095,724 of NC_087515.1, forward strand.
GGAGGATGGAATTCTTTTTTTCAGGCAATTTGATGTCTACACACACAAAGCAGTGAAAGGTCCACTTTTCTGTGCACTGGACATGCATTCTCATTTCATGCCTTATTCCCAACTTATTACATCTATTCCACACCATCCAAACATAGTTCTGTTTGATGTTAGGGAGATAAGGAAGAAACATGTAGGTACTGTCTATCTTTTTTTTAAAAAAATATTTATTTAAACAAGACCACTAAGGGAACAGCTTTTCCACGTCACAGATTCATAAAGCTGCTAATGGCAAAATTCCCAGGAGGCAGAAATGGAAGAAGCAGTTTTTCAAGGTTGTTTTTCAGAAAGTTCACAACGCAGGCTGGGAACACTATGTATCTGTTAGGTGTCCTTGTAATATTATATTCTGCAGAGACTGGCTACTGGCTTCACATCTACATGGTCATGCACACATAAAACATGGGTTAGTTTGAAGGACATGTACTTTCTTGTGCTTAAATGGCATGAACCTATCAACACCACAGATCAACCAATGTCTCATCAGCTCATATTTTAAAGTGCTTGCGAGGCAGAACGTATGTGAGACACGTTTAAAGCCAGAAATAATTAACTAATTTGTTTTACTAAGACAATGTAAAAGAAAGTCAAACCATAAAAAAACCTCTGGAAAGCTATATTATTATGAGTTATTATAATCTATTTATTCTATCTCTTACTAATTAGAATATAAAAATGCTAAAATTACAGCATGAAAGTTTCTATTCTCTCAGCCCAGACCATATTAACTTCTTTAGCACTTTTTTTTTTCTTCTTTTTTTCCCAAAAGGAAAGGAACCATCTTAGTGCTCAAGGCTCCTCTTCTTTATGCATTGAGTTCCAGTAGGAGACAGATACTTCTAAGTGCTGAGATAAGCTACATTTCCCTGGATGCCTTGTTTTTCTTTACCCTATTATATTTAGATTATTTTCTTATCCAAGCAACTGCCATGGTATTAAGGTTTGATTTTGTTATTTCAGATAATCTAGAAGACCAGAAATTTGGAATCAGATTGGAAGATAGAAGGAAAATTTAAATTCCGATTTATTCTCAAGCCTTTCTTCTAATCTTCAATCTATTTAGCACTTGAAACTTGATCTTCAGCTAAGGAGCAATAAGATAAGGAGTCAACCTCTGTTGCTTCCCATTTGTTTTTGTATAAGACAGCCTATCAAGTTCCTCTTTCCCTGAAAAGACTATAAAAAAAGATTAATTAAGACCTTACTGTATTATTACTAGTAATCCCAGCTCATATTTACATAGTTTTGTAATTACAATGTTTGTTAAAAGCTTTTCAAGCTGTGTATGGAAAAGGCACCACATCTGTGTTAAAAGCATCCATCTTAGGGTCAGGCAGAGGCTGCCTGAACAGTGTTTAATTTTGTGTTACAAAAAGGTTTAGAACAGGGTGAAGCACTGTAATTGGAAATACAGACATTATTTAGGGAAAAAGGATATTTTACCTTTCCTAATATTTTCTATTTCCCGATCTTTTACAGTATTTCATTGGAGAATCTTGTTTTTTACACCAGTTTTGTAGAGGTGTCTTCTACCTTCTTGCATAAAACTCGGTGTTAAACTTAACAAAAAATAAAAAGTCATCAAAGATTTTACTAGAGTTACTAGTAGACAAACAGCAATATACCAGTTTCTGACTTACACCTTTGGCCTTCAATCAGAGGGTATGCTTTGCAGCTTTGTGGATTAATGTAGCCACTTGGAAATACTCCCAGGATGGTCCCCAAGGCTATGAATGACAACATGATATCAAAGATGTGTAGAAAATGGAGAATTACAATCAAACTTGTGGTATAATACATCCCTTTCAAGCCAAAAAGACGCTAGGAGACAGAAAATCACTAGGGAGGCAGCACAAGTATCAGCTCAGTGTTATAACAGAGGTATGAGTTTTAAAACAGATTCCACTTCTCTTCATCTCTTACTGGCATTTCCAAAAAGGCTAAGATATTTTAAAATAAGATACTTAAAGATATGAAGGATAGCCTTCTACTTATTAGTAAGAAAAGAAACTCAGCTAGGCAGCATGAATACTGGACATGGGCATTGTATAATGGATTCCAGCAACAGCATCCAAGGCAATCTTCCTTAATTGGGTTAAAATAATGGATCATAGAAAGGTCAGAATACAACACGTGTGGTCTGCAGTCAGGAAGGATTTCTATATAATTTGCTTATGATAAATAGAGAAAACATTAACGGCAAGATGCCAATACTATTTTGCTGTTTCCCACTTCTACATTGTATGTCTGGAGGTCCTCGTTTACAAAGTAAAAGTAGAAAGAATTTCAGAATTGGCCTCTAACAATTACTGTGCCCATTTTTCTCCTTACCTATTTATACTGTAATCATGCACAATGGTCAGGACTGGTACCTGACTGCTGGCAGCTGTATGATATTTGAGATGACAAACCTTTTGTTCCAAGAACCCTGTTGTCCTGTGGTTGGAATGGGCACTGAAAAATTTCAGTAATCAGCCTATTTTGATCATTTCAAGAAAGCTTTTTGATTCTATGTAAATTCCTTTGTATTTTGCATTATAGGAAAGAACCTTAATATTCATATATACCTAAGGATGTCTTCTTCCTTTTTGTATTATTTATCTTGCTTCACCTGAGCTGTGTCTAAATACTTCCCTATTCTTGGTTTTATATCCAAGCTGATGCCTGACCTGCCACCAGATCTCTGTTTTCTCAAATTTTTCTTATGGCCCTTGTTGCCAATATATATAATCAGCTACAGTATTTTCTTGTAACCTTTTTTTCTCTTTGGGACTCAGTATATAGGGTATTTTTTAATATATAAAAACAGAATTAGTCCCTTTTCTTGATCATGACTGTTTTTTCCTTTGTCACTGAAGAGCGCTCCAGGACTTCACATCTGAAGTCTTTCATTTCTCATACAAAATATAAAATGTGAAAGAGATGAGGGAATGTTATACTGCTAGCTTACGCAAAGGGAGGATAAAATCCTGAACAAGTCATACACTGAGCTGAAAACAGTTTAGTCTGCAGGGTCTGACTGGCCTGTGCTTATGGCCAGCAGACAGTGTATGTCCACAAGGAGAAGAGGTATACCTGAAAGCCTATGTTAACCTGAGCTGTCTGAATCACCTTGATCAGTACCTTCACTTAAGCACAGGATAATTTATGAGACATAGATTAAATTTGTATTTAAGATGTACAATAGATACTTCAGATTCCAGAATTTTTGAATACTCTTTTTGTAAAATCAAAACCAATTGATTGACAATTAGAGAAAATAATAATGTTTTTACAAAACTGAAATACACCCATGAATGTTTCATGGATAAATACTAACTCATTATTAACTCTCACGTACCAACGTAAACTTGTTCAGAGTGAGGTCCCTGTGTAGCTGATAACACCACTGAGGTGGGGTATAAATATTTCAGTAGTCCAAATGCCCACAAAACCAGTAGAAAATCAGAGGTGACAGACACCTTGCCGTTGGCACCCATTTCCTGGATAGGCTGAAGAATTCTTTTGCTCTTTCTTCAGTAGCTGAGATGATGAGAATGAACAGGGATAGCCATCAATTTGGTGGAGGATTAGTTACAAATTATGTAGAAAACATTAAAAGCATTTGGCATTCATACGAGTCTGCAGTAATACTGAAACTGTTCATTCTCATCAAGGGGATAAATGCTTCAATAATGCTTAATGTTCACTTTGCAGTCATTATTCTGGAATGGGAATAACTCAGAAATACAATTATGAACCTACCGTGTCTGATGACAGTTTTAATTCCATTAACAGTGAACTTGGCCACAGTGAGAATCTTTTATTCTTACTGCACTTTTTCTGCAATGATATCTATAGCCAGTTCATTTGACTCAGTGTATGTTATGAGCAATACATTATTCATATTGTTCACACCTTCTGCTTGGGAACTTTACTTGTAGACTTAATTCCATGGTTAGTGACTTAATTGTGAGAGCAGTAAGGACAGATAGAAAAAATACAGAATAATTTCAGTTTGTTTAGCCTTAAAGAGCATTGTAAAATATAAAGCAAGGAAAGTTAGCAAATCCAGTGCTGCAAATAGAAGATTACAAGCCATGTCGCTGCCAGCAAAGTTTTCATGTTTGCTCGTCTTGTGATTTTAGTGCAGAAAAGACAGGTTATACTTCCAAAATAAAAAAAAGCTGCCACTATATGATTAGTTCTGATGAGTGTCCAGTGTTTGCACTTTATAAAACCAGAAGGAGGGTATGACACCAAAAGATCATGTGTTAGTACCCCATTTTCTGCCATTTCAGTTCCAATCCTATGTCCGAAGTGCTGAATAACTGAATTTAGCTGTTCTCCAACTTTTGCTAATGACATTTTTGATCTAAGTGTCAGGAGCTGCCTTGTTTTCTTGCCTGATAAGATAAGCACATCCTTTAAAATATTTTAAGGTAAAACTGTTAATAGAGCGAAGTATACATACTATGCCAAGTCTTGCACACAAACCTATCATTAGCCAACTGAAACCAACTACAGGTGCCTGTGAAAGAAGTAAATGCATAAAGTTTAAATGCATCAGTAAATGTAAAGCTAAAGATATTGACCAACCAGGTAGAGTTACATGCATGATAACAACATTTTAGAGATTTATTTTAGTACATTATTTTTAGAAAACTACACTAATTACAATACATCAGTGACTATGCATTTTTAACAGTACTGGTCTTCATAATATTTTAAAACTGTCATAGCTAATATCATTGAATTATTTAGCTTTTTAATTAGGAAGGAAAAAGCTGTCAGTGGCCTTTGCAGAGTTTGCATCGTAGGAAAGAGGAAAGCAAAAAAATTCTTCAGTGGAAAACTAAAATACCATTAAAAGAGATCTGCTTTATATTTATGATTTAAAAGGGATTACTCTGTGTCACATCAACCAAACTGTCTAACAGGAGAATTTATTTTAGGGAGTGTAGAGATTAGTGTTATTCAAAACCCATCTGCTAACTGGGGAACCATACATGAAGGTATCAACCTCCTCTTACATGTTTTGCAGAGCCGCTTTCCATTTTCTGTCTTCAGCATGTTCCACAATATCTGCACATTCATAGGCTACTCAGACATGTTAACCTTTGACATACAACGGATTTTGTCTTCAGAAGGTGCTCATTTGCACTACACACACAACTATCTAAGTCTGTAACATCCGTATCTATCTGTGTATCTGCATCTAATCTATCTATCTTAGCTTTCCTTTAGCCACCTTGCTTAGTTTTACTAATGAGCTGACTCATTAGGGTGGTATCAGGGTGATATGTACAAGACAGACTTTAGGAGTGATGAAACAGGGCAAAAGGAGGCCCATTGACAGGGTATGTAAGCAAATGCCCACAGCCAGTGAAAAAGCCAGCATGAACTAGAGCTCTGCTTGTGGTCACCAAATTACATCATCACTGGGATAACTGTAGTGGGACAGCTCACATGTCTGAAAGGTTGTGATGGCTGGATACACAATATTCAGTATAAAGAGACAGGGAAGACAATGGGGACTCACCCTTTAAGTGAAGTAGGAACCTGCATGTATGGAGCTTCTCTATGAGATGGATGACAATCTGGTTGAGAGTTTATGGATCAGGGTCAAAAGAGAGTCCAGCAAAGGCGAGGCTGTTGTGGAAACTTCAAAGAGCAAAGAACTCAGAAAATTTTGCAGATCCTTAATGACAGTATCCTCCATGTACAGGAATGGTCCATCCCAATACACAGGAAGGCAAGTAGGTGTATCAGGAGTCCATATTGTCTAAGCGGAAAACTGATGAAGGAGCTCCAGTGCAAAAAGGAGCCAAAGCTCAAATGGATGCACCAAAGGGAAACAAGGGTAGCCTTTACCACTACATTAGTAGTAAAAGACTGGAAAAAAAAAAGATAATTGGATGACAAGCTGGGTAAAAAATTAGTTAATTAATCAGGCTTTGAGGGAAGTGGATAATAGACCTACCCTGCCTGGAGGTTGATGATGAGTACAGCAGGGGTCTGTTCTGGACCTGACCTGTTTCATATCTTTACCAAGAATTTGCCAGAGGTGATGCAGTACCTGCTTACTGAGTTTCCAGATGACATTAAACTGAGAGGACCAGTCAATAAAGTCTAGGGAAGAGCTGCCATCCAGAGAGACCTAGACAAATGGAGGAATGGGCTGACAGGAACCTTCTGAAACTCAGCAAGGAAGAATGCCATGTCCTGCATTTGGAAACAAATGAACTGCAGCAATACAGGCTAGGGACTGACTAGCTGAGGAGCATCTCTGCAGGAGAGGACTTGCGGGTCTCGGTAGCAAGGTGGACATGAGCTAGTAGTGTGCCCTGGCAACAAAGGTGACCAATAACATTCTGGGCTGTATAACTGTGAGCACAGACAGTAGATCAGGGGAAGTGAAAGAAGTCCTTTACTTGGCAGTCATGGGACCACATCTAAATGCTAAGTGCAGTTTTGGGCCCCCCAATATGGAAAAGATGCTGTTGCCATCCTTGGACGTTTCGAATATGTCTGAATAAAGCCCTGAATAACATGATCTGACCTCAAAGCTGAGCCTACTTTCAGGAGGAGGTTGGACTAGAGACCTCCTGAGGTGCCTTACAACTTTAATTATCCTCTAGTTCTATGATTAGGAGGGCCAGAAACACAAGGCTTGGAAAGAGAAGAAAGAAGGTTCAGATCCAGAAGAAATGGACCCTTTTTTCATGATTCTGCCTCCTAACCTTTGCACCCTAAAAGAAAAAGAGCAGATGTGACTTCCCCACCTAGGTAAGCACACAAGACAATCTCCTTGCAAAACAGCTGCCAACCAGAAACATCACAGTATTGAGGGGGTCCCAGGAGCACAGAGAGGTTCAGCCACAATCCCTACACTAGCAAAAGGGAAATGGGTAGAAGTAAAAGCCAGTTACAGCTTTCCATCCAAGGAAGATGTGAATAGTCATTAGGAAAGTATTTCTTCCTCAGACATTTGCATATTAATGCCTTGCTGACAACAAATCTGTCTTTCCTGTAAAGAAAATTCTAAGGGTTCCAAAATGCAATTTGTTTGTAACATACTGTTTTATCTTGATATTAGGCTGTCGCTGGCACTATATTGTATAACAGGTTTCCCTTCATTTGTCTCTCAGTTTTGCAGAATGACTAATATGAACCCAGAGGTATCTGGCATTATTCTACCAAATATTACCTACTGATGGGACAGGAGAAGGACATGCAGCATATTTCTATATCTCAGACTTTCTGGAGATGGAGTTTGAGGTTTATTTAGCCCTTGAAAGTAAACAGTGAGAGGAATGAATCTCAAAATTTAACAGAGGTAAATGTTCCCTAATATTAGCAGCTCTGTTGTTACCTCAGCCATATATCAGAGGACATACTACATCCTTGTTTGAAAAAATATTTTCTTCAACCTAGGTTCAATGGCATAATATAGAATAGATAAAAAGATTAGCAGAAGGTAATGCTTGGTCAGCCATTTGATGTTATGAATAATATAGTTGCTTGTAAGTCAGCTGGGTATTTACAAAAATTTTCCTTGTGAGACGGACTATTGGTAAATGCTACCAATAAAACTTTAAAATAACAATAATAATATCTTTCATTTTTAATAGCATTTTTGATCCTAAAGAGGCAGCTACTTTACTGCAAGTTTTTCAATTAAAAAGGGCAGTCGTGTTTTATGGCCTTCATTCTATTCAACCTGCTTACTGCCTGTTTAAGGAGAAGGAGTAAACCTGTAGCTCTGGAAAACCTAAGACTACTTCACATTTCTGTATTCCCTCTTCATTGCAAGGTCTCTGCAGGCTTTCCACGCAGAGTGCTGTAGGGTGACTCTGTTTATCTCCAGTTTTTGATATGATATGACATAGTATTAGGCCTCATAATGTTTGTATTCTATCCTTTTTAATTAAGATCTCCAGACAGGTAATCACACTCCATCGTGCTAGATGCTGTATAGAGATTTATCAGAAAATGCAGGCCATAGTCCAGAGAGTCTGTAGTCTAAACCAAGCAGGGCACTGGAAAACATAGATATTTAATCCAGTAAGGGCCTCAAACACAGAAGCAGACTTTAAACAACTTACCAGATTCATACAGGAAGTCTGTGGAAGAATAGGGAACAAATGATCTCTGGGCTCAGTTCTGCTTTCACATAGGATAAATTTGGTAAAGTTCAATTCTGTACTTAGGTCATGAACCAACAGAAAGTGAAGCACTGGGCTAGACTCCCTGAATGTCAGGATCATCTGAGGTTTACAAATGCTTAGCTTTAGACCAGAATATTCTAGACTATAGCAATCCATTTACTAAAATAACTTGAGGAATCAAAAGACTTTTGCCCTGAGCTGAATCTTTCCTCCAGATAGTAGTTTTTTGTCAGGCTGAAGTCTATCTAGAAAATATAATATTTTTATGGGAATAGCTCTTCAAATTAACCACTTTTCTTTACCCTTTTTTACATCATTCAGGAAGAGTTTAGACAAGAATAAGGACTTACATAGCCTTCTCTAGACCATGTTGCACTGCAAGCTTTACTGTAGCCCTCATATAGAGGAGGAGTTCTCTATGGAACTGTCTCAGCTTCCCCTTCTGTAGTACCAGGGAGATGTGGTAAGTTGCAGGAGTGAAACTGTGACACCCCTTGAGACTTCACTGCACCCCTTGTCCAAAAGTGATACTGCTTGAGTCTGGGGTTTAGTTTCTTGGTTTCTGCATCATGAGAGATTCAAACACTATGGCACACTTCTGTTTGCAAGGAGACCATAACAAAAGTGCATTAAAATGGTATAACTCTGCCCAGTGGTGATTCTGCCAAACAAGTAACAGCTTGAAGAAGGTCAGCAGAGGGTTCTAAAACAAGGCTGATTTTTCAAATATGGCATGTATTTAGAAACAAATGGCCTGATTCTTTGATTAGGCCTTTTGGGGCCCTTGAAGAATCAGGATTTTCTTGCTTTTGGGCTGATATGACAGTAGAATTAGACTGGTCAGGTATGTCAGTTGCTATAGTCCATGTAGATTTTTAGATCAGCCAGAAATTAATAAAGCAGATGTCACCCCAACAAGAGTCACTTTTCTAAACCGTAACACCACTGCTGCAGAAGGGCATTGTGCTAAGCCAAAGCCACTATGTCTGTGGAATCCTCTATGCAAAAAAAAGCCCCAAAGTTTTCTCTTGAAATCAGCCTTATGACCCTTGCAGCCTGAAGAAAGGCAGAAGATAACATAGGCTAGGATCAGATCGCTGTATAGATTAGATGTCCAGCAGTTTGAATGCTTATCAAAATCTTGTCCTCAGCTTCCTGCCCTTAGAAATCATTTAGGCAAACTTACACTTCCTGCAGCATTCTGGTGTTGAACTGGAAGAGGAATATGAAAAAGGAAGAGTTTTAAACTGAATTGAACAGATGTTTTAATCAATTTCAAATTATAATGAGTTCCGATATTGAATTTCAACGTATCTATTAATAATAGTTCAAAACTCTTCCCAGCGGTGCATGTAAAGGTAATATACTTCTCATCTTTTTTTCAGAAAAAGAACTTTTTGTTCACCAGTTTTTCTATTATCTTGGCCTTTGGAATACTAAGTTATACTTTCTCAAATATTCATCGGAAGTATGTGTGTATATGTATATTTAGATACGGTAGTGGAGTTTCTTTTAGATCAGACTTAATACTTGCTTCATCCAAATTAAAACAATCTTAAGTCTTGAGAAGCTTTTGCATTCTTCGAAAGTGGATGGATTTATAAATCCACAGCTGGAACAAAATGAATTGCAAACCTTACAAGACAGATTATGTTTCCAAAACATGAGGACAAGTATGACCTTACTGTAAAACTATGTGCTTTAGCCTATGGGTAAATGTGGTACATGAGGGGATTATTTATGTTTAGGTGTGTAAATAAATAGTAAGCCTTTGGACCCCCTTCTCATATTTCCAGTGGAGCCTTCCAGCAGTCTTTTATTTCTGTTATGGCTTCAGGACATTAAGACCACAGGAACATAGCTAAATGAAATGCTGCAAATGCAAAAGTGTCTGTGGCACCTCTCACTTCACATCTAAGGGGCCTGATTCAGCTGAACATGTGTTTTACTTAAATATAGTGACAGTACCATGACACTGGTATGCTGCTCCCAGACTAAACCATTGGTTTATGTAAAGGTAGGAGAACTGAGCCTTTGGTATTGTATTTATCTGTTCATGAGAGAAGTTTAATCCTATACTGATCATGACTGTAGATTGGAAATAATTCGAGGGAAATTGACTGCATTTGTACAAATACTTTGCTTTGTTTTGTTGGGCTGTAGGAGGAATAGAACTAAGTTGGTCATACAGTGATACACTTAGTAGATTTTGTAGAGGCAAAATAGTTCTGAAATAATTGAAGGTGAGCTGTAAAGACAATCAGTCATCAGAAAATTATATCCTTCCAATGTTTAACTTATCAAAATCCCTGATCTTCCTGAAGTATTTTTCCATTACTTTGAAACGTTAGAACAATAACAACAAAAACTCCCACGCTATTATATCCTCTGAAATGACCATCACCAATCATAGGCCATCATTGTTTTAGTGTCTTCCATGATTAATAAATTTTACTTATGGACAAGATTAACACAGTCTGATATATATAGATATAGATATAGATATATAGATATATATTTTGTACTTAGCCTGGAATCTCCCTGCCTGATTGAAAGTGCCTGCTCTGGAATGTCAACCCTGTACCATATCTTGCATAGTACTCTGCTGTAGTCCAAGTTTAGGCAGGTTGTCATAAAAAATCCACCTTAATCTTCTATGAAGTTAGATGTGATGACATACAAACACTCAGACACCTCAGTATCTACCCTTTTGCATAATATTTCACTAACTCATCCAGCAATTAGCAGTTTTGTGCTTTCTTCAAGCAGAGAATGCTTGAACCCCTATCTTTCATATGTTAGCGAAGTCCTCAGGCCATCAGATATTCTGGTTAACTTGTTCCCCACCCCTTCTCTTGAAATGCAGCCAGAAATGCTAGCATCATGGGCCAGAAGGAGCACAGCCAAGAAGAAACCTGACTCTAGCTTTAGGTTCAGACATTTGGTTAGAAAATGAAAAAAAAAAAAACAAAAACCAGGGATGCCAGACACTCCTCCCTAATATGTATGCACACTATATAACCATTAAAACAGTCCTGGGAGCAGAGTTAAAAGCCATAAAGTTTATTATTATTAAGCACCCACCTGAGAAGATGGCTAAATAAGTATTGTATTTTTCTGCTTGTAGTAGCCCTGAGTAGTACAGCTTCAATGAATTGTCATCTGTACTTTCTCAAGTCCATGGGTAAGATCATTGCAACATTCATTGCCTTCCTCTTTTTCTTTTAATTAGCACTTGATTCCTGCTAAGGGCTTTTGAACATGTTCACATGTGCCTGGTTGCCAAGCAGATCATCACTTGGTAGCTATTGTGTATTTGGAAGGCAGTTTTCTTGGGCCATTTATTAAGGAAGTACAAGAACACTCATGTTTTGATCTGCCAACACCAAATATGATGAAACACCAAAGGTTAAAATGAGAGGCAGAGGAAACAATTGCATAAGAATTTTAGAATATAGTTTTCAGAGTCCTCACAGGTATTCACTGGGATATAAGTGCTATGTACCGTTCAAACAATTAAATATAATCTTTACCCTGAAAGGAAGACATCCTAAGTAAACAGGGAAGACTAAAACTGTATTAAGAAATTGAGGTACAGAAGAGCAAGATGACATGTTTTAGATCAAAAAAAACCAGAGACAGAGCCAGCAAGATGCTCCCATGTTTCTGGCATCCAGCTCGGTGCCCAGTATGGCATACATATCATATTTCCTTACCTGGATATGTTTCCTTGTTTGAAATACATACATTCCTGAAAACTCTGCTTAGACAAAGTCTACCCTTTCATGCAATTAGGCAAGCTATTAAAGTTGTGCCTTGAGAACAATGCTTCATAGTGTTCCTGGTCCCATTGATGTGCCTTTTCCAACAAGAAACACAAGCATTATTTGACCTAAAAAGAATTTTGAGAGCTTAACCATAAAAAATCAATAAAAATCTCTATGGGAAAATTTTGAGTGGCCTGATGATAAATAAAATAGCTGATGTTTTCTATTTTTAACAGTTCTTTAGAATGGACTTTTATGCAGACTTTTAGACATGCATACATATAAATGTATGTATACATATAAATGTGTGTACATATAATATAGTTATGTGTATATATCTCCATATATATGTATGGACAAATTCTGCTGTTCCTAACCAGACAATATTCCTACTGAAGAGCATAGAATTTGGCTCTGAGAATACCAATGGAAGAAGTTAAATCCTGTCTGAAGTGCAGAATATCTTCTTGGACATCCTTCACCTTTACTGTATATGCAATTAATAATTCAAGATTCAGAAAATAGAAACAAAGAAGAGGAAGCTCGCCAAACATGGTTTTGCTTGAGAAACACAGAGAAAATCTCCCGAAGGTTTTACTAACATTGAAAGATTATGGAAATTCTTGACCTTTCAGTGGTCAGGATTATGGTTAGATTATGCTATATATGATATGATCTCTTAGTGGGGCATCTTTTCAAGGGTCAGCTGCTCAAAGAAAAGGTTAATGTTTACTGGCATGTACAAAATGGGCCCTGCAAAACTTCAGCCAACTGGAAACCCTTGTCAGTTGGAAGTTTAATTAGATTAATTCAGCTTAATTATGTACAGTATTCAATAACAGTTCAACAGAATCTAATTAATATACTTTAAATATCCTATTCCTAAAATTATTCTCAGCCTTAAGTAGTCTATGTCATGGATACCAGTTTGAATATTGTTCAGTTTATATAGAATGTATTACTATTACTACATTATGTCAGCCTTGTCTACCATGTGGAATATGATGTGTCAACTGCTTATTTCAGTTTTTGAACCAAAGTGAATAGTTGCTACAGCAGTTGTTACATCACAGATTATTTGGCATGCTCTAATGATTCAGGAAAACAATGGCTGAGGTTTTAAGCATTTTTGTCACCTGTGTAGTAAAAGCAGAGGAGGACATAAGCCTGAAAACTTGAAAACTACAGTCTTCCTGCTGACACATGGTTTGAAATTGAATTCTGTAATGCTAGGCAGAAGATTTTCTGTACTATTTTCAAACTGAGCTGAGGAAAAAAAAAGAATCAAATGCATTTAAGATATATAATTAAGTTTTCTAAGCTGTTCATTACAGCTGTGTGAAAATACAGATCTTCTCAGTTCAACAGCAGATATATGACCTCTCCCCAGAACATTGCTACATTTTAGATACATGACTTTGAAGTGGTCCAATGCAAACAAAATGTATAGCAAACTTTTGATTTGCTCTGTGTTGTGCCTCACACCTTTCACTGGTGCCATTTTTCTTTCTAGCATGCTGGACTTAGGTAGAGCTTCCTGGGAAAAGTACTGTGTTTTGTCAAGTGATAGTTCAGGACCGGAAAGGGGAATCTTCACTAATCACTTGTGAATAACATAACTAACTGCTGTGTTCAGTATTGAACCAGAGAGGGATATGGATCATAACTCACAATACAGTACTGGCCTCTTGTCAGAGGCTTCCTCACCTTTTGTCTTCACTTTTCCCATGGATCTTAACAGCTAAGTTTTATTGGTAGAAACCTGGCATTAACAAATTTAAGTTTACATGGGCAACTATTCACAAAAGCTGTTACCTCCGTAGGAAAGGACAATGTTTCACAGAGCTTTCTATTAAGCACTTCCAGGGATTTTGGCACAAGTCAGGGCTGGTGAGCCAGATAAGCCTCTGACCTGTACTTCTGAGATGTATTTCAAACCACCAAGGAGTGGAGGGACACCGTAGGACAAAACATGACTTCACACTTATCACACAAGAGAGTTGAGGGGTATCAGTTCAATCCAAGAAGACTGTAAAAAAACCCATGTGTCTTCAATTATTTTCATTTCTATAGTATATTCAATTGACTAAATTATATATTTCATGTTACATATGCATGGAGAGAGAAAGCTTTTTCCATTTTCCATTACTTCCATTTAAAATTGTATTAAAATTTTCTTGTTCTCTGGAAATGTGTATGACAATATGAATAAAATGCAGCAGAAAAGAGTGCAAAAAGTGTAAGTATTGAATTCTCATGAATAGAAGAAACTCCTTGTTTCCCTCCTTCCCAGTTCTTGTTTGGTTGATTCGTTTCTGTTCCTTGGAAAATTCCTTACAACATGACCATGAATCTGATCAATGTATTCAGGTCACAGGAAATAACAGAGAGAAAAAGATTGAAAGTGATTTCTTGACTAAAAGAGCTAGTTCTCTAGTACCCCCTCCAGCCTTCAACCCATCCTAATTCACTTAGTAATAGTGGTAAGAATGTCACAAATTGCTGCAATTGCTGCAGCAAAAAGGGAGGAAGATGACAGAAAAGGTACGTACCCCTGACCTATGTGGGACTTACTTACCCAAAATAACTCAATTGCATGTTATAAAAATAACTGTTACCTATACTGCGTAGTGGTGGTAGCTATGTGGGAAACAGCATTTTTAAAGCACCTTTGACCACTTCACCTGACCCCAGATCACTAATCCATCTGGCCTGGGACAATTTCCAACACTCCCAATCTGTCAACAGTTCCAAACAGCTGCCATTTCAAAAATAAAGCCAGCCTTTCAGACAAATGTCTTCTTCTTTCCCTTAAGATGTGGCAATATTCTTTTCTTTCCTCCTCTCATAAATTCCACAGATGTGATGTGGGATCAGTAACTGGTCCTTGGAAAGGTGACTGAAGAAGTGGCAGATCCAGTAGCTGATAAACCGTCTTAACCTGAGATGATAAAAGATTATTCACACTCATGATCTGGGACTCCATTTTCTAAAGAAGTATGGGAATCATTCCTGCCTGAAAGAAAGAGTGAAACATACTTGAAAGTGCAAAAAGGGTACATAAAAATCTAATTCAGACTATTTTTTGCCCAAGATTTTTGTTTATATGCTTATGAAAATTCTGTGGGATGATGTTCTATCTTTATTGTAATACTGCAGTCAGTGGAATTTAAATTAGATTTATATGTGAACAGAAGTGATGACAGTGGACTGTTTGATTGGAGCAGGGACAAGACATTCCACTTGTCCCATTTGCTCCAAATTTTCACCCACAAAATTTCCATAGTTTTTAATACAGCCAGGATTTTATCTTTGGGAGTCATCTGGGAGTAAAACAAGTTCATCCGTAGGTATAGGGTATAAGGAGGTTGTGTGGACGTGAACCTCCTTCTCAAAGCAGGATTTATACTTATTGAAGGCTGCTTCCTTCTGGTTAAGTTCCTCCAGCATGTCTCCCTTGAAGTGGGAGAAAGGTCTTGCAGCTTTTAAAATGGTATAATTAGCTTTAGTACAGCTCTCTGCTGTTACTGCCAAACTGTTTCTAGGTGTGGAACTAGCTAGTTCAAATACTTCTGCATCATGATACCCTGTATAACTCAGACATTCCCTGCAACACACTGTCCAGAACAATGGTTGCCACCTTATGCTTTTACATCTGTCTATAGCATGCTGTTACAGGGGATAAGTACATGTAGCAGAGGAGTTTAAGCTCCTGTAGGGCCTCAATAGCAAAAAAAAAAAAAAGATTTTTCATTAAACATTTTCTTCCAGTTGTCTGGCATTTTTAACTTGAGGTAGACTGGTTATCCAGTTGCAGAGAGACAAAATAGCACTACCAAGAAAACTGTTTAAAAGATGCTAAAATGTTTTACAATAATTTTCCCTGCATTCCTGAGGAACATTGTACTAGCAAATAAGTGATGGTTGGAAGTATGGTTTTACTTTGTATTTATTTTTCTGTTACTTGAATCTTTAAGTCACAAGTAATATGATCATTCCCAATGAGTGCCAGCAACATGTTTATGTAACAGCAGAAATACAGCTAGTTACAAAAGCAAATGCAGCAATAGTATATTAACGGCCATGAACGTAATCATACCAGATCTACAGAAATAGTGAATTTCGCATCTGTGCCTCACATGGCATTGTGCTTTACAGAGGTTTTGAACCATCCCACAGAATTTAATGGATAAGGCTATGGTTGGTGTATGGCATGCAGGAACCTTTAAAAAGAAACCTTGCAAAGAATATATTCTATATCAAGTCCCCAAAGATTTTATATTAGTTTGTATGTGACCTTATTAAGTGTTAATATAAATACGACAGCTTCATTAATTCTATATTGTATTAGGCTTTTTCATCCCCAGGAGAAAATATTGAAGAAGATAATTTTTATTTCATGAACTCTCCAATACAGCAAAAACAAACAGAAAAAGAGACTTCAAGTCTTCCCTGGGACCAATCCTCCTAAAGAGCAATAGGTGATATCAGTTATCCCAGAACAACCCCTTTTCTTGATTCTTAAGTTTTTTAATAGAGCTGTTTAGAAAACTCACTTCTTGAAATCTGGATATTGTGCAAGTATGCAATTTATCTTGTTTTTATTTATCTAACTAGCTGTGGGTAAGAAAACATATTTTTTCTTTTATCTGAGCACTATTGAAATGAGTTTTTCCTTTAACAAGTAACATTTTACTGTATTAAGAAAAGGAATTATTATTCAGTTAAGTAAAGTTACTTTGATCCTGAAATGTTCCATTTTTAGAAAGGTTCAGTTTATGCTTAAAGCTTTGCTAACTGAGTAGTCTGTCATTGAGTGAGAAACACATTAATTCACATGGGACAGTGAAACCAGAAGTGGTGAAAATTTGTCACTGCTTCTTAATACAGTTGCTATGACAAAACAATAACTCTTTTAAAAAAATTATTTTGGTGTTAAATTTGGTGCCATAGCAGCTGCAGTAGAAATAGCCAAATTTCTAGCTAAAGTATCCCAGGACTTCTTTTTCAGCATTTCAGGTCTTGAAAAATATAGAAATTAATATTGTTATCTTTAAGGTGTGGCAAGCTGGCAGGAGTTAGTTTTTTTCACAAGCAGAGTTGGTTGTTCAGAATTTGGAAGGAGCTTAATGTCCAACAGTGTTCAGTGAAACGTCCTAAAATATGACTGAATTTTTGAGAATTCAACAACACTCAAAAATACTCCTGAGAATTTATTCTACTTTTAATTACAGAGCTGAGACTATGGAGTTTCCTAACGAACTGGCAACTGAAATTTCTTATGTGTGATAACCCTATATTCCCCCCCAAAATGGAAGGGTGTAGAATAAGCAATAGCAAGGTGTGGTGATGATAGCCCAAATGGCCTGTAAGAAGGCTTAGGATCAAAATGGCTTTACCTTAGAAGCTTCCTAGGTGACAGGAATAAAGAGCTGAAGAAAACAGTAATCTGTCACAATTTTTACACCTCTCTAAAAATATAAGCATAGTCACTGTGGATTCATGATGAAAACTTTATAATACCACAAAACCAAACAACGTACAACCGCCTACCTGGCTGCCCTTGTTAACCTCTGGATAGAACAGTTGTATGATTGATAGACACTAGCTATGGAAATATTTCACAAGGGGCATAAAAGGAAGGTTTTTTTTTCCATGGGGCTTATTGTTTTCAGAAACTGTCTTGGCTCTGTAAATAGGTCCGGTTCAAGTAAATGTAGAAGATGCTCTACAGATGTTTATCCCTGTGCTATAACCTGGGGAGGCTGCTGACTGGGCTGACAGCACTCCCACACATGCCACACAGGAAAAAAGACTCAAGGTACACAGCACAAATCCTCATGTGATAAAGGCTTCCAAGGGGAAAGGGGGTTCCATGAGTTTCCCCCTCACTTTTGGCTTCTGGAGTTGAGACTGTACATTGGGACACAGTTTGGACAAACTTCAGGTTTTGCTACTGTTGCATTACGGGCAGGTTCAGAGGATGCTAGCACCTCAGAAGTGAGCAAACCCACATCTGCAGAATCAGCAGAGGCATTAGCTGGAATATTTTTGACATGGGCCTCTTTTACTTTAGGCATGGATGGGATTATGAAGACAACACACTAATGTTTGTTAACCACAACAGAGCTGCCCTGTTTGACACTGCACAAACTGATGAGACTGTAAAAATTCCTCAGGGTCTTTATGGAAAATAGATCCTTGTTTTAATTCTGTTCTATGATTACTTACTGCTTCATACTTTTTGTTTTTTACAACCTCAGGGGGCACCCACTGATTTAGCTCACAATTCTGTGCAATTTAATAACCAGAGTTTAGTTTCTGTTAGCACAGCAATACCTCAATGCTGTGTGAGAACTCAAGGCTTTATGTATTAGCAGTGCATACAGAAAGCCTATTTAGAATTTACCATGGCTCACATTGTCAAGTCTTTTTTTCCTAGCATTAGATCCACCAAAACATCTGTAAGCCTGCCCTGCTAAATAAAAGCGCCTGATTTTTAGAAGAGAATGAAAGCAGCGCTTGTAGATTCTGTGTTTATAGCATGTCATATGGTACAGCTTGGTCAGAATATTTTTGAAGTTAAATAGTGTTTAGAGAAGTTCCAAAACAAAAAGCAATCCAAGAAAAAAATTCCAAAGAAAAGAATTCTGGTTTGTTAAATGTTGTCAGCCCTGCTTCCTTTGAGTAAGGCTGATCTATAAAAAAAAAAAAGGCTTTGTCTGTGTAACTCTAACATAGGAGATTGATTTAATTTTCTTTTTCAGCTGAAATAATTACACTTGTACAAGCATAGAGGTATGGTGCTGCCTTTTTTCAAGAACAATCAGTCCTGTTTAGGAAGGATAAATGTTTGCACTGCAATTTGTGGGCACACAAGGATGCACACCCCAATCCCCCTGTCCATGGAGGAAAATTCCCCGAGTGCTGGATTATGTACTGAAATACCTCTACATCCAAGGAAGCTACTTGAACATGCAACTGCAACCTTGTTCCAGGTGTGCCACATGTCAGCACAGGCTTTAGAAAGCCAAATATCTTCAGAGAGAGTACTTTGATCTTTCCATTCCTCGAGTACATCACAGCTAAACTAAAAGTGAACATCCTAGTTTAGTGTGTTCAGTGATCTGCCCAGGAATGTGCTGTTCCCTGAGAACAGATGTATAGCTTTCTCTTTCTGTCCTTCTCTCATAAATTCATTCGCTTTTTGTTAAGCTGAATGTTATATGACTTAGTCTTTTAAGCCACAAATTCCCAAACAGGCTTCTGATTATCTCCTGTGTAAGTATAGGACTCAGTATTTGCGTCCAAATTCCCCACTCAGACCACAGTTCACACAGACTTCTGTGTCTCTCGTCTAGTGGGGATCTTGGGAGTTTCCATTTGTCTCAGGAAGGGTTATTTACCATGCATGTGACTTGGCTCTACTTCACCTGAGTCTCATGACAGTGTTTTTAGGAGATAGTGGTCAAGATCTCAATTTTCCTTAAAATGGCAAAGCAAATTTCTAGCTTCTGTGATTGCAGGAAAAAAATTGAAAATGTGGAATGCTCCTTTAAACTACAGAATCCAGCATCAGATAAATACTTTCTTCCTCTTTATGTTTCAGGTTCTGATGCTTTTTAGCCAGTTTCTTTCTTTAGGGTTTTTTTTTTTTTTTCTGTAGAGAAGGTTGAGGTGTAGGAATTAGCTCATGCTTTTACTTACCTATTTTTTATTCTTTGAGGAGGACAATGAGCTTTTGCTAGCCTTCTGACTATAAGTGAAATCAGGGTTATGCTGATTTCATTATAACTGAAATAAAGGTCAACTAGTCTCCAAACAGCAGCAGCTACCAGCAGCACTCCTTCCCAAAAGCAAGTTAAGGTCAGTGTGCCATGATTTCTCTGAATCAAAGAAAGATCCAAAGGAACTCTTTCCTTGTAGTGCTCATAGCAGTCGTAAAGAAAAGACTGGGGTGAGACCCTAAGAGACACAGCCTGACTGACAGTCTGGGTAGTGTGGTGGATTGGAGGAATTTGCAGTGCATGTGTCAAACCAACTATTTTCCTCTCAGTATTCTGAGAGGGGTGCAAAAGATTTCCCTCTTATAAATGGCCCTGCAGCCTGAAGGTAAGGGTTTGGTGCTGGACAACTGAGTCTGTGCATTTCTTGTTTAATTGTTAGCTCCCTGCCTGTACAATTTTAGATGTGAGTAATAGTAATTGGTTTTTTTCCTCCTTACTTTTTTTTTTCTTTCTTTCTTGCATCAGTGGAAACAAAATATCAGAAGTATGGGAATACTGGAGCAAGTGGAAAGAGTGAAAACAGCCGTTTTCCTGGAATATAATATTATGCCACGGGGGTCAGAAGCAGATGAAGCTAAACAATGACAAAAGAGAGTGCCTTTATACATACATTTCTTCTTGTTCCTCTTTGAGCCATGAAATATTTGAAGTTACTAATTATTTTTCTACCCTCTGGACAGCTGGATTAAGATTTAAGCTACTGTTGAATGATTGGTTTCTTTTCTTTCTATTATTTCTCTTTTTTTAATTTTAGTGCTGTCAGTATATTCAGTGCCCATTTAAGTAAGGCTCATGTTGCTCAAGAAAGATTGCAACAGACTTTGTTTGTGTTTTGTACACCCAAGAAACTACTGCTTGTAGCTAGAAGGAAAGATGTGAAGGACTGAGAAGGGAACTTGCTGGTATGTATTTAACCGTACTATTTTGAAAAACATGTTTCAAGAAAGAGTCATTTACACAGTTTACTAGGGACAAGAAATTTTATAATTAAAAATGCTTCAAATAAAACAAGTCATCCTCAGGAAAACCACTGGGAATCATTCACTGAGCTTACCCAAGAAAAAATACTTTAAAGTTATTTACAATGCCAGTTTCTTGGATTACAATTTTGAGATATTTCTTTAGCAAAAGCTTTCTTTCCTTATCTTTTTAAACAATTAGTTACACCATTACATTACCATAAACATTAATTACAAAAATTAAACCGCTTTAAAATCACGCTTTTCTTTTCTGTAGAAAGGAGTTCCTTGCAAATGTAGCAAAGAAATTATACTTTTTTTATGGAGAAAAAAAGACATTATGTCTGAAATGCATATCTACTAGGCAAGTTTAGCTTTGTATGAAGTGGTAGCTTTAAGAATCAGTCCTGATTAATTGTAAAGACTAATTAAATCCGCAGGCCTTCTCATTTGTTTCAAATTAAATATGTGATCAAGTGAACTGCTTGATCTGACAGGCTGTACTCTTCAGTAGATCCAAAAAAACGTTTTGAGCTGATTTTTTTTTCCTGAGAATAAATGCAAAGCCTGGTGAACCGAAACATTTAATGAGTTCCTTTCCAGTTTTCCAGTTTACCTTACTGTTAATTAAAAAAACCCCAAATATTAACCAGATAAAAAAAATTTGTCTTTTTCCTTTTTTTTTTTTTTTTGGGGGGGGGGAAGTGTAGGAAACAATTTTTCATTTAGAAATCTTCATTTGTAATTCTGGCATACAAAAAAGCAGTAATTGAAGATTTAGCACTTTGGATCACAGGAACTTTTTGTCTAACTTTGTCAGACATGAAATGAAATTTTCCAGACTATTTGGTTCCTACAATTGTTTAGGTAAGCCAAAATGGCTTTTCTGCTTTAATTTTACAGAGTGGTCAGGAAATTTGTTGTTTTCCTTTGTCCAACATTCCTCTTTATGTGGAAAGCCTGTTTTTGAATATTAGGAACTTGATGCTATTTAACAGTGTTAATAATTTAAACTTCTTGGATCTTTTTCAGGTAGTTCAAACCTTGAGAAAGCAAACATTTGCACTATTACAAATCCACCCCAGTTGACTCACCTTCTCTAACCTGAGTATCTGTCACTGACATAAACATTACACAAAAGCATTACATTTTATTTACTCTACCTATCTTCCAACACCATGAAAGAGGAAATAGGTGCTGCTCTGAACTGCAGAGTAGTAACCAAATTCAACTTTAGAAACTTTTTCCCGCAAAAAGTGAGGCCATAAGCAACAATAAAGAACTTACATTATACTTCCTACAGATAATGTTCTTCCCACGCAAGCTGTTTGTGCCTGGCAAGATGCCCCAGTCACCAGCCCATGAAATTCACAGACACTCATTCCTGCCACCACTGAATAACTTGACTGTTTTATTTGTGCTGAGAAGAGTGAGTTTCCAGCTGGACAACAGTCTGTAGCACTTTACTTACACCAGAAGATGCCACACAACAATGTGAAGAAAAAAAATAAAAGAAGCTACTGAAGCTTTGGCTTGGTACCCACAACTTACAGTAGCTTGTTTTGTTGGCTGTAGTACTCTATGGAAAGAAATAAGAATACATGAGGTAACACTCCTGATATTTTTGAGATCTGAATAAGAAATTACCCAGGACAAAAATGGCTCATGCAAAAATACTAGACTGCCCTTGTCACATAGCATCTTTGCTGATCATCCTGTGTATAACAACAGACGTACCACCAGACCACCTAAATTGATACCCAGTGATCTTTAACTTCCTCATTTTTATAGAATCATAGAATCCTAGAATCATTAAGGTTGGAAAAGACCTCTAAGATCATCAAGTCCAACCATCAACCCACCACCACGCCTCCATTCTAATCAGCTGCTCTAGAAATCCCTTTCTATGTATCTTTTCAACTTCTTCGTTAGAGGCATGTCTTTTATTTTCTATAAGGCCTGATACAACACACTGAAGCCTACAATAGTGCTTTACCTTTTTTTAGTCTACTGTGGTTTGTGAGACCTCATAGTCCCATTCCATCTTTTCTTTACATGCTTCCTGTGTGCCCAGCTACTTATTTTGTGTAAATTACTGATTTTATAGTCTTTGCATTTACAAAGCAGCCAACTGTAAGTCCTTGTTCTCTCTTCATAAACCTGGAGCTGCTGCTGCTTTCCAGTACCAGGTGAGTGTCCTGCTCCAAGGAATTATACTTTTTCACCTAAAACCAGTGGGGCACCAGTTCTTGGAGTAGTTCCCTTTCCTCTCTGGCCAGGCCCCCTGCCCCCCACCAGACTAAGGGGAACTCTCTGTATAATTCCCCTTCTGACCTTCCCCTCTCTTGCTGCACTGGATTCATGCTCTGGAGAATAGTGGATAGTAAGATTAAACAGTGGTTAGCAATGGTGATATGATTACTGTGACATTAAAGGCCATAATGAAATTACAGTTAAGGTCCATTGTCTATCACTCAGGTCTCAATATTTTCATCCATTTTTATTTTGCTGAGATTTTTTTTCCTTTGGCCTCTTCCTCAAAATACACTCTTGTGACACTCCCATAAAACCACAAAGAACATTCAAGAAAGGCCAGAAAGAAAGAACTTGCTCCACCCCTGCCATCAGGCCCTGAAAAAAGCCAGAAACTGTGGAGAGAAATCAGAGGAATGAATGAACTTATTGCTAACTCCAAACCCTCAGTTCACCTGCTTGAGACTTGTTGTTCATATAAGCATTTTTATTTTGTCTGTAGCCTATGCAGTCTAACTCAATAGCAAGTTCTTTGGTGCAGGATTCTTATTTACAGATGTGATTTTGGAAACCAATGATGCTGTAAAACCACTGGTTCGTTGAGGGGGACCTAAAAAGAAGCTTGTGATTTTTATGGAAGCCGGAGCATGTACCTTCTGGAAACCAGACTCCTCTAAGGTTTCATATTTTCCAGTCTCTCTGTCACTCTGGAAATCTCTTGGACAGGTTGTGGAGTTTCTCTCAGGAGTATTTTTTAAAACACAGTTAAGACAAATACTTGTTGGGCTTGTCCTGGATACAAACAATTCCACTAGAGGTTTCCAAAGCAAGGCTTCTGTCTTTTTCTGCAAGATGATTGCAAGAACTCCCTCAGAAATCTCATCCTCAAATTCTTCACTATTTTTCAAATTTTGCAGAATGTCTGCAAAATATGAGAATTTTGTGGATAAGTCAAAAACTAGACAACATTATTACAGGTGGAAAAAGAAATTCTGGAAATTACAACCTCGCATATAAATCTGATACTAATCATCTGCAATAATAAATAAAGTTCTGAGAAGAAAAAGTGATGGCTGAGAGATAGTTTAACAAGAGCTACACACACAAATGTTTTAACAACAGCAACAACCAACCAAAAAAATCCCCAACCCCCAAAAAAGGAAGTAGAGCTAAAACAATCTCTATTCAAAATTCTGTTCCACAACAAGTCTCAGTGGTGCCTTTGGGACTGTGGTCCCCATATTTCAGTCAGCCATGTGTTTAATGAAAAATTTAGATGTGAAGATTCATGATGTTCTTGACTGTTCTCAGCACACTGGCTTTTGTTCTTGCTTTCATGATTTTACCCAACACCTCAGCAGTTAGATCATCCCTTTGGGACTCAAAAAACATGGATTTTTTTCCTCCCTTTGTCCAACAGAATTCTGGCTTAAAACCTCTCTCCAAAAATTTCTGGAGGTTGCCTTGGGGAAATCTGGGCTGACAGGAGCCTCCGAATATTTCTGTGGAAACTGTTCCATTTTGAATGAAATAATTAAATACTTGTTAAGCTGTTGGCCTTGAGGTTAGGGAACTTGCTTGGAAGGGGAGACATGAATTTTTCAGGCTGCTCTGATGAGTAGTTCACTATTTTATGTTAAACAAAGAATGGAATAGGCCCCTAGCGTTCTCCTTCCATGTAAGCCTTACTTTAAAGTCCCATTCACACACCGCTTTGCTTGGTTTTCTCCTTTACGTGCCACCCCAACCTAAGTGAGGGGCATGAATACACTATAACTCTAGGGAAAGCTGGAAGATTGTGCTCAGCATTTCCTGTTGCCTGGCTTTGGTGCCTCTCCAATTACTATTTCAGACTTTGCAAGGCCTATTTTTATGTGCCCAACTGTCCCCGCACAGCACTGGTACCTATCTGGAGTCTGGCGAATTGGGGTATTTGTAAGTTCCTTCTGTGGATTTCACCTGTAGTTGATTGTTTTCTTATTCTTTATCAAATTTATGATGTCCTGGGTCTACTTAAAACCAAAATGGAGCATACCAGAGATGGAGAAGTGGAGGATTATCTGTCAAGAACTACAAGGGCATTGCTAGAGTGTGCATATCTGCAGTTAGAAAAGCAAAAGCCCAGCTCAAATTGAAACTGGTTGTAGATGTCAAAAATAATAAGAAATGTTTCTTCAGGTATGTCAACCACAAGCAGAAAAAGAAGGAAAACATATGCCTACTGTTAAACAGAAAAGGAGAGTCAATCACCAGCAATGCTGAAAAGGCAGAGGTCCTCAACACTTCCTTCACCTCTGTCTTTACCAACACTGCTGGGTCCCAGGTTTTGGGAATGAAATTCCCAGTTGATCCAAACACCAACCCACCATCAGTGAAGGAGGAGTTGGTACATGAATTATTACAGGAGCTTGACCCCTACAAATCAATGGGCCCTGATGCCATCCACCCAAGGGTGTTGTGAGTGAGCTGGCTGACATCATCGCAAGGCCACTCTCCATAATCTTTGAGAAGTTGTGGATAACAGGTGATGTCCCAGAGGACTGGAGGAAGTAAAATGTTACCCCTATCTACCAGAAAGAATCAAGGGAGGATCCAGGTAACTATAGGCCCATCAGCCTTACTTCAATCCCTGGGCAAGCTATGGAACGAATTCTCCTGGGGGCCATCACAAGTCAAATGAAGCACGTGATTGGGAAAAGCCAACATGGCTTCACCAAAGGCAGATTGTGCTTGACAAACCTGGTGGCCTTCTATGACAAGTGACTTGCCTGGTTGACATGGGGCAGGCAGTGGACATTGTCTACCTGGACTTCTCCAAGGCCTTTGATACAGTCCCCCATGGCCTCCTCCTGGAGAAATTAATGCGTTATGGCCTAGACAAGTGGTCTGTGCAGTGGGTAGGGAACTGGCTGACAGGCCGCACCCAAAGGGTGGTAGTAAATAGCTCTTTTTCCAAGTGGCACTCTGTCACAAGTGGATTCCCCCAGGGATCAATATTGGGTCCAATGTTATTCAACATCTTTATAAGTGATCTGGATAATGACATCAAGTGTAGCCTGATGAAGTTTGCAGACGACACCAAATTGAGTGGGAAAGTAGACACTCCAGAAGGGAGAGCTGCTCTGCAGGAAGATGTGGATAGGCTGGAAGAGTGGGCCAACAAGAACCTTATGAAGTTCAGCAAGGAGAAGTGTAAGGATATACACCTGGGAAAACATAATCCAGGAGTGCAGCACAGACTGGGATCCACCTGGCTGGAGAGCAGCTCTGTGGAAAGGGACCTGGGTGTCCTGATGGACAGAAAGCTCAACATGAATAAACAGTGTGCTGCTGCGGCCAAGAAGGCCGACAGGATGCTGGGTTGCATCAAAAAGGGCATCACTGGCAGAGGTAAAGAAGTCATTATCCCACTCTAATCAGTGCTTGTCAGGCCACACCTGGAGTACTGTGTTCAGTTCTGATCCCGGCTCTACAAAAAGGGTGTGGCCAGGCTTGAAGGGGTCCAGAGAAGGGCCACCAAGATGATCAAAGGACTGGGAAGCTGCCATATGAGGATAGGCTGGGAGAACTGGGTTTGTTCAGGCTTGAGAAAAGGAGGCTTAGAGGGGATCTCATCACCGTGTACCGTTACTTAAGGGCTACAAAGAAGATGGAGACTCCCTTTTTACACGGAGTCACATGCAGAGGACAAGGAGGAATGGACACAAGTTACTCTTGGGGAGATTCCAATTGGACACGAGAGGAAAATTTTTCACAGTGTGGACAGTCAACCACTGGAATAATCTCCCCAGGGAAGTGGTTGACTCGGCCACATTGGACACCTTCAAGATTTGTCTGGACAGGGTGCTGGGCCATCTTGTCTAGACTGTCCTCTTCCTAGAAAGGTTGGACTAGATGATCCCTGAGGTCCCTTCCAACCTGGGATTCTGTGATTCTGTGATAAATTCCTTTCCAACTACAAATAAATTTCTCTGCCAATTGTAGCAGGACATGGAAAGCATTTTGCTGTAGCAAGGCATGTATATCAGTTGGAAGCTGTGAGATACCTTCTGCAGGACCTCATCTGGTCTAAAGTTAGGGACAAAAGCTGAAGTTTAGTTCTATGTAACTCTTCGCCCTGTCAAGGCATGTCAGTCACATTATTAGAGGTGAATCAAATTCTGTATGTAAAATATGCATTAACATTTGTAGTACATTCTTTCCTGGGATTTCCCTGATTGCTGAAATAGCCTCCATGCTACCATCTTCTGCAAGAATTTTTCCACGGGCAAAGAATTCAGGTTAACTTTTTCTAGTTAAACTACAAATAGGGTTTTCTTTTTTTTTCCCAGAGGCAGGGAATGAATAGTACTCTCAATGGGTGCACAATAAAAGCCACTGAAGATTGTTTTCATGCTTTTTTAATCCCCACAGGTCTTGTAAGATGGTGGATCCATCCTTTATCTTTTTTTTTTTTAATTATATATATATTAGATTACATTGCAGTGACTGACACTGCTACTACTAACACAGTTGTTTTAGATGCAGATGTTATGATATACAAAATCATGCAGTGCTAGATATCCTAAGTACCCAGAAGATAACTTTGGCTGCAACAAATCTAAACAACTCTCTTCCTTTAACAATTGTTCACATGGACAGGGCAAAAGGACCTTAGGTGTTTGCAAAATGTTGAAACCTGACTCTGAAATGTCCCTGTAGAGCCATTTTGAACTTCCTGGAAAAACAGAGAGAATATCAATATGAATTAACATGTTACTTCATTTGGCATCTCATGGGAATCTGATACCAGGGGAACTTTAGTTATCTAGGCTGAAAATAATAATGCAGGCCCTTTCATCCAGTACTGTCTAGTTTGTAGTGTTGCTTCCAGGTTATGATGCTGCATTTAATTACAATGCAACAATAAATCACCTGTCATACCATAATTCTAATTGTCCTTGCCTGGAACTGGTCTTCCTTGCAGCTGTGTAAAGCCAAACAGCTTTGACTCTTGTCCTTGGATATCTGGGATGTTTCTACTTACCAAGAGTTTCAGTTCCTGCCTCAAAGAAAGGCACTAAATTTCTTGGGTGAGAAAAGCAATAATTTTATCATCCTTGTGGTCCCCATGGGGGCTACATCTAGGATGCTGCAAAGCTGAGAAATAAAGAACTTTGAGAAATAAAGTGATGACTTGCAACAGATTCTGCTCTGTTGTCTGTGTTACCTTGTTTACAAAACATTTTTCAAAATTTGCTAAGAAAGCAAACTAAATAATGTTTTAGTGGTGCTCATACTGTGAAAACCAATGAGCCCAATTACCTTCCATCTGCAGATCACAGAAACAAATGCAAATCCAAATAAGCAGGTCTAAGGACTCTAATATTCAAACCTTCCTTCTTCATCTTCTTCTTCAGTGATTCTTCCAGCTCCCACTGCCTGGTACTGTTAATCAGTACTTGGCAGCAGCATGGTCTTAGATCTCTGCATTGCTGGGAGTTAAAGGCTGATATCCAGAGAAAGGGATGATCTTCATTTCACCTGAGGAAGAATGCAATAACTTCTAGAATTTAAAAACTTGTCTGGTTCATTAATACCGTTGTGACTCTGACATGAGCCTCTAATTATATGGAAGATTCACAACAAAGTATAAAGAGGTGGTAAATGAGGAGGATGGGTGCAAAACCCAGAAGAGGGTTACTACGTGTGTGGTTACTATCAAGCCAAATCCAACTAGGCCTTAACAACATACCCCCAATTGTATTAAAAAATTGTCATTTCTGAATGGGAAAAATCACTATTAGACACAAAACCAAGAAAAACACAGCCCCTTATTAGGTTAAAGCATCTTTAGATTTCTGACTGTTGCAGGAGAAATGATATGGCAGGTTTGGAAGTGAGTATTGAATATATTGAACTAAACAGTCACAGAACAAAGCATTGTCCAAAAAATTGCTGAAGTTTATGACAGGAATATTTGGCTACATCACTTTTTTTCATACCATGTTTAAGTGAACACTGAATCTTGGAACAAACCCAGTCAGCTGAGGGCAAAGGGTTTCATGGGACTATTCTTATCACCACTCTGCTTCATCTTTTTTTTTCCTTTTCTTTTTTTAAGATTGGGAGATTTCTGTCTGCAAGCTGACCCATTCCTTAAGCATATATACATGTCACTTAAGGATTTAACAGTCAAAAACATGGAGAGACTGTCCAGATCCCTCTTTGACAGTTCAGGAGACAACTCCAAGAGGCTGAAATACTACCGGGATTTGAAATAACATGTGCAGAGAGTCTCCATTTCTTCAGCTAGTTAAAGTGGTTTGTTCCTATGATTTCATATGTATTAAAAATATATGTATAGCAAGTAATATTTTAAAGTAACTTTCTGTTATACTGCTGGCATCATCTCCAAAACAGTCGTTTGTCTTAATGACATTCCATTTATTTAAATGCTTTTCTCATTAAAAACACTGCCCTGGTGGTACTGATTGCTCAATGTTTGACTTTCTAGATTATACAGATCTGCCTGTTCTGAAGAGACAAAAACCCAGGGCAGAGCAACAACCCCAGACAGGGGAAGTTCCCTGCTAAGAGTTTATCAGGTTGAGGAACAATGTGCATTGCCTGATGCACTTATTATCCAGGAAGTTACTCATCACTGTTAGTTATTCTTACTGAAAATACTAAAATAATTTCCAGCACTTCATCCAAGAAACTGTGTCCTTCAACTTACACTGGGTCCAGAGTTATTAAAATGGTCATGCGTGATTCTGCACATAGAGATTTTTTAAAATTAAACACAAAAGCTGATGAGTTATTTTTTCATTTCATTTTATTTAACTGGAAAGCAGATTTTACTGGTGCCCCGAATGGGTTTGTTACAGAGTCCAGACCTGTGCACTTTGAGAGCCTAAGTCCTTAGTATTGTCTTTCCTCAAAGCTGGCATAACTGAGGCTTTCTACTCTGAAAGCAGGCCTCTGAGCTAAGAAAGAGTGGGAAAAAAATGTCAGAATTTTCTTATACTCCCAGTATGAGAAAGCCGTTTGCATTTCAGCTCTCACCTAGCTAAAATTTGGTTTTTGCCCTTGTAATGAAGATCTTCGGCACCAACAAATATTAATACCCCAGACTGTGAAATACCTTTCAGGGTCCTCTTCCCCACTTGTAACACAGGATAGTGAGGATCTGAAGGCCCTGTGGTGCTCATGTTCTCTCTCTGTCCTGATGGCACCAATGAAGAGCTCCCAGCTGCACCATTCTCAGGAGGAGGGTCCTTTAGGAGTGGTTTAGGAGCACAATAAAGACCTAGCCATAACACTCCAAGGATGGCTGCCAGGTGGAAATGTCCCTCCAGGACAAGCATGCAAGGTTTTGCTTGTGAAGGTCCCATGTGCCCTTAATTTCTAATCAGTACGTGGTGGCCCCAAGGCTCAGTGGGCAGAAGAGGTGCTGTCAGCCCCCTAGAGTACTCTGAGCCTGTAAAAATGGCAGTCCGATTCTCTGGGTCTCTGCTGCATTTTGCAGGATGTGTATCCTAGGGATGATACGCTCAGCAGAGCTTACAGCATGTCCTGTTTCTTGTGTCCTTGCTTCAGGAGGCTTGCTATGTTGCACAAGACCAGCTGTTATGAGACACAAATTCATGACTTCACATACTCTCTGTGAAATTGACTGATGTTGATACAAGGAAATTCAAGGGACTGATCAAGAAATGGAGACTACATGTTATTGCCTCATTTTCTGACTTATTCTGTTCATGGACCACTCTGCGTGCAAAGATCAGAGGTAAAATATGGTTCAACAGGTTGCCATTCGGTCTCAGTGATCTGCAGACCAGGGAGACATGAATAACACACTGAGATTGGAATGGTATAATAACACAAACACTTCAGTGATGTACCAGGTGTTGCCTGAAGGCACCAGCTCTCAGACAAGACCTTCAGCTCTTTATCTGAGCTCTAGTGTTTTGTAGATAAATGATCACACTGCACTTTTGAAAAGAGCACAGGGACAACCCCAAGTTTCTAACTAACATTCACTTTCTTAACACATAATATAACATGCAGGGCTGTTGCTGACTGAAGCTTGGCTGCTAATGTTTGCCTACATAGTCACTGTACTTACCAGCACCTAATTCATCTGAAAGCAGCCTTTAGGATTTTGAGAGAGACGTTGAATAAAACTAAATTACATTTTTCCATTCTGTCACACATATAAATCTCTATAAACATAAACCAATCCTGTGTATCCAGTTTGAACATAAGCTTTGCTTCTGAGTAGTTTTAAATGAGAGTTTTTGACATCCTTATTGAGATGCAGTATCATTTCTGCCTTCAATATTAATAACATACTCAAAGGGACTGGAGGTTTTGCAAAAAATCACAGCCCTGTATCTGAATAAGTAATGCAACTCACAGGTGCGCTTCTCTTGCAACACTTTCCTGAATGTGTGTGTCTGTGTGTAAAGCAAAGGCCATGCTGGCAGCAGAGCTTTCCCTGCTAGCATATCCATCCCCATTTGTTATCATCAGACCCAAATGTTACATCTGCAAGCAGCATTTAACAAGCAGTGGTTTAATTCCTCTGGAGCCTGTAGGCTGTTCCCTGCAGAATGCAATCTCACGTTAGGACTTAATTATTTTAAGAGTTTGGAGGACAAAAAGATCTTGACAGCGAGATAAGTATGAGCTCAGGGAACCCGGGGTCCCAGTCCAAGTCACTTCCCTCTGCTGATTATGGATTTGGTGAAAACTACATTTAGTTTCTATGTATTATCTGTAATATCTTTGTAGTATCTGACAGAGACAGAGTCTTTGAGTGCAAAGGCAAATAGAGAGGTTCATGTGCTAAGTCATAGTTTGCTGGGAAAATTAATATAAAATAAGGCCAACAAATGCCTGTGCAAAATTGC
This sequence comes from Phalacrocorax carbo, assembly GCF_963921805.1. Classification (NCBI taxonomy): domain Eukaryota; kingdom Metazoa; phylum Chordata; class Aves; order Suliformes; family Phalacrocoracidae; genus Phalacrocorax; species Phalacrocorax carbo. Next base: position 22,127,585 of record NC_087515.1, read on the forward strand.
AGTAAATACAAAAAGGAATATGAGCTGGTGTTTTGAGAATGAGATGTGTTTTCCATTTACCCAACCATTTATCACAGGGATGATTTCATTTTGGAATGCTGTCTTCCCTAACCAGACTTTTCATTCTCCTGAACAAAAATCCAAGTCATGTAAATCACATGTATATGCATGATGTGCAAAACGGTCATTAACTGCAAATCTAACTTGTGTATTGGATGTTTTAACATTTTAAAAATATTGCATACATTTTTTCCTAATATAAACAGTATTTTTAAAAAAGCCTAATGAAGATGAATATTCAGTGTTGATATAGAACATCAGACAAGCTCAGAGTTTTCAGTGTAAGTATATATTGGCCTGGGAGTATCACTACTCAACTATTATTTGTTTCCAAAAATTGCAAGCAATAGAGCTGGGCAGAAAATAATGCTAAATGCACTTGCAGCCTGTCTTAGATTATTTTCAGTAGTTGCATCAAGTTTTGGAATTTAAAAAAAAACAACAAACAAAACAAGAAGGGAAACTTACAGTATATTTGTTGATTTTCCTGGAAAACAGGATATATGTGTAGATTATAAAGGAAAATATTAAATAATGATGTGTTATTGGATATAATGTCTTATTTCAGTGTACAAATAGGTAGAAATACCTAAGAAATTACTTATAAATGTTGCAAACTTTTCAGCATGATGACTTGCTGTGTGAGAAATGTTCAAAGTAACAAAATTCTTAAAGAGATCAAAAAAGAACAAAGAGATTCTGTAGAAACAATGGACCAAATATATTTCAAGGATAACCCCACTGAGATCAGTGGAATTGCACTAGGGATATACTTGGCCCAGTGACTCCAGAAATGATGTTAATGAGGAACCTTAACACTACTGCTGGAGAAATCTCTATTTAAACCATGCTGTGGCAGTTCATGTGAAAAAGCAAATGGGACCTTCACATGAACTGCACAGCATGTGAGTGTGAATCAACAGGCTACAATAAATTGGTTTGGTTTCCTTCTCCCAGACTTAAGCAAATTTATTTTATTGTAGCATTTGAAATGTTATAATGATGGGTATGTCTTTATTTTATTATGTTCAAAAAAGTCTGATTGCCTTCAAAAAAGGCCTGATGTTGAAAAATATTTCTTATTTCTTACAAAAAAGAGAATCTGTAGATAAAATTAAAGACTGATAAATCCCTATTAAAAATTCCCTGTTTGTCTAAAACTTGATCTGGTAGACGTGAAAAATCTCTGGATGAGGAAATGTTTTGTAAAATAAAGGCCTCATTTTTTTCAAAGGAAGGCAAACCTGAATGGGTTTCTAAAAAAATTTACTTTCTTATAGAAAGAAACAATGATTTTAAAAGTGTGAAGGAATGTAGTATCTGATGTCCTATGACATGATATATCCCAAAACTACTTAAAAACACAGAACTTGAGCTATCAGAGAAAGGACCGACCTTTTCAACTTAAACTGCTGATTGTAAAAAAAACCATAAGACAGGATTGTGATTATTTCTAACTTAGGGTAAAGTACTCACAAGTAACAGAAGCTGAAGCTGCTTGGATTGTGCTGTCCTGCCTCAGACTGAATGCAGCTTTTACATAAATCTCTCCACCAGCAGATTTGAAGGTGCTTTACACTTGTTCCTAAGGACAGATCAGAAACTGAGATGCAGAAGCTAAGGTGGGCAGTACCCCTGAGGTGGGGGATAGCGGTAGCATCAGGATCTCGTCGCAACCACTGATGTGCAAGGCAGAATCCAGCAACAATATCCCAACCCCAGGTGACCTTCATAAAGCATGGCTGATCCTGCAAGCTCTTTTCCATTTGAGGACTCTCAGTCTTCAGTCTCCATCAAAGAGCAAAATCTTTTTTCCTAATCTAGTGTCTGTTTGCAGTGAAGCGTTCAAACTCGGCAACCTCCTCCCCCTCCTCCCCCCACCCCAAAAAAAATCAACAACCCGCCAACAATCTGTGGGCATGTGAAAGAGATTATAAGATGTAGTGCCTGTGCACTGGTCTGAACTCACTGCACCGGACTCCATGACCCCAGACGTCACTTCCAGTCTCCTAGCCCTGTGAACTGTGATTTCATTCCAGAGATCATTGAAAAAGAAATGCAGCATTTCACAGATTTTATCTTGCACATTCAAAATGATCATGTCCTGACATTTCAACTGTTGAAAAGAGCCAGTATTTACTACTGCACATGAAAAAGACCAGAAGGCTAAAATGCATAACAAAGTAAAGCTGTGATATGAGACAGATGAACTCATTTAGATAAAATAAGACAAGACTCAACCTTCATCTGAACTTCAAATTGAAACTGAGTTAAACCTCTCATTGAAGGAAGGTAAAAAGTTAGCCAATATATTTGTCTTCCAGTTCTCCTTTTTACTTAAGAGAATGCTTTTGAAGTGCTGGCTGAGATTGCGGGGAGAGCAGTTCCTGCTGCTGGTACAGCTTCCTGAGTGATACTGAGCCAGGCACTCAGCCTCTCTTGCCTCACTTCCCAGTCACAGTCTGGTGTTCCTTCTCCCTCTCCTTGCCATCTGATGTATGTACTTTAAACACAAAATTTAGAACAACTACCACCTTTTATTATGTGATTACACAGTGCCTGGGGTCCTTCTTTCAGCCATTGTATCCAATGTGTTTTCAGTACAAATGATGATGATGATGAAAATATTTTTCTCTGCATGTCCCCCAGTGTCACCTAGATGGATAAATATTTTTGATAGAGTTATATTCTTCATGTGCTATCTCTTTGGTTTAACATTGAGTATAATTCATCTGAATTAAAAAGTACTAGGAGAAGAGATAGAAATGTTGCATGCAATTTTACACTCTGTGAACCCTGTGGTATTGCCATGCCTTCACTCAAAAGTTAGAAGCAAGCAAAGGCATTGACTACATTTTAATCCATACTTCATGGAAACCAATTATCCTTTTGCTATGTGTCATTTCCCTCTATATTGTTACAATAATGCTCTGGATTTTTGTATCAATCCTTTGGATTATAAATATCCCACAGAATATAATGGAAAATATTTTTATAGAAGAAAATGTTATACAACCCAGCATGATCCCACTCCTCATCATTTGTTCTAGGATTATTCAGAAATGTTAATTTTTCTATCTGGGTTTCATAAATAGCTCAAACACCCCCAGCTGAGCATAAAAATAACTTATGTTTGATGGAAACTGTCTTCTGGGTCCTTCAACTGCTGTTTCTAAATTGGCTATTTTGGTCCTGTTTTCAGTTGTCATGCATGACACAGAAAGGAGTTGGCAAAACACCATAGCTATTCCTACAAGTGTTCATTTGTGAAACAGACTTTAACCAAAACCAACAAACTTTACCATAGCTCAGGATATTAGGAAACATGAGCTCTTGAAGACCTGTCATTAATAGATTTCTTCAAAGGAAGAAAATACTGATTCAAGCTTCTCAGTCTTTTCACTTTTCATTGGGGCTTAAAGGACCTCTTCATCTTTCCTTTCCAATGCCAGTGTCCCATTTTGCCTCCTGCCTCCAAGGCACTTAAGAAAACCCTTGCACTTACACTTTCTCTTCTTAGCTCATTCAATGGATACTAATCCAGTCAATAGGCATAAGAAGCGGCATAACAACATCATGACTCATTCCAACCAGTAAATTCATTACCAGATTTTTTTACTCTTAAGCAAAGTTATTTATATTGTGGGAGTGGAGCACATCCCAGTAAACACATAATAACTAGAAGAACTTCCACTTTTCCCAGACTCCTCAGGGTAGAAAGTAGAGAACAAGGTGAGCAAATTACCCAGCACTGTTAAGGATGATACAATATTATAACTGTGCCTGTTGAACCCCACTTCTTTTCTCTCTTCCTGAACAAAAAATATCCAAACAAGGAGGCAGAATAAAGTCAAGTACAGATATTGAGGCTAGATTTTAGAAGAAACTAAGTGATATTTTGCACGCCCCACTAGTATCTTTAGGGGTAAAAATATGCAAGAAAATGGATCTGAAATTCAGCCTGAATATCACCATAAATAAATTCGGTGCTTGAGGCATTGCTGAAACTAGGCAGAGAAGATCCATTCTACTTAGAGTTTTGAATTAACAAAAAGATGATCTAATAGCACTCATTACATATTTACATGGTAAAAATACACCAGTCAGTTATATTTTCCAGAGTCCTACAAAAAAAGACAGAAATATCGATGAAGGCTGATTGTAACAAGTAGTTAAAAAACCAATATTAGAGGAAAAAAAGCAGAAAGTGTGAAAGAAAAAGATATCTAGTTTGAGAATCTTCCATAATTAGCATGTCCAATGTGACACAGTGTTGTCTCTGCTTGCCTGTGAAGTATTTATAGATTTTGATAGGTTTTTTGCAATTTTGCTGAACCATTTTTTAATGTTACTGCAATCCAAATACAGGTATCCATTACAATAACAAAATGTTGTGAAGCATTCTGTAATTCTCTTCAAGTCTGCTAATATTAACTATGTTAACAATTTAAATGGCTTGCTACATTTCTATGGTTTCTGCAGCAGTATTTAAAAATGTTCCCATCACCCTAGCAAGGTACACTGCTGAGTTCACATCATGTCAGGCACTATATGGTTAAATACTAATTTGAAAACCTATCCAAAGATGACTGTAAAGTGAGTAGGGCAGTCACAATCATTCATGGAAAGTCAGGAAATATGCTAAGGCAATAGACTATAGTTTTCCTCTAACATTTAGGAAGAGAAGCATATAAATCACTGTGTCATAGCATCTAAAGTATTTCAAAACTGTCTCAGCTGTAACAGCAGGCTACTGGGCAATATTTACTGCTAATTCTAATTATTGTTATTATGGGTATTCAACTTCGTTATTTTTATTTCCTCAGAACCACTCCCCCAAACATTTAAAATTACAAATTTCTGTTCTTATGTAATAATTTCACCATACCACTATTATTAGGATGTCAGCTCTCATTCTTGGTCACTTCTTCAGTTTATTGGTAGATATGGGCAAATTAGTCCTCACCTATTACAAGTGTTTTCCCCATTCAGTCAAAACAGTACACTGAAATAGATTCAGTTTCTACTCTTGTGACGTTAGGGAGAACACTTTCTTTTCAGTTTCTGCTATGTCCTATGTTATATTTTGTTCAATTTTTATTTCTCAGTGGGGCACTCAGTGATGTTGCTCTGAAGCTTCACTCAAAAAAGAAGAAACAGATTTTATTTTGACTTCAGGAAACCTAGCAGAACACTACAATAACCAGTAAAATTAGAGACCACCATCCCCAAAAGGAAAAGGCAGAGTTGATAAAGGAGAAAAAAACCCCAACAGAATCCCCAAACCAGAACAGGATACAAACAGATCTATTCTGCCAATACTGCAAGGAAAGTGAATAAAGGAGAAATCAGAAAAAAAATATTGCCTTGTTTATCACAAAATGGTTGAGGTTGGAAGGCACCTCTGGAGGTCATCTAGTCTAATCTCCTGCTAAAAGGAGAGTCAGTGAGAGCAGGTTGCTCAGGATCTTGACCAGTAGAGTTTTGAATATTTTCAGGGATAAAGACTCCACAGTCTCACCAGGCAACTTGTTCCAATGTTTGATTACCTCATAGAAAAAAATGCTTTTTCTTACATTTTTCTTAATGGAATCTCCTGTGTTTCAATTTGTGCCCATTGCCTCTTGTCCCTTCAATGGATCCCACTCAGAAGAGCTGGGCTCTGTCTTCTTCACCCCCTCACTTTGGATATTTGCACACATTGATGAGATTCTCACCCTGAGCTTTCTCTTCTCTATTCCAGACTTAACAGTCCCACCTCTCTTCTTGCATGTCAGATGCGCCAGTCACTTAATCATCTTCTTCTCCCTTTGCTGGACTATATGCAAAGATTTCTTAATGAAATATACATTGTTTATACATATTACCTACATTTATAAATATATTATGTGTATTTTAAAAAATACCACACCCCCTCCTTTAGGGAATGCTAGAATTATATAAGCTTGAAAAATATTAATTCAGCCCACGTGGTATACGTATTATGATTTTAAACCTATTTTGGGAGGGAGGGGACATGATCCATCATCCATTCAGTCTACAAACAGGCAAGCCATACATGTTTGTTTCCTCTTCACTGTTCAGTCTGTGGCTCAAGGCCTTATTTTAACATTTATAGCCAAACTCCTGTCTAAAAAAAGGTAATTTTTTTCCAGACACTTTTCAGTTTAACTTCTCACAAGTGTAAGTAATGTTCACAGCACCCCTGTAAGGCAAGGTAGTATCTCTACTCCCATCTTACAGACAGATTTTGGCCTGAATTTTTAGATAACTTTGCATTTAATTGCACTTTAAATGCCCCCACTGACTTTAATTGCAGCTGCCAGTGCTCAGCACATTTGAAAATCCAGGCTTCTAGGGCTGCAGACTGGCTTGTCCAACACAATTAGCTTAATCATAAAGCACAATGTTTTTATCTCATGAGATAACAGTTTGGAACAAGGGAAAATCCTATTCAGTGGAATCTTTATGGCTACAGCTCTCCCAAATAACTGTCCTTTCCACACTCCTTCATTTCTTAACCACTGTATGAGATATACAGCATGTAGTAATAAAATATGAAATGCATGCATTTTACTGAGCAAATCTCTCACTTGAAGTGTGAAGTCTTCAGTTTGAAAATAAACATGATTCAGGGCTCAGCTGTGGAACTATATTTGCTGCTTCAACAGCCAGGTCCTGTTATCCTTGCTCAGTCAGCTCTTTTGCAGTGTTAGCCTGATCTTGTATTTTCCCTGTGACAAGTTTCCAGAAGTAAGTGTGAAAAGGCAAATCGCTTTCCACTACCCACAGGAAATGAAATGACCCTTCTGTTGTCGGTTGGATGATACATGATCTGTATCCCATATAGAAGCCAAAGCTAGAATGGACTTGTTCTAATTAAACAAAGCTAAATACTGGAAGCACATTTAAACTGCAGTGTAGGAACCACATAGGCTCCAGATGAATTTCCAGAGTTAATTCTGTTGGCTTTAAGCTATTCAGCCTTAAGGCTGAGATGCTGAATGATGCCATTACAGGCTTTACCTCTAAGTCATAAAAAGGGAAGGGGGGGAGGATAAAGTAGCCTTGAACTACACTTGCTTCTTCCTAACTCTAGAGAGTAGTTTGCATTATGGCAGCCTTAACCCAGCTGTCCACTTTTCAGAAAGTCCCCTGTCTATCACATTGCCTCTGCCACATGCTTTGCACCCTCCTGCCTCTGCCATGCCAGCAAACTTGCACATCTGCGGCCACATTTAGCTGTAGCCTGTTCACCCAGCCCCATCTCCTGAAAAGCAGTTCAGGGAGGCAGAAATCCACCCCATAAGCCTCAGGATCTCTTGTTTGAGAGGCTGTGTCTTTCCTTGTTGTCACAGCTGAAATCCAGACCGAAGTAATGCTGCTAACAAACCTTTCCAGAGATGGGATGGGGGGGGGCGAAGGTGGATCTCGTATTGCTGCATGGATAGTCTGCTTCAGGCAGAATGTCTCTGACTTCCCAGACACAAGGCAAAAGCTGTCACTGTCCTCATCCATGCATTCCCTGTGCTGCTTCGCTCAAGTTATGCCTAGGGATGGTATAGTAATAGGTGATCCTTCTATGTACATTTAATATCTGAGGCTGATGACCTGAACATGATATGAGCACTGATAGACATTGTAATTGTGTAAACCTGGGGAGGGAAATTAAATAATCATAACAAAACCAATTGTCAAGAATAATAAGATTTTCCTTTTAGTGGAATAATAGTGTCATTAATTATTAAAGAAGAAAAAATAGCAATGAAACATAGAGGCTAAAATTAAATGAGCCTGGAGACTGCAGTTCCTTCTTGTACGAGTGCCCTCTGCAGTCTAGTTCCTGGGGAGTGATGATGTGCCAGCTCATGCAATGCTTGCCCAGAGGAAATCGGTAATAACTTGGTCAAAGCCAGTGGATTGTTGGGCTGTGGAGCCATAATGAACACCTGGAGCACGGGATTTGCAGTATTAATACACCATTCCCTAAGCTAAATGATAACCCCTTTTCTCTGACAGACAAGCTGAAAGACCTGTGCACACTTTAGTGGTGGTTTTTCAGATGTAAATATCGTAGCTGAGAAGTAACAACTTCTACTGTTGCTGCTTAGACATAGGACATTTTAGTCTGTGTTTTAAAGCTTAGCAGAAATGGTAAAATGATCTTCAGGAATGTTCTTCAAAGGGGACATTGTCTGTGTCCTTTCAAGATTTTAAGCTCTAAAGCTGGTCACATGCTGCCATAATATTTTAATGTCATTCCTAGCTGGCAGGTAGCAAGTTGCTTTTCATCAGTGCCTTATATAAGTAACCCAAGATGTGACCTCATTTCTAAACACATTTCTAAGCTTCTCAATCAATTGCAAATTTCACAGGAGCATCATTTTTGCTTTTATGATGCTTCACAAAAAGTCTCATAAGTGTGCACAAAAAGTGTGCAAAAGAATATTTAATTTGGGAGGGAAAAAAGCCCAAGCCTCTAAAATTTTACACCGCTTCCAATTACTTTTCATGCTTGACTATGTGGCAGGTCACCAACTTTGACATCTCTAACCTCACAATAATAGTCCTTTTTGTAATGTACCAAAACTGAAAATCAGTTTAGTTTATGTTCTCACTAGGTTCATGGCTCCAGTGCCTAATATATTGCTGACTTGGATGCCAGCATTACTCCCTAGTGAGGAATATTAAACAGCCACAGCATATATTAGAAGGGGTGAAAAGGTCCAGCTCAAGTCTGCTGTACAGTTCACAGTCGTTAGTGCTTTAAAAACTCAATAAGTTGCATAATGTTTCCACTTATCCATCAAATTGTGGTATGATTCATATCATAGGCATCTTTAAATGATTTGTAGTCCACTATTTAAGTATGTATTCCACATAAATAAATACTTCCTGGGTTTGTATACAGGACTTGTGCTAGTCAGTATCATAAAGAGGCACAATAGTGCCTGACCTTTATTACTATGGCAAGAAGTTCATACATCTAATGAAAAACCCCCAAATGGCCAACAGGAATGGCATAATACAAAGCACCTCTGTTTGGGAAAGGCATTTTTGGAGCTTATCGAAATGTGAATGCTATTTCCCTCCAAGGAAAAATTCTGTTCTTTCCACTCCCAATATTCTCCATGCCTTCTAAGAATTTAATGGACTGTGTTGTTAAAATTAACGTTAGTACATGGGATACAGTGTTTGACCGCTGCTAGCTGCATTGCTCCTTGACACTGCTAGTTCCTTAGCTCTATTTGTGAAACAAACTGGACTAGAACCTTATCTCTCCGGGGATTTGCTTACAAGTGAGCATACCTGCCTCCATTAGTATATTATGCTTTTTTGTATGGAGCAATTTTGCAAAAGAGAAGATATTTATAGCTTTCTGGAAGCTGAAGGATGATAGTTGTTCAGAAAACCCCTGTTCTTCCCCTACTACGATACGTCTCCGACGTGTGGGTTTTTTTGGAAGAAAACTAAGGATACTAAGTTGATGAGAATGTAAGGAAAGCTGCAGCAGACCCAACATTAGATGGGTTCAGAAAATGGTCTTCTAAAATAATCTGTCCTGTAGCTTTGGGCTGTTCCTGAGGAGTCTTTTGGGAATCACTTATTTCTCCTGTCAAATTTTTAGGAGTGCCAACTACCATCAGTCAGAGAATTCAGTAGCTACCATGTTCTCCTCTCAGGACTTTAACTCATATTCTGGAGCAAAGTGTGTTCTTAAAGCTCCTTGTTGCATGTTTGTGCAATCATAGCCATTGCTGGCAAACCTTTGTGTGCTCCTAAGCCTCCAACTATGAAATATGGCATGAAGCACAGTAAAGCATGAACACAATCTCTTTTACAAAGATGTACAAGACAAAATTGTCCAATAACAGCTTCCTGCAAAACAAGATTTAGATGCACTGTCTTGATGTACATGCATTTGTGATGGTTGCTACTGTTATACCATGGGGGTCTGTGAATTCTCCATGTAGGCCCAAGTGATAGAGCACCACTGCTGTGATGGCACCTGTGGCACAAGCCACATGCTCCATGTTGCACCATTCTGTCCAATAGCCAGTGAGGATCCCCTGAGGGCTGTCTATAGTGTCTATAGGCAGACCAAGGGCCTACATGGGGCATTTTTGTCTTCTGCAGAGCACAGGTGGGTATTTCAAAGCATCACTTGTGCCTGATGGTGCTCCTGGTCTTGCTAGCCCAGCACCAGCTGAGGTCTGTTGTTCTCACTGCATGAGTGGGTGAAGGAAGGTCTGTGCTGGCTGTCAGGGATGTCTGACCACCTGCAGAGTGGGAAGACAGTTCCAGAAGGAAATGAAGGAAATGACCCTCCAAGCCCAAATCCTTGCAGATTCCTTATCCAGAATGTGTGACAGAGGTAGTTTCATCATGCTTTTGGTATCAATACACTGTAAAATTTGTGGTATTTTTCATCCCTAATGTGGGTGTGATTAGTTCTTTTAAAGTCATTGGGACTCTTAGCATAAGTGATAACAGTGACTATCAGATCACAACCTTTCAATTAGCAGTATGTTTTTATATGCTTGGTAAAGGAATTACTGAGTGTAATTGTATAAGTTGATTTATATGAGTCAGATGAGACAGTGATCATAACAGACTGTTGGCCTCAATGTCTATGAATCTGTAGGAGTCCCAACTAAATAAGAGAATAAGATCCTTTTTAGTTTGAATTTCTCTGATACCTTTTGAAATTAAAAATAACTACACTTAAAGAAAAGGTACTTTCTGCAGAAAAAACCCTTTGCATACTATGGGTTTTTCCTTTGCACAGTAAAGTTTCTTCTTTGCTGTCCCTTAACTGTTTTGTCTCTTGTTTCCACAAGGTGGAAAGTAAAGCAACAGACAATACACATACATCACTATTTTGTTTTATCATAACGATGGTGGACATTTTCAGCTCCTCTCAAAACATTGAAGTATTTGTTGAAACATATTATTTAAACATAAAACAATGTTCTTTCACTGAAACAGCCAGCCTAATTTGTCATATTGATATTTATATTGATATAAACTGCATTATGTCCTTTAATTTTGATTCCAGGGTAAATACACTGTTTAACTGTCCACTTCCCCCCCCCCCCCCCCCCTTCCTTTAAAATCTGTTTTCCTTTTTCACAGAATCATAGAATCATGAAGGTTGGAAAAGACCTCTACAATCATCGAGTCCAACTGTCAACCCAACACTACCATGTCTCCTAAACCATGCCCTGAAGTGCCACATCTACATATCTTTTAAATACCTCCAGGGCTGTTGACTCCACCACCTCTCTGGGCAGCCTGTGCCAATGCCTGACCACTCTTTCAGTGAAGAAATTTTTCCTAATATCCAATCTAAACCTCCTCTGACGCAGCTTGATGCCGTTTCCTCTCGTTCTATCGTTAGTAACTTGGGAGAAGAGACCAATACCCACTTTGCTACAACTTCCTTTCAGGTAGTTGTAGAGAGAGATACTTTTCTGTAGTCCATGCCAAATCACCTAAAGGACATACAAGCCATTAACATGCATGTGGGTCTCAACTGTGCAGAACAAGATGCCTGTTATGTAGACAGACTTTTCAGCTCAAATGTCTGAACTAAAACTCCTCTGTGACATTGTATATGCAAATCCTGAAGTCCTGGACTTGTTCACCACAGCTGGGCCCAACTGGGCTTCCCTCACGGTCTGATTGCCTCACATCTTCTGGGCTGATGGCATGTAGCTCTGGCCTCACCCCTTTCATGGGAAAGTACATTAACTCTTCCCAAGGAAAAATTTGCCACTTGGTCCAAGTATCCTGACCCAATTCTGACTTCCTACACATCTGTCAGAATAATTTCACTGAAAACTATTATTTTCTTGGTCAGCAAGGTGAGGCCATCGTCCTCTTTCTCTCCTTCTCTTCCCCCAAAAACTTACATACAATACATGTGAACAGTCACAGATAAGACAGAAAACCAATGGACTCTACATGGGCACGTCAGTTGCCTATAAACGGCACATACTGGTTCAGGATATATGACATGGCACACAGAAATGTTCAGATAAAACTATAAACAAACAATCAAAATCATTATTGCAATCTGAGAGCCAGCTAGAGAGTACTTGGACAGAGATCACTTCGTTAGAGCAGAAACACAAAGGAGATATTGCTTAAATGTTGGCTGGCAGCCATCTTAAAAAAGGTCAGATTTTTTTTAGGTGGACCGTATGTAAAGACACAACACTTCTGGCTAACATCTTTTTTTCCCTGAAGATTGCAATCTTTTCAGTCGGTGGTGGTTTTTTTCTGCACATTAAAATGTGTGTTTATGAGATAGATAACAGCTCAAATCCTCATTACGCTTCATAATTTCACCATTATAGTTGCTTTACGTGACTTTGCCAGCCATAACACTACACTAATTTGCCAGTGAAGGAGTCACCCATCACAAGGGAGCCCGCCAAGCTTTCATGTAAAGATGTTTTAGGGAGGAGATAGGCTTGGATGAGGGGCAGGAACAATTCCCAGCAGCCTTGGGCTTTGGGGACCACGAGGAGTGTTACTCAAAAGGCTGCCTATTACGTTGAGACTGAAAACCTTGTCCGGCTCCAGGTATGTTACCTACCTGTATTGCATTGTATGCATCAAGGCACTCATATGGTCAGGCTCAGGAGATGTGGTCTGCTGCGACAACCACAGAAACAGTATTATTCAATGAAACATGTTACTTTGCAGACCTACATGAAGCTCACTGTTGTGTTTTGTTCTGTCAGTCTCAGCCACAGCCCCGGGTTTTGTAAAGGAGCAGCCTAGGTCATTCACTGTGGTGGTCACTCAGGGTCACTCACAGGAAGCTCCAGGGAAAGACAAGGGCAAGCAGGGGTTGGCAGCAGTGTAGAGGGCAATGTCCGGGTCACTCACGGCATGGGGGCATCAGACCTAAACTGTCCACACTATAGGGCAATTAGAAATGCTGTTCCAGTAGCTGCAAGGATACTTTTCTGTGATTGGCACTCTTTTTTCTGCTCCCCTCTACTTCAAAGGGAGAGAGGGCAAAGCTATCCCCTCTCATCCATTCATGCTTCTCTGGGTATTAGTCCCTGTGCAGCAATGGACCCCTTCAGACCACCTTAGAGGGGTACCCCCATGAAGGCAGAAAGGCAGGGACCTGGTTCCCAGACCGGTTTGCAGAAAAGGATGTGCCCCAGCACCCTTTTTAGTGCAGGAGGCAGAGCTCCCCTCTGGCTTTCAGCTGTGCCTAATAGGCACAGCCCAGCTCTGTGACTAGTTTGCAGAGGTGGGATTTTCGCCTTCATACGTTCCTGTAATACACTCAGTACACTGCAGCAGAATGACGCAAGGTCCAAGAAAGGGCAGCCTTCACGTACTTGTTAAAATTAATGCTAAACTACAAAAAAAGTCCCCTTTCTAAGGATGTGGGTATTCTTGACATTTCTTTACAGCAAACTGCAATGCACACTGAACAGTATTCAAAGTCTTGCTGAGGCTTCAGTAACTTGATTACACTTTATTCTCTTTCTAACCCACCCACATACATGTTTTACCAATTTAAACTTTTTATAGATCCTCCTAAAGTCTTTTCTGTTGTGCTTTGCTCTTAGCATTACTCTTGTTTTGTTTTTCTTGCTTCAGCCCTTGCTCAAGTACAGAGTGCCTTCCTATGTTTGTGTAATACTGTGCAAGACAGTTTCTGTACCTCAGTGTGAAGTAGAGCTAAAAGGAAGGAGAAACAAATGGACTTTACCTTGCACCACACCTCTGTCTGGATCTTCTGTATAAAACATGCAATGCTGATTTAGGAGCTTTGGTCCATGCGTGCCAATAAATTACTGGAAGGAGACATAAAAGACACAAATGGAATCATACACTAACCAAACCTAAAGCATTTATAACTTAAGTAACTTGCCACAAAGCAAAAACTGTTATAAAACGTTAATTGTAAAATCAGGTCCAGGCATACACTGCTGCAACTGTAAAGAGGGGATCTTACAGATCAAGGCCATATTCTCGGTGTTGGACAGAGTGATTAAATACATATATTAATATAATTATATAATCTACAAGCATATTTAAAATGAAGCATCTAAAAGGTCATACCAACTCACCTTTCAAATCAGGAATAATTAGAACCATTTTGAGCCCTATTACTTTCAGCTGCAAGACAACAGCTGATTCTAATGGTCTCTGTATCACTGAAAGCCTGTGCAGTGTTTTGCAAGACAAAGTTCAGATTCATGCTAAGCTAATACATTCATCTTTGAGAGCTTCTTTCCCTTCTCAAATTCTCTTTTGTATTTCATGAGTATAACAAACTCCTCATCAACTCAGAAGCATACTCCCTAGCAAAGCACTGAATTTCAGGACTAACAAAACTTGAAATCTTAGAAAAAAAAAGAAAATGCTGGACTTTCTCCATTGATAGCTTCTGCCTTCTTATATAAGATCCCTATGCTGTGTTGAGCTGATTATAAAATTAAAGAAATAGGTTTCCTAGAAAAATGGAAACATCTTAAAGGAAGATGCTTTTCAGATCTAAAATACAAGAATTGAATTCTGTTTTCCAGTGGAAGTCATGAACTAATGAGATTTACATAGGAAAAAGCAATGTGCAAAATGCGTGAAGTTTTTCTATTATGGAAAATTATTTCTGGCAGTTGCACCACTTCAGATAAGGGGTGATGGAGACATGAGCAAAAATCTTGGCATCACTTGGTGTGAGCTTGGAGCTCTGCCTAGCAACATTTCTAAAATGAATCAAAACTCATCTGGCATCCTGCTTAATCTTTAACTAATGCATCCACTGGGGCTCGGGCTTCCCTATGTATTATGACATTACCAACATGCTAATGACTATTTCACTTCAGTGTGGCATATGAAGTGGGGAATATTTGGGAAGTTATACCCACAGGCAGAGTAATGAACATACCTTCACTGAATGTTATAGGGTGACGGTCATTTGTTGGTCCTATTCATATAGTAGGAGATCAGAATGTGTTAAAAGCTTGGGCACAATAAATAAAGCACACTCCATGCTCTCTCTACCTGAAAGTGTACACAGCACTCTACAAACTAATTTTCATTAGAGTTTACTGTACATTGAGCTGAGGAACACGACAGTAGATTCTGTTGGAGGTGAGTGTTGAATGGAAAACGTGACTGTCCATTTCCGCTGATGTGTGGGGTTATGGATTTCTGAACTCGACATGGGACCAGACTGGGACGCAAGGATATCAAGCCACAGAATTAGCTGTATGGTACTGGATGGAATAATTTGTTCATGTAGAGGGCAGATTGTTTCAGAAAATAGCTTTAGTTTATTCTCTACAAAACAGGAAAGACTAGCTTCAGGCAACTGAAGGAAGCACCAATTGCCCTTTTTATTCTTTCTTTTCCCTGAGGGGATATAAGGCAATGAGTCAACTATGATTCTCCCCTCAGTCCCACTATCAGAGAGGCTGCCAAATATATATTGGGTTCCCAAGGGCACAAGGCCTTCAAGCAGATATTTGTGACACTTATCCCTGCAGCTAGTGCTGAAAATTAAAGACACATGATGCGCAAACCCAAAACAACAAGTATAGCTTTCCAAAGACAACCAGCTGTTTCACTGGGAACTGCCAGAGCAAACAATTAGGAATTCAGCAAGGCTATTCACACGGCCTGCTTTGTCCTTGGACAGTTTGATATTCTCTGCTATGAGGGAAGACAACTTTGATAATTCAGAAAGGTGATAAGAGTGATTATTCATCACTTGCTTTGTCCACCTGGGGTGGTAAGGGTATGTATCTGTTTTGAAAGAAAAAATAACTGAAGCTTTCTCAGTCAGCAAGGCAGTTCGTGATATACACATTTCATAAGTACTCAACATGAATTACATTCTAACTGAGAATTATCAATACAGGAAAGTTGTTTAGGAGGTTAACCATCACTATCAAAACTGAGAGGAATTGACATGATATGCTTTTTTCAAATGGCTTTCTAAATGAAGCGAGAGGGATAGGCACAAATCAAGTTGCCAGACTCAGTCTCTTCCTGCTAAGCTTCACATAGGTCCAGATACCACTTTGCTGATGCGGTCCAACCGCAATGAAATGTCACAGCCTAGCATGCATAGCATCTTCATCACAGTAGTCAAATTAACAGAGAGGCAGAGTGTGAAGTCAGCTGTGCTCAGGAGAACCACTCTGGATTTACCTGGGTAAGACTGTAAATTGAACCTGTTCCATAAAGTAATCCACCTCCTATGTAAAGATGTAAAGGAAGTCCAAAATTGATGTTACTAAACATCCCACGAGTACAGTATTTCTGTATGCCATCTTTTCAGCTTTGGATGCACTTGTAAAGTACTGTTCTGCTACCAGTGAATATAACTTCTCATACTTTGCCTAGGTAATTGATTATTTACTAAAGCCTACAAAATTGAAATAACCCTAGAGTTCTTCACATATGCCAGTATATTCGCAGAAATCATAGAAAAAGTTAGAGAAAGAAGAACAAAACTAGTTGGACACAGCTCTAAAGCTCCATAAAAACCGTTGCCAGAGCTGTACCATGGAGGCTGAAAAAGATTATTTTAAAAATGCAGGACTTAACAAGGTTGAGAACAAGTGAACTGTGTACCAGCTGCATATCAGATGCTCAGATTTGTATCAGCTTCTTCACCTATGGATGACAAAGCATCAGAATGTGAACCTTGTTTAAACCATGTCTAACTCTTGACCTAGAAAGTGACCAGATCGTGGGAGAGCACTACTTCCTACACAGTTTCTAAACTTCCTGGTTCTATCGGGGTTGAAGGCTCTCAGAAAATTAGTCCTTTCTGCAAAGCTGTTAAATGCTCCTTGCTATTTTACTGAGTTCTATCTCATCGCCTGAGAAGTCAAACTGAGTATTCCACTTCCAGTTTCACAAATTAGTCTAGTTCTTGGAAATGAAAATCCTATCTCAGATCTTAATGGAATATTATCACAGGAGCCTAAATGCAAATAAACAAGAAAAGTGCACATCACCAGAGGTTTAGCAAAAACAATTTTAAAAGAAAATTTCTGGCCATTCAACTTTCATTGGCTTGAAAATCATCTCAGAAGTGAGTATAATGGTATTTACATTCCTTCAACAGAGATAAAATATAACTCAAATAAGCCAAGTGAGGGAAAGACAGCAAAAATATAAAGGACTGCAAAAAAAGGGAAATTATTGTATATGTACCTATCACTAATCAATAATTTAATGGATATAGCTAGGTGAAAAAAGGTGAAAAGATGGCCCAGAGAAAAATATATTCACGATAGGAACAGACATCGCTGAGTGGCTGATCTTCACAGCTTTTCCTGAAGACCCAGATCATTGTAAGTGATCTCATGTGAACTGCCCACAAATGAAACTGGCAGCTTAACCCCCATTCAGTGCCTATTTGAACCAGGCTTTTACTGAGGCAGTTCTGACTTCTGATCAGAATAACTTCCCTGTCCTCAATTCTGCTAATAACATTTTGCATTCTGCTGAACAGCTCTATGGAAAATATGGGTTTTAAATTACTAAAGGCAGGGGAATTGACAGTTCAGCTGAACTATATAGATGTTTGAAAACCTAAAGCTCTTCATAGTGGTTAGTGAGAAGATTTTATTTCTTAAGTTAATATCTTCTTCATGATGTTATTTCTTAAGCTAGCCTTTCTTAAATGGAACTCTTTTGGTAGTCCTAGAAACTCAGCATAGGCCCAAACAGGCCATCTTTTCTTTTCTAGAGTAGTACCTTCTGAGCATGAGTGGAAAAATATGTAGGATTTTGTAAGGGATCTTTCCTGGATAGTGCAGAAAGAGTTGTAGGTGCTGTATTTGTGAGCAGACGGAGAATGACATTTTCCAGTGAAGCTTTCAAAAGCATTAAATTCACTCTAAGAAAACTTCTGAAACTTGGACTTTTCTTGTGAGCATATGATACACATGCCTCACATACATAAAACCAAAGAACCCAATCACAATCAAAAACACAAAACTAATAATAAAAAGCCATTCAGTTGGAGGTATACTGTAACTAGGATCTGTTTCTAGAAAATGAAAACCAGCTTTGCACTCTTTCGCTGCATGTATAGGCTGCTGAAGCATGCGTTTTGATTACCTTTGTCTGAATACACTGCATTCTGCAATATAGCAAGAAGCCAATAAGATAAAACACACCACGAGATCATATTTTGTAAATCAGAACTTTCCCAACGATCACTAGTGGCATAATAGATCTAGAAATTATTAAAAAATATCAGCAGTTTCCATCTTTAAAAGCTCACTTTATACCTCTTTACCATCATCTATTGTTATATGAAAATCATAAAAGTTGTGAGTGCAACAGTTAAAACTGCACTGAAGAACTGGACTGGATAAAAAGTTTAGGGACCTGGATGACTAAAGCATTAGTCATCTGAATGCAAATATAGAGGGATAAAATTCTGCCCATGTTATACAACCATAAATCTGGAACAACTGTTCTGAGGTCCCTGGAAATTCTGAGATGTTACAGGAATATAGCAGAGCTCAAAGTCTGAAATCACTGTAGTGCTATCATTCATTCCTAAACTACATGAGCATATACGTATTTACAGGCACAGGAATGGCAAAATTAGAGACAGAAATTCATAAAAAGGGTCAATTCCTTAAGAGAAAAAGAAAATACAAAGATATTCAAGCTTAAATGTTCTGGAGTTATCAGCTGTAACAACTAACCAATTTTCCATTTCCTTTCAAATGTCGCATACACCTAAGCCTACAAGGAGTTGTGCTCTTAGATTATTTCTGAATGTAATACAGAAAGAAGCAGGCTTTAAACAAGAAAACATTATTAAATTGGTTTGAAAAAATGCCTGTTCAAGTACCTATCATTAAATTATTTCATCTTTAGTTTGGGGCAGCAAGTTTCTCAGGGTTGTATGCATCTACATTATAACATGGATCAAAGTGTTGGCCACATAAAATGAGAAACAGGCCAGCACAAAACTGAGAGAGTTAATCCATGGTATACACTTTTCCATCATAGTAAATGCTGTTTCAGTGCAGTGAGCCACCAGCATTCTCAATTCTTTTTCCTGTAGTATGGCTTGGTTAGATTAATTTGCCCTTTCAGGCTTCCTGTACTTCAATTTGCCCTGTGCTTTAGACTTCCTTTCCAAGCTGCAGTTTAACCGATTTTATGAAGATATGTACTGGTTTTGGCTGGGATAGAGTTAATTTTCTTCCTAGTGGCTGGTATAGTGCTGTGTTTTGGATTTAGTATGAGAATAATGTTGATAACACACTGATATCTTAGTTGTTCCTAAGAGGTGCTTATAAAAAGTTGAGGACTTTTCAGTTTCTCATGCTCTACCAACCAAGAAGGCTGGAGATGTGCAAGAAACTAGGGAGGTGGGGGAACAGCCAGGACAGCTGACCAAAGGGATATTCCATACTGTATGACACCATGCTCAGTATATAAACTGAGTATATAAAGCTGGCTGGGGGGCTGCTGCTCGGGGACTGACTGGGCATCGGTCAGTGGGTGGTGAGAAATTGCATCGTGCTTCACTTGCTTTCTATCTTGTTCTTGTTCTTGTTCTTGTTCTTGTTCTTCTTCTTCTTCTACTACTACTACTACTACTACTACTACTACTACTACTATTTCAATTATTAAACTGTTCTTATCTCAACCCACAAGGGTTTTTTTTCACTTTTACTCTTCCAATACTTTTGCCCATCCCACCATGTCAGGGAGGCAGTGAGCGAGCAGCTGTGGGGCACTCAATTTCTGGCTGGGGTTAAACCACAAGATGCAACTATGTTCGAAGAAAAATATTGTTATGTGTTCATAGCGGAGTTCCAGAGCTACAGAGCTTTAATTCCCTGTTGTCTATATACCTTAAACATCACAGTTTCTGTACTGCTTCAGAGCATTGCTATGACATTTTAAAGTGACCATGAATAACTGTTCCTTCGTGGCAAATACTTAATCAAGCTAAAGATTTTTTTTATTATTATTATTACTGTCACTGCAGAGCTCCAAATAAATGATAATGAAGTAGTAAAAATAATGACTGCAATGTCTATCAAGAGTGCACTGATAACTTAGGCTTGTAACTCCTGTGCAAACAGCTTGTAGAGCAAAGCAAAATATATTTTCATGTATATATATGAATATATTAAAATATATATGAATATATTAAAATGTATTTTCATATATATTTCATGTAGCTTTAACTTGACATACACTACCTTTACAAGCCTGAGCACAAGCTCAAAAATCTCACTTTAAGAATTACAGTAGTCTGTGAGATACTGTACCTGAATTTTAGATTGCTTTTATAGCTTGGCAATCTTTTGCTATGACCACTTGCACAAGGTCCTTCTGATTCTTAGGCTCACCAACAAGATCGCTTCTGGATGCGAGAGACTGTCCTGTTTAACATATCATTAATAGGTTGTGATTTACACTGGTCTTTGCCAACGTATAAGTACTAAGTGTGCTTAATTTTGTGTGCATTAGTACAGGACCTGGGGAACCTGAGATAACAGGAGTAATTTTTCAGTGTAAGTAGGCTGTTAGGGTGACATTCACCTGCACAGGTCCTAATTTGAAATATGGAAAGAGCTATGTGTAAAACAGGGACTGCAATCTAGATTCACCATAACTTTCATTATTAGTCAGACATCTCTTCCTCTCACTATTTGTACGAACTGTAGACAGCAAACTTGTTTTTTTCAAAGAAAAAAAATCAAGGATCTTCCTCAATTAAACACCTTTTTCTCAAATCAAATCAAAGTTTTAATAAGCTAGCAAGAAATACAAGGCTATTAACAACATTCTGAAGAAAAAAAGCATATTTCTTGCCATCCCTCAGTGAGCTGGAGCCCATTTTGATAACGTGGTTAGCTTCCAGCTTTGCAAGCTGCTGAAATATTTTTGGCTCTGGACTATAATCAGAAAAAATGAACAAAAGGGAAAATAATTATCATAGCAGTTTTTTTTCTGGAATTTAATACCTGCCTGCTCCTTCAGAATTGCAAACCTTTTTGACACCTTTTCAGACTTCTTTGTGATAAAACGTCTTTGGTGTGTTTACAGTGCCAGCTGAATGGCAAATTCTCACTACAAGGGGACCAATGGATAATCTTACTTCCCTGCTCCTGCAGCAAACTGCCCACCTCGCCTGTGAGCCTCCTATGTAGTTTTGCCTTTGGCCTTGAAATTTCATTTTTACTGCAGTCTAAACTCTCACTAAAGATGGAGAAATTAGTTTTGAAGCTGGCAGAGCTGTTCTCATTTCTCTAACGGTTGTGCAGAAAAAATTACTCTGGGCTTAGCATAAAAGCTCGGTAGCTCTTTCAAAAGGACTTCCTCTCTTTTTGGGGTCATTTGCTTTAAATATATAGAGCAGTAGTCAGGGAGCAAATAAAGGAGATGGAGGAAGAAAGTCTGAAATTAATTAAGGCCTAGAGCATAATGAAAAAAAACCAAAATCACATTAGGGTTGTTTTTTCGGACATGGCTTCTGTTCTGTCCTTCTCCAGCCAGGATGCATTCTTTTGACAGCAGGCCAGCTGCCTTTGACATGGACTATCTGCTCCAGTGGTGTTCTTCCAGATGAGGTGCCCAATGCCCCCAGGCCAGCTTTCAGAAAAGGCTCAAACTCTGTGAGAATCTGAGCATTTTTGCAAAGGTCTGAGGATCCTCACGGACTGGGTGAAGGCAGAGTCTCCTCTCCTGCAATGGCAATGGCTTCTGATGTTGCTCAGAGCAGGGAAGGAGCAAAAGTATTAATTTATGCTACCTCAGGAAGGAGGTAACTAGATTAAGAGGCCGCCAGCCCCTCTTAAATTTTTAGATCAGATTGGATGTCTTAGAATATTCATAGGACCTTTTTTACAGGCAATATATTTTGAAAGTGCTGCCTTTTGCTGAAGCTTGAAGAACGTGAGGGTTGGTACTTAAAAACACAACATGCAAATGTGAAAGCAAGTAGATCAAACCTAAAATAAGAAAGAGGAGAAGGGTTGCTTTACTGTTATCTGAATGGGATCAGATATTGCTGGCATAGTAATAGGCAAAAATCCTGTTGTTATACACGTACACAATCTGTTTTACCATCTAATACTTCGCAATACTACAAATCACCATTTTCCCTCCAAGATCTTTCCTAAACAGTGAATAATCTAAAAGAGGAACACAAGAAATTTTACATCAGATGAGGAAATAAAGAGTATTTATGCAAATGTTCATTCCCATGTTAAATGAGAGGGTGCAGCAGAGATACAGCAGTTTTTATTCAAGCTGAAACTCTGCTTCAGTCCTGTGTGACCTTTCTCGGGGAATTCACTGTACATTTTTTAATTATACAGAAATAAATCCAATTTAAAGTGTCCTGATATATCCAGAAGTGGAGCAAACAAAACTTTTGACTTGAAAAGGTCAGAAATGACAATGTGTCAGCAGTGCTATTAACTAGCACAGTTAGGCCTTCTCTCCTATTCTTTTCTCTCTAATAAACTACTGGGTAAAAGAGCTATGATGAAGACATTTGAAAAAGTTACTTATAAACAGCAGCAAAACCCAAAGGTAGGTGTAATCCTGTGGACAAGGGCTCCCTCTGTGCAAAGATATTCCCTGTCACAGGACAGGAACAGTGTGCCACAGTGAAAGGTGCCAGCAGTGGGAGGAAGCACATAAAACAAATTAGCCCTCTCCCCTTTCCACCACTAAATCCATCTGGTAACAGCTGTTACCTATCCAGTTTATACAATATTTTCTCCAAGATCTTTGATGTCCAGAAGACTGGAAAATCTAATCGTGTCTTGGGGAAAGAGAATAACAAAAATATTGAGAAAGTAATAAAAACACAAACAATTCTCTTATTGCAATACTTGCTGAGAAAGAAAGTACTCCACATCTGGTTAATTAGCAAACTCTTTTATAAACCAGTCATGAATGGATGAAATTTACTATTCATGGTCATGGAAATAAAATTTTAAGAAGGACTTGCTTCATTCAGCAATCTTGAGAACAATGATATATTTTCATTTGCCTTGCTAAGGACAGCTAGAAAATGAGAGCATTGAGGCTTCCTCTGAAAGTCTTCAGCTTACACAGCCAGAGCATAGTTTAGCCCAAGGGCCTGATTCTCCATTACATCAGCTCTAATGGAATTACACTTGTGCAATAAAGTCGACAGTGAAATGAATAAATAGGTCGCAATATCTCTGGTTCTGCTATACGACCAAACCGGCAGGATGTGCCGTACGCTGGGAGGTTTGTGTAAGGCACCAAATGTGGAGCAGCCTGGTGGCTGTCTGCCATGCCACGGCTTCCCAGCTGGAGAGGTGACCTCCCAGGAGAGGCACACTGAACCCAGCCCCACACTGGGAATGACATAGCTCCTCTCTCTGGCGCTGACGAAATGGCTTGAGATGTGCTACCCCTGACATATGTTCCACAGCAGTTAAATGAGCAATGAGAGTCCTCTCCCATCCCTTTTGCCCCAGACAAAAAGTGACAGCATTACACAAACAGGCACCACTTGGGGCACGTAAGCAGGCTTCAGTGCATTGCTACTCGCTCACGTTGGGTGTATCAGGCTACGGGCTGCTGGGGTCAGGCCAGGCTTGGCCAGCTGTGCAGAAAACAAACAGCAGCTCCTTCTGGAAAACAGAGGGAGGGGGCCAGTCTCCACGCACCTGTTGAAACAAGATTATAAGATTTAGCTTAGGAATGCCAATATGCTTTTCCTGCATGGATTCTGCAGGCACACCTATGGTACCTAGCAGAGATTGCAAAACTTCGCAGAGAGGGGACTGCTCTCACTGCTGTAAAACAGGAATAACACTCATACCAAATCTGATATGCAAAGTGAGAGAGAGAATCTGCATTTTAAATATTAATTTTAAAGCTCTTCCTGTATCACCCTCCCATTTACCTACATCTCCTGTGCACACAAATCTCCCCAGAGAGGCACCTCAGTTACACATCAGATAATAGCTCCAGAGATATTTTTTTTTTTCTATTTGGAGATTTTTCAGTACAAACCCTCATTGGCTTATTTTTCTTTTAAATCACTACAAAATGCCTCTCTGGTTTTGAGGTGGGGGGAAGGTAGAATGGGGTGGGGGGGGGACAGGACACGTTAATGCATTTTCAATTTTAAGGGAAAGAGCACTTCCGAAGTACAAAATCTTTCAAAGACAGACATGTGGTTTGTGAAACTTGTGTGTGACTGCTGTTTATAACTTGTACCACACTCTGCCTCCTTCACCCTCTGACACATAGCAAGAAAACTGGATTCAAAATGAGATTGCACCATGGTGAATTCATTCCTTGAATTGCATCGTACGTTTCAGCAATACACAGCGTGGGAACACGTCGATTAGCTCTCGCTTTGAAGAAATTGGATTTGCAAAGGTCAGCAGTGGCTCGGCCCATTTCTCAGCAGATCTTTGGCTTGCTTTTCATCCTGGGACTAGCAGGGAGGAGGTCAGAGAGGAAGGACAAAAAGAGCGAGCTTTTGAAGCGAGCCCAAAGAATCTGACCATGCTCACAGCAGTGTGGAGGTTTCTTTTGCTCAGAGCTAATAAATAGGTAGATTTTAAACCAGATTTATGGGAATAACTTTCTGGGTTTACTTTACATACTAAACAATTCATTATTTTGGTATAAACTAAGAAATGCTTTCAAGTGTAACTTTCAGTCTGGAGAGAGCTGCCTGAAGCTAATCCGTAGAAGCAGCCCTCTCACCCTCCCCCATCCATCCCTCTTTTTGTGAGAAGGGGAGCAGCCAGCCTGGAAAAAAGGTGGAAAGAGGCAAAGCTCAGCCCTCAGTGGAAGTGTGAAACCCAGGGAGTTTGTGCTCTGTATTTTTCCTTTGAAACACGTTTCCCAGTTGTTTAGTTTGCTCCCATGCCAGTGTACCGAGACAGAGGTAGCTTCATTACCTTTTCGAGCCGGAAAACTCAAAATATTTTGGCCACCCTCCACACCTTATTAACATAAACTGGAGTTTCCTCCCACCACTGGCAGGGCAGGGTGCTGGAAACGTGTGATCTTGGCATTTCAGCAGCTGTTGCCGAAGTCTGCCTTATTCCTGTGGTGAAGGATCACTCCTGGATCTCAAACAGGGGGTTGCTGTGGGCATTGACTCTAGAAAAACACAAAAGATGGAAGGAGGTGGGGAAAAAAGAAACAAGGGCAAGTTAGAAAGGAATCCAAGAAAACCAGTAAGCCCGAGTTCCTCACCTGTAAATATTGAACATCTCTTGCAGGAATATAGTACATACAGACTGAAATGTGTCTCCCAGAAAACCAGGAATAATGGACTTGTTTGCTCCATTAGTGTATTATTTTGGCAGGTCCTTTTCATATGCTTTGATTTCTCTGGCTTTAAAGCCTCATGAAGGCTTGTAGTGCGGGGAGAGTAGAGAGCTCCAGCTGCTATCATAGGCCTCCGAGAGCTGCAAAAATTTGTTTTCCCTTGGCTCTTCCAACACATAACATTGCAGCATTCTGGCATAAGCTATAATTTTTAAAGTATCCAAATCATAGAAGGCCAAATCCTGATGCCTTGTAGGTTCCTGTTAAGTACCCAGTATCAATTCAGGTGAATTCTCCTTGACATTAACTGAACAAAAGCTGAATGCCAGGCTTTGCCCTAATTTATTTGACTTGGAGGATTCCCTTCGGAGCTGGTCCCAGGGACTCCCAGAGGTGTCAGCAGGAATACTGCAGATCTTGGGAAACCTGCCAGAGGGGAGCATTTACAGCATGCGTAAAAGATGTGTAGGGCAGAGCGGTTCAGGAATACAAAGATGAAAGGAGAGTGGCTATCATCAAAACGACAGATGAGTGATGTTTCTGTGCCCTAACAGGAAGTAATAAATGCTGGTTTTAGGCTTTTAGCTGCAAAGTGACTTGTTCACCTACTGCTGCATAACTACATCAGGGTTCCCCCAACATCTAATCATCTCCATGAAAGAATGAGTCTTTGGAGGGCTTGTAACAACTCTGCCAAGGAGACTGTGCCAGCTCGCCTCATAAGTGTTATGTTACCACAGATCCAGGCACACCCTGGAGTTTCTCATTACCTCATGTACCAGCAACCTTTCAGCTGAGCCTTCACTTTCCTGTTACAGATGTGGAGGCAAGTAGGGGATCTGAGTAAGGTTCCCTGGCTGAGGGGTTCTCTCTTCAGAAATAGCATTGTTCTAAACATGAGATTCCCGTCTAGAGGTTTGATTAGATAATCCTTTCTAGGAATATAATTTTTAAATGGATTAATTCCACAAAATTTGACCTGTAGGAAATTGTCACTTATGGACACACACATTTGCAAATTTTGCACCTCTGTTTGCGCAGATAAACATTTCCCTGACACACAGCGTTTAGGCATAAGGAGGTGTATCTGGATTACCTGTGCACAGCTGTTCAAGCTCAGCAATCAAATCCCAGAACTAGCGTCTTTTTTATGTTTGGCATCCTATTGTCTCTCTGTTGTAATTTTTAACACGGTCTTTTATTTGTGATATTTTTATCAACACTTATTTCAGCTTCCTTTAGTGGAGAAGGGTGTCCTTACTGCACCTTTCACATACGGGTAAGGTTCGTAACAGAAAACACAGAGTGGTGATTTTACCTTTCTTTTTTCAAGAACAAAACAAAGTAAGTCAGAGGGTTAAACAACTACAGTTGAGTCTACCTTGCTGAGCTGCAATAAAAGAAGAAAAGATTGGTCTGAACACACATTTTTTTATTAAAAAAGAATGCACATAAATTACAGCTGCTGACCACGTAGTCATTCTTTTTATGAGGTGTTTCCCTATACCCATATATGATTTCCACATATAAATTCCCTATTGGTCTAAAAGCTGCTCACATGAAACTGGTGTTTTTCTTAATGAATTGTCCACAGAATCTGTATTTCATCTCGGACACAAAAAGTTCATTAGGAAAAAGAAAAGCATCCCAGTGTCCTGGTGGAAAGCAATACCAGACACTGGTATCCTGCTTTTCTACTTAATTATTTTCCATAATTTAATGAAATCCAATATAACACAGCATACTATTATGGTGCCTGCAGTAACAACCATCTACTCCAGAGCAGAGAAAAAAGCAATTCTGTTTCATTGAGTATTTCATTGTGTTAAATTTTGTTTCCTTTAAAATTCTCTAGGAGAGGGAATAGGCACCTAGCTCTGAAACAGTCTGTCTCTGAGTACTGAAACCCCAAAGCCCTCTGCTCTGAAAGAGCCTGTTTGATGGGATGCCCTCAAACCATGTAGCATGGAAGCCTGGGAACTGCTCCAAGCCTGCTTACCAGGGTCTTCTCACCAGGGAAAATCACTTGAAATAAAATCAGATGTTCTGTATGGGATGCTCAGCTGTAAATCTGAGAAAGCATTAAAAATATGAAATTGTGTAAAAACTCCCCCAGCACACACGTGAAAATAAAAATTCACATTCATCATTACCTCTGCTACTCCATGTAGAAAAGAGGAAATACTAAACTAAACTGGATGGTCGCGTATTAAGGATCATCTGCTGCTCTTACCATGGAAGCACAGCTGTCTCCTCAAGAAACCAGTGAGTTCAGCAGAGTCTGGGTGAAGAATGTGCTCCTAAGAGATTCTTCCTTGTAGAGAAAAATGCTTGGTTTGACAAACTGTTGGATGTGCATCAGAATGTGACAGACGGGGGACATTTTTAACAATGCTTCACTGCTTCACTGGCATGGCAGAGTGTGATCCCCAAAAGCGCACTTGCTTTCATTCCCATAATTTACTTTCATCTGTCTTTTTCAAAACCTTCCCTAATTAAGCTTAATTGCCATGCAGTCAGCCACACATTAGTGCAACATTCTGTCCACTTACAGACCACCCATAAAATGCTTCATAGTATTAGTCCTTGAAAGTGGTAGATTGCTTGTTTTGTTTTGTTTTCTAATGTGCATAAGTGCCTATAATGCATAGTGATGGCTTTCTGGAACTGATACTTGACTCAGATTATAGTGAAAAGATTCTTAGTTTATATCAGAAAATTAGAGAGGTCAGAAGGGTGTTTGAATTTTTGGAAAAACAAGCATTTGTGATGATATCTAATATCTTTGTGCAGAACTCAGACATGGGGGATTCCCAGCTCCATGTAATATTTAACTCCTTCTTAGGACAGTTATGGGCCAGACCGCAACAACTTGGACACCCTCAGCTTTTCCAAGTTACCTAGGTTCTCTGCATCACTTAAGTCTCAGTGACTTAGACTCACAATAAGCAGTTATCTGATGACCTAATGAAACCCTGAAAACTATCTTTAAAGCTGGACAAAGGCCTAGTCTAGAGGACGCCTCTAAATAATTTGTAGGAGCTGATCCATAACACAGTATTTAGAAATAGTAAAACAAAACAACAGCAACACAGGATCACAGGGAATCTCAGTGAAAAATTCTTGTAAGCTGCTGATTATTCATCTTTAAAGCTACAGTTTATCTGAGTGCTGTAGCTCTCATACCTTTGAAGTCAAGAAGGCCTCTGAATTTCTAGGATGCTCAAGCAAAAGCAGCTAGTACCAGGTACCTCAGAAGAAAGCTGTTCCCAAGATGCTTCCAGACAGAAATGCTCAGTCAAGCTGGGTGGGCTAAAAATTCACGTGACTAGAGGGACAACAAGCAAAAAGACAAGCAGAAAGTAGCGTTAGATAATAAAATCAGAATGTTCAGAGCAATCAGACATCAGCATAGTTTATAGCACAGGGATATAACATGAAGGAATTCCAGCCTCATTGACTTTGGTGAGAGTCAGAGTTCACAAAATATGACTAAAAATTTCATCTACCATTTGCACTGGTTACCCTTTCCTATGGTTTCTGGGCACTGGAGGACAATGCCAATATTTTTGCCACTGCTAGAAATACAACACCTTTCTTAGTCCAGAAATGACAAAGAGAAAGAGAAAGGGAAGAACAAAACTTAGGTCCAAGATAATATTTCTAAATTATCAATAAGTGATCAAGTTACATCTAGTCCTTTACAAAGCTTTCAAGCTTTCTGGGATGTATATGTTGGAAAGGGAAAAATGAAAGGAGAAATACCAAGAACCCTCTAACTAGCAAGGACTAGTTGCACATGTAACTTATTAGATAATTTTTCCAAACTACACGGTGCTAGAGAGATGTACATTCTTCGAAAAAAGTAGGGCTCTTACATTATTTCTGTGAGATACACCTATTATTGCCCATGAGCGCAGAGGCAAGTTCTGATCATGATTTAATATTTTAATGTCAGAGAAAATTATTCTTTTCAGTCATGCCTTTATGAATTTCACAACTGAGCCAAACCCCACCCACTTCTAGCTTAATTGATTTGAAAAAAAAAGCAAACATAAAATTTTTTTGTTTAATAAAAGCTTAAAAATGTCAAATGACACAAAATTTCTTCAAAAATTTATTTCTTATAGGCCACACAGACAAAAACTCATTGTTATCTATGATGATAGTATCTTTGGCCCTTATTTACCACCCTGCCCTAGCATTCTTTCTGGGTGGGAACAGTGTAAGGCAAACACTCATGGACAAACCGAAGTGACAAGCAAGCAAGAAAAATAGAGCAAAGAAAACGAAAAGTGTGTACTTGCTCTGCCCGCTATGCTTCAGGATACCGAGGATATCATAGCTGCACTAAGTTAGTCCTAGAATTTTAATAGGTCATTAGAGAGGAAATGTGACATATATTATTAAAAAGAACCCACCAGCTCAGAAATTCTAGAATAAAATAACATGTTACAATTCTACTAACACCAAGAGAGACATTCCCAGGGAGAAACCGGTGTCATCTTTTGTTTTGTCAAGTAGGATTCACTCCTTCAGTTTCGAATTCTCTTTCGAATGTTAATATGTCTAGATGGCATAAATGTGGTTATCCTGGAGACTACTATACAAGGGAGGCAAGCTTGTTTGTTACAGGGCTGCTGTACTTTGGGTCAGTCAATGTCTGCGGTGCAGCCTAATCCAAGGGTTATAGGCAAGTAGGGTTAGGATATGTACTTTGTGGAATATGGCAATCTGGAATGGCCGTCTGGCTATTTACTCAAAGAAAGTGTGGTGCCACCCCTCTGTGATAAGTTTCTATGCATGTTTTTACTTGCTTTTTAAAATAAGTGAAATACCCCATCTTTAAAAATACCAGTTACTCACAAAAATATACAGTTCCTTAGGGAAATGAGGTTACAACATAATCGCGTTATACGAATGTTTGCCTATTGTCTGTTTGCTCTTTCCCCTCAGTTTTTAACTCCATTTTACAGAGGGGCAGAGGTCTCAACAACTGTCAAGGTCTTACGAGTCCTGTGCAAAATAGGCACAGCCCGTGACCGTGTACATGGCAGTGCTGCCCTGGCCCTGTGTGTGCAGTCCTTCCTGCCAGGCATTGGAGGCACGAAGGACAGGCAGGGCTCGTGGTGGTGGAGAGCTGGAAAGCAGACCATGAAACTGAAGAGACAGAAATTGTAGGAGATGAGGCCTCTTTAGTTTGGCTGCCTGTGGGTCAACTTGTTTACTGATTTATGCAATTTTTTCCCCCTCAGTTCCTGAGTTCTGCTGAAAATTATTTTTCTGCCAATGATGCTTTCCAGGAAAAGACTGCAGCGTTTGCTTCAAAACTCCTGACAGTATCGTTTATATGCTGAACAAGAGGACATAACAAACAAGCTTTTTCTTATGTTTTGCTTTAGCCTTGCTGATGCTTTTTCAGTGAACTATGAGCCAAATTCTTCATTTAACAAGTGTGTAGGTATTGACATCCCCTATCCCACTTTTCCAGGTCAAGATCACATTTTACTAGAGACCAGCTGAGCCTGCAGACCTCCAGGTCCATTTTCCCATAAATGCTGGTCTCATGGATTTTAGTGGGAGAGCATGTGTAGGTTGGGAGCTTGGTACCTGCCTGTGTATAGTAGTACATACTCAAATTTAATTCTGAGTGATAATCCTGTCCCATAGAAAGCAATATTAAGTACAGGGCCTGTTCCTAGAGACTCAGTTCGAATGTGGCTAATCAAATTAATTCATATTCTGCAGGTTTCAGTACTCCTGAGAGTAACAGAAATCCAGTGACACCAACAAATCATGATTAAAAATGCAGGAAGCCTCATCAGGGAATGATTGCAGCTTTTCTACTTTGTTTTGATTAATATTTAATTCTGGTACAGGCAGAAAAAAGAATACAGTTGAGGCTGAAAAAAGCATTTGTTCTAATGAGAGTATTTTGCTCATTAACACCATTATCACTCAGTAAATAATGAAAGAACTCTAATGAACTCCATAGATTAAAAAAACACCCACAACTATTTAGGACACTAGAGATATATTTAGGGTTGTAGGCAACAAACGTCAGTTATCTGAGGCAGCCTAAGACAGAAACACACATTCATGATTATATACATTAATAACATTTCATAGTTTTCCTAGATGAAAAGGGTTGAATAAGTTTGTATCATTGATGTCCAGATCACTGCAATCTAAATACATACAAACTTGGATAATCTAGTCTTGACAAAGAGGAGCACCTTTCCAACGGGAAGCAAATAACAAATGCTATCACTCACCCAGTGGGTGCATGGGGTGAGAGGGGAGGCTTGAATACATCCAGTGCAGTCAGCCATGAGGAGCATAGCTTCTGCAGAGTGAGCTGCCCACCCTCCCATCCTCCCTGGCAGCAGTAACGTGCTGGAATCCCATCGCCCACCTCTGTGCTCTGCTGCTTATGGCATCTAAGAAAGGGAAAAAGGACCTAGAGAGAATCAACTATTAATGCTTCTCACTACCACTTTACATTTATGCTTCGGCTGTGATGCAAATCATTAATGTAGGGTAATGATGCCTTAAGCTCAGTAACAGACATCCTGCACTAACGTTCGAGAAAGATCATCTCAAAAACTAGTGCTTGAGTTAGCTGTGATAGAAAGACAATTTCTGCCGTTGCTCACACTCAAGCAACCAGGCAGAGTTACACTCACTGAAGGCAAACTCTGGCTCATATAGTTTCTGACACAACTGTAAGTTTCTTTGCTTTCTCTATGTTTCATAAAAGACTGAGATCAATAAATCCTTTCTATCTTTGAGTAAGGAAAAAACCATGATGTGCTGCTGTAGCTTGGGAAAATTTACACTTTGAGGACCTACTTCTGATGCCATTTCAGAATTGCTTTAATTATTTGTCGGCTGTCCTTGTTGTAATGGTTTGTATCACCATCCAGGAAAAATATACTGCAGCAGTGTACTTATTCATAATGAAAATTCCACATGAGTAACACTCAGGAATATTAGAACCAACATATATGTATATTTTTTTAAAATAAAATTATAACCCCCACCAGCAACTCTGTCCTGAGCCTAAGAAGCATAGCAATGCCACCAGTCTAGAAGTGTACAAGTGTATCTCTATAAATATTCATCTGAATAATTTTATCTGCCTTAAGAATGTAAAAAATTGGCCTTTAGGTAGACTTCAACAGTTAAAAACAGCCCAGCATCCAAAACAACAACACAACATCAACAATAACAAAAATATTTATTCTTCCTGCTGAAGCCATTACCCAACTTCCCAGCACTAATCCTGAACTCTGCTTCTTGCTAGCACTTACTGTGCTCTAAGTACGACAAAGGGCAGACAAGAGCACCAGACAATATAAACTGAAATGCTAGCTTGAGTGTAACTGGAGAACCGGGTTCTGCCAGACCCAGGCAAGCCTGAACTCGCGCAGCTTTTACCGGCAGGTCATGAGAGAAAGCTCAGCTGTGGTTACTGCTCAGGCGGGCAGAGCCAAGGGCATCGCTGGGTGGGGGCCAGGACACCCAGCACTGTGTGCCCTGGAGCTGCGGTGCCTCCGTCAGTCTAGGAGGGGGAAATAACATGTAATAATTGCGCTGCATGGCTTCATTTAGAGGAAAGCCTGACTTACAGAAACAGCAGGCTCTGTTTTGGGAAGGGACAGAGCCTCTGGACCTACAGAGTACTGTGGGAACGGTTCTGTTGCTTTTATTCACACTAAGCAGGCTCGTTTCCCCAAGCAGACCCGAACACTCACATGAACTCTGTATAAAAAAGGTTATAAAGCTACTAATGTTCTTTAACCATAAAGAGATAATACCAACCATGAAACCTGAGGGGCTTTTTCTTGTCTCCTGCACATATGAAAGATGGCATTAAAAGAGATTAGTTTTAAACCACTTGCAATTTCCTTTATGCAATAAAAGATTTTCTTTGCTTGGAATTTTCCTATTTATGGTGTGTATTTGGACCCAGTATAACATAATACTTTCCTCAGTATCCCTGCTTTTAATGATGCTAGCAGTATTTGAGCCATTCATCAAAAGTGACAATTGAAACAGCTAGGAGTTAATGGGAGCATGAGCAGTTTGACAAACACAGTCTATTTGACAAGGCTGAGGTCAGGACTAAAAGAACTGCTCTTGGTTAAATAAACAGAAAAGCAACAAAGTAAAAGCAAAATCTTTGCAGCCATTTATCAACTTTAAAAGCCTTTTTGTTATAAGAAACATAAAGTGAAGCTGCACACAGAGATGGGAATTAAATGGGGTTGGAAGAATTCACTTGGCTTCTTTTTTAGGTGAAATTAAAAAGCCCAGTTAAAACTGAAGGATTCTGTCCATAAAACTGACATGCAGCTACATAATACCTAAACCTACGCTTTAGAGCTATCTGCTTCTGAAATGACTTATTATTTTAAAGAGCCCAGTCTTTTCCAAGATAACAGACTGATTCAGGTGGCATTGAAAAGAGAATGATATGACAAGAGACAACTTTCCTGACACCTGCAAAGCAGGAGAGCACTTTGTAGGCATGTTCAGAACCACAGCTGAGACTCCATCCATCCATTGCCTCTTCAATACAAATTTACCTGATATTAATGTCTGCAGGGGGCCTTCCAGAGAGCCTTCGCAAAATATCAGAGTTTTGCATTTAGACACAGTATTACCTGTAGGGAATTCCTGGATGTCAGATGACTCCAGGAAGCTAATAATTAGTGCGCCCACTAACTTCCTCCCTTTACTTGGTTCATGGACCACCCTTTTTTGGGGTTTATTTTTGACTTGGGGAGATTAGTTTGAGCTCATCTTTTTTTTTTTCCCTCTCTGTCCAAGCCCCTGGAGATTCTAGGAAAGGTAGAAGCACTGGATCCATTCTTTTGTTCCCTGAGTAAAGTGGATTTCAGAGCATGCAGCACACACATGAAAATAAAGGATAATTTCTCTACCCTTTCTTTTTAAATGCATATAGGCATGCCAAATCATATCCTTACTGTCCTGGGTTTGGTCTTGCATCCTATATACCAAAGACAGTCTCCAGGCATTAGAGTGTTGACTTCAGTGGGAACAAAACTGATTTTCCTGTGATTCAGCTTTCCTGCTGTTTAAATTTGGGAGTGATAATATTCTTATGACTAGATAGGACAATACAGATTTAGGCACTCAGAAATACTTGGATATTATAGCTGTGCAAAGTACTTCTTAATCATTTTCCTACCACCACCTTGTGTAGTCATTTATATCACTGTCCAGACACCACCAGTACCATTAGGGAATTTCCATCAGAAGCAAGTAATCTGGCAAAACTCAGTAAGCTTTTGCAATCCTAAAGTTTCAGGAAAGATCTTTATGGCTTTTGGGCTGGACATGTTGCCAGATGAAAAATCCCTTTTCTTTTGAGACTTCCTCATCCTTTCTATTGCTTTCATGCTTGTACGGCTATTGGCAGAAATAAGGCATGTATCGAGGCACAAAGACAGCAGAATGACTAATAGTTATAAATTTACGGATTAATTTTGTGCATCTTACATGTTTCTCTAATAACTTTTTTCTTTCATAAGGCAGTTTGTACAACTAACTAATATATTTAACAACTCCTATTGTTGCTGGAAAATCATGAAAGACTTCTTTTCCTGGAAGTGATTGATTATAGTCTGGACAAATGAAATAATTTTCCCTCTTCTCTTCTCATTATGCTTTGAGCAAAACACCCATTATAGGAGCACTGCGCAGCCATTTGGAGCTAGGAAATGTATTCCATTTAGCCTGTCAAATACAGTTTAACTGCTGTCTTAACTCTGCCTCTTTTCCAAACCTCCTTTTCAAGGCTACACTAATATAACCTAATTTTGACAGAGCATTCTGGACTCTGGGCAGCTCTGGCTCTTGAGCTCTTTTCCATCTGGAATGGGCTCTTCATCTGCTTAATCCCAGGGCTTTCTGGTTAGTTTCATTTAGTTGTTTTGTAATATACAACCTACAGTTGTCTTATAAAATAATTTACAGCACTCACTTGGACTCATTTTTGGAACTTTCTGTTTGGAAAAAAAGAAAATATAATGAACCAAACAAAGCTCAGTCCTAGTGTTACTTTTCATTAAAAATGTTTCTATCCAAAATTCTGGCATGGATGCCTGAAGATTGCACCCTTCTTTCCAATGTCAGCAATACAAATGTCTTTTCTAATGTACGTAATAATTCCTTTGTGTCATGGACACATTGTGTTTGGGGTTTTTTCTCTATTCAAAAACATATAAAAATACATTAAAATTGTTCAGTGTAACAAACATTTGCTGATATTTTTGTATCTAACCTTCAGTAAAGCAGGATCTTGGAACAGAGCACAAAAAAAGTAATGCTACTTTTATGAAAAGTTTTTAACTCTTCATAAGTTCATGCAGAATATATACAAATTAAATTACTATATATTTGTTACTAATGTAGTTACATAATAATGAGGTCTGGATTCAAAGATTCAAGAGATCCCTTATAGTCTCATATTTTTTGTAAATGTTTTATGGATGGAATTATTTCTTAGTGCTATACAAAGAAAATCCCATTTCACAAAGGCAGGTTTTTACCTACTTGAGTATTGGTTGGGGTTTTTTTTTAAAAAAACTTCTGTGATCAGCAGTGTGCTAAACTGCTTAAGGAAATCAACCCTATTCAAGCTTTTACCCTCTTTTCTTAAACAAATTGAGTTGGTGCTGAGGGATGTTCACTGCAACAATGGTAATAGTCTTCTCTTTAGTCTAGTCCTGGGGTGATGGAGGTTAGGACTGAGATTCTACTTTCACTTTGCGATATAATTGCAATCAACCAACAATTACAAAGCCATTATTATTATTATTATTATTGTTATTATTATTGTTATTATTATTGTTATTATTATCATCATCATTATTATTATTATTATTATTTAGAAAACTGTTGGTGCACCGACAGCGTACCTAATTCCTTCCTGGAATTCACCTTCACACCTTTCCCATGGCTGGTCCCCAAGAAAGACCCATGAACAAAAAGCAGTATTCATCAGGCACGTAGAGTAACAGGCACAGGAGGAAAGAGCTGCTTAGGAAAGTCTGTCTTTGGCTAACCCCAGGGTAGGACTCTCAGGTGCTAATGACTAGGCTTTAATCAGTCCTCAAATCAAGAACTAAGAAAAGAGATGTACTACAAAATATGAAATGCATCTTTCTGGTTCTCAGGAAGTACTATTCCAATTTTTGTTGCATTTCACTTTAATTATAGCCCTTCAGTACACACCGAACACATTTATTTGCTGTCTCTAGAATTAAGTTAGTGCATTAATAGAAAATACTACTTTAGTGCCACATCAGGTTATGCTGCAGATCACTGACTAATACATCTTCTTCTTAAGATATGTGCCTGTATGTATCCTTTTCAACTGAGAGGAACAGCAAAGTAAATTTACCAGGCAGTTATTGATCCCCTAACTACTACACAAATTGCTATATTAGAAACCTTTACTATCCATGCTATACAGGGCATAGAGCTGTCTTCAAATGATTCATCTCTTTTGCCATTATTGATATTATTTATTGTTAGTCAAGTACCAGCAATGTGCTAGGTCTTGTAATACCACTGGCAGTGGCAGCCCTGTCCCACATTTACGGAGCCTTTTGAGTTTCAATTTTACTGAAAATCCTAAGTCACACAGAGCAGGTAATGACAGCTAAATACCTTTAAACTTGAGGTGTGGAACCAAGTGAGGATATGAAAAACAAAATTTAATGGGGAAAAAAAGAGAAAGGAAACTCCTGCCTTCCTGCCTTCCTGCCTCTCTCTTTCTCTTTTTCTCTTTCTCTCTCTCTTTCTTTTTACCTCTTTCTCTCTCTCTTTCTTTTTACCTCTTTCTCTCTCTCTCTCTTCTCTCTTTCTCGCTCTCCTTTTTTCCCCCCCTTTGGTTTCTTCCAGTACTACTTCCTGCAGGACAGGCCACAGAGTAGGATTTTTACTCAATAGGGACAGAACAATATCCACCCCTTGTTATTGTCCCTCACTGCCTGTGGACAGCAGGAATGAACTGACTCTTTAAATGGGATGTGAATAGATAGAACAATATGCCACATATAAATGAGAGGGACCTCATACACATGGTTTCTCTGAAATCGTCACTGAGATGAGATTCTTCTGGGTAGGTTGGGATATATGACTACATATAAAGACAGAAATAAAATTAGGCAGGACCTTGAAGTCTGCAAGTAAACCAATGGTTTCTGATTAAATTGTCTTGCAGCCCAGATTATCTGGTTCCTATGGAAAGTTCTATGAATTTCTAATTTTTCATCAAAGCATTATTGGAGTGTGTGTGTGTGTGTGTGTGTTGTTATTTGACTCATCTGGTTGTTGACAATATTTCAGTGTTGTCCACCAGAAAAGGAAATTATCTATGTTCAAATGATGGAATGAAATTCAAAGTGCAGGGTCTCTGATTTGGCTTGATTTTGATAATGACAGCAGGCAGAGAAAGATTTTATCAGGATTTTTACGCAGTCACCAGAAATTATTTGCTTTAAACTCAAAGTGTTTTGTAGCTAGAATTTTTATTTTCAGCCAGACTTCTGTAATTCTATAACTTAATTATAGTTGCCTTCATAAAATAAGAAACATTTATTAAATGAGATAGATGTTGTCCTAGGCGGATTTTATCTAAAAATTTACATAGAATATAGTGATTAGAGATGGTAATCGTGTCTTCCTTCTATATCCATTCTGTTTGGTCAATTAATGTGGTCATTAGAGACTACTTGCCCTTTAAGCCAACTCTGAGAAAGACCAGAGCAAAACCATGCTGCAGTAAAAGACATTCTGCAAGGATGCTGGGCGCTTGGGTCATGTGTTAGAACTCCAAAACCTTTCTTAATGTACTGCAGATGTTGCTAAGCTTTGACTCTCTTTAGCTATGTTTTCCTTTACTATTTTGGTGGTCACTCTGTTACAGTGTTGCTAAGAGAGCTTTTGAATCAGCTTAAAATGGGAATTAGTGGTATTAATTCATACAGAAGTAACTGAAAAGGTCAAAATATTAATTGCAGGCCTTCTGGCCTGAAATTGGTAGTTAAACCAACAGACAAGGCACAGTTCATCCACCTTAGCAAACAGTTTTTAGCTGCACACTGAAATTGTCACTACTGGTTAACCCATTGAGAATTTTTGCTGGAAGAAAAGAACTGATACAACTGCGGTCTCCAGACTCAGTCTCAAAACAGCTGTCCCAGAGAGCCTGAAAAATATTAGCTTCAAGTAAAGGCTCATAAATGCTTCACTTGCTTTGTCCCCGAGCCTTTGCAGTCTGAGAAAACTGTCTGCTTACTATGGCATTTCTACTTATATTAATATATTTTTTTAATTCAGCTCTCAGTCTTCATTACAGTGTTGTACTTAGGAGGAGTAGGGGACTGAATACTTGTGCGCTTGAAAGGCAGAAAACACTGGGTCAAAGATCTTACCAAACACTGCCTTTGCTCTGTGTTAAATATAAGTGTGACTGGATTTTGCCTGTAAGTGCAAACACAGCCAAAAAAATCTGAAACTTGAGTTAAATTGAACCTTTTACTTATTTGATGTGCCAGGGCACTGCTCATGTTCAAACTAACATCTTTTGTATTGCCAACCCAGTCCCCAGGGGTTATGGCTACTATTGCCTAAAATAGGCTCGTTTGAGAGGAACTAATTCAAACACAGATAACCTGAGCAAACACTGAAGGGAGCACTAGAAAACAAATATCCAGAAAAAGAAGCTGCTGGAATTTTATTGACCCTAATCCAGTTAATAAGGGAGGCTACTGGCTTCATTCTTCTGAGTGTTTAATTTTTCTTACAAGGGAGGGGAGTGGAAGGGAGGAGGGAGGGACTCTCTGACCTGGAGGAATGTCCTAGTGAACACGTGCTCCTCTAACTATTAATATTAATGGTGATATCCTTCAGAGAATGACACAGGTGCAAGATTTGGGGTCTGCTGCACCACAAGCTCTGCCTTCAACTTTATCCAGTTAAAAGCAGTAACTTTTTACCTACAACCCAGCTCTGTTTTTGTGTAAATGGCTGTACAAACTGCAAAGCAAGAAGAAATTAAGTCCTGATATTGTAAACAAAACCAAAGTACCCTTCAAGCCAGCAACAAATGAGGATTTAATCTTACATATTGTTTGCCTGTTCAATAAGAAATTAAAATTATAATCTGTATTAATAAAGAAATTAGGTAGCTACAGCCCAAATCTGTATATGTTAATAACATAGGGGAGAGAGAGTGTGTATATCATGCCCATAGGCTATAAATATGCTCTGCAAACTATTTACAGGCTGGCCTTCAGTCTTCTGCCATATATGAAAGTTAGGTCAGTGTTAACTCAATGGCTACCACTGTGTTGGAAGAGAAAATATCAGGTTCTCTAACAATATTCATCTGCCATGGCCGTGTGAGTTCACCACATTACTAGAGCTGAAAGAAATACCAATACAAGAGTGTTTTATGTCAAATCTAAAACAACTAATACAAAAGAGTGTAATTTATCAGATCCAAAGGAAAACACTATCTGACAGTGTCAAAAGTACTACTATTCATTACATATCTAAAGGCTACTGATCAATAGACAGCACTATGCTCTTTCATTCAATAGGTTCAAGCTTAACTGATTTTCATGGCTTCTTGAATGCTTTTATGACTAACAAGGCATGATCCACATAGTGCTTTGTCACTGATTTGCACATAATCTAATAAAGTGACAGTAATAAATCACAAGTATCATTAATAAATCACCAACAAACAAAGCAGCACACTGGAAGCAATGTGGAAAATGCACAGATATTCCTCCAATTATTTGGTGAGTAAACAGGCTGAACACACAGTATTAGTTAAGAGCTACAAGTTCAATTCACAGTAAATACATACATCTGAGCTTTTAGAGATTTTTCTATTGTAGTTGGCAAACACTACTTCTATATTTCTTTAGGGCAGGTTCATAGAGAAAAAAAGAAAAAAGAAAAAAAGAAAAGAGCTGAGAGAAAACAGAACTCAAACTGAGCAAACAAATGCTTGGAATGCAAAAATATAATCCAGTTTGGTGATGCTTATATGCTGTTAAAAATCACATTTTATGCTTATTTACTTTATCATTTTGTACCTCATAAATACCTACAGTAGCTAAAACTGTCAGTGGGGCCACTTCAAAAAGCAGTGCCCCTAGGAACAAGATCTTTGAGGTTTAGCCTAGCCACAGTGTGGTTAAGGTTATCACAATGTCTCTTTAAATCTAGAATCTAGTTGGCATAAATCCATGAAAAGCACACATACCTTCAAACACAAAATTCAGGATTCATTTACTTACCCTTCAGATTTGGATTTAAAGCAAGCTGGGCATTTAACATGGTAACAAGCTTCCACAGACTCCACAGAAAAATCCAGCTCCAAGATACACATAGTAGAAGCAAAGCAGTCATTTTGACTCCATCATCACTACAAAAAATGCACACGCTTAACAAGTATTTACTTGAGGTGGAATCCTAGAAACACAAATTTGTAGCTGTCACACAAGTTAGCTCGTTGAGGCTAATTCTAGACCTCTGTAGCACTTTCTTCTATAGTGAACAGAAAGCCAAATTACTTAGTTTTGGACCATTTTGAACTAAAAGCCAAAAGTTTTAAGTTGTTTCTTTCACTTCTAGTTCCTTAATGTAATATAGAAGTGGTAAAATTACAAGTGGAAGTCAGCTTCTCTGGAATTTTTACCCTGACCAAAAATTTTTGTAAACACTACAAAAAAGCTTTTTCCTACAATATTTTTCAATTCAGTATTTTAAGGTTTTACTTGTTCTGATAAAAGGATCACCTGAATTCTTGAACATGATTGAGAATCAAATTCCAGTTAAAAACTTTAGGTGCTTTTCAACCACTTCTCTGAAGACCCTTGAGCGAATACATGTTTGTGTCAATGGCTTTAGGGAAAATACTTAATTAGAGGCAATATTAAAACCATCTTTCCTCTCTCTAAACCTCAGAAACAAAGTTTGATTCAATACTAATAGCCATAGAAAAGAAATAAATAAGGTAGTGGCTAATACTAGAATGAATAAGGGCTTTCCCTCTGAAGACTAGAGGAGGACTAGACCGCGGTTCATTACAGCAAAGGGGACAGGTATTACAGATGGCTATTTACAGGCAAAACTCCCGGACTTTGAGGTCAACCATTTCCTTTTCATCTGTTCTTGAGAAACACAAATCATGTAATGATGTCTAGTCCAAGTCCTTAATAAATACTCAGTATTTTTCCTTTAAGGTGGTGAGGAAAACTGGCAAGGCAGGACCAAGGAGCTGAGGGTGGTAAGGAAGCCACTGAGCTGCACATAGGAAAGGAGGAGGGAGGTGGTTCCCAATAAACGCCACTGGCACTTCAGAAAGCCTCTCTCCTCT
Organism: Phalacrocorax carbo; assembly: GCF_963921805.1. Classification (NCBI taxonomy): domain Eukaryota; kingdom Metazoa; phylum Chordata; class Aves; order Suliformes; family Phalacrocoracidae; genus Phalacrocorax; species Phalacrocorax carbo. Next base: position 22,169,397 of record NC_087515.1, read on the forward strand.
CTGCAAAGTCACCAGCCTTTCTCTAGCTGCCTGAAACAGCAGCCAGTGTCCCCAGCAGTTAACCCATCCAAATGCTGAGATTTGGGAGTTTTAAAAGGATGTCTGTGGAGGTCTCTTCAGAATACCAAAACACTGAGACAATAATGGGAGAGAGGTTTACCCCTCCCAGGAAAATGCCATGAGTAAAGTGTGGAACATGGTGCCATGGCAGCAGTTCTCACAGCTTGAATTGGTCCTCAGTACTTCTGTGTTTACTTAAGGAAAGCAAAACACTTTTGCCAAACTTAACATGCCTCACCATACTATTAATTTTACAAAAAAAAGAAAATAATTGGACAAAAATGAGCTTTCCCTTGAGTTAAAAATTAATTTCTAAGAAAAAGAACAAAGGAATCTCAATAAAAAAAGACTTTAAGGAAGTTAATGTTAACAAAACAAACCTGAGGCTTAAAGACACAAAGTGTGACCATCACTCTCTCCTGTTCTTGAACATGTGACTTTGTTATTTTTGATCCAGACATCACTGCTTACTTTAAACGTGACTTTGCCTTTTGGGCAAGATGGCCTTGGGGGCCAGATATTCAGCTGACCCACGGATAGGTATACATGAAAGTGGGTATTTATAAAACTACTAAAAGGTCTGAAAACTTCTGAAAGCAATGTTGCCTGCTGACATTTGCCCTGCATGCACTCCCTATACAATCATTTGTTTTAAAGGGTTGTCCTTCATTAGTTTAATTATTCACTTAAGCCACAGAATTATTGCCTTTTTAAATGCTTATTCTCATATGTGTGTAACCATGAAGAGCCCCCAAAAGCTTAGCCCTTGTCTTCTCAGGACAAACCCCTTCACAAATGCTTTTGCTTGCAGTTAAGTTTGCTAATGTTAATATCTCCTTTTTAATACCCTCCTACGCTTATCGTTTTTGCTTTAACAGAGGTTTGAAATAGAAGATGCCTTTGCCCTCACCACTGTAAGACAGCCCTTCTCAACATCTTCCAGGCAGGGCCAAAATATAAAAAGAAACTAACTTTTTCCTCCTGTGCAAAAGACAATATACGAGTGAGGTCTAATTTAAGCAATACCATCTCCTTTCCCTGCCTCAGTTTTAATATTGCCATTTGATTTTTCCTCCCAACATGCTCACCCACAACATCCCCCCAGAGCCCATGCAATTGCACAGGGAGCATGAGCTTTGCAGCTGAAGTGAGAAGAGGCTCAGACCCAGAAGTAGTGGTGCAGCAACACATCATTTCCTTCTTTGATCTCCTGCTCCACCATCCAGCATGAGACTTGGTTTGCTCTAAGGATGAAGCTTGCCCCATGCAGAGGGGCCCACACAAGGTTTGCTATGCTGTTTAACCCCACGGTTATGCTGGGGTGGGAGGGAACATTGGGGGACCTCGGAGAATCAGCAGCGCAGCTGAGCCCCTGACTCCCCCCGCCTCTGCAACACTGCAGCGCTCGGTGGCGTCTGCTCTGGCTCCAATTAGGTCAGCATAGAGGGGGATCTGAGAGGAGGTTAGGGGAGGGTCTGCTGGACCCACACTCCTGAGGCTGTGTTGGAAATTAATTCCCACATAAGGGGTGCAGATGGGCCACAGCCCCTTTTCCAGGCTGCAGCCTGCAAATAAACTTAGTAGCAGCTGGGGAGGGGAACCACCAGAGCCTCATGTGCTTTAATGGGTTCTGTGTTTCTGTGTTTGGGAGTATTCCCTCCCCTTGCTAACCCAGGCAAATCCTTCTGTAAAGTCCCATAAACAAAGCTGTGGATATAATTTTGAATGTGAAACTTGCCACCGGGGAAAATGGTGGTCAGGAAAAATACAGCATACCTTTTTCTCCAAGAAGGGTGTTTCGGTGTGTTTTCGTGGATTAAAAACAGATTTTGCTGGTTTGAGCAAGCAGGCAAACTTCTGACCTTTTTTCACATAATAAACCCCTCCCCAGCACCGGTCCCTAACCTGTCCTAAAATAGCCAAGCAGAGCATGGAGCCTGTAAGCGAAGCCGGCCTCATTGCCAGGTGTGGATGTTTGTCAGCACAGCACGGACGCGTCCACCTCTGAGACCTCGTGCCCTGGTCTTGGTCCAATAAAGTAGTCAAATGTGTGATTAGCTTTATGTTTTCAGGAACTGGGCCTCAACAGGACTTGAACTGAAACATTTATATGAATGTTTTTCTGGATCAGCCCCGCAGAGCTCAGTACTTGCTAGTTTGAGGTGCCAGTGTGCACCAAAAAAAAGTTTGTGACTGAGAGCAAGGATATTTTAAAGGAAAGCATGATTTTTACAGCTCCACACAGAGTTCAAAGTTAGGGAAAACTGCATGATTACTTTTAGTTTAGCCAAGTGAAATCAAGTTGAACAAAATTTTCTATTTCTAAACCTGCACCCAAATGCAATCTAGGTGCCATTTTCATTAGCTAAAAAAATTTAATGAGGCTTATGTGCTCAGTAAGTTTTGAACTTGGAGTTAAACAGGGAATGCAAAAGACTGAGGTACCCTGTACCTGAATTACATTTGAGAAATCATTTTTGGGCAAACTGGCTGCATCATAGACAGGAGCTCTAATAATACCTGTGAGCAGCAAGTTAGGTCCATTTGTGTGTCCGTAGGCATGAACATGTAGGGACAAAAGACAGTGGATTGATGCTGCATTGTCAGCCTTTCTGTGGGAAATTACTTTTTTCTTCTGAATGCATTCGATTCTCTGCAACAACAAGCACATGGATAGATTTTACGTGGTTTGTACGTGGTTACGAAGCAGATCTCACTGCAGTCCTTTATTCAAATGAGTAGGCAAATCTGTAAGTAACATCTTTCTACTGTTCTAGATTAATGTAATAGCCTTAACTCCAACTTCCTTTTTTTTCTAGACATAAATGTAGTAAAGAGGTTATTGCTAGAATTGTTGAGAGAATAGTAAAGACAGAATCCATTTGTTGTCAAGATTTCCTCAGAGAATAATGAATCAGAGTAAATTTGAGATATTTAATCAAGCAGCAGTCTAATACTCTCCCTGGCAATTATGACAGTGCTGGAAAAAATCACATCATTGCCCACATTAATTCTGGTTGTTTTCTCTTTTAGCATTTAAAGGAGAAGCCGAAAAAATAATTTCATTTTTATAGCTTCTCTCAGTGGTCTATAAGATAGAGTAAAAGAAAACTGATGATCCGACTTTTTATTTGGTAATTTGGAAAAGGTAGGCAAAAGAATAGAAAAGGATGAAGCAAAAACCATCCCCCTTCCCCCCAAAAAACAAACCCACCATAGAAAGAAGCAATAAGAAAAACAAAACATGTTAAGGTAGTATAGAATCTAGGACTAGGCAAGCTGCCTCTGATCCATAAGGCTTTTGTTTTTCTTTTCTAGGTTACTTTTAAATCCCATTTGGGGTTTGCTATGTACATGGGCCAGTGTCTGTGAGGATGCCAGTGAAATACGAAAGGGACTGAGGAACAAGCTATTTGAAGCCATGACTACTGAGCTCTTTTCTGTTCGCTTTGGCCATTGGAGCTGTGGTGTTTCCCACATTTAGCCTTCACACCTTTATTATGTTTGGGTTGCACGTTAGAAATATTCCAGATGCTGTAGATGGAGACTTCCTCTTGGCCCAAGGAAGAGAAGGTTTCAGTCTCCTGTGGATTTCCCCTCTACTGATCAGGAGACTTCACCTACTGTTCTAAGGGCTGAGCTTTTTGGTACTGGTGTTGATGCTTCTACTGGCTGCCATAGCCTGGGACCAGCATCCCATGAGGCCAAGCTGTCTGAGCCTCCTTGGAGAAAACAAACAAACAAACAAAACAAAACAAAAAAACAAACCACAACCCCCCCCCTCCAAAAAAATAAGTTTTTTTAAAAAAGAAAGAGAACTGGCAAAGGTTTTCAAACTTGACTGATGATAAAAGATGATCTTTTAATTTAGATCTATAAAAACTACCCTTCTCCTGGCTGCTCTTGGAAGTTAAAGGTAACTAATATTCAGCAAAACGGGTCCATGGTTCACCCCTTCCTTAGGTTGCAGGTGTGACCCCCATGGCTCTATGAAGAACTCTCTGCTCCACCTATGCCAGGAAAACCTGCCACTGGCAGACCCCACTGTCTGTCCTCATCACTCCAGGGCAAGGGTAATACATTTCACTTCAGCACAAAATTTGCTCATCAGCTCACATTCACTGAAGAGGTCACAATTTGTCTTTTAAAATGTTACTCATTAAAAATGCCTACAGAAAATACTTTGAAGCAGTGACCACATCAATGCTAGACTTCTTACATGAAAATATGAGCTTAAAAATAGAGGGGAAAGAGTCTGTTTTGGAGACATCTTATAGCTTGCTGTCTGGTTCAGATTGATGCACCTTGGCACGGTATAGATGGTCTCTCCCCCAAAGCCAGAATATCAGATACTAAGATTGTTTATAACCCTCTGCAGCCGTATAAAGCAGCATAAGGCCTGACAACCCCACCTGGCCATTTGTTGTGTAAAATATGTCGTAATAAGGGTAAACACTACAAGTGCTGGAAGCAAAGATTAGAATGGCAGAACCTTTTAGGGATGTCAGTGTCCATACTGTGCCTGCCGTGCTTGATGGGGACCTCCTCAGAAAAGGCTGCCGCTAGCATCCACACATCCCTTTCAGAAACACATCACAGGTTTTAAACATTTTCTCTTGGCCCTTGTTATGGTCATCCTTGGCTAAAATCCTTGAACAATGTTTAAAGAAATGGGGGAAAAAAGGACATTTCCCCTCTATTCCCATCCTGTAGCCCTAACTGGCATGACTGTCCTGTGTTTACTTCCCCCTGATGTAAGGTAGCAACATGTGTTAAATACCACTATCTCTTGTTTCTTTCCCACGTTTTCTTGTTTCTTGTCTTTAGATCTCCTTCCATCTCCTGTTTTTATTTGGTTTTATATCCTTTTATTTTCTCTTTCACTTCTACCTATGACTATTTTTCCATCTCTTTCTCTTTGTTACTACCTTTTCAACCCTTCTTCAAAATGTTTTTATTGCTACTTCATTTTACCTGCCCATCAGATCTTTTGCCATTCTCTCTCCTTTCATCTTCCCTTTCTCTCAGTCTTTTTTTTTTTCTCTCTGACTTTTTAAATGGCCCTATCTCTTTCCCACTTTCCTGTTTTCCTGTTTTCACTACTGTGTTCTAGAAAATAGTATTTCTCTCAACTTCTTCCCTTTTTCTCTGTGGCAGTCTAGGTTAAACTCCTGCTCTATTTTTTTTTTTTTTTTTTGGGGGGGTGGTGGAAATCTGGTCAAAAGTTAGTGGAAAGATGAAGAATGTGGAGATGACACTGATGAAAAATATACAGTTACCTCACTCTTCACATAGATATTGTCTAACACAGGTTTTTGCAAAAGCCATCCGTCTAACATAACAATTCTTGTATTTATTTTCACCTTTTATTTTTGAGCCAGTCAGCAGCTATTTCTTAAAGGATCCTAAAAACACTTTATAATTCATACAGATATAACAGTGGTGGTTTCTCTGGGGTGTTTCCTGCCATTTCAATCATAACTGAAGACTGAATTTGGAAGCAGCATTTGTGGAATACAGTTATCTAGTGCGGAACCTTGTTTAGAACAGTGATAACTCTTAGGTACACTTCGTAGGAATTATGGACTAACTTAGGTATGATTTATAGCTAGTTTTGCTCCTAAATATATCAGTAAATTGTTTCTGTGACTGCTATAAGCTCCAAAATATGAGAAGGCATAGAATCACTACTGTATCTTTGATATGCTTTCTTTCTCCCTCTTTCACAATGCCAAGACATTTTGGGTCTGTGTCATTCTTTTCAATAACATTTCATAGATACTTGTATTTTAAGCAGGAATGGGTAATCATTACATGTTTTAACTTAGAGTAGCATTAGCACTGCAGAAGTGACAAGCCATTTCCCTGCTATGTGCTTTCTTGAAAGACTTCTAGTCCACCTTGGGAATCAGAGAAGATAATGCAAGACGCCACAGTTCCTACAAGATCTTGCCCCTCTGGGGCACTTCTAAGCCTGTTTCCTTGTGGTACTTGTCCTTTCTTTCCAGAGTGATACCTCTCTGTAGCATTTTACCTGGATTTCACTGGGGGAGCATTCTAAAAGTAACCATGGAAATTCAATAGCTTTAAAACGCTACTCAAAGCAGAGACCACCAAGGGCAGTTTTGCCTGATTTAGTAGACCTGGCCTGTAAAATCACAGCCATTTCCCAAACCAACTGTTAAACCCACAGACAGAGAATTCTGCTCTGCCTTATGTTGCCTTCCTTAGCGGGTGCTGTACTGTCTACACTTGGCATGAAAAATGCCACCACTGTCTCCTCCACTTGTTTAAAGCCTGTAAGAATCAAACCCCACATGAATGTGCGCATGGGGGGAAGAAGACAGACTAACGTGCTGGGTCCCCATTCCTGACATGCATCCATGTCTTCTGGCCCCGCACCTGGGAACAGTTGACATGTCTTGGGCAGCAGCACTCCCAACCAAACCAAAGTGTTTCAAAGCTGCAGAGAGACCGGAGACAATAAATTTTTGAGCTTACCTGTTCGCTTGTTGGTCACAAGTGCAAGCCATAACAAAACAACTTTAGGGTTTATTCAGCTCCCACTGAACTCCCAGCTTTGGCATTAACTCAAGTGAGATCAGAATTTAACGTTAGTTTACAAATACATAATAATTAAATTCTCTTCTCTTTCCCCTCTTCGCCACAACACGCATCTAATCATGATACTTGATAGACTGCAATTAAAATGCAGTTACAACACAAATTCATAGGCGCTTGACTTGGGAAATAGAAAATTTTCACTGAAATAATTTCTGAAGTATAAGACAGAATAAAATGACTCTCAGTTCTTCCATACGTTCTTGTTTAGGCAGGTTAGGAATGTCACATCATTGTGAAGTTTTCTACAGGAACTCATAGCACTAGATTTGAGAGCAGGCCTGCTTTTCTAGTTGTTAGACATTTCTCTCTTAATTTTTACCCTCTGATGTGTGTTGCCAGCTGATATATGAAATAGAAATAGTTCAAATTAATTTTCTTTTAATCTACCTATCTCCTAGAAATAACTTCAGATCAAATATGGTGTTGAGGGACAGCAGCATAATAAAGCGTTGCCAAGCATAACAATCTGTCTTTCCAGGTACATTTTTCTTTAGCAATTTTTCTGCAGGCAAGAATAAAATTAAAAGAATGGGAGGAAGACAGAGAGGGGGAATTAGTACATTTGACTCAAATATAAACAACCCACAAAATATGTTACTAATCAGGCAGACTCCCATCATCCTACTTATCATCCTGGGCCAGACTGCATGTGGTTTCTCCCCAGATGTGCATGATAGAGAGGAAGCCATTCTAGGACTACACACAACAGTAATTTTTTGAGGACATACAAATGGGACCTAAGAACCATCCTGGCAAATGCTGTGACTCTCAGTGTGCTGCATTTCACACAGCACACAATTAAATTGTGGTACTTACTGACACCGGATGCTGCAGAAACCAAAATGGATTCAGAGAAGGATAAGGCAATTTGGAGATGATAGATCCATTACTGGTTATTACCTATAATGGTCAAGATAAATCTGTTTGAGAAACTCCCTCAACTGCTGACACAATCTGGAAGGAAACTCCGGGGCGGAAACATAGGTTATATGGTCTGGTCTTAAATTTTCCCCAAAGTACCATGCAAAATCAGCAAGACAACACAGGGCCAGATGAGCTGCTGGTCAGACATAGCTCTGCATCTAAGTAGGAGAAATCAATTAGTCTTTTGTTTGTTTATTGCCTCCCTTTGCTCACTGCCATTTTAGATTGCACTCTTTTCTTGCTCTGGGTGTGGGAAAGGTTTTGCTATCAGTAAGGGGTTATCAGCTCTCTATCAGTTAGCTATCAAAGGTTATCGTACATGGGCCAGACCTTTGATGGAGGCAACAGAGCTTTACCAGCAGAGCATCTGAGATAATAGTGATATATGTGGGCTGGACCCCAAAATTCTTTTTTTTTTTTTGAGATGCAGACATTGGTGACTTTATTTAAAAAATTCCTACACATTTTTCCTCCTAAATTTAAAGAAATAAAGTTACTGGAAAGCACTGATTTTAAATTCCTGACATTGACAAGACTGAAAGTTTTTGCAGAAGCTCTTAAAAGTTTATGTGTTCCCCATTATAACTGCTAATACTACATGATTAGCTTGTTAATATAGCTAACTCACCAGCAGCATTCACATTAATTTTCACCTTTTACTATGTAATGGTAGTGCTATTTATTAGCCAGACAGACCATTTTTAGTAATGTTATAGGAACAGAGTGTGCATTACACAACAGAACTAGGTTACACCTGCAGCTGACCATTTCTATATTTATGGCTGTCTGACATCTGTAATGAATGGCAAATGGAAAATATTTGTTTTTTCTTTGGCTTAGTAATTATTTTTTTTCATGTTTTAAAAATAAAAGTGAAGTGAAATACCTGGCATTAATTAGGGGTTTTAAATATCTGCAAGTCTCTTGCCAAGGTGCCCTGGAGAAACAGAACGTATCCTTAGGGCAGTGCACAGGAAAGAAATCGTTAGCCAACCTCAACTTTCACTGGAAAACTTGACTGGAAAAGCCCAGATTACATTACAGTTCAATTTGTAATCACATCCAGCCTCTTTCACTTCAAGTCTCAAGTACTACAGCCGTTCATTGTATGGGTATAACTTTAAGATGGGGAATTTACCATGTATTCCTAACAGATGACCAAATGTTTTGCAAACTTTGTAACAATCTGGTGGACTTCAAAGGCGAATGAAGTTAGGTAATTCATGCTGTAATGTTTCATCTCACAGATGTCATCTAATTATTATTAACATGCAGAACCTATTTTTTCTCCTCTCTCCCTCCCACCAATCATGCAACAGTTTCAGTCACCATACAAAGAAATCCTTTGAAAAACCAATGAAATTCAGGCTGAAACTGTTCCAAGTGGCCCATAATACAAAATTCTTACCACTTAGAGATTTGAGAATTTCTGTTTAATTGTGGCAGTATTTATGTAGCTAGCCACTGATAGGCCTGACTGAAAAGATATAATGACAAAGAATGGGATTTAGAAGAAACAAAAAAAGATCAAATTAACTGCAGCACACTCAAAGATAAAGGAAATATGTATTGGGATATATTTTTTTGAGCATATAATAAATCAAAGCCAAAATAGCTATTCAAAACAAAGCTGGAGACATAGACAGTAAGTAATCTGAGAACAATGAACCTATTATACAGACCATGGTCTCCTCCTGACTTGGAATTAGATATTTTCATGTTATCTTAAGGAATCCTTGATCAGGTTCAAAAAAAAAAAGATTACCAGATTTTAAGGAAAAATAATGCTGACTTAATTTGCTTGATTGTCTTTTCTTATATTTGGCCAGGGACTTTCTATCAAAATTTGGCCTGTAGGCTCTTCTCTGTTCCATGGAAGGGGAAAATCTCACTGTGAAAAAGCCACAGCGAACATGGCTTTCTTGAGGAGAAATGCAAAGACTTTTTTTATAGACAGCTCTATTCTTTCTATATCACTACCCTTGGTCAGCTGCAGCTAAATGCATTTCAGGGAGGCCAGAAGGAAGTTCCTCCATTGTGCTGGAGAAAACCCAAACACTCGAATTGAAGGGAATTTCACGTCAGCATTCCAGTATCAGCTTTTCAAACAAATCTTCCAAATGTCTGTGTTCAGTTTCACTATTTGAAATTACCAAGATATATTCTTCCCAGAGGCAAAACTAGGGGAATTTCCCATTCCCACATTCTTCTGCTATTCAGCAAAGAGCTTTGTAACCTACTGACAGGGCATATATCACTTTCTTATAGATGCCGAACCTACTGAGATGGTAGGTTAATGTAACCATCAGAATCTTTCAACCACACAGTGATTTTGAAATATGTGAAATAAAAAAAAAAAAGGCACAAAATCTAACTAAAAATCCAGACAAATTTTTCATCAAAGTTAGTGAATATTGTGTTTGTCCTCATGCTCTTCATTGTAATGAAAGACATTAGCTGACAATGCCTTGGCTGGATTTTAATTTTAGCTGTTCATAATCTGCAGTTTTAATGACTGTTTTAGTGTGCACCTTTATCTGAAGGATTTTATTGTCATTCTAATGTGTGGGAAAAGTATCACTTTCCAACAGCTTCCTTTTCAAAACATCACATATATGTTTCCCTTTGGTGTGTCTGCAGCACAGTATGGGGATTTGATAGACAAGGAATTAGCAAGGCTAATCATAATTTAATGAATGGAAACTCTGCCTTCAGCTCATTCTGACAGAGTTTGTAGTAGGGATGGTTCTTTTGTTACTTCTTTTTGTTGTTGTTGTTGTTGAGGATATTCGTGTGGGTGCAATTAATTGGTGCCAAATTACCTGAAATAATTTGTGGTTATTAAACAAACCAGTCTCTGATGTGGAAAGTGCATTGTTCACTGGCATTCCAGAGGCTTGCTTTTTTGAGTTTTATTTTATTTTTTTAAGAAGAGAATGTAGTGACTGATCTCTGACAATAATGCTTTGTGTATGTTGCCTCTTGGGTGGTGGAAGAAAAGACTAAGGCATGTCACAAAATTGCACATATGATCTACAGCTGGCATGACACATTATAACCAAACAAAAATGATCTCATGGCTTACAAACGCTCTTTAAGGAGGCATCACTTGCAAGGTTAACTATAGTGGTTGACAAAAAATACAACGTCCAAATTACCATCCTATTTTCCTGAAAATGAATAATGTAAAGGTACTGTGTTTGCTCACATTATTATTGTTGTTATTATTATTATATTTACCTTATATCTAGAACTGGAATTCTAAAATTGCTAATAATGACTATTTTTTATTTTACTGGAACATGAAACCTTTGCAACCTCACTATCTTAGCATTCGGGTGTTTGACCAACTGTTCTTTTGTAACATAGGAAGGGCTCATTTGTCCAAAATTGTGTGTTTTTATAAGTGCAAAGTTGAACTAATAAATTATACTACCTTTTTCTCACAAAACCTGCCTGCCTTGGTCTTTCAGTGTATAAGGATTCTGTATCTGTACTTACATGTTTACTTCATTGGTTACCTGTGACAGTTGCTTACGGTTCCTACTGCTTGGTCTTTTGAGGTTATTTAGCTAGCAGATTTCTTATTCCCAAGAGTCTTACAATTTCCAATGTATTCATCTGGAGGAATTCTATTCTCAACAATTTACGTTAGCTAGGACAAACTGAGGCGTGTCTGCCTTGGCCAGTCATCCTATATATCAGGATTAATGTCTTTTCTCATTTGTATTGTTCTGAGCCACAAGTAACTTGACTGATATCAATGGCACGAAGTTATCACAAAACTGACATAAATGAGGGAACCACCAAAAGCCTGTGTTATCCTATGGTATTTCTGAGGCAACTCCACTAGCATCGGTTATTTGAACCAGGCTTACACTAGTGCAAAAGTGGATTTAAAAAATGCCCATTCTAACACATTTTACTGCTTGACAAAATTAACTGGAAAATCCCAGCTAGTCTGTCAGGTTTTTTTGACATTTCCCATAGGAAGTATCCGTTTTAACACAGTCAGTACTTTTCCTAGACACTTGTCAATCTCTTTGGCCAAACAATATTTACACAGTCAGCAAATTAAGATGTAAAAGAAGCTAATCAGGACCTCTCCAGGTACTTTCTTTCCACAAACAATGTACAATGCTTAATTTCCTACCAGGAAATTATACCGTCTACTGAGATTTCAAGATCTGATTAATTTCAGAGGCATGGGTTTTTTAAAAACCTGTAATTGAAAATAAAGATATAAACATTACAGCCACCCCATGCCTGATATCTGGAGAAACCTGGTTACTGCAGCCACTTTGGGGAAAGAATGGGACCCTTTAGATTTTTACTGATAAGGTATGAATAACATTCTCATAAAGCTCAAAGATTGCCCAGATAGACATATTTAAAATAATTATTGTAATTAAATAGAGTTGCAAGCAGCTATAGCTCCAGGCAAGACCAGTTAAATGTAAAGAGAAAACATCTTCTGCATATGTTTGTGATTTATGTAATTACATGCTTCTACAAGCAACACACCATTCACTGGCAATCAGCCATCTCTTCTTTCATTACAATTTAGCCACAGTAAGTAACATACTTCATCTGTTTGAAAAGCTCCACTTAATAATGCCACCGAGGATGTATACAACAACACTGGGGAGTGAATGTGAAAAAATTAAATGTCATTTGGTTGTGTATGTTAAAAATAGCCTTTGTGGGCCTGTTTCTGACGTAAATCACGAATGACTCCATTTTAGACAACTAAATTACACCTTATGTCAGTGAGAAATGAATAAAACCCAAGGTGTGTATGAGATTATGTGTTTGCTCTAGAGAATTACTGTTTTTCTGAATGTAGTAATTTTTGAAAATTAATCTGTACCGGGCCATTCTGAGGCAAGTCCTTACCAAATCCAGCGAGAGGAAAGCAAATTAAAATGTTACCTGAACAAAAATGGATTCAAAACTCAAGAACCCTCCCTAGAGCATAGCATTCCCTCTGCCAACAGAAGCACAGACAAAGGATTTCCCTAATGTTTCTGAGATCTGGCCTCTGGACTACCCTAACATGCTCACTAGAAACTTTTAGTCAAGCTTCAATTAATATTTTTCAAGAAGTTAAAAAGGAAAATTAAAAGAAAAGGTGGGGTTTTTTTCATATTTCATCAGACTTTCAGATTTCTTACCACTCACAGTCACACTACAGTTCATGGGGTTACTTGTCAAGTATGTTTTTCTTCAGAATAAAAGGCATCGGACTCTTGCTTTTTTTATATACAGTGTTTCCTCAGCTAAACTAATTTCACCAGACATAACTGATTTTGCAGTTCTCTGAAAACCTAGTTTATTTGTTTGCACGAAAGGGATACACTCACTACAAGATACTGCTCCAGTATAACAAACGGGAGCAAATATGTTTGATTGCTAGAAATGTAAGAAAACTCTTGTGCATATAAAATTGCATACAGTTTATAATAAATATTATATTCTGTTTATGCAGTTGCTTTTCCATTTAGGTGTGCAATTGTGCCTTGAACTATTTCACATTTTACTTCACATTTCACATATGATATCAAAGTTGGCATTATGGAAAAATATGTCAAAGTGTAAGTACGCTCTACTGTCCATGAAATACTGTCTAAGTACATAGTTAAGAATATACTATACTCTATACATGAAATTTACTGTATACATACTCTGTATCATAGTGTGATATCTGAAACCAGGCTGAAAACATATTTCTGCTGAGCTAGAAAATATACAATGTGTAAGTCATGAATATTTCTTCTTTCCACAACTCTCTTGTTCCAACACCAATACACTATTATTTGTAATGTACTTTCTGTCTCTTCACTGTATCTGTAAAGGATTCCAGATTAAGATTTTTTGATTATTTTTTTAAATTTAATTCTCTGTCCCCACCCAGCTGCTTGAAATGAGGAAGCTTAGTGCTTAGGGCATTGAAAGGCAGGGGTCCCTGCCCCTCTTGAAATGCAGTGATCTGAACCCAGCTCTCTGAAAACCCTGTTCTGTTCTCACCATGGAAACTCCAAAACAGCTCTGTAGAGTCAATCTGTCTCTTCTGCTCATGCAGTAAATAGTTATTCTTTCACAAAGTGCAGCATCTTCAGCAGAGAATAATATGAAAATTTCCCCACACAACTGTAAATAATCTCCAGGGTAGGATACTTGCCTATCATGGGAAGAACCAAGCCTCAGTCTTTGCTCCAAATCACTCTCACCTGAGACCCACGTCTGAATCTTGTATCTACTAAGACTAGGCACTTCTGACCAGAATTTACACATTACCATGGGAGGAAAAAACCCAAAGCAAAAACAAACAAACAAGACACAAGACAAAACCACATTTAGTTAAGGCAATTTCCTAGTAGATTCTCTTATTCCTGTGACTCCTAGATGCTTTCCTAAATCTGGACTGAGTTGGAGGGAAAAGATCCAATCTGAAGGTGATACCTTTGGTATTTCAGCCAACAGCTGGATGCACAGCAGCCCAGAGAGCAAAGCAGAAAGAGATGCGATAACGGCCTCAGAGAGTACTCATTTTAGGAAGATGCTGAAAGCTGTGTAAAGGCAACAGCGGAGGGGTGTGCTATGGCTAATGAGCCACAGGCCACCTGCCAAGGCCAAAACAGGGCAGGCACGAACTTTTTCTTGAAGTGCTCAGCATCAGCCTTAGGCATAGGAGTCACTGTTATAGTCACGTCCCCGTCCTATACTGGTCTTAGGAAGTCAGACTGAAAACAAATTAGACTACACCATTCTGTATATATTAGATCAAAATCATAAGCTATAAGTGAGATCACCCAAGGCTAAACCATTTGGTAGCAAGAACTATTCTCCTCTATGCACTTTTACAGTATAATACAGCTCTAGTCTGTAACTGAGCTCTTAAGGCACTGACACAATAAAAGAGTAATTGTAGGTCACAACAAATTCAATTTCAGTCAGTCTGTTACATGTACGCTTGGAGTGTTTGTGTTTCTTACCTGTTAGCCCACATGACATGATCTATTACATAAAATTTCTGGCAATGAGTCAGGGCTCAGATGTACCAACAATATCAGCTCTTCCCTGTGGCACTGCAAGATACCACTCATGCTAGAAGGACAGAAAGATCCGGTGTACTCAGAAATCGTGGCAACACTATGCAGTATGGTCATGTTACGTCTGCAAATTTCCACCATAAAACCAGTGGAAAAAGAACTGAGGATGTGATTCTCAAAAATAATATGAGAATTAAGAAATTAATAAGATTTAGATGCTTAACACTCTTAAGTCCTTATGAAAGCCACAGCTAAGAATAAAGCTTTGTGACACCTTTCTCCAGATTTGTCAGAGAAGAGAAAATGGTGAAGAAGTGTGAAATCATGACAGGCCAAAGAGTCCATGAATATCCTGTGCACTCCCTGACAAATGTAGCCATCTCTATGTTCAACCTGAGGGGAAGTTTCTGAATATGGAGACTGGAGTCATAAGGTGAAGTAACACTCAATGTGTCTAAGTTGGCTTCCAACTTGTAGAAGCTGGCCAGCAAAGACTCCCAAGGCTGGAGCTCACAGACAGTTTTCTTAGAGGACACTTGCTTCTGGGCTTTGACTCCAGGAGAGAATAAGGGTCTGGCAACCTTGAGGACACATTGCCGTGGTTTTGACTCTGTTGTAGCAAGAGAAAGGCAGTACTTTATTTTTTTTCCTTTTCTTTTTGAATTTGGTCTCCCATAACATTTTACCAGATCTCTGGGGATCCGAGTAATCAGGGACTTTTTCTAAATTAAGAAAGTAGATAAATAGAGGCTTTTAAAAAGGCATTTCCCCATCATTCTTTCTAAAGGAAAGCAGGTGTTTGGCTCAAAGGGACTTGTTCTCTTGATAGCACAGCAGGAGAGTAAAACCGCATTGTCCCCTAAAGCAAAAATAAATAACTTCAGAAAACATGAGAACTGAGCCCTTGGTGAGGAGGTGAAATGGGTGTCCACCCTCTTGAACTAATTTATAACACCAAAGATGTCAAGTGACACGCTGAATGATGAAATGATTTGTGGCTGAGAAAAGCTTTGCAGAGATCCCAGAGGCTTGGCCAAAGGCAATTGTATCTTGATAGAAGTGATCGACTGCCAAACTAAAAAGTACTGTTAAGAATCTCATCTGGGAAATGGGGGGAAGCTGCATTTTCCAACTGTGGACCCAGTTATCTATAGCCTTTGCCAGATTGTGCAGCCAGGATGAAAGCATGCCAAGCATTTAGCCTATTCAATGGATGACCTTTGGAAGGACGCATAAATCTTAAGGAAAGGTTTCGGTGCTTTAAATACATCACAAACAAAATAGTATCAGCAGTCCAACTTTAGTAAGCATTCAACATACTGGCATCTCACTCTTTGGGCACTTGGCACAAAGTGAAATTTTACACAGAGGTTGTTTAAAATTTCTACCCCTGTGCTTACTTATCTGTAAAGCTTCCTCACCTTCTTATTCTTCTAAGAACCCTAGTTTGCATGATCAGAGCTTGTAATTCTCATGGCAGACGCAATGCCTTAGCCAGTTTATACAACTTATATCAAGCATGCCAGCTTACACATTCCAGTTTAGAATAGTGGTTACCACTTGCAGTGAGATTGCAACATTTGGGGCCAGATCCACAGAGCACACAATTAGGGAGCTACACTACTTCATGTCAGCAGTGGATCAACCTGTTGGGTCAAGGCCGTATGATGCTTGGTATTATCCCCATGTCCTCCTGCAGTTAGAAAATCCCAGAGGTATTTCAACACAGCATAGAAACACATCCTGCAATTCAGGTTGCAAGGTGTGGGCAAAATATATCAGTAGTGATATGAAATTGACAATTGATGTGGTGATTCTCTATCTATTGCAAAAAAAAGAATTACCAAGTTAATATTCTAAAGTTAAGGATCGAACCATTCTGGTTTACAGGGCAATAATTCAGCCGAGGGTAACATATTGCACACCAGAGGAATTTAGCCCTTGACCTGATTAGATGCTAGAATCATCCAGTTCCATTCTACGTGTGAAACTTTACACAGCTCTAATTGTTGAAGCCCTGAAGAAAAAGGCTAGAGGTTCTACAGAGCTGGCAGGTGTTAAAAAAATCAGAGGTATCTGCTCCTTATATTACTCTCCACCTCCTGAGGAACAATCACATCAGAAATCACATACACTTTCATGGGAAGACTTTCTAAAGGTCAAAGGCAGAGGAAAGACAGAGATTTGATGTCTAAAACCTATATGCAGCTATGAAAATCCCCCCTTTGTATGGAGGTAACAAAGCATTTGAGAACCTAATGAAACACAGATTTTAATTATGATATTTGGGGAACTACTCACAAAGATCTTGTTATTGCTGTTGAGAGCAGCTCATTTTCTAATGATGTTGAACAACAGTACACAAAAAAGGTAATTAATATGACAGTACAGGAATGAAATAAAAGCTCAGAGTTCAAAGCAGTCAAGTTGAGAAACACCAAGAAATCTCCATACAAAACCGTTGAATGTTTCGTACCACTGTATTAGTACTAAATGACTAGGGAATAACAAACGTAGTCCCTGTATTTCAGAATAGAAGACAGTGACCTGGGCAGTTGCAGGTCCCATCCTGGGCTGTTACTTAATAATATAGAAGAACCTAGGAAGTAGTAGTAACGTTAAAGTAAACACCAGTCAAGATAAAAGGAAAACAGAATAAAACACACCTGAGGTATGCCAAAGGTGTGCTGCACAACAGATGCTACAGACTACTACCTGAAGAAAGAAATTATCTGGCTTTTAGAAAATCATTGGATAAGTTTTTAAAGGAAGAAATTAGTTTAACATGGAAAAGGAGAATGACTACAAGAACCAGCATTTCAATCAGTATAACAAACCAAATGACCACCGATCACATCAAAAACACAACTGAAGGACTGGAAGGTTATTAGACAGGTACCTAAAATTACATTAGTCTGGAGCAGGTTGTATTTAATACTTTCATAAATGACTTTGGTAACAAACAATAGAAGCGCTTTTATGAAAGTCAGTGATCACATGAAGCGGAGGAGCCCTGCCCACGCTGAGGAAGACAGGCGTATTGCACAGGAACGATCTTAGCAGAATTCAGATGCAAAGACTGCAATGCTATATCAGCAAGGGAAAAACAGAATTTCCCTTACAAGCTCAGAGACCATGATTTATGCAGCAAAGGAGGAAAATGAGCACGGTATTTTATTTGATCACAGTTAGCACTTAAAAAGGCAAACGCAGCCTCACAAGACTTCAGGCAAAGTAGAAAAAGGAATTAGCGAAACTATTGCACCATGCCCTAGTACTAATTCACCTGAGGCTGTGCAAATAAATTCTCATCACTGACATTCAAGAAAGGTAAAAGACTGGAAAATGTACAAAGAAGGACTATTCAGATGATAAGAGGAATGGGTATCTTCTCTTACGAGAGAAAATTAAGGGAACTTGGCTTATTAACTTATCAAAATGTAGGCCAAGAGCGAAAGTGCTCAATTATTTTATCTGTGCTAGGTAGCATAGACAGCAAAGAGTTCAACACAGCCATTAGTGTGACCAAAACCTAGGAGAAAATTTGCAACTGTCATAGCAGTGTGCTTCTGGTACACCTTTCTAGTAGGGCTCCGAAGGCAAGAAGCTGCCTGGTGTAAGAAGAAGGACATTAGATTTATAAACAGGATTACAGTGATGCAGTTGTCTGCCACAGAAAGGCAGTTGAGTCAGTGAGGCCAGACTCTCACTTTTGTTGGAGTTTTCTGATAATCAGATTCTCAAACCACATTCAGTGCTGCTGCCGGTGATCAGCAGCTACAGCACTGAGTGTCACCGCAGATAACCAACGTGCCAGGACAGATGCAGTGGAAGTCCAGAAATGGAGCAGATCTCTTATGTAACTCAATACACATCAGAACACAGTATCTGATGCCAGGCCCTCAACTGTATTTGTTGATACAAATTGAATACACATAGTTCTCATGGACTTTGGCTGCACTGTAAAGATGTGTGCAAAGCTGTTTCCTTCACTGATTCTGATTTATTTTCCCTTCCTTGCTTTCCCCTTCTCCATCATTTCAGCCAGATCTTTTAACTCCACATTCTAATCACATTATCAGTACTGCTAGCTTTTCTTTTGATTTAATGATGGAGGTCATCATTTTCCTCTGACATACAAGATTAGAAATAATAAATGACAAAAAGAGAAAGTTTAGTATTGAAACCAATATGCAGAACAAACTTTTAAGCAATGTAATTTGTCAACTCTTAAGGCTGGCTCAAACTATATTGTTGAACATTGTGAGGGAGTGCATTGAAAGATGTTCTGATACTAGGAATTATTCTTCATGTTGATATGTGAAAAATGTTGCAATTATATTATTTTAAAATTATTCCTCTTGCTAAACTGTTGTTTCATGGCCTAATTGGAACAAATCTATGAATTCTATCTCTATTTTTCCCAGTCTACCCTAGCAGGCATACAAACTTATTGAGAAGAGTAACAGATACAAAAAACTGTGCCCTGGCCTTCATTACAAACAGAGCACTCTGAATATTTGTGTTCTCTTCCACTTTTTCCAGGACCCAAAAAGCCCTGCTGAAAGAAGCTGATGCATTGTGCTGCCTGCGCTTTTCATAAAACTTCCTAGGAGGAATGAATGAGAGAAAAGAATGTTCAGGGTTGGTTTGGTTCAAAGTATGAACCAGAGGTCCGGCTAAACTTGAGGCCTAAATCTTGATCCAGCTATTCGCTTTAACCATTGGTTACATATGATCCCACAGAATTAGTATGATGCAAAGTTAAAGGGGCTTAGCTTAATTATGTTTTCAAAATTGTCGCAGCCCTTGAAATGTCACTGTTTTATTCAAAGAGAGGATTAAGAAAAGTTACTATTCTTTGTACTGTTTTAAATACACTGGAAAGCTGCTTCAAAGCATCAAAACCCTGCCTCAAGCCCCCTGCTCTGTTTTATATCCCACAGAACTGTCCTAAGGTCCTTCGTAAATACTTAGATTTTGTATGATAAAGAATGAACAATGAAATAAGATGCTTGTTCCCAATGATAGTGTTTGCTATTTATAAGTGTGGCATTATTACTTTTACAATTTACATAGCTTTTGTAGAGAAGTGGGTTTCATTTCATTTCCTAAGAATGACAAGTAAAGATGGAGAGCAATCAACAGAAACGGGAGATTATTTGGAGAATATTTTAAAATAAGCATTCTTGATAATTATCCTATGACCCCATGTTAAATCAGGGTTTCCTATAGCACATCTGGGTGATTTGAATTCACAGTTAACATAATCGTCATAAACACTGTATCTGGCTTATGATGATCTAGTAACTTTGCTGCTTACATCTTCAGAATGAAATAGGAAGTCAGCGTATGAGGTAAAACAAAACACAAGTTGAGTTACAAGCAGTGAACAAGTCAAGTTGCATTTTCAGGACTTATACTTCTATCAAATGTGTAGAATTTTCTACCACCTAACCAATTAAGAAATTTTCACATCTTCCCAATGAACTAAGAAGAGGCCAGATGGAAAAAGTACTGTATACACATAATTACCAATCCAAAGAGTCAAAACACTTCAGGAGGTATCTTATATAATGCATATTCATTCACATATTCTGAATATAAAAACTCAGACATGACTGATCTTTCTGGAAAAACTCTCTTTTCCACATATTTTTGATAAATTAGACCCATTTCGGCCACTCTAAAGCAAAGAAGGTAAGAAACTGTGACATGGAGCTCACACTAATTCCAGTATATATTCTCCTGAAGTTTTCTCTACTGATAACATGTTCTGGAAACAGAAATACAAGTTGTAAAACTATGACAAAAGTAAAACAAAAACAGTCTGCAATGTTATTTGTACTTTTCTTTGGATTTTGTCAGCTCTTCAGTTTACAGTAGTTCCTCAAAAGTCTCTAGCAAGGCACATGTGAAAGGCTTTAGTTCTAGCTTTAAGCCCTTCTTAGCTTTAAGATGGATAAAAAAAAGGATCATCACCTCAATCTATCCAGAGCGAGTGTTCTTTTTTTCTCAGGTCACTGGATTTATTTCTGCCTCTAACTTAAACATGGAATTTTAGTAAACATGGAATTTTAGTGGGAAGGTCTTAAGACCTGTCAGGGCAATGAAGTAGCATATTGCTTAGCAGCCCAAGTCCTACAGTCTTAAACACCATTATACATCTGGAATTTTATTATCTTTTTTTTTTTCCTGGTGTCAAAATTGCCATAACTAATTGGTTAAAAAAAAAGTTTGAGTAGATTTTTTTTTTCTGGCAGACCCAGAAAGAAAGAATAATCTCTAGTTTAATATTGGAACACTGTATTTAATGCTATATTTTAAAGGTGAAAAATTTTTTGAACCACAAAAAGCTCTTTCCTCTGCAAACGACAACACTTGTCACTTATTTCTACTTCAGTGGCAATTCTTGTGAAACATGACCAGCCATAGACTTGTACATATATATATATGTTGTCTTTTGAATGTAAGGCAAAATACCTTTCTTAAGAAAAACATATTGGTTTCTGTGGGTCTTACAATTTTCCTGAGGTGTCCCATCAAAAAAACCCAATTCTAATGTAATGATCTGCCAGGATTTTCATAAGCTTGCAGTATACAAGAACCAGCCTGTACTTCAAGCAAGAACAGTGTTAGAACTAACATCCTTATTTGTAAAAGGGAAAAAGGAGAATGGAATCTCCACCACGTGTTGGGAATGAACATGAATGGCATGTGGGCTGAATAATCTTGCCTCTGTCAAATACCCTACTCAATCCTTTATTGTCTATTAGTTAGTTACCAATATTTAGAAAATTGAGACTATTTTTACTGGTGTTCTTTTGTTGGAAACAGTTAAACATTTGGCAGCCTTTTAAAAAGTTTTAATTTTGATTTAATGCTGTCTTATCTTACTTATGACAGAATGTCAAAGAAATGTGCTTGAAGAACCCATTCTGACAATATCAAGACATTGCATCTAACTTTACAATACACTAATGGTTTGCAGACAACTTCTCCTTCTTTGTTTATTATGCGAGGAAGTGGCTGTCTTCTCATGGGACATTAGCCCATCTGTTAGACAGACAGACAATATCAGCAACAGAGCTGTTTTGTTAAATTTAAAATGCCAAGATCTTATTTTCCAGTATTGTTTCCTCTATGTTGTAACAATGATTGACAACACTTCACCAAATTGGGTCAAAGTCATGCCAGAAAGTTAAAAATATAGAGGGCATAACTAGCAAATATAAAAACATAAGACAACCGATTTGGCAAACTAATATGTCTACTGCAAAACTGTGCATTTGCTAACTCTGCATAGCAATATGGAGAGCTTAACTGAAGGAAATAATTCATTTATCAGTTAAGAGATATTTATAAAGCACAGCTGGACAAGACTTTAAACAGAGGATCACCTATAGCTAAAAGTCTCAAAAGAGAAGAGTCTTTTGGCAGCAAGGGGGTTTTCAAAAGCTTAAATTTCTTAACATGAGATCAGAGCTGCACTCTCTCTGAAACATCACTGTCTCAAAAGAAATTATATCCTCCATTTTCAAGAAGAGCTTGTGATGAGGAAAGTAAGGATGACTGGACTCCATACGCCGAGTTTTTCTTTTGTGAGAATGGGAGAGTTATTCAATCACTCTGTAACTCAGATCATCATTTGTAAAATAGGAGCACTGGTACTATTTTTAAAAGGGAGATTTGGGGAACTGTACTAAAAACCTAGAGGTGGCAAAATATCGGCAAGGGATCATATAAATATTTGAGAAGTATCTATTGCAAATGTCATTGACACCTATTGCCAGCAGAATAAGAAATAAAATGTTGATGGGAGATCAACTCTGTAAAGACTTATATTGAGAAGCACCTAAATACATGCTTGTCAGTTCCTATCTAGAATCATGTTTTATCTTGTGCTTGAATGCTTTTCTTAATAGTGATGTTTTTCTGAATAAGCCTCACACTTACTAAAGGAGTCCTGAAAGTTTTAGCAGGAACAACTTGAAATACATTTAACATAACTCTCTATTTAATCTCTTCAGAGGAGCATGGATATGGGTGGGGTACTATTGCTGAAAACTTTCTTAACTCTTCCAGGTGTGAGTACTGTAAGTACTCAAATGCTTGGGGGAAAGCCAGGTAGGATGAATACCTTCTATTGCCCAACAAAATCAGTCCAGGAAAGATCCAGATCTGAGATGCGATATGATTTGATCCTCCTACAACACTTAGTCTGAACGATGGAAATTGCTCAAGAGGAAGTTAGCATTTACTGGAAGAAGCCAAATCTAATGTGCATTAGCCAAGCTGGAGGCAATCTCTTATAGCATTCACATACAATATTTCAGATAGTGAAACTAAAGGAACCAAGTTATGATGGAAGAACAAAAATAAAAAATACTTTCTGCAGGGCTTTGAAGGCAAAGCTGGAGAAAACTGTAAGAGTGTAAATCCAGGTCCGGCAGAGAGATGGGCTGGGTGCACTCATCGGTTGTGGGGAAATAGTCATCATATATAAGCTGTGATGTGATGGTCTACAAATTGCAGAATTTCAGCTGAGACATTAAAACCAAAACCATACAGTAGTCAGCATCCAGCAGGAACTGAAGGAGGATGAAAAGAAAAAGCAACTTTCCTGATCCCTCTTCTTTCACTACAGACCCTGTGTTCCTGCATTCCTGTTTCCAGCTACAGCGCAACTCCCCGACTCTTTCACTTGGGGCAGTTCCCAAAACACAGACCACAATATCCCTCGAGTGCAATAAAGAGGAAGACAAACAGAGAGCACGTGATAAAGGTACAGCTCCGTGAGCAAAGCAGACAGGCCAAGGATTAACCAAGAAAGAGCACAGGGCTTCCCTCGACAAGGTCACTGAGTCGATGCTTGCCATAAATATGTGTCAAAGTTTGGTTCAAATCATTATGCAGAAATATTTGACAATGAAGATATCTTCTGTAGTCACTGTACCACGCAGCAGGAGACATCAGAATCCTGGAACTGTAGTGACAGAGGTGGAAGACAGAGAGTGAAAAATGGTAGCTGAAAGTACCCAGTTTGGTAATAGATACCCACCTGGATTATTGGAATTTCCCTAGAACAAACAGCAAGGCCATCCAAGCACTTTACTGAACCCAAGGCTCAGCCTTAGGCAGAGTCTTCCACTCCTGGAAGGCCTCTGCAACAGGCATCATCCTAGCATGAACAAGGGGCTTTTTTCACTCAGTCCACTTTGCCATTTTCCTTTCTCAATGCCATGCTCTATTTTTGCCTTACAGAATAACAGCACATTGCTGCAAATGTACATAAACATGTCCCTTACCGCATAGATTTCAGGACATACAGAACAGCTATCACCCTTTAGCTGCTCTGAGCAGGTCTGAGAGTACAGTGGCTGGAGTCACAGACTGCAGAAATCTGTCACATAATTGGCACAGAGACTGCCTATCAGCTGGTCACGTAGGCATCTCATGCCATCTTAAAGATTCCTGAAGAGAGGATTGATACTTCTGCATTCTTTTCTTTTACTATGCAAAATGTAAGTTGATTTGAGAAGCCCCAAAGCATATTATTAACCACCTCTGTATCTTCAGTGCTGGCTGGGGTTTGAAATTGTTCCTGAAAGCTTGTAACACAACTAGCAGACAGTTGTTGTTTTAGCATATAAGTACTTTCGGAATCAAGGTTTTGGCATCTCTTTCATCAGAAAACTTATTCTAAGGAATGCTGCTCTTATCTAACAGATGTTCCACTGAAGAATTTGCTTTGTCCTCTGCAAAATATGGCTCAGAGCCCATATCCACTCCACAGTGGAGATAAAAGTGTTGTTTTTAAGGTAATGAGTGGAAGTCTTCCCATAGAAAAGCTCTTTATGAATCTTTGACTGTGAAGAAATAAGCATTTCCTGATGAGGATCTGGAAAGTTATTTGTAAACGGTTCACATTTGTATGCAATTTTTACTACGTGAATTACTGAAAGAGCAAAGTTGGTCATATAAAAGTATAATTAAAAAAAAATAGTTGGGTAAAAAGTTTGCAAGAAATAGCTTGTTTAATGGATATAAGCCCTTTCTCTGCACAGAAATTATCTACAGTCAGTCTTTTGTTATGAATTCTTTTGGTACTCCTCTTTGTTAGTCAGAAGTTTTGTGCAAACAAATTTCTCCCTACTCATTGCACACCAAATGCTGACTGTAAGTGTTCTCTTTAGTATTTTAATACATTCACCACTTGATAGGTTCAAGCTGTGCAATTGGGTGTCTAAGTCACATGGTGTTGTTTATGTTCTCAGAATCCTTTTGCCCCTAATGATTTTCATATGGTCAAGAAATAAATTTTGTTTTATGATTAAATGAAACTTGGCTCAGAGGAGCCAAAATTAATTTTTCAGGAGCCTTTTGTACAAACAAAACTCCATTGACATAAACACATTAAAAAGGGGTTATGAGCACAGCCAGAGTGAAAAAAACCCCAATCTATTTAGAAGATGCCAAAGTGCTAGAATATTTTTTGTCCTAACAGGCCCAATAGCCATTTTTTTTCTCATCAGTCCCTAAATGCCATAGAGGAACTGTAGATTTCCTTGATTCAATATGTCTGCACAAAATACTCGTGTTTTACATAATTTAAACCCTCACATAAAGCAATTTTACTGAAAACATGAAGAATAATACATCATTTCACACCATTGCTTGTGCATAAATATTTCCAGGGCCAGCTGTCCGTCTGCCAACTGTACACAATAAATAATTTGTTATTTCCACTCTCCTAGGAAAGCACTTTTCTTTAAAACAAACCTTCACAATATGTGTTGTTTGCTACCATTTCAAGGCCTGCTACACCAAAGGAAAAGAATGTGCTAAATGTAGCATTATCATGCAGGTCAGGCAGGGCAGCCCGGTACACATTTTCCCACAATCTCTGCTCATTAACATCTAGTTCCCCCATTGTGCAGGTTTTTGGCTCTGTTCCATCAGAGCAGAGAAGAAAAATGTTTACAATATGCAAACTTGGAGGGACACAAAAAAAGGGGGGGTGGGGGGATTTGAAATGTCAGTCCTTTGGGATGAAAAGTTTCAAAGGGGAAGGTAAGTCAAAGGTTACTAATGGGATGTTTGCAACACCTGCTTTTAGCGGAGGTTTCATAAACAAGCTTTACTTCTCAAGAACAGCTTGGCCTAGACAAAAATACCAGCTAAAATATCTGTGGCTAGCTTGTGCAGCCTGGTACCTATGAACAGAAAGGTCAGGTTTGTTATATCCTAACGTGGCCTCTCACCCTGCTTTTATTGATAAAATGAGATTGCCTTGGTGGCCAACATTGCTGCTCACATCTTAAGGAGGAAGGCACTAGCAACGTGCCTTGTTCAGCCTCTGCAGGGGAGGAAGAGGAAGGTGATGTTCAGCATCACTGCTGTAGAAAGCCCTGCTCTCTGAGAAAGAACTGAACTGTCGCACACAGGAGTGAGTTTTGCAAACTTCAAAGGTTTCCCAGCTCAGTTAATGGCCCTCATAAGGCACTTTCGGTTATCGTGAGCAAGTTTCATTACTGTCATAACAACTCAGAGACCTTCAGTACTATTTTTCCCCTGAAAGAACTAACGCACATTTCTAAGATTTTAACATTGAGAAGCAGGCAAGAGATGTGAAATCCTGCTAAATAGCCATTGGACCATTACAGAACCTTAACACTTAGCCATTGCAAACATCTTTTACCCAAAGGACATTTGTGAAACTGAAAAGCAATACCTTCATCTCACAGGCAGCAGCCCAGGAACAGGGCTGTATAAAATGCTTCTCCTGCAGCAGAAACAGCATCCAAGTCCCCAGAGACACGTTCAGGGGTCTCCCTGAGACACCATCCTTCTTGTCCAGCGAAAAAGCACAGCAGCTTCTACAAAAGCTCAGAAAACTTCCATTTTAATATAGAAGCAAGAAGAAAGCAGCATGATAGATAAGGCCACAAACTGGCGTTTGGGTCCGATTATATACAAAAAATATAACCTAAGAAACTTTCTCTTTTTTTATCACAGAGCTAGTTACATTTATATGAAGTTGGTACTGAAACAGCAAAAAAGATTACATTTTCCCCACAGTAAAATATTATCAAATCTTATCTGCTGTCTTGTTATTACCCTTTATAATTTCTGATCCATAGCAACCAACAGAACTGCTTCAGCAGGAACTGTGTTATTACCCATTACCAAGTCAAGACCTTTTTAACACTCTGTATTTATCACCAATGTTGAAAAGAAAAAGCCCCAAGATGATGAATAAGACGGTGGTCATTACAGTAGGTATAGGCATAGACAGAATCCCAGGAAACTTTATGAAAATAGTTTGTAGGCTTTACTTTACAATTTGTGGAGCATGGGTGTTTGCAACAGATGACAGAAACTCAAATCTGTTGAGATCTGATTCCTTCAGCTGAATTTAATTTTTTAAACTCATAATCCCACTTTCTATTTCTCCAGACAATTGTCAGCACCATTAACCACCTCACATACCACGTCTGGGCACCGGGGACATACCTGATTGTAGAGGACACAGATGCAGCATGAAGTTTTTTTAAAGCACTTCATGTATTTGTATGTGTGTATTTATCCAGATGGAAAAATTTCTGTTCAGAAATATTTTGTAAGCTGCAGCTGTCCTAAAAAGTGATTGTGTAAAATAATCTAGATACAACTTTGTGGTGATTATGATTTAGTCACATTGTTTCTGAACTGGATTGTATCTGGCCAGCTCAGAGCATAGGGAGAATACAGAATATCTGAGACAAACAGCGACAAAGAATTTAATATCTTTAAAAATGTCAGACAATGGCTGCTTTTAATGCAGTTTAGAGATGGCAGGAACCATTTGTTTCACATGAAAACATAGAGCTGGACAGCAAAGTAAACACAGAGAGTGCACCCTGTATGCCTTACAAATGTAATCTAATTTTATTTATAAATACACCATAAGCTGAGAAATGTCTTCAATAAACTATTTGCGTTTTTCATGTTTGCAGATATGCAACTCTAGAAGTTCATCTGGAGAGCTGCAAGAAGGTTTAGATAAGTTTGTAAGAATGACCCTGCTTCTTATTTCACATAAGTTTTCCCTCCCATAAATTCACTGAGCTTTCACTGCATTCAGTGGAGCAGTTCCTTTTTACACTGGGTTGAGATCAGAATAGAGCCTTTTGTAAATGGTATGTCAAGAAATGTGTTTAAGTCAAACGTAAGCCATTAAAGTATGGGTTCTGCTTTTGGTTTACATAATGATATGCTATGGAGAATAGCTTTCCTATTTTATATTCCTTCCCTTCTCATACCACCCATGACTCTTCTCTTTGTGTATTACTTTCGATCTTTTCTTCTTCCCATTCCTATTACAAACTTCATTTCTTTTGCACTCTTTAAACAGTGTATCAATGTGTTCAAAATTCCTGCTTTTTGACTGGAAAAGCATTCAGAATTTCTGGTGGTATTTTCAGTTGGGCAGATGGCTGTATGCAAAGCTGAAAAGTTCATAATGTAACTTTTGGAAAGTGATGGGAGGAAGCACTTCAGGCCCAGCGCTGGCTGCTGTCAGTGACCACCTAGCAGGACTCTCAGCTTAAGAAATTGCTGTGTTCTGTCCCATGTTGTTCCAGGGAAGTCAGGTACCATTTTACAGGTGCTAAATCAGAAGATGACAACATCCCCAAATAACGCCATTCCCTTGACTGTGTAATGAACAGACTAATTACAAAACAATGTTTGAACTCCAATTTAACTGTACAGAACTGGAAGCGTAAACAACTAGAGGAGCAGTGTGATGCTCAGTATCACTCAGGCCGTCTTCAAACCTTTGGGCTTTACGGTGCTGTGCGTAACAGAAATGCAGACGTATCAGTTTTGTGAACAACTGCTCAGAACTAAAAGTTACTGCTTGAACAATCAAAAGCATTGTTCGTTTTCTTATCAGATTCAGCATCTAAGCAATATCCATCTGTACCAATTCTTTCAGTAACCAGTTTCTCTTTTCAGGACTGGATGTTTGTATCAAATCACTCTGTAAGGGTAGGGCTCTGGAAAGGGCTTATCAGAGAAACATGAATATGTGGTAGTGGAAGCCCACCTCCCTTAGGGCAAAAAATCTCAGCTAAAGCACCTTGGCAGCATATTAATAGCTATAAAAGACTCCTTCTTTGCTGACCACAAATATGCTGTGGTCAACAAGAGGTCTACTCACTGTTTTGTTAAAAACAGTGATGATTTATTTTGCTTCAGCCATGTGTGAAACTAGTCACCACATTATAAATAATAATATCCTCTTAGTCTCAATGGAGCTCTTTTTAAACAGAAAGATCCACAAAGCATTTAACTAAATACTCGATATAGCAATCTACTGGCTGACCACAAAAATATAGCCATATCTGGGATGGAACAGTGCAGCTATTTAACAATGCACATCAGCAGAGGAGACAAAGAGTAGGAAAAAAATCCATTAGAAACCAAAGCAAGAGCTACAGTAAAATATAACTACCTTAATTAGACATAAGCATTGAGCTGAGCTAAAACTGTGTGTTTGAAGAATGCCCTGGAATCTCTATGCCTACAAGAAATGAGAAGTTTACGCTGTTTCTCAAGAGTATGAACTCCAACTGCACAGTGCCCTCTACTGTGAAATGAAATCCTTAGAGGCTCAGAGGGTAGAAAATCATGTATTAAACCACTTGAGCTGCTTGTTTTCTGCAGCACTATCCTGAGATTAAAAAATCTGAGGAGAATCAAATGCAAGATGGTAAAGGTTCAGTCTGGGCATGCAGGACCAAGCTGGAGTCCTCAGCTGCATGCAGAATAGCTTGGCATCTGCTAAGCCACTCCCTGTAACTATTTCCAAAATGACAAATGGGATGAGCGGAACAAAATTTATTACGATTAAGTACCTTTTAAACATCTACAGTTCTAGTAGATCTGATATTTAGTTTGATGTGATCAATCTCAATATTTAGGTATTATGATCCATCTCAATAACAGCTTGCACCACAGGCAAACTTACAGACCTGTACTCATTGTTACACCTCTGAGTGGCAAGCAATCCCCAATTGGCTAGATCTTGCTACGTGAAAAAAACCCAAGCATCACCTGGGGGGGGCAGGGAGAAAAGACCACCCAGCACAATTCATCCCTGATGCTGCAACATATTAATGCTACGATTACAGAATTGCACTTATATTTCTGATATTTAAAATAGCACAGCATTGGCGCATACTAAATATGTTCTACTGAGGAAAAACATAGCACATTAAACTCATAGGGTTTCCAGCAGGGTACATGAAGGGACCAAGGAAGGTTTAAGCACAGGAAACATCTCAGACGAGCAAAAGAAAGAAAAGTTAGTTCAGTAGCAAAGGGCAGATCCTGTGACAAATCACACCTCTATTCAGGAGACTCATTTGAGCCGTACAGTGGTTTCTTTCCTCTCACTCCTGCAGTAAACCCTGCCAGTGGGTTTTATTCCTCCCTATCCCCAAACACTTGCGTGCATATACACACTCCACCTCAAGAGCTGGGAGACCCCCAAGAGGTTTGCAGCTGGTGTAATGTTTTTCCTTACCACCATCTAGCAACCTGCAGGAAACAAAGCTTCTTCAGGGAGTTTGCTTCATAAGCAAACTGGCTTTAGCTCCATCATAAGGCACATTTCTTTAACCCTTTTACGCTCTAACATAAACATAAACCAAGTATGTGAACACCCATTCATTCCAGAACAGAAACCCACGTGTGCACGGACAGGACAAAGCTGCAGTGGAGAACACCAGCACTTTATGTCCTACAGGAAATATTCAGACAGGACAGGGGAGAGTGTGGAATAAAAACCTGCACAGAGCAAGCCAGAATAATTTTCTCAACAAATCTCACGGAAGAGAGGAGATGCCCAGAAGAGCCCTCTGTTCCAAAAACCTCTGCCGACCAGATGGGGCACAAATTGCTTGCGCATAGCTCTGCGCGGTCCTTTGGTAGTTTTAAATAATGCCAGGCTGAGCAAGCCACTTGTTGGCTTTAAGTTGCCAGAAGACTCTGAGCCACACTTTGCATGCTGTTAACTAAAGGACATGCATAAGTTGTAGTTCAGTCCTAAAATATAGTTTTGTGCATTTCCTTGGGTGTGTGCCATGGGTTTTTAAGCGAATATCATTACTTTTCAGTTGCGTATCAAGCAGAACTCAAGTTAAAAAAGTAAAATGAAGCAAAGTAAATAAAAAATTCTGGAAAGCTATAAGGAATAGTTTGGCAACACAATTATTATCTTAGTTGTGAAGTTCTCCTATGAGAGTCTGAAGAGGATTACAAGATTTATACACCCTGTAAACGTGAAGGAGTGGTCTTAGCAATCTAACCATATCTGATGGCAGGGATTTTGGTGTTGATGGAGTATACATCAATGGAGATAGTAACCAGTTTCAGTCCTGAAAGTCACCTGTTGCACTCCCTCTCTAAACATCCATACACACATCTCTGCTCCTGTTTGTATGCA
The DNA here is from genome assembly GCF_963921805.1 of Phalacrocorax carbo. Lineage (NCBI taxonomy): Eukaryota > Metazoa > Chordata > Aves > Suliformes > Phalacrocoracidae > Phalacrocorax > Phalacrocorax carbo. The sequence goes on from NC_087515.1 coordinate 22,200,552, forward strand.
ACATGTTTAAAATCACTCTTTCCCCTCTTTTTGTTAATCTTTGGAAAGTCTTTGTGGTTTGGCAGGGAAATACAGAGCTGGGTTAATGCAGGGAGAGGGAAATGCATATATGTTCTTGTCGTGGTTTAACCCCAGCCAGAAACTAAGTCCCACACAGCTGCTTGCTCACTCCCCCACAGTGGGGTGGCAAAGAGAATGAGAAGGGCAAAAGTAAGAAAACTTGTGTGTTGAGACGAAGGCAGTTTAATAGGTAAAGCAAAAGCCACACATGCAAGCAAAGCAAAACAAGGAATTCATTCACTCCTTCCCATGGGCAGGCAGGTGTTCAGCCATCTCCAGGAAAGCAGGGCTTCATCACGCCTAACAGTTACCTGAGAAGACAAAGAGCATCACTGCAAATGTCCCCCCCTTCCTTCATCTCCCCTCAGCTTTATATGCTGAGCATGACGTCATATGGTGTGGAATATCCCTTTGGTCAGTTGGGGTCAGCTGTCCTGGTTGCGTCCCCTCCGAGCTCGCTGGTGGGGTGGGGTGAGAAGCGGAATGCCCTTGACTCTGTGTCTCTTGACTCTGCTCAGCAGTAATGAAAACATCCCTGTATTATCAACACTGTTTCCAGCACAAATCCAAAACACAGCCCCATACTAGCTACTATGAAGAAAATTAACTTTATCCCAGCCAAACCCAGCACAGTTCTGTATTTAAATAATCCAAGAAGGTCGAGCTTCAGCCTCACTTACCTTGAAAGGAACAATGTTTTCTACTTCCTGATTTTTGAGAAATCAGACCTCCTTTAAGATGCTTATCCACCATCACTTCTGAAATTCTACATCATACAGAAATTTTATATGTATAGTCACTCTCAGAGACGTGAAGCTCCTTCTTTATTATACTTGGGAAAAAAAAACCCCAGATAACTTCTTATATTACTATCTCCTGGCTAATTGATCTGATTTGATTTTCTACTGGTAAGGAAAAAGAGAATGCTGAAAAGAAACATAGATGATATAAGTTTAGAAAGGCTTTGAAATAAACTAAACATTTGCTGCATTCAATAATGCTCTTTCACTGCTGTTAACATAGCCCAATAAGCACAATAGCAGTGAAGCTTTTGGATAAGCTAAAAGCCTTTTTTTAATACAGAAAAGAAAAAGGACTTGTTTACACTTTAGCAGCTGCTTAAAGATAACAAATGAAGCTTAAAAAGGCACATACTAACATCAACACAAGATGTTCCTCAGGCTTGCAAATAAAAATTCAGAGCTCTGTTAGGCTTAGACATTGATATTAGATTAAAAAGAAAAATAGTGTTTTTCTCTTGCATTTCTGGAGACAGACATTGTTTGCTGAAGAATGTAAAATTCAGTCCCCCAGGGAATGCCAGAGGCTTTTTGGCAGACTCTCTGAAACTCAAGTTGACTCTTTTCTGTAACGACTAACATCAGAAAGAAAAGGGGGAAAAAAGGAAGACGACGAGGGGAAGGAAACCTAATTACTCTCAATGTTTACATGGCTCTGGCTTCTTGAATCTGAGAAAGTATCAGACTGCAAAGACTGGACTTAATCTAACTTTATAAATTGACAGGTGGATTTCAACTACTTCTAATTATTCAAAGTGGGTATTTAGTCAGTTATCTTAACTCTTTTTAGAAGAACAATGGGAAAGAACACTCAAGATTATAAGAAAAGAAGAAAATGCGCTTTCGTATATTTGTACTTGTTCAAACTCTGTGCCATCTCACAATGTCAGCTTTGTGCCTAGAAAGACCAGTTAACTAGCCTAACATCAGGGTGGGCATGCATTTTACTGCCAACATCCCTCCAAACATGGTTTAACAAATGTTCTCCATTCAAGCTGAACAGATGGAAGAAAAATTACTCTGAGGAATTGCAGTCTTATAGGCATAAATTATATGGATGCTTAGCAAGAGCAGTGCTCAGACTCAGGCGGATAGAGGTTGCTGTAAGACAGACTTGCTTGCCTGGGCATGCAAGCCAAGGCTCTCTTCACTCTGAGCAAGTATAGGCTAGCAATGCTACTCCCATTTTTTTGGAGGGGGGGCATACATAGCTTTGCTGGTAATTTTCTAAATATATTCTACTGGAGGAAATTCTGCATCAGTGTCAAAGAAGATTAACAAATCAAAAAAGCTCTGAATGCTTTACCCTCCCCATAGTTCTTGTTCATATTTAAATCTTTGAAAGTATAATTGGCTTTCCCTATTCTTCCAGTATGCTTTTTCATCCACAGATTTATTTATTAAGACTAAACCTTTAATGTTTTTAACTGAGTATTGTCCCCCTTTTTTAGTCAACCTTGTAAAAACTTTATTTAAACTATATGGGAGTAACAGAAAGAGACTATATGGTTATGGGGGAAAAGAGGAGAAATACTGAGGAAAACCTTAGGTTTAGATCTAATCTGTCATGGCTGGGATCTCAAAAGCAGTTTTTAATAGATCAATAGCAAATATGTTCAAAAATTCCGTCCTTGAAACTGAACTTCTTTTACTCCCATCCACAAATCTTGCCCTGGAGTCTTCTGCTCCATGTCTCTATTTGTGCAATTACCTATTTGTATGTGATACTGTGACTCATTCAAGCACTGCTTTACCAGAGGAATAAAATGTCCTGCAATTCCCTCTTCCTCCACTAGCATGACCTGAACTGCGTTTAATAGTCTTTCTTGCTGTTCCGAACCATCATTTCAATTACATATGCCAAAAATAATTGTAAAAAAATTTATGCACGTGTGAGTGAAGCTCTATGATAAAGATGCTGTGGGTGTGGAAATTGAGGTTATGGGGGAACTGATAAAAGGATAATCAATTTAGATCCAATCCAGTGAATGGGAAGAGATATAAACTGACCAGCTATAATGGTGAAAAGATTTGTTCACCTGAGATCATTTCCTGCTAAATAGATGGTCTTATCACATGTTATTTATAATTTATTACATTCATCAATGCAAAGGTCTTAGAAACAAATATGCAAACACATTAGTCCAGTTCACTCTGTATATATGTTTTAGAACACTCATATCTGGCTTTATTTGATTTCTTCAGACTGTGGTCAAATGAGTCTTTTTACTTGCAATGATGACCCAAAGCAAAGCTTTTGGGATTACATATTGGAAGTTTCAAGCAACCCCAGCAAGGTTCCTGTTCAGTAACAGTGTCTGACTAGATTACGCAGTAAGAATACCAACAAGAAACAATTAAAGCAAAAAAGACAACAGCTCTCCAGGAACAGAACAAGTATCTGAAGTCTTTCTTATTGATTTGAAAAATTTTAAAAATCTCAGTAATCTTTGCACAGAGGAGGAGGAGGTACACTGGTCAAATAACTTGCAAGAGATAGTTTGCTGAAGGGCAGGTTAGAGAAACATAAAACCCAGCTGCAACAGAAACTCTTGGGTTTTTTTTTAAAGACAGTATGATTACCCTTCCAGAATTACCAGTTTCTGAGACATTTTGCTAAAGAAAAAAAAAAGAGGGAAAAAACCCAAACCCAAAAACAACCCCCCCCAAAAAAAAAACACAGAAAAATGGTTGTTCAATTTGCATTTCTTAGACTACTCTGAAGCATCTGTTGCCCAGAAAAGATAATGAAGGTCACTATGTAGTTTCACCCATCTTTAATAGTAACATCTGAGAAAAAGGAAACAAACATGTTTTCTGAAAAGTCATACCAATCTTCCTTCTGGACTGTTGTAGAAGTCCTGGTTGTCAGTTTAGCAGCATCTTTTAGCAAAGATAACACAACAGCGTGGACAGTCAACTCAGATAGCAAAAGCACAGTAGTAATCTATAGGAAGAAAGAATAAAATTTTTCACAGATTCTGAGATGACATGCCTATCAGTTATTCTAAGTACACAGTAAAGGTTATTACACTAGGGATTCATATATTTATCAGTTAATCTGTCCCAAAGCCGTGGAAGGTAATTAATGGAAAAGATAGTCAGGCATGGCTTCAGGCAGTAATTCAATATTACTCTAAACCTCTGCATGAGCAAACCTGTGAACCAAAGAGGAAATGCACACTGTACAAGGACACTTGTGTTCTGAAATGTGATCCCCTGTGGAGTTTTCAGATGAAGCACTTTTCCAGTGATTAACTCAGTACATTTGAATTTCATTATTTAATGTTTTAGGTGATTGGTTTTTTGTAGTGCACAGAGAAGAAAACAAGTTTTCCATGGAAAAAATCAGACTAAAAGGTAGATAATGACTAAGCCATCTCGGTTCACTCAGAGCCCCGTTGCTGAGCCATCCCTTGCTGAGCCGGTAGGATGTTCAGTGTGTGCTCTTATGGCTTTTTTTGATAACTATGCCATACTTTTCTTACATTCTGGTGGCAATAGATCCATGCTAAGGTACACAGAACTTATCCTTCCTACTGGTACATTGTTTCCTATATGGTTCATTAAAGATCAGCTGCAGGAAGCATTTGGGTTTATCAGAATTTGCCAACATGAGCTGAAAATGCCCCAATTACATCAGCTTTTACAGTGGTATAGCAATCTCCTGCTTCAGGGCTCTGCGTGCAGAGTACAGCCAGGCAATGGAGCTCTCCTCAATTTCATACAAGATGAGAGCCTTCAAAGCTGCCTTGCAGGTGTGGCAAGGAATATAGTTGGCACATACTTCTCTAGGATTTGGGGAGAGGCAAAGCAAATAATTGCCTCTCTGCCAATCTCCTACTAAGCAAGAATCAACTAAAATGCATCTGAGGTGTTCCCAAATTAAAAGATCTCTCCAACGAAATCCACTGGATGTGTATGTTCTTTGCCAAGAAATGATTTGTTCTGCCATACTTCTGGGAAACCAAAATGCCAAAGAACAGATAACAACACTAGATATCCAGGAAAGAAATTCACATAAGGTTTAGATGAAGAGTGAAATAAAATTTCAGGGCTTTGAAATTGTCTCTTTAACGCACTGTAAGTCTCCCTGCTAAATTCACTGGGCCCTGGCTTTGGTGGGATACACTCCATCAGAATGTCATTTTACCCTCTATCAGAATGTGGTATTTTAAGCCTGTTTATGTTCTTTTAGTTCAGCAGTATTTTCATGGACTGCCTTTCTCTTTTAGAGATCAAAGACAAAATTCAGACTGTACTGACAAACTCAATTCTGGATTACATATGGATATGAAATGGTGTTTCTGTACCATGAAACTTTTTCAGCTTTCAAGCAAAATCTTTTCCTGTTCCCTGTTGGGATGAAAAACAAGGCCTTTTGAAGTTTTATGCAAAAACCAAAAACTCAGGAATGACCCATGCAGTCCCAGTTAAAAGTGTGGTGGTCAGAGCTTTCATCTGTCTGATTCGGACTAAAGGCTTGTGACTAAATTTCCCTCAGCCCAGGGAACATTTTTTTAATAAAGGACCACTGAAATCTCTGGTTTAGGCAGAAATTCTGTCCTGGAGCAGAAAATACCTGGTAGAAGTCTAATATAAACCAGCAAATTTGTGTAAAAAATTTTAATGAATGAAAAATTCAATCAGACTAATCCAGTTTTTATCAAGCCCCTCACCAGAAGCAAATTAAACATTATCCACAGATGATGAGACAGTTAAAAACAAAGACCAAATACATTCAATTCAAACCCAGAAAGGCATCAGCTACATGCATTTCTGACAGTAGTTCTGACATTCTGGTATGCGATACCCTTGGCTTCCTAGTTTAGTGAATTAACAGGTAGCAATGGTTATATTTCCAAATGTTATTTACAAAGCCTTTCAGATTTAGGTGAAGTTTTCAAAGCATAAGGGCTTCCAAAGTCTGGCACTTAACATACTTTATGCACAAACAGAAAAACTTGGCCTTCTGACCTGAACTCCTGAGGAGGTCACAACTGGAGGAACACCTCTGCCCTCTATCCGTGCAGCCCCTACCTGAGGCTGTGGCTGGTTTTGCCACCACTGCATTAGTGTAGTACAACAGAGATCCCTTTGTACGATACTGGTACCCAAGCAAACAAAGGTAAGGAACCTCTAGATAACAAAGTCCTCACAAGAACAACATCTGTGTTTAATGAGGTGGTACACAGCGGTGTGTTTATATTCTGTGCTGCCAACATTATTTCAGGTGAATTGTGAAACAGCCCTGTACAAGGCTGCATGCAAGCAATGCTGGTACCTGTGTGAAGCCAAGAGAAAGCATAGGGAGAGAGATGTATGGCAGAGCTGTGCTGAAGTTGGGAGGTCAGGAGGCCTTCTGAGTGGAGGCTGCTGCAAAATTGAGACTTCTGTTCCTTCAAGATTGGGTTTCCCCTTCTGCTTTGCAAGCTGAATGCAACAGCACTGCATAGGCAGAAAGTGGAGCTTTGGAAAAGATGTGACTGCTTTTTTATATTGCTTATAACCTACAAAGCAAGTTCTCCCTTGTCCTCTGCTGCCCCTTTCCCCCTTCTCCTTCCTTCTTTGTTTCTTCCTTCTTGTTTTCTTTTCTTTTTCCCTTTCTTTTTTTGTCTCTGTATGAGATTTTCAAAGCTGTTCTTTGCAGAGCGCTGTGGAGAGATTATTATACAGTAACTATATTTTCCCTCTCTTTGCGTCAACACCAGATTGGGAAAGCATGTTCTATCCACCTATATAGATATGACATCAGCCACAAGGACTGCATGATGACTTTTGATTAGCAAAAGATATATTTAGGGCTTTAAAATCTTAAGGTTTTGTATGTTATTTTTTACTCAATATTTAAAATTCTTGTCATATGACTCTTTTAACTATTTGAAAACAAATATTCTCTTCTACTCCGTCCCAAAGTGAGAGAGACACCTTTTATTGACTATTAGATCTGTGACAGCAGTACAGGCTGGAAGGATTCTTTGTGTCTCAGACACCTTTACCTGCACATTCAATTCCCAAGCAGAGTCACATGAAAGCTCCAGTGGATTCTTGGACACCATGGAATCAAATCTTCTGTAGCCCAACATGGCTCTTCCTCTAGGGTATGCCTCACCTGCAGTGGAAGACCCTGAGGCTTCTTGCTTCTGAAAGAAATAAGGGAAGTAACATAGGTCAAGTTTTACCCTCAGTTAGTACTGTCCCCTTAGTTATTATACCGCCTTTCTCCTAAAGAGACAGCAATGCCCATAAGTATCCACTGGTATATATACTCGTGGACTCCTCTAATGCAGAGGTACGCTGCCTTCTTGCAGACAAAATTTTTGCAGAATTCTTACAGTGAATTGAATGTGATGGATTTTGGTTCACACGTCTCCGAGCTACTATTTTAGGCTTTCAGCAGACTCAGGAAAGCACTTTGACATTTACATTAATTTCATTTTTTTAACCTTCATTTAGACACCATATATGCAAGAAGATTTCTCTTTTTTGACTGAAAGTCATCACATGACACAAGAGATTTAAGCCCTCTGACTTATTCCAGACCTGGAACCACTGAGCCGAACCTTTTTCAATGTGCAAGTAATGATCAGCATCACTCTGTATCATTTAAACTATAAATAGACTAAGATGATTGTTTAAATAGAGAATTAAAAATACTACTGCAATTTTAATAGTTATTGTTTTTTAATAAAAATCTAAATGTCAGAGTGTAACTATTGTGATGACTGTACAGTTTCCACATTATAAATGAAATGCTTGTGTTTTAGAACAAAAACTAGAACATGCTCCACATACTACTTCAGTTGTTGCTTATCTGGAATACATTAAAAAGTCATATTCATTTATAACTCAAACAATGGACATGTCATGAAATATACACTCTCTGCACACAGGACTAATGCATAGACAGGATCACTTTTTCAAAGGGACACGATCGCAGTGTGAGTGCCACTGAACACAGCCCAGACACACATCAAGTTGTGTATTTGACTCCTACATTAGAAGGAAATTCCCTCCCTAAATTCAACTTTCTTGGCTGAGTTGTCTTTCCAAACATTATCCTTAAAGAGTAAGAGTTGCTACCAGCACAGCTTGCTTTTTCTATTCTGTTATGACAGCTTTACTCTACCTGAGGTTAATGACATAAAACTGGAATGACAGAATTTCTGTAAATTAATGACAGTATGAGTTTCCCTTGTTCACAGGCAGTTCATTCATACCCTTCCAAGTCGATGACAAAGATTCCATTGACTTTAGCAGTGGCAGACCTTTACCCATACGAAGCACAGGTTTTGACCCCATCTTTAAAATGCATATATATTCTTGCAGTTAAATATTTCTCCACAAAACTTTGGAAAATAGGCTGCATAAAACCACAGAAAATATCTGTATTTATCTCTCTGGGGCAATTTCTTCATTTAAATGCACAAAGAGACATGAAGCCTAAAGGAATTTACTTATTTCGATATGAAGATATCTGGCCTCAAATTTGAATCACAAACACGTAGAAGGTAGTAAAATACCAACGTGATAGATCATGCCTTGTTTATATTTAGTGCATCCTGGGAACACCGATCAGCAATATGTTCCCCTTAGGACCTCATTCAACTTCCTCTGAAAAACAATGGAAGATGCCCAGAGACTTCTGCCGTGAGCTGAATTTGGACATATGATTTTGGAGACGTTAGTGCTTCATACAGGGTTTCTTTCTTAAAAGAATATTCACACTAAAATAAAACCTCATGACCATTGTATATCTGTTCAAGCTAAGTTCACCTTCGGTGTTTAGTCCTGGGAGTCTCTCTATACTCAATCAGAATAATTTACCTACTCACCCATAAGATGCAGTAGAGAATAATTCTCTGATGTTGATAAATAAATAAATAAATAATAAAAGGTTAAAGTTACTACGGACTTTGGAAGTCTGGCATAAATATTTATTTGTTCCTTTCAACTCTTTTATTACTTCCTTGCTATTTAACAACAAGTTTCCTTAACAAAGGGAGCAAGTAATAAAGTGCTTTTGTAATAACTGCAAACTTTTAACATTAAGTTGGCAGAAACAATCAATTTTTAATAACAGTCTGTCTTGGTAGCCTTGTATTTTGACCCAAGGTGAAAGGTGAAGATTAAATCTCTTCCACCTTTCTGAATGCAGCTGCTGTGCACACAGGCTTTAATTGATGTGAGACTTAGCTTTGTAACTCAAGACCATCTCCCGCCTGCAGCATTGAAAACATGCGATTCAAGGCTCAATTACTGCTGATAGCAGGTCCCACTCAGCTGATGGTCTGGACAAGAGAATACAGTCTTTGTCACTATTTATTCTCCATCAGGGTGACTATTTTCTTCTTCATAACTCCAGTATTCAGGCCAGGACCATAAAGGCGGCCTCAGAGCAAGAAATGATACAAAGTGAAGCAAACTGAAAAATGTGACAAACAACCCATGTGTGAGCAAAGCTGCAATGCTGGAGCAGAGACCTGCTTGACGCTCACCAGGCAATGTGTGTGAGCACTTTTGTGGGGACAGAGGTGTGCACAGACTTAATTCCTTTTTCTTTCAATTCTGTTTTTCACCTGAGTACAAGGTATCCAAATTGTAAACAATTTCTTTGCTTTCTCCCCAGCTACAGTGCAAGTACCTGTACATTCAGGAATTAAGTTGCTGGCCTTGGCATCGTAGCAAGTCTGGTTAAGTTATTTTTTAGGATATATAACCACAACTTCAAGATCTAAAACCATAGTCTTGACTACTTGAATAATATTAGTACTCTGAGTACTGGCCTAGAAACATCTCTCTGAAATCAGGGACCAAATCAAGATGCAATATGTAAACTGACAAAACAGGTAAGATTCCTTGAGCCTTTTGTAAACTTACACCGCACCTACTAATTTGCAAAAGAAACTAAAAACATCAGGAGGTAATCTAAACCATTTTAAAATTCTAACTTGAATTTGAATAAACAAGTAAAAACTTGCTGAATGTGCTGTGCAGTCCTCTCAGAGACTTTAGATATTGCCCTGCACAAGGCTTTAGTCACAAAGCAGCATCTCTAACACATGGCGACCAAACGTGCATGCTGAGTTTAGAGGGAGGACCAGTGTGTCATATACACATTGGACTTATTACTTCAACACTAAAAGAAATTTATTTTTTTATGTATACTGGCAATGATGAAAATTGTGCAAAAATATTCCCACAATACCACACTAACTCGTTATATACACAACTATAAAGTTAACATGTATTACGTATGCATGATCTAATCAATCTTCATTGTTTGCACTGGAAAAAAAAAAAACAATTAAAGAACTCCCAAACAAACCAACCCCAAAAATAAACAACAACAACAAAAAAAAATAAACCAAGAGCAGAACCAAAGAACAACATATGCTTCCAGCCTAGTCTTCTAAGTCATATCTTTCTGGCAGGTCTACTTATTTCAGAGAAACTTGGCTTCTATCACTTACTGGTTTTAATTCCAGCATTTGGCAAAATACAGTTTTCTAATTGCTGAGTTCAGAGGTCCAAATTACCAAAACGACGATTTTTTCCCTACTGCCTGCTGGGGCCAGGTGTTAGGAGCAGGTCTGTTATGGGGTTTCCAGAACACCCAACCATCTGTATAACTAGACAGCATCATGTTTAAAGGCTAGTGCAATATAAACTATGCTTGAGCTATGGAGACATTTCTGATGAGTCTCAAACTACTCCAGTAATCCCTTGAGACTCCAGATGCTTTCACAGAGCAGCATTACTGGGGGATCACCAAGTGCTATAAGGCTTAGTACACGCAGTTCATAGAGGATTTTTTTCCCACCCTGAATAGAACATTTTAATGTGGGAATTACAGACCTTTTAAGATGAATCACACTCAGATTATGCCTTATAATTCATTAGCATCTCAAACAAGAAAAAATTAAAACTGAACTTCACACCTCTGAGAGTTAAAAATTCATCATACAAGAAAATGAAGATGCCTAAGGATGCTGAGCATTTGCTAAACACTGCTGGATTTGGCCAAATTTTTAAAGGCATTAGGTAATTAGTTTGGTCATGCACTTTGTTAACACTTCTATGTTTTTTGAAGAGTAGCAGGAGCCACATCGCTGAGGAACCTGAAGGACCTTGGAGCAAGGTCTGTGCAATGGTGACAGCAAGTGTTTCTAAAACTTAATTCTTGTGCAGCTGGTAGGAATGTATCAGCACCAGCTTGCAGGTACAGTTGGAACCTGTATTCTCCCTGCTGTCCACTGTTAGTTAGATGATCATAATTATGACATCAAAGTTATCACTTCATGAGAAAATGTACTTTGGTTTTTCAAAGACTGTGCCACTTTGTGCACTACAATTTCTCCACAGCCTCCTCAGAACTAACTGCCAATTGATACCTGATTAACTACAGCCACAGATTATTTTTTTTTTCAAAAGGAAGAAAAATATCTTTCTAAGGGACTCTCAGAAGAGTATCTTGTATGAAATGTAACTTACTGTATGTGCTGATTTTAAACAACTTGCTAATTAAGCACCAGGTTATCTGTTAATAGAAGTAATTACAGCAGGTTCAAGAGACCTTGAATCATATTATTATGTGCAGCCTGAAATCTGCTATCCTACTACACTGTGCAATTGATGATGTACTGTAACTTGGTCTACAGAGGCTACAGATGGAGGTGGAGTGGGAAACTTAGCGTCACTAACCTAGTCCTAAGTTATCACCTCAGTCATTACTGCATTATCTAGTGTTGGAATAAAATAAAGAGGAGGAAAACATAATAAAATAACCAGGAATAACACCTCTTTTAATAAAAAAACTAATTAAGGAAACAGGCCGAGGGTGCAGGGACGTTAATACATTATTGTGCTGAACTCAGGACCAAAGGGCAACCAGTTACAAATAAAAATTATGCACCTACAGGGTATAATATAGCCTATCTGTCAGAGCAGTTTAGCATTTAAAGCCACAGCCCTCTATGGTGCTATTACGTGGCACAAACTAGCTTTATTCAGAACAAAAACTCTTTTTCCCTTCTCTTTTCCTGGAGATGTAATATTCTATGGGACAGGATTTAGCTCACAAGAGTCTTAATTAATTGTGGTGTGTAAAATCAGAAAGAATCGATTCACTCCTTTGTCTCCTATTCCTTACACCAAAAGAGTCAGCCTCTTGTTTACTCCTCAATTCAACACAGGGTATTAATTTTAGGGAGGAAAAAATTGAGAAAAAAATCGACCCACCAGCTTTTTACCACAAAAGTGTTGAATGAAATATATGTGTGTGTGTATTTTTATGATTTTAATTGTACTAACTGCAGTAAATTAAGCCTCACTTCAATTTCCATGGTCTAGCTCAATTCCAACTCTCTTGATAAGGATCCAGCAGGGTCTGCCATTGGTTTGTATATATGCACTATGTTACTGAAAAGCAAAATCCCATATATATATATATATATATAACTTTATATATAACTTTATATATAACTTTCTTATACCTGCCCCTACGTCTGTTTATTTGGCTGAGAACACCTGAATTGCTCTTGTGGTGTAGATGATTTCAAGCAATCTGCATCATCTCTGAATACCAAGGCCTAAGGCTGTACAAAAACACTGGTATAATGAGACAGCAGTTTTGAAAACATTAGTTTTGTCCTCTCCAGACTTTCAAGCCCCTTCTCTGAAATGAGAATAGGTTGCTTAATTGCCTATACACAAGAAGGGAAAGCACTACTGGCCAGTGTACTCTTAAACAGCTTACAACTCTTACCAGGATCATTTCTCAGAACAGCAGACCACACCACCACCTAGTCATATGTGTTGTACACAGCTTGCAAACAGAAGTATTTGGACCTTGCTGTTCATACATGCTTGCAATGGCAAGAACAGGAGATACTGAAAAAAAAAACAAGGAGGTACAGTGCATCTCAGTTACTTCACTATACCAGCTGGTACACTCAGGTTTATAGGCCTTACAGAAGAAGAGACTTCTCCCTTTAGACTTGAGCAATAAACAGGGAGATAAAGACATTTTGTACAGAGACTTCAAACAAGGTGATGTGAAGGCAAGTGTTGGAAGAAGTTGCCAAGGGGAAGGTTAATTATGCAGCTTAGGGAGTTGTTATTGGGTTTGATAGGTTAGAAGTAGGATTTGAGGTCCTTCCAACTCATTAAACAATATCTTCCAAGGGTCCCTAATTGGATAAGATTTAGGATTAGTATTGAAGGATCTTCTACTGGACCTTACTATCTCACAGATCCTATAAAGGGTCAAAAGAACTCAAAATGAAGACAACTGCAATTAAAAGTACTTACCAATGATGAGAATAGCACAACTAGACTGTGAGGCTTGAGTGGGATTCACAGGTACCTACAAATAAAAATGTAAACGTGACTTTATTTTGCAGATTCAAAGTTACTTGTGAGACAGATAGAAACAATCACATACCCTCTTTCCCAGGAACCAACAATCACTGGTGAGCAAAACAGAGAGTAAAGACCAGATGTTGTCTGTAGATGTGGCTCTGTATGAAATAAAATCTGTCAGTTTAACCTAATAAAAAGCATTTCTCAGAATTTCTTAACCCTGAGATAAAACATATGTGATACAGAACACGGAGACTAATGCCAACAAGGCATTAGTAAATTTCTGGTATATCAAGTTAATTTGGCTACATAATTATTTACTATGCAATACAGCGTGAACTAAATTCTCTTTATTCATCTCATGGGCCCAAGTCCCCAAATTAATTTAAATGCTTGTATCTCAGTGGGAGTTGTCTGTTTAAAGTAGCTTTGAGGGTCTGGGCTGCAGCTCTCAGCTCTTCATTCACTTAAAAAATGTGGTGTGGCTGCTTTACACAGAAAGGGACTTGGACCCAAAACATCATCTTTGTAAGAGGATTAGAAAAATTCCATTCTTTTAATGACTGGCTAGATGTTTGCTCTCCTTTACTTAATACTCTTTGTCTCTTATTCTTGATTATCAACATAAATGCTTTAAAACAATGTTGTAAGAAATGTCATTTTATACTAGGTTCTTTTGCAATGATTTGATTATTGATTTCTTTAGAAGACCATTCAGCTAAATTCCCATGCCTGCCCATATAACAGCACCTCTGCCACTTCGTGGGATTCCACTAAGACCCATGGTGCTGAATTTACCTTAGCTCTGGCCCAGGCAAATCAGGAACTTCACTGGAGGGGGAAGGTGTGCTCAGGGCTGCCAGAAAAGACTGGCACAAAACCTATTTTCTAATGTCATTAACATTACCTAGCAATTTGTGCCACAAGTTTGTTGTTCCAAACACTGGTATATTCATAGTGCCCTGATAAAGATGGAAAATTTTTTCCCCAAAATCTTGTATTCAATCAACTCCCTCGGATCCTAAGTAATTTAAAACTAGGCTTTCTGTTTACATGCCTACAGATGGACATCAGCACCTAACATAGCTCCTTAAAAAGCTAGCTGAGGACTAAATTTCACCCCATTAATATAGTCCTATGTTACAGATAGTGTGTGATAACAGGCCTTTTAAACCAGCCAAGATGTATTTTGTAATTTAGAAAATGACTCTGAGGAACCATTTGTCAGTTTAATGAAAATCTGAAACTACAGGTTTACATAATAGAATTAATTATAATGGCTCTGCTGGAATGATTTCTTTCAGACGAGTTATTTGAAGGATTGAAAGAGGGATTTCACAGCTGAAAGAAAGAAAGGATTTATCCTAAGACCCATGTAAGCAAAACACATTTAAATTTCATAATACAGTGCCTTTGACTCTGTGGGACTATTGTTTTCACGTGTCTTGAGATGTAGGAGATACTCACAAGTCTAATCAAGAATATCTTGAAAGAATTCAGTGCTCTTCTAACACAGGTGTTCATCACCACAGATGGCAAAGGAGCGAGTGCATTTGCTCATTAAAATGTGACCTTATAGAGTTACAAAGAGTTGCATGGGGTTGTGTAACATCCCTGCCAAGATGGAGTTATAGAGTAAACAGAAAACATACTTCTAAGACGAAGGAAAGATTCAGGCCTCAGACAGGTGAGATGGATGGAAAAAATATAAAAAATTATATAGCTCAGAGTGACAACATGGTCACCCAGGGAAGCCTCAGGGAATCATCAGCCTCTCAGTTCAAAACATCATTTCACAACAGAGACAGTGACCTTATGGAGGAAACAGGTCTTGATAATCCCATGTGCACATTTTCTGTTGAGGTCCTGAAACAGTATCATTATTAGCAGTGTCTTACACCCTTCATTGCTCAATATTAACTTCTGAGCACATTGTGTGTGTATGTGCCTGCATGTGGGGGGCATGACCAATACTTTGGGTTGGGGCTCCCCCTACCCACATGATCATTCCCCTTCAGTCCTTCAGATAGAAGGTCATTTCCATTCCTTCTTTCATTTCTTTCTCCACAGTTGGAATGATTTTGTCAGCTATTTGGTGGGGAACAAAATTATTTTGTATTCTGACAATTCCACCCTAGCAACCATCCCAGCACGTCCCAGCACCAGGTCCATGATAACATCAGGCCACAGAAAGTATTTCAGCTAAATATTGTTATGAAGTAGAAAACCACACTATTTGGATTCCATATGGCTTCTGTTCTCACTGGTGACTTCTTGGCCGGTAAGCCATGCCCATGACTGGAGAACGGCACTTAACAGACAGGAACAAATTACATGGCCACAGATGCAACAGCGCATCTGATGCACTGAGAAAGGAGCAGGTGGGATGAAGGTCCCAAAGCTCTGACCAAAATTGCAACAAATAAACAGCAACAGTAGATAGAGTGACATGTGTAAAGGGCGAGAGGCAGCACAGTTTGACATCTTTGCCATAAGGGCTAGCTGGGCCAACTGACAGCTCATATCCTGCCCTCTCACAGCTGCAGTTACCATATTGTACCCATTCTTTCCCTAAAATACTGCTGAGCATTCAATATGCAAACACTGCCATTTGAAATCATGACAAGAAGTACTTTTTAGCACACAAACTATGTAGGACATTTAAACACAGATTCTGATATTGTTACAGGACTGATTCCCCAACCCCTTAGTTTGAAACCTCCTCTATCTTACATAGATTTTCATTCAGCTATGCAAACATATTTTCCAGGATGTGCAATTGTTGCTCTGTCTCCTGTTGTAATGCATGTGCCGATGTGTAAATAAGGTGTTTACTTGCCTTCTGCTACTTAGGTTATAATTTTCTCTAGAGAAGAAAAAAAAAACCTAAACCAAAAAAACCCAACACCAAAAAAAAAGCTGAAACCACATTTCTTAACTAGAAGCCTAAAGTGTTATTATGGTCATAGCAACACTAGAACTATAAGAAACGTAGCCATCTCCACTGTATGATTTAAAATAAAAACATAATTATCATTGTCTTCTGGTAGCTAGGTAGATAATTATGCATTGCATTTGTGCTACTTGTAATTCTACACAATTTGTTCCAAATCTGTTATTTGACAAGTGTAGGAAAGCACAACCAGCGGCTGGTATTTCAGGGAGTGTCTTGGGAACTGCCATAAGGTAAATAGATGTTAGTGAATCCCTAGCCCCAAAGGCCAAACTACAGAAGCTGAGCAGTGTTAAATACAGCATACTTGCCAACCTGCAAGCCACCTGCAACTTCCTCTCACTGAAGCAAACAGCAGTGCTCAGCAAACCTCAGCTGCATATGAAGTATATTTATGTCCAACCTGTTTTCCCAGAAGGGAACAAAATACTGATTTGAAGCAGCATAACAATAAAGCAATGATAATAATAAGACATTATCCTCCTTAGCATGGTTCTGCAGCTAAAGAGTGCATTTTTGGTTCAGCTACATTCTATAGGAAAAAAAGATTGCCTCTTAGATCACAATTTACCCTCTATTACTTTGTTTACAATATTTCTCCACCCTCCATTCCACCCAGAGTGAAAGTTCATGATATTTTTGATGTGTATTTTACAAAGAGTGCATTTTAAATAAGCTGGGGAAGTTAACTGAGGATCCTTTAATCCCAGCATATATCTTTGCTAAGGAAACATAGACCAAACCATTGAAAACCCCAGCTAGAAAACAGGTTTGAGTAAATCCCTCACCCTGAAAAAGCCCCCTCAGACCAAATTCAGTGATTCATATTCTTTCTGCAAAAAAACAAACTGGGTGGCTGCTGAGGGGAGAATGCCCCTGCCAGCGGGAGCTGCAGCTCCTCTCCCCTGGCAGCAGCCTGGCATAGCAGAAAAGGATGCCATGCCCTCGTGGGTTTGCTGAGCCTTGTGGGTGCCTTGAGTAGCCGCCTGCCTGCCTTCTGCCTCCCAGTGTGCTGCTTTGCAGAGAGCCCGAGATCTGGAGAGAAGCAGAAGGTCTGACAGTGGAGCATCCCCTCCCCATCAGGCAGCTCTGTGACAGGAGAGCTTGCAAAGATACACAGGTATCTTTCATCAGGGTTGACTGAAACTAATTAGCCCTGTCCCTTTTCCCTATTTCTTTGTAATATAATGTTTTATCACTTAGTTAAAGGGCAACAATATTTATGTATGCAAGAAGGCACTGCCCTAGTTGGCCTAGCTTGATGTGGACCTTAAGCCCTGAAAAAACAACCCATTTTGTTTACAGATGGCTTCCCTTACCTTCACTGACAGGTAAATGCATGTCTTCTCTTCATGAAGTGAAAATGAGTGGACTAATGGGCTGTCCTATCTGGCACTGTTGTATCTCTGCCTGAAGAAGGTGTTTTACAGCCACCAAACAATCTAGTCCAGTTAAAATGGTCCCCCTAAGACACTTAGAAATCTCAGTATTTTCTGCTGTATTTGCCTCTGTTTTAGAGCTGTCAGCCCCAGGGAAAAGCAGGAGATAACTGCACAGCAAGCTGAAATCTTTTGAGTCTCCAATTTAGTTACTCTGCAACATTTCTTTTTTTTGTAAAGTACCATAAAGACTGAAACCAGTAGCAGACAATGCATGTGGATAAACACCCTCTTATACAAAAGACCATGTTACCTTATGTTTAGCTCTGGAAAAGAGGACTGTTTTCTTTGATTGCCAAAAAACAAAAGCAAATTGGATTGGGGGAGTGGAGAAGAGAGACTTACTTTTTTAAACTAAAACCTAAAACATTTCAACAAAAGTATCAGCTTACTCATAGAAATGTTTGTTTTCCATAAAGAGATCCAAACTCAGTTTTACTACCCTTGATTTGTGATTATTTTCCCCCCACATGGCCTTGCTCATTTTTCTCTGAACTACAGTGAAAAGACACGCCAGTTAAATATAAGCCACAACCCAAAACTGAACCTAGTGATCCAGCACAACCAAACTAACATCTCATAAAGAAGTTTTTCATTCTTTATTAAAAAGTCCACTTTTAATGCGATGACATTTCTTTCATGTTCTTTTATGTCAACCTGAAAAATCCAACATTGGAGAAAGCAGTAAATATCTTCAGCAGTATATAAAACATAATGAAATGCCTGGCAGAGGAATTTATCAACCTTTTGAATGTTTTTGGAAAACTAGTTAGGCTAAAGTAAACTGCAGTCTCTACATGCTAAAAAGCTTGAATTCCTAGAAATATTTGCATGCCTGTAGGCAAGTCCTTATCCTCTGCTCTGGCTTTGGTATTTTTTCCCACCACAAATGACATGCTGTCAAGATAAGATAATAAATGTTCAGTATAGCTTTTTATGAATTGCTGATTCAATCTTCAATTAATTAAAATGTTTTAATAATCTAATTTATATTTTACTGGAAATTGGCTTTTCACATTTTGTTTCTCCTAAGCTATGTTTCTCATAAGAATTCACTGGTTTGCTGTGACTTATTTTTTGTATCAAGAAAAAGTTTCTATTAAGTTTTGCTTTCCAGTAACTTTGCATTATCGTTATTTTGTGGTTTTCTAGAACTGACAGAAAGTGTTTATAGTAAAGAAATACTACCCACTTAAAGTTGTTTTTTCTGCCTGGAAGTTATGCAGCTCCTCATGTTACACACAACCCCAAAGATTAGGAAGGGCCAGGCTCCTTGCAGAGCCAGGAGAAGCTCAGGGTGATGACTCCCGGCACATTGCCCTCCTGCCAGGTGTGCAGCAGGTGAAAAGGCCATGATAACTTTCTCAAGGTTACAGATTACTTACTGCCATTTACCAGAAGCATTTACCAATAGCATCACAGTTCCTCCTGTAAACTGAATTAACCTGTCTGTAATGCAACTTAGAGGAAGGGGTCAGATACACCAAGCACCAGAAATATACTGTGGGGCAGAAGGCTTTGATTCCAAAATGGAGAAATTGCAAGGTGGACCCCAAAAGCTTCAGCTAAAGCAGGGCCTTTCATCAGCCCCTTCTCAGCCTCTGCTCAGCTCACTACAGAATGCATCCTTGGGGAAAAGCAAGTAAAACCAACCAAACAAGGAAGCCTTGTTTAGAGAGCTGCTCTTCCCTGTTACCAAATAACCAGTTTAAGGAACAGAGCACAGTGGTGAAGCTAAGTTTGAGGGATTTTGGGCCCACATCTGAAACAGTTGGAGGACCCCTGGGCTGAGACATGCAAAGCAGGATAACTCCAGAGAGGAGAGGCAGCAGAGGCAGGGAATGGAGTACGTCATTTTGATACTGCCATGATTTCCAACAGCCACTTCTAACAAACCAGACTGAATTTCCTCTGATACAGCATTACTGGAGGGCTGGCTCTCTGAGATGATGGGATGGCTTAAAAAGACTGAAACAAAAACGAAGCTATCTATCTGCATCTCTTGCCATAGCACCTGAATCTTTTCTGCATTTGAAAATCTGCATTTGCAGTCATGTCACTGTCTAAGCTCCAGATGTCCCTGGTCTGTTAACCTGTCCTAGGTCACATAGGTCCTATGTGCATAGGACACCACTATGTGTAGGTCACCCAGCAACTGAGCAAATCCTGCCAAAAATGGGCCTTTGCAGTATCTGACCAGAGCCACTCAACATATGAATCACTGGATCAAATGTACATTCTATAGCCAATGATAAAGAAATACCCCCCAGATTTCAGAAAATACTTGTGGTTCAATAAGCTTCCTTTCATAGGAAAGAAGGGTTCTCAAAAGCCAAATACCCAAGACTAAAACCAAAGTTTTCAAAAGACCACTTACCAGGAGCATTTGCTTTTCTTCAATGTTAGTGTGCCTCCGCTTTCAATGAGACGTCTGTGCATGGCCTTCATTTAAGCCCTGCCTTTAGAGATGCAAATAGAATTTTAAATATTTGTTAATTAGTGGTCCCCACTGTCTTTTAAAAATAAAAATACACATATCCTCTGTGGAAAAATGTCAATTCACGTTTGCATCAATTATTCCCCCCCCCCCAGTCCTTCAAGGAATATTGTCTAATACTCTCCAAGGATTTTCCCTGCTCCTGGCATGCATATGAATCCCCTATTAGTGTCAGTGAGAGTTATGTCTGAATATCACAGGGAGAATAGATACCTAAATAATTCATTAGATTGTACACATAAGTATGTTTTCCTTGATGAACAGCTACTATCAACATCCATGGAAAGGTCCATTTCTAAATATTTTTAGAAACCAACCAATTGTCTCAGTTATTAAGACTCTGCTTACAATGCAAGTGATTTAAATCAGAGAAATGTTGCAAGCACTGATTCCCAAAGATTTTCTACAGCAGCATCAGTTACTGATGCTGACACAGGAAAAATACAGGGAAAAGGCAATCAATGGGGCTACATTTTGACTTGACTTAATTCATTAATATTTGAAAACAAGTAAGACTAGTTTGCCCTAGGGATTGGTAATAGGATACAAGCCTTTCACCTCTAGGTCAGCAGTTCAAAGCCAACTTTGGTCAGTACTGACTGAAAGTCATTACTATCTATCCGAACACTCTTCAAGAGTATATGTAAAATAAGTTGGTGGTCTCTGTTTATTTCCTAATGGCTAAGGCCCTGATTCAGCAAAGCTTTTAAGCATGCACTTAATGAGAAGCAGATGTTTAAATCCTTTTGAATTTGAACATCTGATTACAGTTAAGCACGTTCTTAACAGCCCCACCAGCATGGGCAGGCTGGAGCACACACTTAGGCAGCTTTGCTGAATAAGAGCCTCAGTGTGCTGGCTTGTCAGTTGTTTGTGTGCACAGAAACAGAGGGAAGAATCGAGTAAACCCATTTCCCCTTCCCCCAGATAACATTACCCACATGCTGGCACTGTGTGCTGATGATGGCACAGGCATAATAACGAGACTATCAGCTGTAGAATAGTTCCCCTTTTCATTCACCCATATTAATGGGACAAATTGGGGAAAAAAATGTTTGAATTGCCATTATAAAACAAAATATAAGGGTACAGAACTGTCTGGCCTTTCTTGCTCACCAGCTTTCATGAGCGAGGGACGTGCTTTTAAAAAGAATAGAATAAAAATGTGGCATTTGCACAGCCTTCCGGGTGCTTATTCAGGAACATGCTGTGCTAAAACTGTATACATCTATGAATCTGGTTCGGAAAAATGGAAGCCTCATAGCCCAACCACATTCAGTATTTATCTATAGGTGAAGCTCATTTCTTATAAGGTAAGGCATTTCCAGGGTTGGGGGCGAAAGTTATTTGGAAATTTAATATTTTGCTTCTTCTTTGTACTTGAAAATCCTTAGGACTGGCATATGGGTAGAAGTTTTTTAGGTTTTTAAACACTACTGTTGAAGCCGTCATCTCTCCTGCTAGATTAAATACCTTCTAAGATTACTAGTGGATCAGATTTTGTTTTGCTTCTTTTAAATAGAACTGTATTCTGGGACTTTTCCATGGTGCTGCTGCTTATTGTCTTGCATGATCGAGGTCAACTGCTGCGAAATTAAAGCTAGTGTTTCAAACCACAGAAGGCTGAGAAAACCACCATTTTAATACCATGACTGTGGTGTTAGTAAGGCAAGTAGATTTCATCAGTTACAAGTGCTACTCCCTGTCCCTAAAGACCTCTGCAATGGTGTTAGTTATACAACCCAATAAGTCCTCTCACAAAGAAGCGATGGTCCCAGTTTCATTGTGCTTCAGTTGAAACCAGTGGAGTAAATTATGTCGTGGAACTGAGATCAACATTTAGTGCAACATTTGGTAAATCTTCTGGCAGGTTTTTGCTGAAATAACAAAGAGCCAGCAATCAAATTGGTTCGTAATGAAATGATCACACCCAATTTCCTGCAGCTTAAGCCACAGTTTTCCAAGCATCTAATCTCAGAAGATGTCTATCTCACAGAATTTTGGGTAAGGGTTTTACAAACATCCTTTAGTAAAATGAATGAAGCCACTGACCTCTATTAAATTTACCCATTGCTAGTGGAAAATCAACCTAAAAAGTCATCATTAATCAAATGTTTGGCATGAATAAGAACTCCTCAGCCTGCAGGAATTCTCAGAAAACACTTTCTAGAGTGTGAGTGTTCATTCTTCTTCTGGAACAATCAAAAAAGGCTATTCCGGGAACTCTTTCCTCACTCAGTAACAGGGTGCTCCGTGCTGATCCTAGTACTGGGACCAGTGAGTACTTTGTTAAGGCTCTCCAAGACAAGACCTGAGCTTTTGTGTTTCAAACATACTCATCTGCTTTTTTCTTTGGTCATAAGGTGCCTACAGTTTTGATTATGACAACTATATTATTATACAAACATGGTAATTTCAAACTCTCAATGATTTCAAAAAAATTTACATTGGCTGTTACTTTGATTGTCTCAAATTCATAAGTTTTTGTTTCTGCAGCCTGCGATTAACCACTGACCTTCATAAAAGACTAACACAGCATTTAAGTAGAATGCAAATAGGTGTCTGCCATCCTGGTTGAACTGGGAAACAAATCATTATTCAGCCAAGTGATGCAACGGCTTTTCCTTACATTTTGCACAGTTCTGTGCAGTTTAATAGGAGAGCTCTGTAACTTTGTGAAAGGAGTTCATGCTTATCTGGGATACTATTGCTATGCTCTGAGGCCAGAGCTCTGCTTCTGTTCCTTTATTCCAGGAACTTTTCTTTTTTATTAGTCATAGTAGCCACAGGAAATTACAAGTACCACCAAGACACACTGATGTTAAATAAAGGTTCGGAGATGCCTCTCCTTTCCCTCCCCCATTTATGAAAGAGCTTTATGTATTATGACAGTAACCGATCAGAGAAACAGCTTCATTCCAGTCCTCTAGTGTACATTTGACTTTGCTGAAAACAAAGAGGAGGTCCCAGTTCATTATTTAAAATGCTGTGACTATAATTCAAAGTAGAAAAAAAAAAGGATAACAATAGGTGCTTGATAAAGGAAACACCTGCTTTTCATTTTCCTCTAGTGTTTAAATGAAGCAAATTAAATAACCTAATTGAGAACAAAGGTTTAAATCCACTTTAGAAATTGGAGCTATGTTACACTACCTCAGACTGACAAGCAGGGTGAATGCATATTTGATTCAATTTAACTTTTGGTGGTTCTTAATTAAGTTTAAGAGCTTGAATGGAAAGTATGCTATTACCTGTTACGGTCCCACAATAGAATTTATAGTGTCCCACTGCAAGTATATCATACCAAGATGTTTTTATTACTTGTATGACACAACTGCCCCTTAGTCTATATGTGGGACTTACTGGGTAAGGCCTTCTGCTGGAAGGTCTGTGTGGCAGAGTGCAGTGCTGCAAAAGACACTCAAGCAGACTGGGAGAGGTGTAGACATGGTTTTGACAACACTGTTTGGACTAACCAGCCATGCTGAGAAAAGGTATGTGCTGGCTTGATTCACTAGCACAGACAAGCAGCTCCTGGCCTGCAAGCAGGCTCCCTGGGAACAAGCTTAGTTTATCTACACAGTTTATCTATATTGCACCAGTAGACAGCCTTCAGTAAGAAGCAAGTAAGAACCTTGCCTCAGGGAACTCCAGCATCCTCAGACACTGTTGCCTAACAATGCCAAAATACCTCCGAGATCTGAGCTTTTAAAACATGAGTAAATAAGACAAATAAAGCCTGAAATGAAAATTCATTCAAGCACACTCAGAAGATAGGAGACTGAAGAAAGGAGCCACCACACTTCCTGACTTCCAAGACACTACGTGTCACACTTGGCGCAACTGAGCTCTGCTGATATTTCCTCTGGATTATATCCAGCCCCTGCCCCAAAAGGTGGTCTCTAGGCTGGAGGCAGAGAGAAGTTTGTATGCAGGAAACTCCTTAGCTTGTGGGGTAATACTGGGGCTCCTCTGCAGCTGGCCACAGCACTTCTGAAACTATAGCAGTGATGCCACAGCCATCAGTGAACTAATGTGGCAATTAGACCACTTGTTGCCCCAGCAGTTTGCCCCCACAAGCAATGAGTGGTCCTGCAGACCCCATGGCCCTCGGCTTTGTAGCATGGCAGGGGAAAAAGTCCTGCAGAGCAGGACGCTGATGCCAATTCCTCAGCAAGGGAGGAGAAAGGGGCAGACTGAAGCACAACTCCATGGATTCGTGCAAACCCCACAGAAGCGTCTTGCAAAAGGTGGCTTGCAACACAATTCTTAGGGGTTGAGCACCACACAGTGAGAAAGTTACACATTTATGAGCTAATCCTTTGCCCTTTGGTGATGTGGTTTCATGTTCTCCATGTTTTCCTTTCTGCTAAGTGGCGATGGAGGTGGGGAAAAAGCTACTTTTACTTCAGAGAGGTGTGTTCTTCATTTTTATGAGGGGATTGGCAAATTTCCTGCTAAAAAAAAATAATTATGTAGATCAATAGTTCTCCTTCCCCTTCCTCATAAAATTTGGACCATTTTCAAACATATAATGACATGTGGAAAAGATTTAATTGTGAGCAGTTTTGCCTTTCATTAGGAATATCTTGCATGACATTATCTGGGAATAACCCAGGTCTGTGTGTCTTTCTTCAGAATCCCAATGTTCATGTAGTAAAAGCTCTGAAGACAACACCTGTGCACACTCCCACCTCACTCCTTTCTTTTGACTTCCTCCAGAAGTCTCCAGACCCCAGAATCTTATGTTGGATGTTTTCAGCAGGGTTCCTGAGACCTGGTTAAAGAAGGACTGCCCCTGTGAGGAAGTTTTTTTGGGATCTATGGAGGGTTTGCTGGCATGCAGGGACTGCAGCCAAGGTGTTAAAAAAACATCAAGCCAATGCTGCAAGGACAAAATTGTTAGCTGATAAGAATCCATTTTGTTAAGCAGGAGGACACTTATGAAAGAGATACTTTCTGTGCAAGTTTTCTATTTGAGCACTTAAGCACTTTAACCAACAATATTTTACAAACGGGCACTCATAACTTAAGCTGACAGCCAGGGCTTGGAAAGAAATTTGTCTTTCTTCTGTTTCTGCCAGTCTTCCAAGTCATATCTGCAACAGCTCATGGGGAAAACATAGATGTCTAAAGGTTTTATTTCAAAGCTTTTGCCTTCCTCCTGCCTGTTGGATCACCTTTACTAATAAAACAGACTGGATGCACAATGACTGTCAGTATTTACAGTCAGACAGTTACCGTACCTGTTCATAAACATCAATTTTTCTGTCATTTGAGTGTAATGGCAAAGAATGGTAACTCCATTAAATAAAAGGAACGAAACCCTAAAAAACAAAGACCACGATGAAAACACAGCTTTAGATTTCGTTCTCTAGGTTCTCAGAAACCAACAACTTACTTGAATACATGAACAAATTCAAAGAATCATGCTAGGGTCTCTTTTTATTCAACATTATCAGAAATCTCTACATAGACCAGCTCTGGAGCTGGAATCAACTCAAGGGATATAAGAAAGTATGGTTACACAACATTTTCAGTTTGACTTTGAAGATTCAATAGGGATCTGATCCAAAGCCTACTGAAGTAAGTGGAAAAAAAATAGTCTTATATCTTAGTTTAGACATACTCAGTTTGGATACAGTTCAGAGAAGTACTTGTACTTGGCAGCTGATGTAAACTAAACATATTAACCTATCATTAGAAAAAAAAAATGTTCCAGAATAGAACTATATAAGAAGAAATCTATGAAGTATTGTTTTATGGTCTGTCTAGCCATTGCAGGATTCCAACACCTTAAGAGAGGTAAAACAAACTTTTGGTCAATTTGTTCATGCAGAGCTTTTATGGTGGCAATTAAAATCTGAATAAAGATCTGATCCTACCTTTTTTTCAATTATTGCCACAGATAAATGCAAGTCTGCAAATAAGTAATGACTTTTCTGAAATTAGTGAGGTTACATGTGCTGCTCCCAACACTATTTTTTTCTTTAATTGCTATTCCATGACACTTTTTTCCTGTTTGTAAAGGAACAAAGAATTTATCACATTAATGAGATAAAACTCCATGAAACCATTTGTAGCTTACCTGAATATTTGTATTTTAATGGTAAAGTATAACAGAAAAATTACTCTTAAACCATAGCAGAGTATTAATTGCTAATTAGTTTACTATTATAACTGGAATGCCTTCTAGCATTCTAAGTCAGTTTTAATCCATATAAACAGCAAAGGAATGCTCTATCTCAAAACATGTAATTATGGGGGATTATATTACACCTCCAGCATTTTGGCACAAGCTTGCAATGGCAAAAGATAAAAAGTAGTACCAGTCTTCTCGTGATTTCACAGAAAAAGAAAAAAAAGGGCTCATTATCACTACAGCACATTTGCTGTTTTGTAGCTCACTTTGAAATTTTTTTTTAGATTTGGAGATACAGGCTTTATGTCACCCACAAATTTTTTCTTCTATGTTCTCCTTTGCTTGTATCACTCCTAAAATAGAGAATTTAGCAGAGATGGTATTTAGTCTCAAAACTTCCAAGAAAATTCCTGTACATCACTACCATACACGCTACTCTTATTTACAATAAGGTTACAATTAAAAAGAAAATCCAAACAAACCAACAACACAGAACTTTGTTTTTGCCAACAATTAAGTGGTTGTTATGTGCACTGTTTGCTGGCTAAATGACAGCAGCTTTAAGTACTAATCATGCTTACAAGTGCCACAGTTCTTTTAGAAAAAGCTCAATTTAAATTGAAGAAGATAGCTCATGGGCATTCACCTTCCTTTTGAAGGGAAACAACTGTCTGAAGCATTTATCATAAGGTATCCCAGCCACAGAGGTATAAACAAGCAGGAGACTAACTTCTTTTTCCTTTCTCAGGAGAATTTACTGGCTTGAGACAGAGACATCTCCTCAAATATCCAAAATTTTGGGGCGCTGGGCAATTCTCTACCTTCTGCTGGGCCTTTTCAGCCAGGGCAGGTGGCCACAGCAAGGACACTGAAGGAGAAGAATGAGACAGAGCAGAGAGACTGGCCACCGAGGGACAGTGAAAACAATTTCCTGGCCCTCTTTTCCTACAGCCATTCAACCTGCTTCTGTGTTTTAAGATTTGTAACAATGCAATTTCCCTTCAATTCAAGCCCTGAGTTTACCTAAGCAGCCAGTGAATCCCTGAGTTAATGACCCTACTGACAGACAATCCAGGCAGCTCATTCCTTGGCTAGGTGGCTGCCTCTAGCTCCCAGCTGCACCCAGCAGCATTCAGTGCTTTGCCTTTATACATCTCCCCTGCACACCTGGAGCTAGGCTGCCTGTCACTATCTCCCACCAACCCAGCGCTCAAGTTATTCCTTTACTCCGTTTCATGCCTGGGCTTTTTCAGGGTTGTTCGTGCTTTTCACAAAAATCTCCATTTTCAAAGAGAAATAGGCTTGGTCCACATCAGTACCATCAGGCTCTGCTATTCTTTGATGGCTGCTAACTGCTCCTGTGGGCTCACAGCAGTGTCCCTTCACTTCCCACTTCCATTCCCAGCTGCCTTTGGACCTTCTCAAAATTAAGTGATAAACTTAATTGCCCTTCTCCCCAGCCAACCCTCAGGCTTCTCATTGAGTCTAAAAGTGAAGACCTCATTTTTAGCATCCACAGCTAGATCAAGGTTTTTCAAGAGGCTCCTCTTCCTTTTCAAGCCCTTTAGAAGAGGTGTATTTAATGAGTTATGTTGATACGTTGTGATAAATGGATATAGTCACCTTTTCCTACAACTTGACCAGTGAAAGAGCTGAGCTCTTCTGAATTCTAGGCCCTTTTCTCTCCTTTTCACTTTAATCAAAACTATGGAAAAACTTCCAGACTGATGGCTTGAAACACAGATTTCTTGTGGAGATGTTTTTAAATCCAAGTCTTTTGCACTTTGGCAACACATTGTAGTTTTCACTTAATTTTCCTGACAACCTGCCAGTAAAGCCAAAAGTCTGTTTAGCAAAAATGCACCTTTCTCATATAAAGAAATTACATCTGCTGTTCTAAAGATAACTTGTTATTTCTCACAGAAACAAGATATTAAATATCCAAACTTTGCTTGTCATTAAAACCTGGGAAAATAAAAATAAGCTAACTTATTTGGAAAAAACAGCTTGTTTTTGGAAGTGCATGCTTTAAAAAATATAAGATCCTGCCCTCGCTGCTCTGCTTGTCACAGAAGTTTTGATGTTGAATCTTTAAGGTAATTCCAGTATTAAACATGTTAACTTTGATTCCAAGTTTAAGTCCCTTTATACCATGAGTCATTCAGCTTCTCTCTTGAAAGCAGCTTCACTGATTTCAAAATTTTCTGTTCTGTAAACAGGCTCATCATTCTTCTGTTGAAAATCATCACCTTACAAATGGATCATGCAAGGACTACCTGCTAGCTGACTCATATCTCAAGATAAAAGTTATAATGGTTTAGGTGGGTTTGGTTGGTTTGTTTTAATTTTTTTTTTAATCCATTAAGTTAAACCAGAGGAAAATCCTTACAATCTCAATCAATGGAGATCTAGTGCAAGTGTGTGATTTTAGTTGGAAAGTATTTTTTTAAAGCATTTGAACAGATTAAATTTCTCAATATCAACAAACCTTTAATGTCACTTAAGTCCTGGAAATAAGGTTTATTTGTCTTCTGGACGAATAAAGCTCTCTCCCAAGCACTGTATTTCATTCTTTGTCAAACCAGTGTCTTATACTGTACTGAGTGGATAACAAGGCATGTATTTAATACATAAAAATCAGTCATGAGACACTGAAAGTTAATTATAATGTAGCAGAGTTTAAGGGTCAGGATTAGCAGGCTAGGATTACTTGGCAGTTGGAGTAAAAAGACCAGGGAAGAAAAGGTCCATCCAGTAAGGTAATAAAAGAGGGCATTAAAAGGACATCTGTGGACACTATGCTTCCTCTACTTTTTTATTCTGTCCTTCCAAGGAAAAATCTGATTTTGAAAATTGGTCCCAGGTATCTAAAAAAAAAAAAAAAGAGAAAGTTATTTGATTTTTGAACTTCACACTTTGTGTTCTTCAACTTAAAAGCTTTAACTTTGCATGCTTTTCTTTTTCTGGCATTGGTGAAGCACACTTTCCCTTTTATATTAGTTCCATTCCAGCCTTGTGCTATGAAAGGAAAAACTTTATGGAAAGAACATAGTGCCTTGATTGTCCTTATATACTACAAATATAAAACTGGAACAAGCTGAGGAGCACTGGGGACTAGATATGAACTAATTACATATTACAGAGAGATACACACTGTACCAACTATAGTCTGAAGTGACATATCATTTTCAGATGTATTCTATTTCCACGCCACCTTAGTGGCATTTATCATATGAATTGCTAGAAATTAGATTTTGCCAGCAAAGAAAAATTTCAGAAGAAAGGTATTTGTCTTGGCTTATCCAGAAACCTTCAGCTGTTTGTATTCAGAGAGTAGAACTATTTAACATGGGCCTGGTCCTCAAGACTGTCCTCAGTTTTATATTCACTCCCTACTCTGGAAAACTTTCCAGTTGACTCCAGTGGATACTTTTGCTGAATTTTTAGTTCAGCTGAGAGCCAGTGCTGAAAACTCTTCTGCACATGATTACTATTAGTAATCAACCTCCTTAAAGTCAATGAGACTGTTTACTTGAGTTGTCTTAACTTTTCTCTGTAACCTTGAACAAAGTATTAACCATGAGGTCAAGAGCCTTTGATAATTCAAAGAGGGAAAATATATTCTTCAGAAACCTTGAATGAGAAATAAAAAAAGAAATAATCTTTTTTTCCTTTAACTCAAAACAAATAAAGGAAATGTAACTGGCTATGCCCTGGCAACTTAAAATAGCCATCATGGTATCCTTGAGACACACAGGACCAATGACAACCTTAAAAAAAAATAAACCTTCTTTGCATACATGAGATACGCAGAATTTCTGCCATTTGTTGCAAAGTTGTCAAACCATTCTCTAAAGTGCACCTATGCTGCTATTTCTATTCCTAGCTTTTGTGGTTAGATTGTCACAAGCCAAGTTTCCAAAACAAAATACGAAGTTCCTACAACAGACCAGTGTCCAGTAACATAAAGCAGTATAGTTTAGAGATTAAACTAGTCAGTAAATAAAATAATACATTGCTTATTAGTTAAAGGATGGGTGAAGCCAAGCTGAGGAGATGGGTAGGATTCCAGACACTGTTAAGTTAGTATGCGGTGCTAAGTAGGACAACAGCAACTGAAATAAAAGTTTCACAAATTGGCAGGACACATTCTTTTGTTGCACATAGTCACTGGTTTATAAAGGGTGAAATCCAAGCTGTGTTGAAGTCACCAGGAAAAGTCTCTGTGAGCCAGGACTTCACCTTAATAGAAAATAATTAAAGTAATTAACCTCACTATTCCTGCCAAGAGTTTGGGTCTGTGGGCACCAAACCATTAAGCCATGAAACTCATCTATGCTACAGGAGCAGCCGTAGCAAAAATGTGCAGAGCACAGCAGGAAGAAAGGTTGCCCTGGTGATGTTTGGACACTGTGG
Organism: Phalacrocorax carbo; assembly: GCF_963921805.1. NCBI lineage: Eukaryota > Metazoa > Chordata > Aves > Suliformes > Phalacrocoracidae > Phalacrocorax > Phalacrocorax carbo. The sequence continues at coordinate 22,231,222 of NC_087515.1, forward strand.
TGTTTGCATGATTATATAGAAGAGTGTCTCCTTTTCCAAGTCAGTATCAATGATAATCAGCAGTGATGTGAAAAGGGATGATGAAAAATTACGAGATGGCATTTCAAATGTAGTTTTGGCAGTAGGCTGCTTCCAGGCAGCTTCAACAGTTCTGTCTACAGTATGGAAAAAGAGCCCAACTCAGTGCCCTTGGATCTGAGTGTGTGCTTGAAACCTGTGTCACAACTGAGTAATTTAAAATGTCTACTGCTTATAGTACTCTGTACTCTATAGTACCAGACACTCTGTAAGTTTTAGGTAGAGTCTAAACTGGAATGACTTTAGGGAAACCTCTAATTTAGAGCTGCCCATATTTTAAGCACCCAGTTTCTCCCCTGCCCCTTACATTTATGTGTTTGCCTAACTCTACTCCTCCTGTCCTTTTTGACATCTATGGCAGTGGTGGCTGAAGTAGGAGAAAGGAGCAATGAAAAATTATACCTTACCGTTAGGTGGTGAAAAAGACAATAAAAGCTATAAAAGCTAACTTATCGCATTGAACGTTGTGTTTATTTTAAGATCATGTTTCTCTCTGTTAGGACAGCAGAGTAACATTTCAACTTTCATACACATAAACCACAGGTCTACTGGAATGGCACCCGCAGTGTCCACCGACAAAGATATCACTGAACACTCCTATACACCATTACTAAATGTGAAGACTTCTTTATACCAAGCCAGGCTAGAGTAACTAAGATGGGTAAGGAAATTCATTCTGGGAGGAAGAGCTTTTGACTCACATTAGCCTGGGAAAGACCAAAACCATGATGACTGAAAATGGTAAATGTTCTCAAGCATGAAACAAGACTTTCTCTCCTCTGCCACTGAACGACATCTTCCATAGGAATGGTATGAAGCCTTTATATGGATGGTTGGGTAGCAGTGGTATTTAAAAAAGATGGGGTTTTTAACTTCTAACTTTAGAGAAAATATTTTCATTTCCTATCAGATGAGCATCTGGTAACAGTAACCCAAAAAAGTGTTGATTACCATAATTGACTCTCTCTGGAAATAAGTATGAATATCACGGATTTCCCACTGCCAGAAAGTTCCCTTGCTCCCTCCCCAGCAGAGACCATCACATCTCCACCAGGCCCATGTGCCACTGGCATTCATCCAGCTTCCTCATGTCAGTGCAACCGTGCTGTGTTGCATTTCACTGCAACCATGAGGCTGCTCTTTGTCTTAGAAACACACTTTGCTCAAGAGCACTATGAAATCTGAACTCCTGTGATACACACTGGATCACAAAACCCGGGAGAAAGTACATAGAAACACTAGAGAAAACATTTCTGACTCATTGAAATCACTTTTAAATATTAGTTTTGACAGAGCCAAGTTCTGGCCACTTGGAGAAGACTACCAAGCTTTTCCTTTCCCTTTCCCCCCCCCCCCCCCCCTCCTTTCTTAACTGCTTTACCAACAGAAAAGTAAACACCAACCAACCAAAGTTAACCTTAAAAAAAATTACCAACTTTGAAAGAAAATCATGACTGAAATACTAAAAATCCACCCCAAACACCAACAACTCCCTGCTCAACAGAATTTTAACCTAAGGACGCTTATGTATGAAAAGCTCAATGGATGACAGCAGGGGTTTTATCAGTATCAGTAAGGCGGACAGGATGCAAATATGAAGCATAGAGGGCAGATAGCTGTTACAGTAGGGGCTTGGGTATGGTTCTGGTTTTGCAACGGTAGTTACTGCTATGAAAGCACAGATTTCTTTGGGTCCAGTACATGGACGGCACAAAATGTCCTCCAAAATCAGTAATGTCTAAGCCCATATTGAAAGACCTGAGGTCAGCATCAGACATGTGTCATCAGTGTTATCATGAATCTGTTTAACTCTTGAAGTTCCTCTTAGTTCAGAAAAATAGCCTACAAACTGTTTTTTCTGAAGAGGATTTTTGAAAAGTGCTTTTATTCTTGTTCAAAAAGTATTTTGATGTTAGGATTCAGTGATTAGAAGTGATAAACTTTCATAACAGACTTTTTCTGGTTCAATAACAACAGATTATACAGTACACAGTCAAACGAACATTACTGAAATTGGCCTGATATTAGATACCAAGAGCGTATGTTCACAGACTTGTTGGCTCTGATTGTAAATGGGCTTGTCTTCCATTTTAACTACAGTTCATTTCCAGGGAGCAATTTCTACTGTTTTAAAACCAGTCTGTACATGTTGTACCTAAAAGCAAATTAAGAACATTTAGAGAAGGGAAGTAGCATATGTATATTTCCAGAAAAACCAGCCATTTCAGCAGAAAACACTGCCTGACAGTAAATACTTAACCATAAGCAGCCTGGCAGCAGAGCAGAGATGTTACATGGCATGCTGGTGCGTCTCAAAAAAATTAACCTGACTGATAAAAACTAAATCAAGGATCTTACTTTCATTTGTGATTGCAGGCAGTGTCAGAGGCTAAATCCTTCTTGGCTTGAAAAATAAATTTTAAAAAGTCAAGCGGAACTTTTATTAATCTAGCAACAGATAGCCCACAAGTTTTCATGACTTTGAGGTAACATAACAAAAATAATTCTAAATTATCTTTTAAAATGCCTTCCATATGATTCTGCACAAACAGATAGTACTGTCCTACTAATATTTGTTGAAGCACTCCTGTCAGGCTTACAACATCCCAATTGCACCTGTTTTATAACTTACTGACACTTCTTTTATCCATAACAAGGGTGCAACGCCTACCTGAGACTTGATCCACTCGCTTCTTTCTTTGATGTTCCTCACTCTGCGCCAGGGGTCACAGTGCTGGCAGACATGCCATGGGGTATGAATGATTTAAAGCAACAGGTGAAAGTCTTTAAATGAGTGTATTTACCACCACCTTCCAAGGACTCTGCATCAGCTATGCTTGATCATATTCCATAAGCGTTCTCAGATGCACTTTCCATTGTGTTGCTGTTTAGTGGCACGGTCATATTTCATGTAAGTTAGCTATTTTGTGAATTTCACATGCTCATCTTGTAAAGCTGGTCTAGTGTGAATGGTCAGTCTCCCAGGCTTTCATCAGTCAATAAGGGACAGATGCACTTGAGTGTTTAGCAAACTAATAATATTTCCTACATTTCACATGAAACTATTGCTGCCTGCATCTCATCTACTTAAACTTTAACGCTCATCTCTGCTGCCTCCTCTCACTGCAAGAGTCTGAAATGGCTCTTATGCCTTAAACAACTTGCTGTTTTCAAGATGATTCTACCTTCCTTCCTTCCTTCAAATCTTTTTCTTAAAGACCACTTATTCTAGAGCTATTTTATTCCACAAAGCTTTGAAAGCTTAGCACCCCCTGAGGCATGGCGTGGCCTTTAGCTAGAATTCTGGCACCAGGCTCTGGTCAGACACTCTTCCTCTGCACAACTGCAAATTAGAAGAATCCCCACTCTTATCTTCAACTCCTTCCCAAGATGCTACAATTGCATGACAGCTGTAATGACTGCAAACCTAATTGTGAAAAGAAAAGCTGAACCAAAACAAAAAATCACACCCGAACAGATCAAATGCAAAAACTGCAAAGTCCCCTAATGCAAGGAAAAAATACTGAGGAGTATAAAGTGGAAAGAATGTCATTAGAGGTCATCTGTAAATATTGTCCTGTTCACTAAAGTAACAAACACAGAAGCAACTGTGAGAATATGCACATCTGATCTCGCAGTCTTTCAGTACTGAAAATTTATGTATTCAGCTAGGAATCCAAAATTCTTTCTTCTCCCTCTTGCTCCCCCTTCATTTATCTCATAGCAAAATGAATGTACTTATCACGTAAAGTAAAGACTAAACAAAGATCATACTTTTGGGCATTAATTATTCCCAGATTAGAGACAGTAGTCAGGATTTCCTTGCTAGGCGATGTGATATTTACTGCACATAGAACAGAGAGACTGGGTCCTAATATTTATCAGAGAAGGCAATGCTGATAAACAGCTAGAGAATAGATCAGGAATTAGGAGACCTCAGTTCTAATCCAGGCTATACCACTATTTAGTCATGATGTTGACCAGAATACTTCACAACTCAATGCCTCTCTTCCCACTACAATGTGCTTCTACTATGTAGAATTTTAAATGTTGTAAATATTCCTTTAATAGTTCCAGTAGTCTCAAAAAAGTTGATGGGATCACTCAAATGTATCCTTGAGTTCATGGCAACATCTTGTGGCACGTCAACGATTTAACATTTTCGTGTTTGAATTTCCTAGATTACATTTAAAAATAAATATTTTCAATAAAAATAAATACTTTGAATAAAAATAAATATTTCAAATAAAAATAAATAATTAAAAGTTGCAAAACTTAAGCACGCCCTCTTGGCTTCAGACTCCATTTGCAGATTGATAATGATCAGCACCTATAAATCCTCACGGGCAGTGAAACACTGGAAGGGAGAGAGAATGTTTTCAACAATAGCTGATGTCTGCATCAGCAACAAAAACAGTCTGAGCACTGGCATCAAGGAGCATTTGATGTGAACAAAGTGACATCTTGTTTCATCAAAGGTTAATGAGTACAGCAGCTCTGTCAGCAATACATTAAGACAGCAGTGTCACTGTTCTTCATATTGGTGAGGTCAAGGCAGGCTGCAAGTATCACCATTTGCAGATTTGTCAGGGTTTCTTTTCCCTCCTGGTTCAGTAAGTTTAATGTGACAATGTAGTATTTCCCCATAAGCAACTCTTCAGGCTGTTTTTCTGCAGAGTAAAAGTATCTTTGTAAGCCTGGTACTTGTGCTGACTGGAAAACTAGAGGCTTTTCTCAGCAAATTTAGTTTGGTTAACTAGAAAACAAAACAGAAAATGTTAATGACTTTTTTTTTTTTTACCATTTCACTTGGTTTTCAGTTTTCTGATAAAAACATTTTGATGGAATGTTTTTGTAGAAAATGTGATATTGCTCAGTTAAAGACTTTCTTTTCAAACAAAATTTTCGTGTAAAACTTTGTTTAATTATTTAGCCATAAATGCCCATTAAAATAAGTGAAAAATGTATATAGAAGCATCGACAGGGAGACACAGAAACAGCAGCAGTGAAATGCTGTATAGTCAAAGTTCAGCACTGCACAAATTCTGCTGGTAGATCCAGTACCACTGGGCAGTGCTCAAAGATATTACAACTGGCTTCTGAGCTGATAGAATCTTCTGTCAGTGTCTCATGAAATTATTTTGTGGCTAAACAAGAACCTGACTCCAGAACAGATTAAATGAGGACTTGGTGTATGAGTAAGGCTCTGGGGTCTGGACCTTAGATGCAACAGCACTTGCCATGTTCTGTCATCCAAGTTTGTAACAAACAGCAGCTCATTTCTCTGCTATGTAATACCTTATCTTTCTCTAACCATGGGCAGGATATGGATGACACATTGTCGTCTCACATGGCATCAGCTTCCAGGATCAATGACTGAAGCCAAGGACGGGAAACTTCTTTCTGCCTAGGAGCTGCCTGGGTGAGGTAAAAGTCTTCGTAGCCTTTCGCAAGTCAGTAGTGTTACGTGGCATTTACTATGCTAGCATTTTATGAGTTGTGCTCACATTGTTGCTGAAAGTGCTTCTGAGTCCTGCTGCTACTAGCAAGTTGTAGCTATTTTCAAAGGCTTCAGTTCTCCCTCCTCTGAGGACTGAATAAGTCATTTAGAACAGTTCATTTCTATGAGCTTGCTTGTTTGATGGTTGCACTTAATGATCCTAGAGGTCTTTTCCAACCTTAATAATTCTATGATTCTATGTTTTACACAGCCAAACTTCCAGCTCTTTCAGTCTCTAGCTAGACAAACCTTAACAGCTTATTGCACAAAGGTCTTATTTAGATCATTATATACCTGTTTTTCACAAGGCAACCTGTACTTTATAGAAGAATTATAGAAATAGTGATTCAAATGGAGCTCAGAAGGCCTTGTAGTCATCGGGTATTCTTAATGCCATTCCTGACAGGGACTTGCATAATCCTGTTTTAAAAAACACGTAATGACAGAGGCCCTGCCTGTTCCCTGCAATATCCATTCAACCTTTGCATAAGAAAGGTTCCCTCTCTCTCATAAAATATCTACCTTACCTCTTTCTTGGTGCACATACTTGACTTCCTCACCACGAACATGGAAAACAGATTATTCCTCTCCATTCTGTGGCCCCTTATAAGGCTAATCTTATATCCTTTTGTCTTCTCTGTCCACATGGAACCAGGAATCCTATATATAACTTCTGTTTACTTTGTAGCAAGCAGTTGTACTGAATCAGATTATGCAGTGATGAAGATTTTAGCTGGTGTCTCACCTGCTATATTCATGCACAAAGCGCTCCCATTTGTGTTGTAAAATTTATTCTTTCACTCTTTGGCTAGCATCCCGTCCCATTTGCTAAGGATAAAGATAGCTTTCAGTTTGGACATACTATTTTGACAAGTCTATTCTCTGGTTTTCAAAGCAAATGGAATGAAGGCAGGCCTGACTTTTGCCCTGGTTTCCTAAAGATATGAAACCTACACAGTCATGCTACACAAGACTTTGCCCACTCATCCCACCCCCGTAGCAACTTCTGATCCTGTAGGTCAGTGTCAGCCTGATTTGACAGGAATGAAGAGTTCAAAGACTGAGTTTCTGCAAGACTGGGGAGAGGGAGCAGGGGGAGGAAAGGCAACCAACCAAGAACAAAGACTATCTAAATCAGAATAAGCTGACAACATATCAGACATCCAGAATCCTTTTAGGAGAGACACTTACAAAGTGTCTGTTTTGCAGGGCAGGTTTCACTTGAAGAGCTTGACTAGCCTAGAGCACATATTGGGCTTCCTGGTTCCAGAATTCCTGGATCCATTTGCACTAACCTGGAAAATAAGTTTGCCATGGTATGAAATTCTCAGTGAATAGGGTTATTATTTGTTTGTGTGAGGCACCATTCATCAGAAGATCTGAAAGCATGCGACAAAGGAGGCCTTGAGCATTATCTCTGTTTTATGAATTGAAGAACAGAGAGAGGATGCACCTTGCCTGAGGTCAACAGATCAATGGTGAATCCAGGTGTCCCTCAAGCAGTTGTCAATGTTGCTTCAGGTGCACCTCAAATAGAATTAGGTAACTTTTATTTTACTATCCTATTTTTTCCACTATAGACTTGACACTCACTTGGAACAGTTGCCTAAGCTACTTTTATTTTTACCTAACAGACATGAACCAACAGAAAATAGCCTGTTCTTGGAGAAAATGGCACATCCTCAGATTTTTAAAGGTGTGTTCAAGCGAGCATCCAAATGCTGAGGCATGCCAATGCACAAGTTAGTTGCTTTTGAAAGTTATCTGTGTCTTTGAGTTAAAGGGAGTTGCAGAGACACCTCCAACCACAGCAGTCTTGTGCAGTTTGAAGGCAGAAACTGTTGCTGAAATCTGGGTTGCGTTTACTACAACTGTCCAGAGAAGTATCATTTGCTCCCACTTCAAAATCAGGTAACCTCTGTGTATTCATAATTTCATCATATAATTTTCTTACCCTTAAGTACATTCGAGAAGATTATGTAGCCTTAAGTCTTGTGTTCAGCTATCCTAAATAAATCTGTTCCATAATCAATGGCTAGCCACAAGCAGTTTCTAAAATCAACCTGCCTGAAAGTCTCTCACACTGAAAATCAAATCTTTGGAGGATCTACAGTCATTTTATCAGAACCTGTTTTATTATTCCAGACAAATCCACTCAGTCTTAATGACCAAGGGTAAAACCACAAAACAGTGTTCCCTCTACTAAATATTAGGAACAATTATTCATTTGAACTAAGACTTCCAACAGCAATTCTATGCCAATAACTAAATAAGTGGGGTGCTAAAAGCACTGAAGCCCAACGATGTCCCTAAGACATCAGGAAGGGGGGAAAAAGCTAGCTCTTACCACACAACTGCATTTAAAACTAAATTATCCAATAGCCTCCCTCACCACTGCAAGTGGTCCTTCTCATCTCTTCATTTCACCAATACAGATTTGAAGAACTTTAAAATAATTCAGGAGACAGCCATGGAAAAGAGTTTTAAATCTAGTTACAGATAGTTCATTCTGGCCATATCAAAATCTTGACACGCCTGTGCCTTCAGCAGCCCAGGTATAAAAGTGCTAACATTAGGATCACTCCTCCAAGCCCCAGTGAGGCAGGTGGCCCTTCTCTCCAAGTCAGGCATTAATCACTGTGACTGGCAGGCCTAGATGTCCAAGCAGCATCCTGACTCTAAGTGGATGCTGCATCACAGCTATTTTAAATATATTTTAGGCTTATGCACTTGGTTATTTCTGTTTAGACATTTCTATTTGACTTTTGGTTTGGGGGTTTAGGTTTTTTTTCCCTCCATTGTGGTTTTGGGCATTGCTTCAGTGAAACACTTTAGCAAATGTTTAATTTTTATCATGCAAGTAACCAAGACATCTTCTACAAAGCAGGGCTTCTGCAAAGCACAATCTTTTTCCACCTTAAATGCAAAGAGAATTTAACTATGTTCTTATGCCTTGTCCTGACCTGAAAACCTTGTGCTAGTGATGGAAGCAGAGCTATCGGTGGCAGTCATGTTTCCAATACTGCTGTATCACTGGAACTCACACCTGATCTAGAAAAGTCCTTTATTCACAATCCCCATTCGACTTCTGTGCCCTCTGCTAAAGGGCATCACTAGTAGTTTTGAAAAGGACACTTCCCTTTTAGAAAACTGGAGCACAGTTTTCAATCACACACAGTTTTAAAACCAGTACAAATATACCAGAAAGAAGAAAAAGGAGAAAATTAAGATTTGCTTTCTGTTAGAGGAATCTCTAATGTAATGTAATGCCTCCTAAAATTAAGGATTGTACCAGACACGGACAAGAACAATATCCTGAAAATGACAGCACACAACAAGTATCTGTTTTGACTTGTAATATACATAAATGCTTTGATTTCAATAGAGAACATACACTGTTAATTAGGTCTGAGTTGAAAGTAATATCCAACACTGCAGGGATTAGAGCAAAGTCTGAGCATGCACTTACACCGAGGGTGATTTTAGTGAGGTTATTTGTGAGTTAAAATTAATGAAAGGAGAGAAAGAGCCAATGGAATGTGAATGGAAACTGAATTATTTAATTAGCCCAAGTAATTTTTAGATGTATAATCAGTTTCAGAGCCTAACATTTATTGCTTTCAATGGTTAATTAAAACACTACTTGGGATGTTAAGGATTATGTGTGTACTTGAATGAAAGTAAGAATTCAGGATTTGGATTACTACTTTGATCATTTAGGCTATGGCATCATAGCCTTATATGCACATATCCAAATGGGATGGCTCACACGAGTAAGGTTAGTCATGTGCATGTGTGGTGGCCACAGCCTTCACAAATACAGCAGGAAACTTCAGGACTGGAAGCATAAGTCTGCATGTTTGGCTTGAGAGGGACTCCAGGCTGGGAATTATTACAAATCAAATAATCTGTCAATCATGCATAGAGATGGTGTTGCCAAATGCTGGGTTATACACATTTGCAAATTTGTGCTTCTAATGTGCATGATAGATGTGCCACACACCTTTTATTTGCAGGCTTGGGTACCACTCATAAGACCATCTGATTTCAGCAAATCAGTGTAGTGTTATCTAAATGGAGGTGCACAAACTACAGAAGCCTTTATGTCAAATCTTTTGCCTGCTTTCATAGAGTGAAAAAGATATAGTCAGTTTAAAAATTCAGTTGATCCACAGATAGTAAGTTCCACAAAACTATAAGGTAAACATATACTACATAAACCATGCATGTAGCACCCACAGCATCAAAACATCCACAAAAATGCAGGCGTAATGTGTCTACTTTCTGGTCTAGTAACTGTCCATTTTCCATATATGCAGGTCACGGACACTTTCTTTAAAATATTAACATTGGTTTCCAAAGTAAAATCTTAGATTACGTGATTCAGAACAATCAGAACGTAACCAGTTACATCCTTAACTTTTCGGTGAGCTCTATTCCAGAATTTCAGATATCAGAAAGATCATAGCACAATATAATGTGCCGTGTAGGAGACTCTCCTACACGGCACATTACATTGTATTATGATGTGTGCTATGTAGGAGATGTTCACATTACATTGTGCTGTGATCTGCGCTATGTAGGAGAGTTTCAAACTCTCCTACATCCATGCTATCTAGACATCACTAGCCTGTATACACAGACCCCTAAAATAATGAGTAACTGTGTATTAAGATATCTTAATCTGCCTTCCTAGCAATAAGCAAACCAGTCTTTTCATTAGCAGTCTTCACCTTCTCAGTTCTTTATCCTCAATTTGAGCAGATACAGCTATATCCCATGTACCCACAAAGACTATAAAATAATGAAAGGTAGTATAGTTCCTTAAGTCCACCTCATGCGTCCCTAGATTTACCTCTGTATATGAGAAATGGACAAAACCCAATCTCTGTAAAGCTTTTTTTAATTGCCAGTTTAAAGTGACAGGACAAGGAAGATAAATTTTCTAGTTGCCCCATCAAGATAACAATAAAATATTCAGGTTCTTATTTACCCTGGATTCATCTATGTTGCAGATCATGCTGCACATTCACAGACTGGGTCAGAGCATTTTAAAAACAAATGACACAAAATAGAGGCTGAACAGTAAGACTAAGTGTCTAGTCACCATGCATGTACAAGCTCAATATATTCCTCTTGGATGGGTGAATCCTGAATGAGAATAAATATGCACAAAGAAAATACAAGAATGCACAAAGGTAACAATAGCCCACAGAAATGCACAGCGGGTGTTAGAAAGCCATCTGATCTTGCTTCTAGGTCTGGTTGTGACTTTGAATGCTGAATTATATAGACACTAAAGATGCTTTACCAATATTACATTTCCATGTGAATCCTTCCACAACATATGAGATGGAGTACTATATTTCTAGTTCTCTTTGAAACACTGATGGGATACAAAGCTTGTAAATTGTGCACAATGAGGCCAAGGAAAACCTGAGATGGTAATTTTGTCTGTAGGGTGCTTGAAGGGAAAGGGCAATTGGTCAAATTCAGTGACCGTAGTTTCCAAGGTATGAGTTTGCTCACACTTCTTCATCTCAAGAAAAGTCAGCATCACCAAGGAAACTTTCATCTCACGCACTCGTGGGATGCTCTTTTATGAAATAACATGCTGTTAGGAGAATTTAGGACCAAAGTCTGATTTGCTGCTTATCTTACACACTATAGTTGAACTCTGGGTTTTACTGTAGTGGTGCTGGCTGGCTGTCCATATTGCCTGCCTCTTGTCAGAAGTTTTCACTATGACACGCTCTGGGACAGGTTCATCTTGCTTGCACAGAGCTTATCATTAACAACTGAGTCCTGACCCATGATGAAGGGTCTGAGTGCTACCTATCATAAGAGTCAAAAATGTCTGGGTGCCATTCCTTTACTATTGACTTGCTGTGAAGGATCAGCCAAATTACTTTAGTTCTTCTAAAAATGGTGTAAATACCACACCATTTTCAGAGTAATGATAATTACTTGTTTGATACTCCACAATATAGGCTGGTGAAGCAGTCAGAGAAACCAATTCTTATTAAAAGACAGACTTTTCTTCCTCTGTGGACACCAAAGAAAAGAAATGCTGACCAGAGGACAGAAGACAGACAGATTATTTAGACAAAACAGGTATACCCAAATAAGCAAGGCTTCATGAAATCTGGTCTTGACTACTTCAGGAAATAATCAAAATAGTTTTTGAACCATAGGAAATCACCTTTGAGAGTATACAGAGGACAGGGAAGGGAAGGGAAGGGAAGGGAAGGGAAGGGAAGGGAAGGGAAGGGAAGGGAAGGGAAGGGAAGGGAAGGGAAGGGAAGGGAAGGGAAGGGAAGGGAAGGGAAGGGAAGGGAAGGGAAGGGAAGGGAAGGGAAGGGAAGGGAAGGGAAGGGAAGGGAAGGGAAGGGAAGGGAAGGGAAGGGAAGGGAAGGGAAGGGAAGGGAAGGGAAGGGAAGGGAAGGGAAGGGAAGGGAAGGGAAGGGAAGGGAAGGAAAGGAAAGGAAAGGAAAGGAAAGGAAAGGAAAGGAAAGGAAAGGAAAGGAAAGGAAAGGAAAGGAAAGGAAAGGAAAGGAAAGGAAAGGAAAGGAAAGGAAAGGAAAGGAAAGGAAAGGAAAGGAAAGGAAAGGAAAGGAAAGGAAAGGAAAAGAAAAGAAAAGAAAAGAAAAGAAAAGAAAAGAAAAGAAAAGAAAAGAAAAGAAAAGAAAAGAAAAGAAAAGAAAAGAAAAGAAAAGAAAAGAAAAGAAAAGAAAAGAAAAGAAAAGAAAAGAAAAGAAAAGAAAAGAAAAGAAAAGAAAAGAAAAGAAAAGAAAAGAAAAGAAAAGAAAAGAAAAGAAAAGAAAAGAAAAGAAAAGAAAAGAAAAGAAAAGAAAAGAAAAGAAAAGAAAAGAAAAGAAAAGAAAAGAAAAGAAGGGGAAGGAATCACAGAATGATTGATGAAATCAGAAATCACTCTTAAGTCCTGGAAAGGTTCTGGAGCAAATGATTAAGCGAACAATCTTCAATTACTGGAAAATAATAGGGATAAAAAGAACTAGAAAAAAACACGGCAAGCCAGTCTAATTTCCTTCTTTGATGGATTAATAGGTTTAGTAGATAACAGGAGAGTGGTAGATATATTTCAGCCTGAATAAGACTTGACATGTCATACATAACTTTAACAAAATTAATGAAAGAAATAGTTTAAATATAAACACCACAGAGCATGTTCGCAACTGACTGAAGATCATCGGTGATTCACTGCCAAAACAATTCCTACAGAGGAACAGGTATCTAAAGTATCCTTGAAGTATTCATCCTGGAAATAATTCTTACTTAATGAATGATTTGAACAATGGAGTACAACAGGCAAAAAGCGTGCAGATAGCAATCAAGTAGTGAGATACTACAAGCATAGATTCAGGGCCTAATCATATCCTCCAGGGCTCTTGAATAGTATGGAAATAGCGGAATGCAATAAGGTGATAAAACACTCTAGAACAATCAATATGTCCAAAACTAGAAAATGAAATTCAGTAAAAGTAATTTTAAAGTATTACACTTAGAAAGGAGAAAACAAATCACAGGTTTCCACAGAAGAACAGCCAGTGAAGAACAGAAAAACAAACACAAACTAAATGGGAGCATATAATGTGACAGTTTAAAACCAAACTTCTTCATCTTACTCAGGTCCTGAAGGGAGCACTGTAGGACACAAGCATTGCGGCAAGACCTCAACTCGTGCATCATATCATCAAAACCACACCAAATAACTTGACATATATTCATGTACAGAGATTCCCTTTAGAGTCACTTGTTCACTTGTGTTTGCTTGGGAGCCAGCCTGGTACCGGCCTTGCTGGGCTCCAGGTGCTCATGCAGCAAAAGCACTAACAATGACAACTCTGGTCACTTACACTGTGCCCCAGTGAGGAAAACCACCCAAATATTTAGCTTTGATTTAGGAGCTGGGAAGTGTGGGAAGTGGAAGATTGTAAGTTCCATCAGTTAAACATGAATGAAAACTAAATTGTGGTGCCAAAACAAACCTGAACAGAGGGGGTCCTGGTCTCCAAATCTTATCTATGGGCATCTTCAATGCCACTGCTAATGGCAAAGAAAAAGCCGCTTCTGGTAAAGTAATTGAGGATTACTGTTCACCCCACAACTGCACAATCAGCATCACACCATGATTTATAGTTGGTCAAGCAGATTTTTAAAAAGCTACAATGAGTTGCCTTTCTACAACATGGACAGTAGAAATTTCTCATGAACACTGCCTCAGCAGTTTTAGCAAGGGGGAATCTGGGGCTCAGAGAAGTTTCTAAGCTAATGCAAGTTAGGCTAGTAACGTCACAACAAAATGACCAGCTCCTGTGCCAAATGCAGCTCTTGCTATCCCTGCTAAGCTGAACCATCAGAATCAGACACCACTGGTGTTCATCATGAAGGCAGCCACTATGAGAGCTGGCAGAGCAGTAAATGCTGCGCACTTCCCTCCTCACATTAATTCCTTCCTTATTTCTCCTCCTCAGAGACCGGTATCATTGACTCTGTAGACAAGCTGCTTTTTAACTGTAAGATAACTAGTGAGAGAAACACAGCAGCATCCTTTTCCCTACAGGCAATTTTAAGCAACTGTGTTAAAGGCAATTGCAAATTGGTGGGCAAATGATATATATAGTATTGACAGTCTGTTGGCCACCCATAGGTTCAGAGCTGTATACACAGTATACAAAACACCTCCAGCCCTCCACAGACAAGAAGGTATAATGTCAGCATATTGCATGAGAAAGCACTTCCCATCCCCACCTGGCATGAAAGCATAGACTAAAAAAAGATAACCAAGATACCCAGCAGGGCATATATAAAGAAAACTTTTCTACAACAATTAAATTCACTCAAGTAAAGGCCCATTTGACTCTCTGAGGGGAAAAAAGCTAACAAAAAAAATCACCTAAAGAATCAACAAAGCAAACTTACTACACAATTAGGCTTTGTTTTCTCTGTTTGGACATTCAATCTGTCCTCACATCATCTTTGAAACCTTGTTTACAATGAAGACAGGTTACAATGGAGCAAGTGAGATAAAAGCTGATGACAGACAAGGTCCAGAAAGGATTTTTATAAGCTGGAATTAATTTTATCTAGGAAATCAGTGAAGAATCACTCTGCAAAATAATTCAAACCATACATATATTTTTTCAAACATTCTTCAATGTTTTGGAATAAAGGGAATAAAATTGGGCATTCATACAACTAAATTGAAATTCTAGTCAGAAGTTAGAGGAGTACTCAAAAATTATTTATTTTGCTATTTACTGAATAATTTACTGAATTGCCATGGATATGCATTGCCATGTGGCAGGAGAAGAGCCAAGGCAACACAGGCTGACTGGAGGTTTGAACACAGGGCTGCTTGTGAGACCACATGTGAGAAATATAAGTTACACTACGTTTTGCTTTGGCATCTAACAAACTTGTCTGAGTGAATGTACCTGCCAAAAATTACATTAGTAACAAGGTATCTTGTGTCTGTGCCAACACATTTCCCTTCAAACATGGAAATAACTTACCCCACGTGTCTGGCCTTCACTGATGTCTTGAAAGTCGAGACATATCTGTTGCAAATTAATCTGAGTTTTTGCTTTGGATGAAGGGACCAGTCTGCTGACTTGGTGGGATTTGGAGCACATAAGAGGAGAGGCTGAGAGAACAGGGTTTTTTCAGTCTCAAGAAGAGAAGGTGAAGGGAGATCTTATGATTTTCTTCATCTATGTAATGGGAACTTTTAAAGAAGACAGAGCCAAACTTCTGGAGGTGCAGAGTGAAAGGAAAAAGGCAATAGACGGAGGCTGCAGCCAAGGAAATTCCAATTAGATGTTAGGAATTTTTTTTCCTCTGTCAGAGTGGTAACAGACTGGAACAGGCACCTGCGGGGGGCCAAGAGGTGTCCATCCTTGGAGATGCTCAAAACCTGACAGGACACAGACCTGAGCAAGCCAAGTTATCTTTGAAGTTGGATCTAACTTCAAGGTTACACCTTTTCTAAGCATGGCTGTTGGACCAGGCAGCCTCCAGAGAGCCCTTCCAGGCTGAATTATTCCCTGGGCCTCAAAGAGAGGTGCTGTGAGGGTGCTGTCTTAGACAAGCATCTCACAAGAAAACAGGTTTGATATTAACAGCGGCAACACCAAAAAAAGGGTAACCTTTTAGATACTTCTTTCTCTGGGCTCCATATGCCAGAAGGGTATTAAGCACTATTGGGTTGAAGATTTGCCCCAGAATTTGTGGTATATGCTGTCAATGTACAAAAATATTCTTTAGTTTTACTTTCTCCGATGGGAGTTTTTCCTTTATGGGGTGTTACCTCAGAGGAGGAAACACTTCACAGGAAAAGGAACATGCAGGTCTTGGTTTTTTTCCTTGTACTAACAGATGCCCCCTCTTTATGCTTGCACTGGAATAGATTAACTCCAAGTTGAGTTTTTTGTTTGTTTGTTTGATTTTGTTTTTAACACCCCTGAAAGCTTCCTAGTGTTAGAACTAAAATCAAACAAACAAACAGAAAACCCAAATAGGATCTGAGCTTGATGTTATATTTGCATCCAGCATCTGCAATCTGATCTGGACAAAACAGGGGGTTTGTTTAGAATTAGTTTGGATTCTAAACAAGCAAATGAAGAGTTGGAAGATACTCTAAAAGCACACATAAACAATGCATTAAATAGGCACTGTGCTAGACTTTGAGATCTTGCTCTAATATCCAGTTCTGCATGAATACCCTAAAGGACCTTGGTCAAGACATATTGGGTTTCTCTGCCTCACTTCTCCCCCATAGAAAAGAAGTTGATATCACCTTTTTGCCTCTCTCTGCCTTTCTAAATACACGGGACTGAAAGGAAAAGAGGTCTGTCCTATTATAGCATGAACCACAATGCATTCAAGATATCAAAAACCTGAAAATACTGCTAACATATGATGAACAGAAACAGAAAGAAAGAAAAAGAGCAAGCACTCCCTTGCAAATATATTCTTGATTTTGCTTAATTGAAAAGCTGGTGACTCTTGGACAGACAAGGCTTTTCTCACACCCTTATGCAGCAGTTAATTGTGCCATCCAGATTGTGTCCATGAGCACACAATAAAGGTCTCCTTCCTCTGGGGTAGCTTCTTTTCAAGAAACAACAATTCCCACCTCTCATCGAGATGCAGATTTAAAAACACAATCCCATAGGACCTGTGTGAGGAACCTGATAGAATCTAAGCTGGTGGCACTGAGAGCCAGAAACCTGACACACAAGGACAGGGCATGGTCTTGTGTGGAGCCACATCATCAGTTTGCCTCATCACAGTTTGCATAGGTCTGCAGAGCTGGCTTTGGATTCTTATGCCTTATGATACCTCATGCAGATAAGACTTTGCACAGTGTAAATGTAAGCACTTAAATAAATGTGAAAGGCAGAGCAGGCACATTATGGAAGTTTCCTCAATGATGGTTTGGCTTCCAGTGTTGCTCTCAAGAACATTCTTACTCAGGCCTTCAGACGAAGAGGTTCCCCCATCTCCCCTCAAAGCAAGCCTTCTTGCCTTTGTCTGTACATTCCTAGACATTTTATAATCCAAGCTCTGACACATGCTATCTGGAATCAATGGCCACAGAAAAGGCCTGCCTGCCAACGTGTCCTGACTAACGTAAGAGAACAAATCCTCTATTGTTGCCCAAGCGCCATATGTCAATACAATAAAATCCCTGTCTTCTGTACTCAAGGTTACATTTGTTTATGATTACAATGTTTATTTCTTGCTGTGAGACTATAACTATGCATGCTCTTTCTTCTGTTAAAATACATTTTTCCACCCCCACCCTGTCAATCCTTTTCCCGCCCCCCACCCACTTCTCAATGCGTAGCCAGAGGAGAAAAATTCTCTTGTGTGTACGTAAAGTAATATCATGTTTCTTCTTTATAAGTATTAATAATTGGATTATAATGGCATGCCTGCAGTGACAACATCTAAGTACAAAAATGTATTTAAGTACAGTGTGAACACCTATATACTTTTTCTTGGGCTGGGATGTTACCAAAAGGACCACAAAGATCAGGAGACTCATGTTTCATCCCAGTTTCTCCCGCTTGCCCTACAATTCTAGAGCAAGTCTCTTTTTCTGCTTATGCCTTCCAACCCGAGGCAGAAAATACTGCGTAATCTCTTTTCCCAAGTGCTCTAATCAGTGTAGATTAAGATGTCTATCATGCTCCAAAGTTTGCAGTGTGCCAGCCTTTCCGTTTAAAGGACAGTCTCTGTCCAGGAGACCGCCACTGCTTTCAGGTTTCCCTCATGGAAGAGTCATTTTACAATTTGGTGGCACTCACCAGCGCCTTGCATACAGGCACACCCCAGGAAGCTGCTGAAACCTTCCTCCATTGCCTGCTCTGCCCAGCCCTTGGACCAGCTCCTGTCCTTGGGCCACTCTTCACTGAGAGAGAGGATGCAGCTGCAATCTCACTGCTTACTAAGCACCATTTTCTGTTAAATAACACAATGCTGTAATACAAACTTGAGGCAAATCAGCCTCCCCAGTGCATGCAACAGACTTAATCCTGTAAGAAGTGCTCTCTAGTGCAATCAGCTGCTCCAGAAAGGATGCAGGATGCAGTACTGTCAACACCTGTACCAGTGAAAATCTTCCCTCCATTAGACTCTTGCCAGGGCAATAATAAAGATTTTTCTGCAGTTTCCCATGGGAGTGATAAGTCTCACCTCCCTGGAGTGGTTTTTGATAAAAGTCTGACTGGGGTCAGGATGAATGAAGGTAGCCGCCAGGTTCCACCCACTCTCACAATATATACTTTGTCTAATGTGCTGCAGAGCAATACGATCTACAATATATCTAAAATAAATATTTGGCTAGTTAAGTAATTATGCTGAAAGGTTCCCTTATCTTTATTATACCAGAAAGAAATGCATAAATCACCTGATGTTATATCTCTGAAGAAATTTCCTCTAACTGGGGCACCCGAAAGTGATTTTCAGTTTATGAGTTGGAGGGGAGGGAGGGAGGAAGGAACGAGGAAGGAAGGAACGAGGAAGGAAGGAACAAGGAAGGAAGGAACGAGGAAGGAAGGCAGATTTAAAAACAAACAAACAATCCCCAAAAATAAAACAAAACAAATACTCCCCAAACAGGCAACAACATTAATTTTTTGCTGATGCTACAAAATTTTCTAACAGGTCAAATGCAGCTGCGTATAAAAAGACAGGTACACTGTAGCTCTGAGGGATCTTTTAATAAAGATAACACCTTTACTAGAAAGGGACAAAGTTCATCATTTCCTGTTAAAGATGTCCACACAATACCAGTGCAACTTAAATAACTGTAGCTAAATATTGACTGACTGTGGAACAGCTTTCAGGGTTCATTCCTGAACTCTGCACATGTAACACAAGACTGCACCACACCAACTGTCAGCCACGAGTCTTTGTGCAGAAGTAGGATAAAATTATGAGTCCTTGTCTGCCTTGGCTTTTTCTGCCTCCTTTTACAAGAAAAAGTTGAATTGCAGTTTAAAAGAAAGACACTACTCTGTTGGTAATTTATTTGGATATGAGTAAGAAAATACTCAGCAGCTGCATTTCTATTTTTCCTGCCTATCTCTTGACATAAAACTTACTAACTGACGAGGTAGGGCAGGTAGAAACAAAAGACAACACAGAAACACAAAAGACTGACCCGAACAACTCAAAGGCTTTGTGTGTAATAAAATATTCAACATTTGCTTTTAGAAACGTTAAAGTCCTGAGTGGCTAGGGAACTGTGGCTGACGCAGGTATCATTATTAATTTGCACCACCTTGGCTGACAAATTTGTCCTGATCTTGCAAGTTAAATTCACATCTAAAAAAACATGAACCTAGAGAGATAGGAAGGGATATGAATCTAGACTTACAATAGGTTGGAATACATAACCTTGTTGCACTAGGAAACAAAACAAGCAGCATGGCACACTAGGCATGGATCTTTCAGTTCCTAGTCACAAACAGCAAGATCTCCAGCCTGGCTTTCCCACTTTCACATATCATTGTTTTTCCTGTTGTCTGGTCTTCTGATTTTTCAAAACTGTCTTTGAAATTAGTGCTTTTCAGTACTCATTTATTACTTAAATGTAGGCTATTTCTGCTAATGCTTTTTTTGCTCTCAACTGACATTTCTTTATCACCTTAACATCCGCCCTTAGCCATCCTATCTTACATCCTTCTGTTTTGCCTTGCACAGGTTTGCAGTTTCCATATTGGATCATTCTGCCTTCTGTTATTTATTTTTCACAATGAGGCAAACTGACAGTCAAAAATTTGGCTAGTTTTGAGTTACAATCAAATTTCATTTCTATTTACATTTTTAATTTGTTTTGGGGTTTGTTTTGTTTTGTTTTGTTTGTTTTTCATTCAATATACTCTTGGACTCCAGTGTCATACAAATCATTGAAATAACTGTAAAATACACAATCATTACAGTCAGAATCTGTTCTGTTGCAAAATTTGGAGATTACATGACTATCATTTTCCAGGTCAATGCTGAGCAAAGTATAAGGAAGCGGTAATCTAACACAGTTTTGAACTATCAGATATTTGGGCAATAGTCCCTTTTGTTAGTATTGTGGCTGGTCAGAAGTGTTAGAAGAACATGATTTTGTAGCCATTACTGAAAGGTGGTGAAAAAAGCAGACTATGCAATCTTGCTTATACCTTAAAGAGCTCCAGTGGAATTAGCCAGTGCAACAGAAGGGCAAATAATGCACACAATACACACAAATTAAGACCAGAGATACAGGTAATAGGCAATATCAAATCAAGCATCAAGTCACAGCACATAAGCAGAGAAGTGGGTCAGAGATATTTGTAGCCCATTTATTCATAAACTGTACTGTCCCTGAAACATGGAAACATGGGTAAAAGATCAGTACAAATAATTGGAGATTAAAAGCATGGCTTTGTTTTGAACAGAACTTCCTCTGTTGAATTTCAGTACATTCATATGACCATATTTGAAATTACCAAGGCCTGTTCTAGTTCCCAAAACGTAACCTTTCTGTAAGTATGTGCAGTACATCAAAGCTGTGGACAGGAAAATGGTGCCATTGAAGGGGATTTCAATGTATATGTAAGGATTGTTCTCATATTAAAAAAAGAGAATAATTAATTTCAAAAGCTAGAGGAAAAAAGTCCTTTTAGTTTTCCAACATGATCTAAGAGGCACCCTCCAACCCTCATTAGACCACACTCAGGGGCATATAACTGCAGGCCATTTACAAAATCACTGAGTCAGGAGTTTCATTACAAAAGAAACATTGGAACTGAAAATAATTAGTTTATGGACTTAATTCAAAAATTTCCAAACCCCTTTACAGTGGAAAAAATTTGTTTGGGAATGTATGAACCAAGAATATGAGATTCCTCACCTTGCCTTTTTTGTGCAGGTGGCATACAACCTTTGGATAACAATTTGGAAAGTCTCATAGATCATTTATTCGTAGTGCACTGTCAGGAGGAGCTGAGGATGCTCTTAATAAGATGGAAATTTCTTGGCACTTAATAAGAGTGCTTGTCTTAGTTTATCCCACTCCAGCCAAGAACCGAGGTAAACATCTCAAGATACAAAATATCTAATGTTCCTAACAACAGCATGTAGGATGCCGAACCCCGAGGAAACAGTCTGATTGTTGGTGACTTTGCCAAGCGGGAGAAAAAGAAAAGAGACATTTGAAGGTTCATATTAAAATATCTCACATCGCACAGTAGTCACTTGCTCTGCTTACCTTCCTGTTATAATTAATAAATGTACAACCGTTTTGAGGTTGCAGAACGTACAACAATTCAACACAGCAAATAATTATGAAACAATTACAAAGGCAAAGACCACAATAAAAAAAGTAAGGGTAACTCTATTCCTGGCCATTCCAGAGCCACAATTTTAATGTTTATACTCAGTCTGTTCCTCAAACACTCACGTATTTGACAAATCTTTTGGGAATTTATAGAGCTGATGGATCATTATTTTCTGATGTTGAAACAACTGATTATTTTCTCCGTATAAATGTACTGTTGCTACACAGTTCTCGCCAACATCTTAGAAGCCATAATACATACTAAAACAAATTAGCATTTGCAGTGTTGTTAGTTTATTAAGAATGACTTTCTGAAGTTTAGAGAACTGCAAAAAGGCTGATCACTGGCAATGATTTCCACAAAATTGTCCTGCACGTAACAAAGGAGATATCTATAGAGACTAAATGGAAGAAGGGCCAAGTTGTATTATAACTGACCTCACAGTAAACCAGTCCTCTGATTTAAGGTCAATTATTTCAGATTTGTACTCCATGCAGCTAAATACCTGGAAATGATAAAATACAGAAACTAAGCAAGTCTTGCCTAAAGGATTTGTTCTCGGTTTTGAAAACACATGTACTTTAAGACGTACAGGTATGACTAGCTTAGATTACTTCCGTTTGTAGAATAAAATACACTTTTCACTAATGTACCAATCATATTTTTCAGGTACCAAATGAGAGAAGGTTTGAGAGGGAAACAGTCCAGCTGTTATGAATAGTTATGGAATAATTCACTCCCAAAGTTCAAAAGCCTTGGATTAAATTTCAAAGGTAGGTACTGAAACTGTTCCCAATATATATTCATGACTGGAAAAGAAAAGTTTTGCTTTCACTTGTCAACATCTGTGCTTCACTAATGCAACCTGCAACCTCAGCCTACGTGTTTGAGGCAAAGTTGGATCTCCTATATGAGTACTAAAGAGAAAAAAAAAAGTAATTGCTTACTTAATATCACCGGGATTAACAGCAAATCAAAGAATAAACTGAGCCTCCATTTCGGCTATGTTCCATTCAGTTGGAAAATAAACCAAATTCTTGTTATTGTTTAAATGGCTTTTTATACAGAATACATTACATGCAATTCCTGATTCTGCATGAGGCAAAGCAGGTGTTTCTCGTAGAATATAGAAGAGCTCCTACCACCAGCAATTCAAGCACAGATGTAAATGATCAAATAAAAATTTGATCAATCTATTCTCAAGGCATTAATACTTTTCTCAAACAGGACTTTGTTGCTTATATAATCGAATGGCATGCTTCAGCATAAGCAGGCCCAATATGAGCTTTCACATCTTAGTAGTAATTCTAAGTATGCTTCATCCAACCTCCTAAAATACATAAGCTGTCAAACACATTGGGCCTGTTTCAGTTAAACACTCGCCTAGTAATTTTATTTCCCCATATTGCAAAAACAGGTTTGCTTTGCAAAAATTTAATCGCAGCAGAGTTGCCCACAAAACTACACCCACCGTGCTCTACTCCATATTCCCACGCTTTTTAATATTTGTCATATTTCATCTTTTAATGCAGTCCTAATGAGAGCATATTGGAACACCACAGAATCAGGCTTGTAAGAATGCAGTCTTGAAATAAAACATGGAACAGAAGGAGCATTGTGTTACAGCCTCTGTTAATGTTTTAATGGTTGAGAGATTTCCAACATGTTGGCAGTGTCAGGACAAACCAATTTAATAAATTATTAACACTAATCAAACATTTTTATGATGGCAGTCAAAACTTCCTTGGCAGTTAAGGTTAATTCTGTTGAAGTTTGACAAAGATGTTACTGTTTGATGGAAACCGCATTTAAAACTACAGCCTCCTTCAAATCAAAACCTTGCAGTGTAATGAGAAGAAATGGTTAAGCAACATGTCTCAAAGTACATAAAGAAACAGTGAAGGCAGGGCTACGGCCTCCATCAGCAGCACTAGGGCTGATGAATGGTAGTGAAACATAAATTGATTATGGCGTATATAATATGCCTGCCACTACTTGGGAAAGGCTAGAGAGAGACTGTTATCATCAGGAGGAGATAAAGCTCAGGCTGTCAAGGGGAGAGTGCTAAATCAATATACAAATAAAATCTAGGAATTCCAGGCACTTGACAAGAAGGGTAGAGAAGAAAATAAAGAATCCTGCCAGTTTTGATGTATTAAACTTTGAAGAAAAGGTATTTTAAAACATCCATTCATTCAAAAGGCACTAACAATAACAACGCCAGACAACACCACATTCTCCCTTCAACTCCTCCGGCCCTGCCAGCTAGCTGAAATCCAGCACAGCAGAAGCTAATGAGGGGTATGGATTAACAATACAATGTTTCTCAGGCTTCTCTTGGGCCTCCCCTGGGGCACCCGCAGTCTATACATCATCAATCTACTGCAAATTGATGTAGTCAGCCTGTGACAAGGGTCAGGTTTCCAGGACCAGCTACCAGGCATGATCTAGTCATTTTGAGTTATCAAGACAAAACTCTGTTCTGCTGAGCTCTGGCCATATAAAATCCAGTTCCCCAGGCCTTCACAGTGAGCTGAAAGCAAACCATAGAGCCCTCTCTGTTCTCTTCTATACCCACTGAGAAACCAGCTCACCTTTCTGAAGTGATGCCACTGTTACTATTTTACTCTCTCTTACAGATGATGCCATCACAGAAACTTCAGGCTTAGAAACAAGAAAAGCATATACTAACCCATCAGTTTATTATTATTAATAATTAATATTCTTGTTTTTGTATGCTAATTATTTCAATCACATAAAAATAGCAACAAGAAAAACATACCTACTTGTTTTCATTATATGAGAGCAATGAAGAAGGGAAAATGTGCTCACTGATGCAGGTTTCTAAATAAGAAATAAGTTCTATTGGAGTACCAAAACCTTTTGTTGACCCACAATATTTTTCCTAAATAATCACACATAGGATCTTGCTTTTATCCAACATCTCATGTGCCACAGTTTTTCCAAACATGCTGTGGATTAGTTTGATACATACATATTTGTGCTGCCATCCCCTTAGCTTAGTTCAAGTTGGTGGATATCCACGCAAGTTTGGTGGCAAGCAGGCCTTGGCTCACAGCACTGCAGCTTTGTGAGCTGCACTGAAATGCATCCGTTCAGATGGAAACAGACACAAGAAACCAAGTACACAACAGACTGAGAAGTGTTCTGTCAATAAGATACATGCAGCCCAAACTAAAGTAATTTTAAATCACTAAAAAGGTGCCTGTTACTTTCAACGGTTTTGATGGCATCCACCCTTCTACAGAAACTGCAGCAGATAAGATTTACATAGTATCTATCGGTTTAGCACCACCTAAACTTACAATTAGTGGTTCTTCCTGAAGGTAACTTTAATTCTTCTGAGGCAGATCAAAAGCTATGAAAAAAGCCAAGCTACCATATAGAAAAAAAAAATAAATTCGATTTTTGGATCCCAGCTACCTAAAATATGGCAGATTTCTGAGGCATCCAATATACTCAAGTTAACTTTAAATATTCACAGCTACTTGTGGTCCAGCACAGGTGTGAACTATGAGTAGAGAACAGGCTTTTTTATTCATGAAGGTACTTAAATGACATTCAGTGTATTTGTTATTTATAATATTTCTATGACCATATCCCATTAATAAATTTTGGAATGTCTATATTCAAAAAAGTATCCTTGCAAACATTACTTAGACATTTATTAACAAAAACCAAACCCTCAAATTAATTTTGTTTCATCTGCTCCAAATGGACAACAAGCTTTGAAAAGCAGGCAAGAGAACTGAGCAAGTCACTTGTGGTATGAACATCTGATGAACATTTGCTTATATTTATTCATGCAAGCATTCTGGAATTTTTGTCATGGATGGTCTTCCAAACACAACGTCATGCATATGAATGTGCATGAAAAGCAAATAAAAAGATGCACTAATACATTTGAAGTAACTTTGTGGCTTTTATCTGATGAATGCTTGTGAATACTTTGTTATATTATTCACTCATTTTTTTTTCACACTGCCAGCAAACTTCTACAGGGGAAAAGAAAACCTCTGAATTGCCAGGCAACCTCAGTTCTCATTTTCCACTAGCCACTTTGGGCAATGATGTGTCTTGAGTAAGTTTCTAAAACATAACTACATGTATGCATTCAAAAATTAGGCTTGTACTCGAGAAGTTTCCCTGATCTCTCATGATGA
Organism: Phalacrocorax carbo; assembly: GCF_963921805.1. Taxonomy (NCBI): domain Eukaryota; kingdom Metazoa; phylum Chordata; class Aves; order Suliformes; family Phalacrocoracidae; genus Phalacrocorax; species Phalacrocorax carbo. The sequence continues at coordinate 22,256,829 of NC_087515.1, forward strand.
GCTCCTGCCACTGGACTAGCCAGTGATGACAAATTTTTCTCATTATTATACTAGTGAACTTTTACATCAGTTGGGATGGAACCAAGACTGTGATATTTTTGCAAAAGGTTGCAAGGGGCTTTAAGGGAATGCTTGGGAGGACATTATCCAACCCCTGGTCTGCAGCAGGTAGTCATTACATACACCTTTTTGAAGGACCAATACTTAAGCCTTTTGAGGTTCCCAAAAACGCATGCTTTTTAACCTACATTTATTTACCTAATTTTTTTTACATATGTTTGCCTGGGTGGATGTGTGCACATTCACCTTTAAGTGGCTGTGTAGCAGTTTAGGCACATATCCCATCAGTTAAAAGCAAAGTCTCAATTTAAGCTGATACGAATGAAAGTTTGCACAGAGAATGATTGCAGCTCTTTCTTTTTGTATATTACCATACGTAAGTGATTTTTCATAATAATTTTACCGGTCTTTTGATTTGTTCTGTGCAAAAGACAAAACATGCATTCACATTATTATAGCTGATTACTATTAGTGATATTATATGGAGCAGACATTTTTAGATAATGTATGAAGAGCTGATGGTAAAAAAAATTAATATACATTTTGGAAGTAAGCATCAGCACTTTAGAGAAATACAGATTCACCTGAAGCAAACTGTAAATTTAAGTTGCCTTCTGTTTATTTTTTCAGTTGTTGAAAACTACAAGGAGGAACAAATTTTCCCTTCAGTGGAAAGATATGCTCACTTTAAAAAAAAATAGAAACCCTTTAGAAATGGTTTATAGAAATCATTCTAGTTATCTAGGTACTTCACGGGGTATCATCAAGATATGCCAGAGGAAAGAAGTATGCAGGTGTGTATGCAGTTTGTGGATGAAACTGATGGCCTGTTCAAATTCTGCCTGTACTTGGAAGCCCACAGAAAAAATGTCCCCTGAATGAGCTCTGCACTGCTGACCTCCATTTAAAAATCTCTGCTGCAGCTTCACAACTGCTGAGAGTGCTTACTAGCTTTGATCAGAGATGAAGGATCAAGGCTAAAATCCTGATTCACAGCTGAAGGAAATTTAAATCATCATCCAGACACGAAATTTTACCTATCATATCTGGTAACAGCACCAGCCATCTCCCCCACCTTGCCTCCACTCCTCCTCCCAACTGCAGCAACCCCTCCTACACAACTACTCCTTACAGGAGTGAGAAATCTTACAGTGGCTATTCCCTCGGAGGAAAAGTGCTAAAAAACTAACCTCCAACCCCAAGCCAGGCTGCTCCAGTACAGGCCAAAGGCTGGCTCTGGTCTGACTGCTCTGTCCATCTACAGAATTGCTACTGCTCTTTTCGTCCTGTGATAAAGCTAAAAGCAAAGCCTGTTCAGTAAGTCAGCTTTTTGAGCAATAATAAATCAGAGTGGTTGGCCTGTGCAGCACACTGAAAAGAAGCTTCTAACACTGTTTACATGAATGTTCACGGTTCCACTCCCAAAACAACGCTGCTTCTCTACCCACTTTGAAGGCTCCTGCCCTTCTTTGCTTCTCTTCCCACCTATCTTTATCTGGCTGCTTTTCCACGGGCAGACAAAAGCTCCATGCAATTCTCTGAATCTCTTATTTTCAGAGAACAAAATACCTTCCCCCATCCAGGGGAACTGATGCACTCTGCTGGCTTCGAACTTTAAAAATATCTCTCTGCTGAAGCAGCTGTTGAATAATTTATATTTCTTAGAATTGAGCTGACTATATGTGCATTTTTGTTTTAATATATACAGTATAGCTGTTTTCCCTTCCTTTCCATTGCCATCTTGTTTTTCACTTAACATTTCAATGTAGGAAATTCTGAAGACTTCACAGTCTGGGAAAATGATTTGGCCTTGGGAGTGAGAGAAGGGGAGTGCAATTTGTTTGTGAGTTGTTTTTTTAATGAAAGGAAAAAATTTTGAACAGCTTGCAATTAGCAGCTCCGAAAAGTTATAGTTTCTTCAATGGCACACAGCACGCCAAGTAAACCTACAAGAGATTCCTTAGCTTAACATGCCTAGAGCTGGATACAGTTCCTCTAAATCAAAGTACCGCTCACACTAACAGTTGCAGTATGTTAGTGGCTGGATGGTTGCTTTATGAAGAATTATAAAGTGACACAGCAGTCTGGCTGAAAAAAACACACACCATGCTTTGATGTTTTTAACCACTAACTTCAAGAGGACCAACAGAGACCTTCCTGTTTTTATTGCAGCCTCTCTATCATCCCTCCCCCTGCTCCCTCCCTCCTCTCCCACTGTTAGATGGGGGACTGCTATCTTTCAGTCACTTTGTAAGCCTGACTTGTTTACAGACTGAATGTCTCTGTTTATAGGCCTATATCAGAGAACAAACAGGGCAAGTGTGACTTCCTAGGATCTGAAATGCAATGCTTTTTCCTCTTGGGCAAGCAGGAGTGGCAAGGGAGGGGGGAAAGAAGGGGGGAAGAGAAAACCTGTAATTGTCCTTCTCCTTGTCCCTCTTCCCTCCAGGTTAAACATACACACCTGTATGGTACCAAGGTATTTTAAATGAACCAGTTGCTTAAATGTTAGCTTACCAAAACTCCATGAAGATGTACAGCAATTGCCTCAGTAAAAACTAGGTCCACTTCAGAATCTCGTCCACCAACAGTAAAATCAGATAAAGGTTTCTCTTAAACCACCTATTTTTAAAGTTTTATATTATAGATCCATTTAGATGTTCATTTGGGGAACCTTAAAATCTTATATCACATTTTACTGGGGATATTTAAAGGGTACCAATGGGGTAATTATAAGCATACACACTGTAAATGATGAAATTTTAGAAACCATTAATAGCATGAGTTTGGATGTTCCTTTTTATCTTAAATAATATTTTACCTCAGGCACAACCCCAGTCCAGTCAATAAGAATAGTCCTTAATAAGGTACCCAAATGACACAAGAGACAGTTTGCTTATATTGCTAATGGCAAATTTTGGTTCTCCATAACATTCAGGTTATAAACAACCCAGAGGAGGTACGGGTTTGTCTTTACTAAGGGTGTCTTACTTTTACACTGGCAATTTTTATTTTAATTGTAGGATTCATTTTTATAGGTTTCTGGTTTCAAAAGTCTTGATTTTGCACACACACACACTTGGGAGCACCGGGATTTTTTTAAGGTGGGTACAAAGAGGCATATCACATTCGCTTCTACAGTACTTTATGGTGAGACCCTGGGCCAGACAGTTTTGACCTTGCTCTGTCTAGGCTTTCTCTTATAGGTTGCTCACCAAGAGACTGAAAAGCTGTTGAACTGAAAAACAAATAAACAAATTCTAGGAATTTAACCCTTTAAGCACAACACCTTCCAAATAAATATATCAGAGAGGACAGAAAATGAAATATTTTACACATGGCTTTTCCTCCAACAGCTGTGTCCACATAGGAAGGGCCTTATGCACCAGCACTCAGCTAGACATAGCCCAGTTACTCTGTGAGTAGCAGCAGTGACCTGTCCCCACTGAGTTCTCCCATCTGCTCTGAGACCTGTTTGCTCCTTGCTCCTCACTGCTGTCTCTGAGTCAGAGCTGGCCAGGTCTGCACTGTGGCTCTCTGGTCCCTACCATCCCTTCCAACAGGCTCAGTAGCACCCCAGCAGAACAAGCCCCTCTACCTCCAGGGTTACCGCCTCACCTCCCCGCTCCTTATTGATGGATCATGTGCCTTTGCAGACCACAGATAGGAATGAACGCTGCCTGCACACACCTCAGCTGTGCAGAGACAGACAGCCCAGTATGAGCTCTGTCAGCTCAAATGGCTGAACTTTCGAAATAAAAGCAAGAATTTGGTCTCTGTTAGAGTTCAGGTACAACTAAATGAGTTTAAACGCAGCACCCAAATGGACATTACCTAAATGTGTCCTGGTGCCACTCTGCCTGTTGGTAACAGCAAAGTTGTTCCTCCATAGCTGGCCTAGCATGAAGATATCCAAGGGTACTGGCCTTTTAGTTTCCTCCCACAGCAGCAGATTTCTCTTGCAGAGACCCCCTGCGTCCTCCCACAGGCAGCCAGCCCCACCAATGTGCCATGTCCTCTTTCCACTTTCAGGTCCTGCCTCACAGGAGGTGCGGGCTTGTACCCTTGTCTGGCATTTCACATCTACTGGGCTTCCTCGGCGTAGATAGCAGAGTGCACTATGCGAGATGTGGGCTTCTCCCTCTGCGGTCTCCTTACTCTGGAAGCTGTGGATAACAGCAAGCTCAGTGCATGCCACTCCTGCCAAAAAGCAAGCAGTGAGCGAGGAGACAAACCAACCCTTCAAAGAGAGCCAAAGTCTTCCAGCGCAGCTCAGTGCAAAGGGAAGGCAGAGATTTGTGGCTGTTCTGTTTTGTTTTAAACTAAACTGTTTAGGCCATCCATACCCCTTCCAATTTTTTGGTCTCATCTGATGAAAACAGAGGAAATTAAACTATATGAGTAGAAGGTGGTTTTTAATCACAACCACTTTTTCCCCTAGAGACCAAAAGCATATGCTTGAATTAATGGACCCTTTCCATTAATCAAAGGGCCCAGGATAGATGCAAGAGAAGTTAGGTTTTCTTCATCATGCAAAAACTTCCTCCAGCTCTCTTCAGCAGTTTCACATGGGGATGATGAAGCCATTTAGCCTAACAAAAGACCTGGCTTGAATCCTGGATCAGAATTCACATACACATTAATTCCTGGTTTTGGCATTCAGATATGATTAACTCTTCTGTCCCTTTTTACATGCCTCTCCTTTAAGATGGCTGAAAAAAACACTTTAATGCTCAGTTTTAAGTACAGAAAAAAGGCTAAATTTGAAACACATGCCTCTCTTCAGCATGCTGGGAGCTGTAGATGACACTTTCTCTGTTCCTCAATATTGTCAGATCCCATTTTGACATGTATAATTCTGTCTGCACTAAAAGCACCAAATTTTATGCTATGATTCTACTATGTAGGAAAGACCTAGACACAATGTGACAGGATGCTTAGCCCTTTCTACAGCTCTAGTCTTTACCATGGAAGTCTGTGGCAAATCAGACATTTAAACTTTTTTTCTGCTATGTCAAAGTAAAGCCTTCACAGCCCTGCACAGCTGGAGAAGAGATGACCACATGCTATTCCTCATGGGTCTAAGGATAATCAAGACTGAACTTGAAGGTATGAAACTATGTGAATGTGTCTAAATCTCACAAAATGCATATAAATGCATGAATACACCTATCTAATTTTCAGAATAAAAGGAATGAACATTTTAAGTCCCCAGTCTCTAAACAGGTAGTATTCAATCAGCATTATTCCTGTAACTAATAAGAGCTCAAGGCATCTCACAGATGGACAAGGAAATTCACGTGCAAACATTCATCTTTCCTACTCATTCTGACAAATTCTAGCTAGATTGCCTTTCCACATGAATATCACACTCTAGACCCTGTGGGGATGATTATCAACTACTTACCTGCATCTAAATACTAAGATGTAGGTATAAGTATCAGTGTCCACTGAAGAACCAGGAAAGGCCCAGGTCTGATACATCTTTCATGGGGTAAAGGTATGTGACTTCGGGTTGTGTTTGAGCTGGGCGAGCAGGCTGACTGAACATGGGCTTCCTGAACTCTGCACCTCCTGATACTACAAAACATTTTTTTCCCCTGTTGGAAGCTACTTCTGTATGCCTGAACAGTACATACCACAAAGTAGGTCTCACGGGCAATTATGTTTCTAAAGCATATAATCATGTCACAAAAAGTATAGTTTTCTGTATAATTTGATTTTCTGAGCTACCTTGCCCTGTGAAATCCAGCACAGAGGGAACTTAGGTCTTGGGACTTTTTTCCTAAGAGCTCAGGTGCCAGCTGTTATTTGCGTTCCTATGCATATATCTACAGTGGTATTCAAGACTGCAGAGAGGATCAAAGCTTTGAATCCACTAGTAAGAAACTACTGACAGTGCCCCAGGCATCAGGTCTGCAGGTTCCTTTCCGAATAATGCCACTTAACTTTAAGGATGAGGATGCACTGTGCCCTGCAAAACTAATTTGTACCCGTATCTCGTGGGCTGAAACTGTACGAGCTCTAGTGCAGGGACCACCCCCCCCACACACACTCTCCCTGACTACAGCTCTGTATGTACAGTGCCTGGGACGCCACGGTTCTATTACAATGCAAGCACTAATTAACAGCCCAAGCAGGCTTTGTGCAACGGTTGCCAAGCCAAGTTCTTTGCCTTGTGTTGAATCTTTGCCCTGCTTAGCTTTTTAAGTTCATCATTTACTGCAATGCACTAAGTTATATCATAGAAATTTTAGAGGCATGACTCCCATCCACAAGTTACTTTTGAACAATAACAAGTCATCATATGCTTGTTCCTGTGTTCTGATGAGCTTTGAACTTTAATAAATGATTAATCCTATTTAGAAGTAACTTAACACTGCCTTAACTGCATCTTTCCATGAAGTGTCACTTTGACATCCTCTGTTGTGTGCATTCATTGCAACTTTCACACGCTGTAAATTAAGAACATTTACACATGCAATTAGTGTTAAATAAATGCCTGAAGAACTCCTTGGGGATTAAGCAATTAGATGGCATCATGGAGTACCCTTTGTACTTAATGCTTACGAAGAAAATCATCTATCCGTTTTGCACAAATTGCATACTGGGGTAACCATTGTGCCGGCAGGAAGCACTCGGCCAAATTGCCAAATGCAGCCTTGAGTTCATACACACCACCTTCTCCCCAGCTCTCCCATCCCTCCCCCACCAACTTAAGAGAGAAATTAATGTAGAGAAATTTGTGATATAATACTTTATTATTAAGTGACTTCATAAAAAAACCCATAGAATTTAAGAAAAACTTGAATTTTTAATGTCATAGTTAAATTATTAAAAATAAAAAAATCTGTCTAGAAAGAGAATACAGCTATGTACACACAGGCTATTTGCACAGCCAGTAACAAGAGACTTAACCCTTTCATATCCTAAACTTATTTTATGGTGCCTGAAAACTGTAGTCAGTGTATGCGGCAAAGTATGCAAACAATCTTAGAAGGAGAAATACGTGGCACACTAGAGCGCCTTGCAAGTAGAGGCACATATTTTATGTACACACCACTCACACACACCTAGAGTATACTGAAGATAACAGCAATCATTTGCCCTGCAATGTATATGGCTGGTACTTACCAAAATGGTTGGGTAAACAAAAAAATTAAGGTGTTTAGAGAGAAAAGGACAATGATTTTTTTTTTTTATGCCTTGAAGTTCAAGGTTAAAGTGAATCCAATTCACTCTCATTAACACCTGTCATTCTCAGGCAGCCTGGAGAAGACGGGACATCACACTTTGATAAAATTGTACCTAACACATGGACTTAGACACAAACAAGCAAGAGGTGAGTGCAAAAAAAAAAAAAATAGTGGCTTTGGGAACAGAGCGAAGTTTGAAGTTACACCCTGAGCACTTAAGTCAGCAAAATAACAAAAACCCGTGCTGACACCAGGGCAGGGTTCCCCCCTCATGGCACCATGTCCTCTACCCCACTAAAATGAACCACTGCTCACAGAGGTCACCCACAAAGGCATACACCCTCCTTACAAAGAAGCCCATTGTAACCAAAAGCTTCCCAAAGTTGGTTAGTGCTGGGCTATAATGAAGGCGGTGTAATGTATGAACTAGTTCAGGCTGCATTTCACAGAAGAGAGGACCCTGTTTGCAGGGGAGCAGGATTTCTAAGTGCCGAGCATTAATAAAAAAATCGGAACAAAAATAAAAAACCAAACCCCAAACAACATAAAACAGCTGCAGGGAAGTTGTTTTTCCACTTGATGCAGCCCGTAGAAATTGGTTAAAAGGTACCCCTGTGGATGTGAAGTCACCCACTGCAAGAAATCCCAACCTCAGAGTGCCAGCGCCACCTTCTTGTCAAGGAATTTAGTGGCAGGCTCAGAAAACGGCGACCTCCGACCGCTAGCATTGGCTCGTGTCAAAACCCGCACGGGTTTTTGGCTGGTACCCCAAAAGAAACTTGGTTTCAGCACGGGCTGGTGCAGACGGGTCCCGCATCCCGGCGCACGCCGCATCCTCCCGGCCCCGCCGCACGCCCCGGCTCCCGCTCCCCTCTGTGGGGACAGGCAAAAAGCAGTTTTTACAAAAAGGGCAGTCTAAACCTCCCAGAAAATCATTTAAAATTAGACTCAACCCAGCCTCCTCCTAAAAGGTATATTGTTTTTCTCGATGCTTTAAGACTGTCTTTCTTTTTCTAATGAGAAAAATAAAGGGAGTTTTCTTCTGTTATTTTCTTTGATCTAAAGAAACAAATTTTCCCAGTAACTATTCTAAAGCAAAATGTTTCTCCCATAGAAGCAATTTTTTCCATGGGTGAACATTCCTACAGCAAGACTTTAAAACAACACAAGACATTAATGGGTGTTAAAAATATTTTAGGTCTGGTAGAACGTCATATTTGGGGGATATAAGGTTTTATAATCTTCCCCACTCAGAACCAGCAACTCAATGCACTGCTAAATCAGCAAGGGAAAGATCAAAACAGCCATCAGCTCCTTCGAAGAGAGGCTAAGCCCCTCATGAATGAACCCTTCGACCCACCAAGGAGCACCACTGACAAAAGCCCATTGGGAAACCCATCTCCTCCTCCTGCGTCCAAAGACTCACGGCTGCAGCTGCTGATTTTGTCTGTGTGAAGCGAACCAGCAACACACAAAAAAATTTACATCTTTCGAAGAATTTCAGAGTTACAAAGTGTGCCAAGCTGATGTCTTCAGAGCTCAAATGCTCTGGTGAGCTACAGACACAGCACAGAGCTGGTGTCAGCAGCGGGGAAGGTCCTGTTTTGTTTCCTCAAAGTACATTAAATATGATGTGAGAAGACATACAGTCCTCAGGGTGTGAGAATAACTTCTGAGCCTCTCCAGTTTACTTCTCTGAAGCAACTGTCACCAAGGGGTCCTTCCAATGTCATCTACAATTAAAAAATAATAATTTAATTCCTTGAAGCATTTTGGGCACTCTGATCATTTAGTCCTTACACCATCAATATAATTTCACTTCAGTCACCAGATAGCACAAATAATAGCCTACGCGATTTCATACATCTCTTTCTTCAATTTCGATCTGGGATGGATGTGGAAGCAACAAAGTCCCAAAGCAAAACACTAAATATTTCTGAGTGTAATTAATGAGGAAACATACTCCAAAGATATTTTCTTTTCCCAATTCAGTTTTGCATCAGATGATTCAGATAAATATTGCTGGATACTCATCCAAGAAATAAGGCCCTGAACATTTCAAGACTTGCTCTCCCCTGCAATCCTGAGGTTAGAAGTGGAATAGCAACAACTGCAAAAGGAGGTGACCTTTTAATCACATCCAGGAATCTGGAGCTTGCCTATCCTCGCTGCATGGATTGAAGCGAGGAAGAGAAGAAGCAGAATCAAAAGGAAGTGCATACTGAGGTTACACATTCATGCATAGACAGGGAAAAATATAGATTCTCCAGGGTAAATAAAGAAGTTTTCAGTGTACTTCATAGCTGAGTTGGCTGCATGTGGTGTTAAAATCTGTCTCACCTATATACAGAACCCATACCATCTCCCTATGAATTTAAGGAACTTCAGCAAAGCAGTTAGTGAGCTGTCTACCTTCTGCTCTTAGAATCCACTGAGATTGCAGCCAGATTGCCAGTGTCAGATTTTTATTTATTTAAAATTTGCATACACATACATGCACCCGTGCAAATAGTTGTTAACTACACAGGGAGAAAAAATGCAAATGGAAAAATAAAAAGGCAAAGACAGAGGACACTTGAAGAAACAGAAAAACAACAGCTGAGAATTTGTCAAATAAAAAAAGGAGTATTTTCAGCTGTTGAAAACCCTTGAAAATGTTGATTATTGTTGTGAAATATGACTGTATTTCACATCCCCCTGCCTTGATCTCAGGAACATTCAGTCCTAATACTTTTTAACTGTTTCAGAAGAAATATCAGTTTAAGCTCTCCAGCCAGTGTGCACTCATGCCTTCCCTGGGACTCCTCAGCAACTGGCTGCGATACGTGTTTCCCTTGCATAACACGGGCTAGGAGTCGCCACATGCGATGGCCAAGGTAAATTCACGCAGCTAAAGCCAGTGTTGCTTCGAAAGGTGAGCAGCACTGATGCCACTGGATGACTGGTGGGGCGCTGAGGGAAGGCATTGACCACCTTCTCTCCTGGTCCTGCTGTTGCTGCCTGCTCACCCCAAATCACCCTCTCCATCTCTGGGGGAGACAGCCTGGAAGCATTTACATTCCTGGGGAGCTCTTTCTCCCTACCTGGAGGATTGCTCCCATGGATAAAGCTGAAACCTGCCTCAACCCTGCCCATTTCCTGTTAAGAGACTGTATACATATATATAATATGTATATATATTTAATATCAATTACATAGAAGACAGGGCAGTCTTTCAAACTTCCAATACGTCAACCTACTGTACAAACAGGAAGTGGCACCGCAGCAACAGGTCATTAAAAAACCTGCAGACCAACCAAGAATCAGTAGAGCCACCTGAAAAAAAAGGAGGGGAGCGGGGGGAATATCAGGACTTTTCCACCACAGTTGGCATATCCCAAATCTCACATAGTTTCATACCCTCACAGAAGAGAGATGTGTCTTTCATGGAACTACCTGAGCAAGCAGTGTTATAAATAATCACTTATTTTCACACTGCCTTTTCCCATAACAGCCTTCCCATAACACCTCTGCTCTTTTCCTCTCTCCTCGATACACATAACATTTCTACACAGGGTGGGGAGAGATGCTCAGAATGAGGTTTTCTCTCCTTTGGTAGAAGCCTTTCCATGGCAGAGGCACCCTGAAAGCAGCAACCTGCCTTCCTCTCCTTGCAGGCTTTAATTCCACCCCTCTCCCTGCCTTCCACCTTCAAATCACATTATAAGGAAAGTCATGACCAATTCATTTATCAAGAAGCTGTCATGGGATAGCCATGATCAACTTCCAGCTAGAGGGAATACAAGGCAGAGGGAGGAGCTCTGACTTGCCCAAGTTCTTGTTCATGACAAAAAGTACCCGCTATAAAATAGAAAATCCTGGCATTTGCAGCATCACTCTCAGTGCTCTCATCTAGAAAGGATCCTCATTAGTATTTCATATCCCATTAATCAGTTGAAGGTGATATATTCTAGTTTACCAGTAACATCTGAATAGCAGCCCCCTTTTTTTTTTTTTTAAGTAAAATTAAAACCACCCTCCTTCCCCTCAGTATTCCCCATTTCATAATCCAAGCCGTCCCAATGCAGCATGAGTATGCATACAACCAGCTATGTTTTTTAACATCTGCTTTTCATTTTCTTAACAGGAAACCAACACAATTTCCATGACAAAGGAGGATTCTGCTGTTATACTCTCATTTATGTGTCATGTGTACATTTGGCAGCATTTGATCTTTATTCTCTAGACACTTAAGAAATAATCTAGGAATTATTGCTCCTTGACAATACAAACAAATAAGGCTATCTATAAATAAACCTCAGCAAGGACGGGGGGAGGGTCGCTTCATACCCGCAGAGGGACTGCTTCAGGGCTAGTTCTCATTTATTTTTTGGCCATCACTGGGGATCAGGAGGTCACCCTCCTTTCTGAGCCCTTTTGTACGAGGCCATGCCCAGGGAAGACAGGCCCTCACATAAAACACCTCTGAAGAAATTGGCTGACTTTTTTCCCCTGTTGTTGCCAGTTTCCCTGACAGGGAGCTGGGTTTTAGCAGGCCTGGGGAAGGCAGGAGGTGACATCCCAACGGGCAGCATGGCCTCCATGGCCCCCTCCTCAGTACCTGTGGCACTGGAAGCCAGGCTTTGCTTGCAAACCAGAGGGAAGAAAAGGTTTTGCATCAGCTATTTAACCTCATCTCCACTCTATTAATTTCAGTTTGAAAACCCAGGAAGTGTAATAGTCTTTAAATAAATTGCAAGCACAAAAACATTGTTCAGTCTATGCCATACTTACGTAGGGCATTCTTGGTACATTCTTGCTAGTGCCCACCAGATGCTGCTCAACTTTTTTTTTTTTTTTTCTTTTAAACTTTACTGTTTGTAGCATCTCCCCATGGCTATTCTTGTTTGCCTTGGGCCTGATCCAAACAGCTATGGGAGGAAACAGGCAGAACGCCTATTGACTTCTATAAAAGTTGAATCAGGGCCATGGGCAGTAATGGATACAATCCACCAAGCCTTTTTTGAAGGCTCTGAAATTAATATCAACCCCTTGATTTACATGCTACTAATACTTCAGGTACGTTTTTAAAAGGACAACTTTTCTTTTTCCCTCTCTCTTGCCTTCTATGTGAAAATGTTGCTCACTATAAGATACAATTGTAAAGAAACCTTCAGATTCCAAAGAGAAGTTTTATAAGGAAATTGTTTCAAGATAGAAAATTAAAGACACTAGTTAAAATTGTTCCAGTTTAATATCTTCACTGTCAGATTATGAGATTGACCCTGCAAATGCTTTATCATGGCTGCGATTTTCCTGGAAGCACAAATCAGTTGAGTGCATGTTCCAAAGTCATTTATAGCCAGATGCAATTAAAATAAAATGGTATATTGCCTACCTCCCTGTGGCATCCAGAGGCTGGAGGTGTCTCAGATTTCTATACAGTTAATGAGAGTTAGGAGTCTCAGTATAGAAGCTAAAGCAGCCTTTGAACAAGGAGCCACAACTGACATAAGCGTGCTCAGCATGCAGCTACTTGAAACCACCCAAGAGAAAATGCTAAATGCAAGACACTGTCCCAGATATTTACCCCTCCCAGGGTTTCTGCCCTTCATTCCTTGCTACAGAGAGGTTATCTTTCCCTTTTTAAGATCGGCAGCTTGGGACATCTCTTCACAAAAGACTCTGCCTTGTTTTTCATAGACTCAAGCAGAGGCTACCTTTTTAAGTGTGTTTGGTACCACAAGCTGTGTTTAATGTAATAGCTCAGTGGTTGGAGCATTACCTTGGGAAGTGGGAACCTGGGATCTAGGTCTTTTTCAGCCTGAGGTTGTCCAAATATGTGAGCTGTCAAAAAATGGCCAGAGAGATTAAATGCTCAAATGAGAGAAGTATCCAGACATAGACTAACAATAGCTCTGTTTTTATGTACAAACTTATTTATATTCATTTTACTTAAGCTCATTTCCTATTAAAAAAAGCTATTTTTGTCCAGAGACCTGCCTGAGGTTTGCCAAACGATAACAAGTGAACTTTTTTAAAGGAGAGATTTGGTGCCAGAGGTGGTCTTAAAAAAAAGAAACCCCTCGTTTTGTAACCTCCCTAAAAATAGAGAAACAAAAGGCTTAATCAACTTGGGCCATTTAAAAAAAAAAAAAACCAAAAAAACCCCATGCCTTGGCTCAAGGAATCAACCTCACCTTCCAAGGGTGAAAACAAGCAACCTCACTCAGGATTTGCATTTATATTCAGTTAATAAAAGAAACAAACAAAAAAAAAAAAACCCAAACAAAGCAAAGCAAAACAGGAAAGAGTTGTTCTAAGTGTTATTTTCTCCTCTCTTCATGTTTGTTAAATGCATGAGCAACCTCACTAAACCTTCTGAGTATTTCTATTAGTTAGTGCTCCATATTGTAAATAAGTGGTGTATAGTTTGGCCTACAGACAGGATAGCAAAGACATCTGGAGGGGAAAAAAACAATCTTTGTAAGCATACATATTAGTACTGGTGTCTTTATCGGGCTACCATGTTAAAAATATGCCCAAGCAAACAGTTGGTAACATGGGGGGAGAACAGCAGAGAAGACCTAAAAAAAGGTTAGAATGGTATGGCCAATTAAAAAAAAGAAAAAAAAAAAAAGAAAAAGAAGAAAAAGCAGCTTTTTAACCTCTTCTGGTAATTTCTTTGCATTATTTACATATCTTTTTTATGAGTTAAATAATATTCAGGAATTTAAATATGCCATCCATGCAGAAAGAACTAGATAGAATAGGTGGAAAGTGACAGTACCTGAGACGCAGTTTTCCATTTAAACACTTATTGTTTACAGGAAAAAATTATATTTTTGACTGTACACCAGGAAAATTTTAATAACATATGCAGTTTTAGGTGAATCCAAGTCAAGATATTTTAGCTGTCAAGAAGCACCAATTTATCTGAGGTCAGTTCAGCAATAATTTGCCCCTGACTGAGATGTCACAATGATTCATAGAAAACTATAGATTGGATGTCTCTTTCTGTTTGCCTCCATGGGCTGGCTCCATACTAGATTTCACCTCCAGTGACCTCCACGGTCTTGCCTTTAGCTGAATCACAAGTAGTAGATGATAGAAATCCTACAGATATACTATATTATGGGAAACGTTGTCCAGCTGTAAAGAGTGAACCACAGTGAGCGACTTCTAGTTAGTACTTTCCAGTCTTCAAGCCTGTTTTCCCTTTTCTCAAGCCTCACACATCTTGGCCACTTTTCACCTGACTAAATGAAGTGAGTTTCCACCTATGAGTAAAATGATTAAATAACCTGGCTGGTTTAAAAATAAGTCTGTACATACTGACTACTCTTCTAAAGCAAGCTGTATCTTCCTCCCATGGCCGCTTTTAGTACGTCTGTGCAAACAGAGCACAGCTGGGAATCTTGGTTTGGGAAACAAAGATGGCACTTCACATCATTATTTCTATCTTATACCAACCTTATAATCTTTGTGTTCATTGGCTTGATACAAGTGTTGCTATTAACAGCAATCCTGCAGTGCATTTGTCCCTTAGGACCTTGCGAGTGGGATTCCTGTTAGGGCAACTAATTGCAGGTGAAGCAAAAGGAATGAAGGATCTATTCAATTAGTTCCTCCCTGTCCCAATACTTGTGCTTTTATTCCGTAGATAAATTACACTAGTCTACTCTAACAAACAGAAACTTGGAAGAAAAGTAGACCTAGAATGTCATTCCATTATCCTGTCTCTGTCCACTGCCAAAGCAAGTATTACATCAGTTATTATAGGTGCTTGCATGCGCACACACTCTCCGCACACATTTTGTAAATGCACCTTTATATAGGGAATGTATGAACATATGTATGTGTGTATAGAAAACCAACTCAGTTAGCATGTGGCTCACAGACAGCCTTTCCTGCCATCTAACTACAGCTATAAATGAATCATAACTCCAGCAAAAATTCCTGCTTTCCGACTCATGGAAAATGTTATGTTATTTTTGGCTTATGTCAAAGAAAAGCAGGGTGATAAAAGTGCGGGTACTGCAAGGTCCAGCTTCATCTGCATTTTCATCTGTGCATGTCTCTTAAGATCTCTCTAGGTCCTGTTTGCTTGCGTAAACTCAAGAAGCATACGTTATGTTTACATTTATTACCTTTTATCACACTGCAGATGCATAGAACCTATTTAGGAGTATGCCTTTTATATATGCTATATACGTATAGTAAGTATAATGATTTACAATTTGGTTCTATGATCTGCATAAATATTAATCTGTTAGGCTACAAAAGTAGCAAGTCTGAGCAAATTATATAGAAACCTTAATATTTTACTTTATTTTTGCACCATTCTTCATCCGTACTCAGAGGAGGGAACTTAATCCTTAAAGAAAATATATGTGAAAGGAAAATTACCCATAGCTTTTCACCGTGCTGCCATAAGAATGAATTCCAACAATTAACAGAAATAGCTTTCTAATATATTCTGTCACCCATACTCCTGGACAAACAAAGATACCTCAACAGTTCTGCCATCCGGAGGAGAAGAGACAGCCTTAAGGGCAGACAGCCTTAACAATATGAGAAGTCTTGCCCACAAGAACTTTGTCCACAATGATGCTTCCTCCAAAACAAACTCCAAAAGAACTCTAGTACAATGTTTTTGTTACTGAATTATATGCCACTCCTTCATCCAGCATTCTAGCCAGACTGCACATTCAGAGTTGGTGCTCTCTGCCATCATTTCAGAAATCCAAAAAACCAAAGACAAAAGCTTGGCAAGACAGAAAAGTAGATCCAAATACTGCAGAATCTGGGGAAATAAAAATATGAGATGTGTAGTTCATGACATGGACTAATGCTCTCTTCTTGCTTTTCTCAGAATACTTTGCTTTCATAAATGTCCTTCCTCCTACTCCTGCCAGAAAGTCCTAAGACAAGCACTTGCAGCTATCAGTGAATGACTGGCTTAAGTCTTAGCTGTTGTCACATCTTGCCCCAGCCCTGGACCTCCAAACTACATTTACTCCTTCCCACCCCATGTCATATTACTTCCCCTGCTCCCTTCCTTCCAAGAAAAGGACTGTTAATGTTTACAATTGATCCAGTCATCTTGTGAGCACCTGGGAAGGATGGCAATGCAGACTCAGACCAGGTGGATCCCTTCCTGAAATCCCTTCTGAGGTTCCTGAACATACCTCCTCAGTACCAGCCTCATGCAGGAAGACAAGGCACATATATCCACGGAGAGACACTCATGAGGAAAGCACAGCCTGTTTCCCTTGTTGAGATTGACACTGCCTTGCAGTTTCAACAGACAATGCTCTAGATGCATTATGATGTCTAAAAACTCCACATGGGCAGCAAAAGATTTTCCTAGTACAGGAAAACCTTCCAGTTTGTGGAAGGCTACTCTGGTGTGAGCTCACTGGGCCTTTTTCTTATAGGGGTTAGGGAACAGAGGGCATTACTCAAAGGTGGAATAGCATGGGAGGTAAAATGTTTTCTTTCATTACAAGGTTGGTTGAAACCAGGCATGCGCTAACTTATAATGCAGTATATTTAGTCCTGCTGTCAGCTCAAGTCTGATCGATAGAAGCTTCTCTGAGACCCAGTTTCTTCTCTTACCTCCTTTTGCATGCTGATGAACTACAAATGCAATACTTCTACTGTAAGGTTATGATGCAGCAAAGCAGTTGATGTGAGGATGCAAAACTTCCTTCAAGTTTCAAACATCTATCTGGTCTATGAAGATTGTTTCAGAAAAAAAAATGTCATGTGTAAGACTATAATAATTAATAATTAGTGATTATGAGACTTCAGGGGTAGAGAAGGATAAATAAACCATGAATTGTGGCTAACACCTCCCCCCATACCCATAGATCTCGACAAACAATAAATTTTTGACATACTTTATCAGCAAATCACATACTCATTTCCATGTTTTCTGTCTCCGTGGGTATTACGACAGCAGCATCACTAGTCTTTCAGCTTTAAACCCCAGACGGAGCACCCACTTTTATAAGCAAAAATCAACAGGCTAGAGGCTGTCACCATGGAGTAGGTGCACAGAATCAGATGGCACAATAACCTGATCAGCACTAACCTTCCTTTTAAGTCCTTTACCTCACAGGTAAGAGGAAGATTTGTTATGGCCTCTGGCAAAGAGGAGTGCTTTGATGCATCAGCCTCAACAAAGGAGACAGTGAATTTCAGTCTTAAGTAAGATATCCCTGCCTTCTGCTAAGATTTGGGCATCACAAGTATTTCTCTCTCTCTCCTATGGTTAGAGTAAAAATACTTAAACACATGGGCACAACTCCCATAATCTTCAGTGGAATTTCAGTCTCCTTATCCCACGGTTGAGTTTGGTCCACAGAGTGCAAAAATAAATTTGCTTTGCCAGTTTTCAGCAGTGTACCAGTCACCAAAAAACCCGGCTCCTATTAATGATTAAATGGGAAATTTTACACTTCCTCTCCCACACAGGTCTTTGCAGACCTTTTTTGGCATGACACTGAAAGAAATAAAAAAGGATAACTGCAGCTGCTTTTCCTTTAGAGCAAGAACTATGTTTTCAGTTAGTTATGTTTTCACATTTGGATTGGAAAAAAGTTCAAACAGAGTTTCACTCCAGCGACTGAGTCAATATACAACATGCTCCTGCTTGATGGGAGAAATAAGCATGCAAAAAGCTACACAGAGAGCTTACAGGGATAATGAATGTTTGCTTGTAGAATCTGCCCGGGGGTGGATGGTAGGTAACAGAGCTCACCTGCAAACTACCTTGTAGGCCAGCTGCATCACTTTAATCTTTGGATCATGCTCTGCCCAAAGCTGCATCCTGAGCTGCAACGCTGCCTGTACAGGAGCACAGCACTCAGATATAATATGGGCACAGCTTATAAAGATGTTCAATGTTTTGAAAAAACTAAGCCAGCTATAGCATTAAAGAATAATTTGACAGAGCAGCCATGGCTGCATTGGACTGTTCAGCTGGGATTGCTGCGCTGGTCAGGACTCACACCTATTTGTATGCAGACTGACACAGCTATGCTGGCAGACATCCCTAGTACAGAGCTGGCCTCAAAGGAGATGAGGACAACTGAGAGGAAAATTTAGTTCATGCTGGACAGTTTTCAAGTATGAAGTGATTTTACAGAGCGAAATCCAAAGTGTTTTGTCTGTTCTACTGAAAGAGCCTCAAGAGTGCTGAAGGCCACGGGGGCCAAGTGGCAGGACACAGTTCACCTTCAATATAGCTTAACTTTCCATCTACCCTAAATGTGCCCCCCCGTCTCACTGTCTGTTGGGTTTTGCCCCTGGCCTATGCTGTTCCTTGGAGCTTGCCCAAGGACTTCCTAGGAGACTGCCAGTTGGCATGGATCAAAATCGTGCCAGGAAACATGCTAACAATGAAAACAGTATGGGGCACCTGCAGAAGAGTGCTCAAGGCTACAAGAAGGACTTGTTGCATTTCCTGGTGTAGACTTAGCCTTTCCACACACCAATATAACAAATGAATAAATTCTACACAACATGTAGTTTTTCTTGGAAATCTATAGGAAGTGTAGCCCATGCTTGGTTCTTAGACACCTCTATGTATCAAGTAGCTAAAATGCCTGTGACAGCTGCACTGGAATTCTAATTTCACACAATGAGCGACATGTTTTGAGTTATTCTTCTGTTGCCCATACAGACACAAAAATAAAACACATGAAAACAGTAGTGAATGACATGTCTGAGACTTCTTTATAATAATTCATTTACTTTGCAAATAATGTTTCAAACAGCCTACTGATTCAGATGCTACAAGAAATGCAACATATCAGCTTTGCTTTCTCTACAAGAAATATTTTTCAAACGTATCTGATACACGTAGGTTTTTTCCTTTCATGGAGGTAATGAAATATTATATAATTGTATACCCTTCACAAAATAACACTTTTTGGGATGAAGAATTTTCAGAGCTAGAAGACCTCTTCTGCAGATGGATACAGACCTAGTGAGCAAACAGAGTGGCAGGTGGGGGTGAGGATTTTCACAGAATTAGGCTGTCTGGGGAAGCGGTGGTCAGTTGACCACTTACATACATAACTTCAGAATGACATACAGGTCTCCATGCTCATTGCATTTAGTTCTCCGCATCTCATGTGACAGCACCACCGAAACATACCAGCTAAATATCATAGCACAGAAACATCAGTACCTGCTCACCTGCTGAGGTCATTTAACATGTCACTGAAAAATCATTACTGCCTGGGTATCAAAGTTTATAGACTGTACTCCTCTAAGCCAAAAGTTTAGCTTGTGACTTAAGAGTGCAGGCTGCGGATGTAGAGCACATCTCAGAAAACAGAAACACAAAATAACTGATACTGGGATGGATTTCTGTTTGTCTGCCTCAAGCCCTAAGTCAAAGCAGAGCCAGCACATCAGACCGTTAAGTACCGGTAAAATTTTCATTATTTAGCCTCCAAGGACAGGGATTTCACTGCATTTCTGATAAACTGCTCCAGTATTTAACCATCCTTTTAAGTCCCAATTTTCCAAGAGGCTTATTCTCTACCAACGTACATAACTCCTTATTAATGAACAGTGTTCAGAGATTACTCTTTTACACAAGATTTTCCTACATAACTTCTGTAGCCAATTTTTGACTGTGACAGTGTATAGAATTACTCTCTCCTTGTATTTTCACAAGTAATATTTGTATTATATTAGAATGTTTTGATCCTCTCAAATTGAAAGCAAGAAATAATTAATACCAGGAAACAGTTTACGTTAGTACTACAGG
Source organism: Phalacrocorax carbo (assembly GCF_963921805.1). Classification (NCBI taxonomy): domain Eukaryota; kingdom Metazoa; phylum Chordata; class Aves; order Suliformes; family Phalacrocoracidae; genus Phalacrocorax; species Phalacrocorax carbo. Next base: position 22,276,854 of record NC_087515.1, read on the forward strand.
CCTGTGAACATGATACATATGAGATGTATAAGAACAGAGGTAATATAGTAAGACAGGAGAAGCAGAGAATAAAGTCAGGACACTATATTGCCCACAGAGCCCAACCAGCTATAGCAGTATACTGTTACAGTCCACTTACACTCCAAAACTAAGCAAAATGTTTTGGCTCAGTTGTGCCCCAAAAAGACACAGCAAAAATGAGATCATGCACTTGTGTGTTCACACCACCTTTCTCAACAAAAAGCAAGCCAACAGACAGAAAAAAAAACCAAAATAACTTTATTTGCTTTGCTTATTCATTGCTAGGACCTGAAAGCTACAAACAGTCAAATTTCAGTTGCACAGCCACCTCTGATTTTGCACTATCAGAGATAAGAGGAAGGGAGAACAATCAATATATTTCAGCAAATCACACTACTATGCTCCTTTTCTCATTATACCACAATATCTAGAAAAAGACTTTTGACTTTTAAAATATAAACAAGCATAACAGATACAGTGTGAAGGATCCCAATTTATAATCCCCTTTACTGTACTGTAGCAATTCCTCATTATTTTAAGTAAACACAGAACAGCATACAAGCCTATAGGGTACATCCTACCTTCTCTCCACTTTCCCCATTGACCTTTAGCATCATCACTGCTGCCTTACTAGAAGTACTAGAGCAAGGAAAGGACTGCTTGAACATGAAGAAAGAGAAACAGCCTGTAAGGTGTCTTCTAAAAACTGTAATAGCTTCTCCCCAGTCAACCAAGATAAGACATCTGCCTTTACACAGCTTTGCAGCTTGAATAGTCATTTACACATTTGTAAAACATTACCAGCTGAGGAGGTAGCATTTTGCACCCACTTTGCACTCACTTTGAGAAAGTGTAAATTACTATGCAAGGTAAAAGACATTGGAAGAGGAGAAGGCAGCTCAGGCGTTTTAAAGGCTTAATTACTTCTAGACTCAAATTCAGGTGTTCCTCCTAAAGGATCACATTAGCCAAAAAGTTTTGATATTTGAACCCCGAACAGAAATATTTGCAACACAGAAGATATTGAAGTACTAACCCTCAGATAAATACTTATTTAAAAGTATATTAAGGCATGTTACAATTCTTACTCCTATTAGCACATTGCTTAGGAGTCTTAATGACTGTATATTCACCCAGTCCTTCTGAGAAAGGACCCAGGACATTAGATTAAAAGAACACTAACTCGGGGAAAAAACAACTACCAAATACTTTTCTTCTGTGTTAGCAAACTGAATCAGTTTGTCAAGGGACCAGAGAAAAACAAGATGAGGCTAATGGGACTGCAAGCATGAGCATCAGGCCAAAGAGCAGCCAAAAGGAAAAACAACAGGACTGAGTCACTCCGGGCCTGCTCTCTTATCAGAGCACCCTGTAGTACGGTGCAAGGTAGGGAGCCAGAAAGCAGAGTAGAAGGAAGCACTGAAGCGATGAAGCTATGACAATAGGCAAAGACCTTGATATAAGAGAAGTATTATCCCAATTTCCAACCTGATGCTCATTTATTTATTCATAACCCTAGTGCAGAGGTGCAGGTCTTTCAGTGCTAGAGTGCAGTGCCACATCTGTGCACTTGAATATCTCAGGTGATGCACAGAAGAACAAGATCCTGAGGGATCTGGAGCTCTCAATTGGGCATGTACAGACCTTTACTGCCAAACATGTGGGGATCTTCTTAAATATAAAACTATAAACAAACAGTTTTTTTAATATGAAAGCATTAAAAATGTGCTTACTGCACATGGTCTGAATTGCAATTTGTTCAAATTGAGTTTTAAGATTTTAATTTGTCTGAGTTGTGGTCAACCCAGTGCTACGGCAGTTTTACTGTCTAAAGGTGGTGTTTCACCTACAGTTAGTTTACATCAGCTCTTAAGCTGAGCAGTGACCACAGCCTGTCCTGTCCCTGTTTCTCAGCTCCTTAGCATCACTGCTGCATCCATCATGTCAGTGTGGCTGTTTGCGTGGCTTTATGGTAAACTTTGTGGCAGAAGGCAGAGGATGGGCTGCTACTTTTGAAAGCCATGCTACCTCATGCCCATTTAAATAAGTGTATTTGAAACTGTACCTTAAATCTCATGGAGCAATAATTCTCCAGACGTATTCCTGGCCTACGCTATGAACCTGGTTATCCATTGCTTTTCAGCTTGGGGGCTCATTTACACCAGCTCTTGGACGAAATACAAGGTTAAACAAAATATGAATGTCATTAATTTATACCCAATTAGCATAGGTGCAAATAACTACACTAGGAACAAGATAGTGTTCAAGCCAATTTGTTAAATTTCAGGTTTTGTTCTTTTAATTTTTCCAGTCTCTGGACTGCAAACTGTCTCTAAGCAGTGGTTCTGTTTTCCTATGGAGCCAGCAGAATCAGGCCCTGCTTCTGAGGAGGATCATTACAAAGGACGTGGGAAGGGGGGAGGAAGTTTTCTCCAGGGAAGAGTAAAATTTTTCTGTGGCGCTGTACCAAACAGAAAGCCCACAGAGCTTCTCTGGACCAACAGTTACACAGCTGAAGCTCTTTTCAGCTGGTCTGGCTACATTTGCTTTGAACTACTATTTTTGGTGTTTTATCACTTGTCCACAAAAATTCACTTAGACTGAAAACTGGCACTCAAAGATATGATATAGGACTGTGAAGGGTTTCATCAACATCCTTTTAAAAATTTTTTTAAAAAGATAAATATATTTTGTTTAATTTTGAGTTAAACATGCACAAAGAAAAACAAACAGGCTTCCCAGTTTGAACTGGTTTCGATCCCTTGTGCTTGTGTAACTTAAACAAGCTTTTATTTAAAACATGATATTTTCCAGATCCTTAAGACCTATGCTTGAATTAGGCATTTCTGGAATTTCTGATTTTAAATTGAAATGATTGAGTAGCAAATACAGCAGAATAAGAACACAAGCCCTGTGCTTTGGTAACTTTTTATTTGTAGCATGTTTTATTACATATATCAATATCAAAATCTCTCTATAAAGTTTAACTAAGGATTGAAATAAGACTACAGGTAAGATTACAACCCCACTGAAGTATTCTGTTGGTTTTGGGTTACGGCAGGCCATGGCACATCACAACACCAATGCCCCATTTTATCATTAAACAGCCAGAGTGTTTCTTTGGGCCAAAATGCACTAACTTATTTAAGTGTGTGGCTAACTTTAGTTATGCAACTAATTCCATCAGTTTCAACAGGACTATTCACTTGCTTTATGTTAGACAAGTGCTCAAACATTTTACTGGACTTGAGCCCATCTCAGCTTTAAAGAGGCCTCCTTCTTTAATTGACTGATCCACCATATCAGGAGGATACTGGGCATCCTTGGGAATTCCTAAGGGCATGAATAGACCTTACCAAAAATGTTAGAGAAAGACTAAGAGGCTGCCTTTTCAAGTGAGAAAAATTGTATCTAACACTGATCATTTTAATGAAAATATCTTGGATTAATAACATACCACTGGCCTTAAATTTGAGTTTCCTGGCTTTGGTGGGAATATGACACAAATTTAACTTTACTTAAACACAGAGTCTTTTTTTTTTTTCCCCTCCTTCTTTTTTTCTTAATTCATTTAACATGCACTCCCTTTGGTTTCATTATGGAGCAAATTTTGAGTAAGTATAAATCCTGGGAGTTTTACTACCTAATTAAAAACATGTTCCTGTTCCACACATTGATGGGAAACTCATGTCTCAAAGGGTTAATTAACAGTCTTTACACATTCTGTATTTAGCTCAGGGTACAAAGCCAAAAACATAAATAACGTCTTAGACGGAAACAGGAGGCGCAGATGGTTTTTAAATTTGGATCTTAGTGCATTTTACACTAGCCAGAAATATGTACTGCATAAAACCGAAACAATGACTCAGTAACCATACTTAATGCACAGTTATATTTAAAATGTTCTTGCCCTTTTGCAACTTCATATCTTTTAGGCTTATAAAATAATAATTGTAAGCTTGTTGCAGTCAGATGTCTGCAAGCAAGAAGCCTTGAGACAGGAGTGCAACAAATATAACTGAGAGAGACAAATGACAAGTACGAAACTACACCGTTGTGTACATAACAGATAATCATCTGACAAAAGCAAAATTAAACACTGGGGTGACAACAGAAATTAGCACACTGATTTACCAGCTCTCCACTTACAAAGCAAACACCCTATAAAATAGCAGTAACTTGGCATTAACTTTAAATGAAGCAGAATTATTAACTGAGAATACCAGCTTAAAAGAAAAGTGAGAGAGGATCTTTCTGAGAAGCAAATGCTTAAAAAAAATCCATTACAAAGGCATAAAATGGAACACCAGCCCACACAAGTCCTACTAGTCCCCCATCACTGGCTCTCACTTACATAAATGTTCTATTGAATCCAAATGGCAAAGGGACCTGGTAAAAGCCGACATTAATTGAGAGCTGAATGAGACCATTGATTGAGAGGCTGCTAATTGGGTAAAAGAGTTTGCAGGTTTGAACTCACATACAGGGTGCTATGGGAGAGTGGAAGTGAAGGAAGCATGAGACAAATACAGAAGACAGCCAGACCATCTCATTCCCCATTGTTACTAGTTACTCTGTTCCAGCAATGAAGTGGCCTTGGACATGGGGCATGTCATGATATTTGTGTCTCACTCTAATGGTTCTTAATGGGCCTTAAACTTTAACTAACCTCTAAAGGTGCCATGAAAGTGAGTTAATTTTTAACAGGCATTTTGTGAAAGATACATTTAGTGTATGTTTACAGATTTGTGAAATTCCAATTACACATGTTCTTGGAGTAAAAATTGCCATTTAGGATTGCAATGGTCTTGGACATAAAATACAAGTATTCCTACAAACTACTACCTCACTTCAGAACTACAGCTCCAGCTAAATTGCCTGTCCTCCCATGTCAGAGTATCTGCCTGAAAAGGGGGCTCCAGTCTGTGGTTTCAGAGCAGACATAAACAATCCTCTATAGCCTTGACTTGAAATTGAAGAGTTTGTGTTTTTTATGGGCTGACTATAAGCTGCTGTTGTCCTACTAAGGATTCCTTTCTCAGTACACTGACAGTTTTGGAAGCACCCATATATCTATCTGCAGCCTTTAACTCCTTTAGTAAAGAGGCAACCTTGATACCTTGGTGTCCAGTATCTAAAAGCCAGGATCTGTAGGCCCCTGGCTCCTTGCTTTAGATCCTCTCAGGAGCATGTTTGCGAACACTTTTCTGCTTCTAAATCACTTGGACATCACTGGATGGTTTTTCTAGCTAGAAAACATGACAAATCATCTGGAATGTGACACTTAAGAGGAGGAGATTATATGGCTATTACCTCAAATGAGAATGGGGAAATTTTGCTGTAAGACTTTATGAAGGAATGTAATTTGCTAAGACTTCAGACCACTGAGTAACACCCTGCAAATCAGCTCACCTAAGGAAGCCCAGACTTGCTAAATGGGGTGCAACTTGTGCCAAGTACTGCATGTTCCAGCATTAAACACACATATGTCAATGAGAGGCATGTTTCTCTCTCTATGCAGAATGCTAGTCTCTTCTTCCTGCTTTATCCAGAAAATGATAAAAGCGTGGCAGTGTCCTTTAGCTGAGGTCAGTAGTATTCATTGAGAAAGAGGATTTTCCTACTTCTTCCAAGAGTAGGAAAGAACTTTACCAGCACAAAGGGTATAACATCAGCATCCTGGATGTCAAGACTAAGGTCCAGGCCCCAGTTTCATTGTAAAAGATGAAGCAGGTTGGTGCGATGAATAAAGTGTTCAGCGCCCATGTCTATGATGTGGAGATGGCACCATCTCTGCCCTGTGTGTGTACCGGAGAACTACCTGGTATCATCCTTTTTTTCCTCCTCCCACTTCTGGGTTAGGGTCAGAGCTGTCCCAGGGGAAGCTCGACTCCCTGCCATCCATGAGATGGCAAAATTGCAGGAAATAATGCTGTGGTACTGTGGCAACAATGCAGCAAATCATGTAAGAATTCTAGGAGAAGGGGGATTTTATTTTAAAACAAAGCTGATTTCAGTCACACCCTCATACCCTCCCTCACAAGTGCTAAGGCTTGTTGCATGAGTGGTCTGCCCAGCATGCAGGCACCCAGATGTTCATTACCCAGGTGTCCTGTCCAGGCAGGCTTCTCTGCAGTGACACAGGGGACCTGCAGCTACCAACTCCTCCTCACGTCTCCTCTTCTTCCTCAGCTGGCGACCCTATACTGGTTTTGGAAGTGCCTTTTTGCACCCTTCAGGGGATGACAGTGATTAATCACTCCATCCTGTTCCACCTCTGTGAGTCATCAAGATTTACTCACTCTACTTTTTCTCCCAGACTGGGTGACTTGAAAAGCTGCACATATATGCATGCTAGGATCCTGATGACCTGCTAATCCGGCTGCCATCAGCACATGCCTTTTTTATAACCCTTCTCCAACTATTTACTCATTCTGATGTTTCTGCAACCGGACTTATTCACTAGCTGTCCTAAGATACTATTTTTAACATTTCTACTACAATTCTCCATACCCCCACCAGCTTTGGTGGGTCATTTGTAAGTAGCATGTGGAACTTTTTCTGTTGCATGCTTTGTGTAACCAAGTTGCCTCAGTCAGCAGGATGCAGCCTTTTAGGTTATATAAAAGGGAAGGGGAGAGGACCCTGCCTGATATTCTGGAAAATGACTTACACCCACAAAGGATACAGCCCAGTGAATGATAACAGCTGATGATGCTGAACTTATGGGAAATGAGAAGTAATGCACAGGATAGAACAACGCTCAATAGCCAGAACAAGCGCATATAGCCAGAAGAGATCAGAGGTAATGAGTATGGGAAAGAAAACAGCAAGGCCGGGAGTTCTTTCTATTTCAGGTTAGCCCCTGAAGAAGACAAAAGAAAGAAGGAAAGAGATACCAGGTGAAGAACAAAGTGTGGATGAAGGGAAATCCCTTTCAAGCAGAAATATCTGTGAGCACTCTGGAGGGAAACCGAAATTCTCACTAAGGGGAATGCAACTTTGAAATAGAAAAAGACTAGGAAACAATGTTTGTGGCAAACAGAAATACAAGTTACTGCATATCTTGCATATGACAGTACCTCATACAATTGTTCGTAGTCAGAATACCACAATAACAGAGACAGAACCACCAGCCCAGTGGTCAGCCCAAAGGGATTTCCAGAACAAGGACGAGAGGAACAAGGAGGCATTTGTGTAGGCAACCACTCACTATTCCACCTATAGTAGCAAAACCCTTATTCTTATTCTTGTCTGCCAGTAAATACCTTAGGGCTCCATGTGAGACATTAAGTTCGCACCTGAAATTTAAAACAAGTGCTCCTCTGAATCATAAAATCATTAAGTTTGGAAAAGACCTTTATGATCATCAAGTCCAACCATCAACCCCACACTACCATGTCTCCTAAACCATGTCCCAGAGTCCCACGTTTAAAGGTTTTTTGAACACCTCCAGGGATGGTGACTCAACTACTTCTCTGGGCAGCCTGTTCCAATGCCTGACCACTCTTTCAGTGAAGAAATTTTTCCTAATATCCAATCTAAACCTCCTTTGATGCAACTTGAGGCCATTTCCTCTCGTCCTATTGCTAGTGACCTGCGAGAAGAGACCAACACCCACCTCACTACAACCTCCTTTCAGGTAGTTGTAGACAGCAATAAGGTCTCCCCTCAGCCTCCTCTTCTCCAGACTAAACAACCCCAGCTCCCTCAGCTGCTCCTCACAGGTATTTTTCTCCAGACCCTTCACCAACTTTGTTGCCGTTCTCTGGACATGATCCAGCAACTCAATGTCCTTGTACTGAGGGCCCAAAGCTGAACCCAGTATTCGAGGCGTGGCCTCACCAGTGCCGAGTACAGGGGCACGGTCACCTCCCTGCTCCTGCTGTCCACACTATTCCTCATACAAGCCAGGATGCTGTTGGCCGCCTTGGCCACCTGAGCACGCTGCTGGCTCATGTTCAGCCAGCTGTCAACCAACACCCCCAGGTCCTTTTCCACCGGGCAGCTTTCCAGCCACTCCTCCCCAAGCCTGTAGCATTGCATGGGGTTGTTGTGACCTAAATCCAGGGCCAGGGCCTGGCACTTGAATAGTTATGGCCTTCAGTACAAGTTGAAGTCCTCTGCTGTAACGTATAGAGCAATATCCAGGTTGTATGTGGGTCCAAAAGTTGCTGTAAGATGTATAGAAATAGAATGCATGCTGTGGGTCAAGTGTGATAGTTGGTGAGAAAAGAAAAAAAAAGGAAAAAAAGATAAGTGGAGTGTGTCCAAAAAATATGAATGCAAGATAATGCAGCACAAAGGTAAGGAACAGCATATAAAGAGACAGAGAATAAGCAGTTCCATCTCTTAACCCTCTAATATTAACCCCGTATTCCAACTCTATTACAGCATCTCTCAAGTGTCTTACTCAGTTTTCCCCTTACTGCTCTCCCCACTCCCCAACCACCACTTGAGTCAAATAACTGCTTTCTGTTCCCTTCACCTAGTTAGTTTTAGGATACTTCAGGTTTTCCCAGCCAGTTTAGCTGAACCCATCCAACAAAAATATAGGCATATTTACCCCAGATAATATAGACATTTCAGTACTAAATGCTTAATTTTAGGGTTCATTGCTGCTACCCACCAAGCCTTATGCATTTCATACTCTAATAACTGAACCATGAAAATTACAGCGAATTTTGAAGCACTGCTGGGGATGGGAGGGAGAGGAGAAAAACCCTGGAATTACAAAATTACTAGCACAGTCTGGTTAGAAAACTGATGATTTTCCACATCTTGTTTTCTACAAAGAATACATGAGAACTCAGTGACTTTTTTTCTTTATGTGTCCACTCTGAATTTCTCACCTTGTTCAACTTGCTGCTTCTTTTCTTTTAATCCCCCTTTCCACCAGTTTGCTTAACTACTGTTCCTAGGAACATTTGACAGCCTGAACAACAGCAGAGAGAAATCTCTGACTGTCATGTCACAAGAGTAAAACCAATCTGTTTCTGCCACCTATTAACCATTTTCTTCCAGTCTAAAGCATGAATCCAAAAGATAGTTCTGACCCTAGTCTGACTCCATCCCTATCTGTACCAAAGACGCTTCGTGCCTGACAGAAAGAGGAAGACAGTTATGTGAACTGATTTTTTTTCAGATCATCTAGATGAAAGAATAAGTGCAAAATTCCAAGGTAAAAGAGAATGTCCATTCTTTTACATATCTAAGTGAGAATAAAAAGGTAAGAAGATATATGGTGTTAAACACGGAAATTACTCACGTCACTTGAATTCTTTAACTATTCCCTCCTTTTTTACAAAGAAAATTATTAGTCATCTCTTCCAAGAAGTGACTTTTTTGTACCTAGAAATCATAGACCAAATCCTGCTTGTATCTGTCTCCCATATTTCCATTTCAAGGCAGAATAATAAGATAATATATTCCTAGAATGATGGGAAATGATCTCATAGTACAGGACACTCTGCCACAACTTCTTTAGCTCAAGAATGTTTAAAAAGCCCTGCAAATTAAGTTTTGTTGTACCAGGAATGCTTTAATTCTGTCTTTTACTAGCTGTGCATGAAATTAGTTTCACCATCTAGAAGTTCAGATAATCCAATTTCCTGAAGAAGAAAAACCTGGGAGTAAGTTGTAGCTCTTCTGAATCAACAGCTCCAGTCCATGTATTGGAACAGCATCTACAATCTCTGTCCCTGTGGAGCAAATGAGTTAGGGCCAGATAAACTGAGTCTGGTCCAAAGACCAATGAAATAAAAGGAAAAGCTCCATTCTATTTCAATTAGCCTTGAATCCAGCCTTCAGACACTGAGTCCAACCCAAGTTCAACCCCAGCTTGTGCTTTCTGTTCTGTCTCGGCTCCAGGTAATGCAAACCTGAAGTGATGAAGGAGGTACTGAGCTATCCCCCACGCAAACATTTTAAAACATAGTGTTTGTGCATGGCTTTCTGCTGCCCTCTTTCCCCTAGTGAATTTCACCTTTATATTTGTATCAGGATCAAAACATGAACTCAGTACTGCTGTAAGGAAATAAATTTTTGTTTTCTTAAATATCTGGATCTTTTAAGATTTTTAAACTGGGTTGAAAAGTGAATAAGTAACATCTGTAGAGTGATGGAAATATCACTTAAGTAAGCTTTTGGTCTAGAGTCTTGGAACTGGATCCAAAGGAAAATAAGATTTTGTATCTTAATCTTAAAAAATAAAAAATAAAAAAAAGGAAAAATTAAGTTCAAAATGGATTGTGTTTTATTTCTTGGCTTGTCAATGGAAAAACAAACAAAAAACAGCTAGTCCATTCAAGCACACATTATGTACTCCGTCCGAGTAGTGTGTGTGTGCCAAGAACATTTTCTACTATACAATTCTCTTACTATGTATAACTGTATATTTCATTTTGCCTAGAAATAACCTCACAGCATCACACAGTAGAAAAACAATGGCCAAGAAAATTAACTACCCACAAATCAACACTGCTGCATAGGCTTGCAAGCCAGCACTTCAGATGATTGGGAAATCCAAGTCTATTTTTAATGTCATATTTGTCCCCCAACCATTGCTTCATCAGCATGATAAACATTATAATTTGTGGCTCCAAGAAATAAAAAAGAAACCTACCCAGGCAAAACCATATTTATGCAACTCTATAAGCATCCAGAGTGGAACATGTGTATCCACAAATTTAAACAAAACAGTAATAAACAAACGATTTGCCTTCAGTGTTTTTATTTATGCTATGCTGCGATATTATCTTTTGGTATTTAGTGCAACTAGAGGACACAGGAATCAAAGATCTTTAGTTAGTTTGTAAACCCCCACTCACTGCTGTAAGCAATTTTGTCTGCCCAATGTATTTATTTTTTCTATAACAAAATAGACTTTGTGAGTTGTTGAAGCAGCAATCTGTACTGCATTTCACTACTAGTATGTGTAGTGTTTACCCCAGGTTTTCCTAGTCAAGAAAAACAGGCAATATTGAGAGACAAACCTGAAACACTCTGTTAATCGAAGGTTATATGCTTCATCAGCTTAAGCAACCACCAAAAATAAACCTGGTGCCTGAAGCAGCCAAAACAATGAAATCCTGATGAACGGATGGAATACGTAACAGAAATGGCTACATAGAAATACAGTCTAAGTGTGACCAGGATGATGAAATTCACAGCAAATAAGTATGAAGACTTGAAATATTCACATGCTTGTTGTGAACTTTTCACACAGATGCTAGCATCCATTATCTATGAGACTTAGTTTCTTACTGGATCAAGCCTATGCTCATCATGAACAGGTTTTATTTCCCTACTCTAGCTTTCTAGTAGAGAAGAATTTGGCAACAGTAAGCATTGACATCTTCTTACTTTGAACAGTCAAACAGAGATGGCCAAGCAACCTCTAGGGAACCCCTCAGCCAGTGTGTTCAACAAAGACAGTGACACTGCATGTCTGCCACTTCATCTTCTTTTATTTAGAGATCACAGAAAAGAGTGAGCAAAATGAATATTCCTCTTCCTTGCTTCAACTGTCACAAAATAAAATGCATCATCCTAAACTTTCAACAGAGGAGCATTTCTTCAATGTCTGAAAAGGACTTTTTCAAGCTAAAAAAAGTTTGTGAAAAAATGTGGAGGAGTTTCATGCAGTTACTCTAAATACAACACCGTAATACACATTCGTTGCTTGCATGACCATACACTGTCAGAGGTACAACTACTGGAAGAAATGCAGAGGCACACATTTCTCCAACTTTCTGGTATACTCCTGTTAGCATCTCCCTCAAAGCAGTGGGAAACACCCTAGGGCTATTAATTCCTCATTCCCAAACTAGGATGTTAAATATATTAAGAAGAAAAAGAACAAAGTCACAAAAAATCAGTAAAGTTCATCAAATATCCATTGGAGAATAAGGAAAATTACTTTCTAGTCTCTCTCACCCTCTTCTTACTCCTCCCAGACCCTAGTAACTCCAGAACTTTTGTCTGAAGTATACATGGCTAACAGCTTTGGAAGTTTGGCTTTCTTTTGGGAAAGCTGGTGAGCACCCTGCTCACCTAGTGTGCAGCATATCTGAAACAGTACTACACCTCACCTTGGCTGGGTAAAACTGTGCCAAGGTAACTGGTTGCTATCACCACTTCTCATCAAATAAATGAATGGCTGTGCAGTAGGCTGTAGGGCTGCAGCACATAGGTTTGTGTGAACAATGGCTTGATCCTGCAAGTTTCTTGTATGAAAACAACTTCCTGAGGAGAAAAAAATTGCAGGATGATAACTAAAATACAGAGCCCCTGGCCACCTTTGGCATTTTGTGTAGCACCTAAATACTTCTGTAACAATATTCCCTTTATTTAACCTCAGCAGACACCCCCTTACTTGGCAACACAGCGTAAGATCCTGTAGAAAACAATGTTGTTGGTTTAGGAGGAAAAGCAGGTAATTTGGATAACTGAGTGGCAATTTTAAGACCTCTGTCCTTTCTGAGGGGGACTGAACTCTGGCTGGAGGCCCAGCAGGATATTGTGCATGGCCGTGACTGCGCCCAGTGTTTCAGGGCAATCGGTGCATGAGGATGCGTGTGGGTTTCTGCTGCACGCTCTGTTAAAGTTGTTATTCCCTTCCCATCCACAGGTCTCTCTTTTCTTTTCTTGGCCTTATTTCCTCCTTCTTGCTCCCTTGGCAGCAGCATATGACAATGGTAAAGAATCAAGAAACACTATCTTTCAATGTGGAGCAAGAAACATTGTTGGTATGAGGAAAACAGCACTTCCCGTAGAGGTGGTCTGTTTCTCACCCTCCGCTTCACTGAGGGGAGCTTTTCCCTTGATCTCTCCCTGCTCCCGTTCCCTCCTGACTGGCTGCCCAACTTTATTTTAGAAGTTAAAGAAACAGTGCTGGTATCTTCACAGGAGAATGTCAGCTGTATTTCCAAATGTAGCTCATTTTTACTCAGCTTCTGATGAGAAAAAAATAGTTATTTCTGAAAGCTGCTAAAACCAACCTTTCCCTGAAAAGAACTAGTGTTCTCCTATGTCAAATTTACATTCTTCACTAAGTACAAAACCACATCTAAAATACTGTATTTCTTTTAAAGGTGAGGTGAAACCGGGCTGAGTTTTTTCATGACATTGAGAAGTAAGAATAATACAAAAAAAAAAGACCTGACCACGAATATTTAGCACTTTTCTCCCAGTACATGTGTGACACATAAAGAGTGTTAAAGTTGCCAAGGTAAACACTCAGAAAGTCAGAAATGACAATATACTTGACCTTACTTTGGTCCCCCTGGGAATATATAATATGACAATTACACATTCAGGGTTGGGTTGGGTTTTTGGTTTGTTTTTTTTTTTTTTTTTTTGAGTGGGTCCTTGTCTCATTTTGTGAATAGAAATGAAAAGTGCTCACAAAAAGGCAATGTTCAGCTGGCTAGTTTGACTTATTCTTCAGTGCGTGATCATGGCCTTTACGTGCCACACTATTCAAAAGCTGTTCTCAAGATAGTTTTATTAATTTCCTCAAGACCTTTTGTGCCATATTCAATACAATAGTATCTGAGTGTTTCATATATATTAATTATCTTCACAATATAGTTTCCATTTTGCAGTTGAAATAATGGTAGCAATTTCATTTTTAGTTGTGACACCTGGGACTTAAGTTTTCATGATACTTACATGCCCGAAGTACAGGTCCTATTGCCCTCTGCTGCACCTCTAAACATGGGATAGAGAAATAAGAAACACAAATTTCTCAGTCATGTTTTATAAACCTAGTTTTAGTGACTTGCTTAGTGTCCTCTCACTGGAATTCTGAGAGAGAGATGGGCAGAGACCATCCTTTCTCTTCCAGTAATTCTCTGCCTCACTTGATGCAGGTGATGATAGAGTCTTTGAATTCACATCCAAAGGCACTAGTTTTCTTGACTTCACAGTCCTGGTGCATCCTAAGAGCAGGCATACCTTATGTGCTGAAAAATGCAGGGGACTTGTGGTTTAAAAACAAACTACATGATTAAAATGCAAATGTGCGACCCAAACTGAAATTGTACATGCAGTCTCAAACTTCACTTTCATAATTACTTGCCTCAAATTACTTGCCTCAAGAACTTCAATAATGTTCTTTTAATGTGGACTTGTACATGTAGTGCCTACACATAACATTTTTAGTGGAAAGTCTTGCTGAATCTCTCAGCCTCACTATTACACTAACTTTTTTAACCAAGCATATGAGAAGATTGAAACTGGAGTGAAATGCAGTATGGAATTAGAGGGAGGGAGGCAAAATTATACTCACAAAGGATCAAATTTATGTCTGTAAGAGGCCGTTATAAGTCCAAAGACAATATTAATTCCAATGCCTCCTACTTTCAGAGTCCAAATAACATTTAACTTGTAAAAATATCTTGTCCAAATAACATTTAATTGGTAAAAATTCCTTGTGATGGGGGGTAAAATTTTACATTATTTTTGTTAACTAGCTGCTGTTTTTTAATTTCCTCTATTAATACAAAATAAAGCTTAAAATATCATATTTATTTAACAAGGTGTGAAATCCAGTTTCATTCCACAAAATGTACCTCTGCTAAGCCAAATACCATTTCTTTGTCATGAGTAAGCAGCAACGGCCATTCACAGTTCGTTGCCTAACCTGACTTTGGCCCATCACAAGGAAATGTACCCTACGAATTGAACACTGCATTTGTACACTCATTTCAACTTAGAGAGTTTTCACTACTACACGAATATGAATTATGCTTAGATTTCTTGTAGGGTACTACTGTAGTTATCTAAAGATGGATAAAGAGAAATTCTGGTAGACTCTACAGAGGTACCATTACAGTAGTATAAACCTGATTATCCTGGACTCCAAATACAGTTAAGAAAGCTTATTACAAAATTTTTCCTGGGATGAAAAGAAAGGTGCCAAGTGGTTCAAAGTGGCAGATAAGGTTTTATGGGATTTTTCCAAGGTCTGTAATATTTAAGCAGCACTCAATCCCTGGGAACGTACAGGAAGACTTCTGTCCTGGTGAGAATAAATATCTCTCAGAGGTCCTTTGTATGGAATATACAACATGGTGTCCCTGGAGGAGTTGGAGGATAAAGCCTGTTGCTGTAGGATCCAGGAAACCCCATGTAGTATCTGTTCCTCAGTGAAGGCATAAGCATAGTTGCAGGAAGTTTCTTACTGTACACAGTAACAGGCACAAACTCATACCAGAGTCTCAGATCCAAGATTTTCTGTGCCCAGATCCAGAAGTGAATGTTAAAATTTCCCTTTCTTTGTAACTGGCTTAACAATTGTCTCTCTCCTCTTAATACAACTACCTCTGCAGTTCAATTATTTTTAAGTTTGAAGGGCAGAACTGGAACCTGTGGCTTTAGGGGTCTCTGCAAAAGCCTGCCTACCTCTGCATACCTGAGATTTCTTATGAGGATATGTTAGCTAACATATCCAGTTAACTGACAGTAGAAACTAATAGTATACTAATACTAATCCTTACTATCCAGGACTTCAAGAAAGGTCTGGTTTTCCCAATGAACTAAAAAAAATTAAAAAGGCCCTAGATTTACATAAGAATGACTAATACATAATTTTTCAGCCTGGCAAAATAGAAATGAAATGTTCAAACCTGACAAATTGTCTTTCAGCTGAAGCAATAGGGCCTAGGCTACTGTCCTGATAGTGGTCATTGCTGGCACAGACAAAGCGTGCTGGTGACTGATCCACTTGTTGCAGTGGTCCAGCACTTTTGTAACTATTTTCTTAAAAAAAAAAAAAGCCCAAGCATTTTCCAGGCAGGAGGCAAAAGGATGAATAGCTAGTCCTTACAGCATAATCCCAAAGCAGTGTTGTGAAAGAGTTAACAGCAGAAGCAGAAATATATTTTCTTCCCATGACTTGACTAGCCCGTGCCTTGGTCATGTGATAGTATAAAGAGCATTTTCCTATCTGTAACACCAAGGCATTAGGAGCGTGCTTTCTACTATTCTGAAATTTAAGACTCCCTGTTGACATTACAGTATTGCAGCTGTCAAACTGTTGGGCTCTTTCTTCACCAGAATGCAGTGCTAACTATCAAAGACTGAAGACAATCTACTTCTGAAGCAAGAGCTTTAGTATCAATAGGAACCTCTAAGCAGCTGGGAAAAGATGACAAGCTGGTTTGTTAGGGTGCATGCTGAGTGTTGCACTGGACTCCAGCTACAAAAATACGACTCATTCTGAAAGAAGCTGCAGACAAAATGGAACAGGCTAGTTAGGTTAGATATGACCCCACCAGACAGCCTCCCAGATCTTTACTCATTTTTAGAACCAGACTGGGACCAAATGTTCTTAAGCTCTTGGAATTTCTGAAGAAGTGTTTTTTCAATTCCACTGTCCAGCTAGGATGGGAAACAGAAGTGCTGAAAGCTACAGGAAAAATGCCGCTCCAGCCCAGTTTCACAGTCTCAGAAAATCTGGAGAGCTTTTATAAACTTTGGATCAGTGACTGCAGCTCTTTCTGAACCAAACCTCTAAACTTTTGAAGTCTGGCCAGGATTCAGATAATTTGTTGACTTTCTCCATGAGACAGTTAAAACACTGAACGTACATGTCTGCACGGTTACAACCTGACACTATGTAAACATGCAAAGACCACTCCCTTCTCACCTGGAGAAGACAGTGATATTGTCATTGGGGTCATTTTCCTGTTCCTCAGGGAACAGCCAACTCCACATTATATTTGAGCTCAGCAGTTAAGGCTGAGCGTTTCCCCTACCATTCCCTGCCAAATGGGAGAGCGCGCAATCCACTGTACGGGGGCCTTTGAGTCACTGAGCCCTCTGATATCTACTGAAATAGCAAAGGTTGGTAAAGACTCCTTCCTGCCAGTCTGCTTGCATCAACAGGTCCTCAAAGCCTGGAACAGTTTGTCCTGGACACCCTTTGTCCTGTCCTTCTGAACACAGGGGCATGAACACTTGACTTGAGAGGCCAAGCTCAGTGCTGTCCTCTCAGTGAGGCATGACCAACAACACACGAGCATTGAATCACCACCACATGATCCCCGACTTCAGACTTGAGAAACACACTGTGACTTTGACAAATGAAAAAACCAAGCAGCCTAAAACTAAGGTCCAAACTTGTACCAAATATTTGCACATCAATGTTTATAAAACACTCCACCATGTGCTTGCCCTTTTTATTTACACACAAACAGATTGATGAAACAGAAAGAGTGAAAATAGAGAACTTGAGCAAAAATATTTATCTGCCGAAGTGACCAAAGTGGGTAAAAGTCAGTGCATATCTTTTCTTCTATTAAATCATCAAGAAATAGCTTGAATAATACTTAACAGTTGTAGACTTATACTTTTTACAGTGTTCTATTATTTTAATAAAGAGGTCATTGTGCATGGGGTGTAATTACTAGCTCAGGAGAAAATTAGCCATGCTGACTTAATTGATGCTATTTACTTTTGCAGTCCATTGGCAGCCAGCCATTTTCTGTGAATACCAGTTCTCCAATTAATCATGATGTTCCTTCAGCTTGCCAGTTTTCTGCAATGGCAGCTGCTATCTGGTAACAACTATCATGCATATCAGCAAAAGAGCAATCTCTCTCTTTAAATTTAATAATAGATTGTTTTAACACTCAAAGCAATGTCATGAGGCATGATCTTCTGAAACATTGACTTGATTAGATTTTAGTGAAAATCAGTCCTTCTGTTCCCTTTAGTGATGTAATATATCACACAAAATCTATTAAAAAAAAACCCCACAGCCCTTGATAACTGCTCAGGTAGTATCTACTGAAAAATGGCATGCATTTCTAATTAATCCATTTTATGATCATTCAGCAATTTTTTTTGAAAAAAATCAGCAGACCGAAGTGTAGAAGGTGAGTGGGAAGAAGTGTAAGAAAAGTGTTGCTTTTTTGAATCCAAATATTTCTGAGGCCTGTGCTTGTTCCTCTCAGAACACTGCTGCAGGAATGAATGCTGCTATAGTTTTCTACAGGAAATCCTCCAACCCACGCATTCTGATGGCATGTTGTGATGATCCAAGAAGGTGGTATTTGCAGAACTGAAAACCAGGAAAGAGTACATAGTATTTTGCCTTTGAAGAAATCAGCTGGATGTGGGCCCTCTTTTGACTCACCTTCAGCTTTCTATATCTGATGTCTGTTCTTGTTGGCTTGACTAAAATAATATTTTATTATTATTATTGTTATTATTTCACTGTTTAATGGCTAACAGATGTGAGCTGGTACATCCCACTTCCTGTCACTGTATATACAAAAGTAAATGTCTCTGTGGTTCACATACACAGAGCTGGAAGCACCACCTTCTGGAGGTCTAGTAGGATAGGAAAAATGGATTTTCTTATACATATATGCACATATAAGTGTATATATTTGCAAAAATACATTTAAATTTATTCATAAAGAAATGTAAGCTGAGCAATGAATTGATCTTGCAAAGAAATTTAAGAGTAAAAACGTATTTTGCAAATGCATGTGCTGATCCAGAAGCATTACTTAAGTGATATGTTTTGACCATACATGTCCTGATCCTATTGGGAGTTATCCAACTCAGAGTTTGGACCTGATGGAACGAGGGTGGAATAAAGATGAAGCCAACGACATTCTCCTTCCATTAGCTGGAAAAACTGGCTAAAAGGAAAAAGGAGACGACGCAAGCTACATATCCTCTGTTAAATTTGCTGCATAGAAACACATTGTGTGTCAGGCCCCAGGAAAATGCCTTGCTGTACCACAGTTACATCTGGGATTCTCTTTGCAAAGATGCCCAGTCTAGTCTGCTGGATTTTGCTAACCCTTGCTGCTTTAGATACGCTCAGTTCAATTCAGTTACTACTGCAAAAGAACATGAAACTGGCGCTTCATCTAGAAAAGAATTATTAATGAACACATATGTAGCCCTCCACTAGCTTTTATATTAATCTCAAACTTTTCTGTTAGATTACACACACACATGTTTCTATGTCGGCTGTACGTTAGCATATATATATATATACACACACATCCCTGTACACACTAATGTATTCTTAAAGCTATTATAACCAACAAAAGTTCATGATCTGGTTGAAGTTACACACAGCCTGTTTAATGCTGTCTCTATTCTAATATACCAATAAAAATAAATTGATATGAGAGAAAACCTACAGAAAAATCTGTCTTCTGACTATAACCAAACTGCTCCTCAGAGTGCTTACATCACCTTTCTGCTGGAAAGCCAGCTGAGATGGGAAGAACGATAAAATCTGTGCTGTACACACTATTCCCCTGTGCAGTCTGAACTCTGAATGAGGCCTTGCAATGAAAATAGTGAAATACTGAGGTACAATTTATAAGGCATAGAGTGTAACAGTAGGTGCAAAGAGAGGCACCTGCGTTATTAAACACCACTAACCTTTTGGGAGGGATTTGCAAAGCCACTGTACTGTTCTCCTTACCTGCAAGCACTCACATTGATCACAAACATTATTCCCATGTTTGCTAAATCATAATTTTCCTTCTTTCTCTCCAGGTAATGCAGACTTGCTAAACAACTTTGGCAATGGGGAGTTCCAACAAAACTGCTATGGATTATCATGTTTCCCACTCATTTTCTGATGAAATGGACTTACCTTGGAAACGATAATTTGTGGAATCTACTATGTTTCACTTAGAAACTATTAAACAACTTTTTTTTTTTTTTGCAACCATTTGCAACTCCATACATCCATTACATTGCAGAAGCCTAGTTCAGCATCAGTATCAAGTGTCTTGTTCTATGACCTTGAGCCTGATGGGAATTTAGAGATCTGGCAGATATTTGGTATCTCAGCCGGAGATGCAGGGAGTTCTCTCTGCTAAAGAGTGAAATAGGGAACAGTGGAATTTTAAGCATTTGGCAATGTGTTTTGTTCTGTACGACACAATACTAATTGAGATAAACAGATGCGCTCCAGTAACATCTCTTGCCAGGTCAACTTCCAAAGACTAGTGTGAGAGAACATCCCCGTCAGCAAAACATTTCAAGCTAGTGCTTACCTCTGAGCATACGTTTAGTTTCCACTCATTTCAGCAGGACTTAAGAAAAGGCTTTTCTAGTTGAGGGCTGACATAAAAAAGTGGTTAAGTACCTTTCTGAGTCAGGGCCAAAACTGGAATAAACAAATAACAATTTAAAAAATCCCATGCAGCATATAACATACTCCCATTCCACTCATGACTTGTTTAGACATACGGAAATATTGTCCAAATACTGATGCTGCGTACTGGCTGCCTACTCTAACACAGGTCAAAATGTCCTGTTTTAAAAAAAGAAATTAATAATTTTTGGATACTCTGCAAGTTTCCAAGGCTTATGTTACTGTGGAGGAGGTACTATGCATGGGAATTTTTTGTTATATTTTCTTTTAATGAGTCCTGTAAGCAATTGTTTCACAACACAGTCTGAAAGGCTAGAACAATTAAATGACTACAGATGTGTCAAATGATGCAGGAAAACCATGAGACACTTCCAAATGAGTAGGCGGAGGGTGTGAGGAGACCATATCCTGTAATATATGAATCTCAGATTCTTTGGCATGCAGCTTATTTTTATGGAAATGCCCCGGTAAGTCTGGAACAATCTAATGGTTCTCAAAGTATGTAAAATCAACAGCATAAAAGCACTGTTGTGAACAATGTTTTTATGCTGCAGTGATTTTGAATTGGCCTGGGAACAGTATACTAAAGAATATGCAAGAGCTAAAAGGACCATATTACTATTGCATTCACAAGCTGTAGGTGAGAAACAATTTCATAAAGATAATAAAGTTCATTAGTGCAACAGGCATAGAGGAAACAGTGCTGGTTGCTTTCATCTACTTTTGCTGACTCTCAGCTTGGATCTCAGCCATGGACACAGATTGCAACAATAATAGGGTTGCTCTGAGTTATGCCATCTTCAAATGGGCCTCCATGGTGGCTTGTCCTGCAAGTCATTACACAGGAGCCACATTTGTCACTTTGCCTTCTGAGTCTCCTAGTGAGTGATTATGCAAGGAGCAGTTCCAGCCTCTTTCTCTCCCATTTACACCTGAAGGAAAGCAGGTCTTGTAGCTGTGATTGTGTGGCCCAGTCAAAGTCCTAACTTCAACTGACCCACCCTTGATAACACTGGCAGGAGGAGTAAAAGCAGGGTGGGCTTGGCAGTGAAAATCAGATGGTAGGTTCCTTCACACAATGAGACCCCACACGGAACTGTGTACCAACGCTACCTGCCTGCTGAGCGAAACACTGTTGAATGCGGTAATGACCCCATGTATGAGCAGAAGAGGGAAATGGGTGGGTGGGCAGGGAGATGACAAAGCTCCCTGCAACAAGCATCAGATTTCAAATCATGGAGCCTTTTGACGGACACCTCTCTCTGCCTGATGTTATTCTTTTGCCCCACGCATAAAAAAGATGGATCAAGGCTGCAAAATCCCAAACATGTCTTACTCTTCTCTACAGCTGTATGGGATTTTCACAAAAGAAATAATTTAATAGTCTTTGTTTAAAAAAAGAACCCAGGGGAAAAAAAAACAACAAACCACAAACTCCAATCACTGAAAATAAACCAAGGTTAGTTTAAGATTATGTACCCATGTACTACTGAAGGTTTAGGGAAAGCTGCCAGGGAAAATCAAACACGTGAAAAGTTGATCTTAGGTGAGCATGTTTCCCAGCAGCCCGTAGTCAGAGGGTCCCTGGATCAATAATGCTGCAGATCGTTACAAGATACCGCTGTGAGAGGAGGAGTTACATGCCTGAGCTTCTGAGCTTTTGTGCATTAGCACTGGACCTTAAAAGACAATGACTGTCTTGCCAAAAATACTTGGAGAGCCACTAGTGCCTGAAGAATAATGAAGAATAAGCCTCTGCTAATTCAAGTGTTTTCTTTTCAGTAAGTCTCCTTCCTCCAGTTTTTTGAGAATGTAATAAGATATTCTAGAATTCTGTGTGGACATTAAAAGCTATTATATAAAACTGTCTAACAAAATAATCATATGTACATAAACAGATGTAACCCAGAAAATAAGTGACATACAGCAAATTTGTATGATTAATTTGTTTTACGCCCTCTGAAAGAAACAGTCAGTTCAGAAAAGTGTTATATAAAATCATGTTGTACACAATTGTCAGTAGATACTAATTACTGTAAAATCTTGTGAGTATATAATGGGAAAAAAATCATCAGGTCATAAGAAAAAACACGTTTTATTTAGCCTTGTAGTCATCAAAGTAATTTGACTTTATCTTCATAGAGAACGAGTAATAAGGGGAATTTCTGCCACTGTTGGTTTGGGATTGTAAAGAGGCTCTTCTGCTATCTAGCTGAATACAAAGGAAGGGTTCCCTTCCCTCCCCCATCTAGCAGCAATGTCCTATTGCAGAACCTGAACCTGATAAGGAAGTCTCAGCAAATTCTGTAATAATGTTACC
This sequence comes from Phalacrocorax carbo, assembly GCF_963921805.1. Classification (NCBI taxonomy): domain Eukaryota; kingdom Metazoa; phylum Chordata; class Aves; order Suliformes; family Phalacrocoracidae; genus Phalacrocorax; species Phalacrocorax carbo. Next base: position 22,299,338 of record NC_087515.1, read on the forward strand.
TAAAGAGTCATTCTCATCACCAAGTAAAGAAAAGTGAAAGATCGCATCCAAAATGCAGGACAAAGTATGGCTCTACAACAGACAGAACTATACAGCCCATATCAAGAACAGCCTAGTTACCATACCATTACTTTATAATTATTTCAAACACATGCAGTAGAAATCAAATTGTTCAAGTTTTACATTATCATTTCCATGACACTGACAGGAGCCAATGAAGACTAGATTCCCAACACAGTCCCTTTTCAGACTTACAAACTTGTAATGGAAATGAGGCCTAAACACTGACTTCAGCTTTTCCTCCACCTTTTGGGAACTGGGGCTTTATCTGGATCTACTTTCCAGATCTGAGAAAGCAATGTAGCAGATAATCATCAAAAAGAAATTAGGTTTCAGTGTTTTATAATTCAAATGGCAAGACGGCACTTGCTTTCAGCATGACATTCTTATTATTAGAAAATATAAAACTAATTCTATAAATGTTTTTCCTTATTATCCACCTGTTTTTGGTGGAGCATGATGAGTTAGTTGAGAGTGTCTTTAAAATATTAGCAGATAACTCCTTTTTGATTTGCTCAACACTAAGTGTAACTGAGGACATTATAATGTAAACAGATGCACATATATTATATGAAATATCATACATAAACACTAGCAGAATCAATTTTAGACTTGTGATATTTTAAGTAGAAATCTTTTTCTTTACAGAAAACTTCATGATTTATATCTTAGTTACACTGTCATCTTAAACACAGCCATACACCTTCCATCCAGCCTCACTCAAGTCAGTGGAAATGTTTTCCTCAGCTATGAAGAACTTTGGATCAGAGACCAACTGATTCTCCCACACACTGCACCAAAAGAAAGGCAGAGGTCTGGGAAAAGCTGGAAATGAGTAAAACCTGTAGCAGAAAGGTTTCCAGGTACAACCCTCTTCTATTAGCTGCTTTCAGATGACATGTCCCTGGCCTACCAGTACACACAACAACCTACATATCACTGTTTTGCATTTACAAGTTGTAATGCTTTTCATTCAAAAGAATCCAAAAGCACTTCACAAATTTAGAGCTAGTCTTGAGTAATTTTATACATATGATCATCCCAGGGAATACTCCTGTCTTTATAGAGCTGAAATGAAAAATATATGAGCTGTGTATATGTTTCCAGCTCATAGCAGAAGTGTTGTCTTCTCTGAAAAACATCAGGGAATGCAGAAACCCTGTACAGCTGCTTAGAGCAGCATCATATCTACTTTATACAGATTATATTTTTAATAGAATATCTCAAATCGTTTTACACCTTTCCTATGGAAAACAGAAGCAGAGAAGGAAAAAAGCTTCCCAAGATCATAATCAGGCCAGCAACCTTGTGTCTGCCTGTAGCGGGGATCCTTTCCCCACTGGAGAGGGCTCTGGGAGGCATCTCTGCTGTGTACAGTGGCACAAGGTGTCTGCAACCCTGTATATGAATTTGACCCAAATATTTTGTGGATGTTTATTCCCCTTGAGTAAAAGGAAAGGTACTCTAACACTTAAGCTTATATTACCCACGGCTGCTACATTATCAAGAGAGACCAATTCTCAGCATCTATTCTCTTCTGTTCATTCCCTGCCATGCTGCCACCGTCTGTGCTATTTCCTCCTGACAGCTGCTGCTGTTACAGTTAATTCCTACTCAGCTGAGTTATCAGCTGAAAAGAGACTTTGCCAGCTTTGCTCTTTAGTGAGCCCCTAAAACCACTATCAACTGGCTGTCATATGGCTGATATAAAATTTAGTAATTTTAGCACAGAATGAATCATGTTTACATCTAGAAATAAAACACTATATACATTTCATCCCCCAGAGAACAATATTTCAAGGTATTTTCCTACATTTCAGAGTTATCAAAACTTATATTTTATAATGAAAAATTGGGAGGAAAACACTAAGTAAACTGTAAGCAAAAATAAAGTGCTGTCTCAAAATTTTCAGCAGCAATGAGAAGCAAACCCTACAATCTCATGAATGAAAATGATGTTTCTTGTGTCCAGTGAATCTACACATGGAATTTCTCTGTTGGTTCAGAAAGTAATTGGCTCCAAGCTAAATTAAACAGAAATTACCACTTTGAAGCAGGTCATAAAATAGTGAGCATTTTAATGAGAAACCTGGAAAGAAAGGTCAACTTTGTTTTAAAATTATCATAAAAGTTCCATAGTTCTTGAATTTGTCATAAAAGTTCTCTTTTCCAGAGAAAAGCAGAGACTATGTTTTCAGAGAGAAGGGTCATTATATGTTCAGATAATTAAATTAAGAAAAGACGAAACTTTCCTTTAAAATTGAGCATTTTACTGGAGAAAAAAAAGTTTAAAAGGACAGTCCTTTTTAGTTAAAAATATCTTGAAATAAGAATTTCAGTCTGCTTTCCTATGAGGAGTATAGCACACTTGGATTAAGGCTATATAGCAGATGTATAATACGAAAATGTTTTTGAAAGCATAACACAGACCTCATAAAACAGACATTTTGGTTTGTAGGAAAAATGCCTAGACTTTACATTGGAAAACAAAACTCAGCATATGTCCATGCCATTGCCAGATTTTCTCAGTCTTGCAAATCAGGGGGCAACAGCCTCCCAAAAACTGATCTCAGTTTTGTATAGTATATAAAAATATACAGATATAAAATATAATATGTATGTTTGTTCATTTCCTATCCGACTTCACTTCATCAGTCAGCCAGCTTGACTTCAGATGAAGCTTTTGATTCTTTTTCCTTCTTAACCACAAGGGCTTCATGGATCTGTAATTAAAAATGTATTTTCCTGGCTATGTTGTACAAAACATGTTAAGTATTTGACCAGATGCTGAAGTTTGGCCATTTTGATCAAAGCGACAGAGAAATTTCAGGAACAAAATATGGCAGTACTGGAATCTTTGGGAAGTCACAGTATATATATAATTTATACAGGAGAAGGGCTGTATGTCTAGCTTCTTAATGTATTTAACAAATTAGCAGACAGTTTAGAAGAAAAGAACTCACTGCCTTTTTTGTTTTGTTTTGTTTTACTCAATATTTTATATTGACTTATTCTGTATCATTACTTGGAGAAGAAGCACCCATTTATTGCATTCAGTCTGATCAAATTCTATGTTTCAGGGGAGAGCAGTTCACTTATCTTTTTAATTTTTATGCCTGGACATATAAGCCAGGCACCAAAAAAGGAGGATTTTATTGTAAAATTTTCTCCCCTAAACCAGGAATCAGTAATGTATAGAAGAGAAAACCTCTAAAGAATACCTATCAACTGAGATTCTTATGAATTAATTATTCATATTTTGCTAATACCAATTTAAACTTTGCACTTAAGTCACACACATATTCCCTCTTTTTCCCCCCAAAAGGGCTTACAAAGTCCAAGATCTTCTAAGGTGAAAGTCTGAATATTTTGCCATGAAAAATAAGGGGCAAATAAATATAAAAGATCACGTCTTGAGCAATAATGTCAGTTTAAGAAAGTTCATCAATACTGAATACACTAAGGATTTAGTTTTCACCTTCATTTTTTATTTTGATGATGAAATTAGAAGATTTCAGTAAAGGGTTGATAATTGCAGTCAATAAGTAAGTACTAATTGAAAAAAACCACTCAAACCCAACACCATCTTTTAAATTGTATTTCCAAACAACTGGACCATTGTGGGCTTTAAATCAGTATACCTGATACACATTTGAGCTCAATTAGGGCTACAGAACTTAATCTTATAGAACAGTTATTTTTTTAAAAAAAAGCTACATAAACAAGCTCCAGCTAAATATTCCGAAATTTGGAATTATTTTTGTCTGTCTCTCCTTTTTGTGTACTTCTGTAACCAGAAACATCAAAATATGTAGGCCAGTCCCATGGTAGAACCTCAGGCACAAGTCTTGTTGATTTAGGCTTTTGCTGGAGTAAGGAACTTAGGACTGTTCCCATGCTACAGTGCATGTTGTTTTCTCAAGAGTACTGAATATAGCTGTTAAAATTTTTTCTTGTTGTTCTCATGAACACTAGCTGAAAAACAAAGTTTTTTAATATTCTAAGATTAAAATGTATATTAGTATTACTTCTTAATAAAACTATGAAGAAGATCAACTTAGCATTGTGAAAGATACAAAGCAGTTCAAGGTGACAGAGAAAAGATTATTGTCACAACACTGCCTGAGGAAGAAGTCTGAGGTTGAACAGAGTTTATTTTAGAATAAAAACCAGAAATTAAATCCTCCAGAGATTAGAAGTGGCATTCAGAGTCTTCCACATTAAGGTCACCAGTTCAAATCCAGTGTAGGTCACTTACCAAGTGGTCATTACCAAGTCATGGTTGGTCAATGAGCTGGTGATCTCACGGACAGGAATCTACACCACTAAAACCTCTGCCACAATTGGCACCTTTACTGGATATTTCACTAAAGAAACCAAGGACTGAGCTGAGTGCAGAAAAAGAACAATCCTTTCACCATAAGAGGTGACGCCTCAAAAAACAGGTTAGTAGGATTTACGGTAAGCTTGCCTTAGCTGAAAGTTACTGTTCACATTCGTAACCAATAATCAAGACAGAAATTATCTGGATCAGATTCCTTCTGACCTGTTTTAGTGTTGTGATCCCCAAATAAATGCCCAAATAAATGCTAGATAAACAAGTTATTCCTGACTCTTTCATCAGGGTAGTGATTTCTGTATTACTTCAAGAGAAGAAGACCACATAATTATCCCCATATGGAACCCATTTCTCCTTCTCTCCAAATGATAATTTTAGATGTTGATTTCATTGCCAGGAAGAATATTCAGTTCACAACTAGATGAAAATAGGTTTTCTAATAATACTTGAATTTTCATATTTTCATACACAAAAGGATGCTCCAAACATTCATAGGGCCTTTTAGAACATGTGCAAAGCAAATGAAAAAAAATATCAGAGCTTCACATGGTTTATGATTCTGAGACAATGAAATGCACTGCAGAATTCACTTCTCACAGTGCTCTATTTTAGAGCACCATCTTAGTTTGGCGTTTTACTGTACATTTGTGAAGATACAGACAAAGTATAAATTCCTAACTGACTTTTCAGACTCTGGAAAGCCTGCAATGAGAGGTATGAACAGGTCTGATCAACTTCACACATGCTGCAGATCCCATTGCTCTATAGCCCAAGAAATAAAGCTTTTTTTTTTTTTTTTTTCTAGTTTCTGTAGGAAAAAAGGCATCTTCCAGAAGTTAGAGGCTCAGTATTTGTTTCTGGGTCACACTAACAGTTAGGGCCCTGTTAGAACATAAGCTACAAGTGGCTATACTGATTCAGACCAAGTATCTAGTTAATCAAATATTCTGTAGTCATAACTGGACTTGTGAGAAAGCATAGCAGAATAAGTGTAGAGGCTACTTCCTCTTCTCATACTCTTCCACCCTGCAGCTGCTTTCACCAGATTTTCTGACCTTGTTATGATTTACTCTATTCAGGCACTCTGGGGGCCCTCTGTTTCAAATACTTGTCCAGTCTTCCCCTGAACTTGCATATATTTCTTATAACAGCAGTGTCCTATGGCATTCCATATGGCATTATGAAGAGTTTTCTCCTTCAGGTGAATGATGTACTTCTGATTTGAACTAGGCTCCTACCAGCTTCATTTGTTGGCCCTCAATTTTCACACTGGAGAAGACTGTGAGCAGTTTTGATCACTACCAAATCTCATCATGCTGCTCATGATTTCGTAGACCTCTCTTGTATCCTTCCTGAGGCTGGAGGAGACCTAGTCTTCTTAATCACTCTTCCTGCGCAAGCTGCTGCATACCTCTTGTTATCCTGACTTCTCTTCTCTGTGCCTTCTTGAGTTCTAATATAATCTTTTTCAGATAGGGAGACTAGAACTGCACTCATCATTGAGGCTGTGAACGAACTGTGCCTAATGATGTTTTCCGTTTTGTTACTTTTTTTTCCTCCATTCTTAAAAGAGTCTAACATTTTGTTTGTTTGCTAAACTGCTACTAAGCACTAAGCTGATGTTTTGCTGTCCATCACAGCACCAGGGTCTCACTCCTGAGCGGTCTCAGTCGGTTCAGAGCCCACTATTTTATCTGTGTATCTAAAAATTAATTTTATTGTGGACCACGCTACCTCACTGGAGCTAGTCAGGCAAGAAACTACAGCTTTAGTCCAGTTTGAACACATAGAGAAATGGAAGATAAAACTGCAATTTAGAACTGGATTGCTAGCAAAATAAAACCAGCAGCAAGAGAGCTGGAAAGATACACTTTTGAGGCTGACTGCAATCCTTTATTCTGCCTGTCAGCAGTGATTCTGGAGCAATGATGACTCTGAGCTTGGCCATACAGGAGACATTGTAAGTGTTGCTCTGGGATTTTAATGTCTGTGTAAAAAAATAATTCCAGAGCTATACATCCAAGAACATTTTCAGTTATGCATTATAGTTGCGTTTGTCCAATTTCTTGACAGATAATAGGAAATAAGGACTTCTTATTATCTTATATAGGTGATAATAAAGAAGAAATTACTGCATTTCACTGTGCAGTACAAACTAATAGTCACTGCTACTGGCAATGGTAAAAAGGAGGACTATGAAGGTTGAAAGATGAAGCACTTGTCTAAAGTTCCCAAGAAATTTAGCCTGAGCCTGGGACTTCAGAAAGCCACACTGACATTTCTGTGAAGACAGATTTTGGTAGCAGCTGGGGAATTTTGGCAGATTAGTTGCAAATCTTAAAGATCAACTGAGATTTATTGAAACTTGAAATAGTATATCTATAAGTCTTTTAAGAGTTGACTATTTTGGCTACTACAGTATTTCTATTAAATTCTGTCTGAGTGGAAGGACGGTCTTGTTCTAAGACCTTTGACTGGCTTTCGGAAAAAAACCTAAGTTAGCACTCATTCATTTCGTGTGATCTGGGGCCAGTTATTCAAATTCATTATTCCTCAGCTTTACATGTGATTTAGGGATAATAAAATTACTTTTCCTGTTTATGTGTGGATTTGTCTTACAGTCTGTGACTGATTGCATTACAACTTTTCTAGCAAAAGTTTGCCTATAGAACTTGCATTTCATAATTATGGTCGTAATTGCCATCTTTTCAGCTCAATTTCTCTTTCTGCTCGTTTTTACACTGCCAAGTACACCAAGTCTCAGTTTCTGTGCACAAGTACCACAGGTGGCTAGTTTTAAGTGTTCTCTTCCTGTAATGTTGGAATGACTACAAAAACTGCCTTTTCATTTCTTGTCTATGCCTTCAGTAGACTGCCGTGGATGCCTCCTCAAAGCCAAAATGGATGCCAGATTAGGACTGAGGTTTAATCCACAAAATAAACAAAACAAAGCTGCTTATAGACATTTACATAAAGTTAGCCATTCACAGAATTACGTGAATCTCTTTCAGTGCTTAAGATGTCTGGTATTTTTCAACATGTATTTGAAACAGAAGTAATAGGTCATATCCAAGGGTGGGTCTAAGCTACATGGCAAGAAGGTAAGGACAATTTCACAACAGGCAATTCAAACTTTATCTCCTATCTGTGCTGGCAGAGACCATACACAGCAGCTATTTTAATATTATAAACATACCCAATATACTTTTAAAATCTATAAAACCAAGTAAGAAAATTGAAAGCTACTTTTAGAAGAGCCTCAGTGAAAAAGGAAACTTCATCAACAGGTCTTACAAAGTCTCACAGACCCCTTCCAGAGGAAGAAAAAGCTGCAAAAATGCCTCACTTCTTTTCCTCCCTCCTTCCCCAGTCATTTGCCAGGCATTCAGCAGAGAATACATTTATACCTTTTTTGACTGAACTTTCTGGGACTGAAGGGTGGTACAGGCTGCAAACCTGGCACACTGCCCATCCTACACACTCCTCTGTAGGGCCCTGTAAAGCATCCAAGCAAGGAAAAGCCAAAATAAACCAACAAAACAAAATATTTTCTTTCTAATGTTGCATTGAAACAGTGGGCTTAACAAACCTTCAGACAGCACCGGCCTCAGAATTCTTACTGAGAGTCCCTAATTTTTTCTTAGGGGAAAAAAAATGGTTTCTGAGCCTGGCCAAACTAATTCTGAAATTCAGGAAAGAGACAACCAATCCACCTTGGATGATTGCTAACAATTCCTTTCTTCCTAATCTCAAAAGTTTGTCTCTAGGCTGAGGCAGGGCTCTCTACCCACATGACACAAGCTAAGGACCAGCTTGTAACCTCCTTTTCATGTCGGAACACTGGCTTGTTTACTCAACATTTTCATGTATTAGTTACTTAAAGAAATGAAACCTGTGCTTTAGTGTTCTTTTCTAGGAAAACATTCCTAGATGCCTGCAATTCTGGGTATCAAATGTTAGTAAAGGCATGAAAAACTGACACTGAATGAAGCCATTACAGACCATAATGATCCTAACAAAATGCAGTTCACCTGGCAGGCAGGACCTCAGCGCCCGCAGTATACAGAAAATGGCAAAGTATTATTTTTGTAATACAAAGTACTGCATGAAATACAATCAGCTCACGTGACTGTTGCTATGTATGAACAAAATCCAGATGGGTTCCTCTGGACCTGAGTTTTGCACAAAACCAGATTGTGTTGGAAATAGGTCATCTCCATCATTCCTTCCACAGTGTTATGACTTCTTTTTATTTAGGTTACATATTTCCTGAGCCTTCAAAAATATTACTTACCAGAAAAACCAACATGCTAAAGAGTCACATTTATTCAGTGGATATTTGTATCACGTTGGCAAGCAATTGTTCATCATCAGTCTTCAGCTTGCACAAAACAACAGCCCTGCACAATGAGGAGACTTTTCGGAAGTTTCTTACTTCACTCAGGTTGTTATCATGACAGAATCTTGATCTGAAATATTTTGGGTCTCAAAGGGTCTGTTAGTGAAGACTCAGTTGGGCATCAGCAGTGTTATCTATTTCCCATCATTGTTTTTGGCTGGGCCAGCTAATCATAGGATAGAGCTTTCCCATTGTAAGTACTTTGGCTGTAAGATATCTGTCAGATGTTTTCACAGCTCCCATGTTAGCCATAAACACTAGACCAATAATGTAACTCAGTCAGGAAGATGCACTTGAGCTACACAGAGTCATGACACCCACTAACCTTCTAGCATTGTTTTTGTTCACACATATACTGAACAGATGGTCCATCATGTTCAGGAATGGACAAGAAACTTTTAGCTAGCTTATGATGACCGCCAATATTGGCAAAATACATCCATGTAGATCCATATAGTAACATTTACAAACTACTCCCCAGGATACCACAGACTATCCAGCCAGTCCAGCTTCACCTCTGAAATGCCTATTTCCCAGCTGGTTTTGGTAGTGACTCACTCAAAAATGGTTAGTATTACAGCTCATCATGGATAAAGTAAGGCTTGGGCGAATCCCAATGGCTGCTTCTTTCTCTCACAGAGTAATTAGGACACAGGCCAGTCCTTCCCATGCACACCAGCTGTGCGCTCCTCAGCCATTGCTAAGCAGACAGATGCATAACCTGGAACTAGTAGTTGCAGTCAGTCATCTGGCTGTTATTACGTCAGGCACAGGATAATCTCCAGGACACTTTGCGAGGCAAGGGGCTCTCCAAAGAACTTCTTGACTGTGCCATATGTGCGGGAGTCAAGTAGAGAGAAGCCAAAATAAAATAAACAAACGAAAAAGAACAAGTTCAGTTTTCCTCTAAATAACATGCTGCTGAAGCATGCATAACAAAGTTTGTAAAACCCTTACATCTGAGCTCTTCTACAGAGTTCCCTAGCAGAAAACAAAGTCCCTGAGCCCACTCAAGGGACTCATCTTCCTGGAGCCTGAAAGACTGCAAGTCACCACTTGTGGAAACCAATGTCACTTCAGTAACCATCCTTCGTTTGCTAAGCTTCCTCTTCCTATCTAATTATTCTACATCTGGAGCAGGAGCAGGCTCTCCACAGTTATGCTAGACAATTTGTGTTGTCATACCTGAAAAGATCAGACTCTTGCACAAGACACTGCAAGACTCTGCACAAGTAAAGGGACTCACAGCATGAACAAATGTGGAGTAGCTGAAGCTGTGTGTAGTACCACAGGCCTTGCTCTTTGTGCAGAAAGACACACTGCATATAGATTATCCCTTACAAGGGGATCCTTCACCTGGCCAGAGCAATAATGCAAGAGCCAAAAAAGTAAATACATAAAGAAATATATCTGTTCTCATCTAGGAAATATAGCCAGTTAATGGAGATGAGTTTCTGTTTTGGATCTTGTCATTGCAGCGTCAGTGTTAGAGTGAACAAGCTTTTCAGAAAAACTCTGTTTACAATTAGGTATCTAATGAAGGTGATTTACAAACTGCCTGGCACCCATCTGCCTTTTGACACGTACGAGCAGATTTTCTAAAGAACTCAGCATGCACTTCTCTTTAAAATCGTTCTTTGTATTTTGTGAGTTTCCTTTGATATCCTAGTCCAAAGGGAGTGGCTGTGTATGGAGTTTAAGTACTGCTGGTTCTACAGTATCTTTTATATTCCCCAGATGAAGATCTCTATATTTCAGAAATGACATAACGTACTAAATATCAGCAAAATAAATTACTCATTTCAATTCTCTTTGAGAGTTAACAGGCAGACTTTAAAATTCAGCACATATACATAACCCCTCATAGCTAAAATAATCTGTCAAAATGTCATTTATAAGACAGTTAATCTTCCAGGGAATATTAGGTTTAAGGCATATTTAATAGCAATCATTTTTAGACAGCCTGAACAGTGCAGTTTGCATGACCTTTTTAAAACTCTTCATCAGGACACAACATCTCTTAGAAATAAACTGTGTAGAAAGAAATATGTCTTTTACTAAAAAAAAAAAGAAAAAACCTTCCTTAGAGAAGAATCATGGGGTGAGAGAACAATAAACAGTCTGGCCACGGACATTGGCTTTTTTTTTTTCCTGGCTGGAAGGAGTGACTTCCTGGATTCAGGAATATGTTGTGGTCCTACATACATATCTACATATCATTTCAACCTGAAACACTGGAGACAACTACAGTTGGGAGCTTGAACAGGCATAAGAGTGGCTGTGGTGATTTAGTGTCCTTTTAATTAGAGCAGGTTTGAAAAACTCTTACCAAATAGTGTTTCACTGGAATGTGATGATTTGGCCAATTTAGAACTTTTCACAGATGTGGTTTAGTTTCAAAGACGGTCTGACAGACCCTAGGCAGTCTCCAATATGAGCCCCATTGCCAGGCAGGTTTTAAAACTTGGGTTCTTGCTGGCTACCTCGTCCAGCTTCTTGGCAGCCCGCACAGCAGGCTGCTGGCAACCTGGATTTGCAGGGTCTGGAGATCACCAGCTGTCCTTCCCCAAAACAGTGCAAGAGCTCTGTCACCATTAATAAAATATTCCAAGTGTTTTCCTTCTATTTCTTCAACTGGAACAAATACAAATGTCAAATCAACAAAAATCTCTGAGAAAAAGAATGACTATTTTTATCTCTGTCTGATTCTAATATGAAGGAACATAACTAAAACATTAAAATGCCACTTGGTGGGAACTACTTCATATGGGGACTATTGTCATTAATAAACATAAACCAGATAACGTGTAAAAAATTCTGTCTTCAACAGAGGCCACTTTTTGTTGACGTATTTTTACATCATACATTTGTAAAATATCACAATAGGATCCTGATTCCTTGGTCAAAATGCAAAATGAAATCAGTAATACGACACCACAGAAAAAAAGGGAAATCATTGCCACACCATTCTTCATGGTGTTTGGACATTACAGGTAAAACCAAAGTCCTACTAATTATCATTAGTATTTATGCAGTACCCACAAATCCAAGCTGACATGATAGCCTCATTCCATTATGCCTCATCATTCTCTATCCCAGGGAGGACTAAGTTGGATTAGATGAAAACAAAGAATAGAAAAAGAAACAGAACTACAGGCTGAGGTGATATAAATGCTCAAGTGAACTGCTGCCTGGTTTTCAATTTGCATTTATGCATATAAAAAAAAAATTCAGTGGCTGCAGAAGTTTCTCTTTTGTTTGTAACTGTTATGGAACACTCCGGACACAGAATTTTTTCCTGTACTTCTACTTGCACTGAGCTCCTGCAATTCCGAAATTTTGAAAAGTTAAAGGACAGCAGAGAATTTGCACCTGTGCAAACAACCTTAGTCAGTTCTTTTAAATCCTGTTTGCCACTTGGCACTGATGAAAAGTTGAAAAGAGAAAAGGAAAAAGAAAAACCAGCACCAAATCACAAGCTTTTGGATTATTGTCTTTGAGGAAAGATAAATTAATTTTTCAGCCTAGTTTAGCATTTTATAAGCTCTGCCTGCCTTCCACATCTGTAAAATTGTGTGTTACCAAGTTGTTAGTATGGTCCTTCCTAAAAGAAATAAAGATGCCAAGAAAACTGAGCTATTGCTGTTGTCTTTAAAGTATTGCCCGTCAAACACATTCAGTGGAACAGGGCCCTAGATATGACTTTTGCTTTGCCTATCTAGTCTTTTCGTCTTTTTTTCTCCACTGAAACTTCTTTCCAGTGGGAATAAAAATGGTTCCCAGCCAGAAAACAGAGCTAGTGTTGAAAGTTCATCCTCACTTTCAGTCCCAGCCACCAACAGCAATGAATTTCATCTGAACCATTTTTTTTTTGTTTTTTTAACAAGCAGAATACCAACCTGATCTCCTTCCATGACAGGGTGACCCACCTAGTGGATGATGGAAAGGCTGTGGATGTTATCTACCTGGACTTTAGCAAAGCCTTTGACACCGTCTCCCGCAGCATCCTCCTAGAGAAGCTGGCTACTCATGGCTTGGACAGGTGTACTCTTCACTGGGTAAAAAATGGGCTGGATGGCCGAGCCCAGAGAGTTGTGGTGAATGGAGCCAAATCCAGTTGGCAGCCAGTCATGAGCGGGGTTCTCCAGGCCTCAGTGTTGGGGCCAGTCTTGTTTAATACCTTTATCAATGATCTGGATGAGGGGATCGAGTGCACCCTTAGTAAGTTTGCAGACGATGCCAAGTTGGGTGGGAGTGTTGGTCTGCTCAAGAGTAGGAAGGCTCTACAAAGGGACCTGGACAGGCTGGATCAATGGGCCAAGGCCAATTGTATGAGACTGAACAAGGCCAAGTGCCGGGTCCTGCACTTTGGTCACAACAACCCCATGCAACGCTGCAGGCTTGGGGAGGAGTGGCTGGAAAGCTGCCCGGTGGAAAAGGACCTGGGGGTGTTGGTTGACAGCTGGCTCAACATGAGCCAGCAGTGTGTTCAGGCGGCCAAGAAAACCAACAGCATCCTGGCTTGTATATAGGAATAGTGTGGCCAGCAGAAGTAGGAAAGTGACCGTGCTCCTGGTGAGGCCACACCTTGAGTATTGTGTTCAGTTTTGGGCCCCTCACTACAAGAAGGACATTGAAGTGCTGGAGCATGTCCAGAGAAGGGCAAAGAAGCTGGTGAATGATCTAGAGAACAAGACTTATGAGGAGCAGCTGAGGGAGCTGGGGTTGTTCAGTCTGGAGAAGAAGAGGCTGAGGGGAAACCTTATTGCTCTCTACAACTACCTGAAAGGAGCTTGCAGTGAGGTAGGTGTTGGTCTCTTCTCCCAGGTCAAGCTGCATCAGAGGAGGTTTAGATTGGATATTAGGAAAGAGTGGTCAGGCATTGTAACAGGCTGCTCAGAGAAGTAGTTGAGTCACCATCCCTGGAGGTATTTAAAAGACATGTAGACATGGCACTCCAGGGCATGGTTTAGGAGACATGGTGGTGTTGGGTTGATGGTTGGACTTGATGACTGTAGATGTCTTTTCCAACCTTAATGATTCTATGATACTATGAATAATTTCAATACTTACAGAATGTGGCTGTAGCAGTGTTGGAAGTCATTCAGATACTAGCAGCCACTGGGAAAGCTTTGAAATATCAAGAATCCTTCTTGGCACACAGGTGCCACCCCATCAATGTCAGCCCCAGTCAGCTGAGGCCGGAGCACAACATCCGGGCTTTCGCAACACCTCCTTGGCCCTGGCAGTCCTGTCCAGTGCTCACACAATAGTAATGCTGCATTAGGTATTGACAGGTCTCATTTCATACAAGACCTCAAATAACGCTTCAGTCATGATCCTAGAATGGCATTTAGCCATAGTGACACTGAGTTAAGTCTAGATCCGAAATAATCATTATAGGTGTCTCTCCAAGTAACGTTGCTCCAAATGGTTTACACTGCAGCAGATTTCATGGAAATGAAATTAGTTAATCCATCAAGTCTCTGTATGTCCCCCGTAGAGTCCCCCTGAAAGTATCTTAGTGCAAATACTGGACATTTTATCCCACCTATGTCCTATCATGTCCTACAAATTTTATCAGACTTAACTCATACTTGCATGAGAAACCTTGATTTCTAAATTTAAAGCAGCATTTCAGGAACTACTGAATGTTCATACTGTCATATATAGGGGTGTGTATATATATATATATATATATATACTGGAAGTGGATTCAAGAACTGCAGGTTTGTCACATGCCTGTCTCAGATATCCTGCTGTAAAGTTTCATTATTCCGGTATGTAACAGAATAGCTTCTAAGTTGTACTTTTTTCCCATGTCACAGAATCTGATAAGAAAGGTAAAAATGCTATAATTTAAATTCTTAACAGAAAGAAATGAAGTAATCAAGATAGTCTTTTGAGGCAAAGATGATTTTTTTAATCCTGTGATTTTTCATTGTGAAATTCCCTATCATCTCTTGCAAGCTAGCATGAATAATTAGAAAACTAGGATTCCCAGGAAGGAATACTATTCAGCCTCCTCTCTTCTAATTCCAGTATTCTTAATCTCTACATGAATCTCTATATGAATGGGAAGTGTGCTAAAACTGCTGGTTGTATCTGAATCATCATCCACATACAGGCAACATTCTTCCCTCTGTCTCAAATGGACGTAGGTCTTTCTACTGACTGACGATAAAGGAAAGAACTGTGTAAAAAATATTCCTCCTTGAACATGCCAGAGTGAATTCAGAATAAGAAGAAATGATCTTTTCTTTGACAGCAAGGAATTGAGGGTTTGGGGCCTGGAAAGGATTCATGGGTATTAGAATCCAATTACTTATACTACAGGCCACTACATCGTGTATTTCCTTTCCTCCTACTTCAGTATTATAATGAAAAAAATGTACATCTCATGGTAAACATGCTGAAGTGGAAGTAGTCTTAGTGTTCTGATGGCATCTAGGGGACCTCTGTGAAATTATCCACTACATAGCTGTTGTATATGCAGAGAGTGACAGACATGTCAAGCCTGGCAGATTTTCCTTTATGGAGACAAGGCAGTACAGTATGGGAAAAAGGAGCATGATTTGTATATGGGGAGTTGTGTATCATTGAATTGACGTCTCTTAGCGTTAAGGCAAGATTTACTTACATTTAACGGATCTGGTTTTGCCACTGTTATTTCCACATGTTATCATAATGCGCATAAACAGCCCACGTAAGTCCATTACAATTACAGGTGCATATGTTTGACCAAACTGGACACTGTACAGATAATAAGGGTAATTTATAGTTTTAATTTTAATTTTATTTAGTGGCCAAGATACAATATATCAGTATGATGGGATGTGCTATGTTACTCTGGTTATTATCCGTTTCTAAACTTCTCCAAGTTTGGTGGAATTGGCATTACATTGAGCTTTGCCTTTCTCCTGCAGAAAACTGGTCATGTAATTATGCTGTGTATTGGGTTTTTTTTTTTCTTTTTTCTTTTTTTATTTTTTGGAGAGGAATGCATAAGTAAACAAAGGTGATGCATGTATTATAACAGTCTGTTTAAGAATGAGATTCATGCTACTGACATTAATCAGATAATCATCAGAACTGGAATTGGGAGGGGCAACGACGACATTGTCATTAGCTCTTCAGATCCTAGCCTCTTCTTTCCCTCATTTCACCTTTTAGAAGAGGTTCTTATCAGGGACTGGCAGGCTATTTATATTCTCTCTCTCTCTTCACAAGACAGTGGGCTTATATCTGTAGTAAAAGAGCTGGAAAGTTTATACATATCTCTTTCTGTACCTGCTAAAAATTTTCAGTCTGATCAGTTGCATTTTAACCTGATGACATTCTTTACTTAAGTTTCCAACCTCTTTTCCCTTATTCAGAATTTATTTAAGGAACAATTGCATGGCTCCATCAAGATTCAGAGCTGATTAATATACTTTTTTTTTTAGTTTTGACTAACATATAATACAAATATCTAGGATCAGCCCTTCCTTTGTTATTGAAGGAAATGACACAGAAGAATGGTACCCCTGTTCTTTGATGTACTTTCCCAGAAGGGAAAGTGTGCTTGCAATTACTATTGCTGCCTGACATAATTTTCAAGTGTGCATCAATGTTCTTTTCTGAAATAACATGTTTGAAGTTTTCCCTGGGTTTTTAGATTGCCATAAGCATTGAAATAAGCTGTAGGAAGGTATATTCACATGTATTCCATGCTTCACACACTGCCTAGACTACCTTGTGTAACTTCTTGTCAAGAATGGTTATTTTGGGGAAACTAGGGTTAAAATGAGCTCTTACTTATTGCAACACAGTATAGAAGGAATGTCAGAGCAGATTCAAAACTAGATACTGAAAATTTACACCTACAGGGTTGGCTGGTCAGAATTTCATTTGGACATCAGTCAGGGAAGGTAGCAAAGAACCTTTACATGAACTTCACTCTCGGTGGGATTTGCCCTAATAACCTTGAATTCCATACAGTATCTCTATAAGCAGGGTGCATTGGGGTTAACACATCTTAAACCATGCATTGCGCCTTCTTTGGATTCTTTTGCCCCCTCCTGGATCTAGGAAGGTCCTTAGACTAACTTTGTCACCCTTGGAGGCCTAAATTATTCCTGTCTTACCAGCACCCAATTCACTAATATGATACTACTTTAGCCTCATGCTTACCCTAGGTGCAGCCAGGCTTCTTGGTTTTGAGGAGTCTCAGAAATCAACCTACATTCACAACACTTGTGCCTGAAAAAAAGTCTTCCTTTCATTGCTACCTAAGATTTAAGCCTGTATGCATTTTGCCAAGAATAAAAAGTGGCAAGCTTAAGAGCAAAATAGAGAATGTTTATTACAACTACTTTAAAACAGTTTCATTTTATGAGAAAGCACAACTAGGTAATTCTTGTCCTCCCTCCTTCCTGCATATACGGCATCCATTCAGGAACTTTAGAGGAGGAGTGAAGAATAAAGTTGTGGTTTGACATTCTATTGATACAACCCCAGTGATTTTATTCAGAGTTCAGCAAATAACTAGTGAGAGAAACTCCTTACTCCACAGAGTATTACATCCTGAGTGTTTAGACTACTTAGACTACTTTTAAGGAACTATGGTCCCTTTTCAGGATGATTTCCTGCTTTTAAGGCAGATGCAGCTCAGGGTACTATAAGTAACAATTCAGAGAAAGACCTCAAAGACTTAAGTATGATAGAACCAGAAGGAAACTACACAATGAGAGAGAAATTGAAGGAATAACTACATTTCTCAATGTCTCTCTCCTGATTTTTCTTTTTTTTAACAGAGTTGTTTTCCTAACCTCTGACATTGTGGTTACTTCTGTGGGCAATTTAATCAGAAACCAGTTGAAATAAAAGATTAATCCTTTTCCTGACAAATTCCAAAGCATGTGTCTATCAGATATTATTCAGACTAGTGGCAACAAAAAATGTAAACTATAAAATATGCCTGATGTTTCTCTTTTACAGAAAGCTATGGGAAACAAAGCAGCTGGTGAGATCTATGCTAAGTACAAATAAAACTGATATGCATTCTTAGGAATATGCAGAATTAAAATGAAGCAACAAAGAAAATGGAGATCTGGAGTTGAATAAATGAAACCAACTACTTATCTATATAGGTAAAATTCTGAAAAACACAAAAATTATGTATGAGCTGACTTCCACATGAGTACTGCTGAGTACCCACATGAGCACCACTGGCCCACATGAAACTGCTAGCAACTGTGTGGGTTATTATAGCCACTCACATGGGTATCTGATGGCAACAACTCAGTTCACAATTTTCCCATTAAGTTCCTATCATTGGAAAGGTTTCAGTTCAATAAAAAGGAGTCAAAGGAACAGACTCTGTAAGATTGAATGCCCTAGTTTTTAATCTTAACTCTCAGCAGACAAAACAGTAATCAGTGTCACTGACATGACGTGCTATTTCTCCTATGACAGTGATGCAGCATTGTCAGCTTTATTTTTAATTGTTGTTATTTTGCAAGCTTTTGTGCCTTCTTTAGGTCTTACCTGGCTCCTCTATGTTTAAAATATTTTTCTTAACTGCATACCACTTTATATCTTTTTCAGATACATTTTCCCAACATTGGCCAGCTCTCCTAGCCTAATTCACAGCAAAACCTTTGAAAACAAAAATTGTCTTTTTGGTTTTCTTAAAAAGGATCATGTGGAATATAGATCAAAATATGACTATACATTAAAAGGCATTGAAAAGGGAAGAGTAGAAACAATTCTGTTGCTTTAGCAATTTTTCTACTGGTAGACTTAGTCTGAAGTTCACTTACAAGTGAACTCAATTTCAGTCCAAGTTAGGTTTTAAAGTGAAACTATTGGATTTAGTGCCATAAGAAGAAAGGAAGTGGCTTCAAAATCTTGCGAAGGAATTAATACTATGCATATTTCATTGCATAAGAGTATATGGTTTCTCTCTTCTATGTAATTATTAGGGATGGACTTTGCAGGGAACGGTTTTGATGCAAAGTTCAAAACAGGCTTGGTTAACTGGTGGGGTTTTTTTCAGCCAAGGGCAGAAGCCTAATTGCAGACACACCACGCTATAATAAGTTGTTCTTATGATATCTCTGCTGGCAAAAGGAAATGAGCACTGGAAAACTCATAAGAAAGTCTGATCATATAACATTTCCAGCCTTATTTCCAGACCAAAGAGGTTTGGACAAGTTTTGGTTAAGCAGACAAATTTTTAGATGCTTATCTGAACTGAACAGTCTGAAGTTTTTTGAGGTTCAGTGTTGGTTGCTATCCATTTGAAGAGCTGTTGGCACTTCTGTCCATATAATCAACAAAAGCCTTTCATCCAAAATGCTTCCAGCTTGCTCTGTTGTGTTTCTAGTGTATGATCATAAACTGGCAGTGTTGAAACAAGCCATCTTCTAACACAAAAATAAAAATAAAGGTGTCAATATGTTCTTCAGACAAAAATTGGTCCAATTTTTCAAGCGTGCCTTCACTTAGGCAATGGTAAAGTGCAGATCAGTATCTCAAACGCTACAAAACCTGCTGCAAAGAACCTGTGACAGTGGGGTTTTGGTTTTATAAGCCATTGCACTCTAAAGTGAATTTAAGTCACCTACGTAGTCTTTACTGTCATTTCAGTGGAAAAAGTATCCCTAGAGCTGCAAAAGACTGCTTGAGATTACATGGTTTCCTCTCATCAGAAGTTGTCATTATGGGTGTTCTTGGGATGAAGGTGGATGGACATAAATGAATTGTATAGCTGTTTCTGCCCTGGCTCTTCTATGAGTTTCTCCAGTTTATGCAGAAAGAAAGTATCATTTTTGGTTGTAAGGTTTTGATTTTTAAATGGGACCCCAGCGTATGTCTTACTAAAGCACTAAATGTGTCAACACACTGTTCTCCTGCAATGGATAAGAATATAATACCATCTCTAGGATGCATAGCCTAAGAAGGAAAGTCTAAGAAGGCGATGGTTGGATTAAATTGTTTGTATTTTTGTTACTTACCTGATGTCTAACATTTTGAGCACATGAAGGCTTATTGAAGCATTTTTTAGACCAGTTTCAAATGCAAAATTTCTAAACCTTCATGTCCTCTTATAACATGTTACATTCAGGTATGATTTTACTGTTCACTATTTTAAAATATTTTGCATAAGCTCTTTCATGATGTTCTTCACTCATTTCCCTCTCAAAATTCTTCCTTTTATGTCTATCAGTCCAAAGATTTATATTACTTCCTACTGGACTTTTTCTAGTTCTCCCAGATATTTTGGTAAGACCACCACCAAAATAACCTAGGTAAAGGATCACCTTAGCTCACAGAACATGGGTAGGGTTATTCAAAGACAGAGGTTGTTTTTTGATCCATGGTACACTGCGCAGTCACTGGTGAGGTGCTCATGACAATCGGTGTTTGGGGTGGTATGTTGGGTTTTTTGTGTGTGGTTTTTTTTTTCCTGAATATCTAATGTTAATTTAGACATACACAATGAGTCCATGGAACTGAACAGTTCCTTACAGTTTACCTTGCTGAACTTGACATTAGATTATAAACAAGTCTGGTTAGTTCATTTCTTTTTTCTTTCAGTCCATACTGTATAATAATAAATCTTTCACATTTTAGTTTTCTTCCTTAGCTTTTTCTCTGCCCTAGTTCCTCTTCTTAGCTGTAACTTCACACTGTGGAAACTTGCAATACTATGACTAACTGAGGAGAGAATGAGTCATAAATTAGTCACTAGCAAGACAAGCCTGTTAGCAGGCCCACAATGACTTAAAACATTAGAATGGTTTCTAGCCCAAGGTCAAGCTCCTAGAGATCCTTGGATACATAGATCTAAAAAGCACTAATTAAAATTATTGACTTTTAACTGTCCACCTGTATAGAGTCTGGTTACACGGCATTCTAATGAGCCACTGGCAAAGGGAGTCAAGCATCTGCTCATGAACATGTTAGAGTCTTTTCTATTTCTCTTTGCTGTGCCAGGAAGTAAATACTATATTAGGAATCTTCTGTTTTAATCTTTGTGACCCAAGATGTAAATTGCAGTGCATTACTTCTGTCCGCTAACTGGGGGATTTGACTTCTGCTTTCACTTAGAAAAAAACTAGGTTTTGTTATTAAAAAAAGTTCAAAACTCCTCAACCAAAAACACCTTGTAGTGTATCACTCTAGACAAGCATGAAAACAAGGCTAATAAAGCAAAAAAACAGTTCCTTGCTTAATGAACTGTTCACAAACAGGCTCATGTCTCTGACTAGCTCACGGCACTAGTACACGGTACATTGACACACATCAAATGTTAGAGCTATCAGCTAAAATACATGTGAGGCAGAAAGCCTAGGGCTGTTGGTCCTCTGTTGTCCTTTCAGTGAGAGGACAGTTCTCAGTAGCTATTACCAGACATGAAGTCGGTGTATTCTCTGCAAGTTTTAAGAAAGGCTGTTCACAAGCAGGCCCTGCTCAGTGAAGCACACAGCTCAGTGTTGGTATGCTAGGTAGCGGAACGAAGTTTCCATCACCTCCACCCTCAGCTCAGCCCAAGTCTTGAAATTGCGTTATTTGGTGATGCACGTACAGCCAAATGGGAAGTAAAGGTGGGGAGGAATCCACAGCCTGCGTGATCAGGTCTTCTGGTAAGGGACTCAGCTTTCTTCTCTTCAGCCAGGGCACACATGCTTCACATTCATAGCTGGTTCTCAGTTGAGGGAAAAATACCAGTTGTGTTGAATGACTGTTAATTTCAGTGGCAGCAGCAAGCACAAGACGTCATTTAAAACTGAAAGTGAATGCTTTTGTACATTATTATTAGTGGCTGCAAGGTGGAAATGTGATTTTCTGGCAAATAGCAATTTTCTAACTTGGACTCTCTTTGAGAAAGCTATTCCCAAGCACTGCCATCATGCCACTTTTCAAGACAGCACAGATGAAAGCGAGAAGGGGATTTCTCAGAGAATATCAGTAGTTTTTCAACACTTAAGAAAAAAAAAAAAGAAAAAAAATAACTTCCTGCAGTACTTTCTCTCAAATGCTGTCCAGCTCCAGTCCCCTAGCAGGAAACAGACTCTCTTTTTCAGCTTAAGTACTCCCACTCCTTCTGTTCACTGATTGATTTTGTTTTGCTTGACTTGACAAGACCAGGTTGGACAAATCTGAATTATCTGTATGTTGCCGACTGGATCAGCTGCAGATCCTTTAGTATGCTTGTCATTTAGTCTTATAAATCACATTAATGAGGGCTGTAAATCTTAGCTCTCCGAGGACATCGCTATACAATAAAAAGCAATTCAATTCAAAGCTTTAAAAAAGCAAAGATACCCCTAGCATGCAGGCTGTTCTTTAAATGCAATGCATCCTCTCTTGGAATTTGCCCTGGATTTCTGTTGGTTAGTTTTCTAAACACAAGTTACCTTTTTTAAAGGAAAACTAAGCTTTAATAGGCTTTAATTTTCTAATAGGCAAATTTTGCTAAACTCTTTCACAAGAATGGAAGGAAAACATAATTTCACATGGCTCTATGAAGTTTTGCATGGGCAGAAATATGTGACAAAATGTTGTGCAAAAGTGTTTTAAAAAGCGGTCTAAAAGTTGGTTCTGGTGTGTTTAACCATAGATTTTATAGATTAAAGTAATGCTAGCTACTAAGCAATAAAATAATACATATTCTGTCCATCCTCTACCTATGCTTAAATAAAACAAATAAGATAATTAAAGAGACTGTCAAGAAATCAACATACAAAGCCATGAAATCATTAGCAGAAAGAAACACATTTAAAATTCAAGTCCTCTGACTTTCAGTACTGCAAGAAGCATAAGATGTATTGAAGGACATTCCCAAAACTGGCTTCCTCTCATGTCCATCTTTTTAGGGACATAGAAGAGTTGTTAACAAATAATATAATGCTCCCACCTTTTCCCAAGTTCTCTTTACAAAGTATTTAGCATTCAATTAAATGTATTAAATTAACAGTCTGAGTCATATACTAAAAAGCGTAGCTCCCAGCTTATACTGAGGAGCCCAGCATAAAAAAGAAAGTTAATAATATGACCTCAGATGGCAGAAATTTAGGAATACATTTTTAAGACATCTGTCAATTGACTTAGTTTAGATATGACAGAGTGCACTACATATGCATCACTCCCACAATGTAATATACATATTTTGTATTATCACAGATTTATCACTCAAAAAAAAATTTAGCAAAGGTAAACAGCTAAAATAAATTTATTACTTGTCTGAAGTAATCATAAACAAGTAATGTGCTATTTTCTTTGGAGAATTGTACTAGAAGTTGTATTATAAGACATACTAATTTCTAGTGATATTAGAATTCCCTTTCTCTGTCTCTTCCTCATATTCCTGACTGTCTTTGATATAAATACACCAAATTGCCTTCTTCATTAGTGTGTTTTTTGATACAGCTTTTTAGCTTACACACAAGGACTAGGATCTATTACTAATGCACATGCATTCACTGGTTTGACAGGGACACTAGCATTTCACAAAGTCCAAGCTAGTTTTGAGTGTGCATGATTTATTTGTACACAGAATGACACTGTCATTTATTGCCCAAGTGTAACTTGTTAGACTCAAACATAGTTTTTCTTCTTTTGTTGCAAGATAGCTATCTTGCATCTGATCTGAAGGTCTACTCTTTAAACGAATGTATCAGACATCCTCTTCTACCTCCAGCATTTTTTATGGACATCTCCCAAGAAACGTCAACAGCTACAAAAATTCTTCAACTTTCTGCACCTCTGTGTAACACTAATAACCAAGCACTTTCCACAAGCTCTGCAAAGTTCTTGTTAACACTCTTCATTGTCTGGACCAGGCTCATTCTATTAATCACACGGACATCTACTGAGTAGTGCCAATCCCCAGGGAATAACAGACATGCCAGTACTTCTCTAGCATCCAGCAATTAATAAGTTCCTAAGTAAGTTCCTGCCTATTCTGAAAATTACTCATTTCCTAAGATCCTTCCAACTTCCCTCAGAAAGAAAAAGTCTGAAAATCTTTATTTGGATGTCTGATCATAACATTTCCATGCAGAAGAATTATTCTCAAAATGTTTCTTCTGAAACTGTGGTATGCTTGTTACTCTGCCTTGTTGGATTTCAGAAAGTCCTCTGTGAAAATGAGCAGAAGGAGGACAACTGACCAGTTACTAGACTGACAATATCAGCACATATTACAATATCTCTTTCTGCTGAGCACATTACATATTAAACCAAAGATATAGTATCTGTTTGATATTTCAGTATCCTAGGCATTTTCAGTTCTGCTAATTTTCTTGGAGCAATTCAGTTTTAACCTGTCCCTCAATTATCTCATACAGATGTTCAGCATTTTGATGACGCCAACTAGTTTTCTGGATGTATCTCCTGCTGTCTCAGAACATGTCCTTTTGTGTGGTTTACATATAACACATCATTTGCACATAGTTCAGATAATTGGATGTGTAGGTCCAGGGCACAACTGCACAGATGGAATTCAGACGCAGGTCTGATACTTTTTCCCTACCAGCCCACACTGACCTTAACATTGCATCTTGATATTTCAGTTACCACCATCTCTTAGGATCCACAAAATGCAGTTAGTGACTCCAGTAACACATTTTTTGCCCAAAGAAAGAGGTTCCACTCAACCTTTGTCACATCCATTTTGCTACAAGGCCCATAGAGACAAATATCTAAAGCTGGTTGGACCCTTCCTTGAATCAATTCAGCTTTGTAACCCTGCTGAAAACTAACCAGGAAAGACCAGAGAAAGGTGGAAAGAGCAGCAGAAAGAGAAGGAAGAGAACAAGCCTACCTCTTTTCAGTTTCAAGAACCTGATAGATTTCTCAGCGGCCTACAGCATTGTAGCCTCAGGTGTGTTTCAGAAATGGTTATGACTTGTAAAAATGAGTGGCTATAAAGGGTGGCATCAAAATGTGCTGCAAGTCTTGTTGACACATTCAAGTGCTTCTTCCAAATGGGAAACACTGGCCGTGCAATTACCCTTCACAAATCCTTTGTCTTTTTAGGTATTAGTCCTCTATCTCATTCGTAACCTGTTCTACTGACTTCCTAGAAATTTATTTTTCCAAAGCCATATCACTTTTTTTCTCTCAATAACACTCGAAAGATGTGCTTATTGTGAACATTCTGTGGCCTCTTAGATCGTACTGACGCTTGGATATTTCAGCTTCATGCAAAATCTTGGCAACATCCAGAATTGAAAAATCAATGGGAATTTGGTCATTGATATGTTACAAATTATGTCCCAAGATTACACTAGATTGCTATTTG
Organism: Phalacrocorax carbo; assembly: GCF_963921805.1. Classification (NCBI taxonomy): domain Eukaryota; kingdom Metazoa; phylum Chordata; class Aves; order Suliformes; family Phalacrocoracidae; genus Phalacrocorax; species Phalacrocorax carbo. The sequence continues at coordinate 22,324,430 of NC_087515.1, forward strand.
GAGGGGTAATGCTGAAGTTTAACGGAAGAAAAATGTCCTCTGACTGAAAGGACTGCTCTGTTCTCCTCCTTCACTGCTTATCGCAAATGAGATCTTTACCAGATATGTGAAATGTACGCTTCAACTCTGTAATGTATCTTAGAAATGTTGTAAACTACATGAAAAAAGAATCACCAGATCCATGTTAATACAAGCATTAATACTGAAAGTACAACTAAAATTGCAGAAGTACTATTTATGAGGAAATCATAGCACAGACAAAACAATACTGCCAAATTGCACTAGCTGCCTAGTAGCCTCAGTTTTTTACTTCTGCCAGTTATCATCCTGGCTCACGTATTACCAGGCAACTTGCTAAAGCAGACCTAAACAAAGAGAAATAGAGCTGCAGAATTTTTCTCCTTTTTTTTTTTTAAATTATTATTATTTTTATTCCTTAGCAAATACCTTTAAAATGGCTAGATGAAATATACTTCTGGCCATGAGTGCAAGTAAACTAATTTCCTGAAATTACCGTAAAACCACTTATCTCATCTATCACCTATCATTATCAATTACTGTGTTACAAATCCTGGAACAAACAAAAGGCCAGGAATGTGGAAAACCAGGTTATAGGCCTCCTCAGACATTTTTCTGTGGCCTTTTCATTAAGTCCAAACATAATTACAGGTATTAGCAACAAAGACGGCAGTGGTAAATCTGATCAGTGAAATTACACAATTAAATGGTCCACTGCAATCTGTGATGGCATTGCCCAAGAAGCAAAGATCAAGATACATATGTTAGAGCAAAAGGTCTAGCTTGGGTGGCTGGCTGTTTGGGACACTGACTGTCACAACTGCTGCCATACATCCAGGTGGAATTTATTACTTACAGAGTATAGAAAAGAGAGTGCAAAGGAAATCTGATCTCCTCAGGAATGACTGCACCTACTGAAAGCATTTGTCTTAAACTGTTTTACTTCCTTGCCTGGATGCTATGGCAAAACTAATCTTTACTATAATTATAAATCCTCAAAATTTAATCTTATAGCCATCCAACCTGGCAAGAAACCTGACTTAGCCACTGTGATCATCTACCAGAAAGGGCAACAATTGTATTTTAATAACATACAGCTTAAGGAGCCAAACTCTCTTCACTTCTGCAAGCAAAAACCTGACAAAGGTCAATGGCAATTATGACTGAATGAGGACTGAGTTAAAATTTTGGTCTTTGGGCCAACATTAATAATTTTAACAGTAGGCCAATTTAACCTCTGATGTAATTCCACCTATCTCAGTTGACAGCTGGTCCTGTCTCAGATTGTACCGTTCATTTTAAAAGCATTTAAGTAGCTTTACTTTTGAGAAATGTACATAAATGAACTGATAAATTAATCCTGGAAACGAAGAATATTTGCAAAGGAAGGGAGCCTTAACTGTAACATTAAATTCTATAGATATAATTCACAGCTTCGATATACCCTTCTTAGATCACCAAAGAGATGATTTAACACAACTGAAAACCATAGCTGTGTGCTTACAAAATATACACATGGTTAAAACATTTTATAATTTACTAGAATGTGACTGGTTCTTTAAATTCACAGTTACGAATAGGTCCCTAATTCAAAATGGTCCATTCCATCCTATTTTTATGTCCATATCCATAATACAGTTCTGCCCAAATTGTACTAAGTTTTTATAACTTAATGAGCAAATGTATGCACGTAAATGTCCATGCCTTTGTACAAATACAGAGTTTCATGAGAAACATCAGAAGGCTAGGTTAGATCCAAGGGAAAATATGCCTGATAAAACCTACATTGAGATTTATGTGTTTCCAGAGAACACACTGAAAAAATCCAGAAAGTTCTTTGCTTATTTTGACTTCTTGCCTGGTCTGAGGGTTTGTCATACATCTAAAAGTTGAACTGAAAGATTAGAAACCTTGGTGAACCTAGACTGTTTTCAGCAAGGCAGGATTTGGGGCTTAGGCTCATTAAGGAATGTCAGTCTGAAGCTGCAGTCAATCTTAAGAAAATTGTTTGTCTGCTTTGAGGTTTAACTGGCCTCCCCTAAAAGAAATTACCCTGGATATACAAAATCAGAGAAAAATAAAACAACATCTATAACTGAGATTATTTAGAAGGTTGAAGCTCACATCCTCCCCTCCTTTTTTTTAAGAGTAAATAAATTTGCAGAAAAAAAGGAAAGTGGGTTTTTCTCCTGCCTTACACATACATTTTAAAATCTCTTCATAATATACCAAGCAAATGTCTAGGGTTGATTTACCCAGTAATAAAGCTTGGTAAAATACCTTAGGGGAGTTCAAGTCTGCAGGGCATGCAAAAAATCATTCAAAGACAACCCTGACCATTTTTTTTCTTTGTCATGCTGAAGACTGAGTAAAATGGGGCTTTTCTTTCCACAGCAGTCTTTTCCATTTTCTTCTGTTTTGTTTTTCTATTTCAGTGATGAAGAATGCATCAAGGGACAGATGAATTAATCTCCAATACCATATGTGTATATGTGAATACTTCAGTATGTTCAAGAAAACAAGGTTTTCATAACTACTGTACTGACTGATAAAGGCACCTTTTTTTTTTTCCCCCGCGGTTGTCCTAAAAGTACACTCTAAATGCTCTCTTTCATAAGTCCTGAAGGCTCTGCGCAAGACACTAGAATTCCCATCTGTACAATGCACGCTTTCATCTGTGTGATCATCAACACATGTTGAATATGTTTCTGAAAGTCTGTTTTAAAGCTATGGCCATGGGACATCATGTGACCACTGAATCATTTTCTTTCAGCTGAGGGTACATTTTATCTTGCCAGACATTTTCATAGTTTGTGCAAGCAGTTCCTGAAGTCTGATTCAGCGGCTCATGATGTGGCTGTCTGCTTGTCTGAGTGCAGGGGAAGGTTTAGGATTTCATATTCCTCTCCACGCTGTGACTTTTAATCCTCTAAAATGTTTCCTGAGTGTTGAACATATGCCTGTTTGATTATTCCCGGCAAACGGTGTTTAGGAACGGTTGTTGATTAATTCTAAGTCATACTGTGATGGCCTTTAAAGAACACCTTAATAATTTTAAGGAAGTCATGAGGAAAAGGTCTTTTTTTCCCTTCCAAAATTCATTCTGCAGCAGCATTTTTCATATTAATGAAAATAACATTTTCATGGCATATTAGAAGAGCTTTTGGGGGTATGTAATGTTCTTATCTATCCCATATGTAATAGGATGTATTGCATACATCCTCCATTTCATGAGGTCAAATACAGACAGCAAAATCTGTTAAACAAAATAAGTCAGGCAGCTGCAGACTTCAAGCAACTAAATCAGTGGAACCAAAAATCTCATAGTGAAATATAGTTAAACACTAAAAGTAGAGTGGATTTTTTTTTAGTGCCAGATCGGTGCACATACAATATGTTAAAGCTACCAAAGATAATCATACATACATACATGCAAAGATAATCATAGAATTAGGTTAATACAGTGAGCACCCTCAGCCAAATATTGACCTCACTCAACCTCTGTTTTTCACGAGTAGGTCAGAATTCTACCCACCACTTGGACAGTCAAGCGATTATACCACAGTGAAACAAACAGGTAAGAATCAGAAGATATAGGCACATTAAGCCCCCTTTCAGAGTTATGGGGCTTTAGTTTTCATTTTATTTTGATGTCTTTTCCATGATGATTTTCCTGGTAAGCTTTACATGTGGGTTACTGAAAACTGCCGAATGTAAACTGTTTACTATAATCAGTACCACAGCCAAGCCTAGACATACATAAGCTTTCCTAAAATTACAAAACTCAGAATTCTTCTAGATACCAGAGACACATAAGGTCTACTAAGTGATCCAGCCCATTTCCAAGTCTTATTCGTATGCTGGATTTTTTTGTGGTTCATCCAATCTAACTTCAAACTGTCTCAAGCAATGTGGCTTCCTCTACATCCTGCAAGAGACAAGTCAGTACTCTAATAGGTTTTGCTGACAGGATGTTTCCCCTGTTATTCTGCATAGTTCTTCCTTTTTTCATTTCATCCCGTTAATGCAAGTTATACTCCCTTTCCCTTAGTTTATTTCATTGTTTTTCAAAGGAAACATAACAAAAGCTTTAATGAAAAGGAAGCCTGCCTTATGTAAACAATAAAAGTTCATGTTAGAAAGAAACATTTGCCTTACTTCTATGAATGAGGGAATTAATATGAGGAAAAGCAATACAGGCCCACAGCGCATGCTGTGTTGTGGTCAAACAGAACTCCAGCAATAAAGTTGCAAGACCTTCACTAATTCCACTACCTATTATTCAAGTAGGCTATAAATCTGGTAAACTTTTTCCATTGGCCAACCTTACTTACTAATCAAGTTTAATTAGCAATTTATGTAAGGGCTTAATTCCAAGGTCTTTGAAGTCAGACGGATTCTTTCCATCAGTTTCACTGGGATCTGGATGACGCCTGCATTATGCATGAAAACACTACTGCATTTAATAGTATGCTAACAGCACAAGAGTAAGTGATGTGGGAATATCAAGAAAATACCTTTTCACAATACCTTTTACGTATTTTCCTTCTGTGAAAGTGTCCTTCATGAAATCATATGCATCCTACATTTTTAGAGCAAGACAATTTGTCAAACCCTCTCAATTTTCACCTTAAAATTATTTAAGCTGTAAAAGCATGCCAAGTGAAGTATCAATTTCTTGGACAAAGAATTCATTTTCCATGTGGTTTCAGTAACAAAAGCCTTTAAGCTGTTTACAGTAGTTATAAAAGCAGTAACATAAATACCTCTCCCCAATATTAGTAGACCCATTTAAGAAAAGGTTTCACAGCCCATGTATTATCACTTTCTTCCCCTTCAATAGTTATCTGGTCAGTTGAATTTCACAGAACAAATTTTCCTATGAGACTATAGAGGAAAGTGTTAACAGCAGTGCATTCTACCTCTCTTGCATGAAGTTCTGAGATGTTAAATGCATTCCAGCATACGCTCTCCACCAACCCTGTGCTCTGCCTCTCACAGACAGTTTGGGGTCTTTTATTTTGATAAATGGCTTGGCATTCTGAAGGGTGGTCAATTTTCATCCAAGTAAAACAGGCTGATGTATTGGCAATGAGATAACATCTCACAGCTTTGCTCAGTGATGTATACTGAACCTAAGCAAGGCATGAACACATGCACGCCCATACCTAACATATGGACTTCATCTTCTTCCCTCTCCTAGGCACTCTCTCTCCCCTTAGCTATGTGCAGGCAAAACTCCCATGTTCATGCTAAATCGTTGCTAGTCCAGTTAAAGTAAGCAAAGTAGAGATAATGCTGCTTTTCTTTCCAGCCAGAAATGCTGGTTTCCTTCTTAAATGCATACCTTTGATGGTGGTTCACTGGCAGAACTTGCCTTAGGTAAAAGAAACATAATTATGCAATTTTCTGCTAAAATATTTTTGCCCTTAAAGAGAGAGGGAAACTGAGATCTAATACAATCTCCCAAGGAGTGTCCCTTTGTGAAATTAAAACTATTTTATTGCTCTAAGCTCAGTTCTATTAAAAAAAGGAGATTTTGACTAGGGTTTACATGAAGCTAGCAAGCAGCTATTTTGCGGAGCCCTGTGGCCTGTATGGGCTTCATACTGGGCCAGCAGGTCAGATGTTTTCAGAATAATGTATATTATATCCACAAATTACAGATATAGTATATACGTAGGATATAGGATACGTAGGATATTAGGATATACGTAAAAAAGATACAGATCTTAATAAGACACAAAGTACAGTCTGTATTATTTCTACATTTCTATATTCCAAGGTGAAAGAGGGCAGCGCTGTCTCCTTATCACACTGTCGATCTTAGAAATCAGTTTCTCAGACTTGAAATGAGTGAAGCTGAAAGGCTTGCAACATGGCATATTTAATGGAGCTGACTGAACTAATTGCTGTGAAAGTATGCTGTCACAGCCTAATAAAATTAGCTATGAAGCAGGATTATGTTCACTATGAAAGTGTTTTCTTTACACAAAAAAATTATGATGCTGGATCACAGAGATAGTGATGCAGTTCAACCTGCAGTGGTGGCATGTGGCTATTACAAGTACTAGTTAATAGATAAAATTTGAAACATTTTATTTCTCACAATTAAGGGGTCCATGATTTACTGTCAACACAAATGAGCTGTTCTACATCCTCATCCCACTACCTAGCATGTAGATCAACAGAACTTCACCCAGCAAGCAGCTGGGAAACAGTCCCTTTCCTGAAGCTGCTATAAAAGTACATGCACAATATGGAACAAGCTAATAAAAGTTTCTCATATTTTCCCTGGTCGTGCTTTTTCTGATCTTTTCAGTGCTTGGGAAAGTTCTGATGCAACCTTTTATGGCTTGGCACTTCCCCCACCAGGCAGCAGTAATCATCAGTGCTTAGGAAATCCACTTTTCTGCACTGTTATGGAAAGAAGCAGTTGATTTGTGTTTCTCATCAGAATTGAACATGGAGCTGGTTGTGACTCAAAGGCAGGGAAAGCACTAGAAAAGCCCTGTGCTGTTCTCCTCTTAGCACTCATCTACCTTCACCAGAGCAAAGGCTGGGATGGAGCAGATGTTCCCCTGGAATGATTTCCCTGGCATTCAGGGTGATGCTGTTGCAGAGAGAAAAGGCAGGTGCTGGGCTGAGATCAGTTTAAGTATGTGCTGATCCATCACAGATGAGCCACTGTTCATTAGAAGATTGACTCCTATCCTCTGAGCTTGGAGACTGCTGCTGCTGACAGACATTGGGGCAGCCCTACCTCTTCCATTTAAAAATGAAGCCCAACCCAAAAGCTGAACCCTACTTTCACTTTACTCTGCCAGGGTTTCCCAGTTAAAAATGTTCCAATGCTGTGAAGTTGGGATGTTTCTCTGCAACAGTTTTCTAAGCCTCTTAAGTTCCTGCACAGATTATAACAACCTCATTTCAGCCGCAGGGTATCTTCACTGACATCAGCAAATTTGGCTCAATATCCTCCAATAGATGGGCAATTTGTTTTAATAATAAACAATACCACAAATCACAAGAAAAGCAGCATAGCTGCCAAAATGTCTTCACTCCTTACAAGAAAAGAAACAGACTCTGCTACAATCAAAGGATTTTGTTTTCATTTTGGTGACGTGGAATATTGCATTCTCTCAGAGGGTTTCTGTCTCTGATACTATCGAATAGTTTTTTGGCATTAAGGACAGTAGAGAATATCCTGTAGTGTGGGCTTGCATAAAGCCACTTTGGAACAGGAAAAAAAAAATTACAAGGAAGATTTAAAGGGAAACTGAATGAGAAAACTATCAGAAATACTTCCCTTCATGAAGGACTCACATTATTAAAACTACCACTTGTTTGCTGTCCATTTCTTTGAGTTACTATTACCATTTTAATTTCTTAGCCTTCCTATGGAGGAAGGAAAAATGTTTCTTTTTCTGAATGAGCATTAAGTATATAACAAATTTATGATGCATACAGTAGGCAAAGTAAATAATGAATAGAAAACATGCTTGTTTAACGGAAAGTATGAGTATTTCTTAGGTGGTGAAGCTCATGTACCTTGAGAAGAACACCGCAGACAGATGTAGTTTAATGGTGGGGCCTTTCTTGACTCCATATTCAAAGTAAACAGCACCCATAAACAGCTGCTATTCACCAAACATAGCAGGAGTGGATTTGGATGCATATGCATAGACATTTCCATAGCCTCTGATCTGCCCTCTTCTTAAACAAGTAAAAGAGAACTGAGTACACACTGTTTAGAGAAGTACAATTTGCTTTTCGAAAAGATCTCTGAACACTAAGGAGTGCCATACCCCCAAAACATCTTCCAGTTAGGTTTTTGTGAGAGAATTTAGCAGCGTTAATGATGAATTTGTACTTTGTGACTGAAAACCAGTAAATAGCATAGCATATATATGTATATTTAACTGCCAAGGACACATTATTTTACTTTCAGATTTTATTCCTATAGGCTCTGTTTGTTCCAAGACCTCATGAAAAAAGCTCAAGGCCAATCAAGATAAAAGTATAGCTAAGACAGTTCTTTTCTTAAATAAACAGCATGTATTATCCTACCATCATATAATACCATTTTAAATATGTTTCAAAAGATGTAGAAAACACAAATTGGTCTTTTGAACTTGGATCAGGAATCAATTTGGTAGTTTGATGTCTAGCAGAAAGGTCTGATATTTTCTTGTTTAAGTATAACTTCTCTCCCCTATTCTAATGCTGCACTTTTCTGGCTCTTAACAACCCACAGGCTCTTATTATGGTGCAGGATGTCCTGTCCGTGGTTTCAGAGGAATGTGGGAAGGGCATATTCCAATGTGTCTGTGATGCTCAGGACAACCTTCTTTGAACTGAGACCTGGGCTGTCATTGTAGGCAGCTAATATGTTTAAGGAGTCTTTTTTCCCTGTAACATTTACTCAATGTGTGATGGTTTTTGTTCATTCATCAGAAAGAAGCCACAAAGCTGAAAGTATGGAAATACAATCTGAAAATGTAAGTTCTTTTGTTTCTGTCCTAAAGGTTACATCTCTGCAAGACAGGGTAAAACAAAAAAGAGAAATCTTTACATGTATTTAAAGAAAACCAAATTAAGTTCTGACTTCAAACTTCACTGGATTTTGAGGCACCACATTAGTGAGGATGCAGAAGGAGGTTCCCCTGTTTGGAATGGAAAGCAAAAACAGCAAACGCCTGTCACAGAGACAAAACGGAGAGCTGCTATTTGAAAACTGGCAAGGTTGATGTGCTTATTAGAGGAAAGTTACATTTACTGCACCCACACAAATTACTTCAGTATCACGAAAAGGTACTCAGGTTAGTTTCAAACTAGCAAACTTTGATCACTCACTGTAGATAATTCGCAGCAGTACAGTGCACGACACAGATGCCTTTTCTCTGCTTTTTGAGTTCCCTGATGCCCTGCTCACCTGCTTCTGCCCTGTGCGATCCAAAGTGAGCTGACCGAGACACGTCTATGTTGGACTGCAGTTGCATTTGTGTCCGCTATAGTACCTCATAATACAAAAATTGCTGCAGGCTTTCAGTTTACTTTCATAGCTGAAGAATCTTGCTTGAAACTTAAATCCCCTCAGTAAATTCCAAATGCCACCATAAACTGGAATCAATGAATCCAGTCATTCGTGTATTACACATAAAATGTACTGAGGAAAAATGGGTTTTTAAGAAGTGCAGACATGCAGAGAAAGTGAGAACTGGACCACTGCACATCATAGACAGCAAAAGGGTACTATTTATAGCCTACCTTGGGATCAAGAATATCAATTAATAAAAATGCTAAGAAGCTAGCACTTCTTTAATTGAAGCAAAATGTTCAACAACTGAGGAAGCGAGATAGACATAAGAAGGTTCCTTTAGAGCTATTAGCTGTTTGAATTGATTAATAAGAGGGTAGAGGGATGTTATCACTGCAAACATGTTTTCAATCACTAATTGACCTCAATAGCAGCAAGATGAGGCTCCAAGAGATAACAGAAAATACCTATAAGACTTGACCATGATTCACACTGAGGCAAAACCTTTCCAGTGTTTCCAGCAGGATATAAAGAAATACATTAAATACTTGCCTCTCTCTGGCTGTCAGGGTGATATAATTGAAACTGGCCACTAAATATCTGGATTTATAGTACATTGCCCTAAAATGTAGTGGATTACTTTGAATAACTGGTAAATGCAGTCAATTCTTTCACTTTCCAAGCTGTTTGATATTATAATTCATTTTTCTACTGAAGACCATTAGCTTTGTTTTACAACCAATGTGGGGTGAAGTGAGGTTAAAGATGCCCACTGGCTGTTCTTTCCATGTTCTTCCATTCAATAAAACAATAGCAGAGCTTTACACAATGGAACATCTCTGTCCAAGACAGAAAAAGCAAGTGAGAAAAGCCTGGCTGAATTTTACAGAACCACAGAGGGAATTTAGCTAATTATATGATGTAGCCATTAATGTTATTTGTCTGACTGTTTTGTAAAATAAACACTTTGTGAAGTTATCGCTCTGAGCTTTAGATTTTCCAAAAAAATGCAGGTAAGGGATCCAAAATATTTATAGTATTTGCCAACTGTTTAAACTACTCTAACACCACATGCAATTAAATGCAAAGTTGATCAGCAGAACAACTTTGCACGTTTTCCACATAAGAATAAATGGTAATGTGGAAGGAGGGGAATTTCAAGAAATGTAAGCTTAACTTTATAAGAAGAAGAAACCAAACTTCCCTGTTAAAATCTCCATGATAACAACAGTATAGATTACATAGACAGTGCAGGCAATGTAGATTGTGTTTCATGGATCACATTTTTTAATACCTAGATACACTTAAACGATATTGCTGCAACCATATTTGCATATGTTTGATGCATGTACCAACAATCAATTTTCACATGCACAGACTAGAACAAAATTAACTGGAAAACTTGCAACACTTTATCAAGATGTGGTCCTGAATGTTATTTCGCTCTTGTATTTTCTGTTTGCTCATGGACTTTATGTCACGTTTCTTTCCTTTTTTTTTCCCCCCCTAGATACTAATAACTCCAAACACGGATGCTTCAGAAGAGACAAAAGAAATATGGCTGGTTAAAGAAATAGAGTATGCTTACAACAGCAAACATATTACATATATGCATGTAACTAATAACTCAAAAGAGCTTGGCTGCATACATACAAAACTGAATTTAGCTAATTAATTGTAGTAATGAATTTGTACTAGGCATAACACAGTTTCCATTGGTTTCTATGCAACAAGTTCTGTTGTGTAGAATGTTAATAAAATCATTTCATAAATATTAATCACGGTATTTATAAAGAAAATGTCATCAAAAGGCCAGTTTATTGATAATTTGATAAGGAAAATCACCCTGAGAACACTGCTAGCAGCAGACATTCCAACTTCTCCAAACTCCTGCCTCCATGGGTACTGATATTGCAAATACATGTCTCTGTGCAACTGTTTGCCGTAAGCACACTAGCAGATACTTTACATCTTATTTTAATTCAGTGATAATACTGAATATTTTCTCACTATGAACATTTGCATGTATAACTAAATGCTGGAATTGTTTTTTTTAATGAATGACAGAACTTGTAAATTAAGTGGCCCTACAAAACTATTTGTTTCACAATGCCTATAACATCCCGTATGCTATTTCCGTAAGCAAAAACTGGAGTTAACTTTCTCATACAAGAACTGTTGCCTTCACCACAGAAAACCAAAGGAAAGATTTTTATGTACAACTGAGATTACAGTACCGAAGCATTTTAACTGGAAAACACCAACCATCTAATGAGGAATCTGCTTTTAATGCAGGCTTTAAGACTGAAGTAATTTACTGCAAAACAATATAATAGGAAGGTGTATAGGTATATAACTGTTACAGCTATGTAAGAATCAGATTTCTGTTCCTTCATAAATTTCAGGGTTCTGAATATTTTCTTGTTCTGCAACAGAAAGTAAGAAATTCTTTATGCTTCTCTTGAAATTAAACTGGAAATTAGAGTGGAAAAACCAGGATTTTTAAAGATGTTGCAGTTATTATTGTTTGGTTTTAATAATCACTCCCTGTGTAAGTAAAAATCTTTCCATGAAACACATTTCAAAGCAAAAACATTTTTGGATGAACTTGAATTTAGATATAGTTTCATGGTAATTTTTTCTTTTTCTGTTAAATATTATCTTTTATTACTTTGACTAAATAAATTTAACACATAAGGTAACTTCCTTCACATATTTTATGAAAGTTATTGCGCACCACTTAACCAACTTTTAAGTAGTCTAACATGGCCATGGCAAAAAAAGTTAGTATTTTAACATGCATAATTTTGGTTTCAGTGAGGTGATAATTTGATTTATAGATAACTCTAAAGCTCCAGTTTAAATAAAAGGAAAGCGTTTATCGATTCACAGTCTTTTGAACCTGAGAGATTTTACGAGTTAGCTGTGTAACACTAATGAGAGCTGTCTTAAAGCTTGGTGTTTAAAGTTAAGCTCCTAAAACTAAGCACCCTAATAGAGCAGCTTCACTGGCTGGTGTGCTAACCCAATGCTTGCTACCAGTGTTCTACTGGCAGAGCAAAGAAAGGCTGAAGCTGTTTGTTGTGGGCAAAAGGCACATTTCAAAAGAAATCAGTGACTTCCAGTCTAGAATTAAGGTACATTAAGCAGTTATTCAGGACAGACTTCATCCTGACAAGACTGCTTTTAAAAGGAAAAGGAAAAGAAACCAAACTGAGGGTGAGGAGAAGAAGCCGAGTTACTGTGCAACCAATGTACATGTGTTTGGTTAGGTCTGGGGCCACAACCACCTTATTAGAAAACATACATTACTAGAAATTCTTTTAAATCAAAAGAATATACCAAATTTGTCCCTCTTTTAAATCCTATAAAATAAGATACCTGTACCAAGACTGCTTTACAAATCAGAGATTACATGCTTTCAGTTCCCCTGAGGAACAGAAATAATCAAAATGATGATGTACCCATAAGTAAAGGCTCTTCTGTGCCAAGAATTTTAATCGACAAGCAGTTATGTCAAGACAGCAAAAGACAGCTGTGTAAGCTAAAAGAAATGAGATAATTTTTTATGGAAAAATAGTACTGACTCCTTCAGCAATTGCAGAGTTATTTTGTAGGTTGACATACCAGTCACTAATAGGATTTGCGCAGGTGGAGCAGAGTGCTCAGAATTGTTTGGGAGCTTTAATAGTTTATTTTCAGTTAAGCATGAACAATAACAGGCACGTGTGAGCTTACAAATATGTGCTGCTAGAAGAAATTAAACTATGAAGAACTGGAACCATTTTGCTGTTCAGAGTACCGGTCCCCTTTTCTGAAAGGAGCTCTAAGCCATAACCTTGAAAATACCACTGCCCACCTCACCTGCAGGCAGACAGCTCTGGGAATCTTAGACTTGCTAACAGAAGACAGGGAAACCTCCGGAAAGATTCTTCCCTATGACCCAGCGAGATCATTTACAAAGGACAAACACACAAATATGCGAAAGACAGGATACCCAGAGCTTGCTGAGCACCTTGTTCAACAGGCAAGGCAAAATGTGCATCTACGTCCCTGGAAAACAACTGTTGCTATAATCTGAATCACAATAAAAACTGTAAGTTGAAGCAGAGGAAATTGCTTTATTCTGCTGAAAATAAGTGCAGGCCTTCAAGGAGACCTATCTGGCTCCCTCCTGGGGCATCATTGTTCCTCCTTAACAGATGGTTGAGGGGCCTTTATGCAGTTCTTTGAATGGACTGAGAGGCTTTGGCTCCATGTTCATCGTGATGAGAAGCAAGAGAAGAAGCAAGCTGTCAGTCAGAGATATACTCTCATGTAATAATAACTGGGTTGCCTCAAGCAAGTTATTGGCTATCAAAATGTCACTGCTTTTAAGGTATCACTCTGTCAAGGCAGCGCATCAGGAGGTAAGATTGCACTGCGCAAACCTGTGGGTTTGCCACACTGCCACGTGATCACAAGCACACAAAATAAAACACAAAAAACTTTAGAGCAAGTTCCTGGCAACTCAATAAAACAACACAACACTGAAATGCTTTCGTCTTTAAAATGAAACTATCTGCATAGCTCTGCTTTCTGCCACATGTTTTTATTCACCTTTTCTGAAGCCAGCAAGGACTTCTTGGGGTGCAGGGGAACAATCTCCCAGACAGACAAGCTGCATTTGGACACCTTCTAATACCACACACAGCCGTGCTGCTCTGGGAACAGCAGGTTCATCCCAGCTGTTAGGAAGTCAGGCCTGAGAAAGGATGATCAGCAGCAGGATTGAAACTTCTCTGGCACACATAAAAATGCTGTCCACCCTCTCACTAACTTTCTCTCCTGGGCAATTAGGAAAATTTGTGTACTATTGCAGGGATGTAAATGGAAATTAACAAGTACTTGTCCTATGAGCAGCCTAATTGTAGATCTGCAAGAAAAATCCACTTTCCTAAAGCAAGATACACTTAATTTAATGTCTACAGTGAATTGAGTAACTGCTAAGTTTGTTCTGGCCCTCTACATTTTGTCTTCAGTGTACAGCACTACCCCTGATGCAAGCCCTTAACTTGTCCCGTTGTACGTAGATTTCACTGGTGTAGAAACAGACTACTCTTGAGAAACCTGTTGCTTGCTCTGTAGTGAAAAACAGGCATTTATATCTACATACTTCATTGTAATTCTCCATCTGACCATACATCTTAGTTTGTTTTCAAGTGGTTATCAGCAGCCTGCCTCTTCTCCCTTTTCTAAGTATGGCATGATGAAATGTGAGAAGCCTTGGTATCGTCAGAAATCATTTTTCAAGCCTTGACATCTGTTTATGACTATTGCTAGAATGGAAAAGTGGGAATTCTCTTAAATTTCAAAGATAGTATCTGCTGCATCCAAATATCTAACTAAAGAACACTATTTTTTTATACCCAAGGGCAACACAAGCCAACTGATTCACGCGCCTCTGGTTTAACATGGAGTAATGCTGACACTACCAAAACACAGTAACTGACATCTATCAACGTTGTGAGTTTTAAAGCTTAGCATTACTGCAGCATTGTGCAATTTAGCAGCCTAGAAATCCTCTGTATATCAAGAAGGGAAAGCTTATTTCTCAAAACCAAATACAAGCAACAAAATAGAGCCACAAGAACCATTCTGTACATTTTTTCCGCTCTTTTCATACTACCCAGTGACACAGGATATCTTGTTAATGGTGTTTGACTTTTAGCTTCTATATTGAACAAACTGAAACACAGGGATCTCAAAATGAAGACGAAGTTTTTATGGTGGCTACAGGCATAGCTTTTGCTTATGCAAGTTACCTCCTATCTCTGCCAAGCAGCATGTTTTTCTCCTGGTTTACTTTTGGCTACCATGTGTGGGCGTGCAGAACATTTTGTTGAAGCAACTATATCTCTTTTCCTGTATCTAAAGGAACCTCAAAATCTGAGTTTACGTATTTCTGAAAATCCAAATAACTCTTGGGCACAACTACTGATGCCATTGGAGAGAAGCTATTTAGATTATAAGCTGAAAAAAGAGCAATGGGTGTGAGGGGCATTCAGAACTTAGCTGATATGTGATTAGGGCAAACAGCGCTCAAATTTATAAATGTTACTTCAATGTTTGTAGGTCCCTTGATTAGGGATTGAGTTTTCAATATGTTGAGCTACTACCTTAGTGTCATCTCTTTAAATAAAACTACCAAAAAGCAAAAAATTTATCAGGATTTCAAATCTGACCTTTCTATAGGATTGAAAAGCCGATTCCTTAATTTACTATCAGAGGTCTTACCAAGTTACAGACCAACATCTGGGTATCTAAACCTCAGTGATGGGCACAAATAGTCTACAAAGGTGCTGTCTTCAGTCAAGATAATGCAGCAACAGTGATTCATAAATCTGGTTTTGGTTTGAAAGTAATTTTGGATCTCTATGGCTAATTTCATACATAAATACTTAAATCTGATCCTCGTCCTATGTGGCTTCTTGTAAAGAATAACAGTATTTGGAAAGACTATGGACTACAGCCCATTTTCCAGCCAGTGCAAGATCACTCCATTTCAGCACACTACACTGGGATTTGCTCAGAATCACTTTAAAAGCTCCAAACAATGTGATTTATACTTTTCCCTAAGTAGGCCATTCCACAGCCAATTTTATCAGACTGTAAGGATCTCGCACATATGTGTGTATATCCTCAACGTATGTTTACTCCATATTTTACTTTACCTCGTTGCTTCTGTCCACATGCTTCCAGCTAAATAATTTAACCTTGGTCTGGGAAATTGCAACTAAACCAAATCACTGGTGCTACTACAATTG
Organism: Phalacrocorax carbo; assembly: GCF_963921805.1. NCBI lineage: Eukaryota > Metazoa > Chordata > Aves > Suliformes > Phalacrocoracidae > Phalacrocorax > Phalacrocorax carbo. The sequence goes on from NC_087515.1 coordinate 22,340,294, forward strand.
ATGGAAGGATCTTCTCCAGGTGTTTAAGCCCTAAATTTTTCACTAAACTAAGTCATGCTAAATTGCATACATTTAGCTTTTTAGACTTCAGAAATCAATGCTTAGGGCCTCAATAATGCTAGTTAAACCCCCTCCAATGGAGCAGTATCTTTAGTGTAGGTTGTCCAGAACCCCAGTACTGGTTCACCATACTGATTTTTGCTTTTGCAACGAGATGACTTTTCATAAGCAGCCCAAAACTGTGTAAGTCTTTTCATATCCATACTGTTTGAAAAATTCATGTCAATTTGACCTACACTGACATAACCTGACATCTTTTAGCATTGTGTTTTCCCCAGAATAATTTTTCTGTAGAGAACAAAATGTTTTAGGATAGTTTCTCCATTCCCAGGTTTTGTTTGTTTGTTTTGTAAAAGAATAACCTTGTATTGCAAATCCTTTCCCAGCTTTCCTTTCTACCAGGACATCGTTTTTTATGTCATTGCCTAGACTGAGCTTCAGACTCATAGCAGTTTTGGGGCTGTTAGTTTACTGAGTGGTTAACTCCTTTTTCCAAGTCAGCAACAAAGATAACAAGTGCAACAGGTCCCAACACTGGCACTTACTACCACTACTGTATAATTTCACTTGCCATTCTCTAAAGATATTTAACAGTTTCATTTCTCATTCTCATAATTTAGTCTTTTACCTAGGCTTCATTTTGCCTACATTTTTACCTGAATAAAATAGAATTAACTTTTTGCATACTATATAATAAAGTAGTTCCCTATAAAGTATTAAAGCTGTCTATTTCCAGTGCATTGCTTTCAGCCATTATGTAAAAAAGCATTCTTTTCCAACTTGTTCCCAACCCTGGCATGTCCCAAAAAAGCTTGTTCTCCAGTGATTTAGCTCAATGCAAGGCTGCACAAACAGTAACAGTGGAATAAGCAAGAAACTGAGAAATGGCTGCAGCAAGGAAAGGATGAGACAACCCCTTTCAGCATGAGCAGGGATCAAGGTGATCATGTAGCTGCAGTGCTACAGCTCCTACCGAAATAAATTTGAGAAAATAAATTCAAAACATTACTTTTTTAATTTGCTTGTTGTTACACTGCATATAAAGTATTTCAGTGGTTAAAGGATTTACCATGGTAAAAATGTAACATGAGAACTGTCACACTGGATCAGGCTAATGGCCCTTTTAGAACACTATGTCTGCATGGCATTGATATAAAATTGAATCTAAACTTGGAGCCTTACCTAAGAAAAATAAAAAGTAGTAAAAGCTGGCTTCTTCTATGTCTTAATTCAAAATGACTAAAGATAAAATTAACCTCTTAGCCAAGCTGCTCTCCCACTCCTGCATAAACCTTCTCCCTAATATTTACGATGATGTAAATACCTCAGTGGTAACTCTATGAAAAATATTGCTGGTATTGATTAATATTAGCTTAGCCATACCTTCTTCTAAGGAGGTATGATCAGAATTGAGAAGAAAAACCCTATAAAAAGCCGGAAATTCATGGACCATGTACTTCACAGACAAAGCATCTGAGAGCTCGTATGCCAGAGAAATTTTTACATTTTTAAATGTAATTGGAATTGAGTAAAACAAATCATTATATTTGCAGTCATATATTTCCAAGGCCTTCATAAAGTTAAGTCCTTTGAGAAAGCGTAGTATTTATGGAAACAAGAGATCCATATTGTGCTTAGTCTAGTTTGTATTTGTCAGTATATCATACTGCAGATTATCGCATACTGCTATTGATTATTTCATGTAGATCACAACATGGGGGAGATCTGGCTGAGAGAAATTTTCTCTAAGAAACTTGATGAAAGTAGGAAACAAAGGAGGCATTTTAAGTTGAAACAGATGTCTGAAATTTCTAAGTAAGGCTGGTTCTCGGTTCATCTGCTCCTTTAAAAGGTTAGGAAATGGCAAGGAGGCCTGAAAAATGTAGGAATTAATTTTAGATGGACTTTCATTATTTCTTTGACTTGTTTGGAGCAGCTCTCGGGCCTCTGAGTTTCATTCTCTTAATTCCATTCTTGGAGCAATACATCACATTCTTCATTATTCATAACAACATTATTCTTACTGTGTTCAAGGTGACTTAAAAAGTGTTACAGAATTAATTTTTTCAATATCCATTTCAAGCTCAGTTTTGACAAATGGTAGTCATCCTTCCTTGTAGAAGTCTAATGAACTGAACAGAGAAAATGTCTCTCTTACAGAAAGGTTTCTTACAGAAATTGCAGGAGTACACACAAAATCAGAGTTTTCCACAGAAGAACTTTTCTTGAAACATATTTTGTTTCCCATGATGGATGATATCTGTCCTTTTGCACTTTGATGGTACATCATGGTACTTACCTTCTCACACACCACCACTGTACTCCTGGGGGACATACAGCTGAGCTGGGCAAAATGAAATATTTTGATATTTCTACATTAATATTATGGCCATATCTCAGCTGGTATGTCTTAGCTGAGAATAAAGTTAGAATCAAACTATCAATATTTTTCTGTGGAAATTTTTTTTGTTTTGTAAGACAAGGTCTTCTGAAAAATTAGTAATTTCATCAGCAAAACAAACATAAAAGATGTAAAATCCTGCTGCATGTATGAAAATGGCAATTTTCCCCCCTGTTTGCAACTTGGCTAAAACAGAGTGAATTTCGTGAAAACAATGAAAGGCACTTCACTGCCAAATTTCAGTATGTATCTCCAAACCACAGAGGATACACAGCTGTTCAAAAAACCAAATGAAGAAAATGAGCCCTGGCAAAACACCTGTTCTTCACCAACATTTTTCTTGGAAATGAATGACCTACTTTTGCTGAAACTTTAACGAAGGAACAATCTATGGAAAAATTAAGCTTAAATTACTACAGTGAGCTGGCTGGAAACAACCAAAAACAGAGTGCTAAAGCATTAGGCAGCATTCACAGACTCTCACACGGCTCTAAGCTAACACGCCCGCTCCCACCAGCTCACTGTGTTTCCCTGCCTTTCAGCGGCAAATCCAGTTTGGGGAGGTCACTATCTTCAGACTCTCCTGCTGGGTCAACGTCACTGTCTTCTTTGCAGGGAAGAGGAGATGAAGCTTGGCACTGGCCTCAGGATCCTACTTCACTGCCTGACAAACTTACCCAAGCATCTGTTTCAGAAAGTCAAAGGAGTAACATAAAGCCAGAAATACTCCAACTTATTTTTCAGAGAAATCAAAGTATGTTTTCTTAAGAAAAGTCTGGAGAGTATATTTTCAAGTTGTGGAATATTTGGAATACGCTTGCAGGCTCAAAGGGCCTTGATGCTGAAAACAATGAAATCACCTTTTTTCTTTTTTTTCTTTCCTGGTTCCTCCATTGCTTAGAGAAAACAGCCTTTGGACAGCCTTTGTAAATAAGCAGGGTTGCATTAAAGTCACTAAACTTTATCACCAATTTTTTCCTCCCAACAGGAAAAACTAACAGGACTTGCTGGAAGGGCTGCTTGGGCAAAAATGGAAAGCGGTAAAGTGTTTTGATTAAAGGGACATCAGTAAAATAAAAAGAAAAACCAAACCACCAACAACAAAAAAGTAACTAGCTGCAATATTTTTGCATGTGCTGATTGAAATGCAAAAAAAAAAAGTCTCTGGAAACTAATTATTCAGACAAAAAATTTGTATTTTTTAATGATCTATTTATGTTAAATAGTTAACGTGAAATGCACAGCCCTTACTATTACAGAAAGGGTAAACACCAGACAACCACTCACAAAAGGCCTCCATAACACGCTGCTGAGCCTGGGCCCAGCTTGTGATGTTCTGATTACAGTAATTATTCTGTCTTTTTACTCACAAGTTGTGTAAAATGTTTTTAAAGCATTCATCAAAAAAGCAGTAGTTACGCCTTGGAGCTGCAGGCACACTGTCCCTGTGCTTGCTATGGAGAGACTCATTTTACAGTTGCTGCTGAGACCACTCATACATTTTGCATGTTTCAAATGAATAATAATAATGTAAAATTACACTAAAAACTATGTACTTTGAGTGCACCAAAGCCAAAAAAAGAAAGCAACCCCCCCTTCCTCAATCATACTATTGTCCTGAAACCCTTATTTAATTTGATAGTGACAACATGCAGACTCTGTGGTGGTTTACATCACTTGACCCTTTTCATCCTAAACCGTCTCTAACTATTATTATAACCCTGTTTCCGCTAGATAGGACCAACGTATCTGTAAGCATTTGCATAAATATAAAATCACTTGCCAAGCTTTGGAACTAATTTGGACATTATTATACAGTTTAAAATTTTTTTCTACCATAGATTGAAACACGCTCACCACATAAATATAGTCATAATGTTCCAGTCATGACTTGGAGCTCACCACAAAAAAAATTTGATAGCATATTTACATTTTCCAGAGCTCAAAATGGTTTAAGTGTAGAAGTACATCATATTGATTATGCATCCATCATTGTGTATTAGCTTTGTTTAAATCCCTTAAAATGTGAATATTTATCTAAACTAGATGTGTATTTTTCATTTTGTAGCTTCAATAATGTGTCATACTGCAGATAAAACAGGCAGTCCAAGTTACTGGACACTTATAACTAATCTTTATATACTATTTTGCCCACTAATTAATAAAACTCTTCTCGCTGAAAAGCACACCCATTCATGATCGGTTTTTATAAATTCACTTATTTTGCTAGAAAACATCAGCTGGTTGAAATTAAAGCAGGAAAAGACAGTTTTAATTAATGTTTTCTTCAGGAACAAAGTTCCTAAGATTGCTGAAGTGATCCATTTTGACAGTTTCAAAACAAAAAAATCCCATTTGTATGTTTGAAATGATTTTTTTATTTGAAATTTAAGACACAAAAACTATTACATCCAATGAAAATTAAATGTTTGGATTGCTCAAAAGCAAAACATTTTTTCAGATTGCTGGCTCACTGAAATTGTACACTTTTTGTGCCAATTTGAAATGTAATAATAAATTCTAAAACTTTTTTTATGCATCTAGATGTATACACACACAGAGATATATCTCTCTAGATACATATAGAGATATATGAACACACATATGCAGATGCAAACTAAGATGGAGAAATAAACATCTCTATAAATATATATGAGCACACATTTACACCAACAAGGTTCATCTTTGAAAACTAATAGACTATTTGAGTCTAAGGCTGACAATCAAACGTAGTCTCTTAAATTTACATGCTTCCTGCACTCAGGTGCAACAATAATAAACTCCAAGATCAATTGTGTTCTATCTCAAAAAACTAAAATCTAAATCAATATGAAACCTTTCTTTGAAGGATGAAAGGAACTAAAGGGAATGTAAAGCTTTGACAGGAATTCAAAGGGGACTCCCAGTACGCATCTCAGAGTTTACATTAGAACCTCAAGACATACTTAGGCTTCTGAAAGGGGTTTGGCTATAAATACAGTTTTCTAGAGGAGCAGCCTAAAAGTTCAAGGGCTGTTTCTGGTACGAAAAATAACTGATAGATACTTTAAAGAGAAAATTTTAAGTGCTGATAAGTTAGCTGATAAGAAAAATAACTATAGACCATCTTTAGAAGAAAGCATTGGAAGGTGCTGAGCAGATGATTTAGGGGCTTTTTACCAAACAGCTTTCAAAACTTGAAAAACCTCCTAACTTTCTAAACATAATTTAAAAATTTTTTAAAACTGTATTTTACCCTGTCTTTACTCAGCACGTTTTAAAGATGTAACTGACATTATTAGGCTCACTGTAGAGTACTCAGGCAGTAGGCTTATATTATCCCATCTTAAATATTCCACACAGCTGGAAGTTGTCAGCACAAGGAATAGGAACAAGGAGGCTGCAGTCAGTCTCCTGCAAATAAGTACAGGCATGCTGGCACTCTTCCAGGTTTATTTATTTTTAAGGTTGTGCTAAGGATGTGAGGCTTTGATTCCATCATTTGTCCTGGTTTTGTCCCCGCTTGCTGACATTGGATTATCCAGCTTTCAAACATACTGCCTTCAAAAGAAAAAATATTTCATTTATCTTTGCCGTATGATTGGTATGCTGTGAAGCCCACCCCTCTCCCATATCCCTCCAAACATATCACATAGTTTTTGAAAATGTGAAATCTGCATAGATTTTGATCTTACAGACTGGTTGGGAGCAGGAGAAGTGGGGAGAAGGAGGAAATAACTGATACAAAATATTTCCTGAAAATCATTCCTCAGGATTTTCATTTCCTTGTAGTAATTTACAGATGTGACTGGTGTCACATCTCCAACATTCTCCACCATCCAAAAATTTTAAGACAGTTTAGATTCATGTGTTAATATAAAATTTAACATTTTGAATGTTTATATGGTAGTCTAGATTAAAACACAGCCCCAAAACTGGGAACATCTAAATGTACAATCAAAATAAATTTAAAATTCCTGCTTCTACACTGGTCTACAATACAAAAGCCTGTAAATAAAAAATTGGGAAAATTCTTCCACCAACAAGAAGCCTGGCAGTGTTTTATAACAACCACCTAGTGAGAGTTTTGCAAATTAATATTGATCCAAGTATTCAAGTTTATGCAATTTGTATTTTGTCAAAAGCAACAATAAAACCTTCATGGACTTTATTCTCATATAGATAGAGGCCCCCTCATGCTGCTTTGGCACAAAACCAAAATATTCAAGTAAATTACACACAGTCAAAAACCAGAGTGCATCCAAGTCCATCGGAAATTCTGACATTTGATTTTCAACTGCTCAGTGAAAACTATGATGTTCTCACAGAGGCAAACTTTGTAAAGAGATAGGTTTCCTTAGAGCGGTTTCCACAGTTAGAAGAAAATAGATAAGTTTTTCTCATGCCTGTAAAACAATCAATAAACTGCAAGCAAAGTCCAAGTCAAAAAAATTTGGGCTTTAATCTTGTCTTAACTAATCCACTAGTGTTCATCCACCACTGTATTTTAATGAAGTGCTCTATTACTCATCTCTTATCAACGCCTGCACTAAGACAAGCAGAACATCCATTTCCCTAACAGCTGCAAAAGGCTCCGGCGGTCTCTGGCCCTGGGAGATTCTTACCAGATGTATCTGCCCCAGACAGTAGGTATCCCAAGGCATTCAGTGTCACTGACTTCAGAAAAAATCAAGTAAAAATCCAGGAAGCATTCCTTCAGGACCATGCCTTGATAGAAATTAATCAAATCCCAGTGTTTCAAATAAAATGTTTAGGATTTAAGAAATAAGCATTTAGCTTTAATGGCATTGGAAAGTTTCTAACCCACTCTAATACCTGTTTCTTATTTTAATGCTCTTTTCTGCTAGCGGAACAGTTAAAAAGAATTTTCTGTAACTAACAATCAAACTCTGTGAAAGTAAACCCACTATTTTATAGTGTATTATTGAAAGAGTTTTATCCAATCATTTAATAATATTTGGTATATATCAGTGCTTGATATGGAGTAGAAGACAATATTGTTCTGGTCTCCGCACCAGATAATTTGGTATGGAATGTTCTTCTGCCACCCAACCACGTGTTATTTTGTCTTTTGTCCCACCATTTGTACATCCATCTAACTGCTCTCTTCCTCCCCTCTTCCCTGCCCATTACACTGCAATGAAACATAAGCATCTATAATAATCATTCGTGCCATCCATGTTCAAATACTGACTTTTTTTTTCCACTGAAAATGTTAAATATGGGACTGTTGTTCTATGGCTCTTTTACTGAATGAAAAGTAACGACATCCTCCATTAGCTAGAGCAACTAATGTAAAGATCGGGCAGAAAGAATCCTGCCTAAAATTTACATGGGAACCAGCACAGGCCAGAACAGGTTGTTTTAGAATATGATTTTGTTTGTTCTTCACTTTAATAGTATGCCTTAATGTATTCATTAAATATTGGCAGGAACACACAGAGAAAAATTAAAAAAAGATATAGTTTTGGCTTAAGTGAGACTCACGTGGTGGCAAAAAAAAAAAGAAGAGGAAAAAAGAAAAGGAGAAAGTCTCAGGCCTATTTAATAGTGCAAGCAATAGAAAACTGTAGAAAACAGGAAAACAGCCAGAGCGTTACAAGAAGAGGAAAAAGTTAAATCCTACTATAGCAAAAGCCTACACGAGTACACTCAGAAAGCACATTTACACTTCTTTTGTAGAAAAATGTATAAATATTGTCAAATTATACAGTCGTACACAATTGTATTAATTTATTTTAGAATTTTTTCCATTATGAAGTTGAAGCTACATTTCAGCATATTCAGGGGTGTATTTCTGTTGGATAATATGTGCTTTTTCAAAATTCTCACCATGGAAGTAAAAATATAGCTGTGACTGAAAAGGATGGGAGGTCTTTTCACGTTTGCTAGAACATTGCTGCAGGGATCATGCTCTAAGGGTACAAGCAAGAGGTTGTAGCAAAAACTATTTTATTGCCTCTGGTATAGTGGGAAAAACGGAAAAGCTTTTGGTATCAGTCCATTCTTCCTATCCATGAGGCCCAAGAGTTTGTCTTTTGTAGCACCTGATGACAGGCTTATGTGCTTAAAAGTGTTACTGGTTTCCTCTAGTGTAACAGTAAAATAAAATATGCTATGTCTGCCCACAAACCCCGACTTACTTTCAATTTTTCCCGTTTTCTTTGTGTATAGAACAAACATTCTTGAAAGCACTTCAAATAATATTATGAACTTATTTCACCTTCATAGAGATATTTTGTCTTTCAACTCTTTCTCTGAATGTGCTCAGGACACATTGTTTAATTAATTTCACCAAAGGCTCTGTGATTCATAAATGTGAAATTGTTTTCATACTAATGTTTCCTTGTTCACTGTTGTTCCCTTCCTGCTCCCTTTATGTCTGACCCGAGTTAGTCTCATTTGGCATTCCCAAAGCAGAATAGATTTGTTTTTCTAAAGCCATGGGCAGAGCTAATGGTACACAGATTCCCATGAAGTGGGTGTTGCAGAAATTGCATAAATAGCACTTGATTTCCACTGACCAAAGACAGGATCATTAAGGTGACAAGAGAGAAAAAAAAAACAACAACAACAAAAAAAAACCAACAAAAAAACCCCACAAAACAACAAAAAAACCCAAAACCAACACTCTAAAAACAAAGCTCTTTAGATACCTTTAGAGCAGTGGGAACCAGACAAGAATGTGATATTATATCTCCCAACCCAGGGAAACTGAGCTGCAAATAGTTCCAGTCAGGAAAGCGTGCTCAACTTTGAACTCTGCTTTTCAAAGGTGAGAGCTTTCACGCAGTGAGATTGTGTGAATGGGTGTGAATTCATGGGAAATAGCTTCTGAAGTAGATAGCCAGATTCAATTTAAAATCACTCTGCCTGTATCTGGAGGTAAGTGTTGATCTGAAAAAGTAGAAGTCTTCTGATGCAGAAATCTTCTCCTTACCTGCACTAAAATCTTAATATTGCTTTCTAAGTGATATGTAAAGTTGTGTAAAACCTCTCATTGCAAAGAAATAGTTATGAAAACACTAAGAAGTGTCAAGTGAGAACAGATATGGTGCGCCTTCTAATTAATTTACTAACATGGATATGTGAGAATGCCAAATGTTTTAGCTTTTTAAGAACTCCTGATAGCTTACACTCTTAAGCTCCTCAGTATTTTTCAGCTATCATCTGAGCCAGGTGACGTTTACACATCCAGAACATTTTGTTTCCGAGTAGAAGACAGCATTATTAACTAGAAAAGGGAGTCTGTAAATAGAGTATCAGGAAATTAAAGAGTCCATCAAAAAGCAGTAACTACTCACATGTAGACATCACCTTCAGTAAAATAGCCAAAATGTAAGTACATCTCAATTTGGAAGAAAAAAAGGGTATCTTCATACTTGCTAACGTTTTTGCTTCTGTGTGTGTCTAAAATAGTACAACAGTTTTCAGTGACCATTAGACACATTCAACAGCAAACATAAGTTTCTAAAACAGGACTGACTCAGATCTGAGGCCCAGATGTTCAAAATGAAATCCAAAAAACTTCTTAGACTTTTTTACTCCAGAGGGTGCTTAAACTTAGTACTCTCCTCCCCATTTGACCTGAAAGTTTCCTAGGTGTTTGCTTTGTACATGCTTAGAATTGCCCCAGCCTAAATAGCTCAGCACCTATTTCTCACATCCCTCCCAAGATAGGATCAAGAAATTTGGCAAAAGAATGTGTAGGTCCCCTAAGGCATCCAAAACATTAATCATTACTGAATAACACCAAAAGCACACTGACAAGATGAGGTTCCTCAGAAAATGCAGACTTGCTCACTGTCTTTTAAAAGGATGGGTGGGAATCTCCACCTTTCACACAACAGCTTAATGCTTGCAGGACTCAGCAAGTGAGAGGGCTGGATTCAATAGCTTCCTAAGCCTACAGACATTCAAAAGCCTAACATCTCACTTCCCAGGAGAATGCCCTAACCACCAACCCTTTACACATGGTGCACACTTCCATAAAATTGATGCTAAGCAATTCTTGAGAAAGGAATCTACCGTCAAATGGGCCAGCGAGAGTAAGCAAGGGACAGCATGATTTTCCACCATTCTGGTTCATGTGGGAGTCATGGGGATTTATGCATTCACATCAAACAGACAGAATTCAAACCTCCAAGGAGACAGTCCTAACTACTAAGCCATTCAAGACCCTGCCTTCTCCTCCAGCTCTGCTTCAAAAGAAACAAGAACGAGTACTGCTTTCCTCTGGTAAAAGGGGTTCTTTTGTGAAGAAGACATCTGCTGAGGCCCGAAATGTCTGTTCTGCAAATTGTGGTGCAGTTTAGAGATCCTTAATCTAGCTTATAACAAGTTAGCTCATGCGTTGCAAGGAATTATTTACGGCCACATCAACTTCTACTGCAACATATTTACCTCGATAAAAGTATGTCTAAAGTAGACACACTGAACCGCACAGTCTAAACTCTGTGTGAGCCTGGTTTTTCAGATATACTGCTGCCCCCAGACCTTTGTTGTTTTTTGTTTGTTGGGCTTGGGTTTTGGGGGCTTTTGGGAGGGTTTATCAGTTTTGTTAGGTTTTTTTTTCTGTTTGCGGGTTTTTTTGTTGTTGTAGCATTGTGGGTTTTTTGGTGTAGTGTTTTTTTTTTTTGGTAGCTGTATTACACTCCCTAATTAGCTAGCACCTTGTCTGGATTCAGCTTTGAGGACGTGCCCTGTGCAGGGAACTTCAGAGTATAAAGGGGGTTTCAAGATTTCCACTATAGAGACTAGAATGCATATAACTTTGGGGCACCTAAGTCATATATTCAGCCCAACCTTACATTTTTGTGGTTTTTAATAATCAGAGAGTGCCCTAGATAAGGGGCTGATCAGATCTAAAACCTCAGCAGCAAAACAATTGACCAAATTCAAGATTAACTGTGGTGTGGGGCATTTTTAGGAGGTAGCGAATCCACACAGTTGCTACCAAGCACAGAACATGATGGCAGTAGAGTTGTAATGATATTATTAAAGGCACAATCAACCTCCAGGATCCTTGCTACTAATGTGCAAAATGGAAAATGTGGTTGTCTTTCACTTTTGAGGCTGAAATTTCAGAATCAGTACCTTGAAAACAAGAAAGTAACAGCCATTTCAGCTTTCTGCTTAGAGAGTAAGTATGGCTTAGTAGGAGCCCTGTGACACACAGTAGGCATGGAACATTACAAAACCCATTTTGGCAGGTTACAAAGAAAAAGGCATTTTAAAAATACACCTCTGGCTTATCTAGCAATACATATTAATGAGATATGGGGAAAGAGAATTTTTCCTGTCCCAGCATGAGCCGCTCAGGTAAATTAAAATTACGACAGCGTTATTTCTTCCCTTAGGACTAAATCTTTGCAAATATCAAATATAAGTTGAACATATGACATTCATACTTAAAAGTTGATTTTAGGTTTTATTTTTAATTCAAGGTAAGTATTTATTAACCTAAAGTAAAAAAAAAACAAACAAACAACACACACACTGGAGAATATTTTCATTAATGTATGTATGAAACAGCCAGAACAGCTTCATAATAGGGTGCTTTATATAGCTCTGTTGATTTGTTACAGCAAAACATACTGATGTCTGGATGCAGATTAAATCTATTTCCTTTGGTCATCAGGAAAGACAACTACAGTATTTAAGAAAGCAATTTTTAAAACAATACATGCAATTTCCTGCATTTCTCTGCAGGAAAAAATATATGTAATACAAATTACTGGAATTAAATCTATAATTTACATGATGTGTTCAGTTCAAAAGACTTGGGAAGTTTTTTTTGAGCTGTGCAAGTTTTTATCTCTGAGCTTTACTTTCACTGTGGGTTTTCCCTCACTAAATGAGTCGTCCCCCCCCATCCCCCCCAATCCATCATGTTTCACAAGATTCCGTTTAACAGAGTGCTGCTGCTGAGTTCTGTAAGATGACCTCCGAGACTATAGCTAACACTTCCATCCTCAACACCAGGCTAGCAGGTCCCAGATCTCTGCAATCTCTGCAGCCCTGTTCTTACACTACTGGAGCTAAGCACAGTCAAAGGCACAGCTTGCCCAACTAGGTCTTGGGGAAGAACCAGAAAGCCTGATGCAACTTGACATAATGAACCTGACATAACCTTGGTGGACAGCAGACCTGCCTCTCCTGTTTGTTTTCAGTTTACTGTACATGATGCTCTGCTACAGGAGCCCGACCCAAGCCAAAACGAAAGCTTTTGTTTACATTGCCTCAGTACATACCAGTAGCAAGGCAACACAGCTTCCCGGAAAGCTGCGGCTTTTGCTCAGGTGAGGAGTACTTTGGGAGCATAGGAAGCCTGAGAAAGCTGCGTCAAAATTGTCTAATCCAAGATTAGTGATGCTGAGAGCCCAGGAAGCAGACTTGCTTTGCAGGTCCCTTATTTCAAGGGCATGGTTATAGGGGTCAGATCTCTTCTGAAACCTTTAGAGCATTTCTTTCTTGCTCAGGAGGTCAAAAATTGCTTCATAAAAAATTGCCTTAGTCTGAATAGGTTGAGCAGGTTTTGCTCTAATAAAAACTAGTTCCAGAGACTGGAAGACTTTTGGTGTCTTTTAGATCATCAATTATAAGGAAGAGGAGAAGCAGTTTTATATAAAATCCAACTCATCTTCCAATACATGAAGGGATTTGGAAACTGCCAAGGATCTTTGACACATGAAAATGATCCATGGTTTGTTAAAGCCAGTTTTGAAGCTGGTTATTCAGAAGATAGAATAACTTCAATGAGGCAGGAAAATTTTCTCACCGATCAACAATCAATGAAGCCAAATTCTTAATTTCACTTTCTAATTTCAAATCCTATTAATTCAGGTGTCTGACTGGTTACTGTAATCCGGAACCATAAAGAAGCTTTATGTAAAACATGCTATCAAAGAGGACATACCCCTGAAAATGAAATGACACAATAAATATTACCAGATTACCAATAAAAATTACCAGTTCTACTCTGGTAATTTAATAAAGTGTAAATCCTAGTGAAAATATCAGATGAAGATCTGACTTTTTGCTTTATTGGTTATCTCCTGCCAACAAGGGTTTGTTGTCCTTTCTGAGTTACACTAAAGCCAGACAACAGAGACTCAGAGAAGTATAAAGTGATGGAATATAAGCATTTAGATAAGGTTATATCAGACAACCAATAACAAATCAAAATAAAATCAAGTTATCAACTTCCTTGAAGTGGTATTAGTAAAAGCAGTATAAAAAGGAATAGTACATTAAAGAACATATACTGAATTAAAGATCTGAAATGAATCATTAGGATTTCAGTCTTCGTCTAAATTGCCAGGTTCTTTGTCACACTTTGGAGAAGGGAGAATTTTATATATAGACTCATTATAGACACTGCCTCATCTTGGTCCCCAAATCCTGGTTCCTAAAGCAATAAAACTGAAAACAAAAGACAGAAAATCCTGAACACATAAACTAAGAAAAATAATTTGGTACAATTTATTTCTCTCCTTTTCTCCAAGATTAAATTTTTCCTTCTGTGCCTGTTGTATCTAAATAGATAAAACCTTTGGAAATGCACTTATATATAACTGCAATGAAAAGCCATGCTCCTGAACTTTCATCAACCTACACAGAGCCCAGGATAACTTAAAAAATAGTCGCTGGCTTGTCAGCTAAGAAGATATATAGAAAGAGCCTTGCTTCCACCAAGTATGGTCTTTGGCTGCTTCTTCAGGAAAAGCCTTGCCTGCCTTTGGCACTTTCTTGCTTGTAGACATTTGATCCTTCTAATGCACAGCACTGGATCTAAAGGACCATATCCTGCCCCATGGCCTCCACTCTGCAAAAAGCTGTGTTCTGCTACCATGGTCCAGTCTGCCGCACAGCACTAACCCCCCCCACCCCTTCTTTACAGCATGTCTCTACCCCAGCTCTCAGTCAGTGTCCTGCCACCAGCAGTTTGGGCAGATACGAATGGAAATTTTTCTCCTATCTGTTCTTCCAGCCAGGACTCCTGATGGCTGTGAGGAGTAAGGAGGAAGTGCCAGTGATGGCACAAGATTCAGTGGTACCCAGTGACAAGATTCAATAGGCGTAAATTGAAACACAGGAAATTCCATTTAGACATAAGAAAAAAAAGTTTTTCCCTTTTTGCTATGAGAGTGGTCAAACACTGGAACAGGTCACCCAGAGGGGCTGTGGAGTTTCCATCCACTGAGATACTCAAAACCTGCCTGGACACAAAACCCTGAGTAACCTGCTCTATTTGACCCAGCCTTGAGCAGAGGGTTTGGAATTAGGCAATCTCCAGAGGTGCCTTCCAACCTCAGCTATGCTGTGATTTTGCTGAAAAACATCAGCAACATGACTGATATTAAAACAGAAGATGCATCATGTAACTTTTGAATAAACACAACCATACTCATGTTACACAACACATTGCCAAGCCAAAAACGCCTGTGATGATCAGAGAAAGAACAACATGAATCTCACCTGGACTTTCCCTTTGGAAATTACTGTGGACTTTACTATGATCCCTTTCAGATACATCACTGTTTTGTGAAGAGAGCGCTAGGTTTAGCATACATTTATTGAAACTATTGGTATTTCAACGCTGCTGCTATGCTCCTAACTAATGAGCCACACAGCAAGTCAACAGATTGTTTACTTTTGCATTAATATTTAACTTCTCCTATGAATTAATTGGAAGATTTCTTCATAAATTTTTGGAGTGGGTCATATGTACACAAGGTACAGCCAGCTGCCAGTGTAACCAAGTAAACTGCTTGCCCTTAGTAACTTCTGTGCAAACACAGCACAGACTTCCTTAGTCCAGCCTGACTAATAAGCAAAAACCTGGCTTCTTTTCCTCAAGAGCATGAAACCATAATATGAGCACTATATTTTCCTCTTCAAACCTGAAAGATTTTTTCTTTAAAGAATCAGATCCCAACACCCTTAGCTCAAGTTCAGTGTCTTTTACATTTCATTACTTTTGTTTTTTTCTATCCTTCTTATACTTTGCGACAAGATTTACCCTCATGTAGATTGCACCCATTTATTAAAGAGAAGCAAACAGCTACGGACACAAGAAAGGAGTGGATGGACAAAAGGGGCTCTTTAGGTATTTTCAGTATGGGCTTATTTCATCACTGTCCAGAACACTTCTACTGGCAAACAAAATAACTAAGGATCTCAGGCCTCAAACCTTACTAATGGCATACCATTCACAGGGGTCCAAGATCCAAGTCCCAACACCCATGTTTCCATTGAAACCCATGCACATAGCCTGAACCACTGAATGATAAAACAGCACAGAAAGTGTTAGCATCTTTAAGCTGTCTAACTTTCTGTGAGCGATGTAGAATACATCTCTTTATCATGGGATCTACTGATACACCTGAAAGCTGTGTCTACAGCTGCCTTATGATGTCTAAAGTTCTCCGTGGATATAGAGACAGAATAAATCTGAAGCATGGAGCTGTGGTGATGCTCCCTTACCTTCTATATATGTAACAGATTGATCTTCAACTTTACTTCAACTCAGTTCCAGGAAAGGCTAAAGAGAACAAATCCAAGGCATTTCAGGTTTGATACTCAACATGTAAACACTCAGTACTTTGGACTAATGAAGTCCACACAGGTATTTTCGAACTGTCACTGTCTAAACCTGATTCACTGCAGCCTTCCAATTTCACATCCAGAGGGAGAACAATAGAGCAAGCATGGATGAATTTAGTGTTCCTGTGAGCTAATAAAAATGTGTTTCACTCACATTACTGTAGAATTTTCTAACACCTCACGTGCACATACCACACAAAAGGCAGAAAAAATAATCTGAAGTGGAGGGAGAAATGACCATATAGGTTTTAAAACTCTTTATCCACCTTTGATATAATTTTACTTACGACGAATATTTAATAGTTAGAAAAAGCTGATTACATAAACTCAACCTACAACACCAGAAAACAAGTTAAGGAGCTAACCATGGACAAAAGGGTGCATTTGCTTTAACAAATAGTATCACAGCTAATCATTTTAATGAAAGAGTTTGTTGTTTATGCTTGCTGTCTCCTCCTCTCTATATATGTGAATGAATTTTGTGTTTAGTTTTGAGAGCTGTTGGCTCTATAATCATGATGAACTGTATGTGAAGAGAGATGTTCAAAACCTCAAACGCAATTAGGTAATGTCATTACTAAAACAAGAAAAAAACCTTCTTGACTGAGTGCTCAACCAACAGATAACAAGGTGTCTTAAGGAAGTAAACTTACTATGCATTCTTTTTTAAAAATTCTTACATACATACACATCAAGAATGTTAAGATGGAAATGGCAGAAAAGCATTGTAAGTCTTCAGATGTCAGTCAAAAGGGAAGGAATACAAATATTAAATTACTAATATAATAAAAAGCACACCCAAATTTGAAGACAAAACAGAAAAAAAATACCAAAGAGAATTAATGAGAATTGTGAAATTCAATTCTTCAACACAGACGCCTTCCCTTCAGCTCAGATGTTATGGGATGACACCACTCTAGAACCCTTCCATAACTGAAATTAAACTCTGTGGTGCACTAGCTGAATTCCTTTTTACTTAGCCAAATTTATTTTTTTCTTTAAATGAGATGCAGTATGTTTATTATTTGATAACAAGTAGAAGACGCAAACCTAAACCCCGTAATTCTGAAAAAATGTGCCATTATGCCTGATACTGCAAAATGCTGCCTTCGTTCCCCTCCCCTGAAGTACCAGCTGCAAAAACCTTCCCTGACCCTTCAGAACTGCAATACAACAAGGGGTCTTGTAGTGAAGAGTAAAACAAACAGTTTTTTCTGAACTTTCATTATGATCCTTAGCAACTTTACCATTTTTGCAAGGAATCTGTAGGATTGCAGGTGCTTCTCCAAGAAGAAAACAGAAATAGGATATACCTGATCAGCACCACATTAGAGAAGCTAAATTCTTTGTAATCAGCAAGAGGAGGAGTGGTGGTGTCTTTCAGTCCCTGGGGAGAAGGGATTGAAAAGAGATCATGCTCCCCCTTACCCCCCTCGGTGTTTACATTTCCTTAGTGCTCCATTACGAAAAGTAATGTTGCGTGAACAAATGCAGCCCTGGCAAATGAGCAGTAACTGTCCCTTGCATTGCTATTACTGAACCATATCGATAGGCAGTTTAGTCTTTGATGGAAAGCAGTTGTTCAGTCCTTTCTGCTACACTGACCCTCAGTATAGCATTACTTGGAAGAATTCATTCCTGCGTTTTAGTAACACCATAATTGGGTAACATTGGAAATTTGCTGCAAATTCAATGTTTATGTGAACATGAAGTCATGGAATGCCATGGTTGTGGTGGTTTTATGTTTAAAAAACAAAAATAAATATTCATGGTTCAATATTCAAAGTCTAAAAACACACAAGAGGATGTACTTCCATCCCTTTTAGAACACTTTCCCCTGCATTAGACAAAAAATAGCTCTGTTTAAAAAGTTTTATTTTGGGAAATGCAACTTTTCTGACTCTAGTACTGGGTTGTCCTCTACACAATGGCTCCTACCTTGACATCCTTCGTTGTCCAGGATCCTGCTGCAGCATCGACTCCCTTATGGGCACATTCATGTTTTTCTTTCACCCCCTGCTTCAGCTCCTGTTCTTTGAATACATCAGCTGTCCTTACCAAGCTAAAATTGTGAGACAACTATCACTAAACTTACAATGTGGAAAGCATGTTTGGGTTTCCTTCTGACCCTGAATATGTAACAAATTTACCTGCTTTATTTCCCGTAGGAAATATTTTCGATTATATGATTCAAATACTGCAACAAAAGTCCATCAGTAAGACATGAGCAACCAAACAAGTAAAACATAGTTCTTAGGCTTAATGTGATCCTTTTCTGCTCTTTGTTTGCCATTTCAGTCCTGCCATATTCCAATTCCTGAGCTGTCAGCTATATTCAGCTGGGGAGTATGTGGCAGATTTGTTTGCAAATAGGAGCTGGTTAACATTTTCAGAATCTGAGTATTTCAGGCATTATAAATCCTGTTTGTCTGTTTCTTTTCAGAGAACTATAAAGACATGGCAAACAGCCACACCATGAGTAAAGCTGCATATTGTTGTTTTAACTGGATCAAAGGAATGTGTCACAAAGAGGTTTGAAAAAAATACACACTCTTGTTTGCACACCTATGTAAATCCTTTTCTAGCAGTCTAGATACCAATGGTCACCTCAGCAAGCATTTGGAGGCAGCTAAATTTGTCATAGATGCACACATACTTAAAGTTAAATTACTTCTTGATAGAAGAATCAAAAGAATTGTCATCGTATACCCACAATCACACTGGATTTCCCTCCTCATCTAATTGTTTATTAGCAATACATTTCATTGTGGAAACTGACCTTACTAGAGCTCTGAATAGCATATGTGTTATTGTATGTAGCGTGTGTATTAGTGGATGAAATTCTCATTTCTTTTTAATGCTAATGCTGTTACACTAGTTATTACTCTTCCACCGCATTAAAAACAGCCTTCATGACAGGATGCACAAGAAGAAGAAAGTGAGAATAGGCATTTATAGACAACATACAGGGAGATTTAGAAATCATTAGTATGATGATATTCTCCTAATATAAGAGTAACAAAACACAAGGCTGACTTTCTGCTCATAATATTTGACCAGATAATTTATGTAGGCCCTTCCAATCCATTCTTATAGATTCTCTCCCTTGACTATAACACTAACCATTTCGCTATGTGTAGTGAAAGTGAAATGCCTTTAAGAACGCTTTCTCTGATTGTCCTTTTCACACCACAAAAACTCCCAAAAGTCTTTGCTGAAAGCCATTCCTCAGCTTTGGTATGGAAGCTGTGAACTACACTACAAAGGCGGCCAAAGAGAAATCCTGTTTAGTTTTCTTCCCAAGTTTTTACAAACTTTGGCACGAGCAACCCAGACTGCTCAGGTATTTATGATAACTTCCCAAGAAATCAACCATCTCTTAAGAGTGAGAAACCAGATGCAATCCCCACCATACGGTTAGAGCCAGCCATGTACACTCATGTTCATCTCTCTGTTAGCTTTCCAGTAAAACCACAAAGAAGAACAAGATTGTGATATTGCTTCGAATCGTACCCTGACTTGTTTCATGGATAAACTCTATAAATATCATTAAGCAATAACACTATATGCCTTAGAAAGTCTAATATTAATGTATAAACACACTTATATTTCAACATTAGAGGTTACTTTGTTCATGGTAACAAAGGAGTCTAAATTCCACAGACCCAATCTAACAAATACCATTATATTTCTTATTTGAGTATGTGTACTCAAAGCATGCTCTTTTCTCATACACAAAGATCTGTGCACAGAAATTAAACCACTGCAGTGATACAGCTACAACATTCTCTGCCTTTCATGGGACTCATGGTGCAAAGTGTGAAAAAGCAAGCCATGTGTTTCTCACTAGGATTTTTCTTACCAAGCAGTGAGTAACGGAATGAATTGTCTACAGGTCATATTACGGGGGGTGGGGATGGGCGGGAAGAAAACGGCAGCAGTTGGGGAAGGGGATGTGTGGCAAAGAAGGTAGTAGCTTTGTACTTGTAGGTCTGAGGGATACAAGGAAGGTTCTGTCCCGGCTTCTGTCATACTGCTGTTCTCACCTTGCTGGGGTGGAGAATTTGCCTGTCTATGTTTAGTTTACATGGGATATGAGCTGTCATTTTTAGTGAGCGAGGCCCCATTTGTTAAAATAATCTATTTCCACTTGGTTAGGGAACATCCTGCAGACATGTTGTGTGTACTCTGGAAAGAAAACCAAATATAATGATGAGTATTGAAAATAGTAAACAAACTTCCTGAAGGGAGACATTTGGTTTTAATGGATGAAAACAAGTTTATTATTATTATTATTTTTAAAATGTATTGCAAATACTGTAAGGAATGTAAAAACAAAATGTAACCTAGCATGTAGATTGCCCAACTAAAACACTTGCAGGTGGTTATGGGATCAGTGGACCACATAATCCTTACATATTTTTGCGGTGTACAGGAGAGTTTAGCAAATATGAGGTACATTTTGTGTCTGTCATTATGTTGTTAGGACATATTTGTTTCTCTTATTGCTAACCGCCAGGCTGAGATAAATAGTCCAGATTAATCTGCAGAAAGAAGAAGAGAAAGTAGCAACTAGTCTGTCTGCAGACACTAGTACTGGAATCAAAGGAGCCATTCGAAGAAAAAAGTTTTTTTTCTTCTTAATGCTGTTAATGTCTATACACTTAGATTTAGCAAGAAAGCCATTCTTCTGACACTTCAGATAACAAAACAAACCAGCTTTTGTCTTGGATGTGTTTGGTCACATTAAAGTGTTACAGAGTCCACACTAAGCAGCACTGGCTGCAGGGGTTTGTTCAATGAAGCACAACACATGGGTAATCCTGCCATGTCCACTCTAGACCAAACTTATCTCTGAGCAGCTGGTAGCACGCGGTCCGTAGGTACAGACTGGGTCCACTCATTTTAGGCAACAGTGCTTCTGAACCTACTGAACTGAGAAGGAGAAAAGCTGGTAGTAGGCTTGGAGCTTGACTAGAAGACGTCCAAAGATGATACGATGACAAGACAATTGGTATTGGATATTTAGAAAGTTATTTTCTTCTAATATAAGGCAACATTTTAACATCAAGCCATTCTGCTACTTTAGCAACTTGGTTTATGTTATTATGTTTTTTCTTTCAAGAGGACCATGTTAACACCAGAGGCTTGGGTAATTGACAGCTTTAAGGATTACTGTCCTCTTTACCTATTTAAATTGACATTAGAAAAGAAATGTAAAAAAACGTTTCTTTAATTTTACTGAACTGGTATATATTATTGCTTTCCTCTCCTGCAAGCTGACACAAGTCACAACAGGAGTAGTTTTGTCTGCATGGTATATGAAATCGTTGCTATCTGGACAGCCTGGACTACAAAGTCCAATGGGATCAATGAAAAGGCTAATTTCAGAGGCCTCTGGGACCAGGGCTAGAGCCTGCAAATTTAACTGGCTGAGATGCAAAGTACTTGGTATCTTCTGACATGGAAGATATATCATAAATGCACATTAATGTAAAGAACTATCAACATATTTCGGTGACATTACCACATACGTTTAAGGTTTCCTAAGTAGTCCAGTTCCTCCTCTAGGCTCCAGGAGTGTTTGAAGAGCTCACACTGCTCAAGGAATACTGGAAATTGCATAGGAGCCTTCCTCAAGAGTTTCTGCAAATGGATTAGCTGCCTAGCTGAGGAAAGAATGTCACAAGTAACTGCAGCCACTCGTGACTGCAATAACTCATGTCTGAGTTATGGAAGTTATATTCCTTTCTTCCCTAGGGCATGCAATATTTGGACCAACACTTGAAAAATCCTCAGATAGGAAAATTCTGTCTTAGCATTACCCTGTATATCAAATCTGAACAGGTCTGAAATGACTGCCAGAAAGCAATATAACTCATTCAGTTGAAGCCAATACCCTTGATCCATTACATTTGGGATCAAGGCCAGCACAGAGGACAGGACAAACTTCAGAGAGATTGATGGAAGATATGCTGTCAGTGAGCAGATATCCATTCTCATCTTCCCAATCTTCCAGCACAGTCCAACATCATCTGTCCCAAGGTATGGCAGGGATCCAAACAGAATGTGTTGAAATTATTTAAATAATTCCCTCCAAACAACAGTAACAGGAAACTGCACATCCATCCCCATACTCTTAGTTTACACTGTCAAAAAGACCTGTTCTCTCTCCAGGTGTTCTCAACATTGATGTGAACTAAGAAAATGACATAGATGTGTCAGGAGCATAGAGGTGGCCTATACCTCTGCTTGTATTTCATAACATTAAACAGTTGACACTAATCAGTGATCATCTGAGTACACAGTTTAGGACTGCTGCGATATTTCTTTAGTTACCAAACACTTAGAACTACGTCTATTCACTACATATTTGTCATCTTCATGTGAGAGAAAAGTCTTCCAGCTTCTCCTTAGTTACATGCAATATTTGTACCTCCTGTCTCCACTTCAAAAATGCATAATGCTTTTTAAAAATATTTGTCAGTACAGCACTTCAGCAACACGGATTACAACAAATCCATCACGCCTGTTCACCACATTCTACATCGGCTTCTTCCTTGAAATCAAGTGAAGGTCTTTACCTTCAAAACACTCATTGACCTGTAACAAAGATAATCTAAGACCACTTACAGAATGGGAGAAGATGCTGACTGACAGCAAATACTCAGGAATTTTCCACCATTATATATTCTAAGGCAAAGGTACTTCTTGTTTGTGCTGAAAACAAAGGTTCTTTGGAGGCCAGTCCCAAATTGAGGAATGAGCTCCACCAGGAGCTATGAGTCATCACAAGCATTTCCACCACTCTCTCCAAATGCATAACATCTTTCTTGTCCTGACCTTCTTTAACATCCAGCTTATCTGTTTTTATAACAGATTTATTGCTTTTAAAAATAAATTCTACTGAAAACAACCACTGCACTATCCAGCTCAAGGACAAGATGACAGAAAGAGCAAAATACACAACCTGAACACAACATTTAACATCTGTCCAAAAAGCAGCGCAAACGGTATAGAACAGAAGGCAGATTTAAGATCTTTTCTAAAAGAAACACATTAAGATCTTCCTTCTGTTGTAACATATCTAAAGCAATTCAATTGCATAGTTATGCTTAACTCCTAAGTGCCAGGCATTGCTGTATCCTGCTTTCCTTTGTCTCATTGATGCATATTTTACTCACTACCTAAGGTATAAGCCTGAAAGACAGTAATTATTTAAAAAGTATTACACTCACTTTGTGGCAAAAGTTTATTTTTATTTATTTATTGAAACTGAGCCCTGGCTTTTGCATCTGCTGCATAACCTACCAAAACTTGTTTTTCAGGGAAATAAAATTATTATTGTGTGTCTTCAATTTGATTTTATGTTTCAATAAGTCTGTTTATTTGTTTTTAAGCATTCCAACACAACAATTGTAAATTAGAAAACTTTATTTCCCTCCTATGAATATGTCCCTCTCCAAAAATACTAGCTAGAAATACCACTAAACATCTCATTATTTTTCACAACAGTTCCAGTAGAGGTTTCTGAGTTATCATTATTGTATTAACACAAATAAACAAAAATAATTATAAGTAATAAAACACACAATGGTAGGTCATGACATAGTGTGGTTAATTAGACTGCTAGAGTCACTACTTCAGTGACTCATCTCTATAACCTAACTTTTCATTTTATGTCTCAGTTAAAGGTAAAGTGCACAAATGGATTACAAAAACATATAACTACAAAAGAATGGGAATACTAATGCAGAGAAAATAATTTATCACTATGCAATGTTCCTCATTTTATAAAACCACATTCTCTCAAAATCCTTATTTCTATATTTCAAAGCATAAGAGGCTGACTCATAAACAGGCACTTGCGGAAGAGATGTCAGTACTGTAATGGATAGCTATACCTTCGTACCTGAATTTTGTATTGTATTATGGTTTGAACTTCCTTCTAGTTTGTTATCTACATGTAATATAACTTGTACATTTTGAATAAGAAAATTTACAAGGCAGAAAAGTAGTGGCAAGCAGAAGAATTATGTCTATCAAGACCCCAATCAGATATTAATATAAAACTAACTAAGGCTCCATTAGCATCCAGGACACGGACACACTTCTGGTGCTGTTCTTTGTAATGCAGACTGCCTGTAGGTGACACAAAGGGCCTAAAGGTGACACAAATTACCTACATTCAGAGTCACAGAGATCACACTACTTTCATTAATCTCTAATGTTTTTTGCCTGAGAAAATGCAGAGAATGAAGTCTCTCATGTTTAGGAAATCAAGACCATGTTCCGCCAAAACAGGTTGCTGTCTAGCACCAGCTGCATACCTGGGAATTTGTAATTCAACAGTATGGCAGAATTTTCAAGCATAGGACAAGCTTGCTGAAATCAGAGAGGCTGATAAGAGAGATAACCTTCAAAATATTAACATATTGTTTTACTAAATCGTACTTTCCAAGTGATCTTATTTGGGTCAGTCTGTTCTGAGCTAGCAGTGAAAAACAGAAATACATGTACACAGCATTATGAAATGGATCACAAAAGTACACCACCGACAACAAATCAAACATCTCAAAGCCAGGCAAAGAAAACAAAGTGCCTTTATGGGAGACTTCCTTATCTTTGAGAAGGTAAATAAAATAGCTTGCCCCTATATCACTGCCAAAAAATGAACAGCTACATCAGGATAAAACTGTTGGACCAAATTCTTTCCTAAAACACACATATCCAAGTAGAGAATTTTATCATAAGCGCTTACACACTCCAGGAGCTGACCGAAGATTTACTGTCAGTTAACTACTCTGACTGGACACGTCATGGAAACGGCTCTTGATATTGAGAGGCATCCTGTATGCTTCTGCCTTGGTTATAGTTCATCTTTGAAAAGAATTTGTTGTTTCTGATTTAACTGGGAGTGGAATCCTCCACTGGTGATGAATAACACTGTCTCCTCTAAGAAGAGTAGGCCATAAAAATGACCTAGCTGCTCATATTGACATCTCAGAAAAGTTTCAAGGGTGACCTTTAACAACATAAAACTTAACTGCTGCTAAAGAAGAGAGAATACTAGCCATTACATTAGAAGTTTCAGCTAGATATTTCATGTGAAGTCAGTACTGTGATAAACCTAAAACAATCTAAACTCCTGCAACCTGATTTCTCCAAAGGTGAACTTAAGTGTTTTATGAGAGGTTAGCACCTGCCTCCTATCTTAGGAAGATACCTTAAGCATGTATCCCAATGTCAACTCATTTGCTAATGTTTCCAAGGAGAGTAAAAACAAACCCCAAGCCCTCCCCCAGCCTCAAATACAAATTGGAAAATTGTGAAACAGTATCGTGTCAACAGGTTGCTCTACGGGAGATTTAAATGTACCTTGGGATTATTTTCAGGTACAGAATGCCTCTGAGTGAACTGAGCTGTCTAAAAAGCTTCAGCTTTCATTTGCTTCTGTAAAAGATGTTTCATGAACGCAGCTGAGGGCTTGCATCTTTACACAAAGTACAAAACCAACACCGGAATTTGAAATAGTTTCTCAGACTTAGGGTTATATATTCTACAGGTGGTTTTCTTTTTGAATCTAAAAATTAGGAACAACTTTTGGTGCAGGAACAGTTTGTTAGCTCAAACACACAGAATTTTGCACAGAATAAATTGTAGCCAAAACAATACCACACAACTCTCCTGCTGCTAATTACATCTGCACAAAATGAACTGATGGGCTGTACGGACAAAAGTATCACAACAGACAGTTAATCCGCAATGGTGAGACTCCATTTTACACCATGCAGCGGAAGCAAGTGGGAGCAATAAACCTGCCCTGTGGGTTTCTTCAGTATTTAGCCTGGTTACATAAAACTGGATCTTGTTTACTAACCACAGATGGGGAAAGAATGGGCAAAATTTTGGCCTGACTCTCTGCTACTTGAAAATAGATTAACCTGAAAGCAGCTGAATTTGTGCAGACCAAATTTTCAACAGAAATGGGAAAGCAAGGGAGAGAGACTGAGGAGGTTTCTGTGCCAATGAACTTCTGCAGCTCTTCCACATACTCTGATCATTGTGTGATGCCCTGCTTTGCCTGTTCTGTCAGTGAAATCTGTACTAGTGTGTGGGCACATGGACCTACTTATGCAAAGCGTTAAAAGTGAGCAGCTTTACTCCTACAAATATTTTTATTAACAGCAATGGGATAATTTATGTGAATATTTTCTAACACACGTCAGTGATTTTACAGACAGTCCCTCAAAACAATCTATGAACTGTTTGCTGATGTGCTTATTATCATTTACTAATCAGCCAGAGTCTGTAAACACTATTTTAAACTTGTTTCTATATTTAAAAATGAGCTGGAACCAGCCATCTTTCTCTCTACATAGTGCGATCAGGTTTCTATTACCTTATAAGATAGTTCACATTAAAAGAAATGGTTCATGTTCTAAGAGATTACAGGATCATTTTGTAAATTGGATTACAATGAAGAGACTTAACATTCTTGAGTAGTTTTACAAAATGTAAAGGAGCCATTGTAAGAGCCTATGGGTAAACTGTATATTTACACAGAACTTCCCTGACCACCCAAAGAACCACCCTGAACAAAGTGTTAATCAGTAGCTTAAGAAGGATGACCTTTCCTTCACTAAAATTATAAAATAAAAAATGTCATGTATATAATTCTAATACTGAAGTAATTTTCACAATAACGTAACTTAATACTGAAATCTGCTGACACAGACAGTATATTTTTATCCCAGTAATTTAGTCGATATGGTCAGTATTTAGCCAATACTTATCAGGAAGGTTTTGCCCATATTAATGATCTGAGCTGACTTATTCCCATGGAAGAGATCCCATGGGAGAACAGCTCATTAAAAAATCCCCAAATCAAGAATTTATTCAATGGTACACAAACACGGAGTGATAAACTGATTAACTTAACTACAACCCTATGAAGGTTTTACTTGTACAGTCTCAACAGAATTGCAGCTACATTTGCTCAAGTGTTTAAAACATGCACTACAGAAAAATGTGACAGCCTTCTCAATAGTGTAAAGATCTCACCTATTTAACAGTTCCTTATAGAAGTTTACCTAATGAATAAGAAAAGGTGCCCAACTGTGTTAGCATTGAAACCTTAATACTCCTTTGCCACTAAGGCAAGAGTATCTAAAGAAAAGCTATTTACTTCTTGACAATGCTGAAAGTAATTTGAAGTGTTCTGAAAGCTGTTTTTGAATCAACTTTCATTAGAAAGCGACAGCTAATGGCAACTAAGCCTTAATATTATCCTTGTTTAGTCCTTCATGTACAAATATTTACTTACTAAATGCCTTTATAGGTCTTCTGTTTTGCTGATTATATATTAGACTGTTAGGATGAAAGATATAATTAGCATTTTAATCACATTAATTTAAAAAAGGCTTAATCTCTTACTTATCTCTTTCTATTGTGCAAGAGTCGGTAAATAAAATGTTACAATAGGTGGACTTTGACCTTATAGTTCTGAAGCTCTTGAATATTTTCCTGGTTTGTTATCAAGTAGAATTAAGTGAAAACTTATGACATAGTTCCAGCTTTTTAAGGATTTTACCATATGAAACAGAAAATATACGTGCCCAAGTCTTTTTCCCTTTGGAAGCAGTATACAAAACCCAGAACTGACAGAAATTTTTATACCAGTCTTGCAAGGTCCTGATTGCACTCCATTTCTACAGAAGCACAAGGGATAAGAGAGACTTAAGCACCTGGCTGGACACGTTCTATGTGACACTGAGAAAAGAAATGCAGATGTTTAAGAGTAAATAAAAAAATCTTTAACTTAAGGAAAAGCATAAAAATTCTTTAGAGTCAGATTCGGGTAAAACGCAAAGGTAAAAATCTTCATCTTTGAAGCCATGATGTAGAAATGGAACCTATAATGCAGAAATTACTCATGCACAAGCTGCGTGAAACTCAGGATGTGATACTTTATACAGTTCAGTTACCACTACAAACCTGAAGCCCCCTGTACCAAATCCAGGCTCTGTTATGATCCTTTGCTGTACTATCCAAATAACCTCATTCAAACTTTTATTTTTGCAGGGGCTAAGTGCAAAAGTAAGGGGAGTTTAGTTTGGGTTGAGGAATCAAATTCATAATGGCTGTCAATTTATCAGACTCTCATGGTTCAACAAATCAATCAGTCTGTGAAAAGAATTTTATTAAATTTAAAGATGCTTTTGAGAGATAGCAACTGCTACATATAGTTACATCAAGAGGTAGTCTCTGAGAGTCCGAAGTACTGTTCAGCAAGGGTATAGATGGAGGAGTTTGATTCTCAGAAATGTTATACAGCATTTGAAAGAAATAATCATTTTTCAGGAATACAGTTTACATTTTGAACGTCTGTTTTTGCCTTCTGTTTTCTTTCTGTGCCTTAAATACACTTAAAATGCAGACATGCTTAGGAGACTTCCTTTACTGAGCGTTATAAGATATGCTTGAGAAAGTAAATATATCATATTCCAGTGATATATAAAAATAACAGATCAAGGGAAAAGGTTGTATTGCAATAATAGGATAGTCAATATTTGTGTGGAATACTCTCGAGAAAAGTATTATCTTCGCAAAGTAATTCCCCTTAGCAGAAGTCTGTCTTAAAGCCTATCCTGCCGCATGCTAAGTGCACTGAGGCAACCTTTAGTAATTTCTGCTGCTAGACATGAGAAATAGTCTGCTGAGCATGAAGTTTCTGAGCAAGAAATGATTACCAAAGTTCACTCTTTTGCACAAATCCTACACTGTTACTTATCGACTGTAGTTCAAGAGCATCCCTGCAGCCTGATGGTCAACTGGCATCACCTTGTAATTGGCTGCTGGATGCACAGACATGCTGGAACAGGAAAAAAACTTATATGTCTCAACAGTGATCTTTGTTGCCAGACCATTTGTTGGTATCAGAAATAATTTCTAACTCAGCAATATTTAAATGAATATAAGTAATTCTTCTTGTAAACAACAGTGAGCAAAGAAGTTCAACCGCCAAATGAGATGGCAACAAGATCACATATCTTATCAATAAACATTTGTTAAGCTCTTGTCAGAGCTTGCAGAAAGAGCAGAAGCATAAAGAATGGAGATAAATTAGCTAGTTCTGCTTGGCGGAAAGAACAAAGTGCCAAGGAAAGAATTTCCATAAAGGAAATAATCTTTCACTCCACTATCAGTTCTTTGAAAACTGCTAGACAAAACCATCGCAATTACATATCATGTGCTGCTTATTATTATTATTACTACTGTGTACTGAGAGAGGTTCTTTACACTGCTTTTTGACTATTAAGATCTTTTCAGCAAGCGGTGTGAATAGTAAAGAGTGAAACTAGCTTTCTGAAAAGGGCTGTCAAATGGCACAGGAATACACAGGGAAAACAGGAAAAAAAATGCCTTTGTATCTTCTTTCAATTGCGGTACTCTTATCTACTGATACAATTTCTTTGAAATACAAAATGAGAGAGAAGTGTGGTCTTTCAACTACAGAGTTCCTTTTAAAACCTTCTGCACTCAGCCCTTGCATGTTACACAATCCATCAGGCCTCTCAGATCGGTCTGGACTCACCATGTGTATCATATCAATGTGGCCCTCCTCTCTGACTCTGTTTGGGTAAGCCCTGTAATATACCTGTTTGCCCAGCTGTATTCTTTCTAATCTCACAAAATCCCACTTGGCAAACATCAGTGACAGAGAAAATGTAAACCTGTGGCAATCAGGGAAGACTGTAGTTACTGGTTAACCTTCTAACCCCCTATATACAAACACAGCTTGATCTCTGACCATTGTTGAGAACTGGAAGTTTCATGGCATTATTTAACCAACTCTGTTTGCTTTAGAGGATTACTTCATTCCTCCCTCCCTTCCTCCAGCAGCCATACTCTGCTGAAAGCCTTCCCCATTGCAGCCTGCACAACCTTTTGCTGTACTTAAAATGCAACCTTGATTGATCCAGCTGGATGCTGTCTGTCCGGTGCACAGCGCATTGCAGGGCACAGCTTTGTCTCTGTGGCAGCAGTTATTTGCATTGCATTATACTACTTAAGTGTTTCTGACGAGAACCCATGCAGCAAACTCGATGCCATTTAAAGTTGGCTGTACAGTTTAATCTTGGCAAGGGAAAATAACCCACAGCAAGTCTATCTTTTGTCCCACACTTGAACAAACTTAGTCAACTTCCAGACAAATGTTGCAATGAACTGTGGTCTTTTACACTTGAAATATTAACTAGTGCCTGAGAGCAAATATTGGACAGGGGAGAAAAAAATCAAAACAAAACACCAAAAAAACCTGGTTCTAAAAGCCTTTCCCATTCATGTCAGTGTCCTGTATTAATTCCTCTCTATTCAGTCTAAAAACCAGAGGCCTCTTTCACAGCAATTAAAGCTGCAGCTATTATCAATAGTGCCTTAATGGTTATTTCAGGTGGCTTAGTCTGTGTGAGGTGCTACCTGATGAACCAACCATCAGTTGGACTCAGTGACCTTAAGGATCTCTTCCAACCTAAACGATTCTATGATTCTACAAGTATATAGCTGTTGACATCTTTAAGCCTAACATCACCTTCTTCTTTCATCTTATTTCACAGATTTCAATCTCGCAGTGATATTATCCTCCAGCTTACTTTGCCATGCTCCTTTTGAACTGCAAGCATAAGATTTCAGATAAACTAGCAGTAACGTATTTCGTATTACAAAATCTTTCATTTGGATGGTGTCTGGCAACATTGCAAAAATATTTTCTTTTAGAAATTGTTTGTCGGTGTGGATCGCTACAAGGATTCTCCTGCAGCCACAGAGTCTTTTTTCACCTAACTTCTTAATTTCACAAACACCACTTACTTAAGAAGAAGTATCATGTGGCTACTTGAATTTTCATCCTGATTTTGTTTTGATTTGAAGAATATGATAAACAGGAGACCCTTAAACTAAATCCAAAAGATCCCTGCTCTAACCTCTGTTGGAGAAATTAGTATTTCTAAATATATGTTTTTGCTTACTAGTTTTTGTTGAATCCTAGCTATCTATATAATTATAGTGTATTTCAATATTACTAACAACATCGTAAGTTAAATGATAAGCATCAGTGTCACATTCTTTGGGAATCAGAGGGAAAACATCAATTTAAAAGATCTTTCAGGCATTGGTAACCTTGAATATTTTTTTGCTAAATCCCACCAGCCATATTGGTGATTTCTACTGAAATTATTTTAAAGCAATACACTTCAAAGCTGTATTTAACATATTTTTCTAATGATGTAAAATGTTTTCCATTTTAAAATGTTTTTACAAGTGGCAATATTCTAACTCTGTAACTGTTCTAATATTATAACCATTTGCTATTAATCATCCTTAATACCGATTTTCTTTTTTCTCCCTCTCCGGACTCTGAAAATCTGAGCTGTTCCTTGGGAACTGTAAAAATAAGCAACGGGCGAATGTAAAACCCTATATTCTGACATATTCCAAATTTGATTTCAGTCCAAATCCTACATATGAACATGTTAGTTTTGGCCAATATTTATTAAAATACATTAAATGCACGTACAGTGCAGATTTGCAATTGTTAAAATACCAGGTACAATCCTGAAGATCTTCTACTCTGACAAAATCACTTTTTATTTTCTTGACAGGTTTTGCCTGATAACGAACACAGGATCTGACCCATCAGTTTGTCATCTGTCAGTTTTAGAGTGTCTCCCACTCTAGCCTTGCTAATAAAGTTTGCTTTATTGTACTGGATTAGTAAAAAGCAGGTAATTTCAATTTTAGCTTTCTAGTACAATTCCTTTGCAGCTGTTCAGAGCAACAAAAGAGGTGACATATGATTAATCAGGGATTTTTTTCCCGCCATATGAATTAAATAAGAGCAGTTTAAAGCCCACACTCCCCCCACCAAAAGCTTGAAAAAGTACATGTAATGCTGGGCTCCTGAGTAAACAGGCAAACTCTCTTGACTCCAGCACAGAGAGATTGATTGGAGCAGGGGGTGGGAAGAGGGGGTGAAGTGAGAGAAACTTAGGATGTTTAGGAGTCTTCTTTTGCTCTTAAATTACTCAGCAGCAACTGCATTTTATCTACATGCTTAAATTTTAACAGCATCTGACTAAAATGCCAAGCTGTTACATATCAAAATTCAACAGGGTCTGACCTATACTGTCATTTCTGCTTATTCACCAGCAAATGAAGGCAAGCTTTATCCTCCATAAAGTTTCTGTCAATGGGGATCTCTTAACAGAGTTGCAGGCTCCCCAAGGTTCACAAAAAGGTAACCACAGAAAGCTCCTCCTCCTCCAGGCTTTGCACCACAGACCTTATTTAGTAAAGCAATGTAAGAAAGTAATCTGCCTTTACAGGTATATAAAATTTTACAAAGTTACTACTATCCAATGTATATACATACAGTAAAAGTGGGGCTGGGAACAATTCTGAGCTTCAAACGCTTAAAGCTGTTTTGAATTAATACAGCTCATCCTCAGACATTTTCTTGGTGTATCTGAAAAATTTTAATTTTTTAAGAAATACAAAAGTAACTTTCAGACCTTTCAAATTAAAAAGTTTCTACTCACTCAGCTACAAAACTGACTTTTTTACTTGGAAAACTCCATGGAACAAGAGGATAATGCAAGAATATTTAGTAACTCTAGAAAATAACAACTTCCTATGTATTTTGTGATATATTTTCCAAAAGCTTTGAACCACTAATACGAGCCTTGTGTCCACTGCACTGGGCTGTAAATGACATCCAGAGACATGGGTTCATTTTCAGTGGAAGACGTAAGTAGAGAGCAATTAGACTGTAGGTTCCAAAAGCTTTGCCTGGCATGCAGGGCACGTTGTGGGGATATTTGAGTGGCTGATTGGCCTGCAATCACAGTAATGGGGGGAAGGAATAACGTCTTTACGCTGTCCTTAGATTCTGGCACATCACATTAGAAAAGTATTTCTGAGGCCAGCCTGCAGCAGAATCTTTGTAATGATTTCATCTGAAGGTGCCCAGTGAAGACGTGAAGGGAAATACAATATATGTACTGGGCTGACAAGGCCAGGTTGGACAGGGCTTTGAGCAACCTGGTCTAGTGGAAGGTGTCCCTGCCCACAGCAGGGGGGTTGGAACTAGATGATCTTTAAGGTCCCTTCCAACCCAAACCATTCTACGTTGACAGAGCCTTTTGAAACTGAAAAGATGTTCTCAGGATTATTTTATGGTCCCATGGGAATTTTTTCATTGACCCACTGAAAATCCTGCCAAGGCTGCCAATATTAAATCATTTTCAAAACCAGTGAACCTTTTCCTTTTTTGATTTGTTTCTTTTTGCTGCTGCTTGGATTTTTTTGTTTTGTTTTGGGTTGTTTTTGTTTACTTGTTTGTTAATTTGTTTTTTTTCTTTTTTCTTTTAAATATGAAGGATAAAGTAGGAGATTATTCCTTTGGGAACTATTTAATTGTCTGGGATATTTCATTTTCAGGAAGCCTGACAGCTTGATTTAAACCCAACAACACACAGTATAATCCTTGTATTCATTATGCAGAAGTGTGAGAGATTTTAATTTGCTTAACATAGGCCATAAAACTATACAAATATTATTGGAAATGAGTATATTACTGTGTATACAAATATTACTACTGAACATTTAATTGAAGACAGTTCATTAATATTGAAAATATGAACAACAAAATGGCTGTGCCAATCAAAACGTAAACAATAAACAAATTTACCAAAATAAGAAAAAACTGTTTGCTAAAATAGTATCTGTGATTTAATCCCACCATATAATGGAATTATCTTCAGAATACTACCAATTTAAAACACAAACCAGAAGGATGTAGCCCCTTGACATAAAGTAGCTACCACAAAGAGACGACGACTGAAGGACAGCAGTACTTACAACTCTGTGAAGCTCCAAGCCTCATTACAGCATGATACCAAAAACCACTAGTATTTTTCAAATATGTAGGTCATAAAATTTTGCAGAATGCTTACCCTAAATCAATAATAGCTCAAAAAGCATCTGAAAACTGGTGCTCTGTTGCTGCTGCTAATTCCTGATTTTTTTTGAACGTACCTCTATCTGAAATATTTTTCATTTTACCAAAATGTAATTAGGAGACTACATGGGAATTTCATAAGGGAGGAAGGCACTATGCTCCAGATAAAAGAGTAACAATGTCTTCCAAAGTCTCAAAAAGCAGTGAAATGAAACCACTTTTCCTCCCCATTGGGGAGAGGGGGAAGCAAAGGGGGTGGGAGTGGGGTTTTTTTAGAAAGCCTTATAGCTCTTAATTCAGTTTCAGGAATTTGGGAGGCTGATCGATTCACTGATTACTTGGGATTAACAGTATCATTATTATTAGGAATAATTACCTCTACTTCTCTGTATAATCTATATTGTCTTTAGCAACCAGCTCTCATTTATTTGTAAAACTAAGTCTTTATTATGCAACATCCAGCTCAGAGTTAATGAGTCATTCTTCAAGATCTCTCCACCCTTTCAGCTCTTTTATTTTTGCTACCGATATAACTCAGTTTCATTTAAATTTCATCTTCACTGAAATTTTCCTATGCTGTAATTCCAGTTTCAGCATGGTCTTTCAGCTACTTGTATGGCCTCTGGACCACAGGAATTTTCAATAATTTTGCTCACATACAAGGCTAATTTTGAAGCTGTCAAGACACCCCGTCTCACAGCACCCAAAGGAGGCCTATTCTGTTTCAGCATGCACGTGTAAATAACTGTAATTAGAATCAAAATTAGATGTTTCCATACAGTAAGACTGAAACAACGGTAATACACAGACACATGTATTAAGATTGTTATAGAATTATTTCACATATGGTAGCAACTAATTTTTATTATGACCTCGGCTATTTTGCCATATTTTAAAAATACCTGAGGGACTTAGCGTACTTTTTACGCTAATATTCTAAGCATTTTTATTTAAAACTAACATTTTTTTCCTGTGTATTATGGTTAGAGGTCAAAAAGTATCAGAGGTCTGCTCGGAGTGAATGTTTTAATCCCCTTCTACCTCTTTATTTGTACAGGAAAACAATTTTAATGAGTTCAGGGGAAAAAAGTTCTCTTCTGCAAAATAAGCAGAATCGGCACATTTTCTTAATATCCAGTATAGTAAAACCCACAAAAACGGTTTTGCTGGAATGTTTGGACAGACCTCACTCACATCAAAGAACTCTTGGAATTTGTACCACTGTATAACTCCTAACACAGGCTTCTTGCGGAAAAACAGAGTTGTCAGATTTTACCTATCATAAAAATGGATTGTGCTCGGCTCTGTACATATTACCTGGTTTTGGCCAGTGCCACTTCGGTGGCTGTGACTCAGGCACATGGACCAATGGTTGAAATTGCTTTGGCAGATGAGCAAAGGGAGGAGTGAGCAATCACTAAGTGTCATTACATTATATCGCATCACTGTGCCCAGTTGTGGGCCCCCCAGTGCAGGAAAGATGCTGATAAACTGGAGCAAGCTCAGTGGAGGCCACCACAATGGATGGGGATGGAGCACTTGCCCTGTGAGGAGAGGTTGAAGGAATTGAGCCTGGAGAAGAGGTGTTGTTATAAAACAACATAAATTTAGTGTATTTCAGTGAAGTTACTGAGTAAGGCTAATGGAGTAAAGATTGAGGTCGTATCAGCTCCAGAAGTTTTCTTCTTTTAAGTACTGTTTAGCCCAGTAAATAATACAATATATATTTCTGACTGGTAAAGAATGCAAAGAGCAGGGCAGAATCAACAGCACATTTTATACTAACTTTTGAATTCATCACTGTTTGGAAATGTAGCTTGAGAGAAATTTGCAGCTCCAGCCACAGCCCACTGAACTTGATATGAGTGTGTTAATCTCAATACAGATGGAGCAAGCCATTATTTAAGAAGAAATAAGCTATGCAAAGTACTCTCAGACTTTCATTAAGAATTTAACCCTAATCCACTGTAGCCATGCAGTCTTCTAAGCTCCCAATCTAAAATTCCATGTTTTTCAGATAAAGTCACAAATTTTCTATTTGCTTACCTTTGTGAATGGTGAGAGATATTCTAATTTTCTTAAATAGGAAAATTAAGAATTTTTTGGAGAATATGATGCCACTGTGTTACACTATCAGCTCTGCTATTGCCAGACAAATAGAAATTTGAGATTTTTCAAACAATTCAATACATTCATCTTCAGGAAAATGTCAATACAATGTGTCTGGTTATTTTTAACTGACTAGCAACAAAGCAAAACAAGAACTCACGCTGGAGTTTGTCCAACCTCTATCTCTACATCTGCCAAGATGAGGTCCACCGTCTCAACCTGACAGAGATATTATTGAAAAATCAGTGTGATTCAAATTCCTCATGGAATTCCACACTAGATCTATTGCTCAATAGTAATAAAAAGTCTGCTACCTAGACCACTCCAGATTATGTTAAACACATCTTAACTGGAAGAGACTGAGCTTAATTATAGTTAGAGCAGTCATCATTTAGAACAGTATTGACTCAACTGCAGGTTTGTGTTTCATCTCCGTCAAGCCACTTAAAATCTATGTCACAGGTACATTGTCTGCAAAATTAACCTGCCTATCTGAGAAGTATATATACACCACCTGTAAGGCACAAATTTCAGAAGTTATATTACTACTTTTCTTCCTAATAGCAGCATTATTTTGTTACAGTTACTTGCAAATAAATAATAGATCCTGCATATCTTGACAATTCATCCAGAGTATTTTTGATATGTATTCTTCTTATGACCAAAACTAACAAGCATTTAGGCAAGTAGCTATTAAGTAGGACTGGAAAAACACCAATGGCTGCCTAGGAAGATTTGCAACATTTTCTTAGAGCAAAAAATATCATCCACTCATCGATTTCTAGAAATACTTGGCAATTCCAGAGTAGATATAAAAGAATCTGTTTTTCAATAGATTGGCAACTCTGCTAACCATCAGAAAATGCTAAAGGAAAAATCATTACCATTTAATGCTGCTTAGTCTGCTCAGATCAGTGTCTGTGTGGGTGGTTCTTGGAATATGTATTTGCAAAAATGTGTTTTGGATCAGTTGAGCTATAAGGATATCAATTATATCCTCTTGTGGGTTTTCCACTTTTAATATTCATTCTTGCTCCTTAAAGTTCAGAAGTGCACTACCTCTCAGCTTGATGAAATAAGTTTACTTGGTTAAGGTAATATCTGTCAGATACCTGCAAAGATGCTGCTGCTCAATCAAGCACAAATTCCAGTATTCTCATTCACAATTAATGGGATGTAGCATCTGCAACAGTCAATGGACTGCTTTTGGACTGTGATAGCATTTGGAATGAAAAGCAAGATCATAACTTGGCTTCAAAAAATGACCAGGCTGCAAAATTCTAGTGTGGATACATACTCCGAAGCCCACCATATATTATAAAAGGCCGAAGTGCTTGATCATATAGTTCTGGTTTGGCTGAAGTAGCTCAAAATGCTAAGTTGAGACAGTCAGAAAACTTTCCTTTAAATTTAAATTTGGTCTGAACTGTGGTTTTTGGCATGGGCCTATCTGTGGTTCTCTACCCTAATTTTTAGTTCATAAATTGAACTAAACACCTAAACTAAACACCAAGCTCCAACATAAACTAGATAAGTAAAGAGCATACTAATTATAGAAGGAGCTTGATTTCAAGCTATGCTTAGCAGCCATCTAAGACCTGGAGCATGCAGAGTTTCATACTAAAATGTTAACTTTCAAATGAAAGGAACCAGAATTTTTTTTCCAATCTTCCTACAAAGAAATTAGCATTGTGTGACCTCTTACTTTATAACTTTCCATATATTTCCTCCATCCCTTGTCACTCCTTTCCACTTCCCTTGTGTGGAATTACACAAAATCCCTGTGACAGAATCCACATATTGCTCTCCCTTAGTCTTCCTAACTGTTATTACTGCCTTACTGAAGAAAATTTGGATTCTAACAGGCTAAAAAGCAAAGCTGTTAAGACCTACATAAAGTTATTCTGCACAATAGGAAAGGTTTTCTTCCTGTTTCTTGATGATTCCTTATGTGTTAAGTCCAATTTAACCTATGACACTGTCACTGTGCTTTGCCTCATCTTTTGTTTATTGCATATTGGCTTCCAATTTTGCAGATGAAGTTAATCATGTTTAAAAACTAGCAGGGACATTCTACTCAAAAATTATTTTTACAAAGGAAGCTCCTTAGCAAAATTGACATTTTTTTCTATAGAAACTAGTAACTTCAATTTTCATGGGGAAACTCATTAAAATACTCCCTGACTATCCACAAAGGAAAGGATTTTTCAGCTGCCTACACAGGATGAAGGAAGCCTTGGTAGGTGCTTTCCCCACAAATTGAAAAAACAAACCCAAACATGCCTCACCTCAGCTGATTATGCTAAATTTGATATTTTGATAGGATGTCTTTCCTCAGGAATCTTTGTATTTTTCACTTTGTATCCTGCGTCATGATGGGGGTTTTCTTTTCTAAAGCAATTCCCTGTAGTACTTATGTGATATGAATATATTTCTATTTCTAGCCACCTTTACTCATGGTTGCTGTCCCACCCATTGCACCTAAAAATGAAGTCTCAGACATATAATTAAAAATCTCTTACATATGTAGCCAGTATGATGTGCCAAAGATCCATTCATTATCTGTTATGGTTCACAAATTCACCACCATTACAGGAGAAGCAGCAGAATTTGCAGCTCATTTTTTGACACGTCCACCAGGAGATGAGGAGCTGTTTACGTGGTTGGCTTCAAGGCGTTCCAGTGCAACCCCTACTTATGCTGAAACACACTCAGTGTCTAGTCAGTTTTTAATTTTCATATACCAGCACTGTCTTATTACACTCTGGCTGAAAACACTGCATGAAAAGCATTGCTCATATGGAATTAAAAGTGGTCCTGCTCTTCAGTTTTGGAAAACCTTCTGCACAGGGCCAGATCAGCTCTCACAGGATCCTTTTAAAGCTTATATTTATGGAGCAAAAGTAGCACAAACCTTGATTAGGGTTTTTATCTCTACATGCTAGAGGGAAGCATGTCTAGAACAGCATCACAAATGTCTCATATAGTTTGTTTTAAGAATCTCTGAAATTGATTAAATATAATTTTTTCTTTGAGATACCCTTTGTAAACTCATTCAGAGGAGTATGAACCTTACTTGGTGGGATTAATAAAATTAAATTATTTCTACCCAAATATTTCAGAGATTAATAAAAGTGGGGAAGTGTAAAATAATAAATGGAGTAGGACTAGGTTTGATGTCTAGATCCAAACTCTCCACCCCTCTAAGGAAAGGCGGACTCACACCCTGATTTTGTAATTAAAGATCTGTGTACCAGAGCAATATTCTAAATACACAAAGGAATTTTAGCTGTGAACTAGGAACTATGTACAATTCTCTGCCATTTAGTTTTACCTTTGTAATTAAATAAATGAATTAGTGGGGAATTGAATCGCACTCAGTCTCCACAGTGTCAGAACTTAGTGGTTTTTTCTCTACATTCAGTAAAACCTAATGGCTGAATTGGCAGTGGGGTGGAGAGGGGAGAATTGACACAGGATTATAATATGCCATTCAAAAACAATCTTAGAAAGTCATAGATGAGGGGAAGACTTAAAACCTCATGCAGTAAGTAGAGAAGCAAATTCCCTATTATGTTCTGATGAAAGGTGAGCTTATGAAACTGACGTGAGCAGGTTATAATTTTTGTTTTATCACACCACCAAATATGCAATTTTTTTTTCACCACTTTATCTGTTTTAAAGTGCCAAAATTTTACAGATTTATACCATTTTACAATCGGTTTAAGCTCTCTAGGATCAAAACTTTTTAATACCTTCATAGTAATTAGTATACTTTTGTGAACTATGAATAGAATAAAGTAACAGACTCATCCACATACCACAGCAAGTTCATTTAGCATTGTGGATACCTTATTGTGATTGCTAGTGTTTGCTTCAAAAAAAACCATTTCAAATACCTTTCCTAAATCCTCTAATCCTGTTTTATTTATTTATTTATTGTCCCGCCTTGTTTAAGTTATACACAGTGTAGCAATCAGTAACATACCCTTTATACTCGGATTACATTCAAATACTGTAATACATATATAAATTGTGGAGAGGTATATCCAGCATTGTAGAAATAATAAACTTGTCCACAGACAAGGCAGGTCTTGGAATCAATATAATTAAAAGGCAAATGTCTAACAGCCATAGGCATGCAAGTTGAATTTGAGTGTCCTAGCTATTGCAGCCTGCTCTTACTAAAGAGAAGCCATATGGTTCTAAAAGCTCAGGCGGTCAGGAGCAGAGCAGGCTTTTCCGATTATTGTGAATGGTTTTCTTGAAATATTAATGGAACTTGCCTTTACCTCATTTCTTTAAAACTGTAAACATCAACATCTCACAGCGGTTTCGTCACTACATACAGCTAATACCCACAAAACCATTGCCATTCTCACCAAATGTAGTGACAGAAATCTTTTTTAAGGATCAGCTTGCACTACGTGTCTGTTCAGAATGGTCTTAGGAATAGAATCACGCTCTTCAGAGACTTCCCTACTGCAGTATCCTGTTTACACAATGTACTTTTAATCATTTAAGTACACTGGATTTATTTTCACATCATTCTTTACCATGAAATTTATAGTTTATAAACAACTTTAAACTACATTTGCCCTTGACAAGGTCAAGAAGGGCACACAAGCCATCAGCCACACCTCCCACTATAAAGTAGCTCAGATCTGTCATCTGAGT
Source organism: Phalacrocorax carbo (assembly GCF_963921805.1). Lineage (NCBI taxonomy): Eukaryota > Metazoa > Chordata > Aves > Suliformes > Phalacrocoracidae > Phalacrocorax > Phalacrocorax carbo. The sequence goes on from NC_087515.1 coordinate 22,381,168, forward strand.
CAACCAATAAATAACAGAGATTGATTAAAGCAGCTCTTAAACTACTTTCGAAATGCATTCTATTTTCAGAATTGCTAATGGCTGGCCATTAAAAAAGAAAACAAAAGGATTTTTTTTCTTTTTTGTTAGAGTTGTGTATTCAGCTGAACTTTAGAGTCTGCTTGATACTTTTTCCAAAAAGTATTACTCTGCAAAGTAGTTATAGAAAGTAGGATAATTAATTTGTGTATTTAGTATATCTGCAGCTCTCTACTTGTCCTTTATCCTCATGTACATGTCAGGGAAAAGCTCTCTCACTATGAAACTCTCCACTATTTCTCCTTCAATTAAAATTAAAACTGTATTGTGGGTTGGAAAACATACAGAAATCAGTAGTAGCTAACTAGTAAAATATGTTCCCAATTCCCAGGCTTTGATGGGACTTGGAGAAGACTTGGGGTAGAAAGTATGTAGTACTGCCAGACTGCTCTATATAAACTCTTTAAACCTCAGAGAGAAAGTTTATCCTTCAACACTCCAGGCATGCTCTTACCTATGAATTCAGACTTCCAGATGGTACAATTACCACAAATTTCAGTCATGCACCTTTAACATGGTTGTTCAAGGGCTGCAATGAGTCAAAATACCATTAAGCAACACATATTTGTGCATGCAAATAAGAGTGTGGAAAATCTATATTCACAGGTGGGTTTTATATGTAAATTTCAGGAGTAAACAAGTGTAATCCAGGCTGGAATTCAGCTTCATATATAGCAACTATATTAATAAATATGCTCCGTCAAGTTAGGACACAACAACATAAATTCTGCTATACAATCAGTACTATGATATGGGTCTTTAACTAGGGCATAGCACTGTTTTCCATTCAGAGTAAAATCCCTGTTTTTATCTTTTGTGACTTGCATTACAGTGAATATGAGCAGCTAGAGAAGAAAAGTGAATGGAAAATCCCTTACAGCCTCGACTAGAATACGAATTATGGTCATGAGGCAGACACACAGTCCAGCTAGCGGACTGGAGAAATACGGGGCCAGAATATGCTTAATGCGAATGGATTCTTCAGATGATGAAGCTGCCATATTCTAACAAATCTCAGTAGGATATGTACATATGTGAGAATTTTAGAGGCTTATAATTTAAACAAAATTCAATAGCTTTCTCACCAGAATGACAAAAGATATTAATGACCACCAAATTCTGACCACCCTTCACCCCTAAAAGCATGAAGTTACTAGAATTTTTCAATACATTAGCTACATATCTTTAAACCTAAGTAAACTAACCCCTCCTAATGCTTTCTTAGCAATGGCTGTACCATTCTTTTTGAACATTTTCCAAAATTATCTAGGCTGAGGCAGATATCCCACACAGAAAATATTAACTGAAATTACTAAAATTTGGCAACCTTATAAGCAAGTTAGGATAGACTATTATAAAGCAGTAGGCATCTTTAATGTAAATTATTTCTACCTGTGTCACCTGTACATTAACTTTTTCATTACCATACGACAGTGTTCTTTTAATAGAGTTTGAAGAAGATGCAGTACAATGAGATTCTTTAAAATGCTCAGAGGAGGATCTTGTTATGGAACAGAAGACATCAATCACCACCTTTCATTATGGCTTTCTGTGCACATTAAAAAATTTCGGGTCTCTATCAGATCTAGACCATGTTCAGAACCAGGACCCAGAAGCGGTCTGGGGAGTCCTGTGAGCAGATTTCTCTGATCTTCTCCTATGTGAAAAATCTGGTGAAGCAGTCTAACTCATTAGTGTCAAATAATGAGTGCCATTAAAACTGCTTTCACTACAGTTGCAACGCTATAGCATGTCATCTGTTACTTATCAGAGCATTATTATACTGCAAATATTGTTAATATTCATATTTTATTTCTAGGAGACCAGATCAGTGGCCCTCTGTAAACCAGGACTTTTCCCTTTCCCTTTCTGTATCACTTCTTTTTTCCTACCATTTCAGTAAGGATAGTGAGTATTATAATCCCCATAAGACCCACATAACTCGTTAAAATTCACTTTAAAATATCACATTATATATTGTCATTGCTCTATGAACCGCAGTGTACACATGACTGAAACATGGAGGGAAATAGCCTAAATTTTAATTTCAGGAGTCCTTTGGAGCACCAGGTGGAGGTAACATCAGACTGCAATTCTAGTTAGTGGCATTCAGCTATACTTTCAAGTTATCTTCAAACCCATTTGTCACTTGACTCTTCCCCAAGTTTATATATATATATATATAGTCCACCTACGCATCGAAGTCTCACATACATTCATCTCTGAGCAAAAATAACCATGACTTAATATTACCATGATTCATCTCTGTCCTTGAAATGTCACAACTGACAGAGACCAATCTTTCCAGGCAGGGTAGAAGGTATATTTCCAGCTCTGTTATCTTCCATCATACAGATTCAATGGCAACAATTCTTTCATGAGAGAAGCGGTGAGATTAAAATCCTCCTGTGAGCCAGCAGCCGAACTGCATTGGGTCAACTAGCACAGGAGTACTCACGTGAGTGCAACAAATTAGCAGCAACAAATAAATTCCACAGGCATTTTTTCCATAGCATAAATTAAGACACTCGGTTATTCATATCCAAAACCATACAAACCCAGTTTGGAAATGAGACACATTGTATATGTCACTTGGGTAACTCACCTGTGGGTAAGAGTGCAAAAATTACATAAAAGGTTGGTAAACCCAACACACAGTGGACATACTTCAATAACCCGACCACTAGGAAAGGTGATGAAAATTTCAAACAGGCTGTCAGTGATTTCAGGGTAGCAGAATATTTGAACTCATAAGACCTATTCATCAGAAAGTATTTTTTATTGTTGCTATACCAATTCTTTTCCATGAGTACCTTTTGAAAGAGAACTTATTCAATCCTATAGACACATAAGTTTTGTTTTGGATATTCAATCTGAGAGCCTAAAATTTTACGATTGTACTTAGTATACCACATGATGGAAAGTGTTCATCCCTAACTGTAGGTTCTAGTGCATGAAAGGAATTACGAGAGGAAAACAGCAAGAAGTATTATCTGTACATACTATATAGGCCCAACAGAGAATTCATCTGCTCAGGAAAAAAGTTTCTATCTCCCCTTCCCTCTGACCATGTCAGAGTTACTTCCCCAAGGACAAACTGGAGAATCATTACAGGCTTACAGGAGTAATCCTTAGCCTAATAATAAAGAATCGAACGAAGACCTCACAGGTAAACAGTAGAGTGGGACACAAACAGAAACTTGATTAACAGAATCTTCCTAAAGTAACAAATCATTTGTATTATACAAAGCAAATTCCCTTATTAGCCACTATGACAAGCTTGTGCTATGCTAGCCATTTCAAAATTACTACAGCTTTTTGCCCTTCACTCCTCAACCTAACCTGTGCAAGTTTCCTCCAGAGAAAAGATCTCACCACACTGACCATGCTTCTTGTCATGCCAGAAACACAGTTGAACTAAATGTTGACCTAGGGATATCTCCCAGTTAACAATTACTCTTAAGACTACTGATAAATTCACTTTTCAATGAAAGCTCTTACTGGCAAACTAAAAGGTAGCTGTGACAGGAATACAAGCATAGAGATTACTAGCACAACAGAGAAAAAAGATGATTATTTGTTTTAAATATTTCCAAGTTGTGCTTCTAATGAATTTGATATTTATGACACTAGTAAACTACTGAGCTTATCTAACAGGCTTTTATTGTATTTTTTTGCTTAATCTTTTCTCTTATATGTGATGATATGGGGTGTCAATGAGCCACCCTTTGCAAAAGCATTTCATTTTCATATGGAAAAAAGCAGGCTTCTTTCTGAAGATGGGAATATTCCTTTCCCCCACACACCAGTATGATTTATTACTCCTTCTCAAATGTCAGTTGTTTCACCTGGTTTCTTTTTTTAGCTATGTAGCAAACCAAAATCAGCCCCTTGTCAAATTGCACAGCTTGGCACAGCTGTGCCAAAATTTTACTACAGGTGGGAACTTATGTGATTACAGACATTTTTACCAGCTACACAGATGATGGTTTTCCAAGACAGCAATGAAATCCTCTATATGGAGGCAAAACTAAGCACTCATCTTTACACAGAAAAAAAAAAAAAAAATTGCATTTAATATTGTGTCCCTGCCTGTATCTCTCCTTTGGAGAAATCAGGCAACAAACACCCCATTTGAGGTTCTCAAGGGACAACACTATAAAGCAATTGACAGTGTACTGCCTTGGGAATCCAAATCACTAAACACTTATGATGTGATTTAACATGCATGAATTACAATAAAAGAGAACACTGAAAACTATTTCCTGATAAGAAAGGAGTATATACCTATACATGCCTTGGACCAGGTCCACAAATATATTGTCATGGAGTTATGCTAGGTAAAGAACAATCTCCCCTATTTCCCCCCTACTATATATAAAGAGGACTAAAATTTGAAACAACAGGTTTTTCAACTGGTCTGATAGAAACTAGTGCATTTATATTCGTTCTCCTGGGCAGCCATATAGCCATGGAAATGGTGGGCACTGGGCCACCTGTGCACAAACACAACCTCCTCTCCCACTCTCACAAATATCCTCCTTCCACTCCTCAAAAAAACGTTTTCACCACCTCTGCATTGACCTGCCCACAGAGGTAGAGGTGTCACTTTTCTCAGTGGTCTGCACCTGAGTGGGTCTGGGCAACTCTGAACTGCAGTTCACCAAAAGGAATCTTCACCCCACACCCACCCACCATGGTCCAGCTGTGTCATCATTCACTCTGTGCTAACATTAACTCACTTTTAAAGATACAGAAAAGGAAGACCTGGATTCCCTCCTGGCTTTCAGGTTGCAAAAATGAACACAGAGCCACACAGAAAGAAACCAAACATAAAACTGTACTTGAAATTACAAAAAATTTGCTACAGTACAATTAACAAATTTATGGAAACTTATAAACTTTATAAAATCAGAAAATTCACAATAATTTTTATTTGAGACAAGAGGTTATCCTTTTAAAAATTCTTTCATGTATGTTTGTCCCTCTGCTCACAAACAATAACTCTAACCATTCAAATAAAAACACCAAATGGTTATAATCCTCTTCTAAAATTCTAGATAAAAATCAATGCTGGCTTTCAGTAGCTGTTACTAAAGCCCTCTGCAGCCCTTCCTCATGATCAAAAAGTAGAAACTTCTAAGTCTCAGAAAAGATTACAGTATTTGAAAAACTTCTCGCATGGCCGAACTAGGAAGTGTTAGAGATTTCTTTATTCAATGTGAGTTGTGCTTTTAATATATTAAAAAAAAAAAAAAGTATTCAGGCAAGTAATCAGACTGCTGGATGCTTCTCTAGAACAAAACTCCGAAATGTTAAGGATTAATTAGTGCATTAGTAGAAAGAAATTATTTTTTAAAATTACTAAGAAAACCTTCATTTCTAAAGAAAGCTGTACCATTTGCTCAGTTACTATATCTATGACGAATGAGCTGCCACTGAAATGTGTAATATACGATCTGCCTCACTGAGTATTTCCCTTTCGTTTGAGAGAATGCCTAAATAAACGTTGTACTCTACTAAGTGCAGGGCCTGCACAGCGTCAAAGTCATGGCTGCAGCGGGCTCCCGCTGGAGGTGCTCCAAAGCTGTGGCTCCTCTCCCTCTGCCAACGTTCAGAGTACTTGCGCTTATTAAACACCATGACCTTCCTCAAATTGTGATGACCCAAGCACCCAACACAAAAGCACCGTAGCATCTTAGCTGAAGGAGGGATCTCCCCAGCTCCCAGCAACAGGCTTGCTACCATTAGAATCTCTCCCAGTGTTGTCACCTTTGGTGGTAAATCTTTAAATACCATCGTATGACTAACCTGCTACTGTATCATCAACACGACTGTTCCCATTCCAGCAAGTGCAGGAAACAAAGTAAGCATAAAATAAGAGCAAAGTGACTCAACAGCATTTGACTTTTCAAGTAAATCACTGCGCACCAGCAGCTAACACTGAAGGTCAGCTGTTTTGTGGCTTGAGATACCAATCATCTGCAAAAAGGGTGGCCACAAGAAATACAGAGACTTTTCACTCGCAGTCACGTACAACAGCGGGAGGGAATGGCTGATGACATATGCTTACTTTCCTTTCCCATAGATCCTCTGGGAGAAGGGGATTTCTCCTTTGTTCATTGCACAACTGAGCAGGATTCAAACAAGCTTCAACGAGCAAGCTTCGTGAAATACAATGCCAAAACTGAACCGGAATTCAGACCTTCTGGTTGCATCTAGTCAAAATACATGGTTCAATCAGAGAAACTAATAATGCTGAGGGCTAAATTCAAGCAGGTACCAAGGCTGAGTCCATAAAATAATGAATACGCATGCAAGTCTGTATTTACGTTAGCAAATTTGCATGTGCAAATGGACAGCAGTGTGCATTTACCAATTATGTTCACACACGATTATCTTTGGCTCCTTTTGAAAAGATACCTATATTTCTCTTGATAAATTCTGGCCAAAGGCCTAGGCCAGTTGGAACTGCCTTTGCCAGAAACCGTGGACATAAAATACTTTCCAGGTGGTATTCAGTTCCTCACAGAACCAAGCCCCAAAACAGGGAGTTCTTGTTGGAGTTTCTACAGTGAAGCTACTGATGGTTATGATGATCAAATAAGCAGTGTAGCCCAAAGGCTTGTTCACAAGCTTAAAGGAAAAGCACTGTAACTGCAAACTTGCACAGAATAACAGCTTATTTAGCTTTCAGTAAATGAAGTGTTCTATCTAATAGATTTTTTTTTCTTCCTCTGATGGCTAAATGCTTCCCCTATTACTAACGTGTGAAATGATCTAGAGTATTAGTGTTTGCATTATGCAGTTACTTGCACAGACCTTAGAAAAACGACAGCTTCTGGCAAAATTTACTGGAGGAAAGAATTTCCAGATAGGGATTTGACTTAAGGCATTACTGTTCAATGAGGAGTGGTTTGGGCAAGATCTTATTTCCACTTTTGCCCTGCAAGAAAATAGGCAATGACTAGTAAATGAGTTGGAAATTATTACTATAATTAACATGGCTTCAAAGCAGCCGTTGGAAATTGTGCATGCGGCAACAAACTAATGAAGCTCCAGTTGCACAAAAACAAAAGGTCACAACAACCTGAGGGAAGCCAGGGTAGAAGCTGCTTTAGAGAACTTTTTCCATATTCAAGGCAGACTCTGAAGAAGATAGTGACAATGCCATTCTGCCCTGCATAGTTTCATTGTCTGGACAGCAAGTCTCCCAGTAATGAATGCCTGCTGCTGTCAGCACACACGGAGGCGTTTGGAAGTCCTTGCAGAAAAAAGAAAGCAGGAGGTACAGGGGAGGGGGAGTTTAGGATGAAGCTGGAAAAACGCAGCCAGCAAAGTATATTGGTGACATGAAGAGAGATTTGTTTGGCCAAATCTTGATTTATTGTGTAAATAATTGCTTGGCCAGCGTGCACTAATTACATACAGCATGCACTGAAAAATTCAGAATCCTTTTCAAATGATACAGCTTGTTCTGCACTTTAGCTTTTCTCTCAAAAGGAAGATTATAGTCCTGTGGGTTTCTCAAGAGTACCTCAGTGAAACTGTTCCCTGCCTTTAAATTCTGCCTGCTTTTGTAGATAAGAGAAAAATATCTTCATACAGATTCTGTTTGCTTTTTTATGAAAATAGGAATCAAATTTGTATTAAAGGTTCTAATTATATTCTTTTTAAATAAGCAGCTAAAAAGAAACAACAGTTGGAAAAGCACAGCACAAGCATATTGTGTACAGGTTTTACACAAGCGCCCACGCACATATTTCTGCCATGACACCCACTTTTCCACATCATTCCTAATTTGCAATGTTCTTGTTCCTGGGCCTGATCCAAATCCCCCTGCAATGAACGTAAGTTTTTCGGTTGGTTTCAGATTGCCTGGGATTCAGTCGAGCCATTTGGTCTGTAAAGAGCATATCAGGAATGCTGGCTCAGGAGAGGGAGGCGGATGTGAGGGGTATTTTCACAATGTTGATAAACAACAAAGCATACAAATGAGAGCTGAAATTTCAAGTTACGTTGACGAGAAAGCAAGAACTGTCCTTCTGACTGTTCTCCGTATATGACAAAGTGATAGCTAGTTCCAGTTCACCCTTAAATCCTTCTTAGAGCAGCCTGAGAATAGAAGTCTGTGCCTGTTAAAGATCCAGTTCATTCCATTATTTTAGATTTCCTTACTTCCTTTTTTTTTTTTTCTGATTCCAAAATCCATTCCATCATTCCTGGCAGATTATTGCTTAGGCTGGGCGATGAATCCCATTGAACAATGCTGAAATTCTTAAATAAAACTTCCTGGATACTAAGCAGCAACTTATTCAAAAAGGGTTATTCAGTGTGCACTACTCACTCATCTCTCGTCTTTCTGCCTTGAAGTGAATATCTGATTGATATCCTTTTTTAAATCACCATCATCATCAGTTAGTGGTAATGAGCTAAACGGGATTTATCACCCTCCCCATTTTCTGCTTTGAGTACCAAAAGAAAAATTTACATCATCTTCAGCTTTGGTCAGGAAAACTTGAGAACACAGAGGAAGCCTACTAACGAGGCTTTCATTTTTGCCTCTTGATCAATATTATTTGCCATAGTAAAAAAACACCAGGTGTGATTAAGCTTTGATATGCATCTTTCTCTTACACCTCTAGTAAGTTATTCCAGTGATCTAAGTATATTCACAGAGCTACCCTTTACTACCTACTCTGTCCATGAAAGTGATCCACTTGCATGAAGCTCAAACGGTATAGAGCACATACAGCCAACGCCACTGTAACAGATAGCATGTAATCTGTTAACTGCATTTGAAGTCTGCAGTGGAACGTACTATAATCTTCTTTAAAATATCTCTGAGGTTACTTTTACAGGCCTTGAAAGATAAGGGAAAAATATTTCTTCCTTTAGAAGTAACACTGCATGTATCTTTATTTTATGGCAGGGCATGGGACAAAATAAGGTATACATAAAGCAGTGGATGTTTACAAAACTAACATCACCTCTTAAATCTTTGTGATGTCTAAGACTGTAAAAAATGCCTAGTTTTCTACAAACACTTCATATTCAAAATGAAGTGACCGTTCAGACAAAAATCAAATGTCAGCAGACAAAATTATACCATCTCTGTAATGCTGGAATTTTTCATTTGCAAATAAGAATATTTGTAAAAGCGGAAAGTGCTCAGGACTCAAATGCCAAGCTGTCGTTAATCTTTGTGAATATTTAGGACAACAGTAACTCTTTCTGGAAAAAAAACCCACACACACCACTCAAAAAAAACCAACCAAAAACCTAAATAAAATCAAAACCCATCACATCCTTTGAACGTTATTTTGTCATTTTACTAGATTATTTTATTTTAGGAAAAGATTTAGAGAATATAATTGAATTGCTTTGTAAACTCTAGAAAGTAATGAGGAGAAAAAGTCACAGGACTGTGTCAAAAACCATTGCCTTACGATTTAGGATAAACCAGCCCTCACAGCGGACTAATGAAATAATGCTTAACTGAAGGTTAGCATTGTCTGTTTTCCAAAAGGTTTTTTTCCCCAACTGGTAAATCCAGAGACACTCAAGAAAGCAGATCTCATAAGAAAATCCAGTAATACCCAACATCTTTCTTTCCTCTCTTGCTATTTTATAAAGCAATTTGCTTGTTATTGTTTCTTAGGAAATATGTGTTTCCTTTATCACAGAAATGGACCAGGTCTGACATGTAGACCCCTGATCCCTCTGACACCCAGAAGTTTCTATAGGTAAAAATTAAATGGAAATAACTTAAGTCATCCTACGTCATGTTTTGCTCTGATACAGCAACAGGTCCCTATGCTGAAAAGCTTTACTGGAAGAATGAGTCCCCACAAAATTTCCTCAGCTAGTCTGCTAAGGGTCCTTTAGCCTCAAGCAAGTCAAAAGAGAAGACTGCAATGTTAGTACTATAAAAGCAGTCCAAGCGTGCTCATACTCTTCTCATAACCCATTAATCCTCTTCTCTTTCATTCAGCTTTGTTGAAAGATACAGATTGTATTTTACATTACTTTTTCATAAAAAGCCATAATTCAAGGTTGACTGAAGTCTATGCTATGTGTTTTTACTCGGTGTTTCTCAGCTTGGGTCAGTTGAGAAGCATTCACGCATCTGTGACTCTGTTAACTACATGGCTGCAAAAGCAAGGAGAGGTTTGTTTCATGTTATAACAGATGCCCTTTCAGGTTTCCTTTTTTCCAGCAGAGAAGTTGAACACTGCCAGAAGCTTACAGCCTTATTGGGCAATATTGTAATTTGGACTATTATCTTCCATTGAGAAAAGATTCCACATTTTATGATACAGTCCGTTAAAAGCTCTCTAGAATACAACTATGGCATTTAAGAGGCATGAAACATTTTGATAAGTAACAGTCACTCTGTTGAGTAACTATTTACGAAAACCACCAAAGGTTACTTAGCATTTCAAGAACAAAAACCCAGGGTTGATGGTGTTACCTTGACAGGAACAGGATATCCATCTAAAAGAATTCCTTACAGGCACAAGCTACAAGCATAGATGCCAAAGGTCACTCTCTGATTACCTTATTTTTAACAGGAAATTTAAGGAAATCATTAACAAGTGATAATATTGTAACAGATGATCACTTTGCTTGAGAAAGCCAGAGATTTTACAGCATGTTTAGAACCTAGGTGGGAAATGTGTCAAAATTATTTTACTCAATCCAACCGTGAGACAAGACATATAGAGGGCTGACTTCTTGTATTTTCTATCTAGTAGTACAGAGTGCATGGGAGAGGAACAGGAGCAGGACTCCTCATCTCCCATAGCCCGCAGGCTACAGTAACGGCTGGAGTATTTCTCTATTGTTCTACACCATGAGAAAGCTTTCATTTCCATGCTCTAGCTTCTGCAGGTTTGAACAAGTCATGGTTCTGAATCTAAAAGGATGTTTTACCTTAAACCACAGAGTCAAATATTCAGGTACATTACACTGAGATTTGCAGTTTGTCAACTGAGGATTGATTCATGAATGCCTTCTGATTACAACTTTCTTGTAAACATGAAAAAAAACCAACACCAGGAAGCCCCATAAGATATCCTTATCTAAAAATCATCTAATTCTACATAAGCATTATTTTCTCTTTTATGTTCTCAGACACATTAAAAGAAAAAAAAAAAAAAGACAAACCTGTAAGACAATCAGGGGAAAAAAAAGGCATCTACTATTTCAGCATACTTTATTTATAAAGCGTTTATAGCTCAGGTCAACTCAGAGGTGCACATAGAGATCCCTGTGAATCACGCAGAGGCATCTATTTTTAAAGATCTTGGGGAATACAGAAATATCTTGCATGTTTCCATCTGGAATTGTTTTTAGAAATGCCATCTATAGGGGCAATGCAGAAACATGCTGTCAAAGAATAAACAGCATCTTTATGTAAGGCAATTAATTCTCCAAATGCAGTCCAACCTGTGAATGGCTGGTAAACAAATGGGGTAACTGCCAGTATAAATATTTATTTGGGAACAGAGGCAGCTTCAAAACAAGCAAAAGTTTGTCCCAAGCAGACAGTGTGCACACTCTGCAGAGAAGGAGCGTGAATGGTTCTATGCAAATGCTCAGTGGAGCTCTGCATGTGAATTCCAAATATACAGGAACACCTTAGACTTTAGTGTTACTAACAGTTCAGCGAGTTGATCATCATGACTTATTTTAATTCCTTCAGTGACATTTAGTATAAGCTGTTATTAAATCAAATAAAGTCCAGAAAGCTATTTGATCCACATTACTTATACTAGAAGATCCACTAAATTACATGACGATAATAATGCATAGAAAGAATGTAAACATTAGTCACCAACTAGCAGCTATGGCCATTTGACTTTTACAAATATTAACTTTTTAGAAAATATTTTATTATAAAAGGGGACGATCTTTAGAAGGGGAAGACAACTTTAGAATGAACTAACATTTTCATTTAAAAAAATTGATATAATTTTGAAATTTTAAATTCAAGAAGGAGAACATGAAAACTGAACTTCCTCTATTTGTTCAAGTACAATTAAATTGCTTTGATTACAAGTCATAAATATAATTACTGGATATGACATACTAAAATGGTGAAATGTAGCCTTCTGAAAGCACAAAAGCTGGTCTATGAATGTGGATTATTTTTGTCCATATGGTGTATTCTAGATCAGCTCACAAGCAAAATAAGGTGCACTCCAACTATGGAATAGCAGGCAGCTCTCACCCTAAACAATACTGAAATCATCCTTTGGCTGAAGCATTAGGAACCATATGGTTTTAAAGCAGAAATTTTCAGCTAGACAGTATTTAGACCCTGTGGCCAGAGCACGCTGGCTGGCTGACAACTGTGACATCCAATGTACCACCAGACAGTGACATTTAGTAAGAAGTTAGTCCAAGATACAAAGGCGTATCATTAAAGAGCCTGATACTGCAAGGTGCTGAGTCTACTGGCAGTACAGAGGTCAAAAAACATAATTATTTTCATACATACTGAAACAACTCTACTGAATCTCTTGAACACATAACACTTGCAGAGGAACATGTCTGCTTCACAAAATCTGAATGCAGTATCAAAGCAAATTGCCATTGGAGAGGGATAAAATTAGCTAGTTCAAAATATGGTACTTCCCTTATTACCTTCAAGCATTTCAGTCTCTGGTTATGCAACAGGTTATTTTTTCAGTCTGTCTCTTCACAATATTTTATTTCTACTGTAAATGAAATCCAGATGTTACCCAGAATTTACCTACTTCTTACAGTTCTAGTTTCACTTTGAAGCTTTCTGTCTCAAGTATACTTGAAAGAGAAGAGAATTATCATAGAGGGTAACAAAAACTGATGCCCTTTCAAAAGGAATGGGCATTTGAAACTGTGATTTTGATACTGTGATGAGAGACTCTGAAGGGCCATGTCCATCTGCCATGCCTGATGCTATCTGCTATGCCTGATAATTCAGTTATTAGTTGCTGATACAACACATAACCTCTGCTTTCCTACATTAGAATTCTGAATCCTCCAGAAAAGCAACAAAACAGAAACGTGTACTGAAATGCATAACTGTCAGGGATATCAGGTTCAGTCTCTGTAAGGTTTCTTTTCCAAGAGAATCAAAAACCAAAACAGAGGCTTATTTTTTCCTCATTGTTTAAATAGCTGAAATTTTATAACAGCCTGTACCTATTAAATTAATACCTAAATGAAAAAAGTTTTGCCTTTCTGTATAGCAAAAATCTCAAATTGCTATTTCCAGTCACAAGATCCCAAAACAATGACAACAAGAAAAACATAACAAAACCCTCTTCAGAACCAGATGATATTCTGCTGTGGACTGAATCTCAGTGTTCGTTGTCACTGAACCTGATCTTAAAATGAATCTGCAGCACATATCTGCACCTTGGCTTGTTACAGCCTGTTCCATTCAATGTACTGACTGCTCTCAAGTGACTGACAGAAGAAAGCCATAGGTGTCCTTGGTAAATGCTTGGCAGTGTTTAAGAATGCAAAGGAAAAATCTGGGCTAAAAATAATTTAAATCTCTTTAGCTGTTAGACTCTCTGAGCTGACAAGATATTTCCAATCAATAAAACTACTGTGACTTTTAACAGCTGTGAGTGCAACTGTAAACAATTTGAAAAGGAAGAAATGCTTGCAGCCCTCAGATGTCAGATGTTGTGAGCTATTGTGGTGGGTATTTTTAAATATATATCCATGAAATTACTTGTTATGAAGAACAAAGGAGTGGTATGTACTTTTGATAGAAAAAAACTATCTACTGTCATTTTTAAACAGAAAAAAACCTGGACGGAGGAAGATTGTGCAGCAATAGCAAAATCCCTCTCACAAACATAAGGTTACTTCATGATGTTCATAAAATTTCTTGATGCAAGTTACAAGGAACAACCTCCTAAGCTTAGCAGGAAAACTACTGCAAGTTTTTCCTTCAGCAGAATGTCAAGAACCTACTGTCCAAATGCAAGAGTTTAATGACATTTGGTTAATTAATTTTAGTAACAAAAATGTTTTGAAAGTTACAGGTTTAAAACACTAAGCAAAATTATCAAAAGTTTATAAGAAATGTACTAGAACAGTCAAAGGTTCATTCTTATGTTATAAAAGCTTTTTTCTTTCAAGGTAAAATATATTTGCTGTTTTTATTGATCTATCTGCTGTTCAGAAAGCCACACACACAACCCCTACCCCTGCCCCCCCAACACAGTTTTTAAAGAGTATTCTTGGAAAGTGGGAAAACACTGTCAGTTATGGAACAGCCTATTCCAGATATGAATACGGATAATTTTGTTAATGTTTTCCTTGTATTTATCAGCTTTAGACATACACCGGGGAGAGCTAGGTAGGAAGAAGGTAATTTTGAAAAAACTGAGAGGGTTTATTAACACACTGCATGATGCACCATGTTGATTTCTACCTTGTATTTTTATTACAGTGCTATTTTATTCCAAAGCTCTCATTTCAGTGAAATTAGGCATGTTTAAATCCATTCTGAATCTGTGACTATCTAGGAACTAAGCAATGAGGTAAATTTCTTTACCTAGTCATAGTGTACCTATGTTATGTTAGAGTACAAAAGGATAAAGATATCACCTAGCTGTAGGCTATGTTAATCTAATACTATTAAATTACTATATAAAAGATCTAATAAAGGAAGTTCTAGGAAAGCAACAAATGTTAAATCCTGTGACGAAGGTCCTGAAGTGGGATGGAAAAGGAAAGACTTGGGGCTTTCGTCTAGCACAGCACAAAAAGGTATCCAAAATTTCCCCCACGACATTTTAATAAATTACTCCTGTGATGTTCCAGGGAGAAACATATGGTCAGAGAGGCTCACTATTTCACCTGCTTCTAAAAAAAAACCAAACCAAAAATTAAAATTTATATTATGTTAATTACTTGTCTAACACAGCTCCTTCAGAAGTACCTGAAGACTGTATTGTTGTTTTTAAAGAGGAAATCGGAAACTCTGCATCAAGTAGAGCATGCCACTACATAGAGGTTGCTATTTATTGTTATCTCTGAGAACAGCCACATAAATTTTAGTAGTGTTATATGACAGCAATGTTATCACTTAGCTGTACTGCTGGGCAAGCTACAAATCTGAATTTTTTCAGTCTGGATAATGACTGGTCTCTGAAATAATGAGGAGTAATCGTTTGATGACAACCATTGTGCAAGTTCAAACAGTGAATAGAAACTTGTATGACCCACAAGAGAGGAAGGATCAGACTCACACCTGGTCTCAATATGTTCATGAAGTAGAGGTTTGCACTCACTCACAGTGGGATGAGAGGCTAAATTTGCAAATCCCTCCCCACTGGAAAACTATTTCTTATCTGCCTCTCATAGTATTTTCTTCCTGGTTCCTAAAGTGTTAAGAGAAATTAAAGCACCATCACTATTCTTTATTCTAGTCTTCATAGTTCTAAAACAGAAGTCATACTGCTTCTTAGAACAGAGTGTATGGAAATGAAAAAGGAAGTAGAATAAAGCAATAAACAAATAAGTGGAATAAAAAAAAATGAGCTCCAAAGAAGGATTTTCAACTGAATTTAGTGCTCTAGGAAAAAAAAAAAAGCACAGCCACCCAATGTACTGTACTGAAATTCCATTAGGCTGGGAGACTGGAGCTCATTTCAGTCCCAATGTACACTGAAGAGCTAAGTCTACCGGAAGACATGAATTTTGCCATTTTTTCCATTGCTTGTTTTTCTCTCAGCAATATTCCAGTTTATTAGTATATATCAGAGTTTCTCCTAACAGAGTATGTTTTGCATTGGAATCAAACTGAGGAAGGTAGGGTCTTCCTAATTCAGGATACAGAGCTTCTTTCTCACATTAGAAATATTCTGTAATCAATCTAGTATTTTTACTTCAAACATAACAGAACAAATTGTGGTGAATCTTCCTTTCTCAATGTCTTTATGTACTTATTTATATTGGAGTGTGTGTTTGTTTAGTTATTATAATTTCTCTCTCCTCTAGCAAAGGAGGAACAGGAAAGAAGGGAACATTTACAAAACTAAACTTCTTTTTAAAATTATTTGGGTTTTTTAAATGTATTTGAGAGAAGTTTAAAAAAAATAAAATACAAATCTTCAAATGCTTCCAGAATATTTCTCAAAGCTATCTAGAAGCTATTCTCCAGAAGAAATTCACTTAACATATACAAACCAGATATCTTAATTAATGAAAAGCTCAAGAAGAAAAAGTTAATTTTCACACAAATTAATTATATGTGTTCCTAACTATTGTAACATACAAAAGTTTTTCCAGATTTGTGTTGCTTTAAGTTACCTCTAGCACATGAAGGTATTCATAAAAGCTAAGCTTCATAAGTTTCAAACACATGTGCACCTACATTGTTCTATTACACTGACTGAGAATATTTATGTCAGGGAAGTTTCTTCTATGCTGATGTTTGTAGGATTCTGACCTAGTAATATCATATATTACTGTATAATAAAACTATTCGTCTGAAAATTTTTCAGTAAGAAAATAACTGCACTGAGATGAATTGAAATATTCCCAATATTTCCTAGTTTCCTGTAGCTTGTGCAAAGTCTGTACTGATTTTAATTTTCAGTCCTTTTGTGGTGGAAGCAAGGTATATCTAGTCACACTGAATGCTTACTTGTCAACTGCTTCTGAACTTATTAGCCAGTTTAAGCAACTTTGCCAGGCGCACAGTACCTGCAAATTTCATTAAAAAAGGAAACCAATGAGACATTAAAATGCCATACTATTACCTTTGTACTAACTGGAAAAGGCAGCAGCACAAACTCATGCCTTATCAAACAATCCACAAAGATTGACTAAAAGATAATTTTTCCTTGAGCACAAAAATAACCCAAAAGTAGTATAGCAATAATGTAAATCTGCATCAGGAAAATAACCTAACATTCATTTCTTGAGCTCTTTGTAGACAGTGACCTTAGATTTTGCTCTGTGATGGTGGGCAAGCCCACAGCCTATTTCGAATCCAATTACTTTTGGAAAAATATCCAAAGCAGCAAGCAAGAGTGATGCACCCTAGAGGAGCTTGACATGTAGGAAACTGACGGATTACGATATCACGTTGTGGGAGCACACATTAAGATTTTCCTTATATTTTATAAATTAACATGACAAGAACTAATCAAATGGACAGAATGGTATATAAAAGAATTAAAACTTCAAGTGATATTAAAATATATTTAGACAAAGACAGATTTCTAGGAAGAATCCTGGCCTCTGATCCACAGCAATAACAGAGAAATTCTCTCCAGTATTTCCTGTTTATATCTTTACAAGTAATTTGTTAAGTTTCTAAAAAATGTTTGCCTAACAGCATCATTGGTACTTAGTCCATATCCTAAGACAATTGTATCCACTTTTTGTTAGCCATCCTACCTTGCCCCCTGATTCTGTCCCCAGAATCTTTAAGAATTTAACCATTCCATTAAAAAAACAAGTAACTTGTTTATTTAATTAGATTTTCTGTTCCACAAAGATATGTTCACAAATTAGATAAGTTCAGGTTTAGACATGAATAGCCTATATGTTTGGACAGAACAATGTCTACATTTCTCCTACAGTGTTCAATAAAACAATGACAATGGTTACACAATGGCTCAACCCAAGTGATCAGGTCAGAACCCAGATCCATAGCTTTGGGTGCATCCATAGGGTAGCTCACAGCAACTCTTCCACCTCACATGCATTCCCACATAGCTCAGAAACAGGAGGAAACCGGTTCTAAACTTGTAATGCAGCTACAGCAACATAAATTTTACAGAAACAATTATAAACCGAACATAAACTTTTCCTGTATATTCCTCTCTAAAAGAAGTAACATAACATGAATAGCTAACTTAAGGTCTTCACAGTGAACATGAGGTTTTCTAACAGTTTATTATCATTATATATGGAGTGTCATCACTTTTTTAAAAAATTGCCATCTTACAAAGGAGTCACTACTATCATCTTGAGAGAAAAACATTTAGGTAAATCATTTCTTGATAGGTTCACTGATCAGCGTATTTTTCTGAAACATCTGAAAATAGTGTTTGAGTTGCTATAGTCTTATGTCATTAAAACAAAGTTTTGTACCAATTTGAAGAAACTTCTTAAGATTTTCCACTGATTGTTCTTAGAGACAATGTTATGTAAAAGTTTATACCTTTTTGATCCTGTCTTTGTATGATGAAAATTATTCACAGAAAAAGAAAATGTTGCTTTAAGTTTTTTATTTGTGAGATGGTACAGTTTTCAGTGGTTACAGGAGTTCAAAATGGCAATTTAATGCAGAAAATCATTAAACCACTCTTTTTGTGCTTTATAGTCGTCTCTTTAGAGAAGCAGAGATAAAATGGCTCAGTAGCTCAGCAGGTTGGTGCACTTAAGTTATAATTGTTTTTTCTGAGCCCTACATCAGGGGCAAATAGCATAGGAATAATAGTGTTAATAAACACCAGGAAGTAAAACGTGCTACCGAGTCACAAGGTACTTATCTGTAGCTTTACCATTCAAGAAAAACGATCAGTGCTACTGTATGCCATGATTTATGAAAACTTTCTGTATTTTTTCAAGAAAACACAGACACAATTTTTAAACAGAGAAAGTAACTATGTCAGCGTATATTGGCTTTTATTGCAGTAAATACCATGCAGTGCAGAAGCCATAAACACACTCCTTTTGATTAGAAAGGGCAGCGTCTTAAACTATGGATAAAAATAAATAATTTCATGAGAACTTAATTCCAAGGAAACATAACCATTCTTCATGAATCCCTCTATTTTGCATGGGTTCAGAAAGAATGAAGAACAAATCCAGATTAGAGAAAAGATTAAAATGTACTTTACCTTAAGCAAAAGCCCAAGAGGAAGTATTCAATAATATGGCATGGTAGCACATAGCAAAAACAAGGCACACACTTTGACTAACCAGAAGAAACTATTAGTCTGCACTCATGTTGAGTAGATTTTTCCCATTTGTTAAAAGGCAAAAGGAATAAAACTGAATTTCAGTAACTGTTCTGAATATCCTTCTAGAAAGGTGTTTCTTTTGTAAGACCATCACTCTAGAAAATTAATGGTAAGAAGTGACATACTGCCAAGAGAAAACACCGTAAGCAAGCGCACCTTCATAATCTGTACCTGACAATCCTGAGAATGTAAGGTGAGGAGCTCTCTGGATCATTTATGTTTACTTTTAGATATTTTGGAATATTTCCAATAAGGAATCTCCAGAAGTTTTGTAAAAACAGAAATTATGATGTGTTACCAGGTTACTCTAAGCCAGCCGGCCTGACACTCACCCAGGAAGATCTGATTCCTGAATATATTGATAACAATTAAGCCTGAATATAATTAATGTCACTTGTTCCACATCTTTATCAAGTTTTGGTAAATAAACCTTCTTTTGCTTTTTTGAGGAAGATAAATTTGAGCTAAAGGCTGAAGAAAATATGTCTTAAAATTATACTTGCCGTGTCTAGCTTTACCATTGCCTGTCTTCTGGATGAGGGTTACAAAAACAAAAATTGAACTAAAAAGCTCAGTCTTTCTGAATTATTTTATCAGTTGATTGGTTTTTCGGTGTTTTTAAGCACTAGTCACTTAAGGAGAAAACAGTAAAATGTTCTGTCTATAGGTTTTTCAATCTGAAAAGCATAGAAAACTTGTGGTGACTCAAATGCTTTCTACTTACTCATCTCATTAGAAATAAACACTGGCCCTGTGAAGGTAATTTCTATCTCTTATAGTCTTTCATTCCTCTGGACACATAAGATCTTTGACTCCATTATCTCTTTTCCTCCCCTAACTCTTTGCTCCTGACTACAAGGTCCTATCCTTATCCTAATGAAGTCCGTGGTAATTTTGTCATTGACCTCAATGAGGTTAGGATTTCCCTTCTCACATTCCTTTTAAAAGGACAATACAGCCTTCAACCAGGACCCCCTCAGTGTGTCCACTATTTCTGACTCACTAATCTTTTTCTCCCTCAATCACAAATAGCAAAGCTTCATTGTATATAGTATCGAAACAGGAGGGGGAAAAAACTCCACAAGAGAGAAAGAAAAAGCCACTTCCTGAGGAAGCTTCATCTTTATTTTCCTTTCATCTGTGCTCCCTAGCAAACACCATAAAGGCACAATGGAATAAAAGTCAGAATCACAAATAAAATCTCTACAGCGACATCTATTTCTCATATGACTGTAGATGTTAACCACTCACATGGTTGGATACATTACATTATCAGGTGAACAGTATGTGCTGAGTTTTTTCTGAATTCTCGGCTTCAGCTTTGGGGATTTCCATGTTTCATTTCTTATTTTACATTCTATTTTACCTTGCCTATTCTGCAATTTCCAGCAAAACTACCATGCACTTAGTATATATGCTTGTTTTGTTGTGGTGTTGCTTCCATTATTTGTCTGAAATCATGAATCAACAGACATTGCCTGACAAACTTGTTGAGACAAATGCTGCTTTACAAAGCGAGTTGAAGGCAAATATCCCTATTGTCCCTAGTTTACTGTCAAACAAGGGGAAAAAAAAAAAGCTCTATTCAAAAGGCAACGATTTACACTATCTTAAATAATGCTCTGCTATATATGAAACTGCTGTAATTTGGAACATCTATGCATCAAAAAAAAATTACATTGACATGACAAATATCAGGATTTTCCCATTAAGTGTAAAAAGTATTACTTCATTCCTTTTCTCATCTGGAGGTGATACGAACAACGTTATGACTTGGTTTGTTGTCTAGTTCCTTGAAGAGCTGTTCTTGTTCTCACTTTAAATGACAAATGAATTTTGGGGAGTTCAGCTTAGACATCATAGGAAGCTGGAAGTCTTGGTCAAGCCTTGTATAATAAGGATTAATTCAGCATGAAGAACAGCGTAGTATGAGGCTCCAGGTAGAAATTTTGATTCCCTGTGAGAGGCCACACTCTCTGTGCCCTATGTGTGTTCCTTCTACCCTACCTCCAGTTTTGTGTCCCAGTCCTAAGTAGCACTAGCAATTACAATTATTCCACATTCCTAGACACTGGTCAATTATTTGGCTTATGGTAGTAACGTGCTTATTAGAAATTTATCCTGGACCACATTGTCTCAAGATTATGAGCTAGATCTTTAACTACAACAGAAATAAAATGGACCTTAAAGAGGAGGAAAATATATACATCAGTTTCATGTGACGGATCTCATCTGGCAGAAGTGTCTCTGCAGCCTAGAAGTAGGTACCAAAGCTCTAAAAAGAAGGAGGATAAAAGGCGGACACCTTCCTCAGTTGCCCTAATGACAGTGTATATAGCTGTTCATTTAGTTCTTATGGATTTTGTTTGGCCTCTTAATTTTCCCTATGCTTTCTCCAGGATGTTTAAGGACACATTTGCCATACTGGAAACAAAGACAAAGTTAAGTATGGACAGCATGCTCACTGTTTTGCACCCAGCCCCACAACAGCTACTTCACTACCACCTGGGAACTCAGGAGCAAGGCTAAACTTCAGCAATTGTTCATACAGAGGAGAGATTTCCATATAAAAAGGGCCTATAAAAAAGGCAGAGCTACAATTCCCAATTTGGAAGAGCATTGGATCATCTTATGTATTTTAATGCCAGCACAGTTCATTCAGGTCAGAACTTGCTGTAATAAAGATGCCTGCTAGCAGCAATACATTTTATTTTCACGTGAGAAGCACTCAGAGGTGCAAATTTTTTTTCTTCTTTTTTACTCTCCATTTATAACTGTGAACCTTGTTGATGAATGTTATGTACAAACAAGAACAAACATAAGGGTGAGAAAGGATACTTTTCCCTTCAAAGAAATGAGGGTCAATCTTAGCCAAAAATCTTCTGCAAAACTGTGAAGGCCCCATAACAAGATTGCAGGGGTCCAAGCAACCCCCTGCTCTTACTGTGACTTACACTGTTGGAGTATTTGGCCTCCCAAGTCAGTACAATTTAACTCTGAGATTTCCTGACTGGACTTAGTATATATGGGAGTAAGTTAAACATTTTTAATCCCTTTATAATAAACAGACTTTGGAACTAATTGTTACTGTTCTCCTGAGGGGTTTTCAGCCACTTTAACATGAAATATTAGTATGAGGTATTTTGCATATGAGGAGGTTTACATTTCACCACCACCACCACCTACTGAGAGATTTACAGCAAAATCTTATTTTTCTTAATGGCACTGTAACTGCCATAGGAACATATTGTAACTGTCAGTTGCAAACCACTGACACCAGATTTAACCTCCTACACAAATACACATTGCAACTGCTGTTTCACCAGACAAGACATAACTATCTAGCTATCAAGAGAAAAACATTTAGTCTCTTAATTGCTTTCTGTACAAACTGTATAATTAAAGTCTTGTTCTGTAATTTGGTAATGAAAACAAACAAAACTATGTGTAATCCAAAAAAACCAAACAGAACAGAATCAAAGGAGGAATGAAGGAAATAGGAAAAAAAAAAGGAAGGCATTGTTTTAATGTATTTTTTCATTCATAGTGATTTCAGCCATAAGCTCTGTTCAGCCTGTTCTGGAAAGAGCATGATAACCAGTACTCTCAATCAGTATTTTTGTAAGACGCAGCACAAGTCTCTAAGGCCATGAAATCTCCCAGTACACTTCAGATTCTCCTTCTCTCCTCACTATAGTCAGTAAGAGCACTCCAAATTGGATTCAGGATCCAAAAGTCAGAGTCACCCTTCAGATGTGCAAAAAGCTCATTAAGATCAGGGCACTGGGGGGTACCCCTGCTAGCAGAGGGCTCAGCGGAGTAACATCACAGCACCCAGCACATTTAAAACAGGTGTCTAAAAGGCCCAGCCATGGAGAGAGATGATGTCCCAAGGCCTGCACTGCAGCACAGATGTACCTCAGCCAGCAGCCCCCAGCCACCAAATGCAGCTCCCTGCCGTTTCCAAAACAAGGTGCTCAGCCAAGCTGCTGTGAAGGCAGCAGTAAGACTAACACTGACTACCTTGGAAAACCACTTTATTTTTGCCCCCACAATGAAGTATTCCAGCCCACGGCCTATTTAACTGTTTCCAGACTGACATGCCTGTTACATTTTTTTTTGTATCTTTGGCAGTTTCACTTCAAAAACAGAGATTGCATTTAGCTAGCAACATCAGTTGCCAAAGCAGCATGTTAATGCCCTTTTCAGGAATAAAGACAGCAAAATGGAGAAATTCACATTGCAGTAAGGAGAGAACAAAATGAATTGAACTGAAATGTGCCCATTTTAAAAATCACCAGTGGGCAATGATCAGTTTTATTGGTATGAAACTGGAACTGCACTTCGAAAGCTGAATAAGTGCTAAGCACATTTACACAAGCGAAGTGCAACCATATGTGACTTCAAACAAACTGTGATGATTATGAGAGAAAACTTCATACTTTATTGTTTAGAAAATATGACAATTTTTTTACCAAGGAAAATTTTTACCACTGGGGATGGGGAGGGGAGAGAAGGGACAAGAGGTGTTTTTTAAATGGAAACTTTTAGGTTTATTTTGACTACTTATTGTACCTGAATAATAAGAATATGTTGAAATTTGTAAAACAAATTGCTTAGCTGGCTTTACTGTTCATTATGTGCTTCTCTGTGTAATATTTTTGCAACCATAGTTTAACAGCTGAAAACATGGCAAATGTTATCTTTGTATAAGGCCTAACATTGGTAAAACTGCAATGGATAAGAATTATATCCTCTGATCATTGTCCTTTTACTCGGATCACTTTGTCATTAATAACTCGCTTAAGCCTTACTTGTTAAGAAATATAAAATAATGAAAACTTAAAGTGCACCATCTTCTAGAGAGTAATAAAATATCAGATAGTACCTTATTTCTCTAGTTGTCTCACCGGTGTCAGCACTGACTTCACAGAAGCAGGAACCATGCCCAGCAGAAGACCTAGAAAAAAAAATAAAAGAATATATATATAAATGAGGTTTACTGATAACGTGCAATAAACTTAAAACCTACAGTAACAAAAAATTGACTGCAATTCTTCTTAACTTTAATGGAAGTATATGTGAAATAAATGGTGAAATTGAGAGTTATCTGGGTCCTGTGGCACTGTTACATATTAGATAGTAGAAACACTATCACCTTGGGTCCACAAGAACAAAACATTAAATTATCCAAAAGGCAGGAGAGGCTTTGTGAGGGCTGTGGGACCAAGCTAGCAAAAGAGAGGTCTACCATACCTAAAATAAAATGAAATAAAAATAAATTAAAAAAAAATAAGGAGGCAAAAGGGAAAAAAAATGTCAGAAATAGCCTTGCCTATTGAAGTGGATGTCAAAAATTCTAGAGGATTTTGATCAAAATTACTAATACTAGTTTAAAATGCTCTCAGTCTAAATTCTCACTGGCCTTCTTTGGAATGTCTGAAGATTAAACTAGACCTTACCAAGTCATTCCAAGTTATTTGGCTTGATACAAGAAATGGTGGTGGAAATACTGACTTATGCACTGATTTGCTCAGAGCAGTGTTCCCAAAGAAACTAATACATAAGTAAAGGGAAAAGGTGCTGCCACACAAATACAGATTCCGGAAGTCATAAACCAAACAAAAATCTAAACGTTACAGAGAAGAAATATTTTTCACTTTTTCATGTATCGGTGCTATACGTCTTCCTTTTAAACAAGAAGAATTGGAGATTCAGATCAATGAGATAAATTTGACACTGAAACCTATTTACAAACTACTAAAATGAACCCAAAACGGGAGTAAATTATTTCTTAACTGTTGGAGCCAAAGGATGGGGTGACATAGCCTAACATCCTTAGATCCTTGCTGACGTCTGAGGGGGAGATGCACCTTATAGCAAAGGGCAAGTTATGTGGCTCAATGCAGGGGTAACTGCTGAAAAAACAGCACCTGTGTTGACACACCTCAAGGAAACACAATGGCACTTCGGTGCTTTCAGTCTTTAAATGCTCAGATTCAAAGGTTTAGTCATCAGCACTTCCACACTGAACAGTGCTTTGTGCATGGAGCTGTTTGGTGAAGCCAGTGTAAGGGGAGAAACTGGTCTTCTGGATAATGACTGTCTGCTAGCTATTGTTCTGACTTCCAGAAACTGCAAGCTATTAATGATTAGATGTTGATAAACAAAATGTAGATGCCCAAAATAATGACTTTAACCCACAATCACTTGCACTGAAAGTGTATTAATGACCTTAGAATAATGAAGTTGATACCACAAAATAATAGAACTACAAATCTTCACTGTGTTCACAAGGAAGCTTTATTTAACAGAGACCAAGTTAGGGCTTGGCTTAGGATTTTATTGTTGTAGAAAACAACGGAACATATTCAGTAAGCACACAGGGTCAGGAAATAGAGTTTCACGTCACATCCACAATAAACTGCACCACAGAACACACAGTCTGGGTTTAACTGAGATACTGAAATTAGTTTAAACAACAGTCAGAGAGACTTACTAGTGCAGTCTGAGCCTTTCTGTGTGACTAAACAGTGAATTAAATAACGGTTTGCTTCTGAAAAGACACCACTTATGATCACCCATAAAAATATTGCAGGATTTCAGCTTCACATGCCTATACCAATAAAAGACATAGCTGATAATGAAAACATCCATTTATCATATTTTATGCATTGCTTTAGTTTGTATACAGTATGACAGAATGGGTTTACAATATGACAGAATGGGTTTACAATGATAAGGCAAGAGGGTAATGTGGTGGTAGGACAGTGAGGTGTCAAAAATTTCAGTTCCTTGTGCTTAGAAAACAAGCAACCACAGTATCTGTGGCAGTCAGCAAACTTCTGGAAGGCTTCAGAGAAAAGGAAGAACAATATAAAGTTTGTAAAACTATCACCCTCTATTTTCTCAACTGAATGAGTATACTGAACGAGTATACTGAAAATATATATCACTTTCACCGTCTTTACTTTTCACTTCAGATCAAGTTACCACAATGTGATTTTCTAACGTTAAATTTTATTATGAATCTAATCTTTCTTTTGCAGATCAACATCTACATTAGCCACATAGACTTCAAAATTAATTGGAGTAGCTAAGCTGATCACTATTATTATTAACCAAGCTTACATTTGTTGATCTATACTGTTGCTGACTAGCTTGAGCTCCAATTTAGCAGCAACAGATCCCTTTGTCTACGGTGATGGATCAAAGGTCAGACTAAGTCCAACCATGTGGAGCTTAATGATAGCTAAGGGAGACCCATGATGAATATAAAAATAGAACTAAAGATAAAGGCTTTAATCACAAGTGACAAATTACATTTTTGATGTGTCAAGTTCAATATTAATTATTTTCAGCTGCTCTGCTTTTTCTTTTGTCTTAAGGAAACTACAGCAATCTGCTGACATGCCTGGAAAAGTTCAGGTGCAAAATGACCTCAGTTCAGTTTGCAGATTTACAGGAAACCATATACTATCCTTGGAACATTTAAGTACTATGGCCTGTGGAAATACTGTGGCCCGTAAAAAAATATGTTGGAGATGATACTGTTTTTTTCCCAATTTTAGAATGAGCTAAATCTTCTCCTTGTGTTGTGGATTATGGCCTGACACAAAACAAACAAAACCGAACAACAGTGCTCTGCCAGCAAAGAATCAACAACTGTCTGGAGAAACAACATTTCTCATTAAATAACTTTGCCATGAATTAAAAAAATGAAAGAAGGGGTAATTTCTTTTCCACTTTTCCAACTATGATGTTCCTTCAATATCAGCCTAGGCCATCCGTTCTCTTATAAAAAACCCGTATATGTTCTATGCATTTTTTTGCCACTTCATAGATGCATTCCCTACTCTGATGTTTTGGAAAATATCTTTTATTCACAGTGGAAAGCTAATTAGGCTACAAAAAGTAACATATCCACAAATTCTTCAATGAGTAGGAGGAAAAATTAATAATGGTCTAGAAGTTTAAAAGGCAACTGAGGCGTGCAACTTGACAGATTCTGAGCTAACAGTTTTTCTTCCTTGACCTTTAAACTGAAAAGTAAATATTTTATGATCATTTAATAGAAATAATGATATTTAATCTGTTGACCATGTGCGATGAACTAATAGCAAAAGCAATTAGGGAAGAACACTGTGGCATTTCAAATATTTAGTTTTATGCAGAATGAGTAAAAGCTTTCCCTAACTGAACGTAAACCAACTCAAAAGATATGATAGGCACAAATGAACTCTGAAAACATTCTTTAAGAACTGATATCTGCCTGTGATTATTAGCCTGGGATCTCTTAAATAAAAAAATCTGAGAGAGCACTGTTTATCTTGACTACTGGAGACAGTAATAGTATGAAACAGAAGCACTCAGTTTTAAAAAGAAAAAAAAGGAAAAAAACTAACCCTAAACTTAAGCAAAATTAGGTAAGGTGTAAGCTTTGTGGCAGAGATCTACCAGCAGCCATAGACTTCAATGCTTCCAGCACCACAAAAGCCATTCTGCACGCAGGAAGAAGCCAAAATGGAGAATCATTCTGTTGATACATGGTCAAAATGAGACAAATGAAAGGGCCCAGTGGGCAGGCCTGAAACATGGCTATTTATTTTCTTCTGCTAAAAAGGTATTTCTGGAGATAAGGAAGCATTTCATAAAGTGGAAGAAAGGACCCCAGTCAACCCACTACATCTATGTCGCTAGGGGGAATGATTTCAATCCTTCATCTCAACCAATAGCTTCCAGCACTGGGATGCAGATGTTATCAATGAAAGAAAGGATGAAAACAGGAGATTCATTCAAACATCTTTTAGCTATTAGGCAGGAGGACTGTGCTAAAGCTCAAACTCTCTGCTTTCTGGCTAAGAGCTGAACACCAAAACTGCAGTGGCTAATGAAGTGGCAGACAGAGAAAGGAAGGATTTGTAGCATACCAAGGCAGATGAAAGCGGCTTGAACCACAGGATCAGCAGCATCTGAAATCTAGCCTTGCTATCTAGCAGGGCCTGACAATCCCAGACGCAAGTTGTTCTTCTAGAAGACAGGGAGCAACTAAGGGTCTCCAGGAAAGCTGCACCAAAGGACGACGTTATAAAATAATTATATGCATGTTACTGTGTTTATGTCTTTTGCTAGGGGATGTTTTGGGGTTTGGGTTTTTTTTCCCTTGTTTGGGTTTTATTCAGGGATCCTTTTCATAAAAGACAGTTTATAATTAGAGAGAATTAGATTATTGAATACCAGGTTGTTCAGTGAAATTTATGAACATTTATGGCTGGGGCTTCAGCCCGCTATTTATTAGTTACTCTTTTAAACTGAAGTCTGGTCCTCCTTATTGTCAATCAAATTCCGGCTTAAGGGGTTACACAGAAATAACAGAGACATGCTAGCTGATGAAAAGACACTCACAACACTCTATTCTCTGGCTTACACTGATTGATTCCATTACTGACCTGAGAAAAACCCATATGTATTCACAACATGATAGGGTATAAATTCTTTCTTCAGCTGTATTCAAAAGCAATCAAAGTAAATTATCTTTTTCTCAGCAGTACCTGACTAACATTCATAAAGAGAGTGCTTGGAGTTATAAACTGTGTATAAATGAGTCATCACGCTTTATTGCATTAATGTGTGCATGTTTTCAAGGACTGACCTTTGGACTGACCTGTCAGAGGTATAGCCAAGCCATCATCCTCTGACAGGCCTTTACTGAGGGAGAAAAATCTTTGTAATAGCACAGAAGAATTTACTAATCTGACATCTAGTTTAGCAGATTAATCTTAGATTTTCTTTGATCATGCCTGGCAACAATGTGCAGCAAGTCAAACCAATCAACAATCATTAATTAAAAGAACAATGAAGAGCAGAGTCTATTTAGTTATGAATGGCACGCACTGACTGAATATTATGAGTTCTCAGATGAAAGCAACGTTTCCTAAATGACAGAGATCAGTACCAGATAAGCTTCAAGATAGTTGTACGATATAAGAGGGAACTCTGAAAGAATATTATCACAGTCTAGAGGAAAAAAGTAAAATGAAACTGGAAAGCTGCCTTTGGGACTCACGTGAACCAAAGCCCTGCACTGAGATTTATGCAGTTAGGCTCATAAACATCAGTGCAAACCCTACAATGGGCACTCATGCATTGCCTGCAAACACTGAGGTTTTAAAATGCTGGTCTCATAAAACAGGTAAATAAAGAACATTGACCCTGTTAACCTGCCTCAGCTTTTCTTAATGTTAGTGGTATAGTACTGCTTACATAATAGAAAGTTATCTCAAATACACAGACACAGATGCTTAGCTGGTGTAACCTCATGTTTTTATTGAAACTGGGGGGTTATATTTTGTTATACAACTAGAAATGTGACCTCAGATGTTCTGAAGCTGAATTTTTAATTTCTTGTATTATGTAATGCAGGGAGATGAGAACTTTGTTGAAAAATTGTTACTCTTACAAAAGTAGACTGAAAGTACTGTCTGGCTTTACCTTTGTGATTGTAAACCAGGCCTATGTCCCTACCTGTATGACATTATAGAGAATGACTAAGCTTTAATTATTCCGGGAAATGAAGTGAATATAAAACAAAAGTTAAATGCTTAAGGGCATTTTGTTTTAATAGAAAAAGTATAAGGAAGTTACAGGCGTGTACCAGCTTAAAACTTTATTACTTAAATAATTGCATAATTATACACTGAGAAAATTGTTTGATGCAAAAAAAAATATTTTTTCATGTTTGCACAGTTTCTTGTGCTGTTCCAATACTGAATAGGATATTTATGGCCAAATTTAAGCAGATCTTGTAGAAGTTCAAGGTATTTCTTAGTAATAGTATTCAAGGTTTTCCTTAAAGCTGCTCATCATCGAAGAGCAGAGAGGTGACTGGTGAACACCTTCTAAGTGTTCAGAGCAGTGAAGCAGCCTAGTAGGTGGGGGGCACTCTGGCACTGTCAAAACTGCAAAGCATACACAAAGCCAAAACCCAGAAGGAGTAACAAGACTAACATCTACAAAGAGGAAATTTCTAACACTCCACAGCTCTCCAGCCAGCACAGAAAGGGCTAATAGGGCCAACGGTCAAACCAAAACCAAAAATAAGGTACACATTTCAAAAACATGGGTATTTAAAAATCTATCTAAAACCACACAGCAGAAAGTTCACCAACTATCATTTTAAAATAAGGTTTAGCATTTTATAGATAGATGTGTTACAGCTTAAACAGGTCCTAGGCTCCTTGTCTTGGAT
This sequence comes from Phalacrocorax carbo, assembly GCF_963921805.1. Taxonomy (NCBI): domain Eukaryota; kingdom Metazoa; phylum Chordata; class Aves; order Suliformes; family Phalacrocoracidae; genus Phalacrocorax; species Phalacrocorax carbo. The sequence goes on from NC_087515.1 coordinate 22,411,486, forward strand.
ACTAAGAAAGCTTGTTACACCCCTGATAGGCAAAAGATCTAAGTAGATGATACATATCGATCCCTTCTGTTCCAAAATCTATCAATATTTTTCTAATATAGATCCTATTTCTAGAGCCATACTGTGAAATGGGTAGAATGGTGTTAGCCTACATCTGTTCTCTCTTCCCACATCCAAGTATGGTTTCTAGTTATCAGAAGATTAAAATAAAATTCTCTTTCTATAGGCCATGATTTGTACCTTTTTGATTTTTAATTCTTGCTAAACTTTAAAACTGAGTGCACATTTTTTGCCTACAGATACTTCCATGCAAAGCTTATCCAGTGTGATCTTTACTCTGTATTAAAAACAAAACAAAAAAAATCAATCTCTGGATGTACCCTGGATTTAAAAAAAGAATATGTTGTTCACTTCTGTTGTACTTAAGGAAAAAGTGCGCTAATTTGAATTATAAATCATAAATCATCTCTGGCCATTTTCAGAGCAATTCTGCTGCATCTGTATTATGAAATCACCTCATCATATGGGACACCAAGCCCTATTTTCAAATGTAGATATCTAACTTTGAATGCTGCACCTAATCATCTATAAAGAAAGGTGAAAGATCTACTCAAAGACAAGAAACTAGGGCTAGATCAGTCAAGACAGACCTGTGTCTGGAGCTATTAATGTAGAGTATAGCATCATATTCAGGTACCCTTGCCTCTTCTTCCCTCCCCTGCCAAACACTAAATACCTACTTACACTAATGTGCAGCTGGATCAACCGAAAATAACTGCTGGTGCAAAACCAGGTGCAAGTGTAAATGCACACCAGTAGCTCCAGAGCAGAATACCAAAATCTGATGCCTTGATTGTTCTTTACAATAAACCCTTCCTATACAGGTTAAAAGGAATGTGTCTATGCCTGGAAAATGATTTCATAAGAAATTTTATTTCTGTGGCAGGCTTACAGGAGTCAAACTGCACAGTTTCCCACTTGACTTTGAGATTATTGCCAAATATAGTCCCAAGCATAAAGGGATGAAGTTGATAGAAATAGTTTAAATAAAAGAACAAAATTGCAGACTAGGATGTATTTATGGCTATAAAATGCAGTATTTCTGCTTGGAGACCATCTATAGAGTAACTACTCTATTGGTTTAAACCACAAAATACGAGAAAGTGCAGAGGTGCCGAATGTGACTGATGTGATTGCAGCTAACTTAAATCTGCCAAACCTCAAAAGGAGTTCTCTCTTAAATTCAGCTGCAGGTCTGGCTACATCTTGCTGCTTCTCCTCCTATGTCCAATACAGAGGAGAACTGTAGAATGGGAAGAGCCTTTGTGGTCTGGCAAGCTGCCCTAATCTCATCAGCATTCCTTTATACGTGAAACTATAATTGCTGACTCTTGAAAACTTAATTTGACTTTTTGTTAAGGTAGTTGTAAGAGACCTTTCTTAAAAGGACATTTTTCATCCATGTGTAGGTCCAGGCTAACTTCTTTCATGTCAAGTTTTAAATTCGTTCAACTGAGAAAATAGTTATCTTTCAATGAATTCACCCAGGGTAAATTTTTACCCAGACTCAACATATGATGGTCAAATTTTTGTCCCCTGTGGAGCTCTATTTTTATTTCCTAAACTATATTTTAATAATGCATGTTCACCCAAAATTCAGCAGCTACCATTATAAAACCATTTTGTTCTTCAGAAGCTTCTTGTAAATAGTCTGTATTTTCTTGTAGGACTAGATAGACCGCATACTACTGTTCTGAAACTCTGAAATTAAAATGGATTGGGAGGTCATCAGCAATGCGTGTGAGCAAGAACCCTGTAAGGGGTCTCAAGCTAAGAAATTAAAAATTGAAGGTGACATATGATGTGCATGTTTCAGGAAAGAGTATTCAAAGAAGATAAGCAAAACTAATAATGAAGACAACAAAAATTCACATTTCTGTAAATCACTTAGCAAGTTCTTCAACCACACCAGCAGTGTTTGAAGCATATAATTAGAGATGTAGCTCCTCATAATGTAGGTAGAAAAATAGTAACAGTTCTTGGAGGAGAAGTAAGGGAAGTTATTAAGGTGAGCTGGAATGACAGCAATTGGAGAATAAGCCAGCAAATAGATTTAGGACTTAAAAGTATATAAGAAGCTAATATATCCTAATGCAACAAAGATTGTATTCAGTCTTAGCTAGTGAAATCTAAATTACACAGATCAATGATGTATTTTACAAATCATCCCAAATAAGGATTTCTAGAACTTCTCTAAGAGACCATATTGATATAAATACTACAGCAACATGAAAAAAAAAAAAAGTAGTATTATTATATTTCTCAATACAACATGACCATTGGCTCTAGTCTCTTAGTAACATATGTCAAAATGAAGGGTACACAGTAGAAATGTTAAATTTGATATGTGATACCTTCAGATAAGACAAACTTATTAACAGAATTATGCAGAATATTATAACACTGATTTGCATCATCCTGGGTCTTTCTTCAAGGATTAGAAATAGGTATTTTGAAGAGGGAGACCATCATAAAGCACACTCTCTCTCTCTCTCTCTCTGCTTGGCCAAAAGGATATTAGAAAAAAGCTGCAGCCTTTACACATAAGGGAATGAACAATTTTTCTTGATCTCTGAGGAAGGATAAGAATTCCACATTTAGGGAGGCAGGAAAGGAGAGAGAACTCTTAAAACACAGCACTGTAAATACAGGGAAGGAGCTATTTAACATGGTGCCTCTAACACCAGGGTCCTGGCCTTGACAAATGAAGGCACCCTTCCAGTCCTATGTCCCCAGTTGCTGCGGAATATTCCTTTGCAAAAATAAAAAGCTTTGTGCAGAAACACGTGAGCCTACGAAGCTGCTAAGGGACCTGGATAGGCTTGGTTCCGATGTTAGAATTAGGTAATTCAGAACTGACTTTGAAAATATTTATCACATGGTTGTGAAGTCAATCACATACAATTACATACTGTATCAGATTGCAAGAGCTTTTAAAAAGGGGAAAGGGGGGAGGGGGGAAGAGAGAGAGACACTATCCAACAAAACAATAAATTCATTCCCAAATAAATGGAAGGGACAAAACCAAAAAGCCAGTTTTGCATTTACGGCTAATGTCACAGAAGTCCTTTACATCATATATGCACACTCAATGTAAAACAAGAGATCATGAATCTTATGGCAATTTATCACCTGACTGTTTTGCGTAAAAAACTAATTGCCTCTCCCCAGCAGCTTGGCCTGGCCAATAGTCTTGGGCAGGAAAAATCTTTTTGGCACAGTTGTGCATGTATCCCTGCTGAGTTTGCAAGGAAACCCCACAGTGCAGTATGTTCAGGTGCCTAGGGTCTCTCACGGGAAAAAAAATTAAATCAAAAAGAAAGAAAAACACTGTTTATTTTAAAGCAGACCTTTTAATCTTAAAAGCAGCTAGCTATGAAATCAAAATGAAATCATTTCATTCTCTGTGAAACTGTCCCAATGAAAGAGACTATGAAATGGATTACAATCTGAGGTGCAATTTTCCATTGCATATGTTTTTCAAAGATAAACATCTGATCAGAACAGTTTGCTGTTAGTAAGTGAAAATAAGAACCAGAACTAATACAGTAACTGCCAGCAGCTTCCAGATCATTAACTATTGTTTATTTCTCCTCATGTTCAGACATCAGACTGGAGTGATGGAAGATCTAGTCATTAATTTGGGAGTCATTTCAAGATGTTCCCATAAACACTGAATCAGGATACTGGCAACCTGCCTAAGAAAACTTGCTGCCAAGAACTTTTTTTTTCTTTTTGAGTAGCGATTTTTATTGTTGGTATTATTTTTTGCTTTCTAGTCCCTACAACAGGCCACCTATGGGTAGATCAGAGTTTATACAAGAACTGACTTTTTATACTTTTTTCTGCAGCTACAGATGTTTTTTGCCTTTGTTACAACAAACCCTTTAAAAACGCTGCATCATAAAACATCAATTGTTCTGTTTTTGACCCCTCTCATGGCAGCCAAATGGGAAAAATTTGTTTTCCCTTACTTAATAGAAGCCTATTAAAGTAACAGGTGAGCTGTCAGAAATAATTAAACCAAAGTAATCTGCAAGATTTCACAGAAAGGATGTCTGTCCTTCCTGGCAATCCCATGTTTAAACAGTCTATCCCACTTCTTAAAAAATAATGTAAAAAAAAAGAAAAAACAGAAAAGAAAAAGAAAACTAATCAGCTTTATCTATCTCTCTTGACGTTTTGACTAGGACAACAGTTAAATTGCTAACCTATCACTAGAATAGCAGTAAGAAATTGCAGTTGTTATTGTATTTGGAATATAATTGGAATTGTAAACAACATCTTAAGCATGAACTACTAATAGAATCATAAAGGAAATATTTGAAAGTTAGGGTCTCCATGTTCTTACATATTGGCCAACTCTCCTGGGCAAGCCCATAGTAAATGACAGAGCTGTCACTGAACAGGACTAAAATATTTCATACCTCTTGAGACTCTGAATGCTTGCCAGAACTCTTAGTTTACATGATTTTTATATATAAATAGTTGGATGGTGCATGCAAGTATCAGAAAACAATGAATTTATTCTGAATCTTACTATGGTTACATGGTTGCCCCACTTGGTGTATTATTAAGCTATTGATATTTGATGCATATGACAGCAGGTTAAACTAAAAATTAATAATAACTTTTAAACTTTCTGAAGGAACCAAAAATTGTGCAAAGTAACTGAAGTTTATAGGATTACACAATAATTTTATGTCCCATTGATTATTTCAAATACTGCACATTGCTTTCAAAGACAACATCTTATATGAGACCTTTTTATCTAGCTGGAAAAGAAAAAAATAAAACATTTTTTCTGGTCAGACTAAAACTTCGGATTTCCCAAAGTCTTTATATAAGTCTCAGCTATTATGTGGCACAGAAAAAGAATGTAACATTCAAGTTTAGATACAAGGAAAAAAAACTAATTTAAAAATAAATCCAGAGTACAGAATTCTACAGGTAAGTTAAAGGATCTTACAGTGTATAAGAAACAGTCTTGAGGAAGTTAAAGTTGATGGATTTAAATGTCAAACAATTTTTTCTTTTTTGCTGGTTTAGAAATAATCATGAACAACAAACTTCTAGTGTTGTTTTGGTCTGGACATAACCAAATAAAATGTGCAACAGTAATACAAGGCAAGTAAATTGCATTTATAACATTGCCATTAATTTTAGATTTCCTTCATAAAAACATAGTTATGTCCTCACAGTCTATTTCTGGATCAATAAAAAAAAAAAAGAAGCCAAGTTTTTGATCTGATAACTGTATTTTTTATGAAAAAGTATGAATTAGTGAACAGAAACCTTCAAATACCTAAAAATGCCCTAGGTTAGGAATGTACAGTCTTGTTAATCCTATGTGCTACGTTATAAACCCAAGAACTTTACATAATACATACTTCGTACCATGAAGAACTCAGTGGAATGGGAACTCAAGGAGCTATTAATGAGCTATTCAGAAATAACACTTCCCCTGTAATTCTTCCATTTCACTGTGGGATGGGAATGAGCTGAAGTACAAGAATCACAGAATCACAGGTTGGAAGGGACCTCAGGGATCATCTAGTCCAACCTTTCTAGGAAGAGCAGTCTAGACAAGATGGCCCAGCACCCTGTCCAGACGACTCTTGAAGGTGTCCAATGTGGCCGAGTCAACCACTTCCCTGGGGAGATTATTCCAGTGGTTGACTGTCCTCACTGTGAAAAATTTTCCTCTCATGTCCAATTGGAATGTCCCCAAGAGCAACTTGTGTCCATTCCCCCTTGTCCTCTCCATGTGACTCCGTGTACAAAGGGAGTCTCCATCTTCTTTGTAGCTACCCCTTAAATACTGGTACATGGTCATGAGATCCCCTCTGAGCCTCCTTTTCTCAAGGCTGAAAAAACCCAGCCCTCCCAGCCTATCCTCATATGGCAGGCTTCCCAGTCCTTTGATCATCTTGGTAGCCCTTCTCTGGACCCCTTCCAGACTGGCCACATCCTTTTTGTATAGAGGGGACCAGAACTGTACACAGTACTCCAGGTGTGGCCTATTAAGCACCAAGTAGAGTGGGATAATGACTTCTTTACTTCTGCCAGTGATGCCCTTTTTGATGCAACCCAGCATCCTGTTGGTCTTCTTGGCCGCAGCAGCACACTGTTCATTCATGTTGAGCTTCCTGTCCATCAGGACCCCCAGGTCCCTTTCCACAGAGCTGCTCTCCAGCCAGGTGGATCCTAGTCTGTGCTGGACTCCCAGATTATGTTTTCCCAGGTGCATGACCTTACACTCCTCCTTGTTGAACTTCTTGTTGGCCGACTCTTCCAGCCTATCCACATCTTCCTGCAGAGCAGCTCTCCCTTCTGGAGTGTCTACTTTCCCACTCAATTTGGTGTCGTCTGCAAACTTCATCAGGCTACACGTGATGTCATTATCCAGATCACTTATAATGATATTGAATAACATTAGGCCCAATATCGATCCCTGGGGGACCCCACTTGTGACAGGTTGCCACTTGGAAAAAGAGCTACTTACCACCACCCTTTGGGTGCGGCCTGTCAGCCAGTTCCCCACCCACTGCACAGACCACTTGTCTAGGCCATAACGCATTAATTTCTCCAGGAGGAGGCCATGGGGGACTGTATCAAAGGCCTTGGAGAAGTCCAGGTAGACAATGTCCACTGCCCGCCCCATGTCAACCAGGCAAGTCACTTTGTCATAGAAGGCCACAATCTGCCTTTAGTGAAGCCATGTTGGCTTTTCCCAATCACGTGCTTCATTTGACTTGTGATGGCCCCCAGGAGGATTCATTCCATAACTTTCCCAGGGACTGAAGTAAGGTTGATAAGCCTATAGTTACCCGGATCCTCCTTCAAGGCTCAAGGGCCATTTAGATCTATCATGCCGAGCAGGTCAGGATACACACTTCCTCAGGCACAGGTCAAGGATACCCAGCAGTTCAGGGTGCTTCTACTCCACAGAAGCCTAGAGCTAGTGGGCACACTTAGCAGTCCAAGAGTTAGTCACATATCAAGAACTGTTCAAAAGGTTATTGAACTGGCACTGGTATCTCTTCTCCCTCTCACTCTTCCTTTTGAAAGGAAGTTGTTTTCAGTAACACAAAAGACTTTGAAGAATGGTCTTGACACTGCAGTCAAATTAATTTATGGTTGTTTAACTGTGAAGAAGAGTAATACAGCTTGACCTCATCAACGGCACCTCTTCCTCTAGTTCTCCTATCCTTTCCTCCATCATTTGTCCTGAAAGGTGGTGTCTGAGTGAGTTACAAACAAGAATAATTTGCAACTCTAACCTGAGCTAGGTGTTACATTAAGGAACATGCTTTGTTCTAAAACAGATCTTGCATGCAAGGCTACCACATGTATCAGGCTTCAGTTCAGACTCAGCCTGGGACAGGAAGGTCTGAAGGGTGCAGAGAGTATGCTGCCCACCAGGGGACTTGCAGAATGGCTACGCGATGAACAGAAACAGAGCAAGAACCCCAGTGTGGTAGGAGCAAACTTCATGTGTCCATGACCTGAGGAGAGAGGGGATTCCAGCAAAAGTTAAGCTGGAGGATTCTGGTAGGATACTGCCTTTTACTAACCCTGGCCTTGGAAAGATTTGAGTATCTTGCTATAGATCCAGAGGAATTAGTTTAATACTTGCTCAGGACTTTTGCTTAAGCCTTCCTACTGCTGACCCAAGTAGGGAGGTGAGGACTTGTGGGTATTGAAATACACACAGCACATTCTTGCATGGTATTATCTACAGAAACTGATATAACCTAATCATGGCAGGTTAACAGACTACAGAAACTTACTCAAAACTGTGTTTGCATAACTTTTCTGACTAATTTACCTACCACACTTCCAATTTTCTAAGCTGCTAGTCAAGATGATAGGAGTGTGAAAATAAAAATATCTTTGTAAAACATCCAGAAATTTAGTGAAGACCTTATTTTATTAGTACCGCTAAAGGGAAGCCAGTGCTGTGACTGGTGAAATCAACGTTAATGTTCAATCTGAAATAAATAAATAAAAATCCATATTTATCTCCTCTTCTGTTTATTCCAAAGAATCTTCTATGAGGACTCTCCAGCAGACAGCGTGCAAGACAAGCATAGAAACAGAAATACAACTACCATAACACCATTGGCCCAGTACAGCAAGCTGATAATGTCTGGAAATTACTGCTTTTAATTGGCAGAAAGGCCTTTTAACACGATACAAAGTGATCAGTATTATGTTAGAATTAGTTATACCAGCAACTGGTTAGAAGTTACACTTCCAAGGACTTCAAGTCTGCAGCTGTAGAGTATGAAGACTTTCTGAAGAATACAAATAATAAGCACAGACATTCTTTCAGTCTTTATTCTTAGACCTATGGGAGATAAAAGGTTTTAATGAAGTTCCCCAAACCAGCTTCTAGGACAAATTACTGACCTCTGAGGAATGCACTGAAAATTATTTGCCACAGATATTAATCTTACTGTATTCTTTTTACAGATTTACAGAACAACCTAATGGGTATCAATCTAAATGTTTGCTACAGAACTATTACAAAGAAAAGACAAGCAGGCCATAGTATTTGCTGACACTATTTTAAAATAAAGTGTCTTCAGACAAACAAAATTTACAAGACAACATAAAGTGAGATAAAGCTTAACTGTACAGTCATACATCTTTGCCAAAGATCTAGAATTCCGTCAATTCTTGTAGAAAAATATTTTGAAGCTACTGGTTTTTTAGTTTTACTTTTGAAGGTATTTTAGTTTTGGTTTTCATTTGAATTCAAGGTCTAAAATGACATTAAGACCTCAAAGAAGGTCTAAATCAAAGTTAGCATTACATGGGCATGACAATTTGCACAGAGTACATGCTGCATTGCAGCAACTGCATAAGACCAATTGCATAAGACTAACTTATGATCATTTAAGATTTTTTCTGTATTAATAAGCCTTAACTGATGTTTAATTAAGAAAAGCTTAATTATTTTGTATTTACACAGACATATCTTAAGCATATATATAAATGCACACACATATATACACACACTATTATATTTTATACATTCTCATACAGGTGAATATTGTTTGAGTATAATGCATGCACCTAAACACAGAGACAGGACTACAGGATATCATGATCTGGTTTCCATTCTATTGCAAGCAAAGCCATCTATCTTCCTTTTTTTTTTCCCCCACCTCTTCCCTCTTCCTCCATCCCCCCCATTCCTTTTTTTCCTCAGTCTTTTGCTACAGCTATACTTTGGCATGTGGATACCCTTTGCAATTCCACAAGCAGATCAGACCTGAATGCTTTAAAATCTTCATGAGTTTTCTAATTGTACACATTTTTACTGTCCTAAATATACTATTAAATCCATGATGTGTCATCTGGTCCCAGCTCTTGAAGTCACTGGATGTACCTTTTCTTCCACTTCTCTTCCAGCACAAGTCAGAAAGCAGGACAAAAAGGTTTCCTTCTAACAATAACAAATTCAACTATGCAACCCATCTTTTAACACCTTTTTTGCCCAGACTCTGTCCAGACTAATTTTCTCAATTCAAGGGGAAATTTAGAAGCCAATAAATAATCTGTTCCTTTGCAAATAGTCCTTGAACTCTGTAAATTCAACATTGGGACTAAAACAGGAAAAATAATTCCAAAAGGAAGAAAGGTCTTTTTCTAATAGTCTAAACAAAAAAAAAACCCAAAACCAAACAAAACCATCTACACATTTTATGAATTGTCCAATTGTCAGGAGAAAAATATAAGCTATACAGAGAGATGCAACATCTAAAGAGTTCCATAAAGTCTCTGGAGCACTGCCATTACAATAATCAAAAGAAAAAAATTACTCAATGAAGTATATAACAGAGCTAATGGCAAATATAGCAGAAATAAATGAGGTGTCAACATTGTTTAATCAGAAACACACTGCACAATACTGTGACAGGTTTTTAACATGTTTACTAGGGGAAAACTTCTAGGTTAATCCAAAAAATACTTTGAGGCAGAGTTATCCCCTAAGGGGTTTACATTATTCTCTTCTCATTCTTATTGTAGTTCTCCAGTAGGCTATAGGAGAGTTTCCAAAGCACTAAATCCCTAAAGAAAATCAGAGTAGAAAAATAAGAAACCAGGTGGTAATCGAAACCAAGTATGGACGCAATAATCGAACTAAAGAAAATGAGAAGAATTTGGAGAAATCATTGAACTTCAATGATACCAGTCACTGTTTTGAATTTCAGCATTTTTATGTGAAACATCTACCTCTGGTGGCGTTGTTCTTCAACACCATATACTTTGCATTTTGTTGTTGATTTTGGGTTTCATCCAGAATTATTTGGTTTAGTGTATGAACTTGAGTTTCCAGATTGTTTTTAGAAACCTTCAGCGGGTACAGAGAGAATTCAGTAGACTCTTCCCCCTGGGCTTCGTTTAAGCTCAGTCAGATATGATAGAAGACAAGTCTTTCCTCAAAAACAGTTTGACAACTGTCATTCATCACATTATCAGTGCCAGTAACACTTAATTGCATCAAGAGCAGAACAGCTCCATTACCATTTTGACCCTCTGAATGGACAGGATGGCTTTAGACCTCCAGATATGTGCCCTGTTTTCAATTTTCAAATTAAAAAAAATATCAGTATGTGGGTATATTTCAGTATGTAACAATCTGCAAAGAATAAAAATCAATATTCATTCATTTATGAGAGTCTGATCTTGAGGAAATTTTGATAGAGGTTCAGTAAAATGGGTCAAGTAATCCTAAGTCACCAACATGAAAGCCTGTTATGCTTCTAGGAAAATCCAGAATTTCAAACCTAGCTTGCATTAAAAAAACCAAAACCAACAACATTTTATAGCAAACAGTTTCACAGTATATATAAGCCCATGGAGAAGATCAAGGGATGCCCACAACTAAAATATGAAACAATGCATTTCTATTTTCTTTGGATTTTTACTAAAGGCATCCTATGCAGATTTGTGCTGTTAAATTGTGACACAAAAAAACGTGAAATCATGTGCTGCCAGGACTTTTGAAGCATCAACTTCAAAACTCAAATTGAGGGCAAAATATTTGTCAAATTGGCTTCACAGGAACCAGTAAAGAAAGAAACAAAAACCCCAGAATTTTTGTGGCTGTGTTCATCAAACCAGGAATAACACTACCAATCAGGTGCAGTGTATAAGAGCCAACCACTCTCAGCTGTGTCATGTGACAAAAAAAAAAATTGTCTACTTTTAGTAACTTTTGCTTAAAGCTATATCTAGCAAACATCTTCAGATTTTATGGAAAGCATCTTTACAGTACTAGCAGTACTGTACTAGCAGTACACAATCTTGTCCCTTCCTGTTAAGTCAACATAAGGATCAACAATTCAGTGCTCATGTGAAATGTATTCAGATACATTATTTGTGTTCTTGCTATGGCAGATCACAATAGTTTAAAAGTATGAGTATTACTCTCACATAGCACCTCTTCTTGGTCATTGTATGACAAAGGCAATTTTGACCAACAACATATTGAAATATAGGCAACTCAAAGCAGGAACAGTGACGCAAAGCACGAGCCATTACATAAATTTACAAGTAAACTTTACTCTTTTTCAGATCAAATAAAGTTTTTCCCATGAAATTTTACCTACTACTATCTCAGTTTGAGACCAAAAAAACCAAGTAAACATCATCTCAGCCAACACAAATAGGAACAAAACTGGGCAGCTCCAGACCTCAAAAGAGATTGTCACATTTGAATTTTTATCTGGGGACTATACCAAGTCAAGATTTCTTCATAGAAGAGAGGAACTCTAATATATATACCTAAGTGAAGTACTACAATACTTTTTTGAAATTAAAAAGAATAAATGCAATTCTATCAGAGTTAGACATAGCCATTAGTATGGTATTAATACTAGAGACCGTAACTGCATATCAGCAGCAGCTTTGTGTCCCCAAAACGTGTTTAGGTGCAGAGCTCTGTCTAACGTGGCAGAGATAAAGCTGACTTGGCACTGTCTGAGAAATAATTTAACTCCTTTTGGGAAAAAAAAGCTATTATAAATATCAAAAACTTAGGGCCACTAGAAGCAAACAAAAATCTGTACTGCCACCTGAAGCAAGGTCGGCATCGCTGTGGAAAAGCCAAAAGGAAAAGTTCTGACCAAGATTGTAACATACAGTTGCCAAAATACCTCATCTGTCACACTGTTTTGTTCATGTTTGTTTATACTATAATTTGGCAAGACTAATCTAGTCATATAAGTACTTCTAATATTTCCTCCGTAATGGGTAGCAGAATAACAACTTTGTAATTATGGTAGCAACTTAGGTGAGTTCTTGGCTCCTGCCTAAGTAAGGGTAGAGTTTTTCTTTCCCTGGTGCTTTGAATCTGGCACATCTTAGAAAACAACACTGATTTCCTTCACAAACTTAGGGTTTGTATTACATTGTTATAAAACTCTTCCTGCCTCAACAGCACCTAATATGGCTGTTCAATTCCATGCTTATCTGCAAATATTAAATACTCCTCTCGAACTCTTTAAGAGCATAATCTTTTCTCTGCGTTCCATTGCTTCTTCAAAAAGGGAGGAGCAAAATCCTGTTTCCACAGATCTGCTACTCTCCATTAATATTCTCTACATTTTTCCTCATTTATCAAAGTGATTAGTTTTGCTTCTCACCCTCCAAGTCACATACCTTGACCATATTTCTTTATTTAAAATCTTTCTAGGAAATTTGGTGAAACATACACAAGGATTTCCAAGCAAGGTTTTGCCCTCTGCAGAATATTCTGAGTGGAAGGGATGATTAGCTATGTTCTCATACAGATAACCTTTGTCTTTTTTTTTTTTTTTTTTTTTTTCCAAAATTTGCTATTTCCTTAAAGAAAAAATAACAACAATGATTCCCTGAAATACTTTTTAAAAAGACACAGTGGAAATCCCAAACCAGTCCTTGACATTTTGAAATAAGGTTTCAGATTTCGTCTTGCCCAGGTTCTTAATTTTATTCCTTAAGACCTGATATAAGACCATATGGGGCAACATTTTCCTTAATCAGCTGAACAAAAATGCAGTCTGTTTAATATGTGATTAAGAACGCTTCCAGTTCCCCTCCCTGTTGCCACCCCTTTACTCACACACATGCACTCTGTATCAGGCTTTGGATGTGAAAGACAGAACTTTGGGAAAAAAGCAATACCTATGGCTCCATTAAGACTTGCCTCTTAAATTTGAGTGAGTCTCCCCACCTGCCTAGATATCAGGTAAATTGCTGAACCTTGCTACAAAGAGAGTCTTGAGTTAGCCCAGATGGAAGGTGCTGAGCTGACTGTACAGGTTGGTCACAAACTGGGCAGGGAGTCAGGAAATCAGATCACCTATACACTTCCACACAATTTCATTAAATAATTCAGAGTTGGCATGGAAGAAGGATGTGCTAGGAAGCTGTTAGTTCCTCTTCTGCTGCCTTGGGTAGTCAGGAAGAAGCCAGTGAAATCAATTATCCCAAGCCCAGCTAACTATTTGGGAGCTACCAACCAAAAAGAATTTTAGGGCTGTGCTTAGGCCTGGTCTCTAACAGTGACTATGAGATGCTCTAAAAGCAGGAGAGCTTGGCTATAGAGAGCTGGAGGCTACAAAGTTAGGAATAGCTAATTCTGAACATTACATAATTTGAGGATTCGATTGAGATGATGTTTCTTGCAGCAACTACTTGTTGCAGTGTTTCCTTCTGCAGGAGAGCACCTTTTCTAATGATCGTAAAAGAAATTGAGAGAAATCGTGCTGTGCCTTATTCACCTAAAATCAGAGCTCTGGAGTGGACCACAGAAATGCTTTCTTTTGGGTGTATTATGGTAATTAAGACCGGAATATATTTTATGCCACTCCCTCATGACAAACTACTCAGAAAAATCCTGCTTTTTACTATAGTAACTCCACTAAAAGTGTGCACACAACATTTAGAAAAATATGTTGACAATGATCTGGCTGCAACAGATTTAGTACCGTATTCCTCTTAGCTGGACAGTAAGAAACTTAATTCTTAATAAGCAATTTCTAGGGGCTTAAGGCAGATTACCATAATAAAAGACAGAACTACTCATAATTAAAACAGTATTGTCTAAGGAGAGAAAAATACAATTGTGCCTTGTCACAGATTTCAAATAAACACAGTTTTGATATGTTCCCACGTTTTCTGCTTGGGATTTTTTATCTCTTCCTGAGTGTTCAAGGCTACTGATGTATTTTACACTGTTTATGCTAGGCTAAAAACCAGAGCTACTTTAGTTTGCATACTTGAAAGCCACTGTTTTAATTTACTTGAACTGACTTTGGCAGACAACAAAAGAGGACTAGAGTAAACAGTACACACACACACACACACCCCCTCCTTGTTACTCACTCAAAAAAAAAAATAGTAGTCTACCATTGCTTTCTCCCTACTTTTACATTTCTAATGAGCTACGCTTGTATCTGCTGTTGGAGAAACACAGTTGAGACCTGTATGACACATGCTTAAATTTAACACATTCCCATGGCAGTAATGAACAAAGCAGTCCTTCCTTTCAGGAAAATCCTGGACTCGCGTTCCCCAGGTCCCTGAGCAGTATAGAATTTAGAAGAAAAACAGGAAACACATGTGGAAACCAGATATAACTGACCAAACCTAGCTATTTAAGTAGTCCAGCCAGTAGCTTTTAAATGAATAATCACATCTTTCTGTATTATGCCTGACTGACCCTTCCCTCCCCCACCAGCTATTCAAACGGAAACATTTAGGCTAGGTACATATATGTGTATAAATATGCAGAGAAAAGGAACAGGAGCTAGTCAAGTCTTACACTATAAAAGATTTTACAATTTTCCATGCATTTTTGAAAAAGGAGTCAATATAACCTATGCAAAGTTAAAAAGACTGATTTTTTTAATCCATAAGAGTATGCACACATAAAGAGCTGGTGTTCATATCTGCTTTGTTAAGTATGCATATATACATGTATATATTCTCAGATACATACATTCCTGTTCAGAAGTTAATCAAAGTAACAGCAATATCTTTTTCAGTTATGGAAAATTAGTCATAGTCATAATGATTACTGTTGTAGTTTTTTTCCTAACCTACCTTAGTCTACCATCATCTCTGATTTTTGAAATACTCTAAAATAACCTACATAACCTTTGGTTTATATTTCCCAAAATGCATCTTACAAATGAAGATGGGACATTTTTATTGTCCTCCAATCCAAGTGGTATAGATACTATATGTAATATGATATAAAAAATAAGGGACTTCAGAAGTATAAAAAACTCTTAACAAGAAAGAGGTAAGCAATGATAACACAAATGAAACACTGTGCACATGAGCTGGGCTCCTTTCACATAAAATATTGGTTTCCCATGTGTACTTAATGGAACATCAGGAAAAACATTCAGGCTTTTTAATACTGCCATCTACAAAACATAGTGGGACTCTGAAGAAAATGTTGTTTCCCTGGAGTTCTGCTGCCAAGACCTTCAATATACAGTGATCTTGCAACCTTTTGCCTGTGACAAGCCATCTTCTGTGTCCTTAGGTTCACATCTAGCCTTTTGGGAAAATCAAATCCACCTCTCTGGATGCTCAGAAAACTTAACTCCCCTCAAGGGATAAGTTAAATAAATAGCTCTAAACAAACAAAATTTTAATAAAGTGAGACAAAAAGAAACAATGTGCATAATGACCTCCAAGAAACAAGCAACCCTTCTTTTCTCAAAGTACAAAAATAATAGTTCAAGTAATTGTCTTTGTAGGGTGACCTCTGTGGAAGCTGAAGCCCCCTGCTTTCTGCAGTTACTTCTCAAAGACAGGGTTTGGAAACTCCTCTGGGTATTGAATTGTGGAGTTCAACTCACTTTATTTTGCTTTGTTATATGCTAGCTACTTTACCCACTATTTGCTCTATAGCATTTTAGTTTCTCTGCATATTTATGGTGACAGAAAGTTCTTGTTATATTTTCTAAATATATTTTTCCTCTCTCATATTCCAGCATTTCTTCATCCAAAAGCTTCAAGATATGTCAGTAGATGAAGCCAGTAAACCAATTCAGGCACATTGGGCACAGCTGTGTTGTCGGTATTTGTCCCCAAATAACACACAGCATTGGGAATGGGGGAGGCAGAAATGCCCTAAAATGTTGAACAACATGAAATATCAATCATTCCCACATATGACTGACCTCTGACTCATTCCATTCAGGTTGCCCTAATTTTTCCAAGAGAAACTGAAAACTCATGTTTGTCCTCCAAGGCTCCATCCCTATGTGTCTTTCCAGGATGGTGTCATCACTTTTTAATTCACCTGTGTATGTTTTTGGAGTCTTACTGAAATTATTGGAGCTCTGTAGATGTGCAGGTATGTACCAACTTCGACCTTATTACCTGCTAAGGCGAGTAACATAATCAACAAACCCAGAGATTGCCTCAACCACTTTTTCTGTAGTGCTGGCTATCCCTCCCTAAGTGAAATATCACACCTTTTGAACTTCCTTCTTCCATTGCTCTTCTCAGGCTGGTTAATTTATTTCTACTTAGAATTACTGTCTTAGCAAATGTCTGTCACTTAATTCCCCATGGCACAAAGCCAGACCTGCCATCACTGGAAGCAGGAGATGTCTCCAGCACTGCTTATCAGAGTGAAGATGAGCTGTGGTTAACAAGAAGCACAACAGGTCCCAGGAAGGAGGAAAACTAAACTTGGATTTTGAAAGGAACTGCCCAAACTTTAAATTCCATTCTGCCTAAGCATATGGGTTCAGGGTGGAGGAAGAGTTAAACGTTTAATTTGATAGGTTCTCTGTAACAAGTAAAGAAATAGGTGGTACTCACTTAATGTAGAGAAACCAGCTATAATCAGTGGTGAAAAGTTGCTTTATCCTTAATAAAAGAATCAAGAAGTGTAGCTATGTAGAAAAACAAACAAACAAAATACCAGAACAGTCTTACTGGCTGATTGGTGTAGTCAAGCAGTAGCAGGAGAACAGCAGACACTTCAAATATCTTGAGTAAAGTTACAATACAAGATAGGTTTTGCTTGGCCCAATTCTCTGCCTGTATTCAACCTGTGCTAAAAATGTGCTCTCTTGCATAAAGCTTAGTCCAAGATTATACATCCCACAGACCAGCTTATAGCAACCATCTTTCTTGTGGTCAAGCTGGGGTGTGAAAGCACACATGAATTGGTTTTGCCTGGGGATCCTTTACTCCTGCCTTCATCACACGGACACATGGGCACTATAGATCTAAATTAATCATTTGGCTCATTGTTCTGTTTTGTTTAGGTGTTATTATTCACTTCTATTTCACCCCTGTGGAAAAAAAATACAAGAGTGGTCATGGGTAGGAAGGATAGTAATGGGCAAGAATTTCCTTCAATGGCAGTTTTTCACCTAATCAGAAAAAAAATTTCTTGTAAGCATTTCTAAGTCCCTTGGGCTCTCTGTGCACCACGACTCTGAGACATACCAGTCTTGCTCTTTAATTTTCTGACTTAAAAAAAAAAAAAAAGAAAAAAAACCCAAACAAACAAACAGAAAAAAAAAGTGTAGTTTATTGCCCTGGCTCATTGGTTTGGTTGCTAAGAACAATGAAATACTAAAAGGGCATTTATACCACAGAGATCCTTAGCACTGGCTCTGCTTTTATCTTAGTCACCGAAATAGAAGGTTTAATCTATTTGCTAAAAGTAACCTCTTCACATACACTTTTTAAGATCCACCATAGTGATCCACTTATTCCTGGCATTATATATGCAGCCATATACTGCATTACAGATACCTTTTTAACCTCACAGAGAAATATTCTGGGTAAAGCAGCTGAAAAAAAGGCACCTTTCCATTTAAAGAGGCTTGGTTAAAAGAAATTAAAAAAAAAAGAAACATTGTGGCATTGTGAGCTTTGACTTAATGTGAACTTTCCTATATTCCAGTCATGAGGTTTAACCAAAAACAGCCTTGGGGATATCATGATGGGAAAAGCAAAATGTGGTGATTGCGTTGGGAATATATTAGCTGGAACGCTGTCTCAGCAGCTGGCCAGCAGCCTTTTGAAAACAGGGTTATTCCAAGAACTATATAAATAAACAGAGGCCTTGGGAATTTTTATCCGTCCAAAAAAATCCCTTTGCCAAGCCAACCATTACCCAAACTTTCTCTATATGTGCGCCTCACATGGAGGGTACTTTATACAGAGTAAGAGATGACTAGCTACGCCTGCCAAATGCTTTAAGTTAGGATTTGGCAGGGGCTGATTTGCAAAGGGGAGGAGGAAGAAAAGGGTGTGGGGAAAATGGCTTTTCCAGAGGTCTACCCTGAAGTAATCGTGCAGCTAATTATTAGTGGGCTTTCTCTTTATTACTACTGCTCTCCATCAAGTTATCTTTTGCTTTAGGCTCACAGGGCCTCAGGTGACAGTTCTTGCTATTGAGTAATTCTCATACAACAATGCCCAAAATGAAAATGCATTTTGCTGCAGGTCTACATTACAGCTCAGAGAAGTCTTGAGAACCTGAAAATCTTGACTGTTCAGCAGAGGCTGGCTCAGACTGACAACTTCTGACTGGATCTAGGAGGACACCAAAGGCACCATCAGACATCTGACTTGTCACACCCTGGATGATGAAAACCTGTTTGGTCCTTTCTGAGGCTTCCTCCTAAGTGTGGAGTTAGCTATCCTTCCCAGGTGCATCCAAAAGAAATTTGAAACTCATTTTGTTGCTTTAATTGCTATTCCTAATAAGATCTAAAATAATAATCAGCACTGATATGCCCGGACTTCTATCAATCACAAGGTCAACCAGGAAAACCAGTACAATTACCATGAAAATATACAGAAAAAGGCCAAAGGCACAGTTCTCCAGATGGCTGTAGCATTGCTTTGCAAATACTCCATCCTTTTTATTCTTATGGCCCAAAAGGGAAAGGTTAAACATTGAGCAATAATAGGCAAGAGAAGTTATGAACAAAAAAAATAAAGCCACAGTGACAACAATGCCAGCAAAGAATTTTAAGAGTATTTACTTTGATAATAAATATAAAATAAGGACTGTTTAAAAAAAAAAGATTAAGTCCACATTTTTTGTCCTGCTCTGATTTTTTTATTGGTAGCTGAACTTTCTAACAGTAAAATAAGTCCTCTTGTGCTAACACTTGTCAGGTTTACTGCTGACAGTATATAACCACAGACATCAATGCAGAGGGCTTGTGATAATCATATAGTCCTGTGAAATATAAATTAACACCAATTGACACAAACATACAAATAATCTGCACATTCTTTTGACCAAGTCCTAAGTTAATCAATGCCATCATGATGTAATTTATAAAATGTTGGAATCTACAGGCCCTTCTCTTTCAGAATTTCTAGGTACTTTCCAATGAATAATTAATTTTTATAAAGCCCATGGGAAATTTACCCCTGCTGTACAGATGTGGAAACAGACATGGAGAAGGTAAGTGATTCGCCCAAATTCACATAGGAAATGTGAGTCAGTCAGAGAAGGAACTTGTGCCGCCTCCTCCTTCTCTCCTCTCTTGCTCGGTTTACTTTTATTAATTGTCAAGTAATAGTAATGAAAGTCATACATACAAAACATGTATAGGGCAGCAAGAATGGAAAAAAAGAAAAATATCTCGACAAAATATATTTTAATGAAACTATGGAAAATGTAATCTGACCGAAGCAACAATTTTTCAGTAATTTGTAATGATTTATGGAAGTTAAACAGATAATAAAACTCCCAGGGTTTGTGCATATGGAAATAATAATGGAAGTGTATCACACACAGCAATTCAAAATTCAAAATATTTCTCATACCACAAAAAACATCGTTTGTAAACCTTCATAGAATGAATCATAAACATCAGGTGTAATTTAATTATGCTCAGACCAAGCATAAGCAGATGAATATTTAACCATTCCAAAATAATTGAAGATTTTATTATAATTATATTGGTTGGACTCAAAAATTGCTATTCCTAAGTCTAGAATCTCCAGGGGCTTGAGAAAAACGTGGTTTTTTTAGGCTGGTGCAGGTGCTGTGATTCAGCACAACAACACACAGGCTGCTCAAAGGCTCTATACCAAAGAGTCCATGGCTTCCTTCCCAGTGACTCAAGCCAGATTAAGAAACTATAAAAATGAATAAAGCAATAAATCTCCACCCATTTTTCAAAATTATTTACCAGGAATTTCTCTTGTGATGAAACACTCTGGTATCCAAAAATGATACTGACACCTTCAGGTTTACATGAACAGGCTAAAGTTCCACAGCCAAGGGTTATATAACCCTAGAAATCAGGGCAGAAAGTGGAAAAAATATCCACAAGTCAACAGGACTTAAGCAAAGCATACCTGGCAGTGTGAATGAAAATGGTAAAACACTGCTAAGAAATTATTTTCCCCCAATTGTTTCTTAGAAACCATTTCAGAATTCTGAAATTACTTTTAAAAAAAATTTAATGCATTAATTTCAAATGCAAAGGTTTCCACACAGACATAATTCACTGGAGTCAGCAGTAGCAGGTTCAGAAGTTCATTTAAGGTACACCAGGTTAGACGTTAACAGAAATTGGTATTGTACTTTCTAAATCTACTTTAACAACCCTCCAGAATGCATAAATTCACTCTGGTATCATCATTAAGGATTCCAAGATTGCAAATATACACTACGTAAATGATCTGGCTGACAGGATGGATGATGTTCCAAGACCACTGTCCGCAGTCTTGGAACATCAGTAGGTATTTCCATAAATACTACAGTCAAACACAGTATTTCCTGCTTTTTATTTTTCCTCCTTTCAAAAGCATTTTGACAGCTGAAAATAGCCATATATATCAGATATAACACATTCTAGCAATCAACATGAAGATTGCTTTCCCTTGCCACAAGATAGGACCATCTCCTCCTTACATTGTCCACATCTTGTTCTGGATTCCTCAGTGTTCCCTGAAGATAGCACAGATCCTTACACAAAGAAGGGGAGCAGCATGAGGAAAACAGGAGGCAGCCAAGTCTCCTGTCTCTCTAGTACCAAAATTAATTTTATCAAGGGCAGCACAGAAGGAACACATTTTATGGAAACATATCACTCTAACTTTCCCTATAAAAGGGAAGACAAAAGGACAGTGATGTTGTCATTATGGGAATGTTACTAAAGGCCTTTAAATCTTCCCTGTAGCACCACTTGGAAATCAGATCTGCAGTGAAACTCCTGTGAACGAATTAAAGCAAGAGATCAACAGACTTGTTACGGACATCTTGGAACTAAATCACTGATAGACAGACCAATCGAAATGGTCACTGTTAAAATAGCACACAAAATCAGCAAAACCAACATTACCTCAGAAAACGTCTACAAGTCTCCCTCAGATGTTTCTTTATCCACAATCGAAGACATCCAGAAAAAAAAAATAAAATCACATTTCCCCCCCCCCCCCGTGTTTGTATGCCTTTTGGCAGGTAAGAACCCCACATGATATAGCCATGTATCTGCCAGATTCATTGGCAGACACAAGCAGTTCTGAAAGACACTGAGCAGAAGATAAACAAAGATGTCGACACAGTGGGAGAGGAGGATTTCAGGAAGGTGATGCAATTACAGAACACATTTTAGGTTTTGGTTTCCTGAACTACCATGAAAAGCCTAACGGCCATCTTAGCATTTACTATGCAGTGTTAGGAATATATAAGTCATCTACTCACTCTTTCAACAACAAAGCCCAACACCCAGAATGTCATTTGTTGTGCACATTGCAGCACCGGCACTCTTAAGAATTTACAAGGGAACATGTACATATATGCCACCCACAATGCATGCAAAGTTTTTGAAGATTTGGTAGTTCAGACTCCTGCCACACAAGGCCCTTGTGAGACTACCATGAAGAATGTTAGAAAGATTTGTCCCTCCTAATAGAAAGCTTTCAAAACAAACAGGTAACAGTTAAGGATTTTAATTTCATTGTAAAGCAGTATGACATGACCATTCATGAATTCTAATGAACACAAACTAGGAACATAACTTCACAAAATACCTATATGCTTCTTGCAACAGAAACAAGCTTCACTGAGAAAGAAGGCACGCTTTTTTCTCAAGGCCCCCACTGTTGCATGCATCAAGTTTAATCACTATTTCCTGGGAAATTACTGTATCCAATGTGGAAATCTGTCTTCAAAAATGCCTTTGTTGTCACCAAAATGTCTTTAAAGAGGGTTTAATGAGTGAAAAAATGTCATTTGGATAGTAACATTAAAGACTATCTCTGACATTTGTTACTTACTATTTACCTAGAGCAGAAACACCGTCTGAGGCAGTGACTGCTCTACTCTCTCAAGCCATAAATATTCAGTGTATAGCAAACCCAGAATTTTTATCAGGAATTCAAACACTAACGGAAACGAGAGGGTAGAGCTCCAAGTCAGAGGGACCTGGAGAAAAATGAGGACTGGCCCAGCAGAAAAATTACAAAGTTCAACAAGAGGTGAAAAGTTCTGCTCTTGGGGCAGAAGCACAGGCCATATCAGCACCTGTTGAAAACACTTCAGCAGTTACAGCAGATGCCAACTACATAAAGACAACAGTGTACTTCCACCACAACTGAGGCAAACCACATAACTCGGCTACATCAGGAGGAAAGGGGCAGCAGAGCAGGGGAAGACACTTTCATCTTCTGCACAGCACTGGTGAGACTGCAGCTGCAGAACTTCACCCAACTTTGGACCCCTGCTCCAAGAAGAATATGGGGATTTTGCAGAGGACCCATTAACAGGCTTCTAACACAGTCAGGGGCTTACAGCATATGGCCTTCAAGACTAAAGCTAACAAAAGCCATGGCTGATCTGATGTTCATGCTCTGAGAAAGAAGTCGGACTGGATGACCTTGAAAGGTCCCAGGGCAATCAACACCTTTATGACTGTGATAATTTTTTCCCTTCTCAAGATGTGATTAGAGAACATACAGCATGTAGGCTAGGCGTAATCATAAAAAGAACAGCAATGTCAACAAAGCCAACCACAATACTACTGAATCCTGGGCATCTTGGAAAAACTGCAATATAGTTCTGTAACAGCAAATCAACTCATAGCAACAGTGTATCATTTGAAATTTGTATTCCTGAAAAAAAACTCAGTGCTAAAGCATGTATGTCTCTATAAGGCCCAAAATGATCAATAATGAACACAAAGTCAAAAACACATCATCTGCTCACACTATCCATAATGAAAATCTAATTTAAAAAAAAAAACAACAAAACACAAAATAAAAAAATAAAAAATAAACAACCCAAAGCTCTTATAAAGCATGAAGTAGCTGCACACACTCTAATCTTGTATGTGTGCAGTGTAGAATATTTTAAGCAGAGACTTAAAGCTAATAAGAAATTGAGTAGGCACAGAGGACAGATTTTTCTGGATTTTTGAGAAATGTATCACCTGTGTAACACAGTGATCCTATAAAATGCTCAAAAAAAGTATCTAAAATTCATGAAGTTAACTTAACCCTACTGATTACTAATGTGCCCTTATGCGGACATAGGACACCTTCATAACAGTGGGGGGCAGAAACAGTGCTCCCCAAGACAATTTTGGGGAAATCTCTTTAAAAAGTTTTACTTTGCTCTTCCTTGCTTCATACACCGTTCTTCAACATGTGTGAGAACATCCATGAAAAGGATTTTTATTTGTATGGTTTTTTGTGAAAAAAGTGCTCACAGAAAACTCATTCAACTGATGACACTGATTAAGGAGCAGAGAAAACTGAAGCAATGCCAGGAACACATCTCTCTTCTCCAAGGGGTATTAACTCCCTTAGAATTACATAGCTGCAAGCAAAGGCAAAATATATCTATCCCAATTCACATTATACCCTAACTTGGCAACAAGAGTAGAGAAAACTAGACTGGAAAACACTTATAGAATATCTGTCCCTAATGTCTCGCACAGTTTCCTCTAATCATGACAAATACAAATCTCTTCAGATGCATCCATATCATTAATTTCGCAGCAGTTTGAGTGACTACACAAAATTTGGAATCGGGATTTTAAGCTTTCATTTTTCCTCCTTTTCAGATTTCACCAGAACAGAAGAAATAAATTTCTTATAAGCTCAAGACCTCTTGGAGGTGCAACAAAGAAAACCAAAGTAAGCAAATTTGTGGTTTGCTCTTCAGAAGACAGCAGGTGGAAAAGTATGAGAAGCTTCTTTACCACTCACACATACCATAACGAAAGGAAAGTTTGAACCAATATTTAACTAAATATCAGAATCACGTGTAAAAGGAGAAATATACCTTCCAGATTTTCTTTTATCCTTTGTTACATGGGAGTATTAATATAATGTCAACCAACTTTTAAAAATGTAAGTAGCAAGGAGGACTCTGAATAAAGAATATTTGACTATGAGGTTTTTCTGCACACGGAAAAATTTTTATTTTTTCTTTAACTTGCCTGTATTTCAAGATGTTCCATATTTAAACTAAAACTTACTGACTTTACTAGATGAGGCAACTTCAGATTTCACCTAGAATTAGATTAACATTTACTAAGTATTCATTTGTATGAGAACATTAGAAGCCTACTCTAGCAGTACAACACCATGTTAATCAACATAGAGTTATCATACATTTAGAATTAGTGTTGAACAAAAACTATTTACTCCAAGTAAATTCTAAAATAAATCCTATGTAGGCCAGGGAGTAGCATTCCTATACTGCTCAAGTATTGCTTTGTTCTGCAAGTAATTATCCTGTCCAAATAAAGTAATTGAATAAGCTTGTTGAAACCCAGATTTACAGACCACATGCCTCAATTTTCTTACCTGTAATTTTTTTCCCTCTTTTTAATATTTTTTCACACAGATAATGTAGTAGAAGAATCATAAGAAAGGTTCCAAGTAGGTGGGGAAAAAACTGGGAAAAAAGCTCTATCCTCATTCAAGGGTATTGTTTCAGGTTTAAAAACTAAAAGGTGGAAAAGACTTTGGGTTGGTATCGGAAATCATAGCAGTTTTGACTTTTTGGATCTATGAAGCCTAACATGTCAAAAAATCAGTGACTGTTCGTTTTATTCATACATACTGGGGTGCCAAAACAGAGATATTTGTTAACTGTGGACAAAGTCAGTGGGTATAAATTGGGGGGATTTTAGTCAGTCTTTATGGCCATGAGTTTTCTGGCCAAAAGAGCTATTTTCAGGTTTGTCACATTCAGAAGTTGAAGCTTTGTGGGAGCAAGCAACTACAAGGATTTCATAATCACAGACACAAATGCTTGACTTGGTTACAGCACCAGCACCTCCACATTTCTTGGAAAGACAAACTGAAAGTATTGAACCACTAAGTTTCAAAAACATGGTGCTTCATGCAAAAACAAAAAGCAAAAGTTTTGCATTTTTCTACATCAACTCAAGACTGAGCAGAACTAATTTCCTTTTCCAACCACAAACTCTCAAACCATTTGACCAGCTGCATTGTTCTTACAGTAAGAACACATGGAACAAGGACTAGCATTTATTGATATAAAATGATTGTAAAAATCTGTTCATATATCTTGATGGTTATTATATTCCCTAAAGTTAATTTGTCCCAAGTTTACAACAAACAGTTTGTTTGAATGTTCCTTTTACTAGCTTCTGTTGCATGAAGCTTTTAGGGATAAAACTGGTCAAGAAGCTGTAGATAGCTAACAGTGCAATCAACATTATAAAATGGAAACTTATGAAAAATCTTAAATAATATTGTCAAGTTGGAGAAATCACATACAGAAAATGTAATCTAAATCCATGGAAAGCAGACCTTCCTCCTCTTGTATAAATTTGGGCTGATTTGGAGCCATTTCATTTATATACTCTAGGACAATGTATTTGTAATACCTCCTAATAATTTATTTGAAATCCTGGATGGATGCAGGAAATCTAAAGACAGGTTGTGTTGCACTTTCAGAGGACATGGGGAGACAAGATGTCACAGAAAAGTCCATGGTAATGTTTGAAATTTAGGAGTTTGGTAAGCTTCATTTAAAAAGTAAGAAGTTATCAGAAGTAGTGCACCAGACGAAGAAAATGGAGGAACATTTAGGGCACGCAGCAAGTTATAAAAAAACATTTCACAGAGCAGCCAAAAATAGAATTTTTTTTTAAAAAAAAGGAAAAACAAACAAAAAAACCCTCATTGCCACACAAGCTGACCCCAGCAAAAAAATTATGTACAAAAGCATAGAGAGAAAACAGCTATTAAACTGTGACTGCGGTACACCATCTTGTGTTCCACACCAAACTGTGGAACTGAAGCAGAGAAAGTATCACGTGGTGGAAAAATCACTTGTAGATGATAGTGTCTTTTAATTCAGCATTTATATACAATCATTAGTAAAACCAACCCTTGTCTGCTGAGGCACGATTCTATATGGACACGCAGTATAACTGGAGAAAAGCTGTGCAGACCTGGCATGTTTGCACTGTGTGGGTGAGACACAGCCAATTCTGAGACATTGCCCTGTGTCTAGCAGAGCGCCATGCTCCAACAAGGCTTTTTTTGCTGTAGTATGTAGAAGGGCAGACAAGAGTGCTCTCACTTGAAGGCTAGCAACAAGTACAGATGATCAACCATTGTGTGAGGGTGGGGAAGAAGGTAAAGTTGACTGGTTTTAGAAAAATACAAGCAAATCTGTACACTCAGCACAGTCAAATGGCCTGTGCTGTATAAACTTAAGAAATTACATCTGAAGCTAGTTTTATTGCCTTTTTAAAATGAAATATTTGCATATCCAAGCCCATTCCCACAGTTCTTGAGGATAAACAGCTCCTGATGGCATTGTGGAGTTCTATTTTCAGAAAGCTTTATTTCTAAGTGGTTTAATGTGCATCTGTTTACATAAATATTTAGATATGTGAAAGCACATCCTGCTCAAGCTGCTGTGATAAACAGAAGTCAGCTGTTACTCCTTTTCCACTCCTGGCTCTGCTTGGAGTGCTGCCTATTACTGAGCTCTCGTTATAATGCAGCCATTGTGCTTAGAACCAGGAGTTTATAAACACATGCTTGAAAAATGTAGTCTGGCTTTCCAGCAAAATATTTCAATGGCTCTTTTATCATTAAACTGCACTACAGTTGGTGTGACTCAGTGCACTTAAAAGTTTACATTTCTCCACAAGGCCTAATGCAGTATACGTATTGACAGTAATAGCAAAACTTGGAGGTGATAAGGAGTGCACATTAGAGATGAATAACCCAGTATTATCACTTTTATGTGTAAGAGTTATCTCTACAAACTACTTCCACTGATTATAGAAGCAGAATTTATGGAGTATGGGATGCAATACCTAAATCTACCAGCAGCTCATCTCTTCGACCTACAAACCTGCTGTTATTCTTGTTTAACACACAAGAAAACAGTACAGAAAGATGAAGAACAGAGGGAGGGTGGTGTTCCTGTAATCTGAAGGTTGGACTAGGAGTCAGACGATCTGGGCTGAGGTTCCACATTTACCAGAGAGGTCTCATGTGAGTTTGGAAGTCTCTCAGATCCTGGGCCAGTAACATACTCTGCACATACTCTGGCAAGATTTGAATCATATGCGACATCCTAAACCTACTGAAATTTTTCCTGTTACTCTAGCCACTAGAATTAAACTTTTACCTCAGAAAAGACAACAGATATGTTCTTTCCTTTATATATATGTATTCTTAATAAGGATTAAGTTTTGTTTTCCACCCAAAATTACACTGGACACTTTCTCCATTGTAAATCAGTACCCATCCAATAAAACTTACTAGTTCTGTGACTCAAATTCCCTCAACTCACTGATGAATCCTTATGTCTTTTTTGTCAAACATACTCTAGTTATGTTTTTGTATATGTGAAACTTTTGGAGGTGGGCAGTTTGGGACATTTTGCAGTCCATTAGGTTGATTATAAATCATAAGATTCTGGGAAATGCTTCTAATATATTTAAAATTAAGATCATCATGGAACTTTTGCATTAAAAAAAAAGGACACCTGAAAATGAGGAGGGGCTATAAGGATCTTTCATGCTTTTGAAAAAGGAGTCCCAAATTCCATAGGAAAAGTTAAATTAATATGTATACGTAGCTCAATGTTGTTTTTTTTAAAAAAAATTCTAATTTTTATATCACAATCACTACCAGTAAAATTTTCAAAACCAGTCATTGTAGACCTAAGCCAGTTCTCACTGAAGTCAGTAATGGCTGAATCTCATTACCAGTTTAGTTTGAATCACCAGGTCACTTATGAAATCAGTCTCCCAATTGTCCCTGCACACTGACTATTGCTTTGGAGTATATGAACTGGATCTGTTTCAGCTGAAGTTAAACCAGAGATGCACTCCAGCCACATGGGTATGCAGCCTATAGGACCACATGAGAGCTAGTCTGAAGTAAAACATCTCAAAATGCACACACTGTATCCTCTGTGTTGTTCTACAGTTCGATTTCTAGCAATGAGACTTTGGGGCTTTGCTCCTAACAAGGTCAATACAAATCTAAGTATATGACCTAAATATTTATTTCCTCTGTTTTAAACAGTTGCATATACAATTAAATCAGAAAGATTACCAGGGAGGGGGGAGGCATTTTTCAGCTCTTCCTTTACCTTTCAATACACTTTTTTTTTCAATTCATAATTCTTTCTTCAAACCTTTCACTTTCATGCTCCCAAAGAACCACCACTAACAATACATCCAGGATTATAATAAATAATAACAATAAAACAGAATAAAAGGCAGATTATATTTTAATACAAGTTTGAGTTTACGTAACTATATTTCCTGTTTGTTCTCAGTAAAGCCTGAAAATGTTGATCATCCTCAGAAAGCCATGTAACAGATGAGTTACACAAACAACTATTCAGCTTTCATTTTTTTAATCAAGCATGAGAACTCAGCATAAATGCATTAGATTAGAAGGGCTTAAAACAAACTGTAAACACTCAACTTCATCAGTTCAAAAATTTGTGTTCTTTTTATTAAAAAAACCACCCAGTCCAAAACCAACCAAACAAAAAAATCCCACACACACCAAAACCCAACAATTAGCATCTTTCTACAACTTAAGTAATATTAGATTAGATAGATTAGATAATTATTACAACTTAGTAATACTACCAATATATGTAGATGGAAACCTTTAAACATAAGATTTACAGTGAAGACTAAATACTGCAATTGACTCCAGCTGTTCTCTGACACTCTAGCAGAACACAGAGGCAGTTGCTAGACCTACGATGTATCTTCTTCTAAGAGGCATTTTTTAAGTGGCATACAGTGATCAAAATATTGCTCGTGCAATTCACCTCCCAGTTTCTCTACACAAAGCACGCTGCTAGGGAAAAAAGGGTGTATGATCAGGAGGCCTTTTTTCCCCTCCTCTAATACTTGACCAAGAGTCCAACCTGACAAGGAAGAAATCAACAAGTGTCCAATGCTGAGCACAAAAACATCCCAGGATGGAGCCCTGTTTTGATACAGGAAAATTCAAAATATTCAAAAAGTCAAGAGAGTTTATAAAAAATAAAAGGGGTACAGGCAGTTTCCACGTATGTCGTCATATACTCTTGAAAATTATACTACTGTAGTAATTAAAAAATGACTCAACTTTAAGCAGAGATTAATTTGCACCATCTTCCAGATGTAGCGAAGCCAAAATGTGCCAGATGTCCCCAGAATGTCATGGTATCAAGCAACAATATCGGCAGCTATTAGCAAAAGGTCACACTAAGGACTCACGTGAAAGATCAGGAAGGAGGAAATCTGACAAACTGGAAATAGCAGACATAACTGGAGCTGCTTCATCTCTCCTTACTTTTCACCTCTAGGTTATCCATATCTTTACACAGAAAAAGAAAAGCCACAGAATGTACAGAAAGAACTTACATTATGAGAACCAGCCTAAGTCAGGAAATTTCATTTCTTACTATGTTGAGACATGGGTGAGTTCTACCACTTCTTTGAAAAGCATTTCATTCTAGGTCAAACTCCATATTTTCAAGACCAAAGTATTTACAGACATCCTGATATCCAAAATTCTGTTACTTGGTAACTATAACAAGTGAAGTTTTATTTTAAGTGAATATTTTATTTCAAAAATTATGTACATACACGCTGATATTTTGCCTTTTTAAGAGAAAATGTTCTCAGTGGTAGATAATTTCATTTGCCAGTCAGAGACTTTCCCTCCCTCTGCTTCCTCTCAGTTTTCGGAATCAACGTCAAGAGAGATGTGCATCTTATAAAAGAAAGAAATCTCAATCAGCGCTTGAAGGGACCATTGGGAATCTCCCAATGAGTTCCAGATGTTTGGCCACTGATGCAGTAATGCTTGCACCATGGAAAAAATCTTTCCAGGTGTTTGCAGTTTCATGCATTGTTGCACAACAGGGATCATAAAGCTATTTCCATGAAGGAAGGCCATACTTAACCAAAGGCATGCAAATGAAAGAATATCCAGAGTAGCTGTGACCATGGAACAAAAGAAAAAAATCTCAGTGTACCACCACTGCTACATGTTCGTACAGAGTATGCTGGGCAAGAATCTTGCTGTCCTGGACACGCTGAAGCATATGAACAGTCCTGCAGAGTCAAGCAGCATTGTTCATATCTGACAGATGAGGAGCCTGGGACAAGTCAACCTTTTCAAAGACAGCCCAATCCACCGTGCTCATCAACCTGAGCTTTGATTTCTACTTCAGAGGCAACACTGACTGTAGAGGCAAATAGTAATTTGAAATACAATGTATTCCGTACTTCAGAACTGGTAACCTGAACCATGACTTATACCATATTTCAGACCTAACTGATAGTTTCTGGACCCTCCCTAAACCACCTAACCCTCCCTCTCGCCCCTCCAAAAAAGTGGTCTGAAAATTCAGACAGGTACAAAGTCAAATGACAGATCCAAAATTAAAAGATATTTACTTGATTGTATAAAAAATATGATATTCCAAGTTATTTAAGCAAGGACAGTACCAGAGTTTGAATCAGCATTCCCAATATTTTGACTGACTTTTCCAGTTTTGGAATGTCATCCCTAAAACATAACAGACACTGCTTACAATGTTCAGCTCCTTCAGGTTAAAGCTACATTTATTATTAGTTAATGTTCTGGAACTTCTTTTTTTGTCCAAAGCGTTGAAATTAATGAATAATTAAAAAGTTGTAAGTGAATAATATTATGGTAAAGTTTAGGATTTTTTCTGAAAGAATAAATAAGAAGCACAAAAGAAGAAAAAATACCAGAAGCATATACATGTAAAAACAAAATCCAGAGAAAATACTTCAAATTCTGACATCTGCGGTGGTCTTTTATCTAAAAGGGAAGCATTCACAGCCATCTGAAATGTTTCAGTTGCTTTTTTGTTTTGTATGCTCCAAGTGTGTTTGTTTCTTTTAAAAATCAGAAACAGGGTTTTTACATTTACACTAGGAAGGGCTAAATGCAGCAACAACCACCAACCAGCACACTGAAAGTCCTTAAAGCTGCAAATAGGATAGACTATCACAAAATATGTATCATTCCGCATTGGCTAATAAAGGACCATTCTGCTGCATTCCATTGCAATGTACATTTAGCATTTATAAAGCTTGACTGGAGCTCAACTCTTTACAAACATGTGTCAAATTCCAAATCTGAGTTTCTCAGCAGCAGCCCATAACACTGTTCATTGGGCTTTAAGTATGTACTTGACCAAGAATCACCTTGCTTTCTTTTAAGTGCCATTTTGTTTAAGACTCACTAACCGATTTTAAGCTTTTTGGTTTTTTATCGTTAACTTGCAAATCGCCTCTCCAAAATTTAAACCTACAACCAAAATCTGACTTGTTTGTTTTCTTTTTTATTTGCACACTATGCACATGTTTGGTAAGAAAGCAAAACACAGGATACAGTTGTGAAATTACAAAATTGTATGATTAAATCCTGGTTAGGACACTGCAAGATAGCTGCAGACAGTTGTGAGGGCGAACAGGAACACCAATGAAATGGATTTGTGTCAAAAACATGTGGTTGTTTCTATCCTGAATTAAACCAATTTGAAATGCTTCAAAGGCAGCTGGTAATTCACTTCAAGCATTATCTCCTGAAGACATGATCTGACGTAAATTGCAAGTCATCTGTATACTCCAAACAACTATTTTAATTACACGAGCTATGGAGTACAATAAAGGTTATTTAGAATGAAGTATTCTTGAATTTTCAGCCCAAGTTTGCATTAGTAAAAATACTATCCAATACTACTACTCTGTTAAATCCAAGGCCAATTGAATTCTATTCAAATATCTACAATGAACTTTAACTAAACTAGTATTTGCCTTGTGGAACTTGTCACAAATTATAATTAACAGGACATAGCTATTAAAAGATATATAGAGAAAGAAGCAAATTATTCTAAAGGATATGTTTCATAGTGTATGCTGAGCAACATTTTCTGACAACCTTGCATGAAAAGGTTTCTTTTTCCTATATCTTTTTTTTCCACCTTTGCTTCATTTGTGTTATTAATTCCTCCCTCTCTCTCTCTCTGTACCATTTGACCCTTTGCTTGGTATTTCAATGAGATATTCTCATTTATTCAAGGGTGATTTTTTTGAAACTTACTGCAGTACATCCAGATAGCAGATTTAAGCACATATTCATGTCATGGATGGCATCCTTGATGTGAATTTATTGGCTATTTTTGTTACTCAATCAACACTGGGGTTGTCCTCCCTTATACATGCCGTTCTCGTCCTGTTTATCTTGGGGAGATTCCCAAGGCAGATGTGATAGGTAGGGCTCCCTCCTCCCCCAACCCCAATTTACCATAAAGCAGATTGCAACACACCGCTAACCTCCACTGCCAGTATTTCTTATAGAGAGGAGACAGGGCCAAATTATTTTGGTCTCATCATTTCAAGTTCCACCACCGAGCTGCATTACAACACAAGACAGAGACCAGGAAGTTACAATAGAAGGTTGTTGTTGTGATATGTACCTTGGACTTAGTTCTGTCCTCGCCATTCAAGACCGCAGAGAAAGGCTCCATGGTGAAGACAGAATTAACTGTGTTATCATATTTCATTGTGAAAGCAAAAACTGTCAAATAAAAAAAATAAAGCTGACACATTACAGCAGTATCAGCTCACAGCACCCAGGCCAAGGCTACATCTAAAGTTTCCATGACAAACTTCATCTTACCTCTACCTTCAAGACAAATCAAACTTTTCAAGTAAGGTTGGTACTGAATTCCTGAGCCCATGAGTATACTTTGATGTGAAGCTGTTTTAACAAATTTAATTAGGATGAAACAATAAGTTAACAAACAAACAGGCCTAGAAGATACAGATGTTACTACCTATTATTAAGGATAAAAAGGCAAAAGCCCCCAACTTATCTGGGTTTAAGCAATAGGTATGTATTTCTCATTATAAATACTGTAAAGATAGATGTGGTTGAGATTACACGTGTGCATCCACATATTTAACAAGCTATCATAATATTCATATTCATCTTAACCTCACAGCATGATCTGTATAATACACTGCAGTGATGAAATACAGGTGTCCTGTCAAATATGTTTGCTCTTTTTCTTATTAATATTTACAGGCTATTTACAGATTTGAGTTCTGTACGTGGCATTATTACATAACAGATATAAGTGAGATATTTGAAACTATCTTAAAAGTCATATTTTCCAAGTGTTGCAATATATTACCTCTATGTATATTGCCTAGTCTTTAGCAGCAATGCTGGCCATGGTCCTGCTGATTCATTTATAATACAATTTGGGAAAATAAAATATTGTAAAACCCATGGTATGAGACTGAGGCCAGTCATGCTTCTGAAATTAATTGGGAGTTTATCTTGGGGAGACGATATCAGTACCTTTCCTGTTACTAGCTGTGTAACCTGTTACTAACTGTGACAAAGTCTAAGAGTATCACAGTTATTGATGAACTCAGCTTGCCAGGTGCTTTACTAATAAAAAACAAAAGGATTGCCCGTTCAGTGAAATAACAAGCATTAGTGTAAGGTGACAACAGAGTTACACTTTAATGATATACTAGCTGATCTGGAAATAAGCATATTTTTGTACATATTTAGAATCAGACCTATCATACCTTTTTACTGAGCGAGCTGTCAACTGAGATACTCTCCCAAGCACTTTTCATGGATTTCAAGTCTCTCAACTTCATCTAAAGCTATATTCTCAGTCTTAACCAGATGTTGGTTTTTTTTTAATTACTGTATGAGTGCAAGTCTGTTTTGCTCACTGCTGATGAATAACTAACTTGAGAAAACTGCTGGAGAGGAAAGAATAAGGAAAATAGGAATTAGGAGGCTAGGACAAATAACAATTTAACAATCTCATAATGTGTTATGTAGATTAAAACATGATGTTAATCTAAAATCATTCTCTTATTCCTGTATTTTGCAATACATACTTAAAATATCTGACATCCTCATTTTCTGATAATTCTTCATAGAAGAACTCATGTCATCTCTGTTTAGATAGCTGCCCACTCAGGCAAATACCTAACACACTGCAACAGTTTACTATTCAGGAAGTCTTCATGGCTAGTTCTGTGGAAAACTTTTACAGATCTGGTTAGGAGACAGAAATACTATTTTCCCTCTACAAAAGAAGAAATTTCACTTTTCCCAAAAAAGAAACAAAACTATGACTTCAACAAGATTTTACTTTTCTCATGGATGAAATGTAGGTTATGCATTGCTTTCATTAAAATAATGTTCTTGACATTTTTAAGTTGTGATGCCAGCAAATTGTGATGAGTGAGGGTAGTAAAACAACAGACAATTAATGCTGGATGGATGAATGCTTAAATATGAAGAATGATTCTATTAACGAGGAACATCTGAGAAGCATAATATAAACAGCATGTTGTATATTTTCCATAGTTCCGATCACAACAGTTTAAAAACAAACAAAATTGTTCAGCCATTCCTAACAATATTAGGCCTTTACTTGAAAATACATCGAATGTGCTGCCTCTTTTTTTTTACCTTGTTCCCCCACTGTTTGCATGAAGCAACCTCCTTCTGTCATATACAGGATGACTACATAAAATTTAAAAGGATGGTATCAGAACTAATGGTAGAAGCAGGCAGTCCTCCTTTAAAAGAACACATAAATGCTGTAATATATAACATTTAAGTTATACTTTCAAAGGGATGCTACACAAAAAATTCAGTGTACTATCGAAATATCAATAAGTTGCTTATAAATCATTAAAAACAATGCTTCATTTGTTTTAACTGGTTACCTGGCTACTGTTTTACCTACCCTCATGACCTAAAAATCATACACTTCCAGTGCTAAATATCAATTTATTTTTTCCTTTTCAAAGTGCAGTCTAACCTAGAGTGTTATAAATATGTGAATTTAGCTGTAAGTTGAGTTTCTTGTTTAGACAAGTTTAATTATGCTGCAGTAGAGGATAATTTAACTATGCAACTCAGTAAAAATAACTGTAGAAGGAACTCAACCCAGTAATTTTAATTTGTCCATTCTCATGTCACTAACACTTCTCAATCTCAAATAAGCACAGACAGCCACACTCAATATTAACACCCTAATAATCACTTACTTGGTTCTCCCCATTTAAAGTTCAACCAGCCTCAATCCTATGCATGGGACTGTGGCACAAAATTTTTTCAAAGATTAGGTTGCAGTCTCAACCTTTCCTTTGTGTACAGAAACGTGAACACACACGCATGCACACTTTTAATTATGACTTCTTTAGAGGAGATCAAATCCAAATTTTAAAAAAGTACCTTTAAAAAAAGTACCAAGCAGCTTCATGTTAGGCTAATATCCAAGGGTTGAGTCAGGTTCCTTTGGACCTCTGCAGACTATATATCTATACTGTCAAATAATTTAAGTCCCTCATTGGCTCTCAAGGCCGTTTGGTTACACTATATGTAACACCAGTTGTTTCTAAGGTCCCTTCTACAGCAAGCATAAGGAAGAAAACTGGAATCTGCTGACATGGTTCACTCAAGATTCCTGATATCTGGGACCTGGTAAAATGGTTCACTCTACTCAAACCTTGGTTTGAAAGCCAGACTATGCGATGTTTTGGCCCCATACATGGGTCAGTCTTTCAAAAGTTTCCATGGAGTCTTGTCCCTTCAAACACCTCGTGAGACACTCCTGGCATTCAACACAAATCCTCCTAGGCATGCTAGAAATCCACATTTTTTTCAAGATGCAAGATATTCTTTCCATTATCCAGGCACTTCAAACTAAAAATAGTTATAATTGTGTATTTGGGCAGTACAGGCCTTGATGGAAATACAGGCTGAGTACAAGGCAGTGAAACTGCAGCCAGTCTAATGGGGAGGGACCAGCCCTAGCAATGCTGTCACTTTCGACTCTTTGACACATGCTCCAGCAAACACCTGCTTTAGCACTATGGCAGCCAATTAGTTTCAAAATGAAGAGAATTTAGTACATAAACTAGTAGGTACATCCGTAGATATTGAGGGCATTTCTGGAACGTACATGGAGACAGCTTATTCTAAGTTTGACCCCTGTAGTGTTATGCGTATGATATAATTTATGAAAAAAACATTTTGCTGTTGGTTTTGTACGTTTCCCCCACATTTTTAATTTTACCTTGTTAGCAAAGTCTATGCAATTTCACATGCAACTTTTATAACTCTTTGTTGAAGTCCCAGTTCTGGGACACTTTCAGGGCCTGACCTCTCAGAACAGAGAGATTATTTTGAGTGGAAAATGTAATTTCCACTTGACTATAATGCTTTCACCCTAAGAGTGCTTGCATTTGGAGGCCAAGTCTAGCCCCAGTTGAGAGCGCTCGCAAAACTCCCAACTGTTTCAGTAGGCTTTGCACCGGACTCTGAATTTTTTCTAACTGAAAGACTATACTTCAAAATAATTTTTTGCATGCTATTCAGAGATTTCATTAATTTCTCAGATTAATAAATTTTATTATTCTGGGAATTTAGACTTGTTATCTGAAGCCTTTAGCAGATGTTTTCGTACATGTTCAAGTTAGCTAGCTCATGTTTAAGGCCCTTCTCGTCACAGGTCTCTCTTGTATATTTTCCTGATCAAGTTAAAAATAAATAACTGTCAAAAAAAAACCAAACCAACACACAAAACAAAAAAAACCAAAAAGAAAACTGCACTCCTTGAAATAAGATTGTAAAATATCTGGAAGCAATGGGGAAAATGGTAGAAAGAGAGGAAGGAAAATAAATACATTCACAACAAAAATATTCAGTCCTGGGAGATGTCCTGACAGGCCTTTACCCTTTTGGCTATATCTATATCTGTGTTAGCAAGCTAAGCAGAGCCAGGGCCTATTTTCTGGCCCTATGGCCAATTGGCAAAACCAGGCCACACGCACACACTGTAAAATCTTTTGAACTCTAAACTAAGATTGCAACCGACAAGGTAGCTTGCCCACAGCAGGACTCAGCCCTTGCCCAGGACTCGCAAATGTTACCAGCTCAGTTGGGTTACCAACAGGTAGGTTACACAGGCAGTTGGCATAAGTATGCATAACCAGAAAAAGATTAGCTGCCAAGCAAAGAGACGTATGAACGCTTCTCTTTGTGAGTGTGGCACCAGACAGCCCAGAACATGGTGGAATAGCTGAATATATGTAACTAAAGAAGCTGATGGCTCAGTCCATGAATACTAATAAGCCATAGCATATCACTGTCATAGAATCTGGACAGATGACTAAAAAAAACAATAGAGGCTTCCACTTTTGAAAATGAGCCATTTGAAAGACTGGTAGACCCATAGCTTTGACTGTACAATATTAAGGGAATCAATGCACTGAGCAAAATGCAAAAGTTGAGATAATTTTGTTGATTTAAAAACAGAATGCCAAAAGAACACATAATATACTATTATATCTCTGGCTTTAAACTTGAACTCAGCATAAATTATTTCAGGAATGTTTTGCATAGTCTCTTTTTATATCTCCAGTGCAAAATCTATTTTGATTGCATGGCCCTGGAACAAGTCTGTTATCTTTCGCATTTTATCATTTTTGGAACCCGTATGCTACAACACAGCTTTCTTATCTGTCAACCCACATCCCCCTCCCCCTTAAGGCAAAAATAAAACACACTGCAGCACTTGTAAAAGCAGAGAGACAGGCTAGAGTGGACATCTCTGTTCACTGAATGAAGGTTTTGTATCTCCAAAGGAAAATAAAAACAAAAGTTGAAGACTCTGGTTAAGCTACCACACATGCTATAGCAGTATTCCATAGCTCAGCCAGCTTCTTTAATGCAGCAACTGTCAAAAGGCAAAGCTGTGAATCTTTATGAAAAGAGGAGGAGATTCTAAAAAAAAAAAAAAAAAAAAAGCAGCCTCAAAATATGGAGTCAGACCCACACATATACCTTTTATGTATGAGAGAAGGAGAAGTGCACTTCATGTAATAATTTAAACTTGTATACATAAAGAACAGGAACAGGTCATGTCAAAAAAGCTCAAACATGGTGGTAGGAGGGAATATCCATTTACTGTCGTCCTTTGCTTCTTCACATTATTCTTCTGTTCACAGAAACAGCCCCTAAAGCCCTCTCAAATACACGTCTTTTCCTCCATCCAGTTTAAGTTTCAAACTTAAGGATAGTAAAGAAAAGGTCTTTTCATTACTATCTCCATTTTTAGGGCGAGAGAATAGCAAATGCAATACTCATAATTGGAGAAGGGCAGAAGTTATTTGAATTGCTAAACACGTTGATAATAGGCCAGCTTTAGAATAACGTTAAGATGAGAGGAAAACAGGTGGATGCAAAAAGGAAAGTAATGAAGGGTAT
Source organism: Phalacrocorax carbo (assembly GCF_963921805.1). Classification (NCBI taxonomy): domain Eukaryota; kingdom Metazoa; phylum Chordata; class Aves; order Suliformes; family Phalacrocoracidae; genus Phalacrocorax; species Phalacrocorax carbo. The sequence goes on from NC_087515.1 coordinate 22,450,378, forward strand.
CACTGGTGGAGTTCTAAGGTCCCCATCCCAATGATCAGGAAAGTGCCAACAAAATATGCTGATGATGCAAAAATAGAAGACATTGATAGCATATAGGAGGTGGAGGCTACGTAGAGAAATAACTGGTTGTCACAGAACAGGAGTAGACAGATTGACCCCAGGAGCTCAGAATTCAAGGTGGAGTTACAGGTAAATGCCTGGATCTGAAAAACATCTGCTGGTGTCTCATTAGCTGGCAGGATTAGAAAGTGTTGATGACCTACAAGCATCAATATCATACCCCCAGAAAACACACTGATCTTGATGTTTCAGAGTAGAGATAGAAAATATTGTGAGTTTACAAGGTATTCATGATTTTCATGTAGGTATCTAAATACACACAGTAATGGCCAGTCATATTCAAGCGGTTGCTTTAGAATGGGATTATTTTAGAGAAAGATTTGATCATCCTCCAGGAAGCAACAGAATCTCATACAACAGGATTGGAAGGGATATGGTTACTACCTATAAATTAATTGTGGGGAAAGGTAAAGGAAAAAAGGTTATCTAAGGTAAAGGAAAATAAAGGCACAAGAACAAAAGGATACAGAATAGCTATACGTATGCTCAGACTAGAAGTTAGAAATAAATTTCTAATGAGAAGAAGAATTTGTCTTTCTTAAGATACTTTTCCAAAAACTAACTGGAGAAATTTACTGCTTTTCAAGGTAGAGCTGTATCAGTTTGTATAATATAAATTACATTTGTGAGAATAAACAACTGGACTCAACAACACTTCAAACTTTATCTTTCTATAACTTCTACGTACATTGAATTTCATTACTTTAGTGACTTCGTAGGTCAGCATAGCAAGTCAAAATAATAGGAGCATGTAGCCAGAGGAAAAAAAACAAGTGTTATCCTGCTGTGTACACATGAAACACTTCTGAGCACACACTACACAGAAACAGCAGGGAGTTAATTCCTTATCAGAGTGCACTGCTTTTCAGGGATTAGCAAACATGCTTTGCTTATGGGGATACCTGCAATGCTAGTGATCCTCTGATCACGAGGGTTCCCACAGTCATGGGTGCCAATGAGACGTGGAAATAGCATGACTTATTCCACATGCTCCCAGACCAACTCAAAGCATTCTGCCCATGCTGCTCAACCCACTAGGGTACTTTCACAGCAATGACAGTTGCCTGTACACCAGTAATGAACAGCTTGTAAATTCAGCCTTGAGCGCTGCTCTCTTCTACATCTGCTTCTCCTTATCTCCCTGTTGATATATTTCTGTCTTATTTACCCTCACCCTAAACTGTCATACTTTTTCTTTAAGGGGCAGACCCCAAACAGCATATCATTCTTCAGGCACATAAGCAGCAAGTCACCTTCTCTGCAATGCAACTAACTGAAAGACCTTAACAAGACAAACAAAACCCAGCATCTGTAGCCATATTTATCTGTGGCTTTGCAAATCAAACATCAACATGCATAAACAATGTAATCTAAAGGAAATGAGATGCCCTACAGAACTTGGCATATCTCCCCAAAATGTTTGAGTTGAACTATAATTATTTTTAATTCTGTGTTACAATTTCAAATTAGTTAAGGAAATTAACTCAGTACACACTAGTTCTTTCTAGCTTGTAGAATCAAGTCATCTTCATACCACACCCTGATTTGCGGCCAGTGTGTAAAACTGGATTATTTAGTGAAACCCAAAGAACCATTTTTTCCCCTCCCAGAATATAATGTCACTACAAAACCTTAATGAGATTCAGGTTTACTCAATGTTTTAAATTCCCATAGGCTGCAATAGAGATTACATTTGGTTTGACCTTGGAACACTCATTTCACATTTGAGTCATTCTCCTGAAGCCAATTCCTCTGAGGGACTACCAAAGCAAGTACAGGTTAGACAATCAGACCAATTATTAGTCAATGGGAATATTCTTTATCATGTGAATCAATCATCAGACATGACTTAAGACTTTGGAGCAAAAATATACATCAGTCATGGTAATTTTGGGAAAGGCAGATGATGTTTGACCTTGCTAACTGTGGAATAGATGTGTGACATTTAGCTGCAATGGGATAGTCTCAGTTGGGCAAACATGTCTTCTCCCATTATAAGACTTTCCATAGTTTAGGTAACTGTGCCTTTGCCTTGTCTTTGCAACTCAGCTGATATTTGCAGCAGTTTGTATTTTCTAGATATCTGCTGTTGCATTCTCTGTCTTTCATGATTTAGGATTAATAACGGGTCAACAAAAGATTACAACAAAGAATATTTCGTTGGCCATCTGCACCATTGCCTGTTATTCACACACCAATCACTCTTCCTGAACAAAGGCCCTGAACTAGCAACTTCAATGTTACCTACAATCTTCAGGGCAATTCATATAATTGTGCTCCCCCAAGGAGAAGAACTGAGGTTTTGAACAGACTAAACACTATGGAAGATGGTAGGTTCTATTGGTTACTATGCAATAAATGCAATGCAGAAGTTTCCAAAACATCACCAACATAACTACTTTTTATAATAGGCAGCAGTGTGTTTATTTGGCTAATGGAAACAGAACCTTGTTCAAAACTTCCTCCTCCCCTTCCTTGCATATGTACATACTAGTCAAATATGAGGGTTTTTTCCTGTCTCGTTAAATCTCTTTCTGCTGATGATGGATGAGCTATCACAGGATACACAGAACCTGATATCCTTTTCCAGACAAGGCAGATAGTTAAATACGGGGTTTGAGTGAATCAAGCTGGATTCACACAAGAGTAATAAAGCATTCACTTAAAACTTGGTCTCTGCCTTAGGGCTTTTATAATCTTGTAGCAACTGGTTCAGATTTGCAGGATATTTTAGAGGCCATCTTATTATTCAGGAACTTTGCGGGGAAGAAGATTTTATATTTGCATCCAATAGTAAAATTCTGTGAATATTCTATACAGTTTGGCTGAAGTTGCTCAATTTTACCGTAAGTGGCTAGTCAGAAGTGGCATAGGTGAATACTACTCATTTATACTTTCAATGGTTTGTTTCAGTTTGAGGTTTGCATGGATATTAAACCTTTGCTTCATTAAACCTTCAAACAGTTACATCTGTCCTCTATTTGAGGTTTGTTCTCTTTCTATGTACGCACAATACACACAATTATGAAACTATATAATTCCTTAAGGATTACAATAAATTTCATGTATCAAACATTTTTCAACATCTTATTGCACTCTGATCTCTCTCCACCATAACTACATCCAACATGGTACAGGAATTATCAGAGAATAACCACGTTCAGAATAGCCAATTATTGATTTTAGTTCTCTATGTGGAATACTATTTTTGAGACACCGTTTACACACATAGAAACAAAATTCATATTGACACTAGTCCTTGGTTAGAGGAAGACAATACCTCTGAATGCATACATAATAGAGAGATACAAGTAATATTTTTTTTTATACACACGTATATATGTAAATATGTTAGAACATGGGCATGACGCTAATTTTCTTCCTCCATAGCTCATTAAGATGACCAGTATCCAAAATGATGCCTCCAAGCTTAGGTTTGCCAAATTAGAGCTTTAAAAGGTTTAGAATTGCAGCCTCAAGAAGAACTACACAGTGAGAATGTGAAGGCAGCAAATTCTTCTTTTTTCAACTGTCAGCAACAGATACCAGAAGTTTAAGGAGTTCCTCAGAGTGCTGGGGAGTGGTTCAGAAAACTCCACCTAAGCCAACTCCTTGGCAGACAAGATTATTTACTAGACTACCACTTTAAGTGGTTACAATTGACAGTAAAAGCTGTGTCAGAATAAAGGTGTGTCAGTTCTCAATTTTTACTTAGCACAAAAAAAGAAAATATTTTGCTTTTGAAAGCATAGCACTGCAAGAAAATTTAAAATTTTAAAAAGTGCTCTGTGTCACCTACTTAATGTCAGAATCGACATGAGAGTTTCGCTTTTGTAATTAAAAAAAAATCATAAAAACATATGTTCCTATGATAACAGATGTTGACTTACACCATCAAAACAGAGCTCAGTTGTTCTGGTTTTACTATTCAGCAGCATGCAGTTCAAATGGAGCCAGAGAGCATAAAAGCATCTCCCCTCTCTTCAAAACCATACATGTGATTAGACCCATCATAAGAAATAGTAACAAAGGAATTCTAATAGTTTGAAAATCCCATAGTGAAAAAGATGGTCAACCTTGAATTATACTTGATTGCATGAAAGCTAAGATACAATTATAAAAGACAGTTTATATGCTTTTTGGCTTTAGGATTTTAAAACAGCATGCACGTTACTATACACCACTGAAATAGCCAAGTATTCAGGGGAAGACATCTTCACCTGAGTGCAGAACCACATGGAAAGATAAAAGCAAGGAGAAAGCTCTTCTTCCTTCCTTTTGCCCCAGGTCCTACTGCTCCCAAGTCAATCACTGAGCCAGCTCAGTACAGACACATCCACTGGGCACACTGCAAAGAGCAGAGCCCAGCTGTTTCCACACCACACTGTCCCTCAGCCTGTTCCCTGCTCTGCAGGGTGATTAGGCCAACTCTGACCCTTGGCTTCAAAGCCTGCTGTTACCCTGTGGTGCACAGAGATCCCTGAAAGGCAAAAGCGCTCTCTAAATATTTTGAGATGACTAATAGATATTTTTGTAAGTTCTTATTGGTTTTAGTCAGAAAAAACAAGGTGGGCTTTTTAGCCACAGTTTGGGGGGGGGGGGGGGGGGGGAGGGGGGAGAGAATCAAGCATCTCCTACCTATATTCTGCTTATATTTTCCAGTTTTTTTGCAAAGAAGCTAATCATGCAGTTCCCTGGGACTCTTCCATGAAATCAGAAAATGCCCAACAGAAAATTGAGCACATTGTATGTATTTGGCTTATGTACAAAGAACTGATAAGGTTCTGCGCAAGGTAGCCCTTTGACAGGATTCCTGCAGTGCCTGTTCTGCACTAAAAACTTTACTTCTTTCAGAAGTTAACTGCTCTGGAAATGAAAAACTTAAATACACCAATGAGTAAGGCTCATTCTCCATGGGTACACAAGTCTGCACAGTATTTATATACTTGGTTGCTCATATACCTGATGAAAGAAGATAAGAGATGACACAAAGGAAAACAAGTTAAAATAACCCTGGAGTATTCAAGGATTTTTGTAAGGGCGATACCCTTTTTGACATTTCAGGAATTTCTGACGATACAGAATTTTCTGATGTAAAAGCAATTTCTTACTAGGACTTTTCATCAAACCACTGTGGGCTGCAGTTACCACAAAATTGTTTTCTACTCATTGCATGTTATTCCATGGTGAGTGGCATGATCTCCAGACAAAGCATTTACATGTGCTAAATGTACATTACATAAAATCTCGCAGTGGGGACCTATTACTTCAGTTCTCTAGCGCTTACTTCACATGCATATATAACATACACACATAAGCACAAGCACACACTGCAAAATATTTAACTTGAATTTCTTATCACTGCATGTTACTGGATGATAATCTGTACAGTTCTTGTTCAAAGTAACTACATGAGCTGCCTACGCAGACTCCCCTTTAAACGACATACCCTGAGCTCTGGAAACAAGCACCTCAAAATTTGTCATCTCAAGCTTACTTTCTATTACATGTTATGAATCAAACAATTTTCTAGTGTTAAAAATCTCCTTTTCTCACACTTCTACATGACCAGTAAATTGCCAACAAGGTTTTCTTTTAAAAGGTGGAAGTAGCAAAGATATAGAAAATAAATATACCAGGTATTTTTAAATAAAAGTTCATGGCAAAAGTTAGTTTGCAATATGGCTGCAGAGCCTGGAATCAATTTGATACCGTGTTATTTGAAAATTCCTGTTACTCACTACACCATTCCTAGTCTCCAGGAGGCTTGGGGTGGGCGGACAAGAAGGGGAGAGTGCTAATTGAAAGCAGCACCACTCTGCCTGTGAGGAGTCATATGGCAGAAACTATTTGCCCGGCTGACTAATGTGAGCAAAACCTAATCCAGAGATGATCTTACTGAGGGCCCAAACGCTCACCGCACAGCACCATGCAGAGTGCCAAAATCCTGAGAGTTGACTCCATACTCCTATGAGGTCAGAGCTTAAGAAATAGATTGAAGTTTTAAGCAAGACAGACACTTATACATCTTTTGTCTATAAGAATTACAATGTCATTTATGAAAACCGAAGGCAGAATAAACTTCTGTGTATGTAGAATATGTCCAAAAAAGAGGTAAGTCTAGCTTTATAAGCAAAGAAAGGAAATTAGGTTGTTTTTCAGTATTACATAATTTTCAGTTAATTAACTGTAATTGTTAATATAATGTCAATATTAATTGTAAAAACCAATGTTCAGTAAAACAATATTTAGTAATGAGCATGTATTAATATGTAATGATCCTGTTGAGAAAGCAGGGACAGTTTATCTCGTATAATTGGGAGTCAGTTACTCATTACGTACCTGCGGATCCTGCCAAGCACAGATTATCAGCAAAGGAGTTCTACTCCTGACTTCAGTCATAGCATGACGCATTAAGACATGTAGAAAGAAGTAGAGGGCCATAGCTATGCTGCACATCACTTAATTCCTGCCTTTAAGGTACAGTATAGTAATTACGTGCTAATGCTTACTGGAATTTCCAGTGGAAATTGAGGCAGTCACTCCTTGGCAGAGCCACAGACAATTTTGGTTCTGCAGTTCCAGAGGAGTTCAGTATGAACTCAAAGGAATGGATGTGATATGAATGGATACTCCTCCTGATCATAGTACATTTTTTTTGTTGTTCATGAAACAACACCAGAGCTCAGAATTCCTTCATTCTGTAATAAATACTCTAATTAGACACCACATCTGATTTGTAAAGTTCAGGCTGCAGTTAAACTGTCCCAAAACGTGCAGGAACATCAGTTCTGCAGTTGCGTTCTAGTCTAATAGGAGAATTAGAAAAAACTTGTGAAGACACAGAACCCTGATAATCGGATTTTCAGAATCACTAAGCGTTATTCTTCTATTGCTCCAACTGAATCAGTAATTAAGCAACTTTTGAAAAACAACTTTCCTTTGATTTGAGCATGCGATATTCACTACACAGACTCCAAACTCCAAGTCCACTATTCATACCTGGTTTTACCCATTCCATTTTTGCAATAGCAACTGTTCCAGCTTGAAGAGCATCTGCGCTAACTTGCATTTCCAACCTTACTGTTACAAATTGTGTCAAAAGCTTGAGGTTACTCATCTGCATAAGCCATTTTCAAGTGGTAACACTGGACCTATGATAACAAGCTCATTCCCTAGTCTACGCTCTTTGTCCTTGTTTCTGGACAGGTTGCAACAGAGTTAGATTGGCAAGAAATAAAAAATGAACAGGTTGATCCTTGGCTAGAACTGCTGTGCTAGCATTCATTTTCCTCCAGTCATACCTTCTTTTGGTAGCATGGAATTTTCTTCCTAGCAGGTAATACCATGCAAAATTTTGGTATAGTTTTTTTGCTGCAGCTAAGTGAAGAATTGTTTGCTAATGCGTGTTATCATTGCATAGGTTTTGTCAACTACTGTACACACCCTTCATCTCTTTTTGTGTGTGCATTTGACCCTTCAGGATTTGCTGGCAAAACACATGCAAGCACAGCAGTATGGCAATTACAATTGTAATCATTAAAGGTACATGCAGATTTTCTTTTTTTCAATCTCAGATGCTAAAACTCCACAAAATCCAGTTTTCTTTCCCCTTCAAAGGTGTAATGGAAAGCTAAGTTTCTAAAGGAAGTAAAAACTTCATATTAAAAGAAATTCTTGATCAAAACAGTGAATTTCTATTTAAAAAAGTGTCTAGTGAAAACTTTCAACACATCTCAACTTTTCTTGGATGCTAAGTATAGAAAGGATGCTGTGGCATTTTACAAGAAAAATAAATGAGACACAGACTTGTTATCAAAACCTCAACATTTTTAATCCAGATGTTTTTAATTCAGGCATAACAAAAAGCAAGAAGAGAGAAAAATGGGGAAGAGAAGAACAGAAAAATTTAAATTAGTAAGAGTACATGGACCTTCTAGAAAACAAGATAAAAATAATTTCAATTGTATAGGGTAAGTAGTTTGCTGAAAAGATAAAACAGGTATATCTACAAATAAGCTAAATACTCATTTCCACATGAATGTTTGTACATGCATGAAAACAAGGAATATCAACGAGAATAAATAAAGATACCACCTGGAGGATCTTATATTTCAAGCAGACTAAAGCATCTTATTCCACTGTAGTTATTTAAGGAATTCCCAAAGTGATAGGGAATATAACTCTAGCACCTTACAGAATATAACCTTAAGAAGTCAGAGGCTGTTTTAACACAAATATTTAGCTAGACATTTTCTCTGAAAACAGTTTTAGAGGAAGAGTCTGTTGAGAGATACTACTGAAGCACAGTATCAGGAGTAAATAATAATCCTCTGAAGAAATCCAGGTCTATATTATTACAAAAGCAGATAAACAATTGTTGCAATTTATTATTTTTTTAATCACGACCCTGGTTTCTACTGACATTGCAAAATAAATTACTTATTAACTCTCTCTTAGTGCCAAATTAACTTTTTTAGGTCAGTCTGTGTGTTGGATTTAGCTTTTCCCACATCCTGACCAGGGCAAACTAGAGCCACACAGTCAATTTTGGCTAAAAAGCAGTAAGCTAATGACAAGAAATTAAAGCTGTTTCTAGAAAAGCAGAATATATATCTTGTGTCACTCATGAAGCTATTGTCACCCTGTGCTGGCGCTTAAAAAGCAGGCTATGCTCTGTTAAAACAAGATATAAATACAGGATAGAGAGAATAAAATTCACATATATAATTATTGCTGTATGCAGTACAACATAGGAAGCTCACCGCACTGGTTTGGGTTTGGCCTTCCAAATATCCTTGGCTGTTTAGCACTCTTTTCAGAGCCAAACCAGGGGCATTCTTGGCTTCAGTTAAATTTGTCTTAGCCCAGCACATCCCAGTCTTTGGTTCCCTCAACACTGAGTTTTCTTTGTAAACTGTGAGGAAAACAGGATATCTGCAAATATTTAATAAATAAATAAATAAATCACAGCATCTTATTGTGAGCTTGCAGAACATGTGTCATTTCTTTATGGATGCAATCCAATGTGCTTACCTATTTTCCAAATTCAGGCAATAGAAACCAATTAAGTCTATTGGTCAAAAGAAGAGGTTACTGGCTATATATGAAAATCGATTTTAATCTCTGTGATCTTGGCTTATAAGGAATATATCTGGAATCACTTTGAAAAGTTTCCGGGAGCTAAGTTTCTTAAAATGCATTATAATCATACATGTACATTGTAGTGATATAGCATACATGATAACACTGAGGGAATTTTCTGCAGCTATTAAAGTGATCACATCTCTCTGAGGACACGGAATTTACATAAATTATACAAGTCTTCTGTACAGCTTTCCCAGAAGCAAGTACTGTCATGCTTCCTATCATCAAATAGGAATATGGATCAGTGATAGTACTGTGATGTAAGTGTACTCTGCATTAGATAATTTTTTAATAATAATTTCTACCAACAGACCTAGATATGAACACACTAAGTAGAACTATTAAATTTGGCTAATAGTAAATAAGAGCATTACAAAGGTGAGAACTTTTCCTACCTTAATCATTATTTTATGAGATTAACTGTTCTCTGGAGTTGCCTATCATTAAACTAATTAAAGGGAGAGCCCAGTTAACCAACTTCAGACACACACACTAACTTTCTAGAAAGCTAAATGAAGCCCATGCGCCCTTTGCAAAGCCTCATTCAAACCAAAACAGAGCATAACCAGGGCTGTAGAGAATTGCAGAACAGAAAAAATGCTGCCTAGCTCCCCACCATCTCTATCACAACATGTGTGCATTATTTGTGTTGAGGAGTATGAGGGAGATTACTTGTCCCTCTGGGAATCCAACCCTGACAATACGAGATATCCAATGTCTTAAATGGAGCAAGAAGAAGGGGACACATAAGTGGATTTTGCAGGACAAAAACTTTAGAAGCTCTATTAGGAATACTTACCATATTTAAAGTCAAACTACAAAGTTATATTCAGTCCTCCTTATTTGGAAGTGTTAACTAAATACCCATCAACTTCAACGGAATCACAATTCCCCCTCAATACACCACCACCTAGCACAAAAGTTAGTCTGTGTGTCACCTTCTAGTTACAACTTGGACCGATTTCAGAGAACACAGTTCTTTTCCGAATGTGGGATACAAAACTCGATTCTATTGCATGGAAGAAAGTTTGTAGAATCAATGGCAAGAACAAAGGACTGTGAAAGCTTCACACAGTTACCTCCTTCTGCTTATACACTCTATATATTTGAACAAAGTCCTCACTGTTCACTTTTCCAACACCCTCTGGAGTGTCTTTGCAGATGAGACAAATGGTACAATTTTAGAATGAGTACAGTATAAGACAACAACATAGCAAAGCTAGAAAGTGTAAGTTGAACACAAGATGACTCTGCAGCCACAGATAGTGCTACTGATTTGCTGTTTACTGCTTCCCCTACTTCTAGAGCAGCTGTAGAAAGTTCAACTCCTGTATCATCACCTGCAGTATTCATATGAAGAATTAGTCTGGTTTCTTCCTATAGTACATAGGCAAGAAGAATAATGAACAATAAAGATAATTTGAGAGGGCATGACAAAATTGAGATCACTGGCACATACATAAAAATCTGCTTAGCTGAAGACAAAATGGTAACTCTTTCATGCTGTCCCAAGTGTTGCTACATCTAGATATTAAATACATTACTTTCTCATTTTCCTTCGTATTAAGTGTTTACTAGTAGAAGGTCTACTGATGTATTTCAAGTTTATTTGCAGATTCTGTAAAATCTTGTTATTAATTTAAAAAAAATCACTCTGACAAAGACTTTATTGCAGGTGGGTTTGGTTTTTTCCCAAGTTTATATAGTTTTTCTTATATGTCAACAAGACTGGATTCCCAGAACATATTGTATGAATATTTACATAGTTAGGTTCCCAAGCCTAGCCTCAGGAGTGCAAGCATCCTAGGAGAAACAGTTGTGTTGTGCTTGAACTATTTCTGGGAGTTGGGGAAGCAGGGGCAGAAGTTAATCTGAGGCATAGATTACTTCAGAGTTTACCCTTTTGTCAGCAGCTTGCCCCACAAAAAGTTTTTGAACACAGGACCCATGCTTCATGCTAAAGTGTCAAGCAAGGGATTTCACTAAAACTTAAATTCAATAGTCTGAACTACTGAAGTTTTTTTTAAAAAATCATATCATAATAAGAAAAATTAATAGATTCAACTTAGATATCTTACTTGCTATTGCATTATCATAACACCACCGTGACTGTATTTTGCAACTGCATCAGAAAAACACAATTTTCGATTTGTTCTTTCCAGAACAGATCTAGTAGAGCTAACAATACAAAGGAGGACTACCTGGATGACCAATGACATGGAACAACTTCCCTACATAGACTACATAGACTTGGACTCTCTTTTCCAGCCTGAGAAAATTTTCATAAAGGTGTACAATATTACTAGTACATCCAATGTTAACAGAGAATGAATATTCAATATGATTCCCAATACAAGAATTACTGAACAGCAACCAAAATTAGCAATGGCCAGGCTTAAGCTTTCCAGGACATAAGAATAGTCTGTTTACTACAGAGCATCTTAGACATAAGAGGATAAACCAATTATACTGTGATGACTTTGACCCCACAGTTCAAACAAGGGTTTGTTTTACATATGGAACTAGTGTGAATTTCCAAGATGCTAACAGAGCATCTTTAGCCACACACATTGTTCAGCTTCTATTAATCAAATCTACCAGACTCAGAAAAGTTTTCACTTGTAATCTAAGCTCTCCAGGACATAAAAATACTCTGTTTACTACAAAGCATCTTAGACGCAAGAGGATAAACCAATTCTGTTATGATGGATCTAACTCTGCGGTTCAAATAAGGGTCAGACAGTAGCATTTCACTTGTGTTTATTGGATTTACCACCAGCCTCCAACCTTTGTTTAGGTAGTTATTACGTGTACACAGATGCAATTCTATCAAGACTGTTGCGTTTTAGAATCCATCTCATTAATTCATTACTGATTTTTTTTTCTTTCTCCTTAGAAATCCAGTAAAAAAATATATATATATACACACACACATATACAAAATGAGTCTGCTGGATTTTTCACAGCTCTAGAGAGGTGCGCCTACTTGTCAACTTGTCTACTTTTATGTCACTGCTATATTACAGCAACTGGTAGAGATTGCAGCTTGTGGACTGAAACTGCCTGGGTGGTCCTAGTGGTCCTGCAGGTTTCCAGAAAGACAGGCTTTTAAGCTAACACTGTTAAGTTCATAACTTTCATAATTTTTAGGGGCCAAAATTCAGATAAAAATTAAAAGCAGTTTCCTTGTTGGAATATCAATGGATTAATCTACAATACTGATAATGAGGTATTTGTATTGTGTTATGGCAAATTTTTGCTGTTGTGCTCTATGTCAGTAGTATGTAGCTAGAGGGAACCTCAACCTATAAAGATTTCTGTCTAAATAAATGCAAGATGTTGGCTGTAAATAAAGGAGGTACTAAGACAGCTCATTAGTAGGTAACTGACAGAATCAGAATCAACAGAATCTGGAAGTATTCTACTTCCAGAAGATCATATTCAGTATAGTATTAATTGAACCACAAACTAACACTCTCTGTATTGGTTCCAAACAATGTGTTTATATATAATATATTACTATGCATAATGAGTCACAATGAAAATGACTGTGTGTGTTTTAAACCATTTCCCACTAATTCCATGAAATACAACTGTGCTGGGATCCAAAACCACAAAGTTTGGGACAAGAAAGTTCTTTGCTTTTTCCTTCATCACCTAAAAGGTTCTTTCATGCTTGCTTTCTAATGCTGCAAGGTGCTGCCTTCCAGTCTACAAAGACACAAAATATACTACAGGAATCATAAATCTCTCCCTCATGTATGTCGAAAACTAATTTCCTATATTGCTTGTTCCAATCAACTCTCTGCTTTTCATTAAGCACAGCACATAATTCAAAAATACATTTGGGACTCAAGTCAGAATTTTCTGAGAAAGACCCTCCGGTGGCTGAGCAGTAAGCCTGCTAACCTTGCACTTCAGCAGAGAGATTTTTAAGAGCTATTTGGCACAAAACAATTAAATCATTTGAGTTCAAGCCCAGTAACAGCTGTTAAACTCCAGATTCAGAACATATATGCAGCACTAGAATTTGAAAGCAATCAAGAACATTTGAATAGTCAGTTCTTAATCTCTTTGCTTCCCAATGGACACACGGACATTTTTGCATTGGAACCAATGTCTTTAAAGACAATTTATCCCTCTATCCCTTTAAGTGTTTGTCAAAATATTTCTAGTACATTGCTGTTCTTTGCACTACAGCAGTACTCAAGAACCCTATCACCAAGCAGGGCAGCTTTGAACAACCCTAGAGATCTTTGAAGAACCCTGACCAGGGCAGTTCATGTTCCCAAGAGCTCATGTGCAAAAAAAATATCTCCAAACATAGCATCTGCTATATAAAATAAATATGTTTTTAATTTAAGCAGTTGGATTTTAAAAATCCATTATACTTACTTGTTTGCAAATAGTGTTGGCTGACAAATGGCATCTGTACCACTGATAAATGCTAATATGACTTTATTTCTGCATTTGTCTGTCAAACTATTAGACAGTGATGTTCAAAATGGGATGTTATTTATTTTGAGAACTGGCCAGAGAACAGAAATTCTTTTAAGTTGTCTTTAAAGCTTTTACAGCTTAATCTCCATTTCCAATCACAATTTGGACAGGGGGCTAGAATGGAGTGAGAAATTTTCCGAATATTTTGGCAATACAGTTTGGTCTGTGTCTATTTTCTCCTTTAAAAAGCTGGGGAAATCTTTTTGCTTTAGATAGAATATATCAACCCAAATCTAAGATTCAGAAATACTTCCTTTCCATTTCTTCCAAGACTTTGAAGCTCTTCATTTTTTCTCACACACTTCTACACACTGGCCAACCAATATTTTGCATCTGACACTCTAAACAACAATTTAAAGTCCAAAAGTTCTCACTAAGACTTAGCCCAATTAATAGAGGATTTAGGTAGCACGTACATGTTTACAACAGCATTTTCTGGGCTGTGCCTTCTCTAAACCGAAGCGCTTATTATACCTTAAACCCCTCTCTCATCTACGGCAGAATGTGTCCAGCGTAGCTCTAGTCTAGAAATACACCTGGAGTCTAGCAGCATTTGCTGGAGCCAATGTTAGTTTACCTACATACAAATATTACTTAAAATCATTAGGAGTTTCATTTTTGTAGGAATACTTAGGTAAGCAGTTAATTGATTTTTAAGTAGTGCTGGTACATAGCTCCCATTTCCTGCATGGTTGTGATTAAGGTGGCTCGGTATTAAGAAAGGGATCCTGCTTTGGGAAATAACCATGAATTCATGGTTACCTAACCCTTCAAATTTAATCAAATACAGTAAAAATAATTAAACATATCAACTACCAGCAAAATATTAGAGGCTCCCAGCCTCTGTTCTTCAGTTTATGAATACAAAGTAGACAAAGAAAGCAAGTTTAGAGGTAGGATTTCCTACCACCTGACCTTTTTCAGATTGTAAGAAATAAGGGATAGGCAAGGGGTTATAATAAAGCTAACCATGCCCCTTTTAATCATGCAGACTGATGAAGATTCATAGCTGATATGTGTCACTTACAGTTTCATTTCTAGATCTGAATCTTCTTTATTTCAAAGAGAATTTTTTCTCCTGTTTTGGCTTAAATCCTGAAGTTGACAGAGCTACCAAACCACCACACAGCTTATTCAATAACTTATATAAATTATTTTTATTTACAGAAATGCCAAAAGATTTTTTCTTCTTTAGAATCAAATTTAGAGACATTGACCTAGAGCATACAGGCATACTCACATACATACGTATGCAATAATTTTCCATAGAAGTATTCACATTGAATGCCTTTCAGATAAAAGTAATTCTTTATGACTTTCTAACTACTCTAAAAAGTAGTAATAATAAAAAGTTATAGCTGCAGATGCTACACACGCTGCCTTCCACTGAAAGGTGAAGTCTTTTATTAGGACTGGACAGGGAAACTGCAAGTTTTCTTTTAACACAAACTCCTTCCCCTGGCAGTTTTTTCTGTCTCTGTGTTCATGTTATTTTAAGACACTTTCATTTGATCATTCAATATTTTCCACCACTGACTAGGTGATGAATAGGCTTGCCACCTGGCTCAGTTTCCCATCCCTCTCCCAGGCTGAATATTTCTTTAGACATGACAGCCAAAGGAAATGGAAAAACTGCCAGAGGTATTTTTTAATGCCTTCAACAAACAAAAATAAAAAAAAGATTCTGTATGGACATGAAAGGCAAGAGCCTCTCTAGGTCCATCTGTTACCTCCTCTTTTACAAAAAGTAATTGCTACATTTTAGCCAAAATTAATCTCAGCAGAATTTTAAGGAAAAATAGATTCATTCTCAAACCGTTCAGTTGCTTCTTCAGGAATCTATTCTATCTCGCTGAATCCTTTTCACATATTTTAGTGCTTTCTCAGCTTCCTGTATGCAATCTTTCCTTTCCTGCTTTTCTACTTCACTTTTTTCTTTTAATACCATTACTAAAATAACGAGCCTCTTCTGCTATTCCTATCTTTCAGTATGCTGCAGTGCCTGTCTCCTGTAGCTCCATCTCTGCTTCATTTCACCTTCTTTTCCTTTAAATTCCAACTCTACTTTTGCATTTTCTCTCCATGCCATTCTACCACATACATACTCAAGATAACCCTAAAAAAAGGGTTATCCCCATAAACAACACCCTTTTACGGCTCAACTTCCTCTTTAGCACCTAGCATACTTTACTACTTTATTAATAGTTCCAGGATACATCTACTATCAAATACCAAAGAACCTAAACACGACAATGGTCTCCACCATCTACTCGAGGTTGACAGAATTTTCACAACTCCTTAGAGAAGAGTCTGCACTTCCTGAGGATGCTTTTCCAGTGTAAATACAGCATGTTCCACATACCTACGTTAGGAGTCACAGTTGCTATTAGTTGCTATTCAGTTTCCAGTGGGAACTCCAGGACTAATTCTCCACAAGCAAAGCACAAATGGAAACCTTGCACTGTACCATTTGATAAACCTATGTAAAGCAAATGTGCAGTGGAATTGGATAGTCTTTCACAAAGCCTTTGCACTGTTATACTACAGTAAATTGAAAAAGCAAAGCTCAGTAAGACTAACTAGAACAAATCCAGACCTTAAGGCAAGTTTTCCTTGTGTTTGTGGTTGGAGGAGAAAGGGGATAACTTTCAAACTGAATTTTCAGTCAAAAATATCATACATTATCTGCCGCCTCATACCTACACCGCCCCCCCAAAAAAAACCAAACAAACAAACAAAAAAAAAATCAACCAATGCTATTAAGTGTTAATTCAGGGAGAAAAATTACATATATCCCAACTCCAACTTCTAGATCTTGAAAACATCATTGTAATGCTTCATGGAAGTTCTTGTCTGGTGATATCAGGCCATCAGCTTCCTCAAAGAAAATGCATATACTGTGATTGGTTCTGCAAAAAGGGATAAATGTGTTTCATTTTAAGAGACTTATTCCAGCTATGATCATGTCCACATATAAAGAATGAGAATACAAAACTTCTAAAATACAATGCTTAACAGTCATGTTGCTGAATTTTCTAATAAAAACTCACACTTTCAGAGAGAAGTAGGCAAGTAAGGAAGTTGGATTTTGGATAACTTTTGGTTTATTCCTCCCCTATCATCACCACTGAAACATTTTTATGTGGGAAAAAGACTTCCTAGTTTCCTTTGGAAAACTAGTCCCCATCTTCAACTCCATCTTAGCGCCTTTTCATTGTACCACTAGTGTAGCTGGGCCATGAGGAGGGGCTTGTGTTGTCCTCAGAATGTTGCAACAATTATACACTAGTCATACCAAACCATTACAGAACCTCCTGAAAACCTCATACAAAAGCTGAAGGGAAAGGCATGGGAAAAAGGACCTAGTTAACGTGCTTCTTGGATTTTTCAGATCTCCGCCTGCTTATTCCAAGTCTCCAAGGCTGAAGCAGTAACTAAAATGAAGTTTAGCCTGCTCCAAGAGCTGCTGAATGCTCAAACTTGACAAAGATTGCCTATAGCTTGACCCAAACATATATCTAGTCTGTATCTCAGGGTACTCAACAGCCACCATTTTACCTTTACTGCCTTGCTTACTGCTCTGGAACTGTTACACCTGTGTGCAGGTGCCCTTACTTCTGAAATACTTCTAGACAAAGTACACGAAACCACATAGGTTGGAAAAGACCTTTAAGGTCATTGAGTCCAACTGTAAACCTAACACTGCCAATTCACCATAAAACCATGTCCTGAAGCACTACATCCAAAAGTCTTTTAAATACCTCCAGGGATGGAGACTCAACTACTTCCTTGGGCAGCTTTTGTTCCAATGCCCGACAACCCTTTCAGTACAGTAATATTTCCTAATATCCAATCTAAACCTCCCCTGATGTAACTTGAGGCCATTTTCCCTTGTCCTATTGCTAGTAACTTGAGAGAAGAGACCAACACCCACCTCACTACAACCTCCTTTCAGGTAGATGTAGAGAGCAATAAGGTCTCCCCTCAGCCTCCTTTTCTCCAGGCTAAACAACCCCAGCTCCCTCAGCCGCTTCTCATAGCACTTGTGCTCCAGACCCTTCACCAGCTTCATTGCTCTTTGGACACGCTCCAGCAACTCGATGTCCTCCTTGCACTGATGGGCCCAAAACCGAACACAATATTTGAGGTGCGCCTCACAGGCATCGAGTACAGGGGCACGATCACTTCCCTGCTCCTGCTGGCCACACTATTCCTGATACAAGCCAGGATGCTGTTGGCCTTCTTGGCCACCTGAGCACACTGCTGGCTCATATTCAGCTGGCTGTCAACCAACAGCCCCATGTCCTTCTCTGCCAGGCAGCTCTCCAGCCACTCCTCCCCAGGCCTGCAGCATTGCATGGGGTTGTTGTGACCAAAGTGCAGGACCCAGCACTTGGCCTTGTTCAATCTCATACAATTGGCCTTGGCCCATTGATCCAGCCTGTCCAGGTCCCTCTGCAGAGCCTTCCTTCCATCAAGCAGAACACTCCCACACAACTTGGTGTCATTTGCACACTTACTGAGGGTGCACTCAGTCCCCCTCATCCAGATCATTGTAAGTAAACTCAAACCTTTGGTATACTTTTTTTTTCACTGAGGCATAAAGTTTAAGGAGTATTTTTTTCCCCTACAGAGACAGGTTAACACAGTTTATGTGCTGCATAATCTCCAAGACAAGAAAATCTCTCCCTTCAGCTATAGTAGGATATAGATAGTAAGCCAGTTTTCACTCTTCATCATAGTTCCAGCGCTGTTCCTCTAAGGAGTTTCCTATCTCATTCAAAATATAAGTAATTTCATACCAGGGTTTTCAACAGAGATATGACTTGAATAAACTTTAGGAAAAAAATGTAAAAGATTGAAAAAAAAGATTTAAATAGCTAAAAATCTGTTTTCCGTAATAAAACAAAAACAGTAGGAGGCTGAAATTTGGTTTATTCAGTAAGCTAGAGTTGTACAAAGCGGAAACTGCAACCATTCTCCATGTCCATGAGGTAGAAGTGGAGAGTAATTTTATGACAACTTTAGTTTTTAATGGGACCACACTCTTTTATAACACTTAATCTACTAAATAAAACGTGTTCTGTAAGATGGTTACCTCACTCATGCACAGATTAAATCATAACATCAGACGTTCCCACAGATATGTTTGGCAAACATTGATCAACACCAAGCCGGGAAGCACACCATCATGCACAGATTAGCCAGGTGTAACCATCTGTGAGTGTTTGATAGCAAATAGCCTGTGTCTGCATTCCTGTAGAAAAGCTTTCTGAAAATTCAACTCCAGCTTGCACTTAATACTTGGATATACCACCTGTGTCACCAGTACTAGACAACACATACAAGTACTGAGTCCATTTTGCAAGGATAACTTAAGGAGCAACTAAAGTCAGAGAAAGAAAGAACATAAGCTTCAGAAAATCAGTGCTCAAGTCAGCAATATTGTGACTACATGTGAAAAATTTCCCATTCCAGTGTCTGGAGCATCTCATATTTCAGGTTCCTCTTTTGCTTGTTAACAAGCTGCCTCCTGCTTTTCTGCAAGGACTTTATAACTTATCTCAAGAGTAACAGCTGCCCAGTAGCAGTGGTCCCTTAATAGTGCTTTGAGTTACGCTTCAACCCTACTTAGCATCATTCATCTCTGGGCTCCCTCTCCACCATCATTTCTTGCTCAGAAGGGCTCTGTCTTTGCTGGTCTTTACCAAGTATTTACAAAAAGATCAGTGATGCATATCATACTGAAGAGATTCCTTAATATCAGAGATATGCTGCCACCAAAAGGTAAGCGCAATTTCTCCCCAAAACCAATTTTGCTACTCAGACCACATCTTTTGGCTAAAGAGATCCATAACCCTAACTACATTTGGTGCAGTTTTCCTCTCTCAGGCATCTTTGTGTTTATGTACATTTGTGTCTTGCTATAGGAAACAGGTTAGAGCAGTTTAGTCATAAATCACAACATGCAGTTCACAAAGTAGCCTAAGAGCAATCATAAATACTATCATTAAAATACAGTTACTACCAAGCCTGAATTTTGTTCTTTCATTCTTCATCCAGTTTCCTAGTTTTGAACACAGTGAAAACTTCATGGGCTTTTAATGAAGTAAGCATATACATTTATGTTTATATTCAAAAGTACAAATAAAATGAGTCAAAATTTTATAGAAATACAAATCACATAGATAAGATGTAGGGGGAAGAAAAAGGGGGAGAAAACTGAATAACCTTAAGGCAACTTCTAATCTACAGTTATAAAAATTCTTTGTAGTTTTATTAATTCCATTACTTAAAAGACCTGCAGTCTGTTTTCTGTAAAAGCTATATGGCACTTAACATATCAGACAGCAATTAAGTCAGTTAACGTGCCTACAGCATTTTGCTTTAGAAACATGTTATGAGAACTATAATTTGTAGATCTGTATTCTTCTGGCACACCAGTCTCACCTAACATGCTTGAAATGCTTTTTCAGAATAAACAATACATTCAGGAGGAGGATTTTTAAAGCCTAAACAAAAGCCTTACAAACAGGTAAGATTTGGTCACATACCAAATAAACTGTAATACCGAAATAGCACCAAGATCAAGACAATTCTCTTCAGCCACAACAATGGCACACAACAATGTTATCCTCTAAATTAAGAGCCCTCTGTTTTAATAGAGAAATTACTGCACTTAACATGGTTTTAAACCAGAGTTCAGGTTGCAAGGCAGAGGTGCAGAAAGGGGAGAACCACCTCCTGCCATTAGAAACAACGGACACATATGTTTGTTCTGGCAGCCATTAATATAGCAGCTATTTACCCAGAGAGCGCAAACATACCACCTAGGCAGAAGAACATTTGTTTTCACCGTATGACATACATGGAGAGTTTCATTTGTCCATTTTTACAGGAAAGGCCTGGCAAAAATAGCTTTAATACCAATTTGAGAAACCAGGCCAAAAATGAAGGATGCCCAGCATCACGACAAAAATTAAGCAGCACTGTGTATATATCTAGTTAGGATCCCAGGAACCAGCCTAGGAACTAGCTGATTTCCAGGGAATCAAGAGGTGATTGTAAAGAAACAAAGGCTTTCAAGAGGGCAAATGCAAGACAAATGCGTGTAGAAATTTCAGAAGCAAAAAAAAAAAATGACCAGTGAACTTTGTAAATGAAGAAAGGTGATACTGAAGAGTATCAAGAGTTAGAACTTATGATTAGCAACCCTAAGAAAATACCACCTTTTATATTTTTTCACAGCCCAAGTTCTATAAGGCAACTCCTAAAGTAGCACGTATGCTGAAAGTAGTTTATAACCAAGCATAATATTATTATTACACTCAAAGGATTTTGAAACACCTGAAACTCCTCTAACTCCTCCAAATAATACTGATTGTTAAAAGCACATGTAGCTGTTTCTGTTACATTACTGCAGCACCTTGATTGGTTCCAGACCTATTAAAGTAATCCCAGTAGAAGAAAGCCTACACACTTCAACTTAGAGAGGGGTTTGAAGTGATTACGGAATTTGCTCATGTTCCTGCAGAGTATTTAAAACAAAACAACAAAAATTCCCATATGTTTCAATTCCAATCTCTTTAGCACTCACAAAAGTATGCGCAAACAGTAGTGGGTAAGACAGGAAATTATTTCTATGACAAACCCCCAAACATTTTCTAAATAAAAGTTAGGATTACAAAGAGAAAAATATTTCAGGAGACTCCATTCAATCTTATGCAAAGTGATAACTTACGTGCAATCCTGTACGCTTCAGGTATCTATATATAACAGCAATGATTTTGATTTATGAAACAGTTCTCTGCCAGCACACATGGCACAGATCAGTTATGGGTATCTTACAAGAATACTCAACAATCATATCCAGAGCTCTAGCACACAGTGCGACAGGTGAATTCCCAGGGTTCCACATGTGGGATGTTTTTTTAATATCCATCCTACAGTAGGATATCAAACTCTTCCCCATCCACAAATAATAAAGCTTTCTTAAAATTCCAGTTGGTGAATCTGTTTAATAAACAGGTAAAAATATATATAAAAGTACATGCAACTCTTTCACTGCCTGTTGCTGAGTGATGAATATTGACATATGAATGTCGACATATGAATGCATGTCATTTCACTGTATGTTCAGAAAGGCAGAGTGAAAATGTAATCTGTGTATTGCACATTAAGGATACAATGGAAAAAAATTATAGGCATACATATCAGCCATTTAGTCTATACAAATAACAAACTTCATTAACTAATCAAATAGTTGTTATAAGCTTAGGCATAACTAAATATTCATTTTATGCACTAGAAGGAAGCCTGAATCATTGAAAGTATTAGCCAGAGGTAAAAAATGATCAGGGAACTCTGCTTTTAAAGATCAAAATATTACAATAGACTAAAGAATTAATGCTGGAACAGATCAGCCAGATTTAAAGAAACACCTACATACCAGCTTTCACAAATTAAGATCCTCTTTCACGTGCTGGGGCAGCCTAATAAGGGCAAATAGTCTGCTGAGGCTACATGGAACTACTGTTGCTTAGGGCTACTGCTTAAACACTATCACTTCAGGCACTTACATGTTCTGCTAGCTGCTGTTCAACACTAATGTTGCCACAGAGTTCAATTGCTCCAACCAGAAATACAGTCAAAAATGGAGAAACGCAGTACTTTTCTCAAGCACAGAGGAGCTAAGTCCCATTCCTTAGACGTGCTCTGGACATGCGTGTCAGCTCTTGCAAAGAAGGGCCAGAGGCAGACCACCTATACTGAGAGAGACCACACAAAGACATCACGAGTCATGTGGCATAAGCATGGACATCCCCATTAGGGTGGTTTAGATTCTCCGCATTTGGGAGATTGAAAACAAAGCTGCAAAACAGTAAGTCATTTCTCCGTTTTTGCTTCCAAAGAAGAAAACAGATTAAACTTTCTACCGCCTAAGAGGTTCTTGGACCCTCAGTCAGAAGGCAATCAAGAAGAGTTGAGATGGTGGAAGACTACAAGTGGAGTAAAATAGTCTAGATCTCTGTAATAAAGGCAGCACAAGCAGCTCCTGATTCATCAGGCTGGCTTCTTGGATGCCCAACTCCCCCCATAGTTTGCATGAGGAATCTGGTACCTAATTAAAGATGAGTATTCACACCCTTCATCAGCCAGCAGCAGGCATCCCCCCACATCACCCTCTTCTATGAGCTGGGTTTGAAAGCTTCAAAAGTTTCTGACAATTTCTGTCTACTTTTTCCAGTACTTGAAACACAGTAACATCTGCTCTTTCATTTAAGTTATCCATCATAAATGCAGAAGAAATTTTCCTTCTCTCCTCCTGAAGAGGAGTGTGACTCTAGCAGACCACAACATGTTTGATGAGATGGTTTTATAGCCACTAACACAACAGGATATCCATTTCAGGGAGACATCACATTACAACGGACTCTGACAAAAATAGGATCCAATGGCAAAAAGCTTTACCTTTGGTCTCACCAGAGCTTGCATTATTAAAATACTCCTCAAACATTTGGCATTTCCAAGCAACATGGTAGTTAATTCTAAAGGCTAGTTAATGATGGAGAGTTTACATCAAAAATCTGTAATCCCAGAACGAAACAGATGCCCTGGTTTCAGCTGGGATAGAGTTAATTTTCTTCGTAGTAGCTAGTATGGGGCTATGTTTTGGATTTGTGCTGGATATCTCAAAGCATCTGTGGCCGTGGTTATGTCTGTGCCACAGCAGGTATAACTCTGAGGGAATTATGGCCCAAGGATAAGTCCATGTTGGAGAAAGTACACCTCAAAGTGTCTGTGGCTATAGATAAGAGTGTGCTGCAGCAAGTACACCTTGAAGCATCAGTGGCTGTGCATGAGGTCATGCTGGAGCACCTCAAAGTGTGTGGCCATGGATAAACCCACAACAGAACAGATTTACTTCCAGAGGGACTGCAGCCGTGGGCAAAGCTGTGTTGGAGCAGGTTTATTTCTGGAGGGACTGCAGCCATAGGCAAGGCCATGCTGGAGCAGGTATATTTCCAAAAGCACCGTAGCCCATGCAGAAGGCCACGCTGGAACAGGCACACCTCAAAGTGACTGTGGCTCTGGATAAGTCTGTGTTGCAGCAGGTGTGCCCCTGGAGAGACTGTGGCTCCTGGGTAAGGCTCCACTTGGAGCAGGTACAGCCCTAAAGGACTACAGTCTGTGGATAAGTCCAAACCAAAGCAGGGACAAGGGGAGGAGTTCATTACAACGTTAAACCTGATGGTCTGGTCCAAACAAGATCAGGGGTGGAGACTGTAATGGAAATACCTTTAAATTGTTGTAACCCGGGATTTGAGTTACATGTTATGGAAATTACTATAGCAGAAACCTCTTGTTGCTAGCCAGGCTGGGAGCAAGGGGAGGAGTTCTTTGCAATGTTAAAACCTATAACCTGGCCCAAAGGGGCCAGGGGTGGAGACTGTAATGGATATACCTTTAAACTGTTGTAACCTGTTATTTGAGTTGCATGTTATAGGAATTACTACAGCAGGAACCACCTGAACCGATGGGGGACAAGCCTCACAAGAAGCAGTGCAGGTGCAGCAGTGACCCAACCTGAGCTGGCTTTGGTGCCCAGTAACTCCATGCAGCACACCACCTCTCCTGTCCTGAGTGACCACCAGAACAGATGGAGACCAAAGCTGTGGACTAAATGATATCCGTGTATTTTATCAAAGGATGGGAAGGCGGGGTGGAGGTTAATGAGGTTGTATTGGATAGTGTGGAAACTGAGCATGACGTAAATGGTATGGAATAAGGGGTGGAGACTGTCCTGGCTTCAGCTGGGATAGAGTTAATGTTCTTCATAATAGCTAGTACGGGGCTATGTTTTGGATTTGCTCTGGAAACAGTGATCATAATACAGAGGTGTTTTAGTTGTTGCTAAGTACCACTTACACTGGTCAAGGACTTTTTCAGCTCCCCGTGCTCTGCCGGGTGCACAACAAGCTGGATGTGACACATCCAGGACAGCTGACCCCAACTGACCAATGGGATATTCCATACCATGTGACATCATGCTCAGAATATAAAGCTGGGGGGAAAGAAGGAAGAGGGGGACATTCAGAGTGATGGTGTTTGTCTTCCCAAGTAACCATTATGCCTGATGGAGCCCTGCTTTCCTGGAGATGGCTGAACACCTGCCTGCCCATGGGAAGGAGTGAATGAATTCCTTCTTTTGCTTTGCTTTCATGTGCAGCATTTGCTTTACCTGCCTATTAAACTGTCTTTATCTCAATCCACGAGTTTTCTCCCTTTTACTCTTCCAATTCTCTCCCCCATCCCACTGTGGGGGAGTGAGCAAGCAGCTGCGTGGTGCTTTGTTGTTGACTGGGGCTAAACCACCACAACAGACAAGGGAGAAATAAACAATACCTCCTTTGTAATTGAGTCTTTGGATTCCTTAGAAGTTCCTCCTGTATCCTTGACCATAATTAAGAAAAAAAAGTCTTTGGATAGGTAAGCAATAAACCCAGGCATGGAGATTGGACAGTACAGACTTTAAAAATGTTAAAATCTCTTATAATGTCAACTTTTTGACTAGGTTTGTTAGGAAGTTTCTGCATAGATTGGGAGTTGTTTAGGGTTTAAATACTTCATCTTTTAACAATGTTAAAAAGAAAAAACCAAACAACACTTTCAGAGAAGTCATTTTTCTACAGAAGGGTAAATTATCACCCCAACTACCAGTCACACAATTTACATAAATAGATGCCTCAGAAGTAGTTTTAAAATCCCAGGATTCATAATTTTGCAAGAAGTAGCAGGAAAGGTATATAAGGCTTGCAGCTGAATTCCAAAAAGCATGGATTAAACAGGGAGATTTTAAGTATCTGGGGTTTCATTTTTTGTCTACAAGAGATCTATTCTGAGATCTTCCATTTTTGCATGTGTGTTCCCTTGAGAACTTAATGCACTGGTATCTGAACGCATAAGGAATGTGTACAAAAACTCAGTTACTTTTCCAGGAATTTCAAAGAGGATGAGAATCAGGGAGAATAATGACACACAAGACAGTGCTACCATACTGAATCAAATTTAAATGAAAGGTAAATTTAAAAAAATTCCAGGATCCTTATATGAATTTGCTTTGCATGTGCAAATTACTGTTATTTTAGTAAGGAAAAAAGTGGAAATATACTCAAGCCACTTAGCTTCCATTTCCTGATAAAATTTCAGGATAAAAAAAAAAAATCTGTAAAAGAACAATTACTTAAAATGTAGCACAATTTTTTTCTTTCTCTGTAATTTAATGATTACCATGATCACCATTAAATATCAAATAATAATAAAATTTCAACACCTCTACTAAATTTTTGCCACAAGAGAATGACACTAAAGATTCACAATAAAGCAAAGCCAAATAAATTTCAGAAATAAAGCTTTTTCAGCTGATCCCTTCTTCTGACTGCTTACTTCTTATTGACAAGACTCATCATGTGAAACAGAGCTCTAAAATATTTGCTCCGCTTTTCACTAGGAAAAGTTGGTGAGATTTCACATAAGACACCGACAAATTAAAAGTGATTTGCTGAGTTGCTTCAGATCAGTTTCTTGTCTGAATTCCTCTTTACACAACATGCATTTTTCTCAGTGAAACAAGCAATGTACCTTTTCCAAGCATTACATTTGCTCATCTAAACTTCACAGTCATTCCTCTCTAATTTGCAACTGGCAGGTTTCTCAAATTTCCGCTTGTTTTTTTGAGGAACTTTTTTTACATCTAGTAGATCTTGTTTACAGTGGCCACCTGTCCCTTACCATTGCAGGCACAGACCCTGACTGCACTCAGCACCTCACGCTTCAGGCAGCCTATCTGCATCAGGAGATGGATGCAGATGTAGCAGGGAATGTCTGAACATAGGCAAGATCAGCAATGGTCTGCATCCTGGATTTCAGGTCCTTCCTGTTGTCCATTTACCACATCTTCAGTCATTCATCTAGCACACATTTCTCACATTTTTTTTTTCTGTCCTATAACTGCTTCCCACAATGCTTGGCAAACATGCATTCTCACACAGCTCTCAGCCACACACACCTTGGGAACTAGAGCTACACTTCTAATGCAGCTCACTGATGTGGTATTTATTCCAAGAGCTAAACCCCAGCACAATTACATTCCGGCAACATTGCAGGAAATCCCTACCCAAGTCTGCAAAAATAGTCCATCCTTGTCTCAGAATACAAAGGTTACTGATGCTTCCACATGCTTCTGTTTAGAAGTTTTAAAGTATTTCTGCATTTTTCACAATTTCAGCATTATTTTTACACTTTCTTAATGTATCAATAAAGGCAGTAGGTTCCTTAAAAAGGAAAGTCAAAAGACGACTTCGGTATTGATCTAAATGAACAGTAGGAGTCTATCTCAAGCAGAGCGGTGGGGGGGAAGCCTTGTTCTCAATTTTGCATAATTCAATTTAAATCTATTTCTATTCTAAATAAAATAAGGTGTGACAGTGCTGAGTTTAGAAGTCTTTTTTTTAAAAAAGCTTTTTGCTTTTAACTTGTATCAGGAACAAGTATGGAAACCTCTGCACTGGGACAAACTTCATTCTTTCCTTTTTAGTGTTATCAAAAGAGCGTGCATTTTACCTCAAAAGACAAGGAACAAAATATTCTCCTAAGACTTTGCTTCACATTTTTATCCCGACAGTAGGAATTCACACACTTGAACAGGCTGCTTGCATGTGACCATCTGGAATTATATCTTGCACACAGGGCATTCCAGAATTGCTGTGGGCAGAAGCGAGCTGGTGGTGGTGGCTGAGGAAACCAACACTAGCAGCCAGTTTTAGGGGGGGGTTTCCTGCACAACGTCTGTGTTTTCAAGTTGCTGTTTTTTGCAACAACTACATGATTTAACAAAAATAGCTATCAGATTTGTCAAAAACTTATTAGATCAAACCAATTTAATATTTTTTTAATACTATTATTCTCCAAATATAAATAATTTGTTCCTGAATGCATTTGTAAATCACAAGTGCACCAATCTGCCTTACGCTGGTACTGCTACTGCTTTGAGGAAAAAAAAAATAAATTGACATTTTACTTCACCTAGTTCTTTGGACCATCCAGACTCCACATGTCCCCACTACCACCCGCCACTATCCAGAGATTGCTTCACATTCTGAGTGGGTTTAGCTACTAGTAAGCAGCTCTTTCTTCTGGCCTTAATGAATTTAAGGGACAGAAGTTAAGCGTCATTTCTCATTTAGCCTTTTGTGTTAAGGCCACAATGAATATAAGTCAAACATGTTGGCAGTCTTCTCTTCATGCTTTTACCCTTTCTTGCCCTTCTTCAAGAAAAGCTTCAAGTTGTGAAACCTACTGTGATGTTTTTTTTAACACTAGACATTTTGACTACTATAGTCACATGCCAGTCTTGTCCACTTTTTATAACTGCTATTGCAATGTCCCTATACTTCAAAAGAGATTTTCACATAATCAGGTTTAATATTTGTTTCTGTCTTCTACATTAATTGGTGCAATAAACTAAATGTTCAAACTGTTCTACCAGATTTCCAGTACTGAATATATCCAGAATTACTAGCCTATCCTTGTTTCCTTGCTATCACATATTACTTTAAGTGGAAATTGTTCACCTCCTTGCTTCGGGGGATGGAACAAAACAGTAATCCAATTTCTGAAGAAGTATGATATGTGCACTTGCACAAGGGGTAGCTTCAGTTGCTAGATACAGGCTTATCAGTCTAGCTATTTGTAAAGCACATCCCTTTATCTCATAAGCTGGTTACAGTGGGGTAATGTTTACAGCCTTCCCAAAGTTTACATGTTGGTGCAAGTGCTATTCTGCCTTGTTGTGGAATGGACTTTGAAAACAGGAAAATAAACACAATGAGGGGGAAATCTCTGGGGAACTGCTTTTATCTATTTGTAATATTTGACTGCTTCTCTTAAAGCCATTTATATATTAGTCCTCACAGGATGTCTAAAAATTTAAGTTACTAGTACTTTACACAGCTGTGACCAAATACAAATGTTTGTATTATATTAGTTTAAAATCTTCTGGTGCCGAAGACCGTTAAAGAATAGGGTGAAGATATTTGCATTTCTGCACATGATATGAAAACTTTCTACATCAGGATGGTAAAGAAAGTTTTACATTCTGAACTCTGGCTTCTGGCAAACAATCAAGCCTTCAGCAAGTCATTTTTGTTATCTTCTCCTTTGACAAAAATATGAATCTATGCATACCCCCATTTCTTAAACGCTACCTCGATCTCTGACTGCCATGTCACATAAACGTGACTTTTAAAAAAAGCTTTGTGATTAAAGTGGCAACTACAGGCCTGTAAGCCCCACATTAGTCAACGAGATAATATTTAGGCACATATTAGTATTATACAGAGTATACAGAGAGAAATGACAAAGGATAGCATTTATTCCAGTGTCCACTAACACTCTCTACTCAAAGAAAAGCTACCATGGTTTCTAAGAAGAGAATGCCTGCCTTGCAAACCTACTGAATTTGCCTGCAAGGGTAATCACACAGCTGATAAAATAAAGAATTCAATAAATTTTCAATTAAGGGTAACTCCATCAACTTAAATTTCCAAAAGACATTTAACAAGATGTCTCCCAAAGTCTTTTAAAGAAACTAAACAGACAAGGGATAAGGTATAATATTGACTAAAGACAAGGAACAGCACAGAAGAAACAGTCAGAGGTCTGCGTTGTAGGAACTGTGCTGTTCAACATATTCATAATGACCTGGAAAGGGGAATAAGCAACGAGGTGACCAAATCTGCTGATGAAGCAAAGGTATTTAAATAAGGTAAGGGGGAACAGCAAACTGAGTAACTGCAGAAAGACCTTAAAATACTAGGTGTCTGGACAATAAAAATGGCACCAGAAGTGTAAATAAAAGTAATAAATGTGTTTTCCATGGAACAAAACAATCCACAGATTCACTCACCAGACAGGCTCCAGAACACCGGGGTTACAGTACATACTTTGACACCATCATCAGCTCAGTACTTACAGCAGCAGTCAGAACATAAAATTAAACACTTTAGGAAATTTAGAAAATTTTAGGAAGGAATAGAGGAAAAAAAATTAAAATCTCATCTTCATGGTATGGTATAAATCTACCATTTGCCCACAAGTAGCATGACATGAGCAGTCCTGGACAGCTCTCAAAATGTATTACAACTGGAAAAAGTTCACAGAAGGGCGACAAGATTGAAACTGGCTCCACAGAGGAGATGCAAACGAGTAGGCTGGGATTCTGCAACCTGGAACAGATGTAACTAACAGGGAGATGTGAGGGAGGACCACAAAATCATGAGTGTGATGAAAAGGGTAAAAAAGTATTGAGAGTTTACTTCTCTTCCAGTACATAAATCAGGGTGTCAAATGAAGCCAAACAGGTGTCAGAGTAAAAAAAAAACAAAACACAAGTGGTTGTGCAGGCAACAAGCAACAGACCTCAGGACATCTTTGCCAAAGGCTACTATCTTCACAAAAAGTTTGCATAGGTTAAAGGACAGGTTGTGCAGTTTCATGACAGAGGTGACTATAGATTCACTGAACAGACAAAACAGGTTCAGAGAAAAAAATTATCTAATAATTAAGTGAAAATACTTGGAGGTTGAAAGAGTACTTTAGAAAGAAATATTATACACTTGCTTTGTTCTTACTTACTGTTGGGCATCCATTTCTAGCAACTGTGGGATACAAGGAGCTGGGACAGGTGGCTCTCTGGTCTGAATCGTTATGTTTTGAGATACAGGAAAACCTTATTATTTGTGCTAGATCTGAACCATGTCTCCACTTCATATATAATGTACTGACAAATGCTGAGCAGAAGCACCAGAGGACAACTAGTTAGTCTAACAAGTATTAGACACTTTGTTATGATATCTAAGCTAGTTCGTCATTTTTGGTAAGATGAACACCTGTTATTTTGGCAGATGACCAGACACGGCATATACTTCAAATGCACCACACAAAGTAACCTCGGTGCAGGTGATTCAAGGAACATGTGAGAAAGGGACCTCAGAAGTATAACAGCACACATTTTTGCCCTTTCCAGAGAGTATACGCCATTTTCATAACCCTCTCTTTCTTCAGATGTATTTTGTGACACTTAGAAGAATTTAAAGCATTTTTAAGCTTAGGACCGGGGGAAGAGGGTGGAAGGGAAAAGAAAAATGCATGAACAGAAATGGAGGAAAAACTCATTCAATGCTATGTGTTTTGGTCCTCTGTGCCACCATTCAAAGAGATGATATATTGTAGAGAAATTACTTCAAAAGACACTGGTACATTTTCCCTGTAAAGTACATATGGCTACTCCATCCTTCAGTGGATCTGTTCACCTATTCAGACGTGTAAAACAACGTACGCTGGCCCATAGCTGCCTATGTGTTAGAGACATATTTAGTTTCTGATAGTCACAATGTTGGAGCAACTGTCTGATGCCACACATGTTGCCACCCTTCTCAAAGCTGAGCTCTGCTTCTGCTAGTGATGGAGGCTTTATCTTAAAAAAAAAAAAAAAAAAGGCAAAGCTAAAAAAAGGACAGATCTGTGTACATATGCCTTTTCAAAAACAAAAGCCAGGTTTTCATTTCCAGAGCACACTTACACAGCATCTAGATATAAAGCTACTCCTGATGCAAGGGGGGCTGAGAATCAAGACCAAAAAAAAAAAACCAACCCCCCCCAAAAAAAACCCCACCAACCACCAAACACAAAACCAAACCACACTGAACCATTCCACAACTTTACTAAAACACTCATTCCATCAGTCAGCCCTGCAGAACAAATGTTCCAGAAACCACATCCTCACTCAAACCTCCACCCATTCAGAAAGAATAAAGCTCACGTGCAAAGAAAAGAATTTAAGTCAATGTGGCCCCTGTACTACACGTTTATCCAGCTGGAGCAGGGAAACAGCATTTCTCTCTTTTTCGCGTTTGAAATGTGCATCTGTTTGTAAGCTAACACACCAGATTATATGCTTTTTTCCTTCCAGACTGGCCTAAACTTCCTTTTCCGTGCCTCCTCTTTATATGCTGTAGGTAATATTAAATTTCCAATAAGTTGCTGAAAGCTGCACAGTACAAAAATCTGATCTCCCACAATGATACTTTCGCTCTTACATTTCTCTAAAAGGTAAACATATGGAGGAACTTCTGGTTTTTATGGCATTTGCAAGTAGTAAATGAGGCCACGGCTTTGTGCAACAATAAAAAAAGTAAATAATTTGGGAATTAATAGCTCCTTTCACAGATGAAAACTGTGCATAAAATCAGAACCTGAAGATGTGGCAAGTGAAAAAGCTTCTGTGAAAACCTTTAAAAGCTTCACCTGAGTACTGCACAGGGAGACAATGCTGGTGCGCAAATTATCAGAGTCAGTACAGTTCATTTGCAAGGCACAGAACAGAACTGCAATGAGGTATCAGAATAGATGTTTACAGCTGAAACAGGACCAAAAGCAAATGATCACGCTCATTTAGATTCTGCACTTCTGTAGCAGATTCAAAACTGTACCTGGATGGGCATTCCCAATCCACATGCAAATCTATGTTTACAGATTTGTGGCACTGGGATTTGGGAGATAACATTCCAGCTAGAAACCTGAAGATATTTAACTACCTGGGGATGCCAAGTGGGTAGGAGGTCATCAAAATGCCTGTGAGCCAAACCACGCTTTGACAATATTTTTCTGCGCTGTACAAATGCATTTCAACAGAAGAACATTTCTCTGTCTCAGGGAAGTGCTGGTAGTATAACTACTGCATAATGTACAAAGGCACACAAAAGTGGATATTCCCTCTCCCTAAGAGTCCCAAAGCTTAAGACTGCAATTCAAAAAACAATTCCCAAGGCCCATAAGATAAAGCTAGTGCAAATTCAGCAGGAAATACTGAAATACTAGAAGTACAATTTTTTCCATTGTCCCCCTACTCTTCCTTCATGCTTTTCCCCTTTCTCTCCTTATTCCCTACCTCAATCTCTGCTTTCTTTCTGTGTTGTATTCTCTGAGACTTTGTTCTAGTTTCACCAAAATTTTGCCCCAAAAAACAACAAATAAAATAATTTTTACTCTCTTCTAAACCCAAATGCTCAGGGAAACTGCTAAATTGTAGGTGGCAGAATTGGGCTTTTTAGGGTGGCTGTAGATTGTTTGCAGACTGAACCAGATTGTACAGTTGCTAGACTTTCTTTGGTCCTTGTGGTCATTACGCATTTACTTTTTATTCCACCTAGATTCTGTATTCGCTGAATGCATATACATATATGCCATGGAAGTCCGTCACAGGCACCATATCTACCTGTAGGCCAACTGTTTATTATTCTTGAAGAAGATTTCCGGAAAAAAAAAATGAAAATTGAAGGAATCCTTTAAAGAGAAAATATGACAAAGAAAATCTGCTCTTGAGTTTACGTTTTTTAGGACAAGTTTCAACTAGGAGAATTTAAAAGCCAAGTTATAAAATGCATGGAGGGTGGGGCAGGTTACAATAGAGGTGTTGGCACAAAGCTATCCAAGGCCTTATAAACACAATGCTAAAATAATGGGATCTCTGGAATGGGAAACCACAACCTCTGAATTTGAAAGACTTCATTTTACTTTCATGTGAAGACTTGTTGATAGCACTGCTAAATGCAAACATCAGAACCCTTTCCATATTTCATAATGCACTGCAATCTTGAATACAGAGACAAAAATATAAACAGCATTAAACATACTCAAAACTCTGAGAATAGTTGTTTAAAAAGGTGGCAGACAAGGCAATCCTATTCCTACCCAAATGACTGACCATGACAATCTCCAAGGCTGCACTAAAATTACTTAAAAATACTGTCTTTTCATCCATGCTGCATTACTCAAATTCACGGTTTTGTTAATTGCTGTTGAGAGCAATTTTATTCTGATAAAACTGAAGGTCATTCTTGCAACTGATTATGCTGCTAGAAGGCGTTACAGCTTCAGAAGGGGAGAAATATGATCATTGGTAAATACACATATACTTATAATATGCTTCCAAGATATAGTTCTAGAAACATCCTCTGCCTTTTGAAAAAACTAACTCTGTTGTTTTTGGGATTCAAGGGAGGAAAGGAAGGAGGGTTGGCTGGTTGGGCTTGTTTTTCCATATTCACTTCGAAGAGTGAGACTTGTAGCTTTAAAAATTTATTTTGACAGGCTATTAAAAAAAATCTGTACGATGAAATAACTGGGCACTTCCAAAAGATTCTAAAATTTACTATTGTTTAAGTGTTGGATCTTTTAAAATGTGATTTATAAAGTGCCAGAAAGCAAATCCTTTAACAGCAAAACCTGATACAACTTTAAGGTTCATTTTTATATTTTTGCACAGCTCTTCAATATTACGACCTCTGCAGTACCACATTTAATATGTTCTGTTGTGGTTTTTTTTTTTCTTCCTCTGTAAAACATGCTCTGGTTGGCATAAAGTTTTACAATGCTCACTAAGTGAGGAATAACTCCACTAAAGCCGTTAGAAGTACAATATAAAACTGATTCAGTTTAGACTATGTACATGCTCTCCCTGGAACAACTAACAAACAAAACAAAAGCTAATGTAGTTTTCAAGGTTCCTTGCTCATATGACACAGGGAATAGTAGCCAGAGTCCAGAGTGCACCACTGAGATGACAATACTGATGTTCATATGATGCTGTTGCATCCTGGAGTTCCTTAGTTCTTGCAATGAGGCCTGCTAAATCTAGACAGGATTTAACAGGAAACTTGTTTTCAGGGGGGCTGACCATCTCCCAGGGCAAGGTTTTCCAGTTCACCTCATTACACTTCAAATTAGACCTTGCAAATCTTTGAATAGGAAATCCAGAGAGCTTTAATGCTTTCTGCTGACAAGATTACATGTGGGGACAACTGTAGAGGAGGGCAAAGTGAGAACATAATGAGCACACACTGATGGCAGAACTGACTGCAGGCAACTAGAAGTCTAGTTACCAAGGTCTGATCCTTCAAAGAGACAGAAACAGGCAGGAAAGGAAGAAAGGAGCATATGAAGAAAATATGCTTTTCAAGAAAAAAATTAATTTGCATTTCAGCACCGAGAGCAGTTCTTTCAAACTTTCGTCTTTTAACCGAACCTCTTAATATCTGCCTGCATCAAAAATATCTCTAGAAGCAGGTAAAAAAGGATTAATAATAAAAAACCCAAAACCCAAAGATGAAAGAAATTCTTGTTAAATCCCATGCTGACACAAGCTGCTAGAGAACACTACGTACCCAGCCCAGAATGAATTCCCTGCTCTGTTATTAAACCAGTGTAAAAATTAGGAGGTGCATCAGTTACTGTTTTGCCACATGGAATACTCTTCATGAAGAAACAGCAAACCATTTATTCCAGATTTTAAGATAGTTCTAACATCCATGCATGACAGCTTAAGCCATTTTGTTCCTAGAAGCTCAGTAGTAAAGGATATCATGAACCATGTTTTGGGGGTACACATTAAGTAAACAAAGTGTGCACTCCATTTCAAACCTGTGGGATCCAAGCAACTTTTCCAGCAGCATACAATATTACCCTTTTTTCTCAGAAAAAAATAAAGGTCTCAGGCAATCCAGAGCCATTGCCACTGAACTGAGTGGCACTAAGTGCACTGAGTTTATGCACTTATTTTACTATGCTGTTGAAATATTTCACCTTCTACACAGCAATTTTTCCACCACTACCTGTGCCTCGAAAAAATTCATCAGGCTTTCCTACCAAAGCACACTTGCACATCAGCTTGTTATCATCTCTACTGAAGCCTCAGAAAACCTAATGAGCTTTCTTCTAAAAAGCTGCAACAGGCCATTCCTTGCCCTCCAGCTCTCTTTTACCATAATATGGTGGTCTACAAGAAGTGTAGGAACTGCCTACCCTGGCTTCTCACTAAACCTTCCTATCTGGGTAGTACCTCATGGATTTTCATGCGGTGAATCTCAAAGTAAAACAGAAAGCTACTACTGAAATACTATTTCAACCTGAAAGAGTATATTCAGTGCTCTCCCACAGCGGCTTTACTTTTGTTATTTTGTTTTCCACTTGCTGAAGACATTTGGGAAGACAAGGTTATTCATTTACAAGGGCGGGGCAGGAAGCGAACCTGTTATTCACTGAGCCCATCCTTCCCAAGAGAAACAGTGTCAAAACTGAGATGAGGCATTTCAGTGACAGAGAATGTAGCTTCAGCGTGTATCTCATTTTTTAACATAATCTGCCTTTGCATAAGAGTAGTTTATAGCTGCTTTGAGGAACAACACAGAGTCAGCAGGGAGGCTGTAAAAAGTGATCCAGAGTTGTGTTCCTTAGTCAGTACCCATATTATAAAATGCAAGGAGTTTAGAAATCTTATGTTCCTAGATGTAGAAGACGAAGACAAATTAGGTTTTGGATAAAAAGGGCCTCAAGACAGAAGAACAGTTCAAGAACAGAGCAATTGCTTGTGTCAAACTTCATTTACATACCGTTACTACAAGCAACTGGGACTACTCCACATGTATCATTTTCTGCATTAGACTACATGTACACTCAGGATGTTGGGCTTACAGCAAGAAATTCTCACAGTTTTTCCAAGTTCCCTTTCCTCTTTCCTTTTTCTGCTTTCCCCTCCCATTTTCCAAATACCACCAAAATAGCCCACCAGAAGACAGGAAGTGTTCCCTAAAGTTCTGGTGAAGTTATAAAGCACTAGAGTGTCTGTGGTAGCAGAGCATCATAATCCATCACTAGCCCCCAATGTGTTTAAATACTTATCTTTTAAGTATTTAACACATTTATTTTCCAGTAACAATTGGTATCAATCACTCCCACTTTTCTAAAGGTTTTCTCTATTTATTGTCTTAATTTACATCTGGATGCTCTTGTGTATCAGAGAATGTTGTAAAAATTCTTCCACCAACAAGTCAGCTTTCCCTTTAAAGGGGAGCAGCCTGATGCCTGAACCCTGGGCAGCCAGCAGAAACAGAGAGGAATTTACTCCATCCACAGCAACACAGTTGAAGTAATTTGAAAGAGTGTGAAAATAGGAAATTCTGTAATTTAACCACTTTTGAAAACGATCCTGTGATTTTAGTTGTGTAGAGCAACTACAGCATGCCCCTTTATAGTATGCTGGTAAGTGGATGATGTTTAAAACTTCACCTGCATTGTTTTTTATGCTTGTGTAACTATTATAAGCAAGAGTTCTTAATTTTGCCTGAAAGTCAGAGCAAAACACTGGAGCGTACCGAGCCATGCCGTCAAGACAAATTCCTTCTATTAACGATGCTCCCTTCAACATAAAACCATCTGAAAACAAAAAAAAAAAAATAAAGATTTCCTTTTTTTGTGTTCAGTTTCTTCTTTTCAGAAAATTACCACCATCCATAAAATTTTAGTGTAGAAAAATCATATGGAAAAGTTTTGCCATCTTGATTATGAATAGACAAGATGAAAGCATGAGCTCTAACAAAGATAAGAGGACGACACAAGCACTGCTCAGCAACTGTGTATTACTTCACTTTTTTCTTTTTTTTCCTTTTTGTGTGTATGTGTCAGCTGTACTGGTACAGCCTCGGTACACAGGCACCTAGAGCAGCTGCCCCAGACCTTACTTTCCCTAGATAATTGTTTCCAACAGAAAGACACAGGATTTGCATTATTAAGACTTCACCTATGGCTGAAAGGATCTACTTAGGCCCCCATGCCCCTTGCTTCAGCCACTTGGGATTTGCTGAAGGCCCCAAACTTTAATAGACCTCACCCATGTCTTATACCCAAAGGCCTTCTGAAAGCTCTCGTGTTCCAGACAGTACAAAGAGCCAGCTGCTGTGACTTCCCTCATCTTCTCAGGCTGTACCTTTCAGAAGCCATGACTCATCATAACCCTGCTCAGTCAGTACAGCTATCCTAGTGCCAGACTGTGTCAGGCATAAACATTATGTCACATTTCAGTACCTGCTTGTCTGAAGATGGTGTAACATCAAGTGAGGCGACAGGAACAGCACACTGTATGTGACAGCATGCTTAAGTTTATATCAGAGATCATTTTTTAACTGATCAGTTAGCACCAAGTTGGACAGCATGATTTGATCCACTGGTTCACACTAGAAGTAGAAAACTACTGAGATTTGTGGACTGTTTCTGTCTTAGCTATCAGGCGTAGGAAGCATAAATCAATAAATAAATAGAAACTCCAACTGTGAAGATTTATTGGGGATTGCAGTGTAACAAAAGAAAATAATTACTTCAAACGGCAGCACTATCAAAAAGCACCAGAGTAGTAGGTTTTTACTCCCTTATTTTCACACTAGGGGTCCGTTTTTTACACACAAAAATCTGAGACGTTATGAGAACAGCTCCCTAGATATGCATGTAAATCTACCTGGAACAATCATAAAATAAACATGCATGTTCACAGAATGTAACAAGTAACCTATTTTATAATACTGAGAATAGCAAAAGTTTTGGAAAGAAACAGGCCTTAAATGCAATCAACAGTCGGGACTCTTTAAAAATGTGGATAGACAATGCAACAGCTTTCTATATTAACCTTTGCTCTTCCCCCGTCCTTTTTTTCTTATTTTAAAAGTTGTCAATTTAATGAGCCAAAATGAAGCAAATGGTAGCAGGCATGGAAATCTGAGCCGCAGCGGCATGCTCAACAGAGGCTTGATTGGTGGCAAACAAAGTTCTGTCCACTCAGCATCCGGCTCATTTTGATCCTTGGAGTTTAGCCACCAAATGACTACATCATTTGGATTCAAGAGATGGCAGCATAAGGGAGACCCTATATCATCAACCCAAATGGTCTGGGTCTTGCCCTGTGCATAGAGCAGTCTTTATAAGACCAGCGAGAGTGAAAGAAGCTGTGCTGCTCTGGGGAAAATCTGACTTCATAAAAAGTTCCACAAGCTGAAAGCTGGAACTATTAGTGGTATACTGGGAGGTGGAACAAAATGCATATGCGTGGTACAATCACAAGCATGCTATAAGTTTCTATAAATGCACATATCATAAATATCTATAAATACCTAAAGGGTGGGTGTCAGGATGATGGGACTGGACTCTCTTCAGTGGTGCCCAACGACAGGACAAGGGGCAATGGGCACAAATTGAAACACAGGAAGTTCCAGCTAAACATAAGAAAAAACTCCTTTCCTGTGAGGGTGACAGAGCAGTGGCACAGGCTGCCCAGGGAGGCTGTGGAGTCTATTTCCCTAGAGACATTCAAAACCCACCTGGATGTGTTCCTGTGCCCCCTGCTCTGGGTGTGCCTGCTCAAGCAGGGGGGGTTGAACAAGATGATCTCCAGAGGTCCCTTCCAACCCCTCCCATTCTGTGATATCAACAGTGCTGACCAGTTTTAGCCCTGTACTTTCATGCATGCAATTTCCGTCTTTAAGCCTGTAACAATAAACCTGTCTACTTACAGAGTCATTTTGAAGTCCTTTTGATTAAGCACTCTCAAAAAGTTCAGGCTTAGAAAACATATTCTTCCCACCCCCGTATCTTTTTCTTTATTAATTTTTAGCTGAAGCAAAATGCCTGAAAAAGTCCATAGCTGTTATTGAACATACATATTTATATGATTTGAAGAATGTCATCCAAAGATGGCAGGAGGCTGCCAGGACAGCCGAAGGGTCCCCAAAGGCAAAGAATTTAATAAAGCCAGTCGCACTCATGCAAATTTAAACCCACTTACAAAGAATACATTAGCACTCCATAAACATCTTTTAATAGAACAAATGCTTTACCCTCCAAACTCCTGCTCTTGCTGATTGGGGGATTTCATAGCAGTTAAGGTCTTGTACAACTTTCTCCAAATAGCCCGTTTACCTGGGTCCTAAGCACAAGGGGGAATTTGGCCACAAGAAAATCATAGCGCACAAAGAAACAGCAAGAAATCTCTAGGTTTTGGAGGAGGCTAAATTAAGTAGCACAGACGCATCAAGCCTATTGTTCTAGTAGGAAAGTATCACAGCAAGCGTCTGCTGCACCAGACATCTAACTCAAGTGACCAGAAAACAGCTGGATACTTTTGGTCAACTTAAGAGGGCTCTTCAGCAGCTGCAAACAGCAACAAAAAGCACAGGAGCTACCAGCCCGCTGTGGCATAGCCACACATCAGTACCCAAGTGCCTCGACACAGAGCCTGCAAGCATCAACACTGAAGATTTTGGTCTCTCATTCTGTTTTACTCCCGCATAGATGGGTACCGAAGTTGCTGGGAACGTCTGCAAGCTTGAAGCCGCAGGGTGGAAGCTCCTCTCACGACCGCGGCCGCTCTGACACAGCAGGCTGCTGCCTCAGGCTGCGTGCTTGCAGCTGGTCCGCAGTCACCTGGGACCCTCGGCTCCGACACTGGACTTAAAATCTCCCCCCATGAGGCAGCTCTTTTGTTGCCTGTGCATGGCTCACTTGTTTGCCCTGTCTTCTCAAGTGCAGACTGCTGTGGCAGGTGGATCAGTTATGTTGTTGAGGCCTACAATATAAGGCTGGGAATAAAACCAATTTGCTTCCTATTACTTGCTTTCCATTATGCTTTCTGAATTACCTGTAACTTCAGCTGTATGCTTGCTGGACAACTCAAATGCTGTATTTCAAAAGAATTTGACATTTTTCTAACAGGGTCATTAGGCAATAAAAAAAAACATTTGTAAAAGCAGTTTGTGGTCAGTTGATTTTACAGACTCCAAAATCATTATAAGAACTACTTAAAAACCCAATTAAAAAAAGGTCTGCATAGTCTGAATAGAAGACATAACTGATATTGACATCTTCAGACTTCAATATAATTCAGAGATTTAAATCTCTTAAACTCCTTATCGAGCAACAAGTGATTTTAGAGAAGCCAATTTCAAACATGAAGTCACCTATTCATACAAACAAACAAAAAAAGCAATAAGCATGGAGATAAGGATGTTTCTCAAGAATTACTGAATTAGACTTGTTTTAAAAGTGTAGGCTTAACTATGCTTAGTAATTATTTCTCCCTCTGAAAGTGTTCTAGAAAATCTGGCAGCAACAGAAATCTTCATTTTCTCAATAAACCACTAAATTACAGCAATAACTATGAAAATTTTCAGTATAATTCGTATTTTACATTGCCCACAGGAATTACAGGCAAAGTAAAACATGGTATCTCTGTGGTCCAAAGTTACAAAAAGAATAGCAACATATAACAAATGACTGAGTCTACCAAAAGACGACGTGATCAGCTAATTTGATGAAAACTCTTATTAACTTCTGAATTGTAAGAGGCAAATTTTGGGAAGGTATTTGTTTATGCCAGAGAATGGGGAAAAAAACAACAAAACACCTCTATTTCAATTTTAATTATTTTAAATTAGTATCTTGAGATCCGTTGTCTTGTGGTAGTGGAATTAAACTCTCAGGTAAGTATTCAAATTATCATTCAATAGTAAGTCATTCTCATTTTGTCTCATTGACAATTTTGAGTACTTCATTTGGAAGGGAATAATTTTATGAGATCTAGAGACAGATCTCACTAGCTCAATGATGAGTACACAGCCCTTTAGCCTGACAGGTCAGAAATTCTGAACTAAAAAGAAGTCAGAATTGTTGGGTCCAGCCCAACACTTGTGGAACAAGTACCCATGGGGCTTATTCCAAAGGAGTCCTCAGAAACCATTCTAAAAACACCACAGATTCTTTTAATCTCTGGTTTAAAAAGATAATACATGCATAAATAAATATAAAAGAAAAAAAAAGAAAAAGAAAAAAAAACAACAACAAAACATGATCTGTTGCATGAAAACAAGAGCCTTAGAACAGTGACCTCAAGCAGAATGACAAATCAAAGACATTGCTATTTCTAGGATCCTGGAAATTTGCACGAAGTCTATGGAGGGAACATAGGCAGGTAGTCTGAGGAAGGAGTTACCTGATGAAAGTACAAAGAGGGGCAGGGAAATACAGGATGCAAAACTACAGCCTCAGTTGGCAATCCTGACTAGAATTTTGACAGTTCATCACTTTCTTCCTCAGTCTCAGCCAGACATCTCAGAAGTTGCTCACTCTGCTGAAATTCCAAATTCACTCCACACTTAGCATAAGACCACAAAAGCTCACCAAGCTACAGGATGGGAGTAAAAGTCAGACCAAGCACCAAATAAGAATATGGAAAATTTCTTCCTGGACCCCTTGGGTGATCGGCAAAACACCTGAAGCACAGAGTCAAATCACCACAGCTCAGAAAACTGCAGCAGGAAGAGAACTTCCATCAAAATGAATTTGGTGGCTCGCTGGGGAAACTCCTATCACACTCCCACATTTTTAAGCCTAAGGTGACACAAATTCTGTTCTATGACCCTTTCTACTAACCCCCCCATATTTCAGTTAGTCTGGGCTCCTCAATTCCACTGCGACATTGGGAATGGTATCTTGGAATTTCATTCCTTGGATAGAGAGCAGCTGCCTTCTAATTTCTAGCTTAAACTTATCCCTTTCAACCAGTATGCTCTAATTAAGTATTATCCAATCCTGCAAGCCTCTTCCTTCATAAAGCAGTCCTATATTCCCTCAAGGAACATTCTGCTTCACTAAACTTACTCAAGCCCCTCTCAGAAAATAATCCA
This sequence comes from Phalacrocorax carbo, assembly GCF_963921805.1. Taxonomy (NCBI): domain Eukaryota; kingdom Metazoa; phylum Chordata; class Aves; order Suliformes; family Phalacrocoracidae; genus Phalacrocorax; species Phalacrocorax carbo. The sequence goes on from NC_087515.1 coordinate 22,492,767, forward strand.
AATTCCCAGTCTGTCTTAACCGGCCGTCCCCTATACTACTTTTAATTCATTTCTGATAAAGATGACTGACTACCAAATGAGAAAAATATAGAAAGCAATGGTAAGACTGGTAGATGAAAGTGCCTGAAGCATCATTCTTTCTTATATTTTATCCTAGTGGAACCACCACTCAGCCAATCAATACAGCCAGCATCTCTCCCACCATGAGTTCCAACTCCTGCGCCCATTATCTCAGAATACCTAAGCTTGCACATTCATATTTAAGTCTCAAGGATATGTGTACATGCTGTATATATTCTTAAGACAAATTGCTGTGATAACTTAAGTCAACAAAAGCTCCACCTTAAAACTTTACATGTATGGACTATTACAATTCATGCTTCTGAAGCCTTCAAAATCAGCTTTTCAGCCTTGCTATTGGAGATATGGAGTTTAGGTACCCAAGTGAGAATGCAAGTTATGTAAATCATCTGACCCCAAAGTTAGTTGTATTTCCTACTCATTGCTGTTAGAATTACTCTCCAGATATTAAAATCAGTCTTAAAGAGGAAGTCTACAGAATAATTCAAATAAATTCAGCGTACATTTTTTTCATCCCTACTTTTCCACCTTCCAAATGTAACATGAAAGCTAATTTGGCTATCCAGCAATATACATATAAAATTAATAGAAAGGTACACAAGTGCTTTTTTCCTGAGGAAGGGGAGATGAGAGTGTTATAGGAGAAAACAACAGAACAAGCTGGGAAAAAAATCCAAAAAATCTATGTTCAAGGTAGCGAGTGACAGCACCAAAAGCCAAAAACTAGTTTCAAACCAGATTTCAGGGTGTTATTTACGTGCTGATCAAAATGGCATTCGGCACCCGTATGCTAATACTTGGGCATTTTAAAACTATTTCATTTCAGCTTCATAAATGCGTTGCTTTTTCCTTGGCAATAAAAAAAACTTATTTTTTTCAAGCTATGTCACTTGGCAAAGCACTTGAACCTCTGTCAGAGTTCCTGATTTCTTATTCTTAGCTAAGTCATTCCATTTCCTCCTCATTTAGAAAACTCTAGATTTTTAAGCAGTGAAAAAGAAGTTATCATTGCTTTATCAAGACACTGACTACACCTAAGTCAAACCTCAACCCTCAGAAGAACTTGGGATTAAAAAAAAGAACTTCTTTAAAAAAAAAAAAAAAAAGGCAAGTAGTGGCTTTATGAAATCACACTTCATACCTGAACAACTTTTCAGCTAAGGGCTTCTTCTATAGGCAACTTTTAGAAGGCCAAAATGGTAACTTGCCAATCATGGCTAGACAGGTGATGAACTGGGCTTGTCTTTTGAATACAATTGTTTATTTTAAGCTAGACTGAAGAGTACCATGAGTTTGACTTCCCACACCAAACACTATTCTTCATTTCTAAGAAGTACCTCCTCCAGACAAGGCAATTTCAAGATTAGCAGAATGATTTACCAGCGGCTTATGGCTTAACTCAGCACTCCCTATTTGACTTTCTGCCATGTTTATGGATTCAGAGACCTCAGCCTCTCAGCTCTGGTCCAGCTCACAAAACATGTTGTGATCTCTGAAGTACTGTTTAAAAATACCCTCCAGATTTTGTACCTCCAAACTAGATTCTTTTAGGTCAGAACTGGAGTTGAATGCACTCAGGAAATAAAAAGGCACAACTTTGAAAGCCAGTATGGATGACTGTGGGTCTAGCACAGTCCCTTGTCAATCCAAATGAGGCCAACAGCAAGTGGTAAATAATTCCAGTACAGAAAGAGTTTTACAGAATTGAGATTTTAGAAATAATGATATTTAAAAAACAAAAACACACTTACTACCAGACTGATCAGCTGTCACAAACATAACTTCACTCAATCTCTTGAACAATCTAGAAAGCAAATTATATCAACATCAAGATAATCCAAGACACAGCCAGACTTTATCGACACTTCTCCTTTGCACTGTACTAAACCTTTTGTAGAGCAGTTCACTAATGTGTCATCCACATTTCCACTAGCAATTCTTCAAGAGACAGGAAAAACTGGCCCCTGTTCCCTTGGCAATAACTGATTGTTTTGAGGTACTTAACCACACCAGGGAGAAAAAACAGAGAACATTTTCATCCTGTGCACAGTGTCCAAACATCCTAGACATTTCTAATAGGAACAGCTGCCCTTCAAAAACTGATATCTTTAACTGAGTACATTATTGAAAACTACTCCTATAGTATGGAGCACTCCTAGAGATGTTTTAGCCTAGGCTGAAATAAGGCAAATGAACCAAGTGAAAATCTGAGCATACCATATCTGGTCCTAAGCCTGTATCCATTACCCACCTCCTATTGCTCATTGCTGCTTCTTTTGGAATAGACTCCAAAAACCTGAAAAGTCCCAGCCACCACAACAGGCAGATTATCCTGCTAGTCACAAATGCAGGCTTATCCACCATTAGGAGGCCAATTTCTCCTAAAGAGACACAGTTATCTTTGAAGTCCAAACCTGCATGCATTCTCCCTAATCCATCTCCATAGGAATTCCTTGTTTAAGCCTCTTACAAATTGCTCCTGCTGTTCTTAATGGTACATATTTCATCCACCCATCAATTTACCTTTTCCTTTGGTGACATGGTGCAGAAATAGTCTGCTTTCAAGACTTCTGCAACTGACTGGTGGACAATTTTTCTGGAAAAATTAGTCCTAGAGTGCCTAATCTGCAGAACTAAAAACAAACCAGAGCCACAGTAGAAAGATGGCTAAAATTTTTTCATTGTAATACAGAACCCTACCAAAGACATTGTAATCTTAGTACAAGCCAAACAGAGCTTATCTGGGGACAACTATAGAACTGCACTTTCCAGAGTATTCCAAGAAGACTGCCTTATGAGACAGCCCAGTTATCTCCTGGCATACTTGACCTGGCCACCATTGATGCAGTGCAGTGCTCATGGAGAAAATGGTGAAAAGGAGGGGAAGCAAATTTTTTGTTTAATAGAACGTGAACCAAGATCAAGCTTTTCCTCTCTGTGCACTGCAATAATTCCTTGGCACCCTTGGGAAAAAATAAAATAAAATCAGTAATAAAATGCCTCCTTGAAAAGAAACATACCTCTTCCTGAATCTGGTAACACCAAGCATCAGTCTTTCTATGATTCTTGTTATGCTTTGCAGAGCGATCATCCTTCTCCAAGTTCTCAAACACAGTATGCTACCTTCTGGTTTTGGCCCACCCCTTCCCTTTTTCTTAATACAGCAATACATAAAAGCATACAGGCAAAAGGGCTTAACAAAAAGACTGGGCTTGGGAGAGCCACATTGCTATCTCAGCTTTACTACTTAATTGCTTAATCCCAGGCAATTTTTTGTCCTTGACCAAAATTTTTCACCTGTAAAGCATAGATAACTTTCATGATCTACATGTAATTTGATATCTATCTATATATGTAGAAGTTAATTAAACCTAGCTTTATAGAAGTCTTTAAGACAGGGTCTGCCCTAAGTGATGGGTGAAATTTCATTTAGGGGTCTAACATAGCAGACATAGAATTACTTAATAAGGTTCACCCATGATCAAATGCAATCAACTGGGTTTTTTGCAAGTAATATGATCACATTGATTTTACGCATACAAATGTAAATCAACCATGACAAGGAAGAAATTAAGACAAAATTAATTCAGATATTATTAAGTAGCAAATTAGTGGGAAGAAATTCAAATTACTGTGAAGAAAGATCACAGACATCTGAACTATTCCCAGCATGGGTTATAGCTTGTTTGTTTTGTTTCTTTCCTCTGCTAATGAGCACGTGAGATGCTTCATTTAACATTTTTGTAAGAACTAAAATTATTCTCCTGCCTTCCACAAATTTCCTACAGGATACTCAGAGATTAATCAAACAGTGAAAAGTAGTAGTATGACACAATAAATTACAATCTGAGGTTACCTTTCTATTAGTCCCAGTACAACCATTTACCACTTGGTTTTCAGCTATATAAACTGCTTCTAAACATCATCGTGTATGGCAAAAATCTATGCTTCCTTTAACACTACAGTTTTTTCCTTCCATAAAACTTGTTCTCATCTTTTTTTTCCTTCACTGTTTATCTTTAGTGGCTGCCAGTGCCAGTTTTGCAACACACCAGCCTCTCTCTGTTTGGTTTGTCTTAAGTAATAAAGAAATACGTAAGTTAAGAAACTTATAAGTCTTATAGCTCAGAAGCAGATTCATGTTTCACTTGATTCCTAAAGCGCCATGAACGTGCTACAACACTACATTTCCAAGTACAAAGAGGCAAATTATTTTTTGCTTAAGATGGATGGCCACAACTCAAACCCAGTGTCACCCAGATGCAAAACCAGATGTTTCAATATTAACACACAGCAGAAGCATGTTGGAATGAGCCCACAGCTCTCTTTGGTGGAAGAAAGTACTGCTCTCTGTACTGGTATAAAAACACAAGAAGCTTAAAGCAAGGTTCAGTGTCCAGCAGCAGCAAGGCACCTCTGTCCCTCTAGTGAAGTTTCTTGCTCTGCCTTACTTGACTTTCTCCTGCAAAGATATGAGGCCGTGCTACAAGGTAGCTCAGGACACTGATCTGTCTGAAAAAAAAATTTAAAAAATAAAAACAAGCAAGCCTATCACAGCCAAATCAGTTCCCTGAATTTCTATCACTGTAAAACCACAATATTTTACCAGCACTGCTGAGGAGAAAGACAACAGATGGGAATTTATATTTAAGTATAAATTTTCTGTTTGCTAATGATATTACAGTTTTCATAACCAAAAGAACACTTTACGTGTTTAATGCATTTCTACGCAGAGCATTATTTACGATTTATGTTGAGTCCTAAAGCCATGTTTGATAAAGGCTTGGTTTGTTTACATTCATTTTCTTCACAACTCATCTCTCTAATTGCTATTTAACTGCAACATTTGTATTCATGATATTGAAAAACAAAACCAAAAGAAAAAACAAGAAATAATTAATTTATTTTCATCAGGGAATTAAATTGCTTTTTTTTTTTCCTGTAACAGGCCACAACATTAGTCATCCTTTTCCACTGAAAAAAAGTCACGTCTTCTGTTGCTGTCTCTTACTCTGTCAGTCATCGGGGTTTTGGAGACTTGTTTGATGAGATCAGCCTTGGGACCTTCTTTAATGTAAAAGAAAAATGGAACTTGACAAGCGCCTTGACCAACAAACTACAGAGTTTTTCCAAAGCCTAGGCTGAACTCCCCATGGTGAAGTATTTCTTCCTTGGCTAAGAAACCAGTCTTCACTTAGCCAGCAGCAAGCTGAGAACAATTGTCAGGGAATATGTCTGATCGTGCTTAGAAAACAAAAGCTGTCTGAATGTTTGATTTCATGCAAAAATCAAGAAAAGAACAGAATTTTAGATCTGTAGTTACTTTGGGGTTTCATTTCCATTTCTAAATGAACAATTGTTCAGTTGTGTCACTACACTAATGAATACTTTTTATCGTAATTTGAACATTTTCTGTTGTAAGGAATCTTCAGAGAACTGACATGTGAGAGGCAATGACCAAATGTAGATACACAGAGTGACAGAAGAAAGGATTGATCTCAGCGTCCTGTTTGACAAGATTAGCTGGAGCTTCGTTACTTGCCCAGGAGCTGGGATTGAAAATAAGAAAAATCATATGCAATTACTGATTTTAAAAAAAATATGACACAAGAGTGTTGGTTCTGTGTTTTCTATGTTCAGTCACTATAGTAAGGCAGAGCTAAAAATTACTAGAGTGACAGTTCCAACTAGCAATTATAAGCCACTAGACAGACAAATTGCCATTTTCATATCCTCCGTAAAATCAGATGCAATTCTCACTTCATGCTTTCTGTAGTACCCCATTTATTAATACAGAGAAATGTAAATGATAACTTAAATTTTCACACGGTAGTGTTCTTTCTTCCCTTGTGTTCAGCTGAAAAATACAGAGAGCCTCTGGACATATTTCTTCATACCTATGAGATATCTACTAATACAGCCTATTGGCGGTTCGGAAACAACAGTAATTAAGTGCACAGTATTTGGAGTAAGTGTCTGCTTCACAGGGTGGGAGCAAGACAGACAGTGGTAATCATTTTGAATAAATAATACTACAAACACATGCAAAATTTAAAACAAAGTATCTGCTGCTTTGAATATGGCCTCTGAAGAGTAAATGCCATCAACCCTATATAATTTCCCTTACTCATTCGGTTGAGGTAATTCACTGAGTTGATCCAAACATTCTTCTTGCTGAACTGTTGGATACAGGCTTCGCTTCCAGCAGAAGGACACACTTATTTATTCATAGGTACAGGTTTTCAGTGTATAGGTCCTGTTAATATTACTTTGTACATTTCCTCATCTTGGAAGAATAAAATCAGACACAAACGGATAACCTACACTATTTATGGATTTCAGTCTCACCCTCTGAGGATTTTGTTTTACTAGGCTAATCTACCCCCTCTTCAGCCAAGCTCCTCCTGAAGGCTGCCAGACCACTGTACTCTGTTCCCACAGCACTGGCCATAAGCTCTCGATCTTCTCCATACAGGGGAGAGGGGTTTTTATTCCTTAGCTGAAGTGGGAAAAAGCAATTGAAGCCGATTTAGGATTCATGATTATCTTAAGACTTCCCTAAGCACTCCACCAGTAGAAAATAAAAACTGAAGTCTCTGGAGAGGTGGTCATGGTAGCTAAAAGGAGTTTTTACTGTGACTAGTTTCAAGAAGTGGAAATTTTTTTAACCCAGTCTATAAAATTTTTTGCTTTACTTTCCTTAATAGTAGAGCATTCTCTGAATCAGCATATCAAATTGACCCAATATCAGAGTACTGTATTGAATGGAAAAACTTTACTATATCTAGTTTTCTTTACAGCCTCTCCTTATATATAGCTTCCAGGGAATTTTTTTTATTTTTTTAAACACAACCTTCATGCTCTATTATCAAATGATCCCACAGTAAGTTTTATTAGATTGCGATCAGTCTTCCACCCACTGGTCTACTATGTGGCTAGCCCCTAGGCTAATGAAATCAGCTGTTGCGGCTCATATTATTGTAACACACAGACAGACTTAAGCAATTGTCACAGCATGTTGATAAACAGCTCCTTAAACCCAGACTGATAGCACCACAAGACTGCTTCCTTTCCACAAGTTATATGAAGCAAGAAAACACAGGAAAGCCATGGTTTAATGATAAAGTTGGACTGTAGGGTAAGCCTAGGGTAAACCTCCAGTAAAATGTATTCCAATAAAAGACATCCCAACTACACCATGTTCACCATGAACGCATTGTAGTAACAAAGAGAGAGACTAAAGCTGATTCATATCAAAAACTTAGTGAGATCAGATATTATATTTCTTCCCATAATTGACAAAGAAGGCAAAGCCTTATATAAGCTTCATTTTGTTTCCTATGAGAAACTTGAGAAATTTGAGAACTAATTGCATGCTCAAACCCAGTCAGACCAAATCTGTACTGCTAGGTGGTCCATTACTCCTTGGGCCTAAGAAATACAGACAGTCCAACCAGGATTCAGAGTTTCCATTAGAAAAAAAAAAAAAAAAGCATTGGGATTTTTTTTTTTTGGCTGTTGCTTTCCGTTGCATTTCAACTTCCTTTTCACATATATTCTGAATCACTTACTTTGAAGTTTAGCACAGCACTGTTGTTGCTACCACTCTTGCCATCACCTTGGTTCACCTTGGTTTAATAATGAGCCTTTACATTTACCCTAGACAACGACACAAACTCCTTTTGCACTGAATAACAGCCCCAAGGCAAGGGACAAAAGCAGCTTTGGTCACATATGACTTCCAGTTGCCCACCTTTGCAATGCATTTTGAAGTACTAGCTTCAAAAGGCTGCTGCCGTTGAACAGATCTAGCTGTAGGCACTTCAAGATTAATAGACTTGTTTAATTATCTGCTCCTTAGCAACTGTGTTGTTGTTTCTACAAAGTCAGCCCTTGTAACGTGCTACTCCCAGGCTCTAGCAGGCTGACTCGCTCCAATGCCACATGATCATTGCAGTTGTACAAGTTGCAGCTTGGCGAGGAGCTTCCTTTTCCAAGAGGGCTGTTTTGGTTTTTGACACAGGCAGGATCTCATGTGAGGCGTGATCACAGTTTAGAGACAAACCAAACTGCCTGGGATTATGGTACAAGTGTTAACTTGCCAGAGGTATGGGCATGAGAAAGGTGAAGAAAGGTTTTCTTGGTTCATGTCCGTAAAGTAAAAAAAGTACCCGATGAAGCAGAGTTTCTCAATAAGAAATGCCAGTGGGCTTGAAATTAAATACTTTAATGCCTTTTTTATTGTTTTCTTCTTTCAGGTTTGCACTTCAGATAGTCAAATGCAGTTTCCTTGACCAGTTTGCCTTTGCTAGCATAGAATAATCCCTTCACTAACCATCTTAGTCATATGCTGCCTTAGAAAAAGTTGATTACTTCTATTCAAGTAGTAAAATCCCACGATTACCATCTATAGTAAAGTGAGATGTCCTTCAAACACAGAAAAGGAAAAACAGAAGCATAAGGTAAACTATTCTGCTTAATCACTAGAAAGGGGTTTGGTTTCTTAAGAGCAAGCACACACTTCCTCTGCTTCCACCTTTGTGGCTCCACACTTTAAAATGGGAAAGCTGACCCATTCATAACAGCCCATTAATTACTGCTGTTCAAGGAGTCCCACTCCAGCAGCACTCATAAAGAGAGGCTCCTGGAGGTCTATTAGCCAAAATGTTCCCAAAATGTTTGAACTGGCATCAGAGCCGACACAGGAAGACCCAGCCCTGCTGGCTCATTTCTTTTGCTTTCTTTTTAACCCAAACAAGTTTTATGAGACACCCACAGAAATAGCTGAACTGGGAGAGTGGCAGGGGCTGAAGCAAATCATCTGGAGGAGGACAGGCAGAAGATAGAAATATTGGTGCTGTCAGGGATTGGACTCACTGGTACTGAGCATATTTTGGAAATCACACCCTTTCGAGAAAAGAAAGCATGCTGCCTCCCAGATGAAGTAATTTTGAAAATATGTACAAATACACTGTTTGTATAGTACAGTATTTGTATTATGAGCTAAGGCAACAACCTAGGAAGGAAATGCTTACACTAAAAAAGTCAAACAAAAAAGCTTTCAATCATAAGCTCAGTCATCGTTCAGATTGCTTAAGTTTACATCTGTAGGCAGCACAGGAATTTTAGAATACAGGAGAAGACGTTTTGCATTATCTTCATATCAATTGTACCTGAACTCTAATTGTATACTTAGGGCAGCATTTTTCCTCCAACACACACTTTCTGTTGTTTTCATTAAGGCAAGAAAGAATGAACACAGCAGAAGACACATGTAGCAAATTAACTGACGATTTCACAAGTGATAAATACTGAACTGGCTACTAGAATAGCTACCTGGAGTTACAGGATGGAGAAAGAAATAATAATCAAGTCGTCTGTTTGCACTTCCAATTTTCTGGATAGATCTAATCCAGAGTAGATAAATTCCTTTAAGAAGTGCTGCAAAAGAATTAGCAATATTTTTTAGTGTATTAACAGCTAGCTAGCACATCCTTGGCAACCACTTAAAGAGGAAATTCTTCTCTAAATGCAGTATAAACACTGTTCTTGTTCTCCACATAGGATTTTCTACGGCAGGGAAAATAACTAGGCAAAGAGTCTTGAGACACCTATAAATACTTATGAAAATAAATTAAGAACTGGATTTACTAGCACTGAAATAGCCATAAAGGCCTTTTGGTTAGCTGCACTTGGAAAATATTTAGTGTTACTGCACCTGGCACTCACTGCCACAAAATCTCGTCTTTGCAAAATGCCATTTTTTACAGGGAAGCACCAGCATCCCATTACAATAAACTACAAAGCACTGTATTTGGTAACAGCTTTTTAAATATGTAGTTCTACTCCTTTAGATTACCAGAGGCGATGTGAAAGCTAGTATGTCAGGCATCTTGTGAACGATGTCAGAGAAGGCTGGCAAGATGAATAGAGGCTTTAATTTAATTACTGTACCAGCACCTGACCAAACAAAGGTGTGTCCAGGCTGAATAAACTTCATATAGTAAACCAGATGTTTTTCCTGACTTTAAAATGTGTAAAGCTGGCATTTAAGCATACCAAACCACCAAATTAAAAGGTCTATGAAAACAGCCTGAAAGATTTCTGTCAAACCTTCAAAGAAAAGAGGATGAAGGTTAGGCCTTGTCTAGTTCTGCTCGTATGTGGCAGTCATTGGGAAGATTTAAGGGTCTTTCCATAGGAATGTGATTTGTTTTTTTTTAAATTCCAGTGCTGAATGGTATTCAGGAAAATAACAAGGAATGGCTCTTCTCTCAGTATCAGCAGCTCAGAGAGACACCAGTGCCACTAGAAATTCATTAGCTCTCTCTGCACAATGAGGAACAGATTCTAAGCACTGGAAGGAAACAATTTTCAATGTGTTAACACAAAACTACAATTTAATTCCACATTGTTTCTTGGAAGGAAGGTGAGGAGGTTAAAATTAATTGAGGTGGATACAACAAAATGGGTCAAGAAAGATTTCTGTATAAGGATAAAGCAATGAACAGGCCATATTGGACATTCCTTTTACAGTTGGACTTGATCTTAAAGGTCTTTTCCTATGCAAATGATTCTACGATTCCTGCACTCAAAGCTTGAGGCTCACAGGCTGCTTGAGTATAAAATCTTATTCAACAACACAAGTGTTTGTGTTCAATTGCTATACACAATTCAGATTTAAAAGATAATAGTTGTAAACCTTAATATTTAATCTAATGCAACATTGTTGCATAAAAGAATGCCCATTATGAAACTATAAAGAAAAAATAACCAAACCCACTCAAGAGTAGAGCCCTAGAAAGAAGTATAATATTTGTTTGATGGGATGAAGTTATGTTAAAGGTACTTCCAGACTCTTTTCTTTGTCAGGTGATGTTGGACTTTCCATTACATGTAAAGTAAGAAGAATGATGGCAGAAAGATGAGTCTACTAATAGCAGGTTTTAAGGACTTTAAAAATTATACCTTAAATAATCTTCACTTGATTTGAAGTATTTAGCATATTTTACTTCTTGATAATTTATCTAAAAGTAATTACTGAAACAATATTGGAAACACCAGAGAGTTAATCAAAATGTACATTCACATCAACTCCTCCGTAACAGTAGCTCTTTCCTTGATGAGCTTCCTTAAAATGAAAGCTGTGGAGAAGTTAAAACTTCCCAATACTATCTGAAATGCACAGTCATTTCTATCTCACTGTAGAAAGGTGTATTTTAAATTACATCCCTTCCCTCTGCAATACAAATACATTTCAAGGGAAGAAAAGAAAAACAAGGAAATAAATCCTAATTCTCTGTCTTATCCTAAGGGATCAAGCAGACCCACCACCACCCCCAAAGGAAAAAAAGAAAAAAAAAACAACACAAAAAAAAGGACATAAACCCCACCTCCTCACCCCCACCCCCACCCAAAAAACAGAACACCACACCCCTTAATTTTTGAAAGAAACACAAGTTTAAACAGCAAACCAGAGTTTTTAGGAATTAAAAAAAAAAATGTTCTAAAGTGTCTTCCATGACGAGACCAAATCAGGCTTCGGTTTGGGCACATTACTTATAATAGCAACAGGATGACATTTGGAAATACATGTCGATTTCTGAACTAAGTATACATTGGAAATCTGCACCAAAGAAAATCAGAACAAACTCAATCCTGATTTAATAAAACATCTCACACTATGGAAGAGAAGGAAGCTTTCTCTCTTCCATTTCAATATGATTCTGCCTGGCCACACATATTGGAGTTTATATTTTCTGCATTTCCAAGGGTTTGCTTTTTTTTTTTTAAAATGTAATCATTTACTGAAGTGCAAAGTTGGTACAAGAAAACCCCGAAAATCAACCTCTGCATTCTTTTAAAACAGGTGCACATGAAATTGTGAGTCAACAAAATATTAGGCCATAAATATCCCCTTAACCAAATAAAATTGATGCATCTGTTTAGTCTAATTTATTCTTCCACTTAAATGGGAGTTGGAAGACAAACATGTCCATCTTTTTATGTAATTATTCTGTTGACCTAAAAGTTTGAAGCTAATTGTGCAAAGTGTTGCAGTAATTACTTGGGATTAACAGAGGTTTCAATCTATCTGTGAGACATTATGAAATAAATACTTGAATTGGCTTTAAAAAAAAACACACTGTAATGTTATTGCCTTACAGCAGGCTACCAGTTTGAAGCACTTAAGTAGCCTGCAGAGACGGTCCCATTTCTTCAAACATAAATTTAAACTTTAGAATGTTTTTAAACAGACAGTTTCACATCAAACAAAACTTAAGTAAATGGGCTTCAAAAGGATGAAGCATGCAGAGGAGCTCTGCCACATTAGACAACTTTGAACCACAGCATGCATTTACAATTCATGCTTTCTTTTTATATTCCAGCCTGTTCCTCAGAAAGGCAGCAGTACATTGGGGCAGAGTAGAAACAAAAGCCTGGCAGAACCTCCAGCATGAAACTGGCAACCAAAACAGGACGCAAAAATGCAGGAGCAGCCCTGAAACCACAGCAGCTTCCGAAGCACCAAGAGTTGCCTGGTTGGCTTGTGTCTTCTGAATGGAAAGATTCTCTTATTCCTACACTACTTTTCTAATACCTATAAAATGAAAATGTTGCATACACAGCATAAGTCAGTGTACTCTCTGAGGGATTCCAGATGAGTTAAAGATAATGGCTTACAGTTCATAAGTGGTTTGTCTTGGCAGTTCTGTTTGGTATCTTGGTTAAAGCTCACTGCTTCAAGCACATAGTAGGCAGTAAAGGCAGTAAAAGGCCTGGCAGAAGATTAATATAAAGAGTAACAGACTTGAACTTTAGAAGCCCAATGAAGTAAAAATGGACACTCATAGCACACTCCCAGTGCTACAATAGTGTCAGTAGTTCATAGACTAAAAGGGAAATAAAAGAAAAAAAAAAAAGGAAAAGAAAGAAAAAAATGTTGTGCCAAACTACAAACAAAGGCAAAGACAAACTTGTAGTAATGTCAGGAAAAATGCTTTAGAGAATTAGAAAAGAGGAAGAAATTCAACACTAACCCTCTATCCTTTTACAATTACAGGAGAACTTGTTAGAGAATTTTGTAGTCTCAAGATGAGCCTAAGCACAAAAGCCAGGTTTTGATTTCACATGCCCAGTACTGATAGGCAGAACTGATCCTGATATCAGATTAAATTACAGTGTTTACATAAGACAACAAAGCAGCAAACTGTCTAATATGCATTAGAGTATAAGTTTATAATCTAATATAAAAGGGATTTACGTAACTGGACACTGTTTACAGGCTGATTATTCAGTCATATGGCCTAAGACACACACATAGTTGCATTACAAGTTTGCCAGTATTTAGAAATCCTCCTGGCATCTAAAAGAAAGCAACAAGGGGACTCCTGGACATCCCCAGTCATTGCTGCACACAGAGCACATGTGTTTGTAGCACAGAAGTGACATGGTTGCATAAGCATCTTCCAGCTCATTGGTTGCATTCAGTTATCGAAACATCCAGCAAGACATGGAGACAGAAGGACTTAAGTGTCAGTTATGTCCCAGAGCTGTTTACCTGAAAATAAAAGGCTTTGGTGATGCAACCTACAGCACACAACAGCTGCATCAGCACAACTGGAGGGACAACAAACCACAATATCATGGGAGGGACTCCTCAGTCAGCAACTGAAACCACCTACCCCTGACATTATAGTCACATTCAGTTGTGGAAGATGAATTTTTATATCATCAGTAATGATTTCAGAGAGATGAATTTCAGAGAACGACAGTCAACCTCTTCCTTATCCCCTTCAGCTGAGCAGTGGAGCTATCAAATTGGTTTGTCCCTCAGAAGAATAACTTTCACATTTCTGTAAAGCTTAAACTTTCATGAAATATGCCGTGTTTTGCTAAACATGTCAACCTCAAGGTCATATGATACCCCTACTAGACCTGCCTTACCAAAATTATGAACAGGCTATTTATCAGCTCACTACATTATTAATTTAGAATTGGAACCCCACGTGTCAAACACTGCTACTATGCAGATATTAAGAGGCATATTACTGTAGGTAGGCTATGGTCAAGCACAGCATTTCCCTTATTTTGAGTCCTTTCCTCGATAAAAAGGAACAATTTTATCATAAGCAAACCTAGAGCTTTGAGAATCTGTTAGAACATATTCGCCATCATCTTCAGGCATCACATACAAAAACCAAATCCTTAAGACAGGAAAAACTCTGAACTTCAACCTTAGTCATTGCCTATCTGTATTCTGGACAGACTGAGGGAAACAGAGAATTGTCTGCTTTGCAATTCGTTGTACATTTGTCCTACTTCAGTTTGGATATTGGGACAAAAAAAAAAAAAACCACAAAACCACCAATACCCTTTTTTAGTTTTTACTTAAAACAGGTTAGACTGCATAGATTTAAAACGAGAACAGAGTTTGAGAAATATGTAAAATTTCTACAAGTGCCCAAAGCTCATGAGAGCTCAAAGGACATCAGTTGTAATTCACTCTACACAAAAGAGGCAACAATGTGAAAATGCAAAGACACAATAGGGACATCCAAAGCCTTAACTCAATCTCCCCCACTCCAGTTTTCACCCCACCCCAATTTTCAACCTAGAATGAAAGAAGAAACAATCAGGTACTTACCACATAGTTCAAATTATCAATTCTCACCATTTAATTTGAAAACATCAAGTGTCAGCTTTCTGAAAAGGATGGGAACTGTGTCCTCCCAAAAGAAAGCTAATACAAGTTCATATTCTTTCTGAGAAAGGGAAAGCAGACTTCAAGAAGTCTTTCTGGTTTTATGACAGACGGATGAGACGGGACGTTTGTCAGAGGATTCCTGTATTATCCATACAGACTAATGCCAATGCCGTTATTGAGAAGCGAGGAGCGAAGTATAAATGTTAAACCTGTAGTATTGGGTTCAAGGAGTCAGGAGCAACTTGAGACAAAATTCTCAGGGAAGTTATCCAACATGCAGCTCTCTGCTGCCATGGCTGCTGCTGTCGCTGCATCCAATTTAGGTGTCTAGAAGTGCAGTAGAATCCATTAGGATTATTAACAGCTCACCTCCTATTTTGATACGAATGAAATTATATATGATACAATAGATGAGTTACCGAAAGAGCTCAACACACTGGATACTGACACTATTTGCAGCAACCCAATCTTTTATTCTTTAACAAATGGGAGTGGGGGAAGAGGACAAGAAAAGCCAGTAATCCTAGCTCCAGCTGGAAGCGATGATCATGTCAAGGTTACACATACGCACCCAGATCACTTGCGACTCAGTCTGCAGTTCAAAAATGTCATATCACAGATGATGACATGAATAAATGCCTGTCTCTACTACATCCACAGCTAACAGCAAAATAAGCTGTCCCCTGGTGCTTCAGTTGTTTTAAGAGGGTGAATTATGGGGTTGTGTTATAATTAACATAGCTGAATCTGAATATGAGAAACCAGTTGCAAATATTTTTTAAAAAATTATTTGGCCATTCTTGCAGGCAACATATTGATGAGATTTGAGACTGAGTTATTCAGTCGTTAGTTTTTGCACATTTAGAAGACCATAAGCACTCTAATAGGACTCAGTTCTCTTTCACTGGGCATTCAGACACGTTGCTGCTACTCCCAGATCCGACGTTTTGCAGCCAGAGGTGACAACAATGGAGTTTTGCTGCAGAGACTGGAGAGACTGCGCAACTGTACCAGAGGTGCAGTGGATAGCAACAATAAGAGCAGAATCAGAAACGGCCAGTCTTAGATTGAAGAGGAGAAAGCCTACCAAGTTCCTATGGTGGCAAACTGAAATCATCCAGGCTTCAGCCTGTAAGGGCATGGGGAGCTCCGGCTCAACGGTGTCAGACAGACCCCTCAGCTCTCACTCTGGCTCCAGGCTGGAAAGGGTCCATTCAGCACTGAGGTTTTGTGAGGTTGCGTAAGTGTTATCGAAGCTAGTGTTTGAATCATGCAAGTTCTAACCATTTCTAATGGTTAGAGTATAGACACTAGGTGCAAGTCAGATAGTTGGATAAATAGTCATATGTGGACAGACAAACATAAAAAAATTAGAAACAGGGGTTTTTTTCCTAGGGCCCCCATTCTATGAGGGCCAGCAATCCAGTTTCTCACTTAGCACAGAAGCCTCAAGCTGCTTGGCCAACCGAGGGGAAGAGCATCTTAGGCAATTCTGAGGCATCACAGTACGTGACATCCACAAAGCATCAAGTACCTTCTGTTCTCATTAAAAGGGAAACCATGTATGAGGTGGATATGTGGGTATATTAATTTATTTTACAACTGCCACTGGCATTAAGAGGAAGACACAACAAAATCCTGATTCCATATCCCCTCTGTCAGATATATATTGCATGGTTCACTTCCAAGCCCACGATCTGGACATTTCCAAGGACACTTCGTTATTGATTCCAATGTTTTCAGTTAAAACAAGGCAAATACAAGAATTTCTCTCTTTTCTTAACTGAGATTTCTCAGGCAACTTCTTGTTGAACGCTCCAGATCACAGACTGAGTAAATACTAGCTTAGGAAAACATGTTTGACCAACAGTCTTTTGCTCTGACACGCACATATAGTCCTCTTCAACTCACTAAACAAATGAAAAGGAAATACATAGTTAAAGGGGAAAAAAAAAAGGGGAAAAAAAAGAAGAGGGTGGGAGGAACCAATAACCCTATAAAAGGCTGAAAGAAAATTTCAACCAGATTGAGTCACAAGATTCTGTGCCAGCATATATGAAAGCATACACTACAGAAATATTATGACTATATGTCTAGTAAGGCTATGTGATCATGCAATTTGCAAATTAGAAGAGCAATTGCTAGAAGATTAACGATATATATTTTTTATGTTTCATATTGGGAAAGCTTAAAGATAAAATTTGCTTAAAGAAATACAAACTTTCTAGACTTTGTATGCAAACACAGGAGGGGAAAATAAACATACTCATTTGAGCAATAAAGTTGACTGTGGTGTTTTTGATGACTGTTGGGGGGCTGGACAGACAGAAATCAGGGAACAGCAGAAAAACACAGTGCAGTTAAATAGCTGTCTCAAATAGAAAAGTCTTGCTGTTGGAGCTGGTATGCATAAAAGCAATCCTATTCTCCTCTGTCCTTGTCCTGGGAGAATTCCTTATGAGAGCGTAATACACTTTTAGCACAGAAAACAGACATAGGAATTGTTCCTTCTATGATGTTATAGTCACTGTTGAGGCCACTCCTGTAACAAGAGACTTCAGTCCTCCACCTGTAAACTTTTTCTTTAAAAATTCTAAGGAATAGACATGGCAGAATTTATTAGAAATCTTGTAACCATCACTGAAACTGCCATTTCCACAGTGATCTGTAGCTGCTTTATATTACCCAGCACCAGAGTAAGACAGAAGATATCTACAGATTTCTGTTTCATAGGTGCTCCCCTGTTGCAGTGCTGCTCAACCCAACAAGCACAAGCTGCAAAACCTTAATATTTCACTTGTTATTTACCTTCCATTTCTATTTTCAAGATTGTACGGCAAACAAAATCTTTGCAAGGAAGCTGTCTTTCATTACTGCTACAAATCCATGTTTTGTTGAACATACACTACAGACTGTCCCAGCATAAGCATAAAATACTGAAGTGGGATACCTGTTGTTATCATTCCAAAAAGGCAAGAGAGTTTGCACAACACAGGCTTTCAAATTTTACATAAAACATTAGACCTAAAAGTAAGAGGAGAGAGGGGAATGAGACATAGCAGATTTTTTGTATTGCCAAGTCTGAATTTACCCAGGTATTTGTTCAAAGTGATGGGGATAAAGCATTCCTGCCCAGTCTTCTCCAAGAGAATCACACCTCCAGCAACCCCAGCCTTCCCTCAATTTCCCAGCACCTACCATGAGTGCACGTGATACAACCATGTATATCCATCCACTTTCAAGAGGCAAAATGGGGGTGACAAGAGGTTTCTACTATTTCATTCCTCCCACCAGGTACTTACGTGAGCAAAAAAATTGTTCCCCCTCAGATATTTGCTGGGATCAAAGCAAGTTCCTCAGTCCAAGAGGTTTAAATCTGGGGGGCAACTGGAATTTGAACTCCTATCTTCATCTAGCCATGAAATGTTTAAGATGCTGAAAGGGAATACTAATGCTTCGAAAGAACACGATACCCTTTTCTTTTTTTAACAAACAACTCTGGAGCTGGCAGAGAGAAATGAAGGGGACAAAAATTGCAATAAGAAATAAGAGGAGATGGAATGAGGAAGTTAACAAGAAATTTTTTTCAGTGACAAACACCATCGATAAATGCATAACTTGGAAAAAATCAACTAAGGGATTGTATGGAATGCTCAGCTTAGGGAGGAAAATTGAGGTTGGTCTGTTCAACTGAACTATGCTTTTTTTCCTCTTCTCAAATTACACCACAAGCATCTTGTAAATAGTAAATCAATTGAGATAAATTATAATTATCCTGGAAGATTACTACTCTGTTCTTGGCTCTGTAGTTCACAGGAGGCAATTTTACACTCGTATTTACGCTGCACTTTTGACTGGAGATATGACACACTGCCTTTTTTTGTCGTTTTTCGTTCTCACATGAATGAGTCACACAGCATACTGCTTGTGTGGGTTAACAACACTATCACAGAAGTTACCTTACAGAATATTAGTGGAAGATTTTGAGCATCTCCGGCTCAGTCCGAGATGTCTCTGAGCAGCTACTAGCCAAGCTGCAACTACATGTTTCAGTTCATGCTCCTGTGTACCCTGCAGTAACAGGGCAATGAGTCACCAGCTAGTGACAAGTTTCTGTTCAAGAGAAAATACAGAGGCATCCAAGGGACTTACTTTTGATAGAGTAAATCCGGATAAGCTTATACTGTGTAATGTTCTACCTCACAAATAGCTACATTCACCTTGATGCAGCAAATTTAAGAGAAATAAGTTACTTTTTGCAAACCAGAGTATCAGGGTCTCATTCACTGAGTCTGCCTTCTGTAGACAACCCCACAAAGCCGGAAAATAAGGGACTACTTGGCAAAAATGTATAAGCCACTGGCCCAGATGAGCATACAAATTTAACTGATGCTTCTAAGTACTGGTTTTATGACTATCCAACTATTTACAAGGCTTCTTAAAAGCTTAATTGTAGCCTCTTGTCTTTGACTCCATATCTCCTCCCCTTCAGGTCCTAGGTAAACAACTAAACTGATGTTACCAAGCAAGCGTCTGAAAAAGCAGGGGTACAGAAAAGGGCATTGCTCAGAGAAATGCTCTGGACCTGGCAGGAGCAAACCTGCTGGAGCAACTGCTGTGACCCACTATGCAAATATTTAAAGAGGAAAGAGAGCTGCATTTTCAAAACTAAACAATAGTGCAGTGCAAACTATAAAATTAAAGAACTGTAAAATAGGCTATAAAAGTGAACAGCTGCGGATACTTAGAGACACTGGTTAACTAACACTGCTCCATCTGAACTTAACCGTTACAAAGAGGAGGATTCGCTTCCCATTAACACAACCACAGTGATCTCCCTCCGTTATTTGAGTGTTCTACACCCGTTTCAATTGTGGCAGGCACAATCAGGTCAAAATAATGTAAGATTAAAGAAATCACTGAGTTCCTGGTAAAGAACAGAGTTGAAAACAGAGAACTACTCTCACTTTTCAACACAAAGATAAAAACCAAGGTATAAAAGTAACGTAAAGTCAATGCTAGCATTATCCATGCTCAGTCACAAGAAGGGGAGTAAGCTCAGTTGTAGAATGCTGATTTCAAAGATCTTTACATCTGTTGCCTTTTGAGCACATTTATTATTGATAATAAAAAAAGGCGTTTTTCTTTTCTTGTTGCAGCTACATATTGCAAAATTACAATCCAGTTTGGATTCTAGCAAGCAGAAACAGAAAGAAGTACTTTGTTTTACATTTAACTACAGTCTGTGTAGAGTCAGCAAGTGTTACTTGAATGGATTTGGTGTTTTAGGTATTTATGGATTTATTATTTATTTTAAATATACAAACTAAATGTTTTGAAATACGAGTAAAGTCTCCAAAGCAATTAGGTTTTACAAGAGGTAAAAACAATACTGGACAGATATATATAAACAAAGAAACCCTTCAAGAAAGTTTAATAAAGAAAGTAACTTACATTGTAGTTCTACTGTATCTGGTAAAGTTACAGCTGAAGCCAATTTAGTTTGAGGCTTACAATTATATTAACTAATGGCATGGCTAAAGTTTGTAAAATGTGACCTTAGTGGGGCATCCTTAGCTTGACCAGTTTGAGATCGGTTGTGCTGAATAACTACATAGCTCCCTTAAGTGTAGCAACAGTGATATTTTAACACCAATGTACTTTTGAACAATCAAGTAAGGAACAGGGATAATTTCTTCAACCATCCCTTTCTGAAAAGTAACAATCAGCTCACTCCGTCCGGCCAGCAGTTAACCCAGTGCTTTTGGCGCTGAGTAGTTACCTGGTGTGGACACAAGCAATTCACCAACCACTTAGATTATAGGAGCTAACAACAGCATTAACAATACGGATTTAGAGGCTGGTTCATGCAAAATGGTTTACCATTACTGAGTCCTCTAACTGAAAATTTAGCCATTTATGCTGAAAGCTAATTCTGACAGTGCAAAAAAAAATTGCTAGGAGAGGCCTTACTGTCTGTATAGGATAGGATATTACTATATCATTAAAATATTGGCTACTTTTCCCTGTTCCTCTTGCAGCATTATTTCTTTCTGCATCTCCATGCAGCAGTTTAGGGAAAACCCATATGTAGCCGTAGGAATTTTAGGTACTTAAAGGAATCAACTTTTTGACTCACAGAACAAGCAAGTCGCAATGCCTTGTAGTTGTTAACATAATGCTTCAAACTATGAAGTGTGCCTTGCATGGGCATTCATGACGTACGTGCAACTATTCCCTGAGCTATTATTGCATATGAAACACCATGCTTTAGAAATCTTTTAAGTGTCACATTGGGCCTCACAACAGCAGTTTACATTTTTAGTCTGTCAATGAAATACACAGGAATCCATAAAATTCACTTATACTTTCTTTGCAGCACTCCTGTGATCATGTAGCAGCCTACAGACTGTATGAACATATTACTATTCAAATACACACTTCCAAGGGCCTCTGAGCCCAAGTGTCTGATGTTCTTGGCAATGGCCTTCATCTTGTTTGCCCACCATCTTTTACAGAGGAACAGAAAAACACATTCTTTCCAAAAAAAATAAGCATCTAAAACCAGAGGGGGGACAAGGAGGAAGAATATGACAGTGCAGGATAAATTATACATAGGAAGTGGTATTCCACTATAAACTATAGCTTTAAAACTTCATCATGAATAGAAGTTAGTCTTTATGCTGAACTAGACAGAACCTACTGTTGAAGTTTCTCTTGGTCGTTGCATTTTATGGTCTCTTCTCACTGAAATTTCATGAAGTGGTAAATGTTAATGCAAAAATACAAGTTTCTTAGTATTTTTAGAAGACCTTGAAGACAAATGGAAGGTTCTCAACTTTTCCTCTTGAGATTTTACAACAGAAAATTTTACTGTAGGAAATATGTCTTCTTTTATGCCACATCAACTTCTTGAAGACAGAATAATTATTGAGTTTATCTTCTCATAACGTGTATTTATGTCCCATTTGGAGGTGGCTTTAGAAGTGTTACATGTAAGTTCAAACAAATTGGAGTAAAATGTAACATCTGAAATAAGGATGTCAATGATACAACTGCCTCGTGTCAGTAAGCGTCTCTAGCTCTCCACTGGGCCATCCAAACGGCTTTAGAAGCCAAACAGATTTTTTTAATAATAGATTTTAATTAAAAAATAATTTTAAAAGGGCTAAGGCACACCTCCAGAAGCACTTTAAGGTGAAGACTTAGAACACAACTGAGATGGAAAAAATAATCTTAAAAGAATGATCACAATCACATCTTCCCAAGAACTTTTTGTGAGAACATCCAACACTTCCCAGAAGATACTCAGTATCTTAACAGACCTCTTTCTACCAGGATTGCTTTATATTGAAGTTGAAGGAAGAGATTAAATGTAAATATGATATTAAATGATTTACACAAAAAAAAAATAAAAAGGCCAAGGAAAGGCCATAAATTCTGCTAGAACACTACACTATTGAAAGAATGTGAGGGCACAATAGACACTGAACCATAGACTACAATCATTTTCTGGTTACATCAAGTGTCTTTGCTATGGTTTGAGACACATATGGACAGAGATTTTCAAAAAAGAACTCAAAAACTAATTGGTGAGGCTGACCAAAAGAAAAAAAAAACAAATAAAGAAAAAGCAGCAAGCCCCCACCACTCATAGAAGTGTTTTGGCATAAACTTACATGTGGGAAGCCTTCCTGCATCAAATCACACAATCGTTAAACAGTAGACAGAGTTACTCCGCATTTAATTATAGTTCCCTGCAATTGTCTTCCAATTTAGCTTTCTATATTGGGATCTCTAATACATTTTTTTTAAAATATATATTTCTCCAATATATCTCTTTTTATAGTAATTTAAGCACTTTCCAATATAACAGATTTTTTGTTCAGTTCCACTTTGCAACAATTTTCAACAGATGCTTAAAATCTCAGGTAAGCGTCTGACTGCCAAAGAGCAAACCCCTTTGGACAAGCATCCTCAAAACAGTTTGTACAGAATCTCTCATTACTGTTCAGGGAGCAACTGTGAGAGACATAATCATACTTTTCCTATTACTCACAAGCATTGTTATGACAGCCACACAAATTGCTTATAGGAAAAGTGAAATTAGAAAGATTCATTAAACTTTAAGCAGTTTTCTGCAGGAGTATTTCATGAAACTATGACAGAGTCAACATCCTGTAGTCTCCCTGCTCTTTAAGCCAGGTGGTTCACGTCACCCCTCCCAATAACCCAGTCTTGGGAATTTCTGATTTAGGACAAAGCTCAGTTAGGTGCATAGGTATTATCACAGAAATAGTAAGACTATTTTCTTGCTTAAAATAACTTTTCCTTGGCTGTAACCCTGCAAAGTAGCTCAGTTTCTTCAAGAGCTGCTGTCCTTGTTGCTATTCATCTGCAGTAAACCGATGAGTTTGTGAGGCTGCCGCCAGAGTCCTGCTCCAGAAATGGCAGCAGACATTTTCCACTGCTCCTGGACTACAGAGGGTAAAGGCAGAGTGATCAAAGAGCGCAGGCACACTTCAAATGGCTGCTATTTAAGGGGAAGCGGGGGAGGAGAGTAGTAGGTGTTAACAAAAAACAGTCCAAGTCTCCCAGTTTTCACGGCCGGTTATACTAACAAAGACAGAAGGGAAAGAGGCCAGCTCTGTGCCTGCTTTGGAATTTGAATGCAGATGGTAGGAACTACATCTTGAGCATCCTTCCCATCTTTCGTCACTGTATCTACACTGTGAGAACATCACTGCATGCAAAAAATACCTTAACACTTAAGAAAATACTTCAATCGTAAGTAAGGCTTGCCAAGGAATGATTTCAGATGTTCCAGAAATAAAAATAATTCAGAGGACAGAAGTTCCCTATAAATTGAAGAAAATCCCTGAGTTAAGTTGTAGATATTGGAAAGTGAAGCTTAACTTTGCAGATCCTCTGTCTTACAGTTTATGAAAGTGACTGACTAGATGTGAAGAAGAAAATCTGATTTAGAAGTAGTGAAATTTTTCCCAATAGAGCATTTCTGTGTTTAAAAAACCCCACTTTTTTTAAAAATGAAATTTTGGAGCAGGTATTTCCAAAACTTTCGTAGCTGTCTCTATACATAAACACATATATAAACAATAAATAAGCACTTTATATATTATTCAAAACATCAACAACAGATATTAAGATATTTCATGCACTAGAGCATGCCATATAGAAGCTAAAATATTTCAAGATTAATTTTTGTTTGGGGTTTTTGTGGGTTTTTTTGTTTGTTTTAGGTTTTTTGGTTGGGTTTTTTGGGGGTTGTTGTTTGGGTTTTTTGTTTTGTTTTTGTTTTTTTAACCTAAACACCTTCCTAGTAAATCAAGTTGAAACAAAATAATTGTTATTTCATTAAAAGACCTTGTTTTCCTAAATAAGCAAACCAAAATTATTTCCCTACTTTTAAACTTTTAATATTCTTCAACTGACTGGCAGAGGGAACCAACACAATTGGCATTTTATGCAAGAGTTTGAGAAGAAGCTTGTATGGCATTCTTGCAAAATACAGGCATTTCAGGTAGGTATGCTAACAGGTTCAGCCAAAACAAACAAAAGATTCCCCACCCAAATCAGCTGTAAGTCTGAACCACACAAAAACCCACCAGGTCATAAACCTTACATAAATTCAGTGTAAACTATGAGCTGATGTTTCTTTATCCAAGAGATTTATTTGTGCACCTGGGTTAAAAATCCACCGAGATTTGGTGCACTGAGATCTGGAATTGTTGTTATAACAAAAGTAGCTACTCTAAGTAGCTTATGTATAATGTTTTAGCATTACATCTCTAGTAACATTTACAGTTTTTAAAAAGGAACACAGTGACATAAATTCTGATTAGCACGTAACTTTTTAGTTCTGAACTGAAAAACTCAATTTAAGCTAATTTTCTTTTAAGAAAACCTCTCCAGAATTACCCTCTCCCAGCTCTTTCAGCTAGAACTTACAGTTAAAACTGAACCCATTAGCCACTTTTGACTGCATAATTATGGCCAACCTTGCAATTTGATTATGAAGTCATCTAATGAGTCTGCACATAGACAACAAATTAAGTTAAATGGAGAAATAACAATAGCCTAAGAAAGCATACAGTGGAGTCATTTTACAAACCTATCTGAGTGAAAAACTACTTTGTGAATGCAATTCTCCCTATACAAAATTAGGTCATTAACCTAGTGTCACTTTTTAGGGCTGAGTTTCAACGACTGGTGAACTGACAACCCTGCATGATTTACAGCAAACTGTCTGCCATCTGCCTGATATTAATCATTTTAGTCTGCAAATTTGGAATAAGGCAATGCTGTTGCAAGCTACAGTCATCTCCCTTACACAGCAAGGCACTCTTTTTTAAGAGAATGAGCTTGATATTTGAAAACAAAGTTAAAGCCAAGGGAACAAGACTGAGCCCATCTGACTAGTTTTTCCAGCCCAGTTAGTGCAGAACAATTTTTTTAATGTCATTTATAAACATGTTTCTTATCTGACCAGCTGTTTAGTCAGCCATAACTTCATCCATATGTGTATGGACAACTATAGGTACTACAGGCATCTGACTATGGGACAACTATATCTAGCTATGAATAACTATCAGATTTACAAACACATGGAATAAGCAAGGGAGTTATTACATAGCAAGTAGAAAGGATACTACATGCAACTTCATTATATTATGCATTTATGTTTCTAGAAACACAGATTTTAAGAATCTCACTGATTTAGAAAGTTTTTAAGGCTCATCTCCAGGAGAGAGCTTGCAAACATGAGACTAGTTTTTCCCAAAATTCATAAAATAGAAAGTCAATAAAATCCTAGTAGTTTTTTTTTTTAATCCAGTTGTCCTAGGAACTAGCTAGTGACTTTTCAGTACTATGATTAACAATAGCAACCCCAGTAGATTCTGCAGGACTGGGATTAAATAATAAAAAAGAAAAATCCAGAACCCACACACAGAAAACCAACCTGTGCTGGGCGGGGGGGGTGGGGGGTGGGGGGGGTAGGGCACCACCATCCACCCAAAAGTGTCTTCATGCAGGACTACAGCCCTGGTTCACACTCCTCAAAACACCAAGCTTTAGATTATAAAATGCAACGATAGTGGAAAACAGAATGAAGCAAAGGATGCAAGGAAATGTTGACAATTTAAGGAAAAACCTATTTCAGCTGCTACCGCATGGCTGACCACTCTCAGCACTGGATACACCAGTTCCTTGCTTCCTCAGGACACGAAGGCCAGCTACAGTCTTGTCCGAGAGATTTCTGGTCTGCTCTAGGAATGAGGCAGGGAGTCACTATGTGACAGGATCTACATTTCAACACCCCCATCTCTGGGGCCAACACAGAACTAGTACCATACAGACAGAGCATCCTGATCTTCTTGAGTCCAGCCAAGGCCCCAAGAAAGTCCAGCAATGAGGAGCTGACCTTTCCAAGAGGTAACTTTTTGGACACTCACGCTGCCACACAATGGACGGTATGGGGCAGAGATGCTACTTGTGACATGGAGATAGCTTGCACTCTATAACACTTGGTAGTAAAACGCATGGGGCACAAATTGGAAGCATCTGATCTTAGAAAGAACATCAACAAGCTGGGACATGGGGTTAGGAGCCACTTCCCCACCCAAAATCCACTTTAAAAGTATCTGTTTTCATTCCTACATTACACACAAATGCTGTTAGAAGTCAGATAGCTAGAGATTTAAACACAGCTGCCAACCTGCATAAAGGTTTTCTGGTTATCCAAGAATATGAGGTTTTTTACTAACACAGTTGAGAAACGTTAAAATTATGTATCTCAGCTACAGCTGTGTTAGTTGTGTAATCAAAGGCCACTTAAAATTAGATATTAAGTTTGCTTTCCTGAATCTTGCTTCATCCAATCTACTTCATGATCATTTATTTTCCTGTTGACAGTTGAGGTCAGTGCAAGAGCAGTAAGTCATATCTCACACTTCAGGAGTTTATGCAATAGCTGGCAACTGGACAATATTTCTGACATCTGGGAACTAATTTGCAAGAAAAGCTGGTGAAATGAGGCCATCCTGAGTTATAAACACAGGTCTAATGATACCTTCCAGCTTTGCAGAACACTTTTTATAGAGTGGAAACTATGCAATTATGTGTATAGTTTCATTTGTCATTACAAAGTCTTTCCTACACACAACTCTTACTTAATCAATGAAACAAACCATCAGTTTACAAGATTCTCTAAAACACTTGAACAAGTTATAAAACTAGAGAAACATTTAAAGAAAATTAATAATGTAACCTTGTATCTCTCACACACAAAGTAAAACAAACCATGGAAATACTCAGCCCTAAAGACCCAGCTCCACGTATTTTGGAATTTTTAGAAATCAGCAGCTGTGCTGAATAATTTTTCTGTTACAGCAGCAGACATTTACGTGCAACCATTTGGTAACTGTAAATTTATCTATTGTTTTGGTTAAAGGATCTTCTCAGACATCTGCTGAATTTTCCACTAGCCAGCCACCATACTTTGAAGTGTTATGAGCTACCTATACAACACAAGGTAACCTAAAAAGTATAGTCTTGGCTAGGCCCTTATGAGCCCAAGCTTCCTGCCACATAAAGTAATTTCCAAAATAAGGACTTTATTGGAATGTCAGGTAAGGATAAAGATCCTTGCCCATCCATTACAGTTGGGGCCGTTCCCTCAGGTTCCTCGTATCCCTTTTATCATTGATTATGAAGTTAATTACTAAAATATTAAACATACCAAAAGTTTGTTATTGTGAAAAAACAATAGCTTTACTTCCAAAAAAAAAAAAAAATATCTGTTGAAGCCAGTGAGAAACCTCAAGTGACAGAGAAGCCCTCATACACAGCTCAAACATAAATTCAGCATGTTCATTTTCAGGAAGGAACAACAGTTTTGGCCTGGTACCACCCTGCAGCAGATCAGCAGCTTGGAGCAGCTAGTTCTGCAGGCTATATTATACTGTACACTCTTCTTGGATTTCTACTTCAGTCAACTTTGATTCTTTGAACCAAATGTCCTGACTGCATTTGCAGTTTGAAGCTGTCTGAAGGAAAGCTATCCAACAAGCCTTTGCTGCCTGCTTTGCAGGAACCTCAGCAAACCCCTCTAGAAAGTGTCATGCTATACTGGCAGCTGTCACACACAAACAGCAGCCATGCATTACTGTTTTCCCACACAGAAGTAGGCCATACTTCTGCTCCTGTTCACTCAGGAGTGATACCATCTTGCGTGTCATCACGTCAAGTAGCAACACCACACTGAACCTTGCTCCAATGCTGAGCTCAGTTATTAGCCATGCAAAAGAAAAACATAAGGGAAGGAGTACCTATAATGACCTTCGCTCACCACTTTTTCAGATTGAATATAGGCATCCTTGGATGACAGTGTGCCCTTTTCCGTATCTTTTTTAAGGTACAGGGATCCTGGAACAGAGCCGAGCCTGCACTCTCCTCCCAACACTTACACACTGCAGCTCTGGAGCCCTAAGCATTCACGTCCAAGGATTTGTTCAGGATCTTTATACTGAGGGCAGAGCTGATGAATGGTTCCCAGTTTCTGGGTCTTCAAGGAGTTATTGTTCATCATTGTGAACGGCATGCACACCGATTGCTGCTCTCCTCATACCCCGCAGTAGCAACGAGGTTAGCAGCCTCCTGATCCTGCTGCTGCATTACCCTGCCAGCAGAACAGCTCCAGCCTCTCCCATGGCACAGGCTGATGAGCAGCAGTACAATTTCCTCAGTGCTCTAGGTGGATCTTCTGGGAAACCCAGGTGTTGAAGACATAAGTGGACAGTTAGAAAGAGGAACAATCAAAAGTGGTCTATTGTGGAGACAAAACATTCAGAAAAGGAGTTGGCAAGGAATGTGGAAAGTGGAAATGGAAAGTGGTCATTAAAAAAAAGTGGAACTACAGACATGAAAGAACAGCAAAGCTGCTGCTAGAAGATAGCAAGCATAAAGATGCCCAAGTCATTTGGCTCCTGTAACAGTGTAAGAAGCCTCCTCAGATCATCACATCAGATCAGTAACTCAAGAGCTTTACATCTGTACGCATGTTCAGAGTAAGCTTCAGGACTTCAATTATTTGGCTGGATCCCATGTATTTGGGCTCCTGTATGCCCAGCACGTGCAGCCAGAAAAGATCTGTTCTGGTTTCACCCCAAAAGAATGTATCTTATGCATACTTGAAACACACTGCCATCCAGACTCAATTCCCAGTCACATCGTTTAGTCCTGTACAAGTAGCAAACACGCGTAGACACACAGATACATAAACGCATTTATAAGGGAACATTGTCTTTATAATGGTTTCAGTTCTTTAACATGCTTTTTAAAAAAGAGTCAGCACAGATGACCAGGAGGTCAGTTTATTGTATTATTCTTCATCTACTGAGAAGATAAAGCACCTACAAGGTCCCTAACACATGCCAGAAAGCACAGGTCATTCTGTATATATACTCCACGCTTCAAATGTCAGAGGGTTGGGGAGACTTTGTGATAAATTAGTATTTTCACAGTAGGGAGCTGACCACTTTCTTCCTGAAAGACTTGAGTGAATCAAAGTGATGAAGGTTCCTAATAAAGTCACAGGTCAGCAAAACCCTAAGAAATCACTGCGTTCACGCTATGAGAATGCCAGACTCACTAATACAGCCCCTCTATTTTGCATCATTCGTGATTTTTGAAACAAGATGCTATACAGCAGGTGGAGATACCCATGTGACTTGGCATGAGAGCATTATTGTTCAAATAAAACTATTACTTCAGACCAAGTGAATCTGTGTCGCCCATACAAGAATAAGGGTT
Organism: Phalacrocorax carbo; assembly: GCF_963921805.1. Lineage (NCBI taxonomy): Eukaryota > Metazoa > Chordata > Aves > Suliformes > Phalacrocoracidae > Phalacrocorax > Phalacrocorax carbo. The sequence continues at coordinate 22,522,387 of NC_087515.1, forward strand.
CCGCCTTCTAACCCTTTCTTGGCAACTACATATGTACATCCCACAAAGAAAGTAACTGGTTTTTGTTTCTCCACTGTTCAACCTCCCATCCCCATACTGAATGCAAGGGATGGTGCTCTTTCACAACAATCAAACCCTGATTTATTTTTTTTAATACTGTAGTGTACATATAAAATTGGGGAAGCTTATGATCTGGTGACGTAGCTAGAAATACAAAATTCTAAAAAATATTAATATGGCCTACTTTAAGTACTATACCAGTTACAAGTTATGTTTGGGATATCATCAAATTGTTCCTTTTTAAATAAAGAAATTTTAAAAAACATAGTTAAAAGCAAAGATATGCTTTCAAGGTATCTCTTGATATTCTTGAGTGGGGTGGGGGACTACACTGAGCATAGAAAACTAGTTTAATTTTTAAGATTTGGAAATTACATTGAATAATTTTCTATTATTTTGATCTACTAGAGAATCACTGCATCTAATAAAACAGGTAACAGTTTTTTCCAGACTAACTTGATCAATCTTGCTTAGCTCGGTTTTCATTTAATTAGTTTCAGCTGTGTTTAGAATACAGGTTTCATTACGCCAAGATCATCTTTTTGTTCCTGTTTTGCTCATTTGTTGCATGGGAGTTTCCTGGCAATCATTTATTTCTCTCATCTATTAGAAGATTTTTGACATCTTAGATACATTTCCTACCACTGAGTCAGCTCTCTGCTACGATTACTGGGTTTTAAAATGGGGGCATAACTCCTTACCCTCCAACTGTAAAACATCCTGCTTCTACACACAAAGACCTATTAGTGCATGTATAACAGACGATGTGTTTTTCCAAGGAAGCTATAAAATAGTAATAAATTTGCATTATTAGTGTACCATTTTTGTTGTACTGTAAGTCTGAAAGCCACCCTCCTGTATAACCTTAATATTCAGATTCCAAACACAACTTTTTATTTATCCTTTGTCACCTTAAGAAGTGACAGCAGAGTAACTTTCCCCTCTAACAAATATCAGAAAATTCTTGACAGAATCTGGTTTGCTAACAAGTTCTTTAAACCAGGCAAGAACAAGTCACTGGCCATTGGGAGAAAGCTAGAAATGGTTCTAATAATCTGCAAATTAGAATGGAAGTGGGGCTATTTGGCATCTACTAGAGGGCACTCCTTGGAATACTTTATCTCAGTTTCTTAGTTTGTTTTCCCTCAGTGGATAATTAACTGATTCAGGGACACAGTAAGAGAGAAGACAGAGAGGATAAGCACTTCTCTCAGAATAAAGCATGTAACCAGAGGTCACAAGCAAGGTGCCCACCATATAAGCATTCCAGTTACACTTACTGCAGATTTCATTGTGCATGCTGGTCATCAGTAAATGGGCAAACCAAGTCTAGATGGCTTATGTAGTGCATCTGATTGATCACACTGTTTCTGTGGCAAAGTAACTCCCTGCTGAACAGCTTACCAGCATGTATTCAGCATTCCTTCCTCTGTATGTTTGCCTTTTCCCCTATTGCTTCAATCGGTGCTATATATTGGGACTTTGTTTAAGAAACAAAGCTGAAAGCTGAGGTTTTTTGCTTCCATATTAGAAATAAACCATTAGATGAACTTTGGAATAGAAATAGAAATGAGCATTTCCTTCAAACCATTCACAATGTAACACAAGGAACTCTACAAAGTACACTTGTTTGGCATAAGGAGGGAAATGAAAACAAGATATCATATAATCTCTGTTTAGTAGTTTCTACAGAATGAGTTAAGAAAAAGTACTTTTACTATAGCTTTTGCCAAGCTCCATTTAAAAGAAAACCTCGAACTTATTATCAATACCCTACTTTTACTCTTTTTGTACTACATTCCCCATGTTACAAGAGTTGAAAAAGTCAGGAACAATTATCATAAATAATTCCAGCAAAGGGGGGGGGGGGGGAAAAGGGGTGTATCTCAAACATTTCCAACAGAAGAGATATAAAGGCAGAAGGGTCTGTCTCAATTTTAATTTTTCCTGTTTATTTAGACTTGAAGGTTTGTTACAGTAGAAACACAAAATCCAAACTGAAACACAACTATTAAAGGAATCCTTAAAATAATTCTGACCTCAAAAATGGACACGAGACAAACAGTTGCAAACAATTTATTACCAAAAAAGTAACTTAGATACAGCAGTCTGATCAGTAGAAGGTTTAACAGTTCCTGGTGCACAAGGGTAGCATCACACGTGAAGTACTGCATCTTTGTAGAAGGTAACCAAGAGAGGGGGTGGGGGGGCTTATTTTTCCCCCCTTTTCTAGAAGTCCTCAGTGTTAACGCAAATACTCTGCCTGCAAGTGCTGCATGACTCAGACTGTTATAAATAGGCTTTTTTGGTTTTAAGTTGTCATGAATTTTCAGCATAAGACTGCTTCTCTTGTAAACTTTTCTAGTAGAAGAGGTATAAGGCTAGAGGTCTGTTCCCATTCTAACCATGCCCAGGGATTTAGATTGCACACAATCCAGTCAAATTCAAACCCTGAAGTTTATCTTTCTCCACCAGTTCAAAAATGTGGTGACTTGATGGACATTTCACAAAAGACAACTTCAAGCATAGAAGATTTAGTGTTACCGAAGATGAACTAAAGCAATTAACAACTCCATTTTAAGATGTTTATAAAACAAGTTTAAGGAGCCTAAATATGAAGGCTGCTGATCTTAAAGCGCTAAATACCTTTAGAAATCCCTTTGAACATTGGTTTAAATATACAGCAGTAAGTTGCCTTTTTAAATTTTTAAATTAATCTTAGATTTAAACTTAAATTATTTTAGAATTAAAATAATTCTAGCATGCATTTATGTGAACTCAGTAAAAGCTGTGCAAACAATTTAAACCTACTAATTAATGTGCTAGTCCTTATACACTTCACATTGACCTCCTTTCATTGTTAAGAAGGAGACAGAGATAGTGTTGCAGGTCACCCCCCTGTATTAGTGTTTGACCATCTGGGTGCTTGATCCACTTTCTGAAAAACTTCTAGTGTGATAAGTATGTCCTTATGAACACAAAGTACTCTTAGAAAAGTAAATAACAGGTTTCTGTCATGCTTAAGTCTAAGTGCATGCCCATTACAATCCAGCTGCAGTTTGTATCTAAAACCAAATCAACTCCCACTTAACCATGCGGAGAATAAAAACAAAATAAGTCTTTCTTGTATTTAAAAAGAAAGTTACTTTATAATTGTCCTAAATCTATTCCTCAGCTGAACAAAACTCAGAGTCAGAGAGAAGTATCAAACAAGCTGGGAAAGCAACGCCCATTCAAAGCTCCGCACAAAGATCTAGAAGATAAAAATCTCTAATCCAGACACACTTCAGAGCAAAATATTCTTTGTGCTCTCATTTGAGATCACCTTCTACAGAACAGAAAAAAGCTTAAGATTGGAAGGGCAGGGGTGGGAGGGAAGTCTATGCTATATGCATCAGAAGCCTTCAGGTTTCCTGACTTGTCAGATTAGTTTACTATAGGCCAGTTGTGCTTACTGCCTATTGAAGATGCTAAAGACCACTTCTAGGATCTCTATATCACACCGAATTTTTTTCTCTCACAGCGGCATAACACTTTTTCAGGGTTCTTCTCACCTCCCTATTCTCCAACATCAATAAATACAGCACAGATTTCAGCAAACACTCATTTAAAATCTCCTATTGTAGAACAACCTTTTGGTAAAGTCCTAGTCTCACATGCACACTAGCAAAAAAGGAGTCTGAAAAGCACAGCTGGATTCAACTCAAAAGAAAACTTCAGGTGCTCATTGTGTGCCTTAGTTTTAGTTGTGTTTTGTTTTCAGGAGGTGGAGTGAGCAAGGGGACTTTTTAGTAGGTTTATATGAAACAAAAATTCACCCAGCAAATTCTAATTACTTCAGCATGAATAGCAGACTTAAAGAGGTTGACCTGAAATCAGTGAAGTTACATTGAAAGACGTCATTCTTCCCTTCATTGTCTATATTTAATTTTGATTTTAACCAATTTTAAAATTCGAAGCAGTTCCTGACATTACAGCATTGTCCACAGACACAAAACATAACCCTCGTCATTACTTTGCATACAAGTATGTTCATGCTCATGGAAAATATCTTTTCAAGTGAAGATAATGATTTGGAGCATGTTCTGTGTGGGTCTTTAATCTTACGCTACATTGCTACAGTGGGAGCCATATTAAATCATACTCTCGATGACATGAAGCATGGTGAGCAAGAACACTGAAACTGCCAACTGCTGGTTCCCCCCCCACACACACACCCTTCAACAGACACGGAGAAGTCTGTAAGTAATTTGTGCAGCCGTGATCTTAAACTGAAAATACTACAGCTAATGTATTTATGTTAATGTACTGAGTGAGTGCCAACATGCAAGCATTCAGCAAATCTTGCACAACCCAAACTCAGTTTTTGTTTGTAGACATAAATGCATATTATAATATCTGAGTAACTTTGATGGTTCATTTTATCAGGATCTCCATAGCATTTGCAGTGTGCTGATATGAAACCCAGTCTAGACCGTGATATAGCATTAAAACCAAACTAATTTCACACTGAGGTTAATAATTAGAACCACAGGCAGCCTGTAAACACTTAAAGAATGACACAATTTATGCAGATTTACAGTTACAAAACTTGTATGTGTGCCAAAGTACTTAAAAATACATTGGCTACATTCTGAAGATGTTTTAGCATGATTGTGTGCTTCATTTTTTAATCTATCTGAATGTTTTGCAGAAGTTGTTTCACAACCCTTATCCTTCACTTGGTTCTACTAACCGTCGTCTTCCTCTTTTAATTGAATACACATTGTAAGTTGCAGAATCGTATATTATAATTACTACATATAGACATAACTGCTCTATCCACTCTGTTTACTAGTAACCTCCTCCAAAATTTTATATCAAGCTTGGGCAAGATACCAAACACTCTTTTAATTATGCTTGCTCTTACAAAGTTGATGGGTAGATATTCCAACTTTAATGATTCTATGTATGGAAAGACCTCTAGGATCGCCAAGTCCAAGCATCAACCCAACACAACCACGTCTCCTAAACCATGCCCCGAAGTGCCATGTCTACACGTCTTTTAAATACCTCCAGGGATGGTGATGATACACTATCTCTTGTGGCCTTGAGGCACATGTTAATTCAGTCATTGACTACTGTCTCCCTGATCATCTCTAGAGTTCATTTCCTAGCTCTTTTCTCCAAAGGCTCACCTTTGTGCAGCACAGGAAGGACAGGGCCTGACTTTCAGAGACAGAATAAAAGTCTCTCTCTATGGATACATTCAGTTCTGGTGGTTTTTTTCCATAGTGATAGTGCTTGGTGAGCTCTTGCAGCCTTAGCAGCACTACTGGTCTGGATATAGAGCAAATTCAGACACTGCCACTCCGACATCTGGAGCGGCTTAAAGCAGCACATTTATGTTAGGTAATTGCCGAATTCATTACACAAATTTCATCACAAACCCCACTTTTCCCAAATGTGAGTACCTCTGTACCTGGACTGTCACATATCACTAACATATTTCAGCAAACAAGGCAGATGTTCACGGTGTCTGCCTGAAGGACCTGAATCACGAAGCACACAAGAGTTCTGCCATTACGTGACTCACTACCAATTCGCAAGAGGCTTGCTTTCACAAGTTGCTTCTCTGGCAGCCCAGAAGGCACACGTAATTCAAGCAGAAGGCATCTTCCCCTGAGGTACTCTGCCACATCCTTCATGAAGCATGCCAGACCAGAAGAGCATACTGTTAGCACGTTGCAAATTCAGGTGCGCCAATACCACTCTGAATGGGAAAGCTATGGGTAGACACACTGTGGGCTGCTGTAGGGCTGTGGTTGTCTCCATACCACCCTTTTCCTCTTTCATTTGGGTAACTAGTGACTGACAAGAGAGATAGTGGAATGCTGCCATTAGTGTATAATTTGCTTGCAAAGTTATTTTTAACACTTCAGGATCTTTGAACTTCAGGAAAGTCATCTTCAAGGCTACCTCTGTGGTCAAACACTTTTGGCATTGGCACTGAAATTGGTTGACACTATTGCTAAAATCCAACATGCAAGTAAAAAAGCCTAAAGGGATCTATTCTTTCTTAGCTGTGCCATGGAATTACTGGACCCCACCTAACACCCATTAATATTAATGGAAATTATATGAAAAGTTTCCACATATAGCAATGAAAGAATATATTACTAAATTTAGAACAAAAGTATGCTGGAGAGGAAACACCCACTATTGCTTACACAAAGACAGAGTTGAATGAAAATGTTTGATGCACCATGGTGCTCTGCAATTCCTTTGAGGTAACTTATGATTCTTGGCGATTTCATAGCTTGTTCATTAATTCATGAAAGAGTCTTCCCAGAGAAACTGAAATTAAGGAATGACACAAAATATACCATTAGGTTACACACCCCACAAACAAAAGCTTCTCTTTATGCACTATGAAGAACAGCAAAGATTTTAACATCTAATCAACAAGGTGTGATCTCTACACCAAGAGTAACCTCACTATCCAAAACCTTGTGATTATATCTTAAAGAAATCAGTGCCTAAAGAAAAATATGCTAGACACACTTGCAGCCTAAACCAAAATTATTCTGGAGGAGATGAAATATGAGTAGCAGACTTGAATAAACTTGAAGTTCAATGTCTTCCTCATAAATGTATTTGGCCAGAAGGAGCAAGATAAAATATTTTAGACCTTATCTTCACGCAGTATACATTTAAAGACTACTCCCACCCCCAAACAAAAGAAAAGGAGAGAAAAATCATGATAAAAGGGATTAGAAGTTGGAGAGTGGGAGCACAGATGCCATGTTACTGTACATACTGGTAAAATCCACGAAGAGGAATTTTATGCTAAGCTGTCAACAAAACATACACAGCTTGGAGTTTCTTCCTTACACAGAACGTTTAGGTTAACAGGGGACTTCACAGGAGTGAAATCTGTATCTACTTCAAATAACTGGATTGCAACCTCCCTTACTCAGCCATGGTGAATGGCTTGTATTTCCAAGAGAATACCCCCTCCACTCAAGACAGCCTGGTTTCTTGCTGCTGCACGCTACTAAGAGGTGGGCGGGGGGGGAGATACATTTGTTCTGTTCTAGCGAGAAGTATGACTTCTTCAGAAAACCTGGCAACTTCCATTAAGTCAGTGTCTGAGAATAGAAGAAGGGGTGGGCCACAACTGAAGAGATCACAAAGGAACCTTCACAGCCAGGTACCCTCGCTAATGCACAGTCTGTCTTCAGCAAATGTAAAAGATACACTAAACCATAAAATTTCATATGAAATGAATGCATACCAGTAGAGTTTTGTACAAAGGAGTAAGTAGCATATTTCTCAGCGTGAAACATGATAGCGCAGGGTTTACCATATTAGCCAAATCATAAATTTATTTTGTAGTATGACTTTTTCCACCTACCTAGTATCTTTAAAATGGAGCTTCAGCTTTGTGGTGTCTTTGGTCCAGACACATAATAAGGTCTAAGTACAAGATGAATTGCAGATTGCAGAATGCTTTCTGGACAGACATACTCCAGCAGACATGAGAACTAATAAAACAGATATACCTGCACTTGCCCCCACCCCACCCCCCAAAAAAACACACCTAAAAAACCCCACCACCAATCAATCTCCTCCGAGACTTTCTCCTGGCTACCTCCTTTTCAAGGTGACCCACTATACATCTTACTCTACATCCAGCAAACCTGAAAAGTGCACCCTCCCAAGCTGAGGAAATACAAACCAGTCACCCTGATCAAGTAAGGAACATTACAGGCTTTGTGTTGCCTAGCTGAGGAATATCCAGAGAGTCACTGGCAGTTATTCCCACTAAGAACTACAAATTATATTTGTGTTTCATAATCCACAGACTACCAGTGTTTAAAATATTAATTCAAAAGCCTCATTATGTTAAAAATACAGAATACTGGATAACACAGTCAATACCTGGAGACAAATGCATATTTACCACATCTTTTAAAAAAAAAAAAAAAAAAAATCACTGTTCAAGCCTCCTGCTCATCAGGTTTGGCTTATGTACTTGTATTAAACTGGAAATAACTTTGGCTTAAGCAGTTGCTATGGGTGGTGTCCACCCTCACTCCCTAGCCTGAAAGCTGAGGAATACATAAATTAATATGAAGCTTCCTTCCCCTGAAGGTTTTGTTTAATTTTAGAAGTGTCAGGGAAATGTTAATGTTACATTTTGTTGCATATTTTCCAGCAGTATGTGGCATATGCCGAGAAGGGAAATAACACTGTTTGTCATTATGACTTTACAGCCAAGGAGGAAGAAAGAAAGAAGGGACCAAATTAAACCTGTAATTCATAGATCTGTTAAATACTGTTCTCTGCTATCCAGACGAGATTTAGTAGTCTAAGGTGAATACAAGGTTTTTTCTCCGCTTCCCCCAACTGCTGATTTATTACAAACCAGGATAAAAGAGTTCTCATCAAGAGAGTCTGCATGTGAAAAGTCTGACTTATCAAACTGGGAAAAAAGTGATGACAATTGGTTCATCATTTTCAAACTAATCCTATTTACACAACTCTTAAGTTTAAACATTGTAGTAAGCAGTATGAATAAAAATCACTAACTGAAACAGAAGGACTTGGGAATAAGTAGACCAAGACATTTAAATATTTACAGATTCAAAATTTCATGAAGTGGGAAAACTGTTTCCTATCCAGCTCAAGTGCCACTCGTGACTCTCCTACCTAACAGAAATAAAATCAAAGGGGAAATGTACGTGTGTACACACAGAAGATTAAGAATCCAATAACACGTTCTAGTTTTTCTGTCTAAGATATTGAGAAATACCTGTATCATTTAATTTCCCTTAGTCTTCATGAGATCAAACACTGGAGTTTATCTGAGCATCAAGTTTTGACTAGACGTCACTTTATTTCTTTTAATTCCTCCAGCTACCTTAAGCCAGTCTCCTCCTCGCACCAATCCTATGTCTAAATTGATAAAATATTTCATCCTCATTTTGCTTCCTCTTTTGTGGCCTGCATCCAATATAGAGAAATACTACAAAAGACACTAGCATGGTGCTTGTGGCATAAATTAATGCAAAGCTGTATTTTCAACATCTCAATTTTTAAATTAGAACAGAAATATAACTGCAACTTCATCTGACACTCATAGCAAAGCAAATCACTCCAATTAAGAGCTTTTTTAATGTTGAAATGTATAAGAAAATTAATATTACAGGCTAAGAAAGGGTTTATTGTCTGTCCCTCTGTTTTCCATCAAGATTAGCAGCAAGTCTGACTGTGTGAGAGTCTGCATTGCGCATAATTTCCCTGGGATAACTGCATTATAGTCAATGGGGTTGTGCCAGAGAAAGAGAAGCACCGGTTTTCCACAAATGTAGAGTGTATTTCAGAACACGATGCTCTGAAAAAAAAGATAAGGAAATAAAATTTGAATCTAAAGCAGCTTGCTCTGCTTTGGTTAGACCAAGTTGTCTGTAAAGACCACCACTTTCATTCCTTCCCAGCCCTAAAAAGATACAGTACAGCAGTACTGGAAACTTAACCCAAGGCGCAGCTGACATGACTAGAAACACTGCAAGTCAGAAAGCTCTTTCTTGCCCATATCATTACAGGCTCTGGTTTTATACACACACACTTAATAAATACAGAGATGCTATTCACTAATTTATTGCATCAAAACACAGTATCAGACCATTCTCCAAAAGACAGTTTGACATGTCTTCTTAATTTATGTTTTCTTTCTTAGGCCACCTGCCTATCATATCCAGAAACCTTAGAGCACAGGTATTGACAACTACTACACAAGTGCCAGAGATTCCAACTGGTGCTAAAAGACTGTCCACTGCTGTTCACTGCTCAGAGCACTCTCAACTTTTACCAGCTTTGAGATTTCAGAGATCTTGTATTCAACACATGTATTCACACTTGCAATTACAACAACTGCCATCTTATGTCTGTGGAGGTGACTTGGACCGGTGCCACCGCTCTTTGGCTGTGGCACACACGTGGGTGCCTAGGGAGAACACATACTGAAAGAGCAGCATTTGCAGCCAGCTGGTGCCAGGAACATTAGCCATTCACCCAAGCTGCTGGGTCTCTCTCTCAAGGAGACCTGACTGGTAGCTCACTGCCCCACCAGCACAGCATCAGTGTATTTTGCTTAGTCTGCTGTTGAGAGAGGCAATACTACAGAAACCAGTTCTGTAGGGAGACCAGGGATTGAGGCCCAAAGCCAGTGTGAATAGCCAGGTGGCAGTTCCTTGCCAACCCTTAGGGCCTTCAATGCAGGACCACTACCTAGCTTGCAGAGTTGATAAAATAAATCCCAACTAATAGCTTAGGAAAATAAAGAAAACAGTGCTATCAGTGAGGCCAACATCCTATTACCCCTATTTCATCTCAGTAAAGCAGCTGGTTAGATGCTCTGCCGAGCTTTCCAGAGAATACCTCCAGTGGATGCAGAGACCAGAAACATGACCTTTCTGAGACTTTCCACTAAAATTTTCCATGTATTTGGGTTTTAGACATCACTAGGCTCATTACTGAAAAGATACCAGCCAGAACAACTGTACAGTACTGGTATTACCATGAAACAGAAATGCAAATATAAGTTTTGCCTGGAGTCATATGAGGAAAGGGGGAAGGGGAAAAAAACCAAAAGGCTAAAACCCAGAACATTCTGTAATTGTAACTGGAGGATTTTGGAAAGAAAACAATTCGGAAAAGAAACTCTAGTCCCATCATGATCATTCTCCCATAGAAGCTGGAGAAATTGCTTTCTGTAAAAATAAACAGAAATGAACATTTCTGTATAGGCCATAAATGCCAGAATATTGAAGAAACAACTTTAATTTTGTAAGGACTGAAAGGATATGTAATAAGTTGGCAGGGCTGCTTAGACATTTGTGAACTCATAAATATTACCTACCACAAGTCTAAATCACTGCCAGCTCTGGCTTATGTTAGCCTATTTTAACATCTTACCAACTCCTCTGCCAGAGGATAACTGACCTTTTGAAGATTTTCTTTTAGTGTGTGGAAGACAGTGTCAAGTACATGATTATCAGTTCTCAAAGAGTCTGGAAATCTACAAATTTCATTTCTAATCTTTTGGATGGACCATTAACTTAAATCATGATTTACTAGCTTTTTAAGAGCTTTTGACATTGATGAAGTCCCAACATAAAGCTAAATGTTTTTGAGCAATAAGTCTTGCAATGAGTACTATTGTCCACAGACTAGATGAGGGAGCATTAGTTATCAAAGCTGTGTTATGGATTACCTAGAATAATAGAACTTGTATAATAGTGGGCTCCACTTTTCAGCTGTTGTTCTATTTGCTAAGGTAAGATGACTGGCACACACAAAAAAATCTATATGGATTCAAATCCATATTACACCCCCACTGATTTAGACTAAAATTAAGCACTATGATCGAATTTAAATCATCAGTTCTGTTTCCTTTCCTGAATTTTCAAACTGTATATCAGAACACCTGAACTGGCTGACAAAAAAAAAAAAACAAAACAAACAAACAGAAAAGACATAGCTCAAGACCACCATGCACCCGGTTGCAGAGCACATGCATTGACAAATCCAGTAGCATGCATTAGTAGTGTAAAAAGGGCTGTGTGTTGGTTAAGATTCTCTACCAGAAGAAGGATAAAACGTGACTTGGAAATAAGAGAATGACTGGATCTTGGGAAGTTGCTTTAATTCTATTAGAAAAATAGTCTTACAGTGTCAGTCAAATAAGAATATCTAATTTTCCTCTTAAAGCCCTATGGTAAAAAAATAAAAAAACCCAAACCATAAAGTAGGTTAGCCTCCATGTATGTTTCTCTATCTGCAGCAGAGACCTATGGCAAATGCAGGCATTACACAGCAATCACTGTTGCATCCATTTTGATTTCTAACTGCAGGGAGAGAAGAGTGAAATTCGGAATAGAAAAACTCCACAGCTTCTCCGAAGGCCAGCTGGATCTGCCTGCTTCTCTAAGCGGAAGAGTGTCCCTACTATTTCTGAGAAACCCTTGGCTCTGCAGATGTGTGCAGCCACAGGATTTGTTGGGACTTCAGATCTGCATATATCTTTCCATAGCAGCACTTCCCCTTGTCCACTTCCAAATTAAACGCCAGAACTAAACATCAAAACTGCCACAGGGGTGGCATAATGCTCTTTTGTTTGTCAGGGAACACACTCCTTAAGGTTTACCGAGGGGGTTTGTTGTTGTTGTTTTCAATTAATTAGAAAAGGGTGAAATGGGTGCTATCCCAAGCAGCTATCAGATGGCAATGGCTTAAAATTTCATGTACATTAAAAAGGAACTCGGGTATGAATTGTAATGAGGGTTGAAAGTAGTACAGTTATAACAAGGTTCTCCATACGATTTACTCTGATGCAACTCCAGGACAGGGGCAGGGGGAGAAAGGAAGAAAAAAAAAAAAGCTACAGATCAGCATTTAATATTACAAATTTACCATCCCAATTTACAATTTCACTATTAAGGTAAGTTTTTTCATGGAAAGAAAAGTTTCCATATCCTGCAAGGATAACAATGTAGGCATAGCCTCATGTTTCTACAGAGTCCTGATGATAAGGGTTCCAGATTGCCTGAATTTAGATATGAGACATGTGCCTTTATTAAGATTTTAAAACAAGTAGTCTAGATATTACAAACATCACATTAAAATACAGGGCTAAACAAATTCCAGAGCCATTCGCTTTAAATCCATGCTCCCTGCTTTCATGCCACACAACTGATAGTGGAGTGCTCCATATTCTCATTTAGAAGCTAACTCTTTAACATAAAGATGCTTTCCTGCTAGTAACTGGTATGTTTCAGAAGATACAAGCAGTCATCCAAATACGACTTTAAAAACTTGTGTTTCTAGAGTGATAAATATTACTTTTGGTTTTCTTACTCCCACTGCAACAAACACTTATGTACAACTGCAGACTGCAGCATAACAAAACCAAAAGGTTTTAAGACTGTAGTGAAAGCAAATACCATATTTTATAAGGCTTGTTCTGTTCTTGCTCAGAAAATTTTAATATGCTAAATAACTGACTCCAAAAAGACAAAGATCCCTTTGCTTTTTTCCCCCGCCTATCAGCAAGAAGGGAATATGTCTTCATTTTGAAGGGATGCTGTAACATAAATCTGTTAAATGTTTGTGGGATGTTACAGCAGTGAGCTAACAGAGCTAACACATTGAAAACGTCTGCAGATAAGGTGAGAGGACCACAGAAACAAGCCTGACCTACTGCTTTAGCTGAAAGCTAACACTGAAAAGTTGAACCTCTCTCTGTGGTTATCCCTTTTCCCATTTGAAAAATGAAACACTCCTCTACTTCATCTCTCACTGAGAGTGAAATGAAGACCATTCCTGTACACAGCACTGCAGTCCCAACCAGACCCTTCCATCAGTGATCATTATTATATTTTTTCTTGCTGCAGATGAAACAGGATAAGTAATTTCCTTGATTCCACCAAACTTAAGAGTGGAATATAGATGTTTTAAAAATCCTTTAGATTTTCTCATTTTGTAAAATACAAATAACATTGATTCATGCAATATATTACATCATTACTTCATGATATTACACTGAACAGTAATCCTGGAAAGTGAAGGTCACAGCTGTGCTGGATACTACACATCCCACTCAATAAAGGCATGACATGTCTCCTCAGCTTTCCTCACATGCAGCACCTCTCCCCCATACCCAAACAGAAGTTGTGCATCTTTCCTTGTGTCAGAACCCTTTCCCACACAAAAGAGCTACCTCCTCTTTATCACCCTTCTGTCTCAAGTGCCATCTCTGCTCCAGAGGTACAACCTGGCCCCTCTTACAGAGATGACCTAATCAGTCGGGTTCGCCCTTGTATTTGGCTTTGAAGCCCAATGCTTTCCTGCACACGTGCGGGCACCTGGCCCTGAGTACCTGAAAGTTTGGCTGCTTTCACCAGCTGCACCAGTCCAACTACTGAGGCATAACCTCTGCCTACAAATCTTGTCTTTCCTCCTTGTGTCTTTAAACAGTTTTTGGTCAAACACACAAACACACACCACACAACAAATCACAGAACATTATGATTTACTCTCTCTGGAAAGATAAAACAGATTGAGTTTTGTGAATATATTTGTCCAATTTCAGTGTGTTAACACTTAAAATTATTAACCCAGTTCACAGTTTTAGCAGCTATAAGAATCTCTCCTTTTTCTAAACGCTGGAGAGAGGCTTTTAAAAGGTCTTGTTCTGAAGAAGAAATGTTGGCTATACAGGCCAGGAAATAATTTCTTTAGGCAAGTTCCAAAGTACACCAGGACAGAGATGCTTTGAAAGCCTGTCTGCCAGCTGATTTCATCCCACTTTGAAAACAAAAACAACTCTTTAGAAATCAGTTTCTTAAAGCTGTTAATCCTTTAAAACGAAACAATTCTTAAATTAACTGCCCTATCAAAGCAAACAACAGAGCCCAAGGGAGTCTTTCTGAATGGTTTACATAGCTATTTGAATAGATCCCTTCTAAAAATGTATACAATATGCAAATAACTATTACAGAGCTGTAACACATGAAAACACATGTTTTATTCTGTTTTCTTGAACATGTAAATGAAGAACACTTACTTTGTATTCAGCAAATGTAGCCAACAATGACATATAATGGACTAAGAAGATATTTAGCAAAAAGATCAAACGCATTGCCTTCAAAATTGCAGGCTTTTTTGCTACGAAAAAAGCCTACAAATTAATTCATTAGGAGTAGTGAAGAGGAAATTGATGGCATCTCCTGTCGTACTGAGAGTACATAACCCCTAAATGCTGAGCCACCCATATTCCACATGGAGTTACGCACCCGGAACTCCCCCCACAGCATGATGAGTATCATCAAAACTCATCTGGATTAGTCCCTAATTCCTACATCAACCATGTCAACTGCAACAAGGCCTGGGGAAAGTGATAGATATCCACACATTCCACTCATTTTCACAGTGTGCGTTGCTCAGTATCTCAAAAATATGCCAGATTATTTAAGCAGTTTATAATATCCTCTGGAAGACCTGAGTCACAAAATCCATTATTTAATTAAAATATGAAAACATGGTCTTTCAAGCAGACCACAAACGTGTCATTCAATCCTGCAAAAGCACAGATATCTTCCTTGTGTAATATACAGCTTACTTTCACATTTAATATTTTATCTCAAATTCAGGATACACTCTGTAGCGTTACTGAAGTGACACCAGAAATTAATGTATGATTAAGCCTGCTGTTTCTGTGGTGCAACTTTTCTTGATATAAAATGCTGTCGCAAAACCAGGGCAATATACAGTGGAAGACACTCTTCCAGACAAAATTCCAGCAGCAGAAGCCACCCAAAGCAGCTGCCCTCCCCACAACTGCTCATTCCAGCACAGCAAAGGAAGAGAGTCCACAGAGCTGCAAGGACAAGTCTCTCAAAATGAGACCTGACTTCTGTGGTTGGTTGGGGTTTTCTTTGGTTGGTTGGTTTGGGTTTTTTTATTGTTTGGGATTTCGGGGGTTTATTTTGTTTGTTTGTTATTTAAGAGTGTTTGTGTCTTATATTTAAAAAAAAATATTTTGCGCAACACTGAAATGATCTGTAAATGCTCTTTTAGAGAGAGTGACTTATCTCACAAACTTAATACCCAAAGAGACATAGGAGATGGATTGCCTGATTTAATTCCAAGACCAAGGGAATTTTATTCTGACATTTATTTGGCTTTCTGCAAGATATAGTTAAGAGCTTCCCTCCCCCCCCGCTTTGACAGGGGTGGGATGTTGCTACACAAGAGAAACAATACTGGTTTTTTTACCAAGCACACATTGCTCCCCTGCATGAGAATACAATAGTACTATGTCTTTAACCGTAGACAGCAGGAAGTAAAGGATGACTCTACTCAAAGTATCCAAAAATCTTCATGCCAAAGGTTTAAAATATGACCAAGATGAAGGATAATCAACAACTTTTCACAGTATACACACAGAGGGCACAGAATCCCAGTCTCTCAATGCATCTTTAAAGGATAAAATATTACGTTTGCTAATCTTTTTCAAAGTACTTCCTCTTGCAACATTAACCAAGCTCGTTTTGTTTTGCTTTTCCTTTTTGTTTTAAACAGGCTTATGCAAGATCCATTTAACTGTTGATGAAGACATGAAATCAATACTAATTCTTATCACTCTGCTTAAGTTGCAACAGAAGTCCAGGTAAACCAAAAATTAACTTGGGACAGATTTCTACTACATAACATGCAATTTTTGTTCACTAATGACTTTATGCACTTTGGGGTGGGGGGGAAGCATGCATTGGACTGCTCTGAGCACCAGACCATGTTCTGAGGGTGTGACTTGACGAGTATGAGGAGCCCTCTCAATTCAAAATACCAATTCCCTTGCTGATGATATTTCTGAAATTTTCACTTCAAGTGAAATCTGCATATGCTTAATTTGTTCCAAAATACTGAGATGGTCACATCCTGACAGTGTCTAGCTGAAGAACTGTTCATTCATCTCCACAAAACAGTATGACCCCCTCAGTATTATACTTTGACTGCAAAACCCAGAATAATTCAAAATTTTCATTGTGGTTCATGTGTAACAAAAGGCAGAATTGTACCAGAGCGTAACCTAAACGATTCAGCAGGAAATTTGGTTTTACTTACACTATTATTTTGTCCTGGAAGGGGGGGGGGGAAAAAAAAAAAAAAATATGGGGAGGAGAAGGATGAAGGTTTCTTCGTTCACTCAAACTCTAAAGTAGGTGCATAAAACTTCCTAAAGAGACCACTAATTTAATTGATATCAATATACTTGCTTCTACTCAACAGTTGCAGGAGCATAATCTGCAAAAGTAGTATGTTTTTAACCTCTTTCTGAATGGCTGCAATAGTTGACCTAGTTTCCTTTTATTATTGCCTTGTGCTTTGCATTGCCATTTACATCAGTGCTAGCTGGTTGTAATGCAGTACTCTGAAAGGGCATCTTGTGACAAACCTAAGAATTGCCTTATATTCTCTCTCAGAGAATACACCAAAAAATGAAATATTTTATGCAGTTTAGGATTATGTATATAGTAGTACATCACAGACAGATGCCTGTCTGGAAACAGCAGGGTTTTTTTCTGAAGAACTCTCTGAAGCAAACCCTTTCCTTTAGTAGCATGAACAGCTTTCATTTCCTTACTGCAACTCCCTTGAATCAACAGGGCAGGTGGGATGGGGGAGACAACCTCTCCAATTTTGCCATAATTGCTATAAATTGACCAGATTGGATGTACAATCAAGCATGTGCTTTGTATACAATGCAATATTCACAACTGAGTTCCAACAGGCAAAAATTAACTGCTGCGTCTGAACCTTTGAACACTGTCAAACAGTTGATAACTTTTAATGAGGGTATGTCCACTTGTACATCTGCTTAGTTATGGATTCTGATGATCAGGCTGCATGTTGTTTAAAAGGTGCAGTACAACAGGGACTAGGAAAGTCAGTGAGTTGGGATTTTTTCTGAGAAGGAATAGGAGGGAAGTGTTGCAGTCTTAAAGACATAATATGCAGGAAGTCACTTACAGTTCAACACACATGGTTCCAGTTTGAACTTTAAGTGTTTTGCTAATATTTTTACAAATAAGAACATTTTTATCAAACAGCCTTCCTCTATCTCAAAGCAATTAGTTAAGGAGTTAACATAAAAGATTTAGGTGTACTCATAGTTTCAGTATAGTATTTTCTTATACAGCACAGTGGTATTTTCCATATGAAATCTGAAACAATACCCAATTATCATAATCTACTAAGACCTGTATTTCAAAACATTTTAGAAGTGGTTTTGGATTACTACTTAGCTGGCAGTCTCCTGTCAGCCTAAGTAGGAGAGAGTTGCAAAACCACTGTTGGAAAAATGAAGTTACAGAGTGCAATGCTGCCATCTGCTGAAAACTGGTTGTCTTAGTAGTCTAATTACTATTTCCAACGATTCAGTTACAGGCTTTTGAACAAAGTATTTAAAGCTATTTAATCTGATCAATTTGAGGAAAAGTAACAAATAGCTTTGGATCAAGCATTTGTGCATACAGATACAAGGTCAACTATAGTCAAGTACAGTAGCTCCACTTCCCTCTAGTGGGATGGCCACCCAACACTTGGTAGTACCCCACATTTCCGTGTGTTGCGTACAATGTAGCACCGTAGCCTTGCAGAGGTTCTCCCTGTCAGCAGCAGGCCACAAAAGTAATGTTTCATGCATAATGACCACTCTGCAATAGGACATCCAAGCCTACAGGTTCCTCTGGCTACGCACAAAGGAAAGCTGTGCATCAGGCTGGACAACATCCCCTCCGGCACCTTGGGCAGGTGTTCCCATTACCAGGGCTGCACCCAAGGGTCAAAGACTTCTTGGAACTTAAGAGTCCATATTTTTAATTGATTTTTATTTCCCACATCTACTCATGGAATAATGAATTGTTCTCTCTAAGTGATGGATATGGCCTGCTGTAATTGCCAAAATTCACATCCAATTTGCCAAGAGACAACATTTTTCATCCATAGGCCAAACCAATGTCATTCACCTCGCAAATGCACTGACGAAAAAAAAAGGCAACTCACGTGAAAGTACCACAATGTCATTTTCACTGTGACCTAGATTAGCTCTAGTAACTAGGTCTAGGCATGCATACAGAGCTCTTGCATAGTATGGTCTGTCTTGCACACATGTTACCCATGAATGAGACATTCATGCCCTGTCCTCTACTGTTTGACTGACACTTCTCAGATAAACAAGACTAAAGACTTTATCCTAGTACAACACAAAGCACCCACCAGATATTTTTGTTCCTATTTCACCACTATAAATATGAAATAACTCAGCTTAGCTGAGCAAACATGGGCCTCAATTTCTATTATTGTAATCAAATAGGGAATGCAAGCCACTGCACCAAGTTTAGTCATGCATGGCTTTACCAGATACAGATGCTTAACAGTACAGTCCTGATTTGTCTATGCCTTGCACTGAAGTAAACAAGAACAGAATGATAATATACAACTACTGTATTAGAGTAGTAGTCGATCACTTCGAACAGATTGCAAGCGATCTAATGGGGAACACTGGACAGAAGAAATAGGATGACAAACAAACTTCATTTTGTGAGTGTTACACAGCCTGCCTCTTTGCTACCATCTTTCATTCCTTCAAGAATTCCATTGGAAAAATTCAGCCTCGATCATATCGACTAACTTCATGCAGCTCCACAGTAATTATGATGGATTCATGCTGCATCATTTACATTGATAAAAGGAAATTACCAGGATATTCCAGAAGCATTTTACTGGACTTAATTCCAAGCATAAGTTTGTAAGTGCTCTATTGATGTCTGTCAGTTTATAGTATGAATCACACACCAAGAAATACTGCTATGTATTTCCAGGCAGTTATAGTTCTAGTAGTAGCACAAACAAAAAGCAAAAAAGCCTTTGCTCAGAGATTAAAACATTCATCCTTACCTTCATTTTCCTATAGGATAAAGAAAGCCAAATTTGAGAAATTAAAAGTCAGTCAAAAAACTGAGATGTAGTAAGCTGACATTTTACACTTAAGTTGATAATTTGTGAACGTCACATTTTTCATCTTGTATACGTGTTAAACAATGTTTATCAGTAAAACAAGACAGACAGAATGCATGGAAAACACAGCCACAGTGACACTAAGCTACAGCAAAGACCCATTTACTTGGAGTAGCTCATAAATACCCATTCAGTAAAGAATGAGCAAGAAGGATTTTTGCCAGATGAACAATCATGTTTACAATTCCAAACCAAGGAAACAGTAAAGATAGTAGATTTGATTACACAAGAGACAAACAACTATTTTTTTGTTTACAGTGCAACAGGCAACACAAGCTTCAAGTTGCAGCCACCAGTGCTATAGGACAAAGGTTCATCATGTCAAGGTTTCTTTCAGACAGCCCACATGGTTAGATTGACGCATGGTCACTTGAACTGACCACTAACTAGAACTTCATGAACCACCAGTGGTCCATGAACATCAAGAAGACATCTGCCCTATCAAATCAAATGATCACATGATATCCAAGTGCAGGATGTACAGCACACTTGGAACTGAAACGTGAAAAGCCAGGGCCAAATTCTCCTCCGATTTCAATGGATGCAGTTCCACTAACAGTTGGGTGGGGGGTTTGGTTTTGGGTTTTGTTGTTGTTGTTGTTGGGGGGGGGGGGTGGGTGGGTTGTGTGTGTGTTTTTTTAAAAAAACCTTCCACAGAAGCCAAGCCAGATGGCTAAACACCACTACTACTAATGCTGCTAATACCCCTTCAGGATTATTTATTGAGTAGGACAGTTAAGACCAGCACTTTCCTAGCTTGTAATCACTACCAGTCTTTTTTCACCAGTTTGTCTATATGAGCTATAGTTCTCTTTCACAATATGGCTTGCTAGTCTCCAAAGTGTATTCCTCACATCTACTCTTAAGATTACTTAGTCAATGCAAGTACAGTTGAATTTAGATGCGTTGCTATTTCAACTGTATCCAAACCACAACTGTTATTGGAAACTTCTGGTCTAAGTTACTTTTCAAACCCCATGACCCTTAAACCCCAGTTTCTTATGTTGTCCAGCAGTCATTTAATGGAGGAATTTTCACCCCATTATCCCATGGATTAGCATCCAGAGAAAACAAGCAACTTAATAAGTAGAAATATTCCATATAAAAATTAAATACAGTCCAATTTGTATTTCAAACAAGCATTCACTGGAGACATCAGGGAATTGTAGTTTTCCAGTTAACACACTGCACAAGACAGCAATCTTGAAGCAACAGCTCTCTATGGGTCGCACATGATCAACACTGGTAGCCATCCACCACAGCTCCTGACTCTACAGAGGTCACACACCAGTAATACCCCTCCCTGTTGTGAAAAGCCTGGTACACATTAAACCAAGGCAATCTAAGCTCCAAGAGCAACCAAAAGATGCCCAAGCTAGAGATTTTACTGTGCTAATGGCTCATTCTTCTATTTGCTTTAATTTGCACCTCACTTGTGCAAGGAACCGGTTGATTTCTGAAGGGTCTCCTCATTCCAAATGAAGCAAACTGAAGCCAGATCACTCAGCCACAGTGCTAGCCAAACACATCTGTTGGGACTACCTTGGCTCTGTTTTTTGCCAGAAGGTAAAAACATTATATCAAATGACATGTAAGAACACTGCTTAGGTGGCTCTCTATGTATAGAGTATGAGACAAGCACTGCCTCATGTCAGCATCTAAAGCTATTTATTTAAACACTAAATAAAATGCAAAGTGAAAGATGAGAAAAACAATTTAGTAAAAAGTTCTTTTATTCCTGTGCATGATGCATCTAGCCCAACGACCACAAAAAAAAAAAAAGAAAAAAAAGTCAAGTCACAGACATTTATTAGATCATCTACCAAAGGAGCATTATGCTGATTATATCCTCCAACCCAGCAGCCACAGAACAGAAAGTCCCCTCCAAAATGACGCCTGCCAAGCACAGCAGTCTTCACACGATTTACTGGTCAGTGCACACAAACACATACAAAGGAGATGATTATGACCTTCTGATTTCAGGTGTCATCCAGGAAGATAATTTCCACAGTTTTAGTAATGAATGTTCCAAACTGCCGCTGTTCTTCCCAGTAATTGTATTTTGTGGTTCTACTTCCATTTCCTTTACTATGTATGCATAAGCAGGAGGCCTCTCTTTGGCCTGAATTATTTACCCTATAATTTGTGCTTCTGTTTTCAACTAGTATTTACTGCTGAATCATGCCAAAAATCACACATACTGAATATTGCAGTGGGTCATACTTTAAAGCCCTATGAATTTCCTGGTTTCCTTGCAGCCAGACATAAGCTTCCCATTACTTTGGGCCAATCTTCATCCTCTTATGGAACATGAAGCAAATTCACTGGCATCAGTGAAAATGCACCCATTTGTATTATACATTAATACTACATTTCAAAAACAGTCACCTCAGTCTTGATTCCTTGACAGTTTGGCTTTTACTTGCAGAGGTATTTAGATGACAGAGGCTACTCCTGCAAGAATACTGCAAATACATTACATTTGCAATAAGAAGGCTGTCTGCTAGATGTCCTTTGCAACACCCATATGCTTAGAAGCAGGCAGACAAACAGGAACATCAGGCAGGAATCCCTAAACAGCTCTGAAAATTTGTCCAAGTGTTTTAAGAATCTTGTCAAAGGACTAAGGTTATTAGGAACCTAGAGACGGGGCAAGTACCCTAATTGTCTATTAACCAATATGCCTTTAAACACAAAGACACACTGTAGTACTCCTAGTATCCCCGATAAAACAAGTCTCCAACTGCAGGAAAACAAAAAAAAGGGATTTTCAAAGATACTGTATGTTAAGAACTTAAGAAATGATAAAGGAAATGTTTGGTGTGGCTATGTTGTTATAATAAACAGCAGTAAGTATTTACACTGCAGGCTCAGAGTAGCTAAATAAGAATGACAGACACAATCAGATACACCCATCAGTCACAGCAGTGTTTTAAAGATACGTAGGCTACTGTAGGCTTTGCAAACAGTTTGGTATTGGCAGTCAAATTTCCAAAGCTGTTAGGGTCTTAAATACATACATAAGCACGTAAAGAGATCTGAACGTAGGCATTTTATGCTGGCAATGGTTTCATTGGGACACAGCCACCAAGTTTAATGGACTTTGCAAGTCTCAAGAAGGAACAAGTACTCCTGAGGTGTGAGGGCTGGTTCCAGCAAAGGACTTGGTCACTGAGCTGGCCCAAGCTGCTACCACCCTACAGCCATCTGCATCCATGCAGCCCCTCCTGAGCCACCCGGGGAAGCACAGCACCTCCTGCCACTCCACAAGGATTTACAGGAACACATTTGCAGTTGCACTGAGACAAGGTGACTGGCATGGACCTCATGTTGCAGTGTGAAACTCTTAAGAGCACTTGACTGAAGTAGGAGACAAGTTGAGCCCCTCAGGAGGCAGCTGGGAGTATGGGGAAATATAGGTGGGGAGGGACACATCTGAATGGGTGTTTCCAGCCTTCCCTAAAACGGTGCCAGCTTCAAGGCAACCCTGAGCCTATTGAGGCTGAGCCCCTGCATGAGGGGGAAAGTGAGGCAGAAGCAAGGTCAATAGAGAGAGAGGTAGAGGGGCCCAGAACATGCAAGAGTAACTCCTCGATCCTGCATCCAGGCACTTGATACAGACACACCCCTCACCATGGCTGAAAGCACCCTTGAATCCAGCATCAGTTTCCTACACACACCCCCCCAATCCTACGTAAGGCAGGCGTATTTTCACCTCTAAGACACTTTCAGCTTGCTGCAACAATGTATGAGTTTTTGCAAAAGTGACAGAGTCTTTTTCCAGGATGCAGCTCACTGGCAAAGTTACATAATTTGCATTATTAACAGCCTCTTAATATTAAATGGCCTTCATACATACTGGCACAAATCTGATGTGACTTTCCTTATAGGTAGATATATATCCTTCTTTAAAATCTTCCTTTAAACAGCATGTAAATAGTCCTTACAATTAAGATGTGTAGTTAACCAACCCTCATCCCCATTTCAGTGGGTAGGATACATGAAAAATAAATGCAATCAGTGAACTCAACTGTCTCCAAGACCTTGCAAATAATTCTGGATGTTCATGTTTATGATTGTTTGACAGCCTCTCTTCACAAAACCAGAAAACCCTCTAAGTTACACCATATAGCCACATGACCTGCGGCACAATTCCCTCTTAAGGATTTTATACAGTCTTTTCAGAAGAAAAATGTTTAAAAATTGTTGCTTTATCCTCCCCACAATCTTCATATGTGTAAGTTCATGGTAAAATTTCTAGAAATATTTCTTAACACTGCCATAATTCGGCTATCCAGTGTATAAACATCTCTCAACTAATGCAGTCAGTACAGGCTCAATTGCCTCCTTCAAGGGAACATCCCTCCTCCAAAATTTTAAATTACAGACTCTCTGACTATCCCCTGCCATTTCAGCCACTTCCCCAACTTTTTTTTTTTTTCTCTACGTCTGGTTTAGTTTGTTTTGCTGTATTTTGAGACCTTTCCAAGGTTTCAAATATTTAGGCTGCACCAAAACTATTTGAAGAAACCAGGAGTCTTTTTCCACCTTAAAAGCAGAGCCTAACACCGCAAACTCAGCATAAGAAAATTAAATGGGCACAAAATCCAGTACTGATTGTCCATTTCCTTCCTTTTCCAAACCAGAAAGCTGAGTTCTCTAGCCCTCCCAACACCAGCTTCAATCCCTAGAGAGACCAAGGGGTCTCTTATATTGCCACACTAAAGTAACCACCCAAAACACACAGAGAAGAAAAACCTGCCTTGTGAGATCACTCTTTGCTCAAGCAAAACACAAAAGCCAATTTGCTTTCTACTGCAACTCCATCTTAGGTTGGCTTGACTGGTTTTTCACTGCCCTAGGCAACACATTCATATAGCCACAGCCAGACAACACAATTTTGTTTTTTTTTTTAAAAAGCTTCCTTACCTATGATCTTCTACCCACTCCTTCTGTTCCCTTCTCCTTTTCTTTGTCTTCCTCCCCTTTCTCTTTTCTTTTTGTTCTCTCTTTATAACATCCGCTTTCCTGGTTTCAGAGAGCAATGCACAAATTCCTTCTCTTTCTCAGCTTGCTTTTCTACCTATCTTAAAAGTTATTCTCACTTCTCCTCCTTCTATCAGCCTGTATAAGCCCAACGATCCCCTTCATCTTTCAGCCCTTCTCTTCACCAAGAAAGCTCCTATATGACCATCTGACTTCCTCCCCTCTTTACATTATCTTTCCCCTCACAAAACCAGCATATTTCTATTTGGTTTGAGAGAGTCCTTCCCCATGGTTTGGAAGGACCTATATTTTGTTCCTTTCCTCCCAGCTGCTGCTTCCAAGTCTAATACCTCCATAGCACATAGCATGGGCACACTCAGTGGGAAGCAGCCGTCTGGACTTCAGTCAGCTCTCCATGAAAGCCTCTAACACCAGCTATTCCTTAAAAAAGGGAAAAAAAATTGCTCAAAAGAACCGAAGCCGGGCCTGCTATGCTGGAACTTTGACACAGTAATGAAGTCATACTGACTTAAAAATCATGATACAAGCCAATCACCTCTGTTGTTACTCCAAACACAACTAATCAATAGATTTCAATTTCAGAAAGGTCCTCGAGATGTTACATACAAAGCAGGGGAGGGAGGGGAAGAGAGGACAAGAACCAAACACATCTATACCTTCAGTGGACTTTGTTTTCTAAGCAACCCTTGGAATTTTTGCCTATTGTTCTCTGCTGTGTACAACGGAGCATTTGTCAAGTGATTTCTATTTTTAGGATGTCTGGGAATGCTTTGCGTTGGTTTTTCTTTTTCACTTTGTGGGACCACAGTGCCATCTATTGGAAAAGCTATGAAGAGCAGACTCTCGTTGTTTACTATTTGTCAAATTAAGACTAAGAGTATTTATTACTTCGGTTTCAAAACAATTAGGCAGGCCAAGTCTTTATCATAGGCTTTTAAAGGCATTTGTTAGGGTATGCAAGCCCCAATGTCATGAGAAGTTCCTGACTGATACATTCAAAGAAACTTCAGTTAAGCAAGCACCTAAGTGCCTCACAAACACCAAAACTGTACTAACATACCAGAAACAAGAGCTGCCACCTTTAGAAATAAATGTCAGAAAGGGCTATCCTGCATGAGCCTGTCTTTCCCTCTCCTAGATCCTGCATCTCCCATTCCAGTGAAACTCCCTGTTTGAGCAAGATCATACAGGGATAAACACAAAGGCTGGTCCCTAACCTGATTACTATTAATTCTCCAGAATCAGGCAATAGCTAGATCCTTGTAAATTCTCCCTCCAGCAATAAGCAATAGGCATGTAAAGTTTATCTATATCTGTAAGCAAGCCCTCTTTCCTTCCACAGCCAGTGGGAACTCAAAGCAGCCAGAATAAGCCTATAGAACACACAGAGTCCATACTCAAATTAAAAGTGACACAAATTTTAAGAAGATAGACCTATTTAAAAAGGACCCTGGAAGGATTTCAGGAGCTGGGAATATACAAGCCCACAGGCATGCCATCCACACCAGGCAAATTAATAGAGATGTAAAGAACATGGCAGAGGCTAGAACAGGCAGGCCCTTAGACAAAACAGGCAGCATAGAAGACTCACCATGGGGAAACCTTTCCTCCCAGAGCACTTCCAGGAGCACCCGCGGCCCATCCAAGCCCCTCACCACCTGACAGCAGCCCCCAGGCTAAGGGCAGGGCTCCCCAGCCACCACCTGCAAGGACAGCAACACAGAACATCTCTGAACAAAGAGGATAAGGTATAGCAGTTTTTCAAAAGGAAAATGAGGCACAGGTGAACCACATTGTTATTTGGGGAAGCGGCAGGAGAGGGAAGGAGGGATTGCCTCTCTCTAGATCACATTAGTACAGCTGGTACTTTGCATCTCTCATACACAGCTGTTTCCTAAGTACATCATCTGCATACATTAAAGATTTAGAAACTAAGATGGCACTCACTCACAGACATTGGGAGTTCTCTCATAATGGTGTAAAGGTATCTTTACAAATACGTATATCAATATGCATACATATATTAATATACACATTTTTTTAATACATATATATATGCACCACTGCCAACTAGCATTAAAGCATTAACCAACAGCTCAGGACCAAAAAGCCCAACAACAAAACACTTCAATGCAAACAGAAACATATACTTCCTTTTCATATATCTGTAAGACACCTAATTTTCAGGAAAAATTTGCAAATGCAAGCAACAGCCCAGAGCACTCCAGATGTCACCCCATCAGAGCTGGTGAGGCCACGACGGCAGCACCATGGCTGCCCCAGCTCAGCACTGCATGAGGACAAGGCTCTTCACATGCCCTTGAGAAACTGCTCCAAGGCCCAGACCTGATCCCCCTCCCTGGGATACCTCCTTCCCACAGCAGCCCCCTGGGGAAGTAACTAAAACACAGACTCGCTAAACTCAGCTCTGATATGGTGCCTGTCCGCCCCAGCACCAGCCCCACACCAGCATCTCCATGGGGAGGTGAGGAGGCTCCAGCACCACCCCTGCCCAGGTGCCCACGGCCAGGCCACAGCCAGCCATGCCGCTCCATGGAGGTTTATCCCATCTTATTTCACAGACCAGTCTCCTTCAGGAAGCCCTCATACTTTAGTAGCAGTTCATGTTATTTTGTAAATACCCATTAGATAAATAATATTCTTTCAACATAAGGGGATTTCTAGTAAACACCCATAAATCATCCTGATTTAGCATGAATTTCAGTGTGAAATCCCCAACTCAGAACGTTTCCTTCAGATGTCAGGCATAAGAGTCAATCAGGAGGTAGGGCCTCTGCTGCAGGAATGCAAACAAGTGTTGCCTCGTATGGTGATTTTAGTCTTTTTTTCTTTTTTTTTTTTTAGAGGCAAGACAAAAATAATCTTGGACTGAGAGTAAAAGCCAAGGTAGGACCAAGGGGATGAAGGTGGTCTTCTGGAGAAGGCCACAGCACTGCACAGCTCTTGCTGCTTGTCCCAGCTGCTCTCTGGCACCACACAGGCAACTCGCAAAAAAGCTGTGAATGCAGCAAACAGCATCTGCTTCGTTCATTCGGATTTGGCAAAAATTGCACAATCACTCCCCCAGCTCACCCAGGCAAGACCCCAAATGCAAACCAGCCGGTCCTCCTTGGTGAGGGAGCTCAGGAGGCACTGCCTGTGCTGCAGACACGCAGGGGTGCAGTGAAGGGGGAGAAGGAACAGCGAGCAGCACCATCCCCACTCAATTTCTGAGGAGAGTGGTCTCTGTCCAGGAAATGGAGTCCAGCTCCCTCTGCTACGTTGTTTTGTTTGGTTTTTTTCCCAGTGACACAAAAGCAGCATTTCCATTTTTTAATATTTCCAGTACCTCTGCAAATACTCCTCTGTACTGTCAGTACTAGCACTGGACATGGCACTCCTGCATGAAGGAGAAAACATGAAACTCACTGCAAGCAAAGGATTAATTTTATTTACCCTTTGATGTATTACAGATTTCTCTTGTTTTGACTTCCTTACACTAATATGGCACATGCTTCAAGCATGACTACCCTGTCACTGAAATCAATGGCAAAGCCAACGTAAAAAGGAGAGGGACAAAGTGGTAACTAGAATAGGGAAGAAGTGGTAATTAAAAACCTTAAAGTGGCACTTCAGGGAGTTAACGCCTGCAGTACACACACTAATGGGCTGGTTTAAGCAATAAAGGCCCCTCTGGCTGCATGATCTTGAGGGTCTCACTGAACTTCTTGGTATAAATTGCACTGTGAAAGTAGCAGACTAGACGCTAACGTAGAGGTGGTTTCACAAGACCTGGGCCTAAACATTCAGGCAGCATCCCCCAGATTTCTTTTTCAGGAAGCTGCCCCTGTTCTGTGACCCTGCCACTTCTCAGGTTGTGAAAAGAAATCTGAAATTATTTTAATTATTTTTCTTCCTGCTCTGGCCCACACGTTTGTAAAGCATTACCAAGGTAACGAGTAGTTACAAAGACTATCACCGCCAAAGGAGGCAAAGTAAAAGGGGAAGATTTTGTTAACCTTCAGTTGTAGCGACCACACCGGTCGATATTTATTTGCAGTCTGTATTAAACGACACAGTATAAAATAACGTTTATTTCCTGCAAGTCCACCCAAGCAGCTCTTACCAGGGAAGAGTTTGTTATTGCATACTGACACGCTGCTCTGAGCACACCAAACTTAGGTTGACAGGTGAGCACACATCCCTGTAACCAAACACGTCCACACCGACTTTGATAACAAAGAGCCCCACGCCCGCGATCCATCGTGTCGGGGTGCGAAGGCCGCCAGCTGCCCGGCACGGCCAGGCGTGCCCACCTCACACCCACAGCGGTTGCAGCCCGGCAGCCAGAGGCCCCGTGGGCGCAGCGGGCTCCACGCCCGCCGTGCCACGCTGCCACCACGGCTGCATAATTTTCCGTAAACTTTTTTCTTTCTTCCTCCGGAACGCAGCCAAGTCCCAAAAAAGCCCGTTTTTCCTCCCAAAAAGCTGTGTGCTCCAGGTGAGGCTCGAACTCACAACCTCGGCATTGCTCGGCTTTGTACTGCTGTATAAGTACCGCGCGCTAACCGATTGCGCCACTGGAGCCCTGACACCAGCTCCTCCCGAACGCTTTATCAAGGGCCGGCCGGGCCCCGGCGTCGGGAAGGCAGCGACAGAACCGCCCGCGCCCCGCGCTGGGCAGCGGCCCCGAGCTGCCCCGGTGCTCCGCCTCGGCCGCGCTCTCGCCGTTAACCAGCTAACAGCGGCGCGGAGAGAGGAGGGGAGGAGAGAGGCGGCGGCCGCTGCGCCCCTCAGGGGGGAGGGCGGCGCCCCCACGCTCGGGAGGGAGGCGGGCCGCTGCGGTGCCCGGGACAAAGCACGCCCGTAGGGGCGGCGACCCCCAGCGGCGGCAGCGGCTGTGGGGCGAGGCCGCCCCCCTCCGTCGCCTGAGGCGGGGCGGGGCAGGGCGCGCGGCCGGCCCCGCCCCGCCCCTTGCGCAGCCGCCGGCGGGGCGGCCCCGCGGCCGGGGCAGGTGCCGGCGGCGGGAGGCGGCGGGGCCGCTGCGACCTCGGGCCGGCCTTTGGTGACAAGCGGTGGCCTCCAGGTCAACGGGGCGCGTCCTCGCGCTAATTCACATCGGCGGGGAAACGTTGCGGCCGTGTGCCGTGCTCGGGTCCAAGCCAGAGAGAGAAGCAACTAGGTACTGCCAGGAAATGAAACTGTTGTCCCTGTAGCATCGCTAGCGGCGCGCTCTCGGGCTTTGCACTCCATTTGCTACCCCAGCGCCGTTGTGCGCAACATGAGGGATGCCCTGGCACTTCCAAAATGAGTAGTATGGGTTAAAAGGCATCATAAATAATTATTTTTGAATGATGTTTAATAGAAATAACAAAACATATTGTGGTTTATCACCTATGGATAATTCACTGAGGGCTTACTTTACCTCTGGGCTGACTTTATCTTACTTTACTGTAGTACAGGTACTTTAGTAAAGTACAGAGCATCCGTCACATCTACAGGTCCCAAACCCCTTGTTTCAATACCTGAAGTTTTTGTCTTGCTGTTTCCTAAAATTCAAGGATAGAATAAGGTTCTCTGATATGAAAATGCTGAATAGATCTAGAAGGCTGACATTACGTATACATAGAAACCCTACAGTGTATATATGATGTACTACACGCTTAGAAACAGTTACTAGAAGCAAGCACACAGCTTTATGCACCTGTTTATTGTTAAAGTATACCACTAACATGGATTTATTCTGCAGTCAGATCTGTCTTATCTTTAGGTGGCAGGAAGATGGTAAATATAATTGACATCAGCAGATATTTAAACCCAAGCAATGCTCCAACACTTTTACACAGTTAAGACCAAGACACACTCTGTCTTCTTCCACCCATGGTTAGGCATTGTCACCACACTGACTTTCCTAGAGGGCTCTCTTGGGTTACTGACATAAATACTAGAAAGCATTTTCCTTTCTACAGCTGCTTTGCTGTGCGCAACGCAACAAGCTCTGGGCATTTCATTACAGGGTGGATGGTTGGAGCGAGCGATGCCCAGCGCTGGGATTTCCGTGGCCTCTAAAAAGGAGCTGTAGGTGGCCCAGCAGCAGGTGACAGGCACTCAGCCAGTTTTAAGTGAAGAGCACTGATCTCCCAACTACTTTTGGCAGACTGCACGGCAGTTATGTGCTACTTCATTGCCTCCTCCCCCCACCTCTGATCCATAAATGAGCTGAAACCTTGTCAGAAAGTTTTGAACGGAGGCGAGGTGCTTCTCACTTGTCAAGAAAGTTGTTCTGCTGCTGGTGCTGTTACTGTGGGCATTACTTAGAATCTGTTTCAGTGGTATACACCATCGACAGGTGAAGCAAGGTGCAATTGCTGTATCTGACCGTTGATGAAGGTGGCTGGCATGGAGAAAAAGGGAAAACCGGCAGTTCGTGTCTTAGAGAAACTTTTCATCACCCCATAGGTTTAGTTGGCATACCAGAAAATGGCAGCTGCCTTATTACCATTAGCAGTGCATCATTACAGGAGAAAATAAAATATTCTATACCATGCAAAGATTGCTGTGAACATAATTTCATCCAAACAAGTGGTTTTTTGGCAAATACAAGAATGTCAAGAAGAATAAAAGCTGAAGCTGAGATCGTACAGACAAGCTCTTTATTGCAGATTTAACCGTAGAGTCAGGCAAGAGGGAGGGCTCAGTGAGTCTAATTTGGGGGTTTATATAGATGATACTCACCGCTTGTTGTATTTTAATCAGCCTTCTCATAAAAGTAACAGCAGTAATGGGGAAGATTCTAGCAGTTTTTGTGCTATGTGATACGCTTCATCTTATGTTTGCCCCCACAGAGACTGAGGCCCTTGATAGTATGTTTATGAATAGAGCAGAGAAATTTGCCCATGTGAATTAGTTTGTGGGAACTTAACTGCACTTGGGTTCAAGTAGTAGGTTTATTACTGATTTGAATTTTTGTTTTCAGCAACTATTTAGCGTTTTTTAATATTAAAAAAATTTCTTTTTTTAAAGGTACTTCATTTGTATTTGTTCTCAAAGAACAAACAGAAAAAGCACAGAATTGACCAAAAATAGGAAGTGTGTTCAACTAGATAAAAAAGATTATTTAGTCATATCTGTCTTCCTTTTTCCATTTCTTCACAATATTAAAAAAAAGCAGAAGTTAAAGCTGTTCTAATGCCACAGAAAGTCACTTGCTTACTGCTGCTTGGAGAATCTCCAGATTATCACTTTAGCATAGCTCTATTATTTTAACACCAATATAGATAAATCAGTCTCTGTATTGCACAAGGGCAGAAAGGCAAAGTTGAAATTACACTAAAAGGATTTTGTTCTCAGATTGCTACTGAATGCAAACCTCCCCTGGTGAAGATTTTTCAGGACACTTCTAAGCACCATCTGTGGAAAAAAAAACAAGGCTTAAGAGACAAATTTCACTATACTGTTTGCTTTGAAGACTAGAACGGGCAGGGCAGAGCAGGCAGCGTCCATGCTTGCTGGAATTATGGTCTGTTTCCCTCTCCCCTTCCCAGGGACTCTAAACCATTCTAGATCTTTATCATCAGTTCTGTAGGTGAAAAAAAAATAATATAGGGAATAACAGAAAAATGACCAAATCCTGGCCAATGAACCTGAATACCTCTTCTAACTAGAAACACAGTATTTAGCTTATGTGCTTTTTGTTAACATATGCTGCTTGCTGGACACCACCTAGTAAATTTAAGTCTCTAATAGGTCTGGTGGTTGAGGAAAGTAGAAAAATATAGTAGGTGCTGTCCTAAACTCAGTTTTTTCCACTACCACTTTTTTCCTGCACCCTCAATGCAAAAGATGGATTATTTTTGCGTAGCAGTTTTGTGCTCCAGTAGTCTTGCGTTTCTCTGGCAGCAAAAGCTGACAAAACAAGCCCTTACCTTTGCATAAAGGGAAGGAACTGAGCCAAAAGTGAAAGCAGAAACCCCAGCTGCTGGACCAGGCTTAGACGGATGTGAAGAGTCAGTACAAAGTAGACTAGCAAGAAAAATCCAGGCCCCCATCAGGTCACAAGGCATACATATTTACTTGAGTCTCACAGACTGCAACACTGGCTCTTTTCTTTGCCTCTCCAATGCACTTCACGGAAATAAGGTTCATGGCCCAGGCACTTCCAGGCCATGCAGACCATTTCTTAGCCCTCCTAAAAAAAAAAAAAAAGAAAAGGGGCAATGTTCCCTTATGCCTGTTATACTCGTGGAGGGGCCATTAACTGCATTATTCAAAACCTCTTGATTTCAGAAGGTTCCAGAAAATGCTACCCTGTGATAGTAACCTCAGCTTCATACTAATGGTGAATTTTATAAGTGAACTTCATTTGCTTCCTCCCTGAGTAGGTCTAGCTATCGCGTTTTCATGCCTCGCTCTAGCCACAAAATGGATTTGTCAGGCTGTGACTGAGACAGTTTTCTCTGCAGGTAATAGTACCTTGTACTCTGCCAGCAGAAAAAAGCAGAGAGCAGGGGTTAGAGTAGGGGTTGCGGACAATAGCCCTGCAGTTAAAACTGGCACATTAATGCTGTGGTGAAGGAGGCTTGGCTCTATCAGTTCCAGGATCTGTGGTTTTTCCTGCTGTGGCTTTGTACAATCTTTTGGTTTTCACACCCGGCAAACAGAGCCCTGCTCTGCAATACATGTTAGTAACGATGAGGTAGATCTTTACAAAACCACGGTCATTAAAATAGAACGTCTTCAGCGCTCCTGGTCCCACCAGGCTGGGTCACAATCCCTCTTTCCTTCGCAGCTAAATAGTGCACCAGCAGCCTACAGTACAAAAAGTGCTGAAATGTTCCCGGCTGTAGGTCCAAAACCAGGCCTAGTGGCTTTGGTATGCACTGGTGTCTCACCACAGCCACTCTGATGGTAGAAGTTTCATGTGCTAAATAATTAAAAAAAAAAACAAACCAACAAATGAAACAAACAAAACCCCACATTATTTGAGTGAAATAATTACTTTGGGCTTATTTCAGAGGAAATTTTTGCCAGTCCCATTGTGATTGTACTAATATAGCTGAACTGTAATCTTCATGTGGATCTTTTTTTCCCAAAATAAATCACAGAGAATCACAGAATCCCAGGTTGGAAGGGACCTCAGGGATCATCTAGTCCAATCTTTCTAGGAAGAGCAGAGTCTAAACAAGATGGCCCAGCACCCTGTCCAGACGACTCTTTTTTGGATCAGTTATGTAATTAGTTTAAACTAAGTTGCAAAGAAGTGATAGAGATGTAGGTAAATCAGAGTTGTCCTTACATATACAGGAATAAGAGTGTGGTATTAGTTCAAACCCACACTCCATTGCTTTTTTCCATTGCAAAAATTATAATGGTATAAGCTAAAGGACTCCCAAATTTGTACAGTCTCAGCACACTGACTCTTCGGTCCAGCAGCCGCATTGCTCATATGTGCAAGCCACGAGGATGTACCACTCACTTGTAAACAAATCATATTATACCCATACACATTCACCCACTAAGCACCATGTAGATACAATCAAGACTAAGCTACATCAAGACCAACTGAAAAACACTAAAATTTTGTAATGTCTTAGGGTTTTTTGTTTATGACCCCTTTAGTGTATTTCAAGTCTGAATATGAATGTTTATACAATTTCTTATTAAAAAATAGGGATGGCAGGGAACAGAGTGAGCAATCCTATAAGAACTATGTAGATGTTGAACTGAAACTAGTGAGGGAATGAATACTAATACAGATCTGGAATGCCTGATGGTTCTTAGTTTCTTGTTTGCCTGATAATTTGATGACAATAGGCTGCAGTTTCCCAAAGGGCATCACAGAACCGCGTTCAGCTCTCCAACAAGCCCTGCTATAACATTGGCAAAGAGTGGATCAAATTAAAATGAACACTTATGGACAACTGCTTTTGGTCTTACAGATGCAAGAGACATCTTTATTTTTGTTATCTAGCAGAAGAAGATCCCAATATTTTCAAACACACACACCCAAACATTCAGCCTAACAAGGTTAGGTGAGGTGGGAAAAGGAAATAGGGCTCTATTATCAATCCTGATACACCTATACATAGTTATGCGTGTATAAAAAAACTTTTTTACATATATTACATGTAATTAAAATTTGAGCAACTGCTCTCAACTTGCATGTAGCTTTGAAACCTGTTTCTATATTAGACTCGAAGGGTACACATACCCACATCTTGCCCGTTTTCCTAAACCTCAGTTTGTCTGTAACAAGGCAATTTCTATGGAGAGGTAACATACACACTCCCATCGATGCAGTAAAGAGAATTCAGAAACATTCTGCAAGCAGAATGAGTCTCTGAGGAAAATATATATTTTAAAAGCACTAGTCAATTATTAGCTAACCTGCTGGAGCGTTAGTACTCTTTATGAAGTAACCTTTGGCTGGTGGACCTGTCCCCTTTGACACTGAAACCCAAAAATACCTCTTCTACCAACCAATCCCCTGCGCTTTGGGGATGGAGTCACATGTGGTTTGCTCACGGAAAGAGCCCTCTGCAAACTCTAACATCTCTGTCAAAAGTTTAATAGCTGGTGGACCATGGAGCTTCTTGTAAACGTAAGAAAATGGATAGAAGAAAACAAAGCTGCCTTTTTGCCACCTGTATGCAATAAACTTATGTAAGTAAATGAAGATTTATTGTTTTTTTGTTTACTCCATTCTTAGGTATATAAATATTCTTAGCTATAAGAGGAAGCTGCTAAAATACATACACTGAAGATTAGTAAGGAACTGTAGTTCCTCTCAGAATGCAGTCAGAGTGCTGTTTCGAAGAACAGAAACTGAAATCTGTTTTGCAGTAACCCTGCAGAAGCTTGACTACAACTTGAATAGAAGATATTTGCCTCAACTGAAAGTCTTTTGTAGGCAGTTAGTCTGTGTTAAGGGAATTTCTGTCAGGCCCTGTGACAATAAACTCATAGAAGTCAGAGGAGATGGCATAACATCCACAAATGATAAGATTTATCTAACATTAGTGCTACCAAATTACAACCTGAAACAGCCACTAGAGCTGCTGAGAGTCATCCCACCATTGCAGAGGAGCCAAAGCTGCAGGAGCAATCAAAACCAGTGGGACATACCACTGAAAGTTAAAGGAAGGGCAGGGGCACTGGAGGAGCAGGTTTCCAGTGCATTTCCAGAACTCTCAAGTCAGGGTGAGACCCTCTGTTCAGCAGGAGGCTGAAGAGGCAGTGTTTCAGAGCGCTGACTGGCACCTTAGAGCTACAAACCATATTCTGAATGAGACAGCTAATATAAGAAAGAAGTGTGGACATTATGCAGTTATATAGCATGCATATTCTCAGTGTCAAAAGTCTCATTTGCTCATGCAAATGCCATTGTAAATGGTCCAACATGTTGTTACGTTCTAGTTATGATGTTAACAGGGATTTCTTTTGCCAGTGAAGTTGAGGGCAATATATTTTGTCCAAAACCCTATATACAGAAGGCTTTCATAAGAAAGGATTTTTTGTAAAGAGTGATGTAAACCCAGGTTTTATGAAGAAAATAAAAAAGCATTTTTCTTGCTTTTCTTTTTTTAAACCTTTTTTTTGCAATTTTAATCATTAAAAAAGCACCAGAGAATATGCCTCTTGCTCTACCCTGAAGTGCTGCCTCTAACCAAAAGCTGGATGGGCAGTACTGTAGTAGTGATACTAATTTCCATTCACAGGTTCAAGGGTTACTTTTCAAAGTAATGATTGCAAGACAAAAATAAGGTAAAGGGCACATCCTTACCGAGATGACTGTGTTGAAACTATAGTTGTATGCTTAACTGAGAAATTACGAAACTTGAATCACTACAACAGTTTCACAGTGGGAGAAAATGAGGAAGGTGTCTTTTCCTAATGAGTCTTTTCATTTTCAAAATGGGTTAAGGAAGCATTTTGTAAAGCATAGCCATTTCTAAAGCTTACCAATGATGGTGGTAAAATTTTAGAATTTTACATTATGGGGAATATTCATGGGTTTCTTTCTTCATCAGTAAAATGAACCTTTTTGTCATTACTGTACTGTTCTGCACACCCTACCAGCAGTTCTGTGTAGTCCTGAAGTAACCCTGGCATGTGACACATGTCCGAGGTGAGTCACATAGATCCGTAAATACTTGGCATTGACAAGTCTTCCCGATAAACACTGCAAGAAGCCACAGTGAAACAAGGAACAATTTTTGTAATAAAAATTGTATAGATTGAAAAAAAAAAAATCCATTTTCCAATGTAGCCTCAGCCTATGAAGGAGGAGAAGAAAGCTGCCTATTATATGGATTCTGAGTCTCTCACCACCTGCTTCTGGTGCTATCTAAATGTTTTCAGGATTTTCCAAGAAGTGACTAGTAGATCTCCAATATTTTTTTTCAAAAGGCTTTAATCCTTTACGTGCTGAATAGAGATGTATAGGGCAATTTTCTCTCTGCCTTCCACATCACTGGAAGGCAACCACATTTAAGTAACCAACGTTTAAGTAACAAATCAAAACACTTCAGTAATTTATGATCCTGTGTTTCAAGAGAGAATTAACAGTTAAAATCTAGGTCTTACAGAAAATCTGTAGGACTTTTTGAGTCTAAATTTATTATGACTTTCAAGCTTCTATTAAATTGTGTTCCGTACACTTGGGAGGATCAAAAGTTTTAAATACCTATTTGGGATTTCAAAACAGAGCCTCAATTCCTGAATCACTACCTGTTTAGAGTTTTACCAGAGTCAACAAAAGGCTACAATGTAAAAGCTGCAGTTTAAGTAGAGGTATTTTAATGACACTATCTTGCAAGTTTGAATGCTTTTTAACCTCAACAATAAGCAATTTTTGCAAAATCAGAACCCTTGACATGGCTGGTTTTTACAGGGTAGCTGTGGCACTTTTAAAGCTCTTCTCTGAGTTCAGAACGTGATACTTACCATAAGGAGACCTAACTGTGGTCATGGACTACCCGATTCTTCATGGTCTTGAGACTTTTTAAAAGGTTGCCTGCTGGTACCACTCACTTTATGTGATTAAGAAGAGAAATGTTAGAACACATAAAACTTAACAGGCACCTCATTCTAAAAATAGTGCAATCAAGTAATTTTCACACCCTTAAAACCCCTTTTGATACTCTGACTCTGCCAAAATGGCAGTCTTAACTGAAACTGCTTTCCTTCCTTAAGATTTTTCTTCTTAATGGAACTAGATTAATGAGACAGCTCTATTTAGCAGTATGGGCAAAAAATCCTATTGGAGTTCCTGTTCGTATTTGATAGCTGGGATTTTTTGATGGTGTCATTGTATAATTGTTAATGGTAGGAATGATTATCCCATGGTTGCCTGTTTATTATGTAAAGCACAGCTAAATCCATCAGGTAACAGAATTAAGATCTGCCAAACAAAAAGTTAAGCAACAATGATTTTTAGAGCAATATTTTCACTTTTAGTTATTGAACTAATAATGAAACTCTGTGGATTTCTGTAACAAATTAACTCATCTTAAAAGTAGGCCACAAGATACCCATAGATTGTCTGTCTCTTGTTTTATTCTCCAGGGTTGATTTTAATTTATTTCATTCATAATTAGCTGTGTTTTTACTGTCTTGGTCTTCCTGCCCTTCTTCAGTAGAAGGGTTCGTTGATCCAGGAGTATTACAGTGCATTCTTGAAAACAAATATTAAATCTGCGTAGTACAAATAGTTCTGGTTTCCATTCCTTATTTTAGGAGACGGGCACCAAGTCAAGTGCTATAATGTATACAGCTTCCTATGGTGAAAACAGTCAATTTAAGGATTGTAATCTAATTTAATTCTTTAGACTTTTATTTGACCAAAGACTTTATTGCAGTTACTTGTTATTTTTGCTTTATTAATCCCTACTATGTTGTTCATTATCATTTACATACTTTTCAAAGTGAACATGATAATAGTAGCAGATCAAATGTATGTGCTCAGCAGTTCAGAATAGCTTCTCTCAATTAAAGCTTACGAGGTGTTGACACAGAGGCACATCGTTCTGCCCCATGTTGCAGAAGAGCATGGCTCTGCTGCTTCGGTGTTACTGGGACCTCCTGTTAGCCCAGCTAGTGCCCAGAATCTCATCACTGAAAAGTAGAGGTCGACACCCCCACCCCCACCCTTCCGCAGCCCCCCGCCCCGTTCTCATATCAAAAAGAACTTAAGGACAAATTTTGGATCACAGCTAACAGGCCCTATTTACAGGTTTTTTTAAGCAAATGAAAACCTGCGACCTTACCTCTTTGTTAGCATAAGTGGACTGATAGATTATTGGGATATCTATGCTTTGCGCTAGCTGAGAGAAGAGCTCATTGGGGCTCTTAAAAGGGCAGAGTTAAGATAAAGAGCCTGAATCTCCTTTTCTGAATCTACCACAACCACAATGAAACCATTGTAAAGTTGTTCTACCTTAGCAAAAGCAGTATAAATAGAAGAGAAATTAGCTGATAATTCCTACCATCACTATCTCTATTAAATTCTACCAAAGGGAGAAAAAAGTGTGGTTTTACCTTTATTAACCTTAAAAAGTGTTTTACCTTTACAGAATCCTGATCTAACCAGCTCACATTGAAAAGGTATTTTCCTGTCGTTCCTGTCTCTGATGTAGCAATCTTTACAGTTCAAAGCTCTTTCCACAGTTGGTAAATGTCATTGTCCCTTTTTCATAGCTGGAGGCACTGAAACAGCAGGAGGCGGTAGGTGGTCACCCGCCAGGACAGCGGCAGAGCAGAGTGGTGCATCCGAGGTCTTTTGAGTTCTCCTGGATGCTGCTTGTCACTCAGTATTGTTTTGTTGACTCACTGTCCTCAAATAATTAAAAAAACTTATATGAAATAAAGAACACTGTGAGTGGAGGTAGCTTTAAAAAGTCATTTCCTTTTCTAGGCATCGTCATCAACTGAATGTGATGTTTGTTGGAGGGCCAAATGAAAGGAAGGATTATCACATTGAAGAAGGAGAAGAGGTAACCTATAGGTTGTTTATGCTTTGGTGTCTTAATTGATCGATAATGATTAAAATCCAGATACTTTTGAAGCTACAGCTACAGATTAGCAATGCCAGGTTCAGTGATGTTGTATTTATTAGATCTATTCAAAGACTTAAACAGAACCATACACCATCTGTGCATTTCCTTTGAAACAAGCACATGAGATCAGATCTATTTTGCTGTAATTCATTTCCAAGAGGAAACTAGAGAAAGCGTTCTGACACATGAAAATGTCTTATTTCAACATTTTGGAACAAAACTTTGGAAAGGTAACGATATTTTTAAAGTGATGTTTTGTTGCAGAAGATTGGTCTTATATTTCAAAACTAAACAAAATTCAAAAATCAAAATTAAATATTTTGACCACCTTGAAATTATATTTTTCTGGACTTTGTGAAATATATCAGCATTTTCAGCTTTCATTCAGGTTTGGAAGGTTGAAGAGTAGAGTCCCTAAGTATTTTTCATATCAGTCCCCTTCACTGCACTTCATCTGTATCAAAAGAAAGCCGTCCCACTGCTTTGATTCTGAGTAGCCATTGTGCCAAATACTGAATATAGGAAGAAAGAGTAGAAACCTATCAAAATTCTGCTTGGCCTGAGGACTCCTCTGAGTCACGCCTGGCTCTGAAGGAACCCTAGGGGAAAGGGGACACTACAGGCCTGGCAGTAAGGATTTCAGGACAGGAGAAAATTTGCCTTGCTTCCCAGAAGAGTAATCTAATTTCACATAATTCCAATAAAATTTGGCCACCCAATTTTAAGTAGCTTTGGAAACCTAAGCCTAAACTTTAAGGCAGAATTGAGTCAAGTTCAATAAAATGTTTTAAAAAGAAACAAAAATCTGTGTTTACTTATTACTGATTCGTTTCTCACAAAACGAACGCAACCATTTCACAACAGCCTTTATTTTCTGTTATAATTGCGCCATGCAGGTGTTTATAGTCATTATAACAGAAAAGCAGTTGCTACCTTATCACTGTCAGACTCCTGCCTGCTTTGTATTGCCACCACAGTCTCACATCCCACCCACGGCTGTGGGCACAGGCACCTCCAGTCACGTACCAGGTTACCCATCACGCTCAATTACATCCCTTCTAATCGGCGGCGCAGGGGGAGCTCTGGCAACACCCACGACCACGCTGGCAGGTTGCTTCAGCTGGGAAGGAGGCAAGCCAGGTCTCAGGGCAGTGCCTTTGAAGTGATTGCTGCTAACCAGAAGAATTTAGCATCCATCAGATATTTACACGGAAATTCCAGAGATGCTTAGCTGGAGAAAACAAAACGTAGTTTCGTTAACATTTTTATGTCCCTGGGAAAGGGACAATCACATCTGTACTACGACTGCTCAGAAAGCACTAAGAATATCTGACCTGTACACTGCTGATATGGCATATTGCTGAGTATTATATATTAGATTTAAAAAGAGTGAGTGAATTTTGTTATCAATGTCATGACATCAAGGCTTGGCAAAGCATAAAATGAAAGTATGTGAAGGTACATATGGAAGTTAATGATTCCAAATAATTTTTTTTCTGTAACTTAATCTTTCTGGTTTTATACAACTAATTTATTTTCTTTCTCTGAAGAATACATTAGAGCCATACACTAAGAGAGGAACATACAAAAACAAGCTGAAGTTTAACTGGTACAATAACCTGCACTACAATATTAAACAGATTGTAATTTTTTCCATTTCTTTATGATCTTGTCTCTCCCTCCATCTCCCAGTTCATACTGGATTATCTTTGGTCCCTGGCCCACTCCTGTGCTGTTTCATTTTTAAAAAATTTATCTCCTCCTCACCCTCCCTTAAAATGAAAGTTAGATTGATATAATTTACTTCATTTTTGTTTGTTTGTTTTACAGGATGTTCCTGTGTTTGAAAAGAATTTGGCCTACCTTTAATAAGCCTAAACCCATTGTATGACTTTCCAACAGTATAAAAAGTTAGCTGTATCTATAAAGGCATAATTATTATCAGTGTGCAACAGAATAGTAAATTATTGCTAATTCAACTGGATACAAGATTTTTTTAGGTATCAATACATACTCGTTTACATACCAAATTTTCCACAATTATTTGGCAACAAAATAGAAACGTAAAATTCCTATCAGATAGGAAAGTTGGCAATATACACACGAGAAGTATTATCATTTACATATCAGTTTAACATATAGGCCAATTTTGTCCAGTTTTATGGACGTACAATACAGTCATATGTTACATTTTACCACAGCTTTTCACCAGACACATTTGCATTTTCCTGTGATCAATTAAGCCTTTAGATCCATGTTTTTCATTAGAGAAGAATTGTGAGGCAGAGAGTGTCCTAGTAAAAGGACACATAGCTAAATTAGACTTGGGATTAAAAAAATAATAATTCAAAAATACATTCAGCTCATTATTTTGGCAGGTAAAAGGTCATTTAGATTTCTAAGTGACAA
The DNA here is from genome assembly GCF_963921805.1 of Phalacrocorax carbo. Taxonomy (NCBI): domain Eukaryota; kingdom Metazoa; phylum Chordata; class Aves; order Suliformes; family Phalacrocoracidae; genus Phalacrocorax; species Phalacrocorax carbo. The sequence continues at coordinate 22,564,545 of NC_087515.1, forward strand.
TTCGAAAGACAAACTATATAGGTATACTGTTAACGGGCCAAATCATGAATGTGAAAACCCACAAATCCTTTATGCAAGTTTAGCTGATGCTATTCTACTAGATAATTCTGATAGCAAAGAAGTGTTGGTTTAGAAAAGAAAGTTAAATTTAGGAGTGTTTATCTCTGTTCACTCATTATTTTATGCCTGTTATCACACAGCTTATAGTATGTCCTGTGGCACAACTTGCGCTTGTCAGCCTACAGTTGACAGCAACAAGGGGTTCACATGCAGAGATGAGGGCTTAGGAGCATCCCTCTGCTGCCAAGCTCTTCTCTGCTGGTGCTGTTGATGTGCAGGTGTATCGGGAAGACCAACTGTGACTGGCTAATTATGAGAAAAACTGGAGGCTTGGTTTGGACTTTTTTCAAAGCCTTTTAGGATTGTCTCCTGAGCATTTGCTTAGGCTAAAAAGGCAGCTAGTTTCACACAACTTTTTTGCTCCTCTCAGCAAGCAGGAGTTGTATGTATGTAAGTTTTCTCTGTGCTATATCGCTTCCTTCTTAATTTTCTGCACACTACTTATTTGGCATCCTTCTGCACAGTAGTACTGCCTCATGCCTGAGACATTGTTTCCATTGGACAGGTTTTATAAGGAACCAAATCAAGCTGCACCTTACAAGAGATAAACCATTCACAGTCTTTGGCTTGACTTTACCACTATATCATATTCATTCTTTTCCCTATTTGTAATTGTTAATTTCCTCCCTGCTCCCTTCTCCATCAGAATAGAGTCAATGAACATCTACTCAGACATTCTCTGCCTCTAAATTAGCCACATTCTCAAAATGAAACTGAATTGCTTTGGGAAATGCACCTTCTGTTGAAACATGAGAAAAAACCTGCTGTGAGAACGCACCTATAGAGCTATATAGACCAAACGTTCTTAATATGCACTAAAAAGACAGTGTTTGTACTATATAGCTAGTTTTATGAGTTTTCACAGGAATTATTCCAGTCTACCTCACTTGTCAAGACAGTTTTGGATTACATGGACTAGTGACTAAATTCTTGTGTAGTCAACTTGATGAGACCACTGAAAGCTTCTGTGGTGGCCCTGACATGATGCTCAACCCCTCATGGCTACGGGGTAGCAGGTGCATTCCAAGTACCAGGGAATAGTCCTGGATGTACCTTTGCCTCTTGAACTTTTCAACATTCAGTAGCATTTGTGAGTTTCGGCATTGTAAAGCCTGAGGTGGGGGTGGGGCAGGGAACCCCTAGTCATTTTATAGATTCACCATGTAACTTAAAAACTGAAAGGGGGTATGTTTTGGAAGAAGTTAATGGCAGATAAAAACCATGATCATAACAAAGGTTAGCTATAGTAAAACCAAGTTCAGATTTTATTTGCTGCATTGCTTGTGCTGCTTCAACGCAAAGTGAGATATGCTAACAGCTAAGTCTAGAATCACAGAAGTAGTTAGGCTCCTACCTCTTTACCCACTTCAGTCCACCACTTAAACACAGTGATTCTCAACTAGATGACACGGATTTCTTAACAATTTATATTCTGATGTTGAGTCTACATAAAACAGTGCAGTTCCATGCAGAGAAATTCAAAACAGCCTTTCATCTACCACCTGCAACACATTTGCATTGGCACAATATTCTGCTCAGTTTTAAAAGCCCAGCTTCTCATTGCACTGTGTGTGTTTTACCCTAAGTTTCTGCACTCAACATCTAGGTTGTTTAACGTGGTTACAGCCACCGAAGTACTGATGCAACCTCACAGGTCAGAGCCCTTACACTGCAGCCCTAAAGAGGGCTCTCAGAACAGAAATTCCCTCTCCTTTGATCATGTTGGCCAATCTCTTCAGCTTCTTCTAGCATATTTACACAGTCTGACTGAGATGTAGTAACATTTTGCTCTGAAACACGATACAGATTTGAGGTCACATCTGCCACAGCTCATCTGAGTTTTCTAACCTGAGTTTGGGTTTTTCTTTTTCTCCCCCTCACACACACACCAGAAGTAAGACTTGGCTCCAGTTTCTGGAAAATTACCTGCTTAAATGAAGCCTGAACCCTTCCTTCTAGTGTGTGCTGCTCTCTAGGCAACATGCTTTTGAGAAACTCTTCCCTAGCAGCCCTTTGCATTATTGTATGGGGATACTGGATGCCTGAGGAGGGGAAACAAGGGCTAGGTGAGCATTCCAGCAGAAGGTATTGTGGTGCTTATCTCCCAAATAAAGCTAGGAAAACTAGGAAACTTGTGGCAAAGCAAGAGAAACTTTTTCGCTTCTTTACATTTAACCCCCCACACACATTTATCTGGTGAAAACTCTTTGAATATTTTAATATGAAACAAAGCTCCTTTTACAAAGTAATGAGAGTCATGATCCTTTTGCATCAGAAGGAGATTGTGTCTTCAGAAATAAGTTTGCTGTATAAAAACCCTTGGGATGAGTCTTAGCTAGTACTCGGGTTTCACAGATTAAATGTAAATGAGCAGAGGGGGGAAAAAAAAAACACCAACAACAAAAAAAACCCCAAACCCACAACATAGTTTTTTCTACCTTCCTCATCTCTTTGCCTCCTAGACTTCCAGTGGCTGAAAAACCTTGTGATGACAGAAGGAGAAAATTGTTTTTCTGTGTTCAAATAGATCAATCACCACCAAAGTCTGGAGAACATCCAGGCTCTACTCCCACATCAGAATTTGATTTGCTCCACAAATTAATTTAGTACTTAGCAATCTCACAAGCAATAGAAACCGGGATATGCCAAGTCAGAGCCTAATCCCAGAAGTGGCTAAGCTATCCCAAATTCCGCTTTCAGAAGCAGTCAATACTCAAAGTACACTGCAAATTGCAGGTATGTAGAGGTCTGTGAATAAGCTCTCAGCTACAAAAGCCCTCACAGAGCTCTGGGCTCCTACACCTAGGCAGAGCTTGATATCAAAGGTGGATGTAAATTAAGTTACATACATTGCTGTACATAAAATCGACTTGTTTTTTAATTGGCCGATGCAAACCGATTAGAAACACTGTGTTCTTCCCCTGCTACATACTCCCTTTGTTACTCTGCTAGAATACACGTACCTGGATGAAGGAGCAATACAATTCTCACCTCGTTTATATGGTGGGGATGATAGTGCTCTTTTCAAGGTGGTATCTACACTTCTACTACCCTGTTGAAATTAATTCCTGTCAAGACAAGTAGCTTCAGTGATGCTTCTGCTAAAGGGAACAGCGAACTCCCACCTCTCCGCATCTCCACCTGTTTTCTCCAGAAATGCCTGTGTAATTTATTTTATGAGTCTGCATAATTGAGTGAAATACCCATTTACAGACTTGACAATGATTCAGCACTGGTCATGCTGCCTTTCACTGCAGCTTAACACAACACTATCAGGTTTGAAGCTCGATCAAGAAGAGTGAAGCAGGCTAAGGAAGGAGGATGTAATTCTCCTACAGTAAGGTAAAGAGACTGCACTGACTTACTGTCTAACTATATACATTTTTGTGTATATACATACATATATATGTGTGTGTTTGTGTACCCCCCAACACACCAGTACTTCCTTAGTCAGGCCTTGATTCTTCCAGGAGATACTTAGGAAAAGGTTAGATTTGCCCAGAATGCAAAGCTCAGTCAGCATTTAGAAAAAAATAACATTCCAGCAAAAAGACAGTACAATACTGTATTGCCAAGCTGTCCTGTGAAATGGGCATGGACTGTAACTCACTGAGAAAACAGTTGACAGTTTTCTTGGTAAAAGTTCAGGGTGTAATATAAGCAAAGCAGTAGTATCAATAATTACTGCCACTTGTATTAGTCACCATTACATCAGATGGTTTATGGATAACAAGCGCTCAGACATTTTTTTAAAAAGTTTTGAAGAATAGACCATAATTTGTAGTGAAAGGTACTATTTAAATTCAGTCAGAAAAAACAGTTGCATTGGCAAAGTGTAACCCACCTCATTCCTCCTTTCCCATTGCAAAACAATTATTTTAATTCAAAATTCAGCATTCAGAATCTTTCCTTATGACTGTGATGCTCTGGATGGCTCCCTTCCCCACCCCAGTCTCTCATTACCAGAAAGTTGCTTAGCTATGTGATTCATGGTCACAAGTAGAATAAGCCTCTGCCTCTGTTGTTCTTTCCCTCTCATACATGTCCAGTACATGTGTTCAATAATAGCTCCCTCAGTAGTTGTAGGGAAGATAATGCTCCAAAGCTCAGCAATCCAAAAAGGATCTTTCAATTTCAGCATTACCAGGGCCATATTACCAATGACCTGTGTGATAATCCATCAGGATCTTAAGGTCTTAGATGAGTCTTTTTTGACGTGAAGGAGAGATCATTTCCCCACTCAAATCACTTTATGTTGTACAATGAGCAGTTAGCCTTGCCCAATGTGCTCTGTAATGAGGGCTACTATAGCATTTTATATGGTCATTCAATAACACCAAAGAAAATGACAGGAAAAGAACATGGGGAAATGGAGTGTAGGAAGGATAAGTAGCCTGGCACTGTGGCCACCTGGAAAAGAGTCATAATTTATCCATGGTGATGTCTCCGGCACATGGTGAACTTTTAACTCACGTAAGAGCTCTCAGTGTGAGCTCTTTTCCAGTACATCTTCAGGTCTCTCAACTGTTTCATTCCCTTGGCAGAGTATTTATTCTTCCTATGTTCATAAATGTGTTGCTTGAATTCTCAGGGGTATGTATTAATATTTTGAAATTGTTTTGGATGTAATCTTGATTCCAAACATTTATTAAACTTTTCCAATGTTGAAAAGGTTTAGTTTGGGGATTTTATATACTTCCGTGGTTTCTTCTTTCCCTTATTTATTTTCCATTTTGCTAAAATTGTAGTGAATTACTATAAATAAAATTATTTTCATTATAATTCTAAGTTTTAATCAGGTTTCAGACCTGATTTAGACAGACAATTTCAGCTGCACTAGCAAGTATATGAATTAATCTATTTGGTTTGTAGATATAGCAAACAGAACATGGAAAGCATTTAGAAGCTTGGCAGAGTGCGGCAGAAAATGAAAGTTGACTTTTTGGCATATTATTACTCTCTATTATATAAAACAAGGAAAAATGTTCCCATTAATCCGTGTCAGAGAGACCTGCTTACAGATCATAGCACAGTTCTGGCATGAAACATGAGGCTAGGTCTGAGCACCTCAGAGCCCCCACAAAGCTACTCTGAAAACAGAGCTGTGTAAAGGTCACTGAAGACAGAATTATGGGTTCAGTGGTTCTGTCCTTATACATGCTTTGAATATAATCCTTTTCTATACACAGTAGGAAGAGGAGCAGCTGTTGCCGGGCTTCAAGGGTATCCACAGAAATAAAGCAGAACAGCTTCCAAATGGGCAATTATTCCCATATGAGAAATCTCCATTGAAAATGAAAACACACACCCAAAAAACCTGTGCATGCATATCTGGAGCTTATTTGGAAAAGTGACATTTAATTTGACTGAATGTAACAGTTAAGACCCTGCTACATCTGAAGTGTAATTAACAGATGTCTGAACCATAACATCCCAGCCCTGGAAAGAGTAACTCCCAGGAGTAAACATAGCGCAGTGGAATTCCACTGGGTTCACAGAATAGCTCTATAAGCAGTTACAGACCTCTTAGATTGTCAGACATATGTAAGATAATGGAAATATTACATATTTAGTATAATTTTCAAAAGCAACAAAGGTTGAAAGTCTGTTATTCATTGTTAGGAAAAAAAATCTGTAATTATTTGTAATTACAGATTGAATGTATTTTTCCATGTATCCTTTATATACAGAATATGAAGTACAGAATGTTTTGGAGTAGTTGCCTTAATGTTATTTTCCTGTTCCTTCAGCTTTTTTACCAGGTTAAAGGAGATATGTGTTTGAAGATAATTGAAAATGGGAAACAAAAAGACATCGTCATCCAAGAAGGGGAGGTAAAACAGGGTTGTTTTTCTGTTACTGTTGTGCATAGGTATGTTAAATGAATATTCTGTGAAGTATTTAAAAATCCATTTATTCCTGCTGTGCAAGACACGGCATCAGGATAAAACAAACAAACAAACAAACAAACAAACAAACAACCTTCAATGCAATATAGCAAATCCCATGTGATTAACAGCAAACCACAATGCACTGTGTTCAACATTTTGTGACTTCAATAACAGATAAAAGTCTCTCTGGGAATCTGGGATACCCATTTAGATAGTCAGGAATATACTGAGAGGAGTTGCTATTCCCCTGCATGGCATGGAATCTGGCACGTGAATTCAAGTGGGTCAGTCTTTGATTTACACGTTGCCAGGTACATACTGCCCACTCACCCAAACACACCATTACCAAACTGCCTAGAACTTAGAAAGCTGAGAGATTTAGCTGTTTTCAGCCTTCTCTGGTGCTCACAACTAGCCTTCACAACCATCACAATATAAGAAGAGTTTCAAAAGAGCAATTTATGGATAAAATGTGTCCAGCTGCACTCAGTGTTTTTCCTTATAATAGTGGGCTTGCTAAAGTATAGGCTGCAGTGCTCTTAATGAGAGCATGACTAGATATTTTACTTGGTGTTACTACAAGTTATTACGTGCACTGCAACTGCCGTTCATTATTATTGTCACAAGGTTGAACTGCACGCAGTCTTTGAAAGGATTATTAGATCTAGTAGGGCCAGCCTTTAAAATAGAAGACATATATTAGACCTGATAGCTTGATGTCGTTAAAAGTATTATGACATTTTCAATGAAGAAACAGATTTATGTTTTCAAACCTATAGATGGTGAGATTCTGGTAATACACTTCACACTGGAGAAGTACATCCAGCTGAGATCTTAGTCTGTACCAGAAGCATTAATGAAAAGGAGCACTTAATATCCTTAGTGGGAAGACTGACACTAGTCCTGGTGAAGCACTATCATTAGCTCTGCTTTGCAGACAGAGAAATTGTGATGACTTGTCCAAACGTGGATAAGAAATCTGTAGCACTGAAGAACAGTACAGGCTTACCACCTTCCTACATATTCAGATAGCTGCTACTAAAAGGTTTATTCTCAAACCTCAGTAATAGACTTTTCCCAACCAAACGTTGCCTATTCACTTTGTCACTTGCGTGACTAAGTAGCCCCTCATAATTGTTCATTATTTCTGCAGAGGACAACACTCCTTATCATGCAATCACAGGTGCTCTCTGCGTTGGAGAGATACATGTGGTTGATTAGATTAGACATTTTCTTGAGCTGACAACAAACTTGCTTTCAATTGCCATTTCTACTACTCAGAAATTGCAGTAAATTTATAAATTCCAGATAAGTAATTGGTTAGCTTTTCATTTCAGTTGTGTCTAGCAATGATGATCAAACCAGAAGGAGAGCACCTGACTGCTGTAAAGGCAGTGCTGATTGCAGAGTCAACGGTCATCAGTCACTGAGGAAGCAAGAAACAGTATCTGCTGGGCTGTTGGTACCAAAGTGGGTGCAGCTGCAAAGGAGCCACACAGTGTCAACAAAGAGTAGGCGAAAAGTGGGGCAAGGAGCAGCAGATTTTGCAGATTGGGGGGCAGGGGAAGGGCAACACAGAGAACAAAAACTTCCTGACACTGATGCTTTCCATTTCTTTGAACAGATGTTCCTCCTACCTGCTAGGATACCTCATTCTCCTCAGAGATATGCAAACACTGTGGGTCTTGTGATTGAGAGGGAAAGATTAAAGACAGAAATTGATGGGCTCAGGTGAAGTATAAACTGTTGGCTAATCTGTTAGGATTTGTAACTAATTTCTCATGTCAGTACAATACTGTATTTTACTTTCCTGATAAATTATCAGATACACTGTGGTAATTTTGTACTAATTTTCTCCACACAGCCCTTTATCTATATACACATAGACAGACATCTCATTTAGCATTTGATTTAGTTAAAGAAGGCACATGTTGAGATGTCTTAAATGCATGTTGTGGTTATAGCTTTTTACTTATGTATTGTTTACTACTATTGCCCTAAGTTTTAAAATCTCAGAGCTCTGTAACAATACAAATCAAAAAAGATTTTTTTAGTAATTCTGACAGGCAGAACATTAATTTCTTTGTAGGCACTGAAAGCAAAAAGATGAAGAACAACTTTCTTGGCAAGTGTGTGGGAAGCTGGAAACAAAAGACAATTTTCTTAACACTAACCCCTCTACATGCTACATGTCTCTACCTAATTTTTACTGCCTTATGAGAACATCTTCAAAGAAATTAGATGTTTACTTTGTATTCTAGTGGGAGCAGGACTAGACCTTGTCCTGTGGTCATCCGGAATTCATAGGTCTAAAAAGGCAAATTATAGCAGTAATATTAGCTGAGTTAGCAAAGCTGTTTTGATATTAACAAGATACGACTGACCAAAGAGAGTTTACACCTATTGATGTAATTTATAAAGATTTAAAACTGCATTAATAACTGTAACATATTGTTTCTGTCCTTTTGCCTACAGTTTTGATTGTTGCATGGGCAGTGTCACAGCAGGAAGATTGCGAATACGCAGAGCTAGAAAGATATACTTTTTCATTCAAACAAAAAAGGCTAAAGAAAGAAATAAGAAACTAAGAAAGGAACTATTAAAAAAAACACCCCACACCCTATTGGTTTCCAAGCTAAAGACAAATCCAGTACATTTAAAATGTTGTTCATCTACACACTTGTCACTTCTTTTTTCTCCTTCATTGCAGGTCTGTAGATCATGAGCACTTATATTATTAAAAAGATATTTTGAGCTAGAAACAATTGTCCAGTGATTCAGAGAATGTTCAATTTATAACAAAGGAACATAAGTAGCTTTAGATAACTTTAAGTAAATAACCTACCTTGTACTTGAAGTCTGTGAATGGTATGAGTTGGAGAGATGCTGAATGCCTTCTAGAGATCCCAGATCTAGAGATCTGCACTCCAATATAGTCATGCTCTTGTGGAGAAATTAAACTAAAAGCTACCATATGTTTTGCAGGTGGAAAAATAATTCAATTAACAAAACACTCTTAATTGAAAATATCTAATCAGGTGCCTGAAAATAAATCACTTATAGGTTATTAGTGCCCTTGTTTTCACACTGACATGATGAACAAAGGCACCTGAAGTTTTGGAAGCAAACAATGATGTCATACTTTTGAACCTACGTTGTCTCTCTATGTGCTCCTGGGAAAGATGAGGATTTACAACTAGAACTTCTAATCTTCTCAAACTTTTTTCACTCCCAGCCACCTGCAGCAAAGACTGTACAAGAGGAAGTCATAAAAACATTGAAGTATGCTGACTCAAGGTCTAATACTATGTTACTGTTCCATTATTTATTGTGCCTACAAGCCTCAGTCGTAAATCAGAGCCCCCAGCATGCTGATTATTGTACAAGTGAAGAATAAGTAGCCTGCCCCAGTGTTTCAGCCTAAGTAATGGTTACATGCTTTGTACTGTAAGAAAAATGAACTAGCTAATCTTAATCCTATGGCAAACAAGTACAGAAACAACTAAGTTTGATGTTAGTTACATGGTTGGATTCTTCAACACCTAGTGAAGTGCAAAGTCCTTCCCAGGTGCAAGGCCTCTTCCCAGTTGAGATGTTTGTAACATCTCTTTCTCTGTAGATTCTGTGTTCAGAATTTGTGCTTGTAGCACAGCTTTTTCCATATTGGAGGTATTAGTAACATTACTCTCTTCTGAGTAACCCATTTTTGCAAAACTTGAGGAGCTGAGAAGCTCTTAGAAAGTTTCTGGACAGTACTTATCTAGATAGAGAAGACAGACATGAATACACAAACATGCATAGTATAATTATGTAAGCCTTGTTTTCCTCTACAAACACACATTCCAGTGACTTTAACCCAAAGGACACATAGGACCTATTTACAATCAGTTGCAATATGAGTGACTGTACTGGAACACCACTCCCTTGCCAGTCCATGCAGTCTTTTGTAGATCTGTAGGTAAATTCTGTATTTGCCATTCCGCAGATTATAGCGCCCTTGACCTGATGATCTCAGAACAATTTATTTATTTAAGACATAAAGTAATGCAAGTGAAGCACTAAATTCCTCTTCAGAGGGGCAAGCTAAAAAACACTCCCCAAATTTACGCAGGTGACAATCACCTAGTTTTTGAAAAAAAGTCCATAAGCCACCTTGTTTTCTTATTAGTCCATGCATGGGCAGTAAATAAGCTGACTCAAATATGAGCATTTATCTCATAGCTGCATGGAAGTAGTTACTGGAGTAGTTACTGGAAATGGTATTTGGCAACAGTTAGTTTTGCAGTAACTACATCCAAAGTGGGAGTTATTGATCCCAAGGGAGTATGGCACCAGTAATTTCCAGGATTGAATCTGGAAAGTTTGCTAAAGAAATTTGGTGACTTAGCTGTGGTTGATCAGCAGAACTACAGGCCCTCCATAGAAGTTTGAGCACCCCATCCACTGAGTCAGCTAACCAGGGAAACAGAGAACTTCCCCAAATAACCATTCTTCAGAATAAAGTACACCAGGCTTGAGAATAACACACTCTTGCACAACATCAGGTAGCTATTTTCTTGAAAAGACTGAAACTGCCTGATCTGTTAGTTAATAAAAGGGTTGACTAACATTTTTACTTTGTCAGATACTATGTTGGAGAATCAACTAATGTCCTCTTTGAAAAATGGTTTCACTGTGAAGATCTCGGCACTCAACTTATCCCAATAATTCAAGAGTAAGCATTTTTCTGTGTAAATTTTAAAAGAACAGTTAAAATGATCTAATAGATCTTTACCAGTCTGTGACTTACATAGATAATTTTCTATTTATGCTGCAGTTTGCATAGACTTGTTAAAACTTAATTGCTGCTCTACAAATTCTTATTCATATCTTGTATACCCCAAACTCATTAAATCAGGTTTTAAAAAAATATGAAAATCAAGTGTTCCTCACATCTGTCTGGAACATACTTTTTGAAGAAGTAAAACCACACTGCTGCTAAGTACAAAAGATTTGAATGAAAAATTAACACTGAACTGATGCTAGGTTAACTAGGTAAAATACAATTTCCTTAGGGCTTCCTTCGCTCTTGCTTTAATCTAAGTACTTTTAATTGATACTATCCATGAATAATCAGGACTGGCAAATTTGGTAGAGAGCTGCTTTCTAGAAAATGTGTGAATGTCATCAATTAACTAATCAATTTGTTAAACAGTTGCTAAAGGTAAAAAAGGAAATTGTTTATTGCATGAATTTTGGAGGACTTTCAGACAAACCTGTCAATAAAACAGGTATAGCCCTATTGAATACATGTGATAGTAGCTGAGGATTGGCACATCCATTCTCAGCACAAAGCTTAATGGCCAGTATTACTGCCTAGTCTTTGTTAACATACAGAACATGAACATGACTTTTTAATGGTATTTAAATGTTCATTATTCCAGGTTTTTCAATTCAAGACAATATCAAACTGGAAAACCAAATCCAGGTAATGCAAATTAATTTCGGAATTAGAACAATTATTGTATCTGATTGATCAGCGGTAATTCTCTCCACATAAAATGACTAAGTTTCTGTTTTTCTTTCTGATTATGTAAATTAAAGTTACTTTGGAAAGTAATTCCTTTCATTACCCCAACCACAAATGAAATCCATATACTTGATTACCAACAGCATTTTGGTTGCTCGTGTGATGCCATCATAATGACCTATCAGGTAATTGTACAGTGCAAAATCTCAGTATCTCTATCCTTGCGTGCCATTCAAGTCTTACACTAACAAAATTTCATTTCTTACTGCACAGAATGAGTTTTTTTGAGTTGAATCTACACACTCTATACCTACTTGTACTCCTTTACCTATAGCTATACACTGTGATTTACTCTTTGGAAATAAGGCTACCTAGAGAAAGACAGGTACTTTTAGTTTGTGTAGGGTCTCATCCATTTAACATTTTATTTCCATGTTGTCTCACCCTGTTTTTTATTTTGCCTCTGTTTATGGAAGGTGATTGCAACTTCCACACTGGAGCAGGTACTCCAGTTGCAACTCCACTCTTGAGTCTGTTGAACAGAGGCATAGGACATAAAAAGAGTGACTGTTAAAGAAAACTAATTTATTAGTATCTTTAGGAATCAGACCTCTCAAACGTGATGGTTGCTTTCTGTATGGCAACTGAAGTGTCTACTGCAAGGATACTTGCAACAGCATGTTCATTGTTGCTGAACTCTTACAAACCTGTTGGCCCACAGCTCTACATGAACATCCAGCATGTGCGTGATCCACTGTTATTGAATAACATAAACTATGTGCAAAATACCACCCACCAGTCTTAACTGTGTTCAAAAGACTACACTATGTGACCATGCACCTGCAGAAACAGTTTCTATGGACTATTTGCAAGTGTTTTAATAGGTGCAACCCGGTCAGTTCTGCTGCAGGAACTACCTGGAGAGTCTCCATGACATTGTCAGGTTCTTAATCAACACATGGAAAAGTACAGATCAGCATAAGTGCAGCAGGAGCTGCCTGTGGGATCTCCAGGACAGCCTGAGATTCCCACCCAGAGAGTTGCTGCACCACTTAGCCAAATGCTGTTGTGAAGGCCACCAGTTCAATTCTGTTGTTGCAAAATCAGTCTGTTGTCTCATCTATGCAGGTGACTGACTGGGGGACGTCCTGCACTAACCAGGAAGTTTAGGGCTCGGGTGCACTGCACATGCACACGCACAGAGCCGTAATACCCAGCTATGCTACTCTTACAACTACATGACAAACTGGAATGTCATCCTTCAGTCACACCCGTAACTTAAATTCCATTGCCCTTGCCACAAGTTAAAGATAAATTTTAGTTCTTCTCTGTATGAAGTTTTTGGAACCAGTTGTCCTTAATCTCCATTTTAATTCCCAAATGTCTTAAGTAAGATGATTTTTATGAATTACTCTAATAGAGACAAAAGTTCTAGTGAAACATTATTTCCACATCTATCCCATTTCTCAGCTTGATAGTCATCATAAAATGTCACTGCCTGCTGTCTCAGTCAATAACGGAACAAAGTCTTTACTCAAATCCTAAAATCGGGGAAAGTTGTTTTTTGCATGAACACCACCTTCCTTAAAAATAGTTGACTAGATCATCATCACCAAAATGAAAAGTCAGCAACCTTACAAGCCCTTGCAATTAGGAAACAGTAAGCCAGTCAGAAACCCTGCCTGAAAGACTTTCCAGCTGAACCAGCTTTTGGCATTGGCTCTTTGACTGACTAGGAAATGTGCTTCTCAGAAAAACGCTCTGTGTTGCTTACAAACAAAATGTTGTTGTCTCCGAGATCTTACTTTTATTTATATGCACCATCAAAATGTGTTTATTTTAATTTGAACTTATATTAATTTGAACTTATTTCAATTTGAGCATGTCACCTGTGCAACATATTTGGGTGTTGGTGGTTTGTTATTTGTTATTTTGGGGTTTTTTTATGAGGCAGGAGCGTAGGTAGAGCAGGTACTATCTCCCACTGTGTTCATACACTGTCTAGCAGAGGAAATATAATTTCAGATGAAGCCTCTAGATGCTGCTGTAATAAAATAAATATCATCTCATACATACTACCCTTGTTCAATACAGTGATTTCCAATAAGCATCCCTTGCCAGTCTCAGCTAAGAGCTTATGTGTCAGTAACAAATTAATTATATTAGTGCAGAAAAAAAGAGCATTAAAGATTTATATTGTTAATATTTTTGCAGATTAGAGCTAAAGAACAAACCTGACAATAAATCAGAAGCTATGATATATCTTGACACTTTTTTTAAACACAGAACTCTGAGAAATTGTTATTGACAAATCCAGTACAGAAACTCTTTCCTTGTAATTTATTCAAAAGCTGTAAAAAGGCCAAAAGGCATGAGACTTCAATTAAAGCTGCAGAAAGTCTTTTTTTTTCAAGACAAAAAAAAAAAAAAAGGCAAGTAAACGTAGTTATTCTGCTCAGAGCTCAACGCATCTTCTCCCCCTGAATGGATTCTCCTCTTGGATTAGCCGCTAAGTCAAGACAACCAATATTTGAAATGCTCTTGGCTTAACTCTTGCTATAAACAAAAAGAAGTCAACAAAGTTACAAGGCAGGCTTTCAGCCTGCAGAATGGCTCAATTTTTCCAATTTTCAGTTCTCATGGACAATAAGAAGCTAAAAGTCTCAGTGGTGTCTTACACATGATGAAAATACACCAGAGTTTTTAGTTACACAAGTTTTAGCTAGCAGCTCCTGTAGCTGCCAGTGACACATGTTAAAAAAAAAAAATTAAAGTTTGACTGACATATGAATAAGCTGGTAATATGTTCCTTCTGGAGGCATACCCAAATGATAAAGAAATAATGCTTTGGATTTATTCCCTCAGCAGCTCCTTTTTTTTTTTTTTTTTCTTAAGAAGTAGAATTTAACAGCCAGCATGGCACTTATAACAAGCTACCACCAGTTTACCATTTTCCCATGATGTTTCACTAAAGACATGTTTTAACAAGATTTAAGCTGGCCTGTGCAGAGGGCTGGGTTTAAGCCTCCTATTTCAGTTTCTCTTCTGAAAATCCAGAACCCTCAGTTTAAAAGTGCCAGATGAAGTGCTCTCAGAGGTTCATCTCTACATAAGCCTGAACTAATGCCTCCCCTTTTTAGCAAGAAATGGAATAAAATTTAAGAAAAACATCTTGAAGGAAACCCTTGATTGCAGCTCCCTCATAAAAGAAAGCTATAAATGGAATCAATCAACCTCCAATTGCTTTAAAAAAAACACTGCACCAAAAAAATACCCAGACTTTTCCTTATTTTTTTAATGGTTTCTGGCTCAGCCAACAGTAGGGCAAGTCCCTCTGAAAGCAGGGAGCTCAGAATATATGAAAAGACAGCAGTAGCTACTAAAAAGACATTTTTAGAAGAGGCACTCAAGTACCATCAGGTGAAATACAATCAGAAACTTATATTGCATGGAATCCTTACTTAAGGCATCTTCCCTGGAACTATTTTGTTCCTGAATTACTAGCCTCTTTTGTTACCACATGTTGAAATAAAGCCTGAGAAAACTCTTCCATCCTTTTATCAATAAGTGTGAATATATTTAGGATATAGTCTAAACATGGAACACCCAAGATATGTTGGTTTGGTTTACTTTACACAATTTTTGACATGAAGAATCGCAGTTATCAAAACAACTCTTGCTACTTCCAGTTGAATCAGACTGGAAGCAAGATTCTCTCAAGGTTTCTATTTCATCCCAATTTTATAGACAAGAGGACAAGAGATAGTCCAGACAGACAAACCCCAGTTCTAATAAACAGTGATGGCTGAATATTGTTCACAGAACTATCCAGAGGTTCAAAAGTTTGTCCTGCCAGGCTCACTGAAATAATCCAGGCTTCTTTTACGTGAAATTTGATAGGAAAAATTGCAAGAAAAGACTTTTCCTAAGTTAAGCTTGTTCAAAAATTATTTTTAAAAACATCAATGGCACAGGTAGAATGTCAGGTTTCTGTTTATCCAAATTAATCTACTTCTAATTACCAATGAAATTTTAATTCCCATAAAATTCAGTTAAAAGTACCTCAGAAAAATAAAAACAAGGAGAGGAAGAAATTCTGTCTTCACTAGAGTAAATATAGGACCATTATTTTGAACTTAAAATAACCGTATAAATATTTGTGCCTTTCTGTTGTAGGGACATTGAAATAATTCTAAATATACTACCACTGAGTTTGGTTTTTTTTTAAATAAGAATCATTATTTTGGAAATACGTTTTATTTGCTATGAAGCTGTTTAGAAAAAGGAATATTTGATTCTCTTTTCTCTCATCTTTTAAGGACTTCCAACATATCTAGATTGCTCCTTCTATAATATGTTACTTCTTTCTGCTTTGAGAACTTGTGTTAAAAGAAACAGCTTATGAGCATTTAGATATTAAGGAGTGTTCCTCTAGGGAATTTATTTTGCAAACAGCCACCAGGAGGTCTCCAGGACAGAACGGTATTCAAACCGATTCAGAGAGCCAATCATTTTAAAATGCCTAGACCCACCATAATTGTACAGTTCTCTGAGATACTGTCTCTCTAATTTTTATCAACAACTTGAATCTATTCCTTTCTCACATCATCCTTATTGTCTGTATTCTGGCAAAGATGCCCACATAAATACACTGTTCATCTTTATCCTGTCATACCTAAATCCTTTAAGTAACTGACAAGTCACGTTCATATCTCTCCTGAAGCCCACCTGAACTGCAAAGGGTATGTAGGTGGAAGAAGAAAACAGAATTGCCTACATGTACCTCTAATCCTGTATAACCATGCAAGCCTCTCACTGGCTTCATCCATTTCCCCCCACCCTTCATATTTAACAGCTTTCCACACCACACCGGTCTCCAGTGAGTATATAGCCAGCACTGGAGATTAAGAGCTCAGATGAACCAACCTAAGTCAGCAACAATTAATACATAAATAAAGTAGAACTGCAATGTCTGAGTATGGCTGCTATAATTTGCCACGTGAAAACTTCCTCTAAACTTTTTAATACCAAATTACAGTGCATCATCCAAAACCCCGGACTGCAGGCTGCACATTCTCTGGAGCCAGGAATGCTCCCAGAGCCCAGAACTGCTAATGACAACAGTCACCAAACAAAAACAAAACCAAAAAATTCTCCAGGAAGAAGTCTGCTTCTCACAAAATATTCTCAACTGAGCCTCCTCAAAGAGAGGCAGAACATAAACTGTAATCTCCAGGAGCTCTCCTAATGCTTCACCATGGGAACCAAGCCACTGCTGACCTTTAGTACATAATGTATATAATAAAACTATCAGGGAAATTGGAATAAATGCCCTATAAAGTTGTTTTCCTTTCTGTTAAGACTTTAGTGAAAAAAAATATAATATTTTTAAGAGCTTAAAGCTCAGAGCAGTTTCACAGCAGGTATGTCTTCTCTAATAAGGTAGCTTCTTTCTTCCTTACGCTCTCAAATGCTCCCCAGACAGCAACATCTGAAACAGAAAACTCACTAATGGAGTCAGTCTGACATTTTCACTAGTGTTTCTAAGGCTATTTATTAGTAATAGCTCACACACTGTAGAAATCCTTGTCTCACAAATATAGTGAGGTCTCAACGCTTATTATAATGAAATACCTACTCCTCTTCTATGGAAGCAGAAGTTACACACAAAGATGATTAATGAAATACCCACAGTCATATAAAAGGCAGATTCAGAAATAAAAATTAAGATTCCCATTTTTAGGATTGGAACAGTGGTCTGTAATTTCTCAATACAATTTATCACTCTTAAGTAAAATGACATACCTTTATCATGAAGAGCCTTTAAACAGAATTATGGCCTCAGTCTTGCAATTTTGTTGTTCTAATTTATACCTTTCCTTCTGGCTAGTGATATCTCCTTTTGAAAATACTATATTTCTTTATTACAAAAATATTCTTCAAAGCTTTCCTCATAAAAATTCTTCATTTCAATTAGGAAAAAAAATGTTGTTTAGTTTACAGAATAGATTTAATGACACTAAGAAAAATGTGCCTAGAAATAATTACAGGGACAAGTCATAATTTAGCAGTCATGCCAATTCACAGGGCATGCTACAAAAACAAATAGCTACACAGGGAAATGTATGATTACACCGAGTGAGTACTGTATTTTCAGATAAATGTTTCTGCATCTGTACTCAATAACATTGAAATGAACCACCTAACTCCAATAGCAATCAGCCACTGTCAGTGCCTCCACTCTGGATTGTCATACGGAATGAGCTAACTACTCATTTTTTCAAACACAGATACCTGAAATTACGTCCCTAAATCCACAGGTTTTATTTGCAGAGGTATTAAACTCCTACTAGTCTCATTGACATTTCTGTTAACATTGAGAATAAAGCAGATTTTTCATAGGAATTAGGTAGGCACATATGGGAAAACATCCCATATTAATGCTGGCATTGACAGTTAAACTTGAAATGCTGCAAAACTGTCACATTAGAACTATTCATTATGATATAGTATTTCAGAGATGGAAGGGGTGATTAGAAAGTGGACAGAAATAAATGAATACATAATTCTAAAATAACTTGTGAGCTTCTTGTCCCTAGTCTGGACCATTTTACTCTCAGTTAAATGATAAAAAACCAAGGAGGATCTAACTGCTCCACTTTGGGTAAGGATGTCTTCTGCTTTTACAGAGGGAGACACTGTTTGTAAGGGACTTTCTCACGTCCTTGCATTGAGATGGGGCCACAGCATGAACTGCCAGGCTTTTTCTGAGGCAGCACAGTGACTTAGGGTGGAGGGGCTTTCATAATTGGTAAGAACGTATAAGGTGACTTAAAGATCTGAAGATTGTTCCATCTAGAATGTGCTGCCTAGAAGAAGGATGGCATGTTTCTGAAAAATATAGCTGTTCATAAAGCCAACATGTAATCACTTTAACACTCAACACTATTTCAATATATTGAATTTCATGTGCTTTATTGCTCTTTTCCTTTGCAACAAATCTTGAAGAAACAAGGTTTGCAAGAGAGCTATGAGAAGAGCTTGGGGGTAGTAGGGCTCAATAAACACTGGGAGAATGAGATGGTGTGATTTCTTGACAAGGAAGTTAAGCACATCACTGGGGTAAGGAAGGGGGAGCTTCTGTGTAACATGCGAGTTTGGGGTAAGCCAATACGCACACATATACCTGGTAGGCCAGTGGCAGTCCTCTTCTACCTGTCCTCTTTATTGCTATCAGAAGTATAGTACTCCCAGCAAGTTCAAAGTCTTCCCTAGATGGTCTCTGTTGAGGCTGTAGCTACCTGTACATTCTGGCTGTTTTCTTGCAAGCTCTTCTCTCCATTTTTGCACAGCTTCATATTCTCAGTCTCAGTACAGTCTCTATTGTTTAACTGAACTCAGCTTCCTCTAAAACCTGTCATTTTCTTTTTAAAATATTTACAAATCCATTCAGTAAACATTATATATTTTTCAGCTTAACATATCATCACATTCTAATGTAAAGCTGAAAAGAGCTATAAAACCCATAAAGAACACATTGCTATGATGTGAATATTTAATTGTAATGATTTACAAAAATGGACTTTACTACTGAACTATTTAAATGGATCTCCTGAACATGTAAGCAAATATTAGATTTGATGTTCCACTTAGTGATCTTTTACTTGGAGATACATACACAAGACTTAGCTGACTAGCTTAGAATTGCCATCTTCTTGCATTTTGCTGGTGTATTTTTACCTTTACAATCATTAAACATGTTGCCTCCTTGTCTCACAGTATTACTAGAACATAAAAACTCTGGAGACACACCAACTCACACTTCCTGAGATATTGCTGAAAGTTATTATACAGGCTAAGCAGAAATCTAAATATCTAAATATGAGCCATTAGCCAGATAAGAAACACTCAATTCCTTTGGAAGCACCAGGCTTCAACTCTGATATGTGTGGGGTCCCAAAATATTGGATCCTCCTCATCATAGCTCGTTAGCTCAAGTTCACAAGTGCTAGGGCACCTGCAGCTTTCAGCATCATGCAAGGGATAAGTATCAAGGTTAAATGAGGACTCAGTCAAGTAGGCTGTTAATAATGTCAGACATATCTCATGTACTTCATCATTGCAGTGCTCTCTTATTTGTTCTGCAGTCACAGGTAATCAAATCGTCGTACTGGATCACACTAAAAGTTCATTTCATGCAGACTCAGTTTTCAAAGGCCGTTACGTTGTCACTGGGCAAGTGTAATTAACATCAAAATTAGTAATAAGCCAAAACCCCATCACAGATCAGGGCCCACTGACAAGACAAGTATCAAAAGATAGCTCTTATCCTGAAGAGCTTAAATTCTAAAAAAAACCAAACCCTCTACCTTGACTTGGTAATAAATGAAACTGTTAGAAAGTGCCCGTACACCACAAGCAAGAAAGGACAGTGCTCCTCAGTAAGTGGAGGATATATTACACTTTATGTTGGCCCTAAGTATGCATAGGTCACTGTTTACTGCTGTCCTGTGCGTGTTGTCCTGCTGATCAGTACAGCTGGAGTCAGAGATATCTAGAAAGAGGAAAACTAGCAAAATTATGTTTATGGGGAATAAGCAATAGAAGTTAAGCTACAAACTTAGAATTTTATAGTTAGCTTTCATGGTCAGAAAACAAACAAGTATTTTGGCTTTTCTGAACCCCAAATTCTTTGCAACTCATGGGGAGCATTCATAGTTCTGCTTGCCTAAAACATCACAGTGCCTACCCTAGAGAGTCAATTTTTTGCTATCTGTTCTCCAGCTTGTTGGCTTGATGCTGGAATTCTTAACCTGTGGAGAATATGTATCCCCTTGAGCTGAGCAGGATACCCATGGCTTCTCAGTATCTGTCTCTTACCCTACCAGGTGCTATATACAGATTTTGGAGGGATTTGTTTGTTAGTTTGGCTGTTTGTGTTTGCGGTTTTGGAGGTTTATTTTGGTTTGGGTTTTTTAGTTTGGGGGGGGGGTGGGGGGGGGTGGGTTGTTGTTGTTTTTTGGGGTTTGGTTGGGTTTTGGGGCTCGTTTGTTTAAACTATCTCAGCCAGGTCATGCATTTTAGTAGAAAGCCCTACCAATGGGTGCTATATACGGCTTGGGGGGTGTGTGTTTGTTTTGTTTTTAAACTATCTCAGCTAGGTCACACATTTTAGTAGAAAGCCCTTTCTTGTATTCCAAAAGGCTCTTCTAAATTCAAGAGTGACCTGTTTTATTCTGGCAACAGAAAAAACTCTATCATCTTCATATTTAGAAGATAAAGGTTACTATTGGAATCTGTTGGAATGCTAATTGCACTGAGTACCTTCTGATAAAATGTCTTTCTCCTCTGCTCTGTGTAAATATATATCATAATATTTTAGACATTTATTTTGTCTCTTGCCCTAGCCAAAAAGCAACTTTCCAATAAAGCTATAGTTGAGCATATCCATAATTTAAGGACAAAGTGTATAAGTATTCCTAATTGCCTCCAAAACAAGTTTGATGAACTTGTGAAAATTAAGGGGGGGGGGGGGAATCAGACATATTGCAGTGTGAAAATAAATCACCAATGACCTTAACGCTACTTTTTAGAGTTATAAAACAATAAAATATAGAACATTCAGACTAGATCTTGTTAACATTTCCAGGCCCAGATTAGAATAAATCTAACATAAAGATTTTCTTTTTCCTTCTGGTGGTTCTTAATTTCTCTGGAGGAGTTCGCTTTTCAATAAAAATGTGTTAAGTATTTGAGTTAAATAATGTAAAAGTACGATGCTTTTTTTAAAAAAGCTTGAAGGCAAAAAGCTTTTAAACAAAAAATTTCCTCTTTTGCTGCAGATTTCCTCAGATTGCTTTCAGTATTCCCTGAAAGAGGAATTGCTGAGACAAATAATTTGCAGAAACATATTGAATTCTTTCATTTAATTTAAGATGGAGAAGAAATTTGAATGGCAAAGCCTGTTTCTACAATAAAAGGGTTAGCATCCCATCCAGATTGTCTGGAGATGGATGTAAATACTCGGTGCTTATTATGATTGTTAAACAGCAGTAGCTTATTCAGCACACTGCTATCCCTTGGATGCACTGGCCTTCTCATGTATTGTTCAAAGACTGCGTACAAAATGGCCTTCCGTGAAAAACTGAAATGACACATTCAAAACATTGCAGAGCAGTGAAATACAGCTTTAGAAAAGAAGAACACTGCGTAGTGAATACACTAATACCTTAAAAAGACCTGCTCTATTACTAGTACAGAGACTGAGATTTGGCTGCAAGTTTATTACCTCAATGCATTTGGGACACAGCCACCTAGTGAGATTTTCTTGTATCTAGTTGGCATTATTACTTGAAATTACTGTATGGGTGTCCCCCCATGGCATCTCAGAACAAACTAGTTAGGATCACCAAGGCACTTATGCTACCTCCGCACTTCACTGTGAGCTGGTAAATAACTAAAGCTAGTTTCATATACCAGCAACACATGGCACGAATCTTGAATTTCACCAGCTACACTGAAACTGCATTCAGTCCTCCAGCTATTTTAAATCAAATAAGTTATGAAGGAGAATCACTGGAAATTGAATCCAGCTACAACTAAAGGAACATCACAAAAAAAAGGCATTTTATTAAATTAGGATTGTGATAACTGATTCGCTCCACTGCGGTCATCATATTTAAAAACACATAGAGGAGAAGAAACACAAAAGCCAGTACTAACTATGTGAAAGGTGTAGAGTAAGATGGTTCTATGGGTCTTATTCCACTTATATGGGGATACGCATATAAGCTCAGAGATGATACATCAGATTTTACCAGTGCAAAAGCTGATCTGAAAGAGAATGAAGAATATGCCAGCAAGAACTAGGTAGTCTATTGTATACTGTTTGAATGCATTTTTAACAAGTGCAGATGCATGACAGCTCTCAACATCTCCAAAGAAGCAACTCCATAAAGATATACAAATAATACATGCATCTTGAAACCTCAGGTAAGAAGTCCTGGTGATGACCATAGCACTGTTTGCTGTTACATCTGACTTTTGACTAGATAACATCTGTAAATTGAACCCTTCAAGCTGTAAACAACAGTAAAATATTTGCAAAGATGGGGAAGCAAGCATCACTGATAGCCCTCTGCCTTGCTTACAGATGAACTCCTGAAAGAAACTCCTTTCCCACTAAATTCCACCTCTGTAATGGAGCCATTTTCCTTCCAAGGCTGGTTAAATGATCATCGTGGCAAAATAAAACAGAAGAAATCCTTGAGTATGTTTGGAGATAACTTTGAAACAGAGGTAGGGACATCTAATTTCTCTGAAAGAGAGGGGTATTTTAAAGGTACAGATAATAGGTGCCTACTGTCCAGACCAAGTGAATCCAGGCCTGCGAACAATATGTAGTCAGCAGAAAAAGTTATGCACCCCTACAGAACAACTCAGTCTTAGCCTGCCCCCCGCCCTTTGCAAGTGCCTGTCTTTGTCCGTTGATTTGAGTAGTTCAGGGCAGGGGCTTCCTAGCTCAGATATTTCCGTTCATGGAATCAACCTTATTTCCATTCATTTCCTTTGGGATTAAAACAGCTTGCTCTCTCCACCTCCCCTACTCTCCCATATTTCCCAAATCAGAAACATTAGCATGATGCAAATGCTACTTAATAACTGTGTTCAGCCTCACTGTATGTTTGAACAGCTTTCATGGTGCCAAGTCTAGCATGGGTGTGTAAATACACTTTTTTTTCTTCTCCCTCAATCTACATAAAGCAGAAACAAGGAAAACAGGACCAGAGAGCCTGGGCTGTGCTAAAGCATTGCATTTCTCAGAACACAGTCTAGTTTGGGTGTAAATGAGAATGTCACTATTTGATATCTCTGCTGTATGCATAATAGTTTACAAAACGTATTCTTTCCCTGGGTTACTTGGAGTCACATTCTGAGGGATGCAATACATTTGACAGCAAAGTGGCAGAGAGCGTGGGACTGTCAGGAAGAATGCAGAAAGGGCAGATAATGAGAAAGATAAGGTCTGGTCTGCAGCTTTTTTTCATGTTAATGGAAGAATCTTTTCTACTTCAACAAGCTCTTGACAGGGCCCAGAGTTCATGAGGAGGAAGTGCCTGTTCCAAGAACAGAGGCAGGAAGGATATAGATGCAAAGCTGAGAGTGGGAGGAGGCAGAAGGAATAGATAAGTGAGGATGCAGAGGAGCATAAGGAGTGGCAGGTGTGATCAGTTCCCTTTTTATCAGTAGGAATCAATATGAGAATACCAAACGTAATGTGAATTTTAATGTCTGTAAAAATAACGTCATCTTCCATGAACATTTTTCTGTAAAAATAGAATGTTTTAAATGCTGTAAGAAGAGAATATGTACGCTTTGGTCACTGTGATGAATCCGTTACTTTCCTTCCCTGTTTGTTTTGGTTTGGTTTTTTTGTTGTTTTTTTTTTTTTTTCTTTGTTTTGTTTTTTTAAAGGTTATAGCTTATGGACCAGGAACTACTGAGAAAAGTAAAAAGGATTCAGATATCTGGATATGGCAGCTGGTATGTGACAATTCACACTTGTTAACAGATGAGTTCATGTTTCAGTTCAGAGCAGACTGAACAGTAGTAAAGCCTTCTAAGCACCAGCAACAGAAATTAAAATTATTACCTTCCTTCTCATAGACAAGATTATCAACAAGCACCAACCTTCAGCTTTAAACTAGAATGAAAAACAACTGTGAACTACTGCCACCCTAAAAATAGTCTTATCTTGTATGTTGAGGACAGAGATACTGGCATCCTTCATCATACTTGGTGGGTATTTTAATATACCCTACCAAGAGTATAGGCTGTAAAAACATCAGAATACCCCTGAGTGATAAAAAAAGCATCACCTATTACTTCTGCCTTGAAGCATTTGTCCTCGTACTGAAATCAAACTGGAATCAGGTAGACTAAGCTAATAAAAATCTAACTGAGAACTTGTGTATAGTAAAGCACAGCAGTAGGTGATCCAGATGCTCTTAATTCAACTGGCTGTAGGAAACAGTTGCAGCCCAAGGGAAAAAACAGAGAAAAGCTAGTTTTCATTTACACAAGTCACCAAGCTTGGGAGGCAGATATTTCTATCCATTCCTGTTCTGTTGAAATTCACGGGGATTATAAAATAATAATTAAAGACATAATAATCTTGAAATACATTTGTTTACAGTGCAGCTTAAAACAGCCTATGCAACCAAGCCCTTGCTTGTTGGCAAGAACCTGGCTCCTCTGCTTGACAAGATGATGATGAGTCCGTTCCAGTGTGGATGGACTTCTATTAGCCACTTCTGTCAGCTCTCTGCTGCCTTGTGAACTGCTTTTCAAGACTTAAAAAGATGTTAGGAATCAAAAAGTAGAAGAGGAGCTTGAAGTACTCCAGGAGGTTACCTCTGTAATTTCCAGAGCTGTACCAACTTGCAGGCTGCTAGGTTAGATTGGTAGCACTGTACCCCCAAAAGTCAGGCAATGAGTTGCTGCTTTATGATGGGGAACAATGAACCATGAAGCATGTTTTTATTGATGCTAATAGGGTCAGACAGAGAAGATCAGCTGAATATTTAGCTATGCCTCATGAAACAGAGCAGTTTGGAACCACTTTTCCAGTGGGAAAGATTTCCATGCTTACCTGCAGCATTTTCTTTCTGCTAGTGACAGGGCATGGAAAATTAAAAGCTGGTTACTTGTTCTTTCCCTTCAGGAGGGCACATCTACTGTTACTGTGGATGGTAAAACCCTGACTCTATCTGCTGGTGACAGCCTGCTTGTCCGTGCCCAGTCTATGTGAGTAGAGATTGTCAGTGGTTCAATGCATGATTTCTCAGCTTCTAGCAACAAATTGAGTATGTGTTCCGCACCAGGCTGGGCATCAGCTGGTGCAGAAACACAGCATCTGTGAATGCAGGATTTGCAATAGCCTCTGTTATTCCTCAGGGCAAAGTATCTTCAGGAGGAAACAAAGCCAGACATTCATTCTAGTTCACCTTTTATGATTAAAGGTGGGGAAAATAAAAAAGAAAAACATTACCAAGAAAAAGCAGCATGCACAAGACCATGCATAAAGGTAGATGGCATGAATACACCAACTGGCAATCACAGCAGATCCTCTAAGCTTCAGACCAGGCTTAATATCAATGCAGCAAGATTTGGGGTTCAGACTGAGAACACAGCTCTCTTCCTAGAGTAGGATGCATATGGCCAATTCATAATCATGACACACATGATATATACAAAGGAAAAAAAAACAGTGAAAATGCTTTCCAGAGAGAATAGAAAGGGAAAGTACTTGCCAACTCTTGTGAAGAGTGCCACAAGCTGATAAAGTGCCCACCAAGAAGATGATGAAGGATGACGTATACTCACTGGTAATGCAATGCAGCAATTATTGGTAGATGATAAAAACGGCCTTCTTTCCTACAAGAAGAATCTAATAAATGATAGTGCTGACATTTGCACCTTTTCTACAGCACTGAAAACGCTGAAACCATCCACCTGTGCACAGAACTGTTCTCTGCACCTGTGATTCCAACACATAGCTGCCACCTCCTCCCTTCACCATTGCTGCTACTTCTGTGAAATCACTTGTGTTTAATTCCCAGTCCTGCAGTCCAATCAATGTTTTTTCAAAATCATGGCATGATGTACATGCAGAGATCTGCCAGCACAGTTCTTACTGGATTAAGATGTTTATCAGATCTGTACAGCAGGCACCTTTTATTGTATGCATCACTGTTGCACACTGACTGACCTCTGGCCATCCATTTGGTGGATAAGGGAAAAGCAACTAATGTCATCTACCTGGACTTTTGCAAAGCATTTGACACTGTCCCTAAACACTTTGACACTTTGTCTTTAAATTGGAGAGACATGGATTTGATGGATGGACCACTGTGTGGATAATGAATTGGCTGGATGGTCAGTCTCAAAGAGTTGCAGTCAACAGCTCAATGTCCAAGTGGAGACCAGTGATGAGTGGTGTTCCTCAGTATTGGGACCAGCACTGTTTAACATCTTTGTTGGCAACATGGACGGTGGGATTGAGTGCGCCCTCAGCAAGTCTGCTGATGACACAAAGCTGTGTGGTGCGGTTGACACACTGGAGCGAAGGGATGCCATCCAGAGGGACCTTGGCAGGCTTGAGAGGTGGGCCCTTGCAAACCCTATGAAGTTCAACAAGGCCAAGTGCAAGGTGCTGCACATGGGTGACGGCAATCCCAAGCACAAACACAGGCTGGGCAGGAAATGGATTGAGAGCAGCCCTGAGGAGAAGGACTAGGGGGTGTTGGTTGGTTAGAAGCTCAACATGACCCAGCAATGGGCACTCACAGCTCAGAAAGCCAACTATATCCTGGGTGGCATCAAAAGAATTGTGACCAGCAGGTCAAGGGAGGTGATTCTGCCCCTCTACTCCGCTCTCGTGAGGCCTCACCTGGAGTCCTGCATTCAGCTCTGGTGCCCCCAACATAAGGAGGACATTAACCTGTTGGAGTGAGTCCAGAGGAGGGCCACAAAGATGATCAGAGGGCTGGAGAACCTCTCCTACGAGGACAGGCTGAGGGAGTTGGGGGTGTTCAGCCTGGGGAAGAGAAGGCTCCGGGCAGACCTTGTAGCATCCTTCCAGTACCTGAAGGGGGCCTACAAGAAAGCTGAGGAGGGACATCTTACAAGGGCATGTATTGATAGGGCAAGGGGTACTGGCTTTAAACTGAGAGAGGGTAGACTTAGATTAGCTATAAGGAAGAAATTCTTCACTGTGAGGGTGGTGAGGCACTGGAACCGGTTGCCCAGAGATGCTGTAAATGCCCCATCCCTGAAAGTGTTCAAGGCCAGGTTGGACAAGGCTTTGAGCAACCTGGTCTAGTGGAAGGTGTCCCTGTCCACAGCAGGGGGGTTGGAATTAGATGATCTTTAAGGTCCCTTACAACCCAAACCATTCTACGATCTCTGGAACTGGCACAGAAACAGCTAATACAAAAGTGATGACCACAAGAAAAATACTATTGAATTCGTAGCTACTTATTTTGGTAAAATATCTTTACTGAGGTGATTCTGTTCCAATCTACATGTCACCAAGATCAGACTAGATTCATTCCCCCATGGTTCATCCACAAGTGGACATACATTCTTCCCCACCATGCCATGATGTTTTGCTCGTGTTATTGATGGTGAAGAGTAATTCTTAAAATATCACAAGATATACCAATGTGGAAAGAGAAAAGGTGTAATCAGGACAGAATCTGTTTGTTTTCCCCTACTTTTCAGTAGCATCAATGTTTCAATTTTTGGTTTGAGTCTGTGGTTCCCCCTCATACACTTTGGATCATCTCTATTTCTATTTTCCCAGGTACTGCTGGAAGAGAACAGAAGAATGTGTTGCGCTCTGCATTGCTCAGGATCCAAAACGCAAGCAGCCTTATACCTGTGCCATTTGACTGTAATGATAATTAAGTTTTAACCTGCTTGTCTTATCTTAATGATCTTTTAGTCAGAATGTCTGGAAATATGAATAGTCTATCACAACAATTACACTGAATTAAGTGGAGTAACGTGCTGTGCCCAGTTAAAACTTTTTTCCTCAAGTAGTTAAAGTTTCAGAAAATCTATAATCAGTTATTTAAAAAAAACCCACAAAACAAAACAGAAAAATAGTCCTTATCTGAAAGGAAATGAACACAGATCCAAGTAGCATGATTATTTATATAATAATACATATGATACTAAGGTAAAAGCTTTTCAAATACAAGTCTTCTCTGCAAGATGTAGAAAAGGAGGTAGGGCAGATCTGTTATGCCTACTTACATGGTAGTTTTCGTTTCTTTGTCTCAGTTTTGACATTTGTAATAAGTTAGGTATAACATTAGTTACCCAGCCTGCAGTAGGGGAGTTTTAATTGGCAGTATCTCACAGATCTTCAAGATCTTTGGCTAAAACACCCTTTAAAAAACAAAACAAACTCTGCTGCACTGCTCAAGGATCTCAGTGCTTTGTGAAGGAGAGGAAGGACCATTAGTAAAGAGGGAAGCACTACCTGCAAAAACATCAAGCATTACTTAGATCACCACTGTGCTTGCTTCGGGTAACTTAGTATCAGTTTACCAAATCCAACAATGCAGTATCAATCAGTTACCAGTAACATGCCACGCACACCATGCTGGATGCTGTCTGTGCACTACACTATCACGAACATAGCACAGCAATATGACTAACACAGGAGCATCCCAATCATGGATATTCCTGTGCAGCAGAAATCTCAGGTCAGAGTAGTCTAAGAAGTATGTTGGAGGATAAGGGAGCAGAAAAATTATTATAATGACATTTCTTGTGGAAATAACAAAAGCCAAATTATCTTTTCCTGCTTTTATTCCAGGAACTCTCCAGAGGGGTTTTTGTTTTGTTTGTTCTGATTTTTTTGTTGGTTGGGTTTGCTTTTTGTTTGGGGTGGGGGGTTTCTTGAGGGGTGTTGTGGTGTGGTTTTTTTTTTTTTTGTTTGGGTGGTTTTGGTTCTTTTTGTTGGTTTGTTTAAGCACATTGTCCTTCACATCATTAACCTCACAAAACAGATTGCTTAAATGTTTGCAGGTTTTATCAGTTATGTGTTGGAGAAAACAAAAAGTTACCATTTCTTGATTTTGTTTAATTCTATTTACATTCAGAAAATATTTCTTTAATATATCTATCAACTACAAAGCTCACTAAACTGAAATGTCATATGCATTTTATTCAAGTGTTCATTCTTCTGATGAGAAAGACTCAGATGGTTTGTCTTTAATCTATAACCTAAGTGTAAGCTCACGTGCTTTTCTAGTAAAGCATACAGGAAAACTTTGCTACATCCTCCTAATAACAGGGGACGTAATTTGAGAAATTCAGCCTAGCCCTTAAGACTATTATGGGCATGAATTATCACACAGGAAAAGGAGCTATAACAATCCATTTGAACAAGGGAGTAATTTGTCTGATTATCACTGGTATTGGTGTGTCTGCAGAATTGCCAACTCCCTGAGTGAACATCTACGACTGCGGGGTCTAGGGTTATATTTTCAGTCCACCGGTTCAGGAGTAACCACTGCAGTGCTGCCTATGCGTTTACTTCATATCACAGAAATGTTTCTATATTACACACTGAATAAGTGGATAAAGCATAGCAACACATAGAACAATGTCCAGAATAATCAATAGCTCTTCATCCATCCAGAGGTACTGTGAGCCATGGAAATTTCAGAATAAAAATTAAGGCACCTCTGGATTAGCTACCTCCAGCTTTAGAGACTTAAGGACTTAAAATAAAGGCTCCACTCAAACTATATTTGTAATGATGTCTTATTATGACAACTTGTGCTTGAACACCTGAATTCTACAAAGTCCTGAGCTAGGTCCCTCAAATCAGAGCAAGAACCAAATCACAAGCATTATGCCAGAGCTCAGTCACCTGCGGTTCTGCTGCTGCCCACGCTCAGAAACCAGGACTGAGCATGTTGTCAGCTAACTTCTTTTGAGAAGCTGCTGTCATCTAAAAAAATTAGGTGAGAGGTGTCCGGTCCCATAAGTATGACTAAAAATCAGGATCAAACCGGTATACCAGTATGGGAAGATTTACAGAAAGGCCTAGATACCAAGTACTGGGAGAAGAGAATTTAATGTTTTAGCGTCTCTTTTGAGACTTGTTTCAGTTGTTCTGTTCCTTCCCCCGCCCCAGTTCAATAGTTATTTAGTAGCCAGAGCACAGATGAGAGCACAGAGATAACTTGTCATTTACTCCTTCCAAGGTGCTTAACCAGTGTGATTTAGAAACCTGCAATTTTTCTTTTTCCAAGCCTTCAGGTAGTTCCAAGGGGCTCCTCATCAGTCAGCAAATCTTTTTCAGCTGCTTTATTCTTCCTCCATACTATATATTATAAACTGCCCCAACAATGGTACTTTTGTAATTAGATGCACCCATGCTCCTCTGCCTATGAGGAAGTTGGCCAGATGCAAGTTTGGTTCATGGAGTCCTTTTAGCTGTTAGGCGCTGTTTCTGTGTACATGTGGTGAGCTCAGCTCAGTAGATTGTTGGCACCAGAGTTGTTGGGATCACAGCCTGGGGACTCCAATGCTAATCTTATCTCATAAAGAAAGATTTCAGGCTCAGGTCAGTGGTGAAGCCTTAGTTAAGCATGTTGTCTGAAAAGTGCCCTGATGCACTCCTGTTGGCATGCATGTCCATGACAATACACTAGCATAAAAACATGCTTTATGCATATACAAGACTTTCTTTACACCTCTTTCTGTACAAGGTGCACCTGCACCCTGATTTGGGCACCCATTTTCCATCTGAATCATACAGATATTGTGTCATCTCATACTTAATAAACTTACTATATTTTGGCAGGATTGTGCTAACCTTATTATTACACTCTTGCATAGTCAGTCCATCTGTTGCTCACTGTGTCTCCAAGACTTGAAAGCAAAGCCTTTATACAAACATATATTCTAAACAGTATTACAATAAAGCCTACACAGACCAGAAGCCACACCTGCACCATCCTTCATAAATGCATTATTAACTTAAACACGTGCAGGGTTGTCCTGAATCACAAGATGGAGTTGACCTGAAAGCTTAGAAACACACAATGGAGTTTGAGTCTACCTACAACCATCCACAGAGAGTTATTCCAAGCCTGAATCCCACCTGGAAGTCAGCAGGAACTTTCCCCTTCACTTCAAGCAGGAAAAGGTGATGCGGCCCAATCATGCCAGCAGTTGAGTAAAGTATAGAGGGAGGCTGTGGTTATTCGGTGCCTTTAAAATGTTTAATCCCAAAGAGAAAACTGGTAAGTTTTTGAAGAGAAAGGTAACACAGTCCTTTTAACTATTGATATATTTTTATTTCTATTAGCTTTTAAATGGTATGAGTGATATAAGCATTATTATAGTACTTGAAGTTGAGCAAGTAACTTAGAGTCAGTCCTTCAGTTCATGTAAATTAGCAATTAAAATAAAAAATACTTCAAGTAATTAGTAATTAGTGTCTCCTATCGCCACTAGACTAGACAGGTCTGACCTGATAGGGTACTTACATTCTTATTTTGAGCTATGCTGACTTACATGAATTATGGAAATAAATTGATATGGAAATAAATTGAAATATTCCTCAAGTGTTGAAATAGGAGACAATAACAAAAATATGTTGATTAGCAAGGTTACATTATACATCAGCACCAGTTCAAAACAACTAGTATTGCTTGAAGTAATCATAATACTTAAAAAAAGAAATAATCCTGGAACAATAAATAAAGCATAAGTCTTCACCAGCAGTTTCTATAATATTGAAATAAGATGTATAAAAAGCAACTTTATGCAAAACATGATGTTTATGGTTCTGAGAAAACAAGAGGAAAACAATGACCCTCACAGATCATGTAGTAAACATATCACAGATAACAGCAGAGTTCAAGATTGTCTTTGAATAACACAGAACAGTTAAGGCAACATAATGATCTAATGCTAGCTACATTTCATCTTGCAATGCATAAATTGACAGCTTGTAAAGTTAAGAGAGGAACTCTTCTTCCTCCATGCTTGCTTTATTTTTAGATCTTGCTTGTTCCTTTGAAGTAACAAGCCCAGCAGTGGCAGAAAACTACAGTAGGTGGATCAGTAAACTGGTAAAATCAGGTGTGTCATAAACTCTGTCCTCAAACGCTCACAGTATTTACTCACACCTGTAAACCAATCTTATGTTGCATGAAGCTAATAAATGTTTTCATTCTGTTGTTAAAAACATTCATTGTACTCTGATTGCAGCTCTCCAGCCACATGTATTTTATAGAACAGATGCACAGAAAGCAACCCTCCCACCATCATTTCATGTAAGTAAAGGAAGAAAAATTACTTAAGCTATTTAACAAATTCCTACAAAACCAGCTTGTGTTCATAAGGCAGACATTTCAGGGCTTTGGGGTTTCTTTTTATTTATTTTATTTTCAGTTAATAATCCAGAGTGCGCTTGAATGAATGCTTCAGACTAATGAAGGTCATCACCTCCTGGTCTGTTTCTAATTGAATACACAAGTACTTGTAGAGCTACTCCTCAACATCAAAGTATAATAGCTGGTTGGACCCAAAGTAAAACTGTTGATTTTAAAGTAATAATGAAGAAGACAAAGCTAATATCTGCCCTGCAGCTCAGGGTAAATACCTGACCTACCGGTCCTGCACTACCTGGTACAGAAAGATCTTATGCTAGGTCCAGGCAGCAATATTTTTAGTGATTGTCTAAAAAGTCAAGTGCATCAGAACTCTCCCTTTTATGTTACTGGAATTTTGATTGAAGCTTGAAAGCTAGGGTAATATACACAGACACACACACACATATATATGAAGTCAGCCAGTTTGTATTCAGCACCTTTCCAGAAACAAGCCCTGTTAAATGGCGAAGTCATTATGTAAATCAATCCCAATGCACACATCAGATTCCCTTCTGCAGACGGCTCTCCAGTTTGGGGTCTGCAAATTGTAGAACAATGATTTCTAAATTGCTGTTGCTCTAGAGTAACTACATCTCCAAGATGTTTGGCCTGGTAATTCATTATGTTGCATTTGTACCACATGCTGGAAGGTTTGAACACTGTTTCATATTTTTCAAGTTGCTAAATAGGTGCATGTACATGGCCATTACATAGCTAATCAAAAAGTTATGTCCCTGGGTTGGGAGATAAATTATGCTGATGTTGGGGCAAAATTATTTGGGTTCCAAAACCACTATATTATATAATCTTATAAGCTACCAAGAAAGATGTCATGGCTATGACAAAGTAAACTAAGCATAAGCGCATTTGGAGCTTCAGTGAGGAATCTGGGAACATCTTCATTATGTCAGAGAAAACCAGGGCCTCTGCAGTACTGTACAACTATAGCAAAAAAATATTAAAGATGTTTTAATGTTTTCCCCCTTAAAGGAAACTAGTTTGCTGAGAAGGCAATACTAAAGCATGTAGGTGATGAAGCTTATACTTCACTTATAGCAGACAAGCTCTTTTATGCAATAAGTTGCCCGTAAGTTCAAACCGTATGCTTTATGGTTTGAAAATAAATTTGACAATCCAATTGAGTAAAGCAACTAAGCATGTGCCAATGTGTGGAACTGAAGCTTGAAAGCTTCAGCATACAGTTTCCAAACACTACTGAGGTTTGATCCTGAAACCCAGTCATTGCACAATACCTAGCTTTTTGGTATCTCTCCCTTCCTCTAAAAACCCAAGGGCAGAGTCTGGACTCCTTGCAGGAGGCAGATTTGGGCACTGCCAAATAGGCTCCACAATAACCACTCTGCTGAGCAGAAGACTGCACACACAACACAGCTGTCCACAGCTGAACCACAGAGAAATGCCTGGAGGGTCATTTAAATGCCACGTTCTACTCTCAGGGTGCTGCGGAGAGCCACCTCCACTGAGGAGCCACAGGGCCCTGTATTTCACTTTTTCCAAGAGCTGAGCGAAGCTCATTTTCTTCTTGCAAATCACAGCCAATGACCTATAACTGCTTTTTGCCCAATAGTCCCAGGAAAGGAGCAGTCTCATGAGAAGTGGAAGCCCCCAGAACAGCTCCCATCTCTGCACAGAAGAAGGAAGTCAAACTCAATCTTTGCTGTCCTGCAGGAACATCCCAGTCACAGGCTCTGCTGTTAGGGGCATTCCCACCCCCTCTTACTACAGCTCCACAGTATCATGGCACGATCACCTGAGCCCTGCAGGAAGGTCCACAGTGTTGCTAGTGAGCTAGAAGATAATTCCTACTCCCCAGCTGGAGCTGCAGAAAACATTACTCTATAAAATGAAAACAAGTGCTGACAGAAAGCACATATCATTACAAAGCCATTGTTCCAGCGGCAGTTATTTGCCTGAATACATTTGTGACCCGAGCTGTCTATAGCATCTTGGCATACATTACAAAATGAAGGTGAAAAACACATTTTGATTTGGGAAAAGATTATCAACAGATTGTGAAGACACAAATAGATCAGCTTTGTTTATGACAACCTGAGAAAAATGTTAACAGTTACTGATTGCTTCCTGATATTGGTGACTAACAACCCACATGGTTCAAACCCTATACGCTTTATTACTGAGTGGCAAATAAACATTCAATGTGAAGGTCCCCTCATCGTATCTTGTTATTCTCTTCAGGAGGAGAATGGTAAACAGAGTGAAACCTTCACAGAACGACAAGAATTATTTCCTTTTTTTTAATCCACCAAAACATACTAGATTAACTTTACTTCTAAACCAAGGTAGGAAACTATGCCAGCACTGGAACCAGGAATCAGACTACCTTATCCCAGATTTAGAGTTTAAAATTAAAATTAACCAATTCTGGCTTCTATTTCCAATATGGATGATAACATTCAGTTGTCTAAAGCTATTTCTTCCATCTTTTGGATATAAGCTAGGCAATTTACACCCAATTCTTCACTGAAAGCAATTTGCCACTACTTAACGTCTTTGCCATTTTAGATGCAGCTGCCCTTATTTGTGCCAGTATGTTAACAGAATCAGGCTGCTACACCACAATAACACAAATGTTGCTTTGCTGTGTTCTGCATCCTCCAAAATACCATTGCATAGCTGCACAGAGTTTATTTATATTATATATATACACACACATATATATACACACACACAAACACACCTATGTATGACTTCTGAGTATTTTTATGCAGTAATTAATTGTATCTTGCCCATACTGGTGAAATTTGTGCCAAGCATCCTGTGTGTGCTCGGCATTTTATAACACGACTAGCCCATTATTGGCAGTCAGAAAGAGAGAGAGAGATTGATACTAAAGGTCATTTTTATTTATGTCAGACACAGGATGTTTCAGAAGCTTTTATGGAGCAGCTACATCTGTGCTCTCTGTAGGTTGGATCCACTCCATACATACTGGTGGAGGACAGAAAAAGCAAATCGTACATGAGGGAAGAACTATCCTGGGCTTCATTGGAAGCCTGCACTAAATGCTCCACCCAACCCAGCCTTTCTACAGCATCCCAGGCAGTGGGGCTGTGCAGCTCACAGACATTCCTCATGAAGAGCCAAAATTTGTTTTTTAATATCAGTTTTAATCTAATTTAAAGGGTTCATGGCATTTATTCCCTCTATAGCAAAATTAACTCTACTTGCAAAGCTTCCTCCCCCTCATAGGGAAATAAGATGTAGGCTCGGAAGCCCAAATCCACAATGATATTTAAGTGTCTGAGGAACTGTGCCAGAGTGTCTGGCAGGGGAAGCTAAACAGACTCAAATTTAAAAGGGAGTATAGTGAATAGAGAGACAGACTGAAAGCTCAGGAGAACGAAATACTCCTTTTATCTGCTATGGGGGGAGCTGTTAAGTGGCAAAGCAAACTTAGTTCTATTCTTGCTCATCTGTGTGCTTTAACCCACCATTAGTACCATCTCCACTCATATTTGAGAGTGGCCTTTGCTCCATCTGGCACCAAGTTAGTCACAGATGTTATTTCCATGACATCAACATCAGTGCAGTGGGAGCTAGACAAAGATAAATACGGTTTGTATGATCACATAAGAAGTCATCTTCAAGTTCCTTGCCCTGCAGGACTAATAAAAATCCTCTTTGTGAAAGGTACCAATATTTATCTTGCTTAAAAACAAGACACATACTAGAAAATATTTTTAAAACCTGTGTTACTGATTATTTTACACAGCCTGTGTATTTTGTCATTAAACTGTTATTCTTCCATAATTATTTCTTAATATTTTGCATTGAACCCATTTTATTAATTTCCTCACGTGTCTATATTGGGACAAATGCTATTCTCAGCTGAATACATGTAAATATGTAGCTAATGGAAGTATGCTAATCTCACAGCACTGCAACAGAGGAAAATTTGGCTCTCTATCTACATAAGCATTATCACTAGAGCCTGACACGATGGAACTGCATCAGCACATGAAGGCTGCTTAACCCAAGATACACTCCAGTGTGACTTTTCTAATCTGCAGGTTACAATAGCTCACTCTAATACTATGCCACATTCAAGATAAAAGAATAAAACACTTGGTGCTCTAACACCCTTATTATAGCTGTTAGCCTTTACAGAAATGCTAGGAAAACATTGTTAGCCACATTCTGTTGAAAAGGTACAATTTCCAGGTGTCGATGTTAACATCTAGATACATGGAGAAGGCAGCACTGGAGAGAAATAAGAACATCTCAAAAAAAAAATAGTAGTTAATTAACTTCTTTCTCATTATTTTGGAATTCAACTAAAAATTAAATGTAGTCCAAAGCAACCTCTAGGATTAGCTTGTTAATCATCTAAACAAAAGTTATAAATTGAAACTGAAAGACCATTCATATTTTCCATTTTTCAGATTTGACCCTGCCCTAACAAATATTACACCTCCTCAGAGCAGACTCTACAGCAGAGCAATGGAAAGCATTCAAATGCCAGTAATGTCTCCCATATTTCTAAAAAAGAAAGAGGTTCATCTGAAATTATTTTAGCGGACTAGGAGCTAAAGGAGATTTCTTCAATTCATTGTATTGCTTTCTCAAATAAATACATGCCATTAGAATCTGACATTCATTTATCTGATTTGAAGAAGTAACATTAGGAAACGTATGCTAGGACAGCAAGTAGTAGTTCCTGTGCATGCGTTTTAAAGGCATGCAAAACTCCTTT
The DNA here is from genome assembly GCF_963921805.1 of Phalacrocorax carbo. NCBI lineage: Eukaryota > Metazoa > Chordata > Aves > Suliformes > Phalacrocoracidae > Phalacrocorax > Phalacrocorax carbo. The sequence continues at coordinate 22,601,769 of NC_087515.1, forward strand.
CACGCTAGCGCCCGATGCGTTTAGGGTAATAATAGACATAATTTAAGTTATCTGCCCATAAGGTCTTCACTGAAGAGGTTCATGCTGTGAGGATTTCCATAGCAGCTACTTAAAGAGACATAAGCATTCACTTTTGAACTTGAGATCCCAGGGACATGATAAGCTACAGTAATAATACCACATAAACCACCTAAACAGGGAACTTTGTTCAGGGCCAAGTAAACTCATGTTCTTTATCCTCTATGGAACAAACTTCAGAATCATTCATTAAGTTAAAAAAAACCCTTGTTTTCTGTCAATTTTTTTTACAAGAAACAATAAGACACTTAGATATACATGTATAGCTAAAATAATTAGTTCCTTAAATTACCTAGTATACAATACATTAGGTAGCCTATAGAAAATCTGCATAAAGATAATTATACCAGGGTCACCTCAGAGAGACACAAAAACAGATTTTGTGGGACATTTCCAAGTATGTTGAAATTCACCTGCAAAGCAATATCAAAGAGCTAACAGGTGCTCAAGGGTCATTAAAATATTTTAAAAGTAAGTACTCACCAATATATTGAAGCTACTACAACAGATTGAAGTTCTAGCATGATAATACAGTAAAAAGGTAAACCTAAACAGATAAGGATTGCTTCAGAGTGGAGAAGAAGAAGACACAATCCAATACCTGCCTTAGCAAACTTAACACTGGAGCAACCAGATCCTTTATACCTGTTTCCCTTCCCTCCAGGTGCAGTCTTGATTTTACCAGGCATGATTTAGGCACAGGAATTAAGCACACTCTGCCAATCTCAACCTGCAGACTCTTTAGAGATCACAACCAGCCAGAAAAGATACAATCCAAGGTTAATTTATAATAGGATTGGACTGATAGGGAACAAGTCCTAAAACCACTTGGCCCCAACTAACTTTTCTCAACCCTGGTCTTTGTGGTGATTGCTTGATCCAGCTGAATGTATTCATCTCACAGAGCCGATGGCTAATATCTTTACTCATTAGCTAAAGTCATACTTTAAAAGCTCTCCTTCTGCAATATAGTGCAGTTGATACAGATCATTAAAGCCAGCTTGAAAAATACAGTTTATTTTTATATAATCATCTGAAAGAGAGAATTTTATATCAACTCAAGTAAAGCTCCACAGAACACCTAGGGTTTATAGTCTCTTTAATTCTCACATCTATTTCAGACCTCCGTTAAAACTGCATAACATTAATTTATTCAGGAAAGCTTAATAGTCTCCTGTTGGAAGTTTTTCTCCATTAAGTTGATAATTCTGTTACTTCATGGAAGGCCTGAACAGATGTTCTTCTTTCTCCTATAAGGGTTATTATTCACAGCTATGCTCACAGAGGCAGTTTCTTACAGTAAAAATGTCTGGAAATAAATGTTCTCTGTGATACACCATCCCATCTTCTTATTTTTTGACTGCTCAAACAATGACAAAACCATATCATTCATTTTAAAGGATGTTTAAGGACTTATTCTTGAAAGATGTAATGGTGATGGAGAAACACATCAAGGAAGAGCAATGAGTCAGACTGTCGGCAGCCATGTCAGCCGGAGGAAGCCACATACATCCGGGCTGCACATGAACTTTCTGAACAATTCTACTGTGCCTATTTTTAGCACTGAAAAATACTTTAACTTTTATTCTCTTGGGAAAAAGAAAGATTGCAATGTTTAAAGGGACTTGCCCTAGGACTGCAGTGATAGGGAGCAGAGCCTTTGCTATGGGTGCCCTTCAAATGGGACAAAGGAAAGGATAAGCTGAGCTAGAGAAGAACAGAGTTAATGCACAGATTCCTATACCTGCTCATCAGCTAGTGTCCTGAAACCAGGGACTGGGCACTGAAACAACGCCACTGACAGAGCTGTGTGGGGAGGGGATATTTATTCTCACTTCGCCCTGCAGCTAATGTCACTGCTTCTCAACCTGGACACTGGAGAACGGCATATCCTCCTTGTCTTTATTTGTTCCCTCTGAGTTCATTAAGTGCTTTCTTCACCAGGGATGAATATACTGAGTTCCTGAACATGCTATGTGTAGGGTTTCTACTGCATTCACTACAGTGAACTGCACTGTTGCAGTGCCTATTACTGCTAGTAATCTGTAATATATGTGATTGTGATAGACAACGTACAATGTAAAATGCAGTATCTACTAGCTTCACATTGCAGAATAGCACTACTGCACTATACATACAGGTACAAAGTGTGTGGGTAAGACATAGTGTGGTCCTATGTGGCTTGGATAGACATTGCTATTGCTGCATGTTCAGAGGAGTTTTTCTTTAGGATTCCCTGTACTCTGGGAGAAAGCTAACCCTCTTTCTCCTTAGGCTTGTGCTATTGCTGGAGGCCAGGAAGGAAAAGAAAAGCTGCACAGAAGGCAAATCCCACTATATTTGACAATCGATAAAGCAAATACTCTATGATGTAAGGCTCCCATGCTCAGCAAGGCACTGTAAAAACTTGGATTGAGACAATCTGTTTCCCTGAGGCTTGTAGGCTAAATAGTGAGCTAGAGAAAGGGAGCTACACAACAAGCAGAGAAAGGCATCTGACAAGAGCCTCATTAGCCCTCCATTTCCTTCACCCACAGCATATGTTTGTTTCTTCTCAGAGAAGCATTTCCAAAGGTCTGTATGCTCAATACTTATCCCAAGTATCCAGCAGTGAGAAACAAAGACTGCATAGTCCTCTGAGTTAAAGAGTTATTGTATTAAAACTTTACTCCTCTAATCACTCTATGTTGTGCAAATTCAGGTGCCCAACTGGGAAAAAGGCATCTAGAGCAGAACAGAGATTACTAAGAAAAAGATTCCTGCCACTTTAATTGCTTTTGTACCAAGATATTACTTCTTGTAGTGTAAACATCAAATTAGCCATATTCTCAGGGTGAGCATAGCAATCAAATAAGTTCTTCCAGCTATGTAGCAACAACTCTGTGCTCTCCTGTCCTACTGTCTTTTCCTCAGTATTTGGCACACTGCACAATGAGTATACTTAAAAATACCCCTATGCTGTAGACACTATTAAATTCCAATTATTCTGTCCTTTGTACTAACTTCATAACTTTGAAGCTTATCAGCACTTGTGTTTCCATTTTATAGAGAGAACTGTATGCCATGGCTGGCGGCTGTAACATGGGAGTCAGTGAGCCAAAATATTACTTCAAGACCTGCGTTTATACACTAATGGCTCTGTCACACATTCCACTGGAACCTGCTACAGGGAATTCAAATCCAGCATTATCTAAACCAGTTTCAAAGTAATCCAAATATTTCTTAGCATTAAAAAATAAATTTTATGTAAAGTAATTTTCTTCTTGTACTCATATTTCTACTTTAATCAGATCAGTTTCTGCAACATTGTTATCCTACCACTACCACACACCTTAATATCCTTGGTAATCTGAGTATGTACTTTATCAGCAGTTTAGACATTGTCTAGGGGATCTTAATTCCCATTGCAAAAAGGAAACTACTCACATTTTGGAACTGTAAGCATGGCACAAGTTCATTCAGTAAATTGTCTTGGATTTCCCTGTGATTCAGGATGCATCCCTGTTGCTGAACAGGCAAGTGCTGGAAGTGAGACTGAGAACTGTTCCCATCTCATCCTGCAGCTCTCTTCTGGGGTGTTCCAGCTACTGCCCTTCAAAATTAGGGAATGCTTCGAGGGAAGAGCACTCCTAAGGACCACTTCCTGCAGGATGAATGTGTTTACAGGCTTGTTTCCCTCCAGCCTTTGCAATCCTCTGGCATTACCCCACCATAGTTTGCATTCTCCATCACTCCTGGCATACTGTCATACCACATCCCAGACCATAAAACATGTGGCACAAGCTCTTCAAGTGCACCATGTCCTCTCAGTAAACATACTATCTTCTAGGAATTTCTGTTTTAAACCATCTTGTTGTCAAGTCAAAACAAGCCGCATTATTATCCACAGCTCATTCCCTACTTCCTCCAGAACAACAGATCTTTTGTCATAGAAATAGAAATTATAAAATTATAATAAATTATAAAGTATAAATTTACCTGACTATACTAATACACATAGCCGTGTTTGAATTAATATTTACAATGAAAATGTTGTTTCAGTGAACGCTAGGGATGTGTTCCCTGTTAGCTGCGTTCCATCAGCAAAAACTCAATGGATGTCAACACAGTCAGTTGGGATTTTCATCTGTATAAATAGGAGCAGGATCTGACAGCCATACAAATCACATCTGTTCTATTGCAGCCATCTGTAATTCAATCTCCAAAATACTAATCAAGTTTATCTGACATGATTTTTCCTCCATCATCAGCTCATGCTGTTTATTGCTTCTTGGTCTGTTACCCTTATACACTAGATTTTTATTCCCCTTAATATTTATGTCTTTAAGAGAAATTGAGTTAGATTTATTGGACAGCCTTTTTAGTGATCAATATCACATTACCTTCTCTTTAATCTTTCTATACATATGATCTGTTTGCTATATGGCTGTCTGTGGTCTGGTCCTTTGAGCTGCTAACCTAAACATGCTATGTTTAGGTTAAGCAGTACATATCAGCATTATAACTCTCTATACACTCAAAGACTAGTAGGTCAAGCACCATCCTGGTTTTCATGCCAATTTCTTAGAGTTTCATTTTATCCTGAGTTCTCAGGCCTTACGCTGAAGTAAGGTTGCATTTAATTTTTCTCAACAATGACAAGGACTAGAATACATCCCACTTCCACTTTCCCACCCTCCGCTTTTAATAAAAGCTTTGATTTCTTTAAGCAGTTCAATTCTGCTGGAATTCAGAAAAACACCACCTGTTTTGAGATCTGACAGAAATGGCTGTACTACAAAGTCTTTTTGAAAACCTGTTGATACTTAAGCTCTTCCATGGTAAAGTACTGCAGTTGCACTATGACATCATATTACATTACTCTCTTCTCCAGGGATGACTGGCTGTCCCACTTTTTTCTGTGCATTTGTTCAGCTATACTTTCTATATTTTTTCCTAGAATTAATAAACCATATAAGTGTAAGAATCAGAACATATGTGTCTAGACCTCTCCCCCTCTCACATTGTACTGTATCAAAACACTTCTATAGTCCACTTAAATAAATATAGGATTGTTTCACCACAATTTAAATTTGCAACTTCCAGATATTATATGATTTTTAAAAACCTCCATTGAGCTTCCTGAAAGTATCTTCTTTCCAATTCATGTTAGATCTCATTAACTATTCTAAAGAATATTTCAACAGAAGAAAAGAAAATGATCCAGGTGGTTTTTTTTATTTTTAATAAGTATCTTTGACTTTCCTCTAGTTTGACCAGGAAGAGTCCACTTTGTGTGATCTTTGGGTCTTACTGATGCTATGTATGGTATATGGAAATCTCTGTTTTTCCTAAAGAATCTTTTTATATCTTGTTAGTCTTCTCACTACCCAGCATAAAACAGTGTACCAAACCAGTAATTTTTCTACAAAACCACATATAGAGTATAAGTCTACAATTGCTCAAATGGCTTAACAACAACCAACATTGGGTCAAGCCAATCTAATTTCATTCTAGAAACAAGGCAAATAAAGGAGAAATAGTACCTGTCATATTTTGACCCCACTAAGGCCCTAGACGCTGGCTCACATAGAAGAAAAGCAAATCAAGAAAATATTGTCTAGGTGAAGATACTCTCAGTTAAGCTTCAAGCAATACTTAAACCTAGTTGAATAAATACTGCAGAGAATTTTTAGCCATTGACTGGCAAAATGGTCCTGCATTCAATGCTGTATAGCCACAGTAATCTGGATGATGCAATAGACAGCATATGAATTTAAAACACATACAATCCCAAACTAGGTAGAATTGCAGTATCCTAGAGGGCAGGCTTAGAATTCAAAACTTTCTTGATACATTTGTAGAAAGTTCTAAAAACAATAGGGTAAAATTCAGTGGGGACAACTGTAATGCATATAAACACAAACAAATCAACTGCACAAAAACATGGGCAACAACTTGCTATGCGAATGTTCTCCTGGAAAACATTTGGAGGTTATTGCAGATCACAAGATGAAAATGAATCCTTAGCAGGGCATTAGAAATGAAAGAACAGACTGTACTGAGATGCACAAACAAAATCCTGAAGGAAGTCCTACCAGTCTGCGGGGGACTCACAAGGCTGCAGATAAAGTCTTGCTTCCAGTTATGAGTACAACATCTCAGAAGGGAAGTAGGCAATACATAGTTGCACCCTCCCTCCCCAACAACCCCCCTGCAAAAAAGTAAAACTCTAGGTTTTTTTATTAATATGCAACATTTGAATACTTCACTAAGATGGAAGAGATACTTGTTCATGACTCTTTGTATAAAGTTCATGTGTTAGACTTCTCAAAGCAAAGCATCTTGCAAAGATCCCTACAATATCTTATGCTTTTTTTAAAACCCCAAATTGTATTTTCAGATTTTAAAAACTTGTCTGTAACAGTTTTGGAGGTGAAAAAATAATTAATTAGACACAGGCAAATTAATGTTCATTTTAAGTATGGCTGATAAAATCTGAAAGGCTGAGATTAGTAAAGCCGTGTCTCTGTATGAGGTGCTTATTCTTTTTGTCATTCTTCAAGTGGAGACTTCAAATTAGAAAAACTTGACCCATTCATCCCCTGATACATATACCAAGGAAGTCATAAGAGATGAGAAGAGAGCTGTTTCTACCCAACATTATCAAGCAAAAGTCAAGAATCTTAAATTAAAATCACCTCAAAGTGGCCAAAGGACAACCAGTGTTAATGCTGAATTATAATGAAATCTCAGTAAAAGTTTTCTGCTTCTGGCATTGCAGCTCAAGAGGACATAAGTTACTGTTTCATTCCTCAGAAGGCTATTTAGCCTTATTTTTAAAGGAATTCTAAAACCTTGTAAAGTCCAGGCAAGACCCTTCACATTTGGGCACTGGTCTACAAATATGCCTAGGTGCCTAGATTTTAAAAGATTTTCAGGTCTGTTGTTTTGACATACAGCAAGATGTAAGTTATATAATTTTGGCCTCATTGCTCGGTCAAAATTTTTGTTAAAGTAAATCTAAATTAATACCAAGTAAAGTTAGGGGAATTGGTACTGATTTCAAGTTGGATCAGAATACATTTCCTAAACAAAGGACACATTTACAAATATTTTGTTGTGTTTAGTACAATGTCTGTTATATCAGATGGAACCAGTTGCCTTCTGCAAAAACTTAAGTTTAACCCTTAATAGTCAATATTGCTACTTAAAATAATCCTAATCACAAAACTGATTTAAAAATTGTATTTTGTAAAAATACAAAAAGTATTTAAGATTTCCATTTTTACCTATCTAATTTAAGGTTTAACCGATCTCATTTACAAACTTTACAACATTATCTCAAGAGCTGGAGACATCTAGGAAGCAGAAAATATGCTGGGATTTATCCCTCCTTCCCTCCCTCCCTCCCTCCCTCCCTCCCTGTCTCACTGCCAAGTATTATATGACTGAAGAAGAGCTGGCAATCCTAGTTATCAGAATTAAGATGACAAACCGGGTGTCTAGGGTCCAAGACCGTAATCCAGCCAAGCTGTTGCTCCTTCCCTTTCCTCATATTTATAACAGCATCTGCTCCCACAGTCTTCATAGTGAGAAGCAAAGTTGAAGAAATGAGGCAATATTCCCTTCTTCACTCATCTGTGTGGCCTCTTGCCTACCTACCTACCTGCCAACCAGTACATATAGTCTGTGAAGCCCATTTTGACAAGACATGAGCCGTTACCTTGTTAGTTTTGATGGAATTTTCAAATTGCAGTGAGGGGGATGATTATAGAAGGCATTCTTTGTAACTGCTGCAAGCTTTGCAGAGCTTGGCTAAGTAAAAGAAAAACAAGTGCATGAAACATGTTTCATCACTAAGCTCTCCTGCCTTTCCCTTATCAGTAATTAACATGAGTAGCAGAATATGTGCACTTCCTCAATGGAAGTAATTACTGTGTAGAGGGCCAGAAGATTTCAGACCAAAGCTTAAAAGACATCAAAATGACATAGGCCTTCTGCAGGATTTCTAGAGAAACAATTTTTTTCCTCTCTCATTCAAAAAAACTTTGTGACTATACAATATTTTTGTTACCACAGTCTCTGTTGATAAAAGACAGCATAATAGTGACTAGGCATCCTTCAAGACTGGACCAAAATTCCTATACTGTCATGATGAACTATCACAGAAACAACAGGTATCCAGCACTTCTGTCCTGATCTTAAAGCATTTTTGCTGTCACTGATGAGTTAGGCTTTCCAAATTTACTCCTGTCTTTCACAAATTATCTTTTCTTTTCAGGCAGGAAAACACTGCAGTCTCTGGAAGGAAGAAAACAGGAAATCTGTAGCCAGGCAAGAAATTGAAAACAACTCTAAGTTTATGATAAAGGCAAAACTCTTCCCCTCCCCCAATTAAATAAAATAATTCTGCCTTCTCACAACAGACCTGCTTCTTCAAGTCACGCAAATGTTCTTCAGTCTCAGGCAGAAGAGTAGAAAAGAACACTGAGGTCGGTGTGAGACAGGTCTTGCCTTTCACAGGACTACAGAAGACACTGAAGTACACTCAACAGTCCTGTGTTCATGCTTGTTGCTCATTTGTGAAAGGTAACCAGCAACATTTTCTGTGGGAATAGTTCATGATACTCAAGGTTGAACCGAAGAAAAAGAACAAGCACAAACTGAAGATAATGTGTGGAAAAGAGAACAAAAGCAACAGTGATAGAGGTACAAAAAAACCTGCACTGAAAATAATGAAATGCCCATAACTGTAGCTCTCAGAAGAGGCTTTTCACTGGTTCCTACAGGACTGAAAGGCATAACGCTGAAGAGAGCAATTATGAGTAGTAAATATGGAAGAATATCATACTGCCATAACTATGAATAGATGTTCCCTTTCCGGTAACTTGAAAAGTGCAGCTAAATGTTTAAGAGAGATGTAAGTTTCCAAGCCCTAGACACTAGCGTGGGATGCCCTAGTGGCATCCTAGCAGGTAAGTGGCAGCGCTATTTTGGAAGCCACATTCACCATGTACCCAAATTAACAGCGTCATAGAGAACACACTTCCTCTACAGCATTCTAGGGAAGATTCAGAAACTGAGATGACAACATGATACCAAAATGCAGCCAAATATATCTGCTATATTAAAATAGTCTAAGAGAGTCTCCTTAAAGCCATAGAAACAGCAGTTCAACATCATGTGCCAGAGAAACATGCTAATAAATCCAGCATTTCACCTGTGGCTCAGGATCACATATTTGGGTGATGAAAGACACTGTTTTGGATAGCATGTTTTGTGTTCTGCAAGGAATGGTAAAGCAAGAGAACTGGTGGTTCAGCCTGGAGGAAAATGAGGTGGGTGTGCTTTGCCCCCAGAGTATGTGGGCTACACTCTGAAAGAGAGCTTCAGATATGAGGTCTATCAATATAGTCATTGGACGTGACTCACTGATTTCGTCTTGGTGGTGGTCTCTATCATCAAAACAAAACAGTTTTAGAAAGGGGCCAAAAAAACCTAAGTACTTTATTCCCATAGAGGTCTTTGGGGAAAGAATTTCAGTCTCATTGAACAAACGTTGGATTAAAACAGATAAATAATTTTCCCATATTTGTAAGTGGGAACAGTTTTTAGGGTAAGCTGTTGTTGAATGCTCATGGCAGGCAAGGGGTTTGTGGGGCAGGGTCTCTAGCTTCAGAGTGCAATTAATTTATAAATATAATTTGAGACAATGATGAGTACAAAAATACTCATCTGCCTCCTCACAGATGACCACGCAAGTTATTTCTTTTTACTCTGTGTAATTAAATCAGTTAACTGGAAAGTGAGTGATTCACAGTTTTTACAGAAAACTGTATCTCATAGCTCACCACTGATTTTTTTCCCTCTCATTTCTCTACAAAGAATTTGACAAGGCTAGACTTTGTGGATTCTGTGGCTTAAAACTGCATGGATCAGATCTCCCGTTCTATCACCCAGCACCTTCTATTGATATTTCCCAGGTAACATCAACAGCTACATGAATTGTTAGTCTTTGTGCTCCTCTGTGTAATGCTAAACTGGGCACACTCCAAAGCTCTGCAAAGGTCTCTTTAACACCATTTTTCTGGAAGGGACTCATTCTATTAATCACACAGACAGATAGACTCACATTTTGTACTATTGTCCTACCTGGCACTGCTTTCATAGCAAGACATTAATTATTGCTAATGTCCAGGGAATAGTGGGTATGCCAGGACTTCTGTAGTGTTCAAATGTCTGCTTGAAAAAAAGCATGCTCCTGAAAGAATCCCTGTCTGCTCTCTGGGTTCCTTTCCTTCCAGCCTTCTTCTTTCTGCTGATGTCTGAAAAGAAATTAAATTAATGTTTGGGATATCTGGCCACATCATTTCTGAAAAAGCTTCTTCCTGAACACACTATGTATTTGCAGCACTTGTTAGAATATGCCTATATAAAAATGTGTGTGTATAGTCCCTACCTTATATCTTAGTCGACCTATCTGCCTCAAATTTTGCCATGTCAGAAGGTGACAGTTACCTCCTGTGAGAGAATCTGGGGACTCCAAGTGCATAATAATGGAGGTACAATTTAGGACAGGTCAGGCAGATACTTTATTAACTATGAAGACTGGAACATCATCCCTCTCTCTGCTCCCCGTTTCACTGCCAAGTGTTTGCAGAGACACAACCTATATAATGTTTCAGAAAAAATGAAAGAGGTGAGAAAAAAGAATGATTTCAATATTAACAAAGCCAGGTATCCATGTCTGGAAGGGGTGAACTCCTTAAGTAGCTTGCTAGCTGCCACACTCATCAGGAATCAAACAGAAATTAACATGATGATATGGAGAGATGGCTCTTGGTGGAGCCTACAGGAGTGGCACACCCCGTATTATCTTACCTCAGAAGGGGGGAGTTGGAAACAATCACAGACTGTTAGCTTTTAGTCAAAAGGAATGCTCTTTTAGTAAAGGTAACTTCTTAGCCAGACCTCTCAATCTTAAATATTATTAATTTTACCACCACACTCCTTTTCGCCTTGGTGTCATACACTGTAAGTTATCCCAGCATGTGGAGCATTTTTTGTAGGTATTGGAAGTTACTGTTCTGGATTCCAAGTACAAAGTACCTGTTCCTTCAGCAAGAGTTCCTACCAATGGTCTTTAACTTGGATACAACATGCTGCAGTGGATTTCCTATACTGTCCTGTAAAGACACTCTGTACTTCCTGAGTGGGCAGAAAGAGTTCCCTCCTAAGTGAGTAAAACCAGATGAGAGGAGATAAGAGTACACCACAGATAAGATTCCCAAACTTTCAAAAGACTGACTGCTTTAACAGCCAGATTTCAGAACACCCCAGGGACCTTGAGAACAGGACTTTAAAAATAAATCTTCAGACTTACCTACAATACATGACAGTTTTACAGTATCCCATAAAAGATGTCCTTCCTTTCAATGAGAAGTAAAGTTTATAGGAAGAGAGCATATTTTTTATTAGAGCAACACAGATAAACTCTGCTTACTCTTCAAAGTCACCCACTCAACGTAGTGATTTCCTGTCCTCAGACTAAATGTAGGGTCTTTCTCTCTGTTCCTTCTGTCAACATTCCAGCTCCCTCTATACCTGACTAGTCAGGCTCATAAACTACCAAGTTTATGTGTGCCAAGCACACCCTTGCCTGGGGCGCATGTCATATGCCTGTGACCCTAGAACATCATTTTATTGGGGGCAACAGTGGAGGCCATGCTAGCATGTCATTGCTTCTAATGGCACATGAGAGGCAGAGCACACCGTAACATAACCCCATGCAAGATGAGAGACAGGCAAACTTGCATGTTAGCAGGAGTCCCAGGTAGCTGATCACAGGAGGGCAGCAGCCCATGACATCCTTCACAGTGCTGGTACACAAATAAGTACACAAATAAGAGATGAGGATCCTCAGCACCGTCCATTTTGATCTACTGTTTCATTCCTGTGTGCTGAATCGCAAATGTAGCCAGAGCCCAAGGGAACTAATTAGTTCCCTCCAGAAGACAGCTGGGGAGTCAACTAGCATATCCAACAAGTTTGTATAATCAGGCAACCAGGAACAAGGTCAGGAAGCTGTGTTACATGACAGCGTAGATATACCCATCATTATCTCTTTTTGCAGTGATACCCACTGGTCCTGTAATGAAACAGCAACTTACAGCTATTGGTAACACCAAGGTAACACCATTTGTTTAAAATAACAGATGATGTACTACATTCTCTCTCTTTCTTTCTTACCTACCCCTACTTCATCAATAAAAAAGGCATAAAAATTTAGTCAGATCTCTGATTGCTATGGATGGGATACAAAGGCATAAGTGATACTGCAGCAAAGGAGGAGCAAGGCATTACAGATGTGGGATTTCTTAGGAGAAAAACGTTAAAAGTAGACAGAAATCACTTGGACTTAGATCCTTCCATGAGAAGAACATTTGAAAACTTTCAATTGAATATTATTAATATTGTAAATTGGAAGCAAAATCCCAGTAAAAATTGTGGCTGGACACAAGCATGGTGGGAACTGAAGAATGAAGAACCATCAAGCAAGTTACAGGAGTACCCATTGTGATGCAACTGGAAGTCTGGTGCGCAACACTGTCAAGAACAAATTATTAATCCCATATGCAATTCACTTTTTTTTTGTATTATTTAATCTGGCAATATACCAGTGTATAACCAGAACAGCCTCAATCCTCGTATTTTTTTTTGCCTGGCCACCTGCTGTACAGATCCAAGAAGAGATATCACGCCCCCTGCAAGCTTTGTTTCTCCTGGATCTTCAGAAAATCATGTTTACAACAGCAATGTAACTATCTCTATCTTTCAATTACTGTTACAAGCAACAAAAAGTAGTTGTGCATTAATATTACACAAGAACACTGTATTCAAACAGATTAACTACTTATACATCTTCATTACTGTTTAAAGTGTTTTAAACTTTTATACTCATGTGGTAGTTGTTTTCTCCATAGTACCAAAGTTTCAATTACTACACACAGAGAAAGCTAATTTCTGGAGAGCTAACACCACTAATTTGTTTCTTGCCACTGCTAATTTGTTCCTTATCTTTCTACAGTCTAGAGTCCATAAAAGCATCCCCAATATAGGAAAACACTGTACCTCTTCTCCCCAAGTGTCATTTTATTCACTTTACTGTCTCATAAATGTGGCTATTGCAATATTCTTCAAATTGAGACATTTATCACACATTTACATCTCTAAAATACTTACCTTTTTAGAAAGAGAAGCATATCATTCGAAAGCTGTAAAAGCCTGACATATACTGAATATAAAGGCTCTTGGAGGATAAATCACAATAAGGAATACTCCTCAATATAAACACATAAACCCCAACTAATAAGAACCGTAAATGGTATTGAAGTATGAACTGAAGAAGTCAGATATAATTATTGTATGTATGACAGGCAGAGACAGTCATGTCACGCATTCTTAGAAAAGAGTCATCCTTTCTACTTGTTCTCAGGCCAAAGAGGGAACTGGCTTCTGAATCTGAGGCTTTTCCAAGGCTAAGTAATTTTTTTTCCCCTATCAGGTAGTGAAAGTCTTTTTTAGATTTAGCCCTGCTTCTAGACGGCATCCAATCACACAGACCGAAAGGCACAGGAAAAAGCTTACTGTGAGGGAAGTTAACTAAACAATTAGATACCTGGCAGCTTCTGTTTGATACTTGTATCAAAGTATATGATCAGCTTGTAGTGAAGTGTTTCATAAAACCTCAGAGAAGTGAAGGACTCAGAGTTCGTCTCCACAAAATGGCAGACATTCTTGTGAAATATTTATGCCAAATTTTCAGCAAAACTAGTGGGAGTTAAAGAATCCCACCAGCTCCCAGAAAAGCTCAGTATCTTGCAGTAAACCATAAATGAGCAAGAGGATAAAATATCTTCCTTATACTGTATTTCAGTGCTTTCAGATCAGAGTTAAATATAGGCATACTGACTAGATAGAATAAGAAACACGTTACCTCTGCCAGTGGTATGAAGACTGTCGGTTTGGCAGCTTCCAAGAGTATAATTTTGTACATGGACTTTCATCAAGAAAGTTTCCTATTCTACATCAACAGTGGAAGCAGTACACAAAAATACATGTAGTCGCCAGCGTCTCTGCACTTTCTTCTCTGTGTGACTCATCTCCAAAATAGAAGATATTTTATGCCTGTGAGATCCTCGGACTTTCTGCTCTGAATTTTCAGCTCAGATGCCAAATACAATTAGTGTCAAACATATGATGGCTGTTTCTGAGACCATGACAGTCTGGTCAACTGATTGCTAACTTTTAGCCAATCCTCTTCACTGTAGTTTTTGGGCCTGTTACTTCTTTCCTGAGCAGAGAAAGCTATTATCAGTTTGCATAACACAGGAGTGGTCAGGACCCCAGTAAGTTAGTAAAATTTATAGGGTGCCTGTGTAGAAAAGATGTGAAGGCATGATCCCAGACACCAACAGCTTCAAAATCTAAGGCCCTAATTCTCCTGTCTATGTTTTCATGAGTCATAGTTCATCCCACTCTGGAGTTGGTGATTTATGTATTTGTGTAAGGTACTACATATAATACACATAAGGATATGAAAATAAGAACTGACATAGAAAAAAAGGGGAAGAAGAAAAAGCACCAATTTTTCCATGCATTTCCTTATACATTTTTATTAGAAAGAAGATGAAGTGTCATATACCTCTCCACGCATTATTACCTGTCTTCAGCTCCTCGGACAAATCAGGGTTGGGGGAGATCGGTTTTCAAGTGGTCAAAGTCTTTGGGGGCTTTTGCAGAGGCAATTACATTCAAACTAAAATTCCTTTGAAAAAGCCTACAGATATTGAGCTGTTTATTTTCTATTTCTGTTGATTAAAGTATGAGCTCATTTTTTACTCTGCCTCTTTCATACCCTTAATAAACTCATGCCCTGTGGTACTGGTGACTTTTACAAATCAACTTCTCAACTACCCATCAGTCTTTACACAGAGCATTAATGTTTTATTGTTCTTGTTCTGGTAGTAATGATTTTTCACTTCCTCTGCTGATTTTTTTAATCAAAAGTAATTTACAGCACTCTTCACCAAGATGAGCCTTTGCCAATTCTAAATACATCATATGTGTGTTCCCTGCCACTTGATAAAATCAGATATTTGACTTATATGCTTTTCTGGCTTTAAATCAAGCCTTATTACATAGTAAATAAAAAGGTCCTGTAGGAATTTCCTTAATCATCAAGTAAAAATGTCATGTAAGTCACTTTTTTCTGTAAAGTGTTTTTTCAGGTAATTTCGTTATACGTAACTGTGTGAAATAGCCTTTTAAAAATAACTTACCCTATACTGCTTTGATCTGCAGTTTCATTTAAAAAAAACAGGTTTCTTAGCACAGCCAAATGATTTATCACTATTTATGAAACAATCTTTTTTTAAGTTAAGTTGATTATGAATAACTTAAAAGCTGTTCAGAATCAATAAGAACCAAGGCAAACACTGACCTGTCTTTTCATGTATGATCTATTCTGCAGGAATCAGTTCTGAATTTCTGAGACCTCACTTAACAGGTCATCAGCTTTGCCAAATGTTTTCCTTATAACATTGGCATAAACCTTGCTTTCGGTTCTCTGCTGTGCAATAGAGATAAGACTATTTCCTTTCTAACACACTGTTTTATGTGCTTTTAAGCTCATAAGATCCTTGGATGCTGATAGCCTTTTACTATAGGCATTGTGTAGTATTTCTTACTACTTCCAGTAGGAATTACAGTAAAATTATAAAAATAATTCCTATTAGATCTCCTCAGCAATAATTTGTAATCATTTGCTAAATGCTCAGCTAATAATTTCTAAGTCTTTTTTTACATTTCTGCAACCAAAAGCTCAGCTAGTTATACCCATCTGTGCATTTTTTCCATGAATGTGCTTTCCAACATTGTTAATGCTTAAATATCCAGTCAGTATGCGTTAACTTTTCTAATCTTAATATGAAGATTTATGTATAGTTGAAATTTTTTTGTGTCTTGGAAGTTTTTCAGAGCTGAAAGCAGGAAATTATCTTGTCCCTTCACAGAGACATTGTACAAATGCCTTTTTCTGTCCATCTCTCTGCTGTTTAAGAAATAGGCTGATGATATCACAGAAAGTGCTTCTTTCTTCAGACCCTGTTGCCAAAATGCTGCAGTCTACAGTGTATGTGTCTTACAGCAGTGTGTAATCTTTGAGTTTTGAACAAGCTTGACATTTATATTATATAATTAGGAGTAGCAGTTATGTTGCTATGCTGCTTTTCCCATATGGCACAAAAATCTAACACCAAAGACTTAAAGTCCATGACACCATTATACATTCAATAGCCCATCCCCACAGAAAGTTTTTTTTCCCCTTCTCATTTGTGTTAGATAGTTACCAGTTTTTATTACAGGGAGTATTGCCAGAGGGAGTGATGAAGAAACTGGATTGCAAAGGTATGTAGGAGGGGAAAGGGTGCAGGGGTGAGTTTGCAGCTCACAAAGTGCAACATCAGGACACAGATTAGGCACATGACCGAAAACCGCATTTGAAAAAGAAAACAAGTAATTAAACAAAAAAAGACCGGCCTACACTATAGTGCTTTTTTGGCTACAGTGCTATTTTTCTTAACCACGGGTCCTTTAAAGTACTTGATTCAACAGAAATGGAAAGCAAAGCTGCAACTAGGGTGGCAACACCTACAGATCTATATGCTGCCCCAAGCAGCAGCTGAAACCATACTGCTATCGATCATACATTAGAAGCAAAGGAAATACAGGCCCCATATCATTATAAATCATCATAAGGAAACATTTGGAAGAATCTGCATGAAACTATGAGGACCTTCCACCAGACTTACCTAGTTGCCTGCTCTGTGGTATATTAGAATATATTTATTTCAAATCTCTGTACAGATTTGCTATCAGGATGGTTATACATAATACTAATATTCAAATGTCTGGTATTGTATTGAACATCCAAACATGGTAAACCATATCACAGATGCCAGTGTCCTTTGGAAGTAAGGTTCTTATGAGCAAGAATATGATGTTCAGAGAGATCAGGAGAGCCCACTTCCTCTCCTATCTTCAGTACAGACATCTCGTGACCAGCTAAACATTACCCACTCTTCTCAGCTACTAAAGTGTATCACTCTCACACTTCACACTGTGAAGACAATATTGGGTATCTATTAAGCAAGAGCTCTGTGAGGCGTAAATCCTAGGAGAAGAGATAGGAATACAAATTAGCTTGTTCAAAAAGAGTTCAAGAGCCAAAGGCCTCAATTATTCTTTAAAAGGAATAAATTAAGTCCACGGTGAGTTCTGTTAAAAAATTGTTGCTGTCCAAGTATTACACCAAGATCACAATTCAGACAATCTTAGCTCTTAAATTCTCCTGGAATGCAGAAAGGCTAGTTCAGGCATAACCCTGACATGCAGAAAATACATTTCTAATGAGCCTTTCTGTCTGCATACAGCCCACTAAAAAAAGACATGGCTAAAAACCCTATTTTTTATCAGAAAAAAAGGGAGTTTGCAGTGTATTTGTAAAATTCAGATTATTTCACTCACTTTCACCCCTATAATATTCTTTTTTATTTTATAGTACTGAAGAAGCTCAGCTCATTTACAGTGGTATTAACTGGAATTTGGTTTTAGAGGGCTAAAAGTTTTTCACGTAGCCAGGATTTAAAGTGAAAAAAAACTAATTTCAAGAGCAGAGATAGAATGATTTTATTAAGATCAGCTGGCCTTTGTCATGGCACACAAGGAGAGACAGTAAGACTATTTTTAAGATAAAATAGTTAATCTAGCTTCCTTTAATGATCTCAAAACACTAGCAGGATCTTCAATTACATTAAATGTTAGGGGAAATATATATTTTAGGGGTTACCTGTGCATAGAAAAATTGCTTTTTCACATCCGTTAGTATTGATGCAATCACAACTTTACTGAAGCCTAATTACAATATGAGAAGCAAATTAAATTATACCAGTGCAATTTCATTCAAATAATGCTCCACGAGGAATAACTAATTTGGAAGAGAAGATTAAAAAAAGTCGTACCTGGGAAAAACTTTTCTGCCAGAAAAAAAACTGTGTGCAGACCAAACCTTCAGTATATGGTACTTATGAAGTCTCATCAGTGGTTATTTAACTTTTTTTTTCTTTAGAAAAATAAATTGAAGTAAATGCATCTGCATGAAGATCTTGGTCCTGAAAGTGACTCTCATTTTTGAGAAAGCCACCTTCAGGTCTCACTGGTATGTGAAGAAACTATTACAGGAAGATAATGATTTTCAGTAAGTGGTTATATAGCGTCATTATCAGAAGGGCCATTACAAGATTGTGCTTTAATATCTTCCTGCCTACCCTCTATCAGTATTTGGCAGCTTAAATGCTGAAGCACATGATTTGGAGTCTGCTGGTATCTAGAAAGACAACATAGCATAGCTAAATATATAAATATTTAGGGAAACTGAAGGAGTAACCCTGAGCTTTATGAAACTGACATAGGGGTAACTAAAAACTAACCACCTAATAAATAATGGGAAAGCAAACTCAGAGGCACCCTGTAGCTTGCTGTGATACACAGGGCCAAGAAGCTTATAGACAGATCCAGGCCAGCTGAAGGCCTTGGAAGAATCAAGGTGAACTTCCAGAGATCCTCTGGGAGTTTCTGTGCAGAGAAAAGAATGTAGCTGTGTACAAGCCACAGCCCTGAGACGTGCACAGTGCCCATCGCTCAGTACAGTGGAAATCCACATACCCAAATGCTGGCAAGGATCCTGCGCCCTAGGGGCCACTTTGCATTCTGGAAATTTCAGGTACTCGCTGTGTCTCAGTCTTGTTTCTCCTCCCAGAATGGGGGAAAAAAAGGAACACAGTATTGTGTCTAATGGCTTTTGTGTGTTGCTCTGGTAGGAAGGTGCACTTAAAAAAAATAAGAACCCGTTAAGTCTCTTACACTGATTTGTGCTCAGAGTCTCACAGGGCAGAAGAAAAGAGGCTCGAGAAATTTTCAATATCCAAAGTCTAATATGGAAAGGGGAGCTAGAAAAATCAATGGAACTATGGGTGGAATGAATAGCAGAAAACAGAAAATAAGACTATAGCAAGCAATCAATAAGCCAGCAGTTAGAATAGCACATTATACTTTTACCACAATGATCTGAGGAGGGATTCACCAAGGAAGTACTGAAATGATCAGAAGGGTGTACAATCCCACCACAAAGTAAATGAGGAAGAAAATGCACAACTATTTCTCTCTTGGGCTCCTATAGAAAACAAAGCAAAAGAAAACAGCAGGGAACAAATAAAAAAAAGATGGAAAATTGCTTGTGAAAGCTGTGATGACCTCAGACTGTGACTAGCCTCAGAGAACACCTGCTGTGTGAATTGCTTGGGCTTTTATTAAAAATTCAATTAATGTAAACAGTTGTAATAAAAGAACAAAAAAGAAACAGTGGTTGTGTACAGCCAAGCCACAGTCCAATAATCCTGTTTCCTTTCTCAGGCAAAAGCCTAACAAAAACAACAACGTACTCAGAGTGTCTGCTTGGACAGTACAGGCTCAGGGTGTAGCAAAGCAAGACAGGACGTGCAAGTGCTCAGTCACTGCATTTGGAGAGCACGGGCTCCAAACTTGCAGTTCAAAGACACACATATGAACAAAAAGCCACCTTTCATTCCAAGGCAAATGCAGCTGAAATGCAGTTGAACACAGTTGTGTGTCCTATACTCTCACAAGATCTAGCTGCCACAAGTATTCGGTGCATTTTGGCAGCAGGTAGGTACAGATGACTTAGCCTGCAGCAAAGGCCCAACCTCTTCTCACAGGCAGTGAACAGGAGAGGCAGGCATTGCCTCTGTGCATTCATTCACGTTGCTGAATTTCTCTCCTCAGCTGAGATAGATCTTCCTGCAGTGACCTCTTTCGTGGTCTCTTGCAGATAGAGCTCTGAAATAGGACATCAGGGGAGGCATAAACATCCCAGAGGAAACCATGTCACAAGACTAAAGAACTCAGGATAAAAAAAAACTCACTTCCTAAAGCTCCAAGGAAAACATAAGCTCCTCTTTGCCCTTTCTTCACAAAATACATGCAAAAAAAAAAATCAACTGGAACTTAACCCAACTTCACTCTGGGCATTAGCACTGGAGGAGGAATGTACCAGAACATAAGCCAACTAACTAAGTAGACACAACAGACATCACATTGCATGGTCTAGCAGTAGAAGGTGTTCAGAACAGTGCAAGAGGTTTCTAGAAGTAAAATCTGTGAAGATTTAAAGCTATCTTTTTTTTTTTCCCAAAAATATAAAAATTAGCTGTTGGTTGCAAAGTGTAGTTGTCTAAAGGAAAGATGTTTTTATGTTTCCAATTCATCATCTAAACAAACTAATTCAAGGCAGAGAAACAATTAAAATGCAAAAATAAAACAAAACAGAGACAATGTTCTTTCTGTTCACAGCCATCAATGTGGTCTGAAGTTAAGTTTTCATGGGCTTATGTTGGTATGGTTGAAGAACAAAAAGCAACCTTGTAATTAAAAGTGTGTATCAAATATATAAAGCTCACATGATTGGGAACAGTACAGCTCAATTTCTGTCTTGCCCAAAATAAAGTATTGAGTACAAAACGCAGCAAGAAATCAGCCATGCCATAAAAGTCCAAGACATAAGTATTAGTTTTACTTCTCACTATGGGCTTCTGCCCCTATTCACTAGCTCCTTTAACTCAAAAAACAGAGTTAGAGTATTTTCCATAGGGTTAATAACTACATCAATAAAACTGGAGCTTAAACTTACTTGGCTAATTTAGATGCCAAACAGGCTCATTAAGCAAAATCTCCCCAGCACCTCCACTGGCAGTTCTGCAGGCGGAGCCTCCAGAACATCAGGGTGAATTTCCTACTGCTTGGCATTGGCACCCTTTCCAGAGCCCTTGAAGCCATGACACCTTAGTTAGGGCCTGTGGGAGACAATCTTACTGCAGCCCAAAAATGGTGCTTACTGCTTCAGAGGGTTCCCAGGGCAGGAAAGAAAAGATTGTCTTTCTGTCCTCCACATCCAGGCACATACTAAGAAGAAGAAGAAAAAAAAGCCTAAGAAAGAGCCCAAACCCACTGGATTATCATGTGCTTTCTATGATATTTATGTTTTTATAATTTAATTTCCTTATGCATTGCAACTACGTAGCACAGGTGATGAAACTTAAACCAACAGAAGTCACTTGGGTCACCATCACCCCAACTCTCTTACAGCCAAACACATTTCAATTAAGAGCACAATTTGACATTCAAAAACTTTCATTGGGATTTACGTGCACAAAATTAACCTTATTGATTGCCGCCGTACAGGCCCCTCTGTAACTTCCTGTGTTAATTAGGGTCACTCTTTTATTGTCAATACTGGAAGAGGGGGAATAGAAATATTAGCTGTTTTTTACATGTCTTAACATTTGCTCTTCCTAACACTCCAGAGTAATATACTTCTTCACAATTACTTCTAAGTCAGCAATATTGGATATAAAGAACAATATTAGGAATATAGTAGGGCACCAATGTTATAAAATGATCCGGGTGCCACCCCATAGAATTTTTAATATCTATTCTATAAAAAAACACATGCATGCTTCTGCAATGACTGACAAAAACCCCATAAGAATTGTCTTTTGCTTCTATACTTTTCCCAAGATTAATTTTAATTGGTTGAGCAGTAAAAAATAAATATATGCTGAGCCTAGTTCTGAAGTTACGGTTGCATTTCTGCATCCAGGATCATGGCTTGCCAATCACAAATTTCAGATGAATTGTGATTGTGCATCAGTTAGCCTGATGTTATCCAAAGATAGCTGTGACTAAGTGGAAGAAGGTTTTTTTTACATGTTTGAGAAACCTTGTGTAAGCTGTAACTTTCTTGCATGTGTGGAAGTTGCATCAGGAATTACTGTAGCACTTTATGTCTAAGATATAATGAGATAACAACAGTTCAAAGACAGTCAGAACCTCTGCACATGAAACCATCTTGTTAAACTTGATAAACTTTTGCCAGATGATGCAAATTTTCTATTAGCATACAACTTCTGTAACAGTTCTGAAATGTGCCATAAAAGACAAATGCTGCTGTACATTTTAGGCCTGGGCTATGCTAAGAAACCATTTAGCCTAATCTTTCTTTTGCTGTTATGTCAAATATACCACTGTTAAATCTACAGAACAATTTCCTTTTGATGAATCTCAAAAATTAAATCCATACATAAGCATGGAGCTCCAGCTACCTATGGGCACGCATGCATGGACCCTGACTGCATGCATAAGGTTGCATAACAAAGGTAACAGAAAGCAAATTCCCACAGGCAAGACACTGGAAAAAGACTGTAATTTATAAATGTTCCAATGAAAGAATCTCACAAAACTGTGTCACGATTCTTAATTAGTTGAGTAGAGTGAAAGATGCAAAATGAAATGGACCAGAGCATAAATAAAAATGTAGCTGTAGGAAGAAAGGGCAGGCAAATTGTTGTCTTCTAAATGCTGCTTTCCCACATGAAGGTTGGTCTGGAGATCGAGAGCCAAGTGACATGGATGTAATGCTGTTTACCTCTGGCTAGTAGCCTGAATGTTGCTTGCTCATCTCATGTGCAGCTTCATGGATATTTGCCAATACAGGCCCTCAGGGATCTGCTACCCAGAACTGGCAGCAGGGAGGGTAAAGCATGGGGTACTCCCTGTGATAAAGAAGCCCAGGAACCTCTGTCCCTGGATTTTCACAGCTGTTAAGGTACCAAACTAACAGACTTTGGGGGTTCCAGACATCCTAGAGAACTGT
The DNA here is from genome assembly GCF_963921805.1 of Phalacrocorax carbo. Taxonomy (NCBI): domain Eukaryota; kingdom Metazoa; phylum Chordata; class Aves; order Suliformes; family Phalacrocoracidae; genus Phalacrocorax; species Phalacrocorax carbo. The sequence goes on from NC_087515.1 coordinate 22,624,675, forward strand.
AGAAAGGTTTTGTAAAGGTCATATCAATATTTTCTTATTCTCTTCAAAACAAAGGTCTTAATTTGTATTATATGGCAAAAATCAACACACAAAATATTTTTTCTATTTCAAAATCATTTGTTTCTAGTTAAGAATTTGTTCTGGTTTTCTGACAGCTGTAATATAATTTAAAAAAAAAAATTCTTCACATTACAGATGAAACGAATAAGAAGCACTGTGATAAATAGTTTCAAAATAAAGAATCCTTTTCTTATTTTTTTCCTCTGACAACTCAAGAACAAGGAGGTATTCCAGAAGACAACATACCTGAAATTAATGCATAAGAGTATATTATTTTACAAGGGACATACATGCCTATACAACTCACATCTGCTAGATACTTTCAGCTATATCTAAGACTTCCTATAAGCTTCAAAGTCCATGCCCCAGTTCGTACATAACTTGAACCATTTGGAGATAAGGCCATATCCAGGCAAATGGTGTCTGCTACCCAACAGAACAAACAGAATAAAGTGAAGAGCTTAGAAAGATTACCCAAGAGTCTAATATTTTAATGAACAAAGGGAAAAAAAAAGGTAAGTTTAATTAGTGGCAATTTAAAATTTAAAAAGATGTTAAATCATCAAACTTTTTGTATCAGGGATCAGTCTGGTACATCTGATGAGAGAGCACAAGGAGTCTTTCCCTCTCACCCGGCTTACGTACAGAGTTCCTTCCTTGTGATACAGCTGCTCATGGCACTTTTAGAAAAAAAGTACTAAGCAGTCACATACAAACACTAATGGACATTAATGTACTTGAAAAGGAAGCCGGATGCCTAAACGCTTTGACAAAAGAGACTCCAATGATTGCACAGTACTTGTTGACTAAAGAACACTGATCTACAGATTTAGTATCCCGAGTAAAGGAAACCACTTGTTGGTGTTGGACCAGTTCTCACTGTATGAGACTGAACAAAAGTAAGAACAAAATTAATGGTTTAGTCTACATCTGGTTTTGCTGGAGACCTAAACACAGTACAGCCAGGTTTTGCATGCTATGACAATGCTTTATCTTAGCAAATATTTCACTAGTCACCTCACTCAACAGTTTGAAAGAGTCCATCATACTCACTATGACTCATAATTTGCATACAAATATACCATATCTTGAAACTTCATTGTACTTCCTCTGCAGCACACTTCACAGACTCTTGGCTAGAAAACAGCTTAATTTACCAACTGACTGTGGGCAGTAGGCTTTGAGCAACAGCAACAACAATGATGATGATGATGAAGCCAGGAAAAGCTCCAGAACTTCAGCAATGATTAAAATGACAAGTGGGCATTATACAGCTCTGATAATTCTTGACCCTGTGCTTGGCAGAGGAATTGTTCTGAGCATCTTTTGAGCTGTTATAGGAATAGCTGGAGACCAAGCACCATATTCAGCATAATTGTTGCTGATTTCTTACTGATGATTAGTCTGTATTTCATATGCAGTACAACCTGAAAAGAGAATATTGGATTTCCAAATAACTTCTCTGCAGTTTTAATCTATCAATGTTGCCACTGAACAGGGCAGGGAGTATTGTATTTCTCGCTGTCATCACATTAGATTGGTTATTTTAAATGGTTCATCTGCACCACCAGTTGAATAAACTATCAATACTTTGTGCTATAAAAATAGCAGCTATGGTTTGGATTACTGCTGTGCTGCTGAACTTCCATGTCATTGCCATGAAAGCTTTTCATTACGACTAATCTTGTCAAAATCACATACCTGACCAATAAGATACAAGCAGCAGTTGTATGGCATAAAACTTAAATTTGTTCTTTATGTTTTTCTACTTTTTAGGCATTTTCTTCAGTATTTTCTGCATTATCTTCAAACTGAAGCAGCTGGCTGAAAGGAACACAGCCCAAAGAGCTATAAAGTGCTAATAGCCTTTGTTCTTTGTACATTGTTATATGTATCACCTGCTTCTTTCCTACTCTTCTGTTTGTTCTGATTGGCACTGTGGAAAGCATTACAAACACTGTTGGTATTGTAGTCACCTTATTCCATTCTTCAGCTGCCTTACATACCTAGACAATGTGCCTGAACAGGTATGTATTGCTTTTTAAGTCCACAGTTCATAAATAGATGGAAAAAAAAAGAAAAAAAAAAGGTACACATATTTAGAGAGACTCCTGTAACAGATGAAAACGAGAGTGGAACAAAGACTGCAGTGTCTCAAGGCATTAATATTATGACAGTAAAACTACTTCAGAATTGTGTTTGCATCCTTCTGTTACTCCTGATTTTTATTTACTAAATTAAAGGGGTGCTTTGGGGCTTTGGATACAGTACAGCATCATGGATAGATGTGTGATTTGGATACAATAAGGCATCATGGCCCAGCATTTCAAGAAAGAGGAGCAGGAGGGAATTCTTGGTTAACATTTATAGTCTTTTTCCAGCCGGTAAAAATTTGGGGCTTCACTTAATTTTATATTTATTCAGCTAACGCTTTCTTTGATTTTCTGGGACATTAAGATGAAATCTGAGTTGCCCAGACTTGGAGTCTCGCCAGCACAAACACCACTGTAGTGACTAGAGAGAGACAGCAGCACATCCCAGAGGGTGATACATATGGTAGAGAAGCAGACCTGTCTCCTCAGAATGCTTCTCTCCACCTCCTGATTACAGAGGAAATCTAGCATGACTCAATTCTTGATAGAGACCTTAGCTAAATTGCTGATAGGAGGTAGGGTGAATAAGAGTGTAAATGTTATTACCTCTGACGTCCCAATCTCAGAGGCAGTCAGCTTTCATTTAACAGGGGAGGAAAAATATTTTTAGAAGAGCTAAGCGCTCTACAAAATTAAAAATCTGGCCAGTGTACCACTGAAGGAACTGGAAAACTATCCAATTGTCTCTGCCCCAAATACTTTTCAATCTTTCTTTGACAAATCCAGATGCAAAATATTAAACCTCTCAGGAAGCCAGTGGGAGTTTTGCAATTATCTTCAATGAAGTCAGAATTTCATTTATGAAATAGAAATATGAGATGAAAACTGAGGTATAAGAAATAGATTTTGAGAAGCACTTTCAATAATATAATTTACACACTTGACATCCAGAAAGAAAGGCTGGTCCAAGCACAGGAAATATATCAAAAGAGGCACTGAGGTGTGAAGCAGAAAACAGAATAATAAAGCAAGAGCAGAAGTGAGCAGATGGAGCACTGGCAGAAAAAAGGAGTAGGGCTTTGAAGTCATGGGATCACTCCAGACTGACACTCAAATACTAAGATCAGAAACTGACTTCTCATAGTGTAGACTCTGCCTTGGTCACCAGAAAAGAAAATAAAATCAATTTTCCATTACTTGATTATCGCAATCTAGAAGAAAGCCAAATTTCTTAATACAAATTTACTTCTCTCTGTATCCTGTGGTGAATGAACAATGCACAAACAATGTAATGAGTACAGGATTGTGAGAAGTCAGGTCCAAGTTGTTTACATTATTACCTAATCTCTAGAAAACAGCCAAATAGCAAGACCAATTTCTCTTAGAAAGCATATATCATATTATGAGTTATCTTCCCTGAATCATGCAGAAAATAACCCAGGAGTATATTTTTATTGGTATCACTAGCTGATCCAGCTATGGTTTCACACAATTTTCCTAAAGCAGGAGTTCAGTCTGTTAGCATTGATTAAACTGGTATTGACTCAGTATTAACCTGGTATTAAATCAGAATTCTCATATGCTTCGTTTAAAGATCACAGTGTTTAAATTTTTTATATGGCTGAACTCTTCTTGCCTTCATAAACATTAGAAATCATATGTCGTCTCCTCCTTTAATCATAGTCGACAGTGCAAAGTCAATGGAGCAATGTCAAATTATATCAGTTATGAAGGTGGCCAAGGTTCAAAGTTAATGTAAAATTTCTAAGCTATGATAGAGCAGGTGATAGTTGTGCAGCTGAAAGCACTACCACAAAAAATGCCAACAGTAGGAGAAATACAGTTAACTTCACCTGCTTATTCCAGATCTAAATGAGTGAACTTAATGGCTAGGGATGATAAGAACTTCAAAATTCTAGGTGGTGTTCTTCAAGCAGTCATGGAAAAATAATTTAACTCTGCTTTCTTTTTTTTTTTTTTTAAATGAGCATTCCTGCTTTAAGAGGTTGTTGTAAAATTAGTTCCTTGATAGGCTGCTAGATGGACAGTGGTAGCAAATCAACAGTAATTCTTATCAGAGAGGCTTATTGTAGATATATTCAGAATTACCATCCAGCTTCAATTTTCATTTAAAAATTCCAGAAGGAAAGACTATGCCATATTGCTACAAAAGGCTGACTCAATCTTCTTCCAACTAAATGAAAACTACCTTATGCCAATATCATGAGATTAGAATCAGGCCCAATGCTTCAAAGGGAGAAACAGTTTAAAAATCCTGATTAAAGCACATTGGGTTTTTATGGTTCATTTCATACCCTGCACATGTTCAGACCACAGCTGAGTTCCTTAAGCCCTTCATCTGTGTGTGGAATTAGCCCTTTGCTTTTGGTCTAAAGCAGTAGGTGCCATAATATTTAATTTCATCTCATGGTATTTTTGGTAGCCAGACACTGAGCAGAGAGAACCAAGCACTGTTTTCATTTGCCATTATCTTGTATGCTACACAGCTGCTTAAAGTTAACCAAAATACAACTGACCGTATGGAGTCTTCTGATATAAATTTCAAGAAGTATTTTAAACAGTTAAGAACTCCTCCAGTATGCCATCCTGTATTTTTGCATGTCGGCTCGTACAGAGTAAGATGCAGCAGGCATTCTTCCAAAAGTTTGGTAACCACTGATCAAGTTTATCACAATTCTTGTTCTCTATGAGCATCCTCTGCCAAACACCTGTCCAGATATGTTTTCCTCATTGAATGGGTTATTATTCTTAGTGTGCTAAGAATGTTTCTTCTCCGTAGTTGGGCATAACTGTGCAAAATTAAAACTCACTCAACCTATTTGGCACGAAGTAGTTTTCCTGTGCCTACAGATTACTACCATACATTCTGAATCAGACTGTCACAACAGTCAAGGACAGGTGCTTCAGTTATACTTAAGGATATGCCTGCACTTTCTGCATTTTTTTCCCTGCAAAGGGGTGAGGCAGCTACATTCATTGGTCCTGGCCAAGAAATTAGTAAATTTGCATATATGTTTTCCTGCAGCATTTATTAATCTAAAACAATAATGGAAAATATTTCTAGCTAGCTAGCAATCTGCTTTGGAAGTGTCTTATACGTGCTTTGCCTTCTTTTGACCTAATGCTATGAATACAAGGCTCAAAAGCCAGAAAGAATAAAGACTTTTATCTGCAACACAGTCCTCAGAGTTTTGAGTTAATTGTAAGCTTTTTATTTCACTGAGAAAGGAAGAAAGATTTCTGGGATGCAAGTTCAACTACTGCTACAATTACATCTCTGCAAGCAGTCTGCTTCTATGACCAGGGGGTGCAGATGTGTGCTTCTGTTGCTTGCAAAAGTAATTTTCAGCTAATCCACATCTGTTCGTCTGTGAGCACCCTGCACCAGCCTAGCCATGTTTTACAGCAGCCAAAAAGCTGCACTGGGAGCTACTGAACCACAGAGCAAGGATGGAGAAAAGGACCACTAGCTGCAGCAAAGTCAAGCCTCCATAGAGAAACAGCCTCATCATCTGAGACGCCAGATTTAGGGACAAATAGCACTTTCCAGCTCCTGAGCCTGACTGCAGGTGAGCCAGCAACATCTGGACTCCCTGTCATCCTGAGATTCAGATGTATACCAGTGTCACAGGGGAAAGAAACATGAGGCAATGGGACACCGCTAAGCTCAACTTGTTAAGTGAACCCAGCTTTGGCTGGAAAAGGTTTACGCTCACACACACACACAAACCAAGACCCACCCAGTTACCACTTGAGTGGGTTAGCTGAGTCTTGCCCGGAAGAAGCGTGACTCCCACTGAGACCAGATTCAGTGTCAAGCTCTGTTCAGAGGCTCAGCACCAATAAGTAACAGCTTCACCTTGGGTCCTCCTTCTGCACTGTTGGATGTCTGCATAGCAATGTTTCCCTTGATCTCAATTACTGGAGGGTTTTATAGCCATGATTTGGCACAGGCTGACAATCAAATCACTTCCCAGTGATATCACTGCCTCTCTTTCCAGCAGTTTCAAATTATGCACTTACATAACATGTTGCTCCATGGCCCATGCCAAGGCTCAATACACTCAGTTCTTGTTTGCATTTTCCTGTCAGCTATTACTTGTTATACTCAACTGTGGATCAAACCATGGTCATGAAGGTACAGCGACAACTGACCCGGCCCTTTTTTCCTCTTGATCTTCCCTCTGACAGTCCCTCCTCCTCAGGGAGGAATCATTCATAGAAGCAAACCAGAAAATGTGAATAAATATGTTCCTGTAACAGAGCTCAATTCTTCTTGTCTAGATGCACCTTAACCATCCAGACTCAGAGTGCCTGTGCCTATTCCAAAAGCAAGTTCCTTTATGAATCCAAGGGGACAATGCCCCGAGAAAGCTTTTCTAATTTGGCCCTGATTTGAGCGGGGGTTGGACCAGATGCCCTCCAGAGGTCCTTTCCAATCTATAAGGTGCTTTCCAAACTGGTTTTTTATGATCCTCTGACGTGATCTCTCTTCAACACAAGCTGTTTGCTGTTGACTTTACAACTTACTTCCTTTCAATAAGAAAACCCTGAGGTAACCCTGAGGCAATTTACATGTTCCGAGAGGAGAGACAAATCCTCAGCTGGAATGGGCATCAGAAGAGCTTTTTGACATCTCTCTCAAAGTACAGGGTAGAAACCAGCTTTTGGAGAATATGTTTTCAGGGCACCTATTCATTGTAATAATTGAAGGTGTCGTAGATAAGAAAAATATTGGTTCTTGCTACTGGCCTAACAACATTTTTTCTCTTTTGTTGCATTCAGGAACAGTAACATGTTGATTCAATGCTGCAACATATTGAAAAAAAGCTGTGTTGATGTAAGGTAAAAACAATCCATTGATCATCCTGACACCAAACAAATAACTTTTCCTCTTTAATCTGGAAATGATGGCTGTTGCATGTGTTATTAAATCATGCTATTGCTATGCTACAGACAGTATTTATTGCTCAGCTTTAGGTTTTGCGTTTTTTTCTTTTCCACTGGCACATATTTCCAGCTTTCTCCTTCCAGTTGCCACTGTGACATTTCCTTTACAGGGAATGTGGGTAGAGCCAGATGAGCTACTTACAGTGTACAGTTCACATATTTGTTATTATCTACAGCTCACATGATACCAGAGAGGAAGAAAAAGTCCTATCCCCAAAAACTAGCCAGGATATAAACAGCACAACCTAAAGAGACTACCAATGCAGAGCTGGGAATCCTGCTGGGATAACAAACCAGTACTTACAGATATTTCCATTCAGTAGACTACCTTTCAGCTAACTGTACTGGCCTTCCTCATCGAATACCAGTGAGACATTACATTGAGAGAAATACTTCTTTAAAATTTTCCCCTCTTGCAAATAAACCATGTGCGGATTTTCTATTAATTAGTAATTTGTTGCTATTTTGAGATATTAAAAAAATTACTTACAGCATATAAATCAGACCATAGATTCCCTAAGAGATACTTGCCATATCATTTTCCTAGGTATTCACTTTTTATGCTTATTACAGCTATGCAGCTGCCATGTTATCTAATTTACACATCTTACTTGTCAAAACCCAAATGTTTCCATGGGATATTCAGCTCAGTGGCCTGAACCACATTTCCTTTCCACCTCTCTTTACCAGGTTTCCTTCCCACATGGAAGAAAGCACCAAGGCAAAAGTCCAGCACACACATCTGAACTTGGAGTTCATGTTCACAACTCCAATATAGACAGAGTCATATCCTTTTTACCAGCATTAAATACAACTTTCAAGTCAGTTCTCTGCAACAACTACAGACTAGTCACCATTTTAAAAATAAATATTTGCCAAAGCAACTGTGTGAGTAGCATTAGATCACCAAAGACATTCAACTGGCTTCTAATTAGAAATGTGATTTAATGTTTTTACCACCCTTTTTTTGTTTCCTTTTTAAAACATCCATATGTTTGACATTTTGTTCGTAAGAATATTCACAGAAATGAATTCTGGGTCCATGGCTGAGATACATAAGGAGATTAAATTTTTTGTTTCAAGTGTAAGTTACTTTTAAAGGTTCATTTGTTGAGTCAAAGAACTAAATCAGTAACATATATTCATAATATAACATTTCACCCAGCTTCATTATTAATCATGAATACTAAGTACCTGACTAAATGAGCTGGTAGAAGAAATGGGCTTTCCCAGAAATATGCTAACAAAAATGAAAAACAATGAAAAAGAGCTACCAGCATGTTGATAAGGAACTATTTCTGTTCCTCACCACCGTTCCCATGACCTCTGAATGGAAACCTAACAGCAAAAATTATTTCAGAAGAAAACAAACTAGGAGATCCAGAGGAGTTGTAGTTCTAACATTTCATACTACTAGTCTCCCTCACAGATTTATCTTCTAGGCTGCACTACATTTTCAACAGTGCAACAGAATCTTTCACATCATGAGAGAATCATGAGAGAGGTTAAATATATCATGCAAGTCTATGGTCAGAGCACATCAAGAACAATTTAACTGAGCTGAAAGCCCAGTCTTATAATCTAAGAAAAGATAACCAGGATTCCCATGATGCACTATAGGAAAATTTTTGAATTAAATATCTTATTATCAGCCAAATATTGGTATATTCAACCAATTGGATTTTTGATGGAAAATAATAAACCCAAGTGAGATATTTGTGAAAGTGTTTGTTTTGTCAAACAACACTTTTTCTACAAAATAGCAATATTGACTTAAAAAAATACAATCAGCCAAACTACTTAAAGCAAATGGATGTAAACACAAATAGCCACATTGGTTAGGGAAATTATTTACCTTTTTTAACTTTGCATTCAGGGTGCTACAGTATTTCTATTACTGTTGGCAAGGCTGGATTTCACAGCAGTATATTGCCCCAGCAGTAGAATGGCAGAGAAAGAAGTTATACTACAGTTTCCTCTGACGCTGCATGCAGTGAGTGACACACAGACCAACTACTTAAGCAAATATTATTTAGAAGCCTTAGAAATGTAGAAGCAAGATAAACATAAGCAGGGAACTTTATCAAATGGAACAGTTACCTACTTGAAAAGGATCTTTTTCTCTCATGTTCCCACATACAATTTCAATTATTTCTGTGAGACTAATTGCATGCATCTGGGTTGCAAGAACCTCTGACAGACAGCCCTTAAGCAAACAGAATGGGTGCCTCAACTGCAGTTTTGCACTCAAAGCCAGTTATGTCTCTGATTGCCATCTACCATGATTATTATTGTTTCTTCTGAATGTTCACTGCATTTGAAATGTGTTTGAACAATGTTGTTCTTACTAGTTCTAAAATGATCCTTATAATGGATTACCAAACTATTCATTCAAGGGTTTGTCATAAGTCAGTCACAGAAAATAGCACATTCCAGAATTATGCGTTTTGCAGAGGCTTAGGAAAAAAAAAAAGACGTAACTAGAAAAAAGGTTTTCATGGCTTCTTTCACATTATGTATCCACCTCCTTTCTCTTAACTATATTTTCCATAGTTGATCCAAAACTCCAGAACTATTATGGAGGAATGAAATGATCAGCAGACTGTCAATTCTCATATTTTGATTACTACAGTGAGTAAATTTTGGTGACCAATTTCTCAGACTTCAGGGATTGTACAAAAAATTTAACAAACTTTTTGAAGTTTTGAAGTGAATGGAGAGAGTGGAGAGGCTTGAGAATATGGTTCATGCATTTCCGCATGATTCAGAGCGCTGAATGCTTTTGGGGAAAAAAAAAAAAAAAAAAAAGAAAAAGAAAATATTTTTACTGAGCCTGGAGGGTTTTTTAGAATTGCAAGTCCATTCTGACAATTTCGTTCTTACAGGAGTTTGATTAGCTGTTCTTCACGGAAAAAGTCAGATATTTAATATGCTACAAGGTGGGTCTCAAATGTGCTGAAGAGCCGAGCTCTCATGGTGTTATGCACTGGAAAGGCCACTTTTTCCACTCCAGACAGAGGAATGAAATTGTCTGCATTACAGAACATTTTGCTGAAGCAACAGCCCCTTTTTGACTGGTTTGTAATGGACTTCAGGGAGCAATTCATCATGAGCCAGGACATAAGGCAGGCATAAAGTGCATCCCACTTCCATTAGCAGCCCACAGGGTCTATGAGGAATACCTTGCTGCAGGAACAGCCAGGCCAAAACTCCTAAAGTAACCATAAGTACGTCAGATTTTGAAAAGCTTTCTCCTAAAGCAGGGGGCCGGGGCAGGAAGGGCTACCAGTGTTACTGAAAACCCCATTATAAATCAGGTATCCCTGTAGCACACACAGAAAATGTCCACCACCAGCTCTGGAGATTTTAGCACAGTGCTGACTGTGTGCTTCATCCTGAGCAGAGTGTTATAAACAGCAGCTGCCAAGGCCCAGACTGGCCGTCCCGAGTGACCCACCTGAGGCACACTCCGTTACTGGCCTCCAAGGCAGCTCACCTGGAGGGCGGCCATTTCAGGGTGGCCATTCCGAGGCAGCCATTTCAGGGCCCACATGCCCCACAACACGTGCCGTGCGGCATAGCAGCCTGCATCCAGGTCATCTGCTCTGAATGCTCCTACGTGACTCATCAGATGAAGAGTCCAGCTATGCGCAGCTCTCACTGAGCCTGTACTTCTTACAGCAGCAGAATGCTTTCAATTTTTCCATGATCAATACCTGTAGATTATGTACCTGTAACTGTGACTATCATCTGGTTAAGTTTATTTCAGGATACAGGACCCTATTTGCATAGAAGCCTGCAAACACAGCCTAAACCTTTGAAAATCACCAGCATTTCAGCAATAAGGCAGCTGTAACTATTTATCAGAATAAAGTGGAAGGGTGCACTTGATCCTTTATTCTACTTTTAATTAAAAGTGACTTTAAATACATTAAAAATAAAATTAAAAGATATCATGGGATAATTCAGGTGGGAAGATACCTCAGACAAAAATATAATGAACTGCTTGAGGATTTGAATTTTTGTTTGCTGCTGCAAAGACTATTAAAAGAATTTTTCCTAGTTCATGTCTTTAAAGTTCTTGTTTTCTTGCAATAAGATAGGAGATATACAGAAGCTTACAAAAATATTGCAACTCAGCACTTTGCTAAGACAAGCCATTCCTTCCTTGCCAAACAAACTCTGCTGAACAAAAGTGGTCTTTAAACAAGGCTCCTGTAATTTAGTGAAGACATAATGTTGTGTTAGACAATAATAAACAGTCTCCCTCACACTGTCAACAAACACAGTAAAGACAAGATATTCCTTTTCAAAGGTGGAAATACTCCTGCTGTGACAGAACCATTACCATGCCTTTACTGTCATTATGTGAAATAATTGATTTGGACACAATACTAACATACGGTGTGGGGAGAGAAGATCTCCAGCACAGAATAGGAATAGTCTTTGCCTTAGAGTAACAGCAGTTATTCGTGCTTCTGTCTTTCGGGTAGAAGACTGTTCCCAGTGGTTGAAATAGAAACATTTATTGGTACTTACAAATAATAAACATTATCAGTTTGGCTTTAAATACTTTACCTCCAAAGTCCTTCCTGAGTATTGATTTTCAGAGATCTAAACTGTTTCTTAAAAATGCTTAACCATTTTAATATATCCAATAATAAAGGAAATAAGGAGTTCAATACACTAATACAAAGATATTCGTGCAGAGTAATCATTACTTATAAAAACTCTGCAACCTAATGTGTGAATTTTCTTCTTATGCATTTAATACTACCATAGGTCTTTACAGAATGCTAAAAAAAGCAATTTTTTGCAAAAGCCTTTCCCCCAAGGACCTTATAGTCTTGATCAACCAACTTAATGATATTCCTTGTATATCTAAAGATGGAGATAACATACTCAAATATCAGAATCAAACCATATTAAATTAAGTGCTTCCATCCACTTGCAGGCCTGTGGTGTTTTCATGGCCTAAGATTAGGACCATAAAAGCTCTGGATTAAAAACCTAGAAAAGTAGAAAATTTAATGGGGTTGTTTCATTTAATATTTTTTTCTTATTAGCTTTTTGTTTACTTATATCTTTTGAGGAGGATTAGCAATAAGAATTATGAGATCTTGCATATTGTGACAACTGTATTTCTAAGGACATGCTCAAGCTTGTAAACTCCTGGTTAATAGCATGTCCCAGCAAAAAAAAATTATGTAACATAAAAATATCTAAAGTTATACTTCTAACAACAGAATCTTAATGCTGGGTGCAAGTTATTCATATTAAAAGCATTTTTTTCTTTGAATTTTGAAACAAGATTTTTACCATCTTCCTAAGTTTCAGACAACCCCTAAATTAAATTTCTTTTTCTTTTCCCCCCTACACTTTGGTTTAGAAGCCGATTCTTTCACATTTGTGATACAGAAGTCTTCTGAAATCAAGAAATAAATGGGGTTGGTTTCACATGGAAAATGGCTGGATACCTCTAAGAAAACTTAGCCTGATCCCTGCTTCTTCCCTCCAATTTTTCCATGAAAAGCATAGGAAGGGAAGTAGAGGAGATGCCAAGCAGCTTGGTAATCACTGTGCGTCACAGCTGTGAATTTACACTGTTTGCCCTTACACATCTATGAACAAAGGACAGTCTCTTGCTGAAGGTGATTTCCAGAGCACCTATTAATTAGTACCTTTCTGTATTATCTCAGAGACTGACAAGGAAACATTTTTTTTTCCCTGATGTGGGTTGTACACAGCCGATGTGCATCTTTGTTGTTTTTTCTTCTTGGACTTTTGTTGTAGTATTTTCTAAAAAAAAAATAAACTCCAAATTTAATTAAAAAATAGCAATCCAAATGAATTGCAGAAAATTCAATGGCAGTGACAAATGTAGCATGCAGTCTTGAATAAAGTTATCCAACTGCATATTTACCCTAATGGTTTCTTTGGCTACTGAGATGTCATTGAAAAATGTTCCTTTAGACATTTCATTTAATGTGTCATATAATTAATTACTGGTTTATAATTTTATTTCATGTATATGTTCAAGTTTTAAACAACAGTAGAGTAAGACTACACTGAAAAAACTGGATATCAGTTTGTCCAATGGCTTTTACTGCACAATTTCTTAATTAGTTTAGGATCCATGCAGCCTAAAAGTTAGTTCCAGGAAACTACTGAAAGAAGCTCACGAAAGTCTTTTACTTTAATTCATTGTATGCAATGGTACTTATACATCAGGACTGTTATACCTGCATGGAATAGTCTGCAGTATACACAACCTCATGTCTTCATTTAAAAACCCATTTGAAAACAAGTGGGAAGCAGGTGCTGTTCTCCCTTATAAGACACCAGCACAATTTTACTGGAATTCAGAATATCCTGGTGTAAAGGCGCAGTCAAAATTCATGCAGAACTCTTGAGCAGCTTCCAAAGTCAGCTTTAGCTGGAAGGCACAGCAGCTCTTTCCCAGAGACAGCTCTCTGGGACTGCACAGATGTGTCACCGGCAGATGGGCTATGGGATGAGCAGCTGCTCCACCTGCCATGAATAGGCAGTATGAAGTTTCCTGACTGGACTTCCCTCTGACAGCTGAGGCAGAAGAGCTGCTCTCTAGAACATATACCAGCATTGGTAGGAATGCGGCTTCTCTCTTTTCTAGTCCTGTGAAAGCTGAAGAAAGCATAGGGACCCCAGCTGCTAGGAACTGATTGTTCTGACCTAACAAGCAACACAGGTTAAAAACAAAAACCGCATCACTATTCCAACCCTCCTGGTCCTGAAAAATAAGACGACCTCTGTAAAAAAATGAGAAATGTATTTAAACTTCCCACATACTCAAGTACTAAAATATCATATTCTATAACCAATCTTCGGTGATTACCACACCTAGTTTGTCTTTCCACAGCATGTCTCCATTATGCTTTTCCTTATAGAGCAGGGGAAACAGCATGATCTGTTCTCAGTCTCTCTTTGCCATGGTAAAATCCCTCATCATTTTCATCATTACACACAAAAGTCATTTCCGATAACTGCTTTCCATTTGCTAAGAAATGTCACAAGGGCTTGCCCAATACCCTAACCGCCCTGTCTATTCAAATTTGCCATATCAACAACACTCAACTATGGACCTCTTCTAGGGCTCATCAAGGGACTGTGGGTACTTTGTCCACGGGTACAAATATCAGTCAGCTAGCATGGGCAGCCAGTGCAGGTTATAGAAGGGCAAAGTACTGCAGCACATGCCACAGCAAGGAAGCCAGTGGCCAAAATTTAGCATTTGATCTAATCATGATACTTTTTTTACATATTGCCTGGCAAATCAAAGACGAGTGTGTTGCAGGAATCAGAACCCAAAGAGGGACTGCCACCATTTCATGATGAAATTACAGCATTACAGCAAATGCTGCAATTACAGCAAAGCCAAGGCCTGGAAAAAGATTTTTCATTCTTCTTGATCACAGCTACTGACTGAGCACCTAGAAACTGTCTAAAAGCTAATAAGGTTCCAAAACTGTGAAGCAGAATAAACAGCTGCAATGGGACTGTTTAGCCTAGAGAAGAGAATGCTCAGGGCAGATCTTTATCAATGCATACATAAATACTTAAAGGGAGGGTACAAAGAAGATACAGCCAGGCTGTTTTCAGTGGTGCCCAGTTACAGGACAAAAGGCAATGGGCAAACACTGAAACACAGGGTGTTCCCTTTGAATATTAGGAAACACATTTTTACTGTGAGGGTGGCTGACCACTGGCACAAGTTGCCTAGAGAAATAGTGGAGTCTCCCTTCTTGGAGATATTCAAAAGCCGTCTGGCCATGGTCCTTGGCAACTGGCTCTAGGTGGCCCTGCTTGAGCAGAGGATTGGTCCAGATGACCTCCAGAGATCTCTTCCAACCTCCACTTTTCTGTGATCCTGGGATAAATGCTTATATAAAACGATAATATAAAGTGATAATGCAAACCATAGCAATTTTATGGATTAGGATACTACAACTTTCTGTCAGTTCAACTTCTGTTTGTTTGTCCTAATGGATATTTCTGTCTTGTTCAGATATTAGGTTACTCATACAGTCTGGGCAGATATGACACATGACGTGTTCAGTACAGTAGATATATTGCCCTCTCTTTCCTAATACAAGGAATCCCGATGAACTGTCCCCTCTAGGGAAAGGAGAAGTTACAACTGTCCCTTGGAATTACACCAGAGCACCCCATCTACTCTCCAGTTAGAAACTCCAACCATAGCCAGTCTGTGTTAGCAGTGGACCTGGAAGCACTTCCCAGTTCTAATAGTTTATTAATTCGCCTACCACTCTCCTGTGCCATATCAGAGCATCAAAAAGAGGTAAAACAGAATCAGATGCAAGAGGCATTCCTACTAATCCTCATGCTGTTGGAAAGAGATAAAAATCAAGTCATTAATAAGCACACTTAGATCTAAAGAGAAACCTTTACAAACAGCTGGCACCCCTTTCCTATGAATACAGACAAAATACCCAACGATGTATTTTCATGCAAGACGTAACCAACTATTGTCATTCATTCTCCACCTTATCCAGGAAGGTCACTGGTTTCACAGAGAGAAAAATATCATTCATATTTTAACCTCATCAAAATTCAAATTTTGAAACTTAGCAAGAAACCATTGAGAATGAGATTATTATATGCCATCCATTGCAAATTATTCACAAACTGTCATGAGATCACATTACAGTGGGCTCTCATATCTAGATATTTTTTAGTCCTTGAGTATGTTTCTGCTATGCAGTCTATGCTGTGATGATGACATTTTTAACAGCATGGTTGTTCATTCTTCAAGATGACTGGCACTGCAAACGCCTGGTTTCTTTCTGCTAGTCCAAAGATATATATCATTTCAGGAAGCATGATTTTCACAACAGTAAATCAACTTACTTCCTTTTAAACTTAAATGGATTGCTAAAAAGAATTACTTGCAAGGAGCTGGATGTTCAGTCCCCTTCCTGTTCACTGAAAACAGAGTTCCCTTGTTACCTCTTCCATGAGCATGACAGTCAACCCATGATTCTGCACATCACATTGCACAGTGAGTATTGCGCTGTGACTCAGATACTGCCAGTGGCCACCTGCCTCCTTCAGAAGTTTAGAGTTTACTGTTAGCAAGTGAGACTTCCCTGTTATGCTTTTGGGAAGGAGTTTGTCCTAAAGACAAAACAATAAAAGGGATACAGAGTGATCCTAATGTTCCCTTCTTGACCATGTTTGCACAGCATCACAACTATTCATGATGAAAGAGATCCTGGGAAGATGCTTTACTCATCTTTCTCAAAAACTTCTCTTACCCTCTACCAGAACATTCCTAAGTGGCTGTAGGAATACATACAATCTGGTCTTGAAGGGAGCAGAGATCATTGCCTGCAGCTACACTGGTGATTTTAAGTAACACTTGCCATTTCTTAGTGGCAACAGCAAATCTTGAGTAAGCACTTTGGAAGGGAAGACAAAGCCCTTTCTATCTGGCATCCCCACCTCTGAAAGCTCTGAATAGTGGAAATCAGTTTGAGACACTGATTTCTGGATGATGTGAAAAAAGAGGTGAGCCTCTTCAGAAGAGCTCTCTCTTCATAAGGAGGACTATATGCACAACTGCTAAAAGGTAAGAGCACAAAGAGAACGTTCACCCTTAGTAACTCACTTATAATGGTAGCTGCATATGCAAACACTTTGCGATACTGCTTTTGTAATACAAAATACAAGAAATTAAAAATCTGAATATGATTCAAATACAAGAAAAAATGTATTTGAATCATAATCTTAAGATTTTTAAAAAACTTTAGTAGGACCATAAGATCCCAGAGAAAAGACACCTGGCTCCAGACTTTCTCTACAGGAGGTAATAAACCAGAGAGCTTGAAGCTAATACATTGCAATTGTTTGCTTTTACGGAAGCAAAATAAAGTTTGGAGAAAAGGACAACCCAGAAATGTACCCATTATTTATGGGCAATAATTCTGAAGACAGGACATTTCATGATGGATATTCCACATTTTCTTTTTATCATTAAAAAATACTACTCTGCTTTCTGATTCAGTAAGCTACTTCAAGGTAACTTACTAGAAGAGGAGGAATGCATTAAAATACAGCTTTAACCTAGCAAATAACCCCAGAGCAAAAGTTAAAGCCTGAATATAAACTACAGTTGCTATAAGTATCTGACTGGACATACAGAATACAACGCAGATGAGAAAGAAAGTCAGCAAATTCCTGGTCTGATCTTCAGCTGGTGAACAGGAAACAATAACATTGAAATAAAAAAGATGCATTGATTTACAGCTGCTGAGAGTCAGCTGTGGGTTTGACATGATAGACAAGTCTGATGGTATAAAATGTAGTCAGAGCTCTGAGCTGATAAAACTATAGAGACAGGAGTTGTTTTAGACAGCAAAATCCAGACTGATTGTATCTAGTCCCTGACAAAGGATCTAGGGCTTGGATCATTTAAAATTGGATAGGGGCACTATTTATTGAAACCTGGTAGTGATTTATTCCTGCATTTTCCTAACTAGTTTTTTAGTTTCTAAACAGAGGTCTTTTAAGGGATGTATTCTTAGCAGAATACCTTGAGTATGGATACATTACTGTGGGTTCTACAAAAGCCCCGTTCCCAGGTGAGAGCCCAGAGTGTTTTTAGTCTATCTTGGCATCGACAAGTTCTTTATAGATACGAGGAAGCACAGGTCCCTGATCCCTACTGTAATTGCTGGGAGTTTTGCCTTGATCAAGGGCTACATGCTTCGTATCAGCTATATGGTTGGGGACAGTTTGGGGGGAGACTCTTATACATGCATTAAATGACCAAACTCCGAATACAAACAGAGGAAAGCAGACGTCTGTCTGGGCTGTCCTTACTTCTCTGGTAGCTGATTCTTTCCAACATCTCTCTCCTGTTTTGCACATGCAGACCAGAAACCATCCTTAACAGCTGTAGCACAGTATTTTAGGGGTTGCACTGAATTAACAGAAAAAATTATGACATGAGGAAAATGAGGCCTTGCATAAGGACAATTTCCAGTTACCCTGCTGCCAACTGCAGTAATGTAAAGTTCGAACAAAACAGTCATCACTCCATCACATTTGCTGCAGGGTGGCTCCTGCTGAAGAAACAGCTCAACTGTTGATGCAGCAGATAGTATATCATAGCTATTAGTCCGAGATATTTAGAAGAATGAGCACTAAGGTCAGATTACTTTCACATGATGGGTTTTAAATTGTGATGGTTCAGCAGCAAGTATTCAGAACGGAAAATACACTCTCTAAGAGGAACTACTTAGGCAATCTCAGGTTACACTTGTGCCCACTAATGAAGAAGAATCTTAAAACATGCACTGAAGATATCTAGATGAAACTGTATCAGTCTGAAATCCCCTGCTAGGCTTGCAGGCAGGGAAGATACCGTAAGGCACAATTCCACTGTTGGGTTCCAGAATTGCTGAGGGTAAAGCCTCTAAACAGAACAATGAGCAACACATATATTTGAACAGGTTTTGTCCTCTATTTCTATTTTCTTTTATCTCACTGATAGCTAAAGTGATTACCTTCAGGAATAACACATACAGATAAAAAAATGTATCAGTCACATTAATGACCAGACACAAACAGAAGGGATTAACACAGTCTAATCCAATTACTCCTGAAAACATAGTATGCAATAGGCCTATACGAAAAATAACAGTTGGAATTTTCCATAAAGGGTGCTCTTCAATATAACCACAGCCAAATGTTAGTCTGCTTCTCATTTGGTCTTAATTTCCCTGTTCAGAGTCATTATATAAACCCTGCCTGTTAAACTAACCAATTCTCCTAGGGCTGGCTGTTTCATTTTTATAAGATCAACAAGATTTTAAGTATTCTTGGGAGCTGCTCTCAGGAGTTAATTATAGGGTGAGGAAATGGGAAGATGCAGTGGTAGGGCCTTGAAACTCTGGCACAAAGAAGTAGTCACTTATGATTTAAAAAAAACACAAACAACCAAAACAAACAGCTGAAGACTTGATGTCCCTGGACTTAAAAAAAAAAAAAATATATATATATATATATACACATAGATATTAAAACTAGAAATGCATATAACGCATTTGTTCAGTCAGGCAGTCTGTCTTCTTTCATGACATATCAACAAATAATGAACATCTGGTAAGATAGGAATTCAGTGAGCTCCACCTATTCCTTAACTTCACAAGTAGTATACTCAGTAGCACATAGATAACTAGGTCAGGGACTAGGACTGGTTGCTACTTTTCCACAGAATGAAATGACACGAAAATGACAAAAATTTGACAGAATTATACAGGGTCTCTCAGGATACCCCTCTCAGAGCCATTTGAGTTGGGCTGGTAGGAAGGTTGGAGTGCTGGCGTTCAGACTTGCCCCTTCACTGGTGTCATACTGGCAGGTCTCCTCTTCGTTCACTGTTTAATTGTTCCCATTTTTACACTTTGTATGGGACTGTCACAGGCACTCAAGCACAGACCCTTGCCCCAGCTGAAAGTGGCCATGTAGACTGTGAGCTCTGTGGCGTTAACTCTGCCTGGCTTCAGACTGCAATTCATGCTGGGATGTCAGATGTTCCCTCCTCTTTCCACACGATATGATGGCCCAAGCTGCTTCACCCAGCCATTAGATTTTGTGTTTTAAAGAAACTCTTGGAGGGGGTGAAGACCAATAAATGTATGCGGTAGACTTAACAGTCCTCAAGTATTACAAAACTACTGTTGAAGAAGAAAGGAGTTAGGCCCTATCTATATCTAAATGCTTTTAAAACCACACCCTTGAAAGAAAAGAATACGTATCTCTGCTTGCAAAACAGAAACTCCATTTAACAATCCCATCAAAAATTACAACTTTGCTTATTCCAGGAAGAAAAGGCAGAATGGCAAAGCTCTCAAACTATATTCCAAATGACAAAGCCAAATCCCCTGTGAGATACTGAAATCCTGTGTTGCCAGTAAAGCACTAATGGGAAGTGGTTCTTCTCCATGCAGATAACTTTAATAGCTGACTGCGCAAGGAGTATTAAAACACCTCAGAATTAAAAGCTGAACTTCTTAGAAATTACACAAAGAAATGGAGAACCACTGAAGCAGAGCTTTCCAAGAGACTGCACCACCAAATTCTCTTAGCTCTGTGGGCTTCATGTAAGCAAAACAATTTTCAGGAGTGCTAGAAGCAACCTCTTTAACCCTTAGGTTAGTGGCATTTTCTAAGCTGCATACCACAAAGCAACATCTCTGCCTGAACTTTGGTAAGATTGGAATTGAAATCAGACCTTAGTGATGTAGGAGGCTGCAAGTTTTTTGATGTGTGTGTGGTGATGGGGAGTAAGGTTGAAGACTGATAATTTTACAGTCCCTATAAATCTCTTCACTGTTGCTCTTTTCAACATATTTCCACTTAAAGGAAAATAAGCAGTTCCTGTCCACTTTTGAGCCTCTGACAAAGTACACATTTGTGTATGCTTTTGTAATCAGTTTACCCATGAATGTTCAGATCAGACACAACATCTGGTTTGCAGCGATGTTTTCGTTTCCAAAAGAAAAACTGAATTAGTCTACTATGAATCATTCAATGGTATTGTTATAACAATCTGAGCTGAAATAAACATCATAAAACTACCAGACAGTAAACATAAGACTAATAAGAGTCAGGGATCTAACTTTAACAATTCGTTAAAATTATCTTCATGAATGCTTGGCATTCTCAATTTTTCTGCCATCTCACCTGAATTTACACTGAGCCATCCTTTTCTTTCTAGCCCAGTATATTTTCCATTTGGTATCTCACTCCTAGACTGTATCAAATGGTTAGAAAGAGATAACTTCCTCTGCCTAAAGAGGTGACCACACACTGCATAGTCTTTACTTAGCATAGTCCAAAGAAAGAGAAAAGTGTTTTGAATGGAGAAAGTAATTCCCACCAGAGGACCCCCTGAAACAAATGTTTGCTAAATCTGTCCCCTAGATCATACAGCATACAATTCTCACACATGCAAAGTCATCAGCAGTTTTCAAACCCCAGTGGGCAACGGGGTCCCTCACCGTAATGTAGTTTTTATCACTTATTATCTGGACAGTATATCTGCAAAAGTCACTTAATGCGTGGCTTTGGTGAAAAGTTTGCAGTTTGTGCTGCACTGGAGACTAGATGTCTGGGTAGCAGGTCAGCAAATGATAGGTCAAGTTCAAAAGCTTTATCCAAATACAGCTATTAAGCATGAAAAAATGCAGTTATTGATCTGAATTATTTCAGATTAGAGCTAGGTCACACAGAAACACAGTATCAGAGAGCTCTTAAGTTTGCCAGAGCACATGGGCCTGTTGAGACCAGTGATGTCCATTCCTAGAACCCTCCTACCTTGCTTGAACTGAGAAAGAGAAATGCCCCAAATAAGCTTTTATTCTTTCCTTAGTCCTATAAAAAGGTGATCCTCTGGGTATAGTTTTACCAGCTTTGGCTTTCATTTCAGGCCTTAAAATAATACTGTCTTGTCTGCATAGGCAGCCTCTGTTTCATAAAATAATGGCAGCTAAAAATCAATAGGCTCTCAAGCCCGAAGTTTAAAAAAAACATAGTAACATCCCTTTCCTTTGCCTTCCACTTCCCAAAAGAACCACTGCTTAATGAAGAAATCCTGAATTATGTTTAAAAATCAAACAGTAGGTTTTGATCTCTGATTTTAAAACTACTCAGAAGCCAAAAGTACACGTGGGAGCAGGAGATATTTCCCTCATCACAGGAACTGTTGTAGCAAGAGGCAGAACCATGACTGGTGATGGATGCATGAAAATAAGTATCGCTTTCCAGCAGCAGCTCTAAATCTTGTTATACTGAGGAATGTGAGGTGACCAGAAAGAGGGCAGAAGTTACTGCCAGAGGGACTTTGCAACACAGGTGCAAACAGCAGTAGGAAGTTTATTAGCCATGGTAGTAATGGATGGGCCTCTCCCATAGCATGCTGTGGAGGGCATGCTGCATGAAGCAATGCTAACAAGAAAAGTAACAGCACACTGAAGTTCTCATAAATGCACTCCACTCTGATCCAGGCACACAGGAAAGAAATTCATCTCTGACTGTATTCCAAGTCTGGGCAAGATCTAGAGAACATCTGCCAAGATACATTTAGCTGAAAGCTAGGGGTTTGGTGGAGCAGACAGTATCAACTTCCAGCAATGTGCAGAACTCCACATTTATATTTCCACGAATATACAAATATGTATTTGCATTTGGAAAATAGAACAGCTGTTGATTTTTTTTTTTTTTTTGTATTTTTAACCTGCTTGTAAATAGAGACATTTAATTTCTGTGCACTTCATTTCTTGCATTTAAGTGCAAGCAAATGTTCAAGTGAGGCAAAAAGTAAAAGTAGGAGGGGGCTTATAAGAATGTATGTCACTTGAAGCTTGTTTTACTGAAAGTTAGCAGGACTTGAGGTCTGATGTGCTTATTTCCTTTTGACATTTAAAACATGTCAGCACGTCCACTTCTAAGTGCCATACTGAACTGGCCTTCTATTTATTTTTTAAATTATTTTAATCATGCACACTAGATGGTGCTCAAGTTAAAAAATGAGTGGCAATTTCGATAAATTTTTCATGAGATTAGCAAAATACAGTTCTTCCTTTGCAGTACTTACAAGAAGAAATTAGGGAAAACTGCCTATTTACCCGAGTCTCTTCCTGACTGCTGATCATCACACATTTTACTAAAATTGTATTTCACTGGCTTTGTTCATAATCACTACTGATTTTTAGTTGCATATTTATGAAATCTTTGCAGTCACTTATAGCATCCTGCGTTACTGGGAGCTGAATGAATTACATGAATATTAGTATACAGCTACAAACAACATGGAAATACATTTCACCAGCCATCAGAAATTCAGTATCTGTGTTCATGACAGTCCTGGCTTGTGGAAACATTTGAAACTAGAATTATTTCTTTCTCAGCGATCGTACTGGATTAACCTGTTAGTTTATGTAAAAGTTATCATGTTACTTGACATTTCAAACAGATAAACTTTACCAAGTATGTCACTGACCTTTATCTTAGCTGCAGTCTGAGTTTTGAGCAAATCAGGCTCTTTCTAAGCAGCACAGAGAGAAAGAACTAAGCAATTCAGAGTCTGGCACTGTTTAATAGGTGCCCAGTCCTGGCTGAAGACTGATAGCCCCTCCTGAATTGGCAGTGATTGAACAGAAGTGGTCACAATCAGACACAGATGAGAACACAGAATTGGTGAGGAGCAGACACTGACAGCAATGCACAGGCAGAGATACATGCAGACATTGAAATAGTCAGAAATATATAGATGCTTGAATCTGGCTGATGACATTGCATTGATTAATTTGAGATCTTTTCTACTTTTTCAGTACCTTAATAGCTCCTCATGGAAACTTATTTATTTCTGCAAGGTTAATAATTCCTTAGGTAAACCCAGAGGCTAACTTGGGCTGCAGACAGATGTCCTTTTCCAGATCTATCTGTGCAGCTGAAGATGCTACTGACCTGAGCTATTGGTCTTCCATGGCCATCAGACGTTCTTCTCTACTGCCCTCCCTCCTTGTTAGTGGATTCACATGAATCTTCTTTCTTTCATTTCAGAAAATACCACACAGTTAAGCCTAGTTTTCAGGCTAACTTTGAAGTGGAAAACAGCAGAGTCCATGTTATTCTCTCTGCTGAGAGAGGGCAGAACCCCCCCAGCAGAGGATTAGTAGCAAGTAGCTGTTCCAGGGTGACATCTTCAGTCAGTATGGCTACTTGCAAACTGAACACCAACCCCACAGCCTTAGCCCAGTCCAGCTACCAGCTCCAGTTGTGGAAAAATGATGACAAATTAGTCAGAATTGTAAATCAATGGTCCAGGGAAAAGGAGGTAGGAAGCAAATCTAATTGAATTTTACAGTACTTCACAAATCCCGCTAAATATTTGCACAAAACCTGAAAGTGATCTTGATTCTTTTTATCCAACACCTGCTGCTCTGTCACAGTTCAGCATTAAAAAACAAATGACTCCAATCTGCTGGAAATAACAAAAGGCAAGAGAGTGTCAGGTGCTGTTTGCACAAAGAGAACTGTGCAATAAAGAAGTTCATAAAATCATGAGCAAAGTTCACCTTTATCCTCTACAAATAACATTTCAACTTCCCTGTGTGTGTATAATGAAAAAAAAAAAAAAGCCATGTTTCATCACATACAACCATCCTGTACCTTTCAGTGTATTACCCTATCTTTTTTTTTGCCATGAAAATAAGTGAAAAAGCTGTGAACAGAAATCACCACTGATTTAAATGTGAGGAGACCATTAGGAGTTAGTAACCCTCACCCACCCCTTGATTCGGAGAAGAATACAAATTTTTCTTCCTCACATCATGTAACAGCATACCTCTTCTGTAGAAACTAGTGACATCCTCTCCTGTGTCCATCACTAAGACGATCCTATATCTACTACCAGCTCTTAAATATCTTTTCCTTTTAATATCACAGACATTGCCACAAAGCTATAAATCTAAAAAGCATTTTTTAATAATTACAAGAGGATATTAGCCCTAACGTAAAGAGCTTACAGCTTAGCCTACAATCCTACTTCAGGATTCTTTGTTGCCTTCAAGAGGATTTGCACAGATGCAGGAGTTTGACCAGAAGGCCATTTCTAGAAGTGTCATGTGACTTTACAGAGATTAATTCTACAGCGTGAGCGTGGGATTCTTTCAGGACACCCTCTGACAGGATAAACTGATCTGCTCAGGAAATGACGACTCTGTCTATGCTACTCCACAGTCTTACATACTGTCACCAGATTTGAACATCCACAGAACTCAATGGTTAAATGGGAGGTTTTTTGGTAGTCTGTCTGACTCTCTCCCAGGCACAAGAGAGAAGTAACTGCAGAGTGAGGCCACCTCTTTCTCTGAGCATTTTACCCATAAGAAAACAGGGGGTTGGAGTACACTGTTGCAGACAGCACTTTGCTAGGTTGTCAGGCTGAGTGTCTTTGACTTTGGTGATGTGTACCAATGAGTTTACACACTGGTTTTAGAACAGTATACGTAGGTTGGCCCAGATGGGCAGAAGGCTGAAATCAAATCAGCAAAATGAAAAGAGCTAGTGAATCAGATTTTCTCAAATTAACTGCTATTTAAAAATAATAAGCAACTGCAATCGATCCTCATTAGTGCATCAAGGGAAGATGGAGAAAATCCAGAGCTAGGCAGTCACTTCATTTATATTCTTCGGCTGAAATCTTTTAAATTTAATCCACACAAGCAGTAAACAGAAGAAAGTTACTCAGCATTCAAGTAGCAGGTCTAATTACAGGCTGGCAAGTCATGTGTAATGGGTACAGTCGAGCCAAACCCTGGAGCAGAACTCCTCTAAGCCTTAAGGAAGGGCTAAAAAAGCCAAACATGTTAAGATTGTAAGTCTGCAGCAAGGCACAGTCTTTGGAAGTGACCATACAAAACCACTTGCTCAAAATACCTGAGAAACCGGGCAGGTTTAAAATATGAATCTGGATTTATATTCTCAGAATCTGGCCAAAATGCTATCTAGGCTTATTGAGCTATAAACCCACATCAAATCTTCACTTGCTCTCACCCCAGTAGATACAAATCTGTGATTTTGAAGACCATGTCAGATTTGAGCATAGTAGATGAATCTTTATGAGTAAAGACAAATGGAAAGGAAGGTGAAAAGGAAAGAGTAATAGAATAAAAATGGCCTTAAACTGGAAAATTAAGAAGGGGTTAGGGAGCAAAAACTTCTAGCCAGTTTTAGTATCTGAATTATAATCTTCCTTGACAACATTCTGAAAAGTGAGTTAAAATTCATAGAGATTAGTGTTCAAGGAAGCAAAGTAAATGTAACATGGCAGGATTGGGGTGAAACAACTTAGAAAGGGAGTGGATCCAAATATGCCATTAAATGAGAGGGCTGGCAGCGTATTCCAGTTATGCAGCAGTGGAATGGGAGTATCTCCAGAGGGCTCAGCCACTCTGAACCGTTTATTTCACTCCAAACTGCAGCACTGCCACAGAGCCTGCTTTAGCCCCAGAACAAGATGTCACTGACAGCAGCACCAGCAAGGGGACAGGCTGTCCCCGTACTTCCAATTTTAGAGTAAGAAGTATCAGAGTGGTTTGTAGTGCCCAGTACACAGTCTGCAAAAAGGGACAGTCAGAAGTGATCCAACCTTTTCTTCTCCCAGGCATTCATCAGCAACTGAGCCAAACCCACACACACAGAGGCAAGCGGAGCAGCATTGAGCTCTCTCCTTTCTTCTGAACATGTGAAAGAAGCAGGAGAGCAAGCAGAGACCATAGAAAAGGAGAAAATATTTAACCATGCCTTAACCATGCATGCACAAATTGCAGGATGGTATCTCATCCACTTGAAAAGGCCAATGAATACTACACTTACTGTTACTAATAGAGAAAATAAACAACAAGGCAGGATTAACAAACAGCTAAGATAGAGTCAGGCTCCTGCAAGCAGACCATGCAACACAACTACCTTATGGATTATGGATTAAATGCATATCCTAAGGATCAAAGGCATTCAGTGTAATTTTTCTTAGATTTTCTTAGAGTCTGCAAAATTCTAATGGAAATCTAGGCTGAAGGAAAGAAAACAAATATGGAGCCATTCACTAATATTGTAGTCTCTAAATTTCCATTGCATCTGCCCCAATAACTTATAGAAAAGTTAAAGTATGAGTAATCCCTTTTTCCAGTAGGTGACTACTGGGCAGAACAGATGGCACAAATGGAAGAGCTTGATGAATACAGCAAAAGAAAGTGCAGTGTCCAGAGAACTGGAAGGGAAAGGACTGCTTGAAAGAATGATCCTTCAGTTTTGGACAGTTGTACCCATGTAACAAACGAAAATCACGTTCAGTGTCCTATTCTGCTATACCCTGCTAGTTTAAGATTGTACACTCTCTACTGACTTCTTAGCTTCATAGAAATCACTGTGAAATTCCTTTTTTTTTGTGATAGTTATACAGAATGTTCTTTTATGTGCCTAAGCTGAAGAAAATAGGGAAACAGCCACTTTTAGCTCAAAGGTGACATGAACTGCTTCCTCCACATTAACGAAACTATTGATTCAGATTGCTGAGGAGCAAATCTCCAAAATAATAAAACAGTTAGCCAGCAGGGGAAGAAAAACCCCTGAAACAAATTAGGGAGTCATCATACTCCTCCAGGCTCACTGGGGTTTAGCTTTGGAGAGGAAATTCTGCATCCATGAATTGCTAACTTGGGAGGAAGAGAATCAGCATTGAAATCTGGCTCTGTTCTTTTTCCTCCCATCCTATTGCCCAAACATTACAGGCTATGATTTACTTCCTGCAGGACATTTCATTCCTTACAAGTCTCTATTAAGGCACTCAAAAACAAATGTCCTCGTCACATAATATCAGTGCCAATTCTAGTGCTTAAGCAACATCGCAGCTACACAAAGCAGACTTTGATTTGAGTGTGTATCTCAAAAAATTATTGACCACGGACAATGCTTTGGCCTGGTATCTAGGTTTTATCATTATTTAAATGAGTAATAAAGGAGTTTTATTTCCATAAAGATCCCACTGCTTAGCTTATAAGGAGCACACATCTAATGTAGATGCAAACAATGTATATTTGAAGAACCTTTGGTCTTGCCATAGTGGTAACAAGTGGCTGCAATATAACAGGGTCCTAAAGCCCATGTAGGGCTTTTACATTAAGTTGAAATTGTAACAGTCATGCATCTGCTAGTTTCCTAGTGTATAGAACACACATAGTGCAGCTAACGTCATGGAAAAGTGTCATGGTGTCAAACCAGTCTCACAGAAAATGTGTTCTGCATTTACAGAACATGGAATTTCTGCATATACCAAGGACTAAACAGCTCCTAGTAAAATATGATCTCCAATCACTTCTTCTTTCAAGTAGGCAGCACAGCCTGTTTTGTTTTGTTTTTTAATATTTTCTCTTTTTTTCTGACTGCCACTGCAAGGGAAATAAAAATACTTTATATGTTCTTTCATTGCCGAGGCTTTGTATGTGTGATCTAAAGAATTAGGAGACTAAAGTGGTCCCTGAAGGACACATACCAACTGACAAGGGAAAGGCTTTACAGTCATACTTTGGAATTGATGAGTATCTTGGACCTCCTCTTTTTTGACTGAGATTCTTTGTAAGCCTGGTTAAAGAGATGCCCCTTTCCACAGTTTCCCCAGCAAAGGACTGCTTCCAGAGATTATCCCTCCTTGATACCAATGCAACTCGCCCAGAAGGACTAGCAAATATAAGTAATCTTGCCAAATAAATCTAAGCACCACAGAACTTGAGGTAATCTACTTGGAATCTGGACAGGTCTTTTTAGGGGAGGGGGGAAAAAAGAAAAAGCTAATCCATTCTAATGCACACACTTGAAACAAAAGTTAGTGTGTGGACCAAGCAGCATGGATCCACGTAACTCCTGCCTTCCCCAAGACAGATGGGGGAATGAGGAGTCGGAAAGTGTTGCCTGGAACAAACCTGTGAAGTAGCAGCCATTATGTCTGTTCAGAAGCCATTTGACGGTTCTCATTTTCTGCAACCATCTGATTTATTTGGGGAAATTACTTCAGATGTTAGTAAGGAGGAAGATTCAGATTATGTCCCATATTCACACAGAAGCCACCAGTCCTAGGTGTTACCAAATTGAAAACACGCAAAGTTTTTGACACTAATGCCAACCTGCGAAGTTTAGATGGGTCAATGCACTGGAAACTGCAATGCACTGTAACGTCTAGTATCTTTTGTGGACTATTTGCCTAGATTTCACTTCAATCCTAAGAAGTTTTCTAGTGCTCTAATGCAGTGACCAGTACCTCATGTCCTCTCTCCCTGACTTTTGAGTCTTCTTTCCTCATCCCCATTTCAACTACTTCTGTCTTTAGTGCAGTTTAAACAGCTCATCAGTTTTCAGTCTCTTGATTATTCAATAGTCTACCATAAAATAGGATGACAGCGTCAATGCAGAAATTTAGTTTCCTGCAAAAAGGGCCAAGAGTCACAAAGTTTGTCCACAAAGACACTTTAATGCAAATCAAACAGTACTATGTTTCATTCTAAGGTGCTCCACATCCTCAAACACTCAACATTGAGCTTCCCACTTTTACCATTGCCTTGAGAAATCCACTTTTAGTCTAAACAACAGAATTTTAAAAACACAGCTCTTTAATGCTTCTCTTTTTTATGTAATCAATACTGTATTTCAATACCAACTGTTAAATCTTTATAAGCACAGAAGCATATTCTGCAAATTTGTTGATCATTATATAGTACAACCTCAAAACTCTTATCCAAACCCCATGTACTCCAAAATTAGGTTTCCTCCCTCAACATGCAACATTTCAATAAAAAAGTCCTGACTTACTCCAAAAAATTTCACTGTGCAGTTATATAAACTCAGATCTCTTGACACCCACTCTGGCTTATGAAGACACAGGTTTATATAAAGGACCTTCAAGAGAAAATGAAAAATGAATATTATCTTGCTGAAATTTCCAGAGGATTCTAACACTTCCATTACCATAGCAGTACACATATATAAAGACACCGTGTCCACTACATCGTACTTTGCAATATAATATTTCTGAAGGAATGTAATTTTTCTCTGTGCAAGGCTGTGACGTGTTGTGATGACTATATCAGAACCTACTAATCAGTCATTCCATTTTATTTAAACCTTCATAATTAGGAAAGTACCTGTGTTGAAATTATACTTACTAAAAAATATATATCTTACTTTAGGTTAATAAAAAGTACACATTCTGCAAGTGCAGGTTCCACTTCACCATTTCTACTGCTTGTTTGATCTTCATTTCAGTTTTAAATCCCAGTTTTTCATAACATGCTCCGAGGTTTGGACTGCATAAACGAAGGCTATATTTGCCCTTAATCAGAACACTGGTTTAAAAGATGTTGTTTTCATACCACCAACATATTTCAAGCAGTCTCAAGTATTTCAAAACCTCATTTTTCCATCCTACAGAACCAAAGCTTCCATCACTAAATAGTGGCCTTTAAAAATAATCTGAAAACAGTATACAAAATATTTCAAGACAGTGGAATAGCTATACAATTGAAATTAGTATCATAGATATTTTAAATGTTAAAACAATCTTCCTACTTTTTATATGAGACCTCCGGACACAAGAAGACCGTGCATTTTGCATCGTTTTCTAGCGCAATATTTGTAAGAGAAGAATCAGGCTTTCAGATTGATATTTATTTAGCTAACAGGAAAATAAAACATATTGCAAATGCAGTGCTGATGCTGCCTAGATTCTCTTGCTTACAGCCATGGTAAGTACCAAACTCCTTGTCCTTGTTTCTGAGGTTTATGTTTTTAGTCAGTGTCATTGTTGATGACTGATATATGTTAGCTAGTTTTAAAATAACTATCTTGGGAAGCTTGATAAAAACAGTACTAAGCTCTGATTTGCTGTGATTATACTGTTACACTTTACACAGGAATGTGTCATCTTTGCTCATAGCCAGTGGAAAAATCTTTAACTCAACAGAAAGCATGGAATTGCAAGACATTGCGGTAAGGAGTGTCACAATTTCTACAAAAATTTAAAACTTTATGCCCAAACCATCAGGAACGTGTCTTCAGCTAATCTTCCATC
Organism: Phalacrocorax carbo; assembly: GCF_963921805.1. NCBI lineage: Eukaryota > Metazoa > Chordata > Aves > Suliformes > Phalacrocoracidae > Phalacrocorax > Phalacrocorax carbo. The sequence goes on from NC_087515.1 coordinate 22,655,488, forward strand.
AATGCTTTTGGTTGAAATTCACAGGTAAATCCTGTAACCATCTCTGGAGAATATCTTGCAGGAAAGGGAATATTGAGAGAGAGCAGGTAAAGACAAAGGTGCGATACATGGCGTGCAGTATCTCTGTGCACTGTGTGCATTTAGGGGAGGGAAAGTCTCTGTGCAGCTGCATGCAAAACAGTTTAAAGACAGGGCAGAAGTTATTCCAGCAATCGGTCTCCTCCATGGCTTACCCACCCCAAGGGTAGCTATTGCAACCTGTGAAATGACTCTGCCAGGCAGGGGCACAGCACTATTTCCAGCGTATCCAGATGAAGCACCTCAGCTTGAAGCTGCAAAGAAGGATTCTTCCTTACCTTGGCTATTTGATGCAAAAGATAACGGTATCGGGCAGCTGGCTGCGTAACAGGGAGCCATGTTACCAATCTCTCTATCCTCAGAGGGAAAGAAGAAAATATAACTTCACGACAGACTATTACAGATACTAATACTTTTGTCGAAAGCAGAAACACACAGAGATTTTACAGAATACTGGCTAGACACCATAGCACGCTGACTAAAAGAAATAATTTGAGTACAAGCTTAATAAGGCAGGATAAAAAATCCACCACCTTACAGCTAATGACACTTCAAAAATGAGTCTGCTGTGTGTGATTTCACTGATGCCTGAGGGAGACAAAGCTCTTTCTGTTCATGTTTTTCATACTTTCATTCAAACAGATTGCTGAATAATCATGTTTTCTTTATTTTAATGGGTGAGGAAGCTATTATACAGAAGGTGTTTCCATATGTTGTAGTTAATAAAAGCAATTCTTCCTAATAAGAATAGGTTGTCTCCGCTCAGTTATCTGATGAAAATCCCTCCTGTTGTGAGGAAAAAGCAAATCACGTGGCTAGAAGAGGCTCCTAGGGCTGCACACTTCAGCAGCTACTAGAAAGAACTATAAGCAGATGAATCCCAGGTCTTCTCCAATTGAGTCCAAATCAGTGACATTCACTAGGGTGCCAGGGTACAAGGAGCACTTCATGTCATAGTCTCTCCTTTTGAATACCTTTGTATTCACCCTTTTTCTTGCTGGTGAAGGACAGCGGACAAGACCTGGATCCATCACTCCAGAAAATCATCAGCAAGTCCCTTCAGGTCAAGGTGCTCTCTTTTCTGAAGAAGCGTCTGGGTCAGTCTCAAGAGCTCAAAATCCTACACGGACAGTAAGGCTAGTTTATAGGCTGAGATCACAGATGGTCTTTCAGGCTGAAAAGCATGGGGGTGGGGGGAATAATTTTTGGGGAATCACCCAGTGGTATGTGACACCACTTACATCTTTGTCTTTCTAACCACAGAGCTGAGTGCAAATCCACAACTGGATGAAAACCTCACATCTATACTATACTGTTAGAGCTACCCAATAAAGAGAAAAAGAAGTCTTGAAGCTCATCTCAGCTTACTATGACATGTCCAGTGTTTGACCACCTCTTAAAAAGCCATACAGAAACCAAACCTATTGAAGGACACAACTTGCCTCAGATAATCAACATATCCCAAATAGGTCTACACAGCAGCGCTACATAACAATTGCCTCTTGATTTCAAAGTAGGACAGAGATTGTTCACCTGTAAGTACCTGAGTAGAAAAAAGACCTGCCTCTGTTGCCATTCCCACTTTCAGGGGGACTGACAGTTTCCTACAAGTAGTTTCAAAAGGCACATCATCTCTCCATGGTAAGTATCCACCTGTAGCCTTACAATTATGAACTTCAATACATTCTGCAAGATATATTTTTATCCAGATGCATCAAAATGTAGAAATAATTTTGTGGAGAGACATTTCTAATAGGAAATACTCTATTTCTTCATGTTTTCCAGGGAATAGCATTCTGCTGGTTTTCACTATTCAAAACAGGCTTCAAGAAATGCAAAAAAAATCCCCCAAAATCCAAAGAAATAGGTGGATGCTTGCAAATATATAGACAATGGGACCAGTTCCTACACGTGCAACTAGTCCAGCTGGATGTTCACTGCCACACATAATACTTTCCAGGATTCTAACCAAAGCTAATATGGTCAGCATTTTGAAAATTGGCCACTAATTATGGTCACTTCCTAATTCGGTCTAGGTTTCAGAACTGCTAAACAACTCCTTGTCCTCATTTCAGGGTCTGGATGCTCAGCAGTTCAGAAAAATCAAATCCAAAGCGACTCAAGCCAATACTGAAAAATACGAACACCCAAAGTTTGCAGCTGTTTCTGAAAATGCAAGCCCCTCAAGGCTAAATCCCGCTTTAAAGACACTGCAATAGTTTTGAAAGCTGCATATTTTTGTGTCAAGCCACTAGAAGGCATAGACAAATGTGGTGGGTAGACTCTGCATCCACACTCCCTCAGTGTGGTCAGTGCAAACAGTCCCTCCTTCCTTGACCAGCCAACGCTGAATACTGGGAACGGAGGGAATAGCAGGACAATCCGGGATAGGTCTGCACAGTGAACCAGAAGTAGCCCTTGCAGAGGTGAGGGAAAACAAGGGCTGCTGTTGGATCCTGCCCAGAACACAGAAACCAGCCACAACCTGTCCACACAGTGTTTCTGCCTTGAAGATGTGGAAGGTCCTGTGGTATCCACATTCACAATTAAACATGATTCTGACACGACTGTAGTGCTGATGCTGTTATATCTTCAGTGCACGATGGTTCCTGGCTCTGTTCGTGCCTGCTTATTGTTCATGAGAGACTTTGTCTTTGCAAGGATCGGAGAACAAGGTGTTCTGGAAGCTCTTTTCAGCTGTGATCTGGTGAACTTCTTACGGATTTTTCTGTAAGGAGGGAAGGAGGAAAGGAGGGAAAGAAGAGAGAGATAAAGACTGAGATTTATCTCTTCTGTTAACAGAAGACTGCTCAAGAGCCAATAACAAACATAACAAATACTCTTACCAGAGCTGGAAGGCTAGTTCATGGAAAAGAGACTTGCAGTCAACAAGAGTGAGCCCTGTCCATCAACTGATGATTCACAGCTGTCTCCAACTAGTAACTGATAATCGCTCAGTGAAAAGTGAGTTGGTGTTAGACAATATTTGGACAACGACATTGAATTATATGAAATCTTAGGCCAGAATGCTCAAATGGTGAATCCTCACATGTGATATGAATACAGGAATGAAGGACCACAAAAAAAACCGAACCTCATTATCACCCGAGTGAACATGTTACCTCTGTAAAAGTGACAGACTGGGAGCAACTGTTATTTGCACTGTATCAATTCTGCAAATAGAGGATGACCTGAATCTTTGGGCTTTTTGTACTAGTGCCTTTCAGGTCCAGTAAATTCACCTTAATTTTAGACTTTTAGATGATAATACAAACATATTAACTACAAGTGGCCATGGTGTTTGTATTGTAATCTTATACATCCAAGGATAGTTAATTCCAAAACAAAAAGCTTTCTTATGTTCCAACTGCTCTGTCTCTCTACTATTATAAATCAATAACCACAATGCTAAGTGTATGCAGGGTAGAGTATCAAAAAACACAGAAATGACACATGCAGAGTATGTCAAGAACCACCTTCATTGGCAGAGTCGCGAATATGGGATGTTACTTGAAAATTACCTATTTTCTGAATTCACTCAAGTCCAGAATCCCAGGTTCAGGCAGTTTTATGAATTAAAGAGATTTTGGAAAATAATTAAAGCAAACTGGGGCCCCCAACTCTAAATGAGACCAGGCTTTCTAATACAAATTTTCCAAGTCAAAAATGTGACCTGACTACAAATTACACATTGATGATGTGTCTACCTGCATCAAGCCTTTGAGATGGTAACTCAAGAACTGATTTGTCTCTTTCATCTTAATGGGCTGTCAACTCTGAAATTGAAAAAAGTGGCCATGACATTGAAAATACAGGATCAGCTTAAAATAAATTCTATTGAATACTAAAATGATAATTTGCATATTACTTTTCAAACACGTATTTAGTTACTGGTTGAATAATCCCCAGGAATATAAGCTTCCAGTCGAGTAACTGGGCCATGGAAGAGAACATAATTAAAAAAAAAAAAAAAAAAAAAAAAAAACAACCAAAAACAACCCAAAAGCCAAACATCAGGAGAGTATACTGTGCTTTTAGAGGTTAAAAGGATCCTGAAATACATAACTATTTTGTTTAATATATTTAAAAGGTAGAGAGAAGTATTAATTTGAGTTGCCTGAAAGCGGGATGTCATCAGCATCTCATGGCCTGGGATACCAAATTAGGATTTAGCATCATTCAGTAATAAGCACAGCAAAAGAAAAGGAAATGAAATGCCAGAAAGTTCAGTTTAGGCTTTTCACACAATCCCACAGAGTCATAGACCTACTCTTTGAGTATGTACTTTATATGGTCATCTTAAATTAGGCCTAAAAAGATATTCAACTGATTGACAAGATATTGCATTCCTTCCAGAATGGTAAAATTGTAAAAATATAACCCGAGGCTGGTAGAAACACTTATTTCTAAAATAATAAGACAGGTAAGTTTTGTAAATTGATGCGAATAGATAATAGTTGTTACCCACAGTGATTATTGATGGGCATCATTCCGGCAAAAGCTTACAGAACTGGATCCCTTTTGATATATTTGCAAACTGTGTATTTATTTACAGAATTAATGTGGCCATTAATCACTTGAGAAGCCCATGGTTTACAAAAATGTTAGATAATAGTTTGCCCTTTTGAATTTTTAATATGGCAACTTCATAAACTGCCCAAAAGTTCCTACTAATGAAAGTAATTTGCAGCTGACACTAAATGTAAGGACAATAAGTATTTGTGATTACAATTTGTGATTATTGTATAAGGACAGTAAAGTGAAAAGTTGTAGTTACTCTCATTAAATACTGGTTCGAAACTAGCATGAGAAAAGGCAGAACAAAAAGGGAGGAGTCATCACCATTACATCAAGCAAACCACAAAAAAGGGTCAAGTCTTCATTTAGTATGAACGAAAGCAGCTCTATATAGACTGTGGGAAGAACTAATCTCATATGCACTCTAAAAAGACAAAACAGCCTTCTATTTAAACAGGATTGTGAAAATACTTCCACAAATTAGCTTTCTGGGATATAGCCTTTCAGAAATAAAAAAGAAAGAATGGAAATTTCCACTGACTTCATTAAATGTAATATTTAAACAACCATTTCACTAAAAGCCAAATCTGTTCTTTTTACTGCAAAAAAATCTAAAGGGTGGAGGGAACCGATTGTTTGCACTGAAGAATTTAGCATCTAAATACAGTCAAGCTTTCTGAGAGGCACTGCTCAGGTTTTATAATATTTCAGAGGGTTTTTTTAACACTTAAACATGGAGGTTGTAATAGTAGCTGATGAAAGGCAGGAAATTCAAAGATAAGGTTGTCAGTCACCCTTTCACTCCAAGCACTTCAACACACTCTCCTCCCTCCCCCAACAATACAGTGAATTAAGGGCAGAGTCACCTTTAATGTTCAATTTCCTGTCCCTTTTTCAGTTAATACTAGCCATATGTTTTAATTACGTAAGGCTTTTATTTGGCGATTGCAAGTAAATGGCTTTAATATCTATAGTGTTGATAACACCCTTTGCAGTTGTTATGAAGGAGTAATTGTCATTTTCCCCTGCTTTTTCCTTCGACTTTTGTACTGGTGCTTGAAGTATGATGCGTTACAGACTTCCTCTGAAATGCGAATTAAAAAGTATTTTAAAGCTTTTGCATTGTATTTCTAGTCCTCCTGAGATCAAAGGTAGAAGAATCAAATTTTTAATAGGTGATTGGTATATAAAGGCCACTGTGCTTATTTCTATGTCAAATGTGATGCGCTGCTGCTGATGTACAAATAAGGCAAATTCTTTATGTCTGCATGATACTTCAGCTAGTAACTGCAGATAAAGGTATGCAAGACCCCTGGCACCTATTCAGGAAAATATGGAAACATACGTAAGTACAACACACTATTAAGACCTATCTTTTCTTCACAAGTTTCACACACAGACTGGCACCTACTGGGTGGAAATAACAGTTAGGCTGCACAGGGCATTTATGCCATGCTTAAATTTAATCAGGCAAACCATTTCAATGAACCAATCCTTTCTCAGGGTCTAAGTGAATTCCATGTAACTAACCATCTGGTGAAGTTAGGCACAATCCTATATAATCTCTTATGTCCAGATTTCTCAGGAATAGGATAGCTGGTAACATTTCTCATTTCTAAAAGCTGACTCAAAGATGCCTGCTCCAATTATGCCACTAAAACAGCAGCAATTTTTAAACTTGAATAAAATAAAGGTGACCTTCAGCTGATGTTAGTCAAGAATGTGTTTTTCAAGCCTTTTTTAATAGGAGTTAAAGGCATTACTTGCTTTATCTCTACTGATATCAGGCATATCTCTCTGTTACTGCTTCTATATATAAACTGTTGCGCATCGGTCTTGCCTCCTCTGCATTAGACTCAGAGTTGTGATGACTAGAGTGTCTTTGGTGTATTCAGCTATACCAACAGTACTTAAGAAGTAATACTCAATAAATTCAAGTTATGGAAGAAGTTTTTACCATGAGAGAATTGAATTGCATGTAAAGGCCCACTGAAATTTTAGCAGATGACAAACCTTGTTTTGAAAGTGAATGGAAAGAAACAAACATTTTACTATGAAGGAGAATCGCCCCCAACACAAACACACACTTTCAAGATGTTCATAACCCTTCTTAAATACCAAGGTCCAGAAGTGCTTTTGATGCTCTGTTTCCACTAAAAAATATATTAAGGGTCTAATACAAACCTGGCTACAGAGTTTTAAGGCATAGTATTATGTTTCATGCTCTACCTAAATTGGTTTGATATTTTTTTCCCCAAGTCTTCCTTAGACTGATGTCATTTGAGCAACATCCTCATATGCAAAGACCTAGTGCTGTGGAAATGTATTATTACTCAACTGCTGCTGGTAGCACAAGGAATATGCACAGGTTGGGAGCAGGCACAAGCAAACTGATTCTTTGGACAATCATAGCTGAAATTCCACCTAATCTCTTGATTGGTGTGAGTATTCTGATATGACCTGCCAATTGTAAACAGCAACTTAAATGAGCCAGGTGCACAAAATACTGCCAACCTTGGAAGAAGGTGGAGTTTTAGACATTAACTACAGCAAGGCCACATTTTGCATCTGGCACAAGTTTTATATGAAACTTGCAAACAGTCTAACCATTGAGACATTCAGAGAGAAAAACTAAACTAAAAAAAAAAAGTATTCTATACAAAGATTCATGAAGTTGATGCTGCTCCAGGGCAATGTAAATTTTGTGCAATTTAAATTGTCAGTGCAAGCTCAAGGCCAGTTAGCAAAAACAACTATTTAAAAAATAACCAGCACTCCATGGAGGTTATTAGACCTAATTATCACTCATTCCTCTGAGGGCTTCTTGTAACCCTATATAGATTATGCTGGTGAAGTTAAGCACCATCCTATATAATCCCTCGAAGAAGGTAGAAAGGCCTTGTTTTGGATTCATGACGTTTCACCACAGCATCCAGCTTCGTAGAGGGGATTAGAACTGATAAGACCTAGCAAAGGTAACTCAATAGAATGGGTAAATTAAGTAAATAATTCACACTCCTTAAAACAAAACAATGGCTCAGGTTTCAACAGACTTGTAACCTGAGCTGTGGAACAGCTGCTCTGCACCTTATCTGAAATTCATTAGCCTCTCCTTAGTTACCATCTACTTCAGACATTTTAAGGCATGAAGCCTGCTGTATTAAAGAAAGAGTCACTCAACCTCTCCTCCCCATGAATGCACACACAAGGTCACTGCAAAGTTGTCAATATGGAGGCACCCTGGGAATCCAAGGAGCCAGAAAGCCTTCTACAGCTCATAGACACAAATCCAGAAGATCTCGGAGCAAGTCCTTTATTACTCCTAACTATATCAGCAGGGTGTGGGTGAATTCCTGCGCTACATAACTTCATGCTCTACCAATAGGAATTTTCATTACCATCTAGTTATTCTGCAGAAGGATGGCCACTCTGTATAACGATTAAAGAACACCCTCTATTAGATGAAAATGTTACCCACATGGCAGCATATATTTTTTTCCTGAGACAGGCAAGAAATGGGAGAGGAGGTGCATCAGAGCTGGCCAAGAGTGGAATGCAATGTTGCTTTTAACTGCTCCCCAAACACCTTGCACATTAATGCACAATTCCAGCTTTATCCCAGACTTTAAGATGACAAAAATGCTCAGAATATACAACTTCTGTTTGTGGTCTTTGGCTAGAATCATTAAGTGCCATTTCCCCAGCAACATTAAATACTGAGTTGAAAATTTTCAAAAATATTGTGTTACATAAATACACTTATCTAAGTCAAAGATAACAGAAAACTTGCCATTATATGCACCACAGGGGGAAAAAAAGGTCATTTACTTTTGTTGCTGTTTCCAACTTCGAAACACTTTAAACACCTCAACTTAACTACTTTAGTATTTTATTTATTAGGAGAACTGTTTCAACACAAAACTTTTTGTATAGCTTTTTATTAGTATTTTTGTTTCTTCCTTTCTTTCCGTATCTTGTTTGATCAGTTCAGGGTAGGTTTCACCTGAGGTTTTTGGCCTGGACACTGTGTTTACAGTATTACAGTTCATAATATTACCTGAGGCACAAAAAATTGACAATGTTTTTCTCTTTATCAATTATGCATATACTTTTCCTGGAACAACATATGTACCAATAGAGTATATTTGGATGAGCTTCTTGGCATTCTGGCTACTTGCTATTAAGCAAGAGCTGAAAATCAAAATTAATCATTCTTACCAGAAACAGTTGGAGAGCAAAAGTTCCCTCACTAAACCATCCGCTGGGGCTCTGCTCCACGCTGTCAATCTCCTGCATAATCAGCACTTACTCTACACACAGAACCTCCGATGCAGACTATGGATTAGAAATCTGTACTGTGGCATCAACAGAGGAAAGCTTTGCCACAGAATGATGATGCTATTTTCTAAGGTCAGCTTCATTTCAAAGATTGAATTTTCATCTTTTTCTTCATATTCACATTAACAAAGGTCTATTTCAAGTTCATTTTCTGCCACTCATCCTGCTCTCCACTCTTATGGCCAGCAATTTTCACGACAGTATCACATAGTGCTTGCTGGACTGCTTAATTAAAAGCTGCACAGCATCCTTAAAACGTAGGTATACATCAATATTATTAAAGTTTACAGACAAAAAGGTGGAACTACTCAGAGGTTAAATGACTTGTCTAGTGTCTCACATCAAGCAACAGAGGCAACTCTGGAATGTTAAAGTGCGGATCTGTGCTTTTTCCACTAGAACGACACTTTTGTTGTATTTTGTCAGGTAAATATTTTAGCCTCTATCTGTAGCACAAGGAGAACAGCCAGCCACATCTCCTTAGATGTTTGACAAGAACTGATAGCTATCTCTGTGACTGGCTTTCACAGTCACAGTCATTACATTCTCTTCAGTATTTTACATTTAAAACACCTATGTAGTTATTTAGCCAAGCTTTTTCACAAAAAGAGACCAACTAGCATTTGGTTTTCCACAGCCTTACTTACAGAAGGTAATGCCAGAGGGTCATGCATTTAAAAGATCTTAATGAGTTAAAAACAAAACAAAACAAATGCCCTAAAACACCAAAACAAAACCCAAACCCCACACCCAAAGAACCCAAAAACCAAACCAAACCTATCAGAGGAAAATTATAATAATAAATTATTAAACACATATACTGAAATATCGACTAATTCAGAATCAAGCCCTCTATCTGTAATTTTAAATGAAGAATCCAATACAGAACAACTTAGAAATGAAAGTTAGTGGGCAGTTCTGTGTGAATTTTAGGACTGAGATTCACTGACATATTTTTGAACATATTCACCACAGCACAATTTTATCATCTTCTTTGCCATTTAACTTTAACAACAGTGCATTCACCACAAGACTTACCTTGTTTCTGTATCTGCATTAGGATTATTGCTGTGTATTTCTCTGCCTTCAAATGAAATAATTCTTAACCCTGCGTCCAGCTTCTACTAATAACTACTGCTCACGTAGCACAGAAATTGTAAAAAGGGAAAAAGATCTCTTAAAACTGATATTGTGCAGCATTTGAGCATTAAAATCATCCATAGCTAAGATTTAATGTGATAAACCTCTATGGTTTAGGAATGGTGAGAGTACACTAATTTTAGTCCTAAACTAGTGTTACTCTCGCCTTGCTATAGGTAATAACTGTATAATTAATCTTGTCTTTATCTTTCCTTCAATACTTAGGTATGCAGAAGAGTATGCTGGTCTGACAAGTTAGCCTTTTTATTGTTATTTTGCATGTTTCCCAAGGCTTCAAAAGAGAAATTGGCTTCCCATACAAAGAGGCTTCTTTAGAGAAAAATTTATTCTTATTCAAAACCAAATTGGTTTTAGCTCCCACAATAGAAGATGACCAAATATTACAAGATGACACATTCCCACTGGGGATGCAGATTTAGGAAAAAGCTGAGGAGCAAACTAACAAAAAGCTAAGCCCTAAGACCTTCATTTAAAACATCCTGCAAAGAGGACTGGGTTCAGCTACAGCAAATCCTCTGCACAAACACAAAAGACAGCTTCTGAAGGAAAACCTTTTGAAATGGCCAACCATACTGCAGGAAACTCAAAATTTGTCAAGAACTGTAAGAAAACAGTTAAAAGAATTGCATGACATCGCAATTTAACATCTGACATACAAGGTGCATTACTGACTAGGCGATGTACTCTAGCTGACTGCACTCAGTGCGAGTCAGGCGTGCATTTAAGAGCTTTGCTGAATCGTGTCTGGAAGATCTAACAAAGTGAATGAAGTTTATGGAAAAGGTAAGTACTTCTACAGGAGCTTCTCCACCAACATCTGTGTTTAAGACAATCCTTATTATCATCTCTGTGTTTCATTTAAGTTCATTATTTTTCCCCTCAAGTTTCCCAAGACAAGAAAAATTTGCAAAAATTTTCATTTCAGAAGTCATATTTCCCTTCCCAAATATAAAATGCTCTGGCTACTTCTGCAGCTACTGCCTGATTGTGAAATTACTTTTGTCAAGGGGAGCAGAGAAGATTGCAAATGGTTGAATAACACTTCTAAAAGCATCACTGCTCTTTAGCTGAGTCATGTGAATTAACAACATTCAAGCTCCTACCTGAGATGCAATTGCAAAATATACTTTGGTATCTAAGCCACCATCGAGAGGCAGCATATTTGAGTTTCTGCGCACAACAGGGTAGGATCAGACAAGATCATTTTACAAGATCCAATGGTGCAACTTTTCAGGCAGCAGTAACTAGGTCATTTACAACCATCTGTTCTTAGCCTCAGACTCCCTGCGGTCATCACCGAAGCTGTGCACTAATTAATTTTCACCTGCTAATCAGCAGAGACACCTCTGAAACTAACAAATCACCCAGCTTCAGTCAGCAGTTTCTGGACTCCTGTGGGCGGCATTTTTATGAGGTTTTATTACCAATAAAGGTAAAATATTTTCTCTGAAACAAGATCCCTTGTAAGGCTCCTGACTTGCTCCATGTACAAGGATCCTGTGAAAGGATCCTTCATCTGATTCTTCAAAGAGCAGAGGGTACATTGACAATTGCCTCCAAGTCTTCAACAAAGTTATTCAGACACCTTGTTAATTTTGATATGAGGAGTTAAACATCTAAATGCTTGGAGATATGGACTTAAAAGACCTGCTGGAGGTCTCAAGGGAAGTCTGTGAGGGAGCAGAAAACTGAATCACATTTTACCAAGTCCTCGGTAAGCACTCCAACCACTGCAACATCCTTCCCTTACCACGTAACTTTCAACAGGGTGAGTAGCTTACTACAATGTCACTGAAGCGTCATCTTAAAACTGTGGGAAGATTAATACATAGCTCCAAAACAGAATGCTTTTATTTAATTTGTTTTGAAGACTGACAATGCAAAACTCTTGATATCATACACTCTTCAAACCTACCAGCTCTAACTAATGAAACAACTTACACTGAACTTTGGGTTTTGTTATGTACATGTTTTGCAGGTAGATATCTATTATTCCTTTTATATGTTAAGAAAAACATTCACATTCTTCAGATGAGTTGATTTTAGCTTAATGAAATTATCCTGCTTTTAAAAACAAACTTTTGCATTATCATAGTAGTGTTACTTTGACTTTAGAATCATAGAATGGTTTGGGTTGGAAGGGACCTTAAAGATCATCTAATTCCAACCCTTCTGCTGTGGGCAGGGACACCTTCTACTAGACCAGGTTGCTCAAGGCCCTGTCCAACCTGGCCTTGAACACTTTCAGGGATGGGGCATTTACAGCATCTCTGGGAAACCGGTTCCAGTGCCTCACCACCCTCACAGTGAAGAATTTCTTCCTTATAGCTAATCTAAATCTACCCTCTCTCAGTTTAAAGCCAATACCCCTTGACCTATCAGTACATGCCCTTGTAAGAAGTCCCTCCTCAGCTTCCTTGTAGGCCCCCTTCAGGTACTGGAAGGCTGCTACAAGGTCTGCCCGGAGCCTTCTCTCCTCCAGGCTGAACACCGCCAACTCCCTCAGCCTGTCTTCACAGGAAAGGTGCTCCAGCCCTCTGATCATCTTTGTGACCCTTCTCTGGACTTACTCCAACAGGTTAATGTCCTCCTTATGCTGGGGGCCCCAGAGCTGAACGCAGTACATAGGTATTGTGGAAGGAGCCAGAGGAAAATCTCATGTAGATAAATAGTGAAAGAAAAGACCTATAGGCCCATAAAAACTGCTCAAGGAGAAACAAATGGCAAGAGATGATGATCTAGTTTCTATACCACTGGTTGCGATTCTGTATTACAGTACTCCAGCTATAGCTCAGAGAAGTATGATTTATAAGGCGTGAACAGTGCACAGCATTCATGAATAGTCCACACTAAATAAGGTCAAAATAATAGCTCACAGAAACTATCACACTTTGAATTTTCACTCTCACGAGTATATGACAACTTTGAGCAGCAGCCAGCCAAGTAGGACCGCTCCTGAACTGCAGCAAGGACAGTTCCTCCCCAGATTCCCAACGTTCAGTATTGTCACAGTGACTGGAAATGGTTGTCAGCTCACCTGCACTCAGCTGCAGCCAATCAATAAGATATTTGCAATCCTATTAGGGAGGATTAGATATAATTCTGAGGGATATATTCTGTAATCCTTGCTTTTCAAGATACATGTCAACTATATAAGACAGCAGTAGTAAAGGAACCAGAAAATTACATCCTTAGAGGCTGATTTTTTTGTTAGAGAGTAGTAGCTGGTGCATCACATTCTCAGGCTTGCAGCTGATGCTCCAAGGGTGCCGCCAGGCATCTTCATGCAGTCAGTTACAGGGTCAGGGTCTAATGGCCACAGCGCCATGCAGGTAAGAAATGAAAATGCACTATGCCCTGGATCCAAGTATGGTGAAGTTCAAACCCAGGATCCCAATTCAAATCAAATCTTTATGAAAAGCACAGGTCATCCCTGAGTGTATATTAAAAATACTTTTCTTGGTGCACAGATTTTTTTGCACACTTGGGGACAACTGAAAAAAATAATAAACATACCTATGAATATTTCGGTGATACGATTTGCATGTGTGAAGAGGAAGAAGGATGAGAGCAGTTAGCTTTGGAACTCTTGACTGATCTCGACCTGCACCCACGTGCTGTAAAGCAGACCCCAGTCACTGGAGACTTACTCCTCCACTTTCCCCCTTTCTCCCAGCAACATGCTACACGTGGTAACTCAAACACGGTGCCGGACCTTGTCTAAGCATCGATTAAAACACATGTGGGAGGGAGAAAGGTCGCAGGCAGGTCATTCACAATTCTTAATATTGGTGACACTTAGAAGGGTTTGGTTCACCTGAGTTTTCAGTTTGCTTTTAGAGGTACAGGTTAGGGTTTACACTGATAAAGCTACAATGCAAAGAGTACTAGGGGCGTATGCAGGAGCACAAAGGGCTGTGAGCACCAGCATTACACTCCCCCACTTCTGCAAAAGAACCAGGCTACTGATGGCAAGGCAAGACTCAATATTTTGCTGAAGTAGGTTGTCAGCCTCACATTCTCTTCTTTCTCATCATGCAACTTTGGCTTTTAAGCTTTTTGTGTGTGCTATGAGACATGCATAAATAAAAATGAGTGGTATCAGGTAATTGTGATATCCTTACGTAGTACCTCAACAAATCAAGGGAAGCTTTTCCTTTTGGAAACAGAACATGAAGTGAAGAACAGGAAAACTGCCTATATAAAGCTGCCACAGGGATGCCTCTCAAATCATTTTATCAGCAAAAAGGAAGCAATGTCTGCTGGTAACAGCTAAGGATCAGCTTCTAATTTTAGCAGTTGCAGTTAACTCATTCCCAATGGAATTGCACTTACCGTGAGAAGGTTTCTAACTGCTTCAGCACTGAAAGGAAACAAGCATCGAGTCATTCAACTGCAGTTCTATATGCAAATATGCTTTTTGGCCCATGAAGGGAAAGCATATGGAATCTGCTGCTATAACCCATTCAGCCAAACATTTCCACACATTTCTTATAATGCAAATGCTGAAAAAAAAATTCATTTGCCACACAGTGTTTTAGCTGTTCCTATACAAGTATGATCACTAGCATGCATGTGCGTTCTATTATGGACAGAGCATGTGTATAGGAACTGTATGCACGCTGCATACCTAGAATTGGTAAGAAAAGTTTTAATCAACAGATACATTTCCCTTGACATCCAACCGCTATATTACTAATTTTATTCATGGATTATTATTATCTCTCATATAATTCAGCAGATATTAAGCAGATATATTTTTATTAAAATTCATAATATGAATTTTCCCATTTTTCAATCATTATTAATTCCAAGAATGGTGATTCAGTATAAAGAATTTAATTTCACACAGTATAGTCAGTTTCTGCATTAACCTCTAACAGGGCCTACAAAAGAATCCAAGTTACAGCTAGTCAACAAAAGGGGAATAAAACCCAAAAAGCTTCCTTAGAGCGAAGGTGATTTAGTACAATGCCCTGAATAAAAACCTTTTATAGTTATAAGACTTTCGGCTGATCCTAAAGCACGCACCTAGTTCTAGTAGAATCATAGAGGCTAATATCTAATTATATTAAAAAGAAATAAGGAGTCTCCGTTGGTGAGCAGTGATAAATATAAGGCTCTTTAAAGAGTGATTTTTCAATAAATTGTGTAAACAGATTTGCACTTCAGAATAAAATCTTGAGCAAGTTATTTCGCAGTAGGGAATGAGAATTCCTTTTTCATTCAAAGAGAGTACGAATAAAGGAAAATACAAAAATGTTAAATCCAGCAAAGGTCAACATAAAATTATGATGTAATGTGAAGGTAAGTGTTCTTGAACTGTCACCTGGTTTTCTGCCTAGATTAATCTCTGCTTTGAGCCTGTGACCGAACAAAGGCATATAAATCCCAAGTGAGCTGGACTCACACAGGCATCAGGAAGGCTTTTGAATGGAGAGTGCAGCCTGTCACCATAGATGAAATAGAAAAACTGGGGACCTCTATATTTACTGGCAAAAGTCACAGAGCATGCTGATAGGTATTCAGGAAGGGGATCTCTATATATAGGTATCGATCAATCAAGAAATTCATACAGGTGATTCATTCATGGCACTAGTATGTAGGCAGACGCAAACTCACTCTGTCCCTCCCCAGAACTGGCCAGCGGCTGTAATGACTGGGGCTCAGCACCATGCTAATGTGCAGCCCAGCTTTGCAGAGACCTCTGGGCTTGGAGAGAGGGGAATACAAATGGGAATTATGCTGGCATTTTCCCCCAGATGTGCAGGTACTGATACACAACAGAGGAGGACACTGCTTTCAAAGAGCTACAGCTTCCAAAAAAAAAAAAAAAAAAGCTGAAACGTGTAAGGATGCACATTACAACTGATACAAAGTACATTCCTGTTCTGCTCTGAAGAGCAGATCAGCACCTAAAACATGCTGAACTTCACATGTAAACTCCAGTCTTTTTGTTTCAATGATACATATGCTCACGCTAAATTTGAAGTGTACCTGCGGGCACTGTTGAACTGTGGCCTGAGTGAAGAGTGAAGGGCACTGGCCTAAAGTGCCAGGGTAACTCCAAGGGTTACTTTGGAAAGCTTAGATGATATATAATTTCTACAATTATTTTCACTGCTCTGAACATTTAGCTCCCTACTCATTCATCACTACAAATATCCTGAATCTGTGAGCAATTAGATAGACAATATTTAACTTTACAGAAATATGATTGGTGCTTAAATTCAGAGGGGAAGGATGGTAACTTCTTTTAAAATATCTTCTAAAAAGGAGCTATAGGCATAAATACATATATTTATCTATTAATAAATAATAAAATTTAGAATGCTCATGTTTTGCATCTTTGATTTGGTTATCATGAAATACCCTGGCACCTTATTTAGTTTAGCAGCAATACTACATTTTTTTTTCCTCAACCAACTATTGTAGTATCATTTTTTTTAGCTAAATGTCTGAGAAAATTTACCCTCTAGACTCCCTACTTAATGTTTTATAGAAATATAAATGTTAAACCTTAATTCACTGCACAAACAAAAATGCTTTAGGATGGAGAAATGAAAATTGTTATGGACTGTTGCAAATAAAACATTATACTGAAAAATATTTTCCCTTTTGCAGGCTGTAATTATATTGAAAAACATTTTTCCTTTTGCTGTAAATAGCATGTGTCAGAGCAACCCCCAGTACCAATACAGGCCGGGGGATGAAGGGATTGAGAGCAGCCCTGCAGAGAAGGACTTGGGGGTACTGGTGTATAAAAAGCTGTACAGGAGCCTGCAACGTGTGCTTGCAGCCCAGAAAGCCACCTGTATCGGCATCAAAAGCTGTGCGGCCAGCAGGACCAGGGAGGTGATTCTGCGCCTCTACTCTGCTCTGGTGAGACCCCACTGGAGCACTGCGTCCAGATCTGGAGCCCTCGGCACAGGAGAGTCATGGACCTGTTGGAGTGGGTCCAGAGGAGGACACAAAAATGATCCGAGGGCTGGAGCACCTCTCCTGTGAGGACAGGCTGAGAGAGTTGGGGCTGTTCAGCCTGGAGAAGGCTCCAGGGAGACCTCAGTGTGGTCTCTCAGTTCTTAAAGGGGGCTTATAATAAAGATGGGGACAGACTTTTTAGCAGGGCCTGTTGTGGTAGGGCAAGGCGTAATGGTTTTAAACTAAAATCCAAACTATTCTATGATTCTATGATTCAATGTGTCTGTCTTACATGTATTTTTAATGAACAAATACATATGATAAAACAAATAGGATCCTGATGCAGCACCAAAAAAGTGCCCTAAAGAATGAGTTGTTACCTTGACTCGAAAGGGATGATTATTTCTGAGCTGAATGTGCGGAACATATTTAAACACCTAATGCTGCAAACTGGCAACTGATTTTTTGTTTTTCATTCTATGACAGGACTGGATAAATCATTTGCTGCTTTTTCACAAACATCTCCTCCCTAGATATCTCTTCCCATTGCAATTATATTGCATTCAGCTGTGTCACGCCTGTGCTCAGCTATGTGAACTCCTATCACAGGACAGGCTGGCTGCCAGAGACTAGTGTCCATTCAGCCTTCCCCCAGAGAGCAGAGCATTTAATTGTCTCTTGGGCATCACTACATTCCTAGTAGCAGAACCAGGCAGTGCTTTCCACTTCGAGCTGCAAAGGCTGGAGGGAAGTGAGAGCCCAGAGGAGAATGAGCTACACCATCTCTTCTAAATAATCTTGGAGTAAAGGTGAAGGGAATCAAAGGATCAAAGGGAAAAGTCAGAAAGGAGAAAGCACACCTGAGGTCAGGAAGGAATCAAAGGGGATGGGATGGGGAGAGGGACGGGGAGGAAATTAAAAAAAGGAAAAGCCCTGAGAGAGAGAAGGAACAGATCTCATGTGAAACGGAGTTTCAAAGGATAAAAAGTTGCTGACTCCTATTAGTTATAGTTTTGAAGATTAATGTGAGTGAGGCACTATTATTCTTTGTGTGTTGCTAGCATAGAAGGAATGTGCATGACTATGTACTGACACCGAACATAACAGTGTTAGCTCTGGTCAGACTGAGAACGGCCCTGCTGGGGTGGCTCAACCCATGCCAGTCCTCGAGCATTCCCTGCTGTGCTTCTTCAGCAGTGGCCAGAGTGATGCAGCACAATATTTTCAGGCACCTCCTTGTTTGAGGGAGAATCAGTGAGGTCTAACCACCCTATCTTCCCAATACCAGGAGATTTCAAATGTCACTCATTAAACTTCTAATGATTTGGAGAAGAGCAGCAGACACAGAGTCCTGAGGACTAAGACCCTTGTTTACCACCACCGTGGGGGCAGATGGGGAGAGAGCAAGTTCTGCCCTGCTGCCTGGCCTGGGTACGGTGTCCACAGCCATGGAAGTGGGGAGGGGATTTCCTAGGATGGGAACAGGCAGGGATATCGTGGATGAGAGCATTTTGCAAAGGCAGGATTCATCTCACCGTAATTTGATCACCTAGAATTTAAACATCCAGTCTAGGCCAGTTGTCTGGGCTACCTCTGAGGTCAGTGGAAAGAGAGTAACACTGTAAGTGTAGGGCTCGCCTCAATCTTTGACAGGCACTTCTTTGTAATAATTTTTTAAAAATATTGAAAATTCTAAAATTTCTAAAGCAGTGTTTTAGGTTACCAGTCTCACTTTGAGGGTATAATCACTAGGGAGTAGTCTGATACTACTAAGCTCTTTCCATCAAACAACTCTCAAAATAGTGAATGCTATCAATCTGGGCTAGATATAAGAAGCTTAAGAGCTCACCATCTTCCTATCACTCTCTCTGAATTGTCGCATTCCTCATACAAAAGAAAAATGAATTGCCATACTTAATTGATCTTGAAATAACCACCAAATTGTCATGTACTAGTATTTTGACTTCCCTAGCTGAATTTACCATAAACAGGACTAAATATGCACATTTTCCTTGGTTAGCTCTATATTTATATATGGTTGTTCTCTTCCCTCAGTTTATTATTTACAATTTTGTTCAACTACCAGCTTTTCTAGGCTTGTGAAATAATCACAGAAGTGACAAGCAGATTAATATTACTTGCCATAATAATCCCCTTGCTTAAGCAAGATTTTAAAGGTTTTTAAATAACAGGCCAGAAACCACAGCTTACAAAAATAGACTGTAACTTCTTGTCTTAGTCTGAATTTAATCAGGGAATGGCCAGACCTTAACAGGTAAAGAAAAGAACAGAGGAGCCTCCAGAAAACCAGTGACTCTTCTGTGATATCAAGCTCTATTGGGAAAAGCAAAAGTTCATTAAATTTTACCAATTAATCTGTAAATGAAAGGCTGAAAAATATTATAACCTTAGCCGATTTTAAAGGAAATAAATTTCTAGCCTGGAAAAGATACTATCTCCTGTATATTTCTGTATTGTGTGCTATGCATTTTTCAAGTTCTGAAAATTTTAGAGTATAACCTACATTGTGGATGCATTTACATTTTGCTGAATGATCAGAAGTGCCTTAAACTTCATTGTATATGAACTACAATTAGTAGCAATTAAAAAGTTTGAATCTTTGCCATAGAGAAGTAGTCCTGACTGAACAAGTCTTATTAGTGTAATACTCATAATATTAGTATGCAAGAGATGCAAGGTTGGGTGTATGTTTTGATGTAGCATTGCTCTTCACTGTAACGCAACGTCAAATAATAATGACAAAATCTTATTCAAATAGTGGATCAGTAACATGTATGCAGTGAATCCTCGTTCCCTGCTTAGATTTAATTTCTCTTACCTGGTCTCTTCTGTAGCTATAAAGAAACCATCATCTGAAGCATCAAGCCAATTTTGCCTCTGTCTCTTGATCACTGGAATGGTGCTTGTCTTAATGGCACTTGCACTGGCCTGCAAGGCCTTACCATTAGTCATATGAACATGGGGAGCAGCATGCTGAAATCATAACAAAAAACGGGAAAGATATTTGCCTGAGAATAACCATAATTGTGTTAACTAATTCACCTGTAAAGGGCAGCCTACACACAGCACCCTTCTCAAAAACCAGCTAGTCGTCTTCAGCAAGTACCTAGGGGGTCAGATAACACCCTGTATGCATTGACATGTTTTATACATGTTCTGAAAGCTCTTTAAAAACTAAATTAACTATTGCTAATGTCATTTCATACAAAGAGAAATTCAGGCATAAATCAATGCCATGAACTAAGCAGTTCTGCAACAGGAACCTCACATTTTCTGAGCAAAACCCCAATACCTCAACCAATGAGACATGAGACTTGTTTTTTCATCCAAGTATGGCACTATTCTAATTTAAAAAAAAAAACAACAAACTCTACTTCTCACTTCATAGGTCCTTACTCTGACTGTCTTTTTAAATAAACATCACTGTATAAGACAAGTGCTGCTAACCTAAATGGAAGCAGGGTAACAAAGGTTTGTACCACCTTGCTGGTACTGTCGTTCTTAGGTTCACTCACCAGTCATTATATATTAGAGCTGACTGCAACATATCTGCCTTTGTTTTAATACAGATAACATTAAACATAAAACGATGCATTCATTTTCCACTAAAACTTCACCTAGAAAAATTGTGCAACAAGAGAGCAAGTACTCGGATCTAATGAGAGAAGCTATCATCTTATACATGAAAAAGTGAGAGTAAGAACAATATTGCCTATATGGTCTGCAGGTAACATTTTGGAAGAATATCCCATGACAAATTTTGGAAACAACAGTCTTGTTTGCCACATGATTGGTTATTGGAAGGACTAAATAACGACACTGATTAAAACAGACATGTTAAAAGATATTATACGATGATGAAAGTTTTTCTTACTTGATCTCACATAGATTCAACATCATGTTTTCATAGGAAAAAGTACTATTTCTCGGTGAAATAGTACAAGTATGCCTCATTTCTGATAGCATTTTTATAATATTCCTAAAACACACACAATTCTTCACAGTCATGGGAGTAACCTCTAATTAGGGGACTGATTTCACAGACACTGAGTAAGGAAGGGGCTGGTAACATCCACAAAGACTAGCAGAATAGAATGCAAATGGACCTCTTAAATCGTGTCATAAAAATACAACAGCCAAGAATAATAAACAAGGGCTTCATTTCTTGGGCACAATTCTTACACTTGTATTCACTATATTCACATTATGCCACAACTTTTAACACACCCCAGTCCATACCATTTGCTCCCTCCAGTAGAAATTTTACGCACTCAACAGATTTCCAGCATTCATTGTTTTAGTGCAAATAACTGAATAATCTCCTCTGTGACTCCTTAGATCTGATGTAACGAAACCCAACAAGAACTAAAAGAGCAAGACATCAAATTTGAGTGAGTCACAGATAACTCTTTCTTAGAGCTAAACTATTTTCCTTTGTCTTAGAAGGAAATAAGGCTTATGGTGAATTTAGTTGCTGTTGCACATAGTTAAGCCTATAAATCTATCTTCGTAGTCCCTCTAAATATTTGCCTAAATTTTTCCATTTTTTTATTCAGTGTCTAGACTGCCTTTTAGTTTTCACATTTTTTTGTGTTGGCTTTGGCGGGGAGGAAGAAGTAAAGGACATGCTACTAAAAGAAATTCAGCTGCTATTTATAATAAATTCAGGATAAAATACATAGTCTGGACGAAATTAGAAATTCATGAAGTATTTAACTGATGATCTTAGTGTACAGAGTAGATAGTGCTCTAAAAGTGAGTAAGAATTCATGCATGGAAAATGCTGCCATACATCAAATTTCACAGTACCTCGAAACTAATTATTTTTATCTAGCAATGGGCATTGCCATACGTTACAGAGGAATATTCAATGGCTCAAAGGGCAATTTTTTGCTGTGCTTCCCCAGTCAGAAATCGGTTTAAGTTATCAAATCTAATGGTTTATATCTCTTCACGGGTTCCTTTCTAATACACCACTGAATGCCTCCTTTACTCAAAACAACACGCACAGGCAAAATAATGTTCAGGCAACATTCAAGGTACAAAAAGTGCATTTCCTATGGCATAAACTCTGAAGAACAGTTAAGCCTCATGGAAAAAGTATGTGTTTTTTCATAATACTTTTTACCGTAGCAGACACAGGTGCTGTTACTAGTTCTGAACTTCTGCTTTGTCTGCCTTTATTAGGCCCTAACTCTTATTCCAGGCAAGATATAACATTACAGAAAATAGTGCGAGGGTTACAATATAATCTCATTTCTGTTGCATCATATTGATTAGAATTTTCTCTTTTATTTCACTTCTCCCCCAGTCCTTTCAAGCTATTTGCAGAAATTAATTACTTTTCACTTAAGGAAAAGAGAAAATAAGATCATTGTTCTCCAATCTGTGTGCTAGGGACCACATTATATTTAATTTCTAGTTAATCAAAACAATTGAAGTTCTTGAACAATTTAGGAGTAGAAAATCAGTTCATTAGTTCCTCTCAAAAAAATGTATTTACTACTGTGTATAAAAATGAGCATTCAGTGCCACTGTCACATTATTAGTAACACCAAGAGCAAAATGAACTTTCATACGAAGTACTTGTTAAATGTTCTTTTGATTTATTTTTTATTTATTTTCCCCCTCTAGCGCACAGTTATGCTAGGAAGGTTATGAAAGCCTCAGGAATACTACCTGTACCACCAGAGAGGCCCTACTCAATCAGAAAACCCTGCATGCCGAAAGGTCCAATAACTTCAGCATAACACTGCCTTGTGCAATTAGCAGCTGTCATTTCGATTTTGACTGTGTAAATCACTAATAAACTGTGCTGTCATTTTGCAACAAAACCACTGGTATTAAGAGTCCACATACCAGTGGCAGATCAGAGAGCAGCACCTGAGCAGCAGGTCTCCCAATCAGGTTCCTCCCAAGTCTTTTGTCACCTCAGTCTGGGTACGTTCATTGAGATCTCTTGTACCTCAAGGACAAAATTGTTCCATGCCCAAAAGACAGCACAGAAAACCTATCTTGGAGTGAATTTGAAAGAAAAACCTTACAAGGCTAAAGGAGCTCTGGTTCAGGCAATGTTACATCCAACAAAGACAACAAATACTTAAGTCAGCACAGAATTATCTGAGAAGAGTTTCACCTGCCAAACAGGAGATCTCCCTGCTGCAGACTGAACACATCCTCAGAGACTTCTAAGATCAAAGGCAATCTTTTCAAGGCCTTCAACATGGAGGAGTTTATGGGAAGACCATTTGTTGTAAGGTCTTCGCAGCTTCACCTGTCCCCTCCTAAAACACTTCTCTGTAGGCACCATTCTCTCACAGGCTGGTGCACAGCTCAACTTTCGAGAGCTGCTTGCAAGTGCTGCTAATCAAAATTCACCTGGCAGGGGCGTGAATTACACAAATATTCATTTCCCAGTGAGCAAGTCAGACACCTCCAATGGTCAATGAATTCAACAGCCCCTTTCATGAAGAAGCTACATAAGAATGTGTTTTTTTCTCTGCTAAATCTTCTGGAAGCTTCATTCAATCCATTACTAATTCAATCAGTTGCTTGATTGAAAATCTGATAAATCCAGATCTTTCAATACAAGTTGCACTAGGCATAAGGCTTTGCTATATCTGAGGAGCAGAGGAGTTAGCTGTACAGCATCACTATAAAAGTGATATGTGCTGTAGGGGTAGCTACCAGTCCAACATAGTTTGGATACTGTTCCAAAAACACCTACAAAGATACTCCAAATGCTTTATATTAAAGTGGCAGCTTAAGACAGCATCTCTATTATGGAGGGTAAGTCTCCTATCCCCACTGGCTCCCAGGCAAATTTGAAGCACAAGAATGTAAGGATGCATGTTGGAAAGTCAGAAAGAAATTCTGTACAAATTCATAAGCAGGACTCAGATCCCAGGTCAGAGTCAAGGTTCCTGTCTATAAGTTTCTCAACATTACTGGGGTATCAATGGCTAAGCATTTACCACTGAAAGTCACTGAAGATTCTGAAAAGACATCCAGCTTTGAAATAAATACATAAACACCAACAGTCATTGTAAGCGTAAAAACTAACGGTGAATGTTTATGTTGTCACTGAAAGAATGTTTAACTGGATTATCAAATTCCCAAGTGGACTTGAATTTAAGATCTCTTACATTTTCCCCCATCCCTTTAAAAAGGAAAAAATTCCCATTGCCTTAAATTAGCATTTTCAAAATTCTAGTCGCATCTTTAAACAAAAAATCAAATCAAATCAAACGGAGCAAAAGCGGCTCACTACATGGATAGAAAACAAATCACTAGAAACCAGGCATGCTCAGATGATTGGTAATAATCTATATTAATTGGTTCAATGTATTTGACCGAATTGTATAGGATATAGTGTAAAACAAGTGTAGAATTATGTTAAGTTTAAATCAGGTATTGATTCTGCTTTGCCACACCTGAAGTGTTCTTATTTGCAAAGGCATTAGCATTACACCTCTCATAAGAATCAAGGTTTGGGGCTGGTTTAGTTTACCTATTCATGGAGATTTGACATGAATGCAAAAATTACAAAGCACAGTCTCCACACAGCATGGAGTCACAAACATTGTTACTAGCATGCAGGCACATATTCACTTTGGGTATAGAATTTCATTTAAGAAAACTCACAGGCTATTAAAAATATATTTTCAAACAACAGGTCATATACAAGAAATTAACCAAGTAGTCAACACAAGCATTAGTTTTGAACTGCCTGATTTG
Organism: Phalacrocorax carbo; assembly: GCF_963921805.1. Taxonomy (NCBI): domain Eukaryota; kingdom Metazoa; phylum Chordata; class Aves; order Suliformes; family Phalacrocoracidae; genus Phalacrocorax; species Phalacrocorax carbo. Next base: position 22,680,262 of record NC_087515.1, read on the forward strand.
CTAGCAAACCTTTCACAAATGACCCAAAACAGATGTAACGCTGAAAATCCAAGTCAATGACTTTTCTGTGCAAGGACGGTGGCGGGGCAAGACAACAGTCGACTTTCCAAAGCATTTGGGCTAAAATGCTACAGTGTTTACAGCCTCAGTATTTCATGGAAGTTACACAAAAGCTGAATAAACCATGTCTTTAAAAGCAGCATTTCAAAGCAAATATTTCTTTCTAGAAATCAGTAAATCAGTAATGAAAGACTAACCAAGGTGTCTATCCACAGAATAAGAGGAAATTACTCTTATAGTTAAAACATAGAAGATCCCCTCTCCCCACCCAGACCCTTAAAAGATTTTCTACTTTTTTGTTTTCATGAACAAGAATCTGCAACAAAAAAATGGAAAGACATCATTGTATCTAAATACAGAAGAAGAATTCTTGTAACGTTCTCAGAAAAAACTGCACTTTTTCCTTAGCAAAGTACACTCTGTTCCTCATTGGCCTTGGTTTTAACATAAATCTGTATCTTCAGAGACAAGATCCGATTTAATGCCTGCCTTACATTATTCCACCACCTTTAAATGCAACTTAAAAGGAATTAATGTACTTTGCCTTGGTAAGACAAAAGCTTTTTTCAAAGCATCAAGGCAGTATGCAGATTTGCTGCTGTACCTCTCACATTTTGATTGAGTGAAGATCAAGCTTTAACATTTTATCTGTTGCAGTATTAACCATAACCAGTCAGAAAAAGGAGACTTTATTTCAAAGTAATTATTTATTGCAGCAGTCATTCAAAAAATGGATCTCAGTGGATACACAGCTTTACTGTGTATGTATTGACTAGATAATCTCATACTGTTTCCAACGCAAGGCATAGCGTTATTTTCTCGCTTTACTGACATGTTCTACCTACTCGTTGGAGAGTAAGCAATTTTCCATTACACATTCTCCTATGCTTTAATTGCTGAGAAGAGTGGACATATTGTTACAACATTTTTGGACTAAACAGAACACTTATTTTTAACTGTGCTTTTATTTCTTTAAGTGCAATGGACAATTACTGCACGCTGACTGAAGAGCATTAATCTGAGCAGTCTGAGTTGTCAGCAGAGAGGTCTGGAGAGGTTCACAACGCAGAAGCCTCAAGAACCCAAGTTATTTAAAAACCTCTCTCTTATATCTTTAAAGTTTGGCCATGTTTTGGTGTGAGGACACATTTATACAGGCAAAACCTCCATTTCTTTGGGTCAGTTTTTAGAGCTGTTTTGATACATTAATGCAAAAGAGAGACTGACAAAAATGTGTTATCTTCAGAGTAAAATTAATCGGAAAAAAAAAATAAAGAGAAATGAAAAGTGATGTTTTCACCAGCTTCAGCATTAACCTCTAGCTCTTTTCTGACACCAGTGAAGAACTGGAAAAATATTGAAAAATTTTTCAATCCTTTCCAAAATTTTATAGCAGGGGAATACACTTAAATAACTAAGCATCTTATTTTGAAATGGGTCTATTTAAGCAAATTCATGACAAACAAGTATTATACCATATCCAGTAGAAAACAGAAAAATAACTTTTTCCGGACTTATCTCTACTACTTTGAAATTTTGTCATCCGTAGTCCTTACCTATTTATTACCCATTTGCACTGCATTATTAATGACTATTGATGATAAAGGCAGTGATCTATATTTACCCTTTGTCCCCTGTTGAATCAAGTATCTGTGTGGGAATTTACATGTCCCACAAATGCTGTACCTACAGAAGAGGTAATAAACTTGAAGGGACACCCTGAAAACTGTAGGCATGAAAACAAACAAGCTCACATCATGTTTTGTTGAGATTTATTCTATAATTTCAAAAGTCGCCTCAAAAATTGGTCTTCTTCCAAAAGTAGATAGCCCTTCCCCCACATATCTACAGGATAGGCATGAATCATTCCCAACCAGAGAAAGGTTTTCTTCATGTGAATTTTTGTTCAGTCCTTATCTAGTTTTTATTAGGAGTTTGAAACGGAGGTACATGAAATTTCTCACCTTATAAAAACCCAAGATAGACACTGAATCCATGACATTTTTATGCATAAAACTTTTAAATCTCATTTTTGAAGATGTATCTGTCCGTTTAAACATTTCTCTGTTCTGGAACCCAAACTATCAAACTCAAGGTTAAATCAGAAACTGACCTCAGAAGAACATGATGCAAGAAATTACTCAGCGTATGTTTTGAACTTTAAATGTGCTCTGACATATGCGATACACATAGAATGCAAGAGATTTTCTCAACATTAAATTGACATAATCAAAAAATAACTTAAACACATAACACACAGAATTGTAAACGGATATTTCACCTATTCTAACTGACAGCACTGCTATTTCTTAAGCTATTCAACCTCACATTTTTTCCACAATTTCCCATGAAATGCGGTGGCAGACAGACTCATTTTATCTCCACAGTGATGCTGGACATTATAAAAAAAACATGCCAATGGCTTAGATTACCAGTATATCCACTTGGTTTTCAAAGGAAAAATCATATCTATAGATAGATCGATACCTATAATCTCCTCTATACTTACCATTATTGTTCTTGTTGTATGGCTGGATGATTCTGGAAAACAAAAGAACCACAGCATGTTAAAGTATTGTCTTTATCCATAAAAGCCCTATTTTCTGATGTTCACCCTGAGGGCTAAGATGTTAGTGTTCAGCTACAACAACAGACATAGCATAAATGCAGAGATTGGAAAGATTTCTCATGAAACGACCATGAGAGTTATCACTGGTCCTGAAAACATACGGCACGCTATAGTATGCTGTTAACTGCTCTCATTCTCTTTGCTTAATTACCTTCTTCTGCAAGAAAATATAAAAATGGAACTAATTCATAATTCATGTTTCAAGAAGTGGGTTTTTTCACTTCGTTTTCAACATATGGCATCATTTAACATGGAGGATTAGTTCTGTGGAAAAAAATACAAATAGTATCAGCATAATTCCATAACTATTCCCATTTGAAAAGCCTTTATAAAACTAGACTATCCTTTTTCTGAGAATTTTGAGATGGATTCTCAGTTTGAAATTGACAAAGTATGTTGAGAAGTGTAACATCCGGAAATCTTAATTATTCTCCCCTATGCTATAAGGTAATTCTGCATTAATTGAATCAGCAGAGTCTCAATTCTGCAAATTAGATAAATGTACAATAATTATAATGGGTTAGTTATTCTTGCCCCAGTTTCAAATTGTGATTCTTATGGGGATCCCAACAGGCATCACACAAAGAATTCTCAGGGTGTTTTGTTATTGTTAAAAATAGTATTAAAGAGATTAAAAGGACACGAGAAAGAAGAGCTGAACATCTCTTTCTGAAAGGATGGTAATTACACTCTCAAACTGGTGTTTCTCTTTCATTTGAGGAGTCACCTTAACCAGTCTGAAGGTACAGTTCAACCACTGAGAGAAACAAAGACAAGCCACTTTAAGCATCTCAAAGTAATTTGAAACTTCAATCTGATATTCAGCAGTAATTCCTGTATCTAGTTGACGTTTACATTTGTACAAGTCTTCATCCTTAACCAAACCTAATTTAAAAAAAAATATATATATATCAACACAAGAATTGATAACTTCTAATTGATAAAGGTTCTGTAATGTGAAAAACTACCTAAAGGCATATACCAATATTTTAATTGTGAGCTCCTCTCCCAACTACCCAGAAAAAAAACCCAAAGAACCTATCTCCAAGAGCACAACTGCATTTCCTGAGGTATCCCCAACTTAAGCAGAATTATCAGGTTAAACAAAAAGGGTGGGACTTCTTCCCTCTCGAAATACAGAGAAGACACATTACACAGCACTTCCAGTCACCCCAAAAAACATCAATGTGAACAAACAAAAATCCATACTTTTATACTCGGATGCTACAGTAATAAAATCTTCACTCAGTCTCAGAGGTGCTATGCTTTTGGCATAGCTTTATATGCCAAGTCCCTATAAACTATGCTTAGCCATGATTGTCCCAAAATACTCAGTGACTTGCAGTTCCACAGACAACTGAGTGAAAGAGAGAATATCTCCCTAAAGGGAACTGAGGAACAGACAAATGTACCTGGAGGCTGTTAAACAGCTTATTTTTGAAGAATACTTTACAGACATTCTTAATGCAATGCCAACAGCTGTTAACTCCAGAACATTACCATATTGATAACCTATTAATAAAACCAAGCAAAGAAGCGAAGATCTGTCGTATTTGTAGAGTAATATCCCTCTGTTCTATCATACAATGAAAACATTCTGGTTTTTGCATATCTTTTTCTTAGATTTTATTGCTGTAGATACTGAAATATCATCTAAGTTGCCAAATATTTTTTAGAAAGACCTGAGTATATCCATAAATAAAAATTTAGGGAAAGAATTGTTTAATAATTAGACACAGTCAAAAGATTCTAGGATCTAGCAGAGACTACTAATTAAGGACACAGTTTAAACTCTGACATACTCTGATACCCAAATATCCAGATTTCAGAACTGAGGAGACACTGATTTCTTCCAGAAAATAATTACATCCTGATTTGGCAGGATTCTGACCAATGTTTATGCGTGAACACACACCAGCCAATTCTGTGGAAAACTTTGCTTTTAATTAAGGCAACTAAAGAAGGTGGCCCTTGCTTCCAATTAAAAAGGCAGTCATGCAGCATTCAAAAAGGACTGTTTTACAAAAGGTCCGCACACCCATGCAACATCCAGTGCAGCTTGAGGGCAACAAAGCTTACCTAAAAACCACAAATTTCTTGGAGTTCAACAGAACACAGGCCAAAACTTTGGATTTTCAGTTTTATCTGCCAAGTTTTAGAATGCCTTTGGGAATTTGAATAATCAGGCTCAAATTTCAGTGAAACTGGCACCAGTGGACACTTAGTTTAAAAATGAGTTCTTATAGCAAATTATTTTGTGCAAGGCAATAATCTATACTTGCACTTCTTCAGCAGAAAGGAAACTCCAGGACACAGAATGGTTCTCCCCTTAAGGTTGGTGAAGTGGATTACTCCACTTTAAACAGAAATGGTTAGACAACACTACTAACAAGGGATTTTGGTGATCTGAGGCGAGTAAATTACAGTAAATGTGACTTCAGTACTGACAAAGTGTTTGGAAGCTTATTATTGTGGAGAAATTGATTCAGCAATGGCAGAAACTGATTAAGAAGCTTGTATGCTCTTTCTACAACATACTGAACTCAAATAGAAATAAGTTGTAAAAACAAATTTCCTCACATTAGAAGTTGCTTTACCAACCATACTGACCAAATGTTTTCCCGGTTTACAGGCACTAAGAGACTATAAAATTTCCCACTGTAAAACCATTTAAGGCTAAAATAGAAAAAGTCCACTGCTAAGGGTTGGTGCCAGCTACATCATGCAATTATATAATACATATATTATTCCCCAACAACTTTTTTTTTCCCTTAAGGGTTCTTCGAGCCAGGGCAGAAACCACATCCTTAATAACACTCCAGTCCTTTTCCAGCTGTTCATATGTTATGTTTATGTGCTATTCTTTAGTTCTGCTGATAGAAAACATAGTTATTTGATATTCATATCTCTCTCTCATATTAACAGGGTCATCAGCAATACTAGTGTGTGAAAGGTGCCCTTTTCTAAGCCTTCCAGAATAAATATGCTTCAAGATAATGTTGTTTAGACATGTGGAAAATAAAGGCAGACATGAAACAGCAGAGGTGTTTAATCCTAGTAACACTCACAACTTATCGAGGTGCATGAGACTACAAAGAACCTTTTCACCCAGGATGGACCACCTTATGAAATAAGCTGAGAAAGGAAGACTGTTTCATTATTTCTGCTCAACTCAGGTTGTGAATATTTTAAGTAAATGAAACAATTGTTTTATTCCTACCAGTTTGTGGCAGTGGAACAAGTGACATTAAGTGTTACTTCAAAAGTATTATTAGAAAAATACATATCTTGTAATCATACTAAGAATGAGTTTGACTTTATTTGGGGAAGACCCTTAGCCTCCCATGATTGACATTTGAAACTCTAGAGAAACAATATACAAGCAACAAAAGCAAAAAAAGCACAAAAAACGTACAAAATGTTCACACAGCATCTTCTCCAGACATGGGAACTTTCCAGTTACAGTGCCTAAGGACTTTCTGAAGGTGCCTTCCATATTGCATTATGTAATAAAATTAAGTACTATTGCTCCGTAATCTCAACTTACATAAAATAATCAACCTACTTGACAGTAATCATACACAGAAGCACTTCAAGTATTAACTCCAGATCTCGAAACCAGAGCACCTAACTCATGAGGTAATACGCTGCTAATCTTGTTATCCAACAGAGAGGATTCTCCTTCTGCAACTTTAATTCTTTAAAATAATACTAGGGGGAAGTAGTGATTCCAGGAATTATGTTCTGGTTATCTGCATTGTGTTTTGAATGCTAACTTGATTATAGTGTTGTTCTTATTGTTTACTGCTTTAAGACCTGATTTATTCTGCCAATTAGAAAAGCCAGTGTTACTGCAATTTCATGCCTGCACATTACTTGTATATAAAAACAGAAACACTGATTCAGCAGCAAAAATGGGGCAGTTCACCATGAAGTTCCCTTTCCTCCACTTCCAATCCCACCTAGCTTGCTCTTTCTAACCGCTGCTGTCATTAGAGTTCCCAGAAACACATGTCACGCTGGTGAACACAGACATACATTTTCATAAGTATTCATTTCCTTAGCACAACAAAATACAAGTGATGTCTGGCATGCTCAAAGTGGTGCATCAAAGCATGAATGCGATTCTAGTTTTGTGCTTTTTGTGAATCAAATGTAGGCAAAGAAGCCTTAAAAATCCAAAGGCAGATTTTTGAAAGAAAGGAAATAAAAGGAAAACAAAAAAGAAAATTGGCTATTAAATTTCTAGTGTACTTCCACCTTTGGATATAACTCACATGTCACAAGATACAGTAAGCCTGAGAACTACAGTTGAATGGAAATTGTGTTTGGTTTGGCAAAACAAAAGCAATTGCTGTCTATATTTAAAAACCCCACACCACAGTGCTACGCTATGCTAATGCTTCGGAACAGTTCTTTCTCAGAGGAAATTCAAGGAAACATGGATTTGCAGAAATGGTTTTGCTCCTCCCAAGTCCTTCTGTGATCAAATTCATCATAGAGGAGTCACGCTGTTTATCTTTACCCACTGAAAAAATACGCTGCAATTTGAGCAGCCTTTAGACACCGAATGGAAGATGGTTCTTTCATCTGTAATCAAAGAACCTTGAATACTTAGAAGATAACTGTAGTATGAATTCACTGTAGGCAAATGATGACTGCACATTTATCATTGCAAGACAACAAATCGTTTTCTCAACTTTAAGAAACCCTGAGGGAAAAAAAATATACTATTTTTCAGACAAAAATATTTTCCTCCTCACTGATTATCTTTCCTGTTAAGTCACAATGTCATTTGCATCACTGGGGTCGGAAGGATGAAGACCAAAGTGGGGAGGGGGGAATCGTCAACTCATTGTAAACAAGTTGAAGGAAAACCATTGTTTTATAGCACAAAAATGTAAATAGAAAAAAGAATGGCTTGAGATGTGCAAAGATGAGATGTAGTAGCTTAGTTCTACAAATGACTGACAATGTTAGCAGTAACACCCTGGCGTAATTAAGGCCTGCGTCATTTTCCAGGTACGTAACTGGGGCTCTGGAACTTGTCACTAGTTCACTGTCTCCAGTATCATCATTTGTACCTCTGCAAAAGCAAGTGAACATACTGACCACAGAAATGCAAGCTTTAGAGCATTTTAGTTTTCTACTAAATATTTCAAATGACTGCTTCCAGTTGGACAGTGAAAATAGAAATCGGCTACTCTTGTGCAAGGTGCAAAAATCAAACGTAAAAAAGGTTGTTAGGTTAATCTCTTGAGGGTCAGAGATGGCTTTAATGTCTTTGTATAGAACTACGCATGACAAGGCTGTTACCATAAAGCATACCATATCATGACATAAATAAATGCTCTGAGTAATATATGTTGCAAAATAACCAAGATTCATAAACACCCTTTTCATAGTCCTCTGCTTCTCCAGTAAATGACAGTAACATCAATTTTTCCAGAGACCTACTTTCCATGCTCACATTTCCATCAATATCAGTGCACATATTTCAGTAAGAGATCTCCAGCCAAATGTTTCAAAACATTTGCTGGGTATACCAAGGCCCACAGCTAGAATGCACATACCCAAAGCAAATTTTAGAGGAAAAACTGGTTGTGGAACAAGATATAACTTTTGTTTCTTGCTTTTGGGAAAAGTGGGCATACGCAGTTCAGCATTGATCCCACTTTGTGTTTCAGGATGGAAGAAGTGGCAAAAGTGGATTCACATTTCTTCTCTTTCAGATGGAAATCATTGGTACATAAAATGAGGTTTATGACAATTTAGATAGGTTGATGGTTTATTAATATGTAAGACAAAATTTCACAGAATCACAGAATCATAGAATTGTTAAGGTTGGAAAAGACCATTAAGACCATCGAGTCCAACCGCTAACCTATCACTGCCAAGTCCACCACTAAACCATATCCTCAAGCACCACGTCTACCCTTCTTTTAAATACTTCCAGGGATGGAGACTCAACCACTTCCCTGGGCAGCCTGTTCCAATGCCTGACAACCCTTTTGGGGAAGAAGTTTTTTCTAATGTCCAACCTGAATTTAAGGTTTTATATTTTAAAGTAATGGATTGCCAGATGTTTTTTTGGTATGCATTCCATGCTGCTAGCCTGCCACCGCAGTATATCTCCGTCTCCACCAAAAAATAGTGTAACAACAGGCACCTTTGAGAAAAAAAACCAACTCCCTCTGCTGAGAAATTCCATCCTACAGTGAAAACTTCCTTCTAATTCACTTTCACATAGGGTTATATGAAGTTAATTATGATGAAGAACATATTAGAATCGTTTTCTCTGTTTCAAGAAAGTCTGGGGCAGGAAAGGCTCCAGTTTCCCTGCTCGTCAGTCAGGCCTCTTATATTTTCATGTGTTTGTCAAAGGAGAGTCTCAAACTCCCCACAGAAGAACAGGAGTGAAATATAAGCCTTTCTTCCTTGCTTATCTCAATAGCCAATACTATTAGTCATAAGCAGAGAGAGGATTGACCAAAATAGCATCTAAGAGAGAAGGTACTTTTTTTATGACGTCTTTCTTCCTTTGCTGATTGCTCATGTCACTTTCTCATCTTGCTGTGCCAGAGATGTGCAGGTTCCTAGGAAAATGGACCCCAAAATTGCTGTCTCATTCTTAGATAGAGCTGCATACTTCAGTATATTCAGGAACAGAAATTTGACTGTTGAAAGAATCCTCTTGAAGGCATCAGGACATCTCAGCCTGAAACACAGCACTAAAGGTTTGGGAAAGGGAAGAGGGAAGGAGGATTGGGCTGTTAATTGAAGTCTCTTCAGCTATGAACAACTGGTTCTCTTATTTCTGCCCACAAGCCATGAAAATGGTATCAACAGGCAAAGACTGATTTCTGTATCTCATTAGTGACGTTAATATCTTGGGCATCCTGTGAATATTCTGGTTCTGATGCATGTAAAAGTAAGGAAGTGCCTGCCAGTTGACAGAGATTATACTTACGTAAAATACCTTTACCTGATCTTTCCAAATATTACATGGAAAATTATTATTACTCACCCTGCCAAAACAATAGGCTGACGTGAAACTTGACTACTTGGATGTACAGTTGCTCACAGTTAAGCAGCTTGTGGGTGAAAGTAATTGCTTGGAATAATTTCAGACACTGTAATTTAAAGATCAGATTCAAAATATCTGCAAAGCACTTTACAGTCACACCTAAACCTTCCCATCGTCAGCTCCAGTCATAAAACTGGATACACCTAACATTCTGCAACGTTGTGAATTTCTGAAGTCAGAGTTCTCCCATTTGAACGAGACTGTCTTCACCGCTGAGAACCATTTAATTTTCTTGTGTTGACTTTCTTTTCAGCAGCAATGGAAATTCTGCATCTCAGAATAGTTAAAAGCACCAGCATGCATATTACACAAAAACTCCCTGAAGTACTGTGATTTTTCTCCAGAACAGAAAGTAGTTTTCTGGCATTTTTCATTGCCTTCTGGGATTTTTTCATTCCATCCTACAGCATGCGAGATTTGCCGTTGTTTGAAAATAAAAGCATCTACAACCATCCAGAGAAGTCTTCCTCCAAAGGAAAGGACACAAACAACTACAAGATCTTCTCTATCGAGTTACGATATACAGGGCTTAACCAGTGAGATTTTATTTAGGTCTACGCCTTATACATGAGTTCATGCATACAACTACAGCTACATCTCTCAGTCACCAGTAACTGACACTCGGATCAGTTAATAGCAAGATATCAGGGCACAAACCCCACCATTTATGAAGAGATAAACATGCTCCCTCATCATTCTCAATAAAACCAAGTAATGTAATCAGAAATTGCAGACTCCCTTATCCATATCAGTTAGTGCCAGACCTTTGCTGGAGGTACGTCTGTGGAAAAATGAAAGGGAAACTTGTGCTGCATTGGCCAAGATCAAGACTCAAGTCAACATAAAAATCCCTTAGGAAATGCTAATCCTGTCCTTATTTATTCCTTTTAAAAGCATTAAACCAAACACTAATGACGCTTCTCATCATCTCCCCCAACTCCCCCATACAAGCATAAAGAAGTGCCTTTTCCATATTACATTGCTTTATTTCTGAGTCAGTAATTATTATTTTGTTAACAACAAATTCTGTCAAAATATGGCACTCAACTCACCTAGGCAGTAAGACTGACTTTAAATATGCCAAACTAAATATATATTTACACAAGCCTAAGTGGCATTTACTTGATGCTGTAAATTATTGTATATCTTAAGTAAACATATTTATACGGCTCCTTTACAATAAACTTCTAATACTGTTAAAAAAAGCAAACCTGAACATGCAGACATTTCTATGTCAATAACATTAAGATTATGAAAATAGCAAGAGGTAAGGCTTAGTATAAGCCCACTGTGCTCATTTTGTGCTCATTCGCTCATTTTGTCAAAGCATTCACTGAAAGACAAAATAAATTATCATCTCCATAGCTGGCTTTCTGGATACTGTTAATTGATGCAATGCAATAAACCCAGCAACAATCAATAGTGTTTTGGAACAAAAAAGGCTTTTTAGTATATTTATAGTAACAGAAAAACCCTGGAGGTTGGCAAAACCTTTCATTGCACAGGTAGTACATCATTGCCAGTGCAATTACACAGAAATCACCATTTCCCAAGCTGATCTGGTCACTGAGTTTTTGCTGTGTAATGAAAAGAAGCTGCATACACTACAGCCCCAAAAATGTATTTGATATTTAGCAATGACCAGAGAAGGGGTTAAATGGCAAATATTAAAGGTAACCAGTTTAAGTCAAACGGAAGAGAGGACCTGTGCTGTTGAGAATCATTACTACTGCTTTGATTGTTTGAGAGAGTTTGGTTTTCCTTTGCATTTTATTTACATTTTGCAGGCTTTTAATTAAAGAGAGAGGCTAAAATAAGAACCTAAATAGCCACTTTTAAATACTAAAAAAGCAATTTTTACACTAAGAAAATACAGATTTCAGCTATTTAGGATAAATGCTTTCCAGTAAGTTACGTTTTCACAGAAAACAGATAAAATAATTACCTCCTAAAGCAATTACTTACAGTTCTCAATAGTAATTTTTCAAATTAGATGTTATGTTGTGCAAATTGCCTTATCAGTTAGCTGACTGATACAAACTAATCAGTGTGGCTGATGACTGGTTTTGTCAATTCCTTACTTTGAAGAGAACATCCGTACTAAGTAGAAGGAAAATTTTAGAGAATTCCAAGCCTGCCTCCTTATAGGGACATCATCATCATCATATTTACCTTGAACTTATTGCTAAAGCCTTCTCTGCAGTAGAAGTGTAACATCATCTTTATTTCCAGGTGAAAGTCATTCATCACTCAAAGCTCATATGGAGAGTCCAGTCTAATGGTCTGCACTGGGGCGTGAGGAAGCAGCCGAAGTTCACAATCTCATGCAGTAACTACCAGATCGTCCCTGCAAAACTTTACACTCAAAGATTGCAGTGGCAGTTCAGCACTAACGGCTACACTGATTAATGGCATCATCTTTTCTCCCAACTACAAGTCACGTGGTTGCCATCTTGGTCCACTGAATAGCTCGTGCTGCCAATGCATGTTACTTGCCTACTGTGCAATCACCGTTTGCACACTGAGCAAAGCGATCCTCTCTTCTGCGTATACTAAATATCCACTTTTTGTCCAAGTGCGTAGTGATTTCTATCTAGGTATTATTAAATGTACCTTAAAAAAGTAGGTATTTTCACTTCAAAATACAAATAACATTGGCAATGACAGAAAAACATGACCATTATGGGAAGATGATGGATAATGGATCAAGTTTTTCTTCCTGTATTTGGAATACTATTTCTATTAGCTTGTCTAAAAAGAAAGTCCCTCTTATTTCCACATCAACCTATTCCATGAAGCGTGAAAACAGACAGTCACCTCTTTTGTGCAGACTGCATCCTGAAAAGTCTATTTCAAAGCCTAACTTCTTTCATATTTCTGATCTCAACAATCTTATTCAACTACAGAACAAATAAGCTAATGGCTTATAGAAGTTAAGTCTCACAAAAAAAGAGTTCAGGAAACGCATGCATTTCTTTTCAGTGCAAACAAATGATATCCTCCTGGATTCTCCTCTTATTCGGACTTGAGGTAAAACTGTTCACAGTTCCAGTTGAAAATCTTCCTTTTTGGTTATAACTTAAAAAAAAAAATATCAGTAATACAGATTCACTTTTCAGAATAAAAAAATAAAGACTATTTGGGAAAAGTTAGTCTTACCCTCAAATTTTTGCACAGCTTCATATCTGATCACCATTTGCACCATACTGTAAAGTGGCTGGATACACCAGGCTTAAAGATCACCTCTGCCCATGTGTACAGGAAAAGCCTCTCCTGTACCTCTGTGACACCCCTTTTCCCTCCTCTTCTGCAAGGGGTTCAAATGCAGGGACAGTCTCTTTCCACGGAGCTCCTGCCTTCCATCAGTCCTTACTGCCAGGACTTCTTCATTCTTATTTTAACTGACTCCGTAACACAGCCTTGGGACGCAAGGCGCCAAAAGCTATCTTCTCTCTATTACCAATCATACTGTTGAGAATCCAGATTAAGGTGTGTTTAGAATTCACATACTAGCAAAGAGATTGGTTGTAAACTAGCAGGTCCAGTATTTAACAATTCAGCTATATAACAAGTAATGTAGCGCAGAGCAATTCAAAAGGTCTTGCATACCTCTGCAAAATATTTCTTAAAAAAAAAAAAAGGCAATGCAATAAAGCAAAATAAAGCATTAGCTGCATCTCTCTTCATCAAACTTGTTTTATTCCTTTCTTGCCCTTCTATATAGAAGGATTAGTAAGAAAAATAGTACAAATAGTTTGATGAAAATACGGCATTAATATATCCATGTTCAATTGATAAGCACCAACACTCACTGCATTAAGAATAAATGCTATAAATATACTATTCGCATCTTACGTTTATGTTGCTCATTTACTGTCATTTCTTAAAACTGTATCATCTACAGAAAGGTCACAAAACCTTGTTATTTCAGGTCCACAGTAAGTTTTGCCATTCAGAGACATAAAGAATATTTCTTTTACATTCCTTCACATACCATCTAGACCATTATGATGGCTGTAGTTTCTTTTTCCTAAAATACTTAGTGAAGAGTGATTGGAGGGTGCAAGCAGTCGTTTTGCACTTGGACTTTGAAGGCTTGGTGTTGACCTGATTACATTGGGTTTCACTGCAGGATGAATCTCTATTTGAGACAAGAAAAAGAGAGAAAAAGAGAGATAGATATTGAACACATTTATTTATTGTTTAGATCAAGTAAAAAGTCTATCCAACATTAAGTTTACATTTAAATTTCTAGTGAAAGTTTCTTCAGCATGAGTGGGTTTATGAGACTTTGAATAACAATTCAAACATGAGTCTTTATACCTACAGTTCTTCCAAGTAAAAAAAGATCTATACTGGTTTAGGTTGCCTGAGTTCAATTTTACGCTGTAGATGTGTAAGGATTTCAGAGATTGAAGAGAAAGTACACATAAATCTGGAAAAGGTCTGTCTTTACATTTTCCTACCATTTTGAGGTTTATATTGGAGCTACACACAGCTTTTTAGGCAAGCAAATAAAAGGATTTTACTATAGTGAAATCACCTCAATATCTCAACCTATTTGATACTTTCTGTCAGAATAACAAGTTTCAAGGGATCTTCCCAAACACAAGTCACCAGGCGCAAGAAGTCAGGGAGCCAGCCACAGCAGGGCTCTGAAGCTAAAACTATCCCAAAACTGCAGCAGGTACTGCCAGACTCCCATATGGAGTTTCAAACATCCCAGAGTATCTAATACGGTTCACGGAGTAGGATTATTTTGGAGAAAGAGGAAGAAAGGTGGGTAAAGAGGCATTGAAATGCATCTGGCCAGCACACTTCAGGGTGGCAGCTGCTGCGTTTGCCAAAAGCTGATACAGTTGTATGGAAATTTCTCAGTTATCTGCCAGATAAAATTGGCAAAAGGAAGCCTCAGTAGAGCCTGCTTGTCCATCACCAGGAATTTGCTGAACCAATTAACTTATTCCCAATGCACATTTGGGTTCAAAAAACCACCACTGTGTACATCCCTTGGACAGACCCAAATTTGCAAGGGAAGTCAGACCGCCCGAGGGCAGGTCCCCATCCCTCTGACACAGCCACAGGGCACCGGCTGATGGCACCGCGCAGGTTGCGAAGTGCTTGCAGCACGATTATGGCCACCCGATTGCCCCACAGAGCAGAAGAGACCTCTGAGCTGAGAATGTGAGGGCAGATGGGCTGGGAGACAGATCAGGAGAGTCGGGTGTCCAAGGGGAATAAGAAAAGATTAAAGAAATGCATTTTGCATGCCCTGAAGGGAAAAACTGCTCCTTTCTGCCCGCCCCCCTTTTTTTTTTTTTTAATAAAATAAAGAATAGAAGCTGGGAATATGCAAAATCTAAAGTGAGGCCAGGTATCCAAGGATGAGGCCCTCCAGCCTCTGCTATGCACAGCTGTCATGCAGGAGAAACAGAAACCATCATACAAAGTCAAAGTCCACTGCAATAGCAGAGTTTTCCCCTTTAATAAATGCCGGGGAAATCTGATACCCAAGCGCTCGCCTGCTCAGCCTCTCGCTCTCGTTCCCGCCGCAGGACTTCACAGGCAGCCTGCAGGCACCCAGCCCACCCACCCCAACTGGCCGCCGTGGCTGCCGGGGAGGCTGGGGGTAGCTGCCATAACAGTCGCGATAACCTTTAACAGGCAGGAACAGAAAGGCAGGACACAGCCAAACAGTCTCATCAATATACAAATGGGTAAAGGAGTAGGATGGCCACAATGACTTGGCCAGGCTGTACTGGGAACGGCGTGCCAGGAGGAGACAACGCCGAAAATTTTCACATTTGAAAAGGCTTTGCTTAGTTGTTAACCACTGGTTTGGTCAGAGCTTGCAATCATACTCTTAAAGCATGAACACCCTCATCCAGTAGAGTAGGGTAATGCACCAGGCAGGTGTTAGAATACCAGAGCCAGGGTCAGGTAATTGCTTCAGGGTAGGCCTGTAGATTTAGATTCGCGTGTGTGAAGGCCAGTTTGATGTCACTGATCTTCTTACCACTTACTTAGATGAGAGCTTTTTACTGCCATTCACTGCAGTACTCATCTGCTTTTTGTATAAAAGAGCTTAGGAACACCAAGCTCCCAGCAGATTTCATGCCATGGCCCGTTTTTCATGCTCCAGAGAACAAGCGTCTATTTTGTGTTTTTACTAAAATGGGAACAGAGCCGTGTTTAATATTATAAACACTACTGATCGCTAAAGCAGAACTTTCAATGGAACTAGAAAGGTTTGCACTGTTTGCTGAAGATGTTTGGAATTTGGATTCTAAAATGCTCATTTGGCAATCTTTTCTAATCTTCTGAAGGAAATGATTAATTTTCAGGGCTAACACCACTAAAACATTATCTTATTTGCCAAAGAGCTGCAGCAGCATCCACAATAATCCCAGCAGGTGGATCAACATATGAGAACTTGTAAACTGCTTCTGTCTACAATGCATAGCAGATACAATTTTCTATTTTCAGGATGAGCGAACAGTTAAAGAAGGAAATTCCTTCCTTCGACTTTTCTTCAGTCTGGAGGTCATCAACCCTCTGTTTACCACAAAGGCTGTCCTTTCTCTTTCTGCAGCAGAGGAAGGTACCAAGACCAAGCTCTTAACTTTTAAGGTCTAGAAAGGAACTTAATTAAACAGCCAGCATCACTTCCCAATGGACTGAGTCCTTCCTGTGGGGTCTTTACACCATACACTCATTCATTCTCTACATATAGCCTTGTTCCAAGTATCTGCATGCTTTAGATCAGCTCTTTCTAACTAGCTGCTTCATCACCCCTGAGAGAGGTAATGAGGCATTTCAAGGCTTTTGCCTGAACTATATTATACCATCATATTATTGTATTATGGAATAACAGTAATTAGGGATCTTTTAATTCCTGCTTCTATTATCCTTGTTCTATTGCCTAGTACTTCAC
The DNA here is from genome assembly GCF_963921805.1 of Phalacrocorax carbo. Lineage (NCBI taxonomy): Eukaryota > Metazoa > Chordata > Aves > Suliformes > Phalacrocoracidae > Phalacrocorax > Phalacrocorax carbo. Next base: position 22,696,972 of record NC_087515.1, read on the forward strand.
TGAAAAGCTCTTAGCCACCTGCACCTTCTTCTAACTCAGAGAACTAACTATAACATCCAAATAATCCAAATTATCCCTTTAGCCACACAACAAGTAACCAGTTGGCCAGATTCAGAGTATATGATTATTTCTGAAAGAACAATAAACAGGAATAAGAAACAGTTCTTGAACAGCCTATTAGGAACCTTTATTTTAAGACCAGGTTGCAGCCTCAAACAAATAATTAGCAATAACAAGTCTAAAAACTCCTACTTCCACTTATATCACTACGGTAAGAAAAAAAATCCAAAGCAAACAAAGAAAAGTTGAAGTCTCCTACTGCGTTGCTTAAATAAGCATCCTGGATTCCAGAGGTGCTTAAGCAGCTGCACCTCTCATCTCATCTCATCTCCTCAACATGCATCCCAGCTGGAAACATTAGCCTGGTTTCTTCTTAACTAGGAGGGAATATAGGACATTTAATTAGCCAAGGGTTCCCCTTAGGGGGTTTGTTTAGTAAGCACAGTGACGACTAAAGAGATTACAGGGGATTAGACCCAGCGCTTTAGAGGACAGGGCCTACTTTTAACGCTTAACCTACCTCACCTGAGGAACTGGCAGCCAAGAAGCAGGACAGGGATAAAGGGAGGCGATGACCCAGGATGTGCAGGGCACTGAAATTCTCTCTGCCTTACCAGTAGGGCTGAAAACAGTAGTGCCCTGAGAGAGTTAACTGTATTCCAATAAACGTCTGTGGGGATGGCACGGAGAGAATTTTAAAAAGAAAAGAAATACCCACTGTATATGGTATGACATGATAGTTAATAGTAAATTTTACAAGAAAAATAATGCAAGCATTACTTACTCACTGGAACATATAAACACATATCCCAAACAAACAAAAAAAAATCACGAACTACACTGAAAAAAAACCCCAGCAAGCTAAATGGCAAAAAAAGAGCCATTTTCTGGCCGTCCTTATGGGCATACATCTGAATTAGCTGTAAAACTACACTGGGTACACTTTGTATTCCTGCAACGTGTATGATTTACCTTCAACTGTAGTGAGATACCTCCACTTCCTATACAGTGAAATACTAAGCAGACTCTACAGATACCTGGTATATTTTAGCACTGTTAATCTTCTACAAAACCTTTGCCTAAGTACACATAATGCTGTCTGACACTGTTCCTCCATTTACTCCCATTAAACCTACAGACTTATACTCTCAGAGGTATCAAGACAAACCCTCACTGACTAAACATGGCACTAAAAACATGCAGTATCTTCTAAGATTACACATGCTGTTGTTTCTTCTTCCAGCTACCCCAAACGGGGTCACCCGGATGAACCATCCATCTCTTGCCAGGTTCTCCCCCTCATGACCACAGCTCCACCACATCAATCAAAGCAGTCCTTTCCTCATTCACTTGAATGACAACATATGTAATGCACACAGCTGGGATGCCTGTAGGAAATTATCACAGGCTTTTTTCTTAAACTCCAGGCAGAAGGAACTCAGTGAGAGTGGGCATTAATCCTTCATTATCCAATTTTCTGAAATTTGGATTTTTGTTAAATCCAGTGTTCTGGAAGAACAGTTATAACTACATTAATAGCTGATTTCTATTTCAGTAAGTCAAGAGACTGTATTGTTTACTTTGTCCTACCTAGTACAAAAACCCTGTTGATTGAAATTTTGAGAAAAACCTTTAGACTGAGTTCTACCCTCAGCTTTACTTCTGCAGAATGGGATTAACACACTGCCAAATTATTCACTGCTGCTCCGATCAATTGATTGATTTCTATATTTGAGGATTAATATAAAGCCCCTGGTGTGTCCCATCTCTCATATGGCAATGTAAATATTTAATAGTCAGTGGTAGTTCCGTGCAAAGAAGACTATTTTCAGTTTTAAAATAAGGAATCACAATTACTAGAATTTCTCCTCTCCCCGTTATCTTATGTGAGTACCTTGACCTCCTGGCTATGATCTCAGTACAGATTTCATTGGATCTTTTAAAATTATATCATCAAATTAAGTGATCAGTGTCTCACTGTGGCTGAAGTCTGCTCCTTTCAAGTACATGGGAGTATTACAATGGATTCAAGGGACACAGTAGGGTAGGACTGGGCATACTTAGTTTCTCACCTCCCCTTTTAGTGCTTTTTTATTTACACTACCAGAATATTTTTCACATTCTAAATTATATCAGGTTTCACTCTCATGCTACACATATGGGATTTTTAAGTATCAGTAAATACTGAACGTTCATTTGATTAATTTTTTTCCTCTGGAGTCAGATACCCACCTAAATACCCAATGATACATGACAGTGGTTTTCTGGTGCTTTTGATCTTCAGAGGATTTCCAGCAACTTCCAAATGTCGATCTGCATCTGAGAATTTTAAAGAATGAAACTCAGTTTAAATATTCTACCATTACAAATATAATTGGGATGCACCAACCAGTCTCTAACTTGTATTTTTACCACAAATTTCTTTTTTCTTTTTTGCACATATTCTTCTTTTTGACACCAGTGCTAATAATGATAGACATTTAAAGGCAGGCCATGTTCTCATTCATGCAAGCGATGTTATGATTTTTTTTTTAAGTTAATACAAGGTCTAACACAAAGCTGGTTGCATTTTTTGCCTACAAAGTCTTTTCGGAGACAGTCAGCTAGGCAAATGAAACACAGATGAAAACATGGATATTAAAATAAAAGCAGCTCTGGCTATTAAAAAGAATTTACACAGAATTCTTCATTGTTTTCTACAAGTTTGTCTGGCCCTAAATAGAGTAATACAGAGGTAAGAAGGATTTAAAGTCGGGACTACTGATTTTGGTCATGTATTACTTGCATGGTATGGTGACTCATTCTTAATAAGTAGAAGAGAACACAGGGGCTATCATGGCAAGATGAAGCCTAACACCCCTCCACCCCCCAAAAAAATCCCACTTTACTGTAAACTTTTGAACAAAGTGGTCAATTGTAACCAAGTATGACAGAGCTCAAAGGTCTCAAAGATAGGAACTTCCAGCAAAGGAAATTAAAATAGGCAGTTCAGTAACTACCGTAATTTGATGCTAGAACTATGAACTCACAATTTAGAAGGCGCTGCGAATACAAAAGCAGAGAATCTGTCTAAATGCCCCGAACATAGAAGTGTTACTACGAAGAGGTTCACGCTTAGACAGTGGAGTCAATCAACCTAAGGCAAAAATTCACAAGACACTAGGTTTCAATAAATAGTTTCAAGACTACTGGAACTACACTATCTTTGTTTTAAACTACTCAGAATGATTGGGTTTTCTGTCTTCCAGAAGCATGTAAGTAATCCCCATATAGGGCTTCCAGTGTCCCTAGAACTCAGGTATTCTGTTTCTTCAAAATTGTGTTCATATGTTCATTATGTACATCTAGAATTCCTTCACATGGAATTACTTCCCACACATAGGTGTACACCTTTCTTTGTATAGGTTTCACATGCGCACATGCAGATCTGCATTTTCTAGCTGGCTTTAAAAGAGCTAGATATAATAAATAGATTATAATAACTGTAATTCCACTTTGTCTCCAAAATGTTCCTGTTTGTTTCATTCCAGCACAAAATATGGAGTACATCGGCACACAAAGAGGGCAAGACACTGTATAGAACAATTTACAATTGTAAATTTGGGGGTTTTTTCCCTCAATCTCGTTATGTATTCTATCTAGCTATGTGCAAAAAACTTGTAGGTCATGAAAGCACTGGAATGACTGAAATAAGTATTTCAGTATGTTCACAGATGTTTTTAATGCAGCAGACAATGCATAACTTTGTTCAATATATTAAGAAAATCACCTGAAATTCTTACATGTGCTAAGCGTAAAAGGTCGCTGGCATCTGGGAAGCCCAAGGGTTCCAGAGCTGTAACACCAAGTACATGAAGTACTTTATTATTTTACCTTAATAACAAAATAGATTGTCCTCAGTGAAAAAAAAATGTACTGAACCTAGTGCCTGGAATATTTTTAATATTCCACAACACTTAAAATATTTTAAGTGACAGTAGAATGATGTGTCTCCACTGTCTCCCTTAGTGAAATAAGCGCAGACTTTACAGTGAGTATTTTATAGTTACTTTGTGAACAGCAAAGCATCGCCTAAGAAGCAATTAGCAAGAATATTTTCCATCTAAATGTTTCCCTGTAAAAAAAGACACTGAATCATGGTGAGACATTAATATCCTGTCTGAGGACACAGACTGAAAAGAAAGCACCGTTTCCATGCTTGTGGCAAAGCATGTTCACCAAAGGTACCGGGTGCGTATTCTGAAGCACACCAATCTATTAGAAGAGTTAAATATATCTAAGAGCAGCAAACTTTAATCCACAATATGGTACTCTTATGAAAAATAAGGTATAAAGTTTATGATATTTACGCACTACACATGGAAAAACCACAAAATTAGATCGTTCATCGCTCTCAAGCGTAAAACCATAGAATAAAACTTAGATAGGAAGTTGTCAAAACCAAGATTTTTAAAAAGTCCTAATATCAAATATGGGCTTCCATGTGAATGCTAAAAATCTTAGCAAGATCGCTGAAACAGTGGAAGCTATGAGAAATAAAAATGTATAAAAAAAAAAGAATTGGAGTATTACATTTGACAGTACATTATTTTCTAACATATCAAAAGCAGAAAGTGTGCTGGTGCCTGCAGCAATAGATGATCAAGGTGTGAGGAAAATATAAAGGCATAGCTGAAAAGCTGAATGAATTCTTTGCGGCTGCGTTCACTGCAGGACTTAAACGAGCTCACCTCCAAAACCCTTCTATGAGGAAAGTGTGAGAACTGTGTCACACCAAAGTGTCTATAGGAAATATTTCAAAACAAACTGGTTAATGAATAAAAACAAGTTACCAGGACCAGGTAGAATTCACCCGAACAAAAACCGCTGAGCACGTATACTGCCGGTGTTTAACTAATGCTTAAACCGGTCTTGGTTCAAGAGAACGAAAACACGGCAGATGTGATAATGTTCTTCAGTAAGTAGGTCTGCAGACTGGCAAAGGGTTGAACTATTAATAGAGGCATACAGTTAAATACAGAAGCATCAAGGGAGCCAACAAAGACCTTGTAAAGGGAAAAAATGTTTAATGTGCTCACATTTTTCAGCAGCGTGTCCTTGCAACAAGGACGACCACATACTGGGCCCCGCCAGCCCGAGGGCAGCCAGCAGGGCGGGGGAGGTAACCCTTCCCCTCAGCCTTGCGAAACCACATCCAGACCCTGTGTGGAGTTCTGTCATCCCCACTATAAATGAGATACAGACGTACTGGAGAAAGTCCAGCTATTAGAGAGTCCGGTTTGGGGACGGAGTATAGGATGTACACAGAGAGTCTGAGGGAACTGGGTCTGGTCAGCCTTGAGAGGAGAAGGCCAAGGGGAGACCTGGTTGCCACCTGTAACTACCTAGTGGGAGAGCATAGAGACCAAGCCAGACCCTTCTGGGAAATACATAGGGATAGGACAGCATGCTCTTGCTGTCTGTGGCGACAAGCTGGGAGATGGGAAATTCTCATTAGATGTAAGGAAAAGATTAATTACTATGAGGCCGATCGAACAGTTAACAGGTGCCCAGTGAAGCCACGAAGTCTCTGTCCTTGGAGAGACACAAACCTCACCTGGACAAAAGGCCCTGAGCACTTCAGCTTTGTACAAGGGTGGGATTAGAGACCACCAGAGGTCCTGTCCTGCCTACACGTCCTGTAAACCAGTGGCTGCAAGTGTCACAGGTCTGCCGGGATCCTCTGAAGGAATCGTGACATGTACATGCACAGCTGAACTGGCATCCAACTCCGCATTTCAATCAGCTTTTAACAAACCGTGTCACCAAAGACAGTTGCTGTCCAACTGTTACAGGGTAAAAGAGAAGTTTTTTTCAGGGATTAGCACCTGATTAAAATTAACTGTCTATGCAGCCCCCAAAGGATCTGTGCTGTTCAACGTATAAAAGATCAGGAAGAGGTGATTAGAGAGTTAAAGCTTCCTGATAAGAAATTACTGAGCATAATCAAAGCTAAAACCAATCGCACAGGATAGCAGCAGCATCAAGCAATAAACATAAATTAATTCTTAAGGGGTAAAATAACAGTAACACAGATATAACAGTAGATTCTACACCACCACCGTGCAGAAGAATTTACGGTGTCAACAGCTTTCTGAAAATATCTAGACAATACTAAAGAGCCGCCACTTAAAAAGAAATTAAAATCAGAATATTAGAAATTATGGTGATAGGAAAATAGAAAACACGTGACTCTCTCTAAAATGATGGGAAACCTGTATCTTGAAGTGGCTGTAATTTGGGGCACCATAACCCTAAAGAAGATACAGTACAATTAGAAAAACTCCAGGGAACAACATTACGAACCACAGTGTGAAATGGATTTTTATGAGGTTTAAACAGACCAAGTATGACTGTTGTGGGTACTACAGAGGTCAGCGAAAACAGGAATGCTGTGGAGAAGATGACAGCAAATGAGGCTTCTTCTTTTAGATTTGAAAGGATTTTTTAATTATTTCCTTTTTTTAAAACTAGATTTGTAGGACTCTCAAGCTTAGAGACTCTCATTGGGGAGTTATTTCTCTTTGACAATCCATCATATCACTATCAAAATTTAGATTATCTAACAAATGCTCTATGCATTCTCCGAATTGTATTCTTCTTAGAAACTCTGGGAAGAAAAATAGTGTCGTCTTTTAATTATTTTACTGGCTACTAAAACCTCCACAAATTGTATTCTAACAGTAGAGAAAAATATTTTCATCCTAGATGCAGCCAAAAGATCTTCTATAGCTATTAAAGCCAAGGATTTAAAAACCTGCTTGTGAACCCATACCCATGTATGTTACTCACTTCAGATGAATGGGTAGTTTTAGATCAGTAAAACATAGGTTGTATGCTTACAAGACAAACCAGTAACGTTTTGGATATTCTACCTAATTTTCACCTGACTTTACCAAACCAGATCATAAGAAGCAAGCACTGCGTACAAAACCTGTTATTAAATCTGCAGATTTAAAAGTATATTAAGTTTTAATCATGAACAGTATACCCACTTCCAGGTAACTATATATATTATAGAGATAATATATCACCATCCACTGAAAACATTTTGACAATCATGACTATGTGGATGTAGTTACCCAAATTTAAATTACAATAATTAATACATATAGTTTATATTGCTAAAACTATATCTGAGCAAGGAAAAATCCTTCAAAAATCTTCATGTGCTGAAGTAATACGGTTCACAGACGCACAGCTCGCTCTCATGCACGTATCAACATGCTTGTGAGCTGTAGACAGATCCCAACTTGTCAGTGACTGTCTGGAGAAGAATGCCCACTTGGGGTTCCTCTAATTAAAAGACCTTCCATAGATGGGATGGTTTTGTTTAACTTTCTAAAAAACGTGTAATACATTCAAACTAAAAAGAAGGTATTTTGCCAGCATGGGAATTTCCTCTTACTGAAACAGTTCACTAGTTCTAATTATTCCTGAAAATCCATCAGACAAGTTTATTGTCAACAACTACAGCGAGACTATTATCTTCAGACAGAACAAAGTCTGAGATTTCCATGATGGGTTGATCTCCTGGCAGGAGATGCCATGCCTTCTCAGCCTTCTGGGGACCATCCCTAGATTGAACTGGGAATGTAAATGCATCGTCTCCACTACCTCCTGCTGGCATCTGAGCAGGGGTCATGCTGTATGATTCACTAATGAGAAAAAAAATCTAATTCTCTGCACTAACTAAAGCAATGAAGAAGATAGAATAGGACCTTGTTTTCTGCCAGTGGATGTAAAGGGCTGAGGGAGATGATGTGGGTGGAATTACAGTAATAAAAAATGCTTTGTCTGGAATCTTGTTTTACCTAAAAGATGGTTGGGCCTCAGATTAGCATTCTCAGAGGCTTCTATGCCCCTCCAAGATGAAAGAAGTATCTGCAGATGAGTTCAGGTAGACTGCAAAAATCAATTTATTTTATGAGCAAGCTCAGACTGGCTTGTTCAGACTTTCTTTCTCAGAACTGGGAATTAGTATCATTTACAACCTGGCACTTCAACAAATTGCATAAGACTAGGAAGACACAAAATCCAGTACGCTGCTGGGGCAGGTGTCCTACCACCCTTCTCTCTTTAGATTGTATGGTTTCTCTGTGTTGGTATGGTGCCTACTGCAATGTAGTTGTGAAATGCAGTTGTTTTCAAGCACTGGTTTGGCACACACGAAGAGTTGGGCGAGTCTGACAAAGCATCTAAGAAGTCATTAGATTCAAGTTTCAGCACACCAACATGGAAAACAAATTCCAAATCAGTTCTTGGGATGTCCTAACCATCTCATGCCATATCACATCATGGCCAACCTGCTACTCTGGCCAGGTTACCAAGCACAATTGCAACTTCTCTACCACCACCACAGACACTCATTCAATATTTTAATTACTCAGTGGTATTCAACATATGAAATAATTACTGTTAATTTTCTCATTGAAAAATTTAAAAATCACCTGCATCAAGCTATCCTTAGAAAAGGGTTCAGGGCATTCAGGAAGAGAGAGTCTGTTTAGTTACAACATTAAAATCCAGAGTGCACTGAACACAGGTCACCAGATATAAGTACATGAACAACACTAGAAACCAGTTTTTTAAATTTACTTACTAGGCTTTACGCCTAGTAAATATTTAAGTCATATTTAAGAATATGACAATGACAATTGAAGTAAGAACACAGTACCATTCCAGAGAGATATTGCTAGAAACAGAATATGTCTATGTGTCTATGTGTGTATATATACATGTGTGTGTACACATAGAGAAACATGAGTTTAATTAATTAAATGAGAGATAATCTGGTTTCCACTATTATTTTATAATTTAAATGTTGTGTTCAAAAAGCATTGACAACTGTGATTTCTCCACCACCACCCCCCGCAATCTCTGTTAGGTCTAATCAGGAAGCATCAGCATTCAAAAAGACAAAATTGCAAGGTCCAAATTTTGCTTTAAATAAAAAGAATAATGAAAGGCTGATATTACAGGAAAAAAAAAATCTTTCTGCTCTTGATGTTAATCTGATGCCACAGAATCACAGAATGGTAGGGGTTGGAAGGCACCTCTGGAGATCATCTCACACACACCTCCCCCCCGCCCCAGCTTGAGCAGGGACACCCAGAGCAGGGGGCACAGGAACGCATCCAGGCAGGTTCTGAACGTCTCCAGGGACGGAGACTCCACAGCCTCCCTGGGCAGCCTGTTCCACCGCTCTGGCACCCTCACAGTAAAGAAGTTTGTTCTCATATTCAGGTGGAACTTCCTGTGTTCCAGCTTGTGCCCATTGACCCTTGTCCTGTTGTTGGGCACCACTGAAAAGAGTCCGGCCCCATCCTCTGGACACCCACCCTTTAGGTATTTATAAGTATTGATAAGATTCCCCCCTCAGTCTTCTCCAGGCTGAAGAAATCCAGGTGTCTCAGCCTTTCCTTATAAGGGAGATGCTCCAAGTCCCCTGATCATCTTCGTTAGCTCTCTGCTGGAGACTCTCCAGTAGTTCCCCTTCTTGAACTGGGGAGCCCAGAACTGGACACAGCACTCCAGATGTGGCCTCAGTAGGGCAGAGTAGAGGGGGAAGATAATCTCCCCACACCTGCTGGCCACACTCCTTTTAATGCACCCCATGATAGCGCTGGCGTTCTTGGCCACAAGGGCACAGTGCTGGCTCATTGTCAACATGCTGTCCACCAGCACTCCCAGGTTCTTCTCAGCAGAGCTGAGATGTGGCAATTTTTTATTCAAAAGAACAAAGAGGAAGCACTGCCAGCCTGACACAAGAATGACTATTTCCTGCTGAAAAGCTCAGCTTTTCACTCCTTTGTTTTAGTTGAACCGTGTACAACACTTGTTCTAGTATGATTAACAGTTGGACAAAACTTTTTTTTTCTTCTCTTTTTTCCCTCTTCCTTAAACAAAAGCTTCATCTTCTTTCACACCAACTTACCACAGTCAGTGAGAAGAAACGGGTATGGATAAAAGGATTCAAGGTTCAAGTGAACTTCTAAAAATAATTTTCATCTGTGATTTAGCAGAAATTAGTGCCAAATACATAAATTAAAAAGAACAGTGCTTCTGCCTCAGAAAGTAACTGTTATTTTGTATTAAAGATTAAAAATATAATCCTAGTCCAGCCTTAGCCACACTTCTTCCATGGAAGTACAACCCATATGTCTTCCTTAAATCTAAAAGCTGCTCCTGACTTGCATAGCTTTCAAAAAAAACCAGAAAATAGCCAGCAGGACAACTAAATAAGACAAAGACAATGGACAGACATATTCACCAAGTTCTGGATGACTGCAGAAGTAGGTGAAGAGTTTGCATGTGAAGAATGGCTGGTGTTAAAGTAAGTAAGGGGAAAACAATTATTCAAAAGCAGATTTTAAGCCTCTATGGAGTAAATTTCTCATCATCAACACTGACATCATTGGCATCCCAATTAAATAAGCTGGAAAAACATTTAGCATTAACCTAATAAACATGGTTATAAAACCAAACATCTAATATTCTAAAAACATCTCTTCAATTCTAGTACAATTCGCAGTACAATGAGCCAGCGCGGCTCATCTTGGAATACCAAGCATCTGTTCCAAGAACTGCATCTATGGAAGACTGGGAAACATAACCAAACAGTGTGAGCAGTAACGCAACGCCCTCTGCGCAGACACAAAACCTGCTGAAATATTCAGTGACTTTGCAGCAGAACTTGCACACATATGCACATAAAGAGACTTACTGTTGCTGTCTACAACAACTCATAACCTTTTGTCATACTACTAGTGAATGCATCCCTTTATATTTTGGCTATAAAAAGAACAAGCAGAATGTAGAATTTTATTTAAAATGAAAATTTAAAACTGGAATAGACAAAAAAAAGATGCAACTCTGATAAAATAATAACCATGGCTATCACCACCATCTGATCACCACAGTAACAAAGGGTTGTATTACAGGCCAGATTTAACATTCTTATACATCCTAAGCTCCTTATTCCTTGACCAACGCCACTGAGAAAAAGGAAAACATGTACAGATCTATACTTTGTGTTCAGCGAAAGAACAAACGAACAACACAAAAGCGAACTTCTTTCACACTGCCTAGTATGAAGTATGTTTTTTATGTCATAGCATTGATTTCCCCTCCCTGCCCAATTTTTTTATTGACAATTTTTTGTAAGTGAATGAGGTAAAAGTTCTCCCCCTTTCATTCACTGAAATCTTTCCCCAGCCTGAAATCTGTTCAAGGCAGCCAGACTTTATCCAATGTGTTGGTGATATGCTGGACAAATGAAAAAATGAAAAGCAAAAGCATATAGACAAGAAATGTTTATTGAAAAAGAAAATAAAATTAAAAGACAAAAATGGGTGGGAAGCACAGCACACAGAACTAAGAATTAAAAAAACATCTTACATTCTGCCTTAATGGCAGCACAGTTAATAGGGACAAAGGGACGTCTTGCTGCCTGCCGCAGCCGGAGGGTATTTTTGCAGACCTGACGGGCCAGTTTTGTCCAACACGTTGTGTGAAGAAAGAAAGCTTGACGCGTTTTCACTGCCGACTTTGGACTTCCAGTGTTACGAACTGGAGTTCCCTGTGTGGCCTGCCGGGACATGTGAGTTCTAACATGGGATTCCTACGAAAACAAACAAAAAATCATAGCACATACAGCTCAATTACAGCATTTTAAAAAATCCACAATTAGGATAAATTCACAAGGCTAATCAACTAATATGTTTAAGCACTATACAAAAAACCGGGACTTATGTATGAAGCTGTAAACGACAGAGCAGAGAACTCTTATGAGTGGATACATAATGCCACTCTAGATGAGAGACTGTCGTCATACTAACATTCTGTAGATAACACACCATTTGGTTCACAAGATGCCATTTGTCCACCAAAAGTGCATAAAATGGATGTTGGTTTATGTAAGACTTAGTTGAATAAAGACATGGCAGGACCTGCACACTGCTCGGTTCTACTTAAGACAGAAAAAGGATTTAATAAATTGAGTTTTGTAATACTGAAGTTGAACACAGACAAAAACAATCATTCCATTAAATATTCAAATCACAGCAGTCTTATAAAAGCACCACATTTTGTTTTAGTAAAGTTTATCTACAAAATCCTACCTCTGTAGGCTGGCTGGAAGACAGTTTATCTTCATCTGTCTGTGTGGGCATTTTCAGGCCACCATATTTCTTCCAATAAATCCAGCAAGATGCACACAATCGACACTGCATATTAGGAGGACCCCAAGAATACCACTGGTGAGACTGTGGAGCTAAGGAGGAGAAAACAGCACAGGTAAACTGGTGCACACTACACTCAGTATAATAAATCCAAATGCTGTGATAGGTTGCTTTATATGGCCATAATATGTGGCATCATAAGAACATTATATGGATAAATGTTTAATACACTTGACATGGTGAAAATAAGAACTTGAATATTTAGGTTATTTATTATTTACAAAAGCATCCCAGTAGTCAGCTCCAAACAGAAGTTTCAGAAATGCTTCCCTATTTAATTTCAAACCAGGGACTTCATATTGTCAAGAAGAGATTTTCTTTCAGGGGACTACCAAAAAAAAAAAGAAAACCTATAAATACGTCACTATTTCTGATCTTACCCTGGAAGACAAGCTTATTAAGTTGCTTGTTACTTATTAGAATTATTTAAGATCTGGGGTTTTTTTGCTCGAGACATGCAAAGTGAGTACTTAGAAATCAAGATGCACATAAGGAAAGGACAAGCACATCTGTTGACCTTGATGATGCATATGGACCTTATCACATGCATGCGGAGACTCAGCAGGAAACACTAATTTAACTTTTTTACTTTTCTTTTTGTAATCACAAGAAAACTATTCTTTTAAAAAAATGTGATTTGAAAAACAACAAAATATAGAACTGGAACTTTCTATATACAAAATATGGTTTTAATTTAATTGGTGGTTAAGATACAGGCAGTCATAGCAATGATAAGTAAAGAACTCTCACATGGTAGGCCCTTTCAAGTCTTTCCAGTTCCGGATTTTATTATATCTTCTCTCATATAACCTATGCTGAAAGCTGCTATTTCAAGAAGTCCACCACAAACACATAAACCACTGGAAAAAAACCAACATGCCCTCCCCCTGCCCCCCAACAACAGAGCCAGGGGAAAGAAAAACCGAAACAGAAAAACAACTCTCTTACAATGAAGCCAAAAATAAGTCTGAATCTAGTATTCTGAAGGTAAGGGAATAACATCTCAGTGCCATCATATTATACTACTTTATCTTTCTGTACTTTCTGAATTGCTAACAAAAATAATCATAAAGTTATCTGAATATTGACACTTAATATCTTGAAGGCAGCTCTAACTTAGAAGTTATTTCTGCCACACAAGTCACTGAAAATTATCCTCTACAGCATGCAGAAGTACATACATTTGTTTTTAAAAAACAGTGCATATTAAGATTAACACATATTCCTGAATTACTAAAGTATATAAACAAATAAATAAATTTACTTACTATAGCAACTTTCACAAGCCCGACCTATTACTGAGGCCTGTGCCTGATAAGAGGCTCCCATTGCTCCATTGACTGCAGCAGGTTTCCCATTGTTGCTAGATATTTGATTGGGATTCGGTTTATTGCTTAAAAAAAAAAATAAATTATTTTACTAACTGGTTAGTCAACATGAAAACAATCTAGTTCTGGAATTCTGATGTGTGGTGACAACACCTGTAAAATCTGCTCTAAACAACAAGACCAATTTTTATACTCCTCTAGCGTTTTCAGCACTGTCAGAGACTTGCTCTGCTTTGATACATTTACAGATCTTTGAAAAATGCTCTCACAGGATCTAAGCTACTTGACAAGCTAGTAAAAGAGCAAATATCAGGGTCAAGCATTAACAAAAGCCTGACACAGCACAGAATTTCAGAAGGGGCTTCCAGACAACAGACAAGGCTTTTCAAGGTGAGGCAGGACTTTGGGTGAAGTATAACCAGGAAGAGTAGTAACACTGTCTATAATACTACAAGGCTGTCCACCCTAGAAGAGGGTCTGCTGCCTCCTGTCTCAAGCTGAAGTACATTCCTTCCCACCAACTGCAGTAAATGTGAATATCCTACAACCCTGGCAAAGCTTGCACATATAATACCAGGCTTTTCTGTCTGGGTTCTCTCCTAAACTACCTTTTCTCTGAGAAGGCTGAAGATCTGCTTCTGGATAGTTTTGTTGTTGTTGTTGTATTATTATGTAATTATTGTTGACTATTTTACCTACTAGTACTTCAGTGAAGTAAGACTTCACAGGTCAGTTAATTCAGAGAGAATTAACATACTCCTCACTAGGCTAAATACAATCTTTGTAAAGTTCCAACTTTGTGGGTGTTAATTACCCTCTGACAAGCTATGCTCTCAATATAATGCAAGGCTGGATACACTGATTCCTAAGATGATGACTCGTTACTTTAGGTAGCATAAAATATATTCAAGCTATACTTTTATATATTATATACTTTTTAAATATATATATAATAAATAATATACATTAGTGTGTATATATATCTCTACAAGCTAAAATAACTGAAGAGATCTTCGCTGTACCAAGTCTCCAAATGCCAGTAAGTCTGTCTCCTGCCTTCTCCTTTTTCACCTTATCCAGTGAGGGACGCTTTTACAATTTCCAGATACTCTTTATCAAGTACCTTGGGCTCAAGGTACAAGAGGAGGGATTGAGAAATTATTAAGTCTCCCACGTTACTATATGTTGCTTAGTTACCTTCCAGAGTAGCCATGAACTGAAAGGGACTCTCTGGTACTGAGGACAGACCCTGCTTTCACAGGAAATACCTTATGATCAAGTTCAACAAGGTATTCAGCTCTCAGAATCAATTCTACTCAGATTTCAAATACAATAAATCAGTCCTGAAACAGAGTGTTAGCAACCCATTTGCCCACGAGTGCCTCAGATTGCACAGTTATCAAAGACTTAAGAAGTCCTACCACCCTCTTACCACTGATGATGGATTTTGTCTTGACATGGAGGCAAAAGACAGACAGTAAGAAAGATACGGGCAAAAATCCTACTTTTCAAAACTGGTTTTGTGATCTAAAACTAGTCCCTACTGTGAACATATTGGCAGACGTCCTGAACTATCCACAAGGACCAAGCAAATTAAACTGAAAAAGCATTATGTAAAGACTGAGCATCTTACAGTTTCCCTAAAGCAGCCGCTTCCTTGAGAGGATTAGGAAACACTCCCATTAGAGTGTTCAGCTTGTTTTAAAAGGTGTCATTTATTAGAGACTTGAGCTTTAAAACTCACAACATTTTTTCAGAGATGAGATTAAACGACTAAATTTAACAGTCTGCTGTTTGTATTATTGAATCTGGTTCAATAATAACAATAACAATGGGAAATTCACATATATGTAAACAATATACCCACAGAAAGCTTAAAAGAATGGCACCTGTAATCCTTTCTCTTCTCATAATATTGAGGAAATTATGAATATGAAAGGGACAGATTGTATCTTGTTTCTGTAAACTACATGTTAACAAAAGCAGATTTAGCACTGAGTTTAAATCTAAAAAAAAAAAACCAGATTAAAAATGCCTCAGAAGAAAATGGGTTTCATTAATAATACTTCTTCAAAGATAAAAGATTTTGGGCTGTGCGTTACCTTTAATTTACAGCCAGAACATCTCTCGCCTCTAGCCTGAAAAACAGACTGTATCAACAAGATAAAACTGTAATGGAAAGTATCTGATTTTATTTTGTGTAGCTACATTAACAACTGCTTCTATTTTGAAATATTGCATTTACACAAACATGAAGCGTTGTACTACAGGGATTTGGAAGTGATTATTCTGGAAAAACCGCTTTTTACATGATAAGGCTCCTCTTGCATGTAAGCAGTCCATGTAGCACTTGATCACCTTTTGTAAAATGGGCAGTTTGCAGGTCAAAGACAAGGGACTCAGTTAAATAGGAAGGTTTAACTTATGACAAGGGTTTGTGGAATTTTTCTGATTATATCTCTGTATATTCTGTTACTATATAACAAATACTAAGAAAGTAACTATTAAAAAGACAACCAAGAAAATATCATGCATGTTACTGCTTCCATTTTACCTGTATATTATTAAAAAAAATTACTTGATTGTTATACTTACTAGGTGGGGATGTACACTTGTTTCAATTTACTTTCTGCTTCAGCTGCTTTCAGACGTTTCTAGTTGAAAAATTAACACATTAAAATATTATATTGAAGTATGGGATTTCATAAAACTGCACACAATCCATCTTTAAATTATTTCTATTTTGTGATTCCACAAAAGCATCCAAAACAAGTGTAGAAATCTACAAGATAAAAACTATGAAAGACGAGTTCTCTATTTTTATTATTAGTTTGAAATTAGAGTACACAGCCCTCCCCAGTAAGACTCACAGGCCTCACAGATGACAACAAAACTGTAGAAGCAACAATTACAATTTACATAAATTACATCTACATAAACACGTAAAACATTGTTGCCAACTCTTATTGCAGAGCAAGTAGACACTAAACGAGTGAAATTGCACACTGTGAGTTCACGTAACTCAATACTGCCTGTGTGCTCTGTCAAGCCTGAGGCTAGTATTTTATTAGCAGCATAAGGAAGTGGAACAGTAAAGTGCACTGACTGTTAGACATAGCTAAACATCTACTTCCGTTAAGTGCCATTAAAACTGTAGCTCAGGAATACAGCAGTAGCAGGACAGCTACATTACTATAAAGATAGTCTGTGAATGTACTAAATTAGTACTTTCTTCATATTTGCAACTAACTCAAAACATGTTGCACTTAAGGTAGTATCACTAACTCCTAAAATATTGAGACGTTTTAGTTATTGCCCTGTATTATACAAGTAACTAAGATGACAATATTTTCAGCAGTGGCACAAGAAATACAGATTTCAGATGTCCACTGTTTATCTGAAACATTTGTCTGTATGTAAAAGATGAAGGGAGAAGAAGAATAAAAAAAATAATAAAAAAAAAAGAGTATTTCCCTGCTCTTCCTGTACTCAAGACATTACTCCTGTTCATTTGGGGGTGGGGGGGGAGAAAAGGAGTTGAAATTTAATTACAGAGTAAAAAACCAAGGGGGACATTGATGACCAGTAATAATAAATCAACTCTACCTGCCTGCCTCTCAGGATTCCCCCTTACTTTATCTGGTGTTTAAAATTCAATCCTCTGTCCCTCCTACAACAGCCAATTCTCTTCTCTGCTATACTCCTATCTTCTGATATCCAACCTTTGCAAGGCTTGCAATCCAGGGGGGTACTTCCCACCTTGAGAAACATATAATCAAAACACTCTGCTCAGAATCTCTTGCCTGAGCCATGAGGTGAGTTACAGGGTTAATCAGCTTTACTGGTCAAGTACCTGAGTAACCCTCCTCATGTAAACCACTGACTGCTCTTTTCCATTTCAGAAAGTTGCCTCTGTGCCATCCATCACTGTTAACTCTCATTTATAAAAACTGCATCTTTGAGGAACAGCCCTTGACAAACAGACTCCTAAGCAGTCCATGCCACCAGGAATTAATTCCTGTGCAATATGATAGCTCTTTTCCATTTATTTCCAAGATAGGCTTTTTTTTTTTCTTTAAACAGGTTTTTGCTGTTCACAGATGCCTAGTTGTGTTTGGAGCTATAGAAGTGACTTCCATTGATACATGTGGTGCAGTTGCAGTCCTCCCCCAGCACCAGGCTTGGCAACACTGCACTACCTTGAACAGGCCCATAGCAGAAACACAAACACAGATTCTCTGCCTGCCTAAGTCACTTTTTGTAAGAGCAGGGAGAAAGAACAGCAGCAGTATGCCCCAAGTCTCATAAACTGATAATTTTTAACCTAAGAACATTTCATAGGCCCAGCAGAAGAGCTCAACAGTGAACTCTTTTTGCTTAACAGCTTCAGGCTACATGCTTTCCACAACTGTCTCTTTCCTTTTCATATTATACCCCAACAATACAGAATTAGTTTTCAAACTGAAAATGCATGCTGACTGCAGGTCAGCAGGTAACACACACTCCAGGGAGGTTTGTAACAAACTAGTCCCGTTCTACAAAAAGAACAAATAAATCTCACTGCACACCTAGGAAGGTCATCAGGGCAAACGAGAAAAACACAGTTAAGGGAAAGAAATGAGGAAAGTAGCCTTGACGCACTGTCAGAACGTAAAGGCATTTGTAGGAAGCTGTATTAAGCCCTCACCACCGTGTCAGTGAGAAATGACTATACATGTTAATTAAATTTTAGCATACTTTTAATACTGGCACGGGGGCTGTAAGGAATGCAATTTTAGCAATTGCTTTCCTCCTTTATTTACTGAAGTGAATCATATACTGCCTTCTAGAAAATAATCACACAATGCCATTTCAGTTTAAGCTATATTTTTATGCACTGAAGCTATGGTTAACGTTGCGCTCTCAAAGCAACAGAAAGCACCACAGCTTAAATTCACACTGGCCTATCAGCTTTCAAGCACTGAGAGAGAAGAAAGGATGCAGAAACAAAACTATCAACAAACAGTTGCAATTTCTGAGACAAAACCTCTGCTTGTTGAAATTTAGAGGTTGAAAACTGGTAAACTGTCGTGGCTGGAAATTGATATAGAAAACATTCAGACAAGAAACGAAGCACCAGTTTGTAACAATAAGGGTAATAAATCACTGGAGCAATGTAACAAAGAAAGCTGATGCTTTTCCTGAAAAGAAACTTGTATCTGGTCTTAAACAGTAACTATTTCAAAAAAGTCCTACAGACTGCGTTGTAGGGGAGGTCAAGCTACACTAACCCAACTATTCACCTGGGCTCTACTACTTTTAATCAACTACCCTTGAAATTGAATGTTATTTCTTTTTAAGAACTTTTGTTACAAACATCCACTGACAAATATCTCAAGAAATGTCCATTTCCCTACCTAAGTACTGTTTTCAACAGTGGGAATAAATAAATGAGAGGTAAATGTAATACTACAGTAACTTAGTTATCCCTACATATGTTCTCCCTTTTTCTGTTGCAAAGCCTCGGTAAAAGCCTTTTTGCCTTGAATGAGATTTTAAAGGAGAACACCACAAATAACAAGAACACATTTCCTTCGGTGGAATGACCCACCTGGCCTTCCTCAAACACTATATAATGTAGTGGTTATGAAAAGTGCCAGATCACCAAGAATGATTACCCAAGGCCTGAATTCGTTTTGCTAGACAGGTTCAGCACAGACTGAGAACTTTAACATATCTATTTCCCTTCACCCTGACTTGAAGGGAACATGCTTTGAAGGCAAGATGGCACCAGTATGTCCTTTGCCATTAAATCGCCACTTTGGCTACCAAGCAAGAATAACATTTAGTAGCAATTATGACAGGGAAACCTTTCTTATGCCTGACACAATGCAGCCAATTCACACAAAGAAATAAAGATAATTAAAGAGCAATTTTTCATATTAAATCACACCGATCTAGAATTCAGAGACTGTATTTTATTAATAAGATTCAAGCATGTACCTCAGCCTTTTTGTCTTCCCATTCCCCCAAGCTGCCCCACCCCCCAAGCATGATATTTAGAGAAGAATGACTCTGAAATTGCCACTTTCTCACTGAACATATTTTCTCCCTGAAATGCATTCGATTATCACAGCTTGTTCTGGTGGGGGGGAAAAACCCTACAGATATCTTTTTTACTGAACTGTATTATTTTTACCGTTCCACAACTAACTAAACAAGGGCAGGATTAAGTTCTGATCTCTCATTAGGAAGGATTACAGAAATGTTAACCCGGATAGAAATGAGGTATTTGGCCTACACTGGTTTTGTTACTGATGATCTGCATGACCTTCAAAGGCTAAGGCATTAAATCCTGTAGTGTATTGCCATGTCCTGAGTTAGGATGTTCCAAGTTTACTTAAAGTAAAACACAGGCATTTATAAGAGTATTCACATTGTAGATAACCATAAAGCCTATGTGTTTTTCTTACACGTGAGGCTAAAAAAACCCTAGTCCTGCAAAAGGATACACAAACTCAACACACCATCACACACCTTGATCGTTGTAGCAACCAAATCACAATGAAGCCCTAGAGGATTTTAGAAAAGGAGTCCAATCTTCCACCAACCGCTCCAGAACAAGTATTTCAGAAAAATTTCACAGGAAACAAGATCAGTCTCTGAGCAACCTAAGAGTGTTGGCAAAAGTCAATTTGCACTTCAATTTATCCTTATTCCATAGCTTTCTGTATCAATAAAATCTCTTTATCTGATTCTTCAAGATCATCCATTGCCCAACCTTTAAGAGCTGACAAACAGCACAGCAAATCTCTGCTGGCAATACCTTTCTAGGATAAAGATTAACAGTGCAAAAGAAGTGTTAAAGGTGAAATGAATGGAGACAAAACCATGCCTTTATATACAGCATATTATTTTCTATTTGTATTATCCATACAACTAAAAGGTCCTAGTGATACTCAAGACTCTCCTATGCGGTAAAAGACTTTTCCCTTACTTTCCATACCCTAGGATGATGGTGTAGAAACACATTCAAATATACCAGAAAAACCTGAAGCAATCATCCTTTTGACACACACTAACAGAATCAGGAACAATTACAAAGATCCATTACAGAATACAATTTATTTTCAACATGCTGTACATACATAGCCACTAATTATGCAGCAAGTAAAGGAGCTACAGACTTAGGTGTTAAATCATAAATTAAATGTAGTATTTGAAAATATTCTGTATATCTAAATCAAGAAGTAATTCTATATAGAGCGCAATATATAAAAAACACTAACACTGAAATTTTGCCTAAACCTGCTTAAAATATCCCAGTGTAGGTACCCAATATAACCTTTTCTTGCTTCTGCTCCAGAGCAACCCAAGCAATTGAACATTCAATCAGAAGGATGAACACATCCACTGTGTGCAGAATGTTCTCTATTTTGTTTTTAAATCCTGGTAATGCCAAAGTAATGTTCTATCATGGAATAGCAATAAAAGGTTCATAACATCAGCTGCCACCTTTAACACAATGTATATTCCTTTTCCTTCCGTCCCATGCACAGCTTCACAGCTTGAAGCATTTGCTCTGTAGCCCAGTTCCTTCTTATCCCATACTGCACTAAGAACCAGGAATCGCACTGCTACAAACCAGCATACAATACAAATGGCTTAAAAAGCTGTTCACAGCTATGTGATGTACAGTAGGCATCAGAGCATTTGACAATGCACCCTCTGAGTGGCACAAAAACACTTGTCTATAGCCTAAAATATTACCCTATGCCTTCCACCATATTTCTTTTTAAGAATGCAAACAGATTTTTGTGCTGTAACAAGTTCAGATTTTTTTAAGAACGTGGCAGACCGGTTCATATTGAAATAGCCATTAAATTACCTGCTGCACGTATCTGTCAGTGGTTTTCCACATGTAATAATACTCAATGATGCTAGTCAGTGACTTCCAAGGAAGCTGAAAAACATTTGTTACAAATTAAAGTGGTTCCAAGACATTGCAATGTCCACATTTTATTAAACACATGTTAAGAGCAAGTATAGTTGATACACAAACACTAAAATGTGAACACATTAAATATGTCAATTAAAATCCATATAGAAATGAATACATATTACTATTAATGATATACAAACTTTCCTTATAGTTAACAAAGATGCAGAATAACAACAATATTACACATCCAAATCCAAGTGTAATTTATTCTGTTTAAGCCACATGGTTAAACAAAATGATAAAAACAGAACCCGGATTTCCATCAGGAAACACAGAGGGTAATATCTCTATTATAAAGTGTATCAGATGGAGAACATTATCAGGACTAAAATAAATCTTCTTGACAAGGCTGCATTCGAGTCTCACGACAATTTTACTCTTAAAAAATACAACAGTTATTGTACTTGGTTCACATGTTTTTCAAGTCCCCAAAAAACCACTAGTTTTGCATAAACCTCTGAATACTCTTGACCATTAAACAAGAAACAAAAGGATGCTAGGGACAAATGCTACTTAAGCAACGGGAGTGATACTGACAATGAATATTTCACAAAAATCTCTGTGCAGACTCAGGGCAAGTGATAATGATTATTATTATTTTAGGTGCACGTGTTCATTGGTAAAGTGAAGATGTATTAGCCTAAGTTTAAGGGACAAAGTTAAGCATATAGCAGCCATTTTTAATTACTACCAAATCACCTATTTAACTCTACACATTCTTTCCATCATTGAAATTAGTAATTCTCCTACAGAATTCATGCAATTTTTCTTCATAACCTAGGAACATGCTGCTATTTTGTGCACGGCTATTTCCATGCATTAATGCTAATATTCTCTACTCTCCAGAAATAAGGATGATTTTTAAGAAGCTGCAGAAAATACACAGGTAGAAACATTATCTTTCCACCCTTATTCACTCCACTTTGGGGCTTTCTCCATGTCCTAAGCCAAAAGAACAGGTTCCCAAACCTCTACTCGTGTACCTAAAAGCAACACAGGAACACTGTATCAAGCTGCCTCTCTCAGCATGCAGGAGCTCACAGCCAGTTTTTCAAGCTGCTTGTTTGCATATCTGAATCTGGCTCCCACCTCTGCCTTTCAGGAGCTGGGATTTGGGTCCAGACTCAGTTGTGAAATCTGTTTGAGGCAGTGTACCACAGTATGCAAATCCCTGGTCCAAACAATAGCAGTTTTGTCCATTTGCATTTAACATATAGTGGTGTAACAAATGCATAAGCTGATGTTGTAATAGATAGCAACACAATTTGGTTTACTAAAATCCTTTAACTTTCTCAGGTCAATTATGCCTTAAGATAAGTCTGCCCAGGAAAAGGCCAGTGATGGGAACGTGTTTGGTGTCACGTGACAGATGGGCTGCTTCTCAGTCTCTAGGTCCATACTCTTTCTAGCATCCAGATGAAACACTGTCAGCCCAACTACCTGCCATTACCAACTAGTGGATTTTAGCTTCTCCATATTTATTTTCCTTCCTGAACACACATTAACACACTCATGCTACAGATTATCTTTGACATTTCTCTAGAAAATACTTCAATCTGTTTTAACTATGATTGTGACACCAGTGTGTTCGTTCACTCAGTAGGCATCTACAATTAAAGAAGGATAATTAAGGTGGTTGGACTGGGTAACCATAATCCTTTTACAACTTTGATTCATAACTCAGAAAACCTGTTTGACAGACTGAGTATGAACATCCTGTATTCTATTTACCTACGCACTTAACATGACAAAACACTGCGGAGGCACATGAATTTTCCACAGGTTGCTCTGAACTGCCAGAGAAGCTGTGAACAGCCATAGAATAATGTACTCTCATTACCAAATTCTATTAAGCACTAACTGAAAGAAGTAAAAATGACCATATCTGTGACATTTTTGCAGGAGAAAATTAGCAAAGAGGTGCCAGCAGTACAAAACAAGGGAGAAGGAATTTTCAGTTTCTTCAGTTCCTTCACAGCAAAAATGCACCACTTTAATTAGACCAGCGGGAGTATCTTAAAATGAACATGTAACTTTAAAGCATGTTTCCACAATTTTCTGAAGTTGGAAAACCGTTGCTCCTGGTTTTATAAGTGGTTTAAGTCTGAGTCCCAAGGCCTTTCCTGCCATACCTGAGATCTAACAGTTATAAATTTGTGAAAACTGTTGATAATGAAAAATTAAGAATTAAAAAGTGTGACAGCTGTCTCTTACCATTAGAAAAATAGTTATATTTGGAGATGACAAAATATTCAGTCTTATTCCATTCTACCACCTTGGGATATGAAATAATTCAAGTACACAAAGTAAATTCAATTAATTTAAAAAGTTTAGGTCGATTAGGATTCACACAGGTTCTTAAAGACAGCAGAACCTAAATAAATGAGCTCCTATAACAGTTGATGAGTCATCAACTGATTAAAATGATTATTCAAAGGCAAGGCTGGTAATTTGATAACAAATGAGCTTCTGTCTATTAAAAAAAAGTAAACTCTTATGCACCATTTAATTTATAATAATTGTTTTGCTTACTAATATTTAATATTTATAGCTTCATGCTTGTGCCAGTTCTTATGAATCGCTGGAGAAATAAATGAACCTGCCCATTGGAGAATGATCATGTAAGGGCTGCAATTGCAGCTGCCATGCCTTCCAACTCTCGGCCGATTCAGAAAAGGCAACTCCTCTGGCATAAAATGACTCAAGCAGGGGCTATGTAACCTTTCTGCTTCAGGAGACCACTACCAACTCCTTTCTGCCATGCAACATGACAGTCTTGTCTGTACTTTGGCACCACTGCACGATTTCTTAGGTTCAATCTCACAATTTAATTTTATCGTTAGTTCCCACATGGACACCTGAACAAGTTACATGTACACTAGCAGTGCAGTAGCTTCTTTTCATGCTCTTACATCACATGTAAGGGTACTTTTCAGTGACTAGCCTCTGAAGAGAGGGATGATAATAGATAAATGTATTGTCATGAAAAATCACTGCTTAAGTGCTACATATTTATACCTACCGTACCTTGCAGAAACTTCATATATCCATGATCTGAGCCTTGAAGGACTATTTTAAATTATTACTTAAAACCAAATGTTTGTTTTCAAATTCCTATACTTTTAGAATGCTATATAGCGAGAACACATAAATTCTACTCTAGAGAAATTAAGATATCCCAAGATTACATAATGATTAATATAACTGAAAGATTTGTGCACTAAGTTACCAATATCATATAAATTGATATGTAAAACAGATGTTCTTCTAATGATGTTTTTAAAATGACATGCCTCTTTTCCAAAGGCATAAAAAAAAGTAACTAAGGATAGAAAACATCCCTGTTCTAACTAAATGAGACTATAATTAGTGCCCACATCCATTTCTGCTGCACTCTGACTCATCATTAATGTGCCCTTGGCAGGCTACGCAACCCTATCTCTAGACCTGTGCATGTCTAGCACTTTGGGAGGAGGGCAAGGGAAAATATCTCTGTTTTGGGAAGGAAGATTCAGTGACGGAGGGTATCAGGAGTCTACCGGAGATAAAATCTGAACATTCTAAACAGCTTCTAGTAGACTCAGTCAAATATCCAGCATTTGAACGTTACAAACATGTAAGTGATTCCTGCAACACATTACTCCACTTTATCGGTTTAATGCATGCATATCAACAGAATTACATGTAACATAACACAGAAATTACACAGAAAACAAAAATACTACATAAATACCAGAGACAAGGCTTAGGTATACTTGGTCACAAATTGTTAGGACTCAACTTGTCAGCAGCCAATAAAGTCTATAATATATGATTTAGGCATTTTGAAAAGCTAAATACTATGTACTAGGAAACATTTAGTTAGAAGACATAGCTACTGAACTCTGTACAACTACAGCTGAGGACCATTTATCTGTATGAGTAATAATAAGGAATTGGAGTTTACAATAAGATTTCAGTTCTAAAACTCTATGAAACCTCCTTTTCCAATCATATTTTCTTTAACTTAACAGAGCTATTTCATCCATGATGCAATTTTCAACCTTATGTGATGAATGCAGCGAACATTTTCTCCCTTAGGAATCTCAAAAATAACACGCAGATATAATACACCTGTTAAAATGTCAGTTCTTCAGAAAAACAATAGCCTTCCCTTCCCACCTTCATTCAATTATCTGTTTCATTTCAGAACTGTGAAAGTGAAGAAAAGACAGCTTAATTCAGTGCCAAGCTTCCTCCCACTGGTCCACGCTCTATCTTGGAAGGACTTCTACATTTACCATACAGTACCATTTTCCCCTCACAAAGATTATTAATAACATCTGCAAAGAAAAAAAAATCTGAGCTCTCAGAGTCAAGCAGAACAAATTGTTGTGGAAGTGTTTCAATCGACGTCAGTCTTAAATAATGGAATTCCTCTGGCTCAAATACTAACCTGTTCACAAAGCCCAACTTGAACTTAGTACCAAAGAGGAAAATCTTTTTCACTGAAAAAAAAGAGACTCTCCAAGAAATGTGCAAAAAAATTCACAAATTACTAGCAGTTCCATCAATCAGCATTAGAATCAATTTCTTTTAATTACTGTGCATTAGCATTCAGCAAATTAAAGCTTTGCTGCCCTAGAGTTTGATACTTTCAGTACCAAAACCAGTGCAGTTAGAACATATTGGAAAACATTTCCTTTACTTTTCAGAAGTGCCAAAATACCTAATATGTCAAAATAACTCCCTGTAGTGCACTTTAAAAGCTATCTGAATATAAATTTCTCTCTGCTAACTATAGAAGGAAACCCCAGCTCTTCCAAAAACACTCAGGGGAGTCAGCCATGTAGCAGCTAATGAATTTTACTGGAAATTGTGGAAAAGTTCTGAAAAGGTGCTGGAAATTTTCAGATGCTTGTAAAACCCTTGTAAAAATCCTTATCAAAACACATCAGCATGAGACATCCTACCTGGTATTAAATCATTAAACAGATTATCTTCTGTCAACATCTTTCCAAAGAATGGCACCGAACAAGAAAGCATACTGTCTTTCATCCAGATAAAATATGTTTATATGTTAATTACATATATCAGCTACACAGATTTCTCCTCTAGCCAATCTTCCAAACCTACAGAAAGCAGTTATGCTCACCCATGCAAAAACACAGTAACAGAAAACTGTACTGCTTTCGTACTTACAAAGTCTTGTCGAATGTCATTGAAGTCCTTGCCATACTTTTCCAACGCCTCTTCAAATAAACTAGCTTCTGATGCTGACCACTCTTCCATTTCATCTCTACACAAGACAGGCCCTCCAAGTGGCACTAGAACACTGATGGCACTGCTCAAATCATAGTTGTGTTTATGCAGTGTATCCATTGCATGAAACTAGCAAGGAGAAGGACAGAATAGAAAACTTGTTTAAATAGACAGTAGTCCATTTCAGTTAATGCAAATTCAATGTCTTATTTTCTCTAAGCCATGCAAGAAGCCTCAACTAATGCTAAATTTAGAATCTATCTTGATATCGTAGGCTTTCTGCTGTGGAACATAAGGAAAATAAATTGTTTATTACTTAATTTGGGAAAGGAAATGCCTTAATAAAACATTTACTAAAACTGACATTAGTTTATTAGTTCCTGCAAATTACTAGCAAACATTTCTGAGAATCTTAGTGGAAATTGGTACCACGTAACCCAATAGAGACAGTGGCATATATTGACTGAGGGGCCATTTTCAATTCACAGAAGTTCTAAATAGTAGCTAAACAGCTGCCCAGACATCTGTGCACTCAGTATTCTCATTGCTGGGGAAGGAAGCAATTTATTGTTTTCCATATCATCATACTGAAAAACAAGCAACATTTTTGTCCCTTGCTAAACTCTTACTGTCAGAGATGGGTACATGAGGGTTCTTCAGTTATTTTGCTTTCCTTTATAAAAGGGGAAAACAGAAAACGAACGAGTTATAGCATTTCACTTTAGAGGTAACATGGACTGCTCACACTACTAACAATGGGGAACATAAAAAGCAGCTACATCACAAATGCCCCCACAGGGAAAGTAAGCAATGTACATGAAGCCTTTCTAACTTGATGTCCCAAGAGCCCCCCATCACCACAATCCTCAACTGTTGTGCTGAAGGAGGTATTAGAGGTATAAAGTGCAATAATGTGTGTGACTACATAACATCAGTCTCCCACCTGTCTGTCCCATCACAGCAATGACCTGTAACTGCAGCACACAGTCTCACACAGCCCTAAACTCATCGCATGAGGGGGGCACCCAAAACCTTTCAAGGAAGGAACACTCTCACATTATGTGTCAGTATAGCACTTACAAAGCAATTCCAGTTGAGCTTCTGCATACAAATGTACTGCACATAATGAATTCCCCTTATCTTTTGCCATTTCCTATGAGTGGCTGAAGTCTTTCTTCAGCTTCCAATATACCTCTGTGAAAGCTATCAAGCACAAGATTCTTGAACTGTTTTGTCTGCAAGTAGTAATGTCACTGTTATCTTACAATATATCATTTGACTTATCGTTCAAGTCAAATTCACCAGCCTTCAGAAGAAACCTTCTAATATGTACAGAAGCATTCTAATCTCTAAATCCATAGCATAATATCTAAAATCCATGCTTACCACTCAGACAATGAATAAACCAGGCCTAAAGGTTGAACTCTTACTGTTTATGTATTACCAAGGTTTAAATCTTTGTTTAAATCGCAGTCCTTGTGGAAAAGCAGTACATACCAGACATTTTCCAAGCGGCTGCTAAATCTGGATCTATTCACTGATACCAACTTTCCTAAAAATTGTAAGAGACGTGAAGAAATCAGGATCTTGCTCTTGCTTTATGCTCATTTTTCCATCTATAATAAACATCTGCTTCCACAAAGCTTTTTTGGTATTACTAAAGAAAAGAGTCACAGTGAACTCTGTGGGTAAGTACTGTCTTCACTGAGCTGTTTTGTGACAGAAGACCACTGACAAGTTCCCACAATAACACACACTGCCTTCTGCAGGTTTGTCAGCCCTCACCTGAAACCAAATTCCCACACTGCAGCGAGTAAGCTGCACTAGCAAAAGCAAGAGCAGCCTGAAGACATTACCAGAGCCCAAGACAAAAAGTCCTGGAGAATCTCCTTTTCATCTGCTTTATCCAAGGATGAAAGGACTGCAAAAAACAACTAGTGGGTACCTGACACCTAAGGAGCAGGAGGCTGAGAAGAACTGTCATTGCCTCTCCCAAACAGGAGCCTGAATGCAAAGGAAAAACCTGTTCATACTTTTCATTTTGAAGAGACACCCAAAACCAGATTTATGTCCTTATATTATAGTAGCACGGACTCTTCTGAACAAGCCCACCATTCAGAGCAAGTGATTCCATCAACCTGCTTTGCTTTAATGGCTCTCATTGTCAGTGTGTGCACGAGGTAATGTTTAGGAATCTGAAACAGGAAGTCTTCCCGGTTTCCTTCTCTTCTCAGAGATCAATTTTAATTATAAAATGAAACACTGTCACTGGCAAGGCCAGAAATGCAAGTTTCAGTTGGTTTTTTGTCTCACAAGTCTTTATCACAGTAAGAAATGAACATTTACTATCATCTAAGAAGGTAAACACACATTGTTTCACATCTTCCAGTCGGGTTTTTTAAAAGCATTGGTAGTTTCCTGCCTTGTCTCGTTACCTTCCCCATGTTTTCAAAATAAAGCAGCCTAAAAGTAGCCTCTCACTTGTGAGGCTGCAAGATCTCCCTAATGTGTACATCCACTGTGAATTTACTCATGTTTATAACCTATACATTTACTGTATCTTTTTTTGTATCAGTCTGTTTACAGTCATCTCTAATTGAAATAACTAATTAGGAATACTGGAAAGCCACAGGTGTGGTGTACGAAAATCCCATTAATAGCACTTCAGGTGCAAGGGTTATCGGCCTTGCACTAAGAATACAGGCAGAATAATTTTCTTGATGTTATGCACCTACATCCCCTCCAAAGCATAAATGAGATACACTACAAGTTCTGTGAACATCTGTACTAACTTTAACAGCTGCTCAAAATATGCTCCCAATTAACATGGCAATGTCTGAAAGAGTAACTACTAGGACGACAAATATGTCTTTTCTTAACTTAGAAGGAAGTACATTGCCAAAGAGCAAAAGAGACAGGTTTTAAAAAGCTGAGGGGGTAGGAAAATGAGAACAGACAGACTCTGTAATTAAACCTGGGGTGTCTCCTCTGATGCCTCATTATAAGATGTGCCTTTCATTAAGTGTAATGGAACTAAATGGATCATTTGCAATGGAGAAACATTTATATGGCACTTAAACACTAAATGTATCCCTTTATTAGCAGCACTGCACATGTACTTTCAAACAAGGAGAAATTGCTATAAGGATGAATCCGTTCTATTAATTGCTGGATACAGTAAGAAGGATGCACAATGTATGGGACTTATTAGAAATTTTTAATCCAATGAAATCTTCATAAAATGAAAAATGCTAAAGAACTGTTTTGATGGAAAAAAATAAAGCATTTATTGTGAACAGAATTGTGTTGGTAAGGTCATATCAGCAAGTGTGAAACATAAAACACTGAGTATTACTGAAAACATTACATTTTGCCACTGCCTTTACTACACTGCCGTAAGTCCAGACTAAATCAGCTTCCTGTTTAATTGCCTTTGAGTACACCACAAAATGTAAGAAATTAAATATTTTTCTCATTATACTAGTGAATGTGTGTTATCTGGAATACAAGAAGTGCCCTACTCAATCAGACCAGTCATCCATCTAGCCGAGCATTCTGTCTCTGACAGCAGCACCAAGGGATGTTACTTAGAGAAAATATGCAGTTAAGTCTAACCACAGTCTGAGGTCAATTCTCATTTCATTCACCAGCATCTACAAACCTTGGGAATTAGGAATGCTAGACAGAACACCTCTCCCTCCTCAGTACCCATGTATGGAGCCACAGCCCATAATTTCTCTAAGTCTTTTTTTTTTTTTTAACCTGATGATATTGTCTGTTCCCACAAAATTTTGTTAACTAAACTGCAGGAGCTCTCTAGCCACTTTATAAGGCAGTACCTTAATTATTTTAAATTGATCTGTTAGCTTCATCGAGTGTCCTCTAGTTCAAATACTCAAGTATCTGATGAACAGCCTTAACTATAATCTTCATGATTGTATACACAAATTCTTAAAATAATAAACAACTGCTGATGCCTTTGGAAATCTAAGTCAAACTCGATTCTACAAAACAGTAAGATTTTTTGTTCTCATATAGTTTCACATGGCACGTCTTTATTACTCTAGCACATCTTGCCATCTCAGCTAATATGAATATAGACAAAACTTTCATCGGCAATTGACTTTCAACTTTTTCTAAAAGATGCAGGTGCTTACATTACAGTGAATACTTTAAAAAACTAAGGAAACATTCAAAGGACATCCCAAGGACATCCCAAGGACATCCTAAGTAAAAGTTCTTCAAAAAGTTGCTTACAAAGTCAGGTAGCTTACAGTTTATAAAATTTACTGACACACATCTATTAAGTACAAAACATTATCTAAACACTTTTCAATCAGCTTTATTACCACATACTTTAAATCAGACTATCAATCAATTACACAGAATGAATCCCTACCAATATGTATTACCCACTGTGCCGTTCCAATTATCACATATGAAGACACTGTATTTAAATAGATTTCAGCTAAAGTCAAGTGATTTACAGTATGATTACAAGGTGTGCTGGTTTTGGCTGAGAAGGGGTTAATTCTCCTCACTGTGGGGGTCGGCTACCTTCCCAGCTTCCCGCGCTCTGCCGCGTGGCGGGGGGGGGCTGGGAGGGGCGGGGCCATGGCGGGGGCGGCTGACCACGACTGGCCAATGGCAGGTTCATCCCATACCATGTGACACCATGACCAGTATATGGAGGGGGGGCAGTTGTGCCTCGGGAGCGGCGCGGTGAGCAGCTGCGGCGCGTGCGGTTTGTTTCGGCGGTTCGTTCCCCTCCCCCTTCCCCTGGGGTTTTGCGCCTCTCGTTGTTCTCCTTTACATTGCATTTCTGTTGTTGTTTCTTTTAATTTTAATTATTAAACTGTTCTTATCCCATCCCACGAGCATTACCCTTCTGATTCTCTCCCCCATCTACCGGTGGGGGAGTGAGCGAGCGAGCGACCGTGTGGGGCTGAGCTGCCGCTAAACCACGACACAAGGGCAGCACCAATATACGTACAGAAAACACACAGGATTATCTACCATACACATATGCACCTTGCACACTGGTATCTAAAGAAAAACAGATATCGGGAGGACAGGGACCGTTGAATTCACAGTCATAAAAAAAGTTGTAGGGCTTTTAAGAAGCCACCTACCAGTGTGATGTCTCGGGAAGCAGCAGCTGCACTCATGTGTAGACTAGGTTGCCTGACAGAACTACTGCAGTCCAATGCTCGAGCAAACGTGCCAACCGCACTACAACAGAGAAACAGTCAACAGTAAATGCATAGAAAGACATAATCTCTTTTTTATTATCAGATTATGTCATGTCAAGTCACGTACTGTTACTCTTAGGATTTCAGATCTTTTCTAACAAAGGACGATTTGATAAAGACAAACCACTAAACACTGCAGTAAAAATTCTGACCTTCTCCATAGAAGTAACAACCTACATATAAGAACAACAGCATGGAAACAAAAAGTACTCATAAAATTCTAATGTACCAACTTTTCAATGTACCGAATTTTTATTAATTATGAAGTCAAAGACCTTAGTCAGTTTGGGTTTTACAACCGTGACTATTATTTTTAAAATGAAAAAGCCACAACACTGTTTAACAAATTACAATACAATTAAAAAAGGGGGTTCACCATGTTCCCATGAGGAAATTAATAACATTTAATTCATTTCAGTAATGCATGTCTACTGATTCTATTAGTGAGGCAAAGAAAGCCTATCAGTTTAGTTTAAGGTACCTCCGAATCGTATTTTTTTCCACAGGTTTTAAGTAATAATGAAACAAATGGATCTCTCAGCCAACTTAATAAAAGCATTCCAGCATTACTGAACGGGACATGTTTTTCTCTAAACCTTTACCTTTTTTTTTTCCCCCCACTTTCGTTTATGAATTGTTTGTGGCATTTATTATACTTACCAGAGCAACAAAGGATAGGAGGTGGAGAATTAGTGTGATAGTGACTGCTCTAAACTGCAAACTTCTCTTGGAAGCACATCCGCATATCACGCACAGTGAAAGGAAAGATGCATAAGAGAATCTGACTGGGCTCAGCGTATCATACAGGAAATGAGCGAAGATGCAGCAACACGTGAGTAACATTGTTAATTAACAGAACAGAAGCTGCTCAGGTACCCTGAGTTGCATAATGACTCTTGAGGTTCATTGTGCCACTGTGATAGTAGGAAAAAATTATATGCTGCAGTTATGACATTATGTAAGTCCTTCTAAATTCAAAGACCCAATTATTCACTAATATTTTTAATACAGTCTAACCCTCTGGACTAAGGACTGGAGCCTCATTCAGCAATCACACTCCACACAAGTTCTAAGTGCAGAATTATACGAACGAGGATGTCACTGACAGATCAACGCACTGGAAGCGTCACATTACTGTGTACTATAACCCTGATATTCAGCAATAAAAATAACAACGTGCATCAAAAGTTTAACTCACTAAGGTGTATTATTGATCGTAGAGGAACTGTTAATAACATGTTATTGCAATTTTATCTTAAATCTCAAAACATTTAATACTGAATGCATATTTCAGTACTTGCTGCCAAAAACTGACAAGGCACAGTTAGAATGCAACAGCAGTGATTCACACACTCCAGATATTAACTACTTACATTTCTAAAGGCTGTGGAATAAGTAAGTTACATTCAAACACTGTTCTACAACCTTTGCTCCCTCTTTGCAGAGACGGCAAATATGTGACAAGAATACACACACATTCTATTTTCTTTTTAAAAGTTCTGGCAGTACATAAAATGGTATTTGTCCACAAATCAGTCCCAAGAATAAGGCTCTATTGTGAACACATTTTCTGATAGTCAGTGAACCCCTTTAAACATGTTGGCATTGATAATGGTTGTAGCTAAACAGCCTTTCCTGTGATCCTTCTGTTGCTGCTGTTCAAACCAGTAAAAAGCAGCATACGGCATGACTGTATTTTCCTTCTGCTAGCTTCTTATCTTCCTTTTGCATAATTAACACTATTTTCTTTTGACCATATATCTAAAATAAAATCAGAGTATGCTATGAAAACAACAAAGAGTATGTCCTCATGAGTCACCCTCTAGCGCATCAAACATTTTAGGCTGCCTTGAGAGCCCAAGCTTATGTGAATTATGCTGCCCCGTATGTAAAGTAAAAATTAAGACAAAATATAAAGCTAGGTTTATTTTGAATAAGTGATAAAGAAGTAAGAATTGATGCCCGAGTTGACTTTGCTTCCAGTGCTGTACTGACTAGGAGAGGATCGCTGCGTGGGAGCACTGAGTACATGAAGGCAAAACAAATGAGAACCACCATAGAGCACTGACTGTGTGCCATTGCGGGGCGTGGGGGGGAAGACACACAACTGGGGGGATATGTGTGTGTATGTGTCTGTGGCTATATGTGGAAATCAACGTAACTTGCAGTTCACCTTTCCCTGGAAACATCTGAAAAACAGTGACTTATCCAATAAGCATAGGAATTCTAGTTAAATAGTTACCAGTCTCAAAATTTAACAGTGATATACAGCGCTCTGTATAATGGAGCCATGCAATCCAAATACAAAATTAATTTTAGAAATCATTAAAATATCTTTATTTTTATGTTTTTTCCATTTAAAAATATAGATATGAGGAATGTACTGATACAAAGGTTAAGCATTTCCTTTTTTGTTTTTCCTTGCATGATTTTTTTCTAGTAATACCAAAGAATTATTTTTAAAATGTCAAAAGGAAAAAAAACACAGAACAAAACACAAAAACCTAGTCAAATCCTACTGCCAGAAGACACACTGTTGTCTTCACCTACCTGCTACCAAAATAAAACTCAGTATTAAGCCAATGTAGGCTGAACAGTCACATCCTAACTACTAATTTTTTCTTTTTAAACAGACTCTTTAATGTAAATGTTCCATTAAGTTGGTAGAATCCAAATAACTGTAAATATTTAATTGAAACGATATTAATTAAGTAACAACAATAAACTCACATAGCCAAAAAATGTGCTCAGCAAGCTAGTCACAAATTAGTTATTCATGGAGTAATTAAAGTACTGAGACTGCAAACAGAAGCCAACACTCCCCATGCCTCCCAAAATAAGCTAAAGCCAAAAGACACACAGACAGTGAGTTACACAGGTGGCAGAGAGATGGACAAGAATAATAATTGGTGGGAACAGCAGAGAGATCACTCTTTCACAGGCTTTATCAGCAAGCAGGTGTAAGAGCTTTAAGGGCTAGACCAAATGATCCAGTGTTACTTAATTAGGTTTTCCTTGTTTTAATTATCTTAAAGAGCAGAACCAAGAACATTCTCTCAAAGACTTGTAACAGAGACTGCAGCTGACAACTGTACAAACATAAAACAAACCAAGATAATATAATGTCAAGAACTAAGACTATGGAATAAATCCACAATTTCTGCAAAAATTCAACAATACCTATGTCCAAAAGAACCTGACTGAACTCTCTATGGATGTAGTAATTCATTATCCTTTTTTTTTTGTGTCTGTATGCCCTACATTCCGGCAAAACTTCAGAGTAGGTATTGAAAACAGAAAATACATTTCTTATGAGACTGTAATAACACATTTCTAAAGATTCAGTTGCTCATCAGTAACTAGTTCTGAAAAGGGACGTTATTTACCCAAGAAAATCTGGAACCACTGCGATTATACATCAGGATAAAAACAATCCCTAGTCTCCCAGATACCATCTGCAGTCCAGCATCAAATCACATCCAGAAAGTTCTGGACCCAGGACAGTAACTCTCTTATTTTCTTTTACCTAGTAGTCTCAAAAATCTAGCTGAGACATAAACCCTTTTTAATCTGAGGATGTTTATTTTAAAAATTTTCTCTTTTATAAATCGTTTCTCTATTTCAGTGACACAAGATGAGTCAGGGGTATACTCTGGCCAAATCTGTTCAAAGTGAACTGCCTCTGTGCATTCATAAATCTGCGAATTCCCAATTTTCCTCACATATTTGTAAACTAATGAGTAAGACCTACATCTCACCTCAGAGTTAACACTTCTGAAGAAAATAATTAAGTGGATCTTTGGTGGTTTCCTACATATTAGGAAGCTTTTTGTTTTCCTTATTACTACATCAGTGTTCCCCTTCACTGTGAGTTGGAAATGGTCCTAAAAGAGGACCTCTTAGACTCCTATCAGTAACAGCATTTTGCAAACAGCCAATATCCGATTGCTCCTTAAGAGTCTCTCGTGATACTTAGAATCTTGGAAAGAATTAAAAAAATTCTTCTTCAGTGGAGATATATGTCACCAGCACAATATTAATTAAAGCTCAAAAATACCCCATAGATTTTTACTACTGAGTAACGCAAAATCTGACATGAAGAATGTATTCATAGTAAAATGATGCTGTTCCAGAAGCCACATTTTCCTTGCATTTCAGCGCTGTCTGTACAGCGCTATGCTTCATTAAATATCTGAAGTGGTAATAGAGTGCAAAGGGAAATGACATGATAAACGTGAGAAGTCACCTGCCACTATTCTTTCTCTGAAAGACTCTCAATGTCAGGGTAGAGGGTGGCACTACATATAATGTCCCCTACACACTGCATATAACCTTCGGTTTCATTACTAAATTAATAGAAATGGAACATACGTGAAATCTTTATTATTCAGCAAAAAATAGAATCTGATATATCTAAGTAGTTTAATTCACAGGATATGATTTAAGTGATCATCTGCACTCCATCCTGTAATTTCACAATCACAGAGGAGATTTACAGCCCCCAAAAAGCAGGTCCATGAAAACACTGCGGCAGAAATTTTATCTTTATAATTCAATAGATCAAAATTCATTTAAAAAGAAGCAAAAAGAAATTCAGTTCCAAGTATGAATTACTTGTTTTCAAATTAATTTGGTCAAGAAGAAATACAGGAACACAAAATACACAAAGGAATAAATGTGTGTATTGGCCGAGACAGGCAGAAATAGTATTTTTGGTACTGCTAGTAAACTTGATGTGAACACATTTTTCCTTTTTATTGCCAAACCATCTGCCTACCATTAGGTGCTGTAGTTCACCTTCTTAGCAAACATCTAGTTTTGTGAGAGCAGCATGGTATCAAGATTTTTCAGCTTCTTTACTGCATAATTTTATTTTACAATTCTGCCATTAAATTTCATTACCTTGTTAATGAACTCCAATTCCTCTTACTTCTCACCACCTAAAGAGAATCCAGAAGCACAATAATGTTGAAGCTTCCAGACCAGTGTCTTTTATGTACTTGTTTTCGTTGATGAGCTTTGGGAGTCTTCTCTACTGCCACTGACTACACTGAATTATCTAGCAAGAAGAGAGTATTACTACTTGAGCACACTTCTAAATGTTTTTACTTATTGTTCTCAGCTGAAGAGTGTATTCTTTTCCTCAATATGATGAAAGACACATTGCTAGTTAGAGCTGCATTGTGTTCCCTTCCTCACTGTAAGTAAATTAACGTAACAAATAAACCTCCATATACCATGAGCACTTATATCAGTAGTAACCAATAGAAAATTAATATAATCCCTGTCTCAGAGAAAATGGAAAAGTAGAAACAACACAGGAGGGATCAAGTTCTAATTCAAAACAACTAACGTGATTTTCCATTCTTCTGTGATTTTACATCAAAAAATAAGCAGGCATTCAAATGAAGAGAAAAATACTAGGTTAGCCTGAGGCATGCAATGCCGTTTTAATTTCAAAGTAATCAAAGAACAAAATTTTAAAGGTAGATATGCAATACTTTAAGGCTATTTTAATTAGTCTTCAAAAACTCTGTTTTAGCTGGAAACAAGTGGGGACAACAAGTGTCTGGAAAATAGCTTTAGAAGTATATTCCTTCCAGAAGACTATGTTGATAATCTAGTTAGATTAAACAGAAGAACTAGGTTGTTAACTGTTTCAGTGCATCTGAAGTGCATAAATGGAACTAGAATGTACCAAAAACTTATCATGCAAATTATAGATCAAGTTAGCAGATAAAAAGAAAAATTAAAAAAAAAGATCAGGTCTTCAGCTCTCAGCATGTGTCCAGACTAGAGCCCACAACTCCTACCGCATTTGCATCTGGTCAGGGCCATTTTCAACTCCTTGACAAATTTAAAAAGACAGAACTATTACATTATACTCGCAACAGGAAAGTTTCTATTTCCTAATACTATGCAACTTGGAACACAGAGAACACGAGATCTCACAAGGAAATTAAGTATTCCTTGTATATTAGGAATGATGACTGGAGAAAACAGGGTGCATCTATATCAGTATTTTAGTTCAAATTAGGAAAGGAGTTTCAAAGCAACTGCTCCCAGCATCTTTATCTACTACACTTGAACCAACATCAAAAGGTATCTTGTAGCATACAAACTGGATTTCTGTTAAGTTAAACAGTAGTTCCACATACTCATAGATATTTAGTCCACAGGACCAGATTGCAGTTAGCCAAAAAATAAAACTCCTCAGGATGTGCACAGTGTGTATGCAAGGTCCCCAGCACCAAACATTTAAAATTCTACAAATCCACTTCTACAATATTGTACTATTTGCTAAAACGGACAGATCTAAACTGCTGTTGCAGCTTCTCAGACTCCTGTTCTTTGAAGCTAGCAGACACAGCAAAACTGTTGCCAATATATATGACAACAAAAATTGGTTGATGAAGCTGTACCTGACTTGAATGGAGTAGAAAACTGTTGGAATTCTTATTGCCAGAAAATAAATGACAGTGTGTTACCCAAAAGAAAACTCACAACCGGAACACATTAGTGTGATGCCTCAAGCTTCTCGTAAGAGATGCTTTTGTTAGTTCAAGCAAGAGGCCCTTGCCCAAATTATGCTCCAGTACTAGCAATAAGGTTCTTTCAACATTTGTAAATCCATAGTTGAGCAAGGCTCCTAAGGGAGCTCAAGGTTAAGGATCTTTCCGCTCAAGTACTTGCATGCTTTTTTCAAAATCTCCACAGATTTTTCTGGCACTTGTACCTCTGATTTCTGGACAGGATAGGCATATTCTTCTACTTTTATATTCAGCAGACTATTGCATACCAGGGTTTAGTGACAGGCCCAGACTGACCAAGCATATAAACCTAGAAAAAAGGCCTCTGGTTCCTGAGACAGTAAGTAAACCCTGTAGGACTGGGAAAGCTACATGCCCTAGGCCAAATATAAATGTTCCTGCAAATGGACAATATAAACAGAAAGAGGGAGTTTAAACACCTTCTAAAGAACCAACGAAGCATGCTTCTGTGATTGAAAACGCTGAAGCATGTAAAGACAAAAGCAACTCTTCCTTCAACCAGAACAGACTTGGGGGGGGGGGGGGGGGGGGGGGAAGAGAAGAAATACTCAATGCCTTTGATGAAGCATGCAAAAAGGATCATGTGAAAATGTTTTTTAAATTTCAAAAATGGACAGCATACACACACTTAACCAGAATTACACATAGGAAAGCACTGAGGAAAAAGTTCTTATTATCAGAATTTCAGATTTGTAACACTAAAAATAACTTCTGGGAGCCAGAGAAATACCACTTTCATTGGAAACCAAGCAGGCACAGCCAATGCCTAGTGAACTGCAGTTTGGCTACAGCAGAAATATCTTCTGAGCCTGTAAGCACAGTTTACCAGACCATAATACCAACTCCACTGTTACTCAAGCAGCTTTTAATAGTCCAGTATAATGAAAGCCTTTACATGCAAGCACACAACATAATTGAATTTAAAGCTGCCACAATCAATACATGACAACTGTTTCTCCAGAAATTGGTGAAAACCTGTCTCAGAAGCACTTAATGCAACAGAAATGTGATCTTTCAGCCTGTGAATACATGTATATAAGAGTTTGGAAATAGTTTCTGTCAGTTCAAAAGCAGCTTACAAAGGTGAATGGAGTTTTGTGGAAGAACATCAATAAAGTGGTACCTGAGTAACGTCTGATTACAGATGATCCTTAGTAATTGCCTACCACTGTATCTTGGATAGGTACAATTGGTCAGCTATGACCAAGACCTGTTCCCACCACAACAGAAACCTTTTTTACAGAAACATATCAACCTCTAAACAAATGCAGCCTTAGTCAGGGCACAGCATTGCACAGGATGTCTTAAATAAGGGGACAAAGAGAGAATAATGTTTTTCTCTTAAAATTGCATTTATTTTCTGTCATTTATTCTTTGTCACTTCCCAGTAGACTGCTTACTGGTACACTCCTCTGGGAACACTTTCAACTTCACAGTATATTACTTCAGCTCCCCAGAGTGGCTGCAAAACAGGGAGTGGAGGGATGTGAAGGCAATGAATAAACTCCTCAAAAAAGCATGTAAACTTCACACAGATGGTATTTTTAAGGCACCCCATAATGGTCTGCCCATCCATATCCAGGTATTATATTGCTGGTGACAGAAACAGTTCTGCTTGCTGGGTTCTGGTCTATGGGGCATCTACCAGGCATTGTGATCTTTTGAACATATGCATGGCACCCATGCTTGCTCAGAAATTCAACAGGGGCAGGAAATTTTTACTACAGTATAGAAAGGATACAGCACTACAAAATGGGGGAGAAAGAAGAAACCCAGGTGGATCAGCATCTGAACTACAAAGCAATAAAATCAGCAACCCATTTCACCACACACAAGCTCGAAAATACAAAGCAACTTCTCTACTTCCTTCCTGAAATGCTTTGTTCAAAAGGAATAAAGAATAAAGAACAGAAACTGGAACAATGTAGAAGGATTATTTGCCTAAGAAGGTGTGAGACTATGCTCTACAACCAGGTTACAGAAAATACAGGAGATGGAGTGATTCAGGATAAAACCCCTAAATTAGCAGTGATTAACAGTTCTCTGCCATCATTAGAACAGCACCTTTGTACTATATTTGTAAGCATGAATTACAGGACAGGCAAAACATGCTGTATCTTATGAGTGTAGAGTTGTCCGTCAGTAAGAAGTCTATAGAGTTTTGAAAGGTTTGGGGTTGTTTTTTATTTCAAAGTAGAGAAATTATTTTTAAAGGTATTTATGAATTCCAAGGGCTTTGATGTTCCATTCATAAGTCTGCATAACTGCATGTCAGTTTATAAAATTGAACTGACCAGATTCTTTTCACCAATAAAACCCAAAACTTTTATTTCAACATTCATCCAAAATAATTGCACTGCATATTACTCAGCTTATATGCAATTCGGGGCAAGTTCTGCATCCATTTCGTTTGTTAATATTTTATTTACTTCTACTCTTAACTTTACATTACACTATGAAATTCCAAGTATTATAGTACAAGACTGAAATATTAGCACTGAAATCCTGTTGCATTTACTCTGAGGGGAAAACAAACTGATGTCTACATATAAAGTATTGAATTCTACTATAACCTGAAGTACAGGCAGTGTAGCATTATTCCAAAACTCACTCTCCTTTTCTCTCTTCTGTATTTGTAGCTTCAATAAATATGCAGAAGATTATGGTCTGATTTTCTCTTTTAGCTAACTGTGGGAAAGAGAAGGGCTCACAAAATGGCAAACAAGTTGAGTAACACGATATGGGGGAATAAAGAGTCAGTAGGAAAAGGAAAAGGAATTTTTTTTATTAGAGTATTTTAATCTTACCGTGCTACAACTAAAAACTGGTCAATCTGACGGTCAGTAAGGGGGCTATCTGGATCCCATACTTTTACTTCCAGCTTTGCCTGTTCTCTGTCATCTAATTCTCCTGTCAAAAGGTAGATGGGACAAAACACTTATTACTCACAATGTTTTTCTCTGTGTATTTCTTGTACTATGTTTAAAAGAGACATTGTACATTTTCTAAACACACACACACAGAGTACTTAGCAATTAGCACTTATCCATTTAAATTCCATAATGCAGCATCAGTAAAATAGACATCTTCCCTTAACATCAGCATTTCAATTTAAGGAGGCATTCTTAGGAGGTGTAGTGTCAAACAACTTCAATAAAATGTGAGTATAAACCTGAAACCATAGCCTAAGTAACCAGTGGTTTCTTTAAATTGCTTCTCAGCTTTATCAAAGTTACTGTTTCACTGAAGCCATATTAAAACCAATTTTACACTTAACCAGCTTTAGCAATTAAATTCTATCCAACTTGTATTCTATGCCCCCAAAACAAAAATCATTATGAAAAAATACTATCTACTACATTTAATTATTTCTTAACCTCTTGCTGTCAGCCACTACATTATCTGTATTGTTAACACAAATCATAATATGCTGTGTATGTTGACTAGTTATATCCTCTTATAAAATAATATATCAGGCTACAGCACAAGAAAGTTACTATACACTACATGACAATTTCCCAACTCCATTTGTCCAAACAGAGGAATTTGTGTACATGCACGTGGCAAAACAATGGTGGTGGTTTCCAAAATTTAATTTGCCCTGTATTCATTATTAAAAAAGTATGGCATCTGTACTGCTTGAAAGAACAGTGAAGTGTGAAGATGCTACAATGATTCATGTTCATGTGAAAGCCAAATTCTTGGCTTGACTACCACACCAAAAACTTCTACTGCAAAATGGGAAACATTAGAGAGGCTGATTAGGCAGGCAATAATATTTGACTAGTATGAGAAGATTTATGTATGGGATGTGGCCAACACACTCGGGGCCACAACAGATGACAAGAGCGAAGTTAGAATCATGTCTTTCCTTGGTATTTTAGAATACGAACATCATCTTC
The DNA here is from genome assembly GCF_963921805.1 of Phalacrocorax carbo. Taxonomy (NCBI): domain Eukaryota; kingdom Metazoa; phylum Chordata; class Aves; order Suliformes; family Phalacrocoracidae; genus Phalacrocorax; species Phalacrocorax carbo. Next base: position 22,739,568 of record NC_087515.1, read on the forward strand.
CTTCAGTGAAGATGTGAAAAACTGCGATGTTTAGTCAGACGCCAGTACTTTGATGAACTACTACAAGAATAAAAACCTGTTCTCAAATACAGCCATTACGCTTCCTTTGAAAATCTAGGCTGTGTAGGTACCTCTCTGAGCACACAGAAGATCCCTTTAGTCTGTGTTATTTCTTATGACTTAATGAAAACAGCCAGTCTAAACATGCATAGTATCATCAAGGCATGAAATAACCTGTACACTTAAGAATCTGGAAGCAGACTGCAAATCAAACACTGGCTTTTCTGAAATCTGATCATATATGGTGAGTTTCTCTAGCATATTCATTCTGGACAGAAATGAAAATGTGCTACATATTTATCCCTACCAAATACACAAGTCAGAACTGCACTATGCTGTCTGGCTAATGTTTCAGGAAGAAATTTCACTGTCATATTCTCAGAAAAATAAAGTAAATTATATTCTTCTGATACGCAGACAATAAAGAATTGTCTGCCTGATGGGACTTATGCTTCTGTTTAAACTAATTCACATCCAGTACTGGAGACAAACTGTAAATTTCTGGGAATCTTGGGCAGGATTTTAGGTGTATAAACTTATTCAATGGACCACATGCTTGTCAATACATTCATTTTTTCCATCTGCGACAGACACATTGTGGGTGATGTTCTACATTTTATAAATAATCTCTGCGCACTTCATTTCAATCTGTTAATATGTATTTTTTAAATATCTTTACTGTTAGTTAACTGTTTCAGGACATCATATCCTGGAGATCATAATTGTAGATGTACGACAAAACCCAATACTCAGGCAGGGCATACTTCTCTCAAAGACAAAATATCACACAAGCACAGCACAAGTATTCAAACAAAACATGTCACTCTCCTGAATCAAGTCTGCAAAAAGACAAAAAAAAAATTGCAACACTACACATCTTACTTCAATTACAGATAATTAAACAATTGCTACTAAAAACCATTGTTCTACTGTTGGTAAAGGTAAATCTGAAATATTGTCAAACAGTATTTTTTAATGGCTGTAGACATAAATAGGATAGCAGCAACAGAGATCTATACCAAAAGAATCCAAACACATATAATGTAATAACTGAAATATTAAGTATTACTGCAACAATGGTAGACAGAGAGGTTTCCAGAAGATATGTGGTCTCTGCCAAACTGCATTTACAAAAATGCTTCATTCCCCATTTTCCACTTAAATTGCAGGATAACTTAAACAGGAAGACAAGTAACCTAAACAGATCAAATCATGGAGTCAGTCAAATGGAGCTGTAGAAATCTTTTTAAAGTTGATTTGAGGAATAAAAAATTTTGTTTGCTTCCTTTGAGTCACAGAATCATAGAATGGTAGGGGTTGGAAGGCACCTCTGGAGATCACCTCACCCAACCCCCCAGCTTGAGCAGGGACACCCAGAGCAGGGGGCACAGGAATGCATCCAGGCAGGTTTTGAATGTCTCCAGGGAAGGACACTCCACAGCCTCTCTGGGCAGCCTGTTCCAGTGCTCTGGATGTGCTGAAAGAATCAGTACAGGAGGATCACATAAGATAAATAGGTCTTTTTTTCCTGAAAAAAACCCCAAACCTGTTCCTTGAGCTGTCTGTCCTTAGTTAATGACCCCTATATGACTATCATGCTTATTCTACAGGATTTTTAACATGGGTAACCCCTTTAAAACCATGACACAATTTCTCTGTTGTCCTGGTTTTGGCTCGGGTAAAGTTAATTTTCCTCCTAGTAGCTGGTACAGTGCTGTGTTTTAGATTTAGGATGAGAATAATGATGATACTGATATAATTGATATGATACTGAACACTGATGGTTTAGTTGTTGCTAGGTAGTGCTTACACTAGTCAGGGACTTTTCAGCTTCCCGTGCTCTGCTGGGTGCACAACAAGCTGAGCGTGGGCACAGCCAGGACAGCTGACCCGAACTGGCCAAAGGGATATTCCATACCATATGATGTCATGCTCAGTATATAAGCTGGGGGAGTTGGCCGGGGGTCAGTGATCACTGCTCCGGGACAGGCTGGGCACTTGTCAGCGGGTGGTGAGCAACTGTATTGTGCATCACTTGCTTTGTATATTACTACTACTACTATTACTATTTTACTTTATTTTATTTGAATTATTAAACTGTCTTTATCTCAACCCACGAGTTTTCTCCCTTTTACTCTTCTGATTCTCTCCCCCATCCCGCCAGGGGGGAGTGAGCGAGTGGCTGTGTGGGGCTTGGTTGCTGGCTGGGGTTAAACTACAACATCTGTTAACACCTCTACATTTATTTTTATACTGTTGAATTTGACACAGAACTGGAAGACATTCTAATTGAACAGGTATCAAAGTTGCCATAGTATTAATTCCTTATACTGCAAACTCCAGGACACAAAGGGGAGTTTAACTTTTAACATTTTCGGTGTTGTATCTGAGAAGGTTCTCGGGTTCTGTTTCACAAGCATTACCTTCCCTTACCACCAACGACACCAATTACGGCTCCTGAGAAGTGCTAGGCTATTTTTCTGAATGGCTGGTATGACACACCAGTGTATAGAATTTGAGTGCTGCTTATAATTTCATTACAGCCAATCTAATCCTGATTATTAATTTCACTGGAAAACATTAGTGGATGGCCAGAAATATGCCTAGTTTTCTCCTCATCAATCATTCAATGCCTTATTTCTCATGGTTCTCTTCTAATAAAAATCGAAATGTTATTTTTTTTCTTAGTCATTTTAAACAAAGCATATGCCCCCCGAGAAAACAACTGTAAGAAAAATGTTACAATGCAAAAGTAAACCAAATGCAACTTTCAACAGAATGCAATTAAGATGTGCTACAAGAAATTAAAGATCAACTTAGTCCTTTAGACTTCACTTCCTGCAGATAAATACCCCCAAGGCAATTAGTACATTAAGTTCAGCATTATTCTATGTTCTTCTTATAACACAGTCAATTAAAAGAAAATAACTTGCAATATGAACTATGAACATTTTAGTAGAGTGTAATTAATTTTACATATATATAGCAACGCTGCAATATTGTATCCTTTTAAGAAACGGAAATATGAAAACTATAGAAGTTGGAATTTTTAGAAATTGTTTTGAGGGAAACAATGCCAATTCCACTTTTAATGACAGCTGACGAGGTATCTGACTGAAAAACAGCCAGAAGGACAGTTTTTAGACATGCCATTTGTCAGGTACGATGTCTTATTTTTGTATTTTGCAAAATTTGCGCTATTTTTCGAAATACCTTTTTATTTTCCTTTTCAAAAACTAATTTAGCAGCCAATTCAATCCAAACATATAAACTAAACACCTGCAGAGCTCAGCTTTCCGAGTGAATCCATCTTTCATGATATGCAAAACAGGAGTATCTGCTGCTGGATCCCTAACCACATGGGACAAAATCTGCAGTTAGGATTTTTGATCATAGTAAGAAGGCAGACATAGCCACGGACAGCAGCTGGACACCTGACCAACACTGCACCACAGAGCTCCTCCTACTATGGAAAGTCATTCAGGGCTTGATACAATCTCTTGGAATCAGACAGGAGTTTTGACCGATGCATGAATTATCCTGACTCACTAGACACCAAAGCACATAATGGCCTTTGTAGATGTTTGTATTCTTAAAGCCTGGCACATATCTAATAAGTAAATTCAGCCTCTTCATCTATGCACTTAAGTTTTATACCTGTGAAACAGGAATCTCTTAGCTACATTGCAAGGATGTGGAAGAGAGATACTTGTCAGTTCTTATCCTCCCTTAGTCCAGTTCAGCATGCAACACAATGAAACGTCTGTTACTGGAATACAGGATCAGATTTAGTAGATACAGCATTGAACAGATTTTTCCCAGAACTCTTTGGCAGTATACTAACTGCAGGAAATCCTAAATGTCTTTTTCAACATAGCTTCATGTACTATGTAACATTGCAAAAATAGGCAACTAATCACCGAAAATGAGGTTTCAATTTATGAAACACCTTCTCGTGCTGCTGTTTAGACTGCTTGTCTGCAAACTTTTTCTCTAACTTACAGATGAGTAAAAGAACATCACATTGGATTTTCTCATACTGTCTAGCTATGAACAGAATTCCAGACACTAAGCCCGTCTGTCTAAAGTAAAATCTGAGCTTTCTCCTTCAATCAAAAGTTCATTAGTTTCCCTCTAAAAAACTCAACATATTCATTCTGCATAAAATTAATTATACATTCATACACACAGGTTAATTATCACTAAACATCACACAGCTTTTGACAAACAACTGATGGGAGGGGGGCATGTACAGCTTAACTGAGAAAGCCAATTACAAAACGTCAAAGTAACTGCCACTGGGAAAATAAGTTTTACATGAGGTACAGGAGGAAAGGCATCTTTCAGATGGATGTACCAACTTTATATACTGACATTTAATGAGTTCAACTCTGTATAAATTGAATTCATGGGAAATAGCTAGCTGACTGTTGGTCTTAACTAATAAATTACAACCCTTCTCACTATAAAAGCTCTGCAGACATAGAATGCTTATTATTCATTTTTGAATTTTTTAATGATGTTATTCTTACCAGTACTGATAAAAGTTATCTATAAAAAAAGTTCAAAAACTTACACTCAACTCTCCAAGATATAAAACTGAATTACGTGCCAGTAATTTCTCTGATTAAAGTAACATGAGAAAGCTTAGATTATTTTAAAAGTGTAGGCAAAAGGAAAATTATCTGTTTACCTTTCAATTGCAGAACAATTCCCTCCACTTAGCTTGCCTGACAGATATATATCTCCAAGATTTCAATTAGTCATTCAGATGAGTTGTATATTCACAAAAATCCTATGGTAAAACTCAATTTATGAACATGTATGAAGACTAGAAATGAAAAACAGACTATATAAAGACTACATGTATAAAGACTACAAATTAAAGGTATCGGGTGATACACACCCATTACTTGTCTACAGCAACTTAAACTGCTACTGAGCAGTTTCTGAGCCAATAAAACATGCACAGTCCAACTGCCTCCTATCCTCTAGAGCTCTACCCTATAAAAAAATTTCAGTCATTTTTCACTTGAAAAATCCCTTTCAAATTAAACTGCCTCCAACTTCAATGACCTTAGAGCTCTCTCAGTGCTCAGCCTTGCAGTGCTTATAAATCAGCCACTGATGATCAAAAGACAAGACCTCACAAAGCACTCAAAAAGATCTTTAATTCATCATGTTCTAAATTCCTAGAAATAAACAGAAAGAATTACAGTTGGGCTTAGAATAAACTAAACTGTAACCACACAGTAATGGCAAACTTTTCCATAATGCTGCATCAAGGATGGGTGGCTTATGGGAAAGTCCAGTGCTGGTAGAAAGGAACAAATAAGGCTACCTCTTTCCCAAAACCCTGCAGAACCGTATGCGAAGAACAACTTCCACAGATCGGAGAACATGCAGGCATAATATCTTGAAACCATACCATTCCTCACTTTACAGTCCTTACATTAAATCACATTTAGGTAGTTACAGAAATGAATTAATAAAAAGTCCTTCCATTTTAACTTTTTATGGCAATTCTAAAGGCAATGATCTAAATTAATATATTGCATAAAACTACAAGGTCAGCTTCAGTTCAAAGGCAAGGACAAGTATTCAACTAATGAAAAGCCTGAAATCCATCTTTATTTTGGAATTGGCTTCTTGTACTCCTTTGATATCTATGAATAAAGCTGTACAATGTAACTTGCACCAAGATCCCCCACCCCTCACCCCCGTTTTACTTTTTTGTTGTTGTTGGTTGAGACCGTGCAGTGGTCTAGCACCTATTTCAATCTGAATACAGAACGACTGCAACTGTTTTTCTGAATTCCTGAAATAACAACACCTAAGACAATACAGCTTTCAGGAAAGCATAGTGAAAATGATTCTGTGTATAAATAACAATAGTACCCTACTACCTATGAATTGTAACGATACCGAAAATACTTTTGGAAAGAGGAATACCGTAATGCACAGACATTGTACTCTTCAAAAAAAAAAAAAACAACCCACTAACTTGAAATCTGTAGTCCTGCATTTTTTTACGTAAAATTAATCTTATGAATATGCAAATTCCCTTTACCTACAGCATTCTAAAGACAAATAGGGCTATTCATTTGCATAAATTTGAACAAAACATACAATATAGAGAACTTTTTCTTTAGGATGACATTTATTTTTACTTATTCAAGTGTAGAAAACCACATTTCATCTGCATCTAATATTTGTTTTTAATCTTCTAGAGAACAGACTTTTAAAAAATCAGACTTAAAATAAAACAGCGAAGGAAACAAAAATGTGAACTTACAAGAAGTCCATTTAGGCAAAGTTACTGAGGTAGAAAAAAACAGCAAAGGCAATTAAATCCTAAGATGTTGCTGCTCAAAAGGCGATTTGAACGGTCACTGCAATACATTATTTGGGATAATAAGTACATACACAGCATACAATAAATAACTGTATCCTTCATAAGGCCAACTATCTGACAGACTCATTTAGTATTTGAACAATCTTAGCCAAGGCTCTATAGCTATTATTAATAAAGAAATGTTTCTGACAGCAATCATGTGCAACCTTCCACACCAACAATGCAGCACAGAACATGCCTACGTCTCCTTAAAAAGCTACAGACAGCATGAAGTCATAGCACTCTTGTTACGAAGACTAAAACTCCAACTGACTTCTCTTCAAGGATAAAGCAAAGTTAAAGGTAGACCTGCTTTTACAATCCACGGCAGGGACAGGGATTAAAAAAACCAACCAACCAGACCACTCCAACAATCCCCAAGCAGAACAACCCAAATAACTCACCCTAACTGTTGAACCATTTTTATAAGATGTAATTGCTAAGCAGCACAATTTCCCACTATTCTGATTTATCATTTGACTGTTAACACAGACATTGTGAATGATCTCAGAATTGAAGCTTAGAAACTTCCATTACCACATTATACAAGAATACTGTAAGTATAGTAAGCATATGCTACAAGGAAGAAAAAACCCATCCTGATCCATGTAACTTGTTTGATCAAAATTATACATGCACTTAATAGCTCAATGAATTGTACTGAAAGGCAACAAATATTTTTAAGTAATACTGACTACTAAAAGACTTCATAAAACACTGTTTTATAATACAAAGCTTCCAAATACCTAATTGAGCTTATGTAGTCTATGTGGCTGCAACCCTAAACTACTGACTTCTTTGTATCTGCAAGGTTAGGTGGAAGTAAAGGAAATGTACCAAAACCAGGTGCAAAGAGACCATTTACATGTGCTTTGTTTGTTTAATTTGAGGTAAAACTGATAAAAGTCTATAAACATGCATTTGATTGCCCAGCACATAAATCACTAACTCAGCTCCCTAGTAGAGAGATTGGCAAGACTGATATAAAGGGTATTACAATCCTATTAAAATTTGACATGAACAACATCGTAAGTATTTTACTATTTGTGATGATCATGCATTTGACAGTTATTAATGAAAAATTTACTCCACTGAGCTTAATAACAAGGAAAAAAAAAAATCTGTAAATCGGACAAGTGACTATCATATTTAAATTTGCTAACCCTCAACAAACAGCTCCTTCTTTTAGAAGGTATTATAGAAAACTTTTCATATTAAATTGAAGTCAAAAGTGCAACCAACAGAAACTCCATTTGAGAACAAAATATATTTGAGTACACATAAACAGGAGTTTTATTATGGGTATGACCTTTGTCAAGATTCATCTCATCTAACCTTAAACATCCTCTGATCTATTTACATATCCATCTTTAGCTGAGACGAATCAAGTCTAGGCAATATTCTACTCTGACCATAAAGGTAAGGCTTACTGGGTTAGCACAATCACACCTTTTCTGTCTTGTATTCTATTCTAATTTCCACAAGTAGGAACTCCTCAATCTGTTTGCTGTATCTTTTGCTCCTTGCATTCCTTCTGAAAACTTAATTAAAATAGAAAGCCATTATCTGTTACTTGAACCAATTGCCCTCAAAGATCTCTCTGTTTCTGGCATATTCTGACTGATATTTTGAAACAATCATTTGTTTTGCTGCTAACTTTCTACATTTTCTGACAACTTTGAAGCTTCAATGCATTTCACACTGAACTTGGTGGAACAGATATCTACAAGGTTCCTGGGCATCTTTTCGAAGCAAATTCAAGGCAGTTCTGGTACCAGAACTTGAGCTTTGCTTTCTGCTGTCTTGATCCCGGTAAGGGCATCTTAAGTTGACAGGAAAGCTGATTGTAGACCACTGACTATGGACACTCAAATTTCTGTATGTAGAACAAAACAGATGTGCAAGCCACCGCACAAACTAGTTCCACCACCCCATCCAAAAAAGTATAGTTGACAGCTTATTCCACAAAAATATTTTCCTCGCATGCTAACATAGCACTCATTGAAGAGCCTAAAGCTGCTACTCATCACCTTCTGTGTGCACAGAAAAAGCAATTCTTTCTTTGATGACTGTACCTAAGCAACTGGGTTGAACTAAATCCACTGATTTATTCTTGTAATTTTAAGTTGGTTCGCTCACAAAGGAAACATTAACTACTTCAGGACCACATGGCCTCAAAATCATCAGCCTGCATGATTTCTTAAACCCAGTTTAAAACAAAAGGCTAGACATATTCTATTTGTGAAATACTAAACTCCAGAAAAACAAGGCAATATTTTCTGAATTTTATTTTCTAAGAACTGCCTACTGCATTAATGTGTCCAGTTCTCATATCCAGCAACTGCTGTAAGACTGAACGCTTAGCACAAATTACAGACCATATTTTCTGAAAATTGATAGGACACTAAGATACAATATTTGTTTATCCTGTCAGACATTTCTCACAGCCACACATTATCTGTCTTCAGGGTCTAATGACTGCATGGCTCTCCGATTTTTAATACTTAGAATACGGAATATTCTAAAAATATTTCGTATTGCCTGATATATTTTATCTTCTTACAACAGAATGAAATAATTGCAACTACATCAACACTAACAGAGATAATCCAGCACACAGACTTTTGACAAGAGAATCAGTTGTGCCAAACAACTCCTGCAGGTCTCTGGCTAGTATGAGCAATTTTCAAATTAATCAGTGGTTCTTCCAATAAACAGGAGTATTATGTACTATGAAGTAACAGAACAGATCCCTCTGCACAAGATTACAGCTGGGTTCCACTATTCTAAAACATACTTTTCTTTTATTAAACGAAAACAGAATTTTAGTGTGTATGGGAAACATTTAAAGAACCAGAAAAATACAATACACTGAGTCTAAGCATCCTGTACTTTCATAACATTAAAAATCCAAACAGTATGTAGAGGAGTTTCTTATTTGTCTCTTTAGTTGTAACAGTTTTAAAACTTAAAGCACTAGAATTCCTATACTCCCAAACATTAAGAGGTTTGAACTCTGAGCTTAATAGTTTCTGATACATCTAGTCTATTAAAAATAACATCCTCTTACAATTGAGTTGCAGTAAGAAACAAACAAACAAAAAAAAAAAAAAAACAACAGAGAAAACATTAGTAAACACCTCAAAAGGAAAAGTTTTAGAAGTTTTAGAAGTCTTGGATACAAGTTCTCTGAACATTACCCAAAATTTACAGCTTAAGTTTCCCCAACTGCTCCCCTTCTTCCTACTGGAACTCAGCTGCTTGAACTGCATTAATTCTAAAATACCTTGCCTTCAAGAAATGGAACCAACAGCACAGCAAGTACTATTTCTAGGCACTGTCTGCATATTTTCACATGTGCAAGGGGGGACTCTGGGTTTTTATAAAGACACTTTGAATATAGTTTATTATTTATTTTAAAAGAAAAAGCTTTGAACAGAATGCCTTTCCTATAGGCTATTTCTTCCTCCATTTCAGAGACTCTAATTCATCTTCCTCTCTGTGTCTTACTAAGAGGGTAGTCCTCTTCCCTGCCAACTCCACCCTTTGTACTGCTTTAAATGGCCAGAGAGTACCTGACTGTGTCAGATTCCTGCTCCATAAATAATTCCCCAGAACACAGCAGTCTCCTTTTAAACCTAGATATAGCAGATAAGCAGCACTGGGCTAGGAACAGGACTGCAGCGGGGAGGGGACCATTAGCATGAGAAAAATTCCACACAGCAGTACACAGGCATAACAGTGACTCTAATTGAGATCAGCCCTCCATGCTAATTAAAACAGGGATTTGCAAACAGTTTGCCACTGCTGGTGGCCATACTCAATTAGGACTAGCAGCACTTAGTACTAGCAGCCAGTTCTCTAGATAAACCTCTAAGCCTAATCATTCCCCACCACACCTGTCAAACTCTCGATGCTTGTCTCCTTCCATATACCTCTGCATGGAGACTAAAATCTCATTTCCCACCACCTGCCAATCAACCCTAACCCTTCAGTCATCCATCATCACATTTCCCACTCTCACATGCCTCTGTTTTGCCTCGTGATCTCTAGCTCCACATGTCCTGCTCAGCGCTCAGCATCTTTTCAGCAGGCACTATGAGTAGAGCCAGATGACCTGACAGAAGCTGCAGCTATACATAAGCAATTAATTAGCAGTAAAACATTCTTACCATGCACTTTCCACTGTTCAGATAAGCACATGCACACTGATAGTTGCAAACAGCTGCCACTGTGATGCTGACCAGGATAACATAGGTTGGGAATCTCTGTGTACCCAAAGACACCCTTCAACCACTTGAAAAACTTAAGACAGGTAGGGAAAGTTCAGAGGTTAAACCCCTCTACAATCCACTTTCTAGCTGGTGGTTTTGTGCTAAATCTCAGATATTACCCCATGTTTTAACAAGAGAGAAACATAATTCTTATAGGTTAGTAGTTGCTCTGTTAACTGAATCATAGTACACACAGTATACTTTTTCTTATATTGCAGTATTATAATCTAATTATACTGAAGACTTTTTGGTAGGTATTAATGCTGTTAGCTTAACATTCATGTTTGCACTTCCTAATCTTTGGGTGTTCCTTTTATTTTTAGACTGAGATTTGCTAAAAGCTCAACATATTGTCTCAAGTCTTTATGGAAAAGTCAGCTGAACTCGAGCACGCTAATGGCAATGACTGAACATATACGAAGAAGTTACCTACTACCCAGCATCATCACTGCAGAGAAGGTGACTAAGTAGCAGTTTGAGGTTGCTCTTGCAGCTTCCCTTAATGAAAAATAACTGGAGGCAAGCACAGAAAAAGATGTGGCCTGTGATCATCTTTGAAGTATAGGCATTTTGATTAAATGACTGTCCACTCATGTGCTTGCTTAGTAAGAGGTAAGCTTCCAGTCCCAGCTCTTTCTCTACAGATAAAGCAGCACTTTCCCCAGGATAAAAGACTGTGGGCTGAATCTCATCAGTAGGTTAAGCTGGAGCACCATAGTAAAATTGGTTCAAGTTGGAAGGGATCTCAGGAGACCTCTAGCCCAACCTCCTCCTTAAAGCAGGCTCAGCTGTGAGGTCAGACCAGATCTTTGTCCACTTGGGTCTTGAAAACCTCTAAGGACAGAGATGACACAACCTCCCTGGGCACTTGCTCCACCACCACCTGACCATCCTCAAGGGAAAAAAAAGTTTCTGCTCACAGCCATTCTGAACATTTCAAGTTACGTCTGTCTTACTTCATCCTCCCACTATCACCACTGTCAAGAACCTGTCTGTCTTCTCAGCAACCCCCCCACAGTCACTGGGGGGCTGCTCTTGGTCCCCCCCCCCTTGAAGCCACCTCTTCTCCAGGTTAAACAAGCTCAATTCCCTCAGCCTGTCCTTGCAGGGCAAGTGCTCTAGCCCAAACAAGTGTGATGGCCCCACTTTCTTCAATTTATTAATAACTTCCCCATATTGGGGGACTCAAACCTGGATGCAGTATATAGATGTGATTTAATGAGTGCTCAGTAAAGAGGGATAACCACTTTCCTTGATCTACTGGCTATGTGCCAGGTGACACAGCCCAGAATGCTGTTGCCCTCCTTCGCTGCCAGGGCACACGGCTGTCTTACCACCTTGCTGTCTGCCACCACCCCAGGGCCTTTCCCACAGAGCTGTTCCCCTCAGCCCCTTTGTTCCCCAATAAACTTCATACATTTATTAAATATATGAATAAGAGTACCTTCATATGCTGTATTTGTCCCTTCAGCTAGAACAAAATTGAAGTAAAATCTCAAGCCACAGAGGAAAACTGTCCTTGTGATTGAGACACACTACCAGATGTAGGGTTATTTTTTTAAGTCTTGTCACTCTTCTTTCATCCTCCTATTTGCTGTAACATTGTCCATTATTTCAGAGGGCATTCAAATGACTAAAGCTTTCTCAGACAATCAGTAGTCAAAAGGTCTACAAACTACCTAAGGGTCTAAAACCTTGGCAATGTGATGTTTAAAAAGGGAGCAAATACGAGAAATTCAAGTTAACTGTTAGCAGAGAAATCAAATGGCATTTGTGATTAATAGACAAAATTGGAGAGGTTCACATATTTCATGAGACACCTAAAAGAAAGTCTACCTCAAAATAAAGCATCTGTATGAGAGATTACAGAACAATTATATAGTATGAATGTTAACAAGTTATTTGGACAAGCAGCCTCTCAAAATTTCTATAGGAACTCAAGGATACAATAGCTACCAACAGTGATGTGAACTCAAATCCGTCTGTGCAACCTAGGGTGTGAAGGAGGGTATATGGGCTGAAGGGAAAACGTGGGCAAGCAAGCACTCTGAAGGCTCACAGCTATACTAGCCAAATTAGTAGAAATTGCAACAAAGATATCCAGGAGATAGGTCAGCCGCCTTTTATAAAGCAAAAAAAAAAATTACACCTCACATATAAAGTTCTGCAAAGAGATCATAGAGATACATAAGGAAGCTCAAGGTAACAGCCTACTGAATTTCTAATAGGCTTTAAACAAGTTTAAGGAAACTAAAAAACCACATGAGACATGACTGTCTGCAAGGATAAATAGCTGATGATCTCATTCAACAAAGCTGTTCTTACACTGGTGGGCTAAGTTTTCTTGAAAATGCCTATTTCAACATTTAAACATTTAACCTTGCCTAACAAAGCACTGTCCTACCAAAAGGTTCAGAAAAGGTTCATTCGCCATTGCTTGACAAAGCAAACGTTAACATCAGAAAACTCATTACAGTAAGTTACACTTATTCTCTAATTTTCTTTAAAATCATAGGAGATAGTTATTCTAAATTTTATTAGTTTTCTTGAAAATACAATTCAGGGTTTTTTGTTTGTCTGGTTTTTAGTCAGAGAATTCCTCCAAATAATTTCACTAGACTTAGGCATCATGACCAGAACGAAGTCACAATAAAGTTTGTTAGGTTTATTTAGAAATCATCTTTTGCTTCAGAAGTTTTAATCGAGCTTTGACAGGCAGGGGAACAATTATTGACCATTGTTGGCTTTGTTCCAGTCTTCCACCTGATTCAGAACCCTATGAATAAATAAAAGTAAGCCATTACTGAAGAAATTACTGATTTGGCCAATGGGGTTATTTTAAACACTTGGCTTCCCCTATCTATAAGAATACTTTGACAGTATTTGTTTAGCTAAGCTGTCACACATTTTACTGTGTGACAACTACAATTAGACCTACGATAGCATGCATGAGGCAGAAAGAATAGTGCAGGCATATGAGAGAAACATTTTTTAATGCATTAAAAGAAATCCTGTGGAGAAAAGTGTCTTTTTTTCCCCAGTTTCTCCCATTCTTGACCATTATACTACTTCATGAACTATATCCCCAAAGATATGTTGGTACTTTTCTCTCTCTTGTTCTCTGCTTTCTAGCCAATCATGTAACACAACTTGCCACTGTGTCAGTTGTTCTGCTGCTGAGAAATACTGGTTGAAATGCCAGGATTTAAAAACATTTGGTTTTAAACAGATCAAGCGGTGAGATAGGAACGGATCAGTATTCCACAAAAGTCTACCAAGTGTCTAAATTGATTTGCCTTGGAGCAATTTCCCTCACCTTCCACATACTTATATCCCGACACACAAAACAGGACTTAATAAAATCTGTTAGTTAAAGGTGACAGCAATTTGATCAATTTCAGAACAATTTATAAATAAGTACACCTTTTAACCAAGTAACAATGATGATAATGACTTCCCCAAGGCAAAAGTGTATACTTTTTTGTTGGTGTTTGTTTGGGTTTTGGTTTGAGGTTTTCTTGGGTTTTTTTGGAGCTTATTAGTCACTGTTTTATAGGTTGTTGATCAAATACAATAGGTGGATGCACCAGGCAGCACCTTCTGGCTATCACATGTAGAGAACCAGGTACCTTGCTCCCAGACTGTAGAGTAGGGATGCTTGAAACAAGAAATTCTTAGTCCAAATATGTGCTTTGGTTCTCCAAGATAAACCTTTTTATTCTTGCTATGTAGGAGGAGTAGAATGTAACGCCACACTGGACAGATTTTAAAACATGCAACTGATACATTCACAAAATAGGCCACTGGAAAAACATGTTGTTAAAAGCAGAGAAAGGACCTTCTTTTGCACCATACTAGCCAGAACTTGAGTCAATGCTGTAGAAGAGAGTCTCCTGTTCTCCACTGTAATAAGAGCAATTAAAAAGTCTGTCAAAATCTTTGAACTAGAGTCTAGAAAGACTGGAGCACTTGGCACTGCGGAGAGAAGGAAAGGTTTCACACAACCACAATATCATTCGTAACTGACAACTTTGATCACAGTTTTACTATCGAAGATGGTCATAACAAAAGTCTTAAGAGACTGCTGAAAGAAATCCAGTTTGCTCTTTCTCCAAAGTTACAGTCTTCATTAAATGTGTAATCTGTGCAATTTAGCTAAACCACTACAAACAAAAACAGCATAGAAAAACAAGGCTTAGCCATTTTAACCAGATTTAAGCTTTGTTTATATTTGTTTACTGTAACTGTGTAAAAGAGATACAGTGAATCATAAATCCAAGTGAAAAAAGTTGAATCTGTAATACTTTATTATGTATCTTGATTTTAATGAGCCTTTTAGACAATCTTTAAAATTAAAGTTCTCCAATTCACCCATGGGGTGGGTTGCGGGGAAGAAGGTATGGTGCATTGTCCAAAGTTTGGCCTAAGCACCAGGATTTGGAGTGTTTTATTCAAGGACAGAAAAATGGTAACATCAATTGGGGGGGGATATCTATTCCCCCCCACAAAAAAGTATATTGTTCTCCAATAAACACTAAAAATGACGGCAGTCCATTCAGAACATAAGTTATTACAGTATAGAGAAAAAGCAAGCAATTTGAGTTTATAATCTCCTAGAATACATCAGTGTGCTTTCATCAAAATAATTCAATGTTTGCAGAAGATGTGGAAGGGCTTTCAGATTTCAAAGAACTTTTTCATTTTTCAGCCACTTTGTGACTGCACTTCTGAAAGATAATCTGACCTGGCATGTTTTCAGTCATTTGAATTGGATTTATATGCCAGTAACTTTTAAAATAAAATATCTGATGGCATGTGAATCTTCGATTTTTCTACATCTTTTGGGTTTTTTAAAAAGGCTTTGGGGATTTTCTATAAACATAAAATATGCCTACCAACAAACTTTAAAAAGGTATACTCCCTTTACATCAAAACTGGTGTGGCAAATTTTACAGGTGAATAAAGTTAACAATGCTTTCTATTTCATTACATAATACTGTTATTAGATTACATAAAACCTAATTTTTCTCAAGTGATCCCTAACTGACTCAAAGTTGTCCAAGTTCTTTCTTTTAATTTGAGGTGATCATTCTAGGTTTTTAGTTTTAGAGTCATTCATTATGGCATAATCATTTGAACATACAGATCATTAGCCACTTTAAAATACAGGCCAAAAAATTAATTTCAAGATTCAGAAATCTTCACAGAATCCCATATTTTCCAAACATATCTACTTTATTCCACCAACTGTAGACATTGTTTAGATATGTTTTCATTAATGAAAAGGCTTGACAGTGAATGGATTAACTTTCAGGCTGTCAGCTTTCATAAAGACACAGTAACAGCTGAATCATCTTTTCCTTTTCCTTGGAGGTCAGAAGGCTACAGAAACGTTTAGATAACAATCAGTCAAAACTACAATAATTCAGATATTTTTATCCTCTTAAAACCAAATTCTTTTTTTCCACCAGCCACTGGAAATAAGTGCAGATTAATCCAACTAAATGGCCAAAGAAGTTCTCTGTACACCGTCAGGTCTTTCTCTGCATCTTGGTGTTTCTGAACCTTAATGACTGATGGACTATTATTATTGTTGCCTACTAAAGACAGCAAGAAGACTGCATCACTTACCGCATTTTGAGGATTAATGGGGAGTGAAAAAACAAAGACATTAACACACAGTGAAATTCTGTCTTCATGACATAAATGAGTAGATCATCTTTCTCTTAACTGAATCAAGGATTTAGAAAGTTAAGCTCCAGAACAACTAAACTTTTAATAAATATGGAATTTAATTTCAGGCAAAAATTAAATAAATAAAATTTCCATGGGAAAAACATCTACTTTGCATGTAGTATTCACTATTCCATAATTAGGCTCTGTCTTTAGCAACTTAAGTAGCTGAATACAGTAGGAAAAGACTTCCTGTCTGCCAGACAACCCCAGCTCATCCTGAAAACCCAACCATTCAACCAGCTACTTTGGAAGCGCATCAATACTCCCTGGCTACTTGATACACACAGCGAGACAGTCATTTTTCTCTTGGTCCTCTGGGAAGCTTTCCTCTTGAGCATATGAATATCTACATAATTATTTGTTTCCCTATGACAGGTACATTTCACAGCAAATATAGCAGAGTGTATCATATTCTAGTCATAAACTTGTTCTGAAACAAGTCTGTACGCCTTATAAACAAATCTGGAAAAGAATTCCTACATTTTGTTTCTAGTTATTAAAAGAAAAGTCAGAATAGTAACGGAGGTGAGCTACCAAACAGCATCCATCGTAAAATAATCTGCCACTTGCCAGAAATCAAATCATTCTTGGTTTATACAGTTTATTAAATAAGCTTTGCAGAAATAATACTTGTTTTGTACAAAAGAAAAGTCTTAACAGAAAAAAGCCCATGATGAATGGAAAACATACCATTTATACAAATACACCTATTTGGGACATTCAGAACTTCTTTGACTTAGTGCAAGTGACATAATCCCTTCTTATTAAGGAATAAATACCAAGATTCTTGAAAATAATATCTATGTCTAGATACGTCTCAGGAAACTTTTTCTTGTTAGCACTCAATGTAGAGTGGACATTTCACTGACAAAAATCAGCCCATTTTAAAATTTACTAAGTAAATATAATTGCAAACATACGACACAGCTGCTCATGCCTCTAAAACAACATCCAAACACTAAATAAATATGGTACTGAAATTTTGTTTAAAAGAATAAAGTTCTATGTAGCAAAAGACTAAAGCACAGGCAGTTGTGCTAGATTGCAAATAAATAAAATTAAATAAGAAAAATACCAGTGATTTTAAAGATATGCCAAAGCTCAAAACCTCTGTTTTAGTCCTGCTACAAAACAGACAAACACTTTGATGGAAACCAATATCTTAAAATAACAAAAAGACACATTATCTATGCAGAGCCTGTTTTAAAGGGAGAGAAAGAATAAATTTTTCACTTATTTTGTTATTGAGTTACTATCCTACAAAATGGGTTGGTCCTTAACATCATCGTTCCCTGAGGCCTATATCAAAGAACTAACTGGACCGTACAATTAAATAAACAGACACTGAATGCCTGAATTGTGTTATACACAAACTTGAAATGGACAATGTATTTTCAACAGCTATTCAAGTATCTTTTTTTTCTTTCTTCATAATACCTACTGATATTCATCAATTTTCTAAGACCTACTATTTTACTTTCTCTGCCTCTGTGCTGATTAATTTAGTTCAAAAAGTCAGCATAAGAAGTAATAATGAGAGATGAGGATTTTTATTTTTTTTTTTTTAACTCAAAGTTCATTTACCTTCTGCAAGCATGTCTGGCACATCTGCTTGATATCTAGGCCCCACTCTGATTTCTCCCTTGTCTGCTAAAAGCGTTTTCAGTGATGGGTCATACACCAATGAATAAAAAAAAGTATCCTAAAAAAGAAGACACATTTGCAACAGCATAACGATTTTTAAAATTAGGTTTGTAAATCTGTTAAAGTAACCCTCCTCGCACACTTTTACAGAGCACAGGTTTGGTACATTAATCCTTAGTTTAAATAATGCAGATGTTTTGTGAGTACTTTTCAATGGCTAACTGAAGCTTCTCCCATTGCCAGGAGTTGTTTCAGAACAGAGCAATAATGAAAAGATTCAAATAAAAATATATCACTGAATTTGAAAAGAATTAATGCTAACTGCTTTCTGAATTTAACATTTCCTCTCCTAAATATTTCTACCATACTGACTTTGCATTATAAATTAGTCTTAAAAAGTATAAAATGCTGCCACTGTCTGAAAGAGACTTACACAAAAGTAGTATTCCCATATCTGGTACAGTCACCTGAAGTGTAGGGCAAGTCCTGTTTTCAGAAACATTTTTACCAATTATCAGTGGGTCCGGTATAAAAATTTGAAAGTAAAAGCATGCTAATTTCAGCTAAAACACACTGTCTGCCTGATGTTATAGTAAGATACTCCAAAGAAAATATGTTCATTTTGAAAGGTATACTGCAATACAATTATTTTTCAAATTCTTGGGGAATTTTCTTCCCCTCTGGTAAGGCTAGGCACTCTAAGTTCCTTCCACAGGAAATAAAAGGTGAGGAAACACTTTCCGTACAATAATTCAGAGCCCTTAAAATTAAACTCCTATGATAAGTTGCCCTCTACAGGAGCTCTCTTGCTTTCTCTGTCCACTGACCTATAGGAAAACAAAAAGTAATTTAAAAAAGACCACCTAAGGAAAAAAAAAATCACCACGTGAATCCCCCCTTAAGTATCACTACAGAAAAAAGTCTGTATACTTTTCTTTAAGACACCATATGAATTACTTCAAATTCAATATTTTCTTAATATTCATAATAAAACCATTAAAGTGTCAATTAAGTTTTTATCCAATAACATATTTAAAATCAGTGTTTCCAACAACATTATTTTTCTAACTTATAATCAAAAACAGATTTTCAAGGTATTGTTTGCCCACATTTTAAAAATACAGCCATAGGAATTCATAAATCCATCCCAATATTTACCAAAATAGAAGTCACATGTTACCTCTTTCTCCAGATATGACAGCACAGATTCTGTCTCATTCAGGAGTGCAACACTGCATTTTCCCCTACACAAACATAAGGGAGAAAGGTTCAAACAAATTGCAAATAAGAAGTTCACATTTTTATTAAATCAAAAAGTTATTTGCAAGAAAAAGATCTAGACATACTTTAAACTTTTACATTAAAAATACAATAAATGCACTTTGCCATACTTGTAAGATACCAAAATTAACATCAAAGCAACAAAATGAATGGCTGTACTGACCCAAGCACTCAAATACATAAGAAACCTGCAGTACTGGGCAAGAGTTTCAGAAATAGAGAAGCAATAAGGAAACAAGAAGTACCATGGCAAACAATAAATAGACATACAAGTAATATAAAGGCCTGGATGAATGAAACATCACCTCCCAAGTGACTCACCTCCAGTAAGTCAGTGCCTAATTTGAAAACAAATAGCTCAAACTAGAAACAATATAAGATTTTGCCAATGACCTGTAAAAGTAAAGTACTTTTCTATTTTGAATGGAATAATTTCTAGTAATTAATCATGAAATTCTATTCATTTCTTCTATGGCCACAATAAAATGCAAACTACCACATTTCTGTGCCAGCTGGCAGTAGAAAGCTTCCCATTATTCAGTAGTGGTACAGATCTGCCCACATATAACACATGTAAGATAACGCAACGGGAGTTTGACCCCACTACCACCACCCCTTTCTCCTATCTCCCTCTCATCCCTTTCTCCCCTCCAACATTCCTTTGGCCTCAAATTCCTCTGCCTCCAACTTCTCTGTAAATAATCTGCAGAGTTATGTAGAACAAATGGTATTTTCAGACACATATAGACATGGATGAAAAATGTTAAGTGTACTGAATCATCTTGCTAGCAACTGGCATTTTTATGCTATCATTTTAAACTGAACTACCATTTTATAATAATATACATTTATTGCCCCTTAAATACATCATCTTGTATTTCATGCACCTAAGTTATAGTCTACCAGTTTAGTCGGTATTTACCAGGAGGTTCCAGTAGCCTTATACACATGGCTATAGGACCTCTGCCCAGAACACCCTTCTCCCCGCTTCTCCCATGGAACAGACCAGCACACACATATAGAAAAGATAACTCTGTGCAGAGCCCTTCTTGATTTTAAGGTAACACCAAATAAATTATTGTAAAAAGCATCGTTCATTTCAGTGAATGTTGACTGTTAAGCCCAACCATAATCATAGATGCCAATTGTTAATGGCTGATTATTAAATGAGCACGCCCGGCTAATGTCTTATTACCATTGCACATCACCGGAAATGGGGTTAAACCACTCATTAAGTCTGCAGTAGACAACCTCCTGAATTTCTCTTAATCTCTGTATTTGTCAGGAGAACCATTACCAACAAAGAGAAATGGTGGAATGATAAGCGAGAAAAATCTGAGCACCGTACACAACAGCAGATGAAGAGACTCCCACAGCAGAGAACTAGGAAAACTTCTCTATACCCAATGATGTCTTTGAATATTTTTTGAAGCTTTTGGCCTTGATAATTCTACAACATTCACTTCTAAAAATTAATTATATTTTGTACCCTGAAGACAGGTTGTCAACTTTTTTTGATTTTTTTTTTTTCAGGTGTTAAAGGCTAAACAGTTTACCTTTCCAGTTTGCCTCTGTACCATATTCTTCCAGGATGCTCTCTCTCCACTACAACCTACCCTAATTTAACCCAAATTATTGCACAGGCATTCCTTCACCATCATTGCAGCTTCAAGAGTATTTTATTGACTGACCTTATACCTTATTGTTGGTAATTTAAAAAATTTTATTTTATTTCATTAAGAGATAAGATTAATCTCTTGGCTTCTAAGTGAGCGAATGTCCATTTGGTATTACATTCCTTTGTACAACATTTAAACCATCTAATGGCTGAAGTCACACATTTTACATGTATATATGACATCTCACATACATGGACTAGAATCTCAAAAAAGACAACACTATACATACAGTAGTAGATACCATACTAAAATTGAAAAAAAAAAAGAAGAATTTGAAAACAGTTAAATTACATAAGGTCAAAATTAGAAAAAATTATCTGTATTACCAGTTACCAGTTTCTATAATCTAGAAACCTGAAATACTTATTACAAATCATTTAAAATCTTTACCAAACACATAAAAGCCTACTGTTTATATATCTCCTCTTTTCTTTTCCATCAGAGGAAAATCCTATCAGCCTACTGTAAATGGTCTAGTAGGTTGAACCAAGCTTCTAGCTCAATATATTGTCTCTCGCATCTCTCAATCATGGATGCCTAGGAAATAACTTAACTGAATACAGATTTGCAGTGATATGTCCCTAAATAGTCTCCAACCACCACTACACTCTTCACTCTTTCTTCCAACACTAATAATCAAAATGCCCTGGAGAGAAAGTTAATGTGGTTTAAACCACATTATGACAAGACACTGAGTTCTTTCCTTAAGGCAAGCATCTATAAACCCAGAGCTTCCCCAGGTTTAAGTATAATATTCTCCTCCTGACAGCATTCTGGAACTGCGTTCACTAATGTTTTTAAGCAATTTCAGATAATTGGGGCAGATGGAGCTATATCAAATAAAGCATCAATAACAGGATAAAATCTGACTATTCTAACCTAGACAGAGGCAAAAAGGGAGCTAGCTACCTACAGAGACAAGTAAAGCAGAAGTGAGTACGCACAGCATTTATGTGATTGTAAGATCAGTTACACACCAAAATAAAATTATACTCTTTACAAAGATACTGGGATTTCTTGAAGTTTTTATTTAGGCTGGTAGAGTATAATGTCATAGTTTCACTGTCCTACTGGTGGAGTCTCCTGCCCGAAATGTGTCACAAAAACTAACCAAACCAAGGTAAAAATTACAAAGAATTACCCAGCTTTCATGAAATTAAAAAAAAAAAAGTTGTCTAACAGTTATTCAGGTATGAAACCTTCCTCTTACCTGACTCCAATTTAAGATATATTCCTCCACCATGCAGCATTCTGAACTTAACTGGCATCAATAGGGTGAATTTCTAGTAAATAGCATCAGAAGGGCTCAGTGATGTTAAGATTCCCTGTCTGACTTTGACCGTTTTCTCAAATTAAAAATATTCAGTAAAATTATTTACTACCTACAGAATTAGGCAAAATTTATCTTCTATGAATGTTGAGGGAAAGTTTCAGATACCTCAGTGGTGTACAAATAACCACAAACAAAAAAATAAGTTAGCGTTTATGTCTTCACTTACAATTTAGTTCTGATGAGACAAAACTGCCAATTCAGAATCCTTTCTGCTCTTAGATATACTTTGTATTTAAACTGGTCACAAATAAAAAGTTTCTCCATTGCTCTGGTAAGAATACCAACAAAACTTGTTATAATATTAAATCAGTCAGCAATAAAGTAATTTAGAGATCTTGCAGTATAAAAAGACAAAGCATGCCCATGCATATACGCTCATGATATTACTAGCCTCTATCATATAAACCACTCAGGATTCATTTGCTTCCCCTGTCTTAGGAACAAAAGCTGCAACTCCTTTTTCCTTTCTTTAAAGCATTAACCATGTGAAAGCTGTTTTCACGTTACACCTTCCTTCACTCCCATTCATCAGAAGGTCTTGTCTGCATTTAATTTTTTTTATATCTTTCAAGCGACTCCGCCAGTAGGACGACAACTCCTGATCGTTTATACCCATCAGCTAAGGGATGCCTAACAACCTACTTCTCCACACCTACAGGCTGCTTCCATACTTCAGTGAAGCCCTTCTGATACAATATAGAAATGAGACTCAAACACTTTCTACAAAAATACTCTGAAATACTACTTTGGAAAAAATGCCTTAGTGATTTTGTAGAAAAAGTTTTCTTCTCCAGCCTTAGCAGAAAGCTAGGACCACATAGCCCCAAAACAAAAATGTTAATCATCTGTAACTGAAACAGCAACACACAGAACCGCTAATGAGGATTCTAAAAAAATGGCAAGAAATACTAGTCATCATGACAGGTAGAAGTCTCAGTGCAGTGAACATAAGGAATTTCCTCCTCTCCTCCTCCCCCCCCCCCCCCCCCCGCCGTTTCAGGGAGCTATTTTTTCATTTGCATTGGCTTTTTGTTTGGTTATTTTGTTAACTATTGTCCTGGCTTTGGCTGGGATAGTTCATTTTCCCCCTAGTAGCTGGTATAGTGCCATGTTCTAGATTTAGTATGAGAATAATGTTGCTAACACACTGATGGTTTAGTTGTTGCTAAGTAGTGCTTATGCTAGTCAAGGACTTTTTCAGCTCCCCATGCTCTGCCGGGTACACAAGAAGCCGGGAGGGGAGGGGGCACAGCCAGGACAGCTGACCCCCAACTGGCCAAGGGGATATAAGGGGATATCGCACACCATATCATGCCATGTTCAGCGCATGAACTGTGGGGAGCTGGCCAGGGGCAGTGATTGCTGCTCGGAGATGGGCTGGGTGTTGTTCGGCAGGTAGTGAGCAATTGCATCACTTGGGTTTTTTTTACCTGGGTTTTGCACACACACACACACACCCTTACATCATCATCATAACTATTACTATATTTTAATTATTAAACGGTTCTTGTCTCAACCCATGTGTTTTCTTGCTTTTGCCCTTCCAATTCTCTCCACCATCCCACCAGGGTGGGGGGATGGGCAAGCAGCTGTGAGGCGTTTAGCTGCCTGCCAGGAACAAAGAAAAGGAAAATAAAAAGAAAGAACTGGAAAATAAATGACAGCTTTGTCAGACATTCATAGATAAGACTCTCTTGGACAATTCAATGAAGAGCTAAAGAAAATTAAACACCCTACATGAGATGTCAGTTAGTATGTGCATCCAGAAAGAGAGATTTCAAAGGGAGTAAGCAGAGATAAGACTTAACAGGCCTTGAAAACTGAAGACAAAAGCATACTATGTTTGAGTGAGACCCAATGGAGGAATGAAAAACATGTGGGAACATAACTCAGACAAGATCATGACAACAATCGATATGTAGAACAGAGAAGTACAACAAGACTTCCCTTACTAAGCTGTTCCAATGAAGACACAGACGATGATAAACAGCTCAGGAACTTAAGCTGTACGAAAAAAGTGGTACCAAGGCTATTATACAAGACAATGTTATGAGAAGATTTCAGTGTAGCCTGGTTAAACCACCTAGAGTAAAACAACAAATTTTCCAGAAGATACACTTACTTAATGCATGGGGGGGGTGGGGGGGAAGTAGGGAGGGAGAGGGGAGTCAGACTTCTTGTTCACACTGTCTGATGATTGTCCTTTACTAAGTTTTTTCTTAAAGTAATCAAAAACATAGTTTCAAATATTTACCAAAATTTATAAAACTGATGCAGACACTCATCTTTCAAAACTACTAAAATGAATCGAAATCAACAGCAACTGTTTTCATCTTCTGAAGTCCTTGTTTGTTTTGGCACAGCCCCCCGTACTTTTAAACCACTGGAAAGCTCTACAATTCCTGTTCTGCTATTCTTGCAGGCTATTTTTCATATTTTCACCATATGAGTAATCCCACAAGATACAAACTTTAATAAGGATTTCTTGGGTCAGGAGGTATGCAAACAAAAATTAAAGTAAGAAATTATAAAAGAAACAAAACAGTTAGTGCCTGTTAACCAGGACAAACCATAAGAGTGGAAAAGGCAACCTCATGGGTATGGTATCATGCCATGTAAGTTTCCTATTTTAACTTCGATGCAGTCTGGGTGAGAATGATGCAGTGTAAGAACTCTCAGAACTCACTGCTCTGGGTTCCCACCAAGTCAATGAAACTTGATATGCATTGGTCATTCAGACACAAGCTGAAGAAAGTAATATAGGCAGGCATGACCCCATGGACTCTGAAATTCTGCTGTTAAATTATTAATTGCCCTCCTGAATATGACAGAATTGTATTGGACAATTCTGTACAGATATACCAATTATCTCTTGATTATCTTAATCAAGAAATGTTGGTCTCAGCAGAGATTTGGAACACAGAAGTGCAAGTCACTAGCTAGACAGTCCAACAATAAAACAACAGGAGAGAATATTAGGAAATACTATGCTTATGAGGAAAACCTGATTTGATTTTAACATATGCTGTTACTTCAATGACAACCAGAGATTAAAACTAAGAAGGTGCATAATGAAGAGGGGAAAGGTTTTGTGCAGGAATAGAACTCGGGAGTAACCTTTCCTATACTCAGTATAAAGAGAAAGAAGGGGGGGAAAAAAAGGTACAGAAACTGAGTAGAGGAGGGAGCTACCTTAAATAAAAAAGGTTTTTCCTGAACTCTTAACTGGGAAACTGTTTTGAAGATTTCCAATCAAACAACCACTTTGAGCCAAGTCTTGATCCCTTACAAACAGTCTAAATTGCAGTGATGATCACTAAACCACAGACTAGGAATTGTGGAGCCCAAAGAGCTTCTGCTAATTATATGAAATTGATTCTCCAGTTATGGGAGGTCAATACTAAGAGTTACTCATGTAGTTTACTTTTAAGTGCAGTTTAAGGGGCACAGAATGATGCTCAGACACGTACCGAAGTCTTTAGAGCAAATTTCAAGTTCTCCAGATTGCAAAGACACAGCTGAAGAGGAAGCTATTGCACAACACTATAAACAAGGAAATAAAAGCATCATCATAGTGATTTAAATCTGCAACAGACCCCTAACTAGAGCTTGACTTTTAAAATATTCAATCAATAACTGGAACTGACAGAAGAAAGATCTACACTGTATTGATTCATTCTTAATTGGCCTGATCTTAACTCTGCTCATTTACAGAGCCAATTCAAACATAGGAAAAAAAAACCCAACCAAACAAAAAACATTTGACAGGTGAATACTACTGGGATCTGTGTCTCCAGGAAAAGGACAACAACCTCTCAAATAGTACAAGATTATGTATCTATGGACATAAGATAGACTAATAAACTTGGTATTACCTGATTAACACACTCTTTATCAAATAAAATTAAAACCAGAATGCACAGCAAACTGATTATGTACATTTAAATGGGCCAGTTTTAGGTTTGGGGTTTTTTTTTTCATGGTTTTGTTTGTTTGTTTTGTTGTTTTTTGGGTTTTGTTTTTTAATAAAGGGTATGTTTGGGAAGGATTAAGAAAGATCTGCAGCTTTCAGAATCTGAGATCAGAAAGGTTTTTTGAATTAAGGTCATAGGTATATAGAAAGCTTGAATTTGCTGCTTATGCCAAGCAACAAATATAATCCACTAAGAAATACAAGAAACACTTAGTTCATCCAATGACAAATTAAATAAATACTCCCCATTAAAGATCAGGTTGCAGATTTATTAGTTATTTGAATAATCTCCATAATGACAAACATGCACATAATGCACAGATATCATACACAGCCATGTTGAATCCAGAAATCAAGCTCAGCAAGAATTTCAGCATCTTGAAATTGTATCCAAGAAAACACCGTAAAAACTGTGTCAATGAAAACAGTCTCCGGAAGGAGAAAAAAAATAAATAAAAACAACAACAACAAAAAAACCCTCCACCAAACAAAAACCTATGTGACCAGAATCCCTGCACTTATAAAAACACTAGTGGTACATATACATATAGGTAGCACCGATAAAACTACAAAGCATATGGTAAATTATCCATCACTTGGAAAGTTTTTCAGCCAAGCATGGATGTCTCACTGAAATATACAATTTAATTCTAGCACAAAGGGTTGGGTTCATGTCAACAGTTGCTGCACAAAACTGTGTGGCCTGAAACAGGAAAAAGAGCAACTAAAGAGGTCACGACAATCCTGTAACCACTCTTCTTTGGTTCCAGGGAAGAACTGTTAAAAACTTGTATTCAAACTCCAACTGACTAGAAAGATTGTTGAACAGAAGTAGTTTAACAAGTTTCATTTTTATTTACTCAAATATTTATCACCCTGCTGTAACTAAGAAAAAAATTTGACAAAGCAGTACTTTATTCTTTAACCCTAACAGAAACCCACAGAACTCTATCAACCAACTAAATCACCAAGATGATAGCAAGGGAACATATTATACATGTTTGAAATCTTTCCCATTCACAAATGGTCACCACTCTTTGACTAAAGTCCAAACAGCTTGAGAATAGAGAAAAGTTTCAAATTCTCTGTATAAAAGCCCCTTTTTTGCATCAATATGTTCATATTTCTTTTTTTTTTAAAGGATATGTGTTATTGCAGTATAGAGCAGCCCCAAAGACTCACACCTGATTTTATTACAACACCTGAGAATGCTTGCCTTATATCTGCTTTCCAAACACTTAAAATAACAATAACAACAATAAACAACCCCAAGACTCACACACAGTTATTTGCAAACAAGAACTAAGCGAAGATAATGAAATGGCAAGACAAACCCTGATGGATAAATAAATTCTTCTACACAATTCTTATGAAGTATTAAATTTAAAAGCAATTACAAATTATCTTAGAAGTTAATGCAATCTTTTACAGCAATCTAAATGTGTTTACTACCGATTAACTCTTGAGACCCTCTTTAAAGCCCAAGTCAGATGACCCAGTGCATCTCTCTAACAAGATAACCATTTGCAGATTTTTATACGAGGGACCCATTTCACCACATTCTGAGTTTTACAGTGAATTTTACAACACGGGCAAACAATTTCACCTTTATGACAGCTTTCAACATTATTTCCCCTGTGCCTTCTCATTGCTTTCCAAAATGCTGTATTTCGTAACGCTCAAGTCTCTGAAAACCCAAGTTAAAGTACACAGCACTTCGGTTCAACTCAGCCCCTCTCTGGGACTGGCGTTGCTTACAGGAGCCATCTGAATGAATGCTGGGCGCATTTACTGTGTGACATTCATGAAAGAGCATTCAGTGAGTCTGGCTGGCAGGATAACTGTTACAAGGACATCTGGGGATTACGGTGCCTGGCAAAACTGTATCTATAACACACAGGGATTAGGAAGTAAGGAGAATTCACTGGAGTGGTGCTACCAACCTTACACATTTGAGTGGATAGGGGAGAGAATAGTTTCGCTTGTAACTTGACAAGCGGGCACTAAGGTAACAAGCCTTGGTTTTGAGACCCAAACTAGTACATCAGCTTGTAGTGTACCACATGCCATCACTCCAGAATGGTGCAGGAACACTGCGTCCACAAGGCAGCATTGCCATGTTTAACTACTACTACACTACCTGTTTCCAACTCTTTTCTAATTCTGGCCTTTTTTTTGGTGCTTCCTAAAGCAACTAAAATGGTACAGTGACACCTAATGTAAAGGGGGAAACAAGATCAAGTCTAAAAAATGCCAATATTTATACAAAACATTATATCTCAAGAGGGTTACATATAATGTATATAGCAAAATATAAAAGTATGAGATTAAGGAATGAAGATATTTCAGTAATTCAAAAGCAAACAAATTTTATCAGAATTACTCAAAACTCAATATTACAGAGCAAAGAGCTTCAGAATTAGACTCACACATCAAAGAAATATAACCTACTAAAACAACTGCAAGGCTTCTCAACTATAAAGTAGTGGCCCCAATTGTATAAATGGGACATTACTGTAAGTGTGAATTCCATTGTGCCATTTACTTTCTCCTGTAAATCCAATTGTTCCTATCTAGGGAACTGCAGGTGGTAAGCACAAAAGCCCACAGAATGGAGCTATTCAGACTTCTATTGCATGAGTAACTGCTAGCTTTCTATATGGATATGACTGGCTTGGTAGACCAGTGACAGCAGGGAATGTCATGTACCCGACTTTAGCTAGGCCTGCAGTGTGTCCCATACTGTCCTTTAACCAGATTGGTAACATATGGACTAGGTAAGTAGACAGTAAGGTTGGAAAAAAACTAGCTGGACCACCAGGCTGAAAAGGTTGTAGCGAGGGGTACAAAGTCCAGCTGACAGCTGGTTACTGGGCCCCAAGTGCAGATACTGGGGCCAACAGTTTAACATCTTTATTAACAACCTTAACAAGTTAACTGAATACACTGTCAGCAAGTCACAGATGATTCTGAACTGGATTTGTTCGCACTTAAGGTGTGACAACTAAAGGGAGATATCCTACTGCTGTCTTCAGTTACTTAATGAAAAGGTAAGTGATAGGACAAGAGGCAGTGGACAGTATACTTCAACAAGGGAAATCCCAATTAGATTATGGGGAAAAAAATTTCACAGTGACAGTGGTCAAACACTGAAACAGACACCCAGAGAGGCTGTGGAATCTCCATCCTTGGATATTCTGGAGTACTCAAGGGAGAAAGTTGGAGGAGTACCACCTTCAAAACATTTCTATCCTCTTTTACAGGACAAGCTAATTAATAAAAGTTATGAAAACTACTGAGAATCACAGAATCTGAACATTAAGTTAAAAAGCTGAACAAGGAATATTTTGCAGTGTATTTTCCTTCTTGTTTCTTTTTAAAAGAGAGTTAAGATTGTTAAAACATCATTAGACTACACAAAGCTTGTTCCAGAATTCATCTGGTAAAGGCCTTAGTAACATGTGACAGCATAGCCCTACAGCATTCACCTCTTCTGAAAAGTAGATGCAAGTCATCACTCTGCATTTGCCTGCTGTGCAGTGCTGCATGTACTATGAATTCACATGTTTTTCTGGATTCTTTGTGAAGCATGTACTGGAGAACCTCTACTGTATTTGCTCCCCGAGTTCTGAAGTGAGACAAGTTTTACAATACTTCTCTGTAACTTTCTCTCTACACAGAGAATACCTTATTTCGATATCTAAATGTCAAAGTAAGTAGAAGAAACTGTGCAGGATTATTATCTCTATGCTATAGTTGGAGAAGCAGAGATTTGCCAGTTAAGTGACTTTCTCAAAGTCAGAGAAGTAGCTGAATCAAGTACAGGAAATTAATAAAAAAATTTTCAACTTCTATTTTTTATGTTGGCAGTGAGAAAGATAAGCCACATGTCTGCCAATGAGAGAGAAAATACATATTCATATACTAAGTGTTTCTCCTATTGGAGCATGTACACTTTTTGGTAGCTTCTAGTCATTTATGGTCCAAAACAGCTGAGCGGAGCTGGATGTAATGAGAAAATGAGAATTCCGTCACAATGCAGTGCAAGTGTCCTTGATTTCCGCTTACTACACTCCCCACTGTCACTGTGCTCTTTCTTTTCTATTTCTAGGTACATCATTCCCACCACCACCCAAAAAGAATTTTCTTGACTGCTAAATAGGAGATGACATAAGCATGTACATCATTTACAGAAAGAAATCAACAAACCCTTTTTGAGCTTTAGCAAGCTTCCTCCTGTATTAGCATTAGAGCAATTTAAAACAATACTTGAAATGCTTTTGCAACCTTTAGCCAAACTCAATCCTGACTTCTTCATCACATTTACTGAAGTAAGTTGGGGTAATTTTATTTTTAAATGCATGCAGCCCTGAATTCCAGATCTGACCACTGAGTCACTGTCTCCTTCCCAAACCCATCTGTTGTATCCCTGGGCAGACAAAACGAAGTTCCTCTGGCCAGCAGAAGAATAATTAATAAAACAATTCTTCTAACACA
This sequence comes from Phalacrocorax carbo, assembly GCF_963921805.1. Lineage (NCBI taxonomy): Eukaryota > Metazoa > Chordata > Aves > Suliformes > Phalacrocoracidae > Phalacrocorax > Phalacrocorax carbo. Next base: position 22,770,439 of record NC_087515.1, read on the forward strand.
GAAACAGAGTGACTTTATACCACGTATTCAACTGATGCTCTAATTAGTAAGCCAGAGCTCTGAGACTCTCGTCCCTTCCAAGGCTCAGACATGAAGTAACAGAAGGAAAAACCAAAGGCAGTTCCAAAGCAGTTCATGAGACAACCTGGCACCACTCAGCTGTGATCAATCACGTCCTTTTGCAGATAAAGGCTGAAGTGTTCAAAGCAGGTGGGCTACTGACAGGCAATCCACCTCAAGAGAATACACAGATAAATGATATTTACTTTTTCCTACCTGATATGCGTTGCCGGAAGGGACTCATACTGGCGAGAAAGGAAGAGCTCTCTGTGCTTCAACTGGTGTTTCTGTTTATCAGTCAAGTCAACCTCAATTGTAGTTTCAGACTCTTCTTCAACTTCTTCTGCAGAGAAGCAGAGCGTAGGTCGAAATTAACTATATTGCATAACACCATTGCAGCCATTTCACTTGACATCCCCCCCACCCCTTAGCAACCTCCCTTAGTATTTCAAAGAAAAGATTACCAAGACTACAGTTTATGTAACTTGACAGATTATTAAGTATTTTGAGTTCTATACCTTCTACTTAAACTCTCTAAAAAATGATGCTCCTCTCCTACTGTACTACCCGTTGATGTCTTTCACACAGCTGTAAGAACAATCCTGACAACATTACTCCTTCCTTTTTCATCTTCTTTCATCTGTTTCTTCTCTGGGGGGTGCCTCTTGCTTGCTGACCAGTTCTGGTTTAGATTTTCTGTTGCTGATATTGGTATTACTAAAACTTTACAGAAGTCCTGGGGAAAAGCATATTTTCTATGAACAGAAATTCACTAAAACACAATTGCAGTCTAAAACTGCCAAATTGCAGTCTGAAAAAACTGAAAAAGCCTACTGCCTTCCATTATGTTAACCTTACTAGATACAACAAATACAGATTATTTTCATATTTAAATGAGATTTTAAATTATTTCTATTTTAAGCAAAACGGCACTATTTGACCTAGAAGATAGCACCTATAACAGCAAATCAGAAATTATGTAGTTCTTTTTGAAGAATGTTTTCAGTTGAAAACTACCTTTTATGATTACTCTATTCTGAAATTCTCTAGTACTACCTCATGTACGATAAAACCAAGGAAATCATTCCCTTTTGAAGACTTAAACCAACTGTAAACTGGGAACATAAAGAAGAAATAAAAGCAGATACCAGGAAGCATCACGTACAGAGCTAAAGGGCAATGTTCACAGTGGTTGCTAGATTGTCATAAGATGACAGGCTCTACAAAATGGCTACCCTGGGATCTTCATGGCTGAAATCTGCCTTCCTAGTGGATTCCTGGGATGTGTGGAATTTGAATCTATACTTGCTCTAGCTTTCCAGAAAGGATAAAATGTTTCCGTGAATACTGTATGCAAAACTACAGATACTTTAATAACTTCTCTAAGATTTGGCAATTTTCTACCTGCTAAATCATCCACTAGCTGCAAAACCCAAGTGTACTTTATAAAAAGTCTCAGAAATTAAAAAACAAAACCTCAGCATTAGATAGTATTTCACTTAACTACCTACAACAGATCACCTCATCTGGCTCTTCCAACAATAACCATTTTTGCAAACAACTTACAGGCACTATCTCAAAATGAAGCCTCCCTGTATCCTTGTGGCAACCACAGTTCTCTCCAAATGCAATTCTATGCTTTCATATTTTTTTTAATCATGCCTGTGTGTAACTTGTTCCACTTCTAATAGTTCTTTCCACACAAGTGAAATAACAATACACTCTGATATAACCAACTCTTAAAACCCAATTCCATACACTTTAAGCCTATCTTGCTGTACACTCTCTGAGTTGCCTTCCTTGTTTTGGCTTGTTTTGTTGGGAGCTAGAGTGAAAAAAAAAAAAATAAAAAAAAAATAAAAACCAGACACCCCGCCCCAGCCTCACCTGACACATGTACAGGTTAAAGTCAGACCACAACTCAGTTCAGAATTATTCTGGCATCTATAATACTAACAAAAAATAAAGCTTAAAAAATCCGTGCAAAGGCAAAACATTTTTTTTTAATCAAGTATTTTAAAAAAATAGAAATTTATGTCAAAAGGGTTATGTTTCAAGCAATTAATAGCTACAACTGTTCCTTACAGTAAGCAACCATTGTAAGTTACATTTGTATTTCAAAGTTCAAGCATTAATATTTTTTCTTAAAATACCTAGACGTGCCAGTGGTTGCTTTATTGGTTTTGGTTTGTTTTTTTTTTAAATAAATGTAATGCTTGTAGTATTCCACAGGTCCAAAGTTCTCAGTTGGCTATTTATTTCCTCTCTGCTTCCTGAAAAAAACTCAAAGCAAGGTAATCTTGTGTCATAACCACCGGAAAACAGCTGACAAAAAGCAGTCCATTAGAAAGCAATTTAGGCATCCAAACACAGGTGTCTGTGGCATTTTAGATTGACATGTCCAAAACACCTGACTACAGATATGGCACAAGACACAGGAGAATGTGTGCCATTTTAAAGTGGCTGCAGGGAGCTAGAGATGATATTCCAGAGAGTTTAAAATGGCTTTAGACACCTATGCTCAAGTATCTTAATAGCTCCCTCACAGTCAGATTTAAATTTAAAAATAATTTTTAAAAACCCCAAGACTTTAATCATGTATCTTACATACATCAAGAAAGTATTGATCCAAGAGCCTGAAGCTGGAATTTAATGTCCCTTACATACATCTCTTAAAACACTCCAAACCTAAACATGAAAAATGTAACTTTTTGTTTTATTTCTAAAAATAAAACATATATGTTTTACTCTGACAGGCTCAGTAACTAGAGCAATCCAAGACCAGAACAGTTCCACTCTTAACACAATATACTTTACCACCAGGATATTTTTACAATTTTCTTGATCAGTGTTATAACACCAACGCTAACAGTAGGATTACCATTCAGTAAAACAAGTAATAGTTTGCCCCAGAAGTAACACAAACCTGTACCAGGGAAGGAAACACTGGATAGCATAAAGAAGTGAGAACACTAAATTTGCTTGATGGCAAACACAAAATCAATTTGCTGGATGGCAATACAAAGAATTCTGCACCTGAACAAACCTTTAGATAGCTGCTTTCAAACCAGGTTTTTGCACAGATCAGGCCTTAACACCTATTAGAAGAAAAGTGGTGAAGAACTTCCAGTAGTTTTAGAGATCTCTTCACCTTTTTGACTCAGATTTGCAGCATTTGTGAAATTTAATTTGCCATCCCAGGAGAGATTATTCCTGTCAAGAGGAGTGAAATGGAAGGCACCTATAGGAAATCACAAAGTAGCACTAAGCTAAACACATTTTCTGCACTCAGGAAGATTAAAAAAGTAATGGCTCAGAGTGAACAAGTATTTTAACAGAGGATATGGTGATGACATATACAGGCCTCATTTTTCTAAGATTAGAGCGAAAACAAAATTCACTTTAAAATTGTTTAGCTTAAAAATATTTTGTAAGTCCTAGGTATGACTACAAAGATTAACACAACCAGTTTTTGAAAATAACACAACGTTCTTTAAGGCCTTGGGTGAAGTTTAAGATAATGTTTTTTGTGGTACTTTTCCTTGTTTACAAGATATATTTCATTATTTAAAGGACAAATCCTAGAGAGCAAAAGCAGGCATCTCCAGTGAGCTCTTAAATCTTTAGGGGCTATTTATTACACATGGGCTTTCTAATCAGCAACTGTAAATACTTACTTTGATTCTGAAAACCAGAGTGATCTCGTCATACTTTCAGTGGCATTGCTGCAGACTTACCTTTTCCTTTTTTCCATCTGATGTAAAGACGACTTAACTGAATCAAGCAATGGGTACCAGGAAGAAACTGTAATCCTCACTCATTTCACATATGCACCACCACTTTTAAAAAAATGCGATGAACTCTTTCCCTCTTCCATTTAATTTGTGTTAGAAAATGGTGGTGTTAGTGAACATGATAAGAGACAACTGCCCATGCCACCTTAAAGTTTGTGTACAATGTCTTTGTTTATAGTTAAGCAATGTGATGACTCAAGCTTGCTACTAGGAAGAACTGCTTGTTTTTACAACTAAAATCGAACTAAACTGAGGGCAAGTCTCTAGAAACACAATACACCCATTTAATATAAAATGGTTTTAAAATAACTAAAAAACACCCTGAAAGACACTTAAACATTTAAATGCAACTCAAACCACTCTAGAGTTAACCATCAGCTAGCAAATCAGTTAAACTCCTCTAGCATAGGAACTTCCTTAACATAAGTAATTCTTTAACAAAGTCAAAATAATCCACCATGTGCTCCCCGCATCCTCTGCGCAGAAAGAGATTAGTTCACACATTGAAAGCTATCTTCAGGGAGTAGTAGTAAATCTTCAGTTTTAAAAGGAAGAAGAAAGTTCTCTCTCTATTGCCACCAAACCACCAACAGCGTTCTTTTCAGCTAGAGGTTCGCTGGATCACAGCACCATGAAAAACAGAGTAATTCAGGCTGGGAGGGGCCTCAGGAGGTCTCTAGTACAAACTCCTTCTCAAAGTAGGCTCAGCTGTGAGGTCAGCCCAGGTTACTCAGCATTTTATTCAGTTGGGTCTTGAAAACCTCCAAGGACAGGGACCACATAACCTCTCAAGCAACCCAATCATGGTGAAAAAGCTTTTCCTTATATCTAATCTGAATCAATCCTGTTTCAGTTTAGTCACTGCGAAGAGTTCAACTCCTCTGTAACCTCCCCATAGGCTCCAGGAGTGCACCTGTCCTCCAAACTGAACAGGCTCAATTCCTGCAGCCTCTCCTAGCAGGGCAAGTGCCCATTATGGTGGCCTCTGCTGAACTTGCTCCAATTTATCAGCAAATTTCCTGTATCAGGGACTTAAAAACTGGATGCGGTATGTAGATGTGATGCAACAAGTGCTGAATAATCAGGGTGGATGATCACTTGCCTCAATCTGCTGGCTATGCGCCTGGTGCCAGGATGCAGTTGGCCAACTTCACCGCCAGCAAGTTGCTGTCTGCCAGCACCCCCAGGGCCATTCCTGCAGAGCTGCTCCCTGACCCCCTCTGTCTTCAGCCTGTACCCCTGCCAGGGGCTCTTCCTTCCCAGGCGCAACACTTGGCTTTTGTCCCTGATGAATTTCTTCAGGTTCTCAACAGACCATTCCTCCTGTTTCTAGAAGTCCCTGACTACCAGCCCTTCCCTCAAGCATATCACCTGGTCATTCCCCCAAGTGCAGTGTCACCTGCAAACATAATGAGAGTGCACCACACTACCTGCTCCAGTCACTGATAAAGACAGGTCCCTTAGAGATCCCTGTGGGATGCCACACAGAGTGTGAACCCTTAACAACCACCACCCTCTGGCTCAGACAATGGAATGAGTTTTTTAATCACCTAGTCGTCCCTTAATCCAGATTGATTCCAATTCCTTGGCCTGGGGCGCCTACCAAAAATGCTAGTGCTGGCACAAAAGGAAAAAATAGGAATAGGACATTTAAATTGGGAAGACGTGATGGGGAAAAAAACAAGACCACTCCTCTCAACAGCAGCACTGACTGACACTGAATTAAATCAGCGCTGTAACCAAAAACTGAGATACATTAACTTCCTACCTCTTAAACTTAATTGCTTCCAATTTTGAAATTTTATCTCAGCTTAGCTGCATCCGGCTCATCCAAGCTTAGATGGAGAGATTTAAATCACTACCACAATTCTTGGCGTTACAGCAGTTTCATTAAGTTTGTTAGAATACCTTTAAAAATTTCAGTTCAAAGAATGCCACTAAGCCCTACTTTCACAACAGTTTTTAAACTTTTTTCCTTTCCTGTATACCTTTTCTTCTATACTCAGCCCCAAAACTATATACAGCATAGGTATCACCAACATATTTTAAAACCTACAGATAAAAAGCTGGCAATGCTTAACAGCAGCAAGCTTGCCACACACATCAAAGGAAAGACGGCTGCGCGTCTCTTAAGCTTAGCTGGTTGCGGCAAAAACATCAAATGCACATTTGGCAGTTAGATGCTACAACAGTAAGAATTATAAATATAGATTTTGGGGGAGAGGGAGTAAATCTATTTACTGCCAAAATGAGTACAAAAGATAAACATGAAGTCTAACCATCTGAACAAGACTATTCAGACTGTGAATGAAGAGCTCTCTTAGGTGAGCAGTTGGCCAATTTGTTCATCTGTGTGAGGCTTCTTGCCACATGTTGTGTTGTACTAACTTAGTTGTGATACCTCACCCCCTAGTGCTGTGTAAAGCAGTTTAATCAACTTCGTGAGCTAAGACTATGCATAGTTATACTGTCAATTCGACTGAGAGTGTTTACCAAAGCTGAATTAATTAGCTTTACTTACACCATATCTGTTAGTACAGTGTTCAGATGGCTGTTACAATATATAACATCCATTTTATATTTGCTGTTTCTGTCAGGTAGGATTAGAAATCTAAATCACAATTTGCATGGATTATGAGCCATTTAGATAGCATACAACTATCTAAAGCGTGAATCTGAGCAATTCTGCAGGTAGGAGAAAAAAAAACCTGATCAGTTGTGTTTGCAAGGAATACGTTACTTTTAATTCCTATTGGAGAGCAGATATACACGTGGTCTCTAAGTGGTTATTCAGTTTTCTGACGAAATTATCCAGGTGATCCTCCCACACTATCTCATCATTAGTTTTCTAAAGGAGATCACAAAACAAAGAAATAATTACACTGCACAACCACTAAGAAATAATACACCATGCCTACTCTCCAATAATAAAAATTATTTCTAACATCATGCAAAAGATTTGAGTACTTCCAAGTAGCATGTGAAAATAGCAACAATTCCCAGGACGACAGTCAGTTATAAGCAACTGGGTAACTATCTCATGTTTATCACAGGCCTGTAGCAAAAATATTTAATTAAAACTATCACAGTTTTCATTACCAGCAAACTCCACCTTCCAGAACTTGATGGGTGGGTTTTTTGGACAACTGGTTTTGGAGACTTTTGAGAGCAAGGAGCTTGTGGGTGGAAGGCAGAGAAGGATTAACGTCGTAAGTAGTATGAATCATAATGTGCTACATTAATAAATATATCCTAATAAATTAAATGTGACATGAATAAATGCCAGAGTAAGCACACTAGTTTTTTAACCCTATTATTCAGCACTGCAAAATAGTTTATGACAACACTACAAAACAGAAGGGACCCATAGAAGCATGAAAACAATTACACGCAGGCAATGGTGAAAGAGCTGGCAAGCCTGTATCATAAATCTGAATTCGATTTTTCCCCTCTCTCCCCCTTACCTGGCTTCTGTCTCACTTATTCAAATGCAAACTCTTCCAAATGAGAAAATGTGCTGTTACAGGGCTCAAAATATGTTTGGTCAGGTGTACACCTGTATGAACTGTAGCAACCTGTTGCAGCATGTGTGGAGCAACAGTCCTACACAGTATTTCTTTAAGCAGCTTGTTAGTAGCAGCAAGCAGCAGACTCAAAATTGTGCCACAGACACAGCTATTTGCAATATAATTAATATTTTCAGTGTCCAATTACTGGTATCAAGCTCATCAGCTGAATCAGAAGCCAATTAGCAACTCTTCTGATGTGTAAATACGTTTAGAGCTGTGGCAGGAAGAAAGTGGAAAGTTTTAGTTCTACCCTCAAATCCAGGCTGGCAGACCACCCACAGCGCAAAAGTGCACATGGGGAATCTGACACTGCCCAAGAAATAATTTTTTAAATCAAGATATACAAAATCTATCTGGTACAATGCCATGTAACCTGCATGAGTAATTATTAGGCCTGATTTTAAGAAAAGGGAGATCTGTATCTTCTGTTTTGATAAGACTGACGCTGTTAACTTTTGCCATCACTTGGACTTTCACCATTTCCATACAGACCTCCTGTACATAATACCTTGCTAAAACAAGATGGTCTTTCCTTTAGAAGAGGCAACAGGTGTACCTGATCTAGTTAGTTAACAAGTAGCCTCTCCTTAACAAAATGCAGTGTAAATACTTAAAAAAAAAAAAATTATGTAGAGAACTAAGAACACCAAAATCTGTTATGTTTTCTGTATGAACCCCAAGTCTATATTTAAGATCTACACTAGCATTTTCTTTCACTGTTACAATGATAACCACAGAGCTTCAGAGATCTAAACAGCTTTTCTAACATACAACTCACATCCTCAGTAGCAGGTACACAGCTTTTCAAAATTTGTTGGCAGAGATGAAAAGGCACAGATTGCACAAGCACTTTCCTACCCCTACTTAGAATGGCATATGATTCTGCTTATAAAACACGAATTATTTATCTTCTACAGTATCTCCTTCCAGAAGGGATGAATTTTGTTTGACTTTTTGCAGGGAAGAAAAGGGGGGGGGGGGGGGGGGGGGGTAAGAAAAGGATTTGTATATCCTATTCTTGAGTAAACTTAACCAAGACGCATTAAAACTCTATGTGCAGGATTTTAAAGTGAGAAGAATGTTATCCAAGATAATGTCTGCTCAATCCTGCACAGAAAGAAAGCTTTTCTGTTTATAGACCTGACAAGACTAGCAGAAAGAAGAGTTCATTAATTCTGATGGTCTGTGTAAGACAAAATTTCATTTTTTCCATCTTCAGCTAAGCTGGAGATTTATCTTCCAGGGTATATTATTTCCTTGATGCATGTACAGACATCTTCAGATTCTAATTAATGGGAACTATACATATGATCTGAGAAAACTATAAAGATATATGAATGTATGTACCACTTTAAATTATAAAAACCTTTAAATGTATTAATTCTGATGCCAGTGGGGGGGAAAAACCCCCAACCAAAACAGCTTAAGAATAAACATGACATTGTATTAACTAGATTGTATTAACTAGTCAAACCTTTAATACATATGCCATTTTTGTTATCTTTTTTAAATAAATGGAAATGAAGGTCAAGCAAACCAATGAAGTTGTTTTTCTACTCTCAGTATTTTGTTTTGTAGAAAACACATTCAAATACCATGGTTGTTATAGTACAAAGTAAAACAATCAAATATCATGCATTATTCACTTCATACATGTTGAATGTTCAGTACTGTGATCCTGGCTTTTATTTTTACTCTTAAGGAAAAAATTAAACCCAGAAAAAAAGGGAAGAGCATTATGAATGTATATGAAGCTAGTCACCATTTGAAGGCAAAAATAAATATAAAAGCTGTCTATATATCAAAGCCCTTTTCCCTGGCAACTGAGTCCTCTTAGCCCCTTGAGGCCCTACTGAGAATAACAGCATCAGGATTTCACTCCTGACAGCAGCATCAGTCAAAGGATCTGGCCTAAAGGAACTGTCACATAGCAAGGGCCACAGTACCCTGTAGGACTGGGTTACAGGTCACTGACCCTGCCAACACCAACAATTTTCTGCACTGGTTTAAGCCAAAACAAGGCTGCACTTTTAATACAGGAAACTGAAACATGACTCCCTTCAGCGTTGCATATCACTGTCACAATCCTTCACAGAAACAAGAACAGACAATTTAAATTTTAAGACACTCATTCAGCATATCAAAAATGGGAAGATCGCTAATTTAGTCATACTGTTTTTTGATAGATGCTTAACCTGTTGTACAAGTAGAAAACACATATGTACTTCCATAACCTCTGGATGTATGAATATATAGTGTACTTTGCATAGGCCAGCAACTGTGCAATCTGCACAGAGAAGACATCTTATGTACTGTGATAAATCCGTAAACAAGTTTTGGATTCAGATAGTGGGTGACAGTGAAAATTAGCTGCTCCCCAAAGTCTTTTAGGATTTGATAATGTAGAACAGGCTTTTACTGAAAAAAATTGCACTTTTTACCACCCAAACTTGTTTTGCTCAGGGGAGTGATATATTCTACATTAGCACAAAACATCTCTCTGCAAGGATCCTTGCAGGGCACTTGTGTAGCACATCAAAATCTGAACCAAAAACAGGTTTACAGTACAAATCTTCCCATGCTCAGATAGGGTTACTAACAGTAGCTGAGGGGAAAAAGTATTGCTCAAAGAGACAAATTGCATCTCCAAACAGCACAGCCATTCCAGCCACCCACTCTGATACTCCATGTAGTTTGGGGCATGTCAGACAACATATATGGTAACTTTGAGCCCATATCCTCTCATTTGTGCAGGCTGCATTTAACAGAAAAAGAGTTTACAGACAACCACAGAAGTATTTTACATATTAATCTTATTTGCTACTTCTACCTTTTCCATAGTACCTCACGCCATCTATATTCAGCACTGCATGAATCAGCTTGGGTAGGAAGCAGTACATTCATTCTCACACAGGGCTCTGCCCAAGCTAATAAGCTCCATCTTTCTCATTATGTGTGAAGTCACAGGCATGCATGAGTATTACAAAGGACAACTATTGCAGACTTCACTCCACTGCATGATACAGACATTAAGGAGTTACTGCTGGTAAGCCTTTAAACTGTCAGGCCTGCTCCTGGATTCAAACATTTAACTGCTACTGTATGATGGGAAAATATCTTTCTATATTAATAACGAGTTTACATCATACAGATTTGTAAATGATATAAACTACTGATTCAATTAGACTATCAGAGAACTCTCTGAAGATGTAGAATGCATCTTTAATTGGAGCTTTAGAGATAAACTAGCAATGTTTTTGTAGACTAAAATTTATGCCTCAGGTGCTTTGGTACGGTGTGGGTGCACCAGGGAGAAAGTGTGAAGAGTCACTTAAAATTAGGAGCCACTGGGGGGGCAGGGGGGAGTAGAACCACCTGAGGTTATGGTAATTAGGTCATATGAAACACCCCATTTATCTTCATGAGACAAAAAATTACAATCAATAATATCAATTTAAATGTTATTAGCATTTTGGAGGTCATCAAGAAAACAGTGTAGGATCATTGGCCTGCACACCTAACACACACTAGGGAGGCGAGAAAAAATTAGCAGCTGAGACAAGACAGTTACACATTTTCCACAAATCAAAAGAAAGCCAGAACAAGTACAGCAAAACTGATGCACGTATTTAAACTTGACCATGGGGAAATGAATCCTGAGGAACACAGGGAATCAGAACGCACAATGCCCGAGCAGTTTTCTGTGAATGCTGCCTCCTTCCAGCAACTCAAATGTGAAGAATTTATTTCGTGAGCAGAGCTCAAAAAATCACCACCTTCTTCTGCACCCCACTGCATCCCTCCCTACTGAGGAAACACACAAATTAAGTAATTTCAGTGATTACTAAAAGCTGAATTTCAGATATCTGTTAAACAGTTTTAAGAATAAATACAAACTGATATTTTGCAGCTTTCCACTCTCCACAGCAAACTCATGGAGTTAATCCAAATTTTGGATTTTGTTTGTTTTTACACTTAGAGATTGGCAGCAATGTGCTCAAGGCTTTTAAATTATGTTTTCAGAAAACACAATTTTTGAATTAAAAAAAAATCTAGGTATGGCTATCCAAAATTATAAATCTATTCTTAAGAGGCCAGAAGATGAAGCTAGCAGCTACTAGTTAGTTTGCTAGTTCATGCAAAAATGCAAATGCAGTTATACAAACTAACTACATAGAGTGGACAGTATTTTTATATTTGCAAAATCCAACATATCCAAATGCAGATCACATATACTCAGGTGAGAAAAAACATTTATGCAAATTTTCCATCAGAGCTAAGAACTCCTGAAATTATTAACTTAGTTGGAAATCCATTCACTCCATTAAGAGAAGTTCATTAACATTCACAATCTAACAAGACATTCTGCACCTAAGGAAGCGTCTGAACGGCCACAGCAGTTAATAATTCCACAAGATACTTAGAGCTGACAGTAAACTTGCTAATGAGACAATATACACCAGTTAACTACTAACTCTAAAATGTCATTCATAAAAAGAAGACTTGGATATTGTCAGAGGCAAAAAGCTGCTCATTACTGTTTCTTTATTGCTGTTACCATTAAGGGAAAAAAGAAAAATTCACAAGTATGCAGTTCTTGTACAAAAATCAAATGAACAAAACACATAATTCATGTGACTACCCAAATCGCCCTTGAAAGGGATAATTGGGAGCCTTGAGACAAGTTTCTCCTTGGCAACAAGGGTGTAATTTTGGACAAGGCTTGCTCTATATCAGCAAGTTCTGACTTTTTTCCCCTCTCTCCAAAGAAATTATAACTGAAGGCATTCTCTTGGGTAAATTAAGGAAAACGTCACATTCCCTTGTCCCAAGAGACGAAAAAGGTCATGTCTTCCTCACAAAACCCCCTATTCTTCAAGCTCATTTTCAGTGAAAGTGATTGTTACACTAATACAAAAATACCTTAGCATAAAAGCTACTCTGCCACTGATTAAAGAATTTGTTTTCTTTATCATCCTGAAATGGTCCTTCTAGGGTGTGTCTCAACCACATCACAGACTTCAGGATACCCAGAAGCAACATAACATACTTGAATTTGCCAGTGCTTAGTTTAGATGTCTCTGTTAGTTGACTGCAAATGAGTATATCATAGAATTCCCATCTCAAGCAAGAAAGCCATTGGAACTCATTCTCCTAAACTTTCCTGGCTTACTATGTTTGGTTTTGTCTCTGTTCACCACCCCATCTTCAAAGCAAACCCAAGAGTCTTCTGATGGCTTACTCACAGACAGAGACTTCTGGCAGACTTGCCTTTTCCTCAAACCAAACAGGGTATATATGAGGTCAAAAATAATTTTTTCCTAATTCTTCAGTACTCATGGGGCGGGGGGGGCACACAGGAGATGCTAATCTACAAACAAACATGAGTTTATATTTACAGCAGCCTTGAAATTAAGAGGTAGTATCTCATGGAACCAGTTACACAAGTCTGCTCACCCACTCCTCAGGCATATCTAGCAGCCAAGCCACCTTCTTCCTTATAAATGCTTCACAAGATTCTCCTGTCTTTGATTCCCAGCTGTGTCTTTCCACTCCTTAGGTCCTCTCCCTCCTACCTAACATCCAGAAAAATGGTATCCTTCATCATAAGGTAATATCAACAGATCTGTTTCCATAACAAGAAGCAAGAAAAAGGCCTTCTCACCTACTGCAATTAAAACACAAACAGTAACCTAACAGTAAAACTTTCCATGGAATTTAGTGGCTTTCAGACGAGCCACTTACACAATACTGTTAGAGAGACAAATCAATTGAACTCTTGAGCTCTAAATATTTCTTTTTTTTTATTTTTGCACTCATGTGACCATAAGTAAGACCCAAACGGTTTTCTTTCTGTTTTATTTGTAACAAGACCCATGCAATACAGTGATCTTTTCATTTGAAGGACCACCTGCTGAACAGGCAGCTCTCTAAATTTCAATTCTCTTTAAAGAGTAACTAAAAACTACCTCTGCCTCTGAGCATCCTTTGCTGCAGGATAGATGCCAATATCTACTAGCGCTGCCAGCAGAGTGAATAAACTGTTGTAATTTATTCCCTGGAAGTTGTATGGAGGATATAATAATATAAGCATTCACCAGGATAAAAAAAGGAAGTATGAATTATTTCAACATTTTATATTATGAAAGTGGAGAAAATGGATCGATCATATGCAATGAAGACCTAGCATTTGTCTCTCATTGATTTAACCAAAGGTGCTTCTAACTACATATAGGCTGTGGAGACAACAGGTATTCAAGGGAACTAATGGGAAAAAAAATCCAATTTAAGGTTGCAAATAAAATCTCCAATCAAAAGATACTTTTCTACTACGACATTATATGATTTGAATTAACAGGAAACAGGAAGAGTCTCTCATCTTAAAGCAGTTTTTCAGAAAAGGGATTGTGACTAAAGAAACTTAATGACCTTTCTGAACAGCAGCTTTCTAGTTTGATATACAAGAACTACTATAATGAAAAAGAACCACAAGAAAAAAAGAAGACTAAGTTTTTGGTTGTGTTATCATCTGATTGAACAAACATAACCCAGTAATACTAGATTATAAATGTTTTGAATTATACTGAGTGAAATATGTGACTAAGAAAAGAACACTGGACAAACATACAGGTTTTAGGCATTTTACTCTGGAGTTCTTTACTAAACCCCCAGGGTCTCCACAGACACACAGTTTTTCTTCTTACAGACTGAATATCTGAATTTCCCTATTCCTGCTTTAGTTCTATGTACACTGGAGAAAAATACTGAAAAAATGAAACTTTCTACATTGTATTTCTTCAATTGTTGAAGAGGGCAGGAAAAACTCACAAGTTTTTCCTGGAACTGAGTATTAAGAATACCACTACGCAACAGCAAGCATATATTAAAAAACTGATGACATATGGAAGGAATTCACATCCCAGTTTTGTCTATCTTTGGGAATATTAATGAGTAATCTGCATTGCTATTCAATATATTAAACAATATTTCTCAGGTTAAGCTCATTTTCTTGCCATCTTCTATGTTACCTGTTAGCCTGCTGCTCTACTGAAATAAAATGCTTCCCAAAAATCAGATGGAATATTAACAGCTTCATTCTCTTGCATTCATCTGGAATGTCTGGCAATTATTATGATACTAACGTAGATTGAAAATACGCAAAATAATTGGGTTTGGGATTTTTTTTCCCCACAAATACAAAACATCTTTCTATAAAAGTAAGAGAGCTCAATAACAGCAAAACTGCTGTGTAAGATCAAACCTTTTCCAGGACTGTTGGAACGTTCTTGATATTAATATACAAAATAAATTCTTAGTTTTTAGGCTAATTATTTGTAAGGCACTTTGAGATCTTTTCATGGGAGCTATAAAAATGTGTTGGTATGTTAAATATTTTTCACCAACCTCAGTAAGAACTTCTAAAAAGAGCATTCCTTTGCAGATGAAGAAACTAAGGTAAGCCAGAATACTTGATTTGTTTCTGATCACAATACATCAGTGTCATACCAAGGTCAGAACTGAGTAGACTCCAACTGTTCAACAGGAGTCACTAGAACACTAGCACGACTCTTACTTTTCGCCTAGAAATCTATCGTGTTCAAAAATTCTGTAGCAGGAACACCATTTTGCAAAGCAAATTGACATGAAACGTGACTGTTCAAGAGCCAAAGGCTAAAAGTCCTAAAAAAAGTGCAACTATAAGAAGCCAGTAACTAATCTCTACAAAGAGCAACTGAGACTGAAAAAAAGGTTATTTTGACTACAGCTTCTGTAATCTAGAAACAAAAAAATCTCAGTTTTACCTTCGATCTCTCCATCACTGAAACCAATATGCCTCAGATTTTTTTTAAATTTACTCCTATCCAATTCATCACAGCATTAATTTTATTAATGAAAAAAAACTACGTAGTGCATGGGCTTTATCACAGACCGAGAAAAATTCTGGGCATTTAGTCAGGAGCTCAGCACTCATAAGTCAAAGCAAGCTCTTAATAAATCAGAAGACAAAGGCCTCTGACAACAGGAAGTTGGTTTTTATTATATCCTACCAGGTGGTTGAAAAGCTGTTTGAGGAGTTGCAATAAGAGAATTACTTCAAACATAGTATTGCATGATAGCACATGACTAGATAAAGAATTTAAAACGTAAAGAATGGTAAAAATGGTATCATGTACTCACTCAGACCACCCTACTCAGCTTCAGGGAAGTAACAGTGCATAAATCTACTCCAAAAGAAGGAAACACAGAAGTTGAGCCCTTCACTGTAAACAAAACCCAGTGCTGGTACAGAGCCAGTATAGCACACCCCGCCCAACTGTTAAAAGCTTGCCCTAAAATATTTATTGTCACCTCCATTTTAGATAAAGGATCATCTAAATTTTATAGATCCAGCTACAGTTGGCAATGTCTCATTCAACCACACCATTTGGTTAGAAGACATCTCTATCCCTTTTACGTTTGTTTCACCCATTTTAATGAGCTAAGTGTGTTTGTTGCATCTCTTCAAGTTCATTTGTTTATGCACTTTAGTCATCTGTTTCAACAGGGGTTGTATTGCCTGCTATCTTCTATTCACCTCTTTTCCTTCTTTTCACCAAAAAGTAAGCCTTACTCTGCTGCATGAAGAAATGAACAACCCCCTCGCGGTGACCCTGTGGTAATGGCTACAACGTAAGAGCTGTTGGATGTTAGCACTCCAGCAGAACTCCCCCTCTCAGTTCAGGAGGTTGCATAGGATCAAGCAGCTGATCTTGGCCAGTAACTTCGTTTTGGCTTTCAAGTTGGCCTTATCATAAAGTCTTTTTTATAGTAACAGAAATCAAAGGGGGGGAAAATGTAAAGTCTCCAAGGATTCATAAAACATTCCAAACCCCTGGATTTCAGTGGCTACAGTCAGCTTAAGAACTATTCCCAGATTTAGACTGACATCATATGTGATGCTGGCAGACAAAAAAATGCTCGTTAATTAACTTCCACCAGAAACACCACAGAAAGAATAAAGGAAATGCAATTTCCACACAGATTAGTGTCAGATGCTTTGAAATCAAGGGAACTCCTCCGTACCTGAGTATTTTAGAATGGCCTAAGGAAAACTCGATTTCCCCTCCCATTTCTTTTTATATCCTGAAACTTTTTGAAGACAACTTAAAAAACAAACAAAACGCCAAAAACCAGTATATTGACTCTTTACCGGTGATAGTGTCACAGATCTACTTCACTCCATTTTCCCAAACTTTCTTTAAAGTTGTTCTGAAACTTTTTCACATTATTGAAAATTTGTTCTTAAAGTTCCAAAATATTTGCTTACAAAGCTATTTTCTTCTCTTATTAGATGGGACCATACCTAGATCACAAAAGGCAACCTTCAGAAATTGAAGCGTCACCCAATAAAATCCAATCCCCACCTGCAAAAGTCTTCAAAAGTGCACTACTCAGGACAGCTTTCTTCATCATAAAGGAAAAAAAATTGCTAGCAAGATAAAATGTCATTAGAAAAGACCAAGCGGATCTTATACTTAAAAGACTTCTCTAGACACATATACTGGAATAACCAGTAACTGAACTAGAATTTCCATTCCGTAAGAAACACATTTATTTCAGCATTTATTTTGTAACAAACCAGGTAGAAGTGTTGAAACATCAAGATGTTTAACTATATAAAACACTCCCAAAACATTCAACTCGTATATAAACAAAATGTTTGTATATTTATATTATATTTTTAAACAGAACACTGGTATTCCAGAATGAAAACATTTTAATTGATTTGACATTTAACTACATCTGCTGTATGAAGATCCAGGCAAGCAATCCTTCACTATGTGCTGTCCCCTGTAACTCTAACATGCATCTCGTAGGATAATTTAGCTGTACCAGATTCCACAGATTTCTCAGAAAGAAAACATCACATACAGAGAAAACGTCCACAGAGAAACCTAATCCATAAGACGGCTGGGTTAGAAGACTTACAACCTGTGAGACAGAGGCATTCTAAAGATGCTTCTTGAACCAGCTAGAAATTACATCTCTATTTTCTTGCTAGAAAACAGCAAGAGAAACTCAATAGAGAAAACGTGATGGAAGATTCCATGGTACTTCTACTAACACCAACAAACCCCTAGTATGCTATAGTGGAAGAGCAACAGACCATCAACAAGTCCTTTATATCAAAGTGCTGACAAAATGGCAATCTAAAACTCACAAAGGAAACAGAAAAACCTCATTCACTTTTCCAGACCGAATGATGCCCGCAGAACTAACACCCCCTTTTCTAAAAAATAAGCCAACCAAGAATATTTACAAGATTCATGTTTTAAAAATCAAATGAAAAATACCCTGTATTTCCAGTAAAATTGTTATCTTTTTCATCCTTCCCCACACCCTCCATTAGAAAAGAAACAAGAAGTGTGCTGGAAAGCTTAGTGAAGCTCCCTAAAAGTTCTATGTTTCTATACATTTTACATGGAAGAATTCAAAAGACTATAATAATTGTGGGGGCAGACTACCATGGAATAGGTCACCAATAATTATAAAGTGTACCCAATTATATTAGAAGAACATTTAAGTGATCATTCCCTTAGAACATAAGCAAGATTTATCTTCTTTCTTTAAAAACCAAGCTAGTACTTCATACTACACACTCAAATCATCTCCACTTCTCTAGGACTAATGAAAGAATACGAGAAAAGCCAAAAGCTGGCTGTTTGTTACTAACAGTACTTGTACGAGTAAAATTATCTGAATTTGACATTAAACAAATTGTAAGGTAATTTTTAAAGCACCTAATTACTCCATCATTTATCTGCAAACAAAATATGGCATTAGGTAATGTCTTTAAAGAGATTCATCCCAGTAGATTAGAGAACACATTTATAAACCCTACATCACTTATTCACATATTAGTTTTGCAAACTCAAGTATCATTTATAATAAAAATGTTATTTAACAGTATATGGCAAGAAATTCACCAGATGTTGACATATTTAAGACCTCATTATTCACAAACATGAGTGCAATATTTTGCAAATAACTACTTTCTCAAACGTCTCTGGTTTTTAGGTTCTGGTTTTGTCTTCAGGATTGTATTTTTAATTATAGAGTTACGGAAAAATATAATATTTCAGTTGCAGACCAAATGACAGCTACCAAAAAAAAGTTAAGTTCATGATGAAAATGGCACTTTTTTTCCCCATTACCACTTGCTGCTTTTCTGAAAAATCAGTGAGATTATGCTTATTACTATTTTAGTGATTAACATCTATATTTAAAATAAATGCACATAACAGCCATTTTACTATCTCCAGTGATTTTCAGTCTCCAATGATACATTTCATTCTTTACAGTAAGCAATACATGTCTAACTCAAAAGTGTCAAATCAAGTCCTCAGAAATGCTCTTAAGCTTAAATCAACTTACAGCCAAGATTTACTTTTGACATTGAAGAAAAAACCATAACTGTACCTTCCAGATTAAAAAATATTTTCTTCCTCAAATGGAGATTTTCAATCACTTTAATACAGCTTAACTTAAGTCCCAGAAGCAACTAGTAGGAGCAGGGCCACTATCAGATAACGCTAACCATCTAACTAGGTATTAATGCCTAATATGAATATATATTCCACATGCCAAAGAAATGCAAATTTAAGTAGCTGCAGAAACTGAACAGGCTGTGATAGAAAGAAAAAACGCCCTGTGCAATCTACTTACTAGCATGCTTATCTGCAAGCATTATAAGGCTGTTGGAAATATCTCTTCGCCTGTAAAAACACACCACTTTTGCTTCCACGTTTCCATTGGCAGTCTACAAAAGAAAGATAAATCAAGTCAGAATGTATCCTTCCTCAGCTGTGAAATACAAATTAAATGCCCTCTGCTTGCAATTTGCCCTCATATTAGTAGCTCTCACATGATCAGTCAGGCTGAAGTCAACTGAATTACTTGAACAGGTAAAAACTTCCTGACACAGGCCAATATCAATTTCAGATCAAATAACAGTATTGATTAGAACTATTTAGTCCTAAGAATTTGTATATTATTCAGCTGGTTTAGAGGTGTAATTCCAGGATCATGCTAACATAAAAATCCTTACAAAATAGTAGAACATTTCTCTGTAACCCAGCTTAGACAGAAATGTGTATTTCAAAGTATTCTGGCTTTTTTAAAATCATATTTAATGTAACACAGTGTATTTGAAAATTCACTGCAGCTTCTAAGATAAAAGAGCTATTTAGTTCAGAGTTGTTTTCATGACTCATTACAGGGATCATGCTCTTTAGCCTGAATAATGAAAAGAATCTACTAATATTTGAAGAACAGTACCCTCTTTCTTGCTATGAAAAGTATAAAATTCATTCATTACCTTGAGTTATTTAAAACTCAAGATGTGGCACTGAAAAGCATCATGTTTTCATTAAGTTTCTTACAAAAAAAAAAAAGCAAGCAAGGATCTTATCTACAGTAAAATGACAACCAAAGCATTTCATTACACATTTGTGTAACATCTCCATGTTTGCTCAATACCTTTAACACATGAAAGCACATAATTCACAATTAAGATATCTGGACTATATCCTCAAAACTCTGTTTTAAAAAAATCAGTACATGACTCTGCTCTACCATCCACGAGCAAAATTAAGTTACAGGAATGCATTTTAAAGATAAACAAACATTACGTTCAGAACATGATTGGAATCACTTCAATTACTGTAAATAAAAAATAATCTTCTCCAATAAAAGTCCAAAGCGATTTGCCATGCACACGTTTAGTGGATGTTGTGTTGGACAGCACTAACAGGTAATGTGGTTGATGTCTGCTGTGGAGTAGTGTTACATTTCATTAATAAGAAGAAAACCATTTGCAGGTCACCAACTTTTTTTATTTACTTTCTAAGCACAGGAAAAAATAATCTTTATCATTATTTACATCACCATAGGCATTTTGATCATTTACTTTTGACATTATGTATCAATAAATTTTAATAGTGCTTGATGGAATAGTAAAAATATGCCATGCTAAAAAAAAATAAAATGCAAAACCAAACAATTTTTAGTAGTACAAGAACGAAGAAAAATAATCATGCTTTCCCCGAACTGAGACTCTGAAAACTGCCCATTCTTTAAAAAAAATACACTCAGGATAAAGACAGAGAATACAAGTCTCTCTTTCTATTCAAAAGCCCATCCTTCATTCACAGCTGCGAATAAGTAAAGCAATGAAGAGCCACAGAAGTCACATCTTCTATTATAGGATCACTGCAAAGTCCCGCTGATACTTACTAGCTCTTTACACATACATCCAAAAGCAGACACATTATGTGATCACTATCATGCCAGGTGGATTCACAATGTCATCACCATACAGAGAATTAAATTCATTTGTTACTGTTTGGAAATATTTACAGCAGAGTACTCCTGTTCACCAGGAATGATCAACTGGGTGTTTCCTTAGATAACAGGGCAGAATTACAGGGTATCAAATAGCAAGCTTTCACTAACTGAAACATACGGAAAATACACAGCAAATCTCAAGAATGTTAAAAAAAAAAAAAAAACAGAAAAAAACCCAAACACAAAATTCTACCACAAAAGAAACTTTATGGGCTGGAAATCATTCTTAGTTTTTGAAAAGTGCCCTGACTCTTGTCAAAGGTTAAGCAAGAATCTTAGATACTTATGTACCTTGTTAAGTTCTTCAATTCTCCTAATGAGATATGGATTGCTGGAAGAATTTTCAAAATAAACATAATCTGCAATGAAAAAAAGGAAAGACATTGAAATACAAAAAAAAATAATACGTAAAAGCATATCATTATTTGTGGAAAATTGTCTTCTAAACCTAGAAGCTGTTAAAAAGCTGAGATTTCTTCATCAATGTTAAGGCAGTATTTTTATACTGAATTTAACATAATTTGTTCCTAAATTCTGGTGATAGCTACACTACACGTGCTTCAACAATCATGCTGAAATAAATGTCTTGTGTTGGAGCCTACATTGTAATTCAGTAATCCACACACTTCATAGATCTTGATATAAAAGTGGTGGTTTCTCACAATTGGTTAGGGAAGATTTAAGAATCGAGTGCTTTAGTAAGTTTCTATATTGTGGAGAAAAACATTGCTGTGAGATAGGCTACCTCACATTTATTATCAGATGCCCTGGTAGTACAGTTGTCCAAATGAGTAATATACATTTTATGATACTTGCTTTTGTTGCCATCTCTGTTCAGTAACATGCAAACTATATTAAGCAGTAGTAGTCATGAGGTTAGTGAGGTTCTCCCAGGACAAAGTCTCTTACAGCATCATTAACATAAAAATATTTTCATAGAGTATATGGAAGTTTACTCATATCCTGAAAGCTGCTCCCATGTAACATACAAAGAATTGACATGTAGCACATTTCCTTCAATAGCTTTGAGAAAACTTGTTTTTGTCAAACGAAAAAGCACCCCTCAAATGGTAACCACACTTTAGATTTGATATCTGATGTGTGCACCTTGCAAACTTTATTTTAAAAAATTGGGTAGGGGCACCAGGATGACGTATAACTCTTCTGCAGTGCTTTGACACTACGTTACAGTGAAATAGAGCCTCAGGTAGCTTATTTAACTCCAAAGAAAGACTATGATCTCTGGATATTGTTCACAATTGCTTATTGAGAGTACAACAAAAAAAAATTATAATTGATGACCAAAGAAGCAAACCCTACCCAGATTTCAGCAGCGCTGCTCAGAGGATTACTTTCACGAGTAAAGGCTGATGGGATTACAATCGAAACGCCCTAATGAAGGAGTATGCAGATGGATGACCCCTGAATGTACCAGCACATCTCAAAACAAGCAGAGATTCACACTAACTAGCATCGTCCCTCACTTCCTCGCACCTTCCCTCTCGCCTCAGGCTGCTGAGGAGAGAGCAGGACGAGACAAGCCATTTTTGAGCAGCAAGTACTGAAAACTAAACTTTAGGGGTGCACCTGAGCCCCAGCGCCGGGAAGGCGGCCACCTCATCTCCGTTAGGGAGGGCGGCGGAAAGTTATCGCTGTCTATTTCGCAGGCTGAGGGGTTGAAAGAGAAACGCTCGCCGTGGTTTTTTACCGCCCGGATGCCCCCCTTCGCCCAGTGCCGAGCATTCACGTCCCGGCGCGCTCCTCAGGGGTCACGCCGGTGAAAGCTGACAGAAATCCCCCGGTTACACAGCCGGATTTATGCATTATCCCCAGGACGCGAAAGAAGGTGCGGAGAAACTCCGCCGTTAAAGGGACGGCAAGAGCGAGGGGGGGCTGCGACCGGGGGCGGAGGGAAGCGCCGCCGGGAGCCCCCCCGGCTTGGGCGCCGGCCGCCCGGGCCCACCAGGCCGCAGCGGTGGCGGGGCTGAGCCGAGGCAGGCCGCCGGGCCGGGGGCGCACGGCCCCGGTAGGCCGCCCCTCGCTCACCGCTCTGCGGGCCGGCCCGCCGCGGTGCGCTGGCTCGGCGGGCGGCGGGGCCGAGGGCTCGCCGGTTAGCTCCCCGCCGTTCGCTGGGGAAGAAGGCGAGGCGCGAAGGGAGACCATACCCAGCCGCACCGCGCAGAGGGGGCAGGAAGCCGGCGGCGCCGCTCCCCCCTTTCCCGCGGAGGGCGGCGCTGCCCTTCTCCTTGGCGGCGGGGGCCGGCCTCCCACCCAGCGCACAGGGCTGGCGGGGGAGGAACCTGCGTCCTCCATCTCCGCTCCGCGGAGGGCCCGGCGGCCCCCCTCTGCCGAGACCGGCTGCCGCCTCCCGCCACCCGCCCGGGCCTGTCCGCCCCGCTGAAACCCATGGCGCTGGCCACGGCAGGCGAAGGAGGGCCAGCATGCCTCTCTTCGCCCCGGCACGGCGCGCACAGCCCGCGGCCCGGCGGGGCCCCCCGGCCAGGCCCCGTTCCCGCTGCCGGCCGCGACCCCCCCGCCCCCGGCGGGCGCTACCCCGTCCGCACATACCTCCCACTCGGTACATGTTGGCCGCCATGTCTGCGCTCTGCGCCCTCCTCCTCCTCCCTCTGCCGGGCCGGGCTGGGCAAGGAGGGAGCGGCTCCCGCGGCCCCCCCCGCCCCGCGCTCTCCCCCGGCCTGCGCCACCCCTCCCCGCCCGGGCACAGGACACAGCGCCGCGCCTCACGGGACCGCCGCCGCGGCCGTTTCCGGAGCCGCCCGGTGGGGAAAGGGTTAACCAACCACCCCCACCGCTTCCCTCCCCCGCCGCGCACCGGCCCCGGGGCGGGTCGGAGGCAGGGGCCAGCGCCGCGGGGCGGCGGCCCGGCCGCAGGTGGGGCGGCCTCGGCGGGGGAGTTCGGGGTGTGCGGCCCCCTCGGCCCGGCCCCCTGCTCCTGGCGGGGGCAGAGCGAGGTGTCTCACCTCCGCGCCAGGGCTGGCCGGCGCGCCCCAAACCCAGCCGCGTTGTGCGGGCTCCCGCCGCTTTGTCCCAAAACTCGGGCGCCCCGCGGTGCCTGGGAGAAGCGGCTGGCTCTTCCTCCCACCTCCGGTCCCCCTCGGGGGTTTTGGTGGCTGCTTCAGCCCCGGCGCCGCTCAGTCCCCTGCAGCCGCGAGATTTCCCCCTAGGAAACTCCGATCGCTCACCCAGAGGAAGTTTTCCCCACTCGTGCCTGCGCAGCACCTGTTGGCGATGGTTTCGGCGGCTCCTGTGCCCGCCTGGGGAGCAGGATGCGGCCGGGGGCAGCCGGCGGCCTCGGCCTCCCGAGCTGCCCGCCGTTTGGAGAAGCCAGCTTGCTCGCAACAGGCAGCAGAAAGCATCTACGGCGGGATAAAGATAAATCTAGCAGCTCGCTTCGGAGTCAGGAAGCGTTGAAGGAGATGCTTACAAATCATCTGATGAGAGGGATGCTTCGAAAACATCAATATCGATGTAATGCGAAGCCATTTCCCCGTGGTTATACGAAGTTCACACCGTCACAAACAATCTATATGTTTTACAAACGAATTGATCCTGCTGTGGAACGCTTCCTTGGGAGAGAAATGCATTTTATTGTTCTCTTGCAAGGAAAGCGATGATTTATTATGTATCATGCCCTGGATTTTTGTGCTTGTAGCTTAAGCATTACCAAGCTAACATTTCACTTCATACGGAGCTGCAGGGAAATGTGTTGATTAGGAGGATGAGTTTCCCTGGTGTTTTAAATGATCATATGCCCTCTTCCCTTTTCCCTCTTAAATTCAATCTGGGACTATTAGGTTAAGATTTCTTCTACTTCTAGGGCACTGTTAATTTCCTGAGGGACTACTTTGTGTCAAACAGGCAATGAGCACCAAATTCCTGAAATATGTGACGTTGGCATATGATACAGTGATGTAGTCTTCTTTAATAAACAGCAACACATTCACATGTTGAAAGGGAAAATTGGAAATCTTCCTCTGTTTTGTTTCCTGACAAGAACATCTGTGGGAGACTTTCTTTTCAGAAAGTCTGCAGAAACTCCTTGGGAAGTAGCAGCTCCATCCAGCTGGTCATTTCTAGACGCACAATAACACTACCTTAGCAGAGACATAAACACAAATAGCTAGAAGTTAGATGGTGTGTTATTTTTACTCTGGTGGTTTGCTGCTCAGTAAATGAAACAGATTAAACTTTCAAGGCAAGAGAAAAGTTAACTCAAATAGTTGGCTTGTCACAGCCATTATCAGTTAAACAATATGCCTCCAAGCTCTTTCCCCTCAGCTTAAGTCTGCACTGTGACATTAGAGGAATTTACCACACTTTGAAGTTTACAATGTACCCTCATACAGCAAGAAGTAGATTTCGATAGAAACAGACTCTCACTTCCATCATCTGAATGCATGGCCTTTGAAAAAATAAGGTGACTCCTGAAGATACAGAATTTGCCTCTCGAAAACATGAGAGAGCAGCCCAGGAAAGCCCGTGGTCCCAGCCTGTCCTTTCAGACTGCCTGCCTGAAAATAGTAAGAAAAAACCCTTTACTTAGAGTTGCCCATCTAAAGCATGCATCACAGACCAGGTAAAGCAAGCATGACATTTATATACCTTTGTACTGAATCACTGGGCCTTATTATTCACACTAACACAGTTCCCATAGCCACAGCAGCACAGCCTGATACTGTACGGTGTCATGCTGCTGTATTTGCATTTGAAGTCACTGCTGCAAGCTGAGGGAGGTGGTGGGCACAGCTAGCTGTGGTTGGGTACCAAGTTGCAGGACTGGCAGTATGTTTTACTTTGGTGTAATGTACACAAAAGCCTAAATAGAGTTTATTTTGTGTGCTATCTCAGTGCACGGAATGGGAAAAATTAAAGTTACGTAAACAGCTTCATTTTTCTAGACTAAATATAATGGAAAACTCTTGTTTCAACCACAACATTGCTGAGAAAAATATTCAGAGAAGAGCTTTGTCTTAACCTGGTAAAGGAAATGTAGCCAGCTACAGACTGAGATTTCTTGTGTTGTTTGAAAGAAACCACATTTTCATGGCAACTTGAAGTTGCAAAATAGATTATTCCTGTTAGACAGATTACCTGAGAACTTCATTTCACAACTTTTTTTGTTGTGCCATCCTGAGCAGCCCATCATTCCTCTTCATATTCCTCCAAAAATAACCAAGAAGAATAGAATGTAAAGGATCATCTTAAAACATAGACCAGTTCCCTGGTCGGAGCTCACCAACCACCCCCACAGTGAGCTAGATCAGCCGTACTGAAGATGTAGATGAGGCGCTGAGAGCAAGGGCTCCCTGAGGGCCTTTCATGGTATCACCAATACAGTGTCTATTGACTTGTCCAGGGCGCGTCCTCTTTAGTGGCTTTTTCACTTCAGCATCATCAGATGCATCAGATGCATCCAAATCGTGTATGTTAAATGCTGACAGGAGCTATACAATTTTCTTACTGAATTTAAAAAAAATCAAAGATGAAATTAATTTTTATTCATTAGGGGTAACACAAAAAGTTTCACTTTTTCTTCATATGAACTTTTTCTTCATATGCAATTTCAGGCTTCTTTCTCATGCGTGGAATTGGTTGGACAAAGGGAATGGGAATCTGCTATCAGAGAACTTTATTCCTGAATTTTCATTTTTAATTTCCTATAGCTTTTCAGAGACTAAAAGTTGTGTTCAGCCAGTGGCAGAACTCTGGCTGTTCACATTAGTTCAGAGGTTTTAGGACAAGTCCTCAACGGTTCTTGCATCACACACAAAAACTCCTCACCACTGATGCTCTTTTCCTGCTATTGCAGAGACAAGGTAAAAGTTTCAAAAAACTCTGACACACTCTCTCCACAAAGTGGCAGAATAAGGGATCTTCCCTTGCAGCTGTCGTGCAACACCCTGTTTTGGGTCCAGAGAACTTAATTTCAAAGGTTCCAGCCCAGCATCTTCTCTAGGTAATAAAAGCCTGAACCAAAAAAAAATTTAAAAAAAGGCAAGCCCAAGCCAAACAAACAAAAACAAAACAACAACAACAAAAACACACACACACCAAAAAAACCACCACCAAAACCAAACAAACCCCACAAACTGGCTCACAACAGATACCAGGATGGAAGACAAATCTTCCTAAACTACTTAAGGATTGAGCTGACAGTTCAGAGATCTAAAGTAAAATATATTAATAGAGGTGTGTTTAAGAACAGAGCACTTCAGGATCTTACAGGTAGAAATGTCTTACTGAAATCAACAAAAGCATTGGAGAAGAGAGTTGCATGAACCTGAAAAAAAGGTGCTCAGCTCCTTGTAGAGTTTACATCAAGACTTACCCTCATGCTGATTCAATAGAAAGGAAAAGGCATTTAGACTTTCCCATCCTTGGGCCATACTTACAGGACCTGCCTAACTCAAAGTGGCTGAGCCTAGGGTTTCTGTTTGGCGTGGGTAATTTGGAAGCACAGGAAACATTCTGCAATTCAAGTTTATGAGTTCACACCAAGGGAACCTGGCTCCCTTGCTAGTAAAACTTTGCTACAACGAATAAATACGCTACATGCACGTAACCTATGCAGAGAGTTAAAAAAAATACAAAGGACTTTACAAGTGATCATGCCTTATCAGCCCAAGCTCCTACTTACACTGAGAGTAATTCACTGCCACAGAGGACGTTGGTAGTTCACAGACTTGTCCTGCGGCTCAAAAATATCTGTAGTCTGTACAAAGTCACTTTCATGTCATGTGAACAAACATGCCAGCTAATACAGCTGCCCATCGATCAGGCTGGCTTACAGGCAGCTAAAAGCAGATGCACTTTTTTTTTCCCTACTAATGCAAAGACTCACCATAGCTTGCAAAACCTCATTAATAAATTTGTAGCAGAAGCAGAATTCATATTGCTGTCACTTCATTACTCACCAAAGAAAAACATTTTTCCATGTAAATACTCATATCTATAAAAACCTTAGATAACTTCCATTTTTGTATCAGACATTGTATAAGACTCTTTTAATTTAATTTACAGAGATATAAAACTCAATGTTTATTATTGTAAGTGAAAGAAAATTTTAGCTGCCTCTACTGAAAGATAAGAAGATAGGTGCAATCTGCAATAGATGCTTCCATATCAACTTCTTTATAAATCAGAAAGAAAATCCCAATGCTCTCACAAGAGAAAATCATCTCTTGGCATCAGAAATAACGGTGGCTTTTTTATTGACTGTGAGTCAGATCTCTCAAGAGACTCTTAGCTAAACATGTCACTATTTTGATGAAATATGATTTAAACAATAGCTTGGAGATAATTGCTGAATTGTCAGTAGTCTGCAGATTTAGATGTTCAATCCAAATCTTAAAGTTGTAAGAATACTACTAAATCAATGTGTAGAGAAAAATAGTACTTATGGCTGGCAACAAATTATTATTTGAGTGGGTAGTAAAAAATATATATTTGTTTTTCAATACGTATCATACTATTACATAGCTAGATGCTATAACCAACCATATGGCACTGCTTTGACACCATACATAATTTCATTTCCCATGAATCATACAATTGAATTAAGGACTTCTTTTGTGCAAATAAATCAGATCTGGACCTGTGTATA
Source organism: Phalacrocorax carbo (assembly GCF_963921805.1). Classification (NCBI taxonomy): domain Eukaryota; kingdom Metazoa; phylum Chordata; class Aves; order Suliformes; family Phalacrocoracidae; genus Phalacrocorax; species Phalacrocorax carbo. The sequence goes on from NC_087515.1 coordinate 22,798,872, forward strand.
CCTCTCTTCTTGTTCTGACTGAATTTGCTTTAATGAAAACCATTCTATTGCAACGGAAATAATACTGCAGGTTTAATGGAGAGAGGGACAGAGGGATGGTGAAGTAGGGTTTACTATTAATCTACTACTGAGGACTAGATATGCAAGAAATGCATTTCTTCCACTCCACAGGCATAACTCTCATAGGTTTTTCATAATAATCTCAGTAACAGAGTAAAGATCTTATTTTCTAATCAGATTTTTAAAAATAAAAGTTTGCCCATCTAGTGCTTTTGTTACAGCTACCAACTTCTTTTTGCAGTTCACATCCTATTGGAGAAAAAGCTCTAGGATTCAGTTTTGGATCCCATTCTGTTTGCCAGTTTTAGAGAAGACTTAGGTTCACATCTTGTTTGTGGTGAAGTCACTGTGAGTTTTGTGGTTGACTCCAGCAGCACGAAGATGAGACCATTATATATCTTCGTTATCTCTGACGTAAGCAAGGTTGTGAATCAGAGCAGTCAGAAGCACACTGGAGTGTTGCATACACCTGCAGCACTCCTAAATGAAGCCCTTCTGGGCTTAAACACAATACTAGATAGACATTAAACACACCACACTGGATTTACTCTTTATCTCTCCCTTTCTCACAACTGATCTATTTTTCGTTCTAAATACCTGCTAAAAAGCTGTCAAAGGTGCTTAATGACACGTATTTAAGTAGAGTACAGTACATTCATCTGAGCAGAATTAATTTAAGTCAAGGACTCGGCATCTGTTCAGTCCAGTTTTTCTGGGGATTGAATGATTACGGGCAAGCAACACCAAAGCGCAACTTATTGATCAAATGTACCCTCAGTGCCTTACCGTGCCTCTAAACATTGCCTTGTGTTTCCACGACACATCTGACTTGAACTTCTCCAGTACTGCTTTTTCTCTTAGCTTTGAAAATTGGAACAATTTCTTTATGCAGGTAGCAAGTCTCCAGGTCAGTGCAGTAACGACTGCTTGTTATTCTGTTGGTAGGAGGAAATTCACTTCTGAAATGGCTGGGTGAATTTCAAGGACACATTCATCAGTGGTATGATACACACACACCTTCCTCTTAAATCAGGGAAATCGTGCCTGCTTACACACAGTGAATTTAACTTTGTGCTCAAGTGACCTTTATTTCTAACAACAGGTGGTTGATCATAGAGGAGGTCAGTTTGCCTGCCTGATTAACAGGCTTCTGACTAGATGACTTGCTTCCAAAAATCAGTCTGGCTACCATCGAGGAAAAATGGCAGCACTCTGCCGAACGGTAGTAATACTGTTATTTTGGAAAGTATTGGCAGTTGCTTTTAAGCAAGTCTTTTACCTAGAGACAATCATATACCTGGCTGAAATCAGTGGAGTGCATGAAGTATTTTCTCAGGATGAGTGGAAAGAACAAGCCAGATTACTGCAGGTACGTAGTTACCACACCAGGCAATAGGTGATGGCACAAGACATACTGTAAGAATGAGAGGCTCCCTAGTTGCAAAGCTGCCATGGTTTTTTGCTGTTGCTTAGATTTTGTTTGTTTGTTTTAAATCAGCTATGTGTTATGCCTGGCAAGAAGAAATAAACGGTTTGAAAACCCTCTTCCCCAAGGCACACAATGGACTGATGGAGAACACTTGTGCACTCAGAATACCCTGAGTGTTCCCGATGTATGCAAGGGAACAGGAAATTTTACATATTTCCTAAAGAGGACTACAGCAAGGAGCCTAACTTTGGATGCCACGTGAAATCATACATCCTGCAAGTTCTTTAATCCTGTCTGTTTGTGCCGAAATAGACACAAAAATAGGCAAATTTGTGCCAGATTTGGCTGTTCGCACCAAATAGGCACAAACAAAAAACTGAACGTGCTACCTGCCTCTGAAACATCCATATTCAGTAAAAATCTCCCCACTATTGCAGTTAAGTCTCTCTTCTTTGTAAGGAAGGCAGATGCCAATTCTACTATCTGATAGGTTTGTCATGTGCATGTCAGTCTGTCAAGTATTACTCTTCTCCCTGGCAGATCAAAGATTTTTGGTTCTACAGCCTTAAGGCCCACTTAACAGATGAGCCTCTCACTATTCTTTAACTTCTGCAACTAGATCCTTTTGCAGCTTGGGTCTTGGTTACAGCTAGGGATGGAAACCTGTCAAATCTGGATACCTGAGATTAACTGTCAGCAATTATCTGAGTTTTAATATTCTACAGTATTGTCTAGAATACCAAGGAATATTTTATATGCTTACAAACAAGTTGTTCTTACAATTTATATTTCAATATAAACACAAGAGCAGGGTACATCAGCCCTCTTCTTATGAAGCTCCACTGGGAGGCAAGAGTACAGCATATAGCTGAGCTAACAAACACACAGAGCCAAAATTAAATGTTTCCATTCCCCTGTCCTCCTCAATGTTATCCAACTACTTTGAACTAGGGAACTGGCAATGAGGAGAACTGCAAGGGAAAAACACAAGTTCTTGCACTTCAGGAAGAATATGACCAAAGAAGTGTCTTTTACAGTACGCTGTTTGAAATAGCCTAGATTCCTTGATCCAGCACCTCTGCCACACAACTCAGAAAATATTTCATGGTCCACAGAAAGAAGGCATGAGTCTTGGGCTCACATGCATACAGTGTGCTTGTTTTCCTATTCCTCTAAACACAAGAATAAACTACAATAGAATAAGCCCCTTTCATACAGTTACAGCTATGTTCCCTTTAGGGACCTGTAAAAGTTTTAAAACTAATGCATATCAACTGCTATGGGGGGGGTGGGTGGGGGGGGGGGTGGGGGGGTGGGGGTGGAATCAACTGCACACACACACAACCAAAACAACCAAAAACTAGGCAGCAAGTTATTCAGGACTATTTTCACTGAAGCCAGTTCCTGAATTTCACCACAATAACAACCAGCAGCCAAAGGACAAACATCTGTGTACGTAAAATGCCCAGAAGACATCAGATAAAATAAACACCGCTTATGGTGCTAAGTCACATATACTCTGAGACAGAAGAGGCCTGCTGTTTCTCGGATCTGCTTCCAGAAGTTCTGGTCTTCTTCCCAAATGAAGACTCGTATCCTTTTGAGGACCGGCTAGGTCTGTGAATAAGCAGTGGTCAACATCCAAACCCATCACTGTAGGCCTCGGTTCTAACAGGTGCTGAATGCCATCTGCTTTCATGGACATCAGCTGGAAGATATGTAATGTACAATACAGGTAGAAGGCCCTCTAACTTTGCAGTGCCGGCCAGTGCTGTGTAAGTTTTCTAGTAATTATTCATAACACCAGTTCCCTACAGACATCTCTATGAAAATAGTATGCCATAACAGGGAAAGGGAAATTGCAGTAAAAATATCCTAGCCATAGTGACTGTCAAGCCTTCCTGACTATGACATTTTTTAATGAATATTTTAAGAAGAGTTCATGTTTTGATTGGGTTCCTCTTTGGTAGTTGCCCAACATTTTGGGAGGAGGAAGGTTATTTACGATTTATGAATATTTTCCCCTAAACATGAGTCATTGTGTATTTGGCTCTCAACCTTTCCTACTTAGAAAAGCAAACAACAAATTATTGAATACAGCATAGTGATCTGTTGTGTTAGGAGAAGCAGGAGACAGTGGTGTTTGAGCAGGGGTGTAGCGTTGCCTTCCATAGGGTGGAATCTGGACGCCAGAGTTTCAACTACTTAATCTGACATTTTACCTGAGCTCTTTAGCAAGCTGAATACAATCTATAAAGCAGAATATGTTAAGTTCACGTTCTACCTTTAAAACTTGAAGAGGTACACTGCTTAATAGCAATCGTGACTTAAAGGTGACCAGTAATTTTTAAAGGCCTTTTACAGTTTTCCTCATATATCAAAATGTAAAAATGAAAATATCAGCTTGTAGTTGAAGCCTCTTTTTTTTTTTTTGATGGGACACACTGTGCTGCTGAGCAGCTTTCTTATTCACCTACAGATTTCTATGATAGAAGTATCACAAGGACTGAAAGCAATATTTGCTGCTGTATTAGTTCTTAACAAATTCAAATACATTTCTGAATGCAGTTCAAGAACTTCATTGTTCAGGGATGAGCTGTTCCCTGCAAATGTTGGGAAACCCCATTACACTTTCATCAAAATTATTTCCCCACCAGAGAGGACAAAAGTAACTACAGTTCTTCATGATCTTTCTGGAATTGTGTATTAAATTGAAATATTCACTTTCTGTTGGGAGTCTGCTGTTCCGAACAGCAAAAGGTAATGCTGCTACTGCAGACACATCAGTTTTGCAATCCCCTCTGAGTACAAAACTTTGAGGCACAGAGAATCCATCGTGTTACCATAACTGTAAACTCTTCTCCTTTACTATTTCCATTACCAGCCCCTGTTCTAAGGTTTATAACTTGGCAGTAAAAGTTCATGCTAGGTTGAAATTTGTCCTGTGAGGTTTAAGGAACCAAAAAGCTATTTTCTTTTTTACTACAGAACCATTTCTCTGGTTGTAAGAGACAGAGGATTGCTTTTATGTCAACAAAATAGGCAAAGAATCTAATACCTGCAAACCGTTGTACCAAGGAATTTGTATATGAGAAATAATTTTTCTCTTACTCGTAATACCTGTCTCCTGAGCCAGTTGACCTAAATGGTCACAATTTCTGCAATGCAGATTCTTATCAATGGAATTTATTATCTATAATTCCTTAAATACAGCAAATATTGGAATACTAGACAGACCATCATTATTAGCAATGAAAATGTATTATTTTGTTTGCCTACAGAGACTTGGAAACACTGGGCCATAATTAACTCTCAGTCACACCACTGTAAATTCAGAGTAACACTATTGATACTGTTGAGTTAATCTACAGGAATCACAGTCTTGGGGAAAGCAAGAGAACTTGGTTACATGATTACAAATTTCAGCAGTAGCTTGAATCTTTAAGGCCCAACCCCATGAAAGGAAGACTCCGCATCTATTTGCTCCACTCCCAGTACGGGATGGGAAACCGCATGCTTCAGGTTGGTAACTGGTCTGCCAGACCTCCTCGGCACGCTGCGTGGAGGTATGTGGGTATGCCTCAACAGGTTCCCTCCCACAAAGCTGCCAAGAAGCGCAGGGTTAGGAATCACAGCTCCACAAGCTTGTCTTCCTCTCTGCTTTCAAGGACTGCTCTTCCGAGGATCGCAGAAATGTAAGAGATGGTAAAAATCAGCTGCATGTGTAGACAATCTGACTACATTTTTGGCAGTGGCTGAGTATTTTTCATGTTAAGTCACTGAAATGTTGAACTTGAGATATGAGGAAATTGTAAGGAATATTTTCCAAATAATCTCTGGAAATAACAAGAGAGCGCACCAGGCTCTAGCACATCCCTAATTTCTGCAGGGACCCAGGCCACAGCAGCCGTACACATCTTTGAATGGGTGACCACAGCCCTCCGAAACACTCTCCAGGCTGAATGGTGAACTCATCATCCTCTTTTTAGAAAGAGGCATAAGATGCTTGGGGCTAAGAAGAAAGAAGGAGGATGAACTTATGACTTATTGAGTGGGAAACACGAAAGTAGGGGTCCCAGTACAGCTCCTGCAAAACAGAAGCACAGGATTTCAATCCCGTGTTTTAATCAGCACTTGGGGCTTGGAGTTTTGGGGGTTTGTTTTTTGTTGTGTGTTTTATTTTTGTTGGTCTTTTTGGCATTTTTTGTTTTGTTTTGTGGGGTTTTGTTTTAAAGCTTCTTTTCCCCATTCTTCTCTTTTGAAGAAAGACTTTTTGATATATGAATTACAAAAAGTGGAAGGTAGAAGACGGAGAAAACCAGTGATATAAATTGGCGAATTAAAGACAGATCTCAGAATTAAAGATATAACTATAGGAGGAAAGAAATCAAACAAACAAGGCACTGCAAACATGAGATGTCTGTTCCCAGTTTGAAGTCTGTTTGGCAGCACAAATGTTTAAACAGATGAAATTTCTGAAAAAGAGAGAAGAAAGAAAGTCACATTTAAACCTGCTGAGCAAAAAATGTGTTGATGATCCGATAACAATACGCTTCAGAAAATTAGGGAAGCAACATCATCCTGAGGCCATGTTTTGTGGTCTTCAGCGTAAGACCACAACATGAAATAAAATTAAAAAAAAAAATAAAAATTAAAAGAAGTCCAGACCCCCAAACAGAAAGAAGATCCTCCAGCCTCTGTGGCACACCAGAATACTGCCATCCATGGGCAGAGACTTTCTGCTAAGGGTAGGAGCCTTCTGAAACAAGCTTCTGTGGTTATTACTGTAATTTCCCATCTTTGAGAAGCAGGGTAGTAGCACATTCAGTGAAGTGCAACACAATGCAGCATGTCTCATTAAGTAATGTTAAGCTCGTCTAAGAAGACATGTACAAATTTCTTATTACTACCATTTCAAGATTACTGATGTCTCTTGCCTTGTTTGAGCAATAGTTAAAAAAAGAAAAACCAAAAAACAAACTCCCATGGATCAAAGGAAAACATGATTTAGAATCTGAAATAAGCGATCTATTTTATTCTGCCTCTTGCAACCGAGAGGCACATCTATAAACCTGCCTGGGCAGCTGAACATGAAAAAACCCAGTCATACTAAAAATTTACCAAAGTTCTTTACCAGAATACATTTGCATAGCTCTGCAAGACAGCATTAACAATTTATTTCTTAGCCGTAATTTCCAGGAAAGAACTGTTTTGTCACCAAGGCTGTGACATTTTGGTTTTCTGCTCTATCCAGGCTAGAGTCAGTCCTAACTTGATGGCAAAGTTGTACCAAAGTTACTCCAGCCGCAGCAGTTTGGTTCCAGTTTATCGCAGTGGGAAGCAGGGAAATTAGGGAATGTCTAAATTGCCAACATCAGTTGATTAGCTGTACATCCTGCAGGTACATCAGTAGCTGAGTCACAGAGGTAGTGGCCATTACAGCAACGCAGGTGGCCCTCTTGCCATTTGCATTTCAGCATGACGCAACTGTGAGCTCTGCAAAGTCCGCCGGCGGCACTTCCTAACACATCCTGTGATGGCAAAGGAATACATCTGTTTCAACTGCAATTTCATTATGGATTTGACACACATTATAGAGGAATACCACTGGCAAACTGCTCCTCTTCTGAATCCCACTCCTCCCTCTGCAAGGAGGATGTGGGGACTCCACCTTCGTCCTCGTAATTAGAAGGAAAAGAACAATCAGTGAACATATCACAGCTTTCCAAGAAGTGACCCAGGAACTATGACTTTAGTGACACTTGACTTAAGATGTGGGGGCAGGCCTACACGTAGGTAGGAGCTGCAGTTGCCAGCAGAGAAACAAAAGCATGTTGAAATACAAAAAAAAAAAGTGTTGAAAAAAATCACGAAGTCAGTAACTGCAGAAAATGAAGCTACAGTAACTTATACCAGAAAACAAAACATCATAAAAACTGTACACAAATGCCTTTCCTTTTTTACAGTGTGAAAGAAAAAAATATTTTCTCACACAGTTGTTTAATCTCAAGAACCAGATTATCAGGTATTTTGCTAAGACATGATCAATCTACTGGATCACTCTCGTGGATCTTGTTTCAAGTATTTGCACCTGATCCAGAACATCAGTGGCTACATCTTGAAGTCATCCCTGAAAAATACCATCATCAGGAATATTATACCTTCATAAAATGAAGGCAGAAAAGACAGACTTATTCTGGCTATAAGAGACATTTTTAGCTGTGTAATGGAGATAATGATGTGACTGCTTTAACTTCCAATTCCAGGACATAATCCGGTTTCTTGTGTGATTTAGGAAGGAATCATTTGATGTAAGGGGTAAGAAGTTCGTGCTCCTAGAAGCGCATACCAACTTGTGCCAGTGGTACAGCAGCAAACTCAGGGAACACCTATGTAATTTGCTTAGATGTTGCAGTGATTATGCAGGCACCTGAAGAGACCTTTATACAATTGCTTACATGCAACCCAATTTAATATAAACTTTTCCCTAGAAGCCAGAGGCCTCTCCAATGTATTGCAAATAAATTACAGAAAGTACTGAGGGATCTTTAGCTTATTGTTGAATGGCCATGAAAGGCAAGCTGCCATCTAACATCCTGCCTGGTAAACTCAGGCTGGAGCAGCTTTGTTGGCTTCCCTGTAACAGTAACGGAGCGGAGCTATGCTTCACTTGTTCCTGGAGCTCTGATAATGCAAAGGCTTTAACACCTCATTGCACCGCAGAACCAGGTCTGCCTACGTCCTGAGGAGGGATATGAGCACACCGCGCTCTCCAGTGCTGCGAGAGGCTCAGGAAAAGAGGATTTTTACAGAGAGGTCTGATCTCATTTTCACCCAGAATCAAATGATTTCTTTGTGAACAGAACACAAGACACTACTGGTTTATTAATTTTGACTTGATGAGTTGATTTTGACTGGATGAGTATTTGACTTCAGATTTAGTATTTTAAGAACCTGAGAACCCTCTAATTTTTAAATAATTGTGCAAACATTAATCTAAGCTAGCAAGCTCGACCATTTTTATAAACCAGTATAGTCAACAGGGAGAGTTTCTGGGACTTTCGGGAAAAACATGCAGGATTAGACTGAAAGGATGAATAATTCTTTTTAGAAATAAAAATCTGTATGTAAGGGGTCAAAGTGACTGAATTTTATATGCTCAAGTGTTATGTAAGACCCGGTTCTGCATCATTTATTGTATTTTAGTACAATTGAGTGGTCAGTAGGTAACAACACAGCGTTTGAGAAGTGCAGTATTTAAGAAGGAAACATTTCTCCTATTCATCAGGAAATAAGTGAAAGGGTTTTCAAAAATGCCTTATTTAACTTTATTTCCTCTGAAGTGTGAAGCTTAGAGCAGTGCAATAGCAAGACAGAGCTTCTAACTCTCCTCTCCTTCCCCTGAGAGCTTAGATACATAAAATGGAAAAGTATACTATTTCTCACTAAGGAATAAAAGTTAACCGATATTTCCAGAAATTTCTCTTTAGAATATTTTTCCACAAATCCAGTAAAACCCTGTTTGTGGGATGCTAACTCACTGTGGTTAAGTCTCACCTAATTAGGCCTCCAGGCTTATCATCTCCTCTAAATGAGCAGGCAGGGCTATGTGTGCTGCCTTCGCTGATGCCACAGAAGTTCCCAGCAGTGGCAGTTCAGAATCCCAGATGCCTAAATTCCCTAGCCAAAGGCCACAGGTGACTCATAAGGGCATCTGCCCCGATCCCAGCCAACACAACTTCAAAGTTTCCAGTCCTGTTCTTCAACAAGACATAACAGATGCCTAGGGCTCAATTCAGTTACCTAAATACAGGCATGAAATGCCACCTCTATGGCATCCAGGACAACCACGGCGGCTGATGGGCAGGACATAGAAGGCTCATGCACTACTGGAGCAGCAGATGGAGAATAAGGAAAATGGAGGGCATCTCAAGTGCACTAATTCACATACATTTATGCAAGTGAACTGAGCTCACAGCCTTTGCTGAGGATGCGGGGGGTGGGGGTGGAGCCCACAACAGTAACTCTGTATGTTAGCTAATGCAAAAAAAGTGTAATATCATGACAAAATAATGTTTACATGCATTTATCTGGCCCAGTTTTCTTCCTCTTCTGAGAGCATACTTTGCATTCACCCACACACACGGCTTCTCCAAATCCCACTATTTTTCTCTGTCTTCTCTGCAGACAGCGTCCCTTCCCCTTGGTAGGCATTTAGAAAACAATCTCACTGGTGTGAAAGTACATTCCTGTGTTGTTCTCTCTTGAAAGAGTACCATCATGCCTTTGAATTCCCCATTAGCAAGCCTCCTTCTAATCACCTTCCTCAGGCAAGCAATGTCCTTCTCCCCCTGCTTTGTATCTGCCTGCCCGAAGTTCGGATGTAACGAACTGGTTTACCCCACCTAGTACCCATATCTGTCCAAGAGGGCTTCACTGAAATTTAATACCATTCAATAATTAGCCCAGCATAAAGTACAATAAGTTTTGCTGGGATTTTCTCAATACAGAGGTGAAGGACAACATAGATGGCAGTTGTCTCTCACATTCAAAAAAAAGCTTGCAGCCTGACCTACAAAAACATCGAGTCTCCAGTATTAAATCTTAGTTGTTCTCAGTCAAATTTCCCAAATTGTTAGCGTGTTTCATGAAATAAGTTAGTCTAATTATAAATGTCAACTACAGATTGTATTCTCTGCACATGTATATGTGAATACCCAGCTCCCTACTAAATGTCATTCATCCACTTTTAGAAACATTCATATTCAAAATTATTCAGATTTTTATAAGTGCCTCGGTGACAAGGGAACTTATACTCTTATGTCAGGTGCCACTGACAATCCAAACTGCATCTGTTATTAGACTGTTTGTTTGGTAATTATACGTGGTAATAGGCTCATCTCCTGAAAGGTTTTCTGCGTAGCCCACAAATCACATTGAAGTAGAGAGCTTTGCTGCAGAGACGTTTGATTAAAGAAAAAACATCTATTTGAAGCCATTTTCCCCGAAGACCTAAACTAAAGATAAATGCAAGCCATGGTCCATCTGTAAATGCAGAACCTTTTGAAGCATTTGTTGTAGTCTTTATGTATTGCCTCTTCTAGTCACTAAGATAGATAAGCATACTGCATTTGGTCGTGATACAAAAAGCACTGGGTTCCCCCCGCAGTTTTACATGTTACCTACGGTACACTCCCTGGCCAGGAAGATCTTTTTGTTCTGTGTGTACGAGTCTATCATCATGGCAACCTGCTCCACGGCTAGAGTTACTACGTGTTGTGATCATAAAAATAACCACAACTCCCGACAGAAGACAGCCCACCATGAGTTTTGCTTGCACTGAAGTCAACAGCACTCAGTAGCTACTTCAGTAGAAACAGAATCTCATTCCGAGTTATGAAAAATGTCTGCCATCAAAATGTACCACTTCATTCACATATGAAATGCAAGTAAAGGATGTCTTTTCTAAAAGCAAACATAAAGCTGCACTCAAAACACAGAGCAATGGTTTCAGCGTGGGGCCAGAAAGATTTGGAAATGATAGAAAATATTTCAAGTTCATTAAATACCCCTAGGATGCAATAGCATAGTGCAAGCCATGAAAATAAACGTTGACACAAAGAAAGCCATTTTTACATAATGACTATTAACTGTGAAGTTCCTCCTGGGCAGCAAATGATAACAACTATAACTCCAGGAAAAGAGTAATTGCTTTGATTCAACATCCCAGCATGTATCTCCAGATCATAAAACCCCAAACCAAAACCAAACCCAGACCCACCCCCCAATCACCCGAACTCAACTCCTGGAAATAAATCTTTATTGTATTTTAGATTTTTAACCAGCTTGGTCCTTCTAAAGATTCACTTTATGCCTCATACTTTACCATTTAACATATAGGTTGAGTACTCTCTACTAATTTCTATGTTGACCTATTTAAATTAGTTTATTGGCTCACTTGGTTTTTTTACTGATTAGGTACCATCTATCAAATCAGTGTAGCTGGAACTTTTAAACACACTTTCCCCCCATAATAGCCTTTAAAAAGGTCTTTTTCTTCATGTATTATTAAGTGTTTTGCTTACAGTCACACAAAGTCTTAAGTGTTTTGTCTCTTTCAGGTGCTCTATCCTACTTTTTCAAATTTCTTGGGACTTTAGCTCACAAAATTCAACACCAACATAAAAAGGTTACACTCACTGAAGTTTCCTGGAAAACAAGACAGACACAGCACAACAACCACTGTACTGACACTTGTAAATTCTGAGTAACTTCCATGAAACAATGCGAATTACCGCAAATGTACTATAAACCAGCTATTTCGCAACTGTGTGAGAGTGACCAATCTAAAAACCACCAAAAATCAGAACATTCACTAGAAAGTTACAAAACCTGTCTAAAATCTGATGGTTTGTTCCTGATAAATTGCTGCTCCTGGAGTGAGAAGGTGGTGTTTACAGCTATTGCCACCAGCTTGCTAGAACAAATCTCCTCAACTGGAAGTCAGTAATGTTAACTAAAATAACTAGACTTGAACATGGCAGACTACAGAGGAAAAGAAAACACTGATGTTGTCAGGTGATCTTTACTTACATTGAATGTTTGACAATGTTATTCTGAAGGAAGAAATCATGCTATTCTATATTTAAAAGAAACTGAAAACCAGAAATAGAAATAGGCATCGAACCAACCTACAGTGCTTCATCAAGTGATGCACTTCAAAGTCTGACTCTCATCAGCCCAGCACTTTACCTGTTCTGCCATACAGCTTCACAAAGCAGCACATAAAGCTTTTTTCATCTTGAAATGGTTTCTAGAACATATACTCCAACAGACATTTCTATACAGGTAGCAAATAAATGTCTTCAGGCCACATTATTTGTATTCTTTATTCCTCTGCACACTGCCTGTAACGAATGAAGAGGGTTAAAAAGTGTGGAGCAGGAAGCATGACAAATTGCAATGCCAGAAGCACCTGGGTAACTCATTATCTCTGTCAGAGTTCTAGTCAGGCTTTGCTATTTAACTTTTTTTAAAAAACAACCCAGATATTCTAGTAATTGTTCCTGAAAAAAATTAAATACAAAAGCGTACACATCAAAGAAAGGTGAAGAGGGTTAAAATAGTGTTTGTTGCTTATAAAATTAACGGGCAGCCAAGATACATTAACAGAATGCAGCTGCTGGAAACAAAAACCTTTCCAGCTATGCGGAAACAGACACGGGCATGACTAAAGAAAGATCAGAAAGGAACTTAACTGTGGAACAACAGGCTGGCGTGTGTACTTTACTACATTTTCTAACCGGAGTCTGGGCGGGTTTCTTGTCAGTAAACGAACCGAGAAAAATGACTAATCGTGACCTCTAGTGGGCATTCCGCAGAACAACCACAGCAGAGCTCGCTTCGTGGTAACGTGGACGTTTCTTCGAATCTCTCTCGAAGTGTTTTTTGGAAGATGACAAACAGGGTTAAAAATAGTAGCGCTTAATCGCATTCGCCTTTAAAAGAACACTTTTTACTACACGGTTAGGTGACTATCCATTTATTTTGATACACCTTACAAATCTCGGCTGAGAAAGTAACATGGCAGCCGCAAGAACAACAACAAAAAAGCCCACCCAGCCCATAAAGACAAGTACATATATCTAAAGCAACAAAGGACGGGGATGGTAAAACACTGGTTTAACCTGGCTGTCCTCTTACAGGCACAGCGCTTGAGTGACAAAGCTTTGGCATTAGTTTTGAAAGGGTACACTCAGATGCCCTTTCTCCTGACAACGTGAAGCACTTCACTGAAAGGGAGAGCTGTATCTTGGGTGATTTTACCCCATGATGCTCCAGATGTAAATAAACCTAGAAAATACCTCAGCCTGGAGAACTGTCATATTAGGGTTAAAAAAAAAAATAAATTCGTGGAAGTGAAGAAGTCCCGGTACATAATGGAACCAAATGAAATCAGGGTTTTAGAGGGCTGGCAGGGTCGTGCCGGCCGATGCACGTTTTCATGTTGCAGATGGGGCCAGGCCAGAGGACGGTGCGGGAGCGCAGATGCGAGGCTGAGCTGGGCAGGAGCAGGGAGGGGGCCCCACCGAAGGCACCGCTCTCTTCCCGGTGTCCGTACACTATCTAAGGAGGGAGAAGTGTCTCCTCACCCCGACGCGCACGGGAGGGGTGTGGGAGGGGGCGGACTTTCGAAAGAAACCCGCGCTTTGCGGGAGATCCCGGCGGCTGCAGCCGGGCCCCCCCCCGCCGCCCGGCGGGACGGGCCGCGGGGCACAACTGAGGCAGGGCGGAGGGACAGGCGGGGGCAGCGGCGGCCTTCAAACGCCTCACTTGCGTTTATTTTTTTTTTCGGGAGGGGAAAAACGCCCCCAAAGTGTTACTTGGCTTTGGTGGACGACGTCGCTCAAGTGCCAGCCGGCGGGGCGGGCAGGAGGGCTGGGGGGGTGCCGGCTCTCCCCCGCTGTAGCCGAAGTCCTCTGCTCGGGGGGGTGTCCCCGAAGGGGCGGGGGAACCGGGAGGGCCGCGGCACCCCCCGCGCTGCGCTCCGCTCCGCCATGTGCGCGGGCGGGGAGGGAGGCGTGTCCCCACCCCGCCGCCGCCGCGCCGCCTCCCGCTCGCCTGCGAACCGGCACCGGCGGAGCGAGAGCGGAGCGGCGCAGGGCGCGGAGCTCCGCCGCCCCGCCATGCCCGCGGCCGCGCCCCCGCCCCGGCGGGGCCCCGCGGAGGTCCCCGCCCGCCGCCGGCGCTGAGGCCGCGGCCGCACCTGCGAGCGGCATCGCCCGGGGAGGGGGGGGGACGCGCAGCCTCCGCCGCGCCCCTTCTCCTGCGCGGCCGGCGGGGCGCCTCTCCCGCCCGCCCCGTCGCCAAGCGGGAGCCGCCAGCGGTGCCAGCCGAGCCGGAGCCGGGGCAGCCTCCGCCGCCCGCGCTGCCCCCGGCCCGCCGCCCTGCCCTGCTGCCCTGCCCGCCCTTCCCCTCCTCCGTCCCGCCCAAGCCATGAACTTTGGCCGCGGCCCCGCGGTGGTGTTGAACGTCGGGGGCACCCGGTACTCCTTCTCCCGGGAGGTGCTGAAGGATTTCCCGCTGCGGCGGGTGAGCCGCCTGCACGGCTGCCTCTCGGAGCAGGACGTGCTGGAGGTGTGCGACGACTACGACCGGGAGCGGAACGAGTACTTCTTCGACCGGCACTCGGAGGCATTCGGCTTCATCATGCTGTACGTGCGGCACGGCCACCTGCGCTTCGTGCCGCACATGTGCGAGCTCTCCTTCTACAACGAGATGATCTACTGGGGGCTGGAGGGCTCCCACCTCGACTACTGCTGCCAGCGCCGCCTCGACGACCGCATGTCCGAGACGTGCACCTACTACGCGGCGGAGGAGCCGCCGGGGGAGGCGGCCGGCGGCCCCGAGGGCAAGAGCCGCCGGCCGCCGGCAGCCGAGGGCGGGAAGTGGCTGGAGAGAATGAGGAGGACTTTCGAGGAGCCCACGTCTTCCGTGGCCGCCCAGGTCCTGGCCACCGTCTCCATCCTCTTCGTCATCGTGTCCATGGTGGTGCTGTGCGCCAGCACCCTGCCCGAGTGGCGGGCGCCAGAGAACCGCAGCGTGGAGGAGCAGAGCAGGTACACAGCAGAGTCAGTGAGGGAGCCCTCAGGGTAGGAGGATCCTTTATTTTCCCGCTGTCCGGTCCCCGTGTGTCCCGTCCAGTGTGTCCTGCCCCATGTTCTGACGCTCCACAGCTGCAGCCGCCGGCGGCCATCGCCTGCGCCCCTTAAAACTCCGGCCCCGAAGTGGGGAGCCGGGCCGGGCCGGGCCGGGGGACGTCTCGGGGGAGCGGGCGCTGCCGCTCGGCGGCTCCTGCTCCCGCCGGGCGCCCGGTGGCTCCGCGCGGGGGGGGGGGCGGGCGTGGGAGCGGGGTCCCGCGGGGGCAGCCCCGCCACGGGGGGGCTGGCCGGGGGGCTCGGGCCGGCGCAGAGCGGAGCAGGTGCCGCCCGAACACCGCTCCTCTTGTCTCTGAGGGTGGCTCCGTCTGCGGAGGGTCTCGGAGCTCGTTTCCCCCCTTTTAGGAGCCGCGGGGCTCCTTAACCCACATAGAGAAGTTCAGACGCTCGGGAAATGATATTAGGCCTTAGGACTCTGGGTGAAAAAAGGGAAATAAAACCCTAAAAGAATGCAATTCCCTTCTCTTTTGCTTTGGGAAATGCACGTCCTGTCTGTGCTCTGCGTGTATTCACAGAGGTCCTTCTGCTGGAGCAGATCCAGTGCCTGTTACGGTTCTGCTCTTGTAAAATCTTGTACGTGGGAACAGCCTTACCCCGTTCCTCTTTCCGTCTCAGACTCTCTATGTGGGGAACGCAGGAGACGATCACACTGTGCATTAAGCTCTTACAGATGCATCATATAAGCACCCCAGTGTATGAACGTAACAGATGTTTGCATTTCCTTTAGATAAAACGTGTGTAAGCACACTAAACGCCGCAAAACAGTTGCGGAAACCAGGGCATGAGGTATAAGGCGAGCCTCGCTAGTAAGAACAAACCCTCTTTCATCTTCTTTGTGACCTCAGGTTTGGGTTACAGCGATGCAACTCTGTTGACTTAAAGTAGCGTTGCTCGCTCTCTCTCTCTCTCTCTCTCCTGTTCCCTAGAGAACAGAATCGAGACCACTCTGGTAGGATTTCTTCCACAAATAAGACTGACACAGAAAGAAAGAAGTAAACATTTCTTGTATTTGCTAGCTTCTCCCTTCATTTAAAACAGACAGGATATTCAGCAAAAAGTTTTCAGCTTCTGCTCAGCTAAAGTGAAATCACAGCCTTGTCATTATGAAATCATCATCTTTTACCAGACAGTTAACTGGAAGGCAATATAATATATCCTAATAGCCAAATTAATTCCTTGGAAAGTATTTTCATAGCTTCATTATTTTAATGGAAAACTGTACCTGTATTTCTCATTGTAGCTGAGCCAAAGAATGAATTGTATGAACAAAAAGAAAGCAGATACAGACTGAGCAGCTGTTGATTCCTGCTTAGATTAAGATATGTCAAAAGCTCTTACAGGCTCTTCCAGTTAAAAAGCCTCACTTAAGCTTTGCAAGGTTATTTCAAAGGATGGATGCTCTGGGTGATCTTTTTGTAAGGCAGCAAATTGCTTAGATACCCCCAATAGACAGGGAAAATAGATGCAACACTGCCGCAGCATTAACGACATCGGTCGTTATCTTTGTTCACATCTTCGTGGTGTGGGAGTCAACAATTTTTCGTCTTACCGAAAGAGTTCAGCTTGCAGAGGAATAAGGCATATGATGTGTAATTTCTCCTTCATAGTACCTTAGTCTTGAAGAACATGTGTGTACACCTAATTTTGCTCTCTGAATGATTGCATATTATATACCAAGTGTTTGAAGGGTAAGGTCCCAAATACGCGGAAGGTGCAGCACGGCCAAGCGCTTCACAGGGCAGTGAAGGCTGCTTTTGAAACCAGAAGGACCACTATCGATGGTAGGGTCAGTTCCTTCAGTACTGGTTGTAGCACTCCATGGAATCGCAACACACAAAAGAAGAGAGAGAACTGTAAAAGTTGTGGCTGAGCAGTTTCTAACCATCTTCTTGGAAAAGTCTGTTGCATGTAAACACCAATACAGGCTGGTTCGTTTCATGTGTGAATTAACCCATGTGCCCTCACTGCACGGGAACTGATGGCAATTTAATGGCGAACCCATGGAAAGCAGATACCAATGTGTTCCTTTCAGTCCACAGCTGGTCACCTGCTGAGCAGGCCTTGTTCTTGTATGGGAGCCACTCCTTTCTTTATTGCAAATGCTGCATCATGACTAAAAAGCCTGTTATATCTGGAAAAAATGGTGTGAGCTACAGTTGCTTTTAAGTGAGTGATCTACTTTAGTTACAACTACTTAGACGTGCCATAGGATTTGACCTAACATGCCCAGTTGTCACCTGACTATATTTCCCTTTATTTGTTTATATTTTCTTTTGTTTGTAGTTATTTCCATTTAAGGTGAGTTAGGTTTTCAAACCTAATTAGCTGAGTGGCTTATTTGAAAGTCTGACCACAGAAATCTCACAGGAGTATCTGGGATTGCGTACTCTGGCAATACTGTCCACCTTAGGTGAGAAGGCTTTTAAAAATCTGTCCACTAGTTTCTGATACATTTGAAAGTTGGAAGCCAAATTCTGTCTTTTGTTTATTAACCACGGTTCCTCATTGAAATAAAGAAATTCAATCTAACATGATAATACAATAATTTTTTTTTGTCAAGAGAAATAGTGACATTAATGCTGTATGCAAATGAGTTTTGACTCACATGGCACTGCACTTACTAGTATGAAGACTTTACATTATTCTAAAAACATATTTTAAAAAGTTTTAGAAGTGAAAATTGCATGGGCTTATCTAGAAGCTGTAGATTTTAGATATAACCGACTATTCAGATCAGCATAAGCAACTTCTAAGAAGTGAGAACTGCCTCATGAAATTCAGCAACTTTCATTATTTTTAGTCTCTCACATGCTTAGTGATAAAACCCCCTGTCCTTCCCTCGATGTTATATTACGATTCAGAAAGGTGCCACATGGATGATTGCCGTGGCTGAACTGTGGTAACTGTCCCCAGGACCACTTTGTTCAGCTGTAGTGAAAACAGCTCTAGCAGTGTGTCTCTAGCTTAGCTGGACGTCATCTCTAGAAGTGAGAGTGTCACTAACTCTGTAATTTACAAAATCAGCCTCTTTAATGAGGTTTGCAGCGAGGGTTACTGCGGCTGCCAGCTAATACCAGCTGTGTTTATTTTTCTTGTATGAACAGCTCTTCACCAGAAGAGGAATTGAGTCCACCAAACTTTTCTCAGAAACCATTATGCTGTTATGACTTTTCATAGTGACCACACTCTCAAAGGCTACTACTTCTGATCCTGTGGAGTAACTCCCTTTAGAGGGCAACAGAGAACTCCACAAGTAAGCCTTTTTAAGGAGAGAGGGATGGGGAATCTGACCTCTGAATTTCACAGACCTTACAGACACTGATGATATAATTCCCTGATTTGCAGAGGGATTGCCTTTCCCAGGTCCGTTCGCAGGAGGAGGGATGAGTTATTAATTTTCTTGCATATTAAGATTTTTGCTCTCTTCCCTGACTTGGCACGTTTCACTTAGAGTTGAAGATTTGCATCAGATTTGCACAGTTTAGGAGCAGACAGCATGGACACCTGTCTCCCCTTCTGTTGCTTCTGGCAATTTCAAGTCATCTTTGCTCTCCTCTGAACTGTGCCAACAGATGCATACTGCAAGTCTCTGATCAGGGACCTGTCCGTAAACTGATCGTAAGCATAATCTTTTGGGGAGAGCTTCTAAAGCCTGTAATAGGAAGTAATTTGAAGCTGCTTGACTTACTGCCAGCAGTTCTATCTACCTGCCTTTAAATTGTTTTTCTAACGCTAAATATGTGTAGCTTGTTAGCACAAGGGAGACACTGCTGCCCCTCTTCCACTTACTAATCATGATTAAATTTGTATTGAAAGAATCATTCAGTTATCAAGGCTGTATGATTGTTGTGTTCTTAAGCAGACACAAATAAACACAGTAACTTCTTCAAACAGCATCTCTCAACAGATGCCAGTGGGCTTTTTCTCATCTCTGCAAAACATCAGCTTAAGAAGTTGAATTTTAGATGCACAAAAATCGTTACTCCTTTATGGTGGTAGGATTTCAGAACACCCAAATGCTCATATCCAACAACTTTCCTGGGTAAGATCTAAGCTGAACACCACATTTTTGCGAAGTTGAAACAGTAGGCTGAAGGTAAAGAATGGAACTACAAAATTAAAAACACGGAGGTGGATTCTTCTAATGAATTTCTGAGGTTTTTGAAAAACAGAGATAAGACAAAGAACAGACATGTATCACTGCCCAGCCACAGGAGAACCGTAATGAACTCACCGGGGTAGGTGCCACTCGTGTTCAAAGCAAATGGAAAGACGCAGAGGACCCCAGGACTCGAGGTGTTCATATTCAGGTATCCCCTGAGACCTGTGAAAGGCATTTGCCCCTTCCCTGGGGAGTGCTGGGTCATTCCAGCCTCCCACATAAGGCACCGGAGTTTAATGCATCTAGATATATTATTGCTATCAAAGCAGGGACAGAGCGGAAAAAAGCCAGCAAGGTTTTTTAATGCAGGGAAACTAGCTCTTCTGCGGCCCTTACTCTACAGTTTGTAGTGAGACAGAAACCCTGTTGATTTCAAAAGGATTAGGAAAAAGACATCTTGCTGAAACAACTAGGAATCTTCCTGAGCAGGAATTTGATCATTCTGGCTACTGCTTGGACATTTTTCAGGTTTAATGTGCTTTACATGGATATGGGCTTTAGCAACAATTTAACAAATCAGTGCTGACAGACTTTAATCTTTAATCCTGTCCTACGCTGTCTTTATCATCTGTTTTCCTCATGTGTCCCGTTGTTCTGTATGTTTATTTACAAGCTTAATAGATAATAGTGCCGCTAATGATTATTTTGGGTAGATTTCAACCAACTCACCAGGGATATTGAAAGTATACAAATTGGCATGCTGGGGCAAAGAATAACGCTAAGCTGAAATATTCTGAGACATTCACAATATGATCTTTCAGTAATAACAAACTAGTCTTGTTAGTGATTGAAAAAATAATTTCTGCAGTGGTTTAATTCATTGTACATGAAATAGCTTATTCTGAAAGGAAGTTATCAGATGGAACAGAAAATTGAACAGTGATGGGTTTACAGTAGAAACGAGGCTTACAAAGGCTTAATTTTCTGTTTACAGACAAAAGACTCATTAGAGTAATCATGAAAGATTTAAGTGCCAAGAGGCTTAAAATTTTAGGAGAAAAACCCTCTTTCATGTGCTTACGTCTGAGAAAACGAACAGTAATTTTGAGAATAAATAACCTGTAACTGAATAAAAATTAGGACTTAGTGTTTTCTCTGGTTATTTATAAATTTTGTGGGGGATTTTCAAGGAAACACTTCAGGAGTTTGTTTTTAATTTTCCTGCTCCTTTTTGAATACCAGCTATTTTAAAACAGAACTGATGGGGGAAAAAACCAACCAAAAACTGTGATGGAAGTTTATAAAATAGGTACTATGTTTTACCAAATAAAGTTTGTGATTTAATTATATAGCTATGCTTTTTAATACAGCATTATTCCAGGCATAAGGAATAAAAGGCAGTCTGTCCTGTGAATATGCAGAAAATATCAAGAATTGATTACAGAAGATACAATAAACTTTAGTCTTCCAAGTGCATGTATTTTATTTGGCTTTAACTTCATAGTTAAGTTCTCTTGAGGACTAACTATTCTTATTAGATGTTATTTATCCATTAACAAGGTTAGCTGTAAAGATAAGTCACTACAAGGGGAGCAGCAGGGAGACTTGATCTGAAAGTGGAAACCTAGTATGTAGCACTGTGGATTTCCCAACAGGCCAGAGGTTTCTAGTTCTTCTCACCAAAGTACGTACTTTTACGTGATTCACCAGGCCTGCCGAAATCCATCTACACAGGCAAAAAGGAGGGACAAGAGAGGAAAAATGAAAAATGTTTCACTGGTGGCTAAGAAGTAAGGAGAGGAAAGAAAAAAATAAGGGACACCCTTCTTCATTATCTTCTCCCTAGCCAGGATGCGTATAACTGATGAGAAAGAAGGATAGATGTAGAATAGAGAAATGGAAGTGCAATATATAACAGCGTGGCAGTAATGCATCTTACTTTGTCATATTTGCATCAGTGATGTTCCTTAGCTCTCTTCAAGTCCATTCTACAATAAAAGGCTTCTTCAGTCCTTCCTACTTAAGCATAACTTATTTACAGTATCTCATGCTAGGAACTGCCAGAGTGAAACAGTTCACATTTCATTGATTTTTACTTGCACAACTCTTCCCCAAAGTTCTGCTGGACCACTGAATCAATGTTGATTCATAAAGAAGACTTCTACTGAATCACAACAATCAGGACATAACTTCCTTAAAGCTCAAATCAGAGATAACCTGTCTAATTTGTGACAAAATGGCAGACTCATATCTAACAGTATCAGGGCATCAGAAGGAAATACCAAGTGAAAAAGCTTTAAATTGTATAATTACGAATTGCTTTTTCATTTAAGTGTTCCATGTCATAGGATACAGGCAGCACTACCAGAGAAATCTCATAAAATGTAATGAAATAGAGTCTGTCAGAATTGCAGTGAGCACAGTCTGAATTCTTAAGAAAAGGGTCATTTTCAGATGGGAGAGTTGAGACTACATGCACAACAGTGATTACATAATCATAGAGCAGCATTGTCATCTTCCGTTTCTACCTTCCGCTGGTTTCAAGTTGAGATATTGTCAAGTCTCATGCACTACACTGGGACTTGAAAATATTTAAGATCATAATGAAATCACCTTCCAGGATTTCTTTTCTTAAGGCCATTATTTGTGTTTGTCAAGGAGATGATCTTGCCTACTGCTGTGGTTACCTTCACATTTTTGCTGCAACGCAGTTTAGGTGGAGTTACATTTAAAACAAAAGAAAAAAATTCAGTAATGCAGAGTATAGCGGCAAATGGAAGGACATAAGCGTATTACTTTGTGTACCCGATGATGAAAAATAAAATACAATCTGTATTTAGTGGCAATACCTATCAAGTTCTGAATATAATTCTAGGTAAGCCCTTCCTTGGGATGCAAATCAGTCAGACTGGTTTAGGTTGGTTCCTGAAGAGCCAATTTGCATGAATTATCCAATGCAAAAGCTGATTTCTGCCTACTACGTCTTCACTTCCATTTTAGTTTAGCAGTCCGGTTCTGTACATTGCTGTTCATAACCAGCAGTGCACTGATCCACAGTCCTTGGCACTCCAAGTGGATCATGCCTCACAGATTTAAAACAAACAAAAAAGTGAACAAAACTCCTCAAAACCCAACCAACCAAAAAAGAAAAAGCAGTGTTCTAGATAATGTTACACGTTGGCATCGGTGGCATACCATTCCTGTAGGGTTCCAGTTTTTGTAGGCATATTTGCCCACGATTAGGACCAGCAGCAATCTATAATTCAAAGAAAATGATTGGTGAGTGAGTTCTTAGCAACGATCAGTTTAAAATCCTCACTAGATCCTCAGGTTAATTGCTGAAATCTGGTGCTACATGCATAGGATAGAATAGCGTGGCTTTCTGTTTGTCATTTGTGAAGGTCTGAGTGTCAATTTGGTAATATCTGTGAACAAACCGAAAATCCACTGAAGCTTTTGCACAGAACATAAATACTGTACTTTGTTTCTTTTGACAGGATAATTGAAGCTATCTGCATAGGCTGGTTCACTGCAGAGTGCATTGTGAGGTTCATCGTCTCCAAAAACAAGTGTGAGTTTGTCAGAAGACCTCTCAACATCATTGATTTACTGGCAATTACTCCCTACTACATCTCTGTTCTAATGACAGTTTTCACAGGGGAAAATTCGCAGCTTCAGAGGGCTGGAGTCACCTTGAGGGTCTTAAGAATGATGAGGATTTTTTGGGTGATTAAACTGGCTCGTCATTTCATTGGCCTTCAAACACTTGGTCTGACTCTGAAGCGTTGTTACAGAGAGATGGTGATGCTACTTGTCTTTATCTGTGTTGCTATGGCAATTTTCAGTGCACTTTCCCAGCTTCTTGAAAATGGGCTGGACTTGGGAACAAAGAATAAGGATTATGCCAGCATTCCTGCTGCTTGTTGGTGGGTGATCATCTCGATGACCACAGTTGGTTATGGTGACATGTGTCCCATCACTGTACCAGGAAGGATTCTTGGAGGAATTTGTGTGGTTAGTGGCATTGTTTTATTAGCCTTGCCGATCACTTTCATTTATCACAGCTTTGTGCAATGTTACCATGAGCTCAAGTTCCGATCCGCTAGGTACAGTAGAAGCCTCTCTGCTGAATTCTTAAATTGACCAAACTTGCATTCTGTTATAGTTACTTGCTGAGCTTTGTCTTAGAAGAGAATGGTGGAAGGTCCCTTCGCGTGTCCTCCTTGACTGGATGGTCCTATGGAACAACATTCTCGCCAGCCTGGAGAAAGCCCGTCACCATTCAGACAGGAAGGATGACCATCTGCCTTGGGCACCTTGCAGGGAGAGGGAGTGATGTTTCAAATTTGAGGGAACAAAGGAGGATTCAGAAGTCCTCAACCAGACCAGTTTGGTCTTTGGTTTGCCTTTCCACACAAAAGCAGAACAAAAAAATGGGCTTAACACTGAGATTTGTCATTCCCATAATTACATCCTCTACCATTCTAAGCAACGTGTAGCAAAAGTTTTTCTAAGATTTCAATATCTAAATGCTCCGTAGAGGTATTGATAACTTCTCGCCTGAAGTATCTCCACTTTTAGTTCAGATAACCAGATTAGACGCTGAAGGAGAATCACTGCTACTTTTGAGTAGAGCTGGTTCTGTAACTCAGGAAAGATGAAGAATGTAGGCCTGTAGGGCAAAAAATCTTAAGGCCTGATTCTGATCTTTGGTGAAGCACAAAAATCTGTAAAACCAGTGAAGTTGGTGACATTGCTCTGAATTTGACAATTCAAAGAAGTGCAAGAAGTGCGCCTCTGAATGTTGTGTCAAGGACTGCCTTTGCCATAACTAATTTATTCTCTGGAACCAAATCATTAATAGAAGCAAGCGTTGTACTTTATAAAGATCAGCATTAAAAAAACAGGCATTGATAAAGATATTTTCTTGTAGCTTAATGGGGGAGATACCTAAATTTTATGTACATTCGGTTCAACTCCATCTACCTGAAGTTACATATTCATAAGCATAGATTTTTTTCCCCCCATTTACTTAAAAATATATACCATGTGAAAGTTCTCTAAGACAAATTATAAGATTCCATCACTTGAAACAGTCTGGAGAAAGCACTGGAAAACAAGAGTAGCTGCTCCCTGTCAGATGAGACTCTTCATAATTTTTAAATTCTGCAATCCTTACTGAAGGATACACTTTACCTTAATGGAAGTTTTAAAAACAACTGTAAAAGGCCCAGACCATATCAAAGAAAGTAAAATCCAGAAGTGTGAGTTGCACTTGGCAAAATGGTATATTCTCCAATGTAACTACAAACTTACAATGAATCAAGTTAGGTTCTGAAATATTGTCCACTACATTTCTTGTGTAGTCCTGCTTAATAAATAGCATCGTTCAGTATAATTCTGAAAGGCTGCTATGTAGAACTGTGCAGTTAGATACTAAAACATGTTAAGGTACAGCTTTACAAATTTGGGTACCAATAAACATCAACAGGGAGCTTTCTTATTAACATGGAAGTTCAGAGTCATCAGTCAGCATAGTTGAACTTGGTGTGCTTGCCTGGAAATACCGCATTTACTATTACTGTGCCGTAGAAGCATCTTTTATATACATATTTGTTAAAAGCTTTAGAAGTAAAATGAGTACCACTTAGAAAACATATCTCTGGAATTGCTCACTCAAATAAAAGTACCGCATTGGTCAGTAACCAGTACATTGAAGGCTCTACCCTGAGATTTGAAAAATTCATTATCATTTTAAGTGGTCTTAGTCTTAAGTAGTCTTAGAGAATTACATTGCAAATACTATTTTTCTGAAGACCTGAAAAGAATTTTAGTAGCCTTACAGACATGCTTGACTCTTCCTTCAGTAGTTTTTCAAGACTACATTATTAAGTAACGTTACAGCCATACCTCTGTTTCTTGCCACTGACACATTCTGGTGTTCAGAAGCTTAGCTCTGTAGTTCCCTGTACTACTATATTGATGCCTTTTGTATCAGAATCATGTTGCTCAGAAACCGGTTCCAGCATTCCACAGAGAGGTGAGTATGAGAGAAGCAAAAATTTCTTTCTCAGGTGAGATTCACAGCTGATGTTAGTTAGGCAGGTTGTGACTTCAGAGACACTTAGATGTTTTACACCAGTGGAGATGCTGGCTCTGTATTCCTGCATGTGTCCTGCATATATTATATATCGTAGTCAGTTGAAATGCTTTTTTTCCCCTCACAAAAAATTTCTTCCTTGACAAAATTGAAATTTCAGACTTTAGTCCAAACACAGCTGTTGAAGAAAATGACATTTTCATCTTCTAATGAAAAGTTTATTTTGACAGTATCAAAACACTTTTCAAAGAGAAAATAGCTAATTTTTTTGTATGCTGCTCCAATTTTTTTTTCCATTAAAAACAGGTTAAAAAAACCCACATAAGAACTTATCCCTACAGATTTTCATATGCTGTTTTTAACACTTGGGAAAAATACTGTTTTTCATAATAGTCCTTAAAACTTACTTTGTCTTTTGTCCATGTATTGTATTTAACCAAACCAATACTCTGAGATGCAACCCTCCTCCCACAAAACACCCAAACCATCATCACGATGACAATAGTTTGATGCATTTCAGTACTACCCATAAATCTAATCCTTAAATGCATGTACAAACAAAAAAATATAAATTAAAGCACATAGTAACTTCTGAATACCAATATGTACCATGAATCATTTTGTATAAGCAATTAAGAACCGGAAGTTTTCAAAGATCCAGGTTATATGTGGTATGCAAACAAAATGTTTGATCCTTTATAAAGTGTTTTCCAGCTAAAGAATCCTTTCCCAGTGTAAAAAGATTATCTAATGAAAATAATCATGTGAAGGAATAAGTCTATGGAGATTATCTTAAGTCGTACTGTTTTTTTTTAATAGCTTATGTTCACTTTTTATATGGCAAAATGTGAACAGAATGACCTAATCTATTTTTTAATTTGAGTTATAATAAAATATTATTTTGAAACTGCTTTCTATATAAGCCCACTAAGGAGGGATACTGGGGTGGTGTGGGGTTTTTTTTTGCTTTTTTATTGTTGTATGGTTATCAGTGTGTAGACTTCAGTTTCCTTAGAAACCAAGTTGATGTAATGTGATCTCAATGGTAGCCTTAAAACAGAATTTTATAGTAAGTGAATAGGGTTCCTGACTTCTAGTAATATATGTCATCTTATTTTCAATGGACCAGTGGTGTTTTTAGTGAAACTTTAAAACAACTGAATATGTGTAGTGAAAAATAAGCACACTTTTAAACAGATGAAACTTTTACTAAAAGTATACTTGAACCCATGTTTTATGCAGACATGGAGTGCAGCACTGTATTTTGAAATACAGCATTTCAAAGCCAAGTGAAGACAAGCTGGATCATTTCTAATCATTGCCAGTTTGAACCCTATACAATAAAATACTTCATTGGCAGTACCTTTTTCAACATCTGAAACATTCACAGTTGGAACAAATTAGATTAAATACAAATATAATAAAACTGGGCTAAATGAAGACAGTTTATGTCATTTTGATTGAGCCTTTCTGTTCATCTAAAACTAAAACCAATGCCAATGACTTTTGAACTGCCACTGTATGTTTTGATGACAACAAAGGTTAATAATACATTATGTACTAGGTTCACTCTTTAGGGTTGACCTATTGGGAACTATATATTAGCGGCAATCCTTCAAAGTACTGCGTACCACTTAAAAGCATTTGATCGTTAATGAAATGACTGGAATGGAATGATGTCTAAGGTACATTTTCCTTCTAGAGTTCTACATGAAGCACCATCCCAAAAATCATGAAGAATGGAGGATTATAATTTCCCTTGATGTAAGACTTGGAAACGATATTGTCTTGATGAATACCCACAAAAAAAAAAAAAAGATTAATTAGATGATTTTAAAGTTTTATCAGCATAGTGATCAGCCCTTTAAATATGTGATATTCATTCTTACTGTACAATGGCTTATTCTGGTGTATATAGCAGCAAGTTTGAAGAAGATAAAAATCCTGTTAATGTAAGATGCAGATCTTGATACCCATGTATTTAAAGGAAAAGGTACTGGGTTTTCATATCATGTATGCGATTTGTGCCCGTAAAGGAATCTGTCTTCAGCTTTTGTAGCGTTCAACCCTCGTGTTTCCAAAATAAAACTGAAGTCCTATGGGTTCAAAACACTTGTCTCTTCCCCTCTGGGTAACAATTAAAAAAAAAAATCTTACCAGATCTGAACATCTGCCAGGAAGTGGTCATATGCACACACCAGCCAGCTAAATTCAGCAGCCAAACCAGTCAGTTTCTGGGAACCAGCACGAAGAAGGTCTGCTGTGCTCTGAATTTTCTCCCACCTAAGAGGTTCAGGATAAGACTACTGGTTAAATTTTGATCATTTGAAGTACCTCGAAAATTTTAGAATTATCCTTTCAAATGAGCTCCTAAGGAGACATTTGCTGGAAAATTAAATAAGCTATGCATAACAAAAAGGATTACATTGCTTTATAAAAAAATCTTTCACTATGATTTTAAAAAAGGAAATTGAATCTCATTTTCTGTTGATTGTAAAAGCAAACATACAGGTCAGTATACGTGATGCTAGTTAAACTTGCTACATAAACCAGATCCCCATTTTAAATAAGTAGACTCAGTGAGAAAGGTCTTCCAGCTTTGCTAGAGCTGTAGCAGTTTATGCTGGCTAAAGAGCTGTCCCAGCCCACATGGAAGAAATAACAATATGCTGGGTTTCACTGGGTTCAGTGAAAAACTGATATGATGTATGGCCTGTGAAGTGCAGCACAAAGTAGGGCATATCTTTTGCAGACGACAGGATAGGTTAAGCATCAAGAAGGCTGCACAGTGAGCAACCAAGAATGACAACCTGCTTGACAAGAAACTTCAAGAGCCACAGAAGAACAAGAATATAAATCTTTGGTCAAATTAATAAAATGTGAATATTTCCAACTACACATTTTAGATTCCTTTATTCTTTACAAACACAAAGGTTTGTAATTTTATAGAACATTAATTTTATATATTGTTTGCTTCTCTGTAAAGAAAAATGTATACTATAATTTGAAAAGGTAATAAATGTAGTTTTCTGATGTGAATACTGAATTAGATGCGTAAAATCACGTAATAAAATTTGCTGGTCTTGTTGCTATATTTCCTGGACTAGTGGTCAAAACACAAAAGTTTACAAAATGTGTTCTTTTTAGCGAATTAATTCTGTGGCTGTTCAGATTGGTATTGTACCTCGGCAAAAACTTTTTTCCTTTAACATTTTTTGGCTACTGAGAAGTCTGCCATATAGAACCTAGGAGTTTTACTCAATAGAGAATTTGAGTATTTGATCCAGAAGTTAGTCTGAGCCAAAAAATAAACCTGAACAGGGTTATTCTTGAGCAACTGAATATCTGTTATAATAATGGCCAACAGAAGTGTTGCACTCAAAGCGTTGCGGTCAACAGCTCAATGTCCAAGTGGAGACCAGTGACGAGTGGTGTTCCTCAGTATTGGGACCAGCACTGTTTAACATCTTTGTTGGCAACATGGACGGTGGGATTGAGTGCGCCCTCAGCAAGTCTGCTGATGACACAAAGCTGTGTGGTGCGGTTGACACACTGGAGCGAAGGGATGCCATCCAGAGGGACCTTGGCAGGCTTGAGAGGTGGGCCCTTGCAAACCCTATGAAGTTCAACAAGGCCAAGTGCAAGGTGCTGCACATGGGTGACGGCAATCCCAAGCACAAACACAGGCTGGGCAGGAAATGGATTGAGAGCAGCCCTGAGGAGAAGGACTAGGGGGTGTTGGTTGGTTAGAAGCTCAACATGACCCGGCAATGGGCACTCACAGCTCAGAAAGCCAACTATATCCTGGGTGGCATCAAAAGAATTGTGACCAGCAGGTCAAGGGAGGTGATTCTGCCCCTCTACTCCGCTCTCGTGAGGCCTCACCTGGAGTCCTGCGTTCAGCTCTGGTGCCCCAACATAAGGAGGACATGAACCTGTTGGAGTAAGTCCAGAGGAGGGCCACAAAGATGATCAGAGGGCTGGAGAACCTCTCCTACGAGGACAGGCTGAGGGAGTTGGGGGTGTTCAGCCTGGGGAAGAGAAGGCTCCGGGCAGACCTTATAGCATCCTTCCAGTACCTGAAGGGGGCCTACAAGAAAGCTGAGGAGGGACATCTTACAAGGGCATGTATTGATAGGGCAAGGGGTACTGGCTTTAAACTGAGAGAGGGTAGATTTAGATTAGCTATAAGGAAGAAATTCTTCACTGTGAGGGTGGTGAGGCACTGGAACCGGTTGCCCAGAGAAGCTGTAGATGCCCCATCCCTGAAAGTGTTCAAGGCCAGGTTGGACAGGGCCTTGAGCAACCTGGTCTAGTGGAAGGTGTCCCTGCCCACAGCAGGGGGGTTGGAATTAGATGATCTTTAAGGTCCCTTCCAACCCAAACCATTCTATGATTCTATGAGCTGTCAAAACAAAATGAAAAAGCAGTCATGTAAGACATACAGTATTCCTCAAGGATTACCTATCTGTTGTTATCTATTACAAGATTATATAAACAAATTACAAGAATTACTTATATTATTATAACAAATCTGGAAAAATTGATTGAATTAGGCTTCAAGTTCACTGAAATGTATTTATAGTAAAAAAAAAAAAAAAGTCAACATGGTGTTCATTCTGGAATTTCTAAATAACCAGAAGTTTCACCAGTGCAATGCTTGCATTATTGTGAACAGATCTGGGACACTCTGGTGATTCTTTAAATGCAGCCATTTCAAAAGTACATCCAAAAATAATCACAACTAATGTTCTTTAAAAAAAAAGTTTGAATATTTTAAGAGATCACTGAATTATGAACTATTCTGGCACCAGGCTACTGCATTATTATGAAAATGAACAGACTTTTCGTTTAGAAGTCATGAGCATTTTTACTTCTCATATTTTATTTATTAGTTTTAAAAGTTTTACATAAAATCAATCAGTGAAGAAATGGAGCAAGTGTCCACATAGTCATGTAAGTATATTTTAGAAATGTTTTTCTAAACGAACTTTTAAAATACTTTGGACGTGGAAGAGGTTTTTAATGTTTTAACACTGTTAACACTAGCAATCTGAGATGCAACTGTAAATATATAGAACCCACCAAAATAACATTGATTATTCCTGTCTTGGGAAACATTTCATACATTTGTTTGCCATAAGAATTAAAAAAAAAAAAACCAAAACAAGAGTAGAGACATTCATTAAAATCTAGGAAATCTAGAAGTTCAAAATTGGAATTCTTTTCCTTGTACCCCAGAAATCCTCCACTTCAGTTTTTCATATTTCTCTTCACTGCTCTTTTACCAGTATTGAAGTACCAAATAGGAACTACAGTGAGGACCAGGCTTCTGTTGTACTAAGTGCTCTACAGCCACAGATCAAAGTAACAATGCTGCTCCCAAAAACCATATAATCCAAGACTGAAACGCAAATAAAAAGCTGTATGCAGACAACACTGCAAGCAAACAATGTGGCATTTCTCTGTAGCATAAGTGTAGCTTACCTATTGAGTCCTATATCCTTTTAAGTACCAAGTGTTCAAATATGATTTTTTTTTCCTCTCTTCAATTTAGAGATGCTCCTAAAGAAT
The DNA here is from genome assembly GCF_963921805.1 of Phalacrocorax carbo. Classification (NCBI taxonomy): domain Eukaryota; kingdom Metazoa; phylum Chordata; class Aves; order Suliformes; family Phalacrocoracidae; genus Phalacrocorax; species Phalacrocorax carbo. Next base: position 22,829,855 of record NC_087515.1, read on the forward strand.
GTAGCACTTGGAAGACAGTCTTTTCTACATTGCTAAAGGCCTTATCAGCTGCACCGGCTGTGCCAAGGCAGCACAGCCTCAAACCATGACTTTTGTTGTTAGGGTTTAATATTTGAACTTGATGTCATTTGATGGGATGCTATGAATAAGTAAAATTTGGGCCATTTATTAGAATAGCATCTTGAATCCTTCATGCTATATAAGGATGCTATTACATAGATAGCACATAACAGTAATGGAGAAAAACAATCCCAACTGTGTTCACTATGTATAGTCATGCAGCGGCCCACTGAAAAGAAAAACATCAGTAACAAAATTGCTTCAGTGAAAAATAAATACAAATCTATAAGTGTGGATTTCAGCAAGAGATTCTTGCTTATAGCCCTCAAATTTATATGGATTCCTTGAGTATCCCTGCCTTTGGGTGCAGTGTCTTTAGGCCATACATGTTGGGTCTTTTGATACAAACTAAGCCTATAGGTCACAGCAGGTTTTTTGGTCTCCATTGACTCAAAAGGCTTAAAAACCAGATATGTCTGAAGAGAAAAATCTTCTTCAAGGGAACCAGGCAATCAGCAGTGAATAAAAGCTAGCTAAGATGAATTTTGCTTTGTTCTAGAAAATCTATTTGCCATCTGGGTTATGGAAGTAAATGCCAGGTTACTCTCAACACAAGACCAGGAACCATGAAACTCATCTGCTTCCCTCTTTATAGAGACTCCAGCATCTCTATCTTGTTTTCTTAGACCCTTTTCTTTCTCCTTTCACCTGATCCTCACTCAAGGAGCATTAAGGTTAAACATTAACATCCAGGGACTGAGGCTGCTGTTACCTTTGCCTTCTCTTCATAGAGACTGTCCTATTCACATCTGAAATGCGGTTCAACTCCAGATTAGATAGCTGAGAATAAATATCCATACATTCCTCTGTCTCAGTGTAGGATAAGAAGCTCTCTCCTCCCCCACAATAAATGTCATATATAATGGGAAGAAACAGTCATGCAAAGCAAAGCTTTTACAAAGCAATATAAAATAGGCTAAATCATCCACATCCCACCCTTCATCTACAGTCTTATCCTGACACCTCGCATCCTGCAGCCCATTGAAATCCACTCACAGCTCTGCAGTAAAGATCACATATCTGCCTTGGGCCATTCAGGCATGCCTACATGAGTGGACCTGACAGCTGAATTGCCAATGGGATGTTGAAGTTACAGATTTGTACTTCTTTACTTTTTTGGTTGATTACTTTAAATTGCTGTTTCTACCAAGAAACTTGTTGTGGTTTAACCCCAGCCGGCAAATAAGGTCCACACAGCTGCTCATTCACTCCCCTGTGGTGGGATGTGGGAGAGAATCAGAAGGGTAAAAGTGAGAAAACTCATGGGTTGAGATAAAGACTAACAGGTAAAGCAAAAGCCATGCATGGCAAGCAAAGCAAAAGAAGGAATTAATTCACTGCTTCCCATCAGCAGGCAGGTGTTCAGCCATCTCCAGGAAAGCAGGGCTCCATCATGCATAACAAGTACTTGGGAAGGCAAGCACCAGCACTCCAAACATCCCCCCCTCCTTCTTTTCCCCCAGCTTTATATGCTGAGCACCCTTTGGTCAGTTTGGGTCAGCTGTCCCAGCTGTGCCCGCTCCCAGCTTGTTGTGCACCCGGCAGAGCACAGGAAGCTGGAAAAGTCCTTGACTAGTGTAAGCACTACTTAGCAACAAATAAAACATATCCACACTATCAACACTGTTTTTAGCACAATTGCAAAACGTAGCCCCATAGTAGCTACTATGGAGAAAATTAACTATCCCAGCCAGAACCAGCACAAAACTGTAAAGCAAACTGGCAAATCTTGGACAGTACATTTCCACTGGCTGGTCCACTTCCACCAGCGTATAATAAAGTAATGCTAGAAGCAACTAACAGCCTCAGAAACTGGTAGGCTTTCACTCTAGTATTAAAGATCCCAGTTTAATATCCACAAGAGGAATTACTACTTTTATGTTCCCTGCTCTGTGGGTTTATCCCTACTTAGAGTCCAGGATTGTCATGCGAACTGAAAGAACATTGCAGAGAGCAGGTGGAAGACTAATTAATAAAAAAAGGAAATGGGGTAGAGAGATAGGAAGAGGTTAAAAATACTAAATGCAACCATGCAAAAGGCTCTGAGATAATAATGAAGTCCCTTCTAAGTGACTCACCAAAAACTAAGAACATGCAATGCAGATAACTCTCAGACACTAAACACAATAGGACTTCGCTGTGCTTTTCAGCCCTCTTCCCCATCACTGCTGCTGCCCTGCCATACACTCCCTGAAAACACATCCCTGCTTTTTTTCTTTTACCACACTTTTTCCATACAACTCCTTTCCCCTGTTTTTTACCCTTTCCTAGCTGCCCCATTTTCTTTCCGTCACTAGCCTCACTGGCAGGCTTCTGCGTTGGTACCGAATATTTCTGAAATTGCAGTGCCAGCCCACTGTCTGCCATCCCATCCTGCCCATTCTTTTCTGTCCTACTGTCGTTTCTATAGGTACATGCTTATATAAATTGAGCACCCTGCCTCTCGAGGACGTGTGCTAAAAAGCAGTTCCTCAGTCCACTCATCCCTGGTAAGTGTAACCCAACTGATACCTGCCAATTTTGCTAAAAAGAAAAGCTTTCAACCATTTCTTTGGGCTACACACTGTGACAACAACTTGTATCGACAACATTTCTGGTTTACTACTTCCCTCTAAATGTTTTCTGAATGTGTCTGCTTGCAGACACAGTCTCTCAGATTGGGAGAATAAAAGAGAATCTGGCACTGTCTCATGTCACTCAGCAGTCACTTGTTTCTGTTGAGCACTAATGACTACCACAAAGCATAAAGCATCCACACTAAGGGGATCCAGGGACTGGATTCTGCAGGCTACAACTCAAAACACACAAAAAGGAAAACGGAGGGCTTTGACTAAAAATCTCCTCAAGAGTCACATCCTTTCCTTTAACAGATGACCACTGGAAAATTCCTTGAAAGTGTGCCATCTCAGCATGGAGGGTTCCCTACCCTAGCCTTTAATCATGATAGCGGGTAGGGTACACTAAACACAACTTTTTGCTGCTTACACAGGCTAAAGTTGTCGTCAGCACTGTGTCAGCCAACTCCTCACGCTCTAAGGCTAACAATCACATACGCAGCAAATGCTGCTGTGTTCAGCTCTATGACTTGGGCTCCCAACCAACATCTTTATCCATTTTCTCCTACTATTTTAAAGCAGGATAATCTACAAGCAATACTTACTACTTTGCTATTAAAAAGAGTATGAAACAAAAGCTCAGCTAAAGCACCATAAATTGTCTTGGACACTACAGCAAGAAGATAAGCACTACACTATTTGATTAGGCATTTTCACTGCTCCAAGGAGAGATACAGATCTCCTGAATCAAAAGATGTTCAGCTTGAATGTTACAGTTCAGCGGGAAAATTGGTTAAGTCCATTGTAGAAACCTGCCGTTATTTACCAGTAGTCATAAATAATCCATAAACTCTCTACTAGGTCTTTTATTTCCTCCTATCAAATGTGCAAATCATATTTTATTATTTCTTTTTTTGTTGTTTTTGGTAACCTGCTTTAAGAATTTTTTTTTTAAGCTTTAAGGCTGCAACCACCCAAAAGGAACAAAAGGGAACACACGTAGGTATTGTTCCAAAATTCAAATTGATTTATGTGTGAATGAAAGTCAGCTCTTAGATTACATTGAAAATATGTGGGACCTTAAGTAAAATATTTTTAATAGCATTTGGAGAATGTTTCCCTTGTCTCTTCCCTTAAAACTCTCCTCTAAGGCAAGTGTGTAGATCTCACTCCTAATTAATTTCTCCCTGAAGCACTACAAACGTGATGCTATAATTCAATAACCTAGTGAAAGCAAAGAAAGAACTTGGAGTAATTTGGTTCCGTTATTTTAGTGTAGTCTCTACACTATAAGGCCAGTGTTTAGCCAGTGCTAAGAAGCTTGAGTGTGTAGGTTCAAATTACAGTAATCTGATACCGTCTGTTTGGTGGCAACTGGATCTGGGACAAGCAATTTAATGGGGTCAAAGCAGTGCCTCCAGCAATTCTGAGGATGCATAGAAGTAAGTTTCCATTCTGCCTCTGAACAACAAATGAGCAACAAATACTGTAATCTAAAGGAGAAGGGGAGTCCTTCAGGGAACCAAAATCACATCAGCTCCACACTGCAAAATCTAAAAAGAGAACTACACTGGGGAGGGGAAACAATCAAGAGTATGCAAAATAAAAAGCAAGTAAAACCATGGTGCCAAATCTCACTTTCCACACCTCCTCACCACCCCTTTTCAGTTCCCTCAGGCTGCAAAATAGGATATAGCACTCTTAAATGAACATGCCTGCACCACCAATGGTACTGCAAGCTCTGATACTGCCTGGGAAAACAGAACTCAGATTTTCCCATTAAAAAAGCCCAGGATCCTATATATTGAGCCAAATGAAACTCTCCATTAGCAACTGGCATCACAGAAGCTACGCAAGACAACGGAGCCAGATACAGTCAGCAAAATTTACTGTGAAAAACCTTTAGAAGGGAAGATGATGTCAAAAGACACGTTTTCAACAACAATTTTTACTCAGATATTAAGTGTGGTCAGCAACTGAATCACACTGCTTCCATCCACGTCACACACCTGCACTCACACAGGTAATCTCTTGCTTGGGAGAAAACTATAAATAGAGATGCAAAGTGTAGTACAAAGAACCCTAACCTAACTATAGGCTCTGTAAGGCTGTGTAAGCTCTGCCAAAGAAAAGTTCCCTCACAATGCAGAGGCAGATGTTGCAGGCAGCACTTACTTGGAGGGCTCCCTATTTCTACAACTATCCAATCCTTTAATGTGTGCAAGGACTTGGCTCAGGAACAGTTCCTTTCAGCTTTGCCTGCTGTTACTCTACTCACTCCAACACACTTCAGTCCTCTTTTCTGCAGAGCTGCTACTGAGCTTCCCTCTTCCCCTCACTCCGGACTTTATCAGTGTTCCCCCACACTGTTACCTAATCTTCTAAACTTCTTTCTCCTATAGAAAGAAACGCTGTGATAAGAAAGTAAGTAGTTCTTTCATCTGCCTGTACTCCTAGTTTTACAGTGTCCCTATTCTGATGGCAGTAAGAAAGCACAGACAGGTATACAACAGCTGACAGAATATTTTAAAAGAAAACAAACAAACAAAATCCATCATTTATAATGAGGTAAGACAAAGGGGAAATACATCAAAAAACCTGCAAGACTTCCTGAGACAGATTTGAGTTACACTACCATATAAAGATACTAAACTGTAATAGTTACATGCTTATAGAATGTCAGTGAGACTATAGGATGCTGCAGGAAAGATAATTAGCAGACTGTCAGTTGTAAAGGTATCACAGGGTGATGGTTCCTGCTGCTGGCAGAATACAGTCCTCAAAAAATAAATGTAGTCAAAACTATTCATTATTTTCCATGCAGGAGACACTGATCTCATGGAGGCAATCTATTTTTATTATGTTACCTCTGATGTGCTAAATGATTCATAAAACAAGAATATTTTCTATGGGAAGGATTTCTCTAGTAACCAGACAGTTGACATTAGTATTACTAAATTTAAGTATGCTTTTTTTTAAAAAAAAAATTAGTCAACTAGAAACCCCTTAGAGTACAGCCTGCTGACATATAATCTGGGCAAAGCTAGACCTTCTGCCTGAGTACGTTGATAGTTCTGCCAGATCTGAATGGCTTTATCCCATGGCAGTACTTGAAAGAAGGGCTTAGAGTTAGTAGCTGTGAATGGGATTCTAAGCAGGCATTAGAATCTAGAAAATCCATCCTCACATCCCATCTTCCCCAGTTTACCAGGTTGTGCCCACCATGGGAAGCAGTGGAGGCAAGAGAAGCAGAATGAAAGAGATGATGCTGAGGACCTGACACCCACACCATACATATTTCAGGGGGAGTTACTTCAGACTAATTCTAGTCTCGTCCTTTGTCTGAACACTCATTAGCAAATGGAGCACATTAGATGTGTTCCATAAGTGCATCTTACAGTTGACCAGGAAGTCCAGCTTCATCCAAAAAGATATCCCACCTGTGAGCATCAAGCCTGCTCAGTGATACAAAGCAAAGCACAGGTATAACTTGGATGTTCACTTTAAAAGCCTATTTCTGATTAAAAGCTTCCCAGTTGAGTACATCTGGAGGAAAGTTCTCTTTTTGCTCCTTATATTTCAGTTTCTCCTCTGTAACATAGTGAAGATCTGTGGCTTTCAACCTCTGTGGATGCACAGAACTGCAGACATTTCACTGGAGTTGCAGGTCCAGGCTTTTCTTTGATTACATCTTGACTGAGTGGCCACAGTGCACTGTATGGTCCTGGCTTCCTATTCACTCAGTCTAGAGACTCAGCCAAAGGCCACAGTAGTTTCCTTCCTGTAGAAAACTGTGTCCAGGGGCAAACTGGCAGGTAACTCTTTGGCTTCGCATCCTAGACATATCCTTAGCTAAAACACAACCAAAAGACTTTATAAGACACTTCTAGTGCTCTCAAAAGGATGCTTAGATGTAAAGTACTGCTACTTGATAGCACCACCGTAAGAGTTATTAGTAAACAGTCATCCTCTGGTGGAAGAATTGCTGTTATTCTTGTTTCTTTGTCTGGAATAGCATGGATTCAATGCACTCTACCAAACAGAAGTGTCTCAGTATTTACCTATAGGTCATTTTGCACTGCGTTGAGGGTGGAGCTCTAACAACCAGTTTATATCTTCATCAGGAAATTACAATCCTGAAGTTGCCAACTTTTGAAATTTATTACTTATGATAGTCATCACAAAAACTCATCATGTGAAATGAGGCTTTTCTCTATTCATGTTCCTTAGATCCTGAGGCGCGAGAGAGAAGTGGTAGAACATGATCACGTGCTAAAACATTAATAAACTGACAAATTTTTAAACCAAAGCTTATGATTTTTGAACAGCTGGTGTTGGCAACCCTGCATGTTCATTGATTATTGCCTTCTCCAAGGAACTGTTAAAGCAGATACAGAGCAATGTCACTCCTGGGAAAGGGCGGATTAAGCCCAAACATAGCTGTATAGAATGTTCTGAAATGTGACTGATAATAACTAAAATTAAGTATGAATGACTAATAAGTGGGCACTGGACCAAAAAAGCAACAGATTTATGTATTCAGGCCAAGCCACCTGGCATAAATTGCCCTGTGCATTTCCAAAACAACTGGATTTTAGTTGTTAATACTGAGAAACAGTGCATGGGATCTTCCCTCAGCCCATCATGATACCCTACTATCTGCTTCATACTATACAAATGTGCAGAACATTTCCTCTAACACAAGTGCAGAGGGCTGGGTTTTGTTTTGGTTGTTTTGTCTATAAATCTTGCCTTATGCAGGGAAGTTTGTTACAATACTGCACTAAGGATGTGGCTGTCTGGACTTCAGTCTGTGGATTTGTATACGAAAAGGCTGAAAGAAGAAATGAAATACAAGGACAGTGCATCATCCTCCCAGTATCTACAACATATCTGAGAAAAAATAAACTCTTGCTGTGGGCTGTTGACTGTTGGATAGAGAAACACTCATAGCCTAGGGAGGGCGAAGGAAGCCGTGATGGAAGACTGTGGCAGCCGTGTGAAAACAGAAAACCTTGCAGATACATTTTACCTCTTGATGTCCAGAGATACTGCCCACTTTATTTAGGAAGCTATTTCACTACCTGTATAATGTTTGAAGGAAAAGTTCAGGAAGAATAAAGTACTGCCAGCATGAGATTTCCCTTCTGGCTGTAAAGGGAAAAATATGTTGCAGCAGAAAGCATGCAGACAGAAACTTCGAGCTATGGTTGTCCATATCAAAGTCAGCAGCAAGAGGCAAAGTATCCAACCTTCTAGTACAGCACTTCAAAAGTGGGAAGTGTTACAAGCCGTAGAGATAAGGGCTGGGGATTTCAAGATTACTTTCTCAAAAGTAGACTGAGCAGGGCTTTTAGGTAATTATTATTTTACTGAGAGCAAACACTGATGTCTCAATCAGATGAAAAATTTACCTTTGCTTCTGCAACCCTCAAAATAAAGGGGAAAAAAGCAAAGACAACAAAGCTGAAAAGTAACGAAAGCAATATTTACTGTAGGTTCATATAATGCTTTTCACATCTGGGGACTGGAGGATAAAAGAATGCTTCATTGCTAACCTGGAATAAACCATTGCTTTCACAATTTTCATTCTGCTTTCATACAGGTAACACATAACTGCAGAGAAAGGGTCTATAGAAAGCATAACTTATTGCTCCAGAAGCATTATTCAATCATTAGGCCTTACAATATCATAAAGTTTTCAGTTCCTTATTTTACTTTCTGAGACAAGTTCTGCCTGAGAACCTGGAAAGAATACTATACGTGTGTAACAAGAGGTAGATACCCCCAAATAAAATTCAGCACCTTTAAAAAGATTCCTGATCCCGATTATACTGCAGTCAACACAATGCCCTTATTACCAAAATTGCTATTGCTATTAAGTGACTATTGCTTTCAGGTATTTCACCTGTAGAAGCCTTATGTCAAGACAAAGTGCCCATGAAACAGAAGTGATCTATGAAATTATTTCTAAATTCACAGAGAAGATATAAATGGCTGCTTCTTTAATCCTATCTCCCTCAGAAAAAAAGAAAGGATTTTGTTATGAGAGAGAGACACAGTAAAAACTTCAGTTAAATTTATATTAATATTGTAACTCTACGAAAAGTTTCCAAATTAAAAACTATTGTTAATTTTCATTCTTGTTAAGTCTATCAAAATGAAATCTCTTATTTGACAATAGTAGTCTATTTCCAAGAGTCATCTGTGCTGTATTCAGTACATATGGGCAATAAAGCACCAATAAATTCAGGAACAGGTTTTAGAAGTAACTACCGCCTTATTCTGTGCATAGACTTAATTTATTTCTTTCAGTTGATAACATGATTCAAATGGAAGACATTTACAGTGTCACAGTCTCTTGCATTAATAGAGCTTATGCTTGGTGATCATCTAGTTTGAGGATTTGTATATGTTATGTATACACACACACACAAAACAAATATTAAGCAGATCCAATCTAGTACTCTTAAAAATGAGTACTGCATAAACAAAACATAAGCGCACACGGCAATTTCATGTTCTAAATCCACCCACATAGTTGTTCTCAGTAATTCAAGAACAGAGCTGCATGGGCAGATTCACAGAATTTGGGTTACAGACATCTGTGCTGAAATAATGAACAGCATATGAAGGTTTCGTTCATTGAGCAACAGAATAAGGTCTTGTTTTTTATTTATTTTATCCTCAAAAAGAAAATAAATACACAAAAATCACAACAACAACAAAAAAGCAGAATAAACTCAAGGTAATCTGCTTCTTTCATTCACTCCCAGAAAAATGTGCTCCTCTTGAAGCATAATCTTAGTGCTATTCCAGGAACGAGCCATGACAAACAAACTTGCATGTATCAAATCAGTTACCTTAAAAATCTGGAAAAAATGGAATAAACTACAGTGTAGCCTGTAGGATAGTATTATCTTTAACTTCTGCCAGTACCACACTGCAGATGAAGACATAAAATCCCTAACTGACCAGATGTAGACCTCCCAGTCCCCATGAATTATTCGTCTCAGTGTCTAGTTAGAGTCCAATGCAGAAAGTATTTTCATTCCGGGATGCTTTGTTTACATTAACTGTACATTGTTTCATGGTCCACAAAGATGCCCACTCTTTCTTTGAACTTTGCTAGGGTGGGCGGCCTCATTTTGCCCCAGTTACTTCCTATGGCAGTAAGTTTTACAGTCTAATTATCCACTGTGTCAGAAAGTCTGATAAGCAAAGCAGTCTTGGCAAAAGTCTGGAGACTGGAGCAAAAGATGGACCAAAAGCCAAAGGCAAAACCAAGTTTCTTCCTTTAAAGGAAAGACTTTATGCTATTCTGATTTTACTTTCCTTTTCATGGAATGTTCCCATGCTCATGCATTACAAGAACAACAGCAGAACCTTCATTTGTAACTAATTTTATTCACGTCATCCTCCATGCGTCTCTTGCAAGGTAAACAATTCCCCCATCTTCAATTTTGTGAGCTAAAACAAGAGAGACAGCACCTAGGTTTTGTTTCAACAGCTTGCAGCAGCAAAGTTTCAGAGCTTACTTTTAAGCATCATGACTTAAACTGATTAACTGAAAAAGGGGATAAATTTGTACATTTTTCACAGCCTCCTTGGAGCTCCAGGACATGCACCTTTCCTTTCTGCAGCTGTCAGTCAATATTGAATGACTTTTAAAGAACTTGACTCAAAAGCATCAGTGCAGCAAGAACTAGTTATACAATGGCATTATATCCATCTGTGACCTGCCACAAAACCTGTGCTCCTCTGGGATTATAGCATGTATCAATATTGGAAAGAAAGGTAGAAGAGCAAGATATAAAACAGCCTTAGTAAGTGAGCTTACCAGGCACACCTATTTTTTTATGGCAAATGATGAAATAGCTGGACAGGAGGAACTATAGTGCATCTGCAGACAGATATACCCAGGGAAGGTTCCAGAGTAGTTATAATACAAGCCAGATCCCATGCATTCAATAGGTCTAGACTCTTACCACACAAACAGAATCACAGAATCACCTAGCCATGATTCACAGCATTCCACTCTAAAAGAATATGCATACACCATCTTCAGGGTCTTCTGCTCCATTACAGGCAGATTTGTGATCAAACATAACGTCTAGTTTAGTTTTCTCAAAAATAAGTAGAATCCTGATCAGCAAATTCTTTTTTACCATAAATTATGCAGCACATGTTCCAGTTCATTAATCCTGCCTAGTCTTGAAAGCTACAGGGATTTCACAATTCTTCCTGTAACATTTACAAAATATTTCCATAAATTTCCTACTTACTGAGCAAATAACATAGCCTCTCCAGTTAATGTTCCTAGCACAGGATCAGAACATCAACTCAGGGTATCACGTATGGAGCATCCAGCTGGTTCTCTCTATGAGAGGACAGCAGAGACACGGTTTGTGGAACTGAAGTCTCATCAAGAAGAAATCCTGCCTCCAGGGCAACAGGCACAGATAAGAGCTGGTGCAGCAAGGACCTACGCTTCTGGTTCATAGCCCTGCTCTCACAAATAAATGGACACACAGGGCTCAGAGGGGCTTTCCTCGTTACTGAGCAGTGGTTATGCTGTATAGGACATGCCTGTTCAGAAGGGGATAAATCCAAGAAGGCGCAAGGCTCCCTTTTGCTGCCACCAAACTCCAATTCTAAAAACTAAGTAAAGGCATTACACGGGCTGGTAAAGAAATCACATCATTGATATTTTTATATGGGTGTTTTACCTTCTAAAACATCTCTGATGATTAGATCTTCCCCCAGTTTACAAGCAGAGCATATTTTAAGTTTTCACTTAGCGCATGACCACAGATATTTTTTATAGGAAGCATATCTGCAAAACTGTATGTGGCACTCCTAATAGGCAATACTTTAACTGGTGCAGGTCAATGATTAAACATTACCAACAAATGATCCTTTTTTTACTAAGGCCTCCATAAGTTTAGTCTGAACCAACAGTAGGCAATTCATAGGGTGAACTCACATTATGAATTTGCACTGTCAGACTCTGATAACAGCAGGATTATTAACAGCTTTACAAGAATACCTCAGTTGGCACCTGTCCGTGACCCAAGGCACATACAGAGCCAAATCACCACTCAACACCCACAGGCCCTGGAGCTAAACCCTACGGTGTTGTACCTTCAGCCTTCGGGCTGCTAGGCTGCTCAGGAAGATGAAATTCACACCAGCAGCAGCATCATATCATCTTCCCCTAGCTCATAATGCTGATTTCATTTAATGAAAGTCTTATGAAATAGAGATTTCAGATGTTCTCGAGAGACAGCAGGAGAGAAGAGAATCACTGGATAGAGGGGAGGCACAGAGAGTAAGCTGCAGCAGACAAAACCGCCGCTGTCCTTCCTCAGCCCCCATCTGAGAACAAACACTTCAGAGCCAGCCGCCACCAAGCCCTGGACACCCTACGCCCCCGGCGGCACCTCCGCGGCGGCCCGAGGCGGGGGCGGATTCCACCCGCGCGCGCCCTCCTCCCGCACCGCCGCGGCCCCTCCCCTCGCACTCCTCCCTCCCTCTGGGGGCGGGGCCTCAACTTCCGCTCTCGCTGATTGGCTGGTGCCAGCCCTGCCCCTCGACCCACTCCACCCCCCGCCGCAAGCCCGCATCCCGCGACCGTTTCCCTTCGGCGGGCAGTGCTCCGCACGCGCACTACAGCTCGGCCCCCCTCTTAGGGGCCCGGCTCGTTGCCTGATTGAAAATGACTGCCAGCGTTACTTTGAGAGCGGTAGGCGTTTGAGGGAGAGAGGCGCTCCCGCTGCTTTAGCAACGACTTATGTATTTCGCCGGGATTTTTTTGCTACCCCGTTCCCTTGGCGGCTTCCCGTCCTCATCGCCCCCCAGGCGCTCGTGGCCGGGGTTCCGCGAGCCGGCGGGCCCTTGCGCGTTAGGGCGTGGCAAAGAGCCGGTTGGGGTCCTCCCGCGCCAGGCGCCGCAGCCGGTGGGCAGCGCGTGCCGGTGGCCCCCACCATGTACTACAAGTTCAACGGCTTCACGCAGCGGCTGGTCGGGGCTGCGGCCTCCGCCGCCTACAACCCCCAGGTAACCGGGCCGTCGCCCCCACCCCTCGGACGTCCCCGCGGCCGTGACCTTCGCCGTCCTCTTCCTCGCCCGCCGACCCCGGCGGGGCTCGGGGGCTCTGGCCGCCGGGGGAAGCCCGCGGCGGGGCTTGGGCCGAGTCCCGTTCGGTGGCGGCGGGGACCTGGAGTTGCCGAGCGAGTGCGCGCTCCCGGGCGGAGAGCACTCGGCTACTGCTGCGGCGGTTGCCGCCTGACCTGCCGGCCCGGGCCTTCCCGGCAGGGCCTTCGGGGCCTGCTGGCGCTTCTCTCTCTGGGGAAGGGATCTTCCGCGCCCCACCCCCGGTGCGCACGCGGGCGACGCTGACCTGTCGTGTCACCTCGGGCAAGGCGAGACGCCTGGTTCCACAGCGCACCTCCTGGTCCCGCTTTGGGATGTGTCGGGCGTTACTGCAAGAAGTTAACGCGCTCTCATCCTGTAGGACTGCCCCTGAGCTAGAACGGTGGCTGGTGGTGGTTTAAAATCGCAGCTAGCAAATGCGGACAGCAGTGCAACTAGTCCCCCGCTTGTGTCTGTGCATGCAGAAAAACTAATTACTGAAAGCATTAAAACTCTTACTAGAGACAACACACATCCACAGAAGTTCGTTTAAAGCAAAATGACAAACAGCTTTTCCTCTGTATGATGCTGACATATTTACAGAGTGTATACAGGTTAAAGGTCGCATTAAATAGGCTTATGCTGTCCATACTTTAAAGTATATGGTTAATCCTGTAGGAGTGGAGGGGAGCTGAGGGAGGGGAGAGTGGATCCTGATTACATCAGCTATTTCAAGACATTAAGGAGTTGCATATTAGTGAAAAGAAATCACAGACCTTGTTTTCTTTTTTTGTACATCAGTATAGATTCCCAAGTAACAGTAGGAAGATCTGTAGTCATGGGACAAATGCAGCATGGTTGCTATGCAGCATTAAGTTTCTGAATAAAGTTTGAAAAACTTAAGTTCTTACAGTGTAGTAATAAAACCCCCAGCCTGGTGGTTAAGGATCAGAGGAATAATTATTAAAAAGTTGTCCTTCCAAATAACTGCCTTCAGAGAGCAAACATATCTGATATGACTTGAGGTTTTAAGAAAGAAAAAAAAAAAAAAAAGAACTGAAAACCCCTGTGTACACACAGAATTGAAATCAAAGTTATGGTTTACCTTTTTCCTGATAAATGCATTAATAAAAGGTAACAAAGACTACATTCTTGTAGACTAATATGTATTGTTGTGATACACAGATAACTGATTCATTCTTTCGTAGTCTAATTCTGTTAGCAACCTAGTTCTGCTTTCCTGGATATCCTTGACTATGCAAGTTTCACTTGGAAAATCCAGTCATCTTCTGCAAGCAAGAATATTGTATTAAGCTTCTGTAAAATCTCAAATTGTTTCAAGGGGCCCAGACCAACTACAGGCCTTTTAATTTTGATTTATTTCAAAGCTGAGATGTTGTAGTTGAGATGGACAATTAGAAAGGTTAAGAGAACCATATGATCAGGCTTAGCATAGTGGTTAATGGGTCATACTCTGCTGAGATGCTCATAACAAGTGGAATACTGCAGGTTACTGCAGGACTTTATCAATTACCTGGAGCAGGCAACAGAGTGCACTCTTGTAAAGTTTGCAGAAGCCATTAAGGCAGTGGCTCCAAAATATTTGAAGTAGAGCTGCCATTCAGAGGGACCTGTCTGGAGGAACGAGCCGACAGGAACACTATGAACTTCCATGAGGAAAAAAGACAAAGTTGTGCATGTGGGAAGGAAGAGCTCCTGGCAGGGATATGAGCTGGGAACTGACAGGCTGGTGGGAGCAGTGCCGTGGTAGAGACCCTGGAGGTGCTAGCAGACAGCAAACTGGTTGTGAGCCAGCAGGGTGTCCTACCTGTAAAGGAGGCCAACAGCATCCTGGGCTGATTCACCACGTGTGTAGCCAGTAGATGAAGGAAAGTGATGATCTCCCTCTACTCAGCACTCACTGGATCACATCTATGTACTGCATCCCCTTGTGGGCCCCCCAGTATCAGAATGTTCTTAATCAACTGGAGCAAGTTGAGCAGAGGTCACCAAGATGGTCAGGGGGACGGAGCACTTGCCCTTTGAGGAGGGGGTGAGGAAACGGGGCTGCTTCTGCCTGGAGAAGAGAAGGTGTTGGGAGGAGGGGGGCAGATGCCAGCCCCCCTGTCCAGCCAGCACCTACAGGTTATCAAGACAGTGGAGCCAGGCTCTGCCCAATGGTGCATTGTGGGAGGGCAAAAGATGACAGGCATAAACTGCAGCAGGAAGGGTTCAAACTGGACATAAAGAAAGATGTTTTCAATGTGAGAACAGTCAGGCAGGGGAGTGGGTCCCTAGGGATGTTATGCAGTCTCCGTCCTTGGAGGCTTTCAAGGCCAGACCAGGCAAAACCCACAGCAACCTGGTCTCACCGCAGTTTGGACTAAAGAGCTGTAGAGGGCCCTTCCATCCTGAGTTACATGAATGATCATTACCTTAACCATCCTGAATGCTGATCTTAAGTTAACATTCAGGTACCAGTGACTTCCTGATATGGCACTTTGTGGCACAATAAGATTTTTTTATCCTCCTCTTTGCCCATCGCTCTTTGGAAGGCTTCCTTGGTAGCTATTGGGGAGCAAGGGTGCAGGACACAGGGAAGACAGTGGAATAAATAATATGTTAAAGTCTAGAAGAATGTCTGTTCATTAAGAGTATGTCCAACAGGTGCCTGTGCTAGAAAACACTCTTGCCACTATTTCAGTGTTTGGGGCACTTCTTACCTCTTCTACACAAAGTTATATTCACAGAATAAACATTAACTCACACTTCATTTGCGTAGAGGAAAGCAAAGGCTAGGGTTACCATTGTGGTATGGGTTGGAAGGGCTTCAAGCCCAAGCAGTAAAGTACCTCCTTTCTGGAAGAGTAGAGTTTAGAGCATTATGTCTTAGCCTCTAGGTCATTGTAACTATTTTTCTGCAAGTAATGCATCCTTTTTAGGATCCTAAGAGAAAAGCCCCAACACAGAAATACAGAAAGCTCTGATAACCACCTGGAATAAAGTTACCCTAAAGACAACACTCCTGGCTTCTGGAGCGCAGTACTGCTTACCTTTCTGTTCAGCAGGCTCCATCACATTATAACAGTCATCCCATTTTAGGTACATCTTTATTTTTTAGGGATTGAAAAGGCAGAAGCAAGATAAGGGAATGCAGAATTCTCTAGTATCCCACATTCTGGTCTGTTAATGAATATTAGGTATGTATGAATATCATAGCACTAGATAAAGACATAATAAATTCTGAAATCTTGACATCTTATAGATTAAAATGCTGTAGTGTTGTATATCAAAATTGGTTCATAAAGGGTCAATGCAAAACTAGCTCCACAAATAGGTATCATTGCAGATAGGGAAAAAAAAAAAGTCTAGATAGATCTTACTTCAGTGCTCTGCAAGGCAGGAAAGAGAATGTCCAGGAAATAGAAACACTTTTCTAGAACATGGTAATGATTTCTTTTTAGGTCATCATCGGGCATTATATTTCATTTCAGTGTCATCACTGAAATGTTGAAACTTAATTTTTGAGAGAATATAGTTGAGAAGATGAGATTGTATCCAAGCAGGAGCATTTCACATAAGTCTTATGAATATTGTCTCGCTTTACAAATGTGGGTTTTTTTCATATTGATGAAAGAAACGCTGTCTTTTGTATCTGGCTCGCCATTCACACAGCTCAGTCCTCAACTGTGGCACTCAGATGTGCTACACAATAGAATGGCTACAGTTTAAAAAGTTCTCTTCAATCCCTTTTTATGGTGTTCTTAGGCCAGCTTTTTGGTAGTTTGTTTTTATTTTTTTTTTTAAGTTTGACTGTACTCCCAGGTGATGCATTCAGACACATCAGTCTGAAAATTTTTTGCAATAGAGATTAAAACAGGAAAGGAATCATGTGAGTAAGTATATGTTAAATCCAAAACAAAGTAAATATTTTTCCTGTTGATTTCATTACTGTATTTAATAAAGCCATAGCTCAGCGTGTAAATGGTTTGCTTTTTATGCTTCTGTTTATCTTGATGTTTCTGGAAAAAATTAAGACATCCAGTGATTCAAATTCTGCTCGGTCAAATAGGCAGTATAATAGTTCACTCTATCCTGTTACGTTCTGATGCACGTTTAAGCTTATTGTGGGCTTGCAAAATATCCTTCGAAACTTATTTCAGAAATTCTTTTGCTGACAGTAACATAACTAGCAGCTTATACTAACAAAAAAACCCCACCAACAACTTAGTTTGAAACCTGTATTGTTCTTTCCATCTCAGTCTTAGTATTCCTTAGATTTAATTTTGCCTTTAACAGAGTTACGTAAAGTAGTATGAACAATTTAGCCTGTGTGAATAAATGGGAACCTTCTCAGCTAGTGCAGGTGAGGAATCAAATAGGTTAAAAACTACTGCTCATATTTGGGAGGATAATGACTGCCATAACCATTACAAATACAATAAAAACTATTAATTCAAAGATTTGGCTTATGTTTAAAGTACAAGTAGTGGGACCAGTTTCAGATGCCATCAGGTGAAGACAACTATATGAACTTTTCCCTAATTCTTCAAGGCTGACCATGATCCTAGTAGAAATTTAGTCATACTACCATATCTTCACTTGATAAAACATATTTTGCTTGTTGCTATTTCAAACCCTCATGAACCACAGATATTTTGATTTTAGCTGTTACAAATTGCTTGGAGTTCATTGAGAAACTATAATGGTTAGCCTTTTGTGCTGTAGATGATACTTAAAATGTACACAAAATCACTTAAGTGTGCCATCCCAATACAAACAAAGCCTCAAGTGATCCTACGTCAAAGCATCCTTGTGTTAGTGGTAAATATATTTAACCTCTTATAGTGAGGTACGTTCTACTATGAAGGACCTGCTATTTAGGTTAGAAGTGTCTAGGTTCAGCAAGTTCATAAAAGTTATTTCAATGCATGTGCTGAAATAATAATTCTAACCTTACCTTTCTTTCCCGTTTCCCCTTTTCATTTTGGTCTTTACCTCAGTTTTCTCTACTTTCTCATTCTCTGATCTGTTTGAGCAATCCCCCTAACATTTAAAAACTTAAGTATGGTGCTAGCTCCATTAAACTGTGCTCAAATCTTTAACTCTTCTGTGCTGTCAGGAAAATGTAGATCCAACTTGGGAGTTCATGCAAGCAAGGCATAAGTTTGTTCTAACTTTGAGCATGTTGGCCAACCAACAGATTGAAGGTCCTAAGACTTTCAGACCTCTGACACAAAAACACGCTTTACAGAGGGCTAAGCAGAGAATTTTGTGTTTGTTTTTGGATTAGCTACCTTTCATTGTGAAATTCAGCATTTGACAAAGTCATTGCTATAGTGTGCTGATGGAATCAGCTGATGTTGACTCTTCTGCACAAGTACACCTGCCGTACTTTGTCCAAGAATTGGAACAAATTCCTGTTAATGTTAATAGAAGATTAACACCTTAGTATCAAAAGAGGAATTACCAATGTGAAACATTTTCTTACAAAGCATAGGTCAAATATGTAGCGGCATTAATTCCTCAGTACTATCTTGACTGTAATGGGACACTAATGTTATGAAATAAACCTGCAGCTTTAGTCCTGTTAAATAAGTGACAATTAAGGGTCATTTAAGGTGTCTTAATGACATGCATAAAAAATCATCTGGGCTGAAATTTGTATGTGTAATGCTGAGGATTTCTCTTCAGCTACACTAAGCTTAGCAAGCAGCTGAGTATGAGATAAAGCACTTGCCGCTTTCTCTCACTGAACACAGACAAGTACCCAGTTGGAACAGCCACACAGTTACACTAGTTAGGTAAGCTTGGTTGGAGCTGACCACAAGATTCACTCATGGATGGAATTCAAGTGGAATTTTATGTTGGGGTGAGGGACCCTGATTAATTCAGTGTCTGTGGTAGGCAAACTGAACAGTCTGTCTCCTGCAGAATGCTTTTTGTTGTACTCCTCCTTCCTGAAGCCAGTGACCATTATCTATGATTTTTATTTAAATTGCTATGTGATGTTCTTAACTGGTGTCATGCTGCTTTGGAAGTCAATTACAACAGTACACTGATAATTATATTAATTTTCTAAAATGGTTTCATTTGATTTCATGATGAAGTTAGTCACGAGTTAGGTTTGAACCACCTGTTGCTCCAACAGACAGGGATCTTGTAACTATCGGAATAGGAATGTATTTCTAAAGCCTGAAAAAGTATGTGATAACTTACAGTTGTTAACAAGACTGATTTCACTGTTCTAATAGTAATCTGTAGAGTGTGTCTCACATCCAGGTGGTATCCTGTAGAGGGAGCAGTTTTAGCACTAATAGGAAATAGTAGGGGTTGCTAGTCACATTTTTAAGCCCCCTATCTGAGTTTAGGAATGATGAAAGAAGTATCGTTATGGAACTGTTTGAAGTAGTTTGCAGCTTACTCCAATTCTTGGTATTTCCAGCTTCTATACACTACAGATAGCTCATGAAATAAAGTAGACATGATCACAACAACAGGAATTGCAATGATCTAGTAAGTGATGAAGAGATCTCAAAGACTGCTCCTGCAAAGGTTGGGCCCTCAGAAAGGCAAAAGTGAGATTCAGAAGCGGAAACTTAAAGGAAGATGAAAGATTCACATTGCTGTGATACTAAAAATCAAGAAGGCAAGAACAATTTTGGAGAAAAGGTCACCTCCATATTCGGCATAAACATCTGTTCTATAGTTCTTTCTAACAAATCACCAACCTTTTAAGGACAAATCTAGTAAAGTACTTAAAGTTCTTACAGACAAAAATACTGGTCCAAAACTGCTTTCTTCAAGTATTTTGGCATAGCTGGTACTTAGCCTTGAATATATAGTCAGTAACTTCCCCTGGCTAATAATAGTTTCTTAGATGCTTCTTTCTCACTGGTGTGACCAGAATTGCTTAGTCTTAAATAATTCAGTACTTTCCTTCCGTGCAAGTGGTATGGTTTAGCCCTAAGCAGCAACTAAACACCACACAGCGACGCCCTCATTGCCCCCACCGCTGTGGAATGGGGGAGAGAATTGGAAGGACCAAAGAAAGAAAACTCGTGGGTTGAGATAAGAACAGTTTAATAATTAAAATAAAACAATAATAATAATATGAAAAGGAAACTAATGAAAGAGAAAAAGGTGAAACCTCAGGAGGAGGGAAAAAAACCAAACCCCAAATAACAAGTGATGCAACTGCTCACCACCCGCCATCCACCGCTGCAAGTCCCTGAGCCGTGATCGCTGCTTCCCGCGGCCAGCTTCCCCCAGTTAATATACTGGGCATGACATTATACAGTATAGAATATCCCTTTGGTCAGTTTGGATCAGCTATCTTGGCTGTGCCCCCTCGCCTCCCGCATTTTTGTGCGCCTGGCAGAGCATGGGAGGCTGGAATAGTCCTTGACTAGTACAAGGCACTACCTAGCAACAGTTAAAACATCAGTATGTTATCAATATTATTGTCATACTAAGTCTAAAACACAGCACTATACCAGCTACAGTGCAGAAAATTGAGTACATCCTAGCTAAAACCATGACAGTATGCCTGTTCAGTAGGAAGGCGCTAGTTACTGAACGTGTCAGAGAATCCAGTTTTGGCTGCTGCCTTTCAAAACATAACCAAGAAGGTCACAAAGGGATTCTAATATTCATTCAGGCACTAGAAAAGTAGGAAGCTGGACACGTGTCTTCAGGATGGAGCCCTGATAACCATTCCACAGGCTATTTTGGGATGTTGAGAAAGATGGTCTTTCTGTTGAAGGTGCCCGTTGTAGCAGAGATTTTAGAGAATTTACATATGGAAAAACATGTCTGGTCTATGGCAGGCATAAGTGAAAAGGAGTGCCAGTCTGCTTCCAGCTCCAGATACTGTTCAGGTAGTTCTCTTAAATACAAAATACATCAACTAGTCCTTTGAACAGAAACCAGAATTTTAGTGCAGCCTTAACTTGACCCATGGAGAGCAATTACTGCTTCGTTTGTAATGAAAACCTGTTGCATTAACCTACTTGTATAATGCTTTTAATTTCTGTAGCAAGGTAGAAAAAAATATTACAGCTGTTTCAGGAGCCACAACGTGAAACATCACTGCCATGTGTCCAGGCGTAACTGTTAAATCTAACTATAATAATAAAGGCAAGGAGGCCACCTCATGACTGCTGCGACTGTGGACTTAATCTTATCCATAGACCTGGATTATGTAGTTTTTAATTATGGCAGATTTATAGAGTACCACTGTCTGAACTGAAAGGAAATTAAGTTATGCTGCTCATGGGGAGTACACTGAGGTGTGGGAAGTTGCAGCAGTATGTGAATTGCAGGGTGTAGTTTCACCTACATAAACTAGCCACCGTGTGAGGGCTTCCGGAGCGCCCTTGAGCACCTCTTCCTACTTCTGTATGAAGCAAGTGGTCCTAACCCCTTTCATTTTCCTCCTCAAACTACACATCCAAGTTATTTAAGGCCCAGCTATTTATGGCTACTGCTTGCAGCATTCAGGAGGAAGAGTTTATTGAAATCTCTCCCGTTTGACCCAAGCATCAAGCATTTCCTGCTTCTAATCCTACTACTCAGAGCCCTAGATAGTCTGACTATGTGTGAAAAACAAGCAGCAGTTTGGACCAAGTACCAGCACAGAAAAACTTGTGATAGCTATGAATTTACGTCATGAAGCAATCAGAAAGGAGGCTTCTGTTGTCCTTGCTAAACCCTGACCCAGAGTTGTAGCTGAGAAAGGAGTGGGCCAACAATGTGTCTTTAGCTCATTGTCACCAGATAAATATTCTTTGTAATGTATCCTCATAATGACTGGCAGTGTGCCTGCCGAATGTGACAACTGGTACATTTGCAAGTGTTATATACCTTGATATTTTAATCTTTATGCAGGGACTCAAACCAATAGTTTCTACTGAATCCCCAGCTCTGACTTGTGGGACAACAACTAAACTTGCTTCAGATTTACCAGCAACTGATTCTTTCTTGGGTAAAAACAAGGTGCCAGACCTACAGAAACTTTTTCAGGTAACGACAACTTTGAGAGTAACTTAAAGAAAGCTGGAGAGTGGGACATATCTTTCCTTATGTTAATGTGGCTAACTACTTCTGTCATTCTACAATACCAAAATTTTGTAAAGTCTAGTTAATAAAGTGTCAAGTACAGTATAATCTGTATACTTGTAGTATAGTATAAGGTGTGTATGCCTCGTATAAGGGAATAATACAGAAAGTTGAAAGTCTGGTAACATTGTCTTTTCGCTTGCTTCAGAAGTTGCTTATTGATTATTTGACTATTGGAAGCTCTTCCTGTCTGGGAACCAAAGCATATGCCTTAAAGCAGATCTGGAGGAGCAAAGCAGATCATTACTGTTCTGTGTATAGTAATTTGAATATTACTGAAGGTGTTTATAATGCAGTATAAGAAGAGCACAGTAAAGTTTTCAAAGCCAGTTTGTTAGCTATGCAATTTATAAGCATACTAGGACTTTTCATAAGACAAATCAGTTAAGCATTTTTTAAAAACATAAAGAATGTGCTTTATATAATATTCCCTTTTCTCTTACATGCCACTTGCATTTGGAATGTGTCAGTCTGACTCGGTGAATAATTTTTTATACATATCTTTTCATGTTCTTTTGTTAGTGACACTTTTCCCATCCAGGTCCTCTTCAGAAATATTTCAAGATATATTCTTTCTGCCTGCACTTAACAGCTTTGGCTAATAAAATTAACTTGCCTTTGCATTTGTCTTGCTAAATGAAAAAACATAATACATTTGACTGTAGATGGCCTGTTTGTTAGGATGTTTCCCTCATGGAAGTCTCTTAATTTACCTGACGTAGCTTGTTCCTTATGGCCTTGGTATGGGTGTTCATTTCTTTTTTTGTTTGTTTTCTTTTTAAACTTCCCACAGAAAGCAGATGGACTACCAGTACACCTGAAACGAGGAGTTCCAGATAAGCTGCTTTATCGGACCACTATGGCTCTAACAATAGGCGGGACTATCTACTGTCTAGTAGCACTGTACATGGCCTCACAACCAAGAAACCAAAAGTAAATGAACCCACGACTCATGGGACTCGTGACGCTTCTCTGAAGGACCTCCTGCATGTATCTCTCTGCACTTGCTTTAAATCTGTGATCGTGTTGGGTTCATTATTCAGATCAAATTTCTTGGAGAAAGTGTTTTTAAATTGGTTGCCTTATGTGTTCTAGAAATCAATATAAACAGACTTAAAGACATCATTTTAACATATGGTTGTAGCTTTGCATTTGTTGTCTTGCAGGAGCATATGAACAGTTGGAGAAAGTTAAGCTTTTCCTTCCTTCCCTTCCCCAACTTAAACAATGTTAGAGATAGGACAGGGCAAATACTTTGTGGGCTATGCTCCATATTCCTTAGTGGGAGGACACGGCTGGTTTCCAGAACAGTAAAAGCAAATCATGTAATTATTATTACATGCTGAGAACCTGTTTCTGTCATACACAACTCATTTTACATAATCAGGTGGCAATGGAACTTTTCCAGATGCTGGTGTATTATAAAATATTTGTACCTCTGATGGTAGAACAAAGGGCTTATCTCCTTGGAGCATTTAAAGCAGATTTTTTCTGTAATCTTAGCCTCACTGTATGCAGCAGAGTGCACCAGTATTGTAGTGTCAGTTGTACCAGTTTTTGGACTTTCATTTGTCAAACTATCTTATTGTGCAATAAGACTAACTACATGAATAATAAAATAGGCAAATCTTGAAAGTTTCAGATGACTTCAGCTGGTTTGGTAGTGAAAAACATATTGGTATACTTTTGTCTAAGTTCAACTTGTAGCTCTCAAACCAGACAATTGATCCAGCAATGTTACTGTAATCTTTTTGAGGTGGTAATCCTCTTAAAACCCTCTCTCAGAACTCATTGGGTGTTTAACTGTAATTTTTGGTGAAACAGGTCACTGTCATAGCTCAGCTGCATATTATTTTCAGTTTTCTATTTATGTACACACATACACACACACTTCCTTTGCTGTGTGGGTGGAAGACAGAGAATCCAATAAAACCCTTTATTCAGTTTTTTTCCCTTGTAATATCATAGCCTTCAACTACAAGTTTCATACAAATCTTCACAAAAAGCATCCTCTAATTTGATAGATCCTCCTCTGTCTATACATTGAGTATTCATTCTTGGTCACCCAGCCTCTGAATAAGCATGGATTCACTGGCCTCTGTAAAGACTCATCTGCCCCAGAACTGTGGAGAAAGCACCTTGCATGTAAATAAGGAAAACAGTTGATAACGGAACGTGAAATTCCTATTTCTTCAATATTTTACTAAAAATATTCTGATTTTTTCCCAGTCAAGTTATATCAAAGCCTTATTACTGTTCCATACAAAAGAAAGTAGCTGCTTGTACTGTGACCTCAGGTTTCAGCCAATGTTGGTATTTCAGGGTGGGAGAGATTAAATCATTGGAAAAGAAATTTGTAAGGACAGCAAGAGTCAGAGTAGCAGAGAAAATTAACTTCTCCAGGAACTGACAGCTGTGTTGTCTCTACTGATTAAATGTTTTATCCTCAGTAGCCCATGCTTCCATGGCTCTAAGAATCTTGTGTTGTAGGCTGTTTAATCCTATTTTTTTAAAAAAAGGGGGGAAAGGAAAAAAAAAAAGCAGCATGGTAGGTTACTGTCTGTCTTCCCTGCACATCACATATTAAGCACTGCCTACAAGACTCTTCTAATAAAAGATACTTTGCACACAAACTTGATAGGTAGATTTTCATAAGGATGAGTTTGCTCAGAATTTCTGTGCTCTAAGGTTTTTTTGTTTGGTTTTTTTGGGGGTGTTTTTTTTTGTTTTGTTTGTTTTTTTTTGAAAAAAACCCTATTTTAAAGTTCACCTGGATAGTAACAACCTTCTGCTTCTTGCTAAGGCGGGTGTGGATAGACTAAACTGATATCCCATAGCTCATTAACCAGTGGAAATACTCTTCCAAGTACCTGTGGAAAGAATGACAAGAGACCTATCCCTCAGGTCCAGCTTTCTTAAAGGGAACTCAACTAGGAGATTGCTGTAAAGGCCATTGTGGGAGCTACGGTTATCAGAATTGTCTTCCTCTTGCCTAGGGTCTAGATTTTTCCAGCTCTTTGTCAGCAGCTAAAAACTCGTGTGCTAAAGGGGAAAGGAAAACACCATCAAATGTTGCAAGTAACCAGGTACTAGATGATTGTTGTTTGGTTTAGGTTTTCTTTTTTTCAGTGTTTGGATTTTGAAAAACTATTTTCACTTTGCCCTTCTTAAAAAAGCTGACCCAGTTGAAGCAGGATGAGAGTGCTGCTTGTCAGCTTGTTAGATCTGCATCCCTGGTTCAGTTGGAAGTTAAAAGAACAAAGAGGCATTGCTTGCCTGCAGCCGCTGGGCAGGACTCCAATCGTGAGAGAAAGAGGAGACTGCATTTCTATATTCCCACAGCACAGTGCTCTGAAGAACAGGAAGGCTTGCAAGCTGTAACCAGGTTAGGCTGCGGCAGCAAAATCTTGCCCCTTTTCTCAATTAATTCTGAGGTCATCATAAAGAAATTACAACGTGGGAAATTGTTTATCTTCCTAGACAAAAAAGCTCTGTTAAATATCTACTTAAAAGTAATTCTGACACCAGACTTCTATGAGGATTCAAGCGAGTTTAAGTGTTTTGAATTACTGTTTGTGATAGCAAGACCTAATCTTATTTTTAAGGCCTCAAGAGCACCCTTACCTTTAAAAGTCTGTCGCTGGCATGATGTTAAATGAGGTCTTAAGTAAAGAGAACAAGGACGCATTGCAGCGTCAAGAAGGCTACTTCAGTATTCTGACTTGTCATCCCCAGAAGTAAGAATCTGACTTGGGTACAACAACTTCATTATACGTCTGTTATGTTCTGCTTTTTTATAAAGACCCTCTCAGTTTTGTCTTAGAAATTATGCAACCTACCAGCACTGAGAGCTGAGAAAACAAGATGCACTTTTAAGTGATAGCTTATACTCAAGTCATTTGGCTTGAATGCACAGTAGAGAATAAATTACAATAAACTCTCATACCCCAAGGTGCTGGGTTTGGAAGGGAAAGCAGCTGAGATTTACAATACTCAGGAACAAAATTGTCTTACATATAATAATCCATCCCCCATGGCATTATCTTATTATTGAGAGACAGTGGGTTTCCTTCTTAAATGATCTCTCTGGCAACCTGAATTCAATCGTTATATCTTTGTAATGGTTTTTAAATAAGATCTCCCTCCCTACTTTTTATGTGGGAGAAGCAGATAAATGCACTTGAGAAGATGTTGATAGTATGCATGTATGTCTTTCAGCTGCTTTAAAAATAAAAGTATGTTGAGAGGTTCCTCCACGGTATTTCAGTATGACCATACCATCTCAACAGGCTTTTGCCTTAACACTTGAAATTGTCAATAGACTGACTATTTCAGTACTAAGACATTCATTGGTTGATCTTGCCTTAAAGTAAATCTTGGCAAATTAAAAGGCACTGTAAGGAATGAAAGCCAGGCAGACTAAGAAAACGGGCATCTAATCTTACAGACATCAAAAAGCTGAAGTGTTTTAAGAGCTGTTTCCTTGCACATAGGTATATAGCACTTACTCCCTCTTTACCCTCCCTCCTCCAAATTCAAGCCTTCCAAGAGGCTTTAGAAGAGTCACAGATCAGGTTTTTTTACTCCTTTCACAAACCATTACCCCTGCAGATCTTAAAATGTAAAAAATGCAAATGTGTTACACAAAGAGAAAGTGCAGATATTGGGCAAGTTACATGTAAAATAATGCTAAACTGTTCTAAAAAAAGTTATAGCTACCTGCATTTTATGACATAGCATACTAATTTTTTTCCCCTCTCCAGCCCTTAACCTCAGTGAAAAGTTTCACAGGAAGCCAAAGTTTGATCTCTGTTTTAAAATGGAAAGTGGGAAGAGCTTACCTGTAATCTAAGCATTAATTTTAGCAATAGACATGAGAAAACAACCTTATAAGTAGTTTGCATATTCAGTACTAATTGCATCTTTGTTTATGAAAGATTATTAATTTGAATCAATTCCAGTTAGCTGCAATGCAAGTGACGCACAGATTGCTACAAGGCAGCATATTTGCTGTGAACGGGAGTGCAAGCATGCCTGTGGATCAGGAAATTGGGTATATGCTATCAAGTATCTGCATGGCATCTCGCTAGCACCAGATCTTATCTCCTGGTGATTCTTCTATGATCCCAGACTGCTTTTGGGTTTGGCACTAGACAGAAGGAACCATTTTATTTGTACATTAAATATCTCAAAATAAAAGAAAGTTAGATACAGGGTTCTGTTCCTCCCCCTGCCCCTGGTCTGTTGCACGCAGCCCATTTCTGGCCTACACAAAGGCATTCATCATCCTCTGGCTCCAAAGAGATGATACGCCATGCCAAAACAGTTTTCTAAATAACTCTGCCCAGTGGATCTAGTGCTGCAAAACTAAGGAGGGGGAAATACTTTGCCTCACTTCACGTCAGCTGCATACCACCATTACTTTTCTCCCTTCCTCTCTCCCACATTTTTGTTCTTAGAGCCCATGAAAAGTTTTCTAGTTTACTTCCTTTTTCCCCAGCATTTTTTAAATATTCTGTGCCACAGAAGGAACGCTATTGTTTCTAAGTGCTTCCAGAGAACTTCTGAAATAGTCACATCAGAAGGTATACATTTGTCACCTGTATTTTTTCTCTGCAAGTTAGAACAAGCCTGGAAGTCTCCTTTGTGAAGTATATGATCCTGTCAACCCAGCAACTCACGTTTGCTTCAGGTACACAAGTGAACCCTTTAGTACAGTGGCAAGTCTTTGAAGAAGCTGTTTTAGAAGTGTGCAAATGTTGCGGTATCAAATGACTTGCTGCTTTCAAGCACCTGGCTGTATTTCAAAGAAATATATGAAATACTTCTCTGCAATAGTCTTACATTTTGAGCCATATTACTTTGATGTATATTTTACCCATTTTTATATCTTCCTTGCAATTCAGTCATACGCATTAATCTTGCTACTAATTGCTGTATCTGTTTATGGTATGGTACTAGCTCAAACACCCTGGATTCCCTTTCTGATTTCATCCCTGAGCCCTAATTTTGAGTACCCAAAATTAGAAATTTAGGCATTAATTATAACGTGCATCCATTACTGAACTTTCACTTGAGGCATAGAGAGAGAGCTAACAGCATCCATAGCAGAGTTCAATATGACATGCCACCGTAAACCGGATGTTCTTCCAACCACACAAAGCCATCTTTAGCATTTTGCATAGTTCTTGTAAGGAAGATCATCTGTGTAATCTTTAGTCGCTTGCTTACTCGCAAGGGAAGACTGAGTATTTTCTAATCCACAATACTGCATAAGTGCAAATTGTGTCTTCCCTTAAACTAAAACCATAACAGCACGTCTTTGGAAGGAGGCAAGGAGATCATGTTTGGGGGAGTGGAGAGGTCGTAAGTGCCAATTCCACCAACTTGATCCTGACTTGTAGTCAAGACAGCAAAACTATTGAAACACAGCTTTTCTGGCATAAAGAACAAGTGCTACTTGTTAAAGCTTATTCTTGCATAAGCCTAAGGAATATGTATTAGTCTTCTAATTGGAACTGATTAAGTAACTGCTCATATGCAAAACAAAACCCACACTTCAGCATACTCATTGTTAGCAGCATGACCTGGCAGAATTAACAGGAGTCAAGACTTCAAGCTGTCATAAAACAGCAGCAGCAGCAAAACCCTATGTTGCAATAAAGCAGGCTGGAGTCCACAGAGGTTGACCAGATGTGGAGAAACCAATCCAACAGCTTGTACCACTGTGCCCTACTTAGACTCTCGCTTTCAGAAAAGCATGCCTTAAAAACTGAAAGAATGATTTCTGGCAACCTCTGAGACGTGCTGATTTCCCAGAAGTTCACTTGGAGGCCTTTCTATAGCTCCATAACAGCTTTCCACAGCTGATGAAGAATGGCTTGCTAGACAAAGGTCTGAACTTTTGTTCAGAGATGTTCCCAGCTAGGCAGAGCCTAACGTATAATGCCTATCAAGTCTGCTTGCAGAGAAGCTGTTTATTTGATCCCTCTGTACTGCAATATGTAGAAAATGTAATCATAATACAATATCCAAGTGTGACAATATTAAAATGTTTGAATAATTCAGAGGCACATGTCCTTCAAGAAACTTCTCATCTCTGTGTGTATTTTTACTTTCACTGACCAACAGGTTGCGAGAAAAACCTATGTAATACGGATTTCCTGGATTACAGACTCAAATCCCATGTTCACTATTTAAATTGTATGGGATAAACTGAACTGAGTAAAAATAGAAAAATCTGTCAATAGCAGTATTAGGTAGAGTCTTCCCTTCTCCCTGGCTTGCTGCCCCTCCTTCCCAGTAGCAGATGTCGGCGCCTGTACTTTTCCTGCTGCTTTGGGAGCAGGAAGCAACAAGTAATCATGCGCCTATTCACAGTATGATTTTTCTTGCTTCTAGGACAGTGGAGATTGGGCAGCCATAGAATAACCAACTTGCTTCCATGACACCCATTCATTTCTTTGTGGATGCAACCAAACAGCTAGACTCTGCACTTTTCCCCGAAACTGTAGTGCCTTGCATGCCTGACTGGCCTAAGGAAGGGAAGGTCTTCATGAATACTCTGGGTGGTCAACACTATTTCAACTCTAAGTTTTGGATTCCATGTTTTCAAAATTCAGCAACTTTCACCAGCTAGATGACAATCCACCGTGTGAACACTTGTATACGCCCTTCAGTTTTTACATACGGTAAACTCAGATGTCCATCTGATACACACATTTCATCAGGTTCACTGATCTGTGTTTATCATCTTAGCTCTGTAAATTTTAACTGGCTGCATGAGAGTCTTCAAATGCTAGATCAAGCCCAAACTGCTCTTTTAAACTTCCACTACTTTTATTAGTTATTTCTACTAATCGTTTGCTGGACAGAGCTATATACTATTTTATCTTGTATGAACAGTTCTGCTCCTAGTAACTGAGCCTGAAAGTTTCTGAACTCAGTGCATGAGTGAGCAATTATGTGCTTTATTTCTCAGGACTAGAACACAGATATGTATACATGAGGCCTGCAGTTTTAATTCTGTTTTTCTGTTGCACTTCAGGGAAAATATATTTCCAAGAGCAACAATAAATAAGCAAACAGAATCTAGTACCTGTAACAAACACTTTTCCTGGTTTGCACCACTGATTAGAAGAAATTAAACTATGTAAGACCCAGCAAAACTTGTCTTCAAAAAGTAAAGAAGTTTAAAAAAAGTATGTTTTTATATAACCTATTGAAATCCACTCTAGATGACTTAGAGTTTGACTATTACTGCACTGTCTACCTTTGGATTTTAACATACCTTAGGCAAAAATGCACTACTACCTCTTTTTCTCATGAAATAATTGTTTTGGTTTTACACTGTGAGGGGGTACATGACTGCTCTCCTACAGCTGCGAATGCTGGAGACATCATGGTCCCAAACTCCACAGCTTGTGAAAGGTTTCAAAGAAACGTTTTTCTATTCATGCATTTCTGTGTGAAGAATTGCAAGGATCCTACATGCTATTGTTTGGAGAGTCAGCTTTGCTAATACACAGTGTTAGGCCAGAACTGGAAGAGCCCTGCCAGGTTGCCATATCTCAGATGTATACTCTTTCCTGGGGCTGAATCAGAACAAGTCTTGTTTCTGGCAAGGTATAAACTCATTTTTAGGTTGTATTTCCATACTCTCCACCATTTTATCAGCAGAACTTGTGTTGGTTCAGGTTTGCATAGAAACCTCCCAAAGTTTAATTCCTACTGGCAAAATCCAGGCCAAAGTGGAAATGGCGCACTTGAAAGAAGAAAGTCCTTTATGTTTCTGTGACAACGATCCGTTACACAAACATTCAAGGTTAGGGTGAAGAGCATTAGGGAAAAAAAAAAAAGAAAACACAACCAACAACCTAAAAAAGGAAAACCAAAAGGCCCAGCAGAGTTTGTCCTTTTTTACAGCTTATGACAGGAAATCCCTACAGGTTTTTCCCCTCTCAAGGTTCCTTTTACACTTCATCTCTCCTGATCAGAAAGATCAAGTAGCAGAGAGCAATTTCTTTCTTATGAAGCAGTTTGTAATGGGCCACATCTCTGCAGCACCAGCCATAGGACCCGTGCTGACGTCAATGGAAGTGCTGAGAATTTGTGACAGCATATGTGACCCAGTTTGATGCTCTTTTGGGACTGAAAAGCTAACAGGACACAGAGTACAGATCAAACTATAGAGCAATTATACTAAAATGGTCCTTTTGTCATCCAAGGTATCCCACATAAATCTGTGTTGTCACACCTGCCTGGTGAAACATAGGCAGTTCTGATTGTCCCATCTGCAGAGACATTATAAACTAGAGGCTGCAAGATGGGTAACATTGCTGGGTTTTAGATCTCCCCTTGTTTTCTGTGAAGAGACCAGAGCATTTAAAAGCATTGTTTGCTTATGGTAGATGCACAGTCTACTATTTACCACACACTGTTACAGCAACCACCAAAAGTATCTCTTTTTTTTGTTTATTTATATATAAAGTTACAGGATTTTTCACCGAGTACCAAATAATTAATAAACCTGGTATATTTTTTTGGCTTCTCCTACAAGGACAAACATGCTTTGGCTGATCCTGGTGCTACCACCTTCTAATTTGTTTTATTTTTCAGACTTGATTTTTCCTGTTGGAGTGAAAATAAAGAGCGTGAGAGTGATTTGAAAAATCTATCATTGCTTAAGTGTGCAGAAGGAGGAAGAACAACTCTGTGCAATTAAGATGGAAAGTTCCTCCCAGTCATTTCATAATGTATTTCTATAGATAAAAAGCTCCTTGACTCTTTGCATTATATTTTGTATATAGTACCATTTACAATATTTTATTTTGATGAAAGCCCTTTTGATTTACTGGTAGCACTCATTACAACACACCCAACTGTGTCACTGAAGCCAAATGTTACAGTCCATGTGGATTTTGGCTGGAGTTTCACCTAAGTGGTATATGAGAGAGGGTTGCAGAATCTGATATAGAAATAACTGTATTTGCTATAATTTTTGCAACAAAGAACAATTTATGATTGGACACACTGGAATAAATCTGAAGTGTGTTAACTTTCCTAGGTTTCCTCTGAAACCACCTTTATCTCATACAAAGTTGGTTATAAGATACAACAGCATTTTTAAATAATGATGGCACTAGGAATTATAAACAACGACACAGTTGTCTAGGTGGTGAGCAGTTGGGTTCTGTGAGCCAGAAGTGACCATCAGATCTGGCAGCCTGAACGGCCATGGAGCATCATCTTGTCACAATAAATTTTATTTTTGTAGAATTTAGGACAAGCTCTAGTATTAATGGCAATAGCTCCATTTTTAGAATACAAAAACGCAAAATGGTCCTCTATTTCCAGCTATTTGTATCATTTTGGTTACAAATCAAATGTGATTTACTCTATTAACCCTTCATTAACAGCATTTCATTAGGAATGAACTATACAGGGTATTAATTTCAATACAGTAATACAAGGCTTGAAATGTATTTCATGGCTTGCACAAGAGGAATTGGGGGGGGGAAAAAAAGGCCTGGTTGTCACTTATTTTATTTACTGCAATTGTTATATCTGTTCAAAGTAAAATTAGGATAATGGCATTTTAATTCAGTGGCCAACTAGTGGTAAGAAAAATTCTGGGGCATTTGTATTTCGATCTTAAAGCAGTCCATTCAATTTGAAAGAGAACATACTGATCTCAGGTAATCTAACCTTCAGAAGTTGTTAACATTAAAATAAAAGAAAGTACATATTATTTCTGAAGCTTTAAATGGCAACCAACCAACCAACCAAACCCTCAGCACCCAAACGAACAACCCAAACCACAGAACACTAGAATTTCTGGAATAAATCCATCACACAGAAACACACTCACTATTTCTTACTGGTTTTTACTCCTTGTGCAGATGAAATTATTCACTGAATTTAACCCTAGTTTGAGTATCATCTAACTTCCACAGAAACTGACTCCCTTAACAGAAGGTTTTAAAGAAAACAGAATAAAATTCATCTGGCTCTAGTGTAAATGGCTTGATGATGTTCTAACAAGTACATTCACAGGGCTAAATTACTAGAGCGCACGCACTAGTATAGAGCGTACGAAGCAGAAGAAAATAGGGAATCATGACAGACTAATTTTAAAGCTAATTAGCATACTGAAGGCTGGAAGAAAGAAAGTATGGAGGAAAAAAATTGAGGTTTTACAGTGAACTTCTATAGATTTTAATAAAACTAGACTTGTATACATGAGCTGAAACCCAAACTGCTTCATAAAGGCAAAACTGAAAGCGGCATCTACAGAACAGGAATCATATAAATTATGACACTGAATTTCCCTGCAATGTTTCCCTAGAATGTCCAAACTATTATGCAAAGTCATAGTCCAAATAGTTTTACTTTTTACTGTTCTGTTAGGGTTAATACAAGTAATTACATTTACAATGGAGACATAAAAGCGGACGGCAGAAGGCAGACCTTCCATTACAGAGCATTAAGAGTTCTGCATGAGCAGAAGCTTTCTTCTTTCAGAAGGCAACAAGTGTACTCAGGCATCTCAGTGAAGAGGGTTATTTGTTTACAAGTATTTCTCAGATGAACATATGCTGCGACCATAGACCTCAAGATCAGGGGGTCTGTGAATGAACAGTTTTAAATTATTTGATTTCTACTATTTAGTGGAAGTTTGATGATGCAGAACACTTCAGAGTTTAATAACACAACATAAAGCAGTGTATTCTGTCTAGTGCTTAAAGACTCAACTATTAAAGGGACTATACAGCTTCTCCTAGCTAGAATGATTTGAAAATAATTTCTGATTCATTGACCTCTGTTTTATCCTAGCTATTGAATTTTGATGTTGCATCTAAATATGTTTTTCTTTTCCTTGTCAATGACCTGTCCTGCTCCATTCCAAAAATACGGAAAACTTGAGATAATCATATCTTTGAAATATTTTCATTTGAGTTTGATAAATACCCAATATTAATACAACATAAGATTATGCCAAGAGTGACCACCACTTTGAAAGGAACACATGGCTTCAGAACAGCATTTCTGAGCACCCAAAGGGGACAAGAGACATTAAGAATGAATAGAAATGAAAGTCTGCTCTACGCAGGGTTGTATGGAAGGGAAACAAGAAAAGCTGGCAAGATGGAATATTCTTCTTGGCTTTCTTCCATTCTGACATTTTCATTTTGTAACAGGATCTTTGCTGAAAATCTGCAGTGTTTTATTTTACTATGAGCCGTATCAACGTCTCTAACTGACTCTTAACCATTTGCCCAAGTGAAGGACTTTGGCCCTTATTAGATTATTGACCACTTACAGTTCAGCTTCGCAAAGGAAACAGTAAATGTTCAGCGCTTGGCAGGATTACAGCATGGTGGCCATCATGGGTACCTTGCCTGAGATCGATCTTGGGAGTTTTTGTAAAACATGAAGGGGGAGAGCAGATAAGCTCAGTACCAGTTTTGAACAGGCAGAACACAAAAGTTAGGGGCCATCTGTGTGAGACAGAGACTTGCGAACAAGGCTTTGATCTTCAAACTGAAGAACTGATTTGGTTCAACACACAGTTGTATGGATGGTTCCTATTGGCCTCATGATCTCACTGTGCTCAGTGTTTTGTTTTCTCAGGGTTCTTGCGTGAAAATCAAATCCATGTGACATATTTGAATAAATTGGTATTAACTAACCACTTAGGAGAGGATATTTCTAGCCACATCTGAGAGGGCACTCCACATTCAATGCGCAGTGTGGAAGGATGCAGGTAAGACTAAAGACGAGCTGCTCTGTCTGCAGCAGAACCATTAACGCCTGCTTTTCTATGGCAGTCATGCCTTGCTCCGTTCCCTTCAAAGAAACACTTATCCTAGGTCCCCTTTAATATTTTAATCATATAATAGCAACATACAGATAATCTGGAGCTACCAACAGTCTGACAGGCAAAATTACAGATGGCAAATTAGCCCCAACAAATCACAAACAGCAGTTGAATTCTGCTGCTTTTCCTGACACTAGGAGCAAAAATCTCTCAGCTTTCTACTGTGTCAAAGC
This sequence comes from Phalacrocorax carbo, assembly GCF_963921805.1. NCBI lineage: Eukaryota > Metazoa > Chordata > Aves > Suliformes > Phalacrocoracidae > Phalacrocorax > Phalacrocorax carbo. The sequence continues at coordinate 22,864,837 of NC_087515.1, forward strand.
ATCAATTTTAAGAAGTTTCCAAGAATTTAATTTTCTATCATTTAAAGATCAACAAACAGGTTTAAATCATTATCAGTAAGGGACTGATAGATGGACAGTAGATTAAATCACGCATTGCATAGCTGACTCACTATGTTGCCAGAAACCTTATTCCTTGATAGAGTACGACAGAGCTGCAAATGAGCCCTTTGGCCAAAGGAAAGGGGAGAGATGGCAGTGCATCGAGACACTAATACTCTGTAAGAGTGAGAGTTCTAGCTAGTATAACTTGTGATGGCCCATAGGACCCAAACAATGTGGCCAAGTTGGTTAGTAAGCTTGACTGTCCTCTTTGGGGAGCTCCGACTGTGTTATGTCGGAGGCACTGCTTCACAATCTTATCTGTCAGAGTTCGTCAATTTAGCTGTATCTCCTGCCAGGCACAGTAGTACTACAAGGTCTAAATTTCTTTTTAAAAATGAGGCCTTTTAGTCAATCTGCATTTTTATACTGCAGTGCAAATGTGCATTTCTGATAACTACATCAATTAAATATCTGGAAGAAAAGACACAAACCTGAAAACTAGCGTTTGCCCCAGGTAAATAGAGGAATCCCAGATACTAAGCAGTATAAAAAAGGAGGAAGAAACGGGCTTTGTCCTAAAGTACTTGCTGGTGAGCCTTATCATTGTAGACAAAGGTACATGGAGGTGCAATTCACTGAGGCACATCGCAGTTTAGTGGAAGACAACAGCCAGAGCATTGGAGAACCCTGCTCACTGCATGCTATTACATCTAGAGTACCATCGTCAGCAATCAATATTGAAAATACCTGTGCTGCAGTAAAATGCTGTTTAACTAATCACTTAATCAGGACAAACGACAATAGCAAGTACCTTAAACTGTATCTAATTCTGTGGGACAAACAGTATTTCTGTTCAATAAAATAATAAAAAGATTTAGCAAGTTGCCATCATGCCTTAGGCAAATCCTCTCCACACAGCATTCACCATGTATCATGCAGCACCATTCCCTAGCAACACGAAGTAGTGTTATTAGCAGCTTAAGTCCCAAGGTTATTAGTGAGCTATGAACTCTCAATACTCAGAAGATAAAAACCTCTAATACTTTTATTGCTCTCATTCACCAGCTGGTATTTTAATTGTAATATGTTGTCTCATTAAAAATTGTTACATTAATTCTGTATATGACTAGAATTCACAAAGCTTGTTGCACATTGCCCTGAAGAACAAAGAAGTCAGCTTCCTATAGTCTCTCAAAATGCTTTCAGGTTTATGTTAAAGCCTTTTCTGAGTGTCGTGTTTTAATCCCAGTTGGCAACTGAGCACCACACAGCAGCTCACTCATCCTCCCTCCCAGGTGGGGTGGGGGAGAAAATTGGAAGGGCAACAGTAAGAAAACTCATGGGTTGAAATAGGAATAGTTCAATGATTGAAATAAAATAGTAGTAGTAATTATAATAAAAAATTGTAGTGAAAAGGAAAACAACAACAAAAAAACCAATAACAAAAACAACGAGAGAGAGGAACAAAACCCAGGAAAAACAAGTGATGGAACCACTGAGCACCTGCCGACTGACACTCAGCCCATCCCCAAGCAGCAGTCGCTGCCCCCCAGCCAGCTCCCTCCAGTTCACATTCTGAGCATGGCATCATATGGTGTGGAATATCCCTTTGGCCACTTTGGGCCAGCCGTCCTGGCTGTGCCCCCTCTCGGCTTCTTGTGCACCCAGCAGAGCATGGGGAGCTGAAAAGTCTTGACTAGTGTAAGCACTACTTAGCGACAACTAAACCATCAGTGTGTTAGCAGCATTATTCTCATACTAAATAAAAAACACAGCACTGTACCAGCTACTAGGAAGAAAATTAACTCTATCCCAGCCAAAACCAGGATGCTGAGGAAAGGGTAAAAAGGAATAGCCGTACACACTATGGTTTTCCCCTAAGGCAGAAACAAAACCTGTGAAAACAAAGGTCTAAGCAATTAAAGTGGGCTGTGTAATGAAAGTGGCTTTGTGCAGTTGCAGGTGGAAGGCATGCAGACTGCCTAAGATTTAGCTTTAACCACCAGGTCCTGATCTTCCAGCACAGTGAAGCATTTTTCCCCAATTTCCCCCAGCACAGCGCTACCTCAGCCTTATTCTCAGAAATGCCTGTTGTTGGGCTAGTATTTGCTACGTGGCACCCACACATCCATTAAGAAGTTTTTAGAAGTTCATGAATTGTATTAAAAAAATTAAAACCATTGCTGTAGAATAAGATCCTGCCGTCCCTGGAAACACAGTTGAGGACTGCACCTGTCTGCTCCACAAATAAATTAGGGTAAGGGAAGACCTTCAGCACTGTTGTGCTCTATGTTTTGCTGGGTCAGCTAGAAGCCAGGTTCCTCCTCCTAGAAACTTTTGTTTCATCTTGTTTTGTTCTTCACCCTCCTTATTAGCCTGTTTCTGCTCTTACGTGAAGTACTTCTGAATCAATTTACAGGGGCTCAGTTTTGGGAAGAACTAGTTTTGCTGAGAGGTTGCCTTTCTTGCCCTTCAAGACTTGCTCTCAGAGCACTGCTCTTGATGAAAATGGCTGCCGCACATGGCAAGGGATGAAGCAAGGAGGCTTAATTTGTTCAGACACACAGGATGTCCAAAAATTCTCCTTTCAAGCTGTTGCACACCACAGCTCTACTTGTGCAGCATTGCTCTCAACGATGCTGCCAATTAGATGTCCTTTCCCCCACCACAGGGCTGCTAACTCACATCTCAACAGGGTGCACTGAATCACTTTCTATACAAAAAGTAATGAAAAAAGTCAGGACAAGGTAGGCTTCCTAACAGTGAGGATGCTGATGTTCAGAAGCCATGCAGTTAGCACTTCTCTTTAATATGCAAGACAACTGCTACTAAATAGAGCCTGGACTATTTTCAAGGGGACACTCACCACGAAAGAGAAGGCAAGCCTGCAGTCTGACCTCCCCCTAATTCCAGTTATAGCCTATATATACAGTTCCCTGTTCATTCCATCTAATGGCAGGACTGTGAGTCCTACTCAATATTTCTCTTTTTCAGTGAATGTGGAAAGAACGGAAATTGAGACTACAAAGGCCTTGTATCACTCCCCCTCCTGCTGGCTACCCTTCAAGAGGGACAACTCTGGCTTCCACCTGAAACTCTGAACAGTACCATGAGGCAAACAAGGGTGCCTCCAAAGTCTCAGGTCAGGCAGGCAGAGGAGGTAACCTCAATTCACCCCATTTGGGAACCATTTTGCCTTAAGACATCAGTAAGTGCATGATGGGTCTCAGTCCTACCATCCCACCCTCTGGGCATGGGCCCCTTCCAGTGACAAGCTGGGACAATAGCTGGCAGACTGGTTTATAGCCAGGCTGGTAAATTCACACAAACTCCCACTTGTTGGCACAGATCAAGTAGCTGAAATACCACATCATAGTACTGCCAGATCCCCCCCTGCCAATACAATCTCACCAAATGGTACCGATGGTATTTGTTTGCATATAGAGACGTTCTGAATCTTATCAGCCCGAACCATAGCATTTCTCACTACTAAGCCTTCCTCTCCACTCCTGACATTTAACATTTGCATTTTGTCTTGAGGCAGCAGAAGTATTCACTGAACGAAGATGTCTTTGGTTTTGCAGCTTTTCTTTCAGAGGCTCAAATTCACAGAGTGAACGTGGTTTGCTGTCAATCCCTCAACACAAATTACGGGATTATAAATTCCCTTGCAAATGAAGGAGGTCTGTCACTGGCACCAGGGGAGTTCCTAGGGCCAGGTCAAGGAGGTGGTGTCCGTGCAATTCAGACTAATCTTGTGTTTCCAAGGCATCTGAAAAAGAAGGCTGTGGCTCACCCTCAATGCCAGTCTCATCCTCAGGTCCCTTCCTTTCTGTCATTGAGCCTCCAGCAGAAATCTTCTGGGGATATTTCTAAATTATCTTGCCTGTCATCCTCTAATTCAGCATGCAGCAGCAACTTTCCAATTAGCAGCTATTCTTTCACTGTAGTCTACACTCTAAGTCTCATTATTATAAATTTATCTACAAATAGAACAGCCCTCTTTCCATCTGTAATCAGGCCAGGTACTAGCATGTTCTAAATCCTTCCTCATCTGACTACATTACCACTCATTAGTTTTCTTCCTTAGTGTTGTTATTCCAGCTTCACAGTACTGGGTTGTGCTGACTATTGACAGAAACAACTTCAGATAAAAACTCAACCTCTGTATGTCTAGTCTTTAATATCAGTAAAATAGGCACATTTATGTTCATATATATTAGTAAAGCTGAGTCCTAGTCATAAAAGTATTGGGTACCACTATGTAAGAACATCTGCAGAGAGGACTGTACAAATATTTCCAGTCTCATTTCAGTTTTTAATTACTTTTTCATCCTTATTTTTCTAGCTGGAACATGACAAATTTCTATCTGAGGTTACACTTAACAAACATGAGCTCTAGATGGTTAAGATAAGAGCTAAAGACAAAGGAGGAAAATACACCTTCTCCTAACAGGAGAATACTGAAACAACATGATATGTGGTTTGAAATCTGAAAAGAGAGACAGCCAGTGTAGTAAACCTCTTCACTATGTAATGAAAGTTGTAATTTGCAAAATTTAAAGAAACTCTACCCCCCAAAAAAAAGAAAAATTAATATCCGAGATCGACAGAATCCAGACCTGCAGTCAACCTGGCTTCCTCTTACTTAGTCCACTTTTCTTTCCCCTTTGACACGCCTTGCACATCCGCTTCTTGAACAGTTTGTGACTCTCCTCCTGGCCCCTACACTTCTTGTGTTTCTGCACCAGAGTCGTATGTGAGCAGAGGCACATAGGCATAGCCAGATCTTTCATGTCCAGCAGCTACATTGGTTTTGGACACATCTTTCCCTCACAGCATCTCCATACTACCCTTGCTATGTAAACAGCAAGGGTGTACAAAAATCCAAATGCAATGATGAAATGCAGCACGAGCTGCACAGCTACACCAGTGATTCTTCCAGTTAACACCAGATTGTGGCTTCACCTAACCTTGCCAAGCATTTTTCTCACCATCCCACCCAGTTTAAGATCTGAATTTTATATCCAGATCTAGTGTTCATCAAAGCCCTGTTGTCTGCAGTTTTCTCAGAAAGTCACTCCATGAAACAGGATGGGGCCCTGCAGCGTTCCTTGCCCAGCTACGCCCCGGACTGGGGCATCCAGACTTCCACAAAAGGAAATCAAACTGAGCCCTTTTGGGCTGTGATAATTTCCTGTCCCCTCCCAGAAGATAACAAGAGCAAGCAGGAAAACATTCTTTGTCCATGTACCATTCTCAAAGGCACTAAAAACACTTTATGAAGGTATAATTCTTCTTTTTGAAAGCTAAATAATACTGAGAACAGGCACTGTAGTGCCCTGAGATTTCTTCAGGCTGACAATTTTAAATACTTTTCCTTCAATCTTTATAGACTTCAAATTGAAGAATTGTTTATGCTTCCGGTGAAATACCATTATTTTAACTGCCTGAAAATGGTTCTTCCTGTTCTCATACTAAAATTTTCCAACTCTTGTACTCTGAACCATATAATTTATTATAGCTTTTTTTCTTCACACTAACCACTTCAGGAGCAATCTGGATATCCTAATCCTTCCCTTTCTAACACCATAATCTCCTGATCTTTAATCAGAGAGAGAGAGATTTGCAAAGCTTTTCTGTGCCTCCTGTTCCACGTTAGCAGTTGCTAAGTCACTTCGCAAAATTATTAAGCGGCCAAGCTTTTCTGCTCTCTTTGACGTTGTCTTTTAGCTGTGGTCCCTCTGTTAACCTTCCACTGTTGCTTCATTATGCATCATTTGTTTCTTCAATTCCTCAATTTCATAGTTCTTTATTACTCCTTGGCATAGCTTGCAACACCTTCCCTCAGTGCCATGTTTACAACTGGTATGTGGTGCTTTATTGAACTACACCAATGTAATGTGAATGCAGAAGATGCATTTACCAACACTTCCTAAGATTTTTTTGTTTTGTTTTGTTTTGTAAATGAGAGCAGATTAGAGGGAGTCAGATTTTACCTGCCAGATGGGACACTTACATGAAACAACCTTATCTAACATTGAAGCGAGCCCTGCTCCAAGAGCAAAACTAGACTACATGATCTCCAGAGGTCCCTTCCAACCCACAATTCTCTCTGAGATTTGAGACTTAAGAATTCATTACTCTAACTCCAATCTTTCCCTTTCTCAGTTCTGTCTAACTTTTTCCTTGGAACCTTCTCCTGCCTTGCCACCGAGTCTTTCGCCACAGGCAATATCAAGTCCTTTTCAATAAGAATATGTGCTGCATACGGATGAAGGGCTACATTCACAATACAGCAGTTCAGGTTAAAATCTTCCCTGCCTACAAACTCACCCTATTCTTTCATGTTCCAGAGAAATGCTTTAAATACCTGCCATTTACTCGGTGGTTTGCTTTCAATTTCTGATGCACTTTCACTTTGCACTGAGCAGGAGCTGAGACTGAGGTCTACCTTCTCCCAGGTGAGTGCTTTCACTACCAAACTGTGCATCATGTTCCTAACCTCTGGTTTGCTCTTCATCCTCTTCTAGGTGAATACTCGACTACTTCCCTGTGGTATATAATAGATTGGATGGGAAAAGTTTGTTATGTCACCTTTGCTTTGTTTTTAAATGATGAGTTACCGTGATTATTGGGTTTAAATGGTGCATGCACACACACACGCACTACAGTCTCTGCTTAAAGGGAAAAAAGAAGTCAAGAACAACTCCCTCTCTTCCTTTTCTTCCTCCTAGTTGTTCAGATGAAGCCAAAACTTGTTTTCACAGCTCCAGCAGAGTACACACTGATCGTTTCTCTTGCGTGGTTCCAAGCTAGTGGAACAATACTGGTAACTACTTTTAAACTTCATTAATGGCAGAGAGAATAACACTTGGATTATCTGTCACTTAGAAACTGGTTATAAATAATAACTTCTGTGTCCAGTCAAACAGGAAAAGACGTGACTAATGCAGAGAGGCCACCATTTTTACACTGGTGAGAAAATGCCACATAGGAATAGCAATTGCTTGTACCTAAATGCTTCCTCACTAAGGAGGGACAGAAGGTCATAGACTTAGGTGTTTCTGTCCTGCTTATTAGGCCAAGTATGAACAACAGTATGTGTGGACAAACGAAGAAGATACTGCAAGCTTGTGTCTCCGGCTGCATCACATAATTCAAAGCTTTCACCTCTCCAAGAGGAGCTCATGAGAAGGCAAGAGTCATCTCCCTCCAACTCTACAGATCCCACCCAACACTTATTCTGTGTTCGTCAAAACAAGGACTGTCTCACCCAACATGCAGGTATGAAGGTGCAGGACAACGGTCTGTTACAGCCTTAGGACACTACTGCCAAAGAAACAGCTGACAACTGAAGTCATGGTGTGAAACACAGCTATGGCCTGAAAGCTTCATAGAAATATCTGAAATAAGTATTAAACCCTTCTTTTTTTGGTGGATGAATTTCTACAGTACAAACAAACAGATGAAGACTTTGAAGGAGTGTGCGAGAACATAAGTGGGAAGCTAATGAGTGAGCAGGGTGGTATTACCATGCCCCAAAGTGAATGTTATCTCTGCACTATGAAAGAAGCTAAAAATGATACCTGCCAACTATGGGACTTTTGCTGTTTCAAGGAATAAGAGATTAAATAGCTTCATGAAATGCCAGAAGAGATGAGTAATTATTCAGTGAGGCACCTAAACCAGAATAATTACAGCTTGATAAAGATGTTTCTGTAAGTTGGCAGCACTGAAGGAAAAGCCTTCATGTTCTAGGTAACCAACAGAATAAGAAGAATATAAATAGATAAGAAAACCCATCACCATCACAACATCAAAACAATAAAGAACAAGCAAGTAAATAAAAAACCCCTGCTAAAACCTCACACTGCAGGAACCATTACTTCATGAAGAGGATCCAAGAATGCTTTAGCAGTGACCACTCTTTCACCTCTAAACCAGGAAATCCAGCTCATATATTCTGGGGTACTTTTGAGATACCCCCAAATATTTTGTTAGCAGAATACTGAGTTTTATTCTTGCCCTTAAAATAGTGCAACAAAATAAATCAACAACTATATAGAATCTGTTACAGAAAATTTAAGCCCAGAAACTACATAGGGGAGAAGCTTGTGTGACACCAAAGACATATGAAAAATACAATTCCCTTGAGATTTCAGAAGAAAAGTATTTTCATTCCTTCCTTCCTGCCTCCCTCCCCCCCTCCTTCCTTTCCAAAAGATATAAAGAGATGTTAAAGAGACTGAATTCTCTTCTTCTGGGGAGAAACCCACTGTACCATACCAGTCTCTCTGTCTGGAGGTATAAAGATTACTTACAGGTGACAATTACACTAACCTTAATTATAACTACTGACAACTACAGTAACAGAAACCCTACAACACCATGTATTTCATTAAAGAAATTACTGTATGCTTCAAGAGCACATGATTACCAGACTCCTGCCCTATCAAAATTAAGCATCCAGAGTTGTCACAAACTTTTTGGTGTTATATAAGCAATATCAAAATACACCATGATACTTTCAGAATGAGCTCAACAGCCTTTTGCTTGTAATGAAAATAAATACTAAATTCGAGAAGCACCCCAAGTTACTGTCATGTTAATTCATTCACGCACTCTGAGAAACTGTGAGCAATTAACTTTTTTCCAGTAGCGCTATATCACACAGTATAAATATCTTAAAGCTAATGTGATTTTAATACCTTTACTCATAGAGATATAAAATCTGCTTTGGCTCATCCAAAAACCCCTCCCTATGCTCAGCCTCCAGACAAAATTCAGCTTTTCAGATCTCCAAGTTTAGTTTCAGCAACTAACAAACAGCATATTTTCTTCTGTGATGCTTTCAGAATTGTTTAGGTCTGATCCTACAGACACATCATACCCTACCTTAACAGGATTACATTTACTTTTAAACTCTCCTTTATGAGTGAGCACTGGCAGGCCAAGGTCCTGGGGTCCCATACTGCAGTCATATTCACATGAGGGCCTCCTCTTATGTTTTCAGGCTCTGAGGTGTAGCTGGTCACCAGCATCACCCCACGGAAATCGTCAAACTCAACTCAGAAGGTCTCCACTTACCTCCAAGAACAGCTGAGCTCCTCCAGCACTGCCATTCCTGGGCTGAAGGCTAACTTGCAGCAGGGAACCAAACCAGGGAAAATTTCCTGCAGGAACAAGGAGACAAGCAACAGCAGCAGAAACAACCCCCAGGTAACCTGTGAGGGCAACACCCAGCTCTACTGCCTGCCAATTGGGCATTTATTGCCTTGCTCTCTGGTCCTTCTGGTGTAATCCCAGTATTATTCTACCTGCCCTTCCACTCTTCTTCCTTTCTGGTAGAAAATCCTCAAAGTCTTACCCTAAGAATTAGGGGGAAAAATCCTCTGAAAGACCAGTGAAGTCCTCCTTTTTCAAAGAAAGAGAAAAGACAAGTGGTCATCAGAAGAACAAGCTTACCACTGCTGCAGCCCCACTGATTGCTTTACCTATACCTTACGTATTATTTTCTATCCTTGCCATTTCAAGTCTTCTCTCTTTGAAAGAAAAGAATTTCTAGCTGCTCTGTATTTGCAAAATTCTTAGCATACATGGTCTTTGTTTCTGTCTGGCCCTTAATTCCATCATTATAAAAGCTGAACATTCAGAAATATTACAAAAATAATAATTAGACTGAAGCCTGAATATTAGGAAACAAAATAGATGGCTTAAGGGGTAAGCTTCTTTAAAGACTGATTTTCTTCCTCAGCAGACAAGCTGTGAAAATCTAGACGGTACAGCTCAGTTTTGGGTATGAGAATTGCCAATGATGTTGGGAGCAGTCTGGAAGATAACCTGGCATGCAGCACACCTGTGCTCACAAGGACAAGTGAAGTAAACTAGTTTTCCTTTTGAGGGCTGAGAAAATAATTTGTGCTCACTCAATGATCTTCCATTGTAAAAGAAAACTATTAAAATGTTTTATTATGAGAAAGGAAAAAACAGATGTTAAAGGGCATGCTGTCATGTATGATTAATAGATAGAAGAGAATTAATGGATGTTTACTTTTTCAAATTAAAAAAAACCCAAAACAAACAACAACAACAAAAAGAATCACAAAGTTAGTTTTTATATAAAGTTAAAACCAGATGAGCAGCCAAGTCTGCAGCTGACCCACATACATTCCATAGTTTGAGCTTTAGGTTTACTTCAAACAGTTTTTCTTCCTTTTCTCTCTGAAAAAGATTTTCTTTCTGCTTAGAAATCTGCAGAGAAAACCAGCTATTATAGTTGAACATTTTCTGACTTTTCTTCTAGTTAAAAAACTATTAGTCCAAATTAAGATTTTTGAAGAAAAAGTTTGACCTCTTTAGACATTCTTATAATTCTTTTAGGGAGAGAAATTGTTAATGACTTAAAAAAACCCCACCCAAACTCCAACCCCTTTTCCAAGCAGTTCTGGTTTTATAACATTAAAAATCCCTATATTGCTAGTCCATCTTTTGTTCCCATCTCATTCTAGCATCTTTTCTATTTGTCTGCTATTTCAAAGTCATATTTACAGAAGTCCTTATTTAAGACAATTCACAAACAAGGTCTCTTCATGGTTTGACACTCAGTTTCAACAGCTTTCTCTGCCTTTCTAAGCCTATAGAGGTAGCTGGATTTTTTGCCTTCAGCCAATTGCGCCTAGTGATGGTGCAATAGCTTGTCAATAGCTGTAGTCATGCTCACAGCTTTGCCAGTTAAACTGACATTGAAAAAAGGAATAATATCAAGTCAAAGGTTCACCAGGCACACTAATATTTTTCATTAGATTAAAAGAAATGTCTGTCGTTTCTTGTTTACAGGGATCATTAGGCCAATTTTAGGAAGAAATGGAAGATCTTCAGAGCTATTGTACTGTGGTGTGAGAATTATCTTCAGGCACAAGCTAACAACTTCGGGGAATAGTATAGATGGTTTAATTGCTGAATTTGTTTGGTACTTTCCGATAACCACTTTTGGCTGAGAAGTCTGACAGGGATTTGCCTGATTGCTAGCCAGTCACCATGTATTTAATACTAACCTCTGGGTCACATGCTGAGCAGTTCCAGAGAGCTCAAGCTGTGTCCGTTTTGAGGTGCTATAGTCCACATCTTCCTTTTCTCAACCAAAAATATTATCAAGATTTGACAATTACTAATAACATCATACAACATTTCAAATACAAGTAATGACTAAGTGACTCAGCTAGCAAGATCTGTTTGTCTTTGCTATCCTGCACTGCTACCTAGCCACTGTGCTCTCCTGAAGTGTTCATGCTGTGTAGGCAAGTGTTAACAACCATGAATCTTGTGCCACTTCCTTTCAATAAACTGCAAATGATTAAATGAATACAATAAAAATGAAAAATGTAGGTACTACAGGAACAGCTATATTTGGCAATAAATCTACCCTTGATTATCTGGTTTTTTTGCTAGTGCTTGCTGACTGAAGACAGTGAGCTGGCTCTGCTTTGTATTTCTAGAGAGTTCCAGCCCTGGTGAGGCTTTTCAGTGGTACAAGCTTTTTGTATTAAGGCATCTTCTTAATCAGTTTTATTTCTAGTTTCAAATACAATTCAGAAATCAATCAGACCCAAGCAGTCTGAAAAACGTTTGGTTCTTTTAGTCCTATATGATTAGTTTTGTGTAAAGAAAACCTCTTTACAACACATCTGGTGCCACAGACTCCATCAAAAAGCTCTTGCAAGTGCAAGTGTAGCCTGGGTGTGAGCACATACTCCAAAGCCACACGTGAATTACTAGAGTAACACTGAGGTTGTGCTTCTTCTGTTGCCAGAATCTCTAGAGAAATACCTTACTGTTATTATCACTTCTCTATGTCACTTTCAGATTGTTTTGTTGAAAAGACAAAAGTTCAAATCCCTCTTTGGGAGACTGTGGCCAAAATAATCTCCATTGTCATGTTTTTCAGTACTCCATGAGGTAGAAAATAATCCACATTTTAAAATTCTTTTTAGGTTACATTTTCTTCCAGATGATTTTCTAAAGGGTAAAATGTCATTGTCTCCTTGAAGAAATATCATCAGTGTTCTTTTTGCAATACTAATTTTGTCTTTTTCGGTCATTTTATTTCCTGTTCTTACAAATTAAATTGATTTGCAGAGACAGAACTCTTCAAAGATATTCCCATAAGATCCCTGGTTAGATTAAACCAGTACTTCAAACGATAATGAATCTGTTTCTGAAAAACAAATGTTTGTCTCTTCCAAATTTTGCCTGGAGTTCCCTTGAGCTTTACAATTCATTGAGCATTGATGTTACATGGCACAAACGATGGGACTTTTCTTAGAAGACAGGATACAGCTGCTTATGCTTAATTAAAACTTATACGATTTGGTGTGCTGTTTTGATCTCTTCCTTTTTTGTTTCTCCACCTTTTGAGCAAAGCATCTATCAAAATCTAAATGTATGCTGCATGTTTGTATCTGTGAAAGTCGTGCATAGGACAAGCCTCTGAAGCTTGTGGAAGAAAAGGGCAATTCCCATCAAGGTTAAAACATTGACATGTCTAACGGTTTGCATTAAATTTCTAGATCCATGTTAACAATATACATGGTTTACATATTCAGATGATTGCAAGCAGATGACAGCGACATAGTTTGCACACACCAACAAATAGATGTGCCAAAAGCCATAGAACAGGTGCATATACCTCATTTTAGATACCGCATTTTAGCAAATGTCATTTCTAGCCCCATACTAGCTGCTACCAAGAAAATTAACTCTATCCCAGCTGAAACCAGGACAGCGAGAAGCTTGTACCACAGTATGCATCACTCTACAGAACACTGATACAGGCATTGGGGCAGGACAAGAAACAGTCAGGCAGCATAAGATGCTGCTGGAGTGGATGAGAGCCCATACTGCTGCATAAGCTATAGCAACAAGGATCTCATAGCTTTTGTATCTGCCCAGGGAGTAGCATAACTCCTAACAGGAAGAAGACATTGCTTAGCATAATTTGAGGAAAAGAGGCTATGCTGTATCTAGTCAAATCAGAACAAAAGCAGACAAACCTACAGGTCTCCCCCTCCTTTCTGCATTTTGCAAAAGACATAGCTAAGCTGTGCACTGGAGCGTGGGGCACGGCATCTGAGCTAGCAAAGACTAGGGAGAGGGTGAGGTGTATAAACTCAGGCACAGGCAGACATAGCAAAGCCACTTTAAACCCTGAACTGTCTATCCAATAATGCATTGTATTGCACAGATGCAGAGATCTGGAAAGAGCTTGGGAACCTCTGCATTCTCCATTATACACACTGGATAAGCCCTTACTTTAACCCCTGCTGGGCTATAGCCTAGGAAGCAAAGAAACCTGAATGATGTCTCCTCAGTCTCTGCATAGCACATACTACTGTACTGCTTTTGGCTGGGACAGAGCTAATTTTCTTCATACTAGCTAGCATGGGGCTGTGTTTTGGATCTGTGCTGGAAATAGTGTTGATAATACAGGGATGTTTGTGTTACTGCTGAGCAGCGCTTACACAGAGTCAAGGTCTTTTCGGCCTTTCACCCCACCAGTGAGTGGGTTGGGGGTGCACAAGGAGTTGGGAGGCAACACAGCTGGGCCAGACGGCCCCAACTGACCAAAGGGATATTGCACACCATATGACGTCATGGACAGCTTATAAAGCTGGGGGGAAAAGAAGGAAGGGTGGGACATTCGGAGTTATGGGGATTTGTCTTACCAAGTAACTGTTTCATGTGACTACGCCCTGCTTTCCTAGAAATGGCTGAACACCTGTCTGCCGGTGGGAAGTAGTAAATGAGTTCCTCATTTTGCTTTGCTTTGCTTGTGTGCACAGCTTTTGCTTTACCTAGGAAGCTGTCTTTGTCTCAACCCATGAGTTTTCTCACTTTTGCTCTTCTGATTCTCTCCTCCATCCCACCGTGGGGGAGTGAGCGAGCAGCTGTGTGGGGCTTGGTTGCTGGCTGGGGTTAAACCACAACTACTAGCTAAATTTAAATTTGCCTGAGGGTGTCTCTCATCAGCTACCAGGATTAATTTTCCTCATCTTCTCAGTTGGGTCCTGGGAACCTCTCTAGTAAAAGCAAAATCAACATCATACTAATTCAGTCTTTCAACGCAGTGGTTAGATTGTCATGTTGCTGTTTCAGGCGAATACAGTCCAAAAATAGCTGTGTTTTGAACATGACTTTGTGCAGAATAAAGTGCTCAGTGGGTTGTCTTGATCAAGCCACCTAGGATGAATAAAAAGAAAGAATTCCTTGTAATTTTAGCAGGATTTGTCTAACAACTCTCCTTAAAAGGTCAAATGTTCATTTGCCATAATCTTCAGCCACTGTTGTTGCCGTGAAATATTTAATGAAAAGAATACACCTAGCTCAGTAACTTTTTATCTTTAAGAGTTTTTAAATGAACAATTATAACACAGAATAAAATTTCAGTGTCTCTTTATTTTGATCATTAATGATTTCCTAAGTCATTGTAAACCTAACAGCCACAGAAAAATTATCTGAAGAAGGGGTAAAATCACCTCTGAGAGAATAACTGGAAACATATGACTATTTTAAGGATCTTGATTTATTGATAGAAACATTAAAAAAACACCTAATCTGTGTTATTTGTCGCCCTTTGAAGCCAATGGTAAAATGCATACTTACGCTAAAATTTTGGTTGGACTCTGTTATATAAAAAAAGATCTTTAGGGTAACATTTCCAAGGGCACCCACATGATTAAGGAAGTTAGATCCCACAGTGCTTTGAAAGCATTCCTCTTGCAATGGTTTTTGACTTGAAATCTCTCTATGTAAGAACAGTTGCCTGACTTGTGACCTTGAACCCAAATGTGTAGGAGCGACACACCAAGCAGTGTGAGACAAGCTCAGCCTCACTACCCCTTCTCCCCAGTGGTCCCTGCTCTTTACAGCCTCCACAGCTGCCAGCAGTCCCTGCCTCGCTCTCAGTCCTCTTCCTCCTCTGGCCCAGGCAGAGGCAGCACAGTCAGTAGAGGCTGTTAAGAGTCCCTCCTCTCTTGCCCTTACTTTGGCTTTGTCATCTCCTGTGACAATTCTCCCCCAACCTGCCCATGGCCCAGGACCCCATGTCAGCCCCTGCCCCAGCAACACTGCAGCAGGTCTCCAGCCCCCACAGCCCTGCCCTGCTCAGCCATGGGCCGTGACAAGCTGGACCCATGCATGGGCCCATGACCCAGCTCAGCCATAGCCTGCTCCTGTCCCCAGGGAGGTGTCTGCTGCCCAGGGCTACCCCAGGGCCCTCAGCTGCCCTACCCCTGGATGGGGTGGTGGGACACAGGAGGGGCGCTGCCTGCCAAGCCACCTGGGTGACTGGCCACCCTGGGGAGCCCCCACTGTTACCGGCCCCCGGGGAGCTGCCAGCTCCTGCTGCACCCTGACAAGGCAGGAACCTTGAAGAGAAAGGATGCTTCCCTAAAGATTGGGCTTCACCAACGGAGTCGCTCTCTCCAAGCGGCAGGAAGCACAAGAAAGCTTTTCCTAAGCAGAGGGTGATGGCTAGCTTCGGGGTCAAACCTGGAGCCGCAAACTCTGTTAAGACTTATACTATTAGGCATGGAGAGGTGCACAAACAAAATAAAATAAACAAAAACTTTAGTCTATCACCATTGCCCTTCAGTAGAGTATGAGAAAATTCACTGAGAAATGCACAGAGAAAAAAGCAGTTTAGAGTAAAAACACGAGTGCGTGGAGTCTGTAGAAGTTTGGTCTGGCATTCGCAGCTACCAGGATTTCACCCTCACTGTTCTTGGAAAATAAAAAACATCTTGTAACTACTATTAATAATTTTATATCAATAATCCTTACAGCACAACCTCACTGCGCCCCATGTGTTTCTGTCCCATGGCACTCACCTGTTACCACAGTGGAGGTGTGGTTGGTCCATACCATCAGTCACAGGCTTTCAGAAGTAGCTTTATGTAGCCTTTGTACCTTATTGAAAACAGTTATATAAGAGTTTATCTTTCAAGATTTATACAGCTTAATTTTGAACACTTGCCACTTCATTTAAATACCAAACAGATTACTTTTCTCTCTGTCAGATCAAAAATATTTAGGGTCACAACCTAAGAGGAGGATTGAAGAGTAATAGAGAAAGCTTAACCGCACATACTGTGGTATTAGTGATATGTACTGCTTAAAGCTCTTCGATAAAAGACAAAAGTCACTTGTCATCCACAATCATACCATCAAGGGTATCATCTAGGTACTGGATAAGTGCCATTTGTATTTCTTTACCGGTGGATAACAAGACCTTTGGCGTTAGAGTTTCAGCACACTATTACGGATTTGTAAAGGCAGTACTTTTGTTCCTCTGGAAGCAAAATATGACACATACAAACAGAATTTGTGCTGCTTTTGTGGCCATCCACAAATAATGCAACGGCATGCCCTGGAGAGTGGCATGGCCATGCTGCTGTTGCTAGCACCTGGAAAGCCAGGCTGGCTACCGCTGCTGCTATGCAAAGAGATGGTTGGGCAAGAGAGGTGGTGGTTATTTCTAGAGTAGAAAGTGGTACAAATACAAATGACTTTCCAGGATGCAGCTGTCCCTGATCTACTCTCAGCCATCTCTTCCCTGGAATGGCAAAATTCAACAGTACCTGTAGTTCTGGCAAACCTTGAGCCAACAAATCAGGACAGAAATAAATTGTACCCTTTGCTCCATATAAGCAGCTACAAGCTTCTGAAAGTTGGAAGGTCATTAGCTGTCTTAGCAATAAATAATGTGGAAAACAGAACTTTTTAAAAGGGTGTAATTTGCCAAAGAGCAAATCATTACTGATTTCTACCAAAATTAAGGCTGTGTATTCATGGATGGATGCAGACAAACCCTGAATCTTGAGCTTTTCTTCTGAGCATAATTTTAGTTGGTATTTCCACTCTGAAAATGGCACAGATGTGTTACAACTGGGTGCTTATGACTGTCAGGTTGCAACAGGAGCAGAAGAGCTCATCTACTCATCTCTCCATTTGGATTTAGCTTACCCTGCTATGGAATCTGGCTCTCCTTTTCTGGATCACTTGCCATACATTAGATTTGATTTAACGTCCATTTCAGATAATCCTCAGAAAGCTTTGAGAAACATGAATTTATCAAACCTTTCTGTAAGTAGGGCATTGTCCTGTAAATTATTATATTCCCCATCCCTCTCTGCCCTCAAATCCTGCTCAGGCATCAACTCTTTTGACTTAACACGCACAGTCTCTTCTACCGGGTAACCTATGCCACAGTACAAGAGCGGCTTGATTGATATTGAACCATTTGTAATTACAAATTGCAAACACTGTGTTAAAGGACATGTCCTCAGCCTGCCACACTTTATCTTCTTATTTCAAATTCTCTTCTTCCCTGACACATGAATTCTCAGGAGATTTCTAACATTGTATTTTTAAATGAAAGTTTCTGTTTTTAAAATTAGTTTTGTGTTTTGGCACAAACTTGGTGAGGGGGAAGGTGGCTGTGCAGAGAAGACAGCTGAACTGATGCATTATAAAAGATAATTTTGCATGGTCAAGCCTATAGTTATGATGTTAATTTGCTAAGCGAGGTAACAGCATTTTAGCAACTGAAATAATTAAAGTGTTCCTCTGGCACAGAAAAACAGACGTCCACTTACAAAGTATGTGTATCACAATATAATATTCTAGACTTTTGATAGGTGGATGTTTACAGCATTCAAGCACCATCTAATGTTTCCTTTGTAGTGTTGAGCTGCTATGTAAGTTTTCCAAGTTACAGACAAAAAAACCCAAAAGTCCTTGGACAGCCTGATTTTGTTGAAACACAACATGGAGAGAGCTTAAGAATTTAAAAAAAAAATCAAGGGTTTGTGTTATTCAAGAAAAATCTGTCTTCTCTGCTGAGTGAAGCAGACGTGCTATCTAGCAAACCATTTAAAAGTATTGGTTAGGGACTTCTTGTGCTAAATGAAAGCTGTTCAACTTTCACTTTCTGCCAAAACTACTTCATTTTGATATTTTCACAGCCTTGATAGTCGTTGTTTAAATTTGTTTCATATTACAAACCTCCTTCAAAACAAGGTGGTTACTTTTCAGATACCTGAAGCAATGCCTTCACATTTTGAGTTTCACTTTGTTTACTGTGAACTGGGAAAAACATATGAAAGCAAGTGAGCACCACTGGTTTTTCTATTTAAAAGAACAGAAAGAGATAAGCTTCTTTATGAAGCAACTGAGCCTTTTACATCAAAACTCAGTCGACATATGACAATTAAATATAAATGCACATGCCAGGCCACTCAGGAATTTGCGGGGCAAATGTACTACAAGTGTACTACTTGTGTAGGTATGTAAACGTGTGGGTAGATGTTGGCATTCTCTACTTTTGCAAATTTCAGATTGAAAACAGAAAACTGCAGAAGCGAACCAGACGAGCACTCTAAAAGGCTCAAGATGAGCTTACAGGGAGCTTGTGGACTGAGTGCACAATCAGATAGGCTGCAAGCTGTGGTCAAAGAAGCATTTCTGTTACTGGTTTATTCGACTGCATACAGGGAAACAAAACCTTGTACATTCTCTTCAAACAAAAATATGATTTTATCAGAGAAACTTCTGCTTTCATCAGGTTTGCCTCCTAAAAAGAACAAAAGCAACATTTACTTCATCCTTCCTGTTTAACGGTGAGGAAGTACAACATTATTCAACCCTTTGCTAACTGTATTCCTATTTTAGCCCTCTTTAATAAGCTTTTTATCAGATTGAGAATCAGTCACTGCACAAAAGAGCAAAAAGGAATGGTAGGTACAAGAATACTCAATGCTATTGAGAAAATGTTCAAATTTACAGTTCACACCTTTAAATTCATGGGACTCTCAAACATCCTTAAAATAGTATGCTTTGAA
The DNA here is from genome assembly GCF_963921805.1 of Phalacrocorax carbo. NCBI lineage: Eukaryota > Metazoa > Chordata > Aves > Suliformes > Phalacrocoracidae > Phalacrocorax > Phalacrocorax carbo. The sequence continues at coordinate 22,883,799 of NC_087515.1, forward strand.
ACTTGCTTCATAAATGAAGACGATGATTTCTGCTTGTCTCATGACTCTTGGACCTGGACTTTACAGAAAATGCTGAAATCACAGGATTTGCAATAAAAGTCTAAGAGCTGGTATCAGTAAATCATGTCACCCCATTTCACAATTAAGCAGCTGAACCAGAACTTTTGCAGACCAGATTCTTGAATTTTCAGGCCTGCATAGTGTTATCACCAATGCAGCATTAGGGTTAAGTTTTCCTGACCATCTAAGCTACTAGGTGAGACCCAGATTTCTAACAGCACTCATCTGCCGGTACTAACTGATCACACCCTCAGATGATTTTAACATTCCATACGTGGAGGTTATTTGAATATGTACCTTCTGTATTGGTGCTGAAGTGGGAGCTGACAGCAGGTGCATGTATATTAATATTTGGATCATACTGGGAGAGTGCTTTTGCAGTAAATCTCCAATCCATGTCCACTTCTTGTGCTGTGGCTCACCTTGTGAAGCTGTCTCAAAGCACACAAATGTGGTTCCTTCCAGATCCACAATCAGCTGAAAGACATACCCAGGGAACACCTCTACTGTGATTCAACCACTCAGAGGCAGCCAGCCCACAGGACCAGGAAAGAGCTGGTCTGAGCTACCCTTCCCACCCCCCTGCCTCCACGAATACACGCAGTGTGGGTGCTGCATCCGCAGCACCAACTGTTTTGTTCTGTAGATCTGCTCCTATTGCACTGTACTACTTGCTAATATAGACACAGCCATCTTTAGAAGAATTGGCCCCGTACTACTGAAAACATGAGTTTAATGGCATATCTACAGGGGAATGGGGCAGAAACACAACTCAGAGTTGTTTCATCACTGATGACACTGGGAATAACGTAGATAAAGGTTTCTCTAGCTGGGAGCATAACACCATGCTTCTCTAGTCTTAGCGCTTTCAGCACGACCTCACTTTCAGTGCATACTGCTGCACTGTGTCTTGAGGTTGTAGGGAGGTGGGGTTGAGGCTAGGAGGACATCTCTGCATGTTGAAGCTCCTTAGTATGCTGCGCTGCCCTTTCTAACTGGGGATCACGGAGGGAATAATAATTTCCTAGGACCCAGCTCCAAGGTAGCCAGAGAAACAACCTTTTTTGTTTCCAGTGCCCCTTGAAGTTAACAAGGTAGTAGTCCTCACAGACAGAGGTTTATTCTACCTAAAAGAATGCTGAGGAATAGTCAAAGTGAAAGGCAGCAGTTTCCAGTGAAGGAGGGAGGGGGGAAGTCAGGCAGAATCCAAAATGCAGAAAGTAATTCAGATTTGTGTGCAATATACATTGATAGTAATTGCTAGTTGCACATTGTGCTGAGTGCAACATATCACAAAATTAATTTCTCTGACCTTATGTACATTTCTTTCTCATGGACTAGATCTTTATGTTTGTTTCTTGCATTCAAAGGCGCAAGGGAAGTGTAGAATATGCAATTAATCTATCGTATGAAAGCAATATGTAGGACTTTCCCTCACTGTAAGATGCTAAAACACTTGTATGAAGACAGATAAATTAATTTTGTGCAAAACAGTGTTGTAATAGTTTGAGGAAAGTATCTGGGAAATATGAGAGAAAAATTACTATATAACAAAGTTTCTTATTCTGTGGCTATCACCATGGTATTTGAGCATATTCCATAGCTAATAGGACAGTTTTGGGGTTGGCAATGGTTCTGAAACCTATTTGTATGGAACTGATGAAGTATATGAAGAATGTGTCTGCATATGTACAAGGGAATTATGAACCCTGCACATTTGGGGAAAAACTCTAGCAGATCTGATGTTTTACTCCAAGCATTAACATTCAATGTTAATGCCTTCCTTCCTTCCTGGAGAAACAATTATAATATGAATCCAGTTCAAAGCCCAGGCAAATCGCTACTGTTTGCTCAAATACATTAACTTTTGGCCAGATTGTGTGGCGTCATTTTTTGTGGAATTAAAACATTTGACAGCTAGGGCAAGTTTGCTCTTACGGTACTACCAGCTCAGGACAAATTAGGACAAGTGTTAACAGATCTGGTCATATATGGGATAGGTCCCTGTCCACTGTAACTCCTTTCCCCTCCTGCCCCACCCCCCATGGGTTCTGCACTGCCAAAGTAACATCAAGCATTCATGATTATATAGGTAGCCTAAATACCTACATCATACACTGTAGTTATTTGAGTGACTACGCGTGGACCTATGGTTAAGAGCTTTGAAAATTCTACCCAGAATGCTGTCTCTCTCTCTGTAGTCCTTGGCTTTGTTCTTGTTTAATCTAAAATGAAAAACCTATTAAAACTTGAAATGAGTAGAAATTCTAAAAGACAAAAAAACACGGATCAGCCAAGTAAGACTCAAAATTAGTTTTAGCATTTTAATACTGAATGAATTAACAAAGGTATCCAGATAAGTATCTAGTATCTTTTCAACATCCCAGACATCTAAATCATTAAAGTCCTCATTAAAATGGCTAATACCTTTTTCCAGGGATATTTTTTTTACTATGTATTAAATAAACACATAGCAGAAGATTTTAAAAACCCCAAACACTTCAGGGGAGAAAGCTGCAGAAAATCTACTCCAAGTCAAAGGGCTTGTAATTTAAAATTCTTTGCTTTTTTTTGAGAGTCTTAAGAAGTCAGCATCCATTAAAGGATTTCTTTTCATTTTCCTAAATTCATCCAAACTAATATTTAAAAAGGGTGGTAGGTAGAATTGCCATTTTGAAGTACAATGGTAGAGCTTAACATCTGAATTTTATTGACTATAAAAGTTAAAAAAGCAGTTACATAAAAATAAGCCAAATTTAAAGATTCAAGGCAAGAAAACCAAATCTAAAAACATATGTATCAAAAAATGTGCATAGCATGTACATTAAACAGTATTTTCTAAGGAAGTCTATAAAATGGCTAAGAAGTAAAACAGGCAAGAAGATATTTCTAGAGACAAGAAAGATCAAAAGAAAGGATTTTGGGGGGCTGGAAGTGCACCGACACTGCAAGCTCTTTCAAAATCTATACAAGGGGCTAACTCAGAACCATTTGTTCAGTTGAGGCCTTGGAATAATGACCAAACATTGCGTTTTCTGCTTTGTATTTTCCAGGTTGAAAATTCTTGGTATTCTCAGTCCTCATTTGGCACTTTCTGATGGCTCAAAGCAAAAGAGCCACCGGTCAGGCTAGAACCCATGGTTGTTAGCTCCGCTTGAGGAAAAGCATCCACCTGAAGCCTGGCAAGAGGCACAACCATCTACCTAATACTGTGACACTTTGCCCATCACTACATACAATATCAAACACATGCAGTCTAGGCTAGGCAAGTCTGGCAGTAATTCCACCTGTCAGCTCCAGAGCTGGGGAGGCTGCTGGCTTTTGTCACCATCCAGGATTTGTTTCTTGTATTTTTCTGAATTTGACTACTCGTTTGTATCTATAAATACAGCAACTGCAGAAAAGACACATGTATAAACATACACACAGCAGACGTAATCTTTTAAAAAGCTCAGGATGTAGCTTACAGAACTGTGAAGCTACTTGAAGTCATGGCAAGAGATCCCGCTGAACTGCTGGAACTAGACTGCCACCTATACCCCAGCTAGAAAGTCTCTGCCTAGCTTAGATATCTGTGTGTGCTATACTTTTCACAGCTCAGTTCTTATAATGGCAATGTTTCCTTAAACTGCCAGGTCACTTGAGAGGACTTGTCCAGGAACATTCTTTCTGCTCTTCCTCGACTTCGTTTTTCCCTTCATCTCAACAGAAATTATTTCAATGGGAAAGACTTTATGGCAAAGGTGGTATTACACAGCAGAACTTGGAGGAAGATAGAGCACTCAAACAGAGTGGTTAATGATTGGATTATCAAAGGTTTCCATTTACTGGAAGGGGGAGAATTTGCCCTGTAGCTTCACAGGAGCTAGAAAGTCCAGATGATCCAGAAATAAGTGGCAGATAAAAATTTAAAAAATAATCACTTCGAAAATCCATGAAGAAATGACCTCTTCTGTACTTTGTAGCGTCTCCACATTAAACAGATGAAATAACAGTGCAGATTTTTAAAAGGTGCTTTTTGCCTTTCCTTTTTTTAAAAACAAAAACAAAAAACCCCCCCCCCACAGACTACTTTAAATAGCTTGTTTTCAATATATTCCTGAAAGGGCACTGCCACGTGTTTTTCTGAGATGGTAGAGGACATGTTTTGTGCGAGCCAGATAACAATGCCACCAGTCATGCGCAACTCCGTTCTTCAAGAGAAGTTCTCTCCACCATAAGGCTTATTCATGCAGTTTCATTTCAGATATATTCTTGGTAGCATGCACCATTATCCAGTAGTAAGAAAAGTAGTATATATGCAATAAATTATGTGGAGGAAAACCATAATGTTCAAGAAAACTGTGCATTTTGAATTCTTGTGTCAAATGCATTTCAGGCATTTCTATATAATAGACTAAGATAAGGAAGCAATTCACATGCTTTCCCTTTGTGCCTTACTCAAAGTTTTCTTTTCTTCCTGTACATCACAGGTTTCTGTTAAGGCAAGCTCCTTTTGGAAAAACGGTGCTGATTTTTGTTTCTTTGAACTGGTTTAGGTCAGAAGTACTGATACGTGTTTTGAGTCCTACAGGTGTCTTGAACAAAGATTAACCAGCAAATCCCAGTCAAAGCTATATTTATGTTTTCCCCAAGCACATGACCGAGTGAGCTTTAGTTACATTTACTTCAGTATTGGTTTTCATTTATTTATTTATTTTTCTTTTGGAAGCATTGCTTCTTAAGAAGCTTATCATCTTTGCACCATACTTCTCTATCAGCTATGTGGATATAAAGCCAAAGTAAAACCACTAGAGCGGCTCTTGAATTTCGCTGTTGTAATTTACAGAAAACTTTTCACTTACTCTGCATCTGCTGGTAATGAATCATAGATCTGAACAGTATTAGTAACATACTGACACCTCATCGTCAACTTCTCTCTTCCAAGTTGTCTTAGACTTGTCATAGAATATGATGATGTTCCAAGCAAAGGACAGTTTGTGCCTTAGCAGATTTCATTGCTTGGATTTGAGTACAACAATGGAAAAAGCACCCTGGCCTCTCTTCCTTGTGAGGGCTATTGCGCTAACATATTAAAGTCCTCCTCCCCTTTGCTGATGCTAAAGAGCAAAGTGTTAGTTCTTCCTTCGTTAGTCAACTAATCCAGACAGAGCAGTGCTTTTATTGCTCCTAGCTCTAATGGTTGTACTGACATTTCCAAAGTGTAATGGTGTTATTTCTTGAAATCTTTAATTGTGATTTTTGCATCTGACAAGCATACTGTTCCTTATGCTGATGGTACATTATGCAACGCTCCTTTGATTTTGGATGTGTTTGCTGATTCCAAGATGGTGTGGGCTCTTCCCATCAGGCACAGAGGTAACCATTTTATTAAGGAATAAAGCAAATAATTAATTGTTTGAATTCAGTTGCCGCGAGCTAACTCTCCCCTCAAAATAGTGAGTCACCTGGGTTTCTGCTTTTGAATGAGAGCCAGAGCCAGTAATGAGCTACATGCATTGACTGTATTTACATTTTTATATCAGAGCAGTTGGTGGTTACATATGAATACAAAATATAAGCTTCATATGGAGAAAGCATACGAGGAGCAGCTAAAGTCACTTGGTTTGTTCAGCCTGGAGAAGAGGAGACTGAGAGCAGACCTCATCATGGTCTACAGCTTCCTCACAAGGGGAGGCAGAGGGGCAGGCACTGATCTCTCCTTTCTGGTGGCCAATGACAGGACCTGAGGGAATGGCAGGAAGATGTGCCAGGGGAGGTTTAGGTTGGATATTAGGAAAAGGCTCTTCAACCAGAGGGTGGTGGAGCACTGGAACAGGATCCCCAGGGAGGTAGTCAGGGCACCAAGCCTGACGATATTCAGGAAGCACTTGGACAACGCCCTCAGAGATATGGCGTGAATTTGGGGTTGTCCTGCACAGGGACAGGAGTTGGACTTGATGATCCTTGTGGGTCCCTTCCAACTCAGGACATTCTACGATTCTAAAAATTCTCAATGACATCGTCACGTTTTCCCATTCCTAAATCAACAATTTCCTAATAATTAAGTCATGTACAAAAGACCCCAACTGTTCTGCGAAAGGGGTATAAGCGTTTTCAGAAGGTGGAAGTCAGAGGGGCAAAATTGCTTCCAGAGAAGTTAAAGATCAATAGTCTTTGAGAAAAAGGAGAGCTGAAGCTGAATGGAATTCCAAGTAAGGGGTTTAAGATAAAAGACGGTGTGTTTTGACAGCACATATACTGACTGTGCAGACTGTGCAAGAGAGCAGAGTCCCTGACAACCTAGGTTAGGTACAGACTGCCACTGGCACAGTGAGGCAGCTCAGATTTGGTCTCCACACATGTATATTGAGCACAGATCTTTCATTTTTGCCTCCTGTGTCTTGATAAACTTGTATCTATGTTGGCTGTTTTAGAAATAAATATTTTTATTCACAGCTATCTTAACTTGGCGTGAATGAAGAGTCATTCTGAAGGAGCTGATTAATAGCAGCGTTCAATATGCCTGGTTACAGAGAACTCTCTTCAGGGCTTTAGATCATCCCATATATTTCACCCTGATATAAAGAACTTGCAGCTGATCTGAGAACCAAGTCTAAGAGGCAAACTGTCTTCCAGTGAATAGCATTAGCCAGGAAAGTGCTCTGGCAGGCAACGAAGAGGTGGGGAACATATATAAGCCCTAAGAGTCCTGCAACACTGTTTTTACTGGGGAGCTGACTCTTTTATGGGCCATCACCTGATGACAGCAGAGGATTATTTTAATGAAGTATTATACATTTTAGATTTTTCCATTGAAAAAATAACATATATTCACATCTTAATTTGGGAATGTGTACAGGCTAGGGGACAGAAGGTAGTACACAGTGGAAACTTCAGGTTTGGGGATAATTCAAAGCTGTTAAAAAAATCTTTATAACTTTCCCTACCTTTTCCCACTTTTGAAAAAAAATTGATCTATTTGCTGCCTGGCAGGTTGTCAAAAATGTCAGTATTTCTCTGAAAATCCCACAAAATGTGTCTTGATTTTAGGAAGGCTTCAAGAACTTCCATAACTTGGGTGTGTGATGGTCAACATCCTTAGCTACTTTTGCCAGCAAGTGTAAGGGGACTTTTTCAATAAATTAAAATCTCTGGTGTTGTCAATGATAGGAACAAGAATATTGGAGTTTATGCAGTCCTAATCTGAGCAACAGAGGTGCACCTACTCCTTACTCATGGAATTTTAGCCATTTTTTTTTACCACTATATCTACAGATCGAACAGCTCAAGTATATCCACCATTTCTTGCAGGATGGGAACTGTGTGGCAGAGGAAAGAACCAACAGAGAGGAAAAGAGTTTATAATGAATTTCCTTCAGCTTGCATTACAGGAGAGGGTGAGCTGACAAAATAAGTACATCTCTAAAAGACACTGGTTGAACCTTGAAATAGCGTGTTGTTTAATGTCTTGCTTGGCATTTTAAGCAGAGAAAAGAGTGTGTTTGACTAATCTTTATTATTTACAATGGAACCTGAATATTTCAGTATTAACACATAAAATATGTTAGAACCCCAGTAAGATAGAAATAAACGAGCTGTGAATTATTCTGCATTTTTTTCTTTTTTTACTTCTATTCCCAATTTTATTTTTGCATGGACCCTTTCTTACATCCAGCTACCCTCAGTCCTTTTACTGCCATGCCTCGGCTGCTGCAAACACCCCTGCTTTCCAGCCATACTTCCCTTTTTTTCCTCTAATGAGCATTTTCTTGTGTACAAGGTGCCTGAGTGATATGCAACACACACTGATGTACGCTGCTCTTGTGCTTACTGGCTTCTAATTTCTACTAAGGATTCATCAAGGGGACATTAAGCAGCTCCTGGGCTTTGGTGATTAAGCCAGCAAGGAAGAAAGTAAATGCTGATGTTCAATATATTACCACCATTATAAATTCTCATCGTATATAGAGAACCATATTACGCCACTGAGTTTTAAACATTCACATTATACTTAAGAGAAACTGCCTAGAAACCAATTATGTTATTTTTCTAGACCCAGTTTAGACCATATTCCTGCAAGACATACAAGGACCAGAGATTTTAATGCTGATTTACATACCATATGGTTAAAACCTTTCACTACCATTTCTTTTATAAAAACATATGCTGGTAAGTCCATGCATCAATAGGAAAGGCTCATAAAATTATTGGCATTTAAAAAAATGGAATAAACTGACGCTGTTTTTTCCTTAACATTTACTCCCTCTTTTGCAAAGATATGGATACATATCATGAAAACTTTCTACACAAACCACAGTTAAAATTTTTATTAATCTCTAGTCTTTTTTTTTTTTTTTTAAGATGCTTTCAGTTGCAAGATCACCTGTGGTTAGAACTGTGTGGGGAAAAAACCCCAACTAATGCAAGGAAGACTTGGGATAAAATCTCAAGAATTGGTAATATGGCAAATATATCCATTCAAAATACAAACAAGTATATAAAAAGTTTTGAACACGATGTAAAAATAAACCTATGGGTATATGCAGTATAGTAAGGATGACTGAGGCTATCTGTGTTTCACTTACAGATTTAAAATTGCCAGCCTGTCTACCATCCCAGACAATGTTGGATATTTATAAAAAGAGTATATGGAACTGGAGAGGGCATATAGAGTTTTCTCAGCTAGCATCTCAGAGTCAGCAGCCCAGGGACTTTCTGAGGCAGAGCCTTCAAAGAGACTGTTGTATTTATTTAGTAGCTGCAACAGACCTATAGTCCATCAATTCTGTTTAATTCCTTTTGGAGGCTATTTATAACTTTTGTGATAATGAGGGTATTATTACATCTCTTTCTGATATAAGAAATGGGAACAATAATCCCTATTCACCTTCTGCCTACCTTTCATGATATGATATATTTCTAGTATACCTTCTCTAGCTGCCTCTTTTTTTCAGGCTGGAATGTCCCTTGTATTTCCATTTCTGGTTTTGACTCTCTGATTTAATCTCTTCTCACGTGGAAGCTGTTTAATATTTCTATCATTCTTCTCAATCTTTAAAACAGAGGGATTATAATCTCAGAAATTTCACATACATGGACATGATATTTCTTTGTATTTCCATTCTTTTTCTGATTGTTTCTAACATTTTGTTTACCTTTTCTACCACTGCTGATATTTTTGGAGAAGAAACACTAAGATTACAGTGACTGCAGGATCTTTTCCTGACAGGTAAGAGCTAAGACAGAGCCTATTACTGCATCTGCTTTTTTTGACTCAGGTACACTACTTTGCATTTATCAATATTGAAACCTACCTACTGTTTTATCACCCAGCCAGTCTCATAGCATCAGGAAAACATCCTGCAGTTTCTCAAGCAGGTTTTGACTATTCCTGTAGTAACTGCAAGTGGTGGCACCCTGCAACTACCTGCTTTTCAGCCCATATGCTGACTATGCCCTGTAGCACCAGTCCTGAGCCATCTCAGATATATACCTCCTCATCCTGCTCTGCCCTGGGAGAAGTGTGTGCTCATCCCTGCTCCTGCTCCCTGCCTTTTTAAAGGCATGCTCTTCCCTAAATCCTGATCAAATTTGGAAGGAGACTGAAAAATACTGCAAAAGAAATATCTTCTTGTCCACTAGAGGGAAGTACCTCCATAATTAGGATTTTAATGCATGACTGTACAGACCAAGGAAAATAATCTTTTGTGTTTCTAAATTGTGAGGTAACGTTCATTTTGAACTTTAATAGTAATAATTAAGTGCATAAATGAACAACTAAGTTTTGTAAGGACACTGACACAGTAGGTAATAAATAACCTTTTAAACTGAATTATCGTAGGCTTACCTTAATGCAGACTTCTCTGTTCAATAAAAGCTTATGGCTTAATAGATTCACAGGAAATTGCTCTAGAAGAACAATTAAAGAAAATGATGTTTAGATTTGTATTTCTAGCAAAATCCTTATTGTATTCAACTCCCTTAGAGTAGAAATACCATTAACCTTTCATGAAACTATGTTAAATTACTTTTAAATAATTGTCACTCTTAAGATGAGTCATGAAGAAAAGTCACCTGAATAATGTCATATTTGTCCCTGCACTGGCACATGTTAATCCATCCTTTTTCATTCGTCTGCTATTTATATGGCACTATCAGAGAAAAAGGTAGAGGTACCAATCTCTGGAAACATTTAAGAATATCAGCTATTTCATAAATTTGAGCAGAGTATGTTCACAGCTAGACACCCACTGTACACTTTATTTTCACAAAGTTTAGGAACTTAAGGATGAGAGGGCTAAGTCATAATACAGACACAACATGACCACATTACATTCTCATTTTATTTTTTCTTACTAAACTCTGATAGAGACGTTACCATTTTTAGTACATTTTAGGAATGCATCAACAAAAGTCGTACTTCAATGCCTTCAAAGACTGACCATTAAAATCCTCCAACGTGCTTAGTATCTGATAAGATTTCAGATACCAAACCCTCGTGCAATTGCTGCCTACTCAAGCTGAATGAGGTTTGAGCTCCTACTTCACTGAAATACTCCTCTCTAACTAGTTTAAATTTTCATGATCAAATAATAGTCTAAGAGGAATTTAATGGGAAACAAAGTATAACAGGGAGCTAAACTCACTATTTTGAACTAACCTGTGTTAAGACAGCATGGCAGATATCTGACTCAAATGCCTTAACTTTGTCACTAAACTGTCTCCTGGGAAAAGGAATTCTTGTATTATTATGTAACAAAATTGTTATTTTATTTAGTTGTTTTTCTTTATAATAAGTGACAAGCAGGTGACAAGATGCCACAACTTGGCACAAGACTTGCCACAAGACTCATTCTTCTCTGCCAGAGCTGTGCAGTCCATATTTCATGCAGAATCAGCCCACTGAAGTTCTGATATCTTCAATACTCTGGATTTCATTTGAACCATTTATGCTCTTCAAAAAAATCTTCCTACTGTTTGCTCCTATCGGTTGAAACACTTCAATATACTGTCAGGAAAGGACAACTTCTCTTATCTCATCGCATTGAACCATTTGTGATTTTTGATACCGCTACGTGGGAATTACCAGCAAAATGGAGAAGGAAAAAAAAAAGCTTCCAGACCATCCTAGCAATTCTCCCTTTATGCTTCCTCAGGAGAAAGCAGCTCTGTGTTTGTCCTGTGTTTCATTATCTTCTTCCTCTGTGATCATTTCATACCTTAGGAGGGAGCGGGATGAGAGGCAGCCAGGAGCCGGTGCCCCGGTCTGCTCTGTGTTATCATCCCAGGGGAAGCAGAGCCTCCTGATGGTGCTTCCCAAGCTGCCCGCACGGAGGCTGCCCTGGGATCCGCTCTGACTGGGATGGCAGTCGAGAGGACTTTCCCTGCCCAAACACACCCAGCCAAGAGAACACAGCCTTTGTACAAACACAGCCCCCCTTCAAAGCTGTTCTGGAAGAAGGGTGGGTGGCAGAGACCCTTCTGGGGGGTCAGGACCCTCTGTGTGCAAACAGGAGTACCGGGGCCTTAGCTAGTGCATTCAGAATAGACCACAGCAAGGTAAACCTGCAGTATTGAGGTGTTTACAGACTATTTCCTTCAACTGCATGGTAGAAATGATCAAAAAAGGCAAAACATTGTGTTTGATTTTTTTTTAAGCTTAACACAAAATGTCAGTTGACTAAACAGTTTTACATAAAATTTCCATTTCCATTTGAAAGACTTACATTTTCAATAAACATCCCCTTCAGGCTCCCCTCCCAAACTCAAGCTTTGCTCTGGAGAAACCCTCAAACACTGAAATAAACATTATTTCCAAACTGCCTCCACCACCTCACTTTCTCCTTCACAGCTCCATCTCTTAAAAAACGTTACAAGCTTTGACTTTACAAGGTGTTTTCTACTTCACACCAGCAAACTTAATCAAATGACTCACCTGCAGAGTGAACTCTGCTTAATGAGGTTTTTGCTTTAGGTTCTGTTTTGGGTGCAAACTGAAAAAGATGCTCACTTACCACAGAAGAGACACTGCTGAGCTTTGAGCAGCAGAACTGTGAACGAATGGTGCAGAGCAGATAGAGTTTAAATCACACAGCTTTCCGTTGAAAAATGGAGAATTTTGACCCAGCTTTCCGAAGTCTAAAGCCTGTAATTAACAGAGACTAGACTGCTTAAGGCTAATGGATTCCCTGTGTAGCCAGTCTGTAATTTTATTTCAACTATAATGCAAGTGAAATGCTCCCTCTGCAATCAGCAGGTTGTGGCAGCAGAGCAGAAACAAACACAGAGAATAGGTGAGCGTTCTTTTCCTGGTTATCAAAACCTTGCTGAAGGAAACACATTTCTTTGTAAGAATACAAAGGAGATGGCGAAAAGAACGATGAAGGGTTTAAAAAATAGAGTGCAAGAACAATGTTTCACACTGAATAGGTCAGAAAGGGGTCCTGGCTGTCTGAAGAGACACAAAGCTATGCCTGGCTCATTTTTTGCTGCATGCTGAATTCATACTGCTTCAGATATATGCACAGGCTACCCAGCACAGAGTGGGGTGGGTGATGTGTTAGACTGCTTAAGGCTGGCTTAGCCTTTAATCCTTATCTGTCTTTGTCAAGTGCCCTACAGAGTAACTAAAAGGTAAAATTTCCAGGAGTGGCCACTAATTTGGAGTCCTTCACGTGCTTTTGTGGATACACCTAGAAAACCTAACTGGTAAAGAGAGAAGTCTGAGCAATTTGGTTCACTGATTCCCAGCGGAAACTGCATTAGTGAATGCTTGGGAAAAGCATGACATCAAACAAATCTCTCTTTCTTATTTTAATAACAACATGCTTGACAACCTTTCTAAGTCTTTGTTTCCACACCTATAGCATTCATAGTAGTACTCTATCTATAACAATATAATTAGCAATCTCTTCCACATAGACATTTAGACATATGGACAGATAATATTAAATTGAAATTATTAAATACAAAGAATTAAGGTCAACTGGTAGTAGAAGTGACAGAGTTTTTTAAAGGTCCATTATTCGTAGACCTTTACCTTTAAAAAAAACCCAACCACACCATACTCAGTTTATCTCAGGTGACTAAACATAAGCAGAATGGACATCTGCTAACACTGCAATAATTCAGGCTACAATGTTATTTCCATTATAACTATCTTTCCCTGGTGATTTTCAGTCATTCATAACTTCCTGAAAAATTAATAAGTCTTGAAATTTATTATGCACCTAGAGCTCAAGTCTTGCAATGTACGTAGCTCTGTGACCCTAAGCTGGCACTAGAGCTTGTATTCACATGCTCTTCCAGCACAGAATCAAAGCAGTAGAAAACAGGGCTGGAAGGCACTTTAAGGGATCGTTGAGCTCATCCCCTGGCATTTCCACGCCATGGATGGATACCCATACTTTTTTCTAATTTATTCCTCAAAACCTCCAATGACAGAGGAGGTTACCGACACCCCCATTCTCAGGCCTCTCTGTGCTCCCTACTGGGGCTTCTTCTGTTGAACCTAAGCCTTCCACCAGTAACGCACTATTTTTTTTGTCTTCAGTATCTTGGATGGGGAGAATAGCTAGTTAAGGCTTAAAAGGAGCTTAATAGCAGTCAGTCTTTGAAGACCTGTGGGAAAGTTGCTGAGAAGATGGAGCTGAGCTCTATACTGAGGTGCATGGCAGGGGACAGAGGTAATAAATTAAAGAGAGGCAGTGGTCATAAATTGGAACGGGGAGCTTCTGGCTGGACATCAGGACAAAATTTTCACTATGAGGATCATTGTGGGCCAGAAGAGGTTGTGGACTCTCCCTCCTTGAAGGTTTTCAAAACCTGACCGTTCAAAGTGGTGAGCAACCTGGTCTGAAGTCAGCATTGACCCTGCTTTGAGGGAGAGGATGCACTAGAGACATCCCGAGGGCCTTCCCGACCTGAACTATTCTGTGACTCCAATTCTTTCTCTCTTTATAGAAGTATCCTACAATTAATCTGCTTTTGCTTTTATCTAGATTAAATAACAGCAATGTATTCAGCCTCCCTTCAGAAGCTGTGTTTTCCACAAACCTGGCTGTTGTTATTTCTCCCCTTTGGACTGTCTCTGGGTTTCTCCTCTCTCTCCTGAAGGGCACTGAGCCCCTGTTTTAATGTGGTTAGAATGCTTTTCCAGACTGAGGCTAGAGATACCAATCAGGTGGCAGAATGGAGATTCTCAGTTGCTACATAAGTGCTGAACCTGCATTTGAGATGGCTACTTAAGAGACACAGCACAGGACAGCATATACAGTGTGGCATTTTGAAATATATATATTATGTAAGCACAGTTTGAAGCTACTCGGAGTACACTGTATACTTCCTTAGCCATGCAAGACTTTAAAATGTAAAGAATAGAGCTACCCTGGAATTCAGTTTTTCATGCTTCTCCTTCTTTGAACTGTGAGATCATTTTTCTCACTTGGAGCATTTGTGCTCTTTTCCAGGGTAGTTCCAAATACATAATTTTCCCGCAGAAACTTTCAGGTTGGCACCAACCCTTAATGTTGTGCCCAAAGACGAATGTACTTGGAATCTCACTCTGGAACAGAGCAGAAATGGGTTTGCAGCTTTAAATAATGGGTAATGCTTTGACAGCAGTATTTTTTATTTTTAATTTTTGTAAACAACTGTATCCCTATAGAATTAGAAAATGTCCTGCAATAAGTCCTCTTCAAGAAAATATGGAGCAAACAGTGCCTTTCAGTTGTTTATGTGAAACAAAGAACCCTAACTGTCAGTTTTGTTCCTGAATCCTTTTCTCTGAAGACTCAGAAAAACTATAAAGCTACATTTGAATAATAATAACCAGAACATATACAGTACTTTCCAGGCACCCTCTGAAACTATTTCAGCAGTCTGCATAAAGCTTTTCTTCTCATCCCCCTATACAGCCTCAAAGCCCAAAACAATATTGTGCAGTTTCTATTGTTCCCTTCTCCCCTGTGCTCTCCCCACTAACACACCCACTTTGCCACAGCCTCAAAGAAAAAAAGAATATGGATGTTCTTTTATGCAAGAAGTTTTCCCCAGGGTCTATTTTGATGCCCCTGGTGATTTTAGGACAATGTAAACTTTCTGCGGCACCATGGTTCTCTTGTTCCCAGTCTGGCACACTACTTGCTTGTCTTGGCAGAACCATAATGGATTTAAATACACAAATATATTTTTTCCTGTTTTTCTTGAGCTTATTCCTTACCCCTTTCAAGGGGCTGATATAGTCAAAAGAATGTCAGGCTCAGCTTGAGTACAGGATGCTCATAGGTTCTCTTCCCTTCTTTCCCTCCAAATTACTCAGTGTATCATCTTTGCAAATGCCCATATCAATATATGATTCAAAAAGAATCACTATTTATAATGGAGGCATAGTGAGACTCTTTATTTTGGTACCCATCCTTTTGATTACTTATACACAGTTACAAGTAGTCAAACCTCAGGCACTTTAATATCATGCTTAGATCTTAATAATTTCACCTATCACTTTTTTCTTCTGTTTTTTGAGAAGTGATAAACTGGCAAAATGCACATTTAATCTGTATTTGCTACAAGTAAAACTGGACATTTATTTCTACAGCTGGTTCTGAATTCAAATGCAATGGTTATAAATAATTTCTGAGGTACATGTAATATTTATGCAGGAAATCTGAAACTTCATGTCATGTCGCCTAAACATAGGCAGAGAGGTGACGTTTTCACTGAACCAGTACAGGCTGAAGCATCCGATATGGTACTACCAGTGTGCCTACAAGAACACGGGAGTAGCGGTTCTTGCGCTGCCATTGCTGAGGGACCCGAAAGTCTCCTGTTGGCAACCTATGCAGTCTGTGTAATGGTTTGTAGTATCCTCTCAATTCACCCCCCTCATCCCAGCCTTTTGCAAGACTGCTGGCTCTTATGCAGAGAAGCAAACTGCATCCTCTCAGACCTATCCAAGTGTTTGCTTCCACTTGACATTATGTAGAAAATCAACTGGCCTTGATAGGTTGCTTTTTTGCTTTATTGTTTTTTGGAGGGGGTGGTCAGGCATGTATTCATTACATTGACTTGCTCCATAATAACTATGGTCTCAGTTACTTCTATGTGGGTTAAATTTAGCTGTCCATCTTTCAGGTGAGAATTACCTTACCTGACTTTAGGCATCTCCAATTTGGACAGCTATGGCTGAACTAAATTCCCCATTATAGTCAACAGCAAGAAATAGATACAAAACAGATAACAAATCTGTAGATGACAAAAGACAGGAAGGACTAAGGAGGATGCTGAAAGACAAAATCATAATTCAAAACAATGACAAAAAGCTGTAACGAATGCAAGCTTTTGCACTCAAAAGATCTGATCAGTTGCAAAACAATGAGTTAGGCATAGGTCTCCTGAGGATGACACAGGATCACAAGCTGAACATGAGTCTACGTTCAGGTCAACATGACCAAGTTTTCAAGGAAAAGGCCTGGGAGTATTAACCTAAGAGATCCTTCCAACCACTGTGTCCTGTTTCAGGAACAGTAATGCCCATTACACTGAAGGGTGGAGTGTGTGTGTGTGTAAATATCCCAAGGATGGTGAGAAAACATGACCTAAAAAAGTAGTGGAATCATTTCTTCTAAAGAAAAGAATACTGAAGAGGACTATGCTAACAGCCTTCAAAAAGGAATGTAGCAGCCTATTGTCCATATTTATAGCAGAAAGGACAGGAAATTATTGACCTGAGGTGAAACAAGAGCTAAGTGAACTTCAGAAAGACTTTTTAATGCTAAATACTAAAGCACTGGAATAAATGGCTTTGACAGGACCAGGATCTCCATCACGGGAAGTCCTTAAGAGACAGTCAGGAATGTTGTGGGAGAGCAAGAGACTCTATAACTTGCCAAGCTTTTTTCCAGCTTTATTTTCCTACAGTTTTGTGCGTAAGCAGCTGATGCAGAAGGAAATAAATGCTTGTGAGGCATACCACAAACAGCAGGTGATCTAAGCACCAAATGGCTTGCAGTTTCATGGACCTCGGATTTATCCAGACAGCTAGAACATCACACAGCACTAAAAACAAAAGCAGCACACTATGTTAAACTAAGCAAGAATTTCAGGTGCTTTTATTGCAGTACTGAAAAACAGCTTAAATGTCAAAATTAGGCTCCAATGAATGGAATGTTAGAAAATAACCATTCCTCATAACTGAGAACCACGAACCTCCTCACATTATTAAAACTTGTAGCTGGGTCATCTTAGAGAAGACTGTGGCCAGAAACTAAGTGTATTAATTGACAGAGAAGAGCATGGCTGTGGCAATGACTATTTTGATTCAGCAGCCTAAAAGGGTGCCAGAAGAATACTTAAGAGCACATGATATTGCTTAGGTCATAAAGTTAGAACAGCAGCGGCAAAGGAAACATAACATATCCTTTCAAATAAGACAGGGAGCATTTTCTATTCTCTCTTTCCCCTTCCTTTTTTCCACAGACTCCGTTATTAATCTCACGTTACCCAGGCCTGATTACTTTGGAAGACTAATACTACTGCTAAAGCAGGTGAACCTCAACCAAACAACTAGGAGGTAGGAAAATAGCATCATGAAAAACAAGCTAAGAATGAACGTGTTGGAAAAGGTACAGAATTGGAATTGAATGTTTAGTGCAACAATAAATACAATAGAAAGTCTCATTAAGGCAAACCAGAAATGGAACAAGTAGAAAAGAAAAGTGGTTTAAAGCTTTGGCTAATGCAAGGAAAACAGTTATGGAAAGCAATGACTTTGAAGTGCTGACACTTCAAACATAAAAGCATTGAGAAGGAAACAAGGAGAGAACCACTAGTCCAACTTTGACTGACAAGTGAAAATTATGCTACCCGACAAGGAGAGTGAATGAAAAGATCTAGAGTTTGCATGTTTTTGTTCCAGAGATTTTCTGATGGCAAGATTACACACACACACAAAAAAAACACATCAACCAAAACCAAAATAAACGTCCTTTGGCAGTATTTGGACACCACTGGGGACAGTCTACATGTAACACAGTAGCCTCTTAAGAATAAATTAGCTCCTTTTCTGAGAAGAGGCATTAAAAAAAGGTGACAACGTTACAGATTCTGATCTTTAGGGAATTAAATTGTTGACATGTACTGTAACACAAGGCAGTTACAGGAAAGGTAACTCTCATTCTGGTTAGCAGGTCAAAGACATGGAAGAAGGAGAATACCAAGGAGAGGAAGGGCAAGCCAGGGCTTAGATAAATGGCTAAAAACCAGATGCAATGCCTTACTATGTTAATTCTATGTCCATATGTTAATGACTTAAACCAGTAAAATAATCAAAAGCTTCAAAGCTAAACTGTATTGAGCAGTGCCTCCAAGTGAAAATTAAACCCCTAGCTGGGCACCTAGCATTCCTGTGTAAGACAAGAGAAATGAGAACTCTCCAAAAAACAGGGACACAATAAAGCCACTGAGCAGGAAAACTCCCTAAAGTGAGCCCACAGCCAACATAATGAAACACAGGACTGCACATGAGCTTCTCTGCTCTTCACAGGTTTCATATCAAACCAAGCACTCCTCTGCCTAGGCAGGAGCCAGAACCTCCAGTAAGGCTCTTCGCAAGGGAAAAGCCTAGGAAATCTCTTCAGCAAAAGTAATCTTCATACCTGTTCAAACTCAGCTGAAGCAGGAACATTATCTTTTTTTACCACCTTTAACAAAGCAGAGCCAAATGGGACTTTAAGCCAAACTCCAAAAGACTGCTTTAACTTCTGCCTACAGAAACAAATTCCATCTTGCTTATCTTTAAGTCTTGAATTTTATGTTCTTGGCCACACGGCGAAGAGCAAATGCTATGTCAAGAACAAAAATGAGCAAGACTTACCCTGGAATTAGGGTATTTCTGTAGGAAAAGAAAGCTGAGAGACTGATGGAAGTGAACTCAATTCTCCCATATGCACAGGCAAGCATTCTTAGTAGCCACTGGGCTACCATTAAGGATTCAAATTGTAGTCCACAGCTGCTCTACCTCAAACCGTGAGCAGAAAACATGCAACTGCTCTCTGTGAGGATCCAAATACCTGTTCCTATACAGCTGAACAGAGCAGCTCTGAAACTTTTTTCTTGCCCTAAGAACAAGCGCACAACTTGGTTTGTTTCCACTAAATTCTCTCCAGTGCAAAACTAGGAGCCTCCAAGCTGCTTATTAGAAAACTTTCTGACACTTGCTATCCCCCATACCCTTTCTGTGTCTTCTTTGTGAAGCAGCAGACTATCAGGGAAAATGCCAACAGTTAAGCTGGATGGATAATCCTGAACCTGAAAATCCCTTTGGGAAGTCAGGGAATGCCACCCTGTTTAGCTTGAAGAGCCTAGCTTTTCAGGTGGAGGCCACTAGGCCTGCAGCATTTCTGGAACTGAAGAGAGAAAATGGAGGCCTCCAGTGAATTTAGATGGTATCAGGACCAGGCTGCTGCTGGGAGGGCACAGGCAAAAGGTTTGGATCACAACTCTGGACATTAATCCCTCTTTGAATCTGGCTGCTCAGTTCTCCACTAGTTAAATGAAGCTATTATTTCTTGCCTGCTTCCCAAGGCTGTTACAATACTAACTGCAGGACTGCGAGGCAATCAGATACTTTGGTAAGTTGCTCTTGGCACCCCTGGGGACCTTCTGCCTCTCATAAGTAGAAATCCTGCAGGAGCTGCCAACAGGCAGAGCTCTTCCTCAGACTTCCTATAACAGGCTGTTGCTTAGCCACAACACAGCCCCAGGAGGCTATATAACTCCAGATGTCAACGTGTGGTTAATCCTTGTGTGGGCAAGGGGCCAGAGGTACAAATGTCCGTATGTAATTACCATTCTCTCATGACTAAACACCAGCCTGTGCTCAGTGCCCAGCTATATGAGAAACTTCACAGCTTGGAGTCCCCCCCGCTCCCTGCTTGATCAAGAACTAGCTGATCGTGTGACAGTATTTTAATGACTATTTTTGTATGAAGAAGTGAAGCATGCAGTTACTGTGCTAACACCACATTTTAAATGACACTTACTTGCAAGCAGAGCATGCCCTGTGAACCAGGGCAGTATGCCCAATATTCTTCTTAGGGGAATATAAATTTGCTTTTTTGCCTGCAGTTTTCACAGCTCCTACTAATATATTTCTTCAAGTGAAGAACAGGAGAGCCCTCCTGTGGCTAATTTAACACCTGTGATATCGCACAGATGCTATGTATGGCTGTAAAAAATATATCGTATGTAAGTTTTCTATTGTCCTTACCTCTGGTCTCACCCCTTTTAAGTATGGTTGATTTAATGAACCTCAGATTTGTTTTCCAGGCAGTTATATCTCCATTTTTTTTTTCCTTCCACTTAAAATGAACAAGCCATTCCTCATACCATATCTGTGCTTCGTTTCCCAGTTTTGACAATAGGAATGTAAATTATAAAGTAACCCTCTCTGAAATGTTTCTCTTGTGGGCTGTAGGGCAGAAGAGAAACATATGGGGGATTTATTATGTACAATGACCTCATTCTTTCCAAGTTTCCTCACTCTCAGAAGACATATTTGCAATTCACACACAGAGTTCAAAACTAGTAGGCTACTCGTCCGCTGTATGTACATACACACACAGAGAGCTTCTTATATCCTCAAAAGACAACAGACAGCAAACTGGTAGGAATGTTCATATTATTTTTGCATTAGGGCTCTCTCCAGAGCTAACTGAAGCCAACAAGCATCTTAAGTAACCCTTAATTTCTGTATGAGTTTCTCAAAGGCACTGCAAAGACAAGACAGTCAAGAGCATCCAGGGTCCATCTTTAACAAAAAAAATTACTCATGCCTTATATGCTTTTGGTGTCAAATGGATAAGTTCAAGGTCAAAAAAGGGAATCAAATGAGCTCTAATGTTCCCTTATTTCTACTTACTATCCAATCCAGGGATAAATTAATCTAAGTCTTGTACTGACGTCAAGAGAACTTGAGTGTTTCTTATGTGTTTTCTTGACCTTGTGCTTAACCCTTAGGAGGTACTTATTACTCTGCAGGTAACATGACACAGATTAAAATGTACCTCAAAGAAAAAAATTCTCAATCCTGTCAAAGACACCTCTTTTCTGCTCTGTCTGTAATGCACACATCACACTCACCTCCTCTTCCTCCATATCTCTTCAGTGGTTTTTTTTGTTCCTTTCCTCATTACTCCTTTTTAAACTAGCATGAGCAAATGCTGCAGGCCCAGTAGGTTGGGGGGTACTGGATCCTGAGAAAGGTTAGTGTGGAAAACAAATATTTTTCGTTTGGTTACTACATTTGTCTTTTTTTGCACATGAATTATTTCTCACATAAAATAAATGTGTTGTGACTGAGAAAAACAACTTGCCAAAATACCAGTCAGTAAAACAGGTCTTGCTGTTTCCAGCTAGCCAGTCAGTCAGTAATAACATTGCAGAAAATTTTATGAGTGAAGGCTGAATACTTTGGGAAACTCACGATCAAGGTACAAACTAGTAGCAATCAATAACATTCTAGAAGCACAACCCACTGATTACATGTGTCTGACATACAGTTAATACAGATTTTAATCTTAAACAGAACAAAACAAAAAAAAAATCTTGAAGCAGAGCTAGAGGTTCCATGTGCAGAAACTGTCTGAACAAGCTCAGATAAAGCATCATGAAAGCTTGACCAAACTGAGATGATAAAAACATATGAAGACATAACTTGTTATTTTCAGAAGATAAGACTTCCCAGAGATAGGAGGGCTGGGAATAAGGACACTAGACTGCCTAGTGGGGACTTAGGTCAATTTTGTATAACAACATTGGATTTTAGGATTTGCCAAGAAGGAAAATAACTGATTTAGGTACCTGTCTTTCAATCCTAACCTTGCATTCTTTTCTTCACAATGACCTGAATTCAATAGCATAAGTGGAGACTGTTCTCAACCCACATGAGATTATAATATGCAAATGGAAGTTTAAGAAGTGGTTTGAGCCTACTTAGGCTGAGATAGATCTCTGGCCAACAGACAAAACCTCTCTAGAAGAACTGACATCAGGCTGACCACCTTCAGCCCTGTCTTAATAATAAAGGAACATATTGACCAAACTGGTGCCTTCTAAAGATGCGGAACCACTCCATGTGGTGCATTGATACAGCCTCCTAATGACTTGCCTGTTAAATCAACACTTGGGCTATTAAACCATTTTGCTTTCTGAAAATAAATGATGTTTACCTCTTAGTTTCTCTGGACAAAGATTCTTTAGCTAAATGCCAATGGCATTTGAAGCCAGATTATCTTCCCAGTTTTTTATTCTCTCTCTCCATCAGTTCACTTGGGCAGAGGTGACAGGCAGGTTTAAAATTTACAAGACACAAGTCAAACCTATTTGAGAAAGATCAGCAGTTCATCTGAGTGTCCGGAGACCTAACAGTTGGGCCATTTCAGTAAATCTGCTTTTAAAAAAAGAATATAGAGAAATGCCTTCACCTTACACAACCAACCTGTTCAATAGGTAGAAAGTTGCCATTTAACTCAGATACTGCATTATGACATTCTTTTACAGTGTTTTGGGTTTTTTTTCCTATGTCAGGCTTTTTCCATAGTGAAGAGCCAGACTTATTTATAAATATTACATTCTTTTTCTGGCCTCTGGTTAGACGACATGTACAAGTTCTCCTTGTGTTCTGGCTACAGACCTCAGGCACAGTGTCATATGTATCTATACACACACATATAGTATATATTTAGGAATGTGTGAACAATTTGCCTTAGAAGAATAGCAACAATGACTTTAATAGGCCGTCCCTAAGTGTAAAACTGTATTCAAAATGAGACTGAAGGTTAGGTCTCTATTTTGTTTGCTGAACAAATGTTTGAAAGTCTAGAGCTGAAAAAATGAGACTGAAAGTGTTCTTTGAGATAAAATACAATTCATGTCAGGGTTATAGGACTAAAAGGAATTTCCCATTGGTTTACAGGGATCCCTGATAGAAATGGAGTTATTTTTCTTCCTCAGATTACAAGAGCAAGACCTGAAAATTTAGGAACTTTACTCTCTTTCATGCATTTTATGCCACAGAGCATAATTACAAAAGGTTTGATATTGAAGTATTTTGAAATACCATTAGTACTTGCCAGTTGCTTAAAAAAAATCTGTACCTCTTCACTTTAATTCACCCACTTAATCTTTAAAATCAATTTAACTTTGATGTTTTTATTATTTTGCTGTCGTTTTAGTAATTCAGATCTTCAAAGGTAAGAACCCATTAGCCATTCAAAGCCAAAAATCAAATAAATCTACACTCCCTGCTCTCTAATCAGAGCTTTCATCTGCACATTTATGATCTCAGGAAGAAGCCAAATTAGTCTTAATTGCCTCTAATTTAACTTGGCCACTCAAATAGGATATGAGATCACATTTTATCATACTGTAGATATTTTAGTCGCTAGTGTACACAGACTAGAGAGTTTGCTGTACACTGAAAAAAGCCTATATTATCCCATAGTTCAGCAATGTAGAAACAGACCTGATTTCATTTTCTTTTAAAACTACAGACTTTCAGCAAAATGTGTTTGTTTGACATGCATTTGAGGTTTTACAATTGTATGCTTGAAATAGTTCTTTAACATTTAGGGTTTTTTAAGTATCAAGTGGCCCGAAGTAATTTAAATTACTTCAATATTATGCAGCTTTACATAAGGAGAAGACTTTTTGCTTAAAGACTTTAAGAGGAAAGGCAGGTGCTGGGAGAAGAGGCACCTTGGAGCTGCTCAGCACAGCAGCAGCTGCTCAGGTTCAGCCATAAGGCAGGGCAGTCCTGCCCTTAGCTCCATCTTCAGTAGCTGCTGCAGTTTTATAGGAGAGCTTGAAAATACTTAAGGGCAGTCAAAGAGCTGAAGCAAGGATGTTTCCATCAATGTGCTGGATCAGCATGAATCAGAAATTCTCTAATTTCTCTTAGCATATGTGAATTTTGATTTTCTACTCCAAGTGAAATACCTAATTATCACTTCAACATTCTTTTCCTCTTGATTAATTATCTGTTAGCTTACATCTGCTGATAGTAGCTTTCATTTGAAGTAAGATGATCAAATGTAGTTAAAGACTTCTTAAGAATAATCTTTCTGAATGTTTAAAGCTTTTTGCTCAGCAATGTTGATACTGCTTAGAAAGCTCGTGAAGGTAGTGGCAAATCAGGAATGTTCCTGACTACAAACTAGAGAGGGAGCAAATGTTACACATTTACTTTGAAGCAGAAGAGCTGGGTAAGATAAATTTTGTAATCAGAAACCCTTGAACTAGCAAGCCTATTTCTAAAAGTTATGTGTAACCAAAGAATGTGAATGCCATATAACCTCTGTATTTAATAAATGTTCAAAATTTGAGTGTTTTTATTACTGGAAATTATTGGAAAATCTACAGACCAAGCATTATTCATAGCAGTTATTTGGCAAGTAAATTTGGCTAATGGAAGTGCTGAGAAGCAAAGGAATCACAGTTGTTAGTTATTGGCTATAAGTTATTTTCCTCCCCTACAAGAGCTCAAGCTATTTCACTATCATTTCTCAAGGATAATGTTTTCAGCAATATAACATCACAGTTCAGAGCCTTATTCTGTGGAAGCCCAAATCTCGCCTACTTTTGGAGGAATGCCCCTAAATCAACCCACGTCTCTCCTGGACAATTAAACTGTTTTGGGACTGGGACAGAGTCACACGTGCAAGTGTAAGCAGAAAACTCTCTTCTGTCAGTCGCTCTGATTGATGACTGGCAATTTACCTCCACAGTGAGATGGAAACCTGAGCACATGGGCATACTGGTGGTTTTCTTTAAATAAATCAAGGAAATTTCTTCCCTCCCCGCAGAGCAAAGAAATCATCTAGAACAAGACAGCTTTTACTTTTTTTTTTTCTCCTTCCAGGGAGTGGGGAAAGAAAGTGACAAGAAGTGCTAAATAATATCTACAAAAGTGTTTCTTAGATGAGATTGAACATGGCAACATTTTGCATTGGAGGCCTTCACGCCCCTTTGCTCTCCAAGAATGAGAACAACTCCCATCTCAGTGTTGCATTTCAAAGCTCGCTAATGCACACAGCACCAGCAGTAGATAACTTCAGATATAAACATAACATTCCAGCACTGCAGTCTCCCACCTTCATCTATGCTGTTTCAACTTTTATTTTGATCATCACCATTTCACACAGAGCAAAAACCCCCTGAATTTACACTATAAGTAATAAATAAGGCAATCCAGCATTTGTAAAAGCCATTCTTTCAGAAAAACACCAGAGTAGGCCATACCCGAGGCTCTCTATCTCATCTGGTGGGTGCTTCCAAGAGTCTTCTGGGGGAAGGAGGCCACACAGCTGCCATTCTGCAGCAGCCAAGTTAATTTGATGGGAAAACATTAGATAGGCAATAATGAGAACTTTTGAGACACCAGGTGAAATATCACCACAAATTCAGTCACCAAGTTATAGACTATCTGGATTAATATTTGGCAAGTGTACTTCATCAACATACTTTTTAGAATATCTGTATTTGCTATACACTATTTGGATCCCTTATGTGCACACTAGGAGTTAACTGGATGTAGTTCTGAAAGCAGAAGAGATTTTTCAGAGTCACAGGCAGTAACACAGGATAAGGGAAGGAATATTCTTTAATGAAGACTAATAGAATTGCTAGGGAAATAGATAAAAGTGTTCATAATTACAGCCTTGTATGGGCCAAGTCGGGGCTTTAGTTGTGGATTGATAACTCTGGAATGAAGACGAGATTGGTCAGTCAGATCAGCCTTTTTGATCGTCACATCTGTCAGAGAATATATCACAAGAGAAAGATGTGTCCAAGACACAGAACAACTAGTGAGAGAATGGGTTCTCCTTCTGCCAGCATTCAAGTGAATAGGCAGGTGCAGGTTTCCACTCTGAGGATTCTTGGCTTAAAAGAGGACATCTCAGGATGATTAACTAATAGTTTCCCTAGAGAAGTGAATGCTGGAGACAAGGCTGAGAGAAATAGAAATCACAGGGCTTGCAGCTCAACCTCTCCCATTTGGAGCGTATTGGATCACAAATAGGAAGCAAAGGAATCCATCAGAACTCTTTCCAACTACTGTTTCTCATCTTATAGAATAACTCAAAAGTATTCAGTGACACTAAGGACAAACTGAGCATCTTTGGTTTCCAGATTTTAAAGTAATTTGGGTTCTTGTTTTAATAAGTAATTTACTGAGAAGAGTTTGGATGTTTCTTTGTAGTTGAGAGAGAAATATGATCTTCTGATTCCAAATCATCCTGAGAATGTTGGTTATTTTGGAAGCAAAAAAATCTTTTTGTTGACCTCCTTCAGAAAAGTAGCTTTAAATCAGATTTAACCCCAAGGTTCCCAGGTTCCTCATAACTAAGAATAGTTAAGATTCAGCATGTCTACTAAAGAACTAAGGCATCAGTTTACACTGTTGTATAATCTTTGCATGTGTTGGCCATTTAAATATATTAAACATAATTTAGATACAGTTCTGCTAGCACTTTTTTTTTTTTTTTTTTTACAGATCTTGCTCTTCTGAACAGCCGTCATTGCTCTATTGCAGAGGACGTGTTACCACTTGACAGGTTGCGTTGTTACAAGTCTGAGTTTGGTTTTCCCTTATTATTTTGATTACTGCCATGTGTGGGAAGACAATCAAGGACCAAATATGGAGATATGTCATGCACTGAG
Organism: Phalacrocorax carbo; assembly: GCF_963921805.1. Lineage (NCBI taxonomy): Eukaryota > Metazoa > Chordata > Aves > Suliformes > Phalacrocoracidae > Phalacrocorax > Phalacrocorax carbo. The sequence goes on from NC_087515.1 coordinate 22,910,559, forward strand.
GAATAGCATAGAATAAGAGCAACAAGACTACAATTGTCCTCATCACAAGCACCGCTCTTCCCTACTTGATATTTCTGCATGCTTAAATGCTTTTCTCAGATGGAGTTTGCTGAGACTTTCCACCATATATTTCATCTCCTAGTTGCTAGTTTCTGACTGAAGGCATTACAGCAAAGACTGCAGTAACTTGGCAATTTCACGTCTTTACTGCTCAGAGCATCAATGAACTGGTTGTTGACACCAGTTAGTTGTTTGCATTTTATTTCATGGGTCATGATATATGACTTCCTCCTGACCTGCAGCTGATGCCTTCCACAGCATGCCTGCAAGGTGGCACTACTGACATACTTGCTTTGCCCATAGGGACCCAAGGCATACAGATCTGAAGGGCACTAAGTGAAATCCTGCCAGCTGAAAAAGTGCAGACCTCTGGCCTGTTTTTTAAGCTGAGATCCTAAGCACTCACTTACAGGTGGCCAGTAAAACTGACTGGAACATTATCATAACAGTCATGTCACCTGAATACTCATCGACAATTATATGCGTGAATGTTAGGTTTTCAAGTGGTTGAGAAAGATTATACAGAAGGGCAAAGAATACCGGAACGGCACTGCCACACAGGAGCATTAACACCACCATTTCTAAGGCTGTGCTCCTTATGTTCAAAACAAACTTGTTCTCCTAGTGAAAGTGCTGACTCCCCATACCCCAGCCTACTCAAGCTTCAGGTGCTCATCCCTGCTAGCATGGCTTTTTTCTGCTATCTACTAAGCTGGCTCAGATAGCTGAACCAGCTGAAAAGTTAATGGGTTTTATTGCCTTAGTTTTTATTTGGGTGTGGGAAAAGAACCCTCTGACTGTAACAGGATTTCTGTTGCATAAGGAATTCAGCAGGAAATGTCTTCTGGTGATCTATAGAGGGACAGGAGCACAGCCACCTCATGGGCTGCTCTATGAACTTCTGTCAGATGTAAGGTATTTTGTGAATCTAGAACAACATAACCTAGCAGATATCGGAGTACAGGGATTCTGCATTTCTGACTGCACTCCCCTGCTGGCTTGATGGGTGATTTTCAGTAAGTTTTGATATCCTAGGAGTAGAAATGTTTAGGATGCTTTGCCTAGCGAAGCCTAAAGCAGTGGCCCCATGCAGCGTTTACGAGGTCTCTTATGCAGCTATGCCCAAGTCTGACACAGCCAAGAGCTGGAACATTTCCTGTGGTCAAATCAATGTACCGTTATTGTGCTAAGAAACAGTATGACAGCCCACATGGCCAACAAACAGTGCAGGAGGTAGCATGTCTATTCTAAAGGCAGTAGATTACTTTCCTCCTGAAAGGAGTACCTTTTTAAAGCTATAGTAACTATAGAATCATGAGTTTTTCTACCTTACAAGGCTATGGGGAAGTTGTGACTCTTTAACCATATAAAACTCCCTATGTTAATGCCCCAGCTGAGATATGTGATGAAAAAAATATCTATATGATGAAAAAAAGTATCTATATACCATTACCTCAATTGCATTAATCAAGGTAATTCATACCTCCCATGACTGTTTAGCAATAGTGTGTAAAATGCTAATCAAAGAATTGCATGCAATGTAAGGATGAACTCAACTATGTTTTAAGTTTAAAGAAGTGTGATAGAAGTACAAATCATTCTTTCAAATAAGCCTGATGTATAATAAAGTAAATGAAACAGCAGATACCTTTTGTTCCAAGTGTGTTCTCTTGTCACAGGTTGGAAAAAAAAATATTTGAAAAACCTCAGGTTAAGAGACAGAAAGCTCCAGGTTAAAATACTCTGGTCCAAGGTGTTACTTGCAGGGTTGTTTTCTGGTCAGAATGCACCAAAACCATGCATGTGGTCACACCCATGCTGGTCTCATGCCTTTATCCTTTAAAAGAATCAAACAGTTTAGGAAACTGGATCCTAGGAGAAACTGCCCTTTATAACTGCTATGATTTTAGTTTTCTGCCTTGGGAGCATATAATAAACTCCGCTCTGGTGAGACCCCACCTGGAGTCCTGCATACAGCTCTGGAGCCCTCAGCACAGGAGAGACATGGACCTGTTAGAGTAGGTCCAGAGGAGGCCACAAAAACAATCTGAGGGATGGAGCCCTTCTCCTGTGAGGACAGGCTGAGAGAGTTGGGGTTGTTCAGCCTGGAGAAGGGAAGGCTGCAGGGAGACCTCAGTGCGGCCTTTCAGTACTTCAAAAGGGCTGATAAGAAAGAAGGTAACAAACCTTTTAGCAGGGCCTGTTGCAATAGGACTTAAAGGGGCAATGGTTTTAAACTAAAAGAGGGTAGATTCAGACTAGATATAAGGAAGAAATTTTTTACAATGAGGGCAGTGAAACACTGGAACAGGTTGCCCAGAGAGGTGGTAGATGCCCCATTCCTGGAAACATTCAAGGTCAAGTTGGACAGTGCTCTGAGCAGCCTGATCTAGTTGAAGATGTTGCTGCTTATTGCAGGGGGGTTGGACTAGAGAATCTTTAAAGGTCCCTTCCAACCCAAACTATTCTGTGATTCTATAGTAAACAGACTTTAGTGTCTTGCAACTACTTTCTCAAAGCAAGAATTGTTCAGCTAAGGAAAAATGCATGATAGAAGTATTATGCGATTTTAAAAAAATTTTTAGACCTCTCCTGATGGTTAATTATCTCATCGTAGGATCTGAATGCTTCTAAATTCCTCAGAGACTACACATGGAACTTTTTAACAAAGTTTTATTCATTTTCATTCTGGATTACTGGATTTTTCTGCAAATTTTTTATTAGTTCTTTACCCATCTGTCTTGGTTTCAGCTGGGATAGAGTTAAATTTCTTCGTAGTAGCTAGTATGGGGCTATGTTTTGGATTTGCGCTGGAAAAAGCTGTGATAATGTGGAGATATTTTAGTTGTTGCTAAGTAGCAGTTACACTGGTCAAGGACTATTTCAGCTCCCCATGCTCTGCCGGGTGCACAAGGAGCTGGGAGGGGACACAGCCAGGACAGCTGACCCCAACTGACCAATGGGATATTCCATACCATGTGACATCATGCTCAGTATATAAAGCTGGGGAAGAAGAAGGAAGGGGGGGACATTTGGAATGATGGCATTTGTCTTCCCAAGTAACCGTTATGCGTGACAGAGCCCTGCTTTCCTGGAGATGGCTGAACACCTGCCTGCCCATGGGAAGGAGTGAATGAATTCCTTGTTTTGCTTTGCTTCCGCGTGCAGCTTTTGCTTTTACTATTAAACTGTCTTTATCTCAACCCATGAGTTACCTCACTTTTACTCTTCCAATTCTCTCCCCCGTCCCACCAGGGGGGAGTGAGTGAGCGGCTGCGTGGTGCTTGGTTGCTGACTGGGGCTAAACCACGACAACTTACAATCACTCATAGGGGAATCTGGCCAGCAGGATCAGTAGAGAGGTCAAACTTGGGCTTCAAGCTGATGGCTTTTGAAATTCTCTGATAAGAGCTATGAAATAAAAATTAACTGAGCTGGAGCCAGTAAGCTTTGAAGTTTAGTTCTGCTGGAGGGTTTGACCCTATATAGTTTAAAATATATTTAAAAGTGCCATTTAATTTTTAAAATAGAAATCATTATTTCCTTGTGCTTCTCTAAAACATTACTTTACAAATAACATTAAGAGAGACAAGGGTCTAGGCAGGAGAGAAAAAAGGTTCTTGTCAGAGGTGTAAGAGACAGGAGTTCAGGACTTCAGGAAACTTCAGGAATGCAAGTTTAACAGCAGCATTTTGGAAGAGACAACACTTTTACAACAGACTGGAGAAAGAGTGAAGTCACAGGGAAGAAGATGTGGAGCAAAGCTCTCTGTGTGACAGGGGAGAAATCCCACCCCTGATCTTAATGGCTATACAGAGAAAAAGGGAGAAAAGGCATGTAGAAATATGAACATGTTTTGACAGAAAAGCTAGATCATTGGTACTGACCTAGAGAGGTAGCCCTTCAAGAAAATTCCTGCTTGAGTACATCAAAATCCTTAATTAAGAAACTTAGAAAATTTTTATTATTATTATTATTAATCTGTAGTTCCTCTGTACCCCTTCTTTGGAAAGGCTTTGGTGGTCCCACATTTCTTCAGTTCTGTCTATTCTCTGAGAAATAGTTGATGACTAGCGTTAGGTGTTGGATTTTGTAACAGAAATATCAAGTTTGGTATGAACAAAACATAAATGGAAATGTGAGTGTGAAAGACAGTGATATGCTACAGAGCCTATATGTGTGATTTCATTTGAATGACCAGATAGGAAGAGTAAGCCCGCCTAATGATTAAGGGACAAGATGATGAAGAACAGGTAAGGCAGAAAAGAACAAAAGAAACACAAAAATTTTGCCCAAGACTTACAAGGGCTAAGGCAAAATAATGAGATGAAAGAAACCCAAACACGTTCCATACCTAGGGGGCATGAAAGACATTCAGAATTCAGGTGATTGCTGCCAATCACAAAAGAAACAAGAGATAAGGATGCCAGAGCCAGCATCCCTTGTCCTGGCCAAACCATGTGGGCATGTGCCTTGGCACTGAATGAGTCCAAGGGAATGAGATAAGTTTTGTTTAAAGTAATTATCGCATTCCCCTTCCATAGGGATTTATACTGAATTTTGTTGTGCTAATTCCCTATAGTATTAATCACAACACTGTTGTACATCTGGGGTTTGCAGAGCAGAGGTACCACCCCACACTGTAAGCATCTGCAGCTCCTTAATGACGGATACACCTTCTCCCCTGTGGACAGCAGGTTCTCCACCACATATTTAGTAGGGAACTAAGTCCAAGACAGTATATATAATAAGAACAAAAGACTAATTTTGCATCACCAGCTGCCCAATGGCATTGTTTGTTCCTCTCACCACCAAACAAATGAATAGTGAATTCTTTTTTTAAAGTGTTAAGAACAACAAAATTCTGAGACACTACCATGCCTATAACACTACAAGGAGCTGTGAGGAGCAGTGCTGTAAGAGGAATGGCTTCACAGTCTTGGAAAAGAGCACAATTAATATAACTGTACATCATTTTATATGACAGCAGAGCTACCACCTTATGCCACTGCTACAATTCCAGAAAGTTTTATCTGCTTTCAGTTGTGGTCCATAAAAAGTCTGTGCTAGTTCTCAAACAATAAATGAAGACAACTGGAAAAAAGTCACCTAACTTAATTATCACCCAAGCACTGTTGTAAGGGAATTTTCAAATCTATGTAAATCCCATCACACCTAACAATACACTGAAGTGAATTTTATAGGCCAACCTGAAGGTGCAATAGGGAAGGGAATTAAAAGTGGGAAATAAAACCCTTGTATGCAGCAAAGCCATGGAATATTTCTATGCCAATTGGTGTTCACAGAGAAATAATTTGCTGAAATACTTGGCTGTAACAGACCAAGCTCTTAAACCCTGCTTGTAAAAAGGTATTGCCAATTACTCTGAATTTTCTTTTTTTTTTTTTAAGTGAAGCAACATGGCATCTGCACCAAGCATGCCTGAGTATTTGTTTCCAGGTTTTAAAAATACCTGAAATTAACATCTTGATGTTTTTCTAAGTGTTCCTAATTGGAGTCAAGTGTGTGTGGATGCTGTAGGTACAGATGCCATTTCACATCAAGTGTTTTGTCCAAAGAAAACAATTTCTTGCACACAGATTAGCCAAACTTTGTTCCATGAAATAAACCCTACTTTATTTTAAACTATTCCTACTAGATTTTGGAATAAAAAAATTGGAATTGTTCTCTATAATCATTAGAACTGAACCCATTTGTGCTACTTCTTTTAATGTGCATGTTCTGCTTTAAACCTTTCAGTGTTCTGAGCAACAATACTCTGAACATAATTAATAATAACACAACACTTATTTACGTTTGCTCCTTGATACAGTATTAATCATATAACCAGCATTTCTTCACTCTCTTGTGTTACAGTTGCAATGTATGGCATCTCTCTGAGCACGGTACTGATGTGACTCAGCAGTTTTAATATTTTCCAAAATGGATAACCCAGTTTTGAGAGTTTTGGGTCCATCAGAAAGAAAAACTGAAGAAAAATTTCTTTGATGCAATTCTGCTTATTTACAAATCTTTTTTTACCCCACTGTGTTCAGGGCAACAACAAGCAACAGCAGCTTGTTCATGTTTCCAGGCAGGAGTTGACACAAAAGAGTTTTTGGACTGCTTTCTAAATCCTGTTGAGGCTCCATTACTGACCATCCCACAGCTCTCCCATCCTGTCTGGATCTCTCATTAATACCACAACCTTCACTGACCAGCAGTGGCTTCACCTTTAACTTACTGCATCATTGCTTTGATCAGTAACATGTGTTTTAGATGAGGTTTCAGAAGGGAGAAGGTGACCTTTAAAAAGCTGACATCATGTTCAAATGAGGAAAATAGAAGAGACTGAACTCTGGCAGGTTAAATGTAAAAACACAACAAGGCAGGCCAAGGAGTTTAAGGAACAACTTGCAAAAGGCATAAAAAAGTAATAATAAATCCTTTTACAAAACCATCAAAAGCCTGCTAGAAAGTCTGTACAACAATAAATGATCAAGGCACAAAAGAAGCATTCACAGAAGATAAGGGCAGTGCAGATAAAGTAAATTAATTTTTTACGTATAGTGAACGTGGAAGAGTTTAGAAAATTCTCCTACCAGAAATGTTCTTCCCCCCTGCCACACAAACACATTCTTTTTTGTTTTAATGGATGGTACCTCAACAGTTCTGCATTCAACTGAAGTTCAGAAGAGGCTATAAAACAGGCTCATCAGGACCAGATGATATTTATCCAAGAGCTCAGAAGGAACTGAAGCATGAAATAGCTTAAGTAGCAAGTGCAGTGTATTTCGTACTTAAAAATGCCCAGGTGAAAAAACAGATGTCAAATGGGATGGAATTAAAAAAAAGCCAGCCAACAAAAAACCTACAACAAAACCCATGCTCTAGTCCTTTGTACTGTGTTAAATGGTTTGAACTATAAGAACGAAGTTTGTGGATGTATGAAAAATGGTCTATTGAAGAACATTCCACACAGATTTTTTTGAAAGAAAAGTCATGGCACAAATATCTCAGGGTTTCTGAAGATGTCAGTAGGTATGTAGACAAAGAGATGAAGTCAATGCAGTCTCATTTGATTTTCCAAAGACATTGGTCCCTCATCCAAGGCTCAAAGAAATTAAGCTCAGAGAAGCAAAAAGCCATCACTTGAGTAAATAACTGATTAAAACTTTGGCAACCGGAGGTACTAATTATCTGTCAGCTTTGCTGGTGGAGAAAGGGCATCTGTGGGGTCCCACAAGAATTATAACTTTGAAAATAATCTTATATTTTTTTCTCTTCTGCAATCTGTCCTCATACCATGCATGTTCTTTGTTCTTTATTACTCTTAAAGGAACTTAAGCAATGCAGCATGGCCAGGTGGGCTGTGCTGGAAGAGGTTGCACCTTCTCTAGACACAGCAGAGCATGTTTGAGAGGCTGCAGGGTCGTGGCAGGCCAAAGGAGAAAGGGGTCCAAAGAGAGGATATTTGTCTAGGTGAAACTTTTCTCTGACATGATCCCGATGTTCCCGTTTGTCCCTTCAGACACCACAACTTCTGCAATCCTCTCAATTCTTACAGAAATGTAACTGTTCCTCATAAGCTATCCTGAGATTTGAAAAACATTCCCTCAAAATTATACTTGGGAATGTTCTTCCTCTCCTAACAGGAGGCACATAGTAAAAACATTACATCAAACAAACAGTGCCCTGGAAGGGCAGGTGATACTGAGCTTGTTTAAAATTAGCTCTGTTCTCTAGTTTCACAGTGGACAGCAAAGATTTGGTTTGGGGATTTTTTGTGTTGTATTTTTTTGTTGGGTTGTGTTTTTTTTCAAGTATTCATCACATTTGTGTTTTACAACATTTGCAATCTCATCACTACTTCTTATCAGTGAATAACCCAAAAGATGCATGCCTGTACTAAAAGCTACTTTTCCAGCCAGCCTTTTGTCGCTATAAAGAGATCATATTTTTTTGATCTATAGAGACCATAAAATCCTCTAGAAGTTAGTGTTTTGCCTTGACTGTCAGGAAAAATTTATTTGACTTGCATCTTGAAGTCTAAACTATTTACCCCTCTATGGCCAAATCTCACTGCCTTTCAGGTGAGGTATGTACAGTGCTTGCAGTTTAGCTTCAGATTTGTTTACTTTTTGGTCTTCATTTTTCCTTATTATTTGCGTAACTCTAAAAGCACATTAGGCACTCCACAGACAAACATGAAACACTGTCAGATGTTTCTTTATGGCCTGGCACCTGTGCAGCCACTTCACATGCTCAAGGTAAAGACTAAATGGGACCATATGTTTAAATGGTAATTTACTCCCAGTTTGCACTGCTGCAATCAGATTCATACCCTGAATGAGAAACACAGGAACACAATATAGCTCAGATCTTGTTAGTATCATGAGCAAGCGAAAGTAATTGATGCATCTTTCCCCCCAGTCCTCTCAAATGAAGCATTTATGGATGTATTTACATATGCTGAGCTACACCACCACCACAGCTGGCATAACTTGCCTGGCTTCAATACAGTAATTTGTGCCAGCTGAGTAACCAGCCAAAGTGACAGGTCAAGCTGATGTAGCAGACACTAATGTACTCTTATCGCTCTGCAAATACATTACAGTTAGTGGGGAGTGTTTACCAAAATGAGTCTTTGTTTTCATCAAAAAAATTAAGCGGTAATTCCAGATCCTGTTTGGTGTGTACAGCATCTCAAATAAAACCAAACCAACTATTCATTGTTGTTGTTCCTCTTTACAAGCATTGTAAAGGTTGGGTGCTACTAAATAAGGATAAGATTGATGGAGTTATCTGCTTAATTCATGTCCTGTAAGTACATGTCACAAAGATGAGGTGCAGCTGTGAAGGGAATGCTCTCATCCTTCAAAAAATGGCAGTGTCTTTCATGAAGAACCAAGGTGAAGCATTGCAGCTGTACGCTTCTACGGGAGAACTTATCTTGGGCCGCATATCTCCGGGACACAGGGCTCTACCCACCCTGGGGACAGTGATGCACAGACATCAATACGATGGATACAAAATGTCTGTTTATTTAGCTGCGTCACACGCTTATATAGCTCTTGCGCTTCCTGTTCCTGCCACTCCTATGGGGAGGAGTCTATCTTTCCGTCACAGTCCGTGATCTTCCGGTCGCCGATCCCTGTCTATTCCCCTACAAGCATTTTCCTTACAAACCTGACTTTACTGTCAGGCATAAATCACTCTTTGCTTTTCCTCCGTGAGAAAACAAACAAATGTGAATGGAATTGAACCTAGAGCGCCCCTCTGTTACTGGTGATACTGTGAAGTGAGGCTACACAGTTGTAGTTAAACATCACAAGAATCACTACCTCAGCTGGCAGATCCCAAGGACTGATGCCTACTTTGTAACCGGGGACTCAGTGAGGGCAGCCCAGAGGTCTTTCCTGCAGTTCGTCATGTTGCTTGCTCACTGACTAGAGAAAATGGTCATTCTCCAGGGGAGGCAAACCTTCCTGAAAGACACTTTTGGCCAGATGCCATATCTTTTTGCAGAACTAAGTATTAGGGAGGCTGCTTAGTTGTGCAACACATTTGGAGGAGCAGTGCTGATGGCATTGCAGCTGCCAAAACATGCATTGCTCCCCTTCTTTCCAGAGTGAAGCTCTCCAAATCAATTCTGCCAGTTTCCAGTCCACCCTGTCATCCCCCACAAGTTGTGACTGGTTGTATTGTCATTCTAACCAGAGAGTAAGAGTCTAGCATTTGCAGTTAATGAAAAACAGAAATTCAAAAGAGACTTCAAAAGAGACTACTCTCAACCTGGCTCTCATTTTGAACCATGAAGGGTTAAACAGTGTTCAGCACAGCCAGCATTCACAGAGAAGAGCAACCAGCTACAAAGTAGTTACAAAACAGCAATATCCACCTTTAAAAACTGGTGCTAGAAGTTAAAAAACCTTCCCTGAGCAGAAGGAAGTTTCCTTTCTAAAACCAAGGGTGCTGTTTCTGGGCCATTTCCTACAGACCAGGAACAATCAAAGGGCAGTAAGGCAAGCTGCACATCCATTAACAGCTTGCTCTCCATCCCTCTGTTACCTAACCTGTGTCTGTGGGATGGGCTCGGGGGAGGCACACAGCCAGCCTTGCAACAGCATGGTAATGGTCTCCAGGGGACACCTGGACTCAATGAGCTTAAAAGAGGCATGCTTCAAAAATCATCAGTCTGTATCCTGCTCCCTCAGTGCATCTGGCAGGACAGTTTTTAACATTTCTATCCCGTAACTCTAAAAAAATATAAAATGTGCCAGTCCTTTGAGCAGTCAGGGACTTGCAAGTAAAACCACTGTTTGTGTGAGACAAGTTTATGTTTTCTCATGCTCTGAGGAGCAACAAATCTCAAAATTGTGACACTGTGCTGTAAACAATTCAGAGGGAAGCCAAAGCTGTGTGGGCCCTGCTGGAGAAGTGATTTGACTGCCCATCTCTGGGCACCTGCTCAGACTGCGGCACTATCAGCAGGAAGGTTTCGCACACACACCCTCCAGCTACTCTGCAGAAGTTGGTCTCTCTTCTCTGAAACAGAGGAAAGAAAGGCCAGCAGCAGAGGAATCAAAATGGATTTTGAACTGACTAACCTATGGGATGCTTTCGTAGTCATATACATATAATTTCATGTTATTAATATGCTGTACAAAATTAAGGTGTGTATGTGTATGCCATATAATATGCATCACAAGCATATATAGCACACATTTAAAATAATGAATTTATGGTACATAACTTAAATCCATGATCCAACTTTGATGTTGGTCCTGCTTTGAGGAGTGGGCTGGACTAGATGACCTCCAGAAGTCCATTTCACCCTAAGCTGTTCCACAAGTGGCTCTAGAAGTCACTACCTCAAGGTCCTCACTCTAATTACTTGTTGGTTATATAAAAGTGTCTAACAGAGCCATTAACTGTTTAAAAAAAAAAATCCCCCGACATCCTTATTTAATGGAAGAAAGGCTGTCATAGTAAAAGATAATGAGCCCCAAACACTGGCCCTAAGAACATAAAGCATCTTCACTTGTGACTTTGAGTTCTCTCCTTTTGAGTGAACTCATATCGACCCACCTGAACTTTTGCCAGCCAAGGATGCACGGAACCTCTGGGCCAGTCACAATGCAGTCGTTTTGTCTCTCGTTCCCAGTTAGGCTCACTTTGGCCAATACAGTTAGCTGTTGCGATTCCCCTACCACTCCAGAAATACAGGTGGGTTCTGCCCCTGTATAGCTTCATGGCATTAGGGTAAACTGTGCACCAGCATCCCCACTAAAGCCTTATACTCCTGTGGGTCTGATGTGCTGGGGCACTGAATCCACATAATCCTGTAAACCCAGTTGTCCCCTCCCTCTACCTGGCTGGAGGCAAGGCTCCTCTAGTCCTGGTCACAGTATTCATTCATAACTTCTTGCAAATATGAATCAGAAGTCCCTTTATTAAGATTGGAAGTAAGATCAGGCCTTCTACTCTGTCTGGGGAACAGCCCACTGGAAACAGGAGAAGCAAATTTCCTGGGAGAACCCTCTTTAGTGATTGTTTTTCCTTGTAACTCTCGCCCACTTCCTTATGTCCTCACCATGGTCACACAGGTAAAACCACGGGAGGACATGTGGTATCTATCCACTATGTCTTCTCTCTTGAGCAGAGGAACACTTATTCCTAATAGCTGAGATACTGGTCCATACAAGTGGGGAGTGGGACCTATCCTCTTTGACTTGCTAGAACTCCCAGGGCAGTTTTTCCACAGCCAAGACACAGGCCCACAAGAAGGAAGAGACTTTCTTCATATTGCCAGAATTGGCCAGCCAATTCATCCACTCCTTGTCCCTCTCCATCTTTGCAGGTCACTGCTGCCAATGAGCTGGCACATAAAAATGGTGTGAATTTCTGCCATATGGGTCACATGCATTTGACTTCATCTGGATCTTTGGATAACTGCTCATTGTCCAGGTGGTCATAAATCACCTCCAGCATGACTAATTCCCTCAGGTACTGGATAACTCTGCCCATGGTGGTCCACTTGCCTGGGAGACATATAACATCTTCCTTGAAGAGATACCTTTCCTTCACCCCTGACAGGAGTCGCCTCCAGAGGCTGAAAGCTTGGGACCCTTTTCCAGTTGCTTGGTCAATGTCCCCTTCCCTGGAAGGGGACCCTGGTGCTTGTCTTCCCTACCCTCTAATTCTAGGCCACTGGTCCCATTATCCCAACACTGGAACAGCCGGGCAACCTGGATGATGGCTGAAGTCTTTTTGCATATCTCGCAGCTTACTCAGGGATACAGATCAGGTGGTTACCAGTTCATTTATGAGTTCTGCCTCTTCCTTCTCCTCTCCTCATGATGGCCATGCTTTGGAGTAGCCTTTCTCACCCACTTCTCCCTCATTCTCCTTCTTAGCAGGAGTTTCTTCCCTTACTAAACAAGCTGATTTTTGCATCCAAGATTTCTTCTTGTGTATAGGTGACTGATATCAAGATGATTCCCTGGTTCAGCCACAGTGCCTGTTGTAGAGGTTGGAGTAGTTGCAATAATAGCAATAGTAGTAGTAGTAGTTTCCAATATATGGTTCCTGAAGTACAAAGTTGATGGCAATGCTGAGTACAAATACCAGATTAGTCTCATGACCAGTAATTTTATCATAGCATAAACCAGTGTTACACAGTACAGCAAGCGGAAAATCTTAATCCAGCCACCAGAGGTGATAAAGAGCACAGCAGGGAATATATGCAGCAAGTAAGGCGTTACAAAACGCAACTCTAAGAGCAAAGAAATCAACATTGTGACTAGCAATTATTAACCTAATAATAAATGCTTACAACAAATCTGTTTTAACACAGTATGGCCAGATCTGTTATTTTAACCCTTCCATCCCCACATTGGGTACCAAAAAGGACTGTTGTTGGTTTAACCTCGGCCGTCAAGGAAGCACCACACAGCCGCTTGCTCACTCCCCCCTAGTGGGGTGGGAGAAAGAATTGGAAAGGTAAAAGTGAGAAGACTCATGGGTTAAGACAAAGACAGTTTAGTAGGTAAAGCAAGAGTCATGCACACAAGCAAAGCAAAACAAGGAATTAATTCACTACTTCCCATGCTCCAGGAAAGCAGAGCTCCATCATGCGTAAAGATTACTTGGGAAGACAAACTCCATCACTCCAAACATTCCCCCCCTTCCTACTTCCCCCAACTTTATATGCTGAGCATGGCATCATATGGTATGGGATATCCCTTTGGTCAACTGGGGTCAGCTGTCCCAGCTGTGTCTCCTCCCAACTCCTGGCCAGGTGGGGAGAGAAACAGAAAAGGTCTTGACTCTGTGTAAACACTGCTCAGCAGTAACAAAAACATCTCTGCATTATCAGCACTGTTCTCAGCACAAATCCGAAACATAGCCCCATAGTAGCTACTATGAAGAATATTAACTCTATCCCAGCCAGAACCAGCACAGGATGCTACTCAGCAGTTCAGGACAGGATTTGACAGCTATAACCCATGAGAAGCCCCATCACCAGACTACTTAGCTCCCCTGTCACCACCAGCTGTCACAGCCACTGGCCACAGAGTTTCTGGCTGTACTAGAACAGTAACTGGGCTAAAGTGGAACAGTCCTAATAGGACTACTTAACAGGGGTCCCTAAAGAGAGGGAGACATACCCAGGAGTAGTAGAGGCAGATGCACTCACAGCAAAGCTAAATGACTTTGCCCTACTGGCAAGGAAAGTGGGGGAATATCTATTTTGAGTCCACTTCGGTGCTGCAGGGACTTCAGGATGACTTTAAGCCCCTGCTTCAGGCAATGTTTTTGCAGAAATGCTGTGCTCAGGGAATGCAGGCATTTGTAGAATTCAACAGCAGATGTTAGAGGTTGTCAAAGTCATCTAAAGGGTAGAGTTTTCACTAGGAACACAAACACTGTTGAAAATCTGGGAACTGCAGGTCTGGTTTCTTTTTGAGAAGAGGTTTTAGATCAAAGTATGCTCATCTTTCTTCTGTACAGTAAGGGTATTAATTCTCCCTCTGTCCAATGAGATTGTAACACTTAAGACCCAAAGCAGCCCAGTTCGTACTGTGATTAGAGCTCTAACACCCCACCCTCATTTGTGATGCAGTATGCTTGCACAGTCAGAAAACAATACTCTGCATGCCAGAAAAAGACAACATTGCAAATTCAGTGGCAGACATTTATCTTGGAAGCTCAAAGGAAAAGCAGCGCACCACCAGAGCAAACTGCTTCACAAGTCCTCATCATGCATAATGCTATCACTTGAATATAGTGATAGCATCACAGTTGTACTTTTCTCTGTAGAGTAACCGAGAATAATTATAATTTAAGCAGAAGACTATGAGATTTATATTGTATGCATGTGCAACAAGGAGCTTCTAACATCATGCCTTTATGCCTGTTGCAGCAACCACCACACCAACTTGCACTCGGCATCTCCCCTCAGACCCTGAGTGCTCATAGCAAGGGCAGGAGCACATCTGCCACAGAGGCTGGCAGGCAGAGGATTATATATTATGATGGATGATACCTCACAAGGACTAAAACTTATGTGTGTCAGCTGGCTTAAAGAAAAATACCTGATGTTCATGGACCATTTCACAATCACTTAAAGCTTTCCTTTCGTTAGGCCGTAAGTAGTACAGTTTTTCCACATTAGAGAAAGGAACATTCTGTAAAATAATCCATTTGTGTCCTTGTATTCCTGAGGCTAAGACTATTTATTTTACATTACATTAGGCAGTCTCCAAGTTGTTACCAGTCTGATAAACAGAAAAGAGGATACAAAAAAGCTTTGATTTCTCTTTTCTCTCTGTACAGACCAAGTGCTGCTTCTGGTGAACAGAATTAAAATTTTTATAAGGAAGAGTGCTCTAGATCAGGTATTCGGTCACTGACATTGTTAAAGTAAACCAAATACTGACACAAAACACAGGACAAAGCAACAGACAGAACAGCGACCATAGAACTGGGAGTTCTAATGTTAAATTTTAGATCACTATGGAAAGCTTACATAGTAAAAGGAAAGCAATGTGCCTGGGATAGAACATAGAAATCCTGTGTTAACGCAATATTTTAACAATATTAAGGTACATAACGACTTTCCAAGACTATAAAAATTACCAGTAGAAAGCAATTCAGAAACAGAATAAGTACCTCTACTGAAAGTTTTTGAAATACCCAGTTAGGGAAAAAAAAAACAAAACAAACAACACCCCCCACCTCCCCCCAGACTTAAATACAGCAAGCTAGATACTTAGACAGCTGTTACATTACCACAAAGGTTGTAAGGTGGTTTAAATTGATCCGGCCACACAATACAAATGTGCAAATTTACCCCTCAGCAGACTTTGATCTAGTGATCAAAGTTAGTGCTTTAGATACATCATTTAAAAACCAGAGGAAAACCTCAAAATGGGGTACACTATACAAACCCACCATGAATAACAAATTATTTCCAACTTTTGATAAAAGAACTAGTGAAGATTATAGAAGTGAAAGTAGTATTCTCAAGATTGGCAAAAAAACCAGGAGACTTTAAGGGAACAGTACAGTCAGGTCTGTAGAACAGTGCTCAGGGGCTGGGAAGGGCATTGTCGTCACCAGACTCCTGCCTTGAAGGTTCCAGATACCCACATGGCAGCTTGATGTGACATAACAACAAAATGTCTATGAGAATTACTGTACCATTTAATCAGAAGTCAATTATCGTAAGAAATCTCTTCTAGATTACAGCTCTACTATAGGATCTAGAAATAGTAAATTATGTGGTAAGTAATCACTGGATTGCCTGACGATTTCCATTATAAATTATTCCAAGGAAGTACCTATTTAAAACAGGTATCTATTTATTATATACTTGCTTATGACTTTAATAGGCAGTGACCAAAATAATTTTTGGTTATTTGTAAGTAAAACTCTCACGACATTGAAGAATAAATGCTTATGGACATACTGATGAATTGCCTATAGGCCTGGTAATAAACAATTTCTTTTTTCAAAAGTCCATTCAACTTTTTGAATGGAGTTCACACTTTTAAATTTCTTTAACACCTTCAGCAGAACAGTGTCCTGAAATATTTTATTTTCTTCGATGTTACACACATATAGCTTGCTGTGGTTGAGATGCTGCATGACTAGCATTTATTCACTTGAAAAGAGCTTGAATCCATACAGCTGAAAAAGCTGAAACCCCTTTTCTATTGAAACCCAATTTGAAAACCCATGAGACTGACGTTGAGGGTTGCGTTCTGCCTATACCTAATGGAAACAGAGAAAATTTTGTACTTCCTAACCAAACTAAAAGCTACTACAATATATATGCTATGAAAATCATCTTCATAGTTGAAAGCAGAAGCCTGAAATTGCATCAGTGAAATTTATTATTCTAATCATAATGATCTAACCTAAATGTAAATAAAACATCAATCAATGCAATGAAACACACTTTCAAAGAAAGTGGTGTGGAAATTCAGACCCCAAAAGCTGACGAGTGGCTGCCCTGTCCCAGCCAAATTCTGTGTCCTTCCCCCCGCCCCACTCCAAAGAGGGTGCAAACAGGGTCTGCGAGTGCAAATGGTAGGAAAGCAACGTCTTTATCATCATAGACACACAAAAGCACAGTCATTTCACAGTCAATCCTTGAGCAGGACCCATTCTGCAACCCAAAACATGGAAACCTAGGAGGAAAACCCTTTCTGTGTTTTTCAATTTTTATGCCCAAATGAACCACAGTCTTGAAAGTGAAATTCTGGAGTGCTTACTGCTACACCTTATTCTCAGTCAAAACAGCTGTATAACATGCAGGTGTCCAGTATTAAGTGTAATCCTGTAGTAATTTTGGGACATATTTAAGGCTTTAACTATTTTCAAACCATAACATTTAAAAAGGGGACAGTGACACTGTGGAAATATTAAATGCTGAGTGCTACAGGACATGTAGCCCCAGGCATCAGGAACAACTGTCCTTCAAGGTTAAAGTATCTTTCCAAAATGCTGAAAAAGTATCCTAGGAAATCTTTTAATAGTAGTTGTTTTTAGAATTAATGTCTATGATAATTGTGGGATGTAAAATGTTTATCTCACAGTAAGAGAGCGTATCAATATAACATTTATTACTCTAATTTTTAAACATCTGATTCAGTTTTATTTCTGTTTGCTCTATAATTATGTCTAACATTTGAATGTTCAGAGTGTTAATTTATGGATACAAGATAAGTCTGAGATACTTGTATCAGATGTTTGTAAAGTCATTCTATTGCCAATATTAATTTGCAATAAGCTTCTTAAAACTCCTCACAGAAACAGCAATGCATGCCCACCTCCATGAATTCTGTCTCCTGTGCTTTTTCAAGATGGATTTTTTTTTTTTAACCAGACATTTCTTCTTGATTAAGTAGAGGTGAGAATATATTCACCCCCATGTGAGACAGACTCACTCTGTGATCAGGCAGAACATGGCACGGTCCCAGCACATGCAGAATGAGCCCACGCCACCATTCTTTATAAAACAATTTATGTATAAAGGTAATAATGTCAGGGAACAAGCCAAAAAATGTAAACATCTCCTCCCACAGAGTATCCAGAAAAAACCACCATATCTTATCGGTTCATGAACCCAATGTAAAAATGCATTATGAAAACCCCAAAAAAACTCTTTCAGTTTGGCAGACCAAAGCCTAGAAGTCCCAAGTCACAGCCTGTTAGGTTGCTTTGAAAAGTAGCTTCATTCTCTCTTTTCCTTGGTAATTTCCACAACATTATTCACAATTCTGTTTCTGTACCCCACATTGGATAACTTATAACAGCACATTATGAATTGTGAACAGTAACACATATCTGCCTTCTACTTAATTATCTACTTGAAATCTACCCTAGATATGCAGTGAAAATGGCCATTTCCAGATATCAAAACATAGACCAAAAGTAACAAACGCTCTTTTTAGCCCTCATCCAACAAACAATCATTGTTCAAGAACAAACCCTGGAGTCCCTTACTTCCCCTGCCTACTTTTGTACTGCTGTTGTATTGTTGTACAGGGTTACTCACTTTTTGCCAACATCCGGGCCTGATTTCAACAAGACCTGGTCAGCAGGAGGCAGGCTCAAGCTCAAGACACACCACTCATTTCCAGGACAACTGCATTCCCATCTTACTAGCCAGGTCACTCCTATTTGTAATCTGGGTTTTTATTCAAGGGAGGAGCAAAACAGGTGAGAGGCTGGTGGCAAAGATGATGTCCTCCACCTGCTGTATTTGTGGGGTTTTTCTGAGTTTTTCTCTGATGAAGAGATGAAACTGAAGGAAAAGGGGAATTTTATGCATATGGTATGTATTGCTGGCTTCTCAGTAAGGGCTTGAAGGTCTTCTATGTTTATTGTAGACAATTTTTATGATGACCCTAAAGATGTTTGTGAAAGACAAAACAACATGGTAAGGATGCTCTTATAATTTTGGCACGCTTTTTCTTATTATAAACTACCTGAGGGGAAAGTCTGTTATATTTCTCCCTGTGGTCAAACGTCAGGCCTTTGTAAAGGGTAAGGAATACAAGGAACTGACAGAAACCCCAGCCTATCGTTGTAAAGGTAAGCTATAACAGAAATGCTGGTCCTCTTTGTGATTAAGGACTATGTAATCAATGGTCAAACTCCTTTTCATTCCCTGGGCTTTTTGCACTTTCCCTCTCTCTCCACCACTTGGCCTTCTGCATCCTACTGTAATCGTTTATCTCATACTCTGCAACACTGCCTGGTAAAAATACTTCCCTGCACCCTTCCATGCTTCCAGAAGATGAGTTACTCTGCTGGTTATACACTCACCCAAGAGGGTCTCCCATAATATAGGAGCATGCATCGCCTGAAATAGTTAAAAAATATTTTTCTGCCATCATTGCGATGAATTCAATACTTTACTGTGCCACAGTACCACAGGAAGTCACCTCCGTTCACTTTCTTTACTCCAATGGGGAAGGTACAGTGTTCATCTCATATTGTGTTAGTGCTCCGTATTTACAGGACATTTGAGAAGGCAAAATTTATTTGTCTATGTGTAAGTCTTAGAGCACAGACTACAACAATGATGGGAAACATGCACATAACTTAGAGGCACTGAAATATTCTTTTCATATCCTGAGCTGAAGACAACACGTATGAATTGCTACATGAGAGAACGGAGACAGACCTGCAGTCAGCTGCAGCTCTCCATTGCCCATGCCATTCCCATCATCTCACCCGTCCACACACCTCTAGCAAAAGGGGCCTGCTTGAAGCTCATGGATCTTTATTAAGATTTTTATTCTGAATATCTCTACAGCTGTATTCAACCATAGCTGTGGAAGCATGATAAAGGTGGCAGCCTTTGGGATAACTACACTTTACTCAAAATCATGGTTTATGGCTTACACAAACATCACAAGACCTGTCAAACAATTACAGATTATTCACTTATAATGAATGCTTCAACATTTAGAAACTCTTATACAAAACCAGTATTTGAGCATTTTGTTCCATCAGATGCCTAAATTTTTTCTTAGCAATTTTGAATTTTATCTGTTCATTGAATCAAGAAAATATGTAGGCAGGATAATTATTTTCTAGGAAGTAATGATGTCCAAAATTAATGTAATGGCAATGGTAAAAGACTGTCAGAAATGTTACTGAATAAAGCCAAGCTGATTTACATGGTGAAAGTAATGAACTATCAATGCAGGTTGGTTTTAATTCTCTCTTTTCTTAATCTAATCCTTTTCTTGGCAACTGAAAACTGATTCAAGGGCTCAGGGTGCAGAAGTGGAACTGTCAGCATCACTCAGATACAAAGTCAAACTTTCAGAGTTTGTGGGGGTTTTTGGAGGGGGGTTTGGTGGTACTACAATTTGACTATAATTTGCATTTCAGGTTAGAAGAAAAAGTATATGAGCTCTGTGTTTCCCATTAGCCATGGGTACCTGACCTTCAAATAATGTGAAACTTTCTTTATTACAATTGCTTTCTATGGACCAGCTTTTCTATATGTGCCCCTCTGTGGCAGTAAAACCGTAAAACGAAACCTGTGACTTCTGTCCACCTCATACCTGCCATACACACACAAGAATGCAGCCAGAATTACAGTCTCCTAGACTTCTCTGATGGTCATACACATCCCAGAGATGCTCCCAGGTTCTTTCTGACCTCAGAGGACCAGAGGATCTCCTCTGCCCACATCATAGAGGAAAGCCCCATTTCTGGATGCCAGCATGATGCTACCACTTGCTTAGCCTGGTCCTGTCTGGGTGAAACTGGGACAGTCTCATAGACATCTATGGATTTTAAAGTTTCTGTCAGTATCAGGCAAATGATAAGTGGGAAGGGTCCCGGTATCCATTCTGGACTTGGGCATCTAATTCTGCTTATGTCACAATATGCAAAATATATCTTAAAATAAATTAAGGCTCCTAAATAATTTACGTTCCTCAGATAATTTCAACTAAAATCTCAGCAGAATTCATGTTACACTAAATTGCAGTAATTCAATCCTTTTAGTTTAAATACATTGATTCAACATAAACCAATGGAAGTACCGTCAGGGTATAACAATACATGATCAGGCAAACAATTGAAATATTAGACCTGGAAAAAAAAGTATGATTTGAACAATGACAAATCTAGGCTTATGCTAAATGAGGCATGCAACATACTCACATAAATAGTCTGTAGAATCAAAATGATAAATTGGTAACACACTTTGGAGATCTGTTTGAATAAGGAACCCCATATTGTTATAAGTTTATCTTCACGGTCAGTGAATAATTTTATACTTACTGCCTCACTAAAATGAAATCCTCTATAATATTGTAACTCTCAAGTGCAGGGGTGTTGCTGTTCTTCGTATTTCATGCTGACAAATTAACAGGATTGATTGCAGCTATAAATTAATTTAACTGAAGCTATAAACTGATTTTATAGTTCAGATGACAGGTTGTTGCGTTCCTTACAGAGTACTCTGTACAACACAGTAGCATACAGTGCTAGCAGTCTTCAGCTACAATACGTATTTCCCGGCCATTGTACAATTCTTATTTTCTTGTTTATGTATTTCTATCTGTTCTTGACTGTATTTTAAGGCCTCTCAGTCACCTCTTAACTCTGTTAGAAGCTATGAAGCTGTTTGTGTGTTTTGGTTTCCTCCCAAAGCACATAAAATAGATGAAAGACTCCCCCACAGGGCATCATTTGACCTTGAATTTAATGAGTAGTGGCAAGAAGAGATTACTCTGATAAGAAAGCTTTATTGAAATGGTTTAACTACAATTCTTTGGCCCAGTACATTGTAACATGACACTGAATTTGTAGTGTACCAACGGCGTAATAGCTGTTGTTTATATCTCCTCTGTCTCGATGGAAGGATATATGGAGCTTGAAACTTTTATTTTTTTGTTTCCTTAAACATTTTTTCAACTGCGTAACTCTACTTATCACAAGGAGAAGCTAAACCCAGAAAATCTATATCAGATTATCGGTCATAAATCCCCACCATTTTTAAATCTAGTGAAGCCTGGAGGAGTGAAAAGTTGCTGAATACCTTACATTGTTGCTTTCCATATATTATGATAACAGTGTCAGCTCTATTCCAGACTTGGACAAGTAGCAGAAGCCTGTGTTTGAACTGAACACTAAATATTCTTCCTTGTGAAAAGTTCATTTTCTTTTGTTGTGCCATTTTCTTTTGACAGAATTATTTACACTGCTAAACTGCAAGGTTTCTGTCAAAGGATAATGGCAAACCAAATAATTTTTTATATTTTTTTTTGCATTTCTTGGTAGCTGACACATGCTCTTCAAATTCATTCCTTGCTCTGAAGGCCATCTCAAACTGGCGCAAGCTCTTAAGCATTTGTTAACCTTGAGGCACTTTTAAGCGTATGTCATTGCTGTTTATATTCAAGATATTAAAAGTAACTTAGTAGACTGCCATAAACCATGGGAACATCCATCTGTTTAGCATTATCTTTACTCAAAACAGAACTAAACAAAAAAAATATTGTTTGATAATACAGCTTCTTAAAAAAAACAAAACCACAAGACAATTCCCTTACACCTGCTCTCTTTACTGCAACTGTTTAAAACCAGCCTCTGTTAGCTTTTCATTTTCACAGTAAAAACATCTTCTAAAAGCTTACTGTCAAAAATAAGCAGTTTCAGTAGGGTACACACTGATTCATACTCCTAAGAATCTCTATTTAGCTGACTGCTGATCCTATTTCTGAGCCTGGTACTCAGCAATAGTGATAGTAAAATATGTTCAGGCATGATTTATCTTCAGATCTGATTAGGCATTGCTATACTCAGAACCTGATAGTTTTTAATCCTTACCTACTTGAACAAAAACCAGCATGCATTAAACATGGTATAAATCGTGGTATGAATGCCGCAGGTGGTATGAACATCTCCGTTGATGAGGTGCTGAACTTAGGATTTGGGGATGAAAGTTTTGATTAAGTGTTATTTGGTTATTTAAAATTGTGTTAAGTGGAAAAAAGTAATTTTCTAGGGACTTTATTTGTCATATTGTCATATTATTCTTTCATTTAATATTTTAACTGTTTAGTAAAATAATAGCCTGTGTCAAAATTTTAAGTCTGACTACAGTAGATGATAACCTCAAGTCTGCCTGGGTAATGAATCAGAATGGTTTCTATGCATATAAATAAGACTTTGATGGCTGCGTGTGTTGCAAACACTGATTAAAACCATAATTAAAGCTAGCTGGAAAAGCTGAGGTGGACTAATTTTAATCCTGAGATAGTCTGAAGATACATCGTAATCATAAAACAAGAAAAATAGGGTGAGGAAGAGAAGAGTGCAGGCCATCTGAGAGAGGCCATCTTCTCCCTCCTCCTTTTGCTAATGCACAAGCAAAAAGAGGGTCTCCTACTTTTTAAAGGCTATTTCCAAGCTTTTTACAAATGTATTCAGGAAACATCCTTGTTGTGAGACTAAAGAAAGAACAGGTGGAAAATACGGGTGGCTGTTACTTAGGTGAGCACTGCTAGGCTTCATAGCCATCCCCAAAATATGTTCAACCTATCTGTCCTCCTGTGGGGTTTCATAGCCACCGCAATGTAGACCCCAAGGACAAGCTGAGGAACTGATCTCTGCAGGTCCTCTCAGGAAACAGAAAGGGGCAGTTTCAGTCTCCCCTCTGCTGACAGAAGGCATTTTGGCGGCCTGACTCCTAACCCATCCCAAGTATTAGCCCACACCAGTGCGGCTCAGTGCACTGCACCGTCTGTAGATACTGGCAGGCATCGCAGCCTATTGTGGTGGTGAAAGACTTCTCTATCTTACCCTCCACTTTTTTGTCTCTACTCCGCTAAGATCAGATGACTCATTTTTCATATGTGAAAAGCTGAAAACCTGGAGTGCAATGTACAGCAAATAGAGGAAAAAATACTGGTTGCAAGTTGGGCCAGTCAGAAAACCCTCTGAAATGTGAGTCAAGATTTGTCTTTGCTATGCGTTAGACCTAAAAGCCTGTGTGTTTGAGCTGCAACCCCACAAGATTTGAAGGTTGGGCAGAGGTCAGTACTTGCTCACAGTATTTCTTAGAAATCCAGTGACCTTCAAGTGAGTGAAAGAACCAACCACACACTCAACAATTAGCTCAATGAGCTTTATATATGCACTGAAAAAAAGAAAAAAAAGAGAGAAAACTGCAATCTTCATTGTGAGTTTGGTGAGACAAAAGCCTCGGTGGAGGAGCCAATATTCAACATTGCCTATGGAGCACAGCAGGGAAATCTCTGGTTTCAGTAAACATTTAAGGAGAAAAGCATCTTATCTGAGCCCAGCAGTAACTTTCAGGGAGAGAGGAAGTGAGGCTGCTGGCTCTTGCTTAGATGAAATTTCTCTTGTTACAAGGAGGAAATTTGGTGATAATTATTTGAAAGCAATCTCTGCTGTAATTGAGTCTTTGTGAAAGCAAGAATCTAATAACGTGTGTAGCTCATGCAAAAAACAGGCAGCCCTACTTACATCGGTCTGCCAACCTGTGTAGGGAAGGGAGCATCTGCATGTCAGGGCAGCCACTTCAGCACCACCATCCAGACTCCTATGCCTGGCCAAATACTCATATCTAGTGGCAGAGCAGTTCCCACCAAAACTCACCTTACTGCATCAACCTGTGCAGGGAAAGCTGATAGCACTGCCTGCTGCTGTGCCAATAATGATTCTCCTCTGTCAGAGACTGCTTCTTTGTTTAGACAGTCATCGGTAAAATATTTACTGCAGATGACTAACATCAAGAATAATGGGAAGCATGAAGCAGCTCCACATCCTTGGGAACACATTTAATGACTTGCAAAATATTCCACCATATTATCTCATTTTACGAGGCTATGAATCCCAGTAAACACAGT
The DNA here is from genome assembly GCF_963921805.1 of Phalacrocorax carbo. NCBI lineage: Eukaryota > Metazoa > Chordata > Aves > Suliformes > Phalacrocoracidae > Phalacrocorax > Phalacrocorax carbo. Next base: position 22,935,038 of record NC_087515.1, read on the forward strand.
GACACTTGAGTGATACCTTTGCTCTCTAAGCTTCTCAGCACACAGTGGTAATATTTTCTCTTTCCCAGAGATGCAGATATGGCATCTTTTGCCTTTGCACAAAACAAGATGAAGCCTGAAGTGATTTTTCCACACTGCAGGATGCAGACATCTGTTATCTCATTCTTACCTCTTTCAGGGACATGCCCACTTGGAACAATAATGCAGTCTGAAATGTGTGGGTACTATAATAACTACAGTGGAAGTAGTTATCTGCTGATCATAGCTCTTACCTTGGAGAAAAAGGATGACAGACTAAGTCTCTGAAGTACAATGCATGATTTAAGACAAGATGTTTTTTAACCCTTTATAAAGCTTCACATAATGAATCATTCACAATATTTTCACTACAACATTAAACACATTAAACCAATTTTTGCTTAATAGTGCTCAATTATTAAAGCACACAAAAATTTGGTCTAATGCCCAGTTTCTGTTGTTGTGTTCTTCTACATTTGAACCTAGAGCTTGGAGTTCATACCAAAGCTTTATACACAAAGGGGGGAAAAATCACATAATATTCTTACAGCTTTTTAAATCTTGAATATTTTGTTAAACCCACATTCTCATATTTTAAAGACTTGGGTCATATTTTGTATTATGAATCTAAAATGTATCTAAGATATTGTATGCACATTTCAGACTACTGAATACCATGGTTTAGCTGAGACTTGTAACCTAACAAGTGGTTAGTTACAAGGTTAGTAGTGGAAATCACTATTGTTGACTGTTCTCAAAAAAAGGGTTAAATTCAGTTATGCACATTTAGAGGATTTTAGCTTAAAACATTGCTTATTTAAGAACTCCCATTTCCTGTCTTCATTAGTAACTGAATACAAGATAAATATGCTAAACTGATAAAATGTGAGCTATCACCTGGAGTTGGATCACAGAATCATAGAATCATTAAGGTTGGAAAAGACTTCTACAGTCATCAAGTCCAACTGTCAGCACAACGCTACCATGCTTCCTAAACCATGCCCTGAAGTGCCACATCTACATGACTTTTAAATACCTCCAGGGATGGTGACTCCACCGCCTCTCTGGGCAGCCTGTTCCAATGCCTGACCACTCTTTCAGTAAAGAAATTCTTCATAATATCCAATCCAAACCTCCCCTGCTGCAGCTTGAAGCCATTTCCTCTCGTCCTATTGCTAGTGACCTGCGAGAAGAGACCAACACCCACCTCACTGCAACCTCCTTTCAGGTAGTTGTAGAGAGCGATAAGGTCTCCCCTCAGCCTCCTCTTCTCCAGACTAAACAACCCCAATTCCCTCAGCTGCTCCTCACAGGACTTGTTCTCCAGACCGTTCACCAGCTTTGTTGCCCTTCTCTGGACACACTCGAGCAACTCAGTGTCCTTCTTGTACTGGGGTGGCCCAAAACTGAACACAGTATTTGAGGTGCGGCCTCACCAGTGCCGAGTACAGGGGCACGATCACCTCCCTGCTCCTGCTGGCCACACTATTCCTGATACAAGCCAGGATGCTGTTGGCCTTCTTGGCCACCTGGGCACACTGCTGGCTCATGTTCAGCTGGCTGTCGACCAGCACCCCCAGGTCCTCTGCTGGGCAGCTCTCCAGCTGTTCTTCCCCAAGCCTGTAGTGTTTCATGGGGGTTTTGTGACCCAAGTGCAGGACCCGGCACTTGGCCTTGTTAAACCTCATACAATTGGCCTCGGCCCATCGATCCAGCCTGTCCAGGTCCCTCTGTAGGGCCTTCCTACCTTCAAGCAGATCAACACTTCTGCCCAACTTGGTGTCATCTGCAAACTTACTAAGGGTGCACTCGATCCCCTCATCCAGATCATTGATAAAGATATTAAACAAGACTGGTCCCAACACTGAGCCCTGGGGAATCCTGCTCGTGACCAGCTGCCAACTGGATTTAGCTCTGTTCACCACAGATCCTGGCCAGTTAGGCTGTCACATAGTGATGCTGAAGGTAACACTATGCCAGCTGAAAGAAACAGTCTTTCCCATGCTACAAAGTCCTGTTTCTACTACCTATGATTTAAATAAGAGCTGATTTTTCTAATAATTCACCACTGAACACCAAGGGACAATGAAGTAATTCTGACAATAGACTGGATGCATATGAAGTATGAAAAATGTCTGAAAGAAAGAATCTAATTACTTAGAAAGATTCTCCTCCTGGAATGAATGGAGCACTGCCCAATTTCCATGCTGAGGTCAAAATCAGAGCCAACATTAGTGTACTAAGCATGCTTTACAAAGCTGTTGTCGGAAAAAGGTACTGTGCGTGCAAAAGAATTAGTTGTATCTTGGGGGGGAGGTGTTTGGGGTTGGGGTTTGTTTTTTTTTTTAATAGTAGAAACTATCACACGGATTAATGCCTTTTGCCAAGAGTCAGGTTCTTTTAAAAAGTTGATTTTAAAGAAGAGGAGCTAATAAAAACATAGTTATTAACTTCAGTATGAAGTCATCCTGCTTTTTGCTGGGTCAAAAATGTCTGTCTGGTGTCTTTAGAATATGAGTGTCAAGAGATGTACAGAGATACATGATGGTTTAACTATTTGACCTCATGTACATAAAAGATTTTCCAAACATATTTTAAAATCTCTTAATAAAGAAATCCCAGGATTAAATAATGCAAGAAAACATAGTTTAGATAGAGAAGAGCAATTATATGTCACATTACTGGTAGAACTAAAACTGCCTGAGGTTGTACAAATGTCTCTGAAATATGGTGTAGCAAGATTCATTAAGACATATCACTTTATAAACACTTATTTAAAATTCTTTGCCCCAAACAGCTATGCCCTTGCTACCTATGAATAATGTGAAAATTCCTAACCTACAACAGTAAAATCTTTGTATAATAATGTATAATAAGCTGTCATCAGATAGTTAATATTACAAAGTTGTTATGTGAAGTCCAGAAATAAGGACACTAAGGTGATAGCAAAAAAAGTCAAATGGCTTTTTTTTGGGAGCCAAACTGCAGGGAAGCAGAACTTCAAAAAGCCTGCTATATTGATAATATATATGGGAGACATCTGCCACCTTCAGCGAAACGCAAGATTTGCAAATCTCAGAGAATTCTGATGAAGACCTTCAATTCACTTATGAGGAGGCAGACTAGTGTAAGCGCGCACATGTTGTCTCGGCAAAGCTACCCATCTGTCACCTGTCCCTTTCCAGCTCTGCCCACCCAGCTCCCATATGCTCTATCCTCTTTCTTATTTCCAGGCTGTTTTCCTTGCTAGTTTAGTCACTACAGATTTTGTTTAAATTGCCATCTAGCCCCTTTCTTTTAATTTTCCATGCATATCGTCTTTTCCCTTCCCTGAATTTCTTCTTATTTTTCCACCTTAATTTTACTGCTCAAGACTCGGTGAAACTAGCTGACTTTTGAGGTGTTTCTTGGGGCCTCCTGGTTTCAGCCCTCTTCTTCAAACTGTTCTTCCCTTTGCAATTTCTGTTCTGTCCTTTCTCTTTGCTTTTCTCCCCTCTGTTGTCCTTTGGGCTTGGTTATCTTTAAACATTTCCTGATGGGAAAAAGTTTTGGCACATTACCATTTAGTTCTTTGCTCAGGAGACACACTTAACTCAGCACAGGCCAGACAGGAAAAATTTCTGTTTCATAAAGGCTATGCTCCAAGATTGTCCTGCAGACTTGGACAGTTGTGAGAGGACCACAGACTCATAAGAATGGCAGCAGAGGAACAGGTCAGCTTGGCAGATGAGCATACAATTTTTAATACAACCTCAACTGAAAGACCCCAAACCATCCTTTCTTAAGTTTCTTTATTTCCTACTTGTTTCCATTTGGATGACCAGCCAGCACTTTTTTCAAGAAATAATGACCAAACAGCCATGGAAAGAGGATTGTTCTCACCCTAATATTCCTCCTTTCCGCTTTCCTGGCAGAGGGGCATACCAGGTTGGCATGTCACACAGTCACATATCCTTTCCCTCTCTGAACAAGATTAAGATTTTGACAATCTTGCCCTATGTAATAACTCTGTCTTGCAGCTCAGCAAGATCGAATCCAATTATTCACTGCTGGATTTCCAATAACCAGAAGGAAAGTATAAGTTAAACTACAGGAGCATTATATATGTTCCCCCCAAAACCAAAAAAACATAAACAGCGTTTACAGTCCCTTTATGGAGGTGGAGGTTTTGGGGAATTGCACAGTGACATCTGTACACAGAGACTGTACTAATGCAAACAGAAGAAAAATAACCCTATGTAGACAGATGTTACAATGTCTATGCATTATGAGGCTACTGTGTAATTTTTTTGGTATTCAATAAAATGTTCATTGTGAGGCTTGCTCTTCCCACTCAGTAGTAAATTGGCACCGGACAAGTAACTTGTTTGATTTCTATAAAAAGAGGACTTTTGAAGATATCCATCACAGATAATTGCCACTTGTAGGAGGCCACCAATTTCTTCAAAACTGTTTTCCTGCAACCTCCAATGTCTCCTCTTATTTAACCAAGCTTGGTCTATTCCACTTTTAGGTTGTCCTGTTCTTTTCCACAGGATAAACATGAAGGGGAGCAGCCCTTCCACGGAGCCTTTGTGAGAAGCACTTGACATCAGTCAGTGCTCTTGAGAACCAGATCTTTCTCCTAAGGAGATCTTCCAGGTAGGTTCTGTTACATAAATATCTGCTTATATGTAGAAAGGTTTTTAAAGTGTCTCTGTAGGTTATATTTTAGAGAAGTTTTCTTCCTTCCACCAGTAAGAAACCACTAGAAATTAATTATACTTGTTTATGGGCCTAAGAAGCAGGTCTTCACAAACACAAGTTCCCATAGTCCCAGGTAGCCAGAACCATGGTTTTGATTAACAGTAAGTTACTAATTAAAATCAATGAAACTTAAAAACTATTCACCACGGGTAAAGTTCAGTCTGCAGAAGAAAAATCCCCTATAAAACAGTTTCAGGAAATATGCGATTTCCAGACTAAATTGTCCAGGCAATGTGACCAGAGACATCTTTAACCCCTCTCTGTAACCCTTTTCATGCCTTCCTGCTGCCTACTCTGCCTATTCTGTTACTCAGTTACTGTTCCTGATGTCAAACTCCAAGGAATTATGTGCAGAAGCTCCATTTTCAGCCATATCAGAATATTAAAGGCAGCTGTTGATGCTGAAATAAATAATCTGGTGTTTTGTTCAATGTTTAGTGCTCATCACTGAATTCAAAGCAGCTGTGCTACACAGCTATCACAAAAATGTATTTCATTAGGTTATAATATGAAATTTAATTTCCCCCTTTGCCTTGTTTAATGCTTCAATGTTTACATGATTGGAGGAACTTATTCAATTTATCCTGCCCAGAAGTAGCTAGTATGGACTTTTATTAAAGAAGTTTTGAAATATATCAGAGGAATCTTAGATCGAGAAGTGTGTCATCAAAGACAGAAGTTTCTGTTCAGTGCACCATATACATCTAAAGCAGCATGTGCTCCCTCCAGCAGTTTTCTTCCTCTTAGACAAATAAAGTCCTTATCACTATAGATTAAAGAATAAACCTCTGGCTATTTTACAGAAATGCCACTGTTCAGATTTAATATTGTAGAAGGTGACAATTCCTGCAGATAACAGAAAATTTTTAAAATCTATACATTTTCACGAGTTAATATGATTTTTACAATCTAAACAGGTTTTAGGAAAGATTTGTGCTTTCATTCTAGTCAAATAAATATAATAATTACAAAAATCTACTGATTTCATCCTTTTATTCTCATAACTTACAGTATAGAATGAAAAATTATTAGCAATAGGGCTTTAGAAGCAAGCTATAGAATTCAACTGTAAATTCAAATCCTATCAGAAGTGTTCATGGGTAATTAAATATTAAAAATAATGTAATTCCATACTTTGCTGGAGCAGGTCTGTTTCAGCTTCAGGTTCTCATTGGAACTATTTACATTTTGCTCTTTACCCCAGAAATGCATGCACTAGATAATCATCTGTTCTGCTTTCAATCACAGACTTTCCCTTGCAGCAAAATGTTGCTGAAACACTGCACCTGTCGTGCATTGCACAGCACCAGATCAAATGATTTATGAGTATTTGACAGTGATCTGATGCTTCTAATTTGTCACTCAAATGTGCAAGCTGTGACAAAAATCAGACATCTTTTGGAAAGTGGAAAAATAACTGGAGAAGCTCAGTCTTATTTAGTTACTTCAGATATCCATCGATGAGCGCAAAAAGAACTGTAAGGCAAGTAGAAAGACTCCTTCCTGATAGCCCATACATTTGCCTGAAGTTCTTCTACATGACCTCTTCAGGTCCCTGCTCCAGGGGCTGCAGGACGGTGTGAAACCCCACAGGTCTGGGGATCTTCACCCCCAACCTCAGGCTGGGAAGTTTAACGCTGGTACTCCTTTACAAAGCAAAAAAAAATGTTTCTCTGCTTCTGCAGTCAGTAAATCCATATGCTGCTTTCCTCTTACATACTTAGAAAATTCTTTTTCTTCTCTATCCTACTTTCAGAAAGAGCAAGGGAAATAGTAAAACTGATCTTTTGCCTTTGTTCTGTTTTTCCAGTACTTTTTCTGTCCTCCCTGTGGTGTCTTTCCAGCATAGTAGCAATACAATGCATTGCTTAAGCCCAGCTCTTTCAATTACTAAATATTTCTTTCTCTTAATAAGAGAAATTGGGCATTTGTTTACCATAAGTCCTGCCTTATTCATTTCAGACTGTGGTAAAAGTTTGTTCAGTGTCCCCTAACAGCTACTAACAGAAATAAAACATATTCCTGGGGGATCACAGCATCTTGCTATTAAGGGAAAAGCTCTTTTTCTGCAATACTGTTGTTAACAAAGTGATTTCCTCTCAGCGTGTTATCTATACAGCTGCAAAAGACTAAGGAATGGTCACAATCCACTCAATTCCCATTCCATCCACAATTCCAAAAATCATGAGAAGAAAACCCACACAGAAAGCAATGTCTCTGATGATCTGCCTTGGAGCAATCATAGCTTATCCTAGAAAATAAGCTTCTGTGAAGCAGCATCTGGAACAGGAAAAGGATGACTAGACTGAATGGGCTTCCCCACTCCCCAAAGAGTGTGGCTCCTTGATGAGCCTGGCAGAACATTTTGCACAGCCATGGTGTATGATCTGGCCCTATCCTTACAGCCAGCTCTGCACTGAGCACAGAAATCTTTCTGTGCTGGTGCAAACCTACTGCGTTGATGGCTTCATGTATTCAAAATTCCTGTGTCTGAAGCTTGCACCTCTATAACTTCAGAAGAGTGTGTTTTTCTAGAGTTGTTTCAATGACAGGGGGTACTTTGTCTAAAAGTTAGAAGTGATTTCATAAGTGAAGTCAATTTTCTATTTGCAAATAAATGTGGATCTAAAACCTCTGCACTTGATGCCCAGTGAACCAGTAGGAAACCATAAGGCTTACACTCATTTGTTCACATTAGAAAAATGGCTTTCTGCGATGCAATCCTAATGACCATTCACATTTTTCATAGGATTTTTATCTCACTTACGCAGGAGTACTGGGAGGTCATTTTACAAAGTAGCTAGTGATACCTAGCCATACTGCTAAGGCAAACTTGCATTTGATACTAAAAATTGTACTGCTATAGTTTACAGTGGAAAAAGAGAAGTGATACTAAAGCTTCTGTAGAGCCTCTTGAGACACAAATATGGCTGATTTCTGGTGTTCTGAGTAGCTGGACTCGGCATAATCACAGCCTCACTTTAACTCCCAAACTAAGTGGATTTCTCCTTGGCACTTCCCAGCTTATGGACTTATTAAAATGAAGCAATGCACATACAATAGCACTCAATCCAATTTCCTTTCAGACCAGCATGTTCTAGAAACATAAATATATACAAAGAATTTGCACCAATGGAGAATCAAGTTGACTTTAAGTCAGGTGGTCTAAGGCTCTGCCAGAAAAATGTTTTAGGTTCTTAATACTTTTAAGTTGTGGAATTTAACTTTTGTGTCTTACATTTCCATGATTATCATGACCTTTATGATAGTTAGTACATTCTTTAAAGGTCCAATGCATCCAAAATTCTCAAATTTTATTTCAGAGGAACAGAAATTCTAGTGCTCATAGCTTCAGAAAAACATGATCATAGAGGCTTAGAAAACAGCCTTTTTAAGAAAAACTATATCACTTTTTTTTTTTTTAATCTTATGATTTGGAAGATGGTGAGAGTCCTGATTTCTGAAACTCAGCAACTCATCTCTTGCAATCTGTTATCATTAAGAACATTGAAACTTCCAGATTAATTAAAGGCTTCCTACAGTCTCTGGAATTTGGGATTCCAAATCTAATAACAGTAATTTCATATTTCTTATGTTTCTTTAATAAAAGCAGAAATATGCCAACTTCCTAGCATTGTCTTAGGTAGTGATTTAAGTTTTCTGATTAATAACTAGCTCAGGAAAAGACAGCGTCACAAGAACACATCGATCCAAACACTAAACAGAACACAGGCTCCTTCTTGGCAGGTAAATATCAGAAGTTTCCTTGACACCTACTGTAGGCACATGCACACAATTCTGACAATGTCTCTGTAAATCTGTCATCAGATCTTGCACCTTCTACTCCAACAGGATCTTGCCTTTAGTTCTCATATGTTCAGCAGGATGCCACCACCTCCACTAGTCCTTCCCACTGCTTGGGCCAAACTCTCTACACTTGGGCAATCATCCTCCACTTGCTTCTTCCCCAACTCAGGGAACCTCACACTTGGCCCCTTCTGCTATCTGGACCTTTTCCACCTTGGGCCGAGAGCCTTTACACATGCTTCTTTTTAGCAGCATATCCACAGTGTTTTTCCACTTACTGCCTTTTCCCTTTGCTAAGCCTCTTCCTTTCAGCCCAGCTTCTTGCAGCTTCCCTTGCTGCTTGACACTTTCTCCCCTAAAAATTTACTAGGGCATGTATATACTCTTTCAGGACATATAGGCCTGATTTCAACTTAAAATAACTACCTGTGGTATCACTAGCAGTCTACTTGCAGCAATATAGAGTGCTCTCCATAGGATAATTGCCTAAATTAACTAACTTTCAAGGCATCTAATTGTCCTATGTGATGTTCCAAGTGGCTGGACTACAACAAATGCTGGACCTAGCTAATTGTAAACAATAATACTGCCAAATCCACTTGAGGTGTGGTAAGTAAAGATGGCACAGCAGTAGCCACCGTGTAGGCAGACCCTCAGGATCAGGACTTATTTATAGGATTATCTGCCTGATACCCAGATAATTGTAAAATGTTGTGGTCATCACATCCTACATTTGTCCTGATGGCTAATGAGTCAAAGAGTGCCTTTGAGACTGAAAGCATGAGCCAAATCCAGTCATTGCTCAGTCCTTGCCATATGTATGAGAACTAAAAACTGGAGTCTTTCACTGGTGGAAATTGCAGATGCTCTTTCACTTTCTGCAGATTCCCCTTCTCTCCACACATTGTTCTAGACAGCACTGCATGGATACTGCAGTACTTCTCCCATTTTTAACAGTGTGAGGCACTTGCCTGGGAATTCTCCACACTCTAATGTGTGTTTGATCGAAAATTTAACTACCTCCTACAATTTAATTGTAAAACGAACACTTTCTGCTCCTGCAGATGATGTTTCCATGGAAACTGCTCATGATACCGTTGCTGCAAAATGAAGGGTGTTTATTAATGGATCTTTCTTTTTTTTTGTCCCCTGAATTTAAAAAACAGCTCTAGTTCAGTCTTGAGGCTTCAGTATTTCTCATTTGTTGAAGAAAAATATATTCAGAGAATGAGGTATATAAAACAAGCCCATAGTACTATAATAGGGTATAGTAGTCCAAATTCTTGGCTCCATAGAGCCTAAGCTGAGAAGGGGTAGGTAGGTGGAGGTGGAATTACATTTTCTATTTAAAATTGTTCATGCAGAATGATGAAAGATGCCTCTTATGGGATGATACATTTGTGATTTCAGAAGATGATTGTAGGCTGCACTGATCAGGGACATTTCGAGTACAGTTGGAGACTCCTGAAAACCAAATAATTTATTTCATCAATGTCATCAATATAATCCTCACTGTAGGAAACACTACTCTGGACTCTCCTCAAAAGCACTATTAGCATGAGGAAAGCATCTAAGATAACTTCCTAGTCTTCTGGTTCAGCTGGTAAGCAACTGGTATACTTAGTAACACCTTCCTACAAATACCCATGTGAACACTCAAACCATGGGGCAGGTCCTATTTTATCACTCCAAACCAAATCACATTGTGTCCACTGACATTGAAGTAAGTGGACTCCAAGTCTTTCATACTCTGAATTTCTTAGTCCTAGGCAATGGAAGAAGAGGTACTGAATGGACGATCCTGCTGTAGAAGAGCATGCAGAGAGGCTGAGCTCCAGCTGTGCTTAGGAATAGCAAAAGGGAATTTCCATTCAAAGAGGCACTGCTGGAGGCCTCCAGGAATGGGTAGAGATTAGATACCAAGTAGCCCCCTTTTCAGCTTTACTTGAGGCAAGACTTCTGGCATTTGGCCTCCAGCTAGGGAAAGCAAACTCTATCCCTATTTTTTCTGGTAACATGGAAAGATAGGGTGGTTGTGGCGGTGCGCAGGGTCATTCACAACCAAGAAATCTGGCAAATCTCCTCTCTTCACTGCCTTCTACTATATAAAGGAGACTTTTATACTCACCTCAAAAAAACCCACTCTGAGATCCACACAAGATCACCTCAGCTGTGGGTACTGCTCCCCACCTGAAGGCTGCCTGCAGTGGCAGGTGGCAAGGCTACATATGCTTATACTTAAACTGTGTCTCCAAGGTTTCATCTACAGCTGCTAGAATTACAGACTTATTTTCTGAAGGGAAGACCATGAAAGGGCAAGAGTTATACAGTGCCCACGATATCCCTGAAATCTGTGTAGATTTCTAGTTGGTAAGCCCTGGACAACAAGCAAAGAAAACCATGTGTAAAACCTGTTTTGCCAATACAATTTCACATGCAAGAGAGAAATAGCAAGGCCTTGTCCAGAAGTTAAACTAGTATTTAAAACAGAACTATATCTATGTTGCTGAATGCATACATAATGATTTACTTAGTTTTCTGCTAATGAATGCAAAACAGTCTTCAACCTCCACTTCCTTTACATTTTTGCTGTTAATTAGCAAGTCTAGAGAAGAGAAAGCATATTAAAAGGAGTCAAAAGGAGGCAACTTTCTGATGTTAAAAGAAGATGCCAAGGCAGTTGTTAAAGAAATCCCAACACAACTTAGCTAATTTGTTACTTTTGATCTAGGATTATATAGATTGCTTTCCTCTTGTTAATTGACTAGTTCAGAATTTCCTGAACATTATAGTCTTTGATGCAGCTGCCCTTGTTCCCTTTCATCTGTTTGCAGAATTCCATTTAACAGTACTAGTGAGAGTTAATGATAGCTGAAGTCCTGATATTTGCAAGCGAGAGTGCCAAAGTTGTCTGTGACACAGGCTATCAGTTGTAGCAGCTTCTGCTGAAAGATAAGACTTCCCCAATTGGTCTTATGTTTTTTGGAAAACGTTGCTGATAGACTATTTAATGTTCTTTCTTGACCCAGATAGCTGAATTCCGCCAGGTAGCAAATGGCTCACAATTAAAGAACTCCTGTAGTGTGCTGTTAGGATGGGTCTAAGGTTGCTAATACTAGGTGATCAGTACAAATGACTGGTGTTACCTGAATTAGATGACATGGGAAGAGCATCTTTAGATATTGCTGCCCTTGTTATCTTCCAGTATGTTATAATCATGTTTTCCAAGGCCCTTCCTCCTAGATTGTCTCCAGGATGATGACACTGGTATGAGGTGTTTTCCATGCAAACCAGTTTTGGGTTAATTTGTTACCCAAGGATCTTGAGAGATAATGGTCTATAACACCTGTATAATTTGCTGTATATGAGAAAGTGTTACTTGACTACTAGCAAATGGTGTCCAAAAGTATTGCCAAATTTCAGGAAAGAGTTCTTTTTTTCTTATATTTATTTTGTTTTATGGATCAGTTTTTCAGCTTACCAAGCTGATTTGGAAATGAGGAGAGTTAGCAGTACATTGCCAATATCACAGACTTAATAATACACTTGCTAGATGAGGAGTTCAAATAGCTTTCCTTTGGCCTCCTGAATTTTACAGCTTTCCTGCCTGAAGAAAAATCCACACCTGTCTGAAAAAGCTATCTCTGTAACACTGTTCAACCCAGACAGGAGGAGAACTAGGATTTATAGCCCAGCAAAGAGAGATTTAAAGCTGGCCTTCCCTGCTGCTGATTTCAGACATTCACCTCTACTTCAATAAAGCTCTACTCTTCTTGCCATACAATCCTTTCCCTGCCAGGATGTAAAGCAGAACTTGCTTTCACCATCACTAGGTACTGCCAGTCACTTGCTAAATTAAAAATTGTCACAGACTGTGTCCCATGTCCTCCCTGTCATTTGCACTGGCCATTCTCATGCTTGCCCCTCCATGGTGGCAGTGATGACAGAATTGAATACTCAGGTAGGTCTGGTGCTGGACAATTAACTGTTATCTCCACCAGACGTGCTTTGGTAGGCCACCTGCCACCTGCAGCGCCGAAGTGGTTCTTTTCTGTGACCATTTACTGCAAAACCAAAAAAAAGTCCACTACTATCACTGCATAGAAAACAATATTCAGAGCCAAGTACAGGGATCTGATGGATGTCCAATTAATTTAGGATCTCCAATTTTTCGGGAGACCAGCCTGCAAGACCTGTGCTTTAATGGGTGGCTTCTGTCATCACCTTAAAGTACAATGTCATAACTTAGAGACTGACTAAAAGCTTCTAAAAGCCATTCTACAATGAACAAAGGAAAGAAAGGTTTGTAACTATATTTTACTTTAGCTGGACAACAGATCTTGATTAATTCTTATTTTCAGATTTTTTTGTATATTGTCATGGACAAATACATTTTGGTTCTTTTCAGTCTTACAGGACAGTAAAAACTGCCCTCCTCACACCTCCCCACACCAATTCCACTATAGACAACAAATATATTGTTAATATAAGCAACCAGTTAATGCTTTCAGAGCTCACTAGAACCTCAATCGTCTCTGGCTCACTACACGGGCTATGATGGCACTCTGTCTCCAAGACCTTGGTAACATGAAACATTTAATACAGCACACAGGATCCCTGCAACAGGCTAGGTAACAAAGGGACAGCTCTCCTCCTGAGCCAGCAGAAGCTGCCCCTGTGCTATTCCTTTAGGGCCAGGACACAAGAATAAATAGCTTTCTGAAGCGCTAACTCTGGCAATCCTTACTCCTCCTGAGGAGTGGTTGTTTCATTCAGTCCTTTCTTGTCCTTCTCTAACAGTTATCCTATTGCTTACCTTGCTCTTTCCACCTTAACACACTCATTTTTTCTTTACTGGACTTGGATAAAGCTTTAGGCAGATGTTAACCAAAAGGGAAGATAAAAATGTGTTTAGGGATAGTGTAGCATCCCCTAAACTCTTTATTCATTGTTAGGAACTTCCTTTTTAACACTGTAATCAAAAGTAGTAATTCTGTAAATAATACTTGCAGCATCTGACTTCTCAAAAGAAGGCAAGATTACTGAGAACAGTTTTAACAGCTTTGTCAACACGGACTATAATACAGTACAAGTGTACTTTTCACATGTAGAACAGGAGTTGTAGGGGCTCTGCACATACAAGCAGAGAATCATGGCTTTGCAGTCCATTAGGAGGAGTGCTTCTAGCAGCAGGAACAACAATCAGCTGACTTATCCATGAATATTTTGTGATATACAGCCCATGTTGTTCTCTTAAAATTATGGCAGAGGCCTTCTTTAAAAAGAAAATAATCTATGACATTTCAGTGAGATCATTTTTGCTTAAAGCCTTGCAACAAAGAAGGACTTTTAAAGCAGCTAAATAAAGTAGCCACCCCATTTTGTCAAATGCATGGATGATGTGACTCAGCTCTGCTGGCAACAACTACCTTCTGAAGGCTGAGTCAATTTATAGCTTCATAAAGGGCAACTGATAATGACCAGTGCTTATACATTTTGTTTCTGATATTTTATTGATCAGTGTAGGTGTCTGAATGGTGATTTCCCACTGCCAGTTCCATTGAGTAATATCTTGTGAGTGCTTTAAATATTAAATATAGCTGGAAGATTTGTTTTCCACAAGCAGGGGAAATCCCATTGTTTTAGCCCTTGCAGGATTATTGAATTATGAATAATTGAAGAAGCTGAACTGAAAGGTTAAGACTCCAAGCAGCTCTCCCACAGATCTAAGAAGAGCTAGTTAAAAGCAAATGGGGGAAAAAAATCACCCAAATTTCAGCCGTTTGTTTCATTAACATTTGAAAATTGGTTTTATTCTTATAACCACATGTCCTGGTTTCAGCTGGGATAGAGTTAATTTTCTTCCTAGTAGCTGGTATAGTGCTGTGTTTTGGATTTAGGATGAGAATAATGTTGATAACATACTGATGTTTTAGTTATTGCTAAGTAGTGCTTATACTAAACCAAGGACTTTTCAGATTCCCATGCTCTGCCAGGTGCACAAGAAGCCGGGAGGGAGCAGAGCAGGGACAGCTGACCCAACGGGCCAAAGGTGTATTCCATACCAAATGTCATCAAGCTCAGTATATAAACTCATGGGGGAGTTGGCTGGGCGGGGTGGGGGGCAGCAATCAGTGCTTGGGGACAGGCTGGGCATCAGTCGGCAGGTAGTGAGTGGTTCCATCACTTGTTTTTCTTTAGTTTTATTCCTCTCTCTTTTTTGTTGTGGTTTTCTTTTCAGGAATATATTATCATTATTATTTTATTTCAATTATTAAATTTTTCTTATCTCAACCCATGAGTTTTCTTTTACCCTTCTTATTCTCTCCCCATCCCACTATGGGGGCCAGAGTGGGTTAGCGAGCAGCTGTGTGGCGCTTAGTTGCTGGCTGGGGTTAAACCACAGCACCAAATTATAGTGTGCAATAAACAAATCATGAAAGTTGATCTTTCATCGTATGTGGAGACAGTGCAGGAGACACTCCACGTACTGATGCCATCAAGATTTGTAATAGTCTGTTTAGTTTTCCTGGCACAAATCCTAAGAACAGAAATCATTCTGATCATAAAGGGCAGGGGGATGGGCATGGGGAGACTGGTGAAACAAGGTTTTGTAAGGACACAAAACCCACCTCAGAACAAGTCAGCTCTTCTAAAGCAAACAGTGAAATCAACTGGATTAGAAATAGAGACTTCCAAACATTTCCTGATTGATTTGTAGCTGTTGGCTACAAGCTCGGGTTTTCCCGTCTTGAATACAAGCCTGTGCTCAAAAGTGTTCCACCGTAAACAAAGATGTGTTTACAATACCTTTAAAGAAATGGATCCCATGTTTAACTGACAATAAACATGTTTAGCTAAAGAAACATATTCTTTGTTCAAGGAAGCATCAAACTGCTGAAATACAAAACCACAAAGGTAAGGTGTCACTGCTGTTGTACCACATGTAAAATGGCTACATAGTAGTGAGGCCTGGTGGTTTGAGCTTGGCAATAGTTTATTTCCCAACACTAAAGTAGCAGAAAGTCCTCTCCTTCCTATTCCAGAGACCAAGGAGTTTTAAACTTTGAATCAGTGCTAAGAAAGCAGACACTTTTTGTTTAACTATCGTGAGGCAATGCAGATCAGGCCTAATTTCACTGTAAACAGATTTTATTCACTAGAATTGTGTTTCCTTTCTTCCAGCCAAGCTTCATTACTTACTAGAGTAAGAAAATAACATTTGCATACCAGCCATTTCTTTAAAATAGAGTCACATTAAGAACTCATTAAAGAAACCTAACATCCATAAGCACTCATCTTCTTTAAGGAACAGTCAGGTATTATTTTAAAATACCTTGTTTCTCCTGATGGTACTGAATCTTAGGATCAAGATGAGCTGTGAACTAGACAGTACCAAAATCATTTCCAGTTACAAACTTCTTATAAGGCACCATAGCCGTCACTAAGCAGTTTGAGCACTGTTAGTAGGCCAGAGCTCAAAAGATAAGGAAAGCACCATCCTGAAAGAAACCACAGGGGCTTGGTTTGCATAGGTGTGACATTTTTCTTTTGAAGTTTTGTGCTTTTGGTAAATGAAATGTTCACATAAATAATTTTTGCTGTTGTCACCTAATGCTAAATCTTAAACTCTTGACTTGCTTTTAGTTTCAGCACTTGATAAGGTTCTCCCAATCCTCTGAGGAGAATATTAAGGCCAAGTAAACCTTCATACACAAAAATTAAATTATATTGCTCTGGTGATCTACAAAACAACTTCATATCTTTCTACCAACATATTTACTATTTTATCTTTTCTTTAAGGATGTAGAGACCTCTCCCATAGTGTTCTCCATGTTCAAAAATTCTTGTAGTCACAAAAGGATACGGTGATTTCAATGGCATACAACTTGGTAAAATTTAGCGAACTATAGAGGAATTAGAATAGACTATCGCACACTACTTAAACTGTAAGGAAAGTAAAAGCAGGCAAATAATCCTTTTTTTCTTTTTTTAAACAAAAAGAACAAAGAACAATGCTTTTGTACCAGACCCTTCCTGTCCACAGTTAGTCCAAGAGCAGCACTGTGATTACTGCCTTATTGCTGTCCACTAACCCATGTTGTCCTTTGTGGTTTTGTAGAATAATTAGAAACGAACATCCCTGTACTACCTGGCTCTTCCACAGCCACTCCTGTGAATTTAATTCTCCCTATGTGTTTGGTGATGGAGTGAAGCAGATGGGCTGCATTTACAGAGCACCTCTGTTTTTCTGTGGGTAGACCCCAGAGTACTTCAGAGATTTGACATACAACAGCAGACAAACAACCCCAGGCCACAAGAGCAAATGAGCATTACTGAATGTGATTCTATCAATTTCAGTTAATATACTGAAGTCATAAAAATAATTTGCTGTGATGCTGTGAGATCTAGCAAGTCGCTGAGGCAGGGAACAATCCTGTTTGAATAACAACTGCCTTCTTTTCATCTTAATCTCTGAAAAAATTGATGAAGTATGCCCTGCAGGCAAACCATGGATGACAGGGTGCCCCTGAGCCTGATAGGATGTCATCAAGATAAGTCTTTGCTTTAATGTTTAAAAAGCCAATGAATCTGTTGTTTTGTTTAGCTGTAGGAACTGTTTTTCACATGACAGCTGTTGGACACTGAGATTAATTGATGGATTATCATGTGTCCTCACAGCTTCAAACATATTAACCTTGAGTAGCCTTTTGTAGTTAATCTCAGCTGAAAAGGAATATTGCACTAAAAATTCTGAGAAAAATCAATGTTCTCCTTCTTCCCTAGAAGCATTTGTCAGACATTAAAGTAGAAAAGAATTCTATTTAAAGGTTGTTTTCCTGGAGTTGCAACCTTTGTTTTTTAGAATTCCTCTTATAGCTAAAGCTGACAAAGTTGTGACTAGCTTCATTTTTATCAGGAAAGGTAAATTTTAGGGAATACAGTAAAAACAGAGATTAAGTATCCCTAAATACCATCTCTGCTGATAGACCACTGAATACTGGGACATCCTGTATTTTCTTCCACATGTTGGTCCCCAGCATGGGAATATAACAAGGTCATGAAGGGACCCACACAGGAACAGCCACAGAAACCCAGTTTATTTTGCTGCACAGATCACCACAAAATTACAAACAGCAGAAAAGTAAACCAAACAGTTTCACTATCCATTACAGAAAGAGAGAAGACGACAGAAAATAATTGATCACTTTGTAGCATTAATGTTTTCCTCTGGCCCGTCAGTTTTTACCCAAATATGGAGCATGGAAAGGAAAGACCTCAAGAACCCTACCTTGGTGCTTTTTCTGTTTGTTTTGACTGAGCTATTGTAACGTTTCTGGTAAGTTTTTTATTACTTCGGCTAACGGAGTCCTAGAGTGTCTAAAAATGCACTGTGTGTGCTTGATGTAGGTCTCAGGTGCTCCCCACCAGGGAGTCAGGAGATCAAGTGCTGCTAGAAGCAGGAGCAAATCTCATCAGGTTTCCCACCACTGCACTGCAGGGGGCTCCCCCTATTAAATTCAGGTTGGAGTTCGCTTTCATGCCTTCTTTCTGGGCTCTGCCTTGCTGTCACCCACTTTTCAGGCACTGTAAAATCATCCATGTCAGAAAAAAGTCTTAAACCTTTCTGTCTAGCATGATCATAACTATACCTTCTACATGCAACACAGTCTTGATCGTTTCCTTTCTGTTTAGCACAATTGTTATTATACCTATTACTTGCAACATGATTAATACTGGAGAGCAGAAAAATGTGCTTTGAAAAGCATGTTTTTCACTTTGAGAAATAAAGACAGGAACAAGCTTTGTGCAGACTATCTGCCTCAAGGGTTCTGGGTGACAATTTTCCACCAGCCCCTTTCTCCAGACACCACCTAGTCAGTACTGACCAAGGTCTGAACATTTCTTGCTAGAGAATACACTTCATTGCTTTCCTAGTTATGCTTTTCTAAACATTTCTTGCCAGAGAATACTTCCTTGTTTCCCAGTTATGCTTTTCTTTACCATAGTGAGGCAGAAATTTTCCTTATATAGGAAAAAGAATTCTCCAAGACTGCCTTCCTTCCCTTTATAGCTTCTTCTCATGACTGTCTTCCCTGCAAGCATAGTCTTTTCTGTATGTGATTTCTTCCTCTGAACTCCTTACTGAGCTGTTTGAAGACACCACAAAACTCAGATATTTATAGAGCTACCTTAGAGCTTACATTATCATTCTCAACCAGTGGAATTACAGGCCCTAAAAACAAGCCAAAAATATTCTCCTTTGGATGCTATGAAATGCCAGCATATAATTTCTAAATGCATGACTCTTAACATAGAAGTAGTTATGTGGGTTTTTTTGGAACAAAATACAAAATTTGCTTGACTTTTAGTGCCACAGAAGGAGAGCAGGCTGCAGGACATAACTATCAAATGTGAGCTGATACGCATCCAGTCATGCGGCTTTCTTGCTTTTCTCCAAGACTGTAGAACAGACCTGCCCTGTTTGACACTTGATGTTCTTATCATCAAAAACAAATTCTTGGGAAGCTGTTTTCAACCGAAAATGCATCCTGCAGAACAAATAGTTTAGGCATTCATATTCCCCAATAGTTTAGCATTCATATTGCTCGATAACCTTCTTTAGCGTACCTCAAGAACAAAAAGAGAAGCTCCTCATAAAACTTGCATGTAAGTTATGTGACAAGCATGGGTGAGAGGACATAAAGAGGTGATTTATCCACAAACCCTTCTCCCTAGGAACTCCAAGCACTTCATAAAGAGACACAAGTACTATTTCAGAGTTGCAAAGCAAGAGAAGATGAAGTGTTTTGTCCACAGTCTCATAAGTCAATGATGGAAACATAAACAGACCTTAGGTCTTCTAGGAATGCCTTCCTTGAGAAAGAGCGAGAGGATTGAAGGCTGTGGTCTCTAGGTGTTCTCCCATGATTGCCTCCATACCTTGGAATTACATCTTTACACTCTGCTTACACTTTAGTGCTTCCTGTAAGTTTATTTTATTTAAAAATACTTTCTGTTGTTCAGTGCTAGGTAGGTGCAAGTGATTTTTAGCATCTGCCCTTCTGTACCAATGAATTATATGCAAGTCTTGTAGGCATAGATGAAAATGCATTGACAAGGAAATGCTGTCTATGAGGTTGTCTAGAAATTTAACCAGATACTATACACCCATTTCCAGCTTCAACGGGACTCCTACCAACAAACACAGAACACCCTGCTTATCAATACATTCATAAAAGTTACCTGACCATTTATTTGAAAGTAAAAAATTCAGGGAATGACAGCTCAAAACTGTCAGTGAGAGGAGAAGACAGCAGAAATCACCTGGGAATAAGAGTCTAAGGAAAGAGCACAAAGGTGGGATACAGTATTGTGAGTGCTAGGCAACATTTAAGGACCCATCAAATAATTCACAAAATTACTTCAGCATATCCATTCATGAGTGTGGAGCCTCAGATGTAGTCAAAATATTCTGAAGCTGAAATACAAGTGCATAAAAATGCAGTAGTATTATTTTAGACCAACAAAGCTAAAAGTTATTTTTGAAAGCATGGATTCCTCAAAAGAGCCCAAATTCCACAGGAATAGGCCAACTGAGTAAAAATAAATTAGCTTTGTCAGGCTGGTTTACTTCTGGGAAGACTTTAGTTTTGTTTAAGATGTGTAACTCAGCAATCAGTGGTGTTCCTTTGTAAAACCAGCGATGGCAAACTTCTTGCATATGGACCACTGGGACAGTTTTGAAAAGCAGAATTTCTTTCTCTCTTTATGAGGAGCCACATTTTCTTTGAACTAACAGCAACGAGAGAAAAATTGAATCTCTGAACTGATTGTGATACAATCAGAGCCAACTCCCATACTGTATCCAAACTGGCTTAGAACCTCATTTATAAAGCGCTGTTGACTTTTTCACCTGACGACTGAATACTCTGTGTACCAAAAGCACCATTAGATAATATAAGAGAAATGCACACAGTGTCAGCACAATTCTGAGGACTCTCTTAAATCTTTAAGAGATTGTCTCTGCAGGAGCTGAGAGGGCACAAAAATTACTGACCAAGAAATTACATCAGAATACACTTAAAAGAAAAAGGAAAAAGAAAGATTGGTCCACAGTCCCCTTTTTACTGATTTGAGAAAGCTGATGGGGTCTTTAACTGCTATAGTATGGATAAAGTGAATATATTAGAGAAATATCTTTTTCTTGTTTACTAAAATTCAGAGATAATAGTTTAGCATCATTTTCCACATAGCTAGTTACTGACTCCAAGTTGCCATAGTGCTCTTTAAATGCAATGGACTTGCATGAATAGGGTGACACAGCAGGATGGACTAAATTCAAGGATCTGGTTAACTGGACACATCTTCCCTGCTGTAATCACCTGGTCTGTGTTGTTTGTGCCCAGCCAGTGCAGGGAGGGGGTAGATGCCTTTGCTCACACATGCTTAGGTACTTCCATCTGCCACTCTGAATCTCTGGAATAGTTCAGCTTTTATAGCATCATCTGCACTGAAACATTTCTAGGAGCAGGTTTGAATTTTGGGACTACTTGGCATCCCTTTGTCTTCCCCCTGTTCAAAAAGTGAATGCTATTTTAGGAGGAGAAGCACAGTTAATGAAGGATTTTCCAGCCTACTAATCTAAAAACATCTCTCTGTTCATGTTTCTGAGCTGCAAATAAGTTAAATTAAGTGCTCCTGAGTGGTGGTCAACAACGTGGCTTGAACGCATAGGGTGGGTGTTTTCAGACATGTCAGGTTTTTCAGGTCTTGCTGAAATGTGAAAGGTTTTTGAATTTTGGAGGTAAGAAGGTTGACTGCGGAGGGTGTTATTCTCTTGTTTTTACAGAAGTATTCTGTTAAAGAAATTCTTGTTTTGCTAAAGAACTAGAGAAAATGTGTCCCAAGGACACAACGTGGGACATCATCAGCTTCCAATGGACGTGATCAACAAAATAGCAGCCAGGTCTCCACCAACTAGCAAAACAGAAACACAAGCTTTTTTAGGCATTGTGGATTTTTGGAGAATGCATATTCCAGATTATAGTCTGATTGTAAGCCCTCTCTAACAAGTGACCTGGAAGAAGAATGATTTCAAATGGGGCCCTGAGCAGCAACACGCCTTTGAATAAATTAAACAGGAGATAGTTCATACAGTAGCTCTTGGGCCAGTCTGGGCAGGACAAGATGTAAAGAATGTACACTACACTGCAGCCAGGGAGAATGGCCCTACCTGGAGTCTCTGGCAGAAAGCACCAGGGAAGACCCGAAGTCAACCCCTAGGGTTTTGGAGTCAGGGATACAAAGGGTCTGAAGCCCGCTATACTCCAACAGAAGAAGAGATATTGGCAGCATATGAAGGGGTTCAAGCTGCTTCAGAAGTGGTTGGTACTGAGGCACAGTTGCTCCGGGCACCCCAGCTGCCAGTGCTGGGCTGGATGTTCAAAGGGTCCCCTCTACACATCATGCAGCTGAGGCTACATGGAGTAAATGGGTCGCACTGATCACCCAACGGGCTCAAGTAGGAAATCCCAGTCACCCAGGAATCTTGGAAGTGATCATGGACTGGCCAGAAGGCAAAGACTTTGGAATATCACCAGAGGAGGAGGTGACACGTGCTGAAGAAGGCCCACATTGGGCGCCAAAAAGGACTGTCATGGTTTAGCCCCAGCCAGCAGCCAAGCACCACGCAGCTGCTCGCTCACTCTGCCCTGGTGGAACAGGGGAGAGAATTGGAAGATTAAAAGTGAGAAAACTCATGGGTTGACATACAGTTTAATAAGTCAAACAAAAGCTGCATGCAGAAGCAAAGCAAAACAAGGAATTCGTTCACTCCTCCCCATGGGCAGGCAGGTGTTCAGCCATCTCCAGGAAAGCAGGGCTCCATCAAGTGTAATGGTTACTTAGGAAGACAAATGTCATCATTCCAAATGTCCCCCCCTTCCTTCTTCTTCCCCCAGCTTTATATGCTGAGCATAATGTCATATGGTATGGAGTAACCCTTTGGTCATCAAGGGTCAGCTGTCCTGGCTGTGTCCCTGCCCAGTTTCTTGTGCACCCGGCAGAGCATGGGGAGCTGAAAAAGTCCTTGACCAGTGTAACTGCTACTTAGCAACAACTAAAATACCTCTGCATTATCACCACTGTTTCGAGCAAAACTTCAAAACATAGCCCCATATTAGCTATTACGAAGAAAAGTAACTCTATCCCAGCTGAAGCCAGGACAATATCAAAGGTACATCGGTACTTCTTTTTCTTTGCCGCCATCAAAACGTACCCAAAATGTGTAAGGCAGGCCCAAGAAATACCTTTTTCACAGTTGCCATAGTGTTGGATGCACCCTAGAGAGGCAAAATGACGCTCCACCATCCAGGTGCCAACATGTCCCCATGCCGTTCAAAAGCTGGGAGCCCACTGGGCACTGTCAGTGAGGCAGTGGGCAGCTTTTCTCAATGGATGGCTGTATCATGGTGGTCTCCTAAACTTGGTCTCACAACCTGAAAGTGTCAGCCCAGGCACAGACCCAGGGCAGGCAAGGGGATAGGGACTCCCAGAATAGCTGCCTCCTGGGTGCTGCTGACCACCTGCTGACCAGAATGACATGGTAAACTTAGTACTTAAATTTGACAAGGTGGTTTGCTGTATCCATTTTTGGTGTACCTGTTTCCTGTTTATGTTGCATTTTGAAAATGTAGAATACCCATGTGTAAGCTTTTCATATCAAGGTACCTGTGTGCTGTTGGTTTATAAGCTATCTAATATTCTGTAAAAAAGTCTGCCTGGCTATGAATAGTTATGCCTTTAAAATTATCCTTCAAATCTGGAAAATGTATGCTGAAGAAGTATATATTAATTACAGGATAAATCTACATGCCACTTCAAAGAGACAACGCAGCTTGTCTGACAACTGGACGAGAGAGTTTCTAAACGTGCATAAACAAGGCTAATGTGAGCGTGTGTTGGTGTATGATAATGCTGGGTTTTACACGTGCAAAAATTAAACCCCTAGTAAACAGAAGCAAAAATCTAAAGGTAGCAAAACTTATTAAGAACTGACAAACATCATTATTTAAAGTATGCCTTCTATCATGATGCAGAAACGGCACATAGGGCTCTTAAACGTGAGTAAATTGTAAAAGGGCTGATGAACATTTCAAATCCTGCTTTCTACTCCATTAAACCCATTTTATGCCCATGCAACACCACTATTGTTAATAATGAATAGTAAATAGGAAAATCCATTTGAAAACAACCTGTTGATGAAAAAGAGTGCAAGTCATGCAGTTAATAACCTCATTACAAACAAAACTACTTCAAAAGAAGAGCAGGGTTCCATTAAAGTGTTTTGTTCCTGATGATCTCTGTCACAGTTGTACGCTGAGATCCCTGCTAGATGCTGTAGTATAAAATAAGAACCCCTGCCTCAGGAAGCATGCAACCTAAGAAGGAGGATGAAACAAAGATCCATGGCAGGGAGGTGACTTGACTGAAAATGCACTGGACCCATTGCTGCACTTGGCAAGGGGACACGCTGCCTGGGCACGCAGCTTTTTCTCCTCAGGCCTGGCCACCTCCCCGGTGAATGGATCACACCAAACACTTCAGGCTAAACTTTTTTCTATATACAGGAATATGCTTTCTTCTTCTAAATCTATGGGTCAGACCTCATGACTCCTATTCATTGCTAGCCTGAAACAGATACCCATCAGTAAAGATCTCCTAGCGTCTGAAGGCACTCTAGGCATCAAAAAGGCTGTCTCATACCTGACATGGATGCCACTCCCTCTGCCAGGACAAATCCAGTAGAGTTTTCGGAGCTTCACAAGCACGTTTGCCAGGAAAGAGGAGGGGAGGAGGAATAGAAAACGAACAGGTGCAGCAAGCTTTCAAGTGGGGATTTTTTACCTGTTGCTCTTCACTTGCAGCTCTTCAGTTTAATAAGACAATCAGCTATTCATTCACAGACTGGATGCCCACAAGTGTAAAGCGCTAAATCCACTTTAAAAATTGAGACAATCTAACAGGATCATAAAGGACATACGATTTGCTTTAGCTTAATCAGCATATCTGAAGTTTCCTTGGCAAATATTATAGTGCTGACACTTCTATCTGCATTAATGTACAAAATAATAGCTCTATCAACAAAGGAAGATGTGAAATATTCCAACATGGATGGGAGTATGATGTCTGTATAACAGCCTTCTAATGTATTTGGCTTTATTTCAGAGATATTCATTATCTCTGGGCAGACAATGATGAACTACATTTAAACTGATTTTTATTTCACAAGCACTAAAATGTTATGGAAAGATAATAAAATGCTATCATTTAGACTAATATTTCAGATAAGTCCCACAAAGGCAATGAGCATTTATAAAACATTTTCTTTTGGCAAGATATGAATTTTAAGTCAAATTAATTTACTTGAATGCTTCAAAGGCAGCTGAATGGAGTAATCAGGAGGGGATCCTCTACATGCAAGTGTCTTGGAGATGAGGAAAGAGCCTATGAACCGCAACTGCTCAGGTACAGATTTAGATTAAGTGCAAGAGGGGAGGGACTCACCACACAGGAACATCGGGATTCACCATCCTCTCAAAGGACAGGAGAAGAATGGCAAGTTTTTTCCTATTTTCTCTTCCATTCTGTTACTATATTCCCTTCTGCCTCGCAGTCACAATTCAGCAATAAAAAAAGGTAAAAGTCCATTAACTTGCCATGCAACTTCACCTAGGCTTATGATTTTAATTTCTGCAATATCATTTGGTTATTTTTTTAAGTTCTGCTCTCCATCCACCCTTCTAAATATTTGATTGATGTTCTGATTTAATATCTCCGTAGCAGATCTAATCTTTTCTTCATTTGGTCTCTCTACCACACACCAGCCAAAAAAAAGGAAAAGATCTGACATAAATCTAACTAAGAGTGAACAACAATCTACTGTTTCTTAGAGAGTTCCTACATTTGACCTGAAGCTAAATCAATAGTATAACATTTGGGCTTGGGTTGTTTCTGCCAGGAAACAAGAAAACTTGCCTGGCAAAAGCACATGAAATCTTCTCCAGGCTTCAGAAAACAGTGACTGAAATCTATTCTGACCAGTACCAGGAGATCTTCTTAAACACAGCATTTGCTCTGATTGCATAACCCCTCCATAAAGATGTTACTTTCAGACTATCAGCTTGAGAATTTAGAGACCCATTTTATCTCTTCTCCACAGAATTAAAAAACCCATTTTATTATAATACATGGAGATTTATTATAACCACTTGACAAGCAAGATAGTTACTTTTGCTTTATTAGCCTGAAATCAGGGAATTTACTTATATTTTCTTAGCAGGATGTTGGCTTCCACAATGAACAAATCATCAAGGTTTTGCAATACCTTTCTGGAAGATCTACTTTTTGAAGGAAACCTGTGTAACACACACATTTGTGTTCTAGGATAATCCTATATTAGCCTTTCTATGGCCTCAAGATAGTCTATTCAAAATGTTGGATCTGAGAGGACATAAGTCTAATTTTTGTATTTTCAAAATTTGTTATGTTGTCACTTTTCTAACAGATAACAAAAGCACTCAAAGGCAGGTTCGCTTAAAAACCTTAATAAGAAAAGGCTTTAAATAACTTGAGAGCTGCAGGAAAGGTAATATAGCAGGACACAGATGCCCCAGGTCCCCAGATTTACTTATTTATTTATGTATTTTATGTTAGAAGAAACAACTAGGTGGACGGCTATTTTTAATTCAGGCCTGACAAACAGGGAGGAAACGCCTGAGATCCTAAAGGCAGAATGCATTTTGTATGAAATATGTCATGAGCAATAGCACTCAATGCCAGGGAAGAAAATAATGGTGGGGTGAGGAAGTGAGGCGCTGGCAGTCCTGCGGAGGTGGAGGAAAGGAGAGCAGAAGTTACGGGCTGCTGTGGAGGGAGCAAGACCACTTAGGCAGTCTGACTGGCTTCTTTGCTGAAGGAACAGACGGCGAGCACATAATGGATGACAAGGTGAAGGCTGGGTTGCCCTTTTGCATTAGCATTCACAAAATTTGTGACAGCCACTTAACACAATTAATATTAGCAGGTGGGTAGAAAGCAGGGCAGAACAGTTAAAGGGGATGACAGAGAATGGATAAATGGACTGTACTAAAGTCCGTGGGGCATGTTGAAATGTACCCTACAGCCAAAGGAACCTCTTCTGAATCATTATCCTTGAGAAGTCACAGAAAGCTGGTGAAAGACAAGAACTGTACTTCCTTTGCCTTAGAAAGGATCCAGGGAATTATAGATCAGCTTATTTCATACCCTGAAAGGTGCCAGAACAAATGTTAAATGATCAATTTGTAAGTACATAGAGGATAGTAAGGTGATAGAGTCGACATAACAGTTTTGATGTATATTGAAAATGCTTAAAAAGAGTACAGCAGTTAATTATTCTTCAGGGTTACTGAGGATGAAGCAAAGAATAAGTGGTTCATTTCACAGCAGGGAAAGGTTAGAGGCTAGAGTGGAGTTTAGAGCAACTTTATACTTAATAACAAGGACAGCAAAATTCTACAGGAGTGCCTACAAAGGTTATGAAGATTAAGCTGGAGGTTTTCAGTAGCGTGTCAGGTAAATATCTGCTAAAGAACATTTCAATGTGACCTCTGCTATCTCAGAGCAAGAAGATGAAATAGCGAAACATGAGATATCTTCCAGCTCTTTATTTCTCAGTTTCTATGTTTCATATCTTTCAGGAGGGTATTTTCCTCAGTTTCCAATACATCTGTATTTTTCTTACAGATTTTCACATATTGATTTCCAAGGCAGTCCCAGATGTCTGTTATAACTCTTGCCAGCTCAGAACTTTATGGGGACTTTCAAAGTATTTAATGACTTCAACACTTCAGCTCACCATTCATAAGATTTTATGAGAATATTAGTTTTTACTCAAAAAAAAAAAAAAATAAAAGGAGGGGGGTTACAGCTCTCCTCAAGCTTTATAGTCCTTGCAGCTATAGAGAAAAACATGACAATGTGGCCAAAGTGCAATCTAAGACAGAAACCAAAGAGAATAAGATTCACTTTTTGTAACATTGATTTTCAAAAGCTCAGTGAATTATTTTGTAAATGTTCAGGACTTGTAATGAGACAAAGCAATAGATACTTTCTTCTAATGTCAAAAAGAATTTCAATTAAAAGAAAGCCAAATTTAAATTTACTCTTGTTCACTGGGCTTTAAAACATCCTATTCTTGTCTTGCATTTTTTAAGGAATTTAGTATGGTTTTTGTCAGCAATAATAGATGCAACAAAGTAACAAGAATTTATTAAGCATACAAGTCAAATCTTGGGCTCCTAACCAGCTACTTTTGTGACACTGAAAGAAAAAATAATACAAAACCGTTTCATTAGAACTCCCCTTCCAGGTCTCCCTGGACTACTCCTTCTCTCTCTGAACAGACTTACATGAGAGCACGTGGCTAACACAAATCTACTCCTAACACAAGCAATCACTTTTTAAAAAAAACATTATCCACCTATAAACCCAGGAAAGCTGTAAATTATGCCAGAATGTATTCTGCACCACAGCCTGATTGGAAAAAGAGTGTCATCCATGGTTATGACGCTCTTGACGTAGCACTCAAATGTGATTTACACGTTCCTCCAAACCTGACAGACATAATTTCATACCTCGTACATGCAGTCACCGTGTTGTTACCATAGCTATATTCTACGTGCTAGCTACTACGCAACATACCTGTTTTGTCTGTGTTCTCTAAAGTGATACAAAAACTGTAAAAACCTGAACTGATTCCACCCTTTCTGTATTTCTCTTACACGCTCTTTTACTTATTACATCACAATGATGCATTTTCATGCTTTTTCTTCCAATTTTTTTAACTTGCCATATATATTGCAAGTATTTGAGTTTCAATCTTTCAAATCCTAAGCCCAGGTTTACAAAGAAACAGCCTTTCACTCCACTGACCTTGTTCCGCATCTGTAAGTACATGTGCAATATTATTCATCGGTTCTAAATCAAGATATTCTCCTAAACATCACTTGGCTAATCCCTTATCTAGATATGCATCCTGAGCATACAAATGATGCAGAATCTGAATTTATAAATAATTGATGTAACAACACATTTGGGTTGTTGATCATCTTCAGCGTGAGAATAGCACTTCATGCCTAATGTCCAGCATTTTGCAGGACTATGACCTGATGAGTAACATAAATGATATGACTTGTATCAGCAATTAACTGTTGCCACCAAAAAAAGAAACAGGCATGCAGTTAACGAGCCCAAAGTAGATATGTGAGCTGAAGGAAGATGTGCAGAAACATCTTGAAAGAATGAGGCTCCGTACTTCATATAGTTATAAAGTGTCCCTTGTCAGAGGTAATGCTGTTTTAGTCCCAAGTCAAACTCTTACTCTTAGAAAAATGTTAGTCTGAAAAATACACTTAATTGTGCACATCAGACTGGGAAGTGACCATAGACTGCATTATTGCCCTTTTTAATTTCAACAGGTTATGTGATAGCGTTGTTTTAAACATTGTTTTGTAGGAGAGAATATTTTCATACTACATGTGGGTGAATTAATGAAATGTTCTCTGACAACTAGATAACGTGGGAGAAGATTAATTGAGTGCATTTTTCCTTTGCACCATACCAGTCCCTCGGAAACAGTAATATTATATTAATTCTGTGAGTACATTTAAACTCTATCATCATCACTTTATTTCAAACATGACATTTTCCCTTCAGATAATGAATAAAGACAAGGTATCTTGGTTACTTGTACTCCACTGAGCATCCCTCATGCTCTCCACCTCCTGATTCCCTTTTTAAGACTACTATCTTCATCAATTGAAATGAAATAGAATATTTGACTTTGGGAAAGGAAGTAATGAGGACAGATTCTTTTTCCTCTTATCTTTAACATCAATATTTTTAAGTGTTCTATCCATTTTGGAAAACTAGGGCTCCTACAGCAAAGTATTGGTACCTGAGAAGTATCACACAAACTGAGAGGAAGAGGCTGTATGCTGCTGAAATGTAGTTTATTAACTCACCAGCTTTCATAACACTGCATGATGTTGAGGGACTGCTGAACTAATCAATTACTGCATGTAACGGTCTCAGAGGAACAGCTGCACAAATAGATTGAACATTAGAGATCACAGGTGCTGGGATTTTAAGTCAATCATCTGTGCAAGCATAAACACTTAAGGCCAGCGTCTCACATAACACCCTCTCAGACAGCGTGGAAACAGGCTTATCACAGTCATTTTAGCCATTTCTTATACTAACAGCCTGTACTTTCTGAAAGTCTTATCTGCAGAGCCAGAGTGTAATGCTAACAAATCTCTCTAAAAATCAATTAGGTTAGATCCCAATACTGGAAGAATTATTTGGGTAAAAAAGCAACAGCTGTAAGAACAGGAAGTATTCTCATATTGAATGCCTTCTCATTGATTTCTATTTTTTTTTAAACTGTGAAAATGCCCTGTATAAGAAGGACTGTATTTCTATCATGAAACTAAAAAACAACATGACAGGTGAATACTCAATGGCAGTATATTTCTGCTATGTGTCATAGAAATGCAAATGACCTCTTTTACATTTATAGTCAGCAAACGTCTCATGTTAAATGATGAAACTAATTAAGAAATTATTTCTTTTTACTTAAATCAGAAAAGCAGGAAAAATCCAGCTCTCAGAAAAAGGAAGCTTTGAAAAGCCATTAGAAGCTATTGCACCTCGCTCGTCAGACTATCAGTTCAGAGGAATAAGTCAGCTAGGATAGCAAACCCTGAGTCTTTTATACTATATTCTGCAAGATAAATCGTACTATTTTGCAGTTAATTGCAAAGCAATTGGTACCCACCCAGTGTCAGATCTTCCATCACCCCACCGACTGCCACAGCACAGAGGAGATGGGAAACGTTGCCAAAAGGGATGGCAAAACCTTGCGTGTTTGCCTGACCTCACTGCAGACATCCAGACAAAGTGAAGGAACACAGTGTAAGGCCCTAAACAACTCATTCTAAAATCTATCTGAATTTGTGTGGTTTTTAACTGTGCCTATAGAAGTATTCAGTGAAATCTTGAGTGCCACAGCTTTTGGACACACCCTGGTATATCCCCTGTGAACTTAACAAGTAAATTGAATATTACAGATGTTCCAGAATTTTATGAACTCTTCACAAAGGCCTGAACCTCGTTTACATGGAATTTACAAAACACAGTTAAGATATTCAGGATATATCATATTATTTCATGAGACTACCGGTAATAGGGACTGACCTGGAGCCAAGTTCTGACACCACTGAAGT
The DNA here is from genome assembly GCF_963921805.1 of Phalacrocorax carbo. Classification (NCBI taxonomy): domain Eukaryota; kingdom Metazoa; phylum Chordata; class Aves; order Suliformes; family Phalacrocoracidae; genus Phalacrocorax; species Phalacrocorax carbo. Next base: position 22,965,940 of record NC_087515.1, read on the forward strand.
CAAAGACTGAAATCCTAATCACCTCAGTACAGGCATTATTTTAGACAGCTGTACACACAGGAGGCTTCTAGAAAAGCTGTGGCACATCCCAAGAAGAGGGAACAAAAACGTGATCATTCATAGTTCTGTGTGAAGGTCAGAGTGCAACCAACGTCCCTGGAGACACAAGGGGTATCTGTGAACATAGAGGGAAAAGTGCTGCAAGCCAGTCTTCAGGGTTTTCCTGACTGAACCTCATATAAGACTAAGCTTAGATTTAGGTTCCTTATGACTAATTAGTTAATAGATACCATCAATGAAGGAAATGGGACAAAGGTTGTAAAAGACAAATAAGCCACAAAAGTGCTGTGCTGAGAAAATGCAGAGTTTGAGGAAGAAAGCCAAGTATTGCTCTCTCATGCAGCTTCTTTTGGTTAAAGCTTTTCTAACTTGTCAGCATCATAATCCTGAATTTAAACTTAATTTTTACTAGGAATGACGATGATCCCCCCCCCCAATGTTTGTAGGTTGCTAGAGGGGAAAACAAAACAATTTCCTCTCCTTAGTCCTGAGGCTATACTCAAGCGTTCTTTTTTGCTGTGCTGGAGCAAGTGCTTGGGCAGCTACGCTGCAAGACAGATTCATGTGGAAAAAATGATTCCCCAAGTGTAATTTTTTTTTTTTTAATAATCAATCTCATGCCAGCACAAGGTAGGATGTACAACTGGACTGGAAAGCCTAACAGGAGATAGGAATGAAGTGGCAATTGCTTAACCAACACTGCAGTAAAAGTTATTTGTAATACTCACATGACTCATTAAAATAGGATGAGGTAAAGACTGAGCCAGATTATGTAAGTGGAATGCAATTATTAAAGGCAGCTTTACCTGGTCCATCTAATAGCATTCAGCTCACCACATGTAATCTAGAGCAACCTGAGGGCTGCCCTATATTTTATTGTTAATACTCTCAGATACCTTTTCAAATACCCATGAAAAGGAGCTCTGGGAAGCTCTTTTTCCCAAAATTCCTTCCCACCCCAAAACAGAGAAGATGTGGCACTGGAGAAGGGGTTTTTCATATCCTGTAAGAATCACTCTTGGGCAAAGGTGATTAGGATAGGACAGTAAAACCAGATCTCCAGATATTTTCTAAGTTTACTGCAAGAACAAAACTGCCAAACCACATGGGAGGATCAGGGCTTGTATGCTTCCAGAAACACTGTATGAAGTAAAACCACAGTAAATGATTCTCTGACAGTAAATTGTTGAAAATATTGAGTCATCATACCAGATGAGGAGCTGTATTTTTCCTTTAGTGCTGCTTGAGTTCGCAGTCTCACTGGATTGCTGTGGCAGGTCCATTTGTATTGCAAAATGAAAATTCTTCCAGTATCTGCAGGATTAGAAGCAACAAGATAAAAAAAAAAGTAAATGGCTGGGAGGAATCACTATGTACATAAAAGCAGAGAATGCTAGGAAATCCGGCAGATGTGGTTTGACTGATTTCTTTATACAACTTGCCTGTTTACTTAGTTTATGAAACCAGAAGAATCCCATCTAAAGTCTGAAAATATCTAGATTAAGATTTTTCTTACTAATAATCAGTAAATCTTAATTTCTCTTTGCTATGATCAGTGTAAGATTATACCAAGCCGACCAACCAACTTCATGCTCATATTCATGATCAAGTCATCAGCTGAGATAGGGTAGCTCTCCAAAGATTAATCTCACTTAACCTTAGACAATTATATCTGAGCTAATCATGTAGATGCCTTTTAGATTCAGTGAAGCAGGATTCACCTGCTCTGTTTTGAACTGCTATCCCAAGATAAGACAAAGTGCACTCCAGAAACACCTGTTTCTTTCCATTGACTTTAGCATGAACTTAGACAACTAGCTCAGGCGTAGACCTCTCTAATATACAGACCTAAATTTAGAGCAGTGAATCCCTCCCAGTGTGCACTCCTATCCCATGGCACAGTGGGAGTAATTTGATGAAATGAAAGAGAGTTAAATGACATTGCTTGGCATTTTACATATCAACCATATACATGAACAATTGTCACAGTTCAGCTGACCCACATTGACAACTTAACTTGCTGAGTTGTGGTAACTTGATTGTGAGAGTGAGCTGTTAATCATACAGTATCTTCCAGCTCCTTGGTTATGCAGGAGGACTAAGAGAAACAAAACCCTTTAGGGTTTTGTTTTTTAGCATCCTGACATTGTCGTGGATTTGGCAGGAGGAAATGTGGTACACTTGTCATAAAATAATCAACATTTCCCAGCACTATATTATCTCCTTCCCCCCCAAGTCACATCTGAGCAGCTCCAGCTATCCAAACTCTCAGCACTTCTTAATTTCTCTCTCATGGGTATGTGAGGAATCAAGAAGATCAGGTAGCAGACTGATGTTGATTATGGCTGAGCAGCCGAGGTTTGGATTCCCAGCCCTGAACAGGGTATCATATTTCCAGTCTGTTTTCATCTCTCTGCTTCTCTGTGGATTTTTTTCATATGGGATTTTGCAGCTGTCTTATTGTAACAGCTTTTAAAGTATTCCGTTCTTCATGTGGCACTCAAAGGGAATGACATTCCAACTGAACTTTTTTCCTCTCAGAAGGCGCACCAGCCACTGTGAGTTCCAAAATGCCAAAGTATTTTCTTTATATCAATTTGTTCTGTGATATACAATAAGAAATATTTCCCAGAGTCTTGCTTTACCTGGCACTCTAACAGCTGGTCTTACTCAGTGTTGTCTAAGACCACCCTTCAAAGTAGAGTGTTGAACTCAGAATAAAACTAACATGCAAAAAGCATGTGCTGCCCACTCTTAAAATCCATTCCAAAGCAGGTTTTTGTTCTTATGAATCCTCAACTCTCAATAATTTTTAATGCTTCCATAACTATCTTTCTACTGAATTCAATCCAAAACCTACGTAACTGAATAGATAAGGCTGTAGTATCTTGTTATATACACACACTGTCTATACATTTTTTTTTTATATGTCAGTCCTCTATGTGCCCAAAGTGATTTTTAATATGTCCTCAACTAAAAGTGCATAAATGGCCAGACTGGTTCTGAATACCAGTTGATGTAAATGAACAAGGCTTTTCATAGCGTTTTCTTTAATAACTTCTGCTGGACCAGAACTTCAGATGGCAGAGACTGAAGCAGGACTTGTATAAAATTATAAAATTGCACTTCAGTCATAGGAGCTGTGTGAATGTAAACCTGAAGGTTGCACAGCATTTTTTAAGTGCATCTAAAGAACCCTCAGGATTTCTTCACACTGAGGAAGGGGATCATAATTTACAAGGAATTATAAACCCAGCCAAAGTGGGCTTGCTTGTTTGGGATATTCACAGCAAGCCACTATTCCTAAAAATGCTTAACACTCCTGTAGCTTACCTGCTTTCAGGACATGCAGTTGGAGATGATGCATTTGCAAGTAGTTAAATGGGCAAAGCTATACTAGAGCTGTACCCCTGATGCAGATCTGGAATCACTGATACAGGTTTACTCATGCCAGCATGAAAGCAGCCTAGCCAGCAGGAGGTTCTTTTTACAGTGAATAAAGCCCTTAATAAGAGATCTTTGCAGGAGTTTATTTTGTCTATTCAGCCTGGTAGGAAGGGCCTAGGGCACTGAGGAGAAGGAGGGATAAGAGCAACCAAGGTGTTAACGTAGATGGGATAATAAGTCAACACACCTCAGCTGTGGCACTATGCTCTTTAGCAGCTCCAAGGCAGGCTAATTCCCTTCTGCTGCAGGGGAACTGCAGTTACACTAAGCAGTGATGTGAGGGAGACCATCATTCACAAAGCTTTATGTCTCCTCAGTAAAGCCACCCAAGAGGAGGACTAAGTGTGATGGGTGTCAAGAAAATCTTGATTTAGTGAAAACTCAAATTCATTTAACCTTGCCTCACATGGTAAGGAAAAAAAAAAATCCCTCTCTGTTTGTTGCATACAGCATCTGTTTAAAGAGCTCCAGGGTAAATTTCCCAGTGTAGCCATTAAGCAAAGTGCTCACTTGTGAGCATTGGATGGAAAGTTCAGCAACTTTCATCTGAAGCCTTCTTCCCTTGGGCATGTCCCACATCCCTTCTGAAAAGCAAGCAAAACGAGTTTCTTCTACCAACTCTTCGTGCATGTTCATCACTTTGTGCAGTTCTGCTGTCCTCCCACCACCCCTCCTGATGTCTCTTGGGCAAAGCTGTCCGTCACAGCAAAAACACAAAAGGGATGTGACAAAACCACAATTTCCCAGGTTTCTGAAGGTGGTCTTCTGCTGCAGGTCATACAAGAACGAACAAAGGGATGTAACTGCCAAATCCTTGGCTGCTGTAAATGTACAAGATTATAGATACATTTACTTCACCATTTTCACATAGATGCCACAAGCTGAATCTTCAGCTGATTCAGATTGAAGCAGAGGATTTTAAGGACTGAAAGTCAAAGATCAAAAAACCCCAAACATTTTGAGATATGTGAACAACTGAACAAGTTTATCTTGAAGCACATTTCTAATTTATAATATTTGTGGCTGTAAAACACTGAAAGGAATGTATTCTAAACTGGATTCAAGAGGTCTATAAGCTCATCCTTTTCTTGCTAAAACACCCAGAAACAGATTTTCAAATGTCATGTGTCAGAAAAAGCACAGTTAACAGGGCAAAGACATAACTCCTTTTGAAAATACAGCCACCAAATTCCAAAATCCTCCAGCCCAAGCTCAAAACTGTGTGTGCCACTTTAGCTTAATACTGAGAGGTCCAGTTCCACAACAGCTTTAGGAATATAGGAATTTCTGAAAATGCTGGTTCTGCTCCTCCAGGGGCTTCACAGAGATGAGCTTTTTTTTGTCTCAAAGTTAACTGTCAAGTTCAATTACAGGGAAGGAATTTCAGTGCTAATGATACTCCTATTCCATGACTCTTGGTTAAGATGTTAGCGAATTGTAATATGAGGCTACCAGGATATATAATAAAAATTATATTTTCTAAACCAATTTTAAAATATTGTGTTTCAAAGTTTGTCATAATTATGCATCACATGATTTGCAGTAGAAGGCAATTAATGATTCCTGAATTACAAACATTGCACTTCAGTTTACCTGAAGTTGGGTGATTAAATATCTGTGTTATACTTGAGTAACACCAAGTAGGGCTCATATTTATATCTGAGTAACAAGCAGAGATATGAAAATATATAGCCTTTGTACATATGTAATATCTTGATAGATTCCGTACTGGTGCTCCTATTTATGATGTTCTTCGTCCACATGTGAACAAAGTTGTGGTGAGTCCTTAGGAGAAATTCCTTGTGTCTTGGCCTTGATGCAGTTGCAGAAGAGGGGTGACAAGAAAAAAGTGCATTTGAGTGTGATTAAAGTCATCATCATTGGTGACACTTAGTGGAAAACGGGAGATTTTTGCAAGGATAGTGGAAGCATTTAAATTGGAATATTAGGTAAATACTGAGAACGAAACATAGCAGCCTGGCATAGATAATGATCAGTTTTAATAGTTCCCAAGAGACCATCTTGGACAAAATTGCTTTCTAGATTGAAGCCCCACTACCTTCATGTCTGGGGGCAAAGAAGGGCACCTGAGGCTGAGGACCTCATTATTCAGCAGGGCTTCATTTGAGATGAGAGAGATCAATACACAATACAATTACATTAAAAATAAACCAAACTAAATATCCAGAAACAATTATAAGCAGTGACATCCTGAATAAGCGTCTTGCAGAAAAGCTAATAAGTAAAACCATGACAAATAAAGCAACTTAACAGCTACATGTCTTCAACATCAAGGCACCTGGGGAACACCCCAGATTTGGAGGTTGCAAATAAGGGCAGTGGTAGATGTGGCTGGTGTAACCTTGTTTGACTCCCCATCCACATGACAAATAGCTTTAACTCCACAGAGCTGTACTAAAGCACTTTGGTACTTTCAAGGTTTATGTTAAGACAGATTGCCTTTTAAAAAAAACCAGTAGTTTTACAAATTTTCAGCTCAGTAAAAGGCTTATGTAGAGTTCCAATCAGTTTCTATAATTTACAAAACATGCCACAATAAACAGGCTTTCTATCCAGATTGTGCTGCAACTATGGAACAGCAATTCTTCATGCACCTTTTCTGTTCAATAGCTCATCATTTAATGACCTTGCAATAATGATGGAAAAGCTTCTAAAAATTCAGCATGTGATTAGAAGATTTTTTCTTGCAGAAGTTTTTCAAATACAATACTTTCAACATATTTGCACAAGTTACACAGGTAAAGAAGCTAACATACATTTCTACAACATGAACGTTTACCATCTATTGACTGACCTCTAGTGGAAATAAAGTGAATTTTGGAATTTTTTTTAATTGATATTGTATATTAAGAGGACTATGGGATTTTGCGGTGCTAAACATTTATTTAACTTGCATTATATGCTTGACTGCATAAAAATACAAAAAAGACCAGAGTATATATGACTTTTCTTCTCAAATTATGTCCAAATACGTTATTGGAATGGCAGGATGGAACCAGACCCAAGAATAACAACAGTGATTATTCACAATTACTATTATGCTGCATGTTCAAAAGCCAGCTCATAAGTTCTGTTCAAGCTAAGTAAATCTAAAATGGCAGCATGTGAAATATACCAATAACACAGACCTGGGCTAAAGATGCTCGGTAACGGCACAGACCCAGCTACTTACTCTGTGTTGGTCAAAAAATACTTGGTCATTATAAATAACCACAAACTCTGGCTCAACAACCTCATACATTTTCACCTTTATGCATCAGTTTCATCTACCCACAGATGCCACCTTCCCACTGGCTCCATTTTGACTCCATTCTTGGACAGGTGTTTGTTCCTCACAAGATCAGTGTTGAAGCATCCCCAAAACATAGCCTTACGTGTTTTCTTCACATTTTATTTTCTTCACTGTGTGTTCCCTAATTTGACCTCTCCTGTAAGAGTCACTGGTTGGTACTTAAAGAAATAAGGGGTGAATGTACACATGTACGTGAGACACAAATTTCATTCCCTTTTTTGTAGGATCTGGAAGTAATTGAAAACTTGCTCACTAGAGAGAATGCTGAGCATATTTCTTTGCTACTTCTTGGTCTCACCTATGCCTGCTTGCCTGATTACTAACGAAATTCCACCTCATCACTCCTGACTCTGTTGGATTCCAGATACATCCTTGCAATTAAGCCTTCAGTTCTGTAGCATATGGCTGTTGATAGTTTTGAACACGGAGAACACAGTAGCATCTGGAGGGCTTTGATTAAAAAATATATTGAATATAAAATAAGACAGACGGTTTCTTGTAAAGATGCCGCTTTCAGTCAAAACTCTGTTACTAGAGAAAATATTAATGTGTAATTTCTAAGGCTGCTACATCTGAAAATGTTGGGCTTGCTATCTATTCAGCTCAGACAGGCCTTTCTTGTTTCATTATTTGCCACCTTTTTGATGCCTGGAGAAGTAATCTTGCGCTGCTGTACGATGGGATTAGAGGAAAGCCAGGGAGTCTGCGTGCTGGAAACAGTTAGGACTAATAGGACAAGTCTGTAACATGTAAACATTCGACTTAGAGGAACTGTTTTGGCTTCATATTCATGGAGTCCTCCAGTATTATTAGCTAATGTCCTAGAATACCTAACACCTTCCAGTTCAGCTGTATTTCTTTCTCTGAGCTTACCTTTCTAGCTTGTACCCTCGACTATTTCCCATCTATACTCTCCCCATACCCCCATTAGACATCCCCCCACCCTAAACTGAGTCAGTGTCTCTTCTCCTCCTGCCACTTTTGCTTACCAGGGAAACCCTCTCTGATTCCCATTCATCCAAGTCAGCTTTGCCATCCTGACATCATTACTTGCATCCTCACTTCCACTAATATATTTACGCAGTTATACATTTCCTTGCTTAATGCAAAAGACACGACAAGTTCACCATGGGAAGGAACACTGAGCAAAAATAATGATTGATATTTTATTAGGCTTTACAAATACATTCATTAAGGGTATAAAATTAAGATAGCTCCTACTCTGAAGTTGGATGAAACACACTATAATTTTTGCTTAAGTTACCTCACGTATTTTTCTTCATTATTTTTTATTATATTTCTTTTGTAAGTGGAGTCTATAAAGTTCTTTTTGTTGATTCTTAAAGGAAACTTGTAGCTGATGGATTTTTGCACTGACAGTAACAGAGAAATATATAGCAGCTCATTCACTGAGGGTCTTGTAAATATCTTGTGCCACAGACATTGACAAATGCTGCTGTTTGGTATAAGAAGAATAAACTGTCTTTGGTTTGTTGGGTTTACTAAAGAGATTTTACTCTGTTCTTGGAACTGTGATCCCATTTCTGATAGTTCTTCCACTTCTTTATATTGGCCATCCTTCTCAATCACAATAGGGTGAAATGTAAAGAGTAGAACATCCCAATTTTAAGTAAAGATTTTAATGATGCAGTTAGAGGAAGGAAAGTACTGCTTTAACCCTGATTGGAGTTTTATACTATGTTTTATACAACACAATATCATACCATTTGTTGTTCACAGATTATATAACATTATGGGAAGGAATATTCATTTAATCAGACTTTTCTTGACTTTCTTAGATCTGATTCAGACTTTTCCTAAAATTAGACTTTTAACAACTTCCAATCTCAATTCTTTCTGCCCTTGTTGTAGTTATTGTTGCACACTCTGCCTACTGTCCCGATCTCTTAATAGTTTTTCCATTCTTTATAGTGGAATAAAGGTCAGATTTCAAGCTGCCGAGTACCTTGGATTCCTGATGACTTAAGTGAATGCTGAACATTCACCTTTCAGGTCTGGAAAAAAGGAGATTTTAATATTATTTCATCACCATCTATAGGATCAGTTTAGGGCTTAATAGTATAAAAGTGCTGAATATCTCACAGAGGAGGCTACAGACCTTCAGCTGAAGCTATTACATCAACACTTAGGAAAAATGCACCACCTCACAAAAGTCACCCTAATGAGTGCTGTGGAAAAAAAAAAAAAGCACTGGACACCAAGACGCAAGCTAATTCAGAGCTGTCGTCTCCACCTGGATGACCTTTTCCTTTGTCATTCAGCAATGATGTCATGCACAGTTTGGGAGACATGCAAAAACCCTCTGAGAACAGAGATGGGATGATCTCCAGCAAGAGAGCAGTTACCCCCTTTACTGCCAAGGTCTTGGATTTGGCCCTGACAGTCAGGGTGCCTCCTTTAGTCTTGAAATCATTATGATAGCAACAAAAACACTACCAAAACACAAGAAAAGAACGTCCTGGTACTGTTCCTGACAATTAAATGCTGGGAGGGATGGATGCAAATGACACTTACAGATAAAAACAAGGTTTTGTTTGGAAATGTTCATTTTCAAAGGAGCCGATCGCATCAGAAAGAGAGAAAATATAAATAAATGGCCTCAGGTGCATTTGCTTGAATCAGATTGGTCAGATCAGAAGTTCTTTCCCTGCAAATGCAAAAGCTGCAGTGCGGTCGTTCTGCCATGCTTAGAAGAATACCTATAAATACCTATTTAGGCAACTACACCTTTGGAGTTTTTCATGTAACGGTGTGAGTTCATCAAACTTGCAGCTCTAACAGCAGAATGGCAGTTTGGGATATGGAGTCATGTAGAGATTTTAAGTTTCCAAAAAGTAATAGAAGCCCTGAAAACCTTCCGGGAAAAGTGATTTCTCACAGTATGTGTAGAAATTAAATGACAAACCTAGGCAAGAACAATACACAGAATGGAAAATTTATACACGGTGATTTATTACAGCCTTTTTAGAGACATTTGCTTTTTTTTCCTGTAACTTCTCTAAAATATTTAACAATAAAATTAAAACATTTCTATAATTTAGAGCAATTCTCTCCTGCTTTGATTTGCTTCCAGATAATTCTTCATAGCTTTCTAAAAATACTTTGCAAGAATTTACACAACTATGATTTCCCTAGTAGAATGTGCATCATATGATCAGAAAGACTATGCCAAAATCATAGTCATTTAAGGACTTGGCAGCTAATCGTTCTATTTTTTTCCTCTTTTCTTAGACTATCAAAGGCCGGCTGTCTTTAGGAAGATCTGACCCTGTTAACACTTCATACCCTCACGTCTACTTTGTTTCTTGTAAAAAATGCTTATATTTTATTCATCTGCAATATGAGCTACTGTTGCACACAAAAATTAACAACTTCAGCATGCAGTTTAATACTGGTGTCAGCCTTGCCTTTCTCCAGCCTTTGACCTACTTCATACTCTAACCTCCCCAGCCTATATATGAAATCAGTGTATAGTTACTCTTGGGAAATTTCTTTTCCTCTTGGACCAGAATATTCTCATGGTTTTTCACTGGGTCATTAGTGTCTTAATCTGGGCTCACTCAAGATTTAAAACTTAGGTTTTCTTCAGACTCATGTATAACTTTTTTCACACCTCCATGGTATTGCTAAAGAATGTATGGACACTTTTGCTTTACTTCAGTGTTTGGGATTGAACATGGAAATAAGGAGAGGCAGCCCAATGCATGCTCCAGGAGGCCGTGCTGTTATACTGGTTTGGGTATAATGAATACAACATCAGATGCATAATCTCTCCCGTATGAACCCAGTTTCCTGCAGTTTGAAGTACGATCATGGAAACTACATACAGTGAAAACAAAAGAAAACAAAAATTCTTCCACTGAAATTAGGAGTTCTGATGTTAATGAAACAGGAGATCTGTGAGATTTTATTTTCTGTTAAAACCTTTTCTTGGCCTTTTTTTTTTTTTTTTTAAATTCGTAATCTGAACTTTATGTAGAAATCTTAATCATTCTTCACAGAAAACCTGGTCCCCAATCCTATTTGGCTGAAGACCCAAAGGATCACTTGCTGCAAGATTAGCTGTCTAGAGACCATCCTTTCTTCTACTTATATATCAGCCTTGAAAGCTGTTTAGCAGATTGTAGGCAATTTTAAGACTGAGATTAACTACTTTAAAAAAAAAAAATGTGTAACAGTCATTTTAGAACCATTTGGGTTTGATAATGGGAACTCTGTTATTTTTTACAGCCAGACAGTATCAGACCATGTTGGAGCTAAGTATAAAGAAGCTTTTGCAAGAAAACACGGATTTTTTTAACCTTTCAAATATAGTTTGCAAAATCGCTTTGCTAAAGAAACATTTACCTGAGGAATGTTTTAACTGGTCATATCATAAATATTGTGAGCAAATACAGTGTGTTGCTGTGTGTGTTTGCTCTGCTTTTGCTATTTGTATTTAGAACCAATCGACCCAAATTTAACTAGGGAGTGCACTGGGCACAACTTCAGATCTAACAAAGAAGTGAAATTCCATGAAAATGAGAATTTGCAAATATCAACACCAATAAAAGGTGTGCCTCTCCTCCTTCCCCCCCACACATGCACCCTTTGCACATGATTAAATTACAGACCTCATTGCCTCAGAATTTATTAGTAAGGTCAAAGAGAACTGAACCTTAAACTTATATGAAAAATATCAGGCATTAATGAGACTACACACAGAGGCTGTCTGGTGTGATGGGGTCCATTACAACCACTAAGGATTACTGGCTAGCTTGCCCTGCTTCAATTTTCTGCTGTTTGTGTCGCACCTTCCTCACATGCTGAAAGCTGGCTCCAATGGCATGCAGGTTGTTAAACCAGCCAAACCACTGGCCTGAGCCAGTCTGGCCAACTCTCTGACAGGCTTCTCCCCTGCAAACCTACGCCTTGCCTCCAACAGCTCAACAATTTTATTACATTAGCAGCGGATATTTCATTACCTTAGGTGTTCTCAGGAGACACGAAGATACAAAAGAGGGCCCTGTCTGTCTCTCATGCATATAGCCTGTTGGATGGGATATAGCCCTGTTCACCTGAGCCAGCTGTTGAAATTGTGGTCAACTCCTGAACTGCTTATTGCACAACTTTTGAACATAACCTGCTTTTTCATGCTACTGTCCTCTCTGTCCAGAGCCATCACCTCTCAGCCTCTGTTTGGTAAGCGGTGCCTTATCCTCCCTCTCATGTCTTCCACAAGCTCACAGTGAACATGGGAGCTGCCAGAGATGGTGCAGACAAGCTGGCTAGGTCTTTTCTGCTGGTCACCATCTGCTGAGCTGGGTGTTATTAAAGGTCCAGTACAACAGTACAACTCTAGATTTACACATATGTTCATCCATTCACATGCATAAAAACTACATATTTTTTTTCCAACAGCCACTTGAACAGAAGACGAGGATTCAAATCCTTATTTTTAAAAACCTGTTTTCTGAAGGTTTTCAAAAAATTCTGAAGAGAAGTATGGTGGAGTAGAACATATATAAAAACAGTTTTATGTTAGGTACCTCATTGGACTTTTACCTTTTAGAGAGAATATTTTTGCACTTTATGGCCAGACAAAAGAGAAATTTTTGGCACCTGGTTCTTCCCATGTCACATATGTATGTCTGGAATTGTTTCACTGTGCATTAGGGTTTCATTACATTTTAAGGGCTGCGATTATACATTTGGGTCTATCACAGGCTGAGCTACGCTGGAATCCCATGATTTCAGACAGTCTCTTCCTCAAGAAGAATCACTCACTCTCAGAGAGTGGAAAAACGTTATCATCTGGCTCGTGCTCACTTTGTTCATCCTCTGCATGCGTCCCAGCTGTTGATATAATTACAGGTTGTGTGATGGTAAGGTCTACAAAAGAAAAGAAAGAATAGAATTGTCTGTCTTTTCTCTTAAAATACTAACATAAGAAAGAGCATCAGTCAACTGCTGCACTATCTATCGCACATCTCAGGAAACACACCTAAAAGACAGTAATTAACAAAGCAACTGGGGAGCTAAAGAGCAGCTCTAAGCTGATTCATCAGCTGCAAGGTCTGAATATCTCCAAATCCATCCTGAATCAATACCAGACTTTTATTCTGTGTGACAATTAAGATCTATATTTTCAAACAGAACAGATTTCCAGTTCCTGTTAAAAACAAGTAGTGAAAAACGTGGACCTCTGTGGTCCTTTTATCCCAAGTGTTACCCTGCGTCTGTTACATGCTAGGAGTTTTCACCAGTGCAGATAATTTGTGGGTAAGGCCGGGAAAAAAATGTACACAGTCCTTTTGAATTAAGTCTATTTATATTAGCCTATAACATGAAGGGAAATTCTTAGACTAATCTATAAGCTCCTAGCAATCTGCTATTACATCAAGTATGATTAATTTGGTTATCTCTTCTTTATTAATTTATCCAACTACATTAATCAATTTCTTATTAATAGAAAGGGTAACCAGGATTCTTTTTTTCAGGAAAAAGGTCATCTAGACCAAAAACATAATTATGTTTACTAAGATACTCTTTTGTTCAACAAAATATTTGGCTAGTTTAATCAAAATGCAAATTATACCACTAATGAGAAAAAAAGACAGTACTTAATAGCTAAATGTTCCAGGATTGCACAGGCCCTGCTGCTAGCAATTTATTTTGGAGGATCTCGCTCTTAAAGTTCAGTCTCATAAATCATGGGTTACATTGCTATGTGCTTTTCACAAGGGCATCTCACGTCTGGGAGCAAGTCTTCCCAAAACTTCAGTGCTTGGCTTGCTGAATGCACAGCTCCCAAACTTTTCCTGAGCATTGACTAAACACTATTTCCCTTGGAATTTCTCTTTCTGGTGACAGCTATAGCATAAAAATACAATAGAAGTATTAAATATGAGAAGTCTCCATACCCAGAAGCTGCCAGCTTCTTTCCTGCAAGGGGATGAGGTTGATGTCTACCAGCCACAGAGCGTAGGTTGCGATTTGTCACCCACACTTTCCTGGATGACGTTGGCACTGGAACACCACCTTATAGCTCCACCTCATCTTCTCTCTACTCATGTTATTCTTTGCATGAGGCCTTGATTTTGTCTTCCAGTTTGTGTTTGATCTGCCCCGTGTAACCAGACTACGGCCTTGACAGCAGCTCAATTCTGTGTGTGCCACAGTGCGTTTCATCATGTGTTATGCATGTTCCTGTCCACCAGCACACCACAGTGGCAGCATCTGGGCTTTGCTTGGGTTCCTGCAGTTATCTCACAGCCTCTCCTGCAGAAATCAGTTCTACATGATTAATTTCAACATATTTGTCCTCTTTCTGTATACTTCTTACCAAAATAAATAAAAAGATCAGGGGGAAAATACATGTTTCCATGAAAATTAGACACCCTTCTCCGTTTTCTCTCCAAGCCCTTCAGGCTTTCAAATGCTTGAGCGGTGAGGTTATGCTTGACAGCAGAGCACTGCCTTTCTGGCTTCTGGGCTCTTTCATTTTAAAACTGAACTTTGGCATCTTAAAGCAGTACAGAAAAAATATTCACAATATATATGCATAGTTCAGAAGAGTGGGAACATGTTAGAAGACAACTTGCCTGCCAAATCTACAATAATAATTAGGCTAACTGCTAAGCCAGGCATCAAAGAGTAAAATTTCATTCCTCAAGACCCGTGTTCCTCTGCTTCAAGAGTCCTGTGGCACTTGAAGAGAGAGAGGATATGGTTTGCTTCTAGGCATGCACAAGTTACCTACAACATGACAAGCCGGAACAACAAAACTTCCAGACTGGTCTTCAGCTCTACTAGGAACGATGAACTTGTTATTGCTCTGGCTCATCTGTGAAGCCTGATCTGATGGACGTGCTCAAAGTACATCTGCTGGGTTGGGCCCTGCAAGGAAGAGGAGCAAAGTAGTCTGCTTTTAAGGGACGGCTTCACTGTCAACATCTCCTACATCTCTTTGCCTCTCCATTTACGTCTCTTCATCCTTGCCCTCTCCTTTTTCTCCCTCTTGATTTATCACCTCAGATATTAGCTCCAGCATACCTGTGCTGAGCCACACCTGTAATCCGTTTACTACATTCATTAGTCTCTTCTTTGGAAACAGTTCAACAGACTATTTAAGTATGCCTTTGGACAGAGAATGATCTCGAGCATGACTAAATGTTGAGGAAATTTTCCTTCAGTGGAGAACCTGTCTCCCTCCCACTGCGCCAGCACCTATTTAGGTATTTTGTTGAGCATACATGGGAAAAGGAACTGAACTCCAGCCCTTCCCCTCCACAGGCCCTCCAGTTACCAGTCTGTATTTGCTCCCCCTAAGCTGCTAGGAAGTCAGTGCACGCAAGGGGAACCATGCAAGGGGAGCTTAGTGAGCATTATCCCAAAAATACAAACACCCTAGTAGTTATTTCACCCTGACAGGAACTGGAGATATGAATCCACTCAGGCAAAAGTTCAGCAACCATCTTCCACGGTATGCAGCTGAGCAAAGCTTTACAATTAATTCAGCCTCCATTGAATTTCATTATGACGCTTTGAAATCAATAAAACTGGCCTGAGTTCTGAGAGAGAGGGAGACAGAAGCACTGTTTTATGCAAAGAAATTTTAGCTCATGTAAAGACTCTAGGTGTTATAGGAATATTTGCTTTATATTATTTATTGCTTTTGTATATTATTTATATAAATCATGTTTACTAGGGTAGTTACTGCAAGTAAAAATAAATTTCATTGTATTGGGTACTCTAAAAACAGCATAGTCAACATTTTTGTTCCTGGTGAGTCTATTTACATTTCAGTAATGTAATTTTAAACTACCTGAATTTCAGATTCCTTCATCGTTTGGTCTTCCAAGATTATTTGTAGCAAAAACTAGATTTTACTTGAAAAGAAGCACAACTGATTACAAAGTTTTTTCACTTGTTTGCGGCAGCACTAAAAGACTGAGGTTCACTTGGCTACTTTCTTTTGCCCCAGTGATATTTTGTAGTCATATAGAATACATCACCCCTAACAGGATGTAGACATCGCCGTCACACTTGTGTTCTACCCCACTGGGCCTGTAGGCACGAGTGGTTTAAAACTGATCACTTGGAAAAGATATCAGAAGATCCAAACTCTGAAACAATCTGATCAAATCTGTTTCAAATAACTGTGTCTGAAAGAAATGAGAAATTATTGTCTTTGGTGTTTCAAGTTCTTCTGACTTTCTTCTTAGTAAATGTTACTTAATTGTACTAAAGGGTGTAGAGAACAATTAATTTACATAGATATCAATTATTTTATGCTCCTGACAGCTGGTTTGTTCAATAATGAGATCTAGTGGGTCTCATATCAGTTCCAAGGGATTCATATGAACTCTCCTACTTACATCAATTAAACTTCGCCAAATCATACACAAAACCTAACTGTTTCATCACCGAAGAATCTTTGATCACACGGATTCCCCTCTGGTGTTTTTTTTAAATTTCTTTTAGTAGTTAATGCTTTAAATAAACCAACTAATTTATATTTCAGAGAACAAAGATGCTAGAAAAGAACCTGTTGATTCAATGTTAGAGGGTAATCGTGTAGCTTAAGTGTTTTTCCAATACTGAATGCAATAGAACATCAGTCCACAGCTGAGGTTCTGAGCTGCTGCAATGGTATCTCACACACACAGAGGAATTATTTTTTTCATTATATAATTATAACATTCCTGAAATTATTCATATCATTTGGGATATAGGCTGACATTCCCCATGGCCCTTCATGTAAAGACTGCATAGCGAGAGCTACAAAAAAAAGCATCCACAAGGAGCAGCACAGGGGGAGGGTATCTACAGTCATCATGTATTTGGGGGCATATATTCTCACTGACGAAATATCAAATGTTACCATAACTAGAAAAAAAATAGCAGCAGTGTTTACGCCTAAAACAGCAGTGCGGAGGACAATATCACTTACAAGAGACAAGAATGAACTAATACGGCCATCAAAACCAATGTCTGGACATAAACTTCTACACTGGTTTGTAGGAAAGGACATTTGGACGAAACCCAGTGGTAGTCTGCAAATATTTGAGCATACCTAGGGAATTAAGTTTTGACCTGTATTTAGATGTCCGTTTAAAATATATTTACAAATTTGTTTTTCAATTTGGGTGTAGTATAACATTCACCTTGGCAATTTAGCAGAACTGCTGGGTTTTTTTAAGGATGAAGACAGTTCTTCACACTCAGTACAGAATACATTCTCCTATCAGACATACCATTTTCTCCTCCTGATTTGCTCTTTTGTTGTAGCAAAAGACCCATCTCTATCTTAGCTATCATTTATAGCATTGTAAGGGACAGAAATTGGCCTCTTTTATAAGTATCCCATTACTAAAGCTTCTGGATTCAGATGTAAGAAGGTTTGTTTCTCTGGCAGGTTTAGCTAATTTCAGTTGAAAGCAATGGAAACTGAAAATCAGGTCCCAAAGAGGGAGTGACAGACTGGAGTTGTAGGAAATGCTGACTGTATATGAATCTGGAAATGACATTGGCATATTTGCCAAGTCTCCTTACTGAAATATCACCTTTGTTAATGATTATTTATGACAACTTTGTAGTATTGCTGAAACTCCTTTGCAACATAAGTCCAGGAAGGCTAATTTAGGCAGACATAGCAATTTGTGACATACGTACAATTCTAGAATATTATATATTCTGAATTTATTTTATTCTGCCATACATAAAACTTGAGTCATTTAAATTAACAAACAGAAGATTTTTCATTGATTTATATGATGAACGGGTGATTTCTTATGCTAAGAAGTTGTGCTTTTTTCTTTTTCTTACTTTTTTTTTTTTCCTAAGAAACAAAACTTTCTATTCTGCTTTGAAGTCTTTCTACAATATAAAGAGGATTTTTGAGAAATTTCACTCAGGGATTGTAAGGATCTAAGAAGGACTTCTGTCTGTTCTAGAAAGAGGAGCTACATGTATCAGTCCTTCACCCCTTTGTGGCTTGGTGTAGGACAGATCAATATTTATCTGGTCGTCTGGACTCAACTTTTTATCCCTTATTCCCAATGTTTTACTCACTGTGCCATCTTCATTATTGCTCCATCTTGATGACCCGAGAGGGAATTAAGCAGGGCTTAATCTCCACCAGGGATGAGAAGCAAAAGGAAGAAATCTGTCCCAGATGAAGTTAACGGCAAAATTCCTGCTACCTCCCAGTGACAGCCAAGACTTCCCTAGCAATATTTTGCCAAGCTCACCCTGAGTTGTCAAGTACATCTGTTTTGAGTTGGTCTAAACCAACATACAGGTTGGTCTAAACTCTCATAGTCCTGAGGAAAACAAAGAGCTATCATCTTGAGGCATAACGTTTGATCATAAATCATTACAGGCCTCAGTTCTCCTCTGATATAGTCAAATTCATTTCAGATATAAAGCCACAAGAGTGCTGCTTGATCCAAAATATTAGCTCTGCTGGGAAGCCCAGTGGAAAGGTTGGACTGCTTTGCACATGAGCTGATTGAACTGATATTGCATTTTGCCACTTAGACGAGCATAAGGGTCCAAGAGACAGGCATGTTGGCAAATCAAAGCAAACCTTCAGAAAGTGCACCAGGATTTCCAGCAAAATGGATTCCTGATTTTTTTTCCACCATAACAGGACAGTAATTGGTAGAGCTGAGTAAAGACTGAAGCATGAATTTTTAAAATGAATGATTTTCCTGTTTTTTTTAGAGTCTGGTAACAGCCGAAGTGCTATTATATCTCAAAATTGTGGACATATATAGAATTGTTGGCATGAAACAAACTTTGTCTGTCTTTGAAAAATTGCAGGTGATATTAGTGGTCTTTCCTGATTTCAGGTCACAGGAAGGGTAGGGCTATCTTTTATTTTAAATAAACACTGTTACCTAAAATGTGCCACCAGTTTCTCAAGTATTCCATACTTACTGCAGAAACAAGTCAGATTATTTTTTGGCAGTAATGTTCATTGAGCTTTATCTCCCTATAATCCAGCATGCAAATGGATTTCAACAGCTTTGATTTGTGCAAATCTGATTGTTTTATGTAACGTTTGGCAAACCTAATTTAAAACCACAGGTTGCTTGTAAGCCCTGTGTTGTTCGGATGGCACTGAGTAACCCAATGAGAACTGAACCCAAGTCTTGTCTTTTATTTAACACTGTATTCTGGGGCCTAAAAGAATATTATTGTAAAACTTGGAAAAAAAAAAAAAAGATCTGTAATTTAAAAACATTATTGCTGCAATGCTGCTACCATCTCTTGTAGAAGTTGCATCTATGAGTTGAACTTGTGCTTTTTCTGTGTGGCACCCTGGCCAAACTATATGACAGATTCTTGCTTATCCTGTTTAAACATTGCATTCTTGCTGCATTTAAGCCTTTTTAACTGGCTTGGGGATACTGATCTATTTATGTAGATTACTATCTATATAGCTACTCCTTTTTCCCTTCAACTTTTGCAATTTGGTAGCCTATTGAAGGCAGTTTTCTGTCAATAGCCAGTTCTGAATGGCTGTTCCTCCCAAGACTTAACAACTTATTTTCATATTGCTTTCACACTTTCTGATTCATTAAAATACAAACTCAGTCCCCAAAATAGAAATTTAAGCTTTCCAGAGAAAACGTGTGAAGAGCCTTAAAATCTGAATGTACTAAAAATACTATTCATAAGGCCACTGGCAAGACTCAGCTTCAGTTCCCAAATGCTTTCCTTAACCCAGAACTTTTGATTTGAGAAAGTTCTGTTCGCACAAAACAAAATCTCTACAGAACAGTGTATTTCACGACCAAAACTAGGCCATGCCACATTTCTGGAAACTACAGGATAAAATACGCACCTTTATTTATTCAGTGTTAGTTCTTTGAAGTTTATAGGAAAATGGGAAACAGCAATAGATACGGCCCATTCCTGCAACCTGCTGGGAGGTTTTAGACCTGACCTGAGCAGCGCATGATCACAGTGTCCATGCCTCAGGCTCACTCACAGCATCCTGAAAAGATTCCTCCACAGAAGTTGTGTTGCACAGACACACACTCCTCCCCACAGTAGCACAGCTGCAATCTGCTCCAACACACACTGAACAAGCAGTGGCCCAACTAAGGTGAAGCCTATGGCTTGTGTCCTTGCTCTTGCTTACTTTCCTAATAACAACAACAACAATAATAAAAATCTTGAACATTCCAAAACCATAAGTAAGTCATCAGTTATGAAGAATGTAATTTCTTGGGAAAAAAAATTTTTTAAACTTTCTTTTAACCAGCCTTGCAGAACTCAGCGTAAAGAAGAAAGCAGTTATTCCCTACATAGGCCCACTCTCAGGACCCATTTAGAGCAATCAAATTCCTTTTGTATGTGTGTGTGTGTGTGTATTGACAAACAGCAAGAGCTGACTTTTCAGTATGGACTTCAGAACAACAGTTTTGTCTGTTGTATTCTAAAGATGCACAAAAACTGCTAGCCATATTTTAGAATCTGTATTACTAATGTCAATAACAAATTGTTAAGAGCAATCTCTAGTACCTGATCCTGTCTCAACATGAAAGACAGTTTTGCAATTCAGTGAGAAAGAAAAAACTAGACCATCACGTAATAAACTCTTCTTATAACCCCTGCTTTTCTCCTGTGCATCCATAACATTTTCCTTCAGATACTTTACTGTAGCAGCTATTAGTCCATTTTACCATGTAAACCGTGCCTTCCACCCTGCATTAAGGCTCCTTTCCAAGCAGCTGATGCATAGTTGTCTTCCAGGGCTGGTACTGCCTCAGAGCTGTTGCTGACTTACTTTGACCTCTGGAGATGCTTCTCCGTGGTCTGAGCTGAACCACCACTCCTCAGGAGCTGGCATAACCAAATCTGACATAATAAGGCTGTGGGAGAGGGAGAAAGGTTTCATGTAGTAGCAAGGAATGTTGGTAATTAGATTTTGAGCCAGACCGAATGAGTGACAACCAGCGTGCTGCACCTCACGGTCACTGAGCACAAACCGCAGCGCAGTTTCCTAAAGCACCTCTGCTGATGGAGGTACCAGCTCCCAGATGCCTGCATGAATTGTAAGGAGCATCGTGGTGCATGACAAGCACTTCCACGCCACTTTTGCTATGGTACATTCATCACGGGATAGGAACTTCAACAAGCTCAACAGAGGGTCAAAGGCAAGTCACTATTATGCTGACCACAGAAGATTCACAGTTAGTTTATACCTGTGTCAACCACCAGAGACAGGGCCAGCAGGATCTGATCCTACTGGAGTGTTAGCACTTTGGCAGGTTTGTATTGGTGTCAGTGGGAGCATGCAGCATTCAGGTGCTGACTGTTTTAATAATGATGTCTCCGAGTCCTTTGAAAGTTTGCTTAGGGGAAAAATAAAAAGAAAAGAAAAGGAAGGTGACAATGTGATGTTTTGTTAGCCACCCACACAGAGGCTAAAGCTATATTTCAGCATGGAGAGAGAGAAAATAATGTGCTTTAACGAAAACCTTGCTATTTTATTCAGCCTACCATAAATAGATAATCTACAGGAGTTGTTTGTAATCTCACTCTGTTTTTAAATAAATCCAAGAACCCAAACTTCAATAGCATACCTCTTGATTTACATACCCTCAGAGGTATCCGATAACCTGCACTTCTGACCCAGCGGTCTCTTCAGGCAATGCTTGCTGGGCTCTCAGCCCTGCCCTGCCCTGTCCTCCTGGCTTAATTCACACCTATCTTCCAACATCAACCTGCCACCCCAGCAGTGGCAAAACAACTGCACTCTTTGTGCCTCTGTCTTTCGAATATTCACCTCTGTGTTCTTCTTTGAAGCCATGGTATTGCTTTTATGCTGCTTCTTCCTTGGCCCTCATCTGTTAGATCAATGCATTCATTAAGGAAAGCTTATTTTTACTGCTCAGATGATGAACAGACATCATAAAATTGTTATATTTGACAATTCTTATAACAGGTTTAATATGGTGGCTACGTTTCTGCCACAGAAAAGACCCAGAAGACTTTTCCTGATGTGCAGCTTTTCCAACAAGAGGAGGAATGTAATTAAAGTGTATTTTCTAGAAGTCTCTGCTTTGTTCAGAGATGAAGCCAGACTTCATTCCTTGCATTCCCTTAGTTTTATGGTAATTGTGAATAAAGTGGAGTAGGCTGCAAATATCTTTACAATTGTTTTTATTACTTGGATAGATAATTATCTGATTGTGCCAACAAATGCATGCTTAGCCTTCAACCACAGAAAGAATTGATATATATTTCTAGCCATAATTGTGTGCAGGTGAAAGAGCAAGAACAAAATTTTGATACCCAAACTGAGTTCCCTTTGAAAATCATGCACTTAACTCTTCTCGTCCTTAAGAAAAAAAAAAAAAGATTCAGGATGCTTTACAATGAAGTTTTAAGATGAAAACTTTTAGGATGAAATAAATATCTTTTCATTTTCTGCATGATTCAAGAAATTTCTGTTTGTGGCTGAGAACTCTGCAGTTAGTGAGGAGGGAAAAATTACCCCTTTCTAGTGAACAATGCTCAGGACTGCACCTTAGCCCCTTGAAAACAGCATAGCTTGCCATTGCCACAGTGTGAGAAATATTGCTGCTCTTCACCTTAGAAATGTCAGTCAAGTTCCTAGGAAGTGTGTAAAGAGTAAAGGACCCTGGAATGGCTGTTCTGCCTAAGCTTCTTCTGCAGCACTGATCTTCTGAGGTCTTGCCTGGGCTTTCTGTAGGTGGGATAATTTTTCTCTATGTCACGGTAATTGTTGAGGTATGTTGGAATAAGAATTCATCATACAGTTAAGTCCAGATGTCCTCATCTTAGTTTTCCACACTTTCCAATACTCATGTCTCAGCACTGCAGGGGAAGGGAAAAAAAGGTCAAAAAACTCACAGCCTCTGATGTATTAAACACCAGCGTACAGTTAAAGGACCTCGCCAGGTGCTTGTGGTTTACAAACTTAGAAATATCCCACATTGGCACCACAACAGGACAATTCTCAATACTTAAAAATAACATCGTGGCATCACAGCAGGACGATTCTCAATACTATTCATCACTGCCCCAGTGTATCACAGAATTATATCTCCCTATGTATCCCTGCTTTATCTGTGAAAAATTGCTCCTCTAGTTATAAGAGGCTTAGGCCTACAATTCTGTCATTTAAAAATATGTGACCCAGTTGTCTCTATCACTGCAGCAAAATGCACTGTATATCTTGAAATGAAAGTGGGCAGAGTTGTAGACTTTTTTTTTCTGTTTGAATAATCATCATATCCACATGCTCATCTATGCTTTGAATCATTAATAAAAGGCATCTTTGTAGAAAGTTTCTTATGAAATTTCTGTAGTACCTTATTTCTAAAGGGAGAAAACATCATCTCTGCACTGTCTTGACATATTCTGATTCTGGTAAGACAAGTGCAGCAACAGAAAATAAAACTTAGCTTAAAATAGTTCATTGACCGACTCAAACCTTATGAGATAAATGCTTCCATGTAATGCTATATGGATTTTCCTTCAAGTGGATATGATATTTGGGTGCACTAGATGCCCTATGAATAACCAAAACCATACTAAAATCTTATTTCTTGACTTGTTGCCCTCAAAAAAGATATTTGTAATGCAAAAATTTCATTAAACTCATAATACAGTCTCCTAGGCGGACAGAAGGACACAAAAAATTCCAGCCCATGATTTGTTTGTGACAGTCAAAGAGCATGGCTGGATAATGAATTATTCTGTGTGAATCAGCAAAGAAAGAGCTGGGGCTCACTGCAAGGCAGGGCTGCATAATTAACACCTCTCACCTCTGACAGTCACCACCTGGAGACCTGACACCCCCAAACTCATTTGCACACAATCCTCTCCCATGGCTCCTTGTAACAGACATAAAGCACACATTGCCCCACCACCTCCGGTAAAGTGCAGATTTTCTGTGTCATTTAGATATTCCTTCCTCCCCAAGGTCTGTGTTTCATATGTTTTGAAAAGAAGAGTTCCTGCTGCAGACAGGGCAGATTTATGACTAAAATTGGGCTGCTTTGCTCCCAAGCATGGAAAAAACCCACCTTTCAAAGCCCTGATCTACAGAGCAGCAAAGCCAGGTTCTAGAGAGGAGGAGAGAAATAAGCTTTATACATGGCAGCACCTTCTCCAGTTTATGAGTGTCTTACAGGATCTGTTTCCGTCTTTATATTTAACAGGGAAATTATCATATACCTGCTGTAATACTAGTAAACAGAAAGAAAATGTACGTGGGGCATATTTTAAGAATACCTCATTCAACCTAGTGGCTGAGGGGTCTTTTGGTTTCATTTTGTGAACTCAAGGCAAGAAATGGAGAGAGACAAAAAGACATAGACCGTAGTTCACTAAAGGTGGAAATCACATCATTAACTCTGGAGATATTTATAACCTGGCATATGATCAGTAGAGGGATAATTGGTGCCATTTGACTCCTGTGCTGGACAGTCTGGAAAAGTTAATCGTGGTTACCAGGTGTTACACACAGTGTCGTTTAAGTGGGTGTATATGCAAATGTATGTTAGTAACCATTATTTTAAAGCTCTTCAAACCACTAAAATGTAGGATACTGCTACAAAATATGTTTCATGCAAAGCAAAAATACCATAAGTATATTGTTCAAAGCGTATTGTGGGGTTTTTTTTAAGTTAATATAGCTTAATTAAGCAGTGGTTATGAAAGTAAATCATGAGCATTCCTGAAATACAATATCTTTGTTTAAATCCATTAGAGCACATAACCAAGGTAAAATCTGAGCATCACAGAGTAATTAACAAATTCTGGTGTTGCAACGAACGTCCAAACCGCACAATCATCCAAACAGAAGGTTTCTTGCCCATCCCTGTCTGCAGTCAGTTTAAACAGGATAAGATTACATTGGAAAACCACCAGAGATTGCGCAATCCAGGCTGTCCCACTTACGAAGAGTTTCACAATGTGCTATGGCTGCAAACTGGCATATGTACATCCTTCACATTGCTCCAGTCACACCGGTGAAATTATGGCAAGGATGAAATTAGGCTAATACATCTAATGCAAGAGAAAGTCCAAAGCATTGGAAGAAACGAAGAATGTCCATTTCAGGGACAGTATTGTTTTACTTATTAAATTATCTCTGTTAAAGCAACACTATTGGCATAACAAAAAGTTAAAGTTCAGGAGACTTGCAAGGACTTCTCCTAATTCCTAATCGTTGCTCTCAGCAATAATATATCAATTTTATCCTGCATGGGGAATCATTACCCTTTGACTCTGAATTTGCAGAACAGAACTTAAGAGCTGCAGTCTGTTTCCCACACGATAGAAGACTAAATATTTCCATGAAAATTGCCTAGTCTGAGTGATATGTTTTTGTCACTGCATTATAAAACTTTTAAAATATTGGGAACTTTTAATGTTCCACTGTGCTGAAAGCATCCCTTCTGGATTTACTGAGGCGTCCCAGAACCTTTCATAGTCTTCCAATCACACAATGCAGAATAGTCAGTCTTCCTGTGCACATCTAAAAATATTATTCACAGCTGTGTTTGGACACACATTTTAGGACTGCTGTAGACAGGGTTGAATGTAGCTGCCTGTGGCTGCTATGTGGGTGGGAGGCTGTGCAGTAACACTGCCACTTTCATCAGGAGACATGGGCAACCGTTGTGATAGATCTGACTCTCCCTCATCCCAGCACTTCTGTGTTCAGCCATAGAGACATTTATCACAAGAGGAAATTCTCCCCCTCTCTGTGTTCTTTCATTGTTTTTCCCCTAGCCTATATAAGATACATGAAAGGTGCTCTAGTTAACGCATCTTTAGTTCTCAAAATCCCAGCAATACCAAGTATGTCCCCATCTGACAGCCTCAGAAACACACCCCAGCTCCTGTGCTCAGGCTGTATGGTGCAGCACAATCTGCAACAGCTGCTTCCCCATGTCCCTGTAACCCTTGGCTGTTGGACCATCTTCAGAAATATTTGTGAAAGATAAAAATAATTGAATATAACTGTATAATGGCTAATAGCAGACTAATCTACTAATAGATTTCTGTACTTGCTCATTTTTGAAGATTGCATATGATCAATACCAAAACATTGGAGGATGTTCTATACACGCACTGGGAGATCCCTATGACAAAAACTGTGTAGCATTTTGTACCTCTTTATAAAGCAATTAATTCATAACCTCTGCTAGAATCCACGAGAACCATTGGACTCTGAGGTCAGACAGAGTAGCTAAGCGTGACCATATACTAGGCTAGCCATTTATGCATTTCATTACCTTGGGATATATGTCTTTTTACTACTAGAAATACTACAAGAAATAAACTGCATAACGAACCAGATCCACATGCACATACAGACTGCAAGCAGCAGAGCTATAGGACCCATCACACCAAACCAAGGTCAAATTTGTTCAGATTTCAGGCAGGTAGCTGAGAACAGGAACAAATCTCTGGATGAATATGCATACCAAAGATGCTACATGGCATCCTCTTAGAAACCCTGGCCTTGATCAGACATCCATGAGAGTTTAAAGTCCCTTCTTGGGTGCACTTTTTAAAAATCATTAGTGATTTACATACAGATATCAGCATTATCAGTGGAGAGATGATCATAGAATCATAGAATAGTTTGGGTTGGAAGGGACCTTTAAAGATTCTCTAGTCCAACCCCCCTGCAATAAGCAGCAACATCTTCAACTAGATCAGGCTGCTCAGAGCACTGTCCAACTTGACCTTGAATGTTTCCAGGAATGGGGCATCTACCACCTCTCTGGGCAACCTGTTCCAGTGTTTCACTGCCCTCATTGTAAAAAATTTCTTCCTTTCTGAAGGGTCTGAATCTACCCTCTTTTAGTAAGTCTGTCCTCATTTTCTTACAAGACCCCTTTAAGTACTGAAAGGCTGCACTGAGGTCTCCCTGCAGCCTTCTCTCTCCAGGCTGAACAACCCCAACTCTCTCAGCCTGTCCTCACAGGAGAGGTGTTCCATCCATCCCTCTGATCATTTTTGTGGTCTCCTCTGGACTCGCTTCAACAGGTCCATGTCTCTCCTGTGCTTCAGGTGGGGTCTCACCAGAGCAGAGTAGAAGGGCAGAATCACCATCCTCAACCTGCTGGCCACACTTCTTTTGATGCAGCCCAGGATACAGTTGGCTTTCTGGGCTGCGAGTGCACATTGTTGGCTCCTGTCCAGCTTTTCATACACCAGTACCTGCAAGTCCTTCTCTGCAGGGCTGCTCTCAATCCCTTCATCCCCCAGCCTGTATTGGTACTGGGGGCTGGCCCAACCCAGGTGCAACGCCTTGCACCTGGCCTTGTTGAACCTCACGTGGTTCCCATGAGGCAACTTCTCAAACTCGTCCATATCCTTCTGGATGGCATCCCTTCCTTCAGGTGTGTCAATCCCACCACTCAGCTTGGCATCA
This sequence comes from Phalacrocorax carbo, assembly GCF_963921805.1. NCBI lineage: Eukaryota > Metazoa > Chordata > Aves > Suliformes > Phalacrocoracidae > Phalacrocorax > Phalacrocorax carbo. The sequence goes on from NC_087515.1 coordinate 22,993,203, forward strand.
TCTGCAAACTTGCTGAGGGTGCGCTCGATCCCACTGTCCATGTCACTGATGAAGATATTAAACAGTCCTGGTCCCAATATGGACCCCTGAGGGACACCACTCATCACTGATCTCCATCTGGATATTGAGCTGTTGACCACTATCCTCTGGATGTGACCATCCAACCAATTCCTTATCCACCAAATAGACCATCCATCAAATCCGTATCTCCAATTTAGATAGAAGGATGTTGTCGGAGACCATGTCAAAGGCCTTACAGAAGTCCAGATAGATGACATCTGTAGCATTTCCCTTGTCCTCTCCATCATAGAAGGCCACGAGGTTGGTCAGGCAGGACTTGCCCATGGTGAAGCCATGCTGGCTGCGTAGAATCACCTCCCTGTCCTCCATGTGCCTTAGCACAGCTTCTAGGAGGATCTGTTCCATGATATTCCCAGGCACGGAGGTGAGGTTGACAGGTCAGTAGTTCCCATGGTCTTCCTTTCTACCTTTTTTAAAAATGGGTGCAAAGTTTCCCTTTTTCCAATCATGAGGGACTTCTTCACCTGGCTGCCATAACTTTTCAAATATCATGCAGAGTCTTTTGGCAACTACATCAGCTACATGATCTTCGGTATCAGTAAAACAATGCACTATGCCAATAATGGCAGGACAGAGATGTGTCTAGTTTATATAAGTTCTTATTAAGACATAGAACCTCAAGGTACGAGTCATGGCACCTTATCAATTCCTATCCAGTCCTACCCAGGTTCACACATAAATGAATTACCTTGCTGATTATTTAGCATTTGGTCACAACAGGCATACATCCATGATAGTTATAACCAGTTGCTGGCAATGATCGGCAGAGGTTTTTTGGACATCTTTCGCTAGCACACTAAAAGCATTCTTCCTCAAGAGAGATCTTAGGCCATAGGAGCAAACATCATGGCTAAACAGGAAATAGCAGCTGTAACATCCAAAGATCCAACTATTGTATCACTTGTAACAATGGCTAAAAACAGAAAAAGCAGGTTATTAGAAAACAAAATATGGAGGCTATTTGACATAAGTTATGGCTGGCCAGGCAGCTAGATTGCTACCTCATCAAATTTCCTGCCTGTTTTGCTTCTTGGAAGGGAGTGAGAAAAAGCATTCTGAGGTCCTGGGAAAGATCTGGGTACTCTCCTGGCAGCTCTGCTGATGCATTTAAATCTTGATCTACAGAGAGGGCAAAAGAGCACCTGAAAATGAAAAGGTTAACCATACATTCACTGTATTAGTACTTTTTCTCTTCTTCTTTGTTAAATACCTCTGGAAAGCCACACAAGGGGATGTACGCCACAAAGATGTTTCCAGCTGCAGTGTGGTTGCTCCTGGATCCTCCTGCTACCCTCTGTCTCCCACAGCCTGTTTGCTCTTCAATACCTAGTGAATTGATTCACATGAGTGGTAAACCTCCCTTTTCCATTATGAGAAGCTGTGAAACATGAAGGGACCTGGAACTTGCCTGACAAAAACAAATCAATTAATAATTGTGCTTGCACTGGAAAGGAAGCAATTAATCAATTCCAGCATGCACATTCATTTACAATAGTTGATTATAAAAGCAAAGTGATCTGCTAGCCTTTGCTTTCTGACTTTCTGTTGGGATGTGCCTTCAGACTTACCTCTGTGTGTTTTAAAACAGTGCCGGCTCTGGTAATGAAAATAGCAAGTAAACAACAATTGAAAATAATGTCACAGGAACATTCTTTATGAAGGAAGCACATGGGTGAAGTTATCGTCTCTCCAGCCCTCGGCACGAGTCCATTGTGCCGGCATTCCTCCGCTCCCATCGCTTTCAGCCTCCCTTGAACTCAGCACATCTTGAGAAGCAGGACCTGAGAAAAAGCAGAGGCTCGGCTCCCTGTCGGAGAGCTGGGGGTCCCCAGCTGCCCACTGACAGCAGGAGGCAGGAGGGAGAGGACCCTGGCGTGCGTGAGACAATCAGCGTGAAGGGGATTGAAAGCCCAGGGCAGATGTACTTTTCCACAGCAAGGAATAACTTTGTAAAGAACGTATTTGTTGGTTCTGCATAAATGCAAACTAGTGACAATATTCAAACCCGGTTTATGAAATTTATGTCATTTTTGTGAGCCACTTCCATGAACCATCATTATCAAGCAAGCCCAAAAGGTTCAGTGTATTCAGTGACTGTCCAACTGACTTTAAATATCTACGATGTTCTGTGCCTTTCCTTGTTTTAATAAATTTATTAATTTCTTTCTGCAGCCTTTTAGACTTTAATTGCAGATTAAATTATTTCCAGACATTGTCTCATAATCCTAATTGTGCAGTAACATCACAATTAAGTTTATCTGTGACGGTCTTCCTTCTGACAGAAGGAAACTGTGTGGAGCTCAGACCTCACAGAATTCAACCTCAGCCCAGAAGCTCCTTGCCAGATCCACATCTGAGACGATGAAAGACGATATCTTCCAAAGCATCCAGCTAAGGCTGTGGTAGAACAGCAAGAAACAGTACAATATGAAGGCATTTTTGATTTAAAGACTAGGCACAATTCTAACAGCTCTTTACACTGATTTTATGCTCTTATAACCTCTCTCTTTCAATGGGTAAATGTCTTCAAAATACAGAACACATACTTGTAAAAGCAATGATTTTTAAAAGGGTAACATGACAGAGCCTAATCTTTCCTGTTTAATCAGCAGACAAAGCAAATGGGATATAACATGACTGTCTGCATCCTCTGTGGCTTGAGCTCAAAAAGAAAGCTGATATGGAACAATTTGGTTGGGGGGAGGCGGTGGTTGAACCAGGAAAAAATACTTTTTACACACAAAGCACAGTTCTGTTATCAGGATGATTAAAGCCATTTACTGTAAAATAACAGCCTTCCAGATCCTCTCAATATCCTGAACTCATTCTGCTGCTCTGTGGTAATTAGATGGGTTCAAATGTTGTAAAATATAAGCCTGTTTCTGGAAGAATGTTCTGCTAATCAAGATGTCTCAGAGTGTTTGGTACAAGTTTTCATCTCTATTCCTTCTAACATCTGTCACATAGGGGAGGCAACGGAGCTTTGCAAAAACTGAACTAATACTTCTGCAACTCTAATTTGCTAGAGCTTAAACCAAAGAATTGAAGAACAGAAAATTCTATAAGAAACAAGTAAAGCTGGAGTGGCTGCCAGGAACACAAGGAAAATGAGAGTTCTGTATGAATTCTGATTTCTGGGAGCCGAGCCATGCCTGCATGTGTGTGTCTGGGTTCAGATCCTCCGGCACAGGTTGAGAAGCGAGCACAGATCTCCTGCACCTCGAGGAGAGTTCTGACCCAGCTTCTTGTATAAAAAAGGAGAGATAGCAGAACTACCAGTAGCACCAGCTTTAGAACTCTCCATTTCTTTTGCTTTCCTTACAAGTCAGAGCTTGCAAAGGAAATTTTCTGGTTGCTAACCGGTTACATGGTTTTTATTTTAGTTTATCAATTGTCTTTTACCAGATTTTCCTATTCCTTTGATGCAACAACTCCATTTTATTAACTCTGTCATTCATTGCATTTCTCCGAATCTCTTTGCAAACGCAATTTGCTGCTTTCTGCAATGCGGTAAGGAGACAAGACCCCCCTCCATAGCCCCTGCTACCCAGCTCTTACCAGTTAGCTGCACTCTCACCACGGAGCACACGGCATGACGGCTCTTTCCTGCCGGGCCATGCCATCCCCCCCAGTTGTGTTTCAGAGTCACCTTCCCAGGTCATTGACTCCTGCTGAGGAGTTTTGGTCAGCAGCTCAGAATTACATTACAATCTTGGAACGCAGGAAAGTTGGTTTTCCTCCTTGGGTTTTGGCAATGATTTTTTATAACTCACATTCTGAAACCATTTTTAAACAAATACACATATACCAAATACTAAAACGCAAACTGAGGATTAGGGCACTGATATCAGAATCCAGAGGAAACTAACAGCCCTTGCTGTCTTTGCCCAGCCTCCCCTGGACCTCCCCCAACCCTGTCCAATGCCGAGGAACCCCATTTCAGCTCAGCTCAGGCTATCATTCCCTGCCCTCGTGACACCACAGCAGTAGTAGTCTCCAGCCCCAACTCTGGCCCATCCTCCTGGATGGACCTAGACCATATGCTGTGGGTAGCCTGACTTCAGGATGGACTCCTTAGACGTACCCTATAGCTGTGTCTCCAGCCCCGTCTCCTTTTGGTCCTGGCTGGGTTCCCTGGGTGGACACCAGCGCTGGTTCAGCACCTCACAGCATCAGGGACTGTCAAGGGACCCTGTTAGAGTGGCACCCAACTCTGCTCTGGCACCCAGACACCATGGCACTGCACCCCACTGGTGAGGGTCACCCTCCTCTCAGGCTGTCCTGACAGCACACAAGCTGCAAAGTGAGAAAAGGTAAAAAACCTGGAGGTGACTTGACATATACAGACGCATCACGGAACTAGTTCAACAGTGGAGAAGACTTAGGAAATGTAATGTGCCTTTTGAAGAGGGCAAGACTTCTTTAGCAGGGTTTTCAAGCAGAAACTTTGCCAGAGGAATTTTAATGGCATTTTAATACAGATGTGTGAATTTATGAATGTTACTCATTAAAAAACTGAGCCAAATTCTGCAAAGTACCAGTTTTGGTTCATCTATTGTAATTAACACGAACATGAAATCCTAGTTTGCTACAATTTCAGGAAGTTACCAGCCACGTTTTCAAGGCTGAAGGCTTGATATGCCTGTCACTCTGTGCCTCCCTTGTTCTTAAGTTATCCTGAAAAGCGGGTTAATTTGCCCTGTGTACAAAACGCCAAACTACACACAGAGCAGAGGTATTTTATTTGATTCATTTCTGTGCGGAGATTGGTGCTAGGTGGTAACCCACAAAGCTAGCACACCGCACCGAGAAACTGCAAGGCATTCATAGAGTTAAATGTGTTAATCACAGCTAATATACACACGCCTCAGCTAATAATTGGTTAATTTCTTTCTCCCTTCAATGTAACAGTACAGCTCACTCTTAATTTACCACGCATGCTCATAGATTAAGGGACTTTCTAGAGGGGGGGCGGTTCCTGGCCTATGGGCCTGATTTTTAGTATTATAACAAGGATAGTTCCCCTACCGGGCACTTTGTTTTAGTTGTTATCTACATGCCAGTTAGTTGTTCTCCTTGATTACACACTTTATCACCCCGTTCTCAGCATCTTCTAGGGTGAGATATTTGCTTTCATCAGTCTCTCAGCTCTCCTCAAGGATATAGTTATAAACAAAATACTTCCCTATCTCTCAGTTTCCATTTCTGGCCCTCAACTTCTGTTTTGCCAGGCTTGCGTGGTTCATTGTTATGTCTTTTGTGGACAGTTCCAAAAATTCCATTTTCTTAGGGGTATAACTTATACCTTTCCTTAAGTATTAGTTATCATTTGCATCAAAGATACAGTACAGGGGTAGATGGACCTTGGCAAGATACATCTGTTCTAGTCTTTGAGTAACTGAAGGAAAGTGAATTTCTGAAACAGATTCATTATTCATTCAGAGGCACATAGTTTTGAATGTAATGTCTGTTCAAGTGGAAAGCTGACTTTTTTTTTTCCCTTCGCTTTTTTTCAGAAGATTACTTACCTTGTCGTTTTCACTAGGACAGATATTTTGAACATTTCGGCATGGATTCTTGTGATGTTTGAATTGACACTATTGAATAACTTAGGTAAGGCTATTTAGTAATATATTAAAAACAGTAATCTTAATAATCAGGTGTCTGAGATGGAATGAAATGAGCCAGAAAAAAACATCATAGAGAGGTTGTACCAACTACATTTTTCAAAAGAAAAATAAAAGGCAGGAAGAGGAATAGAGAGCTACAGTACCATATCATGGTGTCAAAAATACAAATATTGGCAACAATTTCCCAGTACATACCACTGTGGTGGGCAAATGTAATTCGTGGAACTATTTTGGGAATGGTTCCTATTGATTTAGACAGGGAGGCTTTGCCAGACTGGTGGCAAAAGCAAGAATAATTTACACTCATATTTGCTTATTAACAGAAGTTCAGCTGATACACAATTTGGACTGAAGTTTCAGCACATACATGTATATGGATGGTATATTCAGAGAGGAAGTTCAAGCACAAGAAACAGTAGGAGGGCTAGAGACATAGTGAGACAGCTTACATCAATGCTTTTTAAATTTTTGCTGCCAAGAACCACACTTTCCAATTTTACTACTGCTCATATGGATAATTTCCTCTTTGAAAACCAAAATCAATTCAAAAGGAAGAGTAGCAGCTAATTTCAGGTACCATACAATAGATCTGCACCACGAACATCAATATATCAACGCCATTTGTAAGTGACAGCTGGAACACAGATGACCCTGTCAGATGCTTATACAGGAAGAGTCTGTCAGTGAAACAAAACTATCTGTATTTAAATGAAATTATTTCTTCTACGTCAACGATGTTTGCAAGAGATGAGCAGTGATCAGATCACTTTCTGTCTGCATAGGAATAGTGAAATTTTTCCACTTTTTTGTAGATGCTCTGGTGACACCAAATGTTTAATGGAAATGACATGATGTTACTTTGACTTTTTGTCAGACTGCTTTGGAACATTCAGAGGTCTTTTTATTTGATAAAAAGTTACCTATTTTGGTTTTGCTCTTTTATCTGGTACATCGTAGTGCTGGAAGAAGGGGCCTAACAACATTTCATTTGTTCTATCACATAACTCAGGTCGCTATTCTTACATTACTTTAATTCACCCATCTGTACAAAATGTTTGATTAAAATAGACATGGGTGGGTGTGTGGCACTTAAAACAGCAATTTAAAATGGGATTAAGGAAAATGATGTCCTTATGATTAATTGCAGTACTTTTTTATTTGATGTGAGGTACATGCTAATGACTGCTTTTAACATATTCATGTTCCTACATCTTTATTTATCTGTCCACAAGGCATTTTACTGAGTTACTGCTGTGAGTGGGGCTTTATATACACATGCTTTACAAAAACAGAGGAATAAGATTACAATAGGTTTCTTGAAGTGACAGATTCTGGCAGTGGCAGTCCAGCAAAAGCAAATTGAGTACATCAGCATTTAATTGTTCTGCGCTTTATATAACTGATATTAGCGCAAGACCTCTGTTCTGCAGGCAGTGGGAGTTTAAATCATCACAGGAGGGGGTTCAGTCTGTACTGTACAGGAACTATGTCTTCCAACACCTCTTTCCATCCTCTGATTGATGCACAAACTGGCTTAAGAGAGAAAGATTTTTCTGTGACAGGATAGCAAAGGGACTGTAAACTGCTTGCTGGCACAAAATGGCACAAGTTTTGGTCGCTCCCGTCAAGGCAAGGGCTGTTTGCAGGTCTGGTACAAGCTAGCAGGGATGCCAGGAGCGACTGTCACCAAAAGCAAAGAAAGTCTACCCTCCATCACTCACACACACACAAACAAGCCAAAACGTAATAAACAGTATCTATATTTCACCCTTAAGAATAACAAAAGTTACATGAATAGCATGTAGACAAATGAAGTCAACCCAAGTGGTTATTTTTCAGCCTATGGTACGCAGTCTGTTTGGAATCTTTGAAATACTTCTAAAGAGGCTATGGTAGATAACTAAGGAAAACAAGTTCCTTGTCCATAAGCCTACATCATTTGCATGGAGTCCACACATCCACATGAACACTTTTGGAAAAAGGTTTGAAAAACATTGATTTCAATAACACCACCAGTCAGGGTTTCTTTTCTTTGTAAAAAGAGAGATCTATCAGACAAGTAAGATACAAGAAATAAATGCCTATCAAAATCATAGCTTGTTGATTTTTACACAATTTATCTTCTTAAGTATGGGAAACTTAAAGCCAGTTTCTTAAAGCCATGAACATCTGGTCCCAACAAACTAGTCACAGAAACTGTACACAGAAGCATAAAATAGATTATATGCTGAAAAAGAGTTTTAGAGTCACTCTTTTTTTGCAAGGAAGATGCTTTTCTTTCTTTCCAAATGTGATAAAATACAACTGCAGTTCCTTCCTGAGACTCAGTTTTGACTTCTTTCTAATGAAATTTCACGGGAGATGCCGCCCCATGCAAAGTAAAACACATGCCACACAGGCCTCAGTGCTGGTTGGCAGCAAAATTTTGCCCACAAGATAGGAAAAGACAGTACCCATTCCCTTCTGAGGCACATGAGATGGCGCTGCAATGCCCTTCTCAGCTGCCACTCATCTTAAAGGAGATTAGACTTAAGCCACACACTTAAATGTCAAAGAACGAGCAGGACTACATCTCGGTGATGCTGACAGTTTGGTGCCTAACTGAGACACCAGCCCTGCTGAGATTCAGAGGCGTAGCTGTCTTGCAGTCACAGATGTATACTTTACTCATAACCCTGCAAAGAAGTGCAAAGGATGAGGGAAATGTACTGTGGTCATTATAGCCATGCAAGTGGAACTCAATGGGCAAGTGAGTGAAGGAGGAGATGTTTGCAGAACAGTTGCCTCTAAATTTCCTCCCTTTGTATATTTATTGTTTTTCTCATACAATTTGATTTTAGATTTATTTCATCTTCAGGATGCTATCCTGACAACCTTCCTGAAGCTGAAAAAAGCTTCCAAAAGAACTTCATTACACCCCCTGAGAGGTGTCCTGGGCTGCCCCACGTTGTGCAAATACTTTGTTGTGCACAGCGTACCAAGGCTTTAAGCTGTACCTCACCGGCACACAGCCAGACGTATGCTGGTTTGCTCCAGGGAAATAGGCAAGTCAGTAGAAAATTCAGACTGGCCTCATTATCTCAGAATATGCTCAGGCCTTCTCTTTTCTTTGCTCTAGCTTCTGCAGGCTTGGTAACAGGTAACGGGACACAGTGGATAGTTTCTGGATGGGAGGGAGACACTTCCCTGCACTAACAGCAGAGATGACAGTTAAGAGGTATTCCAGAGAGAAAAGCTGTGACTCCTGGATGGTAATGACTGCATTGAGAAAATGCTTGAGGAAGGATTTCAGGCTGATCAACATCACTTGAGTGGATTTTCCTGAACAGAAGGAGGGAAACAAGTAGTTTGAGGTGAGGGGAGGATGTGAGACATAATTGGTTTGGCAGGGTTTTAGATAGATAAGCAGAGGATTAACTAGTGTAGAGAGGGAAGGAGCAGGGAGAACTGCTGAAGAGATAGAAAATGTCAGCAAGTATTTGAGTAGGAAAAAGAAATGGTGGACAAGACTACAAATTGTAAAAGAAAGAAAAAGGGGGACTGTGAAATATGGGAGACATGATAAAAGCAGCAGCCTTCTCACTCCTTTCCTCTGCCCAGATATTTGTGTATTTGTGTTCTGCATCAGGAACAGGAGAATCTCATCTCATTCAACACCCACCAAAATCCTATTTGGCTTGTACACCTCACTACTACTTTTTTTTTTTTATCTCTTTTTTTTTTACTTTGTGTTCTGTTGAATCTCTGGTGATAGAGAGACACATCTCACTGCAGTATGTCCAATAAAGCTAAATCAAAAGAGCAGCTATCTTCTTTTTAGAGATTAATATTCTCTGGTGAGTAAGTCCAAATCCTGTTTGAGCTCAGTGCAGTTCAATATCATATGGCAGTAATGTAAAGTTTCTGTCATCATCTGCCCTTGTGAGCAACCTCAATGTCTTTCAGGGTCTCCTTTATTCTGCATCCACTGCTAGACAGAAATCATACTTTTTGCAAATTGTCTTACAAGCACCTCATGGATCAGTAGCACAAGGACTTGCATCCACAATTTTAAAAACAATATAAGTGCTTGACCATAATCAAACCTATGGTGCATACCTCCTCTTGTTCACTGATTTTTTATTTCGTGAGTCGGAAATGAATTTTCCACTCCTTAGTTTGCAAGAAGACTGCTTTGGTAGCAATTTGCTGATCCAATTCTCAGCTCTGGTGACCTCCACGTTGCAGTCATTTGCTAAATTCCTCCCTTTGCCAGCATTTTAAGCCATAGCCCTCTGCTCATCATTAAATCATTCTAAAAAATTTTATCAGCTAAAATTAATCTTTGGGAGGCAGAAGAAATAGCTGCACGACTCCATATGTTATCAGTCTTAATTTTATTCCCTCCCAGTCTCATAATCCTCCTTCCATTTGTTCCAGCAGTTCACTTATCAGCTCCCTGAGGGTACCTCAGACCAGCCACTTCTTATCTCTTCACCAGAAATGTGACATTGTTCAGGTTTGTACTTTAAGTAATGCTATCAGTCACTGTGTTTTCCTCTCCCTTTCTTTGTTAAGGCACAGTACTAACTCAGCCCACTCTTTTGCACTTGATATTCACTGAAATAAACAGTTAACAAATACAAGCTGTTTTCTGTGTTTTCTTAAAAAATAACCATAACAAGTATCTCTTGCTAGAGCGTGATAAATTTGAAACTATTTGTCTATGCAAGATAGTTAATTTAAGTATTTGTTTATGGTGAAAATGGCATTTTACCAGTACACTTGAGAGTAAAGGCTGACAGCTGGAGTGATGGCAGAGTAACCTCTTGTCCTATGGGATTTATTGGCAGGACTGCTGAAGAAAGTCAAGTTAGAAAACACTCCCACGCTAAATATCTACCCCAAGATGCTAAATCAGAACACTTACTCCTGAACATAATGCTTTCTGCCAGGATTAGACAAGAGGATTTCAGTATGCAGGGTCAGGTTTGTAAGGCATCATCAGTAAAGGACTACAGCACCATGACTTCAAGGACAAGACAGCAAACTAGGGAAAAATAAGGAATACCAGGATTATTCACCATAAAAAATGATGAGACAAGCATTTATATGATACATATGTTTTGATAAAACATTTATTCTGCAGCTTGCAAGGAAAAAGAAAGGCTATTTACTAAGAACAGCTGTGAATGGCGAGTAAGTTGCAAAGAGCTGACCAAAGCCATGCCTCAGAGAAGACATGAGTAGAGATATGGTCATCCAAGAGAAGAGTAGATCAAGAATCACCAGCGTATGATGGCTGACAGAAAAAAATGGTGAGGAATAGGAAGGCAGTTAGGAAATACACGGTCTTTATGGAGGCAGGAGAAGAGGAACTGAAAAGTACTGGCACAGTGAAGCTGCAGGGTTGGAAATTGGTTTTAGCAGCAGACCACCAGTTAGTCTCCAGTTATTAATGCAGTGCAACCAAATTGAACAGAACAGTGGGTGGTTTGTTTATTTGTTTTCCCCCATGAAATTTCTCTCAGAAAATCCTCAATAAAAAAACATTTAAAATCTTTCCAAACCTTCGCAAATGTCTTTCTTTGCAAGTCTTATGTGATTTGCTGACTAGTAGCCAATAAAATTAATTTCTAATTGCTACCAGTTTAATACTCAGCTATTTCATCTGCCGTTCCCTAGAAAATTAGTTTGTCCAATCAATGTACTTTAGCTATTTAAACTTGCCCTTTAAGCATATAACTCAATCCTTAATGGATTAAACCCTTTCTACCTGCGAGCCAATCAATGTTTGCAGAGCACGTGAAGAAAGATAACTACATTCTTTCAGAGATCCAGGTGAAACAAGTCATATGCCTCTGGAAGATAAGTCCTTGTTTAAGTGCAGTGCTCCTAGAGCAAAGAACAGAAAAGACCCAAAAATAAAGACCTAGTAAATATGTTTGCACAAGAGCATGTCACAGCATTTACTGAGAATAACACATATTATCCTGTCTTTTGATTCTTAGCTTTTTGTGTCAGGGACAGTACCTCCTCTCTGTGGTAGCAGCAATCAGCGCAGGCAAGGTACCTGCCATCAACATTGGCTTTGAGAGCACTAACATAAGAAAGTATTTACTCTTATTGAGAAGCCTGGAAAATACAGCCACAAAATAGTAACATCCAATTACTGGGAGAGCAGGGGAGAAATTGCCTGCCTGTAATACCTTACACCACACTTCAGAAATGATCGAATTTTTGATCCATTCTTGAATAACAGTCAAAAAAAACCAGTTGTCACCTCATATAAAGGCATCAGTTTGCCCTGGTAATCATCCTCTGGGCTGGTGAGCCCAGACCCCCATGGATGCTGGGTGCACCCTGCCTTTATCTCACTAGCCCAAAGCACAGGTGAAGGCAGCGGTGCACCCAATGATGAAATGAAGGCCAATGGCAAACTGGGTGAGGTACTAAAATTTAGAACTCCATGAGGTGCCTAAATTAGTCTAGGAACTCTTCCAGTTTTGAATCAGACCAGAAATTAGGATATAAAATATATGGCCTGTGTTTTCCAGCACATACCTGTGGGAGGCTAAAGGCAGCGTTTGACCCTGGATTTAGTATCTGAATGTCCTTCTCTGCAGTTCCCTGAATGACACCAGAGATCTGTGTTCTCCTGACAGCACCACGCACCTCCTCAGAGCATGCACTTTTTCTAACAGCTTGTGTTTTATGATCTGGGATGATTTCATTCCTACTGGGGAAAGGGAGAGCAGGTCTTTTCTGGCTGAGTGTATCCCTGTGTGCATCTCTCACAAGCTACTATTAGCTATTTCAGCTCATATAAGGCACCTCCTGATAAATTTGTGGCTTAGTTAATTTAGTAATTCTTAGTGCATGCCAGGAAATCTCTCCCACCAAATGAATTCTGTATTTCAGTCTAACATTTGCAGCACATTATATAGGCTATTTAAAAAAAAAACTTTAGGTCTGTTTTGTGAATTTATGGAATATTTTTTATTTTAATACCAATAGTAATAATCATTAAATGCAATTTTAATGTAAAGTTAAATTTTTAATGTAAAATAATTATTAAGTGTAAATATTTGAAATTATTATTTTTTAACTCTAAGAGAGTTTAGAATGATTCAAATACCCACAGCTCACCAATACAGTACAAGCAATCACCTAAGTTTTTATTTTAAATTTGGTCACTGGGATTATATCTGGCTGGACTAAGCCCTGGCTATAATTCTCACATGATCAAGTAAGGCATACATGTCACTGCAGTTTAGTGAGCTGCCTACACTTAAACCTGATTGAAGTTTAAGTAGATCAGGAAGATGGTCAGCCTGTGACATATTCTAAAATGCCAAATATGAAAAGGAGGAGGAGAAGCCCTCAGATTTTAATACTTTATTTTTAAATTGCTTGGCTAGTCAGTCCAAACCAAACAAGAAATATGTTCTAATTAATCAAAAAATGCTTTCAGATCTATTACCTGGTAACTCAGACAAAATTACATACTTATGTTTCTTCAGGATGGTTTAATGCTTTTAATCCTTGATTATATAACCGTGCTTTAATCCAAGATAAATTGCAAGAGAGCAAGAAACCCAAGGACCTCAAGAGTTTTGCTTTTCAGATCCAATTTGGCCTAAAGACACCCTATGCTCTTAGCCTAGGTCAGCAGAAGTCTTCAGGTCTCAGTAGAAGCCATGCCTGATTTGGTACTGTTTCAGGCTCAGTCCAGAAAAGATGTGGGTTTTTAACTTTTATGCTCTGAACACTTACAAAGTTTGATCAGTCTTTGGTGTGCATGTCCCTAGTGGTGTGCACACTTAAGAGTTCAACGTCATTTTGTTCTTTAGTGGGACGGTTTTTAATTCCTTATCTGTGTCCCTGGTGTCTACTCACTGCCTCTTCAGAGCCAAACAGCCTTTTTACTCTATTCACAAGCAATCAACAAAGCAGCTTTTGTCAGTAAATTATTATTTTTCCATACTGCAAATACGAAATATCCTGCTTGTACTTACTTTAACTCCTACAGCTGGCACAAAAGATACTGAACAACTACATAAGAAAACAAATCCATACTTCTAAAGAAAGACAGAGATTATAACTGGGGAATATTCTAGTTACTCAGTGCTTTTTTTTGAAAATTAGATACAGGTAATTGCTGTCATGTTACGAATATAAAGACAATGATAGAGATAATTTTTATTTCCTTGATCATTGTTATGCCAGAGGTGAACAATGACTTAGTCAAATTCACAAAAATAAAAAATTGCTGAGGGTATATTTCTATGTAGAATTGAGATTTAGGCTCAAGAAAAAAATGAAAGGTTAAAAGCCAAAGACTGTACATAGCAGACACCAGAAACGTTAGTTTTGGTCAGGGAGCTGGTAGTGTCCCAGATATGAGACACTCAAACTGGGCCTGAAAGAGAACCTCAGAAATAAAAGATTCCTTCCAATTCATTTGGCCTCAGCTGAGACTGGAGAAAAATGACAAGTGTCACATACAGCAGTGGTTTTTGTAGTTGTTCCTTTTCAGAATAAAATGGGGGCCAACACCCCACTGCTTTGTAATGAGACCTCCAATCAATCATCATTATGATGACAAATGTAAAGCACTATTCACCTGAGATGAACGTAAATTAGAGACTGCACTATAATAAATCCTGGCTAAAATATTAAACTCAATGAAATTACATTCATTAATTCAAGAAATAAATTACCCCATGACATGTGAAAAGCTCTCTACTGTTATGTGAGAGCAACTGAAATCTTTGGGGATGGTTAAGGGAGAACAATAGAATTTTTTCATGGAAAGAAACATGGAAAGTCTGCCAAGTGTTTTAGAGAATGTTCTCTTAGGATGCACTTGAAAATATGAATAAATACTTTTATATTCACACTTGACTGAATTATTTTAAATAAAAATAGATCCATTTTTGTGAAGTTCTATCTCCTCCTAAATCAGGGGGAGGTATTTGAGCATATTGACTCCCAGGGGATATTAATGGTGTTCCTAGTAAAGGCCACAATCCATTGCAAAGAGCACCTTTAGCATGGGTTCTCCAACACAACCTCTTCCCCTTTGAGTCCTCCTGCTTCCTGCTAGTTTTGACCCTGCAACCACTCAAGAAATATCACACTAGAGAGAAACTGGTAAGGAATTTCCCTCTCCAGTTTACTTACTCTCCAGTTCCCTACCTGCTGCCCTGGATATGTGTCAGCTGGGTATATAAGGAGATGATTTCAGCTGTAAGTTTTCTAAGGCTGAGTCCTTGCTTGGAGAAAAATGTCCACCCACTAGCCAGCTGCTGAGGCTACATACGGGGGGTGTCCAGCTTTGATTTTTGCTCCTGAAATATGTGCATTAAAACCTCCAGTTAAGGTCACAGCATCCAATTTAGCAATTCCTAACTGCTGCGTGCCCAACATTTACTGCATGGAGAGGAGCCTCTAAGCACCATTGCACTGTCCCTCTCAAAGCTCCACAACAAAACCTTCCTTTCCCTGTGATCCTGCACATCTCCAGAGCCCAGGAAGATCTGTCCACTAACAATACAGCTCCCAGGTGCCTCAGCACAGAGCTCTGTCCTGCGTGGCTCATGGAACAGGTCATTTACCAGAAACTGAGAGCTGTGGGTTCCTGTGGACTTTCATTTCCTATTTCATAATACCTCTAGTTATCCACACTGGAATGCGTGATGAATACATCCATACGAGCTTAGTGGAAAAAACATACTGGGCATTATCCATTTTATACTTTTCAAAGGCTCAGAAAGTTGGCCAAATCAAACCCAATTTCCACTGAAACTCTCCAAAGTCTTTCCCAATGAAAGCTATAATCCCTGCCAAATGTCAGTTCTCAACTTGTAGTTGCAGAGCTATTCAAATATTAATTTTTAAATGTTTTCATAAAGGGCAAAAAAAATTAATTTTTTTTCTTTTTGCATTTACAAGCATCTCATCAACATTTCTTGAATGATGAGAAAGGGCTGCCTTTCCCAAGCAACATTTTAGCCTCACAAGGGAAAGATTCTGCCTGAATGAGAAGAGGTAATTTTGAAAGCTGTCTAGGCTACCTGCATCATGTGATCAGTCCCTGTTTTTGCAAGATTGCTGCTGTGAGTTCATCATCTACAACATTAATGTTGATGCCTTGCCAGAATGAGGACACACTGCCATATCATACCCTGACTGGAGCATCTCCCTGGGTGGGGGAAGCAGCAGCACTGACACCCCAAGTGCTCACCCCACACCTGCCCTCACACCCACTCAGCTCAGAAGGTCTTATAAATTAAAGCAATAAACTGCCAAATCACATATAAAATTTAGCACTAAATCATTCAGGAAAGAGAGACCAGGAAGCACATCATGACTTATGCTCATTTATGTATTTGCATTTGCAGATTCCTTAAAGCCTACCAAGAGTTTGCTGCATATAAAAGTATACTAAACTGCACACAAAAAGTATGCACAAACCACAATATAAGTCATAATTTTCACTGGTATGTTGACAAAAACCTTTATTAAGGCAGCAAAATGGATCTTTCACTGCATCTTTTCATTAAAAGAAAATGATAAGTATTTTGTATGTTTATGTTCCGAATTATGAGTTTTCAGAAAGTTCAGGCTTTAGATTAAAAGAAAAAAAATAGAGATGACTCAGGCTTGCTTAGTAAATCTTTCTGACGATTTCAGAATAAATTTTCTTTAGTATTCTGGTTCCTCTCTAGCCTTCACCGACTGTTTGAGGGATCTTATATCATTAGCCCGTGGGAGAACAAGATCAACAGCTGATATTCTGAGGGAGGAAAGGCAAAATGATCAGGATTCATTTTGTAGCTTTTTTAAAAATGGCTTGTTATTATTTGCTATTTTTAGAGGATTCATTAGAATGTACAACAAAGGAACTTCCATTAACTTGTGCTCGATGGTTTAGTGGTTTTATGCACAAAATCAAATCCAATCCAATAGGAGGAGGGAAAGAGCTGTCCTAGCAAAGAACCTGGGGTCACCACTTCCTTGGTGACAAAGCTCCTGACTGACCTGCTGCACGGCTGGGAGCGGCTGTTTCTCCAGGGTGCTGATATCTCCAGGAGCCAAAGGCTCATGACAACTCTCGCCTCACCAGCCCACTCCTAAGGCTGCAGTGCCATGATTTGGAGGGCAGATAGTGAGTCATAGAAAGCAATCTGGAGAGGAGGAAAACACTGTGTAAGAAAGTTTAGCCAATTGTAATCCCAACCCCCTCAGTTTTTCCTGACTTTTTTCACACTATGAGTAGGCAATATTTTAGTGTTCACACTCCATTATCATCTTGCGACTGAGTTTGAAATGCCCTTGATAAAAGCTCTTGTATCTGTATTTTACATGGTTTCCACACTGACATGACATTTCCAACTCTGTCAATCCTAAAAGCCAGAGAAAATTACATCCTATCTCAATTAAAACTATAGCCAGAAAAGTCCAAAACAGCTAGCTATTTAGCTAGCTATGGGATCATGGACAACCTTAAAAAATACAATTTGTGTAGCTTGGGTTGGAGATGATTGGAGCTGGCATCAGACTTATTTAATGGGAGATTCTCTCTAAACATGCCACCACATTGTCATCACAGTTAGCCCATGGCCTCTAGAGGAGCTGGCAAATTTGGATTGATCATGGATGGACAATTCTCCTTACCTGAGCCTCCTACCCCCTGTAATACATATTTCCAGTGTATTAAAAATACTTCTAGTCTAGGAATTGCTGTACTAACTAGTGCTCAGTGCAGAGTCAATACTGTCAAGCATAATTATAAACAGTTTATCTGCATTGTCCTCTCCCAAAACCTCAGAGGATTCAACTGACTGTCATCCTCTCTATTGCAAGTTAGTGCTCTTCTCTACCATTTTCCCCACAGACCAAATCCAAGGGCTCACACTGTTCACAGAAAGGAGACGCTGGTTCTAGGACTGAATCACCATCTTGTAATAAAGATTCCTGTTTTGAAAAAAAATGCTTCTGCTGTTTACTGAAGCATCTGACAAAATTCAGTCCTGCATCAAGATTATTTTTGGCTACTGCAGAAAGTGTCTAAATAAATCCAGAATCAATTTTAATGCTAATTCATCTAAATTAATTGGATAGACATGCATATTAATTGTATTTTAATTTTTTTTTTCAGATATTTTTGGTGAATGGTGAAAGCAGCAGGGAAAACATCTGTTCCAGGTGAATGACATACATAAAAGCCATCAACAGGAATATGATACAAAGGCTGTCTGAGTCAATAACATTTCTCTACAAGTGGCGTCTAATGCATCTTGATAGCCTAAGCCCAGACACCATAAGAAAACCTTTGTTTCTGAATAGTTATGCTAATAAAGGTTAAATATACATAATTGGATATGGAAGCTAAACTGAGTGCACAGAAAACAAAATGGATCAAAGATAAGAAATTCTAATGAGGTACTTAACAAAATAAAGGCCAAGTTCTACTTTCAGCTCTGCTGGTGCACTTGTTTCAGTGTTATCACTCTGGATTTACAGCAGCATAGCTAAGATTTGAATCTGGTCTGATCTACGTATTGGTCGAGAATTAACTGATATCCCAGCAAAGCGTGTCTGTTGTACCTGTTATCTTTTACAAATCCTACCTTTTTTTCTCTAATTATTTCAGAATTGTCAAGAACTTCATGTAAATCATGAGAGAATTAAAAACAGAGTGAATGAGTATTTTCCAGAAGCAAATATAGTAAGTAAAAGGAAAAAGGGTGTAAGCGTATTATTTGAAAAGCAGCTATTTTTGAAAAATGCACCAGCTAGTGAGGATGACCAGATATTTAAATGACTTATTAAATTAAAAATTTTGTTATCTAAGCAAAGGTTCATTCAACCTACTCAAAAGCGATATGTGCTCACCATCATGCTTTAAAAAATTAAGGATGCCCAAACGTTTTACATACTCTTGCACACTTCAAGTAGAAGTGATAATTTAGAAGGGCTGCTTTATACTTGCAAGGCTTTCCTAGGAGTGCAATCTTGTTAAAAGGAGAGCGCGTCCACAGTGAACAGGTAAAGACTTATCAGCAAGCAAAGCACCTTCTTTAGACAGGCACCCTTTTATACCAATTTTATTTGCTTCACTTTTTATTCCAGCTTCCACTGCTTCTATTAGGTCAGATATTAAGCCAGCACAATAGATAGAGGAATATATGTGGAGTTAATTACAGGTGCTGGAGAACAGCCAAGAAGATATACTACTATTAAACCTTTACTCACATTCCGGAGGTCGTATGAACAACAGTAATGGGATTTCCAGCTTCAAGACTGCATGGAAATGAAAGTAGGGAGCCTCCCATGGGAATATAAGAATGTAAGCTAAAAATGGAAAGTCAGACAATAGGGAAGGAAGCTTTAGGACTTATTAATTCAAGGAACTGTGCCGTAATGAAGTGAACACACACCTTTTTTACTGATATGCAAAGAGTAGATTTTAAGATCCAGCCAGCGAGTATGCAGTGTTAAACTATAGGGGAAAATATGCTGCCAGCAGGTGAGCCCTCTCTCTCCAGTCTTCTGGTTTGAGAGAAACGCTTGTGTAGTAAGCAGCAAATATCAGGCGGATTTGTTCTGATCTTCCTTTCTAACTTCCTTCATGTGCAGCCAAGATCCAGAAGATCCTGGTTTGGATTCCCTGGAACGGAATTCCTCTTGGTTAAACCCCCCATTTCTGTACAGTCAAGCTGCTGACAGCAGGGGTGCTTGGCCATGCTTCCAAAAGCCTCCAGCGGGACAGACTGACAGATGCACAGACACGGGGAGGGTTAAGATTCCCAGATACGGTTCTGCACAAAGGGGAAAGAGGATAAATTGTGTGGCCTGGAGTGCCTCTGTGTTCATTTGGGTCAGGAGCACAATTTTGAAGCAAATCACCTGGTTGATCCCACTCCCTGCCTTCTGGTTTGTGTCCCAAGAATATCTCAGAGAGCACAATTAATTCCTTATGCGTTAAATTCAACAGGACGGTGTGCTCCAGGAGTGCACATACTGTGCTAACGGGCAGCAAGTCCACAGGATCAGACTAGAACTATTGAAAAGTGAATTCCCCCAAGCCATGTGCTGCAGCCATCAGGCTCCCCAGCACTAACTGTTTTACCTTACAGATCATCTCCTACTGCAGGGCATTTTTTTGGTTAATGTTAGCATAACCTTAGAGGAATAATTAGCTCTTCCAAACCAATTTGAGAAGGAATCAGGTGAGACCTGAAAAGATTTATTCTGCATTGTGTTGTCTATTCACAGACATTGTATATTCCTAATTCACCTTCTTTTGACTGTTTTTTCCACCCGCAACATCTCACCTACAACTATACCTCTCTCAAACATATCTCTTCTATACCTCTCAATATTTGTCATTGTCACAGTGAGTCCCATAACTGCTTTTAGAAGAGGTGGGTCTGTCAGTCTCAGTAGGTGTACAAACTCAATCTCAGGAAACATTTTCTACCATGTGACCCCATAAACATGCTGTTAAAGGCATGGGTGTGCTTCAGAATTCACTAACAAGGCTTCTAAGGATGAGATCACCTATCTACAGATTCACATGTCGTCGTCTTATACTTAGAAACTGTTTTGCCAACAAGTAGCCAGTGTATATCCAAACCAGATTACTCAAAGGCTTGCCAGCAGTCTTTGAAAACTCTCAGATTTGTTGAGATGACAACAATTCAAGTTCCTCACTGCAACTAATTGTGTATAAAAAAAGAGAAGGCACATCCACCATACAGACCAACATCTGATTCCATAATTATGCATGGAGGTGTTAGAAAAATATTTAAAAGTGCCACAAAACTATGAGTTGCTATCAAAGTTCCCATTTGAAGAGTAAGCTCGGATCCACATCACCTAATTTGAGCAGACTCACTCTGCAGAACGTTCTCTGATCCTTCAAAGCAAAAGAGGATATCATGAAGTGACGCACTCACTCACACGCCAGGTAGAATATGTCTTCCTCTGCTCAGCAAAATTCGGATTGTCGGGACGACAGGTTACACATTCCTTTTTCCAGGTGCTTTTGCTTATCACTGTTTTACAGTAAATTGTTACTCCTGCTCAGGGCATAACTGACACTCTGCTCATTTTGCTCATGCTTTAGCTTCTATACAATAATAATAATAGTGATGATGGAAAGATAAGGAAATCCTTTATTTCACTGTTTTCTCTTCTTGGGGTTCTATCAATAGGCTCTGGATGTTGGTGTTCTCTTTGTTGATGTTTTCCCTCAAGCCTCTTTCAGGAATCAGCACCTTTTGGAACGATCCTCGCTTTCATCTCTTGGTTACGGTTTCACGTGTTTTTTAGAATAAGTTTCTAGTCCTGGTGGCTGTAAAGGAAAGCTTTAGAATGTAATCCAAGAGTGACATCTCATTTTATGAGCCAGAAAACAAACAAACAAAAAAACCCCAAAATTTTAATATGTTGTAATTTAATTGGGGAGGGGAGGCAGGGAGTGAATTTTTGTGGTTGACAACTCTTTCATCGAACCCACATGCTGACACAGCTCCAATACAGTATTCGCAATCATTTTATGCAAAGTGAGACCTGTACATTGTACATGCAAACCACAGAGCTCTAATTGCACAAAACTCAAAAGCTGACCATGTATCTTTTCAACAACCCCCAAAACTTGACTGGAGGCATATGGAAACCTCATCCCTTTTCAGATACCACATACTGCAGAGCAGCAACGGATTTCTCATTTTCTCAACTGCTGCATAAATTCTGGATGAGCTAAATTCTCCTCTGCGAGAACTAACAGCAGCTGGCAAGTGTAGTGGCTTCTTAGGAGGTTCACAGCTCCACGTACAAAGTCTCAAAGTGACATAAGAGCACGGATGTGCTTTGGTTCAAATAATTAAGTATGCAGAATCTTTTAATGTGCATTACAGCTCAGTAACACCACTGACTTCAAGAAAGTTGCTGCTGCTTTCACGTATAAGATCTGAACCTAGCCTGTAACCTTAAAACCTCTGAATCTTTCTTCTGTCATTCAGCCAGAGGTACTTTAAATCTGTCTTGCTGACATCCCGTAGCCGCAACGTACATCCATGCCATATCGTGCTTTCCAATCAGACTCACGTATGTGTGGGATGCAACTATATCCTTAATGCAGGCCTCCAAGAGAAATGCACAGACTATTAAAAGCATTCCTTCCAATTTTAAACAGGATTCTGCCAAAATACTTAAATATAGCTGGTCAGCAGACTGCACAGTGGTTACTGTGATGAAGTGAGACACCAGCTTAAGCTCTGTCTGCACCACAAATTTAACCAAGCTGGTAGCTGGTTAGCGGTACAGTCTGTTGATCTGGGCTCATCTCTTAGTGTAATACATCCTAAGTCATATTTGCTCCCATCAACAGAGTATCCAAATGTGTCTGTGGCTCTAGGAAGGCATGTGAGTGGGTGTGTGCTATTCACAGATGTGATGCTATAGACCTTCAGGAATGCAACAGAAGAAATTGCTGAGGGTTGTTTATCCTCTAATTTAAGACACCTTCAGGAATGCAATAGAAGAAATTGCTGAGGGCTGTTTATCCTCTAATTTAAGGCCAGGCTTTTAAAGGTGAAAAAAATCAAAGACTGGCTCCCAGCGCTGCTTTGCAAATTGAGACCAGGTGAGTTTGTCTTCAAACACTTGGATAATTTACTCTCTGATTCATGTCCCTGGATACTATCCTCTCCTTTTTCTCGCAATGCTGACATACACACATTAACAAAAAAAAAAAATATCACTAAAACAGCACAAGAGCCAAATGATAATTAAAACTTCCCATCACATTGCACTGACATTATCAAGCTGTGGGTGGATTCACTGACACAGTAGTGGAAGTACGAAATCAGCGTTGGTTCCATTCTTTAGAGATGCAGTGCTGTTGGCGCCCATACAGAAACGCCTACAAGTCTTGAGAGAATATGATAGTTGACCTAAAATGTTTGTATACACTAGGTTATTCAAACAGTTTTCAAGATATTTCTGAGAGTGAGCCTTCTTTCAGTTTGATCTCTGGCTCCGTGCTTAAGAAACATCTTGCACTTAACTGAGAATTTGCTGGGAATCTAGATCATATCCCAGCACTGAATGCTTGGCCAAAGAGATCTAGGGTCTCTGCCAGCAGAAATATACACTGAAAGACAGCCTGCCTCAGTGCGTTTTACCAGTACTCCACCACATATTGGACTGATTTGAAACCACCAATTGCAGTTGTATTCCACCACAAAGAACAGTTAAATCAGGCGCATTTCACCGTGAACCACCTCAGAAGGATTTGAATTTATATGGAAATTTTGGTAATGCAATCTTTACAGGGAGGGAAGCAATAGCTCACAGACAGATTAAAGAAAAAAAATAGCCTTTACACAAGTGTGTGCAGATAGCCACTTACTCTCACTTGCCTTTATCTTTCTTTGGATGCGTGGCTCTAGATAGAAACACAGAAGTTTCGGGCTTTCTTTCCCATTAGGAAAGCAGGGATATATAAAATACGTGCCTTTTTTCCATTAGAAAAAGAACAACCAAAGATCTGCTACAGAAAAGAAATTTAAGTTAATTATTTGCAAGTATTTGAAGGGGAGAAAATAATGTGTGTCTTACAGCACAAAACAAGTCCTGGGCTAAAATTCAGGGGAAAAGAAAACAGCCCAGCAAACTGACTATTGGAAGAAAACTGCTTAACAAATGATACACCCAGGAAAATGGCACCAGTCACTTGGGACGGTAAGAACTGGTCCACACCAAGCGCAAGAAAAGGTACTTCAGGAGGGAACCTTTAATGTTAGGGACAGGACCCAAATCACAAATGTCGCAGACTAGCACTAAAAGGTCAATGTTCATCAGCAAAAACCATACAGACACACCCCCACTTTATACGAAATACATTTGCTCTGTTTTGGCAAAGGCTGGCATTTAGAGGTGCCTGAAGCCCAGTCCTCCCTCCTGAGCAAATGCCCCAAGCACTGGGCTGGGCCAGGCTCCCTCCCCTTTCCCTCCACCCTCCTGCCCACCAGCACTGCTTCAGGCAGCAGGTGGAAGCCCTGCAGCTCCTCTAGCTAGGTGCTCCGGGTGCCCGGGAGCTCTCTCCCAACAAACAGTAAAAATGGAAATGCACCTCCACATGCCAAGGAAGAAACTGAGCCGAGGGTCCCCATGCTATCTGGCTAGGATACCTAACACCTAAATTAGTTCATAAAAAATGGTGCCCTTCTCCTCTGCCAGCCCCATTTTCAAGGACAAACAGTGGGTTCTGTTCAGCTTTATCAGAAAACACCTTCAGCTGCCTCTGCACTGGGAGGTCCCCAGTCTCTGGCTGCCAAGGAGGGGACTTTCAGCAGTCTAAGATCTCCTTTTAAGCCCTGTTGAACACAAGAAACTTCCCCACATGCGTCAGCTTAACCAACAACTCTCTCCTCTATTCAGCAGCAGAATCAGCAGCAGAAATGCTTTGTTTGCCCATCTCACATTCTAACTCTGATCATGTATTGGCTGCAGAGGCTCAGGTCCTAAACTTTCTGAGTTAGGGGATGAGTTAGGTGAAAGCAGCCAACACTTTAACTGAATCCAGCCTTCAGTGTTCATGGTCACATATGAAGCCTGTATCATCAGACTTCAAATGTCAAAGCAGTAATTCCAGGGCTGGGTTTCTGTCCTGAGCAATAGGTCACCCTTCCTCTGAAGCGGCCTAGAAATAACTTTGACGTAAGATAATGGTCAACAGTCATTTTCCAAATCACATATTTTTCTTAATAGCATTAATGAGCTGAATTTTTCTAACACTATCTATTTCTTTCTGATGAGCAGCACATATACAAATTCTGTCCCATCCATGAATAAAAAGTGTTTGAATGTACACAGAGAGCATACATGGCATTCGTGCTACTCTTCTCAGGGCTGACTGCTGATGCTGGCTGATGGTTTATAACATGCAACTCAACTGCATGAGGAGGGATGGGTTAGGAACTACCAAGAACAGTAATACCTTCCAGTGCTTTGATCACCTCCAGGGGAGGCAGGAGAGCACCATTTCTAGATGTTGGGGCCCAGGGTTTTTTTTTAACTTGGATCAGGAGAGAATGTCTAAAGCAAATCTGATTGTCATCACCTGAGTGTGCTGAGTTCACATCCTCAAGCAGTCTCACAGGTTGTAAACCATGTTCCTTTCATGTGAAACCTCCTTAGAAGAGGAGCCTCAAGAGGGCACCTAGCATCCTCCAGCTGGTAGGGGCCACTCAGTGGGGCCAGGCTAGAGCTAGCCCAAAGTATATGCACCTAAAATCTGTAAAGCATGGATCCTATGAGTTCAGCTCCAAGTGTTTAGTTCCACAGGTTTGCTCCTGGTGGGGCACATTACTTTTTAACATAGATACAACTTCTATCAATTGAAGTTAGGGCACCAGATTCCATCCCCGAAATATCTGGTTGCAGAGGATTTTCACTCAGTCATATTCCAGGAAATTACCTTATTGCCCATAATTAGGCCCACGAGACAGAACTTCAGAGCTCATTCTCAGGTTTGCAGTGCATGAGGCACTCCTCTTCCATCTGTCATGCTACTGATGTCGTTAGAGGAGAACTTAAGCAGCATTCCCAGACAACACCTGGACTTAGAGCTTGGATGGATCACAATGCCTCACTCCAGTCTTTAGAGATTATTACTTATCACTAGAAAATGAGTTTCAGCACTCAAGCCCTACATCCATTGGTTTTATTTTGTCCTCTGATGATTCGCTGTGCAAACATGCCCACAACCTCCCCTCGGTCTGATAGTTGGTATCGCCCAGGCAGTATTTCTCCCCAAAACCCACCTCTCTGTAAACTCTTCACACACACCATACATTCAGTCCATTAAAATAAAAAACCAAACAAACATGGCAATACCAAGTCATGAAAACTATAAATAGCACAGCTTTCCCCATTCCTACCCTCCATAACGCAAAATGTAGTAAGAAAAACTGGGGCAGAACGGTCAGTCTTTTAGTAGATGTCCTGCAATCTGCATCCCATTCTCTACTGACATGGCCTTGAATTATTTCAGATTGTAACACTTCCCCAAAGGGCACCACGTTATACCATACTGACTTGTGAGCAGTAAGTACAACGAACAGCAGTATTAGAATAAGTACACAGATCTGATTTCCTCCTTGCTCTTTCATCCAGTGGACATTAGAGGCTCAGAAAGCTTTATGTTCTAGTTTAAATTCCCTTTGTATCACAACTTGGGTGCCTATCCTGGTAACTTACTGACGATTCTAATCTCTTCTTGTTGTTCCCATTGCTAAAATGTTTACCAAACTTTAAAACTAAGGCAGACTAATTTAGATTATAGTGGAGTGCCACCTAGTGCTAAGCAGGTTTGAATTCAAAAGGCGTGCTCTTATCTGTAAGAAGTTATTGACCAAAAATTTATTCTTCAGTTGTACTGGTGGTATAACACACCCTCTCTGAGAGGGTGCAAGGAAAGCATATGAAATAACAGAGGGGAAGATTATAAAAGAGCCTGAACTAATTACGTTCTTTGTAAAGCTGACATGGCTCTGCCATTCACAAAGCCCCACACTTATAGGTGAGTACATCATACTGTTACATGTGCTCTAGATTTTAGCACATAACAAGGTGTGTGCAAATGGAAGAAGAAAATGTGACAAAAATATGTTCAAACTACTCTAGAGATGCCCAAGAATGGAGGAGGGGAAAAGAAAAAAAAACCATGTGTATTTCAAACTCTGCTTTATAGGATTTAATTTTTTTCCCACCAAGAGAAAATCTAAATTCCCTGTTGAAGTGAACACATCACACAGGGCCAGGAACATCTTCTGTATTTCAGATGAAAGGCACCTACTGACCCCAGAAAACTTGAGCTGAAATCTTTATATGCCCCACAGCTTCCTGAAGAGATATGAGGTGAAAACTCTGCTTGTGGGCTCTGAAAATGGCTTTAGATATGAACAGAGATGAGAAACACAAGTTTTCACTCCCTAAATGCTTTAACTGATGTTCCAAGGGAGATTTAGGCTGAGAGAGGGTGGGGGCAGAAAGAAGTTCCCTGATAGCTCAAACAGAGATTAAGCGTTACCCAGTGTTAAGGTAGGGAAAGCATTTCCCTGGCTAGGATGATGTTCCCATGCTGTAGATGTTGCTCTGAGACCACAAAGGAAAAATTGAGAAGTGTCAATTTTTTAAAAAAAACCGAATTCTTAAACCTTCAACACACCCAACAACAGGTGTTTTGTAGAACAAGATTTCCCAGAAAATGATACCCAGACTGCAGAAACCTCAGTCCCTTTTCTTGGTGAGCACTACCCGTGGTTATGAACAACTGGCTCACACAGACTGTCGGGGTGGAGCACAGACATTCCCAGGAAAACACAGTCTGAGGTAAAGTCTATTTGCTGCTCAGTGGTGTCTTCTTCCTTGGGTGTGTTTGAGAGAAAGCTGAGATTAATTGACATTATGAAAATCACAGCCTATCTTTAGACTAGTAGAAAAGGGCAGAGCGGATCAAAAATAATTCAATGGATTATTCTGAACTATTCTGATTCTTGCCTCAGCAAAGCCATGAAACACCACATTCACTGCTGGTATTTGGAGCCTTTTATAATCTACAAGTATGGACAGCAGCACAAAAGTTATCAAATCCTTCTGTTCCCAGAACAAACAAAATTTCATAGCTGCTTAGTAAATGTTTCCAAATACGGCAAACAGACCCTTGCAGTGGGAGAAATTAGCATGATTCATTAGTTGCTTTTTCTTTTTTGGTTAAAACCAGTCAAGTTTAAGAGGGATGAAACACAAAGGTGCAGCAACTTGAACCCTTTGTCTGCCGTACAACTACTGTAGCAACTGCTACCAAAAGCAACCTGAACTACTGGGACAGGTGGCTCCAGCTAGCAAGTGTTGCATACTTGCACACAGTTTCATCCAGCACTCTGTGTGACACAGCTCATACCCTACAGGTAAATGAAATTGCCTGTTTTTCAAGGCTTAAAAAGCAGAACTCCCCTCACTGAAAACCTAAAATAATTAAGAGAAAACTGAACTTGACCTGTGGATGATTCCAATTATTAAAAAAAATAAAAAGGAAGGATGGCCTCCCACCCCCTTCTCAGCATTATCCCAGCATTATCCCAGCATCCCTCAGAAAGCCTATATGTTTCATTAACCTCAGCATCCCACCATCTCCGACATGCTGCAAGAAATGAAACCTCCACAGCTGGCTCAGCTCTCTGGTCCTGCAAACCTTGCTTGAGACAGAGAGAGATTAACTCCATCCTGGTTAGAGTAATTCTCAAAAAGGTCCCATTCCTCTTACAGGATGCCCAGATGGAGGCAAAGGGAAGTGCTGCTGTCCCTCACGTTTCCCATTTTGCCGAGAACGGTTTCTCATGCCGCCTGGAATGAACCTACTTCAGCCCAAGTACAACAGGGGCAACATGCCCTTTCATCATGTAAGTACCTGGCCCACATGCCAGTTTGCCATGGAGAAATTTGTACATCTTTTCAAGTAAATATCATCATCACCACAACACCTATTTTTACATGTTTTAAAACATTATTAAATAATATTTATCTTTATATAAATATTACAGATAGATACACATATTTCTGGCAGGGCAGCACACCTCAGTTTTACAGAAGTGAAATGCCCTCATTCTACATGCAGGGAAACGGAGACACAAGGGTGAAGCCCTTTGGTGAAAGCCTCCCCATTGAGTTGGGAGCAGGACTCTGATGTCTCCAGCCTCCATCCGAAGTGTCTCCACTCAGCCGCAGCCCTCCCCACTGGCGCTCCTGAGGCGCCATTTGCACAAGGTCAGATGCCTTATTTAAGCCGAGACTCCAGTTTAACACAAGGTCAGCCGCCTACCCAGGACTCTGGTTTAAAAGATCGCTCTCCATTGGGAAGCTGTTGTCCCAGCCAAGGACGTTTAAACCCAATCCAGCAATCAACAAGGAGTCCCGTCTTACAACACTGTGCAGACAAAACAAAAGGGCTGAGCCCGAACGGCCTGCGTGATACCCGCCGGTGGAATCCTCCTTCTTGGGTTATTGCATTTGAACTGCTCAGAGCAAAATACAATGCTCAGCTGTAAAATATTTTCTTTTTGGCAGCTCACAATCTTATTCCAAAGGCACATGTGAAATACATTCCTGGGTAATCTTGGAGTGAAGTGGGCCAGATGGTAGCAGTCAGATGTGACCCAATTCTCCTTTAGCTCTCATATTTTCAAAGATGTGTGCTTAAAAACTTCATGCCTCTCTCCCACAGCATATACATATTTCAGACTGGGTTTTGAGGCAGTCACAGGCGTGTAGAGAACTGTCACCTTTCAGTACCCTGTGTCCTGGGGATAAGTAGCTGTGTACATCTGTAACGGAACAAGTCATCCCATGGCAATTCTCATTCTGTTTCCCCAGACCAAGGGGATATCAGGCAGCCTCCTGGTTTAAGGAGGGCGAGGGAGTGGAAATACTTTCTTCAGACTTTACTGAAGGGAAACAGATAAAAGAGGGATGGGGCTGGAAACAGATTCCAGTTGTTATATCAGCTGGAGGGAAGGGAATGGCTTTCAAAATGGCTGTAAGGTATTTTAGCTTAAGGTTTAGGCTTGTTTTTCCCAGAAAGACTTTAAATGCTTGATTCTTTTTCAATTAAGCATGCATGCAGGCCTTCCCCTCCTTCTAGAGGGTTTATTTTTTGTTCTTTTCATGTATCTGGCACAAGCATCTGAGTCATATCCCTAGTGTTTTGACATTCACTGCAGTATTGTGGAGCTCAGGGTAAGCCCATATAGCTAATGCCGCAAAAGCCATCACCACAGGAGGGCCACCTCCGAGAGCAGGGGAACGAAAAGCCCCACCAGCCCAGAGGGTAACTGGAGCTGACTAGGGTCAAAGCACGGGTAGGACAGTCCCTGACCCCACTTTGTGCAGGACTCTTCACCCAGCATCAGCTCCAGCCTCTTCACCCAGCATCAGCTCCAGCTTCATCCAGAGCTGGTACAAACCATCACAGCTTCATGGAGGCACATGGACACACGGGTGTATCACTTGATTTAGAAAGTCCACTTCCTCCTTCAGTGAAAAAGCTGAAAGCAAGCAACTTGGCCATTAGAGGCATAATATACAAAGAAATTTTCAAACTAATACAAACATTTGGTTCCATATTATGGATTATCAGATCGAGCAGCTGAGTCTAATTTACAGGGCAGAGTTCAGCCTCCCGCATGGCGGCTGGGTGCAGCTGCTCACTGTGGAGTGCCTTGGACCCACACTGCACACACAGTAGAGACTGCAGCAGCAAGAAGTTCCATGCGAGGGTCTGACACCTGCATTTCACCAGTGTAATGGTTTTTCATTTTCTGCAAAGAAGAGATCAATACCTTTGATTTAATACATTGCTGAAGGCATTTTGTGGAATTCCACTTGTCCTTCACAATTTCTTGGTGAAGCTGTTTGCAACACAGAGATTGAGCTGGAGAGAAGCATTTGCTCACAAGCCAATGTGGCAACAAAACACTGTCAGTGCTAGGAAATCCTTCCCAGAAAATAAGCACGTTAAATCCGAGCCTTATAGGCCAGTTACACCAAAATGCAACTTGTTAATTAAAAACAAAACAAAAACCACCAACAAAAATTGATCTCTAAATGCTTTTGAGACACAAACTCCTATTGCCAGAGGCACACAGTCTACTCCGGTGAAAAAGAAACACACACCTTTTTGGCCACTGCCCAGACTAGAGTTCCTGATGATTGATACCATTCACCATGGGGTCAAAGTTTTGGTAGAGAGATTAAATAATTAGCTTCTACCTGCAGCAAAGAGAAATACCAGATGTTCTGCAAGTGAATGAGAAAATAAAAATAAGCAACATGAAACATATACGCAGAACAGGATATATTTTTGGGAAACACTTCCGAAGTTAAAAAGCAACTGTGCAGCACTGTTTAGTTTCAGTCTTAGCATAAGGCTACACCGAGCCAACTTAGATAATTGCAGCTACAACAAAGGTACTGTAAATTAATAAAATCATTCCAACAAAAAAGGGGGAAAATCTAAAAAAATTTATCTGAAATTTCTTTGTCGACATTTCTGCAAAGCTGTAGGGTTTCTCAAGATACCCACTAGCTTACACTAGCTCCAACATGAGAAATAAAAGTGTCTCATTGCATATCTTCCTCTCTTCATTGGGTATAGGAGTTTTAGAGTTCTAAGTTGGGAGGTATGAGCATCTTTCCATCCAGGCAGATTTTTTCACCTGCTGGCAATAAAGGCAGCAACACAGCTAGATATCAATTTAGCTTTAGTTTATACTGAGGCGGTAGTCAGAGGTGATTCTAGTGGCACTAGGAAAAAAAGAGCACTGGGAAAAATTGGTTAAAAATAAGCATCAGGTAAAATCCTTTAGGAAAGTCTGCTTCGTAACAAATTTTGACAAAGCATTGCACAACATACTTCCTGTTGCCTTTTCTCCACTAGAATATAAAAGACCCTCTCAAAAGGCCAAATTATTGTAGTTTAGAGAATGAGAATGGACACCTTTAAGAGTTGGCCGGGCAGGCTGCTGGGCCTCTTGTCTAGACTGTGCTCTTCCTAGAAAGGTTGGACTAGATGATCCCTGAGGTCCCTTCCAACCTGTGATTCTGTGAAATCCACCACCTAGCCTGCAATGCACTGTAGTGGTGAGCACACGCCTTTGCTAAGAAAAGCAGGATGACCCATCCATGCAAATCCCCTTTTGCAGCTTTCTCCCTCCTTCCAGTTTTCAAATTAGTCAAGAAAAGTATCTTTATTTCCTAGAATACGTTCACTACAGAACTAATTCTGCTACCTATACCAGTGCTCGGAGACCATTTGTCTGTTATGATTAAGAAAATTCCATGGTAGGATCCCCTTCTTTTGTTGTATCAGTCATATAAGACCACATCTTTCCTTCCTTAACCAACTTGCAGAGTCACCTTTCCACTTCAAAGCTTAAATTTGTACCTGTAAAATTTTTCATGTGAATATTTGTTAATGCTAGCTTAAAATTTGCCTGGTGTAAAATTTCCTTCCCATAAAGAAGCTTGTTGGGATACCCTGCAACAAAATGCAAGGTGGATGCAACACTCTCAGCAGTGTGACTATTCCAAGTGAATATTCATTAGACCTTGTTCAGGTATGTAACTTCAGTCAAGACAGGTTTTTTTTATTTTCAATTTTTAAAACCATGGCAGCAGGACCAAGTAAATTTTAGAGGCACCAAATAATTTAGAGCAAACAAAATATTCAGTGTCTTCATGATAAGAAAGGAAGGATTTTTTTTTTTTTCCAAACGAAAGTCAACAAAAAGTCGTAAGTTTCTATGCAGCATGACAAGTCAGGAGGCAAGAATTGCCATTATCCTCATATATGGTCATTGGTTAGTGCATGAGAGTCAACGAAAAACAAGTATCAGTGTTACTCAGCTGAAGCAAGTTGTCATGTCTACATACCTGTACAAAAAATGGTATGCCTTTACTGCACGTGGTTTTTATTTGCCATTACTATGTAGAACTGGCTTTTCCTCACTCCTATATTCAGTAACCATGCCACCTCACTACTGTAATGTTTTGTCAAACCATCAGCAGTAGCTTGATCAATTTTGGATCACAGGAGAAAACAATAGGGCATTTTATTGCTGTTTAAATGCAGCTCTGCCCTGAAAATGACTCTGAACTGGAACTTCTTGAGAACTACCAGGAATAAACCTGATGGAGGGCCTTTGAACAGCTGAAGGAACCAGGGAAAACAAACACATCAGGTTAAGGATTACAAGAGAGTTGCATTTTGGGCTGATCAAAACTTGCCCATTCCTTTGCACACATGATATTCATTCCCCTTGTTTCATTAAATACATATTTTCCAGAGGCACAGCATGACAGATGTGCAGCAGGAACATGTGCACAGAGCATAGTACCCCCAGGCCAAGCTCTCTACTCATACAACTTCATGCAGATGTACCTAGCCTAAACCTCGGGAGCCGATTCCCATGATTTACAGCAAGACAAGTCTCCAGAAACATTTTCAATTCAGCAAAAAAGCTGGACCGTCAAGTAAGCCGCTTATGGCAGCTCTCCCCATCTGCAGCCCTCCCCCTATGCACCAAAATCCTTTCTGCTCTTTGCTGTAGGGTTAGGACTCATTCCTACAGGGTGATTCTGGGGAGATAATGCATGCAGTGGGGAGATATTGTAGTTGGCAATAATTCAGGACCCAAAAGTGGGATACAGCCTAGTAGATGAGAATGCTGCATATAAAAACCTGTTCCCCTCCTCTCTGAGAAATTAATAGATTGTGATAGCCTGCGTGCTGCCGCTAAACTGGAAACACTCAGGGATAAAGCAATCTGAGGAAGCGAAACTGCTCCAGGAATACCACATGGGTTGGTAACGGTGATGTGCCAAAGCGCCGTGCTCGCCAAAACAGGGCAGCCTTGACGGTGCTCTGAAGCCGCTGCAGGCAGGAGAGCCCTGCACAGCTGCCTCCCGCCGACCCCTGAAGTATATGCATCTACGTGCATACACAGCCAACCCTATTCAGTCTGTAACTGCAATGTCAGCCCAGGGTGGCTGTGTCTTGGCAGTTGCGGTCTTAGCCAAAACTTTCAGAAGACAGGAGGCCTATGGGAGTTGCAGCCGTTCCCTTCTTTGATGTCTAGGGAGACAGTCATTCGTAAGAGAGAAAAAACATTTTGAACCGTTATGTAGGACTGAAAAAATAATTCTATTAGAGGAAGAGGCCTACTCAGGGAAGGATGTTTCAGAGGCACAACTCTAGGAAGGCCTCTGATAGAGTAATCTGGAAGATAATTATTTGTGGCGTTGTTGGTTTGGGTTTTTTTGTGGTGTTTGGTTTTTTTTTTCCCTAGAGAATTATTGAGTCTAATTCAAAATACTCCAATATAAGCAGAACTTAATGTGTACATACACACACAAAATATAACATAAGCAAATCCGCATGGTCCTGGCAAAAGGTGGAACAGACATCTGTCCTGAAAAATCCCTCCTAGGTATGCTTTTTTTTTAAAGTTTAAAATGCTTCACATCTGTTTCCCTCCCAGCTGGCAGAAAATCCACAGGATTGCATATGTCCTGATTTGTGAATCAATCTAAAAAAAAATGCATTGCAACTCTTGACACATAGAAACACAGCTTCTCAGGCTCAATCGACATTTAGTTTTCCATTTGCCAAACCTGGGGGGAAATGGGATCCTTTCAAGCGCCCTGTGTGTACTACAGCCATTTCACATTAAACATGCACGACAAATCTCTGTTTAGCATTAACAGTGCTGGGTACCTGTGTATGGACAAGACATTGACTGCTCTCTCCAGTGTTAATTCTGCATGGTCCAACCCTTTAAAGAAAAATTCTAACCAATGTAATGCTGAAAAGAAGGTTTTCCACTTAAATTCTGCCTATGGTAGAATCTGCAGTGTCACTAGAAAAGAGAGTGCCCTCCGCAGCAGGAGGACAGCTCATACCCACCCCTGGACCAGAAGAAATGTAGTGAGAGTGAGTTTGGCATACAGTTACCTCCTCTGCACACACAAGACTCCATAGCTCTGCTTGCTCCCTCTTCTTTTGCTGTCAAATTGAAAACCTTTTTTTCTGTCTGCCTTGCTAAAGCAAAAGCTTTAGCTGTTGGGGTTTTTTTTGTTTTATTTTTTGTTTTGTTTTGTTTTCTTGAGCTACGAGGCGAGGCTCCAGGCCCCTCTGATGTAGCAGTAACACCAAGTTTGTTCCAAGTTCCTTTTACCTAAGACATAAATAGTTAAGTTCCCAATTCTACTGCCAGTGTTTGCACAACACCAGACGCTCATTTATAGAATACAAAATACTAGGGATTTTGGTACTTACATAGTAGATAGCTTTTGAAGATGTTTTCGCTTGTCTGATGCAAACAACTTATGATTTTCATTCTCTGTGATTCTCCTCTGTGCAGTTACAGATGCATAGGAAGGTGTGAATGGACTTAACTGAGACTAAAAGGAAAAATTCTTGCCAGTACAGGGACTGATCTCCTGTTTGAGAGCTGTGGGAGGGGAAAAAAGGGGATGGACAGACAGAGAGACACTAACTGGAATGACAAGACTGTGTATTTAAAGGAAGCTGAAATAAATTCTGAAGCAGCGTTAAAAGCAAATGTCACCTCTTGCTTTTAGCCTGGGAGGGCAGGGATGTACACAGGACGAAGAGCGGGCTGCATGACAGGAAGGATTCAGAGCAAGGTCAACTTGCGAAACAAATGACGAATGACAGAAACATCGAATTGCTGAAACATCCCACAATAGGGAATACAGTATCTCAAGAGCTATCTGGAGTATATATTTGGCTCACCATACAAAAGCACATCCTAGAAAAAGCAAGTTAAAGGCACTTCATTAAAAAAAATAAAGCTGGGACAATGTAACTGCTTATAATTCAGACAGTCTTTAAGAATTTATAGGAAGTGTATTTTACAGCCGTCCCAAAGAACCAACAAAGCGTGGTGGTTATCGCAGAGCAAAGAAACGTGACATACACAGAGGTAGGCAACAGAGGCTGCTGCCAAGGCAGGGGACCTTCCTGACTACACAGGACATCACTTGTCTGGTGAGGGCTGGGAAGTGCCTGGAGATCCCCTCTGAAGGGGATACTGGGCTGCAATAACTCACCACCTTAAATCACAGGGACACATGTATCCCTGGAGGATGTAGACTCTTTCCAGATTTTGGTTTGTTAGTGGAACTTTTTGGAAGAAAATGAGTTTTCTAAAATTGCTTATTAAAAATGAAACCCAGCCAAAATCTTCATTAACGTGCTTCTCAAAACCACCCTACAACCACCCAGTATTTCTAACACAAGTGAAAGCTCTTGTAGGGTTTAGCATACAGGCAGAACCTAACAGAAAGTGATTTCATGGGGAGAGAGTTGGGGGGTTGGGTGGGGAAAAGAGCAAATTTTTTTAAATTATCCAGTGGTGATGTCCCCTTCTTTCCTTAAGATCATTTTAGCCATTTTGACACAGTGCCTGAAGTACAGTATCAGGAGGTTTTTCTTTTATTTTTTTTCTCCTTTTTCAATGGCAGCAAGAATCCATCCCCTGGAGTCTCTCAACTCCTCCCCCCCAGGGCTCCTGTAACATGCCCAGCCATGCCAGGAAACAGCCAAGCTTCCCAATTTGAAGTTTTTCTCTCTTTTTATAAAGAGGAATCAGAAGCCTATGCTTAGTTGAAGGTAACTGAGCAAGTTTAAGGTAATAAGGTTAGTAGATCTCTGAGGGGGCTTTTCATTTATCTGAAAACGTCTTGCATTTGTGAAATATCACTTAGGAAACTTTAACCTTTAGGGCACGTCAGGAGCTTCTGCTTAGCCCATCCCATCTGCGGGGACAGCCAGACCCGCACGCAGTAGGGTACCAGGATCCCAGCCTAGGAAACACAGCTCTGGTACAACCGCCGTCCCACCACTGTGCCTCCTCTCCCAGCCTTCTCACCTTGCCATCCTGCTGGGAACACCTTTTTTTCCCCTGTGCTCCTAAACCTTCTTAATTCACTGTGGCATGAAGTCATCCACATTTCTCTTTCAAACAACAACAACAAAAATGGCCTTGAGCAGCCATATCTGTTTGATGTTTGTATATGTGTATGCACGCACAGACGCCTCCACATACATTAAATGCATTAAAATGCGTACACTGCCCAGTCTTCTAAATTGTATAATCCTACCGTAAGCAGTTTTTCATTCTCAGTTGATTAAAGTATTAGTACATAAAACATCTGTCAGAACAAAGATTAAGCAATGGGCTCGGACTTGCTCAGAAGGAGAGCAAACAACCAGCACAAATATCGCGCAAATAAAATCCATCTCATGTAATATTAATCCTTTCATTGCCAGGAACCAACATTTTATTGGCATGACGCAGCGGAAAGGAGAATTAGTTCGTTTGGCTCTGGCCAAGCTCAAATTTCACGAGGACCTTCTACTTACTTTTATCCTGATTCAACTGAAATCCTGCACTGAATGGAAGGAAATACATGGGGGTGTAACACATCTTATGGGGCGAAGCACAAAGTAGAAAATACAACATACTGTTCAGTGTAGACTGCAATCAATATAACCATCAAAGTTTAATTTTTCCCTTATTTTCAGAGACAAAGCCAGAATCTATGCATTCCGGGGATGATTAAAAAAGTAAGAGGTTGGAACTTGACAGGCATCATATGCAAAAACCAGTACTTATTATTTATAATGAGAATTACAGTAAAATCAAACCAAAGAAATGCTTCGTTCATCATTACCCATCCCCACCTCCAGCCCCATCCCCACCTATCCGGGAACTTCTATGGAGGGGGAAAAAAAAAACAACTAAATTTTTTTGTCCTATCCTGAAAAGTGCTCTTTATGTGTAAAACCCAATTAATATCACTTTGCATGACATGCACCCAATATGGACACATAGTCCAAGAATCTATACGCTGGGTATTTCCTAACGTTCACGTGTTTTACTATGCAACCTAAACAAACATTTTAATGAAGAACTTTAAATTCAAGTTTTCATCACGTAAAATGGGATGTTGGTACAGTTTTATGGCTTCAGTGGATCTTCCACCCTGAACTTCAGCTCCACATGACAAATACCATCCCTGCAACTACTTAAGCTGGCAGCAGATGCTGCTGTCCCAAATAAGGGGGGGGTGGGGGGCATCTGGAGACCTATCCTGCCTCCACCATGAAGGAGGCTCACAGAAGACCAGCTTACAAGCTCTTCAGGAAGGCTCCTGCTTAGAGCATCCCAGGAGAAGAGGCAGTAGCAAAAGCCCTGTGCTGAACTTGGAGAGAAAGGGAGCAGAGCCTAGAAAAGCACACCACTGCACAGCTGCGCCCAGTGAAAAGCGTACATCGTGCTGTGGGCGTGCTGGAAACAGCACAGCATGACCAACCAGGACATCTGCTTGTCGCTCGAGTTGTAGCAGCATCATTCTCCTGACAATTTGGTGGAAGAGTCATTGAGGTTTCCAGTCGAATTCAGGGGGTGGCAGTGATGGTTTTTTTTGTTTGTTTTTCTTTTAAGCAAGGACAAACATAAGGTATTTGTCTGTTTTGCAGGTTTCTTTCTTCTCCACCCCACCCTCCCCTTTTGTGAAGGACAAAAACCAGCTGCAAGAAACGGAAATGATTCAAAGCCTTTTAAAAGCTGAGATTCTTTCACAAGGAATATATTAAGCATATTGTGACCTTCTGCATCTGCAATTGGACAGACACTACACCAGGAATGCGGAAGCATCATGGTATTTAAGACATTATATCCAAAATAGGCTTGTACTTTTGACACGACTTCCAGAAGAAAGCTTCTGGCAGAACCCTGGACGGTAGAGACCGCACTTTGCATCAGGACAAATACCTATTTGCAATCCCCTGCTGCCCAGCAATTAGCTACACTAGGATAATGCCAGTAGGCTACTGGTCAAAGATGGAAAAGGGGAATGTCATAAAACTTTCAAAAAGTAAACAAGATAAATATTTACGAGTGCAGCATTATGCATGACGCTGAATTCAATTACTTTTAGTCTGGGAGGTTATCAAAAAAAGCATGTTAAAAAAGACTCTTCCTAGATCATAGACCCAGACACTGCAACTGCAATACCAGCATCCACTTTATATACAGAAGGAGCCAGAACAGATATGAAGAAAGACACTGCAATACGTTATTTTGATGATTTTATTTTTTTTTTAATCTTCAAAATTTTCTGCCTTGAG
Organism: Phalacrocorax carbo; assembly: GCF_963921805.1. Lineage (NCBI taxonomy): Eukaryota > Metazoa > Chordata > Aves > Suliformes > Phalacrocoracidae > Phalacrocorax > Phalacrocorax carbo. Next base: position 23,031,690 of record NC_087515.1, read on the forward strand.
ACAGGAATGCATGATAGATAGAAATGGCTCAAACATCTTCACATGAAACACTCTTAATCATAATTCATTCACAATTATTTTTCTAAAACATCTACAGTTACATAATCCCACCCATTTCCATCCATTATCACAGATTCAATTATTTGTTAAACAGTAGTTGCCAGCAATTGAAAGCTGTAAGGCTTTTTGCATATTAGTAGAGTCTTCTGAACTACAAACACAAGAATATCACAACTATAACTCTCACTTTACATGGCAACCCCAGGTGGCAGATGTTCCAAAATGAAATGTGTTGCTTATGTGGAGTTCATAAAAATGACAGAGAGAGCTCTGTGCCTCGTTAGCTCCAAAATCCTTTCTCCTTTACTAAGATTATTTTCTAAACCTACAGCATATTCCTCATTTTGAACCAAGTACTCTGGTGAGTTGACCTTTATCTTCCATTGCTGCTATTTGGCAAATTTGCAAGTCAGGCATACTAGAGGCTCTCCAGTAAAACTCTATGTACAGAGCACAGTTTAAACAGATGGGTTGCTTGGAATCCATATCTCCCTCCACCTGAAGGGAACTACTTTGAGGTTTTCTGGAACTGTTGTAAACAAGAGGATATTTTTTTTAATATATATATGTGTGTGTGTATATATATTTATATATTCTATATATAAATGTTCTAAATGTCCTTTGGGAGTCCATTTGTTTTTATCTTTCCAAATGATGACTAAATACCTGATCTGTAGCATTTCTCCTGAGAAGACACTAGTAAGGGAATGACAGTTTTGATGCACTTTGGAATGGCACAATCACGTAAACGCTTGCACAATTAAGACTTATGAACTCATCCAAAGTTTCTAAACATGTTATTCTAACTAAGAACTAAAATACCAGCACAATGCAGCAAGTTAAAAAAGAAAATTCTATGTAATCAACATATAAACAAGTACATAGGAAATGGATATTTGTCAGTAAATCTGTATCTTTTTAAAGTAGGAAACGTATGCACTTAAGAAAAAAAATGTAGCTATCTGACAAACTTTGTAACAAAGTACTTTCCAAATGCATAACAAATGCCAAGATATCCCGTAACTGGCCAGGTATAGCCACATGAGAGCTGCATGGCTTAGAGCAACCCGGGGAAGGGTGGGGTGAAAAAGAAAAATCACAAAAATAATAGATTAGCAAATCTAGGAAAAGAAAAAAAAAATCACATCATCATCATCATCTAAATTACTGTATGCTTATATCACAACTGCTAAAGGAGCTGGAGCGGGGGGAACCATAAAGATTGCAGTTTAATAATTCTTAGAATTACCGCTAAAAATTCAGAAAAGAAAAATCAACTTAACATACTAATCCTAAGCACCAATTTAATAATTTAAGTTAACTGTATTTATATTTCTCCTACTAGGGATGAAGCAAGTTCTGCTTGAAGGCTTAAAGTTTAACTCTGGAGCCCATCCGACTTCTGTGTTCTTGCCACGCTTCCTCTGCTGTTTGCATCAAAAGTCACCGTGAAGACTCTCTTAAGGTTCAAACTCTAGGCAAGCAATTCTTTGAAGAGACAATTACATCCTACAGTTGAAATCAGCTTTCAGGTCATGAAAAGTGAAACACGCCAGTATTTGGTTAGTCTGTTATTAACTAGTCTGTGAAAACGGAATAGCCGACACCATTCCTCGACAGGATTTGCCTTAGAACTAGCAGCACCCAGGGCAGACCCACTGCAAGCACATCCAGACTCCGCTAGGAATTAGTAGTGTTAGAAAATTGCATATGTGTTAGATCAAGAAGGCATCGCCATACATGTGGCATCATTACATTGTTTTTCCTCTACCTTTCTCCTTAAGAACAAAGGAAAACAGCCCTACAAAGGTCTTTTTGGTTGGTTTTTTTTGTTTGTTTGTCTTCACACCTGGAAAAAGCAGCACAGTACTCCCCAGCTGGAACAGCTCAGCACTTCCCATCAGCTTAGTTCTTTCAGAAAGCACTTTCACATAGTTAAGGTGGTCTACTTCAGCTAATCCTCAGAGCTAACCTTTTTTCCAGTATATATGTCATGCCACATCCTGACAGCAATTTCAGAGCTGAAATGGATCTATGGTAATGTCCACTACTAACTGTGACCAGATCTTGACACAGACCATCAAGCCAGGCCCTTGGGATGGTTCCACACATTGAACTGAAGCTCAGACTAAAAATCTCACTGAAACTCAAAAGACGGAGTGGTCATGAATCTCAGCCACTTCTCCCTATTTGAACCCTCACCCTGTAATGAAAGCACGCACACCAAGGGAAAATAACAACTGCCTGAGCTGGGAGCGTTAAGACACTGGTGAGTTATCTTGCTGCTCTTCAGTGACCGTGGATTCGCTGTGCTCCTCACTTGTCTCATTGGAGGGCTCCTCGTAGCCCGGCTCGGCAGGATCCAGGCTGCTCCCCTCGCTTTGCTCCTCGCTTTGCTCTTCGCTAGCCTCTGCAGACTGCTCCAAGTTGCTCTCCAAAGAAGCTGGAGAGCTGCCAGTTACACTTTCATTTTGGTTCATTTCGTTAAAAGGCTGTGGGAGAGGTGCAGAAGACTGTACAGCATTTTCACTGGCAGGGATGGGCACTTTGGTTGCACCAATGTCTACGACAATGTCATTTTGTGGAAGAGTTACCTTCTCCACAAGCTTCCATTGAATAATACTCATGTCTTTCCCTCCAGTTGAAATCAAGTGACCATCGCTGTGGGTGAAGCTGACGTTTGTCACATGACTACTGTGAGCGCTGTATTTGTGACTCGGAGCCTAGCGAAAACAAGCAGAAAGATAAACCACATGCTTGACTAAAAGAGCACATGATAACAAAATCTAAAACTACTACTACTTTTGCTTGGCCTTTCAAAAGAGCTCTTTATTCACCTAAGAGTAAAGAATTGTATTAGGTTTCCTCCCACGATTCACCCTTTCTTCTTAAAGCTCGTGACTTGGGACAGATTTAGATCTTTATGCAAAAAGTAATGGACTTAACATCAAGGCCAGCCAACAGAAAGCATCAAGCCTCTGCTCCAGAACTTAAGGATAACTATTGCCACTTCACTTTAGGTATATTATTTTATGTATTATTTTATATTTTCTATTTTATATATAAACTTAATGGGGAAAACCATGCTTTTGTCTCTAGCACTGTTCTCAGACATAAATGAGCTATTTGGGTGCTAGGTTCCAAAATGATCATGCTAGAAGCAGGTGTCCAGCAAGGAAGCTTCATGCAACACAAATAACCACATAGACTAGACTGCTCTAGACTTACCTTTGGCTTGGAACAGGGATACTGAAAGAGATGGACCTTACAAAAATCATCAGCAACTGCTATCACTTTTCGGTTACGGGATCTGACAAGGGCATTTATGTCTGTCCCATCTGATCCTTCCGGCCAGACTCCTAGGAGAGATTACAGCAGATACTTAGTGATGGTAGTTTTTGAAACAAATTAAAAGACAATCCATTAAAAAAAAAAGGTTATGAAGCTGTGAGAAAAGGCAAGCTTAACAAAAGGTAAATAAGATGTTTAACTGGAAAATGGAATATGCATTGCATTAAATATCATTAATATTTTGCTAGTGTAATGCTTCTCTCCCTCCCCCTCCCCCCCCCAACCATCAGCCTTGGCCAGGATAACTTCTCAGACTTGGTATGTTTCCTGTTCAAAACCTCCGTTTTGTTTAAAGCTTATCTGAAGTTTGCTGCTAAAACTGGCAACTCTTAATTTAACACTTTCATTCACACACAAACATTTTAAGAGCAAGACTGATGCTAAAACATGGAACAAGCCCAGGCACCGTACATTATGCAGAGATTTCTTTTGGTTTTATTTTATACCTGGAGCAATTCTGAGTATTTGCATGATTCAAAGGAGACAACTGATTGATGATACTTTGCACAGAAACCCAGCCTGTGCGAGTTTCATAGATGTAAGTGCTGTCAAGTGCTTAAGTACAATTCAATATGCGTTTAAGTGAAAAGAAGGACACAGATATGTCTAGACAAAAGAATAACAACATACCCTGAATGAAAAGCACTGAACAAACTGGGGAGGGGGCCGGTCTAAGTTTTAACAAAATATAAAGACCCTAGAGATTCCCATAACTAAATTGATGATTCACATCTGCAAGAAAAACTGAATAAAAGGTAAGCAAAGGGTTATAAGATACTAATTTATGCTGAAGGTACCATATTTTTACAGCTCAGACTTGGGTTTCTCATTAGTTCAGGAGTTAGGAGGAACTTCCCCCCCTCAATTTTAAGGCCCCACTCCAAAAAACTGTGTGTCTGATTGACTGAGAGGGATTTCCATTATCAGATATGAAAATATCTTCTTCCTCCCTTACAATCACTAACTTAAAAAACACATGCTGTCTACTATTTTATACAGCACAACATGCCGACTTAGAATTGCCTTATCTTTGTCAAACTCCCACACTATCTCGTCTTGTTTTTAAGCAAAATGGCAAATAGCATTTAACTTTAAAGTTGGGTTTTTTCATTCTTCAGTGGGTGGAGTAAGAACTTTATTTTCTTCGAAGAATAACAAAGGCAGCTTGTTACAATGCCAATAAGCTACATTGTAGGTAATTTACTAAATAAAGACATGAAATGCTAAGGAAAGTATTTAGAAACATTTTAGTGCTCTCCCATCAATGAAATCATTCTGAAAGAGATATACTATGTAAGAATTTTCAAGTAGCTCAAAATGAACGAATTTTAACTGTTTCCTGCATTCCAGATATAAAAAACTGTCATCAGGTGGGACTTGTAAATGAACTTCAAATCAGTTTCCTGAAGTTTCAGCTACCACCCTAGGCGGACTGTGCCAAACAGCTATGCTATTTCCTCTTCTTTTTAACTTAAGATTAAAAAGACTAATATTCAAGATTGTGTCTCCTATTAAACATCTTTTGTGTTCACAAATTCCTTTAGCAGCTCTAGAAGTAAGACATCCCTTTGTCACAAGACAGCAGGATTTGCTTTCAATGCGTCAAGCAAACCTGGAAAAAACCAAGGTGTTAGTATGACCAAGTTATTCGTAACTGTAAAAAATAACAAAAATACGAAATAATAGGACTTGGTTATTAGGTATGACAGCAGCACTTCAATTTTAGTAAGTTCTACTAGCCAGCGATAAGCCTCTCAGGAATCTGCTCAGACTGAAGTGTGGGAAATGTGCAGTAAACGAGAGAGTGAGTTCAAGTGCTCGGGGTGCAGACTGACGACACTGCTGAGCCAGTACAGTGATATCAACTGCCAACAAGGAGCGATGCTGTTCTCATCCGAACCGTACATTTCCATCCTCTTTATTTTGCTGACAACAGTGCAATGCCTGAGCCTATGGACACACTATCCACAGAGGTAAATTAGTAAAACACAATCCCCAAAAGCCAAAATCCCATAACTTAACCCTCTTTCCTGAACATCAAAGTGAGCAGCCCCCAGCCCATTTGGATCCCTGAGCCAGCTAACCCTCGGGTCAAAGCCAGACTTCTCCGTTGGGCAGCAAGTATCTGCTAGTTTGGCTTAGCTGCACTGTCTGATTTAATGGGAAAATACTTGCCTTTGTCTGAGACCAAGCCATAATTTTAAGATTCTGCAAAGGGTGTCAGACTGCCAGACAATATAAAATTAAAGCATGATGAATCTTGGCTAGGAAGTTTAAATATATTCTGTTCTGCCCCAGAATAACATCACATAATCTGCTTTATCTACTTCACTCCCCAGTCCTCTGGCACACTGAAAATTTTGAGAGCAGTTGAGACTAATTAAACTTGATCCAGAGGGGTTGAAGTTTGTATTAATCCAAAAGGGAATGCAGACAGGATCAGCAAACTTATCCACTTTTTAAAAACAAAAAGTCAAAAGGCTTCTCAAAACAGTGGTTATGGGAGCTGCTCATATCCAGCCTGGCCCCAGTCACCAGTAGCTTTTATCTAACAGCTGTTAAAGAGACAAAGCCAATGGTCTAGATGTGAAACCAAACTCTTTCTGCACTCCCACACCTCATCTCCTTAGGTCAGGAGTAAAGGACTTTTCTGGGAAAGTGCTGAATTCAGAGAGCTGCTCCCCTTATTCTGTCTCCTCAACCACCAAACGTAGTGGTAAAAGTTCAGTAGCACAGAGCCACTGACTGCTACCTCCAGGTTTCTGGTAGATTTAAGTACTGCGAACTGGCTTCAGCTCCAAGGCTATTCCAGAAGGAATATTCACTCCTTACAGAGTGTTTTCATTGCTCCTGAAGAAAGATGTCATATTAGCATCAGAGTTTTGCTTTTCACTTTCGCTAGCGTTTCCTGAATCTTCTGATACTCTATTTTTAAAAAGGCACTTGTGTTACACTACAATTTTAGTTGCAGTAGCAAAGACAGTGAGGAAACGACTGCTGTGAACCAATTCCTTGCCAGCCTAGGCTTACATGCACAGAACATCAAGGAGGAAACAACCATCCACTCTCTACTTCACCCAGACAGACTGAATAAAAACAAACATGTACACAACCCAGTTCACAGTTCTCAGGTCAATGGGAGCCAATCTTTTCATCAAACTAACAATAAGCAACACTATTCAGCTCCAGAAACAGCATGCTCTCCTTTATTTCTGCTACCAACCTCAAGCTGCAAACAACTCAAAAATATTTATGCAGTTTATCAACCTGTCAGCTTCCTTCTCTGACCCCTTTACTTTCCCTGCTCTGCCTCAGATATTTGGTACCCAGAAAGGAAATCAAGCCTGGTTATAAAGCACCAAATGCCCTCCACCCAACCAATATGCCACATGAGAGTGCCAGTGTTAGCCCACAAATCAACCGCAATTCTTTAAGACTACTTGCTCATTAAGCGCTTGACAGTCCTAAAATATGCACGAGAGATGCCAGAAGCTGTAGAAAGCACTCAGACTTAACTAATTTTCTTCCACCCTGCATATAGAGCCTGATATTTGAAGTTGAACTCATAGTAGCTGTGAAGAAAAGATTTGTAGACCTAACCCTCAACTCACCTCTAAAGCATTTGCTGATTTACCTGCTTTTGATGTTTCTAACAACATGAAGAAGAGGGGCAAGTATCTGATCTCAGTGGTGGAAGCAAAACATTCAGCATCCTGCTCATACAACTTGGTTATAAAATACTACCAGGCTGAACCATACTTTTCAACCCCTCACAGAGGGGCTCTTCATTTAACGCCAACAGAGCTGCCTTCAGCAGCTTAAATTGTCTGACCACAGTCTCAAACTGCACTATTAAAATTGGATCTGTCAGCTTTGTTAATTTTTTTGCACATTTAAAAAATAATCTACTAGGTAAATAATCTATTTAATCTTTATAGGATTTTTACTCTTTAGAAGCAGTGTATATTATTCACTATGAACTACAGGTATCAAAGTGCTGTCACGATTTTATGTCATGAACTATACCTACACTCACATAGTCTCGTTCCTATCCCAAAACAAGGTAAGCAAAGGAGAGTGCACATGTGCGATACGAGAACTTTAAACTATCAGCTTTTTGCTTCAGTGCCTCCAAAATTGGTACCCTAAAATGACAGCAGAAAAATCAAATCCCAAACTTCAAGACTAAATAGAAATCAATTACATATTGTCTATAGAGCATTCGGCGCTTTGTGTCACAGACAAGTATTGTGGTCAGTCTCTTTGGTCTGTCATCTCAGCACCATCTTCAATAATCGTTAACAGTGTATTTCTAATGACAAACTGAAGCAAAAGAAAACACAAAAACACAGTGTGAATAGCTCAAAAGCAAGTTAAATGGTGCTTACCAAACACCTGGAAGCCTAGCACACAAGTGTATGTCGTCCAATCTATATCCTTACAGTCAGAACGATTCCTGATCAGCTTACAGCCACTTGGAATGTCCCCTGTCAAAAACCAAAGTGAATGATGAGTAATGCCATATAATTTTATATTTACATATGTGCTCTTGGAAGGTGCTAATACAGTAAATAAATGCATCTTGAAACTGATCTGGAATCACATTGTAGAAGCAAAGACAGACCAGTACCTCTATCAAATTCCAGATATCTGAAGCTTCACTTAGTATTTAAGAGTCACATTTACGTCTCATTTCCCTCTTCAGATCAGCACACCTTGAAAACATTTCCCTGCAGCTTAGGTCCCCTGCTACCTACTCTACAGAGTGCTTTAATAAAGTCCGTAATCCATTAATTTCTCCATCCTACCAGATTTATTGATGTCCTAAAATTCAATCAATCATTCAGGAAGATCTGCTTTTAGAACAGTGAGAAACTACTGCCAGAGGAGCCTTAGACTGCTTTTCAACTTCTAAAGGGAAAGAATGGCCATCTTTCAATACACCAGCCCAGTACTAACGGGTCACAGCTCTTTGCTTCCCTATACAGGCAATTATAAACACCAACATGCCCTTTTGGTAGATTGAGATATTGCACTATCTGGATCCGAAACCTAAGTCATGACAGGCAGAAAGAACATGTTAAGGTGACAGATACTTAAACTGATGTCTCTTCTTGCCTGTACAGGAAGAGAACTACAATCCTCCTGAATCTTGTTAAAGCCACAGGAAGACAAGAATACAAAAACCAATTTAAAAACAGACCGATGTGCCCTACCCAGGTTGACCTTTTCATGTAACCACTATATATTAAATTCATATTTTCACATATCAAAAAAAACCAAACCACCAAACACAAAAGCATTAATACCACTAACTCATTAAAGTAGTATTATTGTTTTGCTTAGTTTTCAACACCACCAGCCAAGATAAAGCTTAAAAAAAGAAACCCCAGAACAGAACAGTGGCACAGACCCGCTGATTTTATTCCCCCAAAATAACTGATACAGTTGATGCTAATTAGACAACTGTATATACTATTTTCAATCTACAGAACTTTGGGCCAACTTCAAAACATAGTGCCACTTGTTCTGTAAATTCTACGCTGTTAAACTGATTTATGACCTTGTAAAGAAGTAAGCTATATTTGGCATTGCCATTAGGTAATACACAGCTCTGAATAACATCAAGGTATCAGGTTACACAAGTTCAAATGGGTTCCTTTGTCAGTAAGGGTTTTCTACAGTCCTGATCTAACACAATCTTCTAAATATTCTGAGAGCTAAAAGATACTTCTGTTTCCAGTGTATTTAATTTCATACTTACAGTATAGTATTTCATAGTCTCCTGAGTTTGACATTATATACTTGTTGTCCGGGGACCAGTCAAGGTGTGTAATATAGCTGGAATGTCCCTGGAGAAGAATGCAGTAACACCAATGTGAAACATGTATTTTAATTCAAACAGAAGCCGAAGTTGCACCCACAGATGGGACAGCTAACAGCAAAAAAGCACCTCCTCCACATCTGCCACAATTCACTTGTGCTCCTTTAAAGGCTCTTTACCCCGCAGTGCCATGCTCGCTAACAGCTAAACAAACACAGGCTGGGCATCGTGCCTCTCCCACCGCATGGTGGATTCGTCACTTGTAAACGATGTCATCCCTGTTGGACCCCAGAATGATTTACTCCTAGAAGGTATGTTGCTAAAATACGGATGAACTCACACTTGTACTTGAATTAAGAAAGTATACACTGCTACTCATTAAGAAAGGCAAGTAACTTACACGTGATCATTTTTAGATCCCATCGGAAAAGTGACAGATAGGACTCTATTTTATTTCTCTGTCCATTCAAAATAATTTCCATTAAATGCACGCACATTCAAATAACCTTCGCACATCCTAAAAACTTACGATCCCTTGGTTAACAACCACCATGTAAAACTAAAAGATTAAGGACTACTGTTACAAGAACACCCTTTTTGAAGGTTTCTCCTGTGCTTCTTACACTGCCTGCATGTTAGGGCCAGCTTTGAAAGGAGTCTTCCCTACAGGCACAGGGTCTTCTACGTAAGAATCAAAACACTTCGGCCTAGTTGCTGAGTTATCACCACCAAGAGCACACTGAGGGCTAAACACCCATCTTTGTTTTTGAAGGAGAAGGTAGATGCAGCTCTCAGAATATTTTTCCTGTGCATGAACTTTTTTGTTGGTAATAATAACAATAATAAAATAATAAATATTAATAATAACAATAATAATAATAAAAGATATGGCAGGCTTCAGAGAAGCTGCAAATTTGTGTCAGGTAGGAATAAATTATTTCTTTGTAGAGGAAAGTGTAGGAAATTAATAGAAGTGACATACACTGAACTCTTCTCTTCTTCCACCCTTCCATTTCTTACTGCTCCTCTTCCCCTTGCAAGACCGTCCATTTTCTCCCCTTCCAAATCATTCTGCCAGGCAACAAAACGCCACTTTCTTGACTTGATGCCAATTCGCCTCCCTCTCTTGGTGTGCATTATGAAGATGGCATCTCTCGGCCCCCACTGAAAGGTCTCTTGGCCCAGCCTGCGCCTGTGTGCCACAGCCATGCTGGAGCACTGACCTGGCTGCCATGCCACCCACCACGCCAACTTCCTCTATAGAGAACTCAGAGATGCTCATTGCTTTGAGAATTACATGTAGAATTACACCCGTGTCTCTCTCACTCTCCCCAGGTTCTCTGTGAAAGACTGCAAAAACATTTAGGAGAAAAGCTAGCCTTTAAGATTTATTTACTTATGAACTAGTCTCTGCCTCATGCAGAAGAACTCTGTATTGACATAACTACTTTCTAGTCATAAGTGGGATATATGATACCGACATGCAAACTTGGTATTTTGAAAAAAAAAATAAAAATGCATAATTGGCTAGGATTTTTTCTCCCCCTCTCCCCCCCCCCCCCCCTTATTTTCCAAGTCTTCAAATTTGCAAGCAAACTCCAACATGGAAAAGAATTGGTCAGTCGTTTACTAAATCCTGCCAGACATTTGGCAGCTGTTAAAATTCCTGGGGGCGGCGGGGGAGGGAACAAAGCATTTGGCCAGGGGGCTCCATGCTGCAAAATCCCTTCAGGCAAGCGATCACCCGAACAATGAACTGGAACACAATGTTGACTTAATATTTTCAATAGGATGATCCCATTTTCTACTAAAATCTTTCTTTGGTAGCTGCCCACTCATAAAGCAACATTTTACTCTTTCCTTCTCTGTACCTTTATATACAATGAACGATCGCTGACTAGTAAAACTATCTGACTAAATGGCAACCCTCTCCTTCATGGCAATGTTTATCTGTTTCAGACTGAAGTGGTGCAAGGGCCAAAATGCCCACAGCCTATAGGACAGGTACACTGATTATTTCCGTTTAAGCCCAGTGTATCAAATACTTCAGCATGGATTTTACCCCACAGCTGTGTTGGTAAATGCACAGCACTTGCTCCTCCTTTGCTAACAGATATCTCTGATGTAAGACAGACAGAGACAGCGCCAGCTACCTTGGAGCTGCTGACACGCTGGAGGTTCATAACCCAGCCCATACCTTCACATTGCTGCCTGCGTAGTGGGAGCCCTCAAAAAACAGCTGCACAAGTCAAAACGGTTGTTTTAGCTCATCTGAAATCGATCACAACCAACACCATCCCCCACTGTGGAAACAGACCTACAGGTCAGAGACTTGCCTCTCCAGCAGCAGCAGAAAGCCTGGTCGTGACTGAAAGGGGATTTAAATGTAACAGTGGGCATACAGCCCTTATGCACAAGCTGATGCTGGTTCAGTAGATAAAATCCTTCTGAAAGCATTCAAACAATGTATTCAAGCTGGAAGAAACAACCAGAAGCTGACTACCAGGAGGACTGAGTCATAATACTCTGAGGTCACCCGCAGGGCTACTGAATGACAGAACAGCACCACAAGGATGAGATGTCAGCGCCCAAGCACCGGCCAGGAGAGCGCTCTGGACCATGAGCATGCCTGTGCGTCTCACTGTTTAGCATCAGGCTGGTACCCACCCGCCAGCGTGCTGGCAGGCAGCAGAGGGGAGGTGCAGGGCACATGAAACCCGATCGGCTGCCTTCTGCACAAGCCGACGGGTCAGGGAAGCTCAGCCCCGACAGAAACCGGGTTGCTAATTTTGGCTTCTAACACGCAGTCACTCCGACTGAAAAAAATGGTTAACAGAAATCTGCTTTGAAGCCTTAACACTTCTGCCCGAGTATAACAGTGTAAAAATTGGGATGGGAGAAATGAGCAAACCTCTTTCCTGCCAAGGCAGAGGGACAGACAGACGTACAGATGCTGGTTTAAACAACAATATGCTTTCTCCTGATATATAATACATATGACATACAGAAATAAATTATCTCATATACCTTCACTGAGTTCACAGAGACCTTGAAGTACATAGCAAGCTAAATATTATGTACGTTAAGATTAGCCATCTCTGAGTGATTTTATCTTGCATGGTTAAAAAATAAGTGATGGGCTGAAATGCTGTACTGAGGCACAGCCATCTGCTGCTGTCCCCATCAGCCCCCTGGGCCCCTGGTCTGACCTCCCGGTAGGCTCAGTCCTTTCACCACTGCCTGAGCTCCCCAGGAAGGCTGCCGATCTGGTTTCTTGTCTCACAACAATCATGCTACCGGCTAACCCCATCACCACCCTGCTTGGGGGCTGCAGGATGCCCTGGCTCACTCTACACCACATCAAGGAGTCTCCAACACACCCAACAGCCTTCCCTCCCAGCCACATCCCACGCCAGTGCCAAGCCCTCCCTGCCAGCCTGCACACCACAGGGATGGAGCAAACCCACCACTGCTGACCACCCTGGCAGCCCTGCGTCCCCAGCAGCAGCTGGACCCAGGCTGCTCTGGTCCCACATGCTCTAGCAACACAGGCTGTCCTCACAGCCAAATGACACCTCTCAAAGACAACATATATGGCACTAAAGGGCTGGCTAATGCCTGTTCGTTTCCCCTCTGACAATTTCCACTGCAAATCTTGCATCAAAGGCTGGGAGGGGGGTGGGGTGGTGTGAATCTTAGAAAGGAAAAAAAAAAAAACACACCCCCCACTCCCATTTAGCCTTATGGTCCCCTTACCTCCCATTTTTAAATTAAAGCAGCTCGAGAAGTTATTTTTAAAACTGAAGAAATGCAACTGGTGACAAACATGAGAAGTGTTTTGAGTAGGGGATGCATTCTCTAGGAAAAAAACCAACCCCACCAACAAACAAACAAACAAAAACCTGCTTCACATGTCAAATGTGAACCTATTCTTATACCATCATTTGCAAATCCCATTAAGGTTCTGATGTTCTTTATGTAAATATTCCCACTAACCTAAAGAGACAGCTGAACCTCATGCCAGGATGTTAGCTAACTAAACACTTAAGGGTGTCCCAGTGTTAAAAGACGTACTTTTTTTTCTTACATAAGTGTAAGGACTAATATAAACTTCACTACTTGTGCTACACTTACATCTATTTACCCTGTGCCAGAAATTTGTTAACCTATCACCCAATTCCAAATTTTGTAGTAACAACTACAACTGAAAATAGTCTATATTTGCAACCTCCAAAAGTACATATTCTAACAAAATTCCACCACCTAATGTTATGTTGATCCAAGGAATACTTTACCAACAGGTGGAAAATACCCCCAAAATGAGTGTAATATTTTCCCTGAGTTTCAGCATATAGATACAAGACATTTCTCCATCTTACTGCTAATTTCCCATTTCAAGAAATCAATAGTCTGAGAAATCAGTCATACTTGATGCAAAAGTGTTCACCTAACACTAATGGTTGCAGTACCCATCGGACTGAATTTTTAAAATTAATTGAATGCTGACCCCCCCCCCCCCCAAACCTATAACCAAAACTAAAAATGGAAAAGCACCAAGCCGGAAAGAGATCCACTGCTTAACATCTCAGCGTATGGATAACATCAAAATGCAAGAACTGCTGGTTATATTTGCTCCACAACTTACAGTGCATTTTCCATATCTGCTATACTTTCTTCCATTTTCTGTTACTACGTAGAGGTAAATAAAGTTGTCATGGGATCCAACGGCAAGTAAGGTGCCATCTACAACACAAAATATTTTATATATATTAACAGAGTGTTTGTTTTCCAAATTTCAGTGATTTCAGATTTATCAGTAAGACAACAGTCTCAATTATACTACTGCTCGCGAACTGTACTTAAGGAAACATAACTGTTTACATGATGTTGTTTTTCAGTCAGAATCTGTTTACTTTGTGGGTATGTTTTTTGGGCAAGTTCTTTCACTTCTGCTTTTTTTAAGTAAGTGTCCAATGGACAGGGTATAAATCCTCAGACTGCACTGGATTTCTGGAAATTGTCAACAACAGGCAGGCTTGAGTTTTCTGCATCACAAAAAATGCAGAACAGTATTTACTCTAAACTTAGCTTAGCTTTGGAAGGGGAGATTGCATATAAATCAGCACTAAATGTCTAGAGAAGTGGTGGAACGTTCAAACATTACAAGCCATTTTCTAATGTGTGTTGTCTCCATTTAAAAAAAAAAAAGTAAGTGGACAAGAGTTGCCTTGAATCATGATCAAATGCCTCTAGTGTCGATGAACACCAGTGCTTTAAAATAAACTGCTGTGCTTGGCAGATGTGGCGGCAGCAGCAGAGGAACATTTTGCCCACTGACATGGCACATTATCCAAAAGCAAACAAGAAACAGATTTATGAGAGTGTTGTCCTATCCAGTTTTAACAGAGAGGAGTTCAGCTTCTGATGATCTGTCATGTCACATCTGAAGAGAAGACTCGATACTGGCTTGGCCTCCACGTAAGCTCATAGCAAATACTTGACAAACACCTTTGAGTTTCAGACAGCCCTGAACTTAGTTTTATGGTTTTGTATTAATAAACTTGAAAATTAACTAAGAAGTATATTAAAATATCACTGAAATACTGAGCTTTTTACAGACTTTTCTGTTAACCTGTCAACTATTTAGTTGAGAACTTTTGATTTTTCTGGGAGCAAAGCTACCATTTATTATAACAGCACAGTTCAATGTGAAGGAAAGGCTGGGAAAGGTGACTGCAATGTTTGCAGTTACAAAACTCCCAAGATTTATCATACACAAACAAATCTGTAACCAAGTATTCAGTTATATATTAAGCATCTTTGATTTTTTTTCAAAGCTCTGCCTTTTCAGGTGACTGGGGAGTACTTTAATACCGTTTAACAGAACAAACATCTCATTCACTAGCAATTATTCCGAATGTACAAGACTGCCTACCTACTGAATAGCGCATCACTGAGAGCTGTTCATTGCCGTCAGTGTGTATTGAAACCAGATCCCTCGTTTCCGCATCCAAAACAAACCACCTAGAGAGAGAATTCCAATGAGTATCACTTCCACTAAAACAAAACAAAACAAGCAAGCAAAAGAGCAATAACTGCTGCCTGCCTTCATCTTCTTATGCTAGCCCCTCAAGGGCAGCACAGCTAACGTCTGTTTTTAATGGAATGCTTTTCTGGTTCATAAAGTGATAAAAGTTTAGTGAAGAATATATAAAAGATTCTAATTACAGCCCAATCTTTCCCCCTCCCTTGAACACTGTAGTAATCACCAAAATGTCTACTGGATGGATAAACATGCCGCCAGATAGCTAATATAACTGCACCTTATCATCTTGAAGCCTTAAGGCTACAGCTGAATTTTAATCTAGCACTTCTTCCCCATTTTGAAGAACAGCTTTGATATAAAAACTGATCTTTCAATTTGTATGAAGCAAAGTTAAAAAAAATAGAAGTAGGAGGAGGGAGTGGAAAACATTTCCATACTCATTTTAAACACAAAGTATATTCTAATTTGGTATTTTCCCCTCAGTCTTTTCCATTTCTACGAATAATTTTATCACGGTAAGAAGGAATAACCATTTACTGAAATTTGATGGGTCATAACCTAGCTTTTTTTTTTTTTTATTTCCTGCTTGGATGATTTATAACTAAGGTAATTAATCACATTTTTTCTACTTAACAATACTTTTTAACCTGCAGTATTAGTTATGAGGCATCTGTAAAAATCTCAGAGAAGCTTCCAAAAACTCAGTGGCCCCATACACTGAAATGGCCACTGACAGTAAGGCAGGCAAGATCAGCAGAACCGAGGCATTTTGCAACAGTTCTGATGCCTGTCTCACTCCTAAATACATGAACACTAGCAAAACAAAAGACAATGAAAATTTAATAAAAATATATATACACATACATGTTTATCATGAAAACATAAGATCTCAACATGGCTAAACACATGAAAGCTGTACTTAGAATTTAATTTCTCTGCTCCGAACCTCTGATCTCGCAACCTTGCATGTACGCTACAGCCAGGTTTCCATCCCTAATGGCAATCAGCGAGTTCACGCGCTGTGGAAATGAGTACAGCAATTCCACCCACCATCTCACACAGGCACCTAACAGTGAACTCAGTGGAACAAACACACCACAACAGCTAGGAGCCTCTCTTTCAAAACAAACTTATATGAACTAGAATAAACTCCAGGAACAACAGCCAGCGTACATCACTGCTTTCTATGGATGGAGATGAGACTCCAGTTCACAGTGATCCACTGTCCGGCAGCTAGGTATCTGGGAAGTGGCCTGGGCCAATGGCTTAAAACCAGCTTGTGGTTAGAGAATCACATGAAAGATATTAAACGACATACACATAAAGAAACCCCTCAGCCCCACATGCCACGAACTGCTGAATAATCTGTGTGCAAGACAGATGGAACCAGTGGAAATCAGCTAACATGTTTGGCACTGGACAGCAGTAGAAAGCATGCTCAGAGTTTCTCTGCTCAAAGTGGACTTCTGATTTCTTCCAATCTACAAACTGAAGCTCTGAAGGTTTTCTGCATTCATTAGGAGTTACAAGCTGAGCCCTCTGTGTTCCAAAATACATAACCAGGGTAGGGCAGGGAGGCTGCTGCTGCAGAGACATGCCTCTTAATGCAGGCCTTGAGACCAGCTCTTTAGGTTGGTCCTTTGAGGCTGTTACCTGAACCATGTAATCCTCCAGTTAATATTATGCAAAATGAAAAATACCCAAAGCCTAAAATGCAACCAGAAAAACATGCAAACCCCTCTATTTTACTGAAAGCACAGTGGTGGTATTGTGTGGTATCAAAAACAATGCAAAACTTCTGCTTCTCTTAAAGAGTGCATAGTGAACTTCATTTGGCATTAGGAGACAGCACTTTGTGACACTAATCCTCCAAAAATTTTTCTGAGCAAGAGATATTAGCAGCAATCTTAGCTGACGAAGGAAACAGTCAGTTCACTGTGACAAGTTTGATGTGAATTTAAGAAAGGAAGCATTGGTCATATTTAGTTCAGCTGTTTCTTGATGCTTCCACAAGCCGTAATCAGACATGCTCTCTTCAGTCTTCCAAACTCTCCCAATGCTGCGGCGAACATTTCTACTGCCAGCAAGAAAGCCTGTCTCCATGAAACATGTCTCCAGTCTAGCGGCTACAGCAGTTCATCGGCCCTTCTTGCAAACAGCTGGGGTCCACCTTGAGACTAACTTTGGGAGAGGATCTTCCTTCCAACACAAAGGTATGCAACAAGCAAATGGCAGCTGACCCTGAAAATCCTACTGGGCTGTGAAACGCAAAGCTTGGCTGCCAGGTGAACTTCTGATCTGTAGATCGCATGAAATAAATGGAATCCCAGCTGGAAGGTAGTAGCTCTTTTGGTTTTTCTGTTTTTTATTAATTTTCTCCCAATTGTTACCGAAGATAACACGCTTAACTTGTTTGTACGTAAACAAGATGGAACTTTTGCCATTTTCATTCATTTCTTGTCTTCCCATTCCTTTGCTTTAAAAAAAAACCAAACTAATAACCTGTCTAAAAATGTGTATGTTTTTGGAAACAAAACCCCTCAACTACTCCCTTTTGGAAAACAAATTCTGACCCATGACAGACATTTATTACTGATAATTCACATCTGTGAATGCAGAATTCTTCTGATGAAATCACTGGGGAAACAGTATTCCAAAGTAGTAATATATTTTTGCACTTACACTTGCAATTCCCACGTTTAGTTAATACTGACTGTTGAACCTGCAAGGCATTAATCAGACTGAACAAACCAACCAATCTTACAAGATTGCTTCCCTGGGATATTTAGGCTTCTTCATCTTAATACCACAACAGATGCTGAACTGGCATAAATCTCAATAGCTCTGTTGACTGATCTACCTCCTCGTGGCTCTGGCTTACGCTGGTCTTGTCCTCCAGACTTCAGTTTTCTTAATAATGTTAGTATTTTTGTAAGAACCTTACTAATCATCTTTTCTGCAGTGCACAACACTCAAGATATTCTACATGATCAGTCACAGAGAGATGTACTTCTCTGCAGATAATACCACTGTCAGCATGGCAAAAAGATCTGCATAGTGCCTTTTTTTTTTGTGTAGTGCCACTTTTCTGGTAGGATTTCTGATTGTCAGCCCTTCAGGTTTTTCAGTTGTGCACTTCCAGAATCCATAAAAAGTATTAGCTCTCTCCAAACCAGGCTTAATCCCAAACAATTGATGATCAGGCACACAGAAGATATTTAAAGAAATGGTTAACAAAACCTGCAACAGACAATCTACAGACAGACCAAGAAGGGAAATGATACGGAAATACTCATCATGGCAAGTGGTATGTGAAAAGCACACCAAAACCATGACACGTTGGCCTGATAAAAACTCACCACTGTGAAACAACGGACAAAATGGGAAGACAAGTAGAAAAATCAGTTTTCTTCAGATGTCACAATTTTAACCATCAAACCCAACTTTCTCAGTGCTCCATTCCCTACCCCTGTCTTACTGACCTCTGTGCTGGAAGCAGAGCAGCACTAGAACGACAATAGACAGACACATGCAAGGTTTATTGAACTTTAAACAAATTAGACTCGTTTAATACTGGATTTATGCATTTTGGGCTATGAATCAAGTAAGTTATTAAATAACTTGTTAAGGACCTGAGACTATTTTCTCTCACGCATTAATCAAGATACATCATGCAGCCCTCATTCCTTGGGAAATAACTCCCTTGACTGGATTATCTGGTGCAGAAAGCACAGCGTGATGCCGCTGGTCAGGCAGTAAATTTAGAACTGTTCTGTTTCTCTTAATTCACAACTTCACTTGTTTCTCATACATTTGTACACTTACCAGGCCTCATTTCAATTCAGTTTCATTGTATGTATCAAACCTATCGCTGAATCATGCAATTTCAGAATGCAATGAAATACAAATGGTGAAAATATAACTGCTCAGTGCCAAGAACAGGGTTAAAAACCAACCAAACAAAAAAAACTCCCCCAAGGCCGTCATCATAAATTTATCCAACATAATATGAACCAATTGCATCAAATAATTAAAAAATATGAATTTAAACTGGTAAGTGCTGAAGTGAAAAAGTAATGTTAAAACACTGGGAGAAAAAAGTCAGAAGTAAACACAAGACCGAATGCTTCAGCCGCTTCACATGCCTTCATTGTGCTTTGATGTGATTTCAAAAACATGTAATAGCTCTCAAGAAATGTAGCCTGACCTTCTTTTCAGTGTTTCAAGTACTATTACACCAGTATCTTCTGCTCTGTTTAATGAAGGTAGAAATACTTGTTCAATTTAATGCTATAATTAGAAAGAGATGGAAAAAATGGAAACATACAATGTGGAAACCAAATATAAAGGAGCTTAGCAATATTTTCTTAGGAAGGTAAACTAGGTTTTCTAGCCTGATGTTATACCTAATGAATTTAGTATAGGCTGCATCTTCATCTTGGAGAAGGAAACTGCTTAAAAAGTATTTAACATTTTGTTTTTCCAGGGAAGTTGAAGGGTGTTGCACATGCTCAGCAGTTTCTAAAATCCAAATTTTAAATGGTTTTTAGGAATGAGGTGAGGTATGAAGAAATTTCTAGGGGGTGAATTAAACGCAAAAAAAATTTCCGATTTTCTTACATGCACCATGCATTATTTCATCAAGTTGTCAACCGTGAGGTATAACAGAAAAACAGAATAAAAATGCTAATAGATTTAATATCTGCTCCTCTCACCTTTCTAATGCTATGAATATCCTGTTTTTTCTTTTAATTGGTACTTGCTAAAAATCCATTGCATGAGACTCCTTTCTTGGGAGATGATACCAAGCCAGAGTTTGACTATGAATTAAAACAAATTTTATCCACCACTGAAAGAAGCCCAAGTTAAAAGATACAGCTTGTGTTTTGATAGCTTTCAAATACGCAACGATTTCAGGAAGAATACGAACAGCTCGACAGTACTTCATTGCAGCAATGTGCCATGTTGAACTTTGTCTTACACAAAAATCAAAATCCCAGCCTGTACACTTGCAACCTTTTAAATTGACATGGAGAGGCAAGTGTTTGATTTGTGTAAGAGAAAGATCTGTACTGTACCTGTCTTATAAACTAATGTAACATACACACACAGTATTAAAATATACGATACTTGATAAAGCCAACAAGGAGTGCTCAGGGAAACCCCTGCAAAAAAAACCAGTTAAATAAAAAACAAACCAAGATCTGGGCTTTCATGAAAGAGTAGTTAAAAAAACCAAAACAGCCTAAGAACAGTCAAGTAATCCTTCTGTCTTCATCTAGCCCATTTAAGGAAGATCTGCCCGCTTCCCCCAAGCTTTTTAGGCTACTTAACCTCAAGCAAAAAGAATAAAAAGCAAATTAATTCTGATATATAAGACAAGCAGTATCAAATTGTCTACTTTAAACTTTCAGTCATCACGACTCAGTTGAAAGGTGTTTACCTGCCCGAGTGCGTTCCTATTGCGACCACCGCTCCACTGGGATGGAAGTCAGCACAGTGCCCTGGTTCCTGAACGGAGAGGCACAGACATGTCATTCACCCACCCACTTCCTTACAGTCAAACACCTCTCCTTATGCCAAAGCTACCCTAAAAGTCTGAAGTGAACTGACACAGGGAAGACCAATCAGTTAACAGCATGCTTATAATCCTCAGGTAGATTTTCTTTTAATGTATTGGTAACATGCACTAACATGATCTTCTCGAAAGCAAAAAGCCCAAATTTCTGTGTAAAAAGATACTTTTGCTTTGGTATTAGGACAGAACTAGCCAAAATATGAAATGAACAACAACAGTAAGGAAGGACATCTAAAGGCAAACCTGGCGCAGCTATAAAATATCCTCTTCAGACTGAATGGGAAAAAAACTGTAACAAGAACAAAGGACTAAGTTTTATTCAACTTGCATTGTCAGAATGGCATCAGACAATGGTAACCAGATTGCAGTCTATACAATGCCTGATGAGCCTGGTTAAGTTTATCAGAGCTTCTACAAAATTTTTGCTTCTCTTGCAATCGGATGGAACAAGGATGTTGCAGAAAACTAATGCCTTTTCTTATTTCCAGCTTTATATTTAACATTAAAGGGTTGACGTACATCTAGCAGCCTGGTCCATTCCAGTGTGTGGTCCACAGAGTTCCACATACAAACTTGCCTATCTTGGGCACATGTTAAAAATAAGTCCTTGAAAGGATGGGATGCCAGTCCCCAGAGCTCATCTGTATGTCCCTGGAAAGAAAACACATATGATTTAAGAATTAATAAAATAAAGACTCTCTTAAAATAACACACCAGCGGGGAAAGCCTTCACTTTTTTAGGTTATAGAAAAAAAAAAAAGTTGTGCTTACCTGTACCTCTACTAGGAAACCATCATTAAACGTTGCCCGCAAAACAAAGTTTCGTGAAGTACCCACTAGAAATTGATCTGCTTTTCCTTCCGCTACTGCTCTGATTGTTCCATACTGGTCAGGAACCTAGGAAAAGAAACATCTGTAAAACCACATCATGCATCTTGATACGTGCTTATTTTTGAAGGCCACAAATAGTGCACAACAGCAGTGCCAGAACTACAGTTCTCCCAGTAAAAAGGAATAATCTAAGCACGTATACACTAGATCAGGACTTGACCCCAAACCTACCTCATTTATTTGTTCAGTACAGGCATGCGAGACTATCTCACTCCAAAACAATCACAACTATGCCTTTTTAATAAATCTCCGTAGAAAAAAATTACAAATTAAATTACATGGATTTTTAAGTGTCAAAATACACTAAACAAATGCACTCCACAACCTTACAACTCATCTTACAAGAATAGGAATAATGCATAGCTACTGTTTACTTTTCAAAACGTATTGTGAAAAACAAGAAAAATCTTGCAGCACACAGTAAATGCTTCCCAAGTAGCCCTAAGTTAATGTTCATATGCCTTATGTTAGCAATGACCCTGAATTTTAGTGAGTTTATTGCATGCTTGAATTCTAATACACTTTTATTTTACAGTGTGCAGTTGTTTGGTTTTCTACACTATTTCTCTTTAGAAAATAACTTTAATATTATCTACACAAGATAGAAAATCAATGTAATTACAGCAAGTTGCCTGTCAGGTTTCTGGTAATATTTCTCAACATAAAAAATCAGCTTTAACATAACATCATTAACAAAACAAAAAGAAAGACACTGATATGAACAGAGCATGTTACTTAAGCCTAGGAGCTGTTTATGATAGTCAGTGCTTGCTTACTCTCAGCCACTTTCTAAAGGTCAGTATTAGATTCAAAGGAATAACAAACTCTACATGGAACTAAGCCTACACGTTAAGGGAAGAATGCTGCTATAAATGAACACTAGGTAGGTGGAACAAACCATTATTAGAAAAAGTGTTTAAGAAGAACACATTATTTCAAGAGGCCATCTTATTGTCAGAAAAAAAAAAATATTGAAAATCCATAATGTACAACTTTTTTCCCATTCATCCCCCATTTACCTAGCATTGCTATACAGCCAAATCACAAAGACACACATTCAGTAAACGCCTGTTTTAGGATAAAGTTAAAAGAAGTTCCTTAACATAGCTTATTAATCATTAATTTCTACAGAATGCCCATATGTATCCTACCAATTGTTCACCGTATGCCAAAAATTCTGTTAAAACACTGAAATCCCGGTAACGCTGTCTTTCTCCAGACAGGCAAAGTTAACAAAAACACAGGTGATACTAAAGAATATCCTCAAAAAAGGGATGAATAAAAGAAATTAAGAAAGGGCTTGGAGGAAAGAAAAACCTTAACTTCAACTTAAACAAAGGAGAACTGAAACCTCATGTAGGCTCATTTATAGGCTGAACATTTAAACGCTTTTTATTATAAAACATTGTCATCCACTTAAAAAGACAGCAACCGAAAGATACTCCTTCATCCTAACTACCGATGCTCCGAAGGGTGGGGATGGCTCCATCTTGGTAATCAATACATTGCTTAAGGCAATTTCCTTGTCATTCTTGCTTTCTTACCTCAATTTCCCTTTCAGGATTCAAATCATGATCCCACAGGATGATCTTTCGGTCCTTCCCACCTCCAGTTAGCAGCATCCCATTCCTCATTTGACAGAGCGTGAACACACTGCCATCATGAGCTTTAATTTGTCTGGTTATCTGATATACTCCTAAACGCACAAAAAGAAAATAATAAAGAACACTATCCCTTTCTTCACATGGGGTTTACAAGAAGCTGTGCCTCTTGGCAGAAGAATAAAGTAATAGTGTATAATAAATAATTAAATTTGGATTGTCAGGCTATTAGTATTGCATTAGTATTGCAAACACAAGGTGGTAGTGTTTTCTTACAGGATAAAAAGATAAAACAAAGGACCTGCCTTTCTGAACAGAAACTTTTTTGAGGTTGATTGTTCTACAACTTGTGAAGGCAATAACAACTATTTGCAAAATGCTTTCATTTCTCTGCTTTCCAAGGGAACACAGTTTTTCCAGATGCAAGAGAAACTGTCCTTCAGAGTCAATAAATATTTAGCATGTCATTATTAGAGAAGAATTAGAGCTATTTTATTAAAAGAAACCCAAAGACTTGTTGTCCTTATTACGGGAATAAAAAGCAAATTTTATTTTAAGCAAATAAATAGCAAAGTTTCCAGGATGCATGAACCTAATATCTAATGCTGGATGTTGCCTGACTTAAAAATAGTATAACCAGCATTTGGCATCTCTCAATATAGCAGTCTATCCAAAGGAAAGCACTAGGAATAGTGAGAGAGAGATGAGAAAATTTAAACAACAAAGGTAGCAAAGGAAGCCTTTTGCATCCTAATTTGATATTCAAGTCAAAAGCACTGCTGTAAGAAAGTATATTTTTTAAAAAGCAAGATTCTGGTGCTTTGATTGAAAACTGATTGAAACTTTAAAACACCCCCCACCACCCCACCACCCCCATATTCTCGAATAGCAATCACAGAAAGAGCCTAAACCACCACCCAAATAAATACCAGCTCAACTTTGCTGACTCTGCCTCTGGCTCAAGTCAGTTCAAGTCAACATGCTCTCACACTGTGAAAAAAGAGCTTTGAGATCACATCTTGTGACCAACCTAATGTGATAAACCAACAAAAAGATCCCGTATTTAATTAAGCCAATATAAATAAATGTTCTACTCGATATCTTTTAAGAGTATCCTGGGAAAGGTTATTTTTGCACAAGAACTTCAAAATTAAACATAGATAATTTGTTAAATTACTTTTCCATTGCAGTTAGCTTGAAAGACAAGAAAAGATTTACCTACAAAACCAGACTTACCATTAAAAGTCTAGTTTTTACATGAATGTTTTCCTGGCATACCAATTTAAACTGGAGTGTTTGAAATAGCTGCCAAATAAAATAAATTATCCTTGAATTTATAAGTTACCTTAGGGCTCAACTGTGCCAGGTCTGCATATGTTGGGTAACAAATAATTTTCCTTTCTTTTTTCACAAAAGCTTTGCCCTAAAGAGCAGGTTTTACCCAAATCTCAAATACGATGAGTTTATAAGTATATTTTACAGCCAAGACTTGAGTATCTGCTGTACCAGATACTGTTATTTGTGTAACTGGTACAAATATGCATTATATTTTTCTGTCACATACAAGTCCTATTAATGTCAGTTTCAACACTTGATTATATTCCTCTGAGACTGAGTGTGGTACAACATAACCCTTAAAAGGCAAAGGTAGCCTGCAGAATCCTCAAAGTGATCCCACAGCCTTTTTCAAATCTTCAGGATGAAAGGAAAGCTGATTAACTGCACATTTGTTTTAAATGCAAAATATTTAATATTTTAAAATATTTAAAGTAGTTTTCATTCGTTTCTGGCACAGCCCAAGTAATTACTGAGAAACTCTACATTGCTCTGAAGTCAGTGAATTCATGAGACTTGAAGGAGTTTAGTACCACCCGTTAATAACAGGAAATGTACACCTTCAGTCAGGTCTGTTTCCCTAATCCTTTTCTAATGCAATCCTTTGTGTTTGCCTTCTACAAACTATCTGTGATTAACTGTGAACGTATCCTACCTTTAGGTCCTTTTCCTGGAGTAGATTCTACAGTAGTTTTGCCCCATATAAGTATTATCCCACCTGAGTCTCCAGTTAGCACATCTCCATTTCCCAAAAAAGCCAAACACTGAACAAATTTGGGTTTTTCATATTTCTGAAACAAAACAAGCAAAAGAAAGGGATAATTGCTTGCACTCTTCACATAATTAGCATAACATATCCACACCCAAACATCCTGCATACATGTAAGCAGTATTTAATGTTTTATGTTTGCTTACTTTTCTGCTCAAACAGTACATGGTAACAACAGAGCAAATTTATAGAAAGCATGAGCAGATCATTCCACTGATTTAAAACTGACCTGATATCAAGACATTCTTACCCCAAATATCCCTTGCTTCCTTGATAAGGAATTGCCACTCCAGGTCCAGAAAAATATATGAGATTTGCCACATGTAATTATCGTATTTGCATCAGT
This sequence comes from Phalacrocorax carbo, assembly GCF_963921805.1. Classification (NCBI taxonomy): domain Eukaryota; kingdom Metazoa; phylum Chordata; class Aves; order Suliformes; family Phalacrocoracidae; genus Phalacrocorax; species Phalacrocorax carbo. The sequence continues at coordinate 23,057,491 of NC_087515.1, forward strand.
TGGATGGAATTCTACAGAAAGGACAACTTCATTCGTAGTCTGAAATAATAACACAAGTAACAATTATTCAGATGGGAAATAACTACTAGAAACACATGTAAAATCCCAAGTTTCAAAACAGAGGTATGAGGAACTAGACAGCTCATTATATGCTTGAAAGAATCCGTAAGTGTTCTGTGCTAAATCAACTGTCTGAATGACTGCATGTATCATTTTGTATATATTGATTTTTTTTTACATTAATAAGAGATCTTTATAAATGATGTATAAAAGACACTTTTTTGGGCTGAAAACCTGCTTAGTTTCTACACAGAGTAGTTTGCTATTCTGGATAACAAAGCTGTGACAGAGGCAATTGAGACAATAGTAACATAGTAAGACTATATTCATCGCTGTCCTTCTGAAATTCTGTAAGAATTCCTTTAGGTTCTTCCTTCCTCTCCTTTCCTCCTCACAAAGAAGAAAAAAAGAAACCTGTATAACTCAAAACTCTGAAACAGAGTCCCACCTGTGTATTTTCACTGGCTCCATATACTGTTACTGAATTACTAACACCTCCATGAGTATTTCATCCTCTACCAATAGATTTTACAAACATAACAAACCGACTGGTCATTTATTTAACTTCTAATGCATATTCAAACCAAACTGCCTTTGAAGACAATCTCCTGGAGCCAATGACTCTGCAAAACACTTAAGTAAATGCATCAATGCATTTACTTCTATAGGATTTAAGCCCATACTTCAAAGGAGTACATGTAAAAGTGCTGCTGAATCAGCAGCTGTGGGAGTACCCTTTCCTACCTCACCATTTTTAGCTCACTTTAGTTGGGAAAAGAACCTTAAGTTTCATTTTTTGTTGATGGCCATATATGTTGAATTATGCTTCTCACACACAGTTTCCTCCACATGAGCGATCTGCTATATTCACAAATCTTATGGCAGCTAAGGATATTAGGGAAAATTTCTTCACTATAAGAGTGGTCAGGGATTGGAACAGGCTGCCCAGAGAGGTGGTGGAGTCACCATCCTGAAGGTATTTAAAAGACACGTAGATGCAGCACTTCAGGGCATGGTTTAGGAAGCATAGTAGTGCTGGGTTGACGGTTGGACTTAATGATCCTAGAGGTCTTTTCCAACCTTAATGATTCTATTGAACCTATTCTATTCTAATGAACCTATTATTCTATGACTGAAAAATATCAATGGAGTTCAGCTGAGAAAAGGCTTCTGTTTTGCACCCTAGCCAAAGCAAAGAAACTGCTCACACCACCTATTGTGGAAGGTACTTAAGATACTGCAAAATCAAGTCCTAAATGTGAATAAGTACTGAAGGGCAAGCTGTCCCTGTCAAATTGGTTTTAGCCAATTCTGAAACACCAGGGGAATCCCTGGAAAATGCTGACACAGAATTACATTAAAACTTACAGAATAGAATATAATTAGTATTGGCCAACATAATTTAAAGAAATTATGTCAAACCAACCTGATATCGTTATCTGGAATTGCAACTTTGCAATCATAGAGACATATATGCTTGTAGGGTATTCCACTTGCTGACTCATGATTGAAAAAAAATTAAAAAATACTCAGTTCTACATCCATGTAATATCTCCTTGCTTTATATTGTATAATACAAAGCAAGATGTCTCAAAATATGGACTTCAATAGCTAGTCATTATTGGATTAGATGTTTCCAGTGGAGTCAACTTTACACAAACATTGAGTGCAACACCTATGAATGCTTCTCATTGATCAGAAATTTAGAAGGTTACAAAAGAAAGAGGAAAGCAAACAAGATTGCAATGTACAAAAGTACTAATGGACTTCAATTGAGAAGAGACATACTGACAATCAATGCCTGCAACTCAAGTCAGATGAAAATGAAAATAAGGAATGTCTAAAAAATAGTTTCTTTTTTGTGTGTGTGTGTCTTTTTTTTAAAATAAACTACAGACTGAATCATCACTTCAGTTTCATAAAGTTCCCAGGATTTATTTTCTTTTAAAATTAGGAAAATTATTAGAGAACTGCTTTATTTGGATTGGCTCATAAGGATGAGCAAAATGTAATTATAAGCGCTCCAATATTCAAAACCCTTCCAATATACAAGTTAAGAATACATTTATTTTGTGCCCTAACGCAAGCCAGCAGTATTACATAGTTGCAGTTTCCAGGTAAGATCAAATGTGTCTCAAGCTTTTATTTATGGGTATAAAAAACACTTGTATTTCAGAATATTAATTTGTGCAATCATTACCTTTATTTCTGCTATTTTTGATTTCCTCTGCCAATCCCACACAGTGAGCATATGCTCATTAGAGTCATCAATTACACACAAATGAGCACCAGAATCCTAAAGGAAAAAGAAAACAAGCAGTGCTGACAAATTACTATCATACCCATTTAGAAACAGTGAAGGGCAGCAGTAATTTCAAAAACCACAAAGATACCAATATAAATTAAGCAAGTCCTTTTAAAGTAATTATAAGCTCAACATACCCGGCATTTTCCTTTTCAAGACAGTGCATAATCTCAGAAAAAATGACAACGCTTCAAATAATAGTCTGAGAAAGCTTTAAAAGTATCTTACCAAGTCTCTCCCTTTTAGTTTGTTTTTGTTGTTATTGTCTTTATTTTTGCTTTTCAGTTTGCAATACCAACCTAGTAGCAAAGAGGTTTCTCCCTCTGCAAATTTTTTCTGCAAATATTTTGTTTTTCCTTAGGTCTCAGAGTCAGACTCATAGCTCCACTTGTGGTATGTCGCCATCACATACACACAAATGTACATTATTAAATTTTGTAAGCACATCTCATTTTTCCTTCATGGAACATTAAGTACCAGCAGTTTCATCATGCAGTTGGTGAAACTACAGCAAAGGTAACAACTTCTGAATAAAGTGATGCTTACAGAGTGGAAAGATTGGCATCTACGGTATTAAATAACTGAAATGGCTTATTTTGAACAATTTTACAACAAAATGGTAAATATGGCTATATGGAATTAAAAGAGCAGACAGAAAATCTTAGAACAAAAACATACTTATTCACAGCAACAAATACTTGCAGAAACACGTTGTTTCAAGGACATGTGTAGAAGGATTTGGAGGAGGCCTTATTTATTTTAAAGTTGATTCTTGCAGTTCAACTGCATTCTCTAACAAATTATGAAAATAGAGGTGGCTGAAATTTTTATTCCCAAACACTATTATGAGCAATAATATGCAAACATACGTTGATTATTAAGTGGAAAGACACCCTGAAGACAGCACTGGCGATATACACTGGTCTTGCATGAGTTAATGGAATTATGTGGTATACGCAGTTCTAGATACTGCACGTTCACTGTTTCTGTCCAGTGAGGAATCATGAGACTGCAGTAAGGTATCAAAATCATTTTCTGCCACAAAACAGACAAATAAAAACTAAAATCTAGTCTTCAGAATAGTGGGTTTTTTGTTTGTTTTGTTTTTAAAATGATGGAACATATATTGACCTTGAAAAAAATGTATCTGAGTTTAAAAGTTTTATTGATTTGTTAGGGTGACAGGAATGACAGCATTCCTCTCACATTATACTATTTTATTTATGCTACCCCAATTTGTAAACAAAACAAAAATCTTTTATTTACTGAAAGACAAAACCTAGACATAACTACTTTAGCACCATTTCAACACGTAAACATTCTTTTCAACAGGTTGCCCAGTAAGACTCTTGAGTCTCCATCCTTGGAGATACTCAGAACCCAGCTGGACCACAGGCCAGAGCAGCCTGCTCTGGCTGAGCCAGCTGTGAGCAGGAGAGTGGATGAGGTGATCTCCAGCCATCCCCTCCCACCTCAGCTGTCCTGTGTTTCTCTTCCTCTATTACCAAAATACAGCAGACATTCTTTTTCTACTCTCCCTTTTTTTTTTTAAACACACATTAATTCTTCTTGCTGGAATGCAAGAATCACAGCTTGGGTTTTCAGGAGGTCTGGTATGTCTTAGTGTTTTGGCAAAAATACAAAGGTAGCTTGAAAATTAAAATACACACATATTTTACAAAAAATAAACTCACTGCCGATTTTTAAATGAGAACTTTATCAATGCCACGTAGTACATCTCCATCTGCTACTGATTTTTCTGATAAATTCTGTGGGGCCCAAAACAAGACTTCTATTTTTTTTTTCTATATAAAAGTAGAGACACAAATTGAACAAATTATTCCTCAGGGAAAAAACAGCACAAGATAATGTGGTGTTTTTTTATTTTTTTTAATTTCCTGTTGCTGGATAAAAACTTACTCCAGCTGTGCAAGCAGAGAAGTTACCCTTTCTATCAGAAGTCACTAAGATTTGTCTTCACAAACCTCACTAACAAACAGGTTTTTTAAAATCCAAACAAAAACCCAAGCCCCTCACAAACAAAACCAAACCACCAAACTCCACAGACTTCCATTTCTAGTTAAGGCTTTTCTTGCCCTCTGTTTATTCACTGTGCTAGTTTGTTACTACAATTTTACATGTGCAATTTCCTGTTTTTCCAGCTAGCTCACTGTCACCTGGTTTTATAAAGTATATATAAACTCTACTGACACACTTTTAGTACCAGAATGGATGAGCTAGATGACCATATACAAATATCCCCAGAGACTTCCTTCCCGTTTATAAAGGGTTGGATAAATTATTTAACACACCAAATAACTGCACCCATCTTACCGCTTTTGAAAAATCCAAACACCCCACTCCACGTTCAAAAGTCCCAAGGCCGATAACCTGCAGCGTCACCAGGCTCACCGAGTCCCATACTCTAACATGGGGCTGCAGAGGCTGCATGAAAAAGCAATGGGACAAACAGCGTCATCAACAGTGAAAGCAGCATATGCAGGTGTCAAGTTTTGTTAAGTGGATGCTACCTGAATTACGAACTCCAGATTGAAATGCAGGATGACCTGTGCTAACAATGCCACTGGACAGTATCTTGAAGCTCAAAAGGTGAGAGTCAAGACAATCTTGCTCCCTATGTCTGGGCTACAAACATGGCAGCGGTGCTGTCGAGGCAAGAAATTAAGTATGGTGGCATTTCGTAGTTGTGAAAATACATCTTTGCCCAATTGAACAAATAATGGAAGAGTCATCTTGCATTTCAGACCCCAATCTTACGCAACAACTGGAAATAATAATCAAACCTTGTTTTTTATATATAATAAATAATAATAATAAATAATAAACCTATTTTAATATATATAGAGTAGGAAGTAAGTAAATAAATACAAAATACCCCAACACCCTGGTGCACGGAGTCCCCTAACCATCACCAACCACTCAGTGAAAATCTCTGTGGTTATATTTCTAACAAGTACTATCCCAAACTAGCGTAGCTTCAGAAGTGTGAAACAATCACAAATAAAGTGGAAATTAAGTTGGCTTAAAGACAGCATTCACCATAGAAAGTGACAATAAATCAACCCACTGATGGAAAACCACGCCAACCAGGCCTAACGAGATTCAAAAAACGTTCAGTGGAAATCATAACAATATCTATACAAAAAACCCCACATCAATTTCTTTGAAAATCTAAGAAATTAAGTTGAACATCTGAATAAGGGTTATATTTAACGTGCTTCTACACCACATAGTATCTGTCTCCCCCCCCCTCCCCCCCCCTTCTTTTTTTTCATTCTGTCTGTAACTTCATTAAGACAATCCAATTGGTCAAATTCTGACAAGAGTTCACCAACAGCCAGGTACAAGAGCATTTAAACGCGCTTGCTCTCAAACGAGGAAGTTAGTAGGAAAGTGTGACACACCTTCCATGAGTTCTTAAAGTTGGTTTCCTCTTCTATGAAGCCTTAACAGTACAGACCCACAGAACTGGGGACACATTCTCCTCTGGGAGAAAACTTATTGAAAGAAATGTGACAGAAATTATGTGGCCTTATAAATCAATTACAAGCTTCATATTTGCTTGCAGAATTAAAAGAGTTTCCTATGCCACAGATAAAGGACTTTCTGAGTTTCTGCTCTTTTTGATATATGGCTGAGTGCTTAGTTGCTACTGTCTTTTGCTAGAGATATATATAGGCTGTTCCCTTATAAAATAAACTGCAAACAGAAGGCAATGATGAGATTTTAAAAAAACACCACTTTTTCCTGATTTTCAAAACAAGATACTACTGCTCAACAGCTCTATTACTTACCCTTCCATCTTTATCCACTCCAGCTAACTGTCCTGTTGCAATTCTAATTTTGTCTGGATGAACTGCAAGACTAAGACAGACAGAAATATGACTTGCTTTTGCTGTCAGAGGTCTCCAAAACTGAGAGGTTTTTTGTAAATTTTTTTTTTCCTTCTCAACAGAAGCCCATGAAGACAGTTATGATCCTAAATCCCACCTTTAATGAGACAGCTTGAATGCTTTTCATCAGACTATTTCATTACACACTGTACTAATGGGATGATCAGGCTCTTGCAGTGGGTGCTGGCACAAAACAGAGAGTGCCAAAAGAGCCAACTGTACATATGCTCTGACAAATCGAGGGTTTGCACTGTACCGGGAGTCCACCGTAACAAACTATACATTGTCTCATGGTGAACTTCCTAAATGCAATTATATGCCATATTTATAAATACTATAGGCATAAAATATGCTGGACCTACAGATAACATGAACCTCGGGAAAAAAACAGCTGAAAAGTTGACTGCAGGCTTTTTGCACCCAGGAGTCAGGGACTACTGCCACTTGAAATGAGTTACTAATGTAATTGTATTAATAAAATTCCCCAGTATGGTGCACTACCAGTATAAGTAAAAATCTGCTTTTGCTTATCACAGTTGGCTTTGGAGCTGATGTGAAAAACCAGAGCAATTTCAGAGTACACATCCTCTCAGTCCTAGTGATTTTTTGACCAATCTTCTTATTTGCTTTCTCTGTGAAGTTACAAAGGTGAAGAAAGCTGTTGAAACAGGAAAGAGGGAGCAGGGGGGAGCCTGAAGAGGTCAGTGTGATGGACACCAAAACAATTTACAATTCAGTCTAGTTTTTTTGAGTGAAAGTGAAGAACACAAGACTGACAGCATTCCTCCCACAGGAAGCAATTACAGTTACCAAAGCACAGCCAGGAGAAAAGAGGTTTAGATGGTGACCCTTCTCCATTCAGGTACAGCAGGGAGCTTATGTTCACTGTCACATTATGTGCACTACTCTTCAGACTAACATTCTCAGTGTCAGTAACTGCCTTTGCACCCACAAGGACGATGGCTTCATTTTCTCTGCTTCTCTGTTTTGTTTTGCAAACACCTTTCTGATTTCTCAGACAGTCTTAATACTTGGATGGGGCAGCTATTAAAAAATAAGAAAATTATTGCTCAGTTTTCCATTTGGTTTCTAATTCTCCTTTAAGACTATGCCTTTGCCGTACTGCCTGTAAATCACTGATTTAAAATTAGGCTTACAATAGTTTTTAATTTCTGGTACATCTATTCAGAATAATTTACACAAAGATCCTTTCTCTAATCCAGCACTCAGATTGTCTACATATCCTGTTGTTTTACATTTAAGCCAGAAACCCTAAGCTACCATGGACTGCTCCAGCAGTTCATTTGTGCAGCGTTTACTACAGTGGAATCTACTGGGACTGATGAAACAGAAAATAACTACAATTATGATGACATTAATGTGCTCATACATACAAGTAGGAAAGAACAAAAACATACATTTCTGCATTATTACACAAATACTTACATGCAAATGTTATATACTAACCATTTAACGCAATCTGTATGACCCAGGTAATGTCGCTGAGTTCTCTCCTCATAGTTAAATAGTACCACCACTGATGCTATGAAATATACGATTTCTCCGGTAGGAAGGAGGTAAACATTGGCTCGACAGTCTCTTCCACGATACCCATATCTATACATATATTTTTTTTTAAGTCAAGGTTTTCATAATCACTGATACCAGAAAAAAAAAAAAAAAACAAACAACAAACTTTTTTTTTCTTGAAGGATTCCTGAGAAGGTCTCATGTCAGCAAATGCTCCTTACATTTTATCTCTGGAACTATAGCACGATTTCAGTAACACAGTTTAAAACAAAACAAACCCCATACAATTGGACTTCACAAACCCAAATCCATTTAAAAGGGATGCTCGTTGATGTTAAAAATAAAATATAAGGCACACTGACATAAAACAAATACAGTGTTGTCATTTTATAAAAACCTCCCCATGAAGTTTCATTAGGTAACAGCAGGACTGACCGTACTGGCGTAACATTTTTTACAGCAACAGAACTGTGCATCTGCACCCTGAGCACCAGATTATTACTTCCATTTGGCCTTTTAAAACAAGCGTGTGAAAATTCCCAATGCCCTTCAGAAAAAGGAAAGCTTCTGCACAGCAGCTGCCAAGCTCAGGAAATATTTCTTTAGACTGTTTTGGAGTATTTTTAAAACAAACAAAATTCAAAAGGAACTGACACAGTGAAAAATATTCTATCTGAATTTACCCAAATATATAAAAGGGAAGATTTTTGACTCCTAATGACATTCAGAAGTTTTACACACTGTGAGCCAGCCTTGGTTAGCACTGATCAAACGTTATTACAACTTGCTATTTCTTTAAAACAGGTGCAATTTTCTTCACCTAGACTATTAATGTGGCCGTCTGCCAGTATTTCAGTTCCCAGGGTCGCTATGTACAAATAACATCAAAATTCAGACTAAAAATAAAAATATAAATTTCTTGTTATGTCCTGCATTTCGGAGATCTCTCCACTTCAGTGCCAACACAAGGAAACAGCAAGGAAAATATGGGAAATACATTAAGCAACTTTAGCTGAAGGATTCCAGCCTTGGGCCCTGGTTAATCAGGTAAATAAAAGGAAGTCAAAGAGCCACAAGGATAAAGCCAGATGGATGACGCTGGCCTTTTCTCACAAATGAAAGCAGGTGCAGTAATCCAAGTTTGGGAGTATTTAAACTGACACCTCCTAAGCTGACAGCCTGGCTTCTTCTGTTCTTGGGAAAGGGCTACCTTTCTACCAAAAATAGCACCACACCCCACACCCAAAAATCCCCCACCACACCACCATTCCTCTTTTGCAGTCCCATCAAACCACAGGACTGCTATTCCACAGGAACACTTGTGAAATTAAACACATGCTGTAACTAAATAATGGTTCAACAAGGGACACTGCATTCAGTTGTCAATTAAGTCTCTCACAAGTACGGAAAACAAAACAGATTTATATCTTGCTGTCTTCTGTTTATTACAGAACACCACAATGGCTCCTCTGAAGCAGATGATATTCACTGGCTTGTCTAGCAAATGATACAAGAGAAAGGCTGACACAACATGATGCTGAGGGCACTAAGAAAAGGGTGCCTCTGTTTCTCCTCCATCACTATTTACTTTCCCACTAAATTCTCCTCTTTCTTCTTCTTTTGAACAGTGATGGAACAAAAAGAAACTCCAGAATGGCCTTTTATAAAAGAAACAAACCAAACCAACCAGACCACTGAACTTTCAAAAACTATGGGCTACAAACCAATGAAAATATTTTTTCTATCCTGAAGCATGAAGAACACTTTTCTAAATACCTTCTCAGAGCAGGAAGGCAGATCTTGTTAATCTGCTGTATACAACAGGGAGTGTATTGACAAGGATTTATTAAGACTGACATCTTTGCACATTCATCCTAGAAAAGTATTAATGATTTACACAAACACGCCTTTCCACAGCAGAAGTCTACTATGCAAAGCTAAGGCTAAATATTTTGGCACCTACCACTGAGCTCTGGCATTCATGAGGCTGCAAAAAAAAAAAAAAAAAAGGTTCTCATTCCATTCTTTTCCTTTACCCCTCCTACATAACAAAGGTACCAAAGAGTGGCTGCATTTTCTAGGATTGTGTTTTTACCAGTATGTAAAGGAACAACCTGTTTTGAGGGAGAAACTTTTTGCTTTCTTCATTCTCTATCCCAGACTATCTTGAAAGAAAACGAGAGGCGCTGTGACTCTATGGCAGTTCTTTCCTTCTCCACACATTTGGAACAAAGCAGCAGATGTGTTAATATAATAATTGACTGTCTCTACAGAAAAAGGGGTGCCACAACTTTGATGCTTTATTTCCACTATATTTCAATGTTAATCTTTCAATGAGACTGATGTTTCAACGAGGGGAATTCAGAGATAGTTGTCCTTGTATTGTGAATGTTTCTCACAAATTACAAGGACTGATTTGTCACAACATTTGATATGCTTAACAGCTTTTTGTTTGGGTTTTGTTTTTTTTTTTAATTGGCTAAGAATAGCCACGGCCCTCATGAAAAGTGATCCACTGTACACCAGAGTTCAGCAGTATATTTACTGCTGACTTTGATTATTCTTAGAAAGAAGGGCACCAGTGCTAAAAATAATCTTATAAAATGGAGTCAGAAATACCCTCCAGAAACTGAGCTACTATACATTGGGAGAAAGAGCCTACAAAGTCATTGCCTGTCAACAGCAGCACTGTGACCTCTGTAGCTGCTAAAGAAGTCCATTTTTCTATTACTAGGAATGCCAGATATGCTTTAACCAGTTCTGCAATGCACCAGGGAAGACTGTACTACAAAGCAGGGATACCCCAACAAAATTATTACATTTAAATAAAATCACTCAGGAACCAGACACAGTCAAGAGCTCAGATTTCCCCACGAGCTACTTTATCTTGCCAAGCAGCTTAGGTTTTTCTTCAATTGACAGCAATCTGCGGGGCAGACAAAAGCCAAGCGTGTTCTGTGCAGCCTACAGTACTGCATACCAGTAGCTGAATATACCTGCAGGACACAGTTAATCTAAAAAGGACACCCCTCTCCCAAACCAACCAACCAACAAAAAAAAAAACCCAAACAAAAAACCCACCCCAAACCCCCTTCTGTTCTTGCCTTGACATTGCTCAGGGTTGATCAGCATCTTCCAAAACAGTAATATCCAAGGAAAGCCCAATTATAAACCATCACCCAGAAGGCAGGAGAACTAAAGGTGTTCAAAACAAAACTTACAGATTGAACAATTCAACACTCAATTGACCTTTTAGCTGCAAAACACTGACATTACCAAAATATTCTGTGTATCACTGTCCCCATTCCTTTTTAAAAAGGTGTACAGGCTTCAGTTTGCCATCGTATTTGGAAGTTATGGCTGGCTTGCAGATTTCTTCCCCTTGCTAAACCTGTGCATGAAGTACAAGATTTTCTGCTGCTACATCTTCCTGCCTCCAAAACTGAAGAGCAATTTTGTGCAACTTCAAAGAGACCAATAATAAGCCTCATAAATTTTAATGCCTTTTCCTCATTGTTTTCTTCACCATCGTATCCAAAAGATACTCTACACTCATAAACATGCTGGTCTGATTTAGGATGACATTTCCTTAAACAGATTCCAAGAACATATGGACAGTCTGTTTAGGCTAGATTTATTTTACTTTAATTAGCCCTCAGCAGGAAACTGGTTTAACCTGAACTTAAGGTCCTTGGACATTAAATAAGTGTGTCCACACTGGGATTTGCACCTACTTAACTGAGGGTGTGATTTCATGATCAGTTTTCATCAATCCAAACTGCTCACTGATGCTGGAAAAGTAGATCTGGTCTTCCTCCAGAATGCCAGTTCTAGCTCTTGGATGTTTGTAGGGCAAAGCAAATTAATGAGTTGATCCTGCTGAAAGTTAACTCCACAAAAAAAGATTACATTTCAGCCAGATCAGTGACTGACCCAATTCACTCCACAGTCATATGAGTGCCAGCATCAGTGCTGAAGAGCTGTGAGAGTAGGAAAGCTGGACACCACAGCTTTGCAAAGCATGAATAAGAGCTCTGACTTCCTTCTAGTCAGACTTCTAATCCAAAACTTTCCTCCTTTATGGTCTAAGCTTCCACAGTCTCACTGAAAAGTTCAGCAGCCACAGCTGCTCTTCATAACCACGTACCCAACATTTTCTGTTTCAAACATCTATGAGTTAATAAAGGCAGGATAAAATAATAGAGATACCTTCTTTCCTACAGCGAGTAACAAGGGGTGGCTTAAAATATATGTATGCCTTAGTCACTAACAGATATGCTGAGAGAGGTATGGGCAGTCTCTGTCTGTACATATCCTGACATATGACAGTGTGTCATCAACATTCCTAAAAATCTTCCTGCTTTCAGCAACATCAGAAGGATCAAATTTGAGATTATTACATCAACTCAAGTGCTGCCTAGACATGTCATTTTACTTAAGTACTAAGAAACTTACTTATACAATCACAGCTTACTGGAAGAGTCTACAGAGATGGGGGGGTGACAGAAAGACCCAACGTGTGCAAAAGCATTTCTCTTACACTGCATTCAACGTTTGATCTAATAAGCCCAGAGAATTGTCTTCAGCCACACAACTCCTCCATTCTTCAGATGAGAAATTTATTTAGTGTGTTTAATGAAACTAGTCTCCAAGAAATTAATCCCCGCAATTCTGAGCTGAAACACAGAAGCAGTGCAAAGGATGGCTGCTTCTGCAATCTTCACTCTGGAGGTAAGAATGACGAGAAATTAAAGATCTTCCATAGCTATAAAACCTCCCAAAGTCTGAAAACTAACGATGTTCCTGAATGCAAAGCCTCCATCAATATAGTGGGGGGGGGGATTGAGGGACATTTCTGAAACTCTAACTCTCCAAAGACGCTTTCTTTCACACTAAGAATGAACTGCAATTAGTTTCAACAGCGAAACAAAGTACAGCTTTTCTTTGTCTACATATTTTGCAGATTAAAGTCGTACTCTACAGTAGCTACAAACCATTTCAACTGTTATATTAAATTTAAATTTTTCCCCCACTTTTAAGTATTTTTTATCCTGAACAGAGAAGACACAAGACCAGATTCTAAAAAGGGGGAAAAAAAGGCAAGACAAGACAAAAAGGGAACAGCAAGTAGTTACTAATATCAAGGATACACCCACTCCAGTTTTAACTTTTCAGGAGGCAGCTCTGTCCTAATATCATCATAGTTTTCTACGTCAGAAGGAATGAACATTGTGATTGGTCGACCTCGCATGAACATCTTGATATATTCTCCCTCTGTTGAAACAAAAAAAGTGTATTAATCGTGCAGCAAGTTTACACAAGAAATAAGCACAAAAGGAACCAGTAATAAGCACAGAGATGCAAGTAACACTTGTGATAAAACAATTCTTTTTGAAATGCAAGCTTGGTAAAGGCCCAGATTTTATTTTTTATTAAAATGGAACGCTAAACCACACACGCACACGTGTGCACACACACAGAGTAAGCATTACTTGAATTTGTGATAGAACAGACTAAGCATGTAACATTTTAGACATGCAAATTAAATTACAAAGGCAAATTTCAAATTCAAATTAAAATCTGAAATTGAATAAATCAGTAGTCATAAATTCACAGGATAACGTATTTCAGGTTGAAGGGGACCTCAGGAAGTCTTCAAGTCCAACCTCTGGCTCAAAGCAGGCTCAGCCATGAGGTTGGACTACGTTGCTCAGGGTTTTGCCTAGTCCAGTCTTGAAAACCTCCAAGGACGGAGATGGCACAACCTCTCTTGGCATCTGGCTGTCTGCCAGCACCCCTAGGGCCTTTTCCCCAGAGCCATTTCCTGCAGCCCCTCTGTCCCCAGCTTGTATTCCTGCCAGGGGCTCTTCTTTCCCCCAGGTGCAGGACTTGGCATTTGTCCTTGCCTAATTTTGTGAGGTTCTGGCAGGCCCGTGCCTCCAACCTGCCCAGGTACCCCTGGATTGGCAGCTCTACCCTCCAGCATATGAACTGGATGCCCTGGTCTGCTGTCAGCTGCAAACTTGAGGGTGTCCTCTGTTGCCTGCTCCAAGCCATTGCTAAAGATGTTAAATAGGACAGGTCCAGGACAGACCCCTGCAGAGTCCACTTGTTACCTACTGGCCACCAGGTAGAGTATGACCCAATAACCACGACACTCTGAGGCCATCCATCCAGCTGGTTCTTTTACCCACCCAGCTGCCCACGTAATCCAAACCATAATGGCCAACCTAAGACACAACGATACTGCAGGAAAAAGCGTCAAAAGCTTTTCTGAGGAATATAATCTGAAATTATATATCATCACAAACTAATACGCTAACATGAATTATTAATTCATTGAAATAATTTTAAGTGCATGCTATTCATATTGCATCATATCCTGAAAAATGGAAAGAAACAACAGCTCCTAATGACTCCAGCTGTAACACTGTCTATAGGTGTGAAAAAATACATGCATTTCTCTGTTAGGGCATCTGAACACTTCACAAGTCTTTAGGAGTTCCTTTTCAAGGAACATGAGATTATTTTCCACCAGAGAAAACTAATTACAGGGTAGCTAGGCATCTTGGTCAAACGCACTAGCTAGTTATTGGAAGGCAAGTCATCTGGATTTAAGAAATACATGACTCCAACTAGTATATGAGGTGACCTACAGGAGTCTTCCCTCCACACTATGACAATAAGCATTTTCTAACTTCAGAAGAACAGAAAAGCCCTTTAAGACTTTTAAAAGCCTTTATCCCCAGCCGCACAGTAAAACCAGCACGGTAGTACTGTTTAATTATGGTTAAATCAGGCCTCAAATCCACAAGAATTAATGCCAGCCTCCAACACTGCTGACACAGGAGTTTCTTTTTGAAAAGCACTGATTTTTGAAAAGCCAAGTATTCCACTAATTTTGCATCAATGAAGTGGTAACTTTTTATCACTCTTCAACTTCTTTAGTAATGAATATCCATTGTTAATGTAACTAATATCACAAAACCAAAGTAACATAATTCTGCTGTGAATCTTGAACTGCAATATTTTTTATGAGTAGGGATTTCAAAATCACAGCAGACAGAGAGAATTCAAGAGTTTGAAACCAAAGTGTAAATATTTGGGTAGGACTGTAGTAGAATAGCAGCTGTGAATTAGCGATACAATATTAAGAAATCTCTAATCACATTTCATGCAACGAATACTGAGCTCTAAAATGAAGATCTTTAACCAATTACTTTTGTATTTCTGTCAAAAGACAAACATGAGACAGAATTCCCGTAAATGCCCAGGGAATGCTTGTAAGTATTTCCCCAATGAAGCATAAGATTATTACTCAGATTGCATCAATGTGCAATCTATGTTTTGCATTCCCTAAAACATCCCGAATTGAAATGATGAGAAACTCAGGCTTACTCCCACAGAATTATAGCTTAACAGCTCAAGTCAAACTTGGATATCTAAAAAGGCAAGAGAAAGCAGATAATTTCAGTGACAGCAGAAGCCACGTTAACTCCAAAATAGTCTCTTGGTTACAGAAACATTTTAGAAGATGCAAACAATGAGAAAAAAAAGTTGTGAGCGAGACCAACCTTAAGCCGGGGTCTCTAGCCTTCTCTGAATTTGAAATACCTCTACTATACAGACTGTAGAAACATATTCTGTCTTACTGCAGCCAAAAGAGAATGAGAGAGGAAAACCCCGTAACTATTTTCAAATAAAGATAAAAAGCAGTCTTGCACAAAGTCTGGAAATGAACTCTTCACACAGGATCTTTCTTCTATAGCTAGACAAGACAGAAGACTGACAATCACCAGCCTAATGAAAAGATGTGGTGCATAGTCTAGGTTATTTAAAAGAAGTATTTCTGATCACAGAGGATTTTATCAGAGTTGTGTGAAATTCTGTGGAATACCACCCCTGCTCTGAAAACACTGGCAAGGACTAGCTTTGAATACAGCAGTGATGATCCTAGCACACACCAATGACTTGGACAGCATTGACACATACAGGAAAAATCTATGATGACCAAATCATATAATATATTCAGTAATTCCTAGCCAGAGAAAGAACTACCCATGAGCTTGAGTGGTTTTAACATTACTTGTCACAGCATTGCTCAAACTTAACTAGGGCAATGAATCCATGTACCTGAACATAAGCTAGTTAGAAGTATTCTACTTACATGCATAACACTCACTTTGAAGGTTTCACAACATATATGGCTAAATTTGTCAAAAACTTTTGTTTTTCCTCTTAACACACTGTAGTTTGATTTCTTGATGCTTAACAGTTCTAATAATTTTAATTGTTTCATGAAACAGATCACAGTTTACCAAATTTACCATGTTCCCAGATTTAAAAGATATGGTTAGCGTGATTCCTTTTCCACTTTTGGGGTGCTCAAGTCAACCTTCTGGGACCAAGAATTCATTTTACTTGAATTCTGTTGTTACTTTTGACCGTGATAGTAGGTTCACTCTGCGCTGGAGGCAAGAGAAGGGAATTTTCCTACAACAGTCCTAACAGAAGTGAAAGCTAATAAAAAAAACCCCGCAGGCTCAAAAAATAATTCCTGAACAGCAACTGTAACAATTCAGCAATCTTAAATTAACACATGCATAAAGGTTTTTTCTTATTTAGGATATTAATACAATGAAAGTTGAGCCATTTAAGTCCCACATCAAAGGAACAAATACCAAGATGAAAAATAGCTGTCCCACTTCTAAGAACAAATACAGCTCCTTTCAATGAGAATCCCCTGAGTCCATCCACTGACAACAGCAGAAAACTTGCCTCAGAACAAATATCAAATAACAAAGAAAATCACTTCCCAGGAGCTAAATTAGAAGCAATAGTTATTTTACCAAATGTGCATTACTTAACTGTATTGCTGAGAAAAGCTAGAGATCAGTGTTGTCACTAGTTTGATACAAACATTTAATTACTCCGAACTAGTAACATGTCTTATTTTTCCACCAAAATATTTTTATAGTATGTATTTTACAGAGAGAAAATAACACTGTCCAAAACCAAGAATAGCATATTAATAATGACCTTGCTATTAAAATCTGGTGCTCACACTCTTATAAATTAAAGCACAGCATAGCTTAAGGGTATTTAGAAAAGACCATTCGTTTGGGCAAGTCCAATTCTTGATTTAACACTGAGCTTGGCAATTCTGGTTCCACAAGATCAGTTCAAAATGGCACCACAAATTAAGGATTGCATTTCTTATTGCTGCTTAGAACAGTGGAGACAGGCTGCAGCTGAAATTCATATGGATGGAGGCAGTTGGCACCTGTCTGCCTTTGCAGATGAAAGAGATGAAGGGTCCAAGAGGAATTCAGTCAAGTCTTTGGCCAGAAGAGGCTCTCCTGGAGCTCAGGGAAAAGATTATCTGCAGAGCATTCACATACAAATTAGCTCTCTCAACTTCCCCATTAAAGAAAGACTATTTTTTGCTTTTATTAGCTAGCTGCATGTTATTCAAGATTACCTTTGAAGATAAATATATAACACACTCGTTAGAGAGACATAGGCTAGGTATAATTTGATTAAGCCTCTCCCTACTGAAGAGGAAGGGTTTTTTTTAAAAAAAAAAAAAAAAAAAAAAGAGAGAGAGACAACCCACTGAAAGATTTCTGTCTGTAAATTTCCCTTCGTCAGAATAACCTGTAGGGCAGATATAATATTAATGTAAAAATCTTTTGAAATACTAGAGAGGATGGCAGCATATCAGCAAAACCATTCTCAAACAGCAACTAATTGCCCAAGGCCAAATTCTTCTATTTGCAAGTTAACCAAACGAGTGATTTAACTCTTTCATACCATACTGGCTCAAGTGGATGCTCAAGAGCATTAGACTATCTGCATTCTCAATATTTCCAGGCAGTATGTCAATATTCTCAATATTTCCAGCAGTATGTCAAGACTTTTTTTTTTTTCCCTTACTTGATCTTTTGGAAGAGAAGAGCCTTGGTCATCTCGTAACAGATATGTAATTAAGGGAGTATAAGGGAGATAAAGTCAGAAGTTTTTAAGGGGGGGGAGGGGCGAGAAGGAACCAACAAACAAAAATTCCTCAACAATTCCAGTATCCACCAGCCTCAAAACAGTAGGTATGAAAGTAAAAATTCTCTATCCCATATAAAAAGATGTTCAGACCCTACTACCCACTGTGCAGAAGGATTTGGAGGGAAGGGAGAGACAGGAGGGCATTCCTCAGAGGAGCTTGGCACATGCTAACTTAATCTACAACTGCATACATCCTACAAATGCTTTCAAACATGGATCAAACCAACCTAAAAGTACAGTTGAAGCTCTGTAGATAGCATGCCCAGGTGCTGTGGATTATCCACAGCACACAAAAATGAATAGCTCAGGCCCAGGGTTGCTTCGAAAGGCAGCATCAAGTGGATGCAGCGCTCAGGCTTCAGGGGCCAGCTCTTTGCCGGGAACAGCTGTAGCTGCTTTTGTCCAGCTTTGAGCTCAAATTCACAGCCCTCGCCAAACCCTGCTTGGCTCCACAATGATTCACCTCTGGAGCCTCAACAATCTCTTTCACAAGTGCCAGGGGACACAGGACCAGCACTCCCAATTTTTGCTCTCAGGATTGGCGCAGGCTTATTAGCCTCACATGGGAGCCCTCTGGGTGTGCTGGACCCAAGCAAACTCCACGCAGGTCTCATCTCTCTGTGGGATCCCCAGAGGTCCGGGGAAATTATCAACTCTGCCCCAAAGATGCAAGAACACTTGATCTGAATACACCGTGGCCCCAGTCAGCTGAAGGGACACAAAACATCACTCAGGAAGAGTGACACAAAGACAAAGCCCAGTGACTTGGCAAGGGCCCACCTAAAGGTGGATCTGAGCACCAATCAGCCACCAGGCTCAGCTCATGACAGGGGTTTGCAGGAGGAACATCACAACTGAGCCCAGCCAAGCCCAGACTAGACCAGCCTGACAGATGCACAGCATGGCCCCCAGTGCCCTCTCTCTGCATGCATCACTCAGGTTTTTACTCTGATCAGGGTACTGCAGTGCTCACTTTGGACAGCAGAGACTTGGCTGTCACTGCAATATACACAAACATGCTCTGCTGAGTTTAGAATACCATCCAAAAACCTCCTTCTAATAGTTGGGAAACTCTCAATTTCCAGGCGAGCATGGCCAGACTGTTTACTTTTTGTGCATGTGACAGCATGGCTGTTAACTTCAGCACAGGTCTGCCCATCTGTTGTCTGAAAGTGCATGGGGTGAGCATGAAAAGAGCAATCACACCCTTCCACCTTCATTTTGCAAAAATAAAAACATCCAGCTATTTAACTCTCTCTTTGCATGATACGGTTTCAGTCTGTCTCCACACCACCACAAAATTTACCTTTTGTGATCGTGGGTGGCTGTAACTGCATACAGTGTTACAGAGGAGAACCTACCAAGGTTTTCATGCATTAACGTTTTCCGTAAGGCTGAGTATCTCCATTAGAATTATTTCTGACACACCCTGGGATTACATCTGTGTTTTCATAAGTGAGTGGTTCAATCTTGTTATGATTAAGTAGCATGTTAGAGCCCTTTTCCTCACCATTTAATTGTGGCAGACAACCTGTTCACAGCTAAAACATTGCTAGCAACTCCTGTATGTGTGATCTTTCACTTTGAATTATTTAATTTTGTCTAATACTACTCCAGGCCTCAGGAATATCTAGGTCTTACAGTATTAAAATCTCAGCTTCCACTGTATCAGTTTGGTCTCTCAGCTTCATGTCATCAGTGACATTCCATCAGTGCTTCTACTTTCCTGTGTTAAGTTCATTAGTGTAAAAACTAAGCCAAATAGGTCCCAACAGGCTGGAGGCAGATATTAGCAACCAGAGTACCTACTGCAGGTTCTTTGAAAGTTTATAGCCTGCTAGAGAACAGAGGAATAAATATGTCGGTGAAACAAGGTGTTGCTACTGAGAGGGAACCCTGGAAGCCTGCCTGACCTGCAAGGAAACAAGTGCATCTTCATTGACAGTCACTATAAGCCAGCATCCTTACCTTACATGAAAGGGAACTGTTGGTAAAGCATGCAACACCAAGAATCCAGGACTAAAACTAAGGACAAAATTGTAGACAAACAGTAGACAGTGGCTGAAAACTTTCTGCAAAGCCTCCTTGTATCAAAAGGAGATTCCCACTAAGACAAACAAACTTTTAATCAGGCCTTATACAAGGAAAAAAAAAAAAAGGGGGGGGGGGGGGGGGAATGCAGCACAAAAGTAACAGTAAAATTCACCTTCAAACAATGCCTATTTGCTCACTCTTAAAAGAAAGTTTAAACCCCAGCAATTCAGGGAAAACAACCTGGAAGGTAAGGCCAATGGGAAGCACTGCAGGTGATACCAGACAGCAAATATATGACAATACAAACCACCTGAAATTAGTGCTTCCATGAAGTCAGCGTATAAAACCTCATGCAATGACACTTAAGCAACCTATTACTTTCTGTGAATCATATTCTTAGGGGAATATGGAAGGTTTTCAGGGGAAAATTATAGGAACTGAAAGGAGGAAAAAACCAAGATCAAAGAAGTCTTTGTAGATTAACTCAGAAGTATATACAGAGAAGAGCAAATCCGGAGACATGAAAGCTACTGTTTAGATCCTTCAGAAATTTGAAGACAGTGACATAACAAAACCAAAATCCTCCTAGTTTCCAAAAAACATGTCTCAAAATGAAATCATCAAGGAATACACAGTAGTTTTCTAGAAGCCTGAGATGCCCTCATCCTCAATTACTGATTTCTTCAACAGAGCTGGACAAAATGTTAGAAAAACGTATTTTATATCACACTATTCCTCATTATTTAGACAAACCCTGAGGTAGCCCTGCTAGTCTGTGCTGTAATTAACTGCTCTTCAGCTAGCAAGTGTATGCATAATGGGAAGTCTAATGAGCATACAGCAGATTTTAGATGTAGAATATACACACACTCACACAGACTAGATAATAGTGAATAAATAACAAAATTACTTGGTTTTCTACACGGTAATAAGTTCAGTTCTTAAGGAATCATTGCAACAATCTTATCTTGCAAATTATTAGGGACTATTTTTCACTAGCTCCCACCCCACCTAGTTTGAAAGAGCAACATGGACTGATGCATCAAAAACCTCAGCCCAGTTCTACTTGTGTTTAGCATCTGAATCTTACTCTTAAAGTGAATTACAAGCAAACGAAAAACCCCAAAATGCTCCAACTAGCTTGGCCGAGAGAACTCTCTAATAATATACAATAAACTACCACATCCAGAGTACATTTATTAATCTGTCTTCACCTTCTAGTTGCTTGACCAGTGAAGTTATGCTTTTTAATACTACAAATAGCTTCTTTCCCACAAGCTTTCTGCTTTCAGGCCTGTGTCCAAGAATTCTGTAGGACCACTAACCTGAGGGACAAAGGCTTAGACGCCTGTTTCTAATTTAAACCAGTGCTAACAGCACCAAGATGAATACAACCAAATTCAGCCATCATGCCCAGACCATTATATTTTAAGTTACAGTGGAACTAAAATGTGGCTGCAGGTCTGCCATCTCTCACCCTGAGCTATGTGTCAATGCTCGCTGAACCTGACAAGCAGACATGCACTGTCGCTACTGAGCGCTGGCGCAACCCAAACCAAACAGTCAAAAACAGCAGATGAAATGAGAGATTCCCTTTGGTTTGGAATGATTTTACAGCTTTGCCTTGTGACTTCTTATCAGATCTTTGGTTATTAGCTTTATATAACTTGATAAGTAAATCATAGTTAAAACCTTGTTTTTGCATGTATCAGGTGACATTAATAATGTAGGTATTAACTACAGTTACCGTTACTCTAGCTTTTTATTAAAAAAAAGGACTCGAAAAGGAGTATTGGACACACAAGCTCAGTAAGACTGTATCTAAATGCTTCCTGCTTAAATAATAAAATCCTGACTTCACCAAGAATCTATGATTAAAAACTCCCAAATACTAAATTGTTTTTCTGTGGTTTTGTGCACTGTGCCTGAATGACAGCAAGCAACCCAATAATAATGAGAAATACTGCATCTCCATTTGTCCTCACGTACGTGAGCACCTTCAATAAGCATCTGACAGAAAATCTATGTCTGATGAAAAAACTGATCTGAAGTAGTTATTGAATTTTGCACTCTCAGTAGATGGGACACACTGTCAGCAGGGTAAATTTTTCCACTGTGTGCTTCACGATTGCCCCGTTCTGTGAAGCTAGAACTATAGCAGAGTCTTCTGTCAGTTAAACTAACAGAAGAAAAAGTACTGGAAACTAATAAAGCACAGTCTAAAAAGAAACAAACTTAGGAATGCAGTGAATGTTTTTCATTAATTCTTTCACATATGGTTTTTATTGCCATCCAAAAATGTCTGAGTGTCTCCTTATTACTTTATAATAAGTGAACAAGTGATTCATATATGGAGCTGCTATCACTGAAAAGCAAATTCAAACATGGAATCTCAGTGAAAAAAAATTACTTTTTATCTTAAAATAATCCAAGTCTTTAAATTCTGGGTATAAAAATATGAATGCTTTATGATTAATACTTAGCAATGTCTCTGCTGAAGTGAAAAGCAAGACGGCTTTTACAGGCAATTATAAACACCTGCTGGTAAAGAATTTAAAAGAATAACTTTAGCTAGTGTCCTTTTAAGGCTGTAGAGTAAGCACCTGTTCATTTCACCCATAGCTTTATTGGATTTTCACAGAATTTTAATACCTCCTTAGTGCTGGATTTTATTGTAAAAAGGTTGTCCTGGTTTACAAGGATAAACAACAACAAAAAAAAAAATGTTCAAAAATAAGCTGGAAAACCTAAACCCAAAAATCTCTTTCACATATGCATGGAAGCATGTATAATACTTCCCTCACTGGATTGGCATCACCAAAGTGTTCCTGTCTCTATTAGCTCTGCTTCAGCATATACCCACAGGCGTAAAGCTCAAGACTAACCTTAATGTGGAGTAATGCAACTCAACCCAAGTGGGAGAAATACAGGCACTGAGGGAACAAAACTGAGTACTGAGATAGAAGGTACATTACAGACACTGGTAACACTCACGGCCCTCAGCATAGTGCTAAACAGAGGAAACTCAAGTGACTGCCTGCAAGGCAGCTGCAGGCTGCGGCTCCCCATGCTGCTGCTGCTGGCAGGAGGAGAGAATTGCCTAGGTCTTGCTGACATTTACACACAACACCTGCAACAGGCTCTCTGGGGGGCTCCATACCAAAGTAAATTCAGACATTGAACCTAATGCCTTTCACTACTGAAGCTCATCTAGCAAGTATTCTCACTCGCTCCTCAAGTCTTTCGCTTTTATAGCTAATACACAGTATCAACAGAAATCACAATGAACGTGCACAGGGGGTCACACACAGATAATATTGCAGTAACTTCTGCTGCTAGAAAAATAAGATTCCAAGAACTGAATGTGCAAAAACGTATTTCTCTACATTTTGTGCTACTGTTCTATACCAACATTTCAAAGCAGTTTCTTTAATAGCTGAATCAAAGAAAGCAAAGTGATTCAGGATGTTCAAAGCTACACAGAATTGTCATCTTCCATCCTATTTTCCCACGCAAACACCTTCTGCTATGATAATTTGCAATTTCACTGTTTTTCCAAACTCATTTTAAGTGTGTATAAAGACACTGAAGTATTTTTACGTCGTTTTGTTTCAAAGCTTGACAGTTTGCACACCAGCAGTCTTCCCAAGAGTCTCCTTCACACAATTTATAGGAAGCCCACTGACACAATCGTTAGCGCGGGACGTGCGTGCCGGGGGCATACGCAGCATTTCACATACAGCCTAGGGAAATGAGCAGCTCAAGGGAGCTGCTGTAACTTAATTAACACCATGCTAAAGACTGCTCACCTCTGAAGGCAAAGGCTGGCAAACCACAAGGGAGTGTTAAAGCAGCTATAACTTTTCATGCCTTTGGGTTGCTGAACAGGAAGATCCTGCACAAACAGCATGAACAAAGGCTCATGCTTCACCCCACCCAGTCCAAGACAACTCTGTCCAGCTGCACGGGATTTACCTTCAGAAGCCACATTATCTGTCTGCAAATCTTCAACTTCCTGACCAGCTGGGTCAAGGTGCCAACTGGAAATCGGTTTATTTATGTGGCAGCGATCAAGTACAAAGCAGGCTAAAGTCACCTACCCTGAACAGGACATTGCACTACAGAGAATTCACTGAGTATTGTTAAGCTTGTACTGGAAAGAATGTGGGGACCCTCTGCAACTACAGCAACTGACAGGTGGTTACTTCTGTGGCAGTAAACACAACACAAAACCTAACACAGCATTACACACAGACACACGCGCTAAAAGCTGTCAAAAACAGCACTCATTGGTCCATAACAACAACAACGAAAAAAGCTCTGGAGGTTGAATTCTGCTAATTGCAGACTTCATCCATGTTACAGGCAGAATGACGTTTTGCCACTATATGTGTTTTAAATGTTAGTAAATATATTTTCTATGACAAGACTTTCTATCCATCTTCCATATACGTGGGGCCACTGTCATCTGCATCATACATCTCATTCCAGTTGGGCTTTGAACACACTATGGCATGACACACGTGGAAGGTACCCATTCATCAGTCAGCGAACACTCACATCATCTGCAGAGTAAGACAACAGATAGCAGGGTGCACATCGAGGCCATGTAAATTATAGCTACCAGGATGAGAGAACTGAGGTACAGCCCATTCTTGACAGAACATGTAGAATTGTAGAAGCACATTGTAAGGAAAGAATTAGTATTGAAGGCATTTTAGCTGTATGCAACTTGGTTTTGTGAAAAGTTGTGTTTGGTAGAAAGGGTATTTTTAATACAGCAGTTTTAATCCATTCTTGCAAAGCTAAATTGCAGCTGGTCTGGACGCTACTGATTAGTTTTCTTTTTACAGTAACCATTGCTGCACACGTGTACTGTTCCATAGCCGGTGTTTAGCAACCTGACGTAAGGAAACATTTCTTTGTTCCTGATGCTTATGCACCCTCTTTCACCCTTCTCGTCTTTGAAGGATGCTTTCGGTAACCATCAGTTTAGAATGTTTTTAGAACTGTAATTTTTTCTATGAATTAGAAGATGATAAAGCAATTAGATTCAAGTTGATTTTGCTTTCATTACAACAATTCATATATTAACTTCCAAGAAATTTGAGTGTTGTTCTATTTTTGAAAGAAAATCCAGAGGAGACCAAAAGTAATCACGCTGTGTATAATGTAATCTTGCTTACAGCACAGAATCTGGAGACTACAGGTTTGTTAATTAGCAGTAAAAAAGCATGAGACGGAACCTCTGTACATAGATAAATGTGTACAGCGTGCACTTGGGTTACATGCTTTAGTTTTGAAACTGCATGCCTCAGTACAGTTTGCAGGACATCAAAGCAGAGTAGTTTTGTGACACAAGAAGTGGATTTCTTTTGTTGTCACATCCTACCACATTCAGATGGACGGCTCCTTTTCCTGTCTGGACAAGCCAGCAGCAGCAGGTAGCCACAGAACACAAAATTCATTGGTGCAAATACATATGCTTTAGAAGAGACTAATTTTTCATTTTAGGAGACCATATTAAAACCTTCAGTCTCTGTTCTTGTCTAATCAGTGTGTATATGTTGTAATATTGGCAAGACAGAAAGCTGAGATAAAACAAATCTTTTAGTTGGCAGTTCTTAATCTTCTGATATCTTAGGCAACAATGCAAGACTTCTGGAACCTTATTTGAACGCACATTCCTCTCTGAGGAAATGATGCCTGTAGTAATTTATTTTATACTACCCCCAAATAATTCCCAAATAGACTGCAATGTGCATATGCATATATATTTCTACAATAAGACAGTTGAAATATTTATTTAAATGCTCAAAATTTTTAAGAGATCATGCACTGATGCTCTTTGATGGTGAAAAGCCAAATAAAAGATTTGTGAAAGCACTAAATTAGAAAGCGACCAAAGGGCATAGCTTAATTCTTACCTTGGCTGTTTTTTTCACGAGTTGACATTTTTGCTGGTTATGGGACAGAAATAAAATATCTTAAAACTATTTCTAAAGTCTCACTCACACCTGCTTGGATGAAGACTGGCACATAGGTCAAAAGTTTAGATTTTTGTTTTCATAAACTCTATTTGCACACAGAGAAAATAATTTTAAAAGGTTTTTCCATTTCACAAAAGTAAAACGAATCCTCCCACCACCCACCAAAAGTTTCTGGCATTCCTACAGATCCAATCTGATGAAATATTTCTCCATAATTTTGAAGATCTTGATAAAGGTCTTGAGTAACATTTAGCCAGATGAATTCCTAGAGTAATTTTTAACACTATTTTAGCTCTATACTCCTGTTTCATAAGCATATGTCCCAATGTATTTATTTACAGGAAATACTATTCAGTCAAAAGCAAATCTTTTCAACTTCATCCAGTATTTAAAAATAAATGTTTTTATTTACCTTGGCTGATGATGACATCTTTGTGCCTGGGGAAAAATTCAAAATACTATAATTAGTAATATGTGAAACGCTTAATCAAGCCAATACCATCTAGTTGTTACACATTATTGCATTTGGGAAGCTCATCAGATTCTGTGTACAGTGCTGAATAACTATCTTGGTCATCGTAGTGCCTTTTTACCCCTATATTATTTTAAGCAATTCACTGTATCTTTCAAGTATCTTAAAGTCTTTGGCCCTATAGCAAGGGTTCCTAAGGATTACTGTGATAACAACAACATACAAAAGCTTTTAAAACTAAATTATGGAGGGCATATTCCTTGTGCATGGAAAATTCCATTTTAAGAGAACAAACTTGTAATAACCAAATGCTTTAAGCTGCCAAATACCCTCAGCCCTGCATGCAAAGCATTTAACACCTGTCAAAATAAGCTGTCAGCACACAACAACACAAATTTGTCTAGGAATTAACCCTGTTGGACGCATGGATTAAATGTAAGCAAGTTGCAGTTTCATTTAAACCAGATCCATGCAGCATTACTGGATATGCAACACAAAGACTTCAAGAGAGTGCAGTTGAGACAATCTTTCCTCGCCAGAACCAGGAATGAACTGCTCACAAAAATCTTCATCATGTTTTGTGAAGAGGGAAGAAATAATGATTTCCAGCATCAGAGCTACTTCTTACTGGAATAACACTCCTTGACAGGAGAATGTATTGCATAAAAAAACCTCTTGAATTCATTTGAAATTCAGCAGGAAGGTATGAGTGGCATCCAGTATTTTTAGCTGGATGGAGGTCAAATTTTTGTAACAGTGACAAAGGGTCAGGCATACGCAAAAGAAAAGTAATCTCTGGCTATTGGTAGAATCACCCTTCACCACACTGCCAGATGAAAAATTAAAACTGGATTCCCAGTCTTGCCTGAAAAACACTGAATGATGGGCTGCCATGGGAACCCTCTTACTACTTATGGCTTTATCAGACTGATTTACAGCTCAGTGCTGGCTTAAAGACTAAGCTTACTAAACAAAGTTCACATCCTGGGCTGGTAGCGCAAAGCATATGTAAAACATTTCTGTCCTGGGGCCCACATTAGGGGCTGAATTCTATTCCCTTGCACAAGACTCTGATAACTTCAGGCAGATTAAGCCAATGTTTCTTAATTGGGAATGATAAATGCAATATAACAATATCCCTTTGCACAATACCAACCAGCTCTTTTAGAAATTATTTCTAGATTCATCCATTAGAAAAGGATGTAAGAAATTAGTATTAATGTGTGCTCTTGAATGCAAATAGTGCCTTTATTAAAAATCTGAGCATAAGAACAAGGTACACAAACAATACAACACCCAGTCTCCAATCAGATGATGGTCTACAACTGATAATGTTTGAAGCTTTGTTTTTTTTGCCAAACACTAAGATACAACAACTTCAAGTTATCAACAGACAACTTTCTCTAACAATAATTGATCCTAATCTTTCCTTGCCCCCTCTTTTCTTAGATACCTGTTGTTTTTTTTTCTACATTAAAGACTGCAGAAGGGCAACATTTAATGTCTTTTGGAAAACAAGCAGAATCACTAGAAAATTAAATAAGATGCTCTATTTTGACCATACCTGAACCAATATACAAAATGTCAATAAAAGTAAATTTTTTTATTAATAGCAAATTTGAAGTGTATACCACATTGTGAAAGATACTTTAGTAGCATAACAAAAACCAAGAGAAGAAACTTGATAAGTAGAAATCAAGACTGAGGGTTTTTTCATTCCAAAATATTATCTAGCAGTACCCTGCTGTAATCTAAATTGCCAAAGGGCTTTAAAATTACAGCAGTGAAAACCAATTATGAAAGCAATACTTGCAAAATACGTAACCTGTAATCCCTCACACACAGCACTTCACTGCTCTGCACAACTCTTCAGGCTACACGTAGAGATTTTAGTAAATGTGCCGATATCCACACCCAAGATTAATTTAAGATGTTTTTATTCTTCCCATTCCTAGGAAAGAAGGAATGCACTTGCACTGCTCTTGACTCTTAAGTATATATTTGACAGTCTTATATACAAGCTAAGGACAGCACTGCACATACAATCATAAAAAGACTGGAAATTATTCTGAAAGGTCTGAAGAGTGTTACTGGTCATAGTGGGAAGGGTTTTCAGGTAATTCTGCCTTGGACCAGTTAATGGCTATTTGAATGAAGATTAATGAGCAGATGCATGAAATGTGCAGATGATGACATCAAGCTGGGAGAAGCTGCCAGCACGCTGGGGAGATCTTGGCAAATAGGAGAGGGGGTCAGTCAGAAAGCCAACACAACAATTTCAACAAATTGAGCGAGGAAAATTTCAAAGTCAAAAAAAAAAGAAACTAAGTGTGTGAATATGAAGTGGGAAGCCCAACTGGCAAAGAGTATTGAGGACAAGAAGTGGGTCACAATAGGGACCAACAATGTCGAGTTACAGCAAAAAGCAAAGTTTTGTCCCTGTGCTGACAGAAGTAAGAGAACTACTTTGTGCTATTCATTGCCAGCGGGGCCTCCACTGGAGACCACAAATTGAGAAAACCTGCTGCTGAAGAGAAGCGTGAGAAGAATAGTGGGCTACAGCGTATCACCTAACGAAGCTGAAAAGAACATCCTTGTCTATTAGCACACATACTATGTCAAATCCAGTAACGTAACTTCAAGGAAACACACTTGCATTTTCAAATCAGTTTTAATTAGGGAAAAAACTGGTTGGAAGCTTCACAACAGTGTCATTAAGCCATAAATCTTAACTCATAGTGCATAATTCTGCTAACCCAAATGGGCAACATCGAAATATATTTACACTCAAATCCTGCATTCACATTCTATAATAATTTAAGACACCACAGGCACCTGGAGTGCCACATTGGCAGGTTATGCAAGTAATTACTCCTGGTAAAAACAAAGATGCAAATGGTCTCAGTATATACGTAAATAAGTTCACTGAAATGATGCAATTTCATAATATTTTGACTCTAAAGTTCACTTGCTATTATGTACCAAACATACATACTTGTCAGCATTCTTTGCCACTTTTGATATTAATTTAGATGTTGATGCTACTCTCAGCAGCTTGTTACGATTGTCATCTGAACTCTCCCAAGCACTGTGAGACTTCTCAGCAGTCAAGGATTTCTTTATGCTAGAAGAAACAAAAATATATTTTAAAATGACAAGATAATAAGATAACAATAGCTGGAACTGGTATGCAACGGACAGATCAAGCAGCAGGAGACAAAAGCAGAGCTAGGTCTTCCTTCAAGCTGAAGCATGAAACAGGAAAAAAGATTAGTCAAAAAGTTCTAACTGGATGAATGAAAACAATTGAGCAAGACAGTTGCCAAATGTTTTGTCCATTCCTTTCCATTTCCAAATGTTCTTACAAAAAGACTTGAACAAAATACCTCTATACTTCATTACTATATTGCTAACCAATTACATAAGTGGAAAAAATGAGGCTACAGTATATTAGCTTTAAAGAATAAATTGTATTTAAAAAATCACTTATGAAGGTAACAAAGAAAAGCAGAAATTTTTCCCGATTAACTGTTCACCAGCTTTCACACACTGAGGCAGAACAGGTCTATCAGATTAGTTTCATATGCCTGTTTTGTAGATAACACATTCTAAACCACATTAATGGCTTTAATCTCTTTGAAACAAATGTGTGCAAACTTCTTGCATGAATAAGGCAAGTTATGTTTTGCCCAACACTACAGATTATTAAATCCACGAATTCTGATAAAATTTTTCAGCAATCATATTGTAGCCAATTTACACTAACCGGAACCTGCAAGTTTTGCAGTCACTACTTCATTAGTTTCACACAGATCTTAATAATGGAAAGTATGTTCAAAAGTGATCTAGCTCAAATTATTCTTCAACCAGATGATTTAGAGTCTGGATATGTCCTGCTAACAGTATTATATTTCATCCCGTCAGAAATGCTTTTTGCAGGAGTAAGTCCTGAACTCAGCCTTAGAAATGGCAAACTCCTTCCACAGCACCCCAAGAGGCTGAAAGGTCCTGTGACAAACAAGTTAATAAAATCAAGTTAAACCATTAGGAGACTAAAAAAAGGCATTTATTGTTTTCCCCACACTGCAAAAGATTAGTAAGCGAGACTTCAGACAAACATTTTTACAGTGAGATACCAGGCAGGAGAACAACAGCCGCAAGTTCAGCTTGAGACAACTTAGGAGTTTGTGCAAGACATGTAGACAGAACCTTTATGGAGGGTTAACATGCATCAGTCAAGTGAAAGTTTAAATATTTATTACAGCTGTGAATTCGAGCAATGCAAGACAACATAATCTTGTGAACTACAATAAAGTTCAGAAGTATAAATTTCATTTAAGAGCTTGTTTCAGTCTCCTAAATGCCAAACCGGAAAAGAAAATTTCATACCTTGCAAAAAAAAAAAAAAGGTGAAAATGAACCAAAGAAAAAAGAAAAAGAAGCCACACCAAGTCATCTGCATAGTTTTGAAAATCAGAAATAATCACCCAAATCTTAAATTCCATTTCCTTGACTTTAAAAAGCTATTAAAAAAAAAAGAAGTGCCATTTTTTTCTGTGCCTAATTCCCACTAAAATGAGTGGGAACTTAGAAGAAATCCTAAAAAACTTCTATGTGCACTCAAGTCAAGCAGTTCTATCATTTGGGTGTAAAAACAGAACTTCACTCACATAAAGAATCAGAACAGAAGTGAAGTGAACCATCCTGCAACCTAGCAGGAATTAAAAAGAGAAGTGCCGCAAAAAAAAATCCAAACTACAGTCACTTTATAGAATAATTTGAGAAGAAAAACTCCCGAAGAGTTGCAATGATACTAGTATTTAAAATATGCTGTTACAAGATGTAGTAAAAGACTATGTGCAAAACACACTCCACAATTCAGCTATGCCAGACAAAACCTATGAAGTGTATTTTAAGAAGGATCAAGTCAGAGTCATAGTTAAATATTTTAGAATAATGACTGATGAGAGGTAATCTACCTTATTAGGATTTCAATCACAGAGAACAAAAAACTTTGTAATTTAAAAAATTTACTAAAAAAAAATATTCATTTTTACATATATGCTCTGTTGCAATACATGTTGAATACATCTTCTCTAGCACAAAAAATATCAAACATTAACTTAATCATGAGATTGGAACTATTTCACATGACTTGTTGTCAAAAATGAACTCAGTATCATTATAATAATTTTCTAGTTCTGTACTGTGGTACTGTGAAAACCTTTTAGCTGGAGCAGAACTCTTGCTTTCTTGAGTTTGCCTGTGTGTTTGGAGAGTCTGTGAGGAGGGCTGGGGAGAAGGTGATGCTTGAGTTTGTGGACTTTGATCATTAGAATGAGATTCATCTTTTTTTTCTTTCTGTCCTGGAGGTTTTTCCTTCTTTTTTTCTGTACCGCTGTAAAATAAAGTATAACATGGGGGGGGAAAAGAAAAAAAGAACAAGCAAATAAATTAAAAAGGTGGGAGAAAATGTCCTCTGCAAAAAGACGGGAGCAGCATATAACAGCTTACTATATATAGTCACCGAAAGAACGCTTTAATTATTTACTCACTCTCTTCAGGTTAGTGTTTTGCTAAAATAAGATTTATTCACCAGCTCCAAAAATGAAAAAGGTGAGAGGCAAGGCAGATTATTTACTTACTTTTACTGGGCGTTGTACTAAGTTTACTATGATTTTAAAATTAATACAACTTTGATTTGAGTATGTCCTTCATTTGTGGGTGCTTCTACAGCATTCAAAGCTGACACAAGTTAATGCACCACAAGTCTGCCGTCCCTCAGAAAAAAAATCATCCTCTTGTACAGCTCACTGACTACCTTTCCGTGCTGCCAGCCAAGGCTCAGTGCAAGCAAAAGGCAGGAGTGTGACTTCCACTACCTCCAATTAGCTTAAGCCCGCCATGAAACTATACCTTTCTCTCCTACTTCCGGAGGTGCATGGTACCGCTTATCTTTGCGCTGTCACCGAAAGAGTGAAATGCTGTTGCTGGTCCCTTGGCTCTCCCTGGCTGCACCAGAGTTCAAAGGAAATCATCCCTGAAAACCAATTGCTGGTTTGATCCATAGTTGACTAACATCAGACTGTCTTCCCACTTTAATGCCTTCAGTAAATGAAAGCTAAGAATAAATCTTTATTTTCTTAGTGCTATATTTGTTAGGTTAACATTTGAAACAGCTTTAAATATATGTCATTAACAACCTTACGTTAAGAACCTAACCAAAGGTCTGCTATGGAAACATAAAAATTAATTAAAAGTTTTTTCATAAAGTATAGCATGCTTTACAATATACTGAATCACACAAACAATAGCAGGACCTGAAAGAGATGGTTATTCTGTAGTACACGGCCTTTTTTTTTTTTTTTTTTAAGATTTAAAAAAAAAAATCTTCTAAGATCAATTTCTCAGTGAACAAACAAAGCAAGATACAAACACCACTGAAAAGGAAAAAAAAATATTTTCTCTTAGATTCAAAGTAACCTGCAAAGTAAAAAAGAAACAGTATCTTTCTGAAGGGGAGAATCCAGATTTCTATTTGCTTACACCAATCCCCCCCCTTGTATAGTAATAAATATTTGTGTTTCCATTTACCTTTCCCCATAAAACAATGAAAAACAGTAAGACAACATTAAAAATAAATTAATAAAAATGGACCCCCGATTTTAATATAACATTCCTAGGAGCCTCTTTTTGTTTCATTTGTTATTTCAATTAACATATATCATCTACCACTGAGATAAATCCCTCGACGCTTAATCTGAGTTCAACTTTTCTAAATGCTTCCAAAGAAGAATTGAAGAACAGGTCAAAACATGAAAAATAATATAAAATCCAAAATACATTTATAAGGATCACTCAGGATTTCTTCTGTAAACCATATTAACTAGTTAAAAATGTCAATATAATCCATCAAAGTTACATTTTATTTTCAGAAAAACAGATGAAAACAAAACAGAAAGAGCTTTCACATTTCTTGAGGGCATATATGTGATCACAGAGAACAGAGCTTGAAGAACTGTGGGGTTTTGGTTAATAATTTGTAGCCAGAAGTCCTTAATTAACTGGAAGCATTAAAATTATTATTTTTTTAATCAGAAGACTTAGCTTGCATTGCTGGATGCAAAAGCCCACTACACAATCTTAATCTTTTTGCAGTCTGTGGCAAGAAATGCAGCATAGCAAAATAAATTCTAGGAATGTCATCACTAAAGAAAACAAGAGTCTATTCCTACTCCGACAGGTACACTCATAGACCTTTGCATTCATTCTCCCATAAATGCAAGATTTCTCACAACAAAGTCCGTCTACTAGGACAGACCTCTTCTTAACACAAAAAAAATTATCACCTTTCAGGAAGACATGCTTCCAATTTTCACTTTCCGTCTACTTGCAGATTTCAAAGTACAGTCTAATAATAATAAAAGAGATGAAGGACACGGGAGGAGGCAGAATACACAAACATAATGACTTCCATAACTCCAGCTCACAAGTTGACAAGGAATGGTCCTGCTTGGTTAGGACAATAACTCACCTGGCACCATGCTCTGTCTCTGATGGTGGCATAAAAGAGCTCATCAGTGAGGTCATTACTTGCGGTCCCTTTCCCATACTTTTTGTAATATCCTGTTTACAATGACACACCAGCAATCCTGAAATTCACCTCTGTGTTCCTCCAGCATGCTCAGATGAATGCTACTCACTGACAGCAGCATATTACCTATCAATTAGGTCTCATATTTTCTGTGTTCTTACCCAAACTCATTTAGCTCATCTGATCCATCTCTGAGAAACCACAGGTTCAAGTGTGGGAATCTCTTCAATGACTTCACCAAGCTTGTCAGCTGTGGACTATCCGTTTCACACCTCTGCCATTAGGTTCATGCCTTAACTTCTCTGTTGGACCACGAGAGTCACTGGACCACTCTGGTTTCCCTGAATTGCAGGGCAAGGTATACCTTGGGTTCCAAACCACCAGGTTGCAAGTGGCCTTCTTTTTCTGACTGCCATTTTAATGCAAAAGTAAATTATGTAGACATGTGGCAGTCTTGGTATCGAATATCTTTGTGCTGAATTTATCTGATTTGCTCTTTCCTGCTAAAATCTTCAGCTTAATTTTATTATGACTGCTATTACAGAGTACCTCTCCCACTAATACCTCTTGAACTAGGTCTTGTGCAACAACTGAAACCAAACCAAGAACAGCACCATTTTTTGTGGGTTTCTAAAGACTAGTTGTTCTGGGAAGCAGTCATTTAACGCGACCAAAAACCTTTTCCAAATCCCAGTTCAATGAGGCATTTTTTCAGTCTACATGTGAGTAGTTGAGATCTATTACTACTCATCATAATTTTGCAGATTCTCTAATTTCACTTAACACAATGTTTCATCCTTTGGACCACAATGTGGAGGGTGGTCATTCCGAAACATGAAGACTATTCTTACCAGCAGCCATTTTCAGAAGAATGTTAGTCCTAAGGAAAATGATCAAGCAGGTCTTTGCGACAGTCATCTGCAGTACAAAATACAAACCTGTTTCCAACTCTAGTCATAGTACAAGGGATGCAGCATTTGCTTTGTTCTAAAGTGTTTTGACACCTCTATCACAAGTCAGCTCCAGACTACAGGGCTGAAGTTTTCCCAACATGTACATGACTTCATCTCTGTCAATGGGACATCATCTGCCTGTTGTTTGTGGTACATCCCTGGGCTTTGGTTTTAGCGACAGCTGATATTTTAGCGTGCTTTTGTTGAAATGAGACATATTGCTGCTGGACAGCCACAGAACCATCAGATCATCTCCATGAACTCAGTGTTCAAGGTGGCAGACAAGGATTAAACAGTCCACGAAATGAAACAGAAGAAATTCTCAGAGACAGGAGGTCTACTACGGAGGCCAGAGCCCCAGAAACGTACAATCTTAAGACCGCACAAAATACAGACACTAAACTTCAACAACAGTAATAGTTTGGACACAAGCAGACCTTCTGTTATTTGTGACTAGATGTATGGCTACATATATTTAGAACATGAAAAGCTATAGGCAGGTTATGGGGGCTGTTTGGTAACTGAAGTGTAATTCTACATCAACAGATGACCTTGTCCACCTGCTGCACCGGTTCAGCCTCCAGCCTGAAGAAAAGCCTGGACAAGGTGGGGTGAAGCATCCCATGCCCAGCTGATACTCTCCTTTGGACTCCCTCCTTTTCAAACATGACAAGGATGTTAGAAATAGACACGTTTGCCCTAACTAAGGAAATGGGACTACTATCGACGTGCCCTTATGTCTCCTACTAAGAACACTATTTGGTACTGAACAGTTTTGCTGTTAAAAAACCACAAAGCCTGAGATTTGACATTTTCTTTCACCTTTCTTGAGTTAGTAATTTTACAAAAGGGCAAGTCTATTTTTTTCCAAATCCCAAACAAATTTCAAGGAAGAATGTAAAAGGAGAGTGAAAAGAACTGCTGAAGACTAAAGAGGGGACTTAAACCTTCCTAAAACAAGCCTTCACACATCTTCAGATGCACTGTAAGTGCCAAAACCTCCCCTGGACAGTTATTTGGGTGCCTGAGGAGAGCTGCATATTAATGCTTTCCTCTTTTGGCCTACCCAGGTCTCCTTTTAAAAACCTTAACTCAGATGAAGGGGATGCCAGCCACTCCACTCTGCTCTTCTTCTGTAGTCAAGTGTTGAGCAGCCAATGAATCAAGAAGGTGATTCAGTGCAAATGCAAGCTGAACACCACGGGAACTGGACTGGCTCTCATCAAAGTGCCAGGAGCCACAGGGGTAAGATTAATGGAAAAGTGCTAACTAAGAAATACCTTCCTGCAGGAATGTCTTTTGTCCCAGTGCCTGTCACTAGCAGATAGAGACATACAGTGATTGCTTTCTGATTTATTGTTGAAAGTAAACATAAGGATTCAATAAAAAGATACACAATGCTACACAATGGAGAAGAGCGAAGAGCAGGGCATTACCCTTGCTTTCCAAATTCCAAAGGCACTAAAACTTTTTCTGGTTTCTTCTCACATAGTTTGTATTTGCATATAGCATTTTTATTCCCTGAAGTATATAATTCCCTGTCTTCTTGTATAGCACAGTATTTACATCCACACTAGAAGATAAACCAGCCGCTGGAGTTACCAGAGTACTCTACAGAGGCCAAGAATGGATTCACATCGTTTACCACAGTTATACATTAGAGTATTCTTGTCCTGTGGCTGTATCTGGCAGCCTGTTCTTCCCAACAAACAGGGATAGGTGTAAAACCTATTGATTAAAGAAGCCATGTAACCACTATCTAAAAGACTCACAGAAGGAAGTAGTTTTACAAACACTTTGTTTACTGTATGCAGCTGAAACCATTACATGGAGGAAAAAAAGCTACTGTTTGGCACTTAGCTCATTTAACTTACAAATACTCAAGAACTGTTATTTCTACACATTTGAGATCTGACACAGATATTCTTCATAAAGAATAAGCAGCCATATTTTGGGTTAAGATCTTCTACACAAAAATGTAAACTTTTATCCTACACAATTCAGTATTGTTCCATAGCTATTTTGCTATTGCCTAGTATTTACACTCCAGACAATGGAGTCAGTTTTGTCCTTTAATTTCCTTGAAAAAGAAAATAAAGATGCAGATGAATACCAGAAGAAAAAAAATTTCCATTTCTATTGGAAATACATTTGCCTTTTCTGTCCCTTAGTGAGAATGCATCTTGGACACTATAGAAATACTCCCCGTTTAGAAATTCTTCTTAGAACCCTGCTGTAAGCAGCCCAACAACATGGTACATCTCCAAAGTTTATTTGTGCCTTACTAGACTTCAGGAAGCTCTGCTGAGGGTCATGCAGAGGCAAAAATCAGTGTCTTGCTCAGTTTGTGTTGGGGTTTTTGTGTTGTTTTTTTTTTTAATATAATTTCAATTTTAATAACAAGTTGGTACCTTTTTGCAGCAGATGAAAGTGTTTCTTTTCTGGCAACAGAAACAGAGGAACTGTGGCTTGTTTTCCTGCTTCCTGTACTCCCATTAGTTATACATGACATCGAGATAGCTTCTCGGAGGCTTGGCTGACCTAGAAAAACAATATTGAAGAACACAAGATTTTACAGCTGTATCCAGAGATCCACCAAAAAGACCAGAAGCTCTCAGATGTGGACCTGGTATCACACAGCAGCAGCCCCAGCATTCATGACAAACATCGAGCTTATATCCAGCAACATACATTCATGAAAGCCTTAGCCTAGGCAGCTGGAGATGGGAGACCTGGGGCACTAAAGGAAGAATATGCTCTGATAGGGGTCAGCTTTTCTACTGCCATGCTGCCAGCAAATACTTTAATTCAGCAACACACCACGTCTCTTTCCAGTTGTGATCCACAGGGAGAAATAGATTATGGCTAGCCTTGGGAACCTGGTAGCTCCAACAGCTGTAGGACAGCAGATCTGATTATTTCAACTCTGTTGTTCAAAACCATCACAGCTCAGATAATACCATAAGGTTTTTTTGCTTTCAATTTGCTTTTTTTCCTAATGTTCAAAGAAGTTGCAGACAGAAGTCCTCTCTATACTGAAAGAATTATTCAGTTATTCAAGGGTTGTGTTTCTAAAGATTCAAAAAATCAAGATTTTCAGCTACCCTTCCATCTTAAAAAGCTACTGACCTTTGAGCATACGCCCTATGGTATAGTTATTAAATTTCTGGTAATTTATTCTGTAGAACATCTGCCCCATCCAGTGAACATTACAGGCTCCCTCCAGGGATGAATCATGACTGCATATGTGAAGAAGACTGTTGTCTGTCAGATGCCCACTTCACTCATTGCAGAAGTTTGAAACTATGCAGTGAATGTGGGAGGGGATTGCAAGGATGACAGGGGGAGTGAAGGCTCTTCTATTTAAAGAGCTGAACACTAGCTTGGCGATCAGCTCCCAGACCTGCCGCTGCCACAGACCGTCAGTGAAACACACAGCATTTTACTCAAATCTGACATTTCACCCTCTCCCACTCATTGCGTCTCTCTCCTTTTCTGAGTGCCTGTCTGATTTCTAAGGTTTTACTCAGAAAAGAGTTCTACTCCCTCCTCCCCCCAAGTGCTAAACTTGTGCTTTTCCCCTCTGAAGCATTACATGCCCTGAAAAAATCCCTGGGCTAACCTCACATTAAGCATTTAAGTATCAGCAGTCACTTTTGACCCCATCTCTGTGCCACATTCCCATTTCACAAACAGCAAGTTGTTACTGCATCTCATGGGGTCGTGATGTCCAGCCACTCTGACTTGAGCAACAAGCATGAAGGACACAATTGACAGGAAAATAACATGTCTGTGTTCATGGCAGGCTTGGAATAGTGTGAGATAGATAAGGCATGAGGCAATACATTAAAGATAAAAGTGAGGAGTAAAAACGCACTCGGGGAGAATCGACTACTCTCTGCACTGGGGCTAACTCACAGAGATGCACCATTTGAACAGCATTTGGTCCGTTTGTCACATCACAGCTCTATCAGGCAGGCTGAGAGGCAAATTAATTCTTATTTTAAACAAGAACTTTACATATGAGAGATACCCATCAAGGGAATATTAGATTTCAGAACTATTTGGATGGAGGCAGAAATGGGCTGACCTGCGCTAACCATATACTGCTTCAAACACACCAAACAGCATGTGACCACATCTGAAATTCAGATCAGGAAAGCCAAAAGGAGCATGCAGAATAGCCCAGGCAGAAACGAGAATAAAGTAGATCTGAAGAAAGTAAAGACACACAGAAACACTGCAAAGATCATTATTGTTCTTCCTAAATTCTGCATAAATCAACTTAGAGTGATTCCTTCCAACCAGTACTTCTTAGAGGCTTTTATGTGCAACATTCACATTTGGAATACAGATTTTATTTTTAAAGTTAATACACTGTACAAAACCTCTAAAGCTCAAGAGATTTTTACCCCCCTGTGTTACTTAGATGCAAGAACAAAAGTGCATGAGCTTAAAAAGCACTTTTAGTATTACAAGCCTATAAATTAGCTTCTTTTATTTTCAGTGACAAAGTAAACCATCTTCTTTGTGGGGATGCATAATATCAAGGCCTATGATTCACTCTTGAACTGCATACGACCTTAACATCTCCATCTGCTCATCGTAATAGATCAACGGCTCTCCAACCAGCACTAGCATGGCTTTCCATAAATGTGGATCAGGAGACGTAATAGCAGTAATTCTCAGTACAGTGGGGAAAGCATTCAGTGGAAAGCATAAAGAACAGTGGTGCTACAGACAGGGTACAGGAACTTAAGACTGGGGGGGGGGGGAATTGCTCTGTTTTCTCAAGCAAGGAGCACATTACTATTTTGTTCACTGATGGTATCTAGAAGAATTCCCCCTGCTAAAAGTACAAAAAGCTTTAGTTCCTGCTTACGTCCAAGGACAAAACTGACGACAAATAAAACTGTTCATCGTGTATACTCATGACAGGAATATGCTCTGCTCCATGCAACGACGAATGCAAGAATAATAAAAAAAAGGACCCATATGGCCAATTTTCAGTTATTTCTCAGTAAAGTGGATGATGATGGTAGATCTGCAGAGTACTTACTAATTTCAACAAGTAGCATCCAAAATTAAGTTTGAGATTAAGATTGTTCAAAGTAAAAACAACCTTTGTGAAATGACTAACAATTACACATAACCCAGACCTCTTGAATCGTTCATTTCTTGAAAAAATGACCGAAATATCTGGACACGGAATGAAACATCAAGATCTAGGAAAAACTGCACTGACAGATTTTTTTCAAGTG
Organism: Phalacrocorax carbo; assembly: GCF_963921805.1. Lineage (NCBI taxonomy): Eukaryota > Metazoa > Chordata > Aves > Suliformes > Phalacrocoracidae > Phalacrocorax > Phalacrocorax carbo. The sequence goes on from NC_087515.1 coordinate 23,097,663, forward strand.
TCAAAAATATATCAGGCTTTCTTACACTCCAGAACAAAACCTTGGTCAGGCACAGTTGAGTGCGCTACACTCAATGTGCAATAAAATGTAAACAACAACAACAACAAAAAAAACCACCCCAAACAAAAACCCCCAAACCCAACACCCTTAAAAATAAGCCCCTTCCAGGCTCTCTAATATATTCCATTTTAACTAGATATTCAAAAGTGGCCTTTAGAATACTTATTTTTAAAGGGAAAAAAATTAAAAATTCAATTAATCTGCAATTATACATTACAAAAAAAAAAAGCATTACAATTTTAAGCTATGTGAAGGAAGGACAAGTGTAAGCCCTGTGCACATCCCAGGCAGTGGAGCAGTGAAGCCTGCCTGCCCACGGGGTCAGACACACACAACCAGGATCCTCCCAGCCAGGTCAGAAGCCGTGGGAAGCCAACACACTGGTCCCAAACCATGCAGCTCTCTTCGTGACTTTTAATCAGAGTATTTTTACAGTCAAGAGATGTCAAAAAATGATCAGCACTATAACCGTCTTCATTGCAGAGACAGTCCTTCATAGCAGTCAAGCAACTTTGCTTCAGAGACCTGGGAAATAAAGCAGCACAGGAGAACACAAATTCCAGATCAATAGACTACATCAATTGAGCTCTCTCAGCACTCAGATTGCACAACTCTGCCAATATTGTGTCATACGTCACCTGCTAGCATAAACAGTCTGAAATTTCTCAGACTGAACAGCACTCAGCTTTATCTGTTAGTTTGGAACAAAAGCCAGACATAAACTGAACATAAAATGAAAGTCAGTATATGGTGACCAGGATTAACGCCAAATATGCAGGATCAAAGTGGTAAAAAGTGTCTTTTATGGTTAATGGATTCATCTCTGTTCTGATAATTTTCATAGAATAGTATCTGCTGAGTTCAAAAGAAGTATTTCATTAACATCTGTCAAGTATACAAGTGTGTGAATGAAAGATAAGTAGGATTAGAAAAAACAGACCGCAATAAACCAAGAATCTATTTCCAACTCTTTATCAGCCTTGATTAGCTAACTGGGGAAAAACTGAAGCCAAGCAGTAAGAGACAGTGGTAAGTTTTGAAAACGCATGTCCTGTAATAACATGATAGCTTTTATTTCCACACATACATATAAGGTACTGGAGCTGAGGAACAGTTAATAATTCACTACTTTTTCCCAAACCCAAGTGTTACAGGTGTTTTTTTAATTAAAATATACTTTATGTTGTTATCAATTGTGTTAACTGGAATAATTATTTGCTTAATATCTTTGTATTTGCTGATATCCTGAAAGGTAAACTGCCTTTTTTCCAAAGAAAAACCAGACCCTTCTTTTTCTTCTTCAGGTAATTTAAATTTAAAGTAAGTAGCTACAGCTACATTAAAATAACTTACCTGGACACTTCATTCAAGTGGATTTAAAAGAAAAAGCTCAAGAAATTACTTGTTACAAAAAAAAAAAAAAAGGATTTACTTCTACTGTTTTTCTTTCAGCTTGCCTCCCACCCCTTTTTTTTCCTCTACAATAAGGCACACAATATTCAAGTCCTTCAGCGAGCTTAGAATACTTCATTCTCAGCAAAACTTGACAAAGATTTCTATATTTCAAATATATTACATGCCATGGGGTTTTGTACAAATAAAACTGATGGCTTGAAGGGCAGGAAACCAAATTTAGTACTCTTACTAAAGAACCGTACAGTGTATCTTCAACCACACTATTAGTCACCAGAGAATCCACACAGGTGAGCCACAGAAAAACAGACTGAAATAGTTCTAAGCGTGGCAAAACAGAAGATTTTATCTGCACTTCCTTCCTAAAATAAAGACATCAAAAATAAACTAGAAGTTATGACAAATCCCAAACTTACTTCAAGATGTTATAATAAATTGTACCAAATTGTTTCAAAGACTGTCAAGTCCCTCAGCTCATGGAAGAAGCTGGCAAAAAAATAGCTTGGGAGCACTAAAACTCTTCAAAAAAACAGTGCTGTATTCTGAAGGGTAGGGGAAAATTTTCCTCAGCATTTTGTTTTACTCAACTACTTCACTTACTATGTAAGAGTCAAATTCTGATTGAGACTTCTTAAGTAGAAAACAGATGTGCTCTTCTACCACATGAACAAGTGTTACAGGTCAGGGCAAGATACTAGTTCTCAAATAATGATCAACATTAATCAGGAAAAAATAATTCAGTTCACTACCTATGGGTTATACTTCATCTTGTTTAATAATCCCATTTTAAGACAAAATTATGTTTTGACAAACTGTTATTCTTGCAACAATTATATGTAGCTAAAAAAAATCAGATGTTTTCTATGGTTTTTTTAACTGAAGCCCAATTTCACAAATCTGAACTGACAATTGGCAATTAAACATACGTTATTTGTCATTTCGTATTAAAAGGAAAGAACTATCTGACAGAGGCATGTCAATATGCAACAGTTTGAGAATGTATAGCTAATGCATACACCTCTTGAGATGCAAGTGAATCCCTCCCAACAGGTAGGTAAATTAACTACAATTAAATAAATTTAGAATAATTGAATATTTATTTAGAGATTCCCTATAAGATTTTTATAGCTAGTGACTTAACCTGTCAACACACACATTTCTAACTATAACTGATCTTCCCATAGACATAAAAGTAGCTTTTCAGGTGTTATGCTCTTAAGAGTCTAGGGGACCCATGCCCCTGCTCTGACACTTGGATTTTTGGGCAGGCATTTTAAAACATACTACTCAGGGAAACTGAAGACTTCTTTGGCATGGGACAGGCAATTACTTACCCAAACCACACAGACCTTTTCCTCCTCCCTCCCTACCATCTTATTATTTTGCTGTACTTTCCCAGAGGCACCATCTACTTCCTCAACCAATTGCCAAATGAGTTATACCCAAGCAGAGGAAAAAAAAAATTTAACTATGGTAGCGTGAAACAATTTGATATACTCTGGCAAACGGTGATGAAAGAGCTACCCAAGCAGGTTTTACTTTAAAAAGTTAGTGGCACCATTTAACTCTTCCAACATTGCAATTCTTAGTTTGAGAAGCATCATGGAGAACAGCAGAGTACCACTCAGCAGAATTTGCCCACACAGTTCTAAAAAAGCACACAAATGCACAAAACATGTCCAAAACTGTAAGAAGCATATGGAAAAAGAATAAGGACACTTACCACCACAACTGAAAAACACTCCTCTACAATGCTCCGAGTATCTTCTCCAATGAACAAGATTATTACGTTACAGAACTTAAAAAATTTTCAACTTTCTTCTTCAGTTCTTTTTCCTTAAACTTAGTTTAGCCAGTTAGTGACCCCTAGTTCATTAATGCCCTCTGGATCCAAATTATTTAAATAAAGGCAAATATATGAAGAACAGCAAGAATAGTAAGTATAACAGAAGAAAAAGAAAACATTAAAGAAGATGGAGGAGAAGATAGGAAAAAAAATGGGGAAGAAACGCAGAAAAAATAATTTTAAGGCAGAAAGAACAGATGGCACTAAGACCAATACCTGGAAAATCCATTAAGACCTCAAGAGCATCATCATGTGTTATGTGAGCATACAGCCTGCAGACTTCAATTGGACTATTCCCATGAGTAAAATGACACACATACAAGCTTGCCAGGTTAGTTTTAATATCGTAGACAGAAGCCTATATCCTACCTCTACCACAAGCATCTTTCTACCTACACTTCCACTTCCTGTTCCTTTAACATTTACTGAACAGACAACATAAACATGTAGCCAGTTGTTAGTACAATTCTGCACATTAAAATGTGTTAAGAATAAAACCACAAATGCAAGTCTATCTTTTGCTTTCATTAATGAAGCTTGCTGAACACCTGAAGTGAATTTTTGTTGATATAAACCCAAATTACTTAACATTATTGAAATGAAACCATTACTGAGATAAGGTAAAAATTACATCTGAAGTGCTTTGCAATTACATGGAATTTGATGCAGGACAGTACTTAGGATTTTTGCTATTGAAGATACACACTATTTCACATGCGAGAAGGGAGCAGGAAAGCAAGGAAAACTGCCCAGGTTCCTATTATAAAAATCCACTGCACAAAGGGAAGGAAAAAACCCTCCAATAAACTGCATTTCCAGTAGATAGCGGCTTTTGCAGGTCCCCAAGATCACTGCTTTAAGCAAAATAAATGCCCCCTAGTCTGCCAGCCCGCATTGTCACGGAAGACCCTCCCTGCAAACTGCCATCCACTGTTTCAATTTCACTTTGTAAATTGAATTTGCATATGAGTTATTTGATATCAATTCTTGTCCAAGCAATAGGAAATGTTCCTCCAAAGGTTTAACCTGTGACAAGCCTCTTCATTACTTCCGAATCCAGAAAAAGGACATGAACTCTGATTCTATATAGGCAGATATCAGATGTACTTTCTGGTAGATGGCCACTTCTTCAGGCAAGAGCTCATACCCCAGTGATATGATTAGTCTGAGATATTTTACTGGTGCCATTGTGTACCACAAACTTGTCTGCACACCCAGAGCCTGCGGGATGAATTCTCCTGTTACACACATTTTGACACCCTGGAAGATTTTAATAGGTTTACCAGGCACCCGCTGTGAGCCAATCTATCTTGCTGGCAGCCGCAAGTACCAGACTGCTTTATGCCTTCCTTTCCTTCAGTGTCCAGGTAATCTTCGTTTTTGGAACTTTTTGTGAATGTTAACAGCATCAATCATGCATCAGGGACATGTGGCAGCAAGAGCGCAGAGCTGCCAAAAGCAGAGAACTCAAAGAAATTCTTCCTACCAAACCATCTATTAAAAAAGGAGAGAAAGGAAGAAAGATAGAAAGAAAGGAAAACAAAAGCCCATAACGCTACAATCCCCCCCAAACCCTGTAGCTGCTGGGGACCTGTTCCCTAATCAAGCCCTTTCACATTTCTAATCCTCAACACTATCTTTGCACCTCATAATTTCACCTTTGTGTAGTTTTTCTTAGCTGTGTGCAGAGATAAAGAAGTACCATCATAGCCTTTTTATTTTGAGAAGATTTTCTCTATTTAGAATGACTTTGCATTGAGAAATACTAAAGAGGAAAACAAGCCACATGTGAGCACTCCCAGCCTGCTTTTCACTGTGCAATAACAGACAAGTGTTAATTCTGTTGCAATCCCTACTAGAGGTATTTCCCTCATACAGTATCTCCACTTCATGCTTTACTAGGAGGCACTAAGGTGGCTAAAAAAAAATCTCAGAGATCTCAGAGTTTATCTCGGTTCACAAATCACCTACCCCTGTATGAAGAGCAGCTTGCTTTGGAGGCAGAGCTAGACAGACAAAATCATAGGTAGTGACCTCCTGACCCCCTAGCCCATGGGTTAAAAATAAAAATCTACCATGTCCATGTGATTTTTTTTTCACTGAAGACTGGACTAAGTTCAAAATAAGAATGCAGCAGAAGCGTAGGAAAAAAATGAAGCAAAGACTACATGGATAATGCAAAAAATTTTAGCTTCAGCCATGGTTGATTCAATCTGTCAACCTAAAATAAAGGGATAAGAAAAGGAAGAACAGAATTAGCTCACAGATATGCAATACAGATAAACTAACACAAAGGGTGAAGAGATCTCTTTTTGCACTAAATTGGGCCATCAACTTCTGAATGAGAAAAATCAGTGAAAAAGCAATCGGGATTTGTCCCTTTCAGCATGATTCACAGCCTGTTCACAACACTTATTTTCAGCCTGTGAAAAATCTATTTTCAAAGACACAGCCGAGGTGGCAACAAGAAAAAAAAAAGAGAGGTTTTAGAAAACTCAGCAACAAGCAAAGCAGGAAAGACGCCTTCAAACTAGGTTAGATATTGCCTCTTACTCAGATTAAAGCTCTTTTGCTTGATGGAAAGATTCAAGTTAGCTCTTTTTGGTACTACGATTCTTGTAAATTCAGTTTATTTTAAAAGTATTTATCTTGCTGTGTTGCCATACTTCAGATTAAACATATCTCTCAATGTATTCAGAAGTACATACGCATCTATTCTCTTCACTCATTATTTATGTCAGCATGGATTTAAGGGCTGCTGTACAGACAAATACTTCTGTGAATCAAAGCCTCAGCATTTTTTTTTAAAGTAAAACCTACCTGTAATATTTACCATGAAACTGCAATTGTTGTAATGCAGAAGTCCAGATTCTTGACAGGATCATGAACACCAAAAATAGTTTTGGAGGAATACAATTACCTTTGCAGCAACCATGACTTGACTAGTAAGAGTCTGTTATGTACCCGTAAGATACTTCAAAGAAAAATTAGCAATGACTTCCTTGAGTATTATTTTTGTATGACAATCCAGATTCCTCTGCCAATCCTACTGTTCACAAAAATAATACATTTCTCTCTTAAAACATTTCAAGAATTCTCTATCTATTGAATTAATTTAAAATACAGAAATCAAAAGCAGAACCTAAGGTATTGCAAAAAGCTAGGTATGAAATTGTTTTGAAATATTTATTAAAATACTGAGGTTTAAGTTTAAATAACTATTAATCTCAAACTCGTGCTTCAAGTCTAATTTTAGACTTGTACAAATTCCAGTGACTGTTTGTGACCCTTTTATTTTGTGACACCTTTTTACCATCTATATGCAGCTGGTTTAATGATAAACAGTGAAGTTAATGTATTGCCTGGTGGTATTAGGCAACTGAACACAATGGGGACATATCCACCACAAATAAAATACAGTGCCAATTAGTCATAACTCACTTAAAATTCAATGTATTAGCTCATATATTTATATCTCTGTCCCTACCCCCCTCTTTCTTCACAGTTACATGCTGTTGTCATTAACTGGTAGAGATTTAATAGCACAAAGCTGAAGATACTTAGATAATCCACCTTCCACCCTCCCCCAAGTAGTAATTAATTTATTTTTCACTGAACAAATTCACCTGACGAACTCGGTATGGCCCCAGGACCCCCAGACTCCCAGTAAGGAGATGGTCCCAAGGCATTTTGCCAAACATAACAAGTGTGCCCTGCTTGTGCGTGGAGTTTGCTGGGTATTAGACAGCTCCAAGCCAAAGGTCTCCAGCCATGCATGTGCACAGCCCAGCTCATTTGCATTTATATGGGAAGAATAAGGTCCTGTGTTGCACACATTTTGGCCACAGTTTTCCACTTGGACATTTTCTTTTGTCATAATGGACAGCAGAGAGCAAAGATCGATTTAGTCTAAATACTTGCAAGAGCTCTACTTACACAGAATTAGAAAAGGAAGTCTCAATCTTGATGAGACCAGAGATGCATATCGAGTAGATAAAAGCTGCATTTATAAGCAGGGATGACAAAAGCCTACCATTTAGCAAGCAAGAGAGAATGGCAGGATTCAGAGCCCAAGCCAATTAAGCATCATCACTTCCTTCCATCTGGCAGAGAGACTGCAAAAACACTTAATTAAGGAGTATGATCTCTCTGCCACATTTAAAATAATTCAAACTTTCAGCATTTTCAGCTTTTGCATTTTCAGCCTGTATAATGCAACCATTCAAACAAACATAGGCTATGTTCAGTGTTATACTGGTATCAGTGTAATGGGTGTACTTCAAGGCTGAAATACAGGGATTGAGCCCAGAAAACTCTGCGCTGCATGGTTTGGTGGGGATACACACATTTATGGTGAATTAGAACTGTGAATTATCTGAAATATGACCTAAACTTCTATTTAATCGGAGGCTTAACATAAACCATAAACATACGTAGCCATAGTTCTCTCTGAATACACAATGTTAAGTTGTAGTAAAATTCAAGTAACTTGATTCAGATAGCTCTCCAGAATAGAAAATGTTCACAGAAAAAAAGGTATGTAAAAATTAGTGCAAACAGCATCTAGTATCTTTATTTTTAAACAATCCTGTATATTTAAAAGTTACTAGCCACTAGGCAAAAGACAGATTGCCGAGTGGCTTCTTACAAGAAACGTACTGATGAATTATCGCTGTAGATGAACAAAAATTAACTATATTCAGAAAACTTCTTTATTTGGTGGCAAAGTATTTTGGGTTTTTTTTGTTTAGTTTTGTTTCGCTTTTTAATTTAGGAGCAGGGGGAAATGTAGCCTCTAAAACACCCCTTCAGTTGAACAACTTCTAGGTCAAGTCAAAGCTGAGACTCAGAGCTGCTTGTAAGGCCCAGAACCCCCAGTGGCAGGTTAGAGACTGCAGTTGTAAAGCATTTCACCATTTAAATTAAAACAAGAACTGTTTGACAAGTAGTAAGGTAAATTTTCAGGGGTGTTAAGTACACAAAAATGTTAGCAAAGAGCAAAATTAAAAAACATTTCAGATATCTGTTAGCCATACACTATAAAGCCACTCTTAAAAAACTAACCCCTCCAGCTCAAAATATACCTGCCTTTCCAAATGAGACAGAAAAGGGGAAAAAAAAAAGGAGTGATCAATGGAGAACATTCTAAATTACAACATTCTGACTCTACAAAGAATTTACCAAATATGGGCTTACCTTTACTCGGTGCTGATTTTCTCACAGAAGCTACATGGTCTTCAGAGATAGCAAGACGCCTTAGCACATCAGCCAAGGCTGCTTTTAGCACAGTGATTTCATCTTCTTGTTGCTGTACTCTCAGCTCCAGGGCTGAAAGACGGTCCTGGACATCAGATGTGCTCGCAGCTGAAATGCTGTCATCTGTACAGCAGGAAAACAGAGTAGAAAGAGGCATTTAACTGTTTTGTTCTAACTGAAAAGCCATAGAAAGAAGCATATACAGCATGAGTATGACTGTCGCGCCATTCTGAAATACTGAAGGTGTTCAGACATGTTCAGGCAAAGAAGGAATGGATATTATGTTACAAATTAATGCTTCAAGACAGAAACATTACTAATCATTAGCTAAGACAGAAGGCTTAAGGAGTGTGGCCCTATTACAATCAGAAGAGGAAATGTGTTTTCTGTTAGAATGGTGTAGAAGGAAAAACATGCTTACCGGTAGAAAGAAAACTGAAATTAAGCTTATTTGAGTAGCCAACTGAATTAACTAAAAAGGTATAAAATTGTGGTCAAATTTTGCAATATCTTTTGGAACTGTTGAAGAATTTTAAATGTGATCCTGAGTTTTAAAGCAAGATAAAGTTAAAAAAAAAATCCAGCTGAACGTACAAGTATTGCTAGCCATGACCTAATTGCATCAAGTGGCAATCTCAATTTAAATGGTCGAGATCAGAGCTCTTAACTCCAATTCCTTCTAACTTTTTTCACATCACCACCCTGCATGTGCCAAAAAAATATATGACATTATAACATTTGGCCTGAAGCGAACAGAAAATAAATATGCTACAAGAAGGTTCCAAAAATCTGTTTGGCCACACAGAGATAGATTAGCATTGAAGGCATAATCCAGCCAAATCTATTCTTCAGTGGTAAAAAGGAAATTACAGCTTCTGCATACTCTTTGCCTTTGACAGTTCTTTGCATTATTTCTGCCAAGCCAAAATAACACATAACAGATTTTTGTATTTGGCTGTTCCAACAAATCACAGGCCAACCACTAAAAAAGACCCATAAAATAATATGTTGCGCAGTCACAAGGTACTGAATTCCTTATCCATCCTGATTTAGGCTTCCTAAAAACTCAGGAAGGAACTTCTAATACAGGTTTACAAAATTTACCTGTATTATACAAACACACATTATGAGTCCATATTCTATGAAGTATATAGAAATAGCAAATTTACACATAAGGGTAAATAGCTGGATATTATTACTGTGATCATATACAATCTAAACTTCAGTTCACTAATCTTATGAAGACATACCAAGGGGGGGGGGGGGGGGGGGGGAAGTTAATGTAAGCCATAGTCCTAATGCTCTATTTTTCACTTAAAAAAAAAAAAAAGCCTTAATCTTTGAAATACTTGCATAAGGGCACTTTAAAAATAAATCTAAGCAAAAGATGCACCTGACCAAACCCCTCCAATGAGTTAAATATTAAAGGAATTAAGGAATTTAATGCCAAGTTTCATTAATTTAAAACACAATAAATCACTACTGAAGGAACAATAATCACAATAGCACATACACAACGCTAAGAAAATTCCCACAAGGTATTAGTAAAACAAACTAATATTAGTAGTGAAATGTATTCACAATTATTATTAAACTGAAAGGAAGTGTTAAAATTACATTGATAAAACAACTCATACAAGCACACAGTTTTGCATAGTGGTTTAATTCACAATTTGGTTAAACCAAAAGCAGAAGTGTATCACTTCATGGTTAATCTGTATCCATTTAGGCTAATACATAAAAGAACTGCAGGGGAATTAATAAGGCAGTTAATGAGACTGAGATCTGCAGACAACAGATCAGAACAACTCTGAACAAAATGCCTTCAATATCACCAGCCATAATTCTACCTCCTATAAGCAGAAATGTTATTTTAATTACTCTAAAGCCCAGCACACCTGATGCTCTCTCAACAGTACTTTACAAATCCAGACCAGTGACAGCTACCCCAGGTTGGGAAGGACTGTGGAAGATTCTTTTATTAAAACCCCTGTTTTCAGGAACATAAACCTCCATCTGTTTTAAATAGCTAGCAGAAGTTCCTACAAGCACTTGCACCTGTGCAGCACATAAAAAAGAACTAAGGTAAATTTGCATAAATTAATTCAGGAAGAAAAAGTTCTTACATCAGGGAAGTAAATGGACTGAAAGAGGTACCATATAATTCACACTTTTGCTACCCTTACAATATTACCCTTTAAATATATGCAGTGGACCAGTCAAAACAAACACTGAGGAAAACAGTGACAATTATTTTCAAAATATTATGATCTTTATATCTCATCTTACACTGGTGTAGCAGTCCAAACACAGAAGAAAATAAAAAGGAAAGCTTAATTTTTTCCTTTTTTATCTGCCAAAGCCTTCAGTTAACGAACTATTAAAAGGTCATGTAATAGACAAATTACAGATAAATTCCCAGGCCACATAAATATTCAGATTACTATAAAATATTTGTAAAAGCATTAAGTAGCTATGTCAAATACTCATGTTAGAAGCTAGACATTATTGTGTTCCCTATGTGGAGTCCAAATAATAGTAATTACCAAAGCAGGAAAGGCTGCACTGTTGGTCAGTAATGAGCACAGACGCAAGCACAGAGTGCTGGCTGCCTGACATGGGCATATTTTTTCCCCACCAACTACTAACTTGGACGAGACTGCTTCTGCTGAACCCAGCACCCCAGAAAAGGGACACATTAGATGGCTCCTGCAGGTCCCAAAGCCACAGTTATGTCACTAACTTCAAAAGGGAACAGGAGAGCAAATCTTTCTGCCCTGTAAGGGTGAGCTGCAATGCTTTTACCTCCTCAACATGTCCAATGAGATGATAGAGGAGCTGGCTAACGTTCACCCCTGTGACCTGTGCTATGGAGGCTTAACCCCTAGACACGGCACAGAGAGGCAGAAGGACCCTCAAACTCAACCTCATAGCAACAGCTTGTCAGAGGTCACAGCTGTATAAATGGGGCATGAGTAGGAAACCAAGAAGGTTAAGCCATTTAGCCAACTCAAAAATAGGCAAAGCAATAGGCTACGTGCATACAACGGGAGAAAAGAGGTTTCAGACCACCAGTGGCTGCTTTGCATTGCTGAGAGGGCACATGAGACACAGTGACTGAAAGAAGTTGTTTATCAAGAAGACTGCTAGGAAGTCAAGAATATGTTGGTTGATCAAAGAACACAGTAGCACACTAGGAAGGCGTTGTATTTTTCTTTATCGCTCTACAGAAGCAGCATCTGTTTCAAGTGATGACAATCATATATTACCCTGGCAACTATTAGAGAATTAAAATGAATGATTCCCAACCCAAATACCTCACCATGACAGCAAATATTCAACTGAACTCCAACATGCCCTACTTGGCAGTGCCTTGAAAAGTAAGTCAACTAGGGATTAGCTTAAAAGAGGATGCCTTGAAAGTAAACTCAACTGCAATCCTGAGATCATCTCCACAAATCTGCACAATGCAAAACTCTACCTTTTTTTTTTTTCATAGCAGTTTTCAAAATCTCTCCCAGTTTTCTTCTTCCATTAAAATACATTCTTATAATCTAAATAACTCCTTCAAAAGAAGTTTAAACAAAAAGCTTCCTTCAAGGGCATGCCCTTCCCCCTTCAGAGGGGAAAGAGCTCTTATGCAAGTCCAAACTTATGAAAGAGAAGTTGCTTACGAAAGAGAAGTCTATCTCCTCCCTTCCTCTTCTCCCACTCCTAAACACCTGGCCTTTCCCTCATGCTGTCTCAGACATCTATCCAGGCCTTCCACGAGCCACTCTTAATTTACTAAACCAGAGGGAGATTTATTTATTTATTTAAATGAGGGGAAACAGCTTTGGAAACATAACAAGAAATTTGTAAGTGCAACTGACTATTGATTCATTCACTAAATTAATTTTAAAAGGCCTTTTTAGTTATCTGATTATTTTTATTATAACTAAATAGCATCATTCCTGATGTGTTGGTCATGTTTCCCAAGCTGTCCATCACCTATGGCTTCAAGAGAGTCAGAGGAAACAAGATCCATTGTGAAAAAAGCACCATCTGCAGTGCTCGCTGGTAGCAGTGAGGCATCCACACAGGCGCAGATCTAAGATCCTTCAATCTTAAAAACTGGTTTAAGATAAGAGTATCAGTACTCAAATTACAGCAAAAACATGCTAGGTCTAAACATACAGTACCGTAACTTTCAAAAGAATGTGTCTTGTTGTTTTGTTATAGTTGACTAGTTTGGTATTTAATTTTAGCCATTAAACATTAATTCTTCCCCTCCTTTTGGAGTAAGCAGGGATGTATGGGATGTTTGTATTCAGTACTCATGAGACACCCGAATGACCCTAAAAATCAGGGTTTCTTTTTCATAGCCAACAAACAGCATTAAACAGATGCATTACACTGCATGGGACTCCTCAGAGTCACATGCGTCAAACCACTCCCAGCAGACTGAACAAAGCAGCAGCTCAAAATGACCTAAAGTCTAAAGACTTTAGCCAGGAACTTGGAAAGGGGTTTCCAGTACATACTGATGGTACTTAACAAACCTCCCGACCCACGTATCACTCCTCTCCTCACATGTCACCAACCAGGCATGTAAGGATAACAGCATTTGAGAAGTATCACCCTTCATCACTGACTGCCTAGGAGGAATTTGAACCGGCTGCATTAAAAAGCAAAACAAACAAACAAAAGTATCTTACAATTGAACCACCTATTCTGGGGTCCCTCAACAATTCCAGAGCATCCATTCTCACTTCTCTGAGTTCCTTGCAGCCCCGACTAAACATAAGCAAGGGCTTCATTTTAGACATAAGCAACATTTCAGAAAAACAAATTCTACAAACGCCAGCACATGGAAATTTAAACCAAAGGGTGGAAAATCCTACATTTTATCCAATAAAGCCACACAAACCACAGATATTTTTAAGCCCCTTCCTGCCAAGGTACCAACAGAGTTTTCTGTTTTCCCCAGAGTGGTACAAGCCTTTTATTACAAAAATGCAACAGAGAACTTGTACTGGTATAAATATCTGGCTGACAATTTCAGGAGGTAATTGGCCCACACAAACCCTTTTTCACTAAGACTGTGATCTGTCCATGTGTGCAGGAAGGTACATATTGGCACAACTTACAATTTTGATTCTGACGAGCAGTGAATAATTTGACGCACATTTCCAGAGAGATAACTGACAAATTTGTTTTTTCTACCACGTTAAGTGAAAGGAAATTCTCTGCAGTTTTCTGCAGACTAGCTTATAAAAGATCAGGAATTCTCTTCCATATCTCTAATACATATTTCTCTTACAAAAAAAGAAAAAAAAAGGAAAAAAAAAGTAGAATTAGACTCTACACCTTTGCCCACAGTTATCTCCTCCACCTCCCGGAGTCAGCACACACACAAATCATCTCAGTTTTGTAAAGGATGCGAGTCATGGAAGGAACATGGGAATGGGAATTTAAACACACAAATGTGGAAAATTAAAAAAGCTCCCCCTTTCTTCCCCCTGGAAAATAATACTGTATTAACTTCTGATGTGTCCCTAGAAGCTAGGCATGGAAGTGGAATGGGAAGTTGTCCCCAGATTTTCCCTTCATTCAAACACAAGACTCGGGCCTTTAACACTCTGGATTACTCCACATATTTTTTACTTCCTTTCCTATTTTTCATTCTCTTTCCCTAATTTCCAAATTTTTCCATTCTGAATTAAAAGCAATGTACTGCTTGATCTCATGTTAGTTACTGGAGACAAAGGTAAAATCTCTTTCTGTACTTTCTTGTAGAACAATAATGCAGATGCTTTGAGATGGGTACAGATCGAGTTATTGAGTGCAGACAGTGGTCCCCAGTTCACAGCTCTCAAATATGTGGCACTGTTAGTACTTCCAACACAAGCTAAGCCTCATATTTTTCTCTGCTACAGACATTTCTTCAGGTTTTCAGGAAGAACGCATGTTGTCACACACCACTCATTTGCTCAGGGTTGATGCTGCACAAGGACCATCACGGTGTGAAAACTGTCTTCCTTGTGCAGCTCATTAGCTTGTTTAATGTTTCATAGCCCAATCTTATTTTAGTCCCCTACATGCTTGCTTGCACAGATCCTACTGCAGAATCACACCATAAAATGACAGTGCAGTGTCTAGTGCCTTGAACATCAAAAGTGATCATCCCAATGGCTGATCTTCATTTTTAATCATAAACCATGTAAAACGATTGCTTATTATTCACTATAGCAGTGCAATCCACCATGTTAAATGATAGATACAGCGCTTGGCCATAACAAAATCCAACAAATCAACAACAAAAAACCCAACCCTTACTCAAGTCTGAAAAATCTAGACTTGCCTAAAAACCTCAATCAAAACCCTGAAAGGAATATATTTATGCCGTTAAGAATTTATGCATGACCTGAATAAATGTAAACTGGCCCATCTGGAACAGATCTGTATGTATCTGTATAGATAATCATACACCCCAAAACTCAATTAAAAAAAAAAGGGGGGGGGAATAAACTATAAATTTAAATCATTAAAGCATTGCATTATATTTTAAATGAAGAACAAAGACACATAACTACACTGGACAAAGTTTCCTTAGGACTTTTCAACTAAGCACAGCATATATATACACAACACAACTGCAGTGTGCAGTGTGTGATCCATGAGAAGATTTTACCCTAGCACATGAATATTCTGCAGTGCAATAGTCGCTACTGATCTTTGCTCTTGGTAGACTGCTTTATGGTTTATCTGAAGCAAGTTAATGTCTGTGAGCCTACTACTGCACCATTACATTATAGAGAACATCACCCATGTTTTCAGGCAACCTCATTTTAATGGGCTGGTCTGACACATAAGATGATCTATCACTTCATCCTTAATAATTAGTAGTTCTACTTGTGTATGCTAAAACAGGTTTGTGCACATGGGTTTTCACATCATTTTTTTTTTTTACATGAAAAAAGGGAAAGATTAAAAGATGATACAAAAACATCCTGAAAAAATAACTTTGTAATAACTACAAATCACAGCTGTTATGACAAAAATATTTTTGTAACAATCCCCTGCATCTGCTGCTGTAAACACTCATGTTATTTTTAATACAGATAATCTATACATATATCAGTACGAGACTCACCGAGCATGACTCCACCCATGCCGTATTTGACCAACATGAGTGTTCAGCTTGCCTGAGTTTCCATACTTGTATTGTTTGTTTGGCACACAAGTTTTAAGAAAAGGATCAGATTTTATACTTGCTGATACTAGTTTTGATGGGTAGACCAAGAAAAACAAAACAAAGCCAACGCTTACACACGTCTCATATTTGACATTGGCATCCATATAATTACTTGAAGAGGCAGATAATTACACTGGCTTTCTCATATATCCTTCCCCAACTACACACTTCATATCAGGCTCCACCTCCATTAAGATGTATCTCAAGAGTAAGACCATTCAAGGGATTTTCACCACCCACTACTTAAAAAGCCTTGTGGCTTTTAAGTATCTTTCTTCCCCTAGCATTGGTTAGCTCTTGATACTCCCAATATTGTTCTGACACTTGGGGCTCTTCAATACTTGGCCTTCAAGCGGGACATAACCTCGCTTTCCAAAATGGTGTTTCTGCTGAACAGATGAGCGAGCTCTACACACCAGAGGCAGAATTCTTGGTGGCTACCAGCATCTGCTTGGGATGCCCCGCATAACTCAGGGTGACTGGAATTGCCACTGAGGAAGAGCTTCTTAATATCTGATGCCACCCTGTTTTCACATGACAGCAAGAAAAAGCAAGGGGCAGAGACCATCTTTTCCTGTTATCTAACACATATGCTCAGGAGTTCACACAGCAACTAAAAAGACTGCTGCAATGAACTGCTGTACCCTAAGTTACAGGTGCATTAAAAATAACACTGTAGCACACATGTATGAGTATTCCTTTGTCGAAAATATTTCATGTTGTGCTAGAAATGTTAGCATTATTAACATTTATGATCATTTCCATGATAAAACGCTAATTTAAAACTTACAAATTAATAACTTTGGCAAGCGTGAAACTACGTAGGCTAAAAATTTCAGCACTTGGCATTCCTTTCCCCTATCCTCCTCTATGCCCAAACTGACCGAGTTACAGTTTCCTGAAAAACCAACTTTTCTCATGCTGAAGAGGAACCAAATATCTGAGGTCTTCCTCTTCACCAAGGGCTCTGGCACCACTTACCACCCCGCACCATGAGCGGACGGCACCCGAGCCATCCCATGGAGAAACTCAACCATCTCCAGCTTTGCAGGACAGAGGTAAAGCCAGAAACATCCTGGGGCTCCACGGTGGCCAGAACAGGACACCAAGAGCAGGAAAGCATCCCCCCCGCACTCCCATGGCCACATGGAGGAAGAACCTGCATGTTCTGCCTAACCTGAAACACAGGACATCGGCAGGGAAAAGTGCTGAGCTCTCACAAGTACCTGGCACACATCGCAATCAGGTTTTTGACGTGCATAGGACTGTCCTACCTATGCACTTCAACAATCAAGTCTTCAAATTGGGCAATTAGTTAAATAGACAATTGGGTAATTAGCAGATGCTTTTGACCTTAATCTCTTTTTAATTTCACTCTATCTGTTAAATGTAAGCATCATCCTACACCACATAAAGGTTAATTAACGCTTGTGGGCTACTGAGGCACTACCATAAATGTTGTAAGCAAAGTCAATGTTGAAATTAATGCATTTCTTTTAAAAGGAAGAATAAAAGCCTTGACATAAAAATAACATAAGGAGCCATGCAAAGAAAATGAAGGCAACTCAAAACACTGAACAACTGCTTTTTAGGCAGAATCACCTTTTCCAAGGACTGACTTGGGGGAAGACCATGATCAAGTAATTAAAAGCTACATCTTAATACCTATATCCTTCAGAAGATTAAATATAGGCTTGAAGAACTACATTTAAGTCCCAATTCTGGATTTTATGTTCAGTCTTTGACTTCCCACTCAACACTTTTTTTAAAACCATATTTCATTACTGCATAAATCTACAAAAGACAACAGCATTAATTCTCACTGATCTGCTCAATGCAATAAATGATAATAACCACATTCAGGCTCGGACAAAAGTACCAGGACCCAAAACATCACAAAGTCCAGCAAACATCACAGAAAGTTTACTGAGAAACAAGGGATCATCTGAAACACTCTGGTTTTCCCAGAGTATTTTGCAAACTCATTTACAAAGACAGGTACCCAACCAGTTATCTGGTGGACAAGAAAGTTAGTGTGAAGGCTCATAAATGGAAAAAGGGTGGGTAGAGGGTGGAGAGGGAGGCAGCAGGGGCAAGAACAAGGAAAAAAAGAAAGAGCACTCACACTAATCTCAGATTCTCCACCTCCTTCTGCACCCCTCTGTCCCCCCCATAGCCACTTATTTTTTAACGGCTCTTGTCACAGTGATGGTGCTAATTTCTGCTCAGAGAAGTGTCTATATATTTAGGGTATCTTTTTTCAGAATTTAAGCCCCAATTCATACAGGTTACCTTTGATTGCCCAAACTATATTTCCAAAATATATTTCAAGTATTTTTTTCCCAGTAACGTGCAAATAAAATCCAAGTTCGCAAAACATTCAATCTTTAGGTTGCAACGACACAGAGAAAGTCCGACGCTCCCCATCATTGCAGTGTATCTCCTCTGTTGCAAAATATTTGAATTCAGTAGTACCAACATACTTTTAATATGAAACTTATGGAAACCTTCCAACATCTTAAATACTTATTGCTTATTCAGGCAACAAACTTATCTGAGTTTTTGCTTATGGTATGCTTTTAACAAGTACATTTTTGCCTGGGAGGAAAGCTGTTTCTATTCTTCAAGCTTGCTATATTCTCATCAATTCTAGGGTATAATTTCAGCAGCAAAACAGCACTGAAATCATTAAGTGAGATAACATCAGGCAAAGCAACGTACCCTCTTCTTTTATGGATGCAGTTTGTTTTGTACCATGCAGTGTTTATTTGCAAGATTTTACTAATCTCAAATCCTGAAACACAAATTAATAATTTTCATCTTTTGTTATCTAGCAATCAAGTTAGACATTATCTCTGTACATAAAAGTGTTGGAACATTTCTGAAATTTGTTGTACTGGCTGCTTATTGTGCTGCTCTTTTTCCTTCCCCCAGGACTCATAAATAACGTTCTAATTTGTAACATCAAGAATACCACTGTACAAACTAAAGTTCTTTGATCTCATTCTGTGCTATTCCAAGTCACTCTATCATAAATGCCACTTTGCAAAACCCCATCACGCCAGGAAAAATAGAGTCCTGGCCTATTTTATTAATTTCCTTTCACAAAGAAATATGGTTTTGTCCATAATGTCTGCTTATGAATCTGGGTTGTACAGGTTGTGCCGCTGCCAGCAGTTGCTTGTGTTTCACAGGCAATAGGATGTTATCTTGTAGATGTAGTATTACATTTATGCAACAAAAATAGTCTCCTATTGAAATGATGGACACGCACATATAAAAACATCAGTATTAATGTATTGCCACATTGAAGAGATTCACTTCTTGATACTGATATCAAACACAGCATAGCATGTGCCGTTTTCACTCATCTTCACCTTCCTTCATGCTTAAGGGCAAGCTGCTCAAGCCTGTCCTTTGCAGGATCACTTCAGGCCCAAAATTCATTCTTAAGGTGCAGGCACCCCTGTTCATCAGCACGCCCTCAAATTCACAGCGAACCTCTCGTGGGTGCTCCTGGCAGGGCAGGATGCCATGTTCTTCCCAAGGGAGAGAGCCCTGAGCCCCCTCCCAGAGAGGCTGGTGGCTCTCCACAGGCCACCGACCCACTGCAATTTGGCCTCGTGGTGCTGGCACCCCCTAAGCACTCAGAGCTCCCTCTCCCAAACCATTCCTCTCCCCCATGGGGGAAGCCTTCCCTTTCCACTCTGCTGAGAAGAGCGAGATCTGGCAGGGTTTTGTGCTCAGCAGAAATGCACTTACACCAGAGGAAGGGAGAGCCACCAGGGCTGGTGTACACTGTAGGGTATTTGACAGCCTCTTATCTCTCCAGGTCACAGGACACAGTGATTTCAGATAAAGGTAAAATCTGTTTGGAAAGAGACTTAGCAACTCACCACCTTATCTTAGTTTTCTGGCTTTTCAGGTGTAAGAATTCCTTCCACTTATTCACAGCCACTGCTTTACTATGACTCAACACCAGAGCCCGTTCAGTAAAATGCCAAGTTTCTCTCCAACAAGCTAAAGTTGCCTTGAGAAGTTATTGTCCTTCTTTGCATTTTCTACGTAAAAGCTAAGGATGATAATATGCTCCCTCCCTTGTTAAAAATAAACTCTATTAAGAGACAAGCTTTCTGGAGGAAGCATTAATTCCAGCATTAAGTTTTCTCCCCTGACCACCCACCACGGCTGAGGTGCTGCTACAGCAGGGCCACAGCGACCGGTTGTGCTTGCATGCCCATCACGCTCCATCCCAGCAGGCAGTGTCATCTGCAGAAGGCACCCCTTGCCCCAGCTCTCCGTTGAAAACATTACACCCGCTGTTGCTCACAGACTTAAAGATAACAGCTCCTCTGTATCTTTTAGGCAAGAATAGATACACAGTTTGCCTTCGGTACTTTAAAAAGTTCATTGTTTCTTGGGAGTGCGAGACTAAGTCTCTCTAATCACAAACTAGATCCAACACAATGCAGCAGCAGTCAGAATCACACTTTTGTTTACTTCCACCAAGATACTTCCCCAACTTCTGCAACTGCTTGCAGCCTTAGTACTAAAGGAACACTGCTACAACAGCTAATGCTTACTCCAACAGTGGGTTTGGGTTTTGTTTTTTTTTTTGCTCAGAAAAGAACTAAAACGTCTCTGTACAGACTAGTCACAGCACAGACGCTGCTAAGATGTCTGCTTAGCTTCAAGAATAAAGCACAAGCTGCATGACTCCCACACAGCCAACCTGTAAGGTAGTACCTGTGACTACTCATCACACATTAGTCACAATCTCCATTACAGTTACTACAGAGGAGCAGGTATTGCAAAGTAAATGGAATATTTGCACATTGCTTGTCACAGAAAATACTTCAGACCAGACAGCAAGCAGAAATATCTATACTGGTGTAAGTCAACAGCCACCCTCAAAAAGGGGAACCAAGCATAAATACTAATAAAAAACTGACTAGTTCTTTAGTTAAGCTCCTTTTGGTTTATTACGTTAGCAATTAAACAGTTCCAGCAAAGCTTTGAAGTTAACACCTATAAACAAGGTGTGCGTGGAAAGCATTGCTCACGCCTTTCCTGCTGCTGTGGCTGCCACTGCCTGACAGGAGGCTGACTGCCCAGCCATTGATCCTGCCATTCTGCAATATGCTGTAACTGAACAGCTGTAGAAATATTTAATATTGACATTTATTATTTTATAAAGAAAGACACTCTTTTGAACAATTCAGACCGCAGATCTACTATGATGTGTTGCCACATTTTCCTTAGTAAGGACACTACCAACAGTAAGTTTCTACAAATGCTCTACAAACAAATGAGGTAACTGTGAAATTAAACTAAATTAATGAAGAGGAAGAACTCTTGAACAGCATGACAGACTTCTATATGTGTGACTAAACATATACTTTTAAAATTGAAGGTTAGCTGCTCCCACAGAAATGAACACATAAAAATCAAGCCAGCTTCAATGATCATTTCAGTTGCTAATCCTGTCACTATTATGCCTAAAATGGAAAATTCCACTGGAAAGGGAGGAATTAGGTCTCATCTTTATTTAGGCTAAGCCATCAAGCAGGCTTCTGAATCAATTTACCTGCAAGCAAACACAAACACATGGAAATAGCTTCTCAGGAAAAATCAATCACTGAACAGAACACTTTGGATGACATAGGCAGGCCAAGAATTTCTAAAATTCACCTTGAACATATTTTATGTAGAAGTCCTAGACGAAATTGAAGTGTCATAATTGCTGCTGATAAATCATACAAAACCATCATGAATGTGTGCATGGAATTTGCCTGCATGGGAAAAGCATCGCCTTTCACACTTTTCATGGGGATACCTTTTCCTTCCTTCTCAAGGATCATTTAGGGCAACACATATAATTTTTCTGTGGAATGTTTGCCCAATTTTGTAAACATAAAAGGGACCATATTTCTATCAAAGTCACTTAAATACATCACATTTTGTATCATAAACAAACAGATTACTTATAATCTTTCAGATTTCTTTTCCCACTATTTGCTATAAAGTAACAGTTTGAAGTAAAGAAAACGTCTGTACAAATAGCAAGAGATATAGGACTGATCATGGATCTGCCTGGTACTGAAAATGATCAAGTACTACAAATACTTGATAGGGAAACAAGAATTAAATCTGGTTGCAACTAAGTAACAGCAGCATCATGAACCAGGAATAAGCTGCATTTTAGCCCATTTTCTTCCTTCTCCCCCAAAATCAAGGGATGAATTAAGAACTGACACCATCCAAAGTCTCCTCAGAAATGGGAATCTTCATGTGCTAAAGTCCACAAGTTAAAAAAAAAAAAAAGCAGGAATATTTTGCTGCAGACCTACACTAGCACTGGTGCCAGCGCACAGCCTCTCCCTTGCCGCTCAACCTGCCAGCACCATCAGCCATCGCTCCCTCGCAGACCTACCTCTAAGCTCTTCTCTTCAGTACACAGGGTATCACTTCCAGCTTTCTGTAACACATCAGGAACAGCAATGCTAGGTAAAGCCTGCTTGCAACCCACAGAAAGAAAGTCTATAGTTTCATACTAATACACGCCAGACTAATGAAGTGAAAAATATACTGGAAGAAGCTATATATTGTACGTCTCCAGTGTTTGCAATTCAGTTCTCTTCCCTTTTTAAAATCCTGGATATTTCTATAACTTTGATATCTGTGGGGAGAACAATCTAAAGCCAAAAAATAATAGTTATCCTGAAATCAGCTATAATCTTAAACCACAGAATTATCCAGTTTATTCCCTTAGTGCTTCTGCTTTAAGACTGATTAATTCCACATATATTTATTAAGCATTAGCTATATTAATTCACCTATTTATATGTATAAAAGAACCATCCAGAAGTATGTTATCTCTGCATAATACTTGCCAGACAAAGTAACAGGATCCTTCATGCATGAAAAGCACTCCCCCCACCACTGCCACAACAGAACACATCAATAAGAACAAAAAATGTTTTATATATTTTCAGCATCTTCTAACCTTTTCTATAATCAAATTTTACAAACGTTATTGTGTTTTTAGCATTAGCAGGAAAGAATTAAAACCCGAAGGACCAACTCAGTCAGCTTCTCATGGAAGGGAACACTCCTTTCGATACACTTCATAGGTATCAGAAATCTGACTGCAGGTATTCTCATGGTTTTAAATGCTTCTGAAGAGCACTAAAAGCAAACATTGGCAAAACGCAACAAATTCATGCATCTTTAGAGCACACGAAGAACAAATATGTGTCGTGAGAGAAGAGCAAAGGCAGAAGACATGGAACCCAAATTCTCTCTGTTTTATGATACATCAGAGCATCTTCTCACCGTGCAATAAACAACTGTGACTAATGACTGTCACATCTGTTCATTCCTTCTCCTTCCCTGCTCACAGGGTGGGTTCTGCATGTCCAGCAATTTTTCTGTGTTTGTTTCCAAGTTCTGCTCTCAGAGCAGCTCTACCTCACTGCAGAACAAGCAGGTTGAAGCAGCACTTCAGTTTTGCACGCTGAAAAATGGGAGGTTTCCAATGCTGCTGCCTTCCCAATTCATTTACTTACCTGTGTGAAGAAGGGGTGTGATGTAGGATTCCTAAAGATACTTTCTTAAGTTTCTTAATCTGGGCATTACTCAAAATCTGAGAGCAAAGACTCAGTGCTGAGAAAGCATGAGCAGTCTGAACCTTTTTATCTGATCTTTAATTACAAGTTTGCTGTGTCAACTGCAACTTTGATATTTTACCAATTTTGGTACTTTGGCAACTTCAAGTGTGGCTTGCAATTACTTCACCTTGCAAGTACTTTCTGTGACTGCTAAGCAACTGCTAACCGTTACCCTGCACACATCATTATCATCTTCTCAACTCCCTTTTGATGAGTAATACATATTCCTAGAACCGTTAGAAATGAGATAGACACCCAAACAGGCAAAGCAGAAGAAACATTACCAAACAAATGTAACCACGTTTTTGAAGGTTAACTATCAAGTTAAAGAAATTAGGCTTTTCCACTGAGTCAGGGCAAGCATTAACCTTCTAAACAGCATGAGATGAAAACCCTTATGGACCTTTATGATATTTATAATTTTACATCGTATCTACCTGGCACTGCTGTTACAGTGCAATACTGCATGTATTTAGTCACATGGCTAATAATGCAAATATTTACCAAAGTATGTACCAGATATAGGTGGGGTTCTTTTTGTTTCTGGGTAAAGAAATGTATTGAATTTTTTTTTAACGAGCTGTGCACATACAAGCATTTACAGCACATCACCATGTATGACCTGGCCGAGGGGTCCCCACGGCTCTGCAAAATGCCACCACACCAGCCCGTCCCTGTGCACAGCCAGGTCGCACCAGGCACATCCTTTCCTCGGTCACCTGGAAAGGGGATAGTATCTGAAGAGGAAGTGGCACTTTGACAATAAATGTAATGTAATGAAGTCTGGGAACAGCTAGACCATCCAGCTTACAGCTCACTTGATTTAAGCATAGACTCCGCTAACTCATGAAACAAGTAAATACTGCCTAGTCCAACTGTGCCTATAATTACTCAATATAATCACTCAATAAAAGCTTCATTTAACTCTGCCAAGTTAGTAGAAGGTGGTAAGTAAAACTATATTAACCTGTTAAGGAAGTATAACTAAAAAACCATACATTATTCTGCAAAATCTTCTAGACTTATGGCTGCGTAATAGGCAGCAAAGGTACTTTCATGACCTATAATGAGATGGGATTTCACCTCTAGACATAAGCCAGAGATCCTAGCTGAAGATGTCGAGCTGATGTGGAAAATTATGCCAGTCAAGAGTGGCGGCTGTCATAATTTCCTTCTATAATGTACGGTATAATAAGCCAAGAAGCATACAAAAGGAGAATAATATCCCATCTGCCCTTGCATTCAGAAAGGCCCATTTCCAGGCATTTAAGCCTTTCAATTACAACCGTGAACGTCCACGTCTACAAAAACACAACCCATTGCATTAATTTCTTAGTGATTACTGCTCCTGGCAGGGGCCAGCTTGCCCTTCTGTCGGGGGATCAATAGGAAACAAATAATTTTCCCAAAATACAGCCTAAAGCATTTGGACTACTGTAATCTGGGGAAGAAGGAGCCCCAGCTCTTGTAGAATAGCTGGGTGGAATATAATAATTTCTAGAAAATAAAACACACTGCCTCCTTCACCCAGGAAACTCACTGTGGTTCTTTAAGCATGCTACTGTCAAACAGGTTTTTTTCTGGAAAACAGGAAAGCAAGGTCAGAGAAATTACTAATACATTTCTAGCCCAGAACTCTGGTAATACTATTCTTAGATACCTTTTAATTCTTTAAACCTCCTCATTAGTATAATTTCCTATACCAAAAATGCTTAAATGAGCCCTGGGCCGTTCAGCAAGCCTGACCCTCATCCCCCAGTGCAAATGGCTGCTCATTGAATGCTGGATTCAGACCTGCAGCAGCGCTTGTGGTGTGTCAAAAGCCTTTCCTGGTCTTGCCAGTTGGAATTCCCATACTAGCCAAGCCAGGGTAGGTTTATAAGGCAGGCTGGTGGGAATTCGCCCCGCCTTTGTAAAAATGTATCAGCTGAAGGGAGGAGCGTTTCCCGAGTCTGATACTTTTGGGAGATGGAAATGGTAATGTGGATTGATTACTTAACAATTACTCAGAACAAATAATTTAAAGTGGTTTTAAAACTAGCTGTGACAGCACTGATTCTCACATAGTCAAATCCTGTGTCAAATACACTGAAACCTATGGCAAGTTAAATTTTTAATCAAACACTTGATATTATAACATTTTAGGTGAATCAATGAAGAGGATATAGACTTTTTCAGCCTTTTTTAAATTTTATTTTTTAGGAAGTATTAAAATAGTGATATGGAGTTTTACGTTTATCATTATTATTGGCAGTGCCTAGAGTAAGGCTAGCTCAAAAGTTTTCAACACAATTACAGCGAAAGTTGTCTCATTTAAAAAGGCTTCACTGCTCCAGCACAAATGTTGTAGTTGTGGCAGTCAAGGCTATAGAAGAAAACACTACTTAGGGAGATGTAATCCCCTGAAATAGGCTGATACTAGGTTTATTTAACTGGTCCCATACAGTACCCTACCATTTCAGGTAAAGTATTAAGCTTCAAGTAGGACTTTTATGTCAAATTTGTCTATTTTTACCTACGTAACAAGGACTAGAAAGAAAAAAAGCCCTTGTAACATCTAAATAGTTAAAGCAAAGATCCACATGTTAGGTACTAATTCAAAGTAAGTACTACTCCTCCAGAAGCACCCGAGCAGGGAAGCAAGGCAGCAGGAGCAGCACCATGCCCAGCCACCATCACCCCCTGCCAGCGACGTGGAGGGCAAAGCCTCTGCCAGCCAAGGTGACCTCCAAGGTACAGTGACACCCCCCTGGGTGAGCTGCACCAAGCCCAGGGAGGACTTGGTCTCACCCACACAGAAACCCTGCAGAGCCACCAGAACACCACCACCTTTACCATCAATACTTCCAGCAAGTAGCAAATCCCCCACCGTGAAAAAACATCTAAGCAAACTCTCTACTAGTCTTAACATTAACGATGAATGCATCCAAATTAATTTAGGAGTCTGAAATCAATAACGTTTACAACTTTGGGGACATCAATGCAGGTTTCTTCCTTTTATAAATACTGTTTACAATACCATGTGTATTAGAGGCAAATATTTAACCAAGAAGCTTGCAAAACTAAAGGTTTGTTTGCAGGTAAATATTTCGCTTGGTCCAACTAAAAATTTCTATCTTGATCTGTGCCACCTAAGTGAACTTCTAGCCCAGATCTAATTTGATGGCTAAGATCTTCCTGAAGGAACATGTTATGACATAAGCCCTTGCCTTAGCTTCAGTTATAAAAGGCTAAAGCAGAAAAAAAGAAGTTTTCCCTACTGACATCAAACAAGCTTTTTTAAAGATCTGATTAAGCTGCCCATCAGCACGGATATCCCATATGTTAAAAGGGAGCACCAGTTCTTCACTGCTCAATTAGGAATTTATTTTTAGCTTTGGCAAGAAATTAGTAATCGGACATACGTACGATGACACCTGTGCACAAAACAAAACACAATTAAAGATAAGGTAGAGAAGTTTCTATAGAAAAGCATATCACCATAGGATACTTATTAAAATAAAATAGTTATCCTCCGAAACCTCACCTGAAATGCCCTCCTGTTTGTACAAAACCTTAATCTCCTTCAAATAAAGCAAGAATGAGCATGTATGGTAAAAAAAAAAAATAAATTCTTTCTGCAGGTTAATCTCAGGATTTTTCTACTTGTTACCACTGCAAAGTTGCTAAAAGCCCTCAAGGCAAGGAGCTCTCAAGGAGGAGGTTAGAAATTTCATATGAACAAAGCACTTGTTGATTCTCCATCATACCAGTTTCTTATCGCTGTAAGTTTACTTGCCAGCCAACACACATTCCTCAGAAAACTTTATATAAAGGTACATTAGGTTTAATGATGTAAGTAGGAATCAAGTTTTAAATCAGCAGAATATTACACTGTTAAAAGTATCCAAAGCCACATTTTCTGTTAATTACAAATGTTGTCTGTAATTCTTATTCAGCAAAATCCTGTCTTGTATCAAGATTTTAGTCAAAATTATTTTCTAAGATGCAGAAAAAAATTGAAGCAAACACATGCATTGAGAAAAGAATATATTTCTTGCACTTTATTCTGCTGGATTTCTAGAGAAATCTCAAAGGTAAGTCCATCATGCCACACTCACTTCTGAAATTCAAGATATCCCTCAAGCTCAAGTCTGAGACACTTCTATATTTTTTACAGACAATCACATAAACGCTTGCTAAAAGCCATTAAAGTCAATAGAAATATCTTAACATAAACCTCTACTCATCAGTAACAAAGTTGCAAGTTATAGCCATTAAAAAATGCTGACCTTTTGAATTTGCTTCTGACGATAAACAGTTAAACGTTAGCCCTTTCTACCGTAAAAATCCTTGCAAGCCTGCAAAAGACTGTATGAAGCACTTGTAATTTTAAAATTTCCAATTCACCCTCGCTTTTCCCCCTGAGCACTGCAACATCTTGAATTCTAAAACGAATGCTTTGAATTCTGAAGCAGATAAAGGACAGTGCATTACTTAAAGTGAGCAATGTACACCATAGCAAGGTCATTCCTTTCTCCCACTAAATACACATTAAATACCTTAAGGTTTGTTTGTTTGTTTCAAACAAACTTTCATGTTGACCGCCATATTTTAGGCCAGAAGTGTAAGTTTTTCTGTGCAAGATGCTGCATTCGTATCAAAGCTGCCCGGCATGAATTAGCAAACAAAGAAGAGCTGCTCAGGGACGTTTCTTTCATTCGCAGTAACTCACTTCCCCGCCATATAGAAAAGCAATGTATTTCACCTCTGATCTGATTTGTTGCGGGGGGAGGTTGTTTGTTTGGTTGGTCTTTTTTTAAGACCTAACTCGTATACTTTTGGTTGATACTGCTAGTATGCTGCGATTTACACTCACAGAGAGACTGGTTTGACAGCAGCTGTTTAAAGAACGGAAATATGTGGTGAAATATTCCATTTTTACGATGACACTAGTGAAAATAAAGGGGGGACGGGACACGTAGTTCTGAGAGGCGAATACACGCCTCGCACCCCCAAAAAGCAGAGCAGGCGCACGAAGCCGCGGCAGCTGCAGCAGTGAGGCACCTACTCTGAATGAGCCTTTGCTGCCTCCTGCCTGAGAGGCCCGCAGGCTGCCCGCGCTCCCCGGCGGGGGCTCCCTCTTAACTTTTCCTTCGGAAAGCATAAACCCGAGGGGTGGAGATGAAAGAGGGGACGCACAGAAGCAGCTCTTTCCCCGAGGGCCGCGAAGGGTCTCCTGCACAAAACTCCTCCCCCGCTCCCAGCTGCGAGGCCGGGCCGGACCGGCCGGCGGGACCCAGGCTGCCGCAGGGGCGCCCACGCCGGGAGCCTTCTGTCCAGCAAGGATGAACTTTGTCATTATCCTCCTGCCGTTTTCTCTGCTATCCACATACATCAACATTTTATTGAAGGTTTTCTTTGTTTGTTTAATTTTCTCAAGGTTAGGATGCTGCCCGGCAGCGAGCCACCTCAGCCTCTGAGTAAGCGCACCTTGCCGGCTGCTAACGAGGGCGCGGAGTTAATGTAATCACACAGATGAATGTTTACCCCGGTATTTACTTCTAAGATTTCCCGTTTTCCCCTGCAGAGAAAGGAACTGGTGAAGGCGGGAGAGCGGGCGGCCACACTGCGAGCGCCCTGACAGGTCGCCGCGCCGCGGCTCCCCGCCCGGGGCAGGCGGCAGTACTTTACCCGTGCAGAAGCTGACGAGCGCCGAGGGGTCGCAGGCGGCGGCCAGGCAGGGCAAGCTGTCTTCCATTCCTCTCACCGCGGCGGCCAGCGACGCCCCGGCGGCCCCGCCGCCCTCCCGGCGCGGCTCAGGGGGAGCCCCCGCGCCCCGGCCCTGCCGGCATGCCGCGGGGCCCTGAGGAGAGCCTCCCGGGCCGGCTGGCCCGCCACGAAGCCCCGCCGGCGGCGGCCCGTCCCCGCCGCCTCTCCCCGCGGGCCCGGCGAGAGCGAGAGGCTCCGCGGGGTGGGAGAGGGACAAAACTCGGCGGCTGCCGCAGGGAGTGGCCAGCCCTGAGACGTCAGCCCGCCGCTCGCTGGGCGCCGGCGGCGCTGCGAAGCGGCCGCCCCCGAGCACCGCGGCGTGGGTGCCCTTTCTGGGGGAAAGCGGGGCTCCCCGACCTGCTCCCACGCAGGAAACCGGCGGCCGCTCACGGGCGGACGAGGTCCTGCAGCCCTCCCGCCTGAAGTGACGGTAGCGGGGCTGCGGCGCGGGCAAGGCGCCATCCCCCTCCGCGATCCCGCCGCGGGTGCCGCGAAGCACCGACGGCCCGTCTTAAAATGGTGACATGGACTGTGAAAAGCAGACGGCAACCGATCTGCCCTCGGTCTGAGCATACGGCAGAACCACAAATGACGACTGAAAAGGATTTTAAAACTCGGTCAGTTCAAACAAACCATTATGGTTCCAAAGCGTGTCTGTCTGTCAGTCAAAGCACAATGCAACGTGAAGGGTTCGGGGTGGGGTGGGGTGGGGTGGGGGAGGAAGAAGAGAGGAAGAGAAGAAGAGAGGGTGAAGAGAGGAAGGGGGTGGCTGTTTGTTAATATTATATTTGAATATTTTTCACATGACATCTTTCGAGATGAAAAAGCAATGACATCACTGGCAATATACTCGTATCCATTACATTAAAATGAAGCAAAATATCGTGGTTTAAAAGCAGTAGCTTTGCAAAGCTAGTGTCATATTCAGCAGAAGTGAACTCGTATTACAAACGCATTACAACCTCTTTAGCGTGATCGTGATTTTGTTCGTCTTGCAAGATGAAGCACAGCCAGATGAGAGCTAATGAATGCAACATGTGTTCATTCTTTTGGTAGCTGTGCCTGAAGCCAATTGGCAGAATGACTACAGCAAGATAAATACCAAAACAAAACTATTTGTGAATATGTAACTGCATATATTTTGCCTCATCTCTCCATCATACTTCAAATAGTTTATTGTTTTCAAGCTTTGCAAGCATATTAAATAACTTTGGATTCAAGTTTTGATTTCCAGACAACGGGGGGGGGGGGGGAAGAAAATACACGGGGGAAGTCCGTGTCTCCATTCAAAAAACTAGGAGGGGCAGCGCTTTCCACCCTTGCAAAGGAATGGTTGATAAGAAGGTTCATAACAACAGATATAGTTAAGAGAGCACACAAAGGGGTTTGTATGTTTTCACCAGAATTATCTCTACTTAATTGCAGCTGTACCTTCCTTTTCCAGCAGCTCCTGACACACACTGGAAGAATCAACCTCTGAGGTGATTTAAAAAAAGAGAAAGGCAGTCAGCTGAACACAGCTCTGCAGTATGAAGCCAGCCAGACAACTACTGTGATTAATAAAAGGACGGGACTAAGAAACTGAAGAGTGAAAGATGAGAGAGGGTAAAAGGCAAGGGCACACAACTAAGGAAAGGACCCTAACTAAAGCCAAGGGCCTTGTCACACAGCCACGGCACCAGGACTGACCAAGAACTCATGTTTCCTACCACTATGTTGCATCATGTCATTACATTAAACAATCTTCACCGCAAGATGAAAGACTGAGTCTTACCTTGGATGGGTTGAACACACTGAGTTATTTGAGGCACACAGACATACATTTTGGTATCCCTTAAAACCTAACATCCTTCCTAATACAACTATGAAGCTTTGAAAGAAATCGTGGGCAGAAATCCTCCATGAGGCCAAACAGATGTTGTACATGCTGGTAAAGACGGGCACAGAGAGCAGAAAAAGGCTTCATCGCCATTTTAAGTGGCCATTAGTGCTCCGACTGATGACAGATTACATACAACTGGCAGAAAACATCCAATGCAGTTCAAACTAATAAAATTTTTTAGAATGTCTCATTTTTAGAGTAAGTAAAACACTTTGTATAAAAAAGGACCTCCTACTGTACTAAAAGGATATGATATACTGATTATTTCCAGGTATCTATGACCCTGATTTTTAGTTCTAAGAAGAATGGATTTCCTCAGCAGAGGGAAAAAAAAAAGTTGCATTGGGGCAGTGTCTTAAACAGAGCTTAATGCCTGCCTGCAAGAGCATGTAGGGTGAGGCAAAAGGAACCAAAGCAAATGTTAGAGCACCTTCAGAAGGAGCCTCTGAACACTAACATTTGAAATAAGATTCCAGATGGCCCACTGTATACGGCTCACCCTGAAAATGGCAGAAGCGGTTTCCATCCACCCATCACCTCTTCCCTGCTGCGCTGAGAGCTGGGATCAAAATTCCTTGACTTGCCTTTAAATCTCTTATGAAAGCCTTAACTCCTCATTAGGATTTTTGAGTCTTCTAACTCTGGCCTATACCTGTCCTTCGAAGCAACCTATCTTCAACAGTGATATACCTCTAACCTTTTCAGGCTTGGACAACTTCTCAGGCTCCTCTTCCCTGCTGTTATTTAACCTGAATGGTGGGCAATGAGGAGAGACTCCTCTTAAGTATTTTAGGTAAGCACAAACAATGAAAAACTTACTTAAAGTATGGCACAGACCAAAACAAAACACGTGTGACACAGGCAAGTAGCCTTCGCCCAGAAAAAAAAAACCTCTCAGAAATGGTGCAAAGTACAATGTCACACCACGGGGAAAAAAAAATCCAACTCTCTTCAATCTAACATAATAAAGCAAGTTAAAGATCAGGAATAGAGCCACGCACATTATACAAGCACAGAATATTTTGTTTGTCCCCAATATACAGATATTTAGGAACATTACACGTGTGGTAAGAACAGTAGATGTCTCAAAGACTGCAGCAGCAGTAGTCAGTATGAACCTATGAAAGGAGTAATTTTAGACACTTAGGTTTTCATGCACCAAAAAGCACTCCAACCCACATTTTTAAAGGGCAGGAGCGAACGGTTTCTCCAGCTTTTGAAGAGAGCCGCAGGAAGACGTGAACTCTTTGGAGTCATCACTTCCACATGAAGAGGAGGAACCGGCATGTCCTCTGCCCTGTACCCCAATCACTGCCTTTCAGTGACCCAGATGCAGCCAAGGAAACTGGGGGTTTCCCCCTCCAAAGCCACTGCACCCCCAGCTGCACAAACTGCACAAACTGCAGAACAGACACCTTGTCCCCAGGATGCCTTTAGTAATTAAAAACCAAAGAGGAAGATTATCTATTGAGTTTCCTTGGCAAGCGATTCTGCTACCAAGAAAATACCTGCAGTTACATGGAATTTGGAAAAAGTCTAAGCCTGTTTTCACAGAACAAGAGTCTCTTCATCTCCTTCAAATTTAGGAGGTTGCAGATCCAAGAGCTGCTGCATGAGGCAATCGCCTTATCTTCCCTTCAAGCATTACTGGAAACTCGCCCTACTGACCTTTCCTTCAGAAAACCTGTAGCCATAACTGTACCTAAATATAAAGCAATAACTGTACGGAGACTAGTTTAATGACTCTCTTGCTGTTGTACTGCAAGAGTGAAGGACTAATTAATTCTGTTTCTTCATATGTATAAAACTAATCATGTTTCCACTGGCAAACAATCCTTCAATTACTTTGCTTTCTTCTTTCTGACAAGAAACTGCAGCAATATTTCAGTTGGCAATTAACCTCATGGCCAAACAGTATCACCTTTCAGCAGCTGCATGCATCTCTGTTCAGTATTACCTTTACCCCATGGAAACGAGAGAATAACAATGACTTCTTCAGTCACTACCCAGTTTCTAAAGACTTGAAACCTTTTATTCCTTTTTCCTTGGGGGGTGGTGGTGGGGAATTCCCTTCTGAAATCAACAGACTGTTTTTAAAACCAGATTTTATCTGCAATCACCTAACTAGCACAACAGATCAAAACCATTTCATCAGATGAGACAAAAACAATTAAGCATAGTTTTAAAATACACCCTTTGGTTAAGGATGCTCATTGCATCAGGCCCGTTTCCAGCAGGAGGTGTACAGAGGTTAGTAGGCTATGAAGGACAAGGGCAGCCTCGCAGGGTCCAGCGCTCCCATTAAGACCTGTGGGATGCAGCAGCCCCTGCTCGCTCCTCCTCTTCACTCCACGTGCTGGCCCTGTAATAAAACCTACTGACGTCCCATTCTCTGAAGCTTTAATACCAAGAGTGACAGAGGACAGGACCTTTGGCTATGATTAAGATCAGAGCTGGCATATGGCAGCGCTGCTGCTAAAATAACCATCCCTGCCCTTCTCCTGCATCCTTCCCATCCTCGCCCTGCTCCTGCACAACCACTCGCAGGGCTGTGCAGGGAAGCACCCTGGGGAGACTGAACAAGCTGAAAACTCATGCATCAACACCAAAACAGGAAAAGTCACCAGGCCAGTTGTATGGTGTACGGAACAGTAAACCACGCAGCAGCAGGGAGGTGGCAGCACCTGCTCGAAAGAGGCAGGAACCATGCCCGCCCATCAAGAGCACCTCTGCCTGTGATTACTTCAAGTGATTGTGAAACAGCTACACTTGTAAATCACCTTTCATTGCCAGAAAACTGAGTGAAACAAGAACTGACACAGAGGAGTGAAGTCCCCGAGTGAGCAGTGCCAGGGCAGCACCTGGCAGAAAGCACACAGCTGTGCCAGGGGCCCTTCCCTTATCACCCCTCCCAGACTCTAAATGGAGCTCCTTCGTCCTACAGGTGCTTTTCTCAAACAGAGCTAGCATGCAGAAAACATGAGAAACAATAGGTGTACATCAGATCTTAAAAGCTGTCCTGAGGCTGTCCTCCAGAACTAAGCTATACCCATGTCTGTGCAGTCAACCATCCCCGGAAAGGGATCTGAATGGGGAAATTTTTTTTTTGCCCAAAACCACATTGTCTAATTCAAAAAAGAAAACCCGTAACAACACAAACCCCTCCAAATGCACATACATATTTTAAGAATAACCACCTGAATGCCTTTTTGCCAGGTGGGTTTTCTGCAGCATCAGCTGCTTACTCTAGTTTGCAGCAGCAGCTGCACCAGCGTGACTGAGGTGGCAGCAGGCTGATGGGGAGAGTAGGAAGCGTAGCAATGTTTAAGGCTGGTATTTCACAGAGCATAACATCAAACCACAGCTGTAGCATGCCTTCCGCTGCCTGCCTGGAGCACTTGCACAGTAAACTGCTTGCAGCTGATTTCCTGCCTACCCATTAAATGTAATATGGAAACAGCCAGCGAACAAGATGAGAATGTATTAAATCTGAAACACAGCCACAAAAAGGTTCATCCTGCAAATTTTATTTTGAGCATATGTCCCAGACCACAGTCCAGACCATGTATACTACATGGTGGCCCACGAAAATGCGCAACCCTGCCCGAGAAAAAGAAGAGTCTGAACAGCAGCATCCTTGTTAGGTGCAGTCTGTATTTTTGTGGAGATAATCACAGTTTCATCTCTGGTCAAGAACCTATGCAGCTTCAAACACAGCAGTTTTGCATAAGTGATATTTTTAAAACTGCAAGTAAATCACACAAGGTTGTTAAATATGAAGCATTTCTATTTTCTGAAAGCGATCCGCAAAAGTTTGATTCTTAATAACGGCAACTAACTGGTAGTCTTAACTCATACCAAAGCTATAGTTATGGACTAGCTACAGCTAAGTAACTGCTGTCTAATCATTTAGCTCATGCCAACAGAAAGGAAAATGTTGCTTTTGCCACAAAGAAATGGGGAAACAGTGGGAGAGAGACCAACTGCAAACGTGTTTTCTAACAAAGCACTTTCAAAATAAAGTATCTACTTCTAGAAATATTACTGTGCTTAAAGAGTTGCGTATTCTTTCAAAAAAAAAAAAGATCAAATGTCATTCTTGCATATTGAAACATCTCCAAATGTTGGATGTTTCCACCAACATATTTCTGCGGTGTTGACTATTTTTACTA
The DNA here is from genome assembly GCF_963921805.1 of Phalacrocorax carbo. Taxonomy (NCBI): domain Eukaryota; kingdom Metazoa; phylum Chordata; class Aves; order Suliformes; family Phalacrocoracidae; genus Phalacrocorax; species Phalacrocorax carbo. Next base: position 23,132,950 of record NC_087515.1, read on the forward strand.
CTTTTAAGAGTAGCAAAAAATAAATTAAGTGTAGAAAACCCTTAAGAATTTGAAAGAAGTCCACTGTTTATAACAGAGACCAGGGAGTTTCTAATTTACCATCCACTTTAAGACACTGCAGAAGTAGAAAGCCTCTACAAAAACACAACCAGGATGAAGGGACAACCCTTCACACAAAACTAGTTCTTACTGAGGATGTCCAGCATGGGACTTGTGGACGCAGCAAGGGCTTGCACAGCAGGTGACCCGCTCAGCAGCACATTGGGACGACACAATCCCTGCTGTGCACAGAAAGCTACTCTGTGTGCAGCAGATCCGGATGGGAAACACATCCCAGAGGGTGGCTCAGACATAACCATGCGTCTTGGTATGGCACATAAACGGTGGGGGGTGTGGGGTGTGTGTGTGGGAACCACAGACGCTAGTCTGTCTTAATCTAGATGGCTAAGAACACCTTTTAGTTTCCAGATTTAGACCAGGCTAAGAAGGCTTCCAGACTTCTGCATACACCAGAAGAACCCAGATCTTCCACCTGAGGGGTGGGGTGATCATCTCTACTTGTGACTACACAGCATAAACACAGTATCTCCAATTTAAATATTTATCTAGTACATGCAAATGCGATGTAGGTGTCAGACCTTAAACTATTACAACACTTCAGAGTCTGACCTTATCAAAAGATCATTTACAGCCACCCAGTTTTGACATATTATATAACAGCTGTACAGTCCATAAATTAATTACCGTTCTGATAGCACAGACTACTAAACAAACTAGTTTATAGGGAATCTGTAGAGACAGTTTTATATCCACGTCATTCCTTTAAATTTAGTTGACAGCAAATTTTGTACTCTCAGTAAAATGGGTCACAGTAATAAACATCATGGTTTGTTTACAAATATAGGATTGAATTGTTGTGAAATCCTCAGGCAGGCCTTATGACCTATGCTGTTGGAAGAACACAGAAGTTTGGTTTTTTTAAAAAGAGAAATATGGAAAATCCTATTTTCTTCTCTTGTTTTTCAGTAGTGTTCTCAGTATTATATTTCAGCTTCACTTTAAAACTTTGTGAATATAAAATGGGATGAACAAGCCACACTATTTCCATGAGTTGTTTCATAAAAAATTGTCATTAGAAGGAACCAGTTTGGTTCACACTAGAGGTCAAAAGAGACCTTTCAACTAAGTCAGCAAATGAAACCTGCCAGACCAGAAATCACACTTACTTGAAAGTGAATAACATTATTGACACTAAATTAGGTATTGATTTCCAATTTATTCTTCCTGAAGGAACTGTAAAAACTGACACAACTGATACTTTTGCCAGCCTCTCTGGAGAAAAAACAGAGGACAGTAAGAGACAACAAGCAACCCACCATTTTAATTGGTAACTCTTTCACAGGTCAAGACCAAGGTTAACTTCTGACTACAGAAAAGTGTGTTGATATTGCAAGAAAAACCATTCTATAGGTCAGGAAAAATAATTTCTTCCTCTGGATCATCAATCCTATTATGACAGCTAAAGGTCAAAGCAAAGAAGAAAAAGGCTAATTAGAAAGAGAGAGGGGAAGCTCTGGGGTGCAGGGGTAGAGGTCTAACTGAATTGACAGCTTAAACAGCTGTGGTGTAGACAAGCACACACCATGCTATGGGGAAAAACACCACACAATAAAAACTGAGAAGGTCCTTGATGGCTTTAAGAAATGCAGTTGTATCTTCTAAGAATCCACTTTACCAAAGCTTCAGAGACCTACTAAGGTCAGAAGCAGCAGCAATTTGATGGCATCATGTTACTTAAGAGGCATTTTCATACACTGCAAAACCACCGGCCCTAGGAAATGGGGATGGTTAGGGCAGTATATGATCATGCTCGCGATGTCCTTACTTCACCATGAGAAGCTACTGCACTCCAGATCTACCTAGTCATCTTCAAGTAATAAGAGCTGGAAAACAAGAGGACAATCCAAAACACACTTAAGTAGCAACTTTAACAGTAATTTAATCAAGCCTCAAATGAAGAGTTTACCAGTCTGTTCTTTGAGAAGGATGAAAGTCCATGATCTAAGTGAATAAAATACCAGAGATGATGGGACTACAATTAAAAGCAACTTCACTAACAGAAGAGACAACAGTACTGACTGCTCTAAAATGCAAGGGCTTAGGATAAGAAATAATCTACGTATATTTGCATATGAACTAAAAGAATAAAAACTATCCACACACACACCCCTTTTTTTTTTTTTAAATACAGACTATGACAGCATCTGTATTTTTCTTAATACAAGAGGGTATCACCAATCCATGAAGTCAATAGGCTTCATGTAACTAGCTGCTTATGTGCACATTTGCACAATCAAGACTGATACAAACACAATTCCACGACAGGATTTTTAGACAGAAACTTGACACGTACCTTTACACATAGCCTTTTTTTTTTAATCTAAGTTTTGGGGATTTTTTTTTCTCTGTGTGTTTCTCTTTTAACAAAGTTCTAACCTACAGACAACCTGAACATACAACTTTGATTTGAATTACATATTCCCTATGAAGTGGACTGTAAACACTTTTCCTCGTATTAGCTGGTATAATGTTTAAAGGACTCCACAAAGACAAATGGAGGATCACAGAATTGCAACTGCACATGGCTACACAGCTTTTAAATTATGGACATAATAAAGCACCATTATATTTACAGTCATTATATTAACATCATTATATTTACAGTCCTCCTTTCAGTACTTAAAGGAAAGATGGAGACAATCTTTTTAGCAAGGCCTGTTGTGACAGGATAAGGGGTAATAGTTTTAAACTAAAGGAGGGTAGATTTAGACTGGATAAGTTAGAAAGTTTTTACACTGAGGATGGTGAAGCGCTGGAACGGGTTGCCCAGAGATGTAGTTGAGGCCCCATCCCTAGAAACATTCACAGTCAGGCTGGACAGGGCTCTGGGCACCCTGATGTAGTTGCAGATGTCGCTGCTCGCTGCAGGGGGCTTGGACTAGATGACCTCTGACTGTTCCCTTCCAAACCATGTTTGTATGACAGTCTATGTTTTTCTTTTGTATTCCAAATTTTTAAAGTAAGTGAGACTCGATCTCAAGACAGTCTGGAGATATAAAGGATGTCCAAACCTTAGTAAAGTGCTCTCAATTAGTTACTAAAAATAAGATTTATTTTTTTTAAATCATGTATACCATAGGCCACATCTCACCACTGAAATACTCAGTCCAGATACAAGCCCCAAGCCTCCCACATTCTTCCTTTTTCTATCCCTAAGCCAAAAGAATTGCATTGTTTTTAAAGTTTTTGTCTTAACAAAGCTTCAGAAGACAGACTGTAACAGTGATTTATTTATCAACAAGTTTGTAATCAACACAGGAGCTTCAGGACACTGAGCAACTGACAAAATTATGTTTTCAGTGTAAGTTTTATTTAGTAGAAATGTTTTGCCTGCTACCTCCACAAACAGGAAGATTCATCTATTTTCTTTAAACAAGTGCAAGAAACTAACACAACAGAGCCTGCAGCAACATCTACTTGAAAGTAATAAACCTGTAATGCTGGACATCTTATTATATTTCTCCATTGGCTGTATTTACAACATGAATATGCTTTTGCTATTTCCAACATAAATTAAAATCCTTCTACAGGAAGGCATACACTACCAAATTATATTGCAGGACACCAGAATTAAAGGAATGGCATTAGGTAGCAATGAGAAGACAGGCTAAAATACCAAGGAAAAGAAAATTCCAGGCCCTTTTTCTGCAGTTTTCACTACATGTTGTACGTTTCTTTAGGCATGATTTGATGATGCATTCAGTTTGCGAGGTAAGAGATTTGAAGCAACCTTAGAGGCATCATCCAATCAAAAATACAGGTTCTCACTCTTCTGACAAATCGCTCAATATTCTGCCACCCCACACGAAAAAAAATATGTAAAATTATACTACAGCAACCAGGAATTAATGAAGTATTGCAAGTCACCTATGCAGTTTTCCTACACTTGAATAGTTAGGATATTTACATTTTAACATAAATACATTTGTATCTCAAAACTAATCCTTGAAATAACTGCTTTGCATTTTTGTCCTGTCACTACCTCCTTGTTAAAAAGTGTCTGTCACCCTGCAAGGTGGCTCACAAGGAGGCAGCCCCTCCCAGGCCCTTTAAAACAAGGTCAGGAGAGAGCAGTTGTGGATTGCAAATGACTAATACTTCATACCTTTCAAGATTTTCTTAGCAAAGGATTTAGACCTCAGTCTTTTTCTTTGCTAGTCTCTTGACAGAATTCAAATCACTCCTTTTGTTTCACCAAAGGAGAAGTATTTAATTTAATGATTAACTCATTTGATGGGTAATCAGGCAACCAATTTTATCTGCTTCACTGCTACCAAGTGGTCAGCATTACCTTCCATTAAGGCAAATTACAGGTTTTAAAGCATACCTGCAATCAGAGGAAATCAGTTTATTCTTGTAGCATCCTCAAAAGCTATGGAGGATATGTGCATTGGAGGGAGGTGGGGAGAAGAGGATTAAATTAAACAACAATTTGGAGGAAGCATCTTGTTTTCTGTCTCCACTGATGAAATCAGGTCTATGGCATTAAAACCTACATGAAAGAACATGACTTATTTGCACTGCCTCCTTCCTTTTCTCATTTAAAAATCAATTGCTATCCTTAGGCACAACAGACATTGGAAGGAACAAACTAGCAAAATAGTACACTGCATTTGCAATCCGATCCTCATTGCCCACCCCACAAGCCGTACAAAATGATCCAGGGGTAGACTGCATCCGACACCACTGAGCATGGACATCATGTGTCAATGTCAACATGTGATGAGCGTTTGGTCTACAGAAAACTTGGACACTTATTTTCTTTACAAATAAAAGCTTCCTGAATCTGTAGTAGCAGTAATTTTTAAAAGTCAGTTAGCAAAGTCCTCCACTCTACAAGAACATATTACTGATTTTCAAACCCAAAGCCACACCTTGGGCTGTCTGTATCACACACACATATACATGGTGTGGAGCACCTTGATGCAGGTGGGGAGAGTGCGGTGGCTTTCCAGCACAGGTCTACTCTCCTACAGACAAGGACGGAGCCAGGTACCGGCTGCAGGAATAGATTCGACCATCCCTGAAAACACGCCAGGAAATGCTTGCAGATAACTTGCTTTCAAGGTACCACTCTTCAGTAAAAGGATCAGGGTGGAAATAACCCTTACTTGGCACAAACCTCAAGTCAGGAGTTTGGTTCAGATCATTAGCAAATCAGCAGTTTAAACTAGATTCACTGTTGGAATATTTGATTTGGTAATAAATTTTTAGATCCTGCTGCACAATTTTGCAGGAAGGAGTTTGCCTGGCAGCTGCAGCACTGGGCAGAAGGAGGGCACAGCTCTGAACAGAGACCACCTCCTAAGTGGACAGGCTAAAAATCAGTGATAAACTCCGGCTGACTGAAAAGGGAACCAGGACTCACCTCAAGACTGTTATACCTTTTACTCTGCAACAATTTAACGTAACATGGCAATTCCAACAAGTTATTAAAACAAGGCATCCTCATAGATCCAAAAGTCTTTTGAAAAACAACATTTTAATAGTACTATACCTAAATAGGCTTTGGACAACCTGGACTATAGTTAACATTATACAATACTGCCATTCCTTCTTTTATAGAATCATGATCCCAGTGAAGGAGTATCAGAGATACTTTCATAAAAAGAATGGCTATTAATATTATGACTCTATCAGTTTAAAAAAATCACTTTTGCAAATTATTCAAGTACTTTGATTTCTTATACTTGTTTTGCTAGAAAAGCAAAATGTTTAACAAAATCATAAAGATGACAAAAAAAAATATGCTGACTTAATAGAATTCCATAGAAACAACTACTTTAGAAAAACCCCATGAAGTAGGACCAGCACAGGATTACTGACTTGCTTCTTCGCCAGATGAATTCCACTAATGTGCATTGAAAATGTTAGGTGAGTCTACGTACTAAAATTATTTTGTATTATATAGTAATATGTTATGGACAGTTTTGCCTCCTAGGAGGCTGTAACACCTGAACATTGGTCCACATCAGTTAATTCACTATTAAAATCTGAAACACTAGTTACTACTAGAGACATTTGCCTTAGAAAATGTCACTGATGTGTCATTTATGTTTTAGCTCTATCTTCAGTAGAAAAAGTAAGGTGTTGTAACTGAAGTTTGAAAACTAAATATCTTTGGAGATAATAATAGAAAAAGTCTTCTTTTCCCCCTATAGCTTGCTGCCCTAGTATTGTTGTAGACACCACCCCTCATGTTATGGAATAATAGAAACTAACTCCCCAAGCAGGGCATTCAATTTTTCAAATTATTTTTTTTTTCAAATATTCCATTGTTTTGGGTTTTTTGGTCATCTTATGTTTGTTAATTCAGGGATTTTTTTCCTTACTGCTCCATCCCCAAGATATCTGCTTTTCATGCTTTTTCCTTTTGAAATCTTGAGGGCTGCTAACTTCCCAGCTTTATTAAACAAACAGAGATCCTCCTCTTTGTACTTCACAGCTTCATCAAGAGTGTCTTTAAAGAAAATCAAACTTTTGAAACAGTCACAACAAAGTCATACCCATTAGCAGTAGAGCTGCTGCTGATGTTGAAAACCCAAAAACCCACATCAGGAGCTACAGAAAGCCTCCTCCTACCAGGAGGATTGCTGGAGTTCAATCCCTGAACTCAGCTCTTGGTAAAGCTCACTTCAGTTTGGCTTACTAGAACATTCACAACAAAAAAGAACTTTTAATTTTACTTTTATGGATCATAGACTGTCCCAATGCATGCTGATCGTATCTTCTACGAACAAAGCCAGGATTTAATTGCACTGGAGCATTAAGCAGAGAGCCTTTAAAACTCTTTTTTATTTAACCTTTCTAAATTGCAAGTAGCTGCCTCAGAAAGGACCAAAGCATGTGCCATTCTGCAAAATAACCTGTAATCGTATATATGGGCAGGTACCTTTACAAAGTACTTTCAAAACACATAACTGATACGGAAGAATTATGAGTTTGCCTTTCTAACCTGAAAAAGAACCACATACCTTGATCTAAGCACTGCTGACATGTCTGATTATTCCCAGCACAGTTAGGAGGGGCTGCATATAACAGCAAATCCACACATCTGAATTATCAGTGTAAAGTTCTTGAAGTTTCAGTTTAAGCCAGATAAGCCTGTGTATTTTTTGCTTCTATTCATTTTTAGATGCATGCCAAAATTTTGTGCCCACTACAGTTTTATAATTCCTTTGCAGATCATGAAAACAAAGCAGTAAAGCATATCAATGAAAACAAACTCATGACTTTTCCATATTAAGGGAACAGTCAAACTTCCAATCCACTGTACAAATCTAGCAAAGTAGTAATTTATTAGCCATACCCAACAACTCAGAGGTACACTGCAGTATTCCAGACGCATAAAGTAAAAACCCAAACACAAACCACATGAACACAGATCACCCCACAAACACTCCTAGACTCTCTTAGTGATAGGATGGATTTCTTTACTTCAGACAGTATTTTGTTTCCGAAACCCTGCACTAAATAAGGCCCTTCCTAAGGTGAGCACTTGGCTGCAGTGCTTTTCCAGCAAATACAAGGCAAGGGCTATTTCCAGCTCCATGACAGATGTGACACACACCAGCCCTTACAGCCTTCTCCAAAGCAATGATGATCTCCTGGAAGCACCACAGAAGGAGACACCACAAACTCCCAGCAGCGCTCACACCAAGGGTCTGTCTCTGTTTCCAAATTCCTCCAGGGACTGCCTTTAAATAATGCCACTAAAACTGCTCCTCTTTGTCAACATGCATGAAGGTTGTAACTCCACAGCTCTGGGAACAGAAAAGGTGTGAAATAGGCATGTTTGACATGAAGCACCAAGCAGGAAATAATTTATGGGGACACTGGCAATGAGGGGAGAACAGAGGGCCAACAAAATACCTTTATTTCCTTTAAATATTTCCTCTTAGCTTATTTTTGCTTTTCTTGACTACTTAAAGCATAAATTATTGATGATGAGAACTGTTCTGAAACACTATGCTAAAAGAGGTGCTTACATATTTTGAAAGGATTTTTTTCCTTCTTAATCTAGTAAATTACTCTTAGTATTTCTGGCTTAGAAACATATAGCTTTAGTCCAGGGTTTCTCATAACATACACAATTCCACCTCCCTCTAAGCATCAAAAGGACAGGCAGAGAAAAGAGATTTAACATTTACACTTCATTCTACTCCCCAAAGGACTTTGATAAAAATGAAACTTACACCTGGATTAGCAAACATTAACAAGATTTATTTTTAATGCCTATTTTTTCTTTTTTGCCCTTCTCCCTAGCTCAAATGCAGGGTTGAAACACCTGGCACTAACCCTTCTTTTGTCAAGTGGCAAATAACAGAACTCAACCCTCAGTAACATTTGCACTTCCCCAAATAAAGACAAAAGGCTCCCCTTCTTGACAAAGTGGGACTTGGCTATAATAGTTCCTAAATCTCCATGAAGTTATCTTAAAAATAACCTGCTTACGGGTTAAACAGGTTCCTTAGTAATAGGAACAAAAAGATCCCACCTGCATAAAGGACACAAAAAAAAAAAGGGGGGGGGGGGGCTTCAAGATATAGCAGACTTAAGAAGTTATCACTCAAGGTATCCCAGATGAATTGAGCTCTCACTGGGGTAAACCAGCTGCACAGCCCAAAACCAACACCGAGCAACACACCGTGCCAGCTCAGTAGCACCTTAAACCACCATAGCTCTGAAGTACCTTAACCCCAAATTTAGTTTAAAACAGCTTGCAAATCCAATTTGCATATGTACGTATGCATGCGTGTATCTGATCTACAAAATCAGGCACCTGTCTGGCCCCTCAGCACAGCTGACTTAGGGTGTATAAAGGACAAACCTAACACCAAGGCAGAGAATGCTTACTGTAAAATGCACCTGAGTTTTAAGAGGTGCTGCATCTGTTCAGTGACCATAACGGAGAGAAGTACTGTGTTAAGTAAGAAACCAAAATAATATTCATAAATGAGTCGTTTCTGGGTTTAAAAGGTTTTTGAGACCCTTTTTCTGGTATGAGTCACTGGTCAAGGCAAGATTACACTAACATCTCTATAGATCTCTCACCCTGCCCCTTCTGAATCAGGGCATCTTTCCCTGTATCTCATGGCATTAATATTAAAAACACACTCACCTGTTAAAATAGCAGCAACAATATGCCCAGGGCTCCTTGGCTACAAAAGGTCTACAGAGAAGAATCAAGCCTGGAATTGTCCCCCAGCTCTGACAATATTAGGCAGAAGTCTCAACAGTTGACAATACTAAATGTTTTTAACATCGAAAACAGTATGAACAATATTACTGCACACGATGCAAAGATAAATCATAGAGCATTAAAAGAAGTTGTTAGGCAGGATATGTCCCACTTCCTTTTCCTCATCAAAAACTAAACAACATAAGTCACGGCTAGTTATTTCAAATGTAATCAAACCCTGCCAGACATCGAGGCTTGCTAATGCTTTCTCTCTGCCTGCCTCTCTTCACCATTAACTCAGAAAAATAAAGCAAACAAGCAAAATCCCACACCTTCTGCACACCCAGACCTACAGACCTGCAAACAACAGACCTGATGATGTCTTCCCCTTCTGGAACTTAAGTAAAACTATGCAAAACAAACAAAAAAGGAGTGGGAAAAGCAAGAAAAAAAGGGGGGAAAAAAGCACACAGACAGAACAAAGCCACAAAACCCCAGCAAGCACAGGAGAGGGTCTGAGCAACTCCTCAATGAAGGTGGCATTCAGAAAAGGTACGCCAACAAATACAGCAGATCCAGATGTACAAGTAAACTTCAACCAATCAAAGCTTACACAGTTTCACAGCATGATTAACAATTGTCACCTGAGCTTTAGAGAGGATACACTAACAACTGCATAGACAGTATGTGCACCTTCAAGCAGATGCATTACTGGGCACATGGAATTAGAAAAAAACTCAAGTCAATTATTGGACCCATTAGACAGTTTCTATGAGTCTTTCCATTCCTAAACCTTCTCATATCCTAAAACTGCAATCAAAGGTAAAGGGACCATGTCTGGAAAAAGAATCGTACAACTTCTTGGTTTTAGACAGCCACATTTCTTGTATGGCAGTTAAAAACCTGCCAGAATTTCCCCTACAAACATGTTTCCAGCAATTTAATCTCTCCCATGCAGTCTTCAGTCCTAAAGTTATAGTCTCCTGCAGAAAAGTTTTTTCAAACACACAAAAAATAATTCAGCCACACATTTCTCTTGCATGATGAATCGATTTTCACATTAAGATGACAATGCTAGCACTGGAGTATCCTGCTTACAGCAGGCAATTAAGAGATTCAAAAGAAAAAGTGTTAGGCTTGCAAAAGATGGGCTGTTGCCACATTATGAAATACATGAAATAGATTAAGAGAAACATAATCTCTGAGAGGTAGCCAATACTTATACAAAGGCTAAAATTGCCTGGTAGGATAATCAATGGGGGAGGAGAAAACATAAAGGAAAAAAAAGTACTAACATACACAAATCTTCATCAGTAGATTCACCCATCCATCAAAACTGACTAGTGCAGAAAGACTGAGCAGTTGACTGTATCGGCAAGTTTAAGAGCTCGACTGGCTGTGTTTTACTGCCATGGAGGATCAGACTGACTGCAGAATGCAGAACCGGCTGCTGTGCAGCACATGGGCAACATCTATCCTCTACACACCAACAGCAATCTCAACCCAGGCACTGAGGTTTTCAAGATATTCAAGCTGGTTAAAAAAAAATACAGGAATGAGGAAGCACTGCATGCCAATGAAATGGTTAAGAAATAAAGAACAGTTGAAACATAACAAACTTCTGGCAATTATCACTTTGGTAAGCAACTTGGATTTGACAAGAGATTTACAACTGAACACAGATTGTGGTGCACAGATTAACCTTCAAACACTGTTGATGGAAAGTGTGAACTCCTGGGAAACCAACATATTTTTAAAAAAAACCAAACAAAAAACCCTATTAATGTTAGCAATGGCACGGACATGATAGCTGAGGGATTCCTTTTGTCATCATCAGTCACAGGTCAACAGGGATGCTGTCTCAGATGCTGTCCACCACGCTGTTGGACAGGAGAGATGACCGGCAGTTCAAGCAATCACAAGCCAGTCTGGCCATTTCCAATCACTTCCCAGGAACATCTCAAACAGTATGGAATTTGGGAACAGCAAAGCTCAAGAAATGAGTGAAATTTGTTAATGGGGCTGATGAAGCAGACAAGTTTCAGAGGGTATTTGCATGCCAACTGGAATGAAAGCCGTTTCCACTCGTTGGGTTTGTTTTCCGAGCTAAAGAACAAATTCTGTGAGGAAGACTCCAGACTACCTGGATGAGTAAAACCTGACCTGTAATGTTTTTTAAAAATAAATCGGAAACCTTTTTCCCACAGTGAAAAAAAAAGCTTAAGAAAGAAAAGTATGTTTCAGAGGCTACAGGGCAAAAACAGAAGAGCAAAACCAACTGTGAGAAATAATGGGGACATCACTCTTACTATGCATCACAGCTTTAAAAGAGGAAGTAAAGGCAGCTACCTACACCCTGAGGTTTAAGAGGATGTTTAGGAAAAAATAAGCAGGAACAAACACCAAAGCAAATACTTTGCTTTCTGTTTTAAGAAAGGTAACAAATGACACACTGAAAATGAGAACAGGATAATGGTTATTACCACATACACTGTGGAAACAAAATTAGACCATTTACAATAAAGAAATCAGGGGTTCTGGATAATCTCCATCCCACAACACTGAAATAATTGGCATACACAACAACGACAGATATGCCAAATACCTTTACAAGAGGGAGGGGGAAAGGAAGTAGTTTGGGAAAGAAGGATAAGCAATCCTGGTGCCAGAAGCACACAAGCATACCTCAACAATACAAGATCTGAGCAAAAGAAATCAAGTAAATGTAATTGAACAGTGAAATGAAGACAAGGCAAATTTGATTTTAACTGGGTAGTTTGTTCCTCAAAAAAGGATAATACAGTGAACTTAATCCAGAGTTAAAGCAAGAACTGATGTGATACCTCATGCAATAATGTTTAAGGTATAGACCTTTAACATTTGAAAGATTAACAAAGCACTGGCTTGAAGACAGAAAATAAAAAGGTAAAATATCCGAAGAGAAAACCCTGTGTTCCTTAGGTTTTGTGAGATCAGGGTTATTAAATAAGTTATATAGTGACCATACAAAAAGGCAGGTATCCACTAATGACTTCTGGGAGACCAAAGATTGGTGAATTTGCTGTTCCTGAAAGCATCTCAAAGAAATGAGACAGTCTTTTGGGCTAGCTGGAGCAACACAAATGCAACAAAATTCAAGCATACGAAGTGCAAAACAGTTATGCATAACAACTTCTGCTATGATCTGGGACCCATTAATGGGAGATGAAGGGGAGAAGAGAGCTGTCAGAGAATCAAACGATCACAGGATCCATTAGCCCTTTTAACAGCTGTTCGATACCGATGCTTTGAGTAGTTTAAACGCATGCGGGGGTGGAGGGGGGGAAGGTATTCTTAGTAGAAAACCAGGATTAACTAATTATATAAAGTGGTGGTAAACCACTATTTGTCATTTTACATATAGTTGTTGTTACCTAGTCTAAAGCAAAACAAAACCATATACCTTCCCCCAAACCCAATTTAACTGAAGCAGGTGCAGAGGAGACTACTCCAAAGATAAAGAATGGAGAAAATCTGTTTTAAAAGGGGAGCTAAAGCACTTGGGATGCTCTTGACTTGCAATTACGTGCTGAAAGCAACACAGTTCTGTAGGTGTGTCTTGTGTAAAGCAGGGTAGACCTCACAGGAGAAGGAAGGCATGTTTTGAGGGAAAGCTGAGGCTGGTCCCAGTGCAGAGGATGGGAGTGCCTGATGAACTGGATGGGGCAGATAAGGAGCGAGAACTGTTTCAAGACAGAATCTCAAGTATGTGAGGAACAAAGGCAACCCAAGCACTCCTGGTGAGGCTTCAGATGTTCAATCTGACCAACTTCCTAAGAGGCAGTTCCAAGAAGGTTCATTAATGCACCACATACTATATTATAGTATTTTAAATTCTGTACTGATAGCTTCTGCTGATTATCTGAGAGACAGAAAAAAGTTTCTCCAAGAACCCACTGTCTGGCTCAGGAGTGGAAGGGCTCCCACTGCCCTAAAGCAAGAGATATTACTCCAGCTGGAAAGATGAAGGGCAAGCTGTACTTCAACATGAAAACAAACTTCAGTGGGGTCTGCATGGCACCTCATTCATATTTTTACTGCTGTTTGAGTGAATCTTTCCTGGGTCAGACTTCTGTAGCTTAGATATGGTCTATTCCTCCACTCATCTAGACATTTACATTTAGTACATTCCTTGCTGTAACAGGGATGTAGGAAACATCTCCGACTTTTTTTTGCTGTCTCCCTAGGGCACATTACAGTTTATTCACTCTTTCAGTCTTTTTATTAAGGCTTTAAGTTTGTTAGAACACACGGGAAGATGGAGCAACAGGGCCCATCTAGATTTATACTTTTCTTTTTTCATGACTGTTTGGGGAAATTGTCCCCTTCAGCCCTCCATTCCCAAGTCAGCTGTACTTTAATAGTCCATTACAAGAGGAGAAACAAATCTTAATATTTACTTTCTGTGGAACTATCAGATAAACGCTGGGTCTATTTCTGTTCTATTCATATATTCTCCCACAATTTCCATTACAAGGTATGCACTAAGCACTTTGACAAGTTGTTCCCCACTGCTAAAAGTCTCTGTGCTAAAAGGAAAAGGAAATATTTATTCAGGTTTTGGTTTCAAACTGAAATAAGTTTTCTAGATTAAACTGGAATCCCCCCAAACTTACCTCTGTTGCAAAGCGGGCTCACAAGAGTCCAGCAGCTCAGACGCAAACTCTAGATGTTGCAAAGTGAATTTTAATCCCATTTTACTGGGAACATCTTTGGTTTGTTTAACTGTCCTGGACTACCCATGAAACCTACACTTCTAATTCTTTTGGTTAGAAATGCCTCATGGTAACTTTTGTTCTCTTTCCAAGTCTGCACAGCATCCAGCTAACAGGATTACCTCCACTGGGTATAACATACAAAATACAGTAGCATCTAAAATTAATTCTTAATCATTAAATTGTAAAGATCTTGTTTTCATATTCTTGGTAAGGCATAAGGCCTAAAAAGGATATCTGTATGATACTTCAGTAGAAATCATATGCATGCCCAAAAATGATTGTTTTTCAGCAAATTTATGTATTACTTTGCATGTATCTTACCTCCAATCTTACCCTCCACTTGAAAGCATGACCATATTCTTCTAGCAAACTAGACATCTTCCCTCCAACCCCATTTCTACTACTTCTGTTTTCCTTTTTTTTTTTTTTTTTAGACGATTTCAGCTTGCCATACCCAATAATACTTTAGAGTAGTTAGCTTTGAAAAATGTTCTCTTCTCCAACTTGGAAACATGTCTGCACCCTATTTAATAATGAACTTCAGCTCTCCATCCTTAGTTGTTTTGAATTTTTTTTTTTTTTTTATTGCAAAGGGGGCAGGTAGGAGTGGTGTTTGGTTTGGTTTTTAATAAATTATGTAATAGTAAGCTGTGAAAAATGGTCTATAGTTGTCCAAAAGCAGCAGGCTACTGTCAAGTACAAAGCAGTAAGATGAACTATGAAAGGAAGAAAGTGCATGACTGATTCTGATTTTAGCCCTCCTCAATGGTGACTTTACAGCCAATAAAAGAAAAAAAACTATAACTAAGAGGAAGAATAAAAGGCAAAAGTTACATTAAACCTTCTTTAGCTTTTTTTTTCCCCTCATTCTTTTCTATGTATAAATGGTGAGGTCCAAACCTCACTGAAAAGCCTGGTATATAAGAAAAGATATCACATGCACGTAAGGACCTGAAACTACAGTCCTACAGTTGTTATCCTGTTTTATATCAGTTTATATTCAAGTGTTGCTGTTTGCAGGTCATCAACCTGTATATCACATTTCTACTGTTCAAAACCTGATACAGTAAACAAGGAAACCAAAAAAGCACAAGTAGTTTAATAAAAAAAAAAAAAGGAAAAAAGATACTTTCCAACTGCAGAGGAATTACTTTTTCTCTCGCTTTTAGCAAAAGCACTAGAAATGTTTCACAAAACTTTCTTCACAGAGCAGCAGTGGCTATTTTGATGGCTTTGGTGAAAGAAAAGCATACAGACAGTATGCAACCTATTCAGAACTGTTCAGACTAATATTTCTCTCTTGCCACCTTTCTCTGCCTTGTAAGAATGTAGTTAGTCCCACTTAGAAGAACCCTGTCCTTCCCTTCCCCTCCCCATGGGAACACATGGTTATTTTGACTGCATGTTAACACATTTGGTCTGCTATAAATTGATTTTGAAAATATACTACAGCAAGTTAATTCTTTTGGGGGATTATATGCAGGCAAAAGCAAACACGACAACCACACACACACAAACACACACACAAAGTGAAAAAACTCTTCCCGAACAAAGCTGTTGGTTTCACATAGCAGTAAGAAGAGAAGGAAAATTCACTTGATACCCTGAAGGTGTTAATAGAAAACTGATTTATAAATTGTTTTGTTCAAATGCAAGGGGCTAAATGTGGGGTTTATTACCACCAGTGGTTAAGTATCAGCACCATCTGAAACTCACTCAAGCAAGCATTCCCATAATTTTTTCCACCAACATAATGAAGTATCCTTCAATTTATACCCATCTGGCACCCGTATGAATGGCAGATACATCTCATGCGTAAGAAACCATTTATATCCTTAGCCTTTTAATAATACA
Organism: Phalacrocorax carbo; assembly: GCF_963921805.1. Classification (NCBI taxonomy): domain Eukaryota; kingdom Metazoa; phylum Chordata; class Aves; order Suliformes; family Phalacrocoracidae; genus Phalacrocorax; species Phalacrocorax carbo. Next base: position 23,148,862 of record NC_087515.1, read on the forward strand.
GGAAACTCCTGTTCAGAGAGGCGGTAGGTTGGAATTTCATCACCACACTTAATGTGGATCTAGGTTTGACTTTTGGAAAGAGGCTGAAGGACAACGTAGGGGTTGCAGGGAGAAGTGAAAGGAAGCATGGCACTGTGTGTCAGTCACAGCCTGGTGCCCCAAGCTGCCACCATCCTTACGGGAACTCCCTCGCAGCTATTACACCTGCGCACCACTGGAAGAAGTGGTTAATGCACAGTTCAGAGGAGGTTTCAAACTGGCACTGATATTTAACTGCTTGTGTTAAACTTATGCATAGCACACAACACACATGAAATGCCTAGCTATCACCAATGGATTTTCCACATAATGTTGTGATTAGCAGCCATATTAGCTCCAGGAGCTACTGCCACCCCACTGCGTTGCTCGCCCCAACATCATCTGTGCACAGGCGTATACCAGCTGATGGTACCCCTTACTTCTGCACTAGTCACCTGCCAGGGAGGTGACTGTCACATCAGGGGAAAGGCACAAGCTAGCAACTTGGTGAAAACAGGCCTGCTCACAGAAACGCTCTGGAGTTACCAGTATAAAGAAACTTGTTCGGAAAACTATGATACTGTTTACGAGCAGGGGGATCTTTTAGGCAACAAGCATTTTATCCTTCTGGGAACCTCAGATGTCCCATACTTCAGAGGTACAACTCACAGGTGTTCTTGGCTTGATCCAATTCTGAACTGTATTCATTGCCAGGCAGTAAAAGAGAGATCCTAGGGAAAGACCACCATGGATGGTGGAAAGACCCATTAAAATATGGGGTTGGGAGCCAAGACCTCCCTGCTGAATCTGGGCACTGCCTGCTGCTTCTACCTCTGGGGTAGCCAGCAGGACCTGCTGTCAATACATTCAGTCCTCTAGAAAACAGTCTCCGCTAGAGCCGAAGGTGGCTCAGACACATAGTTAAGGAAAATGAGTTTCAAAATGCACCGCCTCAAATCTAGAAGCCTCACTGAGGATGCTCTGTCTTCCAGCCTGGACCCTGGTGGATGCACATGTCCTTGGCTCGTGCTAGTAAAGGTAGCCACCCCCCAAAAAAAAAAACCAAAAAATTAAAACCAGAAACAAACCAGTCAGATGGAGCTCTCACGTGCCACCTAGGAAAGTAAAATAAAGCCAGGAAGCCTACTGTTACTGGACTTAGGAAACAGTATCAACAAAACAATCAACAGCCTGTTATTGAACTTGCTGAGCATCTACCCTCTCAGTTTCACTTGATTAGTGTCACCATTTTAACTAAATTATTCTCTGTAAAAAGGTTTTCTGGAGCCAAGCCCATAAACCAATGATCCATGAAAAACCATTAGGACTATTTCCTTTTCACAAATTATGTAAGCAACAAAGACCCTATCAGTCAGGGCTGGAAGAAACCCATCATACTTTTTCTTTCCTTTTTCTGCCCCCACTTTTGCATACATAACCCCTCAGTAAAAGAGCAGTTTTCTTGCTTGTATGTATTTGGCACATATCAGCCTTTGACTATGTTAAACAGAGTGCTTCCTCACGCATAAAGCATCTATTCTCTCCTCCTCGTGCTCATATGAGCTCTATCCAAACAACCTGAAGAGAGAGGATGTTTAATTAAAAAAAAAATAAAATAATATCATTCTTTGGAAGGCATAAGAAAGGAGGTTTTTAAAAACAGTCATCTGTTCCTGAAAAGCAGCCTAAAGCCTTGTGCTAGCTTTGCCTACCTTTCATGGAGCAGTGTAGCATTTCAGTATAGCACACTTCCCAAGCAGTTTTAATTTAGGGCTGCAGTGATAACACAGTCATCAGTCGAAAAAGTCCTTCCAGAAAATACTTCTGAGCAACAAAATATTAAGATATCCAAGATACACAGAATTCTAGCTTTATGTTTGATGGTAGGGTTTCCCTCTTCCCTGTGCACTGCTCAGGCAGAGCACCTGTGCTCCTTATGGCTGCTTCCTCAAAGGTAGAGGCAACCCTAATGCTCCTTCTCTTCAGTTTTACAAATATCGTTTAACTCAAGTAACCAGCCATCTTATTAACTGTTACTAAAGCCAGATGGGAAAAAAATATATAAACACACATATACATAATATATAAAAATAAATATATGCTTTTATATCTATATATTAATATATAATGCATATTTTATATGTGTGTATATATAATATATATACACGCACACACCTTTTATGTATATATAAATAAATACATGGTCTCACTTTAAAATATTCCCTTCCTATTCTTGCCACAAACTTGTGGTTTTTTGGAAGTTCAAGATTTTCCTTAAGTGGAAGGTGTTTCCATGGGATGCAGTAGTCAAGAGGGTAAAAGCATTTGTAAAAGGGAGGCATAAATCGTGATTAAAGCACAGAACCTATAGTTAAGTAACAAATAGTCTGTTCCCAGCTCTACTTTTTTTTTTATTGTGCAAGTAATGGACAAATGACATTTTCCAGAAGCCCTACAGCAGAGAGCTACCCATCTAGTACCTGAATTCATAAGAACTGGGCATTAGTCTGATCAAGCCTTCAAAAGCCTGAGCCCATAGATATATTTAAAAACAAAACAAAAAACACAGCCAAAAACCAGCCAAACACACACACACACACAAAAAAAACAACCAAACACAAAAACAACCCCAGCATATAAAAATGGCACTTGCTACCCCTTGACTCATGACCTACATGACTTTATAAGTCAGCTTATCACAGTCAGGGCCTTCCTCCTGCCGTTCTCACCTTCCAGCTAAAAATATGATAAAAAGATTCTCTTCATCCAAGTATTACATTCAACCCACAGTCAGGTTTTTAAGTTTAGTAAAGAATATTTCACATCTTAGAAGAGTAACGCAAGCAGACAAAGGTTCCTCAACAGGTATCTGCCACAACAGATCTTTCTGTTGGGCACTTCAGGCCACAATAAAATACAGCCCTTCAGAACTGTCTACTAAAACTTTAATGAAAGACCAGTTTTCTACTGACACAGCTACGCACTCAGGTTCTTGCTGAGTGAAGATCTCTAAAGGATTTTTAAAGTCTCATAAATGCAGACTTATATGATATTAACAAAAATATATATACTGGGAATTATTAACATATGTATATAAAGTATTTCTTTAGCATGAAGTCTTTTTGCATGCCAGAACAACAAGCCTTAATGTATCCTGCCACAGAGTATATTTGTTTTATGCACATTGCAAAATGACCCACCTCTTTTGACCACAATAAAAAGGTGACTGCTTAAATTATTAGATGCTTAGCATTTCCCTAGCAGCCCAAACAAACATCACCATGATTTTAATCTAAACACACATAGTGATATTACTTTATGGAAATTTTTACTTTCTAGACACGTTCACAGGACAGAATCCTCCAAATTTACGCACATATGCGTGTGCTCTCAAGCAGCCTGTACCCCCCACCAGAACAGGAGGACAAGATGCTCCTAAAAAACTGGTATCTTTGTCATGAGTTTTACATATCAAAATGTACGTGCTGAAGTAATGCCTCTTTCACTAGAAAAAATATAAAACAGTTGAGTAAATTCAATACCCTTAGATATCTGTTCACTAACCGCAACCCGGAATAAAGTCAGTTCTTCATCTCGGACCAGGCAGTGAAAAAAAAAAATCTTTACTTAAAGGCCAGGTATATTGTTCCAGCTAAGTGCAAGCCACAAGAAATTCAACTGACATTTACTTTGGCAACCTCACACAAATCAAGATCACCCATTCTGCCTTCAAAAAGGGATTTAGTTAATGGGACGTTGTTCATTTCTAAGTATGCCAATTCACACAAACTTGGTTTTCAATAGAAAAACTCATAGACGAAAGCTATTTCAATCTCCCTTGGAAGAAAAGAAGCTTTTTGTGAAAGTTGGCAATGTCCTTTGCCTTTTGTCCAATTAAGAGGACAAAGTCCATGCAGCAGAGATGGAACTAGCTATACAAGAAAAACCCTGAGAGCACAGAACAATCTGTGCTGCAACCTGTAACTGCAAGGACAAAACAACCTTTCTTTAACCAAAGCACAATGAAATGGGCAAAGCCACAAATAAAAAGTAAGCCTGTCTAAGCATTGTACAGAAAAAAGACAAGACAAAACAAAACCAAAAGTTCTCAATTCCCCCACTCCACAAATAAAACCAAAAAAAACTGTATAAAGAGCATACAGAAAACTGCTGCTAAAGAGAAAAAGCAACAAACATCAGCACTGCTCTCCCGTTCAGAGGGGAAGAGTGAGTTAGGACGAGCAAGGCAGCATCTTGCCTGGCCATGATGTGTCCTGGCATCCCGCAGCAGTAACCAACAGCTCCAGCACACACCGTGCACTTGCCACAGATGGCTCTCTGAAGTCTTTCCTGCTTTCCAAGCCATAAACGCTTTTGCTGCACTTCTCTGTTTCTTAGGAGCTACCCCACAACTGATCACAGCTCTGAGTCTCTGGATTAGAAACATTTCAAAGGCAGTTGTGTTAAATCTTCCTATCTTCTCCTATTTGAAAATCGGCACATGCAGAGTAAACTTTGATAATCTTCACACAAATGTATTTGGGTGTTTAATTCTCAGGGCAGGTTAAGAAATGGATGTTCTTTCCATGACTAGAGAATTTTCCTTGAGCTAATTGAAAACAGGCGTATTTTGAGTAACATACACTACTGCCAATAGTCTTGCAGGGAGGTAATGCAAGAATGATTTATGGGCTGTGAATATCATGTAAATCTGTCTTCAAGTAAAAGGATCATGTCTGCGTAGAGTAAATTTAAGTACTCAATTATCAACGCTTTTAATTTTACGTATTTCCTAATTAAGCAAAAAAACCACAGCATACCCTAGCCTTTCTCAGAGGTTGTCACACACCAAGTAAATGGGTATCACTATATCTAAAAACAGCCAGAAAACCAATGCTCAATTAAAACATTCTTAAATTAGATTATTTAATGTTTTTTTCCAAGTCTTTTACCATCCCATTTTCACATCACCTTAGCATTCACCACTTTCTGGCTCAAGGGGAAGGCAATAATAGTCAATCTCCTGGAAGCTAGAAGAGGTTTTTCATTTGTAGCAGCTGTTGTATACCTCCTCTTACTCCCTGCCTTTTCCAGCAAGCATTTTTTATTTCATTTTAATTTTGGGCCTGTGATTTCTGACTATTATAGAGACAGAAAAAAAATCAATTTATTCAAGGAAACTTTCAATAAACACCAAGCATCTGAACAACTACCCTGATTCCTGATGGAAGTACATTCCCCAAACTTCTGAGGCACATAGAGTTTTCTTTTGTTTACCATTTGGGAGACATCACTCCTGAGCATCTGGATCTTGTTCCAGGTATCTTCTATCTACCACATAACAGGCTTACTTCAAGTAAAGCTGAAGCTATTCTCTCTGCAGATACTCACTGTCTCCTAGACAGATGCACGCTCTGACCACACTGAGCGCAGTAGATCCCTGTTTGCATTGTAGCAGGCAAGTCAACATGTATCAATGACTGGGAATACATTCGGTGAGGAAACTGATTTTTTTTCCCTAATGGAAAAACACACTAAAGACTTGGGTAACCATATTAAAAATCTTTTTAAAAAAGAAGAAAAAAAGTTTCTGAATCTGGTGGTCATTGAGCTAGTCGTATAATGCTGCACATGTGAAAACCCTGGGTTTCTAAATTCCTTTTCCTAGTCCACGCATAGCGGAAACTACAGTTTAGTCCCTCAAGGTACAGAATATGCTTGTATCATCGACCAGCTCCTCCAAGGGACTTAAGGAAGGAGTAGTGTTGAGTAGCTCTAGAAGTCGTCAAGTCAGAAAAAGCAGGAACATTAGAAAAAGAAACATGACATTCTTGGCAAGTTAGAGAGAAAAAAAGTCTATTTTTGTAAATTACAAATTTTGCATGCCCATTGTAACTCAGTGACAGTGGACTGTGCCGATGAACGTCACATTAAATATGTCACCTGCTTTCAACGAGGGTCTTTGGCAGCTGTCCCATAGTTTGGCAGTAAATTGGGGCAGTAGGAAGATGAGGCATAGCTGAATGCAGCGACAAACTACAGAGGCTCCACACACTACTACTATAGCTTCTTCACAAGTCATTTTTTAAAGGACTGCTTGCTTTATTTATTTCTGCTGTAAACAAGGGTTTGACCCCTGGCATTGCATCTTGCTGGCGAGAAGTATTAACAACGCACTAAATGCTCTCCATGACCACAGCTCTTAATTTCAGGCCCCTATGTTCAGCAAATATTCAAAAAAGATGCTTAAAGCACTTATGGGCTTGACAAATTAGCATTTACATCTATGGGGCAAATTTCAGAAGCCTCAGTACAAAACTTTCTTATTTGATAATTAAAAGCCGCATGTGTATGCATGTGCATAAATATGGATCGCTCCAGGCAGAAATGCATGGATCTGCTTTTGAAATTCTGATCCTCCAGGACTCTATTTCAAAACTCTGTTTTTCCCCCAAAGCAATTATAACAGCTAATTTATAATTACATGCTTACTTTCAGTCTGATAATAGTGAGAAGATACGCTAATCAGAGACCCAGTCCTGTACTCACCAGAGCACAGGAACAGAGGCCCATATACATGGGTACAGCACAGGCAAAGGGACCAGCTCAGGAGCTCAGCACGTCAATAGTTATATATGCTTCAGAACTGTAATTGCTGTCCAAAAAACTATTAATTTTGAAGGGATTCTTACAAATCCATAATTACAGAAAAGCAAATCCTCGTCATAAAGCAGTGAAAACTATATTCACACGGTCCTAGAGGGAGCCCTTTCAGCAGCATGGCTCATTAGAAAGGTATCCTTGCATTAAACAGCAATACCAAAGACAAATGCTAATGCAATACCCCGGAGCCACACTGAAAGCTGTATTATGGCAGTGAAGATGTACCTACTTAGTCTGATCCAGTATCCCTGTGCAATGGAATGCAGTTGAAGCATAGTTATAGCTTTCTACATCGTTTTTCAGATATCAGTCACAGCTCATTATGAAATCCTATTCTACAAAGCCCACACCATCCGCACCATGCAACATTTCTGAATATTGAGCATCATCCCTACCACAATGATTGGGAAGAGAATCCATTTATCCTTCTGCCGTCCAGTTACCTTAACACAAAACTACCGCAAACCTCAACAGTACTTGCTGCTGCTTTTTCCTCTGAAACTCTGTATTTCTTTAGCACAGCTTCACTGCAGAAGGAAGAAAGAAAACTGCCTCATGTTTTGCTGGAAAAGGAATATAGCTATGAACAAAGGTTAAAACTGAAGACTTGAAACTGCTTAGCAGAGGTGTGGCTGCTGAAACCTGACATAGTTGCGTCACCAAGATTTTACTTTGGCAAACACAGCTTCCTGAATTCAAACAAATATTAGACAGAACTATCTTTTGTTCCAGCAATAAGCAATTATTGCACAGACGTGCTTTCAAGGTCACTAGCGGGAAGAGTAAACTACACCAGGACGTGTCAGTCATAAGTAACGTTTTAAAAAAAGTTAACATCAAGCAATACATATTTAAAGCCTTCCACACTTAGCAGGATGCAACGTGCTTACTTCCTTCCAACTGACCACAAATAAACATGAACAAAAAGATCCATTAAAAAGGCAATAAATATTTTAGAGGTTCATATTCTTCTCTATTACACCTCTTTTTTAACATTCCTTACAACAAAAATTATTTTTGCATTTCTTTGGCAAAGTAAAACAAAATTACATGTCTCGTTTTAATGATTTAATAAAGAAGAAAATGTTGCCTTCAAAACAATTTTAAGAACAGGAAAAACAATTCCATTATATTAGGAACTCTAATGCAAATGTATATTTGGAAAAGAAACATTTCCTTATTTATTAATAAATGCTATGTAACCTATATCAATATTCCTCCTAAAACCAGAATATCTAATTACAAGTATTGTTCTATTCATATTAATAAAAACACTTATATTTAACAAATGCCAAGTCAAAAGTTGCAACCATTCCTACAAACACCACTTAGTCTCTTCAGGAGTGCAATAAATGCATTCAGATTACTATTGACAAAAGCAAGCATTAAAAAACAACCTCAAAGAAAACACAGTTTTTAAAACAGACATTACAGGCAAAATTACTGAAAGAAAAAAACAGCACAAAGGCTTTAGAAGAGATATAAAGTACCCTTCTTAAGTATTTAAAACAACTTCTATTAAGAGTAAGGAGGAAGATGATCCCACATTTGCCTGGCAGGGAGCTTTTGTATCTTCTTGAAATCAGCCGATGATCTCTGAAGTTAAATACAAGAGATTGGACTAGACAGACTACTGTATGTTCTCATACTGAAGGTGGTCATGTGTGTGGAGAGTATCGCTATGGGCTTTCCTACACAATTTTTAAAAACAGCAGTTTCTTTTAATTCATCTGCGTGTTCCTCCTTCAGTTACTGTGAACTGAATATTGCCAACTGAATACGGAGTGATAATGAAGAAAATGTGATTGCGGGTTTGGGGTTTTTTGGGGGGTTTTTTTGCCTTTGACAAATGTACAAGTTGTCATGTCTAGTTCTTCAGTACATTTAACTATACTTCAGGATGCACAACTAACACTTCAGCTTTACTGTCCTTCAGATGATACAACGCTACCCAAACATTTCAAGAGGTTTTGATAAGACACTGTTTGCCAGCGGTTACTAGATTTAAAAATGCTTTCAAAGAACCTAACACAGGAGAATCATACTCGTAGATCTCACTGGGCACAGAGGGCTGAAGAAAACAACTGGAACTGGTAGATTCACTGCTTTCAATGAACATATTCTCTCTCCACACACGTACACCCACAAGCAATGATTAACTCCTGTAATTCAATCCAAACAGTAATAAAAGGGCTTTTTCCCCCTAAGCAGAAAAGTTCAAGCACCTTCCTTTCTCAAGCCTCAGGAACATGTTATTGAGATAACACTTTGACATGAGGCCTCCTCATGCCCAAGAAAGTACATTACATCCATAACACAGACTTTGAGGTGTGGGGTTTCTACTTGGACACATCTGCACAAGCAATTCACACCTAAAGGATCTAGACATACATACCTGGGGGTAAAAAAAAGAAAAATGTTACAAATCCAGGATAAAGGCAACAGGCATGTAAACTGCTTTGCAGATGTGCTCTGTAACACACAGTGAATGAGAGAATACTTGTTAAATACATTATAAAGTTTAAATCCCCTCTGAAAAAATATTTCATTCCATTTGATACTCTCTAATGGCAATTGGTTAGGGTTTAACCTCACCACCAAAGAAAAGGTTATTTCATAATCATAAACTATGAAGCTCCCTGTACCACAACAGCAGGCATGGCCAGCCCACGTCCTACAAATTCAGCTTATAATTTCTACATCATGTTTTGAACCTTCACAGAAGATCTCAGAATTTTCAAGGAGTGACAAGAAGATCCAACTTGCCCAACGTGACATCACTGACTTCTGTTTAGTAAGAGAAGAGTTGTATGTGACAACTTCAAGATTGATTCCATTGTACCAGTCTTTGCTGAGCCCTCAGATTTTTATTTGCATACCTGAGACAGAAATTCATGTGCTACAGGGCAGATCTCAACTCCTCACAAGTCTTTCCCTTGGTGACAGGAGTGGCTGCAAAGTAGCCGGATTTGGGCAGACGAAGGCAACATGGCTCTAGCAGTCACTGCTGCTTGGAAGCACTTGAACTGCTAAGACAGCTCAGTTTCCAGCCAGAGCAACTCCTGTTTATATTCACAGAACTAAGAGCCCATGACATCTCCATCAGTGCTACAGCCTTGTACCAACTTTCTAAAAGTGGGAGAGAAGACACTTGTATGTTCACAAGACAAGTTGCTCCTGGTGATTTTCCCACGCAAAAGTCAAGCAACATACAAATAAAAGCATTTAAGTTTTGGGTTTTGGGTTGTTTTTGTTTTTTGTTTGTTTGTTTGTTTCGGGTTTGGTTTTTTTGGTTGTTGTTTTTGTTTGTTTTTAAAGGAAGTAAACAAATACTCCTCCCATTTCAGGAGGACCTGATACACACTCAGGTCACAAGCTGCCCATGCAGTAGAGCTGTACTTCAGAAAAAAAAATTCTATCGGGTGAGACTAAACGTGAATCTAACCTGCACCATGTCTTTAAAAATGGACAGCATTTGCTTCTTCATGTTAATAACACATTCAGAGATGCTTTCTTCTGGAGGGGAAAAAACAAAACCTCTGAACACCTCTGAAATGTGCTTATGCCCAAAACCATTATAATTCTACAGTTTTCTAAAAACAGATTATTTACTGTAACACCTCCTACTTACTGCTCATATTTATGTCTAAATCATCTCAATTCTCAGGAGAGTTCTCAGCTTCAGTAGCCTGCGAAGGGGATATGTTTTTCAATATAAATACTAAATCTGTGAGAACAAGGATAAGGAAAAAGAGTGGGTGGGAGTTAACTTCCTTTTCCTTGGATTTAGTTTCACTGAGTGTTCATTGTTCACAGGAGATGTTCTACCTTTCCATTGTCTCATACGCTTCCCCCACCCCCCTTTTTTTTTTTTCTATTGATCCCTTGCAGATGACCACTAAGATAAAGCAATCTATTTTCTTCCATGTACTTAAAATTTGGTTGCCCAATTCTGAATTTAGAATTTACATCAAGATCCTCTTTTATCTGTAAACTCAGGTTTGTCGTGCCCCCTTCTCTCACAAATTAAGACAGTAATTAAGCCTCTGTAAATCCTCTTAGTCCAATGGGCTGTCCGTGTCTCCTCATTCGTGCTGCTTCATCAGCTTTCTCTGCATTTTTTCATAAACCTGCCTAGCTTAACCAAATTAAATCACTGACTGTTTGGAACAGGGCAACCCCGTCATCCTTAAATTCTACCAGAATTCTTTAGCATACCCAACTGGTCACAACAGGTTGCTGTGCTTCAATGCACCAGCTTAAGCATCTTTTTATTTAACATCCTAAAGCCTGACAGTAATTCATTCTTATTAACAAGGAAAAAAAACAAAACCCCCATAGAACTAGAGTACTTACCACAACAGTCCCACCTAATTTTTTCCTTTATCTATTGGTGAAGGAACTATTTCACTTCTTTCCTATTTTTGTAAGGTGACACATTACGAAGTAGACCATCTGCTTCACAGAGTTATTACCCTTCTGATTTCCTTCTCATATGTTTGCCTGATTTATGGCTTTCTGTATTGGTTTCACTCGGGTTGAATTCCCCTTTTCTGAAGGGCCTTTGTTGACTCAACCTTGGTGTACCACTCTGCCTTCCTGCTTCCCTTTTGTCTTTTTTTTTCCCCTCCAGTCATATGTATCCTTTCTGAGACCAGATGTTACTTAAACTTTTATGACCTAAATTTAAACTATTCAAGTTTCTTTGCTTCCCAAGCCAAATTTTTGATGGCACACTTCTGACTGAAGGGGTAGGAGGGCAGGAATTGAATCCTTCCTCCACAAGATTCACTGGGATTGTTTGGGCATGGCATTAGTTACCAGTTCAGGGTTACCACTTCAGCAGTACTCTTGCATGTTATATTTAGGAAAATATCTAGAAAAAAAACTTTCATAAGTAAAGAAGACAAACATCATGGCTTAGTTTCCTTTGTCTATCACAGAGATTTTCAGAACATTTTTGACTCTGAACTAATCTGCTTTCACTTTAAATAAGTAAAGGGGGGGAGATAGAAGAGAGAGATCTTTCTAAAATGTTAATTGGTGTTTGTTTGTTTGTTTTAAATCACAGTCCGCACACATCTAAGTTTCAATAATCACAACTGATGTAACAGAACTTGGCCAAACCCAGTCAGCTGCCTCTGTACTTACTGCATATAAAAGGCAGGCATTCAAAACTGCAGAAACCTGTTAAAGCACGTTGTGCAGCTTAGCTCATCTTTCCAGACCAGTATGTACTACCAAAATCCAGTAAATACTTTTTATTGCAGAACTGTATAAAATAGTTCTTTTACCAGAAAAAAAAGTCGTCCTCCTTCATGCTTAGGGTTGTAAGAAACACAGAGTAGTAAAACACAAAAAGGAAGAGTGTCTCTCAAAACCAAGAGATTTAAAATCCTACAGCTAACCAGAATGAAGTATGAGAAAATGTTCCATTTACCATAAGCAAAAAACCCCCACCTGGGTGAAAGTTTAGTTTTCTGCAACGTGCCTCCTCTACAGTATTATAATCATACTCTAAAACATTTTATTCAGCTTCCTAATTTTTCCTCTTCCAAGTTAAATGTAATCCTGCTGTTTCAAGCACACATATTATACAATTCAGTACCTCCCCAAAGTAACGTACAGTACAAACAAATGTAACCCTATACTGGAACATGTAGTTTCAGTGTATTTCCAACAGACCAGTCACTCAAGTCTGTTTTAGAAGAAACAGGAGAAGCACCGGACTGAGGAGTGATGTACCACACTAAACGAGGGCCAGCTGAAGGGATGGATGCCTCAAAAAGTAAACATCTGCTTGGAAACAGCGTATGCACACTTGTGTGTGTACGTGGCTATCTTAACAGAGACAAACTACATTTTCATTACTTTTTCTTCTTAACAATGCCATTATTTTTACTTTACACCTAAAAGAAAATCACAGTGAGAGAAACAGCAGAAAATAAACAAAAGTCTCAAACATTGGAGCTGACATTTCATTTATGGAAGTTATACTTTAGTTTCACACCTCCAAGCTAAGCTTTAAACGTTTAGGTCAATAACTACTTAGCCTACTGGAACACCCATTTATGCTCTTTTTTTAAATATCAACTATATTGAAGCAAAACACAAAACTCAGGGAAGCAGAGAACAAAAATATTATTCTACAACTAAAGCAAAACAGAAAAGATGAATGTGTAGTTATTTTTAAGCGCCTCTGTGGAAGTTGTACAAGATATTTCATGCTATGGTTCCTTTAGTCAACCTATGAGCAAGCACATGCAGTAACGCATAATCAGTATTTGATGAAGGATGCGTTTATTTCTGAATCTCCAAGAGTTGCAAGCAAGAGATTCTGGCTCTAGCACACACAATTAGAAAGACATGTTATTTCAGATCAGTCCTGTTACAGCAAGTTAAAATAAAAAAAGCTCACAGTGAGTCTTTCCATGAAATGGGTTTATTTTGCTCCACTGCCAATATAAAAAGATATTAGAAGCTGTACTTAGTATTGACCCAAACATCAACAAGTGCAGCAATTTTTTCAACTTGGAAAAATTACAGTAACGTCTTTTTTACAAGTTTTCTCTTCCTAAACAGCAAGCTACGGGTTAGAAATTCTTCAGTGTCAAGAGTAGTCTCCCCCATCCTGTACCCTATTCTTTAATTTTTTTTTTTTTTATCCTGCCCTGTAAACAGGCAATAAGACTACATCATTTCCAAAGTAAGCAATGCAATAAGCCTCCAAAACTGCCAAAACACCCATGTATAATTTCACTTGTAAAAAACCCAGTCAAACAAAAAAAAACCCACCAACCCTCACCCCCACTCTACCAAATTCCTTTTCACATTATACATCCAGTTCTCTTCCCTGAGGAACAAAAACTGAAGAAAGCACACGGACACCTAACAACCTTTTCAGAAAGCACTTATTTAATTAGACCAGGGCTCGTGACAAATCAGTCAAAATACTGTATTTTAGTTAAAGATAACTACCTCTTCTTTTCCATGTAAACAAACCACTAGCCTCTTTATTCAGTGAGAAACTGCAAACTTGTTTTGCCCCAAGACAGTTAAAGTCACCTTTTACTTGCACCATTCGATAATATTTACAGATTCTTTTTATTTACAGATTTCCTTTCCTTAGTGCAATTTAATCTGTACCTGAAGTGCAGACACTACTTAAGTTAGAACAACACATAAAAATGGATGAGTTATTTTATAACCTGAATGGTGAACACAGATTTCTCCACATTAACTATTTCTGTGTGAGTACAGGGGGAGTGGGTGTGGGGGGGTGGTCGTTCACAGAAGTTAAATTTGTCAATAGTCTTTAGAGCATCAGCCGAAGGAGGCATGTTCTTGCACAAGACATTATTTTAAGCTTGCTGAAAACTGATGCAACACATAAATGCACATCTTCCTTTATTATTTTTAGCATGGGGATCCACCTTCCTGCTGCCCCAAGCTACACCAAGGGAATACTTAAATAATCTTCCAGTAAGAAAGAATTCTGCATGCTTACTAGACAAGATAATTACCACTGCCCTTACAGTACATGCTAATTGTACTTGGCTACAGATGGTTAAACAAATACATCCAGAGACTCGCCATCTGACTTTCAAGCCACATACAGTGAAATTCACATCTTATAAATATTTAACTGGAAGTAAAAACGATAAGGCTTATCATAACTGTCACAGCTTCATGCAACTGAATCAATTAACAATAGAAAACCTTAAGACAATACAGATATGAGGAACTCCCGATTACTCACAAAAACCTAACTGGAACAGATTGCAAGGCAGTTTCCCAGCTCCTGGAGCAAATACCCATGTGATCTCACCAAATCCCGCCAACAAAGAGGAAAAAAAACTGTCGGTCCCTGCCAGCAAGTTGTTATAAGCACCTGCCTGCGGGGGGTAAATAAGAAAATGCAGCAGCAGAGCCAGGGGAGCAGAGGGATGGAGTACAGCAAGAGATGGCACAGGGAGAAAAGGCCAGTGCATCACCAAGGGAGATTTCCAGTTCTTCAGTTCTGATGCTACAAAGTATAATTTGCAGTTTGGATTTTATTTATATGGATGCACGCATAAATACACAGAGCAAACTTCAGTCAGGACTTTAAATCTGCTAGGGGAAACAAACATTCAGGAAAGTAGTGGGAACTTCTGCATTTTTCTTTTGCTTTGTGGTAAAAGTGGCTGAACTGTCTAATTAGATGAATCTTGGGGACTGATCATACAGAAGCCAGTGATGAGATTTCTTAAATTGCCTTTGATTTCAGCTCCGACCTTGTTTTTAATTCCATTTATTCTTTCATTTTAACTCTAGCTATGCTCCCATTTCTTCTGACAATTTCTGGGCATCCCTTCATGTAACAAAGAAAATAATATTTTTCCATTCTAGCTTTCTGCCCCCAGCAGAAATTTTCTCCTTCTTCTACCATGATGTTCACTGAATCTAAAATATAATGCAGTTATGGACTGAACAACCGCTCCAGATCTGCTGCACCCATACAACAGAAAACCCCAAAAGTTTCTGCATTACAGAATTGGCTTTAGACAATCTCGGGTGAGACCACTGCATAACAGGAAAGCAGCAAATCTCAGTTCCAAAACAACACACAAACTTTTCCTTTCTGTTTCAGCAGCTCATAACAAAAACAAGCTCAAAATTCATATTAGATTCATCACCAGCTTTCTTCCTGACAAGGTATTATAGTCTGATGTTTTCAGAGCTCAAGTGCTTTAGTTAGAATCCACGGCCTTATACCTGCCTAAACCACAGAATCCACTGAAATTATGCAAAGCTAAAACCAAAACAAAACAAACCCACCCCCGAAACCCCTAACCTCTTATCTACAAGAACACCAGCTACTAAAAAGACCCACCCCCTCAAAAAACAAACACACATCCCCCCTCAAATAAACCCGAACCCCAAACAGAAAGCTACGTGACAGCCTCAGAAAAAAAAAAACCAAAAGCCGTATGTAATCAGAAGCACGCATTTAAGGCTCAGTATCTTCTGGGATACTAGGGTGTTGTTGGAGGATCACAATAAAAGATTCTAGCAATTGTCTTTCTCAAAACTGCTACTAAGATTTCAAGCTATGGAACTGACAAAAAGGGTACAATGTTTGTACTGTGCTGTTTATTTCATCGGGGGAAAAAATATCAAAAAGATTAGTGAAAGAGCAGAACTTCAACATCATTATCTGATAACGTGTTCTACGTAGTATCACATACACAAGTTCCAGGTATATTTTCACCAATCTAAATCAGTTTTTGATTAAAGACCTCTATTTAGCATGAATGTGATGCTGTCAGTAAAAAAAAACTAAGCTCTCATGCTGACAGTGCCCTCTTAACTATACTTCTGTTTTAAAAAAATAGCGTGTGAAAACCCCACACGCAACCCAATAGTTTCTTCCTCTGGAATTTCTTACAAAGCTGTGGGATGAAAAATTGCAAGTTTTGGATCTCATCACCACCGTTGGTTCATCCAGTCAAACTGCTGTCCATACTCAACCCCACTAGTTCTATTCAACAAACTTACAGATCAGGGTCAGATTTTTATCACAACTTTTTTTGTGCTTATTTCTAACAGCACAAAAGGCAAATTAACCGAAAGCTCAATGCAAGTGTTCCTCAAACTGATGCAGCTGCAAAGTAATTACAAGATTACTACTGATTATTAGAATAGCAATTATATTCTCCAAAATTAACTTGATTTTTAAATTTCAATCATATTGAAAAACCAAGATATTTTAAACACCTTTATAACTGCAAATGAAGGGTTATACCCAGGGACACATGTACCCAATGATCAACAGAACTGCTCAGAAGTCAGTAGTCTTCTCCATACCAGTTAGGGACTTGTGTCAGAAACTTGACGATTACACATGACCTTGACTAAGTCACTACAAAGACCAAGATCTCCAGTGATTACATATAGTGAAAACAGAATAAACTATTTCTGCCTGCGGCACCATAAGGTAAATTCCCAACTGTACATGTGCTTTTCCCTCTCAAATCCCTGACCCATTTTCCCCAACACCAAAGTCCTCCCTTGCTGCAACAGCAGTTAAAAGTGAACTTGCAGCTCCTTTCCAGCAACTCACTGCCCAATTCCACATTCAACCACAACAAGATGAGCTTCAGGCAGGCAACATGTAGAGAGGGGGAGAAAAACCCACTCACTTTCCACTGTCAAAAATAAAAATAAATAATTTTAAAAAACAAAACACCATCACACATCTTCCAGTTTCTTCCTAGTAAGACTTCCTAGTTTACTAGGTAAACTAGGCTGCAGGTTGATAGCTCTCACTTCTTCCCTGTATTTGACAGCAGACTATTTTTAGGAAAGCGACTACTCCTCAAGGTATGGTGAACAGGCTTTTACTCAAAACTGAAGGCATTCTCTTTATTATAAGCACTTCTGTTGGCATCAATCTATACCTCCAGCACCTGCAGCAACAGATCATGATTTTATTCTGTGCTTCCAGCAAACTCAAGTGTTTAAGAATAAAAGGTTAATGCATCTCCACAGCCTCCTTTATATTTGACAAATCAATATCTCTAGTACCATGCACAGCTATATAAATTCATACCTGGAATGGAATTTTTTCCAAATTTGTTGCAAGAATTCTTAGGATTTTGGTTTTGTTTTGTTAAAAAAAGGGAAAGGGAAAGGGAAAGGGAAAGGGAAAGGGAAAGGGAAAGGGAAAGGGAAAGGGAAAGGGAAAGGGAAAGGGAAAGGGAAAGGGAAAGGGAAAGGGAAAGGGAAAGGGAAAGGGAAAGGGAAAGGGAAAGGGAAAGGGAAAGGGAAAGGGAAAGGGAAAGGGAAAGGGAAAGGGAAAGGGAAAGGGAAAGGGAAAGGGAAAGGGAAAGGGAAAGGGAAAGGGAAAGGGAAAGGGAAAGGGAAAGGGAAAGGGAAAGGGAAAGGGAAAGGGGCTCTTCGGAGAGAAGGTGTTTCAGAGTCTTACTATAAAATTCAAACAACTTGTATCAACACTTAGGACAAAAAAATTAATATGTAAATTTTCAATAACAATGTTTTGTTCCTTTCCAGAACACTAGTTCTGATGTCTGGCACCAAATCTTCTTTTGCAGGTGATGTTCTGACCATTAAATTTGATAATAAAAGTCAGTTGTGGCATAACAAAAATTAATGTTCATTCATCAAGATGCCTCATAGAGCAGATAGTGCTTCACCTGGTCAATGGGATGGACATACCCTCACCCTCTTTGTGGATGACATCAAACTGGGGGGCGGGACCAAAATGGCAGGGGTGGGACCAAAATGGCAGGGGCGGGACCAGAGAGATGCCACTCCCCAGCATCAGGAGAAATTGGAAGACCGGCTTGACAGAAGTATAACAATATTCAGCAAAGACAAACTCAGAGTCTTGCAGCAGTGCCAGGATAACCCTACACAGCAGTGCAGGCTGGGATGACCAGCAGAAAGGAGCTGGGGATGCAGGTGAACAAAATCTCCAGGGATCAGCAGGGCACCCTTGCAGCTACCAAGGCTCACCACGCACTGGTCCGTATGAGCAAAAGTACAGCCAACAGGTTGGCAGAAATGATTATTCCCTTCTGGGGGGCAGCTAGACATATGTTCAGTTTGGGGTTCCCTAACAGATAGTCCAACTGGAGAGAAAGCAGTGGAGGGCCATTAAGACAATAAGGAGGCTGCAGCACATCATGCATGAGCACAGACTGTGAGAACTGGGATCCAACTCTACCCTTCACTACCTTGGGGGGCAGGGGCTATTAAGAGGAGCATGTCAAACCCTTTCCAGAGGTGCACAGAGAAGGGGCATGCAGGAGGCAAGCATCACGGGTTGCAACAAGGGAAACTCCAACTCAGCTCTTAACCACCCTCACTGAGGACTTTTTTTTCCTTTTTATCCAAAGGTGTAGCCTTTCCATCCTTGGAGATATTCAAAATTCAACTGGAGCGAGACCCCAAGTAATATGATCCGTCTTTGAAGCCAGCACTGCTGGGGCTGGGGGTTGTTGGACTAGACTGCCTCCAGAGGTTCCAACCTACATTTTCCAGTGAGTCTATGATCTATTCTAGGAGGGCATGCACAGTATAGGATTACAAATGTAATATATCAGCAAGCCAAAATGTACCAACAGCCAAAATGCAAGAATAGATGATCTACTCTACAGCCTTTTGACATACCCTTGTCATCAGATGCTCCAAAATGCTCGTAGGAACTCACAGGAAAGGGGTAGGGGGGATGGGTGGCAAATCTAGAAATGCAAGCACATAGTTTTTCTGACATATCTGTACATAAAGACTTGTACCTTATATGCCTTTTTGTGGCTCACCCTCAATCAACAGTCACAGGTAGCACAGATGATGGTAGTATGGACTTGACTTGAAGGGGAACAAACAGCTGGGACACAAGATAAGTGTTATGGAATGGAAATTTTCTTTTTTAAGATGCTCTCCACTGTTTTATTCCCACTATATCCTACTCTAAAGTCACAATTCAATTATTCATTTGAACAAATCCTGATGTCACTAAATATGTACATATCACCCATTTTGTCTCAGCTAGAAGTACTTCATTGCAGATCATCCCCACAAAAACTTGGGGAAGAAACTTGTTTGTTTAAATAGAAACATCTGATAGATAGCCAAAGTCACAATTAGAAAAAATATGTAACAAACAGCCCAGGGAAAGAAGATTTTCTGTACCACAGCTGATACAACAAACTTTCCTCCAATATAAATGTCCTCCTGGTGTCTCACAGAGCCAGTATGGCTATGTTTGGGAATTGAGAGCACTGGACATGCTGGGCCAGAAATTCAGCTGATCTTAATCAACAGAACCCTGTGAAGTGGATCTGGCCCACTGTGCTTTTGTTGTGCATGTTGAAAAAACTTCTTCAGTGAAGTCTGTGGCGATAACTGATTTACATTGGTGGACAGTCCTCACAACAGAAAGTCTACCAACGAGAATAGAGTAAGAGATGCTTGAGTGAAAATCACTTTAGAAGTTAAAATACTGGAGAATTTATGCACTAAAAGATCTGTAATAAAAAAAATTGAGGTTGAGACATGTTGCAGAGAGGGTACTCAACCATTAGCAAGACTGTCAATTCTTACATTTGGAAAACATAGCCTCTATTTTAAGAGTTTCTGTGTGAGCAGTACAAAAAGATACCGAGCTGGGTGCAATTTATACAAGCACACATGTAAGAAAATGGGAAAAAAAAAAAAAAAAAAAAAAAAACACACAAAAAGAATGGAAGAGGAGAGGAAAATTCTTTCATTATTAGGAAGATTCCCTGTTTCACTGACCAAAACCCTAAGAGACATCTGATGAAAGGAGTACATTCAAATGTGTTGAACAGGTACTGCAGGAATGCTGTCAAAAACAAGGGAAAGATGTTAAATGCTGAACTCCTCACCATTCCTGCCGAGTTGCAAATTAACAGTTTTAGCCTGTGTTACGTTGATGCAAAGCAAAACCACCTACACCAGTAATGTAAGCAATGTGCAAATACACATTAATTCCAACAGGTTTTGCTAGCTCCCTGGTTGCAAAGAAATAAACAAAAAAATAACCCAACTAACATATGTCTGCAAGTTAGCTAACAGGCAAATAATATGCCCTGTATGTACAGATATAAGGTGAGGAAAAAAAAAAAACTCAGAACACAAAAACCCTTTGAGAGAGCAAGCGTGGCAGAGTTCAGTCAGTGACTGAAGATGCCAACACTTACCAGTTTCTAAATTCCTGTCTGCTGGATTGTCAAGTGTCATTTACAAAAATGCAGTCTGAGTGAATGAGTCACACTTCATGACTC
Organism: Phalacrocorax carbo; assembly: GCF_963921805.1. Classification (NCBI taxonomy): domain Eukaryota; kingdom Metazoa; phylum Chordata; class Aves; order Suliformes; family Phalacrocoracidae; genus Phalacrocorax; species Phalacrocorax carbo. The sequence goes on from NC_087515.1 coordinate 23,169,357, forward strand.
AAGATACTGTGGCATCAAAAATTCAGGATTTAAATAGATTCATCTGGTTAAGTCATTCAGAAAAAATGAGAAAAATGGAATAACCATTTAGACATTTGAAGAAAGTATGTAATCACATCTGATATTGATATCACAGTTCATTAAACTAGGAAGGTTATACAGATTATAGGTTTACATGCATCTACTAAAAATATCAAGAAAACATAATTGTACGATTACGCTCTCTTGTCCCCCTGAGGTCTCCTTGTGTCAATCAAGATTTTCTTATTTGGACAACTAAAGTAACCAGATTAGACCAGCAAAAAAAGTTGGAGAAACCATTGTCTAATCCATCGAATCACAGAATCATTAAGTTTGGAAAAGACCTCTACAGTCATCAAGTCCAACCGTCAACCCAATACCACCATGCCTCCTAAACCATGCCCTGAAGTGCCACATCTACATGACTTTTAAATACCTCCAGGGATGGTGACTCCACCACCTCTCTGGGCAGCCTGTGCCAATGCCTGACCACTCTCTCAGTGAAGAAATTCTTCCTAATATCCAATCTAAACCTCCCCTGATGCAGCTTGAAGCCAGTTCTTCTCATCCTATCACTAGTAACTTGGGAGAAGAGACAAACACCCACCTCTCCACAACCTCCTTTCAGGTAGCTGGAGAGAGCAATAAGGTCAACCCTCAGCCTCCTCCAGATCAAACAAGCCCAGTTCCCACAGCCTCTATAAGACTTCCTCTCTAGACCATTCACCAGCTTTGTTGCCCTTCTCTGGACACGCTCCAGCAACTCAGTGTCCTTCTTGTACTGGGGTGGCCCAAAACTGAACACAATATTTGAGGTGCAGCCTCACCAGTGCCAAGTACAGGGGCACGATCACCTCCCTGCTCCTGCTGGCCACACTATTCCTGATACAAGCCAGGATGCCTTTGGCCTTCTTGGCCACCTGGGCACACTGCTGGCTTGTGTTCAGCCAGCTGTCAACACCACCCAGGGTCCTTCTCCACGCAGCTTTCCAGCCACTCTTCCCCAAGCAAGCCAGTGAGAGAAACAAAAACCTGAAATATTTCACAGTACATTTCTATATATCTAAGAATTTTAGCCTGAGAACACCTGCCTACAATTAATTTTTAAACAGTTACAACCATTCCTGTTCGCCATTTCATTCGGGTGCCTTAACTCTTTGCAGAATCAAGAACATATCTACCATTTTCCTCTAAAGAGGTCTCAAAACAAAAATTTCAAACACACCCATACAGAAAGGGAAAATTAATCAATAGGTGCCATCCAGACCGAATATTATCCATTTATAAATGTATCTGTGTCAAAAGCCATAGCATGTTTTCTGAGTAACCTAGAGGAACTTCTCTATGAAGAAATTAACTGTTTCACAAAATTTTGTCATTCAACAATACTCTAGATTTTTATGCAATGCATAACTTTATCTTTCAACACATTTTGGTTATCGCAGTCACCTGTGGCAACCCAGACTACACAGAAATGAGACAACATATGATTTGCATAGCTTAAAACTTACTACATATTAAGAGAATCCATACTTATATAACAAACTTTGTTCTGTAGGAGAGGAGCACATGGATCTCATATTTGTAATAATATTTGATATTCCTTCAATTTTTATTTCTTAAAATAAATAAAAGTAACCTCTGCCATCTCCCTTTAGGAATGCATTGACAATGCTTTGTGATAGCTCCTAATGCATCCTCTCCTCCACACATCTTCAGTTTTACATAGATTAATATAGTATATTACTAAAATGTTTAGGTGCTTTCTTAGAGATATGTCTTTTGTCTTCTCCTAGCCCACTCTTCACCTGAAGGAACACCATTTGTTTGTGTGGAAGGGTACGCTGGGGGAGGCAACTGCACCTCCTGTTACAGCATCACCTTTCTTTTTTTCCAAATTTTAATTTCTCATCGCTCCAGCAAATTACTTCCACATGAGCCTGTGCTCTTCATGCCCGATTTCTGCTCAAAGGCAATTTCTGTAGAAAGGCTGAATGTAACTGGTTCAGCCATCTTTTAAGCTTTCTACACACCCACCCCACAGCATCTTCCTCATGCTCTGCACAGAAAATTGGTGCTGACATAACTGAACGATCTACACACCTCTGCTCCAAAACACAGTTTCTGTCCTAAGGTACTCCAAGATCTTAGGTGCACAACCCCCACCACCAGCCCCCCATCCCTTGCAAGGGCACACACTGGCAGATTTTGTCAGCTTGCAAGTTTTGCTCAAGGGCTTACGACTCTCAAGCAAAATCCTGTCACCTCTTAGAACGAGTCAAGTCAAACAAATGCTTCTGAACAGCTGAATCCTTCAGACACCGTAGGAAACACAAGGAAAAGGAGTCCCCAGAGAAGAGGGAGCTGCTGGTGGGTGTGGTGACAGTGTCTTCCTGAAACCCTGATGAAGAGGAACGATCACAGAGCTTAAAAAAATGCCAGATGGTGCTTTGGTGCTGCTATATATGCTACTTTAAAAATTTAAAAATGCATGCAAAGAACACTGCACTGTATACGTTAACCACTTTACATGTCACAGCAAGTTTTCCAGGTTAGTTGCTCACCAAGTAAGTCAACTTTCATTTTAGAATTAATTGAAGAGTAAACAGGATTTAATTTGCAAAGCAGCATTTCCGAGGGAGTTCTTAGAACAGCAACCTTGCAAATAAGTCTAATCTTGCAAAAGCTCGTTCATTCCTTGGTTTCTCAAAACTGCATGGAAATATCCTCCTCCCTATATGCAAGGGCTTGTGAACATATTTAAACTTACACACAGGATGAGATAACAAGCCAGTCAACAGGAATATCTAGCTACACAGAACTGTTTTCATCCAAGATGCTGAAGGGCCACGGCAAAAGTTTCATAGAAAAGTGACAAAACCCTTTAAAATATAGAATTTTAACAAAAAAAAAGTTTAAGCCACAGATAAAGATGACCACAAAATACTTGAGCCCAAAAAGGCACATCACGTTTTGCCTCTTCTGAACATTTTAAAAGACTGCTGCATAAAAACAGTACAGTGACAAGCATGAGAAAATGCTTACCGTTAGCAGTCCTAGTCCTCCATACTGCTAAATTTTGCTTTCCTTCTAATCCTGGCCTCTTTCCTAGTGGTATTTCAGAAATAGCACTGTACTGTAGGTTCTGTACTCCAGAAACTATTTTACTCAAGTTGCACTCTTCCACAAAGATGATACAAGATATGATGGTCTTGAGAAATCAAGATGATTTCTCTCTTAAATCGCACATACTTGTAACATTGGTTGAAACTGACCTGATTTTAAAAAAATGCTCACTTTCACATTTACATTTATTGTAAAAAGGACACCACAAAACTCTTTTCTTATATCACACAAAGAAAACCCACATTTTACAGACATAAACAGCTAATACCTCACCAAAGCATATGAGGAACCTCTTTGCTTAATGACCAGTTGAAAGTCATGGAGCAAGGTTACAAAGACTTAAAAGCCACAAGGATCTGAAAGCCCTATTTTATACTTCACATGATTCCTGAATAATCAATAAACATTATTTTTAGCCCCAAGAAATAATAAAAGAAGGATAAAGTTCTCAGCCATGAAAATGAGTTTTCCAGATATTCTCATTTTGTAATTGCCATGGCCAAGACTAAATCCTATACCTTCCTCTGCTATGAAGTAAATACAGTACATAGCCTTCCTTAAACTCCAGAAATTTGACTGTGGCAGCGGAAATAAAATAAGGGAGGATGAAGAGGAAAAAGCAACCTAGAACAGGCACTTTTGATGCCAAGCCCATCATCTGTGTTATTAAGAGGTCACGCATGGACCCCATGTGACACTCTGAGTGAAATTAAAAATAAAGGGTCTATTGACGTGGGTACAGTTACTGTTTTCTACAATACGGACTCAAAAAATACTGTTAAAACTGTGTGAGGAAGTAGTAAATTAAAAAATCCAAGGAAAACACAAACAGAAACGCATAGTAAGAACTGCAATCATCATCCTGAATTACCTTGGAATATCCTACTGCCTTATCATAAAGAATAAGCAAACAAGGAGTAATAAGGACCTGAAATGTGGTTGAGGCATTCCCCATGGGGATCAAGTGATCAAGTTGCCCAGGGCATGAGGGTAAGAGCACTGGAGGATTTCTACAAAGCACTCCTGAAGCAAGGGAGTCCCAAGTGACCTCAGATACAGGAACAATCAAGACTTCCTTAACTATAACCTAAAATTGCATTTTTCTCACCTTACCAGGAAAGTGCAGCTGCAATTATTGAGACTGATATTTAACCATGTTTTACAACATGGACGAAGCTATGCCTATTTCTAAGGTTCCTTTTGTAACAAAAGTGTCTTTGAAATGATCTGATAAATACAAAATGCCTTTTTTTTTAAAAAGAAAAAAAAGGGAAACATTAGAGAGAATAAGCTGGCAAGCTCTCAGAGTATGTTTCTTTCAAAAGCAGTTGCAGGGTACACTAGTGTCGCAGTCAGAGGCAAGGGTGCAGAACAATTTCCATTATAATATTGTTTTCACAGTTTTGTAACTTTCTCAAATATTTGCCTTTTTATTTGAAAGGTTTCACATTCACTCTGGGAATGCTCTCGATAAGCGTCTCAATATGCTTCTTAAAAATACATGGCAAAAAAATGATCATACTGTAAAATGTGATCACTTAGGGATGTAAAGGTCTATACAACCAATCTAAACCTGACACACCCCTGGTAGCTCAGTTATGCAACCAAAATTTTGGAGGGTGGGAGGAGAGAAGGAATAGGTGAAAAGTTTAGATTTATACACCTAGCAAACCAAATTCATTCCTTTATTTTCTTCTGTTTGTAATACACCTATGGATTGGCTTGTTTACAAAAAAAAATTCTGAAGAAATTAAATCCTAACCAACAAATTATAAATCAGCAGCCTTCCATCTGGAATTATTCAAAGGCACATATGGTCATATTTTTAACGTAGGAAAATTCTGTAATCTGATACTTATTCAACTTTCTTGTGATTGCTGCTCCACAACATACTGGCCTTAGAATATGGGGTTTGCAAATTGGTCTCGTAAAAGAAATATTAACTTAAAAGTTATTAATTCACTAATTTGAGCCTATTTCCATAAAACATGCTAAGAGACTGAATTAGATTGACGACTTTTTTTTCCTTTTAGCACACAGCCACAGCAAAACCAAATTAAAATACAATTTCTCATCTGTTTTAACAAGGACAGCTAGACAAATAATGATAATCAAGTGAGATAATTATTTCATTAGCTGCATTCAAGATTGGGGTTGGTTTGGTTCAAAAAACAGTAACACATTTGTTCATATATGTTTTTTGAAATTACACGATGATGTAGCCTAATGCTACATAACCACCTTTTTCAGAAGGCTTTGTAAAGGAAAATCCATTCCCAAGATGGGAGCACCTGGTCACTCTTTTCACACACCTTTTTTTGAGGATGGTGTGACAAGGAGAAGGAAGGGAAGAAGTGGAGGAAAAGGAGAGGGAGAAGTCAGGTGCTAGGTTTTGTTCGACACCACCTGACTGGCTCCCCAACTGCTCTACCACCATACCACATCATTCTTCCTCCCTCGCAGCATCAGCCCTACAGCCACACCCTCAAGGAGGCATTTTCCCCTTTGGGGGTGAGAAGTGAACCAACTCCACCATGTCAGCAGACAGGAGCTCCGCAGCAGAGAGAGACGGGTCTTTGCAAAGCGGGACCAGACCACAGGCCAGCCGTACCGGGTGGCACACAACAGCTCAGCGCCACCTTCTAATTTCTTTCCCCCAACTCAAAAGCTCTTCAAAAGGACAGAGGCACAATGTTATCTCTACACTTTCCAAACCAAGGTTTCAGACCACCGTCTGCCCACGCACTTCTAAAATCCACATCCTCTGTCCTCCAGAGATAAGATGACAAACTTACCCTCCCGGTAGCCTCCTATACAGCCATTAACAGCAATCCAGAGAAGTCAAAGGCAATGCTGACACAACACCAGCACCGCCCTCCTGCACCCGGGCTCCTTGTGGAGGGTAAAGCTGAGACTACAAGGCTCAAAATCTTAAAACTCCTCAGAAAGGCTGGAGGGCTTCTCCAGCATGACTGAAAGGATAGAAGACTTACCCCTGCTGCCCCTAGACATGCAAGAAAGCCGTTACCACAAGGTAAACTGTCTAGCCTGCCAACCCAAATCATTAATTAGCCAGTTTTCTGCAGAAATGTACCCATTATCATGCTGGGCACACGGCTAATCCTAAATATTTTATACAAGACATCATTTGGGTTTCAAGCACTTACCTTTCGTTTTTGTCACTGCTCTGCCCTGAAACGGAGCCACTACTCAGTCTTCACCTGAAGAAAGTTTATAAGGGCTAACTAGTTTAAAAAAAAAAAAAAAATCCTTTGTTTTCCAGGGCAGAAGAGCCACGCCCGGGAGCCCTCTCCTTGAACAGCACTGGGCAGCCCCTTGTTCTCTGCCACCAGAGCCGCCTCTCACCAACCCTCCTGAGGTTCTCCAACACAGCCTCACATGTGATGCGGTTTGAGTCACGAGTTTCAGAGAAGACCTCCAACCTGAATCCAGCATGGCACAGTACCATGCAGATGAGCTTACGCACACGAAGCAAAGCACAGTTCCAAAGACAGCAGCGTATCACTCGCGGGCCAAGGAGGGAATGCAGTGAGAACACAACCAGAACTCGAGTCCATCTGGTTTGCCCTCACCAACACTCTTAGTAATGTTTTCATACAAACAGGAACACAACCTACTGAAGGACTATAAATACTGCCTCAAAGCTAAAACTGAGCTTTTTCTGGCAGGTAGAAAGTAGCTGAACTGCTCAATTCACAGCCCCTCTCTAAGGCTTACTCAAAAGGGAGCAGCAAGAGAAATGCAAAATGACTAGAAGAACATGTATGGCAATAAAAAGATCAAAATATGTAGCAGAAGAGCTGCACTACCTCTGATCATTATAACTATTCTATATGGTGCCTACAGGTCACTCCCTAGATCAACAAAAGCAGCAGCACTAGAGAGCACTTAAGTACAACTGTGTGTTCAATTACAAAGCCAAAGATTAGTTGCCTACTAATTATGTTGACACATGTGGGTTCAGAAAAATATTCTCAGTGATAAAGCAGATACAATATGCACTATGCATGTGAAACAGAATAGGCACAGCAAGAAATCATTAACTTCAGCACCACAAAACACAAAAATCAGCTGTAAAAGCAGCAGAGAATCTTCAGCGATCTGATGTTGCACAACCTTCTAGGCTTCGTGTTGTATGTGTGTAATGGCTGCAATAAAAGTCTTTGGAAAAACGAGTCACATCAAACAAAATAATCAAATCATAACAATCAAAGAAGTCGAACGCACCTTATTGTATAAAAAAATGCTTATCCAACATAAATTCTTTTAAAATAAGATTACATGTCATATGTTAAAAAAGCATATTTCTGTTTTGCAAAACCAAGTTGTGTCATATTTCCTTAGTTAAAAGTCACCTTAAAATGCATTAACCACTTTTAAAGAAGAAGAAAAAAGTCTAAACATGAAAACAACCCCACAAATGTAAGAACTTTCAGGAGTATAGCTTACTAACATAAACAAAATATTTCCTTAATTCACTGAACTGCAAGTAAACTGTCCCTAAAAACAAGTAGAAATGTACCTACTTTCAAGTGTTATGATAGTATAGAAAATGGTCTTCCTGATGCTTTTACTACATAAACACACATGCAAAATTAAAAGAAGGGAAGAGGGGAAAGAAGGAAGCCATATGGCAGCCATCATTTTATTAAATAAGGATGGTTCTTGTTAGAGGAGAACTGAAAAAAAGATCCTTGTTGGATGAAACAGCCAGCACAGTGCAGCAGCAGCCTCTTGCTCTAAGCTCCCTGGAAATGGCCCAGCAGCACGTCAAGTTCTTGGAGCATCAACATGATTCAGTTTTCCATTTTGAGAATATTGATGGTTAATGTAGCAAAAAAGTTAAATTCCTAAAACCTGCTTCCAGGAGACAGAAAATTGCTTTTGTAATGCTGAAACCATTCAAAGTCAGCATCCAAGGAGGGCACAAGTTAGTAAAACAGTGACATGACATGACAGAACATAGCTGATGTCTTCCTGCTACACTCTTCATGGTCATGTTGTGCACCACCAGATTTGGACAAACAGAAACATTTGCAAAGCAGGGCTGTGGCAGCCCTGCTGCCTGCATGCAACAGCAGCCCCCAGATTTGAGGGACGACCTGGTTCTGACACCACCACGAGGTTGAGGACATGCTGTTGGGGAGCCCAAGCCAGGGCAGCAACAGGAGTGTAGCCAGCAGCTGGGGCTGGGGCTAAGCCTCCCCATTTCACAATTTATTTGTTTTTAATGTTTAAAAAAAAAGAATGAAATAGAAAGTGCATGTCACCTCCAGTTCCCTTCATTCTCCTTAGTGAATTCTCCCTGTGCTGTCAAGTGTGCTGGAAGGATGATCATCAGCTTTCCTTGCCTCCTCTTCAAGAATTAGAGTATAGCCTTGCAGCTAACAGCAAGAATAGTCAGGACCCACCTCAACAATTTTTCAGCAAAAACTTGAAGTTAAATGGCAGTCAGTAAAAAAAACCCAGCAGAAAGTTATATTCCCCAAGGGAAAAAAGTTTTAAAAAAACCCACCACACACCAAAACATCCATACAGATACTTTGGGGAGGTGGGGAGAAGAGTTCTACAAAATTCTACGGTGTTGGAAAATCTAGGTATTTATAGCGAGGAGCACATGTTATGGCAGCCTAAGACAACAGGCAGAAATAGGAGTTGCTCTGCAGAGGACCACTCCAGCCAGCTGCAGCTTGTCAGCATCCCAGTGACACTTCCCAGAGAGTAGCCCAGGGTGCCTCCCACAGCCTCTGATTAGAGGCCTTTCTTTCACGGGCAGACATTTGCCTTTCCCTTCCCTACTACAACGCTGCTTGTTCACAGCCAGCCAAAGCAATGTTTAATATCTAATGATTAAAACTACTCCTATTTCATGCAAGCACACAGAAATCCCTGCTTACACACAGCCCATCTCCAGCTTCCCTAGACATCACTTAGGACCACATGTGCACAGGGATTAGCAAACAGCCGCAGGGATGGCTTTCATCTTGAGCAACACCTCGAGGGCTTTCCTCCAGATGGGTTACCCCAAACCCCAGTGGGAACCCGGCTCTGCTTCCCAGCACAACAGTGCCCACAGGTAGCACGTGGCTCAAGGACACTGACCAGCCACTCCACATGGAGCTTAGAGGAAAACATTAGATAGAACATGTGCTGCACAGAAGAGGGGACATTAACACATACATATCAAAGCTGATGAAACAGATTATGATAATCACTATGAAATAGTTATTTCTACACCCCTATTCCGTAATAGAGAATGATGTAGATCAAAAGCAGAAGCCACTACCGGAGGCTGTTCAGCCAGTACTGCAACTCAAGGGTCTCTAACAACCCAGGGTAATTAAGCTGATGAAGAAGAGTTAAGAGTGAACAGGCAGCTCTTAGATGACATCAACCCTACCCATTTTTCTTCTAAAATACATATACAAAGATCATATGATAGTACAGAAGAGTTGTTTGCCAAAACGTAGCTTCTTGTTCATCTTAGGCAAGTCAATTCTTTCTAGTAAAGTTTTCCATCTTCTTTTACCTGCCAATTAGTTTAACTTTGACGGTATTTGAGTTTTAATCCGTACACTGTATGCAAAAGACTTGTAAATAGCAACACAGCAAAGAGGGGTAAAAAGCTACTTCAGAGTTAGATTAGACTTTTGCAAAACCAAAATACATACTGCAATGCATAAGATAAAGACCCAATAATATTGAAAAGAAACTAAAATATGTATTAATCATACATGCAAAATGTACCTGAAAATAGGGCTATATAATATAATAGAAATGTTTCAACTGAAGAATGCATGTATACTTTAATGAAGTTATAGGAGCACTATGTAATGATTTTATGTAGTTTTCATAGAAGTCAAAAAGACCTGTTGTAGATGCTGCTGAAAATGTAACACATTACCAGGTCTGGAACAAACTGTAATGGCATTCTTTGAAATGTTCAGTTATGAACTAAAAAAGGCCAGACTTTAGTGCCTTTAAATAAAACCGGGGGGGGAGGTGATGATGGTGGTAGTGGTACATATACACACACACACACACCCCAGAGTCTGGAAACTCCCCAGTTCGTTCTGGAAACAGAAGTAAGGACTATTCATATTAAATCTGTTTAACTTCAACTAAAGGCTGAAAGGTAGATAAAAGTGACCCTAATCAAACACAAATCTGCACGTACGGATAAATACAATACATGCTGCAAATACTCTATGCATGCTTTATTGTCAATTCCCTTTCACTTTCTCCCAGTTCCCTTCCTCATTTTATCTATAGCTTTGAAAAAACTCCTTCTGTGGTCTATAAAAAGCAAACAACAAATGTTGCCATTAATTCACAGAAACAGCAGCCAAGTTAGAGCCCTTTGCTGGTAAAGCTGCTATAGCTGTAGGAACAGGAAACAAATTTCTACTGCAAATAATTACATAAATGCAGATAATTAAAAGCATGTTAGCAATAACCCCTACACATATCTGTATTATTTAGCTAGGTGATAGCTGAACCGATATCCATAGAGCACACAAACAGTAGTCCTCATTTTCATATTTCTGAAGGTTTCCAATCACCGTGTTTAGATACTGGGAGGGGGGGAGAGGGGGAGGACAATCAAAAAAGTCAAGTCCCACCTAGGTTTCAAATCTCACCTGCACAGACATCACCTCCCCTCTTTACCTTTCCCGAATTTGTAAGGCTTAGGTGAAGCAAGCTGCATCCAGCTCTGCCAGTGCAGGGGCCAACAGGGACTCCCTGCACGGAGACAAGGAAAGTCAGAGAACTGGAGCAGGACAAGGACAGGAACGGGGCCTCCTTCAGGGGAGGGAAACAAAAGGTAAAATTTCTGTTCTGTCAAAAACAACAGGAAATTTCTTGACTTCAGCAGAGCCAGAACTTCAAATGCTAAGTTTACAACCCATAAATATCTGAGTTAAAAGGACAGACATTTAACTCTTTGATGGCCCACACTTTCAGTACCATTTAAAATAGTTAGACCTGACAAGTAAATGGGACAAATCAGACCAAATATAGGGGTATCAAAGGTCCAAGCCCCCTGTGAAAGCAACAGGAAAAAATGCTGAGCAATCCCTGTGTGGAGGGAAGCTTTGCATTTGCACTTCACTTAGAGAGGCTCTCTTGCTCAATGCAGTAAGCAACTTCCTCCCCCGCACAAAACAACTCCTTGCTAGTCCCAGGTGAGATCCTGGGGTTCAGAGTACACACATACAGCAGTGCTCATCCAGCAGCTCAGAGCCTCCCCTCTTCCCCCACAGGTCCAGCTGTATTTGGGAACAAGTCACATATTAAGCTGTAAGGCTTTGCACAGGTACAGAGAAAGAGACGCTGCTTGGTGCTTGCACAGCTGGCACGCTTGATGTGCATGTGTTCTGAAATACCTTAATAAAGTAGTAAACAGCTTACACTCTTAATTGTTGAGAAGGATGACCGCTTCAACATTTGACTACTAAAAATCAAATTAAGTACTCTCCCAACCCCTTACATTCCTCTAAGAGCAGAGTGCAATACACACGAACAAACACTTTTTTGTAGCAGAACCCCAAGCTTGGCTCAAACATACAAAACAAATGATCAAAAATCTCTTCAAAACTCAGGTGACTTGGTATAAAAAACCCTGTCTCTCATCCTGGAAAATAGGATGCCAGATTTAAGTCCCACCCAATACCATAAAACTCACTAACAAATTATCCTAATGAAAGAGCAACTTAAGGTTCCTCCAAGCAAACCCTAATGTCTGCTTTTGCTAACACGCACCAGGATATTTAACCCACAAGAAACCATTCTGCAGTACACCAAGCTCAGAGATTGATAACAACTGCCAATCCAATGCCCACAGCTTGAATACCTTCACCCCAAAGTTACCTTGGTAATACATCTACACAGAACAGACCCTGCATGTACCTTTCATTCTTCCAGCCAGCATCCTCGACGCGCCTAAAAACTTTGCAACTGCCTTTTGCGGGTTCCACTGCAGAAGAAGGATCACAGCATCCTTTATGAGTTTGAGCCAGCCTCCACCCTGCCTCTCCTAAGGGTTGGAAGGCAGGTTCCCACCAAGGCACAAAGCAACACAGCCACCTGGACCACAGCTCTGAGCTCCCACTTTAAGAAAGGCTCAGCTGTTTTACTGCAAAAGGGCACACAAATCAGGTAAGTGGAAACTAGCATGTTAATACCGTAGAACGCATTGCTGGCCTGACACAGAAAAAGAAACAAAAAAGCCAAGTAGGGTTAGGATTTAGTTTGGAAAGATTTTTTTAAAACAGAACTTTTAGTAGGATGTTTACTGATGTACCAAAGCACGGGATCCCATTTCTTTACTTAAACAGCAACAGAGTGAAAAGTAGAACCATACGTCAAGTTATCCTCAAAAAAATTGTCCACAACACATGCCAAACAATTGCAAGACACACAGTGACAAAGGTGTTTTGCCTACAAGCCCAGAAGGGCATGCAACAGCATAACAAGAGCTAACACCTCTTACACATAGGATTCTTGCAACTATTAAATCTAAATGTATTAAACTGTCATGCTCAAAAGACCAGAACAGGAGGGGTTCTTCCCCTCCTGTGCCATACACTGTACGTATCTAACAGGTCTAAAGAAGTAATTGATGCAGATTACCTAGAATATTAAACTCCCTTAACCTGCATCAGCATTTTCCAACTTCCTCTCTCCGTTGCTAGCACATATAATCATTAAGATTTTTATTACACTGATGTCTTTAAGCAACTCACTGGATGCATTCACACTCTCACCAACTGCAAATAGGTGCTTTCCCTATAGTGCATCTTAAAACAAAAGCTTGCATCCACCACAGAATTTAAATAACTAACAACTATTAACATCTACAAGTTTGGTATCTAAAAATGAAAAATTGAAGTCTATTTTAGAATTAAATTTGTCATTAACCAGTAACTTCTAGTATATATTTTCCACATTAATAAAGTTGGATTGTTTTTCAGTTCTTGGCTGCAGTTGTTCTAAACATTAGTTTAAAAATTTGCAGATTGCAAGCTTAGATCTATTTTCTTTGCATCTTGATCATTTCTGTGTTCCTCTGTGGTACTGTAGCCCTGGAGAAGGCACATTGCTGACACTCCTTGGCTTACGATACACAGAGCATCCCGATCACCCAGCCATACCCATACCACGTGGTGAGCATGTTCACCTCCAGAACTGAAGAGGAGACCTCCAGTGCCCTCACTGGCACTCAAACAGTAACGGATATGGATGTGCTCCCATTTAATGCTTGTACCTGACCACTCAGGTTAGCGGTGTTAGCAAATAGCACAGGAATAGCACCATACTGGAGCATCACCTCTAACGAAACACTAGTAAGCCAGATTAAGTGCTCAGAAAAAAACAGGTTTTTTCCAAGAATCTGAATTGTTCACAGTTTTCCATTACCATGCTGAATTCTAAGTTTCTCTATGTTTGACAGGAAAACAAACAACTTATTAAAAAAAAGCTATGCTGAAAATATTTAATTAAAATATATTTTTTCCCCTCAAATCACCCACCTCTTTCTCTATGGAGCCGCTAAACACTCTGTAGCTATAGCTTTCATTAACTTACAATACCAACAACACACGAATGTTCATAGGGTTGGGTGAAGTTTTTTTCCCCATTTTAAAATCCAACAGAACCGAAACAAGAAGTACAAATTAAGGCTAAATACTTCCCCCAGGGTGGAAGATTAAATTTTTTTTTAAAAAAAGAAACTCAGGACAACCCAGCTCCATTAGCTTCCCCAAAGTGAGTAACACAGGTTTAGTTGTAAAATTAGAGAATGTTATGCTGTTATCCAGAACCTGAAGTCACGCGGAATCCTATAGTACCTATATTACCCTGCCTTATAGGATTTGTGCTTATCACCACTGGGCACACTGCACCTTCAGCCTACCACATATTTTACTATGAATCCTGCAACACCATGGTTTCTTTGTGCAGTTCCTATCCCCTGTAACCCGTTCTGTCCTCAGCCACAGCTGCTACAACAGATTTCTGGTACAAGGTGAGAAACAAAAGGAAGACAGTGAGGATGCTGCAGAAAAGGCATATAACCTCCGGGAAGGTTTTCCTGGAAGACAAATGCACGTCCCAAATTCAGAACAAGATTTCAGGTATTTCTTAGCTTTATGCTAAGTAGCTTGGACAAGCTACAGTAGTTTCTGCAGATCAAGCCAACTTAAAAGAAGTTAAAACAATTTAAAATAAAAGTGTTAACATAGAAAGGGCATCTCCCATCTAACACAGTTTTAACTCAAAAAAAATATTTTTTTTTAAATCACATTTACATCAGGAGTATCACCATCAAGTCTACACTGGCTAAATAAATGGCCTTGTTGCTCCAGTTCTTTAGTGTAAATAATAAAGAAATCAAGCTCCTAAGCATTTCACCATATCTACCTCCAAAGGCAACTTATATATTCACATTAATTATACATTCAATCCTCTCATAAGGATTCAGCCCATGAACTGCTACCTTATCCATGCTAACCAATCCTTCACCCCTCTATGCACCTTTCAAAAAATACTGTTGTCACAGGTAACTGAAAATATAACATGAAATCCAAAACTGGAGAACAGCACTGCCAACAAGTCATTTATTTCATTTCCACAGGAAAATGCCATGTTAAGCATTTAGAAAATAGACATGCAGAAATCCTCCCCATCACCCCAACCCCAATGCTTGCAAGTCTAAAACTCAAAGCAGTGCTTATTACAGCTATTGCAAACCCATCAATAGGGACTCTCAGTTCTTCTATGCTTATCCTATGCGAAAAAAAGGCAAAAAGTTTGGACCGCTTGCTGTTGTCCCCCTTGCCTCATGACTTTAATGGATACATCTAGAGTTCAGAAAGCAAGCATTTCAGCCACCCAAACCACTGATTTCCTGCTACATCTCTCTGATGGCATTTGCACAGCACGTGTTGGAAAAGGAGGCGATAGCAGTTCAATACAGAATTTCATAGCTAAACAAAGTTGTAGTTTTCTCCTTGTTAGAGATCTTGTTTAAAAAAAGCTATGTGATACTATGCAGACATGAGTATTGTCATATCTCTGAATCTTGCAGCTGAAAGAGTTTAATTTACAGTTCCTACCACTGAAGGCTACTCCTTTCCATACCTCTCTGAAAACACTGGGAAGCACATTTTTAAGATTGCTCTCCTGAAACTCCACGCAAAAAGGCTGCATCCAAAAAAAAAAAAACCCCAAACCTTAACAGCTGTAATGCATGTTAACACATCTGAAGTGGAATTCTCTCGCAGAGAATCCCAGACGTACGTGTGCAGCAGTCATCTCAGAACTGCTCTGACTCGACACACGATTTCGCCACAGACAGCTACATCAAACTAGAGATGTACGAGAAAATCTCTGACAGCAACACTTTCCCTTCCATTGCACACGGTCAGGTTTCCAGTATCTACTGCTCCTGGAAAGGTATTAGGTCAACCATACCCTACCTAAATGATTAAGTCTACAATTCCAAGCCACTCCAAAATTTGTCTATTAGTTATAAAAGTCAGAGCTACTGCAAGACGTATAACAAAAGTCTAAAAAACATGGTTAGTTTTGGGAGGTGACGTCCATCCTCAAAAAATGAGCCTGCAAGAGAAACCTTCGGCTTTATTCTGCCATTTTTAAGCAGAACTTGCCAATGATATTCAGTGGTCTAATTAACTAAAGATCCATATAATGCACACAACAGGAAACCTCTTCAGAAAATGGCAACATCTGCTTGTGACCATGAACAAGGGGGAAGGAAACAAACTGCAGCCCACCCTGCTGTTGTTTTGTACAGCAATGGGCACAAAGCTTGTTAGAACCATGATGTAAAAGCAACACTCTTCTTTTGTTCTCGAAGGAGTAAAAAAAAGTACCATACACTAAACCATAAGCAAACTAATAGTTCTACCATTCATTTTATGTATATTTGGGATTGTTAAATCAGTTATGCTTGTGAGTGCTTGCTTACCTCAGCAGCTGACTGAAATTACACACTTTAAAACAATTTCTATTACCGTTATGTCATAATTTCATTAAAACCCATAAAAAGTGGCAAAATCATTACCTCTTGTGTTTGGACAGCAAATATAAATTTCTCTTGTTAATAGGCATTTTCTTGCTTTTGTGTCCTCAACTCAGAATAAAGAAATCCAACTCTTTTGTCTTTAAAATTATGAAGTTCTCATGAAAAAGCATTTTCATTTACTTTAACTAAACCACATTTCTAGGCCTAACTAATTTACAGCGTCCCTTTAGGGAGCCAAATACGGGGCTTAGAAGCATTTGTGACTTTAATTTATCCACTAGGTTTCGAACTCCCAATTTTCCCAGAGGATTACAAAAGCCTGCCAATTTAGCTTGATGCATTAAAACTGTTTACACAAATCCAAAATATATTCAAACATAAAACAGTTTTGTTTCAGCCCCCCCCCCCTTTTTTTTTTTAAAGCCCAAAGAAACTGGCAGAAGCAGGAACCAACTCCAGGCTAGAGCACTGCACTCACAGCTACAAGCTGAGTTTCAGCAAAACAAGAGAATCGGGCAAGAGACAACAGTGACTATTTTCTTTTAATTTAATACAACATCTGAAATCCCTTTCCAAAATATATCTTAACTGTTTATAGAGCACATCTATGTTGCTCTCCTTCTCGCCCCTTCCATTGCACTTTTATGTGTAAGAGCAATACACTTGTACAAGTATGTGTATGCACATGTGCAAAAGTAATACACGTGTACAAGCAGCTCCAGAAAGCTAATGTATATAGGAACAAACAGTAAGCCAACCTCTACAATACAACAGATTTGCACTCTAGAGTATCCTGCCTAAAAGCTGTGGGACCATTCAATCCATGTCATTAGACAGGACAAAAAGGCAGTGTAGACCATCACCAAAGAAAGAAACTGGATTCTCCAATGCTTACAAAAGAAAAAAAAATATCATCCTTTGCATGACAGAACAGCACTGTCATGCAAAGTAGAGCAGTACAGAACTAAAAAGTCAGGAGAGTAGTCGGGAACCCAGCAGTTAAAGAACATCAAGACACAGCTATATTTAGTAAACAAGTTAGGCTGAAACTATTGAGGATGAGCAGAAGAGGCAACCCACTGAGAAGCAAAACAATAAAAAAAAAAAACCTAGTTCATCCAACCCAGTCAGAAGTCTTAGGGCAGGAAGCTCAGGAATAATATTGTAATATTCACTGATGTTATGTAGCATGAATACTTACAGCATGGAGCAAAAAGAAAAAAACAATATTAAATAAAAGGAAGAAGTAAAAGGCACCAGGAAGGGAAAAAAAAAAAATTTAAAAAGAGCAAAACCAGAGGAGAAAAACATTTTGTATTTTCCAAGATTTAGCAATAAACTCAGGCTTTTAATGTCTCTTCACATCCCACCCCTCCAGCAGCACCACCCATTTACTGCCACAGACTGTCGGAATTATCAGCTCAGATTGCAAGCTTTCCCATGAACACAACCTTCTCAAATATTCGTGCCCATATATGTGTTTCCTCGAGATGACTCAAAACTCTCAGAAGAGCTTGCACATCACCATGTGGTGTTTCCACGTATCATCCTTCAGCACCTGACGAAAGAAAACCCCAGAAAAACAAAATTCTGCATCCATTTCAACAAGCAGATGAAAGATAAAAGGCTAACAATTCCTCTTTAAGCTGTTGGTACCTTGTGCTCACTTGTTTACACAGAGGAAAAGCCAGGCAAGCAGTGACTCCACCTGAGCTCGTAAGTAACAGTAGAAAGATTTCTTGAAAAGGAAGTTAGTGAAGCTTACAAAAAAGCTGTTTATCAGGTGATTCTCATCTCCTAAACAGAAGAATGTCCCCACTAGAAACACTTAACACCAGCAAGAGCAGAGACTTGCACTGTCATCGTACATGCCATGTGCTATAAAATTAATTACCCTCTAACACCCTTCCTATTACATTACGTGTGAGTAAAACGGGAGCAACATTCTTGGCCTTAAAATCGCGTTCATTAAGGATTAGATTTAGCAAGCACCTAAAGAGAGAAGGGGAAACTAAACCTCAGTAATTGATAGAAACCACACCAAGAAGGGAAACAGCTACTCTGAAGAGCAAGGAGTGACATACAGATCTCCCTGTGCATTACTGACAGCACAATCAGCAACATAATGCTGCTTACAAAAGAAAACGATGCTTCAGAGGATTTGTAAAAGCACTGTTCCTGACCAACTTCTTCCCTCTGACATATCTCATGATATAAAGCACAGAAAAAAAAAAAATCCTTTCAGAGTTGGTTCTTCAGACAAGAGAAAATTCTGTCAGATAACTACTTCCCACACCAAAAATATTCAGTCAAAGAGTATGAAAACAAATCGTGAGGCCAAAAATTCTTCTCAGCACCCCAGGCATTAAAAGCCTTTCTAAAGGAGAGAGAGAAGAGAGTCTTTCTAATAGAGACTCCTGTGTTTGGGATTCTGTTTCTTTTTTTTTGTTTTTAAAAGAGACTGTTACTCACAACCAGGCCAAATATTGCCAATTGCTCTGTGCAAAAAAAGGATTGTTTTTTAAACACAAGATCCTTTGCTTCTCAGCTGGCTACAGAGCGAAGGGTTCCTCCTCGCTGCCCATTAACTAAAGCCCCTTGTAGCAAAAGATGGGCCACCACTGAGTTTCTAAAGCAAACAGCCCGTCTTCCTTGCTACTTCAGTTTAATCACCCCTGGCACAACCAAGGCCATCCTTCTCAGGCAGGGCAGACTAACATCCTGCCAAAGTTTTTATTTTCAAGACAACTAGCACACTGACAATAGCACAGAGCAATCCCATGAACAGAGCCCCATGAGTTAAGCTGAGCTCGCTGTCACTATGAGCGATCGCACTGCAGCACCACGGCCACTTTCGCAGTCTAGACAGGCAAACGTAAAACTTGATATTCTAGCCCAAATAAATGACAAATACCCCAACTTGCTGTAGTCATTCCACATGCTCATTTTTCTAGGTACTGAACCCAGCCAGAGATGAATCATGATGCACACACACTCCCCAGACTCAGAGCACCAGCGACCACAAGATCCTCCCTGCTTGAGCTCTCCAGACCCCTCTAGCATACGTGCCCGCACATCATGTGGGGCTATAAAGACAGCTTACTGGGTTTTAGCAAAGCCAAGGGTTCGGCAGACACTGTTGGCTCTTCAAATGTAGAGAAGCAGCACATACTCGTAACATTGCCTCAGTAGCTAGCCGATGCAGACCTGACATACTCATGAAACAGGAATGTTTTCCAACGACTTTTATACGATACCCCGCTTAAGAAATTAAGAAAAAAAAAATAGGAACTGACCTACATGCCATCCCTCCAGTAAGTAGTTAGTACACATACTGCAGTTAGTAGCAGTACATACAGCAACAGAATATTATGTAGATCCTACATAAAATTAAGTGAATCTTCCTTATTACTTCTCCATCTCTCCCTCCAATAACATCAACAGCAGAGCAAACTGGTCTCTACTTAGTCATTATACCTTTACTTTGCCTTCTGTTTTACTTTAAAAAAAAAAATCATAAGCTCAACTACTCTTTTTTTTAAAAAAAAGAAATCCTAAATTATTCTGTTTGCCTGAGACTTCAAGAGAAGATTGATTTTAATTTCACTGTGAAAATATTTTCAATCACAAAGAATTTTTGAGTAAAGACTACTTCGAAGCTTCAGGGCATCCTTCACAGCTGCCCAAAAACCACAGCTTGAATACAGAAGTTGAGACTTCTTCATTTATTTTTATGAGTTACTATTCTGCCACAGACCTCATCACTGGAGAGAGTCCTACTGAAATGTTTTATACCATGTTATCATCACAGGCTGGTGACAAACTTGGAAACGGCCATAGTAATTTTTTATAACGTGATCTGATGAATGCTTCCATATCTGTGTTTACATTGAGTTATTGTTACAGAGCTCAATTAGCAGAAGCCTTCTCAGAAGGGAAAGCAATCTAACAGCTAAAAGCCAGGGAAGACTGTCCGCCAAAGAACACCCCGCCCCAGCCCCAGGTCACGGCTCACTCTTCATAAGCCTAAACCTAGAATATCTCATATCTTAGCCAATTAACTCTACAGAAAGTAAGAGAAATGAACAGCTTAAAAGGTGCCACAGAGAAATGACGGAGTAACAAATGCTTCATGTAAAGACAGCACACCAAGACACCTTTCAGCTGAACGTGGGCATCAGGCTCCCCAGGGAAGTGGTCACGGCACCAAGCCTGTCAGAGTTCAGGGAGCATCTGGATGACGCTCTTAGTCATATGATTTAGTTTTAGGCAGTCCTGCAAGGAGTAGGGAGTTGGACTCAATGATCCTTATGGGTCCCTTCCAACTTGAGATATTCTATGAGCTTATCAGCTGCACCAGAAAGTTAAGTTTTGGGCCCAAGAATGGCATCACCCTCCAGGCTGCAGCAGGTTCACAACGCAGCAGAGCCAACCCCAGAGCTGCCGACCACACAGTGCCACCATGTCCCACCCACCCTCGGCTGAGGGCTCCTACTGCTCCCCTCCCACCACCTGTCCTCTAGCAGGCCAATTTAGGGAGAAACCCACCAAAACACCTGGGGCGAGCAGAAAGGCTGTAAATTAATATAATCCATGACGACACATAAAAATAAAAATTATTGTTGGCAAAACTGTCGGCCTTCTACAGTCCTACAGCTCTCTGATGGTCATCTCCAAACCAGTTCACTATGGGCTCACAGGCACCGGTGTGAGGGTGGATGAGATGCAGGGCAGTAGTTCGCAGCACAAGAGCTTTTTTTTTCGGGGGGCGGGGGGGGGGGGGTAACAACTCTCTTGCTCAATACTTTTGGTAGAATTAACAGTGCTTTGTTTTCCCTGAAGATGCCATCTTCGGATTGCTTTGATCAGGAACCTAAGACGGGAGAGAACTTGGCAGAGCCAGACGCCCATGCTGTGCTCCTGTCTCAGCAAGGGCACAAGGCAGGAGTCGAAGTGCTCAGTGCAAGTTCCCAGACTTCTTGCTCCCATTCAAAAGCACATTCTTTCACTTCAAGGGATGCATCTGAAAAAGCAGATGGCCAAAACCCATTGAGCCCTCTGACGACCGTCGTGTTAGACATGCTCAAATGTAAGGTATGACTGTCCTACTTGAGACAATAAATGGGATTCAATAACCACTTTGCCACTGGTGATATTCAAAAGGTACTGAAGTCCCAATAAATGCAAAAATAACTCAGTGTTTTATCAAAAGAGTAAATCAATACCTATTTCAGCTGTGCAAGTTAACTCATAATAGATATTTTTTCTTACTTTATACAGTACTTGCATGCTCTTAAGGGGAGTGCTACATAAGCATTTACTAAACTAATAACCAAAACAATTTTCTAAATTACATATGAAATGGTTTCTTTCATCTGTTTATTCTCATAAAAATTTCAACGTGGAAGCCAAAGGAAAACAGCTGCGTAAAGTATTTTCAACTGCAAGAGACATGTAAGACAGTATTTCTGCCTGTGCTGGAGGGCACAATCTGTAATAACATTTTGCCTTCCAGATAATGACAGGAGGCATTAAAAGGACAACTTGCTCTCTAATAAGCTCGCTCAACTGGTTGAGCACGCACGTACATAGATAGCACAGTTTTGCCAACAATAATTTTAATTAATTTTTACATTTCGTTCTAAATTACATTAAGGCCTTCCTAAAAGACATTCAGCAGACAGCTAATTAAATTCAAGACATTAGATTTTAATTAGAGGTGTTTTAAAAAAAAAAATCTCAGAACAATTCACACATTGTGAACACCACACACTTGTTAGCAGCTAGAGCAACCAACATGTGATTACAAATATAGAAGAGGACCGAGCAGCATGATTCAAACATGAAAACAAGTCGCATAAAGTTTCATCCTTCAAAGGTAAAGATTCTAGGAATGCCCTCTCCTCAGCCCAAGTCCAGAAAACCACCATGCATCGGTGCTCGCCAAAGCTAAATCAAAGGCCAACTAACAACGAATATCATAACATACAGTTTACAAGGCTGAGCTGAGCTTAATCCCCATTAAATTCTAATAAAAATCACAGTGCCTTCCTGACCAAACAGTGAAATAAATTATAAGTCCAGATGGAGCCTCCCTTAACAAGGCAAGTGGGATGCTCTGAGCAGCCGACTGCCACTCCAGCGCAAGGTGCTGGTCCACCCAACCAGCCCGCGCCACTGCTCCGCGAGCAACCTCCGCGCAGGAGAATGACGCTTTATTACTTCAGAATAATTGGGGTTTTTCCACTTACAACCCATAACAGTTATTTCTAAATATCAACCTCAGCAGGACCAGTACTCCACGAGTTAAAAGCAATATCGGTGCCCTTTGAAATGGTGATCAGTTCCACTACTGGGGTAAAGAGGCTCATAAATATTAACCACGACACATTTGCATGTGTTACCCATAGGCACAATCTTCCCTCTAAAAAACGGGAACAGAACCCGTACAATTCCTCCATGTGTCGCTTTCTGATCGTCACATACAAAATGACCGTGGAAGTTCCTTGAGCAAAGAGAGAGTATCAGGCAAGGAGCCAAACTGCCGAAGTGCACTGTTAATTACGGCACACCAGTTTGCTTTGGACAGGTGCCCAAAACGCTGGAGTTGACATTTCAAAAGCCTGACAGGTTAGGATCACACTCAGAAGTATTTAAATGAGTCAGTTTTTCCAGAAAATTGAGAACTATTCACTATTATTACAGATTTCACTGGAGTGCTGTAAAAATAAATTAATCTAATTTTTAGAGGTACAGAATTATTCTTTGACAAAAGATGGAGTGGGTTCGAACGCGAAACGCCTGCAATAGATGCGGCGGCGCTGAGAGCGAACAGAAGGCATAGGAAGAGAGCGGCAGGTAGGCACCACTCGTACCGTCACCGCGAAGCGAACGGTCACACCTACGTGACCCTTGTAATTTGCCGAAAATACATAGGAACGCGCGTGCTTTAAAATCCTTACATTTAGGCACGTTTTCAGTTCACACTTTTAATCGTGACAACTTCACGCTACGTGCGATCTGCCCTCCAAATCATTCAGACAGTGGGCTGGTGAAGTTTGTTGGTTTTTTTTTTCTTAAAGAAACTGATGACAATTTGCCGCAGCCTCAACAAAACCGAAGAGAACGCAGCCTGGCGGTTTTCTGGGAATAGTTGGATAAACAAGTAGTAGATGCTTTCGATCCCAGCACAGCTCCAGGCAGAGGGACCTGAGGCTCAGGGAGCCGGGAGGAGCCCGCGGGCGCAGGGAGGGATGCGCGGCCGCGGGGAAGGCGCAGGTCCCCCGCCGCCACCGCTGACACTTCCACGGACACGGCCCCCGCCGCTCCCAACTTTTCAGGCGTGGGAGCGAGCACGGCGGCCGGGCCGGGGGGAGAGCTGCGCCCGCCCCGCCGGGGCTCCCGCCGCGAGACCCGGGGACCCTCCCGCCCCGGAGCAAGAGGGAGGGTCGAAAAAGAAAATCATATTAAAAACCACTTTTAAAGAAAAAAAAACCAAAACCCAACCCAAACCCAAGCAACTAACTGTGGGGAAGCGCAAGCCCACGGCGAGGGAAGAACAAAGGAGGCAAGTGCAGCCGGAGCTCTCGCAACAGATGGTTTGAAGCTGACCAGATTTCGCGCTGGCATCCCCTCCCCTCCCGCCGCTGCCTCCCTCCCCTCCCGCCGCGCTCGGGCGGTGTCTGCACGCACCGGCCCGCCCGGCACCGCCTCGCCCCCGGCCGCCGCCGCGCAGGGCAGCCCCCCCACAACCCGCCTCCGCCGGGCCGGTCCCCGCCGCCCGCGCAGCCCGGCTCAGCCCAGCCCGGCCGAGCTGAGCCCAGCCGAGCCCAGCCCGGCACCCCGCCGGCCGCAGGTGCGCGCCCCCGGCGCCGCGGCAGGGCGGGCTGGCTGCCGGCACGCTTCTGCCCCGTCCCGCCATCTCCCTCACGCTTCCCGCCGCTCACCCAAACTCCCGGCGAAACCGTCCATTTTGTGCAGGGGGAGGCTGGTGCTGCAACCTGAGGCGAAGCCGCTGTCGCCGGCCGGGACAGGTTCATTCACCCGCGGAGCGGCGGCGGCAGGCGGCGGCGCCGCAGCCCGGCGCTCATGAGCCGCCTGAGGCAGCGGCTCCCGCGGCTCCCCGCGCTCGGCGGCGGCAGGAGGCGGCTCCGGCGGCTCCTCCTCCTCCTCCTCCTGCTGCTGCTGCTGCTGCTGCTGCTGCTGCTGCGGGGCCGGCGGCGGCGCTGCCCGGCTCCGTCCTGCGCCGCGACCCCAGCACGGCAGCTAGTGCCGAGCTCCTCCCGCCGCCGCCGGCAGCGCCGCCCCAGCGCCCCGTGCTGTCGTGCTTCCGACTCCGCCCGCCCTGGCAGCCGCCGCTTCCCCTGCGGGCCGGCCCCGGCCGGGCAGCCCCGGGCCGCCTCCGGCTGCGGCGCCCCCGCCCCGGGAGCCTCGGCGGCTGCTGCTCCGCCGGGAGCGCGGGCCGCGAAGGGCCTCCCGGGAGGAGGGGGAGGGGGTGGGCTGCTCGCCGCAGCCTTCGGCCGGGGGCGCCGGCGCCAGGCCCCCGTTTTTGGCAGCGCGCCTTCTCCGGGATAAGCCATTTAGGAGTAACATCTCCATTTACGTTCAGAAGTTTATGCTGTCGGGCGGTTTGTGGGAGGGTTAATTGGGCGACTGAATATAACGATCCCAGCAATCGAAACAGATTTTCTTAGATGAATCTAAAAACTTTCGTTCAGACTAGTTTGGGGAAGTTCTGCCTCACTGGATGGTAAGCCAGAGGAACTGTCACTTCTGTAACCTTAACATTTCTTATGGCTGCATGTAGGCAATCTCTCCCTCCCCTTCCAGCCAGCCACCCTCCCGGCTCTCTCCTGTAACTTCCAGCCATGTGCCTTGATGATGAGGGAAAACAGGAATTAGAACCAGAAATTCAGGTCAGCCATGCTGTGTACCATCTAATCTCTTAGCCAAGAGTGTTCCGTATGTTAAGCAACATCATCAAGTTGTGTGAGGCATTGCTTTCTCCTTGGTCAGGAAAAGCTACGTACCCATTGCAACATCCTGTTTTGCTCTAAGTATTTTCCTGTAACACGCTCAAGTGCTAGTGCTGTGGTCGTACAGAGAAATGGATAACTGCCCCATGAGCACGTCCCTGGCATTTGCAGCCGTCTCCTTTAATGACATGTGTCTGTGGATGCTTGTTGAACAGGACTGGAACAGAACTAAAAATAGATTTTATTTGATATTGCATTATTTAAATATATTATTTCAGTTATCTGAAAGAAAACAAAATTATTCCTCATATAGCTTCAGCAGCTACAACTACAAATGTGGTGCTGGAGAGCAGCACAGACCTGGTAGCAGCGTCCGTTTCCCCAGCACCTTCCATCCACTGAGGCAAAAGCGTTGTTACCTTGCCGGTCTGCAATACAAAATAAACCCGAGAGGTTTATGCTTGTTCATATTAGAGGAAAACGCCTTGAAATTTTTCATCAAAACCTAATCTCAACCGGATTTTCCAGCAAATTTTACTGAACAGCTGCCACAGCAATGAATTTGAGTGTGGCTGCCTGCAAACTACATAAATGACCCATGTTCATACATCCTGTACTCTTGTCAAAAGAAATGCCTTTCAATTGATCTGCTATAAATGAGACACCATTAGCCACTAAGTTCTGGTCTTAATTGCTAGCAGGTATATGGGGTCTGTTGCTATAGAATGGCTCTATATAGACTGCTTCCGTGGCCTTTTACCTATGGCAAAAGAGTGCTGCAGTCAGCCCAGTCCAGTAAATTAAATTAAATTCCCTTTAAAATGCTTCATTTTACAAACAAAAGCAAGAACAACAAGGTGCTCCAGTCCAGTCCCGTCTCCTCCCCCCATTTATTACTTGCCTCAGGCCAGATTTTCAGATACTTAAAGCATTGGGAGTACGGAGAGAGAGAGAGATCTCTTCCACTAGCCAGGAAAAGTGCCCTGGGAATTTAGAGCCTGCGGACAATTTCCTTCAGAAAAGGGCCCCTTCCCCCATAGGCAGAGCCTTATGTAAATTCTTCAGGTGGGACCCGTGTGCCTCAGTATGCTGTTTTGTTAAACAAACAAAAAGCACGCCCAGCTGCCTCCTTGAGCTGTTAGCAGGACCATCCTCCAGACACACCAGTGAGTGAGTTATTGCAGACATCCTTAGGGCTGTAAGTAAAGAAGCGTTGCCTCTATTTTACAGACCAGAAACTGAAGCACAAAGGTGAAAATGACAGTATGGATCCTTACCTAGATGCTTAATGACTACTGAAACTGGTTAGGAGCATGAATGAACACCGTTAATTATCTGGGTCCTGCAGAGCTTGTAGAAAAGCACATAAAAAGTTTAAAAGCTGTAAAGAAAGCTGGTTCTCCATAATGTTATCTTAAACCCAAGGTGAGTTTGTTACCTGAGTACTATTGAAAACCCAAACTTTGGTACCAACTTTTTAAAAATAATGCCCTATCACTACAGAGTTAAGGAACCAAACAAAACTAAGGAAATTAAAAAGCAAGGGAGTTTACCTCTGTGTGCTTTAATTAGGAATTTCTGATGAGCGAATGCTCCAGAGGAGTTAATGAAATATGGCAAACCCCAGCCTTTCTATTCTTATGTTGCTTTCTTCAGTCTAAGCCAAGTTCTGAATGCTACCTGAATTAGGGTGGGGCTCGTTTGGGGTGCTAATTTATTTATTGGTTGTGTTTATGGTGTAGATAACAGATGTAACTGCGGTACAGACAACACCCAGAGTTTTGGCCCAAAAAAAAAAAAAATCAGCCATAAATACATATATGTGTGTTTATAATCTTTAACAATTTTGTTTGGCTGTTGAGCGGAATAACTTACGATTAAAGCAAAAATAATTTCTCTTTTATGTAGGTTTCAGACGGGTACTGGCAAATTACTCGGTATAGCCTGATAAACAACATGACTGTTCCAGGTGCAAACCCTAAGGACAAGGTGATTTCTTACCTCTGGTATAGTGCCTAATGCTTAAGTTGGAGGAGGGAGTAGTTGTATAGTGCTTTAAGGGGTTTAACCTCTGTTTCTTAGTTGACAATGATTCAAAAACATGAACTAAAGAGTTGTTACAAAGTATTAACAAGCTCAGTAATTGTCTCCTTTTCCTTTATATTTTGATGCTAAAGACAGATTACATTATTCAGGGTTGGAGTAAATTTAGAATATCTCACCTCAACTTTCAAATCAGCTAACCATCCAGTGCTTTATTGCACATATAGATGGTAAACAGAGAAAGACAACTGCGATACCACAGGGCAGGAATTTTACATCAGTTTGACAGATTCACAGTTTAGGAAATATAAATTCTTGTTTGCAGCCTTCCCTCCTCCTGCGGTGCAGCATATCCCTCTGCAAGTCCCACTGGTGCAGGAGGCGGCTGGATGGGTGCTGGCGTAGGGCAAAGCCTGCACTATGCTTCTCAGAGTAGCTGGTGAGCAACGAGCCGGTGCCTCAGCTGCTGTAAGTCAGCTTGGCATTACCGACCTCACCGGACGATGCTGACATACCCCAGCTGAGGGCCTGGACATACATGTGGAGTTTCCCTCTTACTAGAGGGAAGTTATGGAAAATATGAACCACAGAAAGAGGTCACCCTGAAATACACAGTGGAGGCTATGCACATTCCAAAGATTTCTACCCAGCCCTTGAAGGAAATAGGCTATTTTTCCCCTATTGTTTCGTTTCTCTGGCACATTTTCCTTGGACTAGAGGCTCTTGAGCAGCACTTCTTGTAAGAATACCTTTGTTTGGGGTTTTTAAATTATCATAGTTTGGCAACATTCAGCCTAGGAATTGTTTATAACTTTTTGGTGGCTTGAATGTAAATTATATTTAAGCATTTTTCCACAGAGGAAACATAAAAATGATTAACAACTGAAAATGAAATTGCTAAGATTCTTGTACGTGAAGTTGGGAGTCTAAACCTTTGAGCCACTTCATCTTACCCAGCAGAAAGAGAATTCTGCTTTCCACAATACTCGTCTCTTGTTACTTATAGGGCTATCTAGTTTCCTGGACTAAAGTGGAAACATCTGAAGGAAATCTTCTCCCTCCTGCAGTTTTTCTGGTGCACCTCTTCAGGGCAAGTGGCGAGAGCCTGAATGCATGGCAAGGAGCAGCCAGGGAGCCCAGCTCTGCAGGTCTGGTCCTGCCTCTCCTCTGCTCCCACCTGCAGACCTGGGAAGGGGATGGAAGGGGTGCTGCTATTTGTAACCAGCTGTTCCCCCAGCTGGTGTTGTAATCAGTGTCAGATCACTCCCAGGGCTGTGGTGGTGCTTGTTTGAGATGTTGTCCCTTTGCAGGTATGTGGGGGGCTTTATGGTGCCTTGTTTTGAAGAGGAACAACTTTATTGGTTTGCCATAAGGCATGGGATAGTGTTAATTCTCCCACATGAGGCTCAAGTTATAAGAAGTTCCCAGGGGTTATTGATGTAAGGGAAAAAATTTGATGCCTGACCTAGAGTTAGATTAAATTACTCCTTCCTGATTTATAGAGGGTACTCCTCTTGCCTCCAACACAGTGTCTCTGAGGTTTCTCTTTCTGGGCTAGAGTTTTTCCTCCCCACAGAAGCAGCCTAATGTTCGGTGCCTCTAAATTACCCAACGGCATGAATCAGCACCTGTAATGCTGAATGGGGCTAGAAGGCACGAAGAGTCTTGCCAGGGACTTGAGGAGAACTAGAGAGCTTTGATTAAAGCTTTTAATTATGTATTTCACTCAAAGATGACATAGGGTTTTCAAAATGGGGCTGAATTTGTTAACTGCTGCGTCTATCCTCATTAATTTTGTTAAAGACACCTAGCTGCTACTGTATAATGCGTGTTAGAAGCCAGTCGTCTTGACGTTGCTGTGTACCAGTTTTTGTATGTTATTCCTAGAGGTCTGCATACCTGAACATCTCCTGGTCTTCCTCAATTGTTGCATAAAATAGGAACAGAAATTGCCTTCCAAAACAAAAATATCAAAGTTTGCCGGAAGGTTTCAAGTGGCTAAACTCTGGTTAGGTGGACTTTTTTGTAGTAGGATGGATCACAGTCTTACTTCTGGAATGCTGCTACTTCACTGTTGATTAGCATGAAAAAAAAAATCTCATAAACAGTCAGGGTTGACTTTTGCAGCTGTATATAGCTGATCTTTAATTAACTTCTGCTTGTTTAGTTTTCCAGTTTATTGCAAGTAGATTTTGATCACAGTTTGCAAAGTTATTCCCAAATATTCAGAAATGTCTTTGTTTAATACGATATGTGTAATTTACTGACACACAGGAAAAACACATGTATTTTTTAACATGACTAATTATTTGTAAGGGCCTCCATAATGGAGACTCAATAGAGATGGTTTTATTTTGCGAAAGTGCTAAGCACCCACTTACAGAAAAACCAAGCTTAAGGTTGCTGCTTTTTATCGATTATCCCAAAATTGCAATTCCAAGCCATTAATGAAACTTTGGCAAGAATTGCACAATTTCCTGGGGTCCTCATTAAATGCACATTTTGGTTCAAGCGCAGAACCTACAAAACCCTGTTAGCTTAAGCTAAATTTCATGTCATAGAATTAACTTATCTAGAAAATGGCAGTCTCCTAGAAATGTGACTACCAAGTAAGAGAAAAATAGCAGAGCTCTAGAGCTAATTCATTCACCAGCCCTGGTGGGGAATAAGCAGATTCAGTGTGATTCTAAGCATTTGAAAATTGGCAGAATTCAGAGATAGTTGAAACTCTGTATGCACAGTATTTTTTTTTCTCAGGAGGGGAAAGGCTTAGCATTTTAACTAAAGAGCAGGTTAAAAATTTTATGCTGAAACTTTGTTGTTATCGAGCTCATATTAAATGAGGAAATCTGAAAAACATTTCACAAAGCTGGAAAAATAGAATCTTATCTTCCTTCATCTCTCCCCAATGGATAAGTGGTCTGGTTTGTCATACCAAAGAGCACACTCAGTTGTTTTCTCAAATTAGTGAGCTCCTCATGAAACTCATACCTTGGTCCAAGCCCTATAAAAGTCTAATGTCTTACATAAGTGCTAAGTTAAGGATTTAGCTGAAGCATAAACTGGCGCATTGGCTTTGTATCAGCCATGTACATTAGGGTGCAGTTTATTCTCTGCCTCAGGAAAAAATGTGCTTCAGTGTGTACTCAGGAACACTATCATGAGTTTTGGAGCAATCCCTTTTCCGTTCTCTCTACTTAGAAAAACTAGGAAAAGGTAAAGCTAGCAGGTTAGCAATGTTAAGTAGGGGTGCTAACTAGTAAGCGTAAAAACTGCTGGAAAAGGAGCTGATTTTCAGAGTGACAAGTTTACGGAGATCCCCCTTGGGGACAGAATAAATTAGCATTACATGTGGAATTATTTTTTTCCCCCTGACTGTTAAAACATCTCCTGTAGCTTTGCATTTTATACAGATCATTATCCAGAATAAGAAGCTGATCCACACAATAGCCTGTGTGCATGTGTTATGTATCTGTAAATAAATACACTCATATAGATCCTTCTTCATCAGTGCTGTTCACCCCTCCGTGCTATTCTGTTTAAGCTATTACTCTGCTTGGACCATTTGTCACTGGAAGGAAGTGCATGCAGAGAAGTGATACATTACTGTATAGTTTCTTGCTGTGAAGTGTTGATTTTAAAACAGGCTGGCAGTCTGCAGCTGACCCCATAATAAAAATGAACAGACTTAGTTTAGGAGGTTTTGTTTTTCTTTTGTCCTGTTGTTATCCCCAGGTTAAGGAATCTTTTATTGTCTTTCAGCTATGCCATACTCAGCAATAAATCTCTCTCTTATGTTTGGCCTTTTCCCCTCTGGGAGTTTGGGATTCTTTCCCATTTCCATTTCTACATTTTTAAGCTGTGACAGCCATCCTATTGCCTGGTTATTAGTGAGCAGGGCAGGTGTGCAATGTTTTCTTTTAGAAAGGATAATGTTAGCACCCAAATTCAGTGAGCAGCACACTGATCGTCCTCCGTTTTACAGACTGAGAACACCAACAAGGATGTTAATTAAGACCATAGGCTGGAGTGTGAAGACCAAATACAGGTCAGCATAAGCCAAACTAAAATAGAGTGGAAAGAAACTCTATTCACATTAAAAAATATTAATCCTGCAATAATATCTAGACATGGATAACTTGGATTAAGGGCAAGCCTGCTGTCGTATACCAACAGTGCACAACTGAGCTTTTAGGCATTGATATCTTCCATGTCTGCAGTATCAGACATTTACTTAACTACTCCATGAGAAAATGTAGATCTAGGAAGGAGGTTTCTGCATTCGCAGGATGGGTCATACAGAAATGGTGTATCCCTTGCAAAGTCTAATGAGATATCTGATTGTGTCTTCACTGAATTAATATTATCAGGACCATAACTATCAATCAAGAAAATAAAAATTTTAATCTTGGTTTCTTAATGCTCATCAAAACTTACATCTCAGCTTAGTACCTTCTGCTTTCAGAGGGCCTTCAAATTCCTTTAGACAGATAGTGCAATGGGGGTGATAGTTGATCTTTCTTTGGACCAAATCTGTAAAGACTCCAAGATGAAGCTTCAAACCTGTCCTGCACCATGATTCCTGGATGTGGGTCCCTAACAGATGTAGCCAGAGGAGTCAGATTTTCTGTAGTCAAAGGCAGTAGATTATTAACTTATTCATAATAAGGCTGTCTTAGGCATGCAGCATGTAGCTGGGGTAAAGGAACTCATTTTCAAATAGATTTACCTGTGCCTGAAGAATTAGTTAATAAAGCACTTTTGTTTTAATTTCCATTACCTACCCTACATTTACAAATTATAGTTCCTGATTAATGACATCAGGAGTTGAACTTTGGCTTTTAAAGCACCAGACCCATGCTGTGTGGTAGACACATTTACATTCCATTTATGCAAGTCGTCCAATTAAAATTTACTCATACAAATTATATAATACACCAGAATGAATACATTATTTCCCTTATTAAACTGCTTTCTTTGCTTTTCAGTAGAAGTGACCAATCTTTCCCTTTGCCCCACATGGGAATTTATGTAAAAAAAAAAATCCCTGAAATAGGCAGCAAAAGTAAAGGAAAATTTTCCAGATTAAATTAGTAAATTACTGTTCTTAAATAAAGGATTGGGAAAACGACAGCTTTGCCTTTAATCTTACTTTATGTCTGCATTTAAAAATTGAAAAAACATGGTCTGATTCTACAAAATACCAACTCCCCCTCACGTCAAGAGATAAACGTCACAGGACTGAGCCATCTCTGTCACAGCATGGTCCATATTTCAGAGAAAGCAAGTCATTCAGGAATAGCATCATGAGCTACTTTCCTTTTAAAGATAATAAGCAATATTTACCAGGCACTTTCCAAACAAAGACACATAAAAAATTACTTCCAACAGAGTGGTTCGGGTGTGCAGCTAGTGTTAGCCTTTCCTCAGGCTGGTTTACTTGCTGGTACTTATGACAAAAGCCGATCTGAGTCCAGCATCTTCAATAACAGCAGCTACTGTCAGCAACTCTGCAAATGAAAGAGCTGTGCTTGCTGGTTTCTGGAACCACGGAGTGAATGAATCAGTGTGAATGATACCTCCCCACACGGCCCATGAAATTTTGCCAAACTGTAGGTAGGGCTAATGCAGTAGGTAGAGGGAAAAATCATGGTAGAGTATCTGATATTTTCCATGCTTCCACATGACAACAGCAGATGGCAGCAAGAGAGACAGTGTGCATCCACTGGGGTTTGCCTTCTTCACTTTGGTGGGTAGGCTTTGAATCATTTTTTGGTTAACATCTCTTCTAGTTGGTCACGAAACTATAAGAAAGTTTCCTCTTTTTTAGGCATGTGATCTCAATATCTGTGACCTTCATCCTGGAAAGCTATTTCTTGGCTCAAGTCTCTCTGGCCTGGCACTGAAGTATCCTTTGTCCTTTTACGTGATTTATAATGCTTGAGAAATCATGCTGAAAGCAAAGGTGAGTGCCCAGAGCAACTTGATCTTTTTATTTTGTTTTAAATATAATATTGGTGAACAGGAACACTTCTCCTTCTAAAACATGCTTCTCAGGCAAAATCCTTCATGTGTCAGGGCCACAATAACCAGGGTTTACTGCTGGA
This sequence comes from Phalacrocorax carbo, assembly GCF_963921805.1. Lineage (NCBI taxonomy): Eukaryota > Metazoa > Chordata > Aves > Suliformes > Phalacrocoracidae > Phalacrocorax > Phalacrocorax carbo. The sequence continues at coordinate 23,202,698 of NC_087515.1, forward strand.
TGCAGAGAATGTATTATACTGGAGATAAGATAGGAGAAAATTTCTGCCTGACCATCATGTGATAAATAAATAGAGTCACAGGCAATGCTTTTCAAAAGAGAAAGAAAAATGTCATTCAAAAACTAATATTGCTGAAGTTGTGAGACAGATATTAAAGATGAAAGTTTCATTTAATAGCCAGGTACTCATGAATTCATCCTTTAAACAGCAGCCAGTGGAGGTGAGATTTCCACAGGTAGTTCAAAGGCATTGACATTAGACTCTGCAGCTCCATCTCTGCAGATGTATAATATGTTTTAAGGAAATAAAGCCTGAACTGTGAGAAGGGCAAGTTTCCTTTAGAGCTTCATAACTGAGGAAAGCAAGTGCATTGGGACAGTACGGAGTCAAATTTAGTGAAAATGTCTCAAATTAACCATTCCTGTGACATTATGAATATCCTCCCTTTTTTTTTTTTTTCTTTTGAGCAGCTTCCCTGATCCCATTGCTTTGATGGACATTGTTATGTGAATTTTTTTCTTACTCTTCCTGCACATCATATGCTGGCTACACAGATGTCTCATGCTTTGTAGATTCCTCTACCACATTTTGGATCAGGCAACCCAGTCATCTTCAGAACCATATATTTCTAAATGTTCTTTCTCTTTACTCTGCTAATTTTTTCACCATGTTTTTGTCTACTGTGGAAGATAAGAGGGTTTTTTTTTGTTCAGACAGCCCTGCCAGGTTGACTGCTTGCACAGTCCCAGTTCACAACTGATAGTGATTTTCTGAAGGTTCTTTATTTCAGATTAAACAAGAAAATGTCTTATGGTCTCCTAGTGATCCTACAGTGCTCTTCCTTTTCCTATGTAAGCCTTTTAAAGTTTTCCTTCTCTTCCTGTATCTCTGCATGCTTTGGTTGAAGTATGCATGATAATGAATGACATTTTCTTTCTGAATAAAAGATGCACCAGACAGACTATACTGGCTATACATACTATTTTTCTCTGCCAAATCAAAGGGTTTAGAGATGTCTCCAGCATTTCTTCATATGGAAAACCACTGTAAGCTGTTTTATATTTTGCTGTTCCAGCTGTTACAATTTATGGAGATCAAAATCTGATTTAAATGTTCTTTCTACAAAGACTTTCAAACCAGAATCTTGCTGGGAGAGGACAGGTGGTGGCATAGGAAAGGAGGAATTTATCTATTTCTCTTCTTTTTCTTACTTCAATATGATTGCTGCTGTATTTTGTGCTTAAGGTAATGTCCTGAAGCCCAAGAGATCCACACTGAATGTTTTCTTGTCATGTCCCTCCCTGCCTTCCAGCATCCTTCAGAGCTGGGAGTACCAGAGGGGTTACCTGTACTGACCATATACCTGGATAAGACCTTTTCCACCCATTCTGCCGTGGCACACCACGCCAGTAGAGTGGATGAAATGATGGAGTCTGCCCAGGTCTTTTACCAGCATGGACAAAGGGGGTGAGCAAACAGTCCTCTGGTTTATGAGGAGACTGTAAAGATAACATCTAAGTGGAAAAGGCAAAAATGCACCATTAGGCACTAGTAGACCTTAGTTAGTAGTCCAAATGAAAGTATCACTACTTAGGCCATCAGGGTTTCAGGTAAATTAAACAGTAAAAGTTTGGTTGTGATGACAGGTGTTTGGAAGGGCTTTTACATTATCCTAGCTGGTTCCACATCAATAGAAAAGAGTGACTGATTTTGAGGACTGCAAATGTAGATTAAGCTAATAAACATGAAAAAATGAAAAAACCACAAAACCAAACCAAACCAAAAAAACAAACAAACAAAAAAACCCCCAAGACTGCAGCAACTGGGAAAAAAAAATCGAGAACTTATTAATTATGCCTGATAATGGGAGGAATGGAGCAGCCTTTCTTTAACAGACCTGCAGTCAAGTTAGTCATCTTTTTCTTGTTTTTTGTGCCTTATGCGTTTAGGTTTGTAAGAGGAATACCGCTGAAAACATGCTGTGTACTTCAGGCATTTAAAGTACCTTTAAAGTACATTTAGTACTTCATCAAGTAGTACTTTTTACAGTCCGTGAAGTACATTTAAATCATCTTTGTATGTAGCCAAAACAATGGCTTGAAGGCACATCAAAGGCTACTGTCTTTCCCCAAGGTCCAGAGAGGAGTTGGTGCGCAGGTACCGGTTTCTCACTCTGCTCATCTGTCCATTGCATGAACAATTGCACCAAGCAAGATAAAAATACTACCCTACTCCAGCAGCAGTGCTTTATACCCATTCCCACTCAACTAGCTCTCACTTAAACACATGCAGGATAGTGAAAAGCCTGACTCAAGAATATGCATCTCACAAATGGAGGAAAACTACTTGATGCATAAAGGGACTTTTGCTAAAAACTGGCATTTGTTATCAAAACTAATTTCCTTTCAATAAAGCAGCTTTTTAAAAAAAATACAAACTGCTATCTGTAAATGTTACTGAAACCACATTATAGCTGGAATGTGAGAGAATGGAATAAGCACAGTTTGAAGGTAATATGAATGTACAATATGAAAAAAAATGCTTTTCGTGTCCTTGGAATTCACTGCTTTTTATTTTTTCTCAACATTCTTCCTGTGTTCAGTTCCTGCGTTGTCTATACTGGTTACCTAAAAAAAATTTGGTCTGGATTTCATCTGAAAAAATCAAGGCGGGCCATATACGCCTTTTAAGAGAAAATTCATGTTTCCTTTTCAGTATTCCTACTGCTTGCTATATGATTGCAAGTACAGTTTATCCTCTAAGTTCATTTCAGCAGAAGAATGTGAATCACCACTGGAATGCATGTGGCAAGCAGAGAAACTCTATCAGCAATGAAGCCCCTCATCAAAAAGAGTGCCTAGTAGTTTTAAGACTGCATTATGGCTTGGATTGATTTTGTAGTGACTTTGGTTTCTTGCCATTATTCCAGAAAATACAAAGATCAAAGAAAGAAAGTCACATTGATTGGCTCAGGTCTGGTCAAAAACTAGATTTGTGTCTTCTAATGTAACTAACATTTTACAGATGGCTTGGTTCATGTTAAAGCTAGGGGTGTATGTAGATTGAATTATCAGAGGATTAGAACCAGCTGCATTTAGTTTGAAAATATTTTTGTGCATATTCTGTCCAGCAAAATGAACAGAGCAGACTCTTGCTGTATGAATTCTAGCAAATGCCTAAAAAAACCCCACAGAGACTAATTGAGGGTCTGCCCCTGTTTACTGCTGGTTACTTTGTCTTCAAATAAACCACATTGTACGTGAGAGCACTCGTGAGTTCAGGTCCATAAATCTCATCTTTGACTGTGAATTAAGGGTAAAAAGGATCAGATCTGAAGAATTTACTTGAACAGAACTAGAATCCAGCCCAGTATTAGTAGAAGATCCACAAGATGCTGAGAGTGACTTTCCATTTTCCTGCCTTGCATTTTGTGCACCTTCATAAAGGGATTTGGAACAATGTGATTCTAATTTTGTAATGTTTTGCACTGACTCTGCACATCTCTAAATGACTAGACCAGATGCAAAATGATGAAGAGTCAGCACCAGCGAAGAGTGGATTGATCTGCTAGCAGAAGTGTCCTTAATTATTTACTTCTTCAGATTCTGAGTATCAAAATCCTCTCATGATGTCTCAGGACACACAGAAATATCAAACAGGGTATTAAAACAGACCATCAAGATTTTCACTCTTAAGCTAGGCTTACCACAATTGATTAAATTTATTTAGAACTCTCTGAAGTCACTAATAAAAAAGTACTGAAATTATAAAAATGTTCCAAATATACTTTTTCTTATTATTAATGTTTAAAATACCAGCATTCACACTTGCAGCAATGTTATTACCATTAACTAGATAAAACAGAACTAGATTTCCTAGCATTTATTCTATTCTATGTTCTTAGGTTCATTACCCATTATGAAAACTAAGGATAAATTCTCACTTGGTATCCATGAAGTCATCTCTTATTGATGTCCACTTATACTGGAATGATTCCATATGCTTATCTACTGCAAAATTCAGAATTCTTTTGCTAAATTAATTTCTCTTTGCATATATGTCTTAGATTTAAAATACGTCATTAGTGATGCTTAGTAACAGCGGTTAATTTTTAAGGGGCATTTCTTGCCAAATTTATTGCATGGGATAATCTCATCAGAAGAAGTTCAGGCTTACTAGGAAAAAGCATTTTATATTTTTATTAAGTTCAGGGGATATTTCTTTGCAGAACTTTTTTTCCTGAAGCAGATCACTTATGGTAAAATCAGCATGCTCCTGCGATGCATGTTTTTCCCATAAACTTTAAGTCCCTTTACAGCATATGCTGATGCTTCTGAGAAATAAGACTTTGTCTTGAATACAGAGCCAAATCAATTATTAACTTCTCATACATAAGGTTTATGATACGGGCCAGGCCCCTAAAGCTGAGTGCTCTTTTGCATCAGGTATTATAGGTATATGATTTTACTAAAAATGTGGCTTTAATCTTTTGCAGGTGTATTTGTATAGCAAAAGAAAAGCGAAGTCTTAACTCTGTCTTCATCTTGTCTTGGCAGTCTTTGCGGATTGCATTGGATCTGTACAGCTTCACCCAGCTAGGTGTCTCTCCCTGTTTTTTTGCTAATTACCTCTTTAATTCCCAGCAGTAGTGAGCACAAACTGACTTGCTGCAGCAAACTCTAGTGAAAAGCATTATTCAACTCCTAGGAGATTATCTTCTGGAAGTCCTATTTTATTTTTTCTTTTGAATATTATTTTAAAAGGAAAATGTGGCTCTTAAAATTTCTCGGCCGTACCAGAGAAGGCTGGAAAGCATTCAGGCCCCAAGTTCACTAACAGCCTCGATACTTGTGCAAAGAATTATTTCAGTTTTCACTTGCTAGCAATTTTTACTATTTTGAATCAGGTGTCTAATCAACTTTTACCAGGCTTCTACTTGCAGAATGAAGTAAGGCTTTAACAAATATGTGTATTATTCTTCCCTTTCGGTCTGTTCGGTTTGCATTCAACTTTGGTTTTTGAACTTTATTCACACAAGGGGATATGGAAATTGCTTTTAACTGATACCTGAAATATTCTTGTAATCTGATTTTGTATTTTCAGGACTGCAGAAAAACCTTCTCATTTCATCACCAATTTTACAATATTGATATTTTATGTCAAGAATAATGGTATGATACATATTTAATAATGTATTGGCTATTGTGTTTTAATGCAATGTATATTCTGTGATATACGTTGTATTTTAATACAGTAAATTGCAATAAAAATCTATAATTAGGCTTTGTAATCTTTTATGAAATATTGATGCCTGTCTCAAAAAAATGGTGTGTAAATCATTAGATATCCACAGAGCTGCAAAAAATTTTCAGAAGCAGAAAATGCTGTACAGTATTTCTGTGCAAAAATAGCCATAGCTCAATTACTGTTGTTGGGGTGGTGCGGCCCTCATATTTTCAAAAAATACATCTATCAAGGGGATACATCTAATCTTAGATTTGCTTGCACAGCACTTAGCAAGAGAGTACTGCATGAAAGTTAGTCACCAGCAAGGAAATGCAGCTTGATTCACCAATGTGATATTAAGATACTTCAAACTTTCTGTTCCAGCCTTGAAAAAGTGAATAATCTTCCTGATTTTTTTTCTCTAGCTCCGCACCATTGACTGCTACTGATGAGTCACATAAGTAGGTCTACACTAACAGCTACTGCAAATTACAACATTACAGAGAGGAAAACTACCTGTAAAATTTTATCTTAGTCTCCTAATGTAGGTATAAAGTAGGAATGAAAAAAAATTAAACAAGTAAAGACATATTAAAGAAAAAAGTCTGGGCCAGCTCTTCTGCCATTTACTTGCCAAGACTGGAAGACTGATTTCATGTTGTTTGGTGCGCACTAGCCACTTGGGACAACATCACCTAATAATATCCATGAACCTCCTGCAACCTGGCTGACAAGGATCTCCCTCCCAATGGACTCACACCAGAAAAAAATAATTGTGCGAGAGGTGTCAGTGAACGTAGGTTCATTTTTTAAATGCAAACCACATTTCTACCACCTCAGTTTCAAGACTAGCCAACATCTTCAATGTAAATACCAGACAGTAACAAAGAGATAAGTCTGATGTTGATTAACTAGAGGTTTTATTATAAAATAAGGCATGAGATTTAATGTTTCTGAGTAGCCATGCAGTGTCGAGTTCAAGAAATTGCTTCACTGATTGTTTCACTAAGAGGGAAAACAAAGTATAGAGAAGGCCAAGTTGCATGTTTTGATGGCTTACATTGTTAAATGTATTATTAAGTGATATATAGTATATTATGTGATGCAGTCCAGATTTATAAAATGAATCCTGAAACGCACTGGAAACTGGTAATACTTGATACTTTGAACATCTGGTTATCTAGAGAGTTGCTGAATGATGCCCATGGGAACTTACCTCTAGGTATTCCTTTCTTCTTTTGCAATTCTCGACCCCTGTAAGTGAAATTTTCTGGAGCTTTCAGTGATTACAGGTATTTTCCTAAGTTTATATTTCTGAGGGCTGCCTGTGGATTTACTGATTAACTATGCCTGTAGGATACCCTATGGCCTTACTTGGGTACAAAGGCATTAGAGATAAAATCATCAGATGTAAACCGGTAAGAGTCGAGTCAAAGAGAAGAGCAGGTAGAAAGCAACAAGTATCAGAGAAAGTGTCAAAGTGGTGGTCTGAAGGAGGAGCGCTCATTTCTGTGGCAGCAAGGCTTCACCTGCTTTATGGGCAATGCTGTGCTGCAGATGAAGCAGCTCTGGAGAGAGCGTGAAAGCCGACCTGGGAAGGTCTGAAGTCTGAAGTGAGGTGGGAGGCATCAGCAGAGCAACACCAAACTCTGCTGGCTGGGGCTGCAGCTCTGAATTCTCCATTGACTTTGTGGTTCTGCAGAGATACATACTGGAATAAATTAACAGGAGTGCAGGTTTATTTTAAAAAACTGCCTGGAAATAAGGACAGCGCAGAATCTGTAAGTGCGTTGCACAAAGAATGAATGTTTTTTTAATCTAGGCCCTGCTCTTGTAAGGTCAAAACTGAGAACCTGTAATATAAATATGCTAGTGAAACTGCTCCGTATGGTTTGATCCCAGTTCCCTGCGATCACTGACAACTTCTTTTGTGTTAACTTAAATGGTCTTTGGATAGGAGCTGGTAATAATTAGAGTACAAAATGTCTGGCACTCTCAGGAAAACAGGTGGATGAATCCATAACTAAGCAAAAAATTAACTTATGCGTATTTATTGTGGACAGCTGCAGGCAAAATCCCAATGTTTTAACCCTACACAGCCTTTGTTATGTGCCTGCATTCCTTTGCACTAGCCACCTGTTATTTATCAGTTGCACCACACCAGTATTGCCATATGAGGAAGAATTGGCCGTGATTGATACGGACACGATTCCCAGCGTATGGCCTTGCCCAAGGGACTCCCAGGGAAGTCAGGGACATCCAGTGTGGGAAAAGGACTACAGGCTGGCTGCTGAGTTAGGATCTTATTTGGAATAAATACACATGGCTCTTCATCACCTCTTTGAAAAGGACAAATTTGCATAGTGAGAGAAAGAAAAGAAAAGAATTCAAATCTGGTACAACACCCTCCCCCCATGAATGTGCTTTTCCAACCTTTCTTGGACCAATTAAAACTATGAGTTGACTGATTAATGAAATGTGGCTTAATATTACTTACCAGTAATCATTTCAGAGATAAAGAGGTTCTGCGATAAATTACATAAAAAAGAAGCAAGGGCTCGGTCTAGCAGGCACTAGGCACACAAGAATAATTTTCATTTAAAAATCCTGCCTCAGCAATACCATGTTGTTGATTCACTTCATGATCTGCTCTATGCTGCTGCTCTGGAAAGGACTAGGACTGCTTCCAATAAAAAAGAGAGACAAACCTTCATTGACTCCAACAGGAGTAGGCTCAAAATTTAAAACACTCCTGTTGTTTCACCCACACTTACTGATATATGTCTGAATGATGATATAGGGTACAGAACTTGAAACAGGCATTCTAGAAAATTTGGGAAATATTCTTGGATATTTTCAGTATCTCCTTTATATGTTGTTAATTTACCACTTGCTCCCACTAAATCCACTGACATCAGCCACAGTCTTTTGTTGTTAGCTTCAGAAAGTTTTGCCCTATAATTTCACTTGAAAAATATAATTAAGGATGAAATCCTGATTTCTTTGAAGTCAACGACAAAACTTCAATTTTATTTAAGTGTTAATGCTGGTAATTGCAGAGATAACCTTTCACCAGGAATTCAATTCAATTTATATAATTATATTTTTGTGTATGTAATGACTAATGTTTTCCCATTATTGTTTAAAAGATATCTCAAAGTCTGTACAGTCATGTTTGCTTGCCTACAGAAGACAGAAATACTTAAGAAAAACTTCCTAGGAGTTTGTCTCAATGAAATTATTTTTTACTTTCACTGTTTAAAATCAGCTGTTGTCTTTTCTGTTTTGTTTGGGGTTGGTTTTTTTTTTTAACCTCTTCCTGAATCTGCCAGGGTAATGCTGGTAAACAAAGATGGAGTTTCACATTTCAGGCACTGAGTGTTGTGAACGTGCAAGAAGAAATATCAGGAAAAGATTCAAACATCCACCTCCTAATCTGTGTTAGGTTAATTTATTTCTCTAGGTGTTTACCTGTACTGGAAAATCATGGCGAGTTAGCCTATGCCCTTCCACTGTCTGCATAAATGACTTGGTCTTCAAACTTCCAAACTCCTACTTCCCATTACAGCTCTACCCGTAGTTGGTGGAATATGTAGTACAGGATTGAAACGATACCATGGGAACCTTAAAGTTTCTTATTCTTCCTTCTTTCCTTTGAAGTGGTCATGACTGAACTCACAAATAAGTACCAGGTATAAATTTCCAGTGCCTGCTTGTGTTTATTAATATCCACAGTAATTCTTGTAGTCTTTTTGGTGGTATTATTTTGGGAGGAAGATTGCTCCTCTTTCTCTGTTGGCTGTGAAGTAAATTTTTCCTACCTGCTTTTGAAAGAGTACTATATTCCTCACCAAGCACTTTCAGTCAAAATCTAAGATATATTTTTAAACCCTATAGAGTTTGAGACATAGAGACAATTTTTTATTGGGAATAGTGTTGAACTAGGTCAAGAAGTTGCATAAAGAAGACACATGCTTGACTCTACTGAAAGCTATTGCTGGACTAATTCTGCATTGAATAAGAAGTTTTGAAGTTTTACTAGTTTCTGGAAAAACTCTGTCCCATTTCATATTCTAGAGCTTTATATTCCTACTAGTTCGCATTATCTGGTCCTTCCTTTTCACTGCCCCAAGGATGGTTCCTACAGTGTGGGGTTGTTGTAACACTCTAAAATATCAGTGATGAAAAGGCACCAGCTGGTTCTGTTGTCTTTTTTTTTTTTTTTAAAGACAAGAACAGACTGGCAGAATATCTACTAATGGTTAACCTCGTGTCTTTCACCCTTCCAGTATATCTTCAGTGCATTGCCCCACGAATGTTATGCAAGGGAATTCAAACACACAGCAAAAATATGTCTTTCTAACATGAGAGTTGAAACATTGGTCTCTCTTTATTGTACAGTAGCTTTCTCATTTTGAAAATAAAATGGAATTAACACACCTGTGCATCTGCTGCCAGACAATGTCAGCACAGGTACATGGTATTGTACTGAACCCTCTTCAGTACCTGTTATGAACACTCCAGATGCCTTGTTTTCATCTAGGACATAGGGTAAGATAACAGTTTACAGTAGGGGGCATTTCTCTGCAAACTGCCTCTTTTCCCCAGCCCATCACTGTCATGGAAGACAAGTCTTGGATTTACATATTCATAGGAAAGCTACCACCTTTACTTTGAAAAATGGAATAAGGTACCTCACATCCATTATGCATTAGGGGTGTCTGGGCAGAAAGCTAGTGTGGATAATTGGTGCTCCATAAATTCACATGCTCTGTTATTGCACCATATCCTCCCTTTGTGGTGAAGCTGTAAGTACGAAATCTCCATAAGCATTTTTCATGACAAAATCCTCTGTCTAGATATAATAACAGCTTTTTGTTTGGCCATATCTTATATATTTAACATTTCCCTAAAGTTCCCATTCCCAAGATTTCCTTTTAAATATAGATGTCTTCTAAATTCTCCTAAATATAGCTGTTATCCTTAATCTGATATTAAGGCAGGTCTATCTATGATGAAAAAAGTTCTATACCATTACAGGGAGACAAACAGATAATGTCACCTGGCATACAAAAAATGTTACCTGGCAGAAAAAGCTGGGAAGATAATGGTTAGATAAAAATCTCTCATCCTTTTTTTGCCATTGTAATGCCTTAATCATATCAATGGATTCCCTGCAACAGCCACTCTGACAGCAGCCTGATTTTTATTCCTAATCCACTGCAGAAAGTGTGGCTGAACAATAGATTCCTTGGGCTTGCTCTGAATGGGGAAATAGATGGGAACTCCATCAGATCTGCTGCACCAGTTAATATTAAGTAGCATTAAAAATCACTGGAACCTGGATCCACCTCTGGTGCGTGCGAATCTAGGCATATTTCAGCAGCACATAGCATCAAACCAAAGCTATGTGTTTATTTGTACTTGCAATGTAGTTCTCATTTTCCCCATAGACTGTGAAAGTTTGGTTTGTTCTAATTATCGATGACGAGCGTATTTTGCACAAACTATTTCTGTGCTAGCAAAATAACTACAGTTATTATTTAAACAATGTGATCTGGGGTTTGGTCTGGACGCACCAGCCACACCATTTACTTCTGTGTCATGATTCATTAGGTACATTTCTTGGAATTATTTTTTATTTCAATGGTCTTTCAAATTGTCCCCTTATTACAGTTTTAAAGTCTAATATTGGGATTTGATTAACTTCCTAGAAAGTAACCTTCAGTGCTGCTCACTTCCATGCTGGCATCCTTTGGAGAATTCAGTGTTCTCTCCTGCAAGCCCTTGGAGAACGGTATAATGTGTTTAGCACGACAGAGCATTTTCCTTTTCCTGTGCTCTGCTTGTCAACAGTACATTACCTTTGAGTTTCCATGTCTCCAAACTGTTCCTCAAGCAGATTGCACATGTAATTTAGGGCTCTCCCCTCTTTAGAGTTTTCCACTTGTTATGCAGAGGAGGTAACAAATAGTTCCCTCAGCATGAAATACCTCTCTTGCCAGTCGTGGTCTTTAATGGTGTTACTCGTAGCCTGAAAGGGCTGTTAGTTTTCCTGAGAGGCAATGGAGATAATTATTTATGTTCAGCTCAGACGCTCTTCCTTTTCCATGCAGTCATCCCATGTTTTTAGATCGCTGCAGGTGCAGGAGGTGGACTTCTGCATAGGCAGACCCCCAGTGAAAGAGGGACACCTGAGTACCAGCTCCTGGTGGTACCTTTTTAGCAGTGCTAGCCTGACACCCAGCTCCTGACCCAGGAAACCGTTTTGTCTCAGCCTACCCCTTAGTCTCTGCAAATCTGTGATTACAAACCCCCACATAGTCTCTTCATTAATTTCTACAACATTTGCTCTTTCAAGATAAGCAGTCTTGAAAAGACATGTTTTTAGCAGGGTGTTTTCAGAAAGAGGATCCAAAAAGGATGTGAATATAAATTAAGCAAATTTGATTACTGTTTGGAAAGTACATTTCGGTACAGTTTGTGGCTGTTCTTATCCAGCAGTGCTGTGCACAGATGGATGGAAATCATATGTACTTACAGAGGGAGAGAAGGATTTGGCTCTCTCCAGTGTCTTCAACTGACTCTTAGGTACATTAGCTAAGAGTATGTTATATTCCTATCCAATTTTAAAATATTATTTCAAAAGCCCACTGTGGACCGTAACTGCCACTTCGTCACCATTTCATGGGTGGTTGAGTTGTGGCACAGGCAGGAAGTCCATCTTTCCATTGCTGCCTGCGGAGACAGAGGTGGTGGTGGCAGTGGGGGGTCCCCACGGTGCCCTGGGGCTCCCCGCTGTTGGAGGGCCCGCAGAGCCAGGGACTCTCCCATGCTTCCCCTGATGCCCACACATTGCTCATCCTCAGGGAACAGGCAAGCTCTGGCAAGGCTGTCCCAGGTCTCCACTGGTGCTGTCTCCATCATGCCCATTGCTGCCAGAGCCCTCAGGCTCTAGGGCCAAAATGTGTGCCTGTGGAACTTGGTGTCAACAAGCAGCTGAGATGAGAAGGACACTTCCCACCCCTCCAACCCAAAGCTTTTACAGTCAGATTTTGCTCATATTCCAAAGCAGGTTTTTGCCCAGGTTTTATTTTCCCCCTGTACCTCATGCCTGTCAGGGCTGAAACATCAGCCAAGACCCCACACAGTCACAGGGATCTCAGGGCTGAACCTTCAGGACATGGGTCCTGCAGCCTCTCGACCCCACCAGGTCGCAGACTTCAGCCCCCTCACAAGAGATATGTGAACAGAATAAATGGTCCTTATTCCTTCTCTCCGCAGTGCGCACACGCTCCAGAGCAGCCAGACTGTGGCCTTCTGGTTTTCATTATGACTAAACATTGGAAATGTGGTGTGCATTTTCCAGAAGGGGCATGTTATGTATTTAATTTATGAAAGTAAAGAAGAGAGGAAGAGTCTTCTAGATCCCTTTTGGTTCAGCGTTTTTTATGAATGCAAGAACTGGGGTAGTATTGTGCCATGTCTTCCAATGATTATTAGCCAGATGTCCGTGTATATGCTGTTAAAAAAAATAGAATTGGAAAAAAGATGTGTGGTACTGTTTTATTTGTAATGTGGTTGTGTACAGGAGTATTATTAACATTTCTTGATAAGAAGGACGTATACCTAGAGGAAAAAAGCTGCACTATGTGGATGCTATTTCAGTTCTGAAGCCTAGATATTTTTAGCACCTTCGTTTTTGGAATAACTTCTACCGTAGCTGTACAAAACACAGAGATATACAATACGTGCAGAGAATGCAGGAAAAGACTTATTTTACTTCAACTATGCATATGTACTGGGCTGCATAGTACAGCGTGTGTATTGGGAGCTGGCTTAGAGCTGAGACTTGGCAGTACGCAGGTGTCCACGGGACAGATAAATGAGCAGTTTGCACTGACGGGCCCTGGTCTGCGCCTACAGAATTTTAACAAGACTTCACCAGTCAAAAAAAAACCTCAGGAGAAACATAGGATGTAATAAACCTGATTCTTTCCTACTTTGTAAAGATGTAAATCAGGAGTAAGGTTTTTTTGATCCAGTGAAGTCAAGACCTAAATTGAAGAAATGGGCTATCCTTGTCTGATAAGTAAAAACTCCCATCCACTTTGTGCAAGCTTTTCGCAGAGCAAAGCTCAGCACGTGGGTTTCTGCTGGGAGGTAACGCCTGAGCAAGCACAAGACATGCCAGCAGAAAATTAATAAATAAAAATCCACCTTTAATTACCAATGGAAAAGAGAACATCTCCCTTCCTTCAGCTAGAGCTGCTGTGGCCCAGTATTTGATCCTTTTTTTAAGGGACACGGGCAGCATCCTGAGCTACATGGCAGAGTTACTTCCCAGGAAAAGGTTTCTTTCCTAAGAAGTGCCAGAACTTCAGCATGTGAACAGCATGCCCTCTCAACTCAACAGGGACTGAAGCAGATGCACCAGCCCTGTGCATCCAAAAGTTGAAAGGCAGATGACAAAAATCACTAGATTGATCTAAAAATTATGAGATAGAAAAATACTCACTGTGCAATTCTTTTCATTTGCATTGGACTGTTAGAAGATTTCAATTTTATTTCAACTCTTCTTTGCAATCCCAGGGTTGAATTAATTTTTAAATGAAACCTACAGGACTCTAGAAACCAGAGTTAAAAAAAACCCCAACAAACCTTCAAATGGTAAGAGTTAGAAATATTACACTCAAAATATTACATGAGTAGCTGGGAAGGACTGGTTATTACAATTAGAATGAAGAAAGAGGACATCAAATTAATTCCAGAACTTGATACTGCTGACATGATGAGGATGAGGGAAGGTAAAAGACAATATAACTTACTAATACAATGCATATGCTTGTAGTGAATCTATTGTAATGATGGGAGGATGCCAAAGACTTTAAAAAGCATTCGCATGCACACAAAAGGCCTTCTGTGAGAGGAGACCTAAGCATCTCCCTGCAAATTCTGGAACTAATCATGAAGACTGTATTTCTTTCTTCCCTAATCTCATGGTGAAGCACATTGGGTGTTAGCTTGGGAAGGGAAGCCTTGCTGCCACCATGAAACAGTCTTGGGCTTCTCTTAGTACTTTACCTCACTGTTCCCCTCTCACTGAAGGAGCCATAGATACAGACAATATTTTCTCTTCCTCACTCTTCTTCCTATGGCTTTGTTCTTAAGATTTTACATGCACATTCAGAGATGTTGAAGGTACATTTTGTAACTAGGGGTGAAAGCTCTGTTGAGGACAGAGGCCAAGCAACAGCAGGGCAGATATTGGTGGAAGCCTGAAATCTCTGTTATGTTTTGGAGGATAGGAGGCAGGGCCATTTGTGGTGCCCAGGTGGACTTACCTCTGGTCCATGCTCCCATGAAGCCTATCTGCTTGTCATTTTAATGGTGAAAGCAATTAAATACGTTCATGTTGGGGCACTGATGTTCTTCAAAGCAAAGGGACCATACACGTATAGAGCTGGGGGTTTCCTCCATGGCAGCAGACACCTCTGCAGTGTACAGCTACACCAGACCCTGAACCACGCTGCAGTGAGCTGATATCACCAAGTGTCGCTTACTAGGTATCATAAGAGTACATGGGAGCAGGAAATGCTGGCTTCAAGGAGCAGGATTACCATGTATTCACTCCTTCAGGAATGCTTCTCAGCTAGCAGGGCTTTGCTGAAGGCAACTTCGGTACCTTAGGAGGATACTGCCCTGGGCAGCCGGCAGACCCTGCAAGGGGCCACTGCAGCTGCTGTTTTCCCATTTATGAGCAGACTGTGGACGGCTCTGCAGGATCCCAGATCTCTTCAGGCGAGCGGAGCTTTAGCGAGAGCAGAAAAGATACATATTTTCACAGCAGGGAGGAAAAGAGAAAGATGAGGAGTGTGGCACTAAACAAGGAAGAAAATCTGATGGGGAAAAAGAAAAGTTGGCAGCAGGGAAAGCCAAGTCCAAATACTAGCCTGTGGGTTGCACGAATTATCTGTGCAATTAGGATAATAGCTTCCAGGGCAGTTACTGTGGAAGAAGTCCCATAAGACTCCAAGAGAAATCGTTTTTAAAAAAATCCAACTACAGAAAAGAAAAACAAAATGATACACAGATGAGAGATCCCATTTTCTATTCTTCAGCAAACAATGCTCTAGAATATGTGATGATTTTTTATGTCTTCAATATTTTTCTTTCCCCTTCTGATTGAGAGGTTTTTTTTAACTGTTTGGGTTTCCCCCCCACCCCCCTTTTTGGTTCTGTGTACATAAATCATCATGGCTGACACCTTCTTGTTGACCTCATCTGCACTAAGAAGTCTCGTGCAAAGTAGTTCATGATATGGTGGCAACATCTGAACCATATTTCACATGAATGCTCATATATCATTGTTTGTAACACTGTAAGTGCACGATTGCTGGAGACAAATACAAATTACCCTGCTGGAAGGAGAGCTGGTGAGATTTATGTCGTATTGTTGCCTGTTCTTCCAATAGGAAGTTCTCTTTACTGGTACAAGTATGACCCCTCCGTTGAGCAATATACTACATGGCCAGACATATGGAGTCTAGCCTTTCTGTCTTCATGGTGCAATACCAAAATATGCTACAATACCTGACATAACTCCAACTGAACCAGCTCCAGAACTGGGAACAATTTAGCTGCATCAGCACAGTGGTATGCCCAGGCTAATTAAAATAGGGCAGAGGCTGCACTGATACAGCTATATTGTTCCTGAAACCAAGATGTTATCTCAGCAATGAGCTGCACTGTGAAATATAGATATGCTCTTTAAGACTGATGAGACATATAGGGATATATCCTTCAAGATTCAGAGATGAGCATCCATGTAATAGTTTTCATCTTACATACCTGTTTTAAATATTGGCACAATTCTAATGATTTTCATCCCTCTTCCCAGGTTTTCCCCTGCATTCCAACAGCTGCTGAAGAAAAACAAAAACCCGCAACCAAAAATGACTCAAGGAGAGAATTCAGAGAAGTCCTCAGCCAGTTCTTGTAAAATTCTTGAACAGAAATTGTCTAAGTGTTCCCACTAATATCAGCCATATTCACTTGTTTATTACTGTTGAAAATTTGGCCATTTTCTCAAAGATGACCATTTGTTCTAATACATGCACTGAATTACTTGGTCATTTCACTCCTAATCTTTTAAAGATCTCTTCTCACTGTTCTTTTGCTTCCCTTTTCAAGTTTTTACAATGCTTTGTAAAAGGCATTTCTGATGCATATTTTTATCATAAACTTCCATTTTTTTTTCCACTTGCTATTTTTAAAATGTCAAGATTGCTTTCTACATTCTCTGTACTACTGACACTCCTTGAGTCTTCCAGCTATGCAGAATTTTACCCAGTTCTTTTCCCTTTCATGGTCATGGCTTGCTGGCCATTTTCTGCCTTCCACCAAGCGAAGAGTAAGCTCACGTTCTTCCATGTGCTAGATGTAAATGGTCAAACCTCCCAGCCAATTTCTTGTTGGCCAGTTCTTTCTACATTGAACTGGAGCAAGTGATGCTTTCTGAATATGTTTTCTGAAGGCCCACTCAGTTTCTGCATTGGTCTCAGGTAGTGCTGGAGCTTTCCTGTGGATCCAGACTCGGCAGACTCAGCAGGACCGCCAACAACTGGCTTCAGGGAAGAAAACATGGTAGGCCAAAAGCACTGTTACTGGCTGCTGTATGACTGCATAGAGAAGTCACTTGGGAAATTTAAAGTGAATTAAAATAACTGTAGAACTTTCTTATTTGTTGCATCTGTTGATTAAAAAAAGAGGACAAGTGATAACCAAAGATTGTATAGCCACACTCTGTCCTCCCACAGACAGTGGCTAATAGCAGATCCTGGGGAGGAGCTTGAGAACTTCCATGGAGTATCTCCCAACTCCGGAAAAGTTTGGCTTGGAGTCTTCCTGTCCTAGAGGCAATGTTTTTGTTTTTTACAGCCCCAAATGTTTACTTACATATCTTAATCCAGCCACTTTGTGAAATCATGTCATCCTTTAGGAACTGCAGTGCTCTGTGACAAAGAGTTCCACAGCTCAGCCAGGCACTGTATCAAAGATTTATGTAGACAAGGGCTGAAACTTTGCCAGTCGATTCAGTTTTATGTGAGGCTTCCATCCTAAGCTCTATTGTTTTATCAAAATGCAGATAGACAAATAGAGAAACACCATCATCTTCGTTGTAGGGATCTGTGAGTTAAACCAGTAAGAAGCACACGCAAATGTAGATGTCTGTTCATGAAGCCTCAAACATTTGCTAATTAATTGATGATAATTTACAAAGAGCTGAAGAAACCTTCTTGGGATAGCATTTCATGCCTTCACAAAGCATGGAAAGAGAAGAGGAGTTACTGAAAACATCAGGTCCCTTCCAACTCAGGACATTCTATGATCTGCATGATGTGCAGGGCAGTATAGACCAAAGCCTCAGCTACCGCAGAACCTCTTCAGTTGGGGAATGGTTTGGTTCAAACATTAAATAAGACACCAGAGAGTGCTTATCCAAAATAGCTGATATTTATAACAAATCTATTTGGGATCAAAAGCTGTAAGTCTCAGGGGAAAGTTGTCATTAAGGACTGTCAGGAGGAGGTACACAGGAAAAATTCAAAAGCAAAACCAACCCTCTCCAATCCACTCCAGATTTGTTTATCTGTACCAAAAGTCCTTTCCCTTTTTTTGAGCTCAGTAAATAAATAATCAATAAATCCTGTTTCCAGATTTGCTTTTTGCAACACACTAACAGCAAAGATTTACCAGTGTTAAGATTTGCACATTTCAAAGAAATGAGCTTGTTTCTAGAACCTGACCTAATCATGCTCATTTTCTTTTGAAGCTTAATCATCTCCTAGAGCCAGTAAACAGAAATGATGCCTTCTGTGCTGCCCCACACAAATCTATCTGGGCAGCTCCACAGGCATTGCACCAAGTACGAAATCAGAGAGATACTGAGTAAATTTAACAATAAAACACAGTGGAAAAACAGACATCTGAGAATGGCTAAACAAGTAGAAAGTGTATTTAATAAGGTGTGGTTGAATTTATTCATCTTCACCTGTCTCCCTGTTATATCTTTATAGGCAAAAATTGTGCAAATGGGGACTATCACAACAGCGTGGAATGAAGGAAGGGAAATACATTTCTGACTCAGTTGGAGAATGTATCTTATAATCATTAGCCTATTTAAGGGGAGTAGCCATACGATTTTCTAATTGAGAAAACCCCTCAGATTTGCAGCTGTATCCTGGCAGCAGACCAGGTCTCCTGGGCCATGCCTTGCTTGCATGTGGATTTGCATACTTTCAAATTTAAAAGTAGCGTAGGGAATTGCATCTGCCTTGCGTCTGTAACTTTCTTGATAAAAATTTAGATAGTGACATACTGTGCATGAGGAGGCAGGGGCAGAAAGGCATCCTTTGCCGTGTGAGTCACAACATTGAACTCTCTTAGCACATCCTGGACGTCACCTGCACCCATAGGAGCAGGAAGAGCCAGCCAAGTGCTGGAGACCTGCTCTCACAGCATGTCAGCTGAGGTGCCATGCACTGTGGTCAGTGTGCAGTATTGCTCTTCAGATGGTCTCACCAATACAAATCTCCTAAGATAAGCCCTCAGGAAGTAACATGAAACAGTATTCCCAGGGAAAACCATGCATATGTGTAGCTTCATGAGAAGGAATTCCCTGTTGCTTGACCTGCCTCATCTCCACCATCAGTCCAGGCAGAGAGCTGTCTTTCTACCTGGATTATAGCTGAAATTGTAATTGTTCCCTTATTTTTTCTTGGATGGTCTTTTCTATTGGCTTTTTTGAATTACTCATGTCCTTATCATTTACTTCTTTGTACATGAAATAAAATCAGGCATTTTCATCTCTTCTCATAAGGAAGGCCCACAGGTCTGTAAAAAATTTCTTTGCCATAGTCTGAATATTTTTCTTTTGTGTCCTTCGATTAGATTAAATACACTGCATTAAAAACAATAACACACCAGGACAAGACAGTGACATCTCCTGTCATGCATAATAACCCTTGTGGTCATTTCCAAGAAATACTTCTTCCTTCCCTTTATTTCTTCTTTTTTTTTTTTTACTTTTTGCTTTGTCTCTTCTTAATGTTTTTTCAAAACTTAATTGGATTTATTTTTTGAGCTTTTTTTGGTCTCACACCAAATGACATTCTTCCAATACAAATCTTCATTTAGAGAGAAAAAAAAAAAGGCTGCCCAAGAACTGCTTTGCAGCTATATTTGACCCACTTGGTACAATAGCTACTGACAAAAGTAACTTGTGCTGTGTAGCTCAGTTATCACACCAGCACTGCAGTGTTTAAATTGCTCTGCAGATGACAGGTAAAAATAAGTGAGCTAGACATAAAAGCAGAGGGTGAGTGAAAGAGCAGGCAAGAGAAAGATGCCCTCAAATAGATTATATGAGTCAAGTTAAGCAAGTGCTTTTATTGCTGCTGATTAATTCTGTCAGCTGTTATGTTAATGTGCTGCATGGCATGAGCGGGCACCAAGCGAAAGTACAAGGAGGCTGAGACTATTCTCTAAATAAGGATGTGGCCCAGACTGCTTGAAATGGTGTGTGTGTGTCTGTGCCTGGCAGAGTGATGATGGATGATAACAGGATGAGAATGAAATCTCTATTGCTGTGCTTTTGCAGCACAGATACATCTCTCTCCAGACTCAAGGAATTAGAGGCAGGTTTTGTATTGCCAACCCCAAGCCTTCAGAAATCTTGAGACAGTCTGACATAATGTATTTTTTAAAATAATAACTATGGATTCTGGTTTTGGTTGCCTTTTATTTTCTGGACTGACATAATTTCATTTTCAAACCTCTTACTTCTGTAAGGGCTAGAACTGTACTTAATATGACAGAAAGCCAAAGCCTTGCTGTGTGCTGAGAGCTGGGATCTTGGGAAAATTACAGATTGCATGAGCTTCTGATAACATTATGCAACCTAATCTGTCTGTATGGTCAGACCTCACGATGGGAAGTACAGTGAGAAAGATGTGTGCAAGCTGTGACAGGCTTAATTCGTGAAGATTCAGCATTCAGGAAAAAAGCACCTGAAAGACTTTGGGAGGTGGCTGCAACACGAGCCTGGCATTTAAACCAAGAAGGTGTTTAAGAGAAGGTGAGGTCTATTAAAGGCACAGGTAGAGCAGCGCACAGTCTGCTGGAGGCGGCTGCCAGCTCCCAGATGAGAAAAATGCATGCAGACTGTGGTGTCACAGCTTGCCGGAGTGGCCTCTTCCCTGGTGTGCTGGGTAAGCAATGGCTTTGTTCGCTGTGAGCTGCGTCTCTCACTGGGGAACCGGGCTGGGATTGGGCTGAGTCCTTCTGGCACTGCGGCATCTGCCCCAGGCTGTCATCCACTGCCATTGTCACATTCATCTCCCACTCCTCTTGTCAAAAACAAGGCATGGGCATTGCTGCAATGATGGGAGCTCTTCCACTGCTACAAACAGTTGGGTTTATCCTTAAGGAAGCACTCTTTCCCATTACAGAGTTGACAGCAATAAGCCAGCACAGCCTACTTGGCCTTCCTGTGATATGTGATCCCCCCACAGCTGTCTAGAAAAATTGCCCCCTTCAGATATGTGATGGGGACTTAAAGTGCTGCTTGCTTGGCCCTGAAGGAGTCGAACCTCAGGAGAATGATGGCGTGGCCAAGAGGGGACAATCACTCAGGGCTAGGGCAAGGTGAGGGGTGGGTTTTCCTGGGAGCAGGAGGAGGGTGGTGCTCTGACTCTGGTTTGGGAGGCTGCGCGCAGGGTGCTGTGAGCGGAGGGCACTCGGGAAAGCCCCTGCCGCTTTTTACCTGTGCTGGACCACTGTGCATGACAGTCCCACAGGAGCCCCAGAGGAAGACCTGGGGTTAACAGCATGTCCTGTGGCTTTCCCTTGGGCTCCTGGGCCAGGAGACCCCCTTGTCACACCAGCATCATCCATCCCCTGTCCCCATGGCTGCCCCACTCCTGCTGCAGCCTCAGGGGTGCTCACTGCCACAGCAAGGCCACACTCCTAGCAGCCCACGGCCGGGGACACGCGTGTGGCTGTAGCCCAGCTGGGACTCTGCCCTGAGCAGCAGGCTGGGCTGGGGACCTCCCTCCCAGCCGCTAACCCTCTCACCTATGGTGTTCATCCTAATGTGCATAGCTAATACAATAATAATCTTTAATAAATCACTAAAGCCAGGAAGTTGATGTCTTCGTATACCAAAACTTTCACCATCAGTTTCCTCTTATGTAGTTCCTGCGATCACTGCATCAGCAGACATCATGGCTACATGATACAAATAACGTTTGTGGTGTAAACTCGATCTGCCAGAACAAAATCCTGTGAGAGGGTAACTTGTTTAATGATCTTCTAAACCTTCCTGAACAACAAAAGTCCTATCGGGGGGGTGGGGGGGTGGGGGGGTGTGAGGAGTGGCTGGGGAAAGAAAGGGCTGAAAATGGTTTCAGATGGTGCCTTGAAGAAGAGTTCGTGTTCCTCAAAGCTTGTTTGTGTCTTCCAAATACACCAACTAATCTAATAAAAGAAATTGTCTTTCCCTAGAAGCCTTGTCTTGCCTTGCGTATAGCTATAGTGATAACCATCTGCTATTGAGAGATACTATTGTGATGAATAATGTAGCGTCATTGGAGAGTGTCGGCTCTCAGAGCACTTTGTTGCTGCAAGAGAATTTTCTCTTGCATTTGGTAGTAGTTTGCGTGGGCTCATGGATTTGCAAGGGAAACTCAATGCTGGCTAAGGCCTTGCTACCATTTCAATTGCTGTTTGCTTAATAAAAGATGCCCCGTGTCCGGCATGCTACTTTTCAACGCAGAGCAAATACATCTGGTCAAGTGGTGCAGGATGGAAATCTTGACGGTCTCAGCTGTAATCAGTACAACTGTGTGCTGCTGTAATGAGCAACAGACAATGCAGACGTCAAGTCACCAGAATCTGTTTTCATCAACACTGGCACTATTCAATAGGCAATTTTTTTTTTCTTTCCCTGTGGTTGTTAGGAATTTGTCTTTTTTTGTTTGTTTCCTAAAATATGGGTATGGTTGTAGATCAAATAAGATTGACACTATTTTATATATTGATTGCAATAAATTCTCCTGCAGGAAAAAAAAAAAAGAATCAATATGCAGCAGGAAAGGCAGACGTTGCAAAAAGCTCCCTTCTTTCTGAATTTGTCTGAGATAATAAACATTGCTGCTCAGTGTACAAATAAAAATGTGTCTTTGTAGTTTTGGTAGTTTTGGTGTCTGACATTGGCACATAAGTTTATTCTTTGTGAATTTGTGAAAGGATATTAGGATAGTTTTATTTTCTCTCTTTCCTTTTTGGTAAAGAGGGACTGGATTTGAGTGGCAGGAAATGAAAAGCAGGCTGGGGGGAGAAGGACAGAGACTGAGCAGCTGAGAAAATGTCCAGAAGAGTGCATGCTGACAAAAATGGGAAGTAACCCTATGCGCTGGCTGACACTTGAAGAATTAATTTAGCAGCTTTCAGCGCAGCTAAAAGTGGTGTTAATTTTTCTGAGGGGAGCTGTAGTTGTTCAACAGGCTGTCGGGGGAGGACTCTGAATTACTGGAGCATGAGCATGAGCATGTAGCACTCACGGGAGACAGCACGAAGAGCAGAAATCAAGAATTACAGGGTGAGAGATTGCATTGGATAAGGAAGATACTGGGTGTTATCAGGAGACTGAGTGAATGAATTACTCAGAGGGTGGTCTTCTCCTCCATCTTATCTCCTCTGTCTGTGTTTGACATTTCTCTAAATTCAGCTTCACAAACTTTCAGTTTTTCTGTGCCCATTGAAGGGGCAGTGAGTAGCCGTGGAAGGAGCACGTCTACACAGAAGCTGGGGAAAGATAAGCTGCCACTGGTTCCTCCGTACTGTCCAGTCCCTCAGCCCTCTCATCCCTTCCAGAGGAGGGGTAGCCATGAACCCTGTCACCAATACCAAGGCCCTGGCACTGCCAAGCCCTACATCAGTGGCAAGTGATCTTTCTGGCCACTTGACTTCACTTGGTTTTGGCAGAAGATAGTCAGAAATACCTGAAAGTGAAAGGAAATTGGAACACATTTTGCTTGCAACACCAAAAATCATGTCACCGTTGATCATTTTTGTAACTAAAAATAGGCTCTGAATATGTGATAGCATCAAAACTCTTTTTAATAGATACCATGCTCTCTCTGGGTACCTGACCCCTTTCTTCTGGCAGACTATTCCAGTTTTTCCTATGTCCCTTTTGTAGCCCCATTTTTAAGGCATGAGGCTCAGCTAACCTCAGATCTCACACGTGTAGCCTTGAAATCTGATCTGCTGAAAGAAAACATACCCTAACTCTGGAAATTCATTTCAGAATATGGCCTGCCAGTGAAAGAATAACAGAAGCAGAAGGGAAAATGCATGTTTTAAACCAACAGCTTGTATATTTTATTCCTGGTGCAAAAAGAAAAATTGGTACATGAGTGAGCACGCACCAGAATGTTATTAAATCTAAAGCCAGGGTACTGACCTCCTCCAGAGCCGGGGCTTGCACAGAGCTCTTTTCTGGGTGTTTCTGTCTGTTTGTGATAGAAGGAGGTGGTATCTTGTCAGAAAGTCATGCCAGGCAACATACGCACAGCTATTTACCCAGCTATCTATTTGTGTAAATCCTCTGAAATATAAAATTTGAATTTCTAATGAAACAGCCACAAAAGCATCCTGAAAATATTTAGGACCACACTCAGCAAAAAAAGAACCTTTTTCTTTACACAGCTGCAGAAACAGCAAGCGTAGTGCTGCTGTGCAGTTTCATTAGCTTGTAAATGGGTACAATGGCTCTGACACTTTGTCTTCTCAGGTGAAGACTCTTTCAAGTTGATCTAAATGAGATTTGTTATCTCATGCAAAGGAAAATAAGGTTTTGGAATCACTAACGAAAATTGTGAGAGAGAACGCTATCTCCACTAAATGCAATGGATTTTGGAAAGGCTTCATTTCAGGTGCACTGTTATGTAACAAAGTACAGTTTGGCTCACCAGCTGTCAAAAAAAAGGCTTCCAGTTTCTGCCGTAAGTAATACAAATATTAATAGAGATAAACAAAATAAACAGAGTTGTTAAAAATTAATGCTAATGTAAACAAGAGCAGAATCTGGCACAAAAAGAGAGATACAGTAATTTCCCTCTGCAGACAGAGGTAAAAGAGCAGCATCATAAAAAAAAAATAATCAGTCTTTAGAACTCTTTCACTATTCATCATTAAGGGCTATTTAGTGATGTAAAGCTTCTACAATATGTACAGAAGGAAGCTGACCCTAGACAGCTACAAATCTGGGGAAGACGTCCACTGAAGCTTATGTATACAAATCACAGAGGCTCTGTTTGCGGGAATGGCCATTAGCAGAATGATCCCATAAACCTGAAACTAATATTATTTCACTGGAAAATTGTGGTTTGTTTTGCACAGCACTGCAGAGCAGCACCATGCAAGTTCCTCTCAGGCAAAGTTTTCTCTGACATCTACAGTAGTTTAGCTGAGTAAAAACTGAAGTCTAAACCATATAAAGCAAAGAGAGAAAGTCCAGTAAGCAGATCCAATTTCTCATTCTGTGTGATGACTCTTGTCTTGCTTGATCCCTTACCCGTAAATCTGTGAAGCCCTGTGTGAATTTTCGAATAGGAGTTTTCAGGGAAAATCCCGAGTGCTGCAAGAGTCAGTAGGTGGCATGTTTTCCTCTGAGTCAGCCCTCGACCACACCTCCAGAAGGTTTGGAGGATTGCTGATAGCCCCATCTTTCAACCAGCGCTGGCCCAAAGCCTGACCACCTCTGACCATGGGCACCAGGACCTGAGTCGCTGCCGGTGCTGGTGGTGCACAGAAGGGCGCTCTTCTCCGTGTCTGTGTCCCTGGGGCCAGCAAGGGGGTGAGGCTCTGGCCTACTGCCGGATTAAGACATTTTCCTGTGTGAACAGTGGTGGCAATGCTGGTACCCTGGCAAAAGCTCTGATTCACCCGCTGTGGTTTTGTTTGTGGAAAGTTTCAGATCAAGCTGTAAATTACAGTTCAGTGATCACTGTAGTTGTCCGTAATGCCTTCAACTGCCCCTTTCAAGAGAGCAAGGCTGTGCCTTCTTCACCCACTCCAGATTATGATGATGATGATGATGATGATGATGTGCTGAACTGGCTTTTAAATAAACAATTGACAAGCAAGAATTTCTGTCTATTATTTTGCTGCATCCTTCAAGTTTCCTTGGCATTAGCAGAGGTGAAGAGATAAATGTGAGATTCAGTTACCACTGTGCTTGTGTATCTTGAAATAAATCCTCTCCTTTTACATCTCTGCTTGCATATGGTTCAGAAATAGAATTAGAGAAATAATCTAGACTTACAGATTGATCCCAAGCAAGAATCTAAATATTTCACATTTGTGATTGCAATTTTGATGTTCTGCAGTTATAATGCTTTGGAGAATAGATCTTTACCAAGATTTAAACAATGAATAAGATGTGCTTGGAAAAAATAGAACAAGCAGAAAAGAATCTGCTTTTTGCATGTGTGGCACAAATACATAGTTTGGCAAGGAGCTTGTGGGCTACTTTATTTTGACAAAAATGATAGCAATAAGTTAGAAATATGGTCTGGGCCATATTTCAAATGGTAAGACCTGAGGTGGAGTAAACTGACTGCTTGAATCCAGGATTTTACTTAACATGTTAACATTTGAAAAATGGTATATATAATTTATTTCTGATGGACCCAACTTTGTCTTCTTATTTATACCTGTGGTTTCTTTAACCTTCCTCTATTACATAAGATATAAGTAAGACATGGTTTGTAGAGACGGAAAAATAAACAAAAGGTATTCAGAAGACGTTCAATGCACACAGAGTTTATTTGTTTCGTCTTGTAACAGCACCAAGTCTAATAAAATGTATTGCTTCTGCTTACAAACCTTGCTTCAACTGCTGCATAATTGCTGCTTTCTAAATACCACATTCTGTGCTCTGTTAACGTCATGGCCATTTGTGGCTGTAATCATTAAAAATGGAGCTAAGCTATCTCAAAAGTAGGAAACATGCATATAGTTGTCAGATCACACACAGTTTTTTTCAGGCTGGTCTTGGCATATGCATGTGTTTTTGAAGTACTTAATGCCAGATGTGCAGATAAATCTGAATTTTGTCAAGGTGCCATGACAGAATCAGTAAGGCGAGATGCTGAAATCAACACCACCCAGGAAGAGACAGAGTTCCCCATCTTGCAGACACTTGTACCAAGGCACGGTGAGTTCTCCACCCTGCACATCTCTGCACGGGTGCACAAGTCACCTCCTGGAGTCCTGGTGTCCTGGAGGAGAAAAATTAATTCCTCATTAGTCTACAAGTGCTATAGCATTGTTAAGATCATGGGTTTTGGTGCCCTGATGGTTAAAAGTAAGTTGGCCTCAGATCTACCTATTTATGTTTCATTATTAGCCTGGATTAGAAGCAGGTTTCATGCAAAGCTGAGCCACAGGGGACATTCCACCTTGCTTAGCCTCTTAGATCAGCCTGGTGTTATCCACCTTCTGCAGATGTTATCCTGTGTGTTAATCCCCCCTCCACCCTTACTGCAGTTCAGCTTCACCCTTGCTGCAGTGGTGCTGTCAGCTCGGTCACCACTCACCTAAGGTTTCTCTCTGCCTTCTGTCCCTCCTGGGACAGAAACCAAGGCTCAGACCCAGACTTACATAGTGTCAATGTGATCCTCCTCCCTGAGGATGCCTGTAGCAGGTACAGGCTTGTAGGCTGGATGCAGAGCGCAGTGGTGGGACGAGGGCAGTGTATGCTGGGCTTCACTGGGAAGGGAATCCCCAGGGAAAAGGAGCGTGATGGAAACCCAGAGAGTCACTGGTGCTGCAGCATGGTGGGAGGTTTCTGGAGATGTCAGCAGCTGGGCAATAGCTCTCTAGTGTGGAGGGATTGCGGAGGGGCAGTCGTGGCAGAAAGTGAGCAAGGAACACAAGCTCCGAAGAAGATTTTTTAATAAAAGGAGAAGCTAAGGAAAACTGTAAGATGGCTGAGACAAAGGCCTGCAAAAAAGATGAAGTGGTATATTCAAGAGCTGGAGCAGGGAAACGATCAGCCATACAATGTTTTGATCAATATACTCCCTGAGGTAGAAACTGGTGGAGGAGGAGGTTGTGTTGGCTCATTAGCTGTTTCCCTTGAAGCGGTGAAGGGGTAAAGTACATGGCTGACCATAAGGGGCCAGAAGAAAGTCCTGATGTGAAACAGTTGTGGAGAGACCTCAACCAATGAGGGAAGACTCTCCTCATAAGAGTCAGCACTTCATTACTCTCTAGGCAGGAAGGTCCTCTGTTGAGTCCCTGAAGACCATTAGGGCAACCCACAGAAAATCTGTAGATTAAAACCAAAACATTTGACCTAAGTTGTGTGCTCAGACTTTTCCTTTCTTTTGGTAGGGAAATTCAGGACAAATCAACCCCAGGGGTTATATTTTCAGAGAGGAAAATGTACACATCCGTGCTGTATAATTACTAAGTGAAACAGACGACACAGCTCTTTGACTGAATGAAACACTTGGGTTTTGAATGAGACACAGTTACAGTACTGCTAAGCTGGTTCAACAGTACACCAGTCTGAAAATTTGCTTAATGTCGTGGGGGGGGCTGTGAACTGGAACTGCAGAACTGTGGAAGGTGATGACTGCTAATGCCCACCTTTCCTCTTCTTGTAGGCTCAATAGAAAAGCCTTTGAACAGTGGCTCAAGGTTTTATTTTCTTAGATGTTTGGAGCACAGTGTGTGCTGCTATTTTTCTCTCTTTCCAGAGAGGAAATCCACTTGATACTGGCCATAACTGCGGCTACAAATCTACTTCATAAACCTGCTGTCACTAGACAGGGCTTTTTTAAAAAGTAGCAGTAATCAATTTTCAGAGTGTTTAAGCTTGAGAGATTTTTGCGGTCAATGTGATCTTATGGGAGCTGATGTTTCCTGGATGTTATTATTGGAATGCTGCAGCTGCGTTTTTAACTGTTAGTGGGCTGGAAGCACTTTATCTTCCTCTTCCTTCCCACGTAGCTTTCACATGCGACTTGATAACCAAGGCATTGCAGAACCCTTTGCTTAAAGATCCATCAGAGCTCTTGAACTTTGTGCTTAAGTGCTTCATTGGATTAAGATAATGTCTAATAACACCTTGGAGAGTCATCTCTTATCTGCCCAAAGTTTCTTAGATTATGAACAGCAGTTCAAGAAAGTGAAGATTTCCACTCAGCATCTGCCTTTTAACAAGATTTTGGAAGGTTGCTATGCACCACCATATTCATGCATCCTGAAAATATCACAGGCTGGGGGGCCAGGCCATAGGCAACTGTACCATAAATGCACTAGTCATTAGTCATTCTATGTTATCAGTTTATTTTTCTTTTTCCTAAAAGGTGTAGTCGTCCAGTTGGGGAGCGAAGGTAGTACGCTGACAGTTATGCAAAGACAAGTCACCTATAGGACAGGCAGCATCTTGTCAAAGTGAACAGGTCTTGGATCTCTCTGAGTTTACAGCTCACCAAACCGAAAGTGCTGGTGTTTCTCTGTGTAAAAATGAATACAACTTTCTGTCCATTGTTGGTACCTTGGATGGAACCTTGGGAAGAAGGAAGGAGGCTCCATTTGTAACACATTTCTCTAAGGGAATGTGCTTGGTCTTGCTTTTCGTAGAATCATAGAATTTTGATAAGTTTCAAGTCATTGCAGATCTACAGAAACTGGATGATTCCTTACCAAACCAGGAGACATTCTTATTTAATTGCATCTTGAACTCTTCCTTAGAAACCTGAAGCAGAAATAGAAAAGTGATATGAGAAGTCATAGAAAGGCTTTTAATTTAAAACAAAGCCAAGCACTCTCTTGTACCAGCCTCTCCACCTTTAGCAACTCTAGTGTCATAGAATTATTTCTCCCATTTTTGGGTTAGCAAAAAAGACAACCTTGTTTGAAGGGCTATTTATTTAGGGCTTGTCAACAAATCATATATTTAGAAAGTGAACTTGAATTTAATTAAAGGCGTGAATTCCAAAAGGAATTAATTAAATTCAATTCAACCGCCCTGTGGACACTGTTAAACACACCACTGTGGCTGCCAGTGCTTATTCCTTTTGGAAGAGTGAAAGCATCTATATGGGAGTTTAATTTAGATTAACCAATCACCTTTAAAGACTAAAAAGGATTGACTTTCTTGCATGTCCTCCTCATTTGTACAAGCACACAGACTCCTCAGAGGTTAGCCTGAACTTAAATAACATTTCTCTTGTACTGACTGTTGGCTAATTGGGCTGATACTCTGCTTCTCTCTGAAGTTGGTGAGATTTTTTCCCTCTCAATAAGACCACTGTAGAAAGAGGGAGGAAGGGAGAGATTCAAACCTGGTTTAATCGGGGTGCAGAGCGCACCCGCTGGCAGGTAATGCTGGTCAGTGTGGTGCCCCTCCAGGCACCCTCACGAGCTGCCTCAAAGAAAGAGGGCAGAGTGGGCATCTCCTCCTTGAGACCTTACAGATGAAGTAGTAGATGAGGACATGACTCCGCATACAGCTCTTTTACCTTTTTATGAAGAACCTTCCCCCAGTATCATGGCTTAGCCGTTTCACCCTTTTTTTCTTTTTTTTTTTTTAGAAGGCCCCCCTTTTGAAGGCTTTTTAGCCTTCCTGTAATAGGCATTTTGTTTGTCCCTTCAGATAATGCTTGTTCTAACCACATATAGAGGGGAAATAAGGGTAACTGTAATGGTTCAGGAGTAGAAAGGGAATAGGAGTTACTCCTAGGGAAGGATTTACTGCAGAAGCATGCTTCGGGGGGGAATTTGACAGGAGCAAGGAAGAAAGGGAGAAGATTTTAACCCTTGTATACAGAAGGGCTAATTCAAGCAGATTTATTTTCTCCTTCCTTGTTGTGTACTACCTTCACTTGAGGAAGACTCCTGCCCAGCCCCTTCCAACATGGAGAAAGCCTGTTCCGCAGTTATGTATAAACATGGCAAAATGTGAGCATTGCTGGGATTTTTTCGTACACACAAAGCATAATGTTGAAAGCGATTCTACCTGCCTGTGGTAGAATTCAGGGTGGGGAGGAGTGTGCAGATTCTGTGAGCAGCCCAGGAAGCACGGAGGTTAAGCGTTAAGGGCCACTTCAGCCTTCCAAAACCGAGTTTCAGTAATCTGTGAGACATCACAGAAGAATGAAAGGGAGTTTCAAAATAGCCTTACTTTAAATAAAAACATACTTTGGCAATGCTACATGAAATGAAAACTGACGTGCTTGACCATCATATTGACATGTTCATCAAACCACTCGACAGACTGCAAATATCCATGCAGATTCAGTGCCAAAAGCCAGAGCAGCCAACCAGATGTGGAGCAGACTGCGGCTGAGCCTGTCTGCTCCCCCAACAGGGATGGACAGAGGCTGCTCATTGGGGCTGCGTTCCATCAGGACCACCCTGGACATCCCCAGCAGCAGAGAAACCAGCTTCCCTTCTCCTTGTGAGACGTTTCAGGGGGGAGGTTTTGGGGGACTTGGCTGGTGGAAGGACCACTAGGGAGAGTGTTGAAGTGGGAGCACAAGAAATTTCAAGATGGGGAGTGGCACTACAAAATATCAGTTCTCTGCAAGTGTTTAGTATCATACAAAAGCGTGAGGCTGAGCGTGTGTTTGCTGGATGCAAGTGTTCCAGCACATTCCTTGATCAGATGTCTATACCTCAGGGAACTGGGCTCCTACTGAGATTTTGCATGATACCAGTTCAAAATAGACTTCTATAAGAGCCACTTCAGACTTGTTTTAACTGATGAGTATTTTTGCCAATAAACTTGCTTGCTAAGATACTGCCAGGAAGCAATAGCTAGTCCAGTCCTGAGCAGCCTAAAAATCTGCTACGTATATATTTATACAATGTCTGCGTACAGGTGCCAAGACATAGCTCAGGGCTCACAAGTTCCACCAGCACAGGAATAATAGACATGATTCCTGTAAACACACTGTAAGCAAACATGCTTAAAAATATTCAGAGAAACATTACAAAGGCCCCATTCTTCACAATGTTTTCTGAATGTAGCAGATGTTGGGGACTAAGCACCGTGATGCAGATCACCAGGTATCCAAGACCCACAATAAATGTGCTATTAATCACTGGCTGCACTTTTTCAGCTCTGAGTAATGATGAAATGCTACAAGAAATACTTCAATCACCCAGTTACGGTAAAATGGAGGCTAATGTCAAAACAAAGGGACTGTTGAGAAGTAATAATTTCTTGAGAACATAGTGATATAACCTGCTTAATTCTTGGGCAGCTAATGGTGTGTAACAATGTCGTCTAGCTCTGCAACCCATGCACGCCCCACGCCAGAGCTCTGGGGAAGCTGCAGCGTCAGCCAAGCAGTCCAACCCTTCTACCTATCCCCTTTCTTAAAACCCACGAATCCATCAATCCAGTTTGTACAAGAGTTGAATTGTGGTAGGTCAGCGACTTTCTTTTTAAGTCGGGTTTGAAAAGTAAAGGAAATGCGAACAGGCCAAGGAGAAAGGAAGAAAAGAACTCAAAGTGCTGATTCTGAGGAAAAAAGCAACCATTCTGAGTAACATTTTTGTGATTGTTAAGAGAAGTGTAAATAGTCTTCTGTAAATATTAGTAAGCACTGATATGAGACTCCGGTGCTGAAACACACAGCCATATGAACATACCGTGTTTAATGAATCAGAAATATCTATCTTACCACACACTTAAGGACGGGGAAGTTTGACCCAAACAGTAAAAACTAAGTTGGAGAACTGCTATTTGTGAATACTTACTCCCGAGCCACTGAAGAGCAGCACAGGGGACTGTGACACATGGTTTTATAGCTAGAGAAACAGAGTGAGATTCAAGTTTGACTTCAGAAAGCTGTACCGCCCTCACCAGCTCCCTGTGCGATGCTGAGTGAGATGTGCTCTCCTTATGTCTCACTGTCTCACCCTTCTTGTCTGCTTGCACTGAAAACCCTTCTGTGCGGTCTGTATCTTTCCGTGCAGTTTATATTAATCTCTTCCTTAACTTTATTTAGCTGATGCTTGGAATCATTTGGTTTTGATTACTCTTAAAGTTGCATAATAACAGAAAATATCCCAATGGAAACAAAAGGAGAGAACCTTTTGGACAACAGCTGCTGTTCTGCTTCAACCCTTTTCTAAGTACAGAAGTACTTTGCCCCGTCTCAGACCAAAAGCAACCTTGCGCACACTAGCTGCACAATCCCATCATAAAATGGGATTTACTCGTCCTGTAGGCAGCAAGCCGAATCAAGAACCAGCACAGGGACAGCAATGCTAATAATAATTTAATTGTAAACATAACGTCATTCTGCGATGGGCTTCTACACCGACAGCCTGGGATGGAGCCGACGTGGAGTGCAGGGAGCTCCCACACCCACTGCATGTCCCTCCCCACCATGGGCGACACATTGCTGCTTCTCCCGGACAGAAGAGAAAGTGTGGGCTCCCTAGAGGACATGGGTTTTACAGCTCCCACACTCCCAGAGCCACATCGTCACCCCCAGGAAATGCTGTTCTGGGTAGTTTAACCCCACCAGACTTTGAAGTCTGATTCTCAGTAATTCATGGAAGAATAAAAGGTTGCCCCAGCTCTGCAGACAGTGTGTGGCTGAGGTCCAGACAAAGGGAGCAAAAATCACTCTTTCACAAAGCTGCAGGCTTTATTCTTGACCATGAAATCACAGGCTCAGCCCAGCTATGAAGAAACCCAATGTAATGGATGTATTTTCTTACACTGTATTGTAAAGGGACAGCCAAGGGTGCAGATTTAATGGTGAAAAGAAGTGACATCCTGCTGCACTCTGCTCTCTGCCAAAGAGCTTCCGTACACTATCACTGTTTGAAGGGTTACAGAAAAACTTTTTAACAAGGAAATGCTGCTCACTCACACACAGTTTGTCTGCATGTGGAGGTGCGGGCTGACTTTTTAAAGTTAAAATGGGTTGCTCACCTCCTGATTTGCAGCGGGAGTTAGATGCCAGATAACACACTTTTTCTCTCTGCATCTAAAGTGTCTTATCTACATCCTTTCTGTTTTAAAAAATCTGACCCTGGCCTCTAGTGTGCTATTTAGACTTACTTTCCAAATGACAAAAATAGCACACAACAGCTATTTCTGCCTTTTGCAATGCAATTCTAGTATTAACTTGAATCCTCAGGCACGCCTTCCTTTCTCTCCTTCCCTGCTCCTTCCCCCCACACAGGATCCACACCGTTAACTCTGTGTTCTGCAACTGCATTTTTCTTCCTCTCAGATTATTCTTATCTATCGTACCAAAAAAAATCCCTTTAACTGCTCTCCAGTCTTTCAGTCTCATCTCAGTGGGCATATTTGCATAAATGTTACTGCAGTTGTGCAGGATTCTTTACAAGGGAATTGGATTGCAGAGGCCAGGTGATTAGTTTCAAAATTTATAAAAGATTTCACATTTCCTTGCAAATATGCCAACTATCTCATTCACAAAGCAGCACAAAGCTATATTTTCAATATAGCAAACAGTTAAGCCAAGGCAAATCAGTCTTCAGAATTCTTTTTCCCCCATTGTATTGCAGGCATGCTGTATTAAAATAGATTAAAAATGAAAATACAGAGGTATGTACATTTGCACATACCAAATATGTATATTTGCAAGGTTCTTTCAAGTGACTATAATACCATTTTTTCAAAAAATTGCAACTAAAATGTAAAATGTCAAGTATTGATCATAAAAAGTATATTAACTTTATAACAAGCTTGTCAGGAAAAATAATACAAAATAGAGACAACCCAGACCTAAAAAAAATTTAAGAAATACACCATTTCTATGTTGCCAGATGAAAAATTTACTTTCCTCTTCTTCGGTTTTATATCCTACTGGTCCACCATAAATTATAAGTGGTAAAAGGTAGTGTCTGCAATGCCCATAATTCATTGTATCATCATATAATGTCAATAGGGAATATTCAAACACCTTCTTTGGTTGTCTTTTTCTGAGCACAGCATAATAAAGACCAAGAGGTGAGCTGTTTTCATTGCAGATTAAAGTCAAGCTTGGAGGTAAAGGAGGTCAGAACGTCCCTTCTTTTTTCCTGTTGAAACTTCTCTGGGGAAACCTCTTTCAAAAAAAAACTCAAGTAAAAGGAAAATGGAATTCTTTATGGCACTTTTAAAAACAGAATGTTTTGTTATGAAATGACAATATTTAAACTTACATCCATTTTTAAAATGCAGAACCAAAATTAAACATCTGTTTTGACTTAATGCCATTGAATTTTGGCATTTGGAAATTTAAAGATTTTGACTTTTGGATTCCCATGCTTTTTAGAAAAACACATCCCTCCTTTTCCTCCCTCCCCCCCAACTTCAAATCTGGAAAATATTTAAAGCAGCATGTAAATATTCTCTTTTCTCCTGCTTCCCTTCCACCCCCATTTCCTGCTGTTTTCTAATCATTTCCAGTTGTCAAGAAGATGTGCTGATAAAACAGAATGGAAAGAAAAATCATTATATACAATAAACCCAAAAGAACATACAGGTGTTTGGGCTTACGTGTCTGTGAGAAAGATCTTCTCTAACCTTCATATGTCCTCTGGAGATACAGTCTTTGAAATAAAATGCTTCAGGCCATGTGTTTGTGTCTTGTGTGTGTTGGTCCAAACGCATCACTGGGCTGATCACAGCTAGAGCTGCACCGAGGAAGCATTACTGCTGTCTGAGGGGACCGTGTGGTATGGTAACTACATCTGTGAAATAGGAACCATCGCTTTAAGTAGGAATAGCGATAATTCTCTTCCTTTGTAAAGTACTTTGAGATTCATGGAGGAAACAGAGCCCTAGAGCATGATTATATGACGTTTGCTTTGCAATTACTGATGCTTACAGTACAGAGAGTTTTAGCACTCATAATGTGCAAAGAAAGAATGAGTGAAAAAGCATGTTTTTTTCTAAGAAGGGCTCTTTCTGAAGAAGTCCTGTCACTGTTCCCCATACGCCCCTTGTTAGCCTGTTGCCTGGCATCTAAGGTGACTCCATTTGAAACTATGTGTTGGTCTGGGATGGCCCAAAGTCACCAGTAACCAGCAGTGGTCACCTGGAAAGTAACTGAGGCTTGAAATGTTCTACCTCCTCTCTCCTGACTTAAGTATGTTCACCCAAGTATTTTTTGCTTTCCGAAAAGGAAAGCATTGCTGGGTGTTGTAATGGACACACATGCCTGTGCAGGTACAAAGGCACACCATTGAATTACCCAGGCTGAGTGCATGAGGGTAGAAGCCAGGGCTGCTCTTCATGTCATGTCTACTTCTGAAACAGTCTGACAGGGCTGGTAAAAATAAGAGTTTGGTCAAAATGCATGACAGAAGCACATCTTGTTCCATAAATTACTGATTTTTCTTAGTCCTCTGGCTATCTTCTTGCTCTCTCTAAACCAGGAAACCTCTTGCCAGTTGCCTGTGCTGGTATCAGAGCTCAGAAGAGATGCTTTGTGCTGGATCTGGATGGACACTGACTCCCTGCCTCCCATTCTGCAGTCTTCTAGAGAAGACTCTTTTGACTAACACTGAATTTGAGAAGACTGGTAGGTCAATGGGTGTCACTGTGCTGCCTGGAGTACTTGAAAGAAGTTGCTGCCATGTGTCTTTTGGCCAAAGAAACTGCCAATGACTTCTTCCAGGAGAGAGCACGCTCTTGTTAGCAGCAAAACACTAAATGTAAATGTGTTGCATTAAACTTTTCCTACTGAGCAAAGAGCTTGAAAAGTTAGTCTCTTACTTAGCTTCCTGGCCATTACCATGTGGGTCTTCATACTATGTATAAGTGATTTTAGAACCACAGAATCCCATGTGCCCACCTCAGAGGAGCATTTTAGTTGGTAATACTCCCGGGGTGTTTGTTGGTCTTGAAATATACTTGAGTATACTCACATTTTGCTTCAAATTAAAAAAATATTCTTCTGTGTTGCATATTCTATTAGTATTGAACTTTTCTTGACTAAGATGGCAGGACTAGGGGAGGATGAGCAGAGATAGTGCAGACTGTAGTTTTCCTTCCTCCAGTGGGATGGTTGTTTTTCTTTCGGTGTAGCTGGGATAATCCCGACTTCAGCTCCAGCTTGTGCTAGCAACCAACAGGTACAGAAGGACAATCTGGTGCCTAGTGACTGGTGGACTGCAGAGAGGCATTAATCATGTTTTTTTTTCTTTTTCATGGGTTGACAGGGCTGATAGCGAGGAAAATATGTGACATGGTTTACTGTGATAGCCTAAGCTCCTTCCCAGTAGGTTCTGTTTGTTTGCTTTACCATTATATAGACTTCATGGTTCGTTTGCACTGGAGTGGTGTTTAGAAGTTAATTGGTTTTTATTCAAAGTAACTTTATTGTGCTGTGACAGCCATTCATAAGCTGTCTAAGATGGATTGGTGTATTAATGGATGCCCTGTTCCAGGGAAGTTTGTGTTTTACAGTTCAGTTCAATGAGTCAAGATTCAATCCACTATTACATGAATATTCATACCAGTATGGGCTGCAAATGCACACAAAGGAAAACATCCACCCTAATGGCAGTTGAGCACATAATACTGTGGAAATGGCTGGTTTCCTCTGCAAGTTAGTGGAAGGTAGTAGTGACTTTTATTGGCTGTAATTTTCGTTTGGAAGTGAAAATGCTTCCTGATGCTGGTTGACACCAGCATCTAAAGCAAAAGTGTCAATCTAATGCTCTTTAATATTTCTGAAATATATTTTTTCCCCAAAATAGCAAATAAATTCATACCATCTTTTGCCCTCTGTCCACTGGAGTCTATGGCATTCCAGAGAGAGAGACTGAGGGCGGGATTTTGTGCAGTCATCATCTACCTTAAAATGTCACTTACTGTGCCTGGTGACTGTCAGTAAAGGCTGCTGTTGAACTAGCTTTATATTTAATAAGACTTGCTACAGTAGACAAGGGCAAATTATTCCAGAAAGAGTGGTTAAAACATGCTCCTGGGGGTTCATGGTTGCATGGTGTAATCCAGCCCTTGGCAAATCTGTTGTCCTACCAGTATTTTTCCAGTTGGCAGTTCTCATATAGATTTGTTCCAGGTCTGAACAAAGGTGAACAAAGACTGGAAATATCATACTGCATGTATATCTTTAAATCTGAAAAGGTAATTCTGCTGGATTAATAGCCTGATGTAGAAAAAGGTAGAGTGTTTTTCTGTAATGTTCTAGCTGATGGTGAAACAAATGTAAGTAGAACTACTCTGTGGAGATTAAAGGTCATTTAAAGCCCATTATAACTGACAGAAATTGCAAAAAATGGCTTTCTAATTTTAGATTGCAAAATATGGAATTACATATTTAGGACCTCCAAAATCTTGCTGCAGCCAGATACACGCCATTTGTGCAAATGCAGACAGATGCATGGTATATGGGCCAGAGTATATGTACTCAGTGAACTACAATTGTGTATGCCAATCTTCACGGCATCTGAGTGTCTGCTTTGCAAAAGTCAGAAGTAGGAACAGAGGATGTGGAGAGCCTGTACTTTCTATTCATAAGGCTTTTTAAGGTTGAGTGCTTGGAAGTCTTGAAAAGCTGAAGCTTGGAATCTCAGGTATGCCTTTTTGTGCCGCTGGTGGGTTGGAAAATACTAGGTCCCAGGCTGTGTGAGCAGCTGGGGTTTTTTTATATGTCCTCATTACAGATTAAGCTGTGTGTGTATTAAAACTTCGTGAACTGACTTGTTTCTAATCAAATATTCAACTTACTTTTTGAAAAATAAAAATAAAACCCCATGGTACAATTTTAAATAGTTTGTAAAGCTTGTAGTAAATAGCTGCTGAACCACTACTGCAATGAAGATATAAAAAATTGAGTTATCATTAAAATAAAGTCAAAGTAGTAAACAAGTTTAAATGATCCTGTTATAAGCCTTTGTTTCAATACACCAACTTTTAAGACATAAAGTATCAATCTAGCATACATTTTTTAAGTTTGCTTTACTCTCATTATTCTCTTTCTGTCAGTGACTGAATGGAACTGCTCCTCGTGGCAAAATTAGGCAGTCCTACAGTGGCTTGTAGGAGCCTGTAGGATCAGAGTCTTAAATTTGAGGCGTTATATTTTGTTTCAGTGACAGCTGAGTGAATAAATTGTAACAACTTAGTTAATTTGGTTGGCTTGTAAGCAAGAACCTAGATATTTCACAGTTCTTAGTTACTAATAGTTATTACAAGATTTGGAGGAGGTGGATGGTCTATAAAGAAGCGTGAAGATTTGCAGCTGGTGGTAAGATCTTGGGGTGGAAACAGCAGTAACCGCAACCATGCTAGAAATGCGTTTAGAAATTTTCAGGTGTTTATTAACATTTCATTAATGCCTGGTACTGGGGTGTATCTGTTGTACTACCAATATTGATCCTGAATCTACATTTCCATGACCACTGGTTAACTGCGTGCCTTTAATAAGCGTACCAGGCACTTCAGTACTGATTTGGTTCAAACTGTGTGAGCTGACTAGTTTTTCCCTGTGGTGTGATGCACTTGTTCCTGATCAGCAAATGGCATAGTATATTTTGCACTGATTGAAAAGGCAAAGTTTTTGATCCCTTAATCTGTGTAGTACTTTTCACATCCATTTTGAATTTACTGTATGCAGTAATTACTTAAATTTATGATCAAAACCCAATCACTCTCAGACAAAATAAAAAGGGAGAAGAAGACACCAAAACTAACTTTCTCCACCATTTTCCACTACTCACAAGTGAAAAGTGCTCAGTAATGAAGACTGCAGCAGATAATAAAAAAAAACTGAATATGATAGATTTTCTCAGGAATTAAAAAAATCCTCAGAGAGTATTAGTGAGATTTCACAAGTGAACATTAACTTAAAATATGTGTTCACTAACTCTTTAAATGCCCTGCAAACTCATTACTGGTGCTTTCTAGAATATACAGTGTACCAGAGAATCAAACCACTTCTGGAAGCAATTTGTGGGGTTTCATGAATGTCAGTGATGATCTTTGCTGTTCCTGTGTTCATCTAAAAAATTTTACATCAGCAATATTTGAAGAGAAGCAACACAGGAAATTAATAAAACCCCATGAAAACCTTTTCAGGGTATATTACTTAAGCTGTGAATCAGACGAGGAACTTGTCTAAACAGATTAATTTCAACGGTACATAGCTTGTACGAAGTCATTATAATGTACACATACCTTACCACAGCCAAAGTACTTTTGTTCTTTGAAAGGCTCTCTTAGAGGTAAAAATCTGTAGAGACAAGTTGGTGAGCAGCCCCTTAGTGCCCGGCACATTGCAAACACTGCTGCCTGCTGCTACCGACCTTCGAGTGCCACACGTGTCCATGCTGGCCAGCAAAAGACATAGCCTATTCTCAAAACATCCTGTCTGAAAGGAGAAAGTGCTTGCTTGCTGCTTCTTTTGATGGAGATTTGGATGATTCAAACTCCAGACATTTGAAGAAAATAAAAATGTTTGAATGCCTTATGAGTGAGTCACAACGCAATTTTGGATCCCTCTGTTGGCATGACAAAGTATCCATTGTAGGGAAAGGATTTCCTGATCTTGAAAATGCTACTGAATCATTGGCTTATAAGAGAAAACTTTTTGCAAAATCTCTGCCATTAAAAAATATCTTTTTAAGCTTTCCATTGGAGACACGGCTTGTTTTTCTGTCAAGCACTCTCAGGAGCATGTACTCTGCATTTTCACTGTTTTAAGTTCCTGTTGTCAGACTGCTTTGAAAGGAGAAAGAAGCAACAACTAACTTTGCATGGAGGGCAGGCAGAAAGATTTGCAGTTTGCTACTTGGAGACCATTACTCTAACCCTCTTGAGTTTCTGACTTAAAACAGCCTGCATTTCTTTTCAAATAGGTCTTATTTTTATTGCCTAACTTAAAAAAAAAAAAGGAAAAAATGTATAATGCTTACCTATTAACAAATGAAATGTGGAAGTAGTAAAAGAAAACAAAAGCAGTAAATGAAAACAACAATAACCAAGTAAGCAGAACAAAAATTCATGAAAAGTTGTTCATACGTTTTAGGATAAATGGAAAAATGTCAGGGATCTTGATCTCCCTTCTCCTAAAATTGCCCAGAGGCTGCACAATGTGTCATGCATTTATTTTGTGCTCTATTTTTACACTTAAGAACATCTGTGTATGTATGCACACATGCATTTTAATTCTAACATTCAGAAGTTTGGTATGTTCAGAACATTCACATTGGAGAGCTTTAAAAATTTCATTCTTGTTGCCCGTTGTTCATTCTCAGATAGGGTATGAGAAAAACAAGAAAATAATTCTACCGTGCTGGGAAACGCTTTGCCAACATTTTTATTTAGTAACAGGCTG
Organism: Phalacrocorax carbo; assembly: GCF_963921805.1. Lineage (NCBI taxonomy): Eukaryota > Metazoa > Chordata > Aves > Suliformes > Phalacrocoracidae > Phalacrocorax > Phalacrocorax carbo. The sequence continues at coordinate 23,243,350 of NC_087515.1, forward strand.
GCCAGTCCTCTCCTGAGATACCTGAGATAGGTTTCCTGTTTGTTTTGTCCACCATAAGAATTACTGGTGTCTACTCAAATGAAAACTGCAGTATACCCCACCCCCTAGTTTTCTGCTTTAAAAGGCAGTCAGTGTGCAATGTTTGCATAACATTTTAAACATTAGCTGAACTTTATTTCTGTGAAGTGATTAGTTGAAACACATCCTGTTATCTGGTTTTTCTTGATGCTTTAATGCTACTTAATAACACATTTGCATTTTTAAAAAATTCTAACACCTGCCTTTATACATTTAACATAAAATAATTACTTGATTTACTTGTGACACAGGAAATCAGTCTCATGGGGTCAAGACTTGTACTTCAGGGAAATCTGAGTTGCAAGCGTGTTTGTAGTTGTCAATAGAAATTTGCTACCTCATTGCAAAAGCTAACATTTCTTCTTGAGTAAGAAAATACTGAGCAGTATGTGAACCTTAAAAGGTCATTACAGAGAGTCACGTTTACTACCTATATACATGCTGTATCTAAGTGTTTGCTAGTTAGGCCTGATTTCCAGATTCCAGACAATGGGAAAAATAGCTTTGAGAGATCCATGGCTTACTACGTCTTTTTGGTTCAGTGAGTATCTACACAGACTACCTTTTCAAATACATAGGAAACAGTGAACAAGTCAAGGTACATTTAACTCACAATTTTAGTTGTAAAAAAGTGTGCCACAAACTCAGAAATCTTAATAAGGACAATGTTGTCATTTCATTGCAAAATTAATTGGTGAGGCAGAAAGAAAGGGAGAAATGTTTATTCCTTACACAAATTCAGTACATATTACATTCATCCATGAAAGAGTTCAAGCATGATGTTACCTTTCTTTCCTACATCAAAGGAAGAATATTAAAGGCAAAGTCATGACATGTAAGGTTTTTTAAAATAATTGAAAACATGATATAAAAGTATTTCATCTTTTCCTTCCCAAATAATTATAAATCTGAGTGCCTTAAGGGTGTGGAGGAGCCACAGCAACTCTTCAGAACGGGAAAAGAAATGTGATTTTTATCTAGGCTCAGTGATATCCTAAACCTAAAGCAACCTTGTATTTACTTAATCATGTTCCAGCAGTACTGGTAGGCACGGACTGGCTCATTGGTGCTGCTGGACAGACTGTCGGCACTGAGCATGTGCCAGTCTTAGGAAAGTTGGTTGAGGACTGTCTTAATCTGGGTCTTCTTTGGCTGCAAAGGGATGATCTCACTCACACGTCAAGGTGAGAGCAAACAAACTGATGTCAGCATCAAATAAGCCAGCCCTAGGAAGAACAGGTACGTGGTATGCCAGGCATACCTTGTGGACCCTATACAGAGTCTCCTTCCTTAGCAAGGGGCAGAAGTCACCAAACAAAAGGATACTGACAGAGCCAGAAAGCCTTCAGAAGGTGATATGTCCACTCCCAGCAGATGCTGGGAGACGTGCCCCAGTGGGTAGGTTTTCTGTGTAGTCCACCACCTTCGGCAATCATGCCACTTCTAACTGACCTGAGAAAGACCCGCTTAAATTCCTCACATTTCCCAATGCTTCTCACACTCTGGTATTTTATGATAAACCATTGAAATCAGTAGGGAAGCTTGATCACAGACGGTTTGTTGTAACCGTGTGTGGATGGATGCTAGGGAAACGGGGTCACACACTAAGCACAGATCTGAGTGCAGATTCCAGCCGTGCAGCTATGAGGTTATCCTTAGCTGTGGAGGGACACTGGTGTAAAATATGATGCAGTGTAGGTTTTCTGCATTTTAAAGATGAAATGCCAAATTTGAAAGATATCCTGTTTGAACAGCTTAACAAGCGGCAGCAAGGGAGCCCGCGGGTTTGCGGCCGGTGCCCCGCAGGGCGCCATGGCGGAGCCCCATGGCCGGCGGTACCTCTCACTTTGCTGAGCAACCCTCCACACACACTGAGGCTGCACCAGCGGTGTTCTGTTCAACGCACATCGTTCAGGTACAGCATTACTGAACAACGTGCACAGAGCTTTGTGCCTGTAGAAGTCAGAACAACAGAATTAACTATGGGGAAGCGCTACGCACAGCTTGTGTTCCCTGGCGGTATTTATGTTGGCAACACTGTTTGGAAGCCAGCATGTTTTAGCCAGTGTTTGTCCTTCCATGCATAAAAGAAGTAGACGCTAGATTTGTTTTCAATGAAGGTGGAATATTATATTTCATGCTCTGTTTTTTAAACAGCGTTTTCCTTGTTTATTTTTTTCTTTCCCATTTGTTTTAGCCATTTCCCTTTACTGCATTTTTCCTGAACTTTTCTTTCCTATATTCTTTTCCACTGCATACTTTCACTAAAGCTTCATTTACTTTTGGGTATTTTAGTTTGCTCTCCTTACCTTGCTCATAGTATTATGCTATTGCCAAACCTTATAATTTTTGGACAAAGTTAGCTATATATATATTTTTTCCACATAAAGACTATCTTCCTCTAGTTTATTTTTGATTCAGTTGTATATAATTAGATAACTGTGGGCTTCAGTAGAGGAATATTGGAAATAAAAGTGAAATTGACAATTGACAAATTTTTGACATTTAGTTTTCTTTCTGTTACAGATGTTTGTTATTTTAACCACAAAACCATGGTCATCGTTTCTTTTTAAGTTGACTGATAATTACTGAAGGAGCAGTAAAAAGATAACTGGAGCTGTTGTCAGTCAGTATTTTAAATTCATAACTGCAGTGAAGACACTTCCCCCATTTTTTAGATTTTTATTCTTCTACTGATGAACAGAAGGTAACTGAGATACAAAGGCCCTTTCTCCATTCAGAGTACTTGAAATACATGATTTTATGGTGCTGTGTTGACAAACCTGAACCTGACATTCACCTTTTTTCTAGTGCTCCAACCACCTTCCTTTCTAGACAGCAATATTATCCTGATATGTTCCGACTGGTTCCTGAGAGATGTATGAGCATCTTCCATCCTTTAAAAATTCCGTTTCCTTCCTGTAGCAATCTCACATTCCTGAGCTGAATAGCAGATATTACAGTATTCCAGTGATTATAAAATAGAAATGCTCCTAATGAACATGCTGCAATGAATGCTTGTATTTCCATAGTAATTCTCACAAGATAATAGGCTTCTGGGCCTTAGAATTGCTGCTGTGATGCAAGTTCTATTCCATATCCCTTGGGGTTTCATTAATAAGACATTCAGTGCTGCATATTATATAAGCCGTTCAAAGACTTTTTTTTTCTCAAGAGAGAAAATAGTACTTTCAGTGTGTCACTGTTTAAAGAAGCATAAGTTGTAATATGATGTTACGGAAAACAAACATACATGAGATGTTGTTGAACCATACTATCCCTGTCTTTCTGTAAAATGGTGAAAAAACCCAAAACAGCATAAGGAAGGTATAAAATTTTGAATTCTGCAAGAGTCCTGTTCACCACTGAGCTGTGTCACAGGGGTAAGTTTTCAAGGGTTCTGAGTGGGCTTTCACCTCCCAGCCAGTGCTGCTGGGTACAGCACTGTATCCCTGCGAGGCATGCATATTGTTCCTTGCTCCATCTTTTGTTTCCTACATCAAGTTGGGTTGGTCCCAAGTGATGCTTGTTGGTTCGATAATCTTTCTTTATAAATATTTTCTTTCTCTTTGCTGTTATTCAGCAGTGTTATGACAGGAAACACTGATCAGTTTTGCCTGAACACCCCATTCCTTGTGCATTAGAAAGTTTATTAGCACTGGTGAGTTAAGAATGATTGTTTAAGTACTGACACAATCACTGCCATTTATTTTTGGAAAATAATCACTAAGAAGGCTGTAAGGAAAATGTTTGCTGATGCTGCATATAGCTCCTACAAAACCTGACCTTGTAGGTCCTACAAAACCTGACCTTTCCTTACGTTTTATAGCAACCTTGTGAAGTCAGCTTGTGTTATCTGGTGGCAAATTCCAAACTCAAGAAATCATACATAAAAGGTGAATAAATTTGGGTTGTTGCCCTAATTTCTGTCAGGGGTCTGCACAGTATTTCTCACGAAGTGGACACTTTATAGAAGAATGAAGTGCATGCTTTTTTCCAACAGCTCCAGCAAGCTACCACTGGCATGAAGACTGAGTGGGCAGCCCTAGGGTCTGCACTGTCCGTCCTGATGGTGATATAAAACAAAAGAAAAGATTGCAGAGAGAGAGAGAGGAAGGTTAAATGAAGCCACATGGAAGTATTTAAAGTAAATTATTGAGCAATGTAGGGTGAGCTAAAGTCCTGCTTAATGCCTCAGAGTGAACCACTTCTAATTCCTAAGTATTTCATCTTTTTCTTGACCTTGAGAGACCACTGAATGCTCTTAAGCATGATTTCCAAGCCTTTATTAACCAAGGGAAAAGAAACTGTGTTCCTTGGACTGTATCCTCTGCTGTGATGATGCATCGAGTTTACAATGAGCATTTTGACAGTCTAAACAGATGCATTAGTCATTCTGCATTAACTCAGTTTCTACGGGAGTGCAAACATGTGCTATCTGTTCTTATGGTATGGGAAAATATGCCTACGCACTGTCCACAAAATGCAAGAAGAATCACGGACTTCATTTTCCAAGGCACTCTTCCAAAGCACTGAATGAATTTGATGTGGAAAAATCACTGCAAGATTTGCAAAGATGTGGTCCAGGTGAGTCACCTGAATCTTCTGATTATTAAATCCATAATGTGATGAGGATTTCTCCTCTGAATGTTTCTCTCCAGATTATAGGGCGATCTTTTGTTTAGTCGAATCCCTTTATTAAACCTGAGAAAAGGGATTTGTGAAACTCATTCCTACAGCCACCTGTGAGAATCAGATGCCATGGCACAGAACATGAAGTGCAGCTGCCCTAAAGTGTTAGTTCAGACCCTGGGCTGCTGTAGAGGACTCATGACCATCTCATCTCCATTTCACTGTGTGCAGAATTGAGAGGTTTTACAACCATTTGACTTGCCTGGGGAATCTATCACCATAACTTCAAAGGATATGACTGAGGTGGGATTTAACTATACCCAGTAAGGCTGGATTTTGCCTTGGTCTCATTCATGTTTATGTGACCATGAGTTTGACCTTGTAGCAGTTCATGGGAAAGACACTGGGGCAGTTTTAAATCTATCAGGGTAGAGTCTAAGTAGCTGCAAAGTCACCCATTAATTAAAGATACTTCTGCTTATGATCCCAGGTAGCCAACATAGCTGCAATGCTGCTAACCTCAGTTTTGCTGCACAGCTGTAACGTTATGTGTTATCATCTGGAGCACCACATCAGGTGTATCTTCACTGAAGTGATAAAAATATTGCGCTATAGAATGTACCTTTATGAATGTGTATTTTAAATTTGCTGCATGGCAGCATGTTGGTGAGGGAGCGAGGGAGTCATTTACCTGCTGCTTAACTCCAGAGATCAGTGCAAAGGCACGTATATCTGGAACAGTCTGAGTTGCAGGACTGAGCTAATACCAAAATGGCTAATGTTTACAAAAAACAAAGCTGTTTTATTTTTTATTCTCTGCCCAAAATGAAACCTAAAGCCATGTTACATGCTTCAGCTCATTGTACTCTAGTTAAACAAAGCTGTGAAACATATTTTCCAGATCTGAGAACATAAAGGGAGCTGTAAAACATACTAGAGGATGATTATATATAAAATTGGTGTGTTTTCTCATGCAGAATATGGCTGTTCCTCTTTATCAGACATGCTGCTGAAGACCTCATTAACATTGGTTTAATTTGAAAAGCAAAAGCCCAAAACTCAAGAACTTCTTATGCAGACCTCTTCCAAAACTCAGGAAAGTAAGGCTGAGATTTAAATCATCCATGAGTTTAGGCAGACTGGGCTGCACAATTTTGGTTTGTGTTTGACTTCTTTAGGGACCATGTTGTAGTTTGGAGCTTTGACCTGCTCAGGATTTTGCACTGTAATATATTCACAGATATACAGAGCCAGCTTTAATAATGCATTTTCTATCTGCCTATTATAGCTAAATGATCCAAAATCCTGTTGATATCAGTGAACTGTGTGAAATATTTTGCCACTTTGTGGTAATCCGCGGCAAAACTATGACTGGCTTCGTTAGTCTTTACACTTACACTGCACTTCCACAGTATTTCCCACAGGCAGCAGCCCAGCCCTTCACCTGGTGCCAGTGGACGTGGTTCTTTTTGTGACATCCATTCAGGCTTGGGCCTGGTGGGCAGATCTCTTAAGTTTTCTAATACACTATTCTGTGCATGTTTAATAATAATAAACTATAAACAAGCACAGTAATACCTTTTCATTTATTCTCTATCAGGGGGAAAAAAAGTATATCTAAGTGTATTATCCAGCATAATGTAGGATTTTCATAGCTTTCACCATTTTCTTGTGGTGACTGATCTGTATTTGTGCTCTTATCAGCTAAGGCTGAATCCAGCGACACTGTGAATGGGCAAGACAAGACTCATGACATTTTCCTCTCTGTCACGTATCAGTGAAGGCACATTGACACAAGCAGTGATGACGGGAGACAGGGGAAAGGTGTAAATACAGGTCACTTGGTCTCCCTTCACGATCTTCAGAAAATCCACACAAGGTAAAGTAAAATCTAGGCATGACTCCTGGAAGGGCTTTAGGGCTTTGCCAAATCATTTTTATCTTCCAATCACTTACTGTTCTACGAAGGAAATACAACAGCACTTCCATCCAGCTAAACTTTTGTAAGTACCAAAGTCTTCATATTCTTTCAGGTTTGTTGCTGGTAAGTGCTGTAGAAATAGAAAGCGATAATAATTAGAACTGGTCAAAAATAATATCAGTTCTGTAGCTCAATTCAGTATTTTGTTTTGTTTGCATTGGCTCCCAAACTGCCACTGAAAAAATTAAACTTTCCAGAATATTTGATTCAGACTTTATCTGAGTGTTCCCTCGTAGATAAGACTAAAATATTTGGTTTTAACTCAGTCATGTAGAAGGCTGAAATTAATATTTTGATAACACATTTGACACAGAAAAAATGTGGAAAAATTAATACATCCCTGTGAAATGTTTCCTGTAATCCTCTCAGCCACATGGATAAACAGCTCATTTAACAATTTTGACGGCTCCTCACTGTCACGACAGAAATAAAAAAATTAAACAAAAATGTATCACCCACAAACTAAGTTGTTTTTTTTTTTAAAAAAGAAAGCCTACTATTTGAAGGACTCGATGTCTTTGACCCACCAATTTCTCTGATGAACAAAATGGATCTCAGCCATCTGTTTCCAGTTATCTGGCATGAGTACGTATTTCTTGTAGTTTAATCTTTGATTAAGCTGAGAAGGGAAATGAATAATTTAATTGCATTGCATTTCTATTTGGAAGATTTATTCACAGGATTAGAAGTTGTCTACCCTCCCAGGTCACAAGTGTAGCTGAATCCTGTGTCCCTAGTCTACTCCTCTGTGGATGTTTACCTGCATCATGAAGAATGCACATAATCTGATAGCACTGATGGCACTACATCAGAAAAAGGATCAGGGCTGGAAAAGCTTAGAGAGCAAAATGTACTCAGAGCTGCATGGGATACTCAAAGACAACTTGCTTGCTTGTAGTTGCTGTAGCTGAGCATGGTCACTTCTCTTTTTCAAGCTCACTAAATTTTTCGCTAAATTGAAGAAGAAAATTTCTTTTTTTTTTCCCTTGCAACATCTCTAAAGCTGCTGGAAGGGTGCGGAGTTTCTCAGATAACCAAGTACACATGAGAAATTCTGGGCATGCCAAAATCCCTTGACTAAAGGAAATGATTTGAGATTTATCTACAGATAACACTGATAATTTAAAATATAGTTGGATTTACTCACTATTGCTGCAAGGTAATTGAAAATGGTCTCTAGACCATGGATAAATATTTGGGCATTACAGCTTTTTCTTTTTCATAGCACATGATGGGAGAATCTCTCTAGAAACACTCCAGATCACTCAAATGCATGTCATTTTCTCAGTTTGTAGGGCAAGAACTGCAGAAAATTGTTTTAATTTTTCCAGGTAGCATAGTTATGCAACTTCAGATTTTATTAACACATTCCTTCTAACTGAAAGTACCATTTAATTAAACTTAGGAAAGGGCTGATAACATTAATCAAGGGTACATGAAAATTACTCATTTGTCTCTGTTTCTTAAGCAATAATTCAGATGAACAGATGAAGAATGCCACCTACAGTTAAGGTCAGGAATCTTGGTCTCTCCCGGGGTACCTGTTTTGGGTTTCTACCCTGTGACCAGAATATGAATGAACAGTTGCTAAGGCACAGCAACTGCATCATACTGAGCAGGGTAATTAATTGCTGGAGCTGGATGATATTGCCATAAATAAAATTGAAAAGCTTTAGAAAGTGATTGCCCTGTAGGCACGTGCATTCAGCTCATTACTGTCTTGAAGAGCATATGCAACTTCTTCTGTGAGCATCTACAGTATTTTTAAAAGCAAAGTACTCAGGGTGCTGGGGTCCAGGCTGGCCACGTCGAAATATGCAGCAAGGACAGTGAGAAGTTGAAATACTGAGAGGTGCTTTACAGCCTTTTCCACCGTTATTCTACAAAGCAATGAAAGAGAGTTAAGAGGAATGTAATTTAAGCTGAATGCAGTATGCTAGAAAAGTAGGGCTTTTTTTCTAGCTAAAGATTTATTAGACTATTCCAAGTGTCCTGATACAAAGCATTCACTACTTTAAGGCACTCTGCATTAGTGACAATAGCTGAAAGCACAGTTCTGAGAGTTGATCAGACTACTGGAGTTAGAATAAGAAACAATAGAGCTAAATGAAATCTAAGGGAAGCATTTTACTCATCCCTTTTGCCTGTTATGAAGATCTCCTGATGGGACAGCAGCCTTGCTGGCTGTTTCAATTTAATTACTCCAGTGCAGTGGGTGTGATTCAGATGCAGATTTCTTGCCCTTCTGACACTGTCCAGCTCTTAGCCCCCTGTAACTCTGCTTTGCTTTCCAGGCAGATTGATACATATGCTGCTTCAAAAAGATGGGTCACACAAAAAGTATCCAAGACTGCGCTCTGGGCAAATGAACACAGAGTCTGAAGCTTCGGTCTGTAAGATATTTTCCAACTTTTAACAGCAAAACACTTCTGTGCAGAGTTTGCACAAACAGTCCCTTAAACCCTAAAGCAGACCAAGCTAGGAATTCTTTGGACATTATTAAGGAAACTCAACTTTTGTTAAACACTAGCACCAGGCTGATGCAGTCTTTCTGAAACAGCTGAGGTTAATGAAACTGCAATTGTACTCTCCATTTGGGTTACAACTTTGCTTTTAGTTTAACTGTTGGTAACCTAGATCCCTTTTCCCAACTGCATAGAGAACTGCACCTTCCCAGCAGCCTCTGGCTGAAGCTCGAAATGCTGCCCTCCAGGCCTGCCACGATGGACCACTGTCCACCAAAGACCATCCCTGCCTGGGGCTAAGCAACACACTGAGGTTCTAATCATGACTCAGACATTGACTCCCTGGGCTTGGCTGGGGCAACCGATTTACTTCCTTCTCACTCTCCAACAGAGATAAAGCCTGCGGTTTCAGGTTTATCAGAACTAGAACTAGGAAGTGTAATGTAATGATTTGATAGACTTCCCCATAGCCTGTAAAAGTCTTTGAAAGTAAATCTGTCCCAAATTATAAAAACAAGACATAATGCAAAAAGAATAAAAAGAATAGTAGTGATTTGGGGGTCATTGATACTTCTTTTTGTGAGAGGGCCTTCACTGACTGGGTGTTGAACAGTGCTTTGCCAGTGGTTTCATTGCCGTGAGTCAGGTAGCCGTCGCAGAGAGCTGGCTTCCTGTTTTGCTTTGAAAGGTTGGCTTTTTGGGTGTTGCAAAACCAGCTCTTTTCTTCTGTGAGTCTTTATATGACAACTCAGCAATGACTGCAAGCAAGGCTATTGCATGGTAGGCAGCACTCTCAGGCTTATCAAGAATATTGTGAAAGTTGTGACTTTTTTCTTTAAAGCTTCATTTTCTGGAGTCTTGGCATTCAATCTCTTTCTTTCTTTTACTACAACAGAAAAGCTCATATTAGCTTAAATGTCTCCAAGGGAAAGCTGAAAATAAAGCCAACAGTTTCAAGATCAAGGGCAAACAGAGCCCAGGATGTGTTCTATATTTTGACAGCAAAACACTCCTGAGCAGAGCCTGAACAAACCACAATACCTCAAATTGTAACACTGATTTGACTACTGATTCCACAGAGAAATTGGGAAAAGCCTTGTGTTTTCATTTGCTCCCTTCGGAGACCAAGGGAAGCAGACGGGGCAAAAGGCAAGGCTGCCTGAATTCAGAGATGAGGAAATAAGCTTACGTTGGAAACTGTAGACACCTCTTGCTGGCTGGCATCAGCTATCAGGTATGCGTATTTGTTGCCTGCCAAGCTGGAGTCAAATGGACAGTTCTGTCTGTCCCTCCCTTATGGTTTTTTTTCCTCAAAATGCTGTATACCAGTTAAATGCACAGCCAAGCCTCTTGTGTTTATAATTTCATTTAAGTTGTCAGGAGCTGTGGCAGAGGCTTGAACTGTAAGAATTACTTTGCAGCAGGCCAAGATATTCCCTTAAACTTGCCTGGCTTCTGTTTCCTTTCATGCAAGAATCAAGAAGAGAAAAGGTAGCATCAGCTGTGCACCCACTACTGCCTCTGCAAAACTGCAGCTGCTGGTTTGTCTGCAACCTTGCCCCTTATCGGCAAGGTCATTTCCTTCCTCAAAAGGCCAACCATGCTAATGCCTGCTTGCTTGAGACAGGCTTTGGGAAGAAGCTGTGCGCTGCGTCATGCAGCACTCTGTGAAGTGGGTGTGTTAGGCTCTTCTTGGAAGCTGGAGGAGCCGAGCGTTTCCTACCACACTGTCAGCATGGCCATATGCGTTTATCTTGATTAGAACTGAGTCATATTTCAATGGGCGATTATAATGCTAAGGCATCAGGATTTCCCCTCTTCCTACTTCTTTTAACAGGTTTTCTATAACTCAAAATGTGTGTTTTGTTTTAAGCAAGGCAAGAGTTTTGGGGAAAGGTAACAACATCTCCGGGGCTTTTTTGTCTCATTGCAAGCCGGCAGCAAAACACCCACGCTCTGGAATTCAGTCTGAGAGCAGGCATTAAAGGTTGCTTTGTGGTTCTCGAGAAGGGGAGAGAGATGAGGGCTGGTGAAACAGGGGGGAAAACCAATGCTACCTTTTGGCAAAAATTTAGGTTGTTATTACAGGTGTGTGTTTCTGATTGAAGTTTTTGGGAGATGGTGAAAGACAGGCTATAAATGAATCTAAATCAACATAGGAAATACAGGTTGACATTTCTTATACAGATTTTTACCCTATGTCAGTTTTCATTTAGTCAGGGTTGCGGTCTAACATGTATTAAAAGGTACCTTCAAGGGATACTTTGGAAAGTGAAATTATTTTTTATCTGGGGTTTTTTGTTCAGTTTTTTTGTTGGTGTTTTTCTTTTTTTGGAATTGGTGCTTATTATTTCAAAAACCTTTGAGCTGGTGAATAAATGCCTTCAGTTTGGATGGTCATAATCTTCCCGTGAAAATGAGGGAGCTTACATAGAGAAAAATAAGAGTTAAATGTGGAAGTGATTAGTATAAGACCATAGGAGCACTCATGTCTTCAGGAAGCCATGTGGCCATTTGCATTAACATCCCCTCCAACACATTCATTGTTGAAGCCTAGAATCTGTCAACAGCATAAATCAATCCCCTGCACATATCGCTAAGTTCAAGTTTATTATACCATCAAGGTGGAGCTCAGCTATCCCTGCTGTCATGCTGCTTTAAATAAGCAAATACATGAAGCTAATTTAAATATCGCCTGGGTTTGGAGAGGACCGTGCTCTGTGCTTGCTTGTATTGCAAAGAATTTGTGTTGGATTGGATTGGAAATAACACATCTGAGCGGGGAATTTTTTAAGTGAGGCAGAACTGAAGGGGAGTGAAAACTGATACTGAGTTTTTATATAACGCATCAAAGCCTTGGCATGGTTATTGGCTTTATGAGTGTGTAACTCTATCTCCTAATGTGAATTAGTTTCACCCGCATGACAGAGCAGCAAGCATTTTGCCACAGAGCTAGGCATTATCTTTTGGACCCTGATGCAATGAGCCCAAACTGGTATGACAGATATATCCTAACCGCTGGTTTTGCTTATTCTTTCCCTATAAGAGACAATGGGCCAGGTATTCATCTTGTGGTGATGTTATATAAAAAGAATTACACAATTCAGGTAGGGAAAAAACTAATGACATTTCATTAAGACAATTTTAGTATAGTTCATACTTCCCTCTATGCCTGCTAGAAACTTCTGTAGTTCTTTTCCACATTTCATAAAGAGTTCTCCTAAAATGTCAGGTGGATATGACTGTTTGACTTAAAAGTTGCTGCACTTCTGAACTCAGGAACAGTTTTGATTTTTTTCCTATTTCTGTGGATCAATGTCCCAACGTTCCTGCTAGGCAGATGGAAAACTTTCCATCCCTTTTTAGACACACCATGAAGCAACAGAACGAAGGTAAACATAAATTTTATTATTCTGTTTTACCAATTCAACATTAATTTACAGGGCAGACCTGCTTTTAAATGATCCAGATAAAACTCTGTGATTACAGCTAAGTGTGCTTTTGCATTTTTTTCCCCCCTTGATGTTAAATTTAAAAATACCTGTAACCACCTTCATCCCATTGTTCTTGGGCTGTGATGAATAAGTCTGTCCCTCTTGACTGCTGATGTGTCTCAGATGCTCATGGTAGGGTCTGATGCTAGAACCTCAGTACAGTTAACTATTTAAATTGAAGGGTTAAGAATGCATCCATAGCTCCATGTCCAGGACATTCACCTGGGAGACCTCAACTGCTCCCCATCCTGCAATTTGTATCTAAAACTTGCCTACAAACAAAAAGTATTCAGCAAAGAGTTTAATAGTGATTCGCTCCGACTGATATAGACAAGAGGGAGAAGCATTTTCTCTTAAATTGGAGATCTAAGTTTGGTGTTCTGTTCTGAAAGAGCTGGTGGAAGAGGGATTTTAGTTGAGACCTCCCACAGCATAGCTGATTGCTGTAGTCATTCAAGATGGCTGGAGAGGGAGGAGAGGGGAAAACACCCTCCCCTTCTATCCCGGAGATATATTGTGTTCACTGGCTATTCTCAGAATATGCATAACAAGGAAACAGGCATAATTGCCCTGGTGGCAAGTCCCCAAAGCATTTGGAAGTGTAACAGGGATTCAACAAGCTAAGGACTCAGGCCTTATGTACTTCTGTTGGGCATTGCAGCCAGAAACCGGTGCTGACAGAATATGGGTATTTGTAGAGTTTGGGAAAGAGAAGAATCAGCAAAGTGGGACTTTGGCACCTGAATCAAAGCTGCACATCTGAGTGCTCTTAAAAGGCATGGCCCATAGTGACTAGTATAGCTATTCTGTGGCAATGACTCGCTCCTCACCATCAACAAAACCAGGTGTGCCACGCTCAGTCTCCACTGCCTGATCACCTCACAAATGCTGTAATAGGAAAAGCTTATCAAAAGCACTGATAAAAACTATAATGACAGGCTGGGCGGTAGGTGAGCACATGGATGCACAATGATGCAAGCTTCATTTTTGTTTTAATTGCAGATCTTTAGCTCTGGCCTCTGTCAGGGGTAACTGAAAGTCACCACTTTTGGCATGTATGGATTTGCTGCTGCAGGCATCTGTGCTCACCAGCGCTCCCCATCAGGAACAGCAATAATTAGCATTTTGGCAGCCCCAAAGAGGATGCCAGAGCTGAGCGAGCAGTCAGACGCACAGCAGCTGGAGACCTTGGGGCTATTCCATGGCTTATGTGGGGTGAAACTTTGCTGGGAGGAAGAGTTGGTAAATGAGGGCACATGCTGGGCTCGCTGGCTCAGCTGACTTTCAGCCCCAAGCTGCTTGTGTTTGGTGTGGGACATGGCTCTAGCTACACCTACGCATGCACACAGAGAAGCAATGGTCCATTGGTGACTGCCTGCCTATGTTACTAAACACTTGCTAATGTGGTGTGCTTTCTTAAATTAGTACCAAAAATAAAAATGAGACAATGACTGATTGAAAAAGGATTTTCTTTGTCCCTAATGGGCCACATGGAAGAAAATCTCCTGAATAATTTATCAACTGGCTAATGACTGAACGTAGCTTTTATAATGCTGACGAAATGGTGCTAAATTCATCCCTGATACACTCTGTGGAATTGCACCAGGGAGCAATTTGGCCCAGTCAGTTTATTTCAGACATTTTTAACTGTTTCAGTATCAAAGGGAGAGTGGGTAGGTAGAAGCAATAGACAGAGTCTGAAGGGCCCTTCAGATTGTTTAAAATAAGGGTGTTTTTTGTTTTGTTTTGTTTATTTGTGATGTTGGTTCTGCAACTGATACCATAAAAAGTAAAGCAGCCACTCATTTAGAAAATATTGTATGTAGTCCTTTATTCCACATAAACTGGAGTCAGAGAGAATAAATAACAAACAAATCTTAAAAAAATTACACGTGATGTTGAAGTACAGCTCTTTCCTGCTGAATTAACTTTATCTTCTAAAAATAATTATTTATTGTCATTTCCCTTTCAAACAATGGGAATGTAGCTTGTCATCTATCAGAAATTATTCATGAAAAGGAATTATTCTGTTGATTATAAACTTGCCAGAAAAAATACTAAACCTTAGTGATGTAATAGAAAAAAATGAAGTAAGAAGCAAAACCTCTTCTTGATACTTATCCCCTCAAGATCCTGGTCCAAATCTTGTGGCAACTTCTTTATTGGATGAAGAAAATTGTATTTTAAGAAAATAAGGGACACTAAGAAAAAAGAATTGAGTCGATTCTCCTGCTGCTTTTTACCAATGTAGGAATAAGAGCCAGGCAGGATTTAGGGATGAAGGTGTGGATTTGACTGCACAAGAAAAATGGCAATGGCAAAGAGAGGTGGCTTTGCCTAGCTGGGGAACAGTGAGTAGTCTAATGACTGGGTTTTGCAGTAATAGGTATTGACCGCAATTTAAAATTAATTTCATGATAGTTTGTTCTTAATAAATACAAAAGTCACTGCATGGAGAAAAAAAAGAGAAAGGGCAAACTTCCTCTTCTGAGCAGTTAGGGTGTTTCCATCACTATTGTGTTAGACGTCGTTTGTGTCTTGAAGTATTGCCATATATCAAGTACAAATTCTGGAAATCAACTGAGTGCTTTGGAAGGTGATGGATGTTTCTGCTGCAAACTTTCATTGCCATAGTATGTCTGTCTAGTTATCAACATTGCACTAAAAATAGAGGCCGAATTTAATGTTATACTAAAATAGCACATTTTCTGAGTTGAGAGTGAACAGAGCAAAACCACTGTCATGTTACAGAGTTTTGCAAGCACTTTGGAACTGGCATTTATGGGATCAGAAATGACGCTTAGCCCATAAATTCAGTGTGAAACAGACAGCAGGTCTGGCTCACCAAACAGTTGTTTTACGAAAGCTCCAAATCCTCCGAGTTTACAAGGACAGTAAATTTCTGAAATATACTAGTTACTAAGCCAAAGAATTAGACATTTACAACTTGTGTTTCCCCATGAATATTCTCCTGAGAGCATAAATCTTGGTGTGTGTCACGGTTGCTTTCCTCACAGAAACCTTTCCTTGCGTATATATGTATGTGCAAATATAAAGCAGCAGCAGACACTTCATGAGTGTAATGCATTCCTATCTTGTATCACTTTAACATGCCACAAGCGTGATTTAATCGGAGACACCTCGTTGCCTTGTGCTACCCCTATGCTTTCTACTGCCTAGCCTCTTGATTTCAGTGAAAAAAACTTGTGTTTCAGCTCTTCCCTTGAATTTGCGGTTCAGGTTTTATACACCTCCCGAGCAACCAGCTTCGCTGCCCCTCTCCCCTTCGTTGCTTTCTTACTTGTCTCTGAAACAAGGCCTTGACCCCGGGAAGAAACAGGTGCCCCCTCAGCGCCACAGCCGTTGGGTAACCTGTCTGCTCGCTGCGGAAGGCGCAGAACCCCGCTCCCGCACCGCCAGCCGCGGGTCCCGGCCCCCTCCAGCAGCGCGGGACGGCCAAGGCGGGGCTGCGGGGGGGCTGCGGGCCGCCAGCACGTAACCCGGGGCGTCCGCGGCCCCGGCCCCGGCCCCGGGCGCGGCGCGGTGCGGCGCTGCCCCCTGGCGGCCGCGCGGCTCCCGCTCGGCCCGGCCGCCTCAGGGCCCCGCGTGGCGCCCGTCCCTTCCCCTCAGCTGTGCCGCGCGCCCGCCGGGAGCGGGGTGGGTGTCTTTCCGGGAAGGACGAACCCACCGATTCTGGTGGGGGTTTTTTTGGTTTGTTTTTTGGGTTTTTGTGTGTGTGTGTCTGTGATTTTTAACTGTAAAGAGTCTGGTTTTACAAATCAGGAACGAGAGATGCCAAGCTAATGAGCAGAGCTCAGACCCACCTCTCTCCCGTCTTTACCCTGGGGTTCGTGTCCGTGTATTCGGGCACTGGCTTTGCACTACCTCGAAGTTAGTCTGGACGATTTATGTGTCTATTAATGACAGCTTTCATGTGGTGAGCTCTCTCGCTGGCATGGTTTAATGGCCAGTGGGTCTCCAGAGGGAGCACCCCGTTAGCTGTAGGCCTCACAGCTCCCAGGGGCTGGCAGCAGTGTTCTGTGCAATGGGCTTACCTCCTGGTTTAGCGAGGGGAAAGGGGGCTGTAGGCAGAGTTTATGTTAGCAGCTGCCCTGGATGCACGGTGCAAGTGGTACAGCAGTGGTGTTAGTGCCACTGAGCAAGCACTGGTGCTGTTTGCAGCTGGGCTGGAATTTCTCTTCTGTTCGTGCACAGAGCGACTGGAGCTGAGGGAAGGGATTCATAGATCCATGGACAGATTTTCTGAGGCAAAAGGGACCAGCAGATCATCTAGCCTGATCTTTGGTGTGGCACAGGCTGCAGAGTTTCACTCAGACCTGCGCTAATTTGCTTACTGAAATCATCTTCCCCGGAAAAGCATCTACCCTTGATATGACAAATAGCAAGAGGTGGGGGAACTCACCACTTCCTTTGAAGTTTCGCCACAGTAGTTAATCACCATCACAATTAAAATGTGCTCCTGCAGTCTAATTTGATCATTGTCTGGCTCCAGTGGCTGCATACAGGTCTCAATCATTCTGTCCTTTGAAGTGAAGAACCCTTGAATGCCTGGCGTTGTCTTTTCTGAAAGTTTTTATGTGACAATCAGCTTGTCTTTCACTTTTTTGTTTGATAACCTGCATAGATTGAACTTGCCGGCTCTCGCTGTATTTTGTTTTCCACAGCACTCGAATCACATTTGCAGCCTCTCCAATTTATCAACATGCTTTTGAAATTGTCTCTGCTGAGCAGCGAACATACAGACCCCAGAGGATGGGCATGCGTGTTGCCACTAGTCTTATCAAGATACCCTTAAGGAGCTGGAATTTGTTTACCAGATGCTGCACTTTGTAGTAGCATCAGCTATGACTAGTCTGGTAGTAGTTTTCTGGGCTTGAATTATAAATCTTGCAGGTTTAAAAGCCAATATGTAGGAGAAAAGCTTTCCGCCCAGGCTTGGACTGCCTGTGTTGGAGAGCCCTGCAGGTGTCTGACTGAGAGGCTTGTAGACAAAGAGTTGTTCCTAAGGGACCACAGACTTTGGACTACACTTCAGACCTGCTACTTGTGCCTGAAATAGCTCAAAGCAGATGTTCAATATGCTTGGCAAGAGTTTTTTAGGACTGAACAGAACCAGCAAACTGTGGGCTTGGAGTCGGGAGGAGTTGTCCATTGCTGTCAAATCTAGGGAAGCTGCTCTGTTTGGTTTTGTGGGGTGGTGTTTAAAACTTGTTTCAAGTGCCAGCAACATTCAGGGACAAGGTTTGTCTTACAGTTCATTGGAGTACAAGACCACAATTTGCTGTAAAATCTTTAAAGATTCAGTTTGCTTGCTTTCCCCCACCCCTCCTAACCTACCTTTTCCTTCAGATTTGCTCTACCATTTCTGGGGTTAGTTTTTGTCTTTGGCAATGGTGCCAAAGCATATTGGCCACTTCTTGATCCAATTTAATTTCCTCTCTATGTTGTGCTTTCTGTTTTTACCCTCCTTGCTGATCCATAGGTGTTCCTCTTCTTTCACATATTGTTCAGTGTGCATCATTCTTTTTCTTTCTCCTTACCAATCTGTTTTCCATTCAGCTATGGCACTTACTGAGCTCAGCCTGAGATGACTGTCCAAGCCTATTCATCCTTCTTGTTCAGATTCACGTACTTAGCTTGCTCTTGTTTGAAATTTCACTCATCCCTTTAAGGGAGAAGCTCCAGATACTCCCTAGCTCCAAGACATTAACTGCACAGTGGGCACCTGGATGCCAATAGCAGAAGTGGTGACCACAGGCCATCAGGAATAGGAAACCACATACGCAAAATTTTGGTGGTTGACTAGCTGCGAGACTTTGCTGGAAATCTAAAGAGGCTGAGAAGCAATTTCAGAACATATTTCTGCAGCACTTAGTTGTTGAAAATTCCCACTTGAACTCCTCTCTGTTGATCAGATCAATTAAAGCAATACAGCCTTCCAGGTTATTTGACCAACTGGATTAATCCAGTTGGCAACTTGTCTCCAAGCTGTTTCTGCTGGTTTGGGTCAGTATATTAAGGTTGGAACATCTAACAACCCACTAATTTCTGGGTCTCATCCAGTCATATCCAAAGATTTGTAAAGAAAAGGAATCAGCCCCTCCTTTATGCAGCATTAAAAGTCAGATGATAATGTGATTCCAGTTAAAATACCTGCCTAGATAACTGCCTGATAACACCGAACCAGCTGTTGGTTTCAGCCAGAGCTGACTTGTTGGTTTCAGCAGTGCTTTCTGACGTGGCGCTATTTGTGCCTAATTACATGTTGGCTTGTGGCTTGGGTCCAAGCTCTCCCACCATCCTTGCTTCCTGTTTTTGGCTCATGTTTCAGCTTGGCCGCAGGCAAATCAACTCT
The DNA here is from genome assembly GCF_963921805.1 of Phalacrocorax carbo. Taxonomy (NCBI): domain Eukaryota; kingdom Metazoa; phylum Chordata; class Aves; order Suliformes; family Phalacrocoracidae; genus Phalacrocorax; species Phalacrocorax carbo. Next base: position 23,262,376 of record NC_087515.1, read on the forward strand.
GTTTTCTCAGGCAGAAAAAATCAAGCCCCACATGAGGAGTAGCTTGACCTTGAACCATGCCCCACCAAGCAGGAGGAACTCAAGGCAGGTTGAATCGATGACTTGAGGCCACACTTGGCCATGGCTAACAAAGGCGGTCTGGGATCTAGTCTGTGCAGCTTTGGTGTAAAACCATCTCCTAGCCAAGCAATTTCCTGAGCTGTTTCATGTCTATTTACCAGTGTCATCTCTTTCCACAAGAATTTCCGAAGTTTAGATACTCCCTTCTACACTGGAAAAATGCAGTGGAGCAAGAGTGAAAATTTGTCCTTTCATAGCCTTCTTATGCTTTCATAATCTGTTACTTTTATAGCGTTTCAGAGAATTGCCTCATTCTGGCATTTCAGTGAAACATAGAACATCAAATTGAATAACATCACATCCTAGGGATTTCAGGTGATAAATAGCTGAGGCATAATTTTTATGATTTATAAAGTCAGTAGCTGCCTGATATTTGTAACATGCATGTGATTAACATCAATACTTTAAATATCCATATATCTTATACCCTGACATGTATGATCTATAGATTGCTCTTATGTCACCTGACTTATAGTACTCTACACCTACCAGTCATTAATGATTCCTCAGTCTGTGCATAAAACTAACATAATGGGTAGAATTGCCGGTCCAGCTTCTGACTATGTGAAAGGCATGGACAAAGTCTAGAGATCATGTGTATGTGGGCTCTTCCATGGGGGACAGGCAAAAGAGATTATAGAGGGCTGCTGTGTGGCTGTCATACGAAGATGGGTAGGAAGGGTGTTGTGTTTGCTGCTTACACAGCAGCTGCATCCTGGTGCTGGGGACCAGATACTGAACAGGAGCCTGTCGCTTGGTCTTGCCCCTTTAGCCCTGGTTTGCTGCTAAGGAGATGGCTATGGTGATGGAAGTATGCCAGCATTACAGATGACATGTGCCACAGCTAGAAGCACAGCCCCAGTTAGTAAATAGTGGTAAAATTATTTTACCAGCAGTCTCCACATTTTGGGGCAGCAACAAGTCCCCTGTGGTTACGGGGCAGAGGGGTGTGCAGGAGTCTGGAGATGGAGAAGGAGGCTGAGGCGAAAGGTGCTGAAGGGAAAATCAGAAGTGCAGATCCAGCCTTCTGCTTGCCAGGTGTGCCTACACCTCTGTACTGGTTAAGAGGGACAGTAAGATGAAGGTCCATTCATTTACTTAGTGTGAACAAAAATCAGAAGTCAAATGGAAGGAGTGTTTAAAAATCCTGTGCTTTTAACCGCTTACCTGGTAAACTGATTTTACCCTGGGTAGATCTTTAGCTTAGCTTTTCTCTCCCCACCTTCTCAGTGCACTCCCACCTACATGCAATGATCATAAAGGCTTCAGGGTGAGCACCTGTTTGTGCTGAATACTGTGGATCCTGGTCTGTGCTTCAGGCCGCTGCATGGTCAGCATTAGAAGGGTGTCGATATTCTTGGTAACTTGTTTTTGATGGAATCAAGAATAGATGAGTCCGATAAATATACTCAAAACGTTACTTGCATTTGCAAGACACAGGAGGATTTTTCAATAAGGTCAAGCAATCCAATGTTATATTACCAGTTAAATGTAGAATCAGTGATTATTTGAACAAAAAAAATATTTAAAAGGGAGACTGGTAGTGGTGCCAGATCATTGGAAACCCAACAACAACAAGAAGAAGGAAAATTACAAAACCCAGAAGAGCTGGCTGAGGGATCTGGGGCCCAAGGCAAGCTGCAATTGTTTCCCCTTTTCTGGAGATAGAAATACCTTTGTCTCAGAGGAAATAGAGCAGACATTCTTTGTAGCTGATTTCCTTCTGACTTCCTCTGTGCTAGAGATGCATGTTTTCCTAGAGCTTTTTTAGAAACTAAATCTTTCTGCTGTGATTTCACACTTCAGCAGCTTAAGTCCAGCTAGTTTTCAGTGATATCAAATTTTGCTTATGTTAAGGAAAAAACCTACCTAAACTTCACTTTGCTTTCCCTAGCAGACCATTTCACCCACTTCAGAATATTCATATGCTACAGCTTGTGCTTTCCTTTATGATCAAGCTGAGTCTTAGGTTGCTGGTGGCAAAGTTCATGTTTGCATTGTTTTCTCCACTGTTTAGTCTGGCATCTGTTTCAATATCACTGCTTTGTGTTAGAATTAGCAGGGAAAAAAAGAAGCGTATTTATGCAGTACAATAAGTTTTTGTAATAATTTCCAGATGTCAGATCCCATCCTTCCTTTTCTTATGATTCACTGAAACTCAAAACAATGTGTGGAGTGTTCTGAAGGTAAAGAAATAGGAACAAAAATCATCTCAGGGAAAGGTTGGTATGACTTGCTTTTTGTGAAAATCTGTCAAAAGAAAAGAAACTTAAAAATAGGATATGAATCGGTAGTCACTGAGGGAGAAATGTATTGACCACATTAAGTGCAGAAAATGGCCTAGTAAACAGTATAATGGTAAGGTCATCATCACAGTATCATGGAAATGGGCCAAGTCCATAATCTTTCCTTCAGTCCTTGCCCAGATGAACCATCTATGTTTGATAACATACTAACATGCTTGTCCAATGTCCTTTTCTTTCTCTGTCAAGGAAAATACAGGATTTGTTGAGCTCGTGGCAGAGAGTTTACCAGGGCTAAGTCAGCCAGCTTGGAGAGCAGCAGACCCTGTAAGATCCAGGGAGACAGGCTCTGTTCCCACGTATGAGGGCTCATCCACAGCATACTGTTGCTGTTTGGATGGTATCTTTTCACTAGGCCTAAAGTTGCCTCACTGAGGAGTCTGTAAAAGTCCCCTTCCAGGCATGAAGATATGCTGAGATTCCCAGCTACCTGCCCTGCCTGTTTCCCCAAGGACTGCGTGCCAGCATTTGTTTTTAACCATGTCTGGTCTGTGGCTCTTTTAAAGGTTAGATGGCTACTTCTTGCCTTATAGAGAGAAGGAAGATGTGAGCACTTTGTGGATGTGAAGGAGGAGATTAGGAAGCTGCATAATACTAGGGGCATTCAGCGGAGTGGGGTATCTGTGTGGAAAGAGGGACACAAATAACAATTCTGTCTGATAAAAGCCACTCAAGAAAAAGTGTACTTCCTTACTTCCAGATGTTATAGAAATACTATCTCTTGGCTGTTCTTGTAGCTCGTGGCCTCTGACTTTCGATCATTGATACCAGAAGTTCATTTGTATTGACTAATATAGTGCCAAGAAATCAAGCTGAAAGAGGCTTTGTGACAAAGTTGATTTATTTTTCCAATTAACGTCATCTCCGTCAGCTTCAGAGATGATAAAACGACACACAGTTGCCATCCTACTTTTCACAGAGTTTGGCAAGATCTTTCTTCCTGATGCTATGAAGAGGGAAAATGTATTTATTTGTACATGTGAGATTTATTTATTCCCTTTCACTTCCACCTCCCATTCATTTATCAGTCCATGAAAGGAGCATGTCAGTTTAAAACAAACAAAATACCTGATATGTGGGTGGCTCCAGATTCACTGCAGATCCTTACAGAAGCTTTCATTGTGAAATACGCCTGTTTGGATGTGGTGGAAGCTGAGAGTTTTGTGGATTCCTGCTCCCCTCCATTTGGGTGGCAGTGCTGTACTCTTTAATTGACGAGCATGATTCAGTACATTTTGGTTTCTGTCTTGTTTCTTTTCGTGCTTTCCATATCCTCAGTAGCACTATGTTCTTCCAATCTAAAATCTTCCAACCTCCCATTTAGCCTGCAGATGTATTTTACTTCACCATTACTGGAATATCCAAAGAAATTAAAGGCCTCATTTTTTAACTCTTTCATAATATCTCTGTTGCACAAGGCACATCATAAAGAGCTTCGCATGCATAGTATAGTCAGCTTGATCGAGAGTTTTAAAGAAAAGTAAACTCATTTAGTAAAGCCTGATTTGGTGACTTTGTGTCTGCTTGTGAACTGGCCATTTTCAGGGCACAAACAGAACTACAAACTTGGAAGAAAAGGAAAAATAAAAAGAAATGCAAATTCTTCATCATATTTTGTTGTGGAAGAGATGATTTGCAACAAAGACACGGTTGTCGCCCAGGAAAGACTCACTGTTTCTAATTTCTTGAAAGATACTTACTTGACAAATTTGCAGACTGTGTGTGGGCTTTTTTTTTTTTCCTGGCAGAGATCCTGTGAAATACACAAGGGTCAAATGCTTCTCTTGGTCTTCCTTCGAGGGGGCCAGCTGGAGAGCTTTAGCGTAACAAAGCGCGCTTTTCCCTTCTGCGATTTACCTCTGCGTGAACTGGCAGTGGGCACTTGAGACTTGATCTCGTTCTCTCTGACTGCAAACCCTATCTCTCTCCTTCAACACACTGCCAAATGGAGGCCTTTCTGAGCAAGCGAAGAAGATATATTATTTAATGCGTCTGTCTTTGCCATAGTAATGTTATTTTCATGTCTGTGATATAAGGCACTGCTGTGTTTCAGTGTTATTTCAAGTTAAGTTACTTTGGGGTATTTCAAGTAGATGAGCTAGTAGAAAAATTTAGTGAAAGGAAGCCTTTCCTGAAAGTAGATGGGGAAATGCATCCAGTAGTCAGCAACTGTTGGATGTTCTGGGGTATACGTAGGCATACTAGAAAATAAAGGGAGAAACTAGGGGAGAGTAGGGGAGCACTTTTGTGAGAGACTGGGTCAGCTAGGAAGACACTACTGAACGGTTAGCAGGGACCTGCTGTCACTGGATGATCCCCAAGTGTAGCTTGAGGGTGTAGCTGGTATTTATCAGTATTTAATTTCACAATTTTAGCAAGAAGTGTGTCTATGATTGCACTCTTTGCTAGCAACTGTGAATTGGCCTCAGAAGTACAAAATAAGTATCAAAATGAGGACAAAGAGGAGCTTAAGTGAAATGTTAAATGTGCTAAAAATTTTTATTCACACAAATACCAAGACTTCTGTTGTATGTTCTCATTGTCTGTGAATATGCACCTTTCTATTTCATATATTTGGTGGGTTTTTTTTTAAGAATGGCTGGCCACTGACAGCCAGTTTCTCAGTATCTATCTTTCAAATGAAAAATGGCATCAGGAATTAAAGAAGTATCCCTAGAACATACTTGTTGCAGCTCACACTGCTTTCACAAAGAAAGGGGATCATCTCTTGGTGGCGCCTGCATAGACACATCTCAAAATGCGGTTGTACAGGCACCTCTTCTCCTTGGGGCATGCTGGGGGGGAAGTGTGTTGAAACAGAAGAATCTGAGATCTTTTGCTGCAGCAGATTGTTGTTACTTTTTCAGCAGAAAAATCTCTGAACCCCAGATTTAAAACTTTAGTGATGGAAGGCAGAAGAAATGTAAATATTCTCTATTAAATAAAGAATTCCCTGAAGCCTGCTGGGAATAACAGTTGTGTAGGAAGAGACTAGCAAAGCATGAGAGGGATAAGTGCTTCTGAGGAAACCTGAAGGCTTTATGGTTTGAGACTGCTTCAACAATAAATATGCAATCAGTTCAAATTATATGGCAAACTTAAATAACGTCAGTGTACTTTGGCATGATGGTTGAGTTTAAATGCATTAAGCTTTTCAGTGAGTACTAATAATATGGCATTAGAGCATTAAGAACGGGATGAGCTTTGCCAAACCTTTGCTTTAACCCTGTGCCTAAAGGCATGTTTAAAAGGTAATTTCAATGTGGTTTTAACTGGCTGCAGAACTAACCCAGGAAGGGCGAGGGAAAATCTGGCAAGGGCTGATGAAGTTTTGAGGTCTTAGCTTTTTGGATTACTGTCATAGTGGGATGCAGCTGAATTATTACATTAGCAGAGCTTTGTTGCAGCTTGCATGGCTGTAAAGTGAATGGTGTTTCACAAGCAAAGGAAAAGCAACAAATTAATATATAGTACCCGTGTAGGTATACATGGGCCAGAACCTTTCATAGCAGCAAAATAGCCCTTGCACTCCAGTACCTGCTAATGCCCCAGGCTGTGACTCTGCCACGAGGTCCTTTTCATTTTTAGAAAATACTCTTTTAGTTATTAGTTGCAGGCAGGATCCAAATAACCTCTGGATCTGACAGTGGGATAAAAGCTATCATTCATCAGATGGTTATATATATATATTCACCTAGTGAAGAGTCAGAGAGAGGCAGAAAAGGGGGCTTTTTTGGGGGAAGGAGGTCTGGCACTCTGTCTAGTCGGTGCTGAAGGAAGGCAGTTCCCAAGATGTTTTGTAGCTGGAGCCTACCAGAGCCCGAGGCTGAGGTGGTGATCCAGGAAGGCCAGCGCTAGCCTTGGGAATACCCTCTCAGAAAATTCTTAAATTGGAAAACCAAAGCCTCCATAGGAACATGGTTTTGATGTCAAATTAAGTTCCCCCACCCCTCACCCCCTTTTCTTTTTTAAAATATTCCTATTTGAGAGCACAGGAAAACAGGCTTTTTGTCAGATTCTGAAGTGCTACAAGGGTGATTGCATTGGATTTTGTGCAAATTTTCAAATTGGTATTCTGCTTTTCAGAATTTCATCAGGTTCAAGTTGTGCTTTGATTGATTTGCAGAGTGAATCTTTTCAGGACCAATGCAATTGCTAACTGCTTTCCCATCATGGTACCAGTGGATGCAGTACTGCTGTTGTTCAATGTAATTTTAATGGTCTGGCAATCAAAAAACTACACTTGAAACAGCTCCCAGAAACACTTTCAGAAGCTCAAGGTTAATCTTGAGTTTTTTTCTAGCTTAATGAAAATTTTGTAAACTTTTTGGTTAATGAACCCACACAGGATCTCTGCACTCAGCATTTGCAGCTGGCTGTAACGCGACCTGAAGTGTTTGTACTTATTTGCAAGTTCTTTGGGTATCATTTTTCAGCTGACCTCAACAAACTAGTCTACCAGGACTATGAAATGTTGGAGAGTGACCTAATGGCCACCTCTACAGGATCAAATCAATCTTCCAGCCTGCACAGTCAGCAAAGTGAGTGCCAGCACCTCCAGTTTATCCATTTAGATCAATATAATTTCATTTAAAAGAAGAAATTCTGTTGCCAGGATTATCTTGTCTGTTGTGTTACCCAAACTTCCATATGGGATATTGTACTGAGTATTGTATTCTTCCTAGTTTTTCAACAGGACATGATATTCTTGTATTATCTTGAGGAGTTTTCCTATGTGTGTCATCTCACAAATGGCCAGCTTTCACATAGGGTTTCTTTAGGCATGTTCCTAGACTAAATGCTAAATAACATTGTCCAAAAGGTCCCCAGGCCAAAGAGTTAATAATTTACTATAATTTCTAAAATTATTTTGGATTCTTCCAGGATGTAAAATCCTGTAGAAATATAGGCCACTTAAGAACTGCTGAGGCCATGTTGCACATTTAACCCATTTTCAGATACTTTGGACTATTTAGAAAATTTTCCATTATCTGAAGCCAAATTAATGTGGAATTCATGCATAAAATGCTTGATGGATATTTTTATAAAGTCCAAATTAGTGCCAAATACTTTTTTAAGGAAGCTGTTTTACCTGAGAGACCTCAAGCCTTAGCCAGTGCCTGTGCAGTCTACAACATATTAACTCTGAATTCTAATGCAGAGAATAAAATGTCTGTGACTTCTGCAGTGCCCTCTTATGCGACAGGGTGGCATTTTGAACTACTCCTTTAGTGCAAAGTACCTTGAAACATGTCCTTTGAGTCCCACAGTATATGAGAATAAAATAAGATAATAATGAAAAATATAGATTAAATGACATTGCTCTATCTATGTATCCATCCGTCTGTCTATCTATCTATCTATCATGACTGGTAAATCAAGTGTACAAACACTTGATCTGAAAAGGGACTACTTAGATATTTCTTGACCTATTTAGTACAGCTGTAAGAGCATTTCATATGAGAACATATTCTTCAAAGCTTTGAAAGGAATAACGTCTCTTGCTAAAATGACAGAATAAGGACATTACCGCTGATTCAACAACATAAAGAACTCAGAGGAAAATATGCCATAGATGATTTACAGATAGCAGAACCTACTGTAACTGGAAATCTGTTTGCCTGCAGAATACCTTATGGAATTTTCTTCCCCAAGGTCTGAATTACATTCTTTTTTTTTAACACAGCATCTGGGTAGAAAACTTTATTATAGACAGGATATTTTCTGAGAAAAATTGCTTATTTCTGTTGGAAAAGCATCCAATATTTTATGCTACAAGCAGACTTCTGTGAATATACATCTTTTGTGACTGTGAGCTCTTTGGGGCAAGGTCTCTTATCTCTTTCCATGTGTAAGATATACCTTACACAGAAGGACTCTGTTCACTGTTGGTCGTCTTTTCTTTTGTCTACATTGAGCCCTTTAATTAAATATGGAGTCTGCTTGTTTGGTATGCTGCACGACAGAGCTGAGACAGCCTGTCCAAGAGAAATGTGTAAAGTGAACTCCCTCCTGGGGTCTTTGACATTTGTCCTTTCTCACAGGCTGCCTTTCATCTAAAATAAGTCAGCCGGAGTGCAAGTGCATGATGGCACTTTATGCATAAAGAAATTGGTAACTTTCTGGATTTTAACTTCAGTGAACAGAGATTTGTGCACCCTTTTTTGTCTTGCAAATGAAGCAAAAGTAATCATCATATAATTCTATGAACACATAGCAGAGCACCCAAATCTCACCCTGTAATGACCTGGAAACTACTGTACAGGTGAAATAACCAATCTGAAATGTCTGAGATAATGATGGCCAAAACAGAAAAGGATGGGTTTCACAGGTACACCACTTATCTATGAAAAGCATAGCAAGTCCCAAGTTTCCCATGACACTTCTATGATCAAGTCTTTAAAAAAATGTCCTTTAAATCAATTTTTCTCTGGTATTTTCTTTAGCCCTTCATCAGCAATTATCTTCCACTTTTCCCAGTTAACCCAAACTGATTGAAGGCAGTTCCTTTCTAGGCTGTCTGAATCTGTACTTTCTCCTCAGGAAGAATAGCACCTTTTCACAGCTTGCCACTCAAGTTTTGGCAAAAGGTAGAACTGCAGCCATGAGAAGATTTTTGTTCTTTTTCTCCCCCAGTTATGTTCAAGCTTTGTGATTCTGCTGGAGGACACTTGCAGAAGTTACTGAACAGCAAATGGTGGATCAGCTGATTCAAACCTAGAGATACAATAAGTGAGGCAACAGTTTTTGCGAACAGATGATATTTGGGTAGTACTCAGTGATGTGTAACAGATATGAAATCAAAACAGACATTAAGGAGATTCCAGCAACACTCAGGCTCAACCAGCTGGAATAGTGACTGTAGCAAGCAGCCAAGTTCCAGGCAATGGAGAAAGATAAACAATGACCTGGTGGTGACGGGTGAAGTTAGGATGATGCCTATTTAAAATAATATGCCATTATAAAGAGTTTAAGATCAGAAGACGTAAGGAAACAAACTTTAAAAGCAGAGACCACTATGAGATGTTGAAACACTCCCTGAAAATGCCCCAGTTTTCTTTCTGGACCTTCAGTTCTTCCATTATAGGTGGTAGCAATGATTACAAAATGGCAGAAAAGCAAGAAAGACTTCTGGACAGCGTTACTCTACTCTGGTTTACCCTCGTGCTACTTCCAATACTAGAGGGGCCAATTCCCCTTCTGAACGTGTTGGCAGAAATTTTTTCCTCCCATTCCTTCCAACATGAATCTTCTCTGAATGCAAAAGAAGTAACTTCTGGAGGAGGGGAGAGAGAGACAAATAAAAGAGCACATTTGGAAAATTCTTCACAATTTTCATGAAGATATTCTTAAAGAAAGGACAAAGTAAAGAAAGGTAAAAGTGTGAGAACCTTGTGTGGACTTGAAGCAAGCAGCACTCAGACTCAGTCCTGTGAGGAATTTCCAGGTGGATGTTGAAGCGCTGCACAATATAGAGGATATCTGCAAGTGATTTGATACCTATTATGCAGAATCGAGCTTTAATCCACTTGGTGATGTATGGATAAGGACACCTGGCCAACATCTGGAAAAACTTAAAACAGGAGGGGGTCCGGTGCATTCTTTCAGATAGTTTTTGCCTATTACTCTTTCCCCAGAAATTGTTTCCTGTGTGTGCTTCATTTTCAAGTGCATGAAAATAACAATTCACTTTCCAAATCTCCATTTTGGCAGTTCAGATAGAGGAAAAAGGTGTACAAGAGTAGATGAATAAGAGTCAACTGTGAATCTGCCCTTCAACGTTTCTCAAGTGCCAAGCAAAGCACAATGACGTTGAACTGATAAGAGGGCGTAAATGAATGTCTGCTCTCACGAATGCTGGCACACATGAAACTGAGGTACCTGCCCCATTAAGATTAGGCAAAGTTGTCTTAACTGAGGGTCAGTGTGTCCTACTTATGGCAAAATGACTTACAAGTATGGAGACTTATTATATTCCTATAGAAGTAACACAAAGCAGCTTTGGAAGGCTATTGTGTATGTGGTTGGTGAGGTTTTTTTAAAGATGCTGAGTTTTCTGATGCAGTTAATGTGATATTATCCTGAGGAGAGTCAGAGAAGAAATAAATCTCTCCAGGTGGTATTCAGGAGAGCTTGCTCCTTGTGACATTGCTGCCTCTGAACTGGGAGCTGCTGTGGCAGTGGAAGGACGGGGTGGTGAAAATCTAATCGAAAAGGCACAGTGTGTCCAGAAAAGTCGTCTTCTTTAGTGTTGAGATTTGCAAGGTGTGAAGCTTGTCCCTTCTTCATTTCACCAAACTGGGCACAGGACCTGTGCAGCACTTTTGTCCAAAAAGCCAGCCTGCGACACAGAGGTGGCTTTTGTGTTAACCCGGAGTTTGTTGGAAGTACATGGGTTTTAAGAGTAAAAAGACTGCTGTAGGGCAAGAAACTTTTTAAATAAATGTATTTGGTCTCTGAAGCAATTGTTCTGTGATTGCCCGGCAAGGACATCTCTGCCCGAGAGCCTTCCACTGGAAGGCAAAATCAGCTGTGATGTGAGTGGTAAGCACCCCACTGGTAAAAGACTTGCCTTTCACTCAGTTTTTAGGGATCCTGTGCTTTTTAAGTAAGGCAGTCTGTCTTTAATAATGTTATGACACACAGAAGTACTGGGAACAGAATGATCTTTATTTTCTGGCTGTAGTAACGTGACATGGGCCTGAGGTTACAGCTAGTTACACTTTATACAGTGGCTCTTATGGTTATTGTTATAAAGCTTTATCCTTGTTATCATCAGGATGGTCTTGAATTCATTTTTTCCTATTCTCACAGTGCTGCAGCCAACATGGCCCATACCATTCTGTCAGACATAGTGGAATTGTATTGTGTGGTTTAAAGCAGATCTGGGAGAAACTTCAGCCCACATAGAAAATCTTCTGACTGCTTAGCCTTATTCCAGTCTAAACCAGCACCAGTGTTTAAAAAAACAAAAGTGAGTATGCAACTGCATGTTTGCAAATGGAGCACAATGTACACGTGTTTACAGAACGTAAAAAATATCCCATCTATTTTACTAGGCTATATTTACAAGCCACCAGGCACTTTCCTCTCTCCTGGGAGTTTGGAGATAGTCTTCAAATGATCCTTAGCTTTACAAGGCATGAAAATAAATTTGGCACCAAAACAGGCAGATTCTTGGCAGGGTTTTTCTTTCACTCTGCCCTATGCAACTATCAGTGCAAACCAGGGCCAATGTCTTTGGCTGCGAAAAAGAAAGAGCTTATAAAAATAGTACGACAATGTTTTGTGCAGGGTGTGTGGCCATAGTCATGTTAAAAGAATAGGACAAGTATTATTACAATAAGCTGTCTATACAAAGAATTTGCTAAAGTCGAATGATTGATTTTTAAGAGTTAACATTTACATTGGCCCATATGTTCAAGAATGATTGTTGCGTTAGATGAGAAAATGAAAGATCAACTGCTTCTAAGGATTTCTGAAATGTTACAGTCAAATTCCCATCTCTATTTGTGTATGAATTGGCTCTGACGAAGGAGAGCAAGGTGAAATCACTCCTTTTGTGGTTACAGGGTAACAGCAGAGCTGCTTCCTGGAGACCAAGGCTTTATCCAACCTGAACCTCCATGCATCAGGATCTGGCAAGCAAATCCTTGCAGCCACACCCCTGCCAGTCCTCTTCTCCAAGGATCTGCTGCAGTAAGATGGTGCAAAGCAGTGCCTGAGTTGCACCCTTTCCGAAAACAGCGAGAAAAGAACTGAGAAAGGAAAGGTCCCATCTTGCCCCAGGGGAATTGTGGCAGCTTTCTTCAGGGCCTTCTTCAGATGTTGGCAGTTTAAGCAAAGAACTTGCTCTTCCGCAATTAATCCAGTCCTGTTAACTACCAATTTAAAATCAGGTGGATAACTGTAGTTTTACAATACAGGGGACTTCAGGGAAAACAGAGAAATTGGGTAAAAAGATTATCCTTAATAGTACTGTTCAGAGAGAAGGAAGAATTGGAATATGGCCCAAAATATCCTACATTCATCAGTAGTGAAAAGTAGAGTTTATTTTCTATCACAATGATATCCTGCACCAAGAAACACTGTCTCCTGAAGCGACAATTAGTTACGGTGGGGTAAAAGTTGCACATACATTTCAAGAGTTCTCTCAGTGGTTTGCACTGAATTATTTGCTAGGGTGGGTAATAAAATATCATGCTACTTCTCATCCTGTCTGAACACATGTTTTCATTCTTCTTGGAAACATCTAAATTTCATAAAACATGAATTCTTTGTTATCCACCATAATACCTTCTGGCACTAGAAATTTATTTTAAAGAATGATTAATAAGGTTGAATGTTCCAATTCTTCCGCATAGCACAAGGCAATACTCCACTTCAAGGTGGATGGGATCGGATGGTGGGTAATTTGTCCAGTCTCGGTTTTTCTGGGCTGGATGCTGCTAGACCAGCAAAGCAGCAGGGTAATGTTGATTAGACACTTTTCATCTGCCCTCCTGAGGACAGATACACCAGTGCTTCCCTAGAACCAGTGACGTTCAGATATCTGACAAATGTAAATGTTTTGAAGAAATGTGGCATACTGCCCTTCGTACAGGCAGCAACACAGTTTTACTGATAGCAGGCTTAAGCCTCCCCTGGACTTTTGCAGCAGCCCCAAAACACAGCAGTTGCAGAAACACAGCATCAAGTAGCACACCAGGCTGAGAGCAAGGATAGGGAGCAGCAGCTCTCCTGGGCCCTTGTAGGCAGGGAGGAAACGAGGAGACAGCAGGCAGCTGGGGATCTGGGCATGCTGACTGCAGGTGTTGTGCAGCCCAGAGTGGGCTTCCCTTCACCAGGACTGTCCCCAGCTTCCTTTGGCAATGGCAGCTTACAGAAGGATGTTGCACAAAACCCATCCTTGGATCAAGTTAACTTTTCTCCTTGCTACCTATGTCAATAAAGCTGTAGCTAAGGAAGATCTGGGGAAAAAAATTTATGAGAGCCTGCTCTTGAAGGATCATAGCAAACACATTTCACAGGACTGCCATGGGGATCCTGGTGGGACTAATGATATGTGTTTGGCCAAATGCTTGATTATAGGAGAAAAACAAATTCAGAATTTGTTACTTTTTGAAATAAACCAAGAATGTCTCTTTCAAAAAAAAACCAAAGCTCTTTGAAACACAGCTTTCAAAAGTCAAAATAGGGTTTTCTACAATTTCTTCTGTTGCCTCATTGGAAGGCAATGTTGCAGTTAGTTTAAGTGCAGTCGGTACTTGTGTGGCTTGGAGGCAGCTGCCAAGAGGCTGTAAAGATTGACAGAAATTGGAGAGTAAATTGGAGACGAAAAGAAGGACTACGCTTCTTCAACCTTTTTAATGAGGTGCAGCAAATTTACAATGGCAAATACATGTAGAGACTTGTTATTCAAAAGCCTACATTGACTAATTAATGGAAAAATCATGATTTATTTAAAGAGAAGAGGCAAGACTGGAAGATAAATTACTGCTCAATATCCACTTGTACACTGTGCTTTCTGTTCAGTGGGAATTGTTTCTATCAGCAGTAAGAATTAGGTTTAATTAGAAAATTATCTCTTGTGATCATTTGAGTCCTGGTTTATTAAAAAAACCCAAAATGCTTTTGGCACCTGCAGGTGATCTCAGGGCAGAAGAATCCTGGCCTGGTTAGTCCCTGCCATTGCCCTGTTACCAGATACCTTTTATCAAAACAGCAATATCCTTGAGGGGGTTGCGTGGTCTGAGGACCAGTCCTGCACCAAGGTAAGCATGTGTGAAATGAGTAGTGTGATGCCAGCTCCAAAGTAATCATGGTGCCCCGAGCAGTCTCCTGAAGGGTATCTTAACTAAATATCGTCTTGTGAAAAAGATCAACGAGGCATCCTTTGCACAGTTATACAGACCAACAGCAGCTGCTTTAGGTGCTAAAATCCTATGTTTTGCTTTACACTCAGCTCTTCTGGACAAAAAAAAGGAAAGTGCATTTACCCTCTCTCTCAATGATATTGTTTTTGCAGATTTTAAACATGAAGAGCTTTCCTGGAAGAGGTTCTTGGTCTCATGGAGGCTGCGGAGGTGACAAGGGAGCTGCATTCATCACCTTGGGGATGTAGCTCCTCATCCCTGCTGTGGTGAAGCCAGCCCTTCGAGTAACCCTGCACCCAGATGGGGCCCTGCTTCTTGGCTGGGAGAAGGGCTGCACCGCATCTGTGGCTTCTCATACATTCTTGTGTACAAGCATTACAAAATGCAAAAAGAAAAAATGCAACGTGTTCAAAATGACTTATCGAATTGTGAAGTTAAGCAGGTCACTATCATTTGGTTAGAAAACAGTTTATTTGTATGCTCGGGGCTTTTTGTGTCCATATTGGTTTGCACTTCAAGGGCTTGAGTCCAATCCCAAAAGAAGCAGAGGGAAGCACCCATTTATAGCTACTTCAGTGGAATGGGGACAAATGGGAATTTGTTAATTACAAAAGGAAAGTGGGAGGGAATGAAAACCCAGGAAAATATTATAACAAACTGTTGACTCACCTCAACCTGGACTGTTCATGCAACTACAGTCTAAAAAAGCCCACCAAACCACATTTACAAATGCAAGCAATGAAGTTATTCTATTGACATTTCATACCATATCAAAAGAACTTTTTCTGCATTTTCATGGGTGTTTGTTTTTTAAAGGAAGTATTAATTAAATGTATTACAAACATAAGGCCCGCTTCTGCTTGTACCTTTCCTGTTAGCATGGAGCTGGTCCAATGCTGTTAAAGTCAATGGGAGAAGTATCGCAGTGACAGGACTGGTCTGGACCCACAGGAAAATACAGTGAGTGCTGGCAAGGTGTCAGAGTGAACTGTGCTTAGTAAGGTCATTTGCCACCTCTCCATTATGTGAGCAGCTGTGTAGTAGCTCTGTTGCAGAATCAGATCTGTAAACCAGACATTGTAAATACAGTATCGTGTTAGGCCATTGCTGGGAGATTTTTTTTTTAAAGTTTCTAGATTTGATAATTTATAACGCTTAAAATGATTGCACTTTATTTTCCAAAAATAAATGCCCCAAACTGTAATATTGTAAATTATTTTAGAGTTATTATCATGTTTTCTGTAGTTCTTCTTATGGCTACTTATCATAGCCATGATACAAGGGAGCATTTAGAGATGTACTTTAGTGTCTGCCTTTCCAGAGTACTATTTAAACATACTTTTCAATGTTTTTTTTCTAATTAGAGATGCAGATATGAATTAGGGTATATGGGCTGAGTCCAATGCTATTGAATTCAAGAGTAAGACTCTGCAGGGGATGTTAAATCAGTCACTTTAGCCAAACACTGAAATTTCAGTGTTTTCTTGTGAAGTGTTGAAACGCAGGAATCACTCTCAGATCAGATCCAGCTTTCTTGACTGTTTTTCATCCTTGGCTAAGCCTTCAAACAGCTTCTGTTGAAAATACAATGCTTGTTACCGTCTCCAGCATGAACAGAGTTGGTTAATTTCTGAGGAGTCATAGTATGAACAGTCTAGAAAATGAAACTCAGAAGTGAATATTCTTGTGTTGACAGTCTGCTTACAAAAACACAGCCTTGTGTGAAGGAGTGGTGCTCCATAAAAATAAGCATAAACACTATGAACTATGGTTGGCAATATTTAATAAATGCTGCAGTTTAGGCATAAACACTATGAACTATGGTTGGCAACATTTAATAAATGCTGCAGTTTAGGCATGGAACATATGTTTTGTGTGAGTGATTTTCCTTTAGTCCTAAACTAAATGATGGTATTTCTTATGAACTTTCAATAAGAAATCCCTGAAGGGTTAAAACATTTGATTGATTGCTATCTTTTTTTTTTTTTTTTCTGTTTTCCCTGCAGAATGAGCTTCAGAGTGCATAATTCTCATTCCTGGACAATTAAGAAGGCTAAAAAAATGCCCTTTTTATAATAAATATTTTGTAGCACAACAAGTATTCACACCATAAATGTATCGGATAAGAGAGCTGGGAAATTTGACCCAAATATCTGCTGAGAGGTAAGCAACAGTAATCAACTAGCACATTATCTGAAAAGTAAATTATGCAGCCAGACTAACTATGCTAAAATGAGTGGCAGGAGATGTCAAGATTTTTTTCTTTATGACCTCCATTGGTATGTGTTGATTTTTCTTGGCACTGCCCCAGGCCCCAAGCGTATACAGTTGAACAAGGGGAAAAGGCAGCAGATTTTATTGATTCATAATATGCCTTGCTGTAATGTTCTGAGGGGAAACAAAGGGCTTATGTTAGCTATAAGGTACTGTAATATATATTTAACTGGTATAAATTATAAGGTTGTCTCTCCATAAGGGTATAAAATATAAGGTTGTTTCAGAGGGGTCTGAAGTAAAAAATGATTAAAGCACTGTCCAAAGTAGACAAATTCATCAAACAAACTCAGTTATTAAAAGAACACAAACTTATGTATGAATTATTTGGTCCTGCTTAGTTTTACCAAAGGCTGCTAACCATTCCCAGCCCGAGATGAAGGGTAATTTTGTACTGAAGACAGCACCATGGCACATGATGTATTGTAGAATAGACCAGGTAACTTGACTCAGTTTTTTTCCTTGATGCTGTTTCCAGCCAAACTTCCTTAGAGTGGGAGGCATCATTTTCTCTAAAAGTTGGGTTCCTTTTGACTTAATACAGTGTGGGATTTGTATATATCCAAATAACTTCCAGAGATCCTTGCCTCTGTCTCTGTGTGCTGTCCTGAAATGTATCTATTAATGTCCTTCAGTACCAGCAGAGCTCAACGCAGTGGATGCACTGAACAGTCATGGTGCATGACGAGGTTTGTGTATGGGAGGGTCATTGTGGCAGATCTATTTTTGACATTGATCAAAATGTGAAATCATTGTCAGTCAAAGGGAAGTTACAGCATCATTTCTGGGTTTCGGTGGGTCTTAACAGCACCTTCGGAAGCAGAGGCAACAAAGGCTGAAGACTGGAGTGGATGCTGCCAAGTAGTCACACCGATCCAGGGTCTTGGTGCGTCAGGGACCCGCAGCATGGGGGCAATCAGTGGGTTGCCCTGGGACAGGCATAGGGCAATTGACGACCCGAGACAAGACAGAAGCCATTGTTTGTGTAAAGTTCTTGATGAGCCTGGGGTACCAATATTTTAAACAGTTTGTAGCCATCCCAAAACCTATGCTACTTCTTCTAAGCATCAAGAAGATAGTATTTCTGTAATTTGTCACATGCACTAATAATTTTTAGGCTGGAATTAATATGTGACCAAAGTAAAACGGCTCCAAACCTAATCAATTAAACATAAATCCCAAAGTTATACACACAGCATGAAGCACCATAGAATTTGCCAAACTAGCTATCTAAAGTGTAGCTAAAAAGGGTTATGAATATCTAGGGTGAAATTTTGGCTCAGTGAAAAGAGTGGGAATTCTGCCATTGATCTGAACAAGGCTAGAATTTCTCTCTCCTTAGACTTTCTCCCCTGCATCTTTTCATTTTATTAGCCATTCTGCTTGCTGTTTGCATGCATTTTTATTTTACATGGAGAGATTATATTATGTCAGAATATAATATTTCACAATTGGCAAGACACCCCGCATCCTGCAACTGCAGTTGTAGTTGCCCGTAGGGAAGCAGCGAGTGGCTAATAGCCAGCAAACTGCAGTATTGAGGAGGGGTTACAAGGGAAACAGAGTAGCGATGGAGCAGAGGAGGAAAGGGGCCCCTGCCTTGCATTCTTCTTGTGAGAGTCAGGGAGAAGCTGCAGCCATCTGTGCTCTTAGACGCTTCCTTTATGTACTTTGCAATGGTAAAACTGGCTGCTGCAGTGGTCATTCAGGCTCTTTTTTTCCCCAGTCATTATCCAGTGTGAGCTGCAGCAGTTTGAATCTTCCTCCAACCCACTCATTGCATGTGTTAACGGTGGAGCTAGAGAGCCTGCTCCTAAAGCTGAGAGGTAGGTGATCTGTGCTCCTTCTGCTGACATCTTTTACAAGGGATGTTTCACACATGGTGTCTGATACTTCACTGGTGACTGGGGAAACACAGGTAGTAGCTGCATGCAAAAACTACTTGTCTGGATCAAGTCCAGCTTTCTGACTTGGTGGAGAAAGATCCCATCTCTCCTTTTGTCAAATCTTCCAACCCATCCACCCCTATTCTTATTTCTTTACAAGGGAAATGTTGCCTTTAGTAAAAGAAGAAATTCTGTGAAAAATGCGCTTGGTATGTTTACTACTGATGTTTCTTTGCTAGCTTTTGTTAACAGTTTCAGGAAAGATTTCTCTGAGTACAGAAGGCTTTCAGGAGGCAGGCCAGCCCTCCAAAGGCACGGGCTAGAATGCTTTGTGCACCCCTTCGCTCACAGCTGTGGTCCCAACAAAGCTGCAGTCCTCTGTGGCATTCCACTGTATCGTGTTATATTTCCAGTCCTTCTGGAATGCTCTTTTTCCATATACTTTATCCAGAGTTTGGTCATATATTATCTGCCTGACAACTCGACACCTATAAAAATTTATGAATTTGTATTAAAACCAATACTTGATTATGTCAGTGTTTATGAGGCTTCCCATGAGCCCTATATTCTTCAGTTGAATCTAGCTATAGCCCCTCATAATAATAATAAAACAGGCCATATTTCACCATTTCTCTGTTAACATGACTCACTGCTAGCAATTACAGTAGCTACCAGCTCACACTTTCGTTGATTTTAAGGATTTGCTGCCTTGTAAGGGTCTTTGCTGATCTAAACACACATAGACATATATTCAGTGGGCCTCCTTAACTGGGCTAGAAATAGCTGTGGGTGCATTTTTCAGCTTTCAGAGAACCATGTCTATCTACAATTATTCATGCAGAAGTGTGTAGTGACTCATAATGAATGCGTAATTGTGGGTTTATGTACTGATAATAAGAAAAAATTGACATTACTAGGTCCAATGTGTTTGCAAATGCTCTGGATATGGAGACCGACAGAAAAATACAGAAGAAAAAGCAAATATGCTTCTTCCTCCCGTGGTAACCCTCTTATTTCCATCCCTTACTTGTCTGGATCAGCCTTAAGTACTTCATTCTGGGGCTTGATAGAGAACGTGTGTGGAGTGCCAGCTGCAGCCCATACACTTAAGCAATATATGAGTCGTCTTCTGGCTTCTGCAAAGGAGGGTGTTTCACCTAAAGTTAATATTTTACAGTCTGGTTTTGGTATTGTGCAATTCTCCTATCTTCATTATCCTGTTTGTAAAGTCAAGCCAATGCATACAGTGAGACCATAAAGGAGAAGTAAGAATCTGGCATTTTAAATTAGAAGTCAGTGAGTCTGGGGGATTTCTAAGCTTTAATGCTATCAATGGTAACATACTGCTGCTGTTAGGCTAACCATAGGCTGTACAACATGCTTGCAATATAAAGATTCTTGCATCCTAGGAATGATAAAGTTCTTTTGAAAAATGAATCAGGGAAATAACTTTTTATATAGATAAATACATACATATAAAATATACATCTATAGTATCTTAATTCAGGGCAACCTAATTACTAGAGAGGAAGAACATGGAGGGGCACAAACAGTATATGTGAAACACAGGAGCAAATATCTTTTAATTTCCATTTCTTTACTTCCTGTAACACATAACTATAGTATTTCTGTAATATGAGAACTCCACAGGGATAATTTTTGCTGGTTTGAAGGATGAACTTGATAGAAGTTGGCTCCAGAATTTATAGCTGTACATAAATTTAAAGCTCTTAGCAATGAATATGTAACATGCACACAACTTTTAGCCACAGTTATATAGCATTGTAACATATTTTATGGAGATGTAGAACTATGATGATTCTTGAACTTTTTAGTTCCTTCTGTATCAGATTGTATCTCCAGAAAAAGAGCAGATGACTTATGCCCAAGTTTAAATGATTTTGAATTTTTAAATTTAACAGATATAGGTAACACCAGTACTACTCCCCAGAGATTTTTTTCATGTCTCAAAAGACCTCGTACGACATAATTGTCTCAAGATAGTGCTGTAAAAACCCATCAGGATGATAGGTCATACTTTTCCAAGTCAGATTAAATTCCACTCTTATAGAAAGCATTTATTGAATTTGAAAACCTTGAGATTGCTGGCAACAGAAGTATGATGCATTTTGGAAAGTCCTGCAGGACGTATCTCCGTAGCCTATACAAAAAGCAGGATTTAGAAAATGGAGCAGACCATAGAAACTGGGAGACCATTCTATGGGTATAGAAAACCCTATCATTCATAGAAGCTCCAGTGTTCTAGAGCAATTCTATAAACCTCTTCTGATACTTGTGCCAAAAATGTGGGCAATGAAAGATCAATGTTTTTGAAAATGATAAAGATAAGTAATTCAAAAGTTGGGTTCTAGATTCACAAAAGCAGTTAAAAATCACATAGGTCAGGAGAAGGTGGTGGTTGCTTCTTTACATCTATTGCAGTAGAATAATTAGACAACCTTCTTCTTTTATTCAAAGCAGAGTTTGGAATCTGTATCGTCCATTTTGAAATAATATTTCCTAACTGGTCTGGTGGTCAGGATGTTGTAGTCAAATTTCTACTTTAAAGATTTAAAGAAACTGTATGCACATTTTCCTCACCTACGTAGTACTCTGACTACTGAGTAGAGAATATTAAAATGCCAGGGTTATTTATTTCTCTTCCTTATCCTTGTGAATGTGATTGATCGATTGTGAGTCTTGCCTTTTAATTCTTTTGAAAGTTTTCTCAGCGTGATGAAATTCTTACCCACAGTTCCTATGGTGTGGATATGGGAAGAGGTGGTGGCATTCACTCATACAGATGTATACATCAGAGCTGAAATATAGCACACTCCAGCTTGTGCCCTCACTCTCTTTCTGCTTCTCTTCCTCCTGCAGTTAAAGTCAAGACAGTTTCTGCATGGCTGTGTGAAGGTCTTAAGGGATGTTTGGATGACTGTGCAAAGCTGACTTGTAGTCTAGCTATATAATTAGCAAATACACAATTTACTTCACTAACATAAATCATGTTCCATCATAGAAAGAAATAATCAAGTTCGTAATCATTAAATTTTATAAAATATAAGGAACTAATTTCAAGGTCAATCTAGAAATGGCCTTCCTTATAATTATTTTGCTATTACAGACTTACTTTACTTTTATTGCACTATAACGGTTAACTAGAGACAATGGCAATTTACAATGTGATCCTATTTCCTTATTTAAAAACTAGAAAAATCAGTATTAGGCACTATGCTTTCTATTTGCTAGTAAGAGCTTGTAACATCTCCACCTTGTGGTTGTTTCTCTGAGTAACGAGCCTAGAGTGCTGCATCTCAAATGGTAGGTTATTTTGGCTCTGGGACTCCGGGTTATCTGAACACAAATATCACACATGAAGGAATTTTAGCTAAGAGATTCATGTATTAAAAATGCCTGTTGTACTGACTTCAGATTACAATCAGTTCCTTTTTCATGCTTTTATCAGACATTCTTAAAATTTTATATTTTAGACAACATCAGTAATTAAAGTCTTGAAGTCAGGGGTAAGTGGCTAAAGAACACTAAACATATAGAATGACTGAAACTGTCCAATTTGAAAAGAAGTGTTTTTTACGTAAAAAATGCCATCAAATCAAATAATAAGGTGACCCAAGAGTTGGGTCAAGAAGATGAATTCTGTTTTACATATCAAAATATTTACAGGTATCCTCATATTTGATGAAAAGAATGCACATTACACACAAAAATATTCTGTATGTCGAGTGGGAAAGTGTTACTGTCTCTGTCTCACAAGGGGAAAGCTAAATGAAGAGAGAAAGTGCCATTTCACAAGGTCACGGAGAGAGACAATGATGGAAAACAAGAGTAACCCAGACTTTCTGTTTTACAGTCCCTGGTTTTACTGTTAGATCTGCCATCTATCATCTTGATTTGCTATAGTAATAACATCAGAAAATTGTCTCCTTAGCTCTAAGAAACCTCAGATCACAGGTATTAACTCAGCACTAGTTGCAGAAGTTGAGCTGCTTTCTTTTTTTACTTTTTCAATTTACAAATATAAGAAAAATGTTCCATGATATTTCTGGTAATTCCCTCATCACAATCAGCCAGAAAAATTACAACATAAGCTCTTTTGTGGTATTTTGTCATTTCCTGCACACACCAGAATTTTAAACTGCCAGGATAGGCAAATAAATAAGTGTAATTATGTTATCTAGGCTTTCTAAAATGTCAGAAATACTTCAGCTTGGTATTTTAGATGAAGGTGTCCCCACCTCGTTTCCAAGTTCCAGTTCTCATTGTAAGCATGATTTTATTTTCTCTTTATTTATTATTTACAGCTACTTCACCTTTCTCCGTAGAAATCTTTCCTGGTTTTATTGTAGTCATTGTAACTTCCTCTATATCGTATCATTTGCGAAAAGCTATTCAGGAGCCTTTTGTAATGCATCATATAAAGGGAATATGAGAAAGTAATCTGACATAATATCATGACTATAAGCAGCATCATTCTTTTTCCATTTGTAGAGATACTTTACATCCAGAAAAGCTGCATCAGCTCTGGTCATTGACCTTCTATCTTTTGGAGGGGTTGGGGGGTTGTCCTTCTCACCGCACTAAAAGTTACTGCTCTTAGTGAACTAGTGATTTTAGTGAACTAGTGATTTTAGTGAACATACTGAACATTTCTTTAAAGAAAAAGTGCAGGTCCTGTAATTGCTGAGGTAGGATCTGAGGCCCAGGATGCCCCTTCACCCTCTGCTGATGTTTCTTTCTGTCTCTGTGACTCATCCTGAGACAGACAGTGGTACCCAAAGTGCCCTTTCTGTTCCCCATTCCTACTGGGCTCTGTCCAGTCCCTGAACTGAGAGGAACCATGAGCAAAACCATGAGTGAGAATGAGTACTTGCCTATTAGTAGAAAAAATTAGACTTTTTTTTTTTTTCCTATCAGAGCTGTTTTCTGTCCTCAGTGTCCCATTGAATATTTACCCAAAGAAGGTCTAAACTAGGAGAGCTCAAAGGCTCAGATACATCTCTTCTAGCTCCAGACACCACAGGTAGCGACAAAACTACCTCTAGTCAAAAGACTAGAAATTGAGTTTTTTATTTTTTTCCCTATCTGAATAGCCTTCTGTAGGCACGAAAGCTTACATGGTATGATTCTTTGTGGCAGCCTTGCGAAAGCATCAGTTTGGGTACAACTGTGGTTGTATACTCGGAGAGCTGATAACAAAAAAAGGTATTTTATTCTCCTGTCAGAAGTGACTTGTCCCAGTGAGTGTGAATAAGATTTTGAATAGCTAAAAAATGCTCAATAATGACAGTCCAAATTAGTCCAAAGTGTTAGAAGAAATGGCACTCCATAGGGAATGAGACTGCAAAAGATGAAGTCTTCGAGAGCTTTTGTTAGATTCAGAGATCAGCTGAGATAAATCTCACAGAGGAGGAAAGGAAGAGGTTTTGACAACAATAGCAAGGGGTATATCATGTGCATATGTAGTCTGAGCAGGAGGTAGAGTTTTGAGGTGGGGAAGAAAGCTGGAATGAGAAGTTGCAGAGGTGGTGGATGATGAGGAAAAGTGGTGAGTGTGGCCAAACATGGAACAGATTAACCTAGCTAAATATAGATGTCTTCACTGTAGGTGTCGATATCTGAGCTAGTCATCCCAACCTCATTCATGGGGCATTCTAAAGAGATTACTCAGAGAGGATGTATTCTTCGCTCATAACTTCACACAATTGCTTTCTAGTTGTCAGCATGTGAACTGGTCATTGACTTTACAGTCAGTACAGAAGAGGAAGCATTCTGAATGCATGGTTAGTGCTCCCATGAAGTAGCCATGTAAAATAAATCATGGGCAAATTATTCTAAAGTTTCTCTTTTCTTTATTGACTACAAAGAGAATGCAGATTGATAGCTCAGATGCAACATCTGAAGAGTGGTCTGTGATTTAGGCTAGAGAAACCATGTTCTGCACAACTAATCTCTGGAGGATCCAAATTATGCTCTTTTCTCACCAGTGAAAAAGACCTAGAACTTGCTGAAGGACTTCAACTCCAGAGCTGCAGTGCCACCTGCCCTGGCTGCCCTTCTCCCCTGGTGCTGGCTGCGTAGCATGGTGTAACCCCAACGCTGGTGTTCAGAGCTGTCCAGACCATTCAATAGTCTTAAGGTTCGGTACTGATGATAGGAGACTGAGCTCAGTGACACAGTCTGATTTCTGAAACAGAATACCCCAAATAGAAAATGTGGTTCTGGTGTGTGTTCCTTCATGTGCAGTACAGTTTTCATCACCATGTGGTGACTAAGCCATACTGCCCTGTTTCGCTGGTATGATTTCAGAATGCTACTGTATTAAATAACCGTGGAGCTTTGAAGAGCAGATCAGTTGAGGGATGGGTGGGCAAACTTTAAAAGGCTTAAAAAGTGTGCTCAAATAACACATTCAGATGCTTATTGGGAAATAATTGGTTGGGAAATCAAGCTTCAGTGCCTCCTCGTCTCAGACTTTTGCAATGCTGAAGGAAAACCACACCTTTCAGACTTGTGCTCTGCCGAAGTTCAGTGAGGCTCCAAAGAGTTTTTGAAATGTTAAACTTTTCAGCATTTTTTCTGAGAGAGAAAGTTTTGCCCTGTTCTGTTTGAAGAAGTCTGCCTGTGACTAATTAAAAGCAGCATGTAGCACACGTTGCAACAGTGCCATTGTTGCCGAACCCGCTAGGAACACCCTGAAGACCACAGGCATTTGCCTACTGTGGGCTCCGGCGGGCGAGGGCTAGTGGCAATGGTCCCATGAACAAGAACGCCCCAGCAGCCCTGACTCAGGCAGGACTGCCGACGAAGCCAGCTGGAGCCGTGCCTCAGCGAGGGCTGCGGGGTTTGGCCCTGAACACTTCCAAACAGGACGGATGCTTCAGCCCAGGAAACACAGTTCGCAACAGGCTGTCGCCCCCAGATCTGCTTGGTGTAAGTGGTATGCGGATACCACGTTAATCTACTGCCACAGGGTAGAATAAAGTTGACAGTACTGCCAACTGTACTTGCTTAGCCAAACCTCACTCAAGTCTTACTCATCCTGTAGACTGAGAAATGCTTATAATGGTCAAAATCTAAAATGTTTATTTTTAATCAGTGAAAGCATCTTCATTAGGTTTTAGGGAGTCATGGGCTGCGTGTACGTACGCACAAAATTCTATTACCCAGAGCATGAGCTAAGGAAATAAGAAAAGTCAACTCTGTGGTATTCAGAATGATCTGATGGAGAGCACAAAGGCATATAGCTTGTTCTCTGACTCCATTCAGCTGTCTGTAAAGTAGTAATAGCAGCATTTCCCTTCCAAGCTGTTCTAAGGTTTAGCTGGTCACCTACTATAGCACAATTTGCAATACCCATGGTGGGCAATATTAACTGGGGTAAAGCAATATCACTACAAAAATTTGAAAGCAGACTTTTTCTTTGCAGTTGAAGGAATGTTCTACTTAAAGCAATTGTAGTGTGACATGCAACTGCACTGATTATGGAGATATAGATCGGTTATCCTAGTTTTTACTGAAAGCCACGCCCTGCAGCAAAGAAAACACAAATACTGTTTTTTGACATTTACTTAAATTCGTACTTCATCTGCTAGAATACATATTTGGAAGTAATTCAATAAACCCATGAAGTTCAGAATTTGAAATTTTCTGAAACGGGATTTTTATACAGATGATTCTAGGAGTCCAAAACAAAACAATGTTCCTTTTGTAATTAAGCAGAGCAGCTATTTATACTGCTGGCTGCAGGCTGCATTCCAGTACAAAGTGCACTCATGGCATCAATTTAAAGGGCATATGTTGAAGGCAAACACACAAAAGTGGTTTGGAAATAGGTATGGAGTAAAAGTTTCTGGAGTGTCTAAGTCTGTTCAAGGAGTAAGACTTCAAGGACGCTTAGCTGACTTTGAAAGTTTTACCCAGGCTTACCAGAAACAGAAAATGACTTAAAGTTGGCTGCAATCCTCTGTAGCTGCAGAAAATTCCACACATTTGGGATAGGTTTTATCCCAGTTACTCCAGATATACGTGCCCTTATTCCTGTGTTAGAAGGAGGTCCAATTTGATTTAAAAGATTTGCTTTGACTTCAACAGCAGCAGGATTAAGTCCTGAATCATTCATTGGTAGAAGACTCAGAAATTTCTTTACCCCTTTTAATGTGAATATTTTTCTTGCAAATTTTAGCTTCCATACTTACTCCTTTTTAGGTATGTAAGGTGCATTATTAAAAAAGCTTATCTTTAGGAGAGCAAGGCATTTTTGCTCTAACATTTCCAATTTCCACCAGCCTAAAGAGGAAAAAGGCTAAATCTGCCCTCGAGTACATACATTTTACTGCATAGCTGAAACCAAATTCTGCATGGAAACATTTTATCAAGTACCTTATTATTCTACACATTCCTGGAGGACCTGCAAAGGAGGAGCTTGTCAGCTAAATTGAAAACATACTAATAAAGTTAAAAAGTTAATGGGAGACGTTTGCAATTTCCCAATAATTTTCCTAGTGACTTAAACTCGAAATAACTGTGTATACTTCTGCTACTGTTTTCCTTACATCTTTGTATCAAATGACATGCAGAAGAATTAGTGCCGGATATCTACCATTTGTCGCACACCTATCAAATTATAGTTTTGCTAGGCAAACTTACAGTTCAGGTGGCCAGATCTCTGTTTGTCTGGGAGGCTATTTTCAATTACTTATAAGTAATAATGTGTGTTTTATAACTCAAACCACTTGTATAAATAGAGCTTAAAACCTTGTGACTGAGGCAATAAAATAGAAGCAAAGGTTTAGCTGTTGTAACCTACTATGCAGTCCATTTAAGGGCAGTGGCTGAAATATAGTTCCAGAGTCTGGGCCATTTTTGTGCTAACTAGACAATATAAAAATAGGGATTTTTTTTCCTGTAATTAGGATGATTAAAGTGGTTGTAATGATTGCTGTTTCTTTCAGTGAGCCTTCGTTAGTTACTGTGAACCAAGACACTTTCACATGCTCTGCTAAAGGGTATGGCTGACAGTGTTACCTTTGCCTTCTATCTCCAGGCTTGCAAAAGGGTGCCATTTAAATACACAATTTTTATTTAAGGCTACACAGAAGGATAAATCTGTGGGACTCGGTTAATTCTGTCTCATGTTCTTCTGTGTCTTGTCTCCACCTCTCCATTTACTATGACTAGATTGTCGTATCTGAGTATCACATGGCCAGTCATGTATTTATACCAACTAATGCTGCATATCACTGGCATCCTGATTGAAAGGTCAAAAGAGAAATAGTTTTGTTGGACTGACTAGCTGTTTCAAAGGATATCTTTTGTTTTTCTTTTCCATTCCCTTCAGAATAAAATTTTCTGTTCAGGCACCTATTTTATAAAATTTGTGTATTTGCTAGATCTTTTTCACCTTAGGAAAAAAATTAAAATGACATCTTATTCCTTTCTTTTACCTGTCTCCAAGACTCCAAGAACATTCCTCTGCATTCTTGCCTCTACTGATAACATCTTTTCTAGCTGCTAAAGAGCTGACAGCATATTACAGGGGTTGCACAGTGCTGAGCCCTCCCCATTTAGATTTGGCCTGAATGCCAAAAATTTGACCTTTTCTGTATTTAATATGGCTTAGAAGAGGCATCTTTCCAAGTCTTAATATAATCTACTGCTGAACCTTCTCATCCTCCTCCACTTCCCCTCCCCTTCAATCTTCTAGAACTCCTAGTTCAATGTATGGGATATGGACACCCTACATTGCCTGGCATATCCTTTTACTTATATCCAGGGGATTCAGGAATTCTTTTGAATTCCTTAAGTGCTGCTGTATTTGTACTACTAGTCAGATTCCTTTATCAGTTTCTGATATCGGTCTCTGTTTATCTTTAAGGATTTAATAGTCTGTTAGTGTGAGTGGCTCATTTCTTTCCCACACAACCTTTTCTTGACCTGTCAACTTTTGCCCATGAGCTCTTTTGAGAGAAATTCTTTGAATAAGGACTTGGCCTTCTCATAAACAATATAGAATAGATGCAGGAACATACAATATAGTTTAACATTTTAACTTCTCTTCGCTATGAATGGGTACATATAATAATATCCCAGGCCAACTACCTTACTTCTGCTATGTTTATTTCAATATTTTATATACAAGAGTGTTCAAAACAGGCAAAATTGAATTATGTTTTATGATCTGGATCGTTTCTGAAACATAGAGGTGACCCATGAAAAGGCAAAACAGTTTGAATAGCTGCCTTTGGATTTGGTCAGATTTTGCAGTTGTACTAGATGATCATTGCAGGTCCCTTCCAACAGAAATGTTCTTTCCTTTCCTTTCCTTTCCTTGACCTTCCTTGCCTTGCCTTGCCTTGCCTTATCTTTCCTTGCCTTTCCTTGCCTTGCCCTTTCTAGATATGACTAGATATAAGTTGCCATTTTTGGCTGTATACAAGGTGGATGATACACTAATTGGCTTGCTAAGCTTTTTTTTTCAAGCTATGAAATCAAATTAAAATAAAGTTCTAGAACAGTTCTGAAAATTGGCATGTACCATAGAAATTTTTGTAAATAGCTTCTATTTATCATTTAGCACATGACTGACTTTGTCTTCACAGTTGCAATGTATTCACAATGATGTTTGCTGCTTACCTGAATGCCAAATTGATGCCTATTTTAAAAGCAGAATCTGGTTCTCATCTTGAAGAACAGTTCCTATAATATTCCTTTATAAAATCCTAGCTCAGAGTGGACCAAATGTTATAACTTTTACAGCTTTTATCCCACAGTCTTCTACCTGATTTGCCACCCATCCTGGGAACTGAGAAAAGTGGTTTCGTAAGCCAACAAAACAGAGCCATGTCCTGGGCCAGCTTGCTTCAAACAGCTGTCCCCCGTGAAACAAAATACTTAGATAATGCTTTCAGATATACTTTTCTAAATATCAAGATGCAGTTCTCAAAAGTCAATCCCATTAAAACTTATTCTTTTGAGCCAAACCCAAACCATGGCAGTACTGGGAGTGTACTTTCAACCAAACAGCACCAAGCCTATTCTTATTCTCCACAGGGTTTTGGAAAACTCCCTGATAAAGGCAGGAACACAGCCCATGGGAAAACCATGCCAAGCAGATGCTAGGATGTAATTTCTGTTGAGAAGTCCTATGGCCCCCAGAGATTAGTTCCTCATTCACTCAGCATATTCAACCTTCCTGATGGAACAAGCAAATATAATACAATGGAAGGGTTCTGCCCTTCTCTTTGTACACAGTGTAAGTTTGCCCTATTAAATCCTGAAAAAGAGACCCCTTCTCAAGCACAAAGACAGTCAAGGGGAAAGACATCCCTTATTTTAAATTACTGTATTATGCTTCAATTTAAAATGGCAGAGATTTTGGGGACTTCAAGCTGGTTAAAACTGGGGAATGTAACACAGTGGAGCTTCACTCTTTCAAATTTTCTTTTCATTGTTACCTTCACATATCTTTTTCTCTTCCATATCCTCCTTTTCTCACTCCACCTATTTGCCTTCTTGTAAGGCTGATCAAAAAAAATCACTTTCCAGCTAACATGGAGTGATCATCCCATGCCAGCCTCTGCCAGTGTTACATCAGTAAAATTCCAACAGCATGGGATAAACTTTCCAAAGAAAATTCTGTTTTGCAATCTGTAAAACTCACAAAATTAATTTAGCAGATGGAGAATACAGCCTTGTGTGTTCCACTGACAGTGGACTGCTGTAAGGTCAGCAGTTACCTTTAGATTAACAGCCAAGAAATGTATAAGCACTCATGGATGAGTCCACATGTGATGATTCAGAATTCGTACTAGGCATTATCAACACATTTCAGGTGTATTTCTCTTTCAGCTAGCATCAGGGTCTGTTCTTTCTAAACAAGGAGAGCAGGAAGTAGGGAGGGAAAACTCAGTTCTAGCTGTAAATTCTACCTTTCTAATCCCACTGACCCATGATTATTCTTTCATGCTGGGCAGATACATTACTTTTGAATTGTGTCCATCATATGATTAAAACCTATGGAAGGGCTGTTGCAGTCCAAAAATACTGAAAAAAAGGACAATAGATATTTCCACTGTCTTTACACTAAAAAGCAAGGTCTTGTGCTAGTTAAACTCTGATGCAACGTTTGGATTTAATTACAGTAGGCCAAATTCTGCCCTCAGATACACCAGTCAACTTGGGTAAGACTTGGCATGGAGGGGACATTTTCAAATCTAGTACCATGGTATTTTTATAATACCATGCCAAATAGGGCATATTATATTTTTAGAAACTTTCTCATTTATAATAATAAAATGCTCTTCAAGATGATTCATATTAAAAGAAACAATTATTTTGGCTTACAGGCCATATTTGTAACTATGTGTTGACACTTATTTGGATGCAATTCAGCAGCATGTAAATTCAGAACATGGATGTATGCCAGTGGCAGGGATGAAGAAAAATCTCAACGAAGTGTGCTGTTACTCAGTAGCTGTTGCTGTTTCCTTTGCCTGCTAGCTCAGAGCTCCCTATAGTTTCACAGAGATGAAGAACTGGAAAGGGCCTCTAGAGGTCATCTGGTCTATACTTCTGCAGAAGGACAAATTCAAACTGACAAGGACAGACATCTGTCATCGATGGTTTAATATTGAAAACATTTTAAAACGGCAATTTCCATGCCCTCCCAATTTCTTCAGTATTTTTGCAGATAGACAAGCTTTGCCTAATGGATATTTTGAATGGCTTTTGACACAGATTAAGCAGATTTCTTCTTTTTCTTTCCACTGTGGTCAGGAGGAACAGCTGAGCATGTGCTATCTCTCACTGGAAAGTTGTCAGTATACTGCCATTCAATCTCCTCTTTTAGAAGAGACATGGTAGAGAACCTTCAGCTTTTCCATCTCATTTATGTCCACATTAAACCCTCTCTATACTTGCTGCTCTCCTTGGGGTCCTTCCCCAGTTATCTCCATCTCTTTCAGTTGCACTGCCAAAAGCACCAGCTCAGATCTGACCATCAGTGAGGAGGGTATGATAATCATAGGTTGCATATAACTTTTCTCAGTTTGCAGTAGCTTCACGTTGTTGACTCACATTTAATCCATAATCCACCATGAACCTCATGTGGAACTACGTGTACTAATTGTTTTCTTCAGATTTTAGACCCTTTCTCCATCTTGTCAAGACCCTTTGAATTCTAATTCAGTCCTTCAAAAGGATTTGTGACACCCTTCAGGTTATGGTACTCCAGTCCATTATCCAAAACATTAACTTTTACAGAAAACCGGACCTAGGTAGATAATGCTTGAGTGGTTCCATATTTTTAAGAGTGAACAATGGCTAATTACTATTTAAAAGTAATATTTCAGTCATCTATGCAATATGACATTTCATTATAATATGTTTTCATTTATTTAATATATCATCAAAAGCCTTTCTAAGGACATATTTATTCTGTGTTTTTCTCGTAACCGGCAAAAAAACAAATTATTTCTTTCATTGAGTGGATGCATCATTTCCAAGACAAAATTTAAAAAGCTCTATACTTTAGGTGCATGATCCTAAGAAATAATGTTGTTAAATCAAAACTGTTACTGCTTATACTTTGTTAACTTGAGTACAGGCAGTCTATATATTAACATGGGTGAAAAATTATTACAGTTATTAAGCTGTAAATCACTGGTGTAATATGTTATTCCTTGTTATTCATTGTCTGGGAGGGTAGGGGAACATAAACAATATTTTAAAACTTATTTGTAATGCAACTTGCCATCTTTCTGTCAAAGTCACAAAGAGACTGTAAGGACAGCAGTTCTGATTTATCATTTTTTATCCCCTTTTCACCAACCTGGAAGCAGGGAGCACTCATATTCTGGGCAGAAGAAGTTGTTCTGCCTCAGGCTGTGTTATCTCCCCTTTCCCCTTCTGCCTTCTCACGTCATTCACAACAACAGAAGCATTTTTAAGCCATGTTTTAAGGAAAACTGCTACAGTATTATCCTGTGGAGAACATGGCTTGATGTTCAGCCCAGAAGGTCACAGAGCTACTGGATCAGCAAATGGTCTCTGATCCTACAAAGCTTCTGTTTGAACTTCTGACTTCTCCCTCCTGCCTCCACTTCACACATTCAGCTTAAAACATATTTGATGAAGGTTTGGGGTTTTTTGCAATGATTAGCTTTTTGTTTTTCAAAACCGGTTGATATTTTAATGCAACAAGTACTGAAATTAGATTATATTAAGCATCCCTGGCATACTAGACAATGTAATAAGATTTTCTGATGCATTAATATGTGTCCAGAATATTTTATTATTCTGTTGGAGTTTTATATGATGATGCACTATCTTCTCCTGGACAAAGTTTCCAGACAAGTAATAGCACCAAGCCATTTCTCCAGTGATTTCTGGAGGCAATAATTCCTCAGACATAGATCTCAGAGAATTAAAAGTCTTTTTTTTTTTGCAAAGTCTAGGATTTAGAGGGTGGATCCTATCTGTTGGTAACCCTTTAATGTCTGCAAGCATTCCCCAATGTGCCTCAGATCAACAGACCATGTTAAGTCGGTATGTTTATTTAGGTATGTGTAAATAGAGATATAAATATAGAAGAGGATAGAGATATATAGATACACATAGATATATCTCTTGTTTGTGTGTGCATGTGCACGTATGTGAATGAGGGGTGTGGAGAAAAGGTAGTGTAATGGAGGCCTGGACTTCTGCTTCTTCTGACCACATGCATCAACTTGCTTATGATTTTATTTTTATATAGACACAGGGCAGGAAATTGGACACCAGTCAGTTATACTCCTTTCAGTCAAAGAACGAAATCTGTTATTTGTGGGTGCTCTGCTTCAGAGACATGGTTGAAAATGCGCAAAGCCCAGCTGGGCAAGGTAGGCAGACCGTTCAGCTCATTCCAGCAGGGGAGAAGCCTGTCAACACCATCTCTGTGAACTACAAAGTGCTGATAAATTTGGGACTTCCCGTACTAGTCCACTTTCCTAGTGCACAGGCAAGTAAAGCAAATTAGGGAAAACATAGACATTTTTGTGCAAGGCAGTGTAGATTTAGAGCAAGCATAACTGGAGTTTTCTAGTTGATATAAGTCTGCTTAATGATGTATAAGGGATGGTATGGAATTTGCTTTGTTTTCCCATATATCTTCTTTGGGAAGTACACATAAGTTTCAGTGTATCCTTTCTGCCAGTCTTCTGAACAGACCACCTTGCCTCTCATTCAGCCTCTACCTTAGGAGAAGAGGAACTTTTCCAGGAGCACAAATAATCAGATCTCTTGCAATGTGTTCTCTGAAGAACCCTTAATTTCTCCTCCATCCTTTGGCTCCTCACTCCTTC
Organism: Phalacrocorax carbo; assembly: GCF_963921805.1. Lineage (NCBI taxonomy): Eukaryota > Metazoa > Chordata > Aves > Suliformes > Phalacrocoracidae > Phalacrocorax > Phalacrocorax carbo. The sequence continues at coordinate 23,296,197 of NC_087515.1, forward strand.
ATTGCACTTTCAGTGTATATTTACTTTGGTAATATGTATTTCAAAGCAGAAAAATTACAACTGATTGTAGCTTTTTAATTTCAGTTACACACCAGCAATAGGCATCAACTTTGCACTGTAGTCTCCTTCCTGTGGCTGCCCGTGGCTTTTCTCCTAGCACTGTGGCTTTGTTTCCGTCACTGTTTTGCCTTGCCCTCTTGCACCCAATGGTAAATGGGTCTGCTGCTGGCATGTCTCATTTGCTTCCGAACTCATGGTCCAAGAATATCCTTTTAAACCAGCATCCGTTTCTCCTGTGAGAGCTTCTAGAACAAGCATGACGATGTCACTACCTTTGCCTGTGCTGTGTACTTAACTTTGCTTCTCCATGCAGGAGTGTTTCAGATACTGAGTAACATTGGACAACAGGTTGGTAGGGAGTTATTAAGAACGAGATGATGAATGTTACTTTAAGTTTCAAAAGAATAAGAGTCCATGAATTTGCCAGGTGGACTTTGTGCTGGTTTGAGGTAGCTTCATACGAACATCTAGCAGATTAATTTGCCGACAGGAGTGGTTAACAGGGTCCTGAAGCTGTAAATGCAAGGGGATCCCCTTATGTGATGGGTATGTCCCATTTGCCAAGCATGCCTTGCATTTTGGATATCAAATTAACTTTCTAAAACTTGCAGGTTTTGGGGACAGAAATCATCACAGTGACACATTTGGAAAAATACCTAGCACATTTTGACTGTTGTAATATAAAAATATATGACAGTACCCACAGGCAGATCACATTACCTAGAGAGCAAGAATTTTTCACAAGAAAGATTTAGTAAATGTCTCAACATATTGAAGTGAACCAGACAAATAGATAAAGATAAATGTATGACATGTATTGGTATGTATAGCACTGTGACATGGGTTTGTAGCTATAATCTTCCCTGAAAGATTTATCAAAAAGAGGAAACATGGATGAAAGTTCAAATTGTTACCTGTTCTCACATACTGACTTTGAAAATGAACAGTGGAAGGGTCCTAGTACAGTTTACAAAAAGTAGTAGATGATAATATTCTCTAGATCATGAACTTTTTAAACCACGAGTCATTGGGCTGAGTTATCAGTAGCAGGTTTTCTGAGGGAGCCCTGGGGCTTTGCTGGCCCCAGGGTGGTCACAGAGTTACCCACCGTTCCTGGGCAGGCAGCCCCTCTCCCTGTGCCCCTGCCTCTGCTGCACACAGACCAGGGAGGGTGGCTACACAGGCACCTCGCTGTGGTCTTTGCTACTATTTCTGCTCTGCCATCATCCCATACTACGGCACCCAAGGTCAGTTCCCGGTGGCCACAGGCTGATGGGGGATGTACAGCCTCCCCCACCAGCTACAGCTTTCTCTGGGGCTATCAGTCTGTGAGAGAGAGGGCCTCAAACCTGAAATTCAAAATACAGGATTTTTCTTCAAACATGGCTTTATTGATAATTGCAATAGAATAATAGGGCCTAGGAGTTTTTCCCTGTGTTTGCCCTTTTAAAGATCCCACAAGGTGTGTGCAGTGCTGTTGTCCTGGTGGGGGCTTGCTGGAGCCACTCGCTATCATGACTTGGCACTGATCACTCAGGATAATATGTGGAAGGCTCGGGACCCCCAGTTTAGAGTTATTCAACCAAAATGCTGCATGTTGAAGTCTGCCAAAGTCTTGTGTAATTCTAACAAATTCCAGCATTGCTGTGGAAAACTAGAGGACATTTAAGAATTTTCTGGAAACCTTACTGTTTTCTTTTATATTCAGCTTTGTTTTCTGTAAACTGCCTGGCAGTTCTTATATGTAAGTTTGCATTACCTGCAACTTTGCATTTTAAATTTAAATCAATGTATAACTGAGTTTCTGGGAGCATCAATTAAATGACAAATTTTTTTCTTGTGTGTTTGCATGTCTTTAGACAGAGATACTTCTATTGATATCCTGAGGGCCAGCAAGCTGTTTGGATGGAAAGCGATTGAATTGCTACCTGTTTCTCGTGCTTCACCCCTCTCTGCAATAACAGCCAGGCTCAGGGCTAGTTCTTGGCTAATTGTTAGACAATACTTTTTATTATACTGCTTTCATAGTGAGCTGGCATCTCACCCATAAGTAGCATCTAAAGGTGAAGTATCAAAGAAAATTCCCTCCTTTGTTTCATGCTGGGAAAAGAGTAGAAGAAAATAATATCCCTTTTTCCCCCTGCTCTTTCTAATCAGGAGTCTCATGGCATATTAGATTATGTCTTTACCACTCAGCGTGTGGGCTCAAATATGCTACCCCTGTAGCAATTAATATTGCAGGGTTATAGTAGCAATATGGAAAGCTGAACCATGAGATGTCACAAGTGGAAAGAGGAATCTGACCTAACCCAAAACCGGTTTCACTCACTCAGACTCTGTCACCCACATACTCACAAGACCCAAGTCACAGGTGTCCTCGTAATCCGGCCACCACGCAGACACCAAAGCACTCATGTCCAGGCTGTCTCACCGTGGTTCCTGGCAGTGACCCAGGGGACAAGAGACATCAGCTATTGAGTCTTCATGAGACTTCCTGCTCTTTTCTTTGGATGGCAACCACATCTGCCACCATGACCTTCTGTAGGTGCAGAAGGTCTGTACCTGCCATGCAGAGACTGTCCTCACTGTCTGCACACATGGAGGGGTTTTATAGTGACAGGCTGGGGGTTCCTGGGTTGTTCCCAGCTCCTCCATGCTTGGTAGGCTGGTCTCAGTCTGACTACTGGTATAATTGCTGCAATAAGAAAAACCAAAAAGTACTAGTTATAAGTCTATAAATAGATATAAATCCATAAATCTGGATGCAAATCTGAAGTGAATATGCTGCTGAATCTGTTTTTATGCTGTTTTCCTAACCTCTCCCCTCACAGTTTAGATATAGTTCTGTGTTTTGCCCAATAAGACCAGGAGTGGAGTTTGGTTTCTAGCACATATAACAAACATCAGTGAAAGGGTCCCTTTGCTTTCTGTTTGACATACCAGTCTTGGGATTTGGTCTCATTTAATATTCTTATCAGAATTTGAAGTTCTTCAATTTATGATTGATTGATGCTTCTGAGCTTTAAAGAACACTTATGTAGTGTGATCTTTGTTGTTAACACGTCCCAGAGGGTGACCAAGAGATCCAGACTTTTCCATTTCATAGGGTGTCTTTTGTAACTGTTCTTTTGGTCTTTTGGCAAGAGGAGCTTAACTGGAAATCAAAATCCCCCACTAAAAAGCATGTAGAGTTTCACACTTATTAGTGTAACTTTAGAAACCCTCTGTCCTCACCAGAGGCCTGCCTGAGTTTGCTGGATGCAGCTTCTAAGTGTGAAAGTCCCTAAAATACTATATTCTTGAAGTCTTTCCCTGAGACTCTTACTGCCCATGGCATAAGTGGTGGGCTATACAAGGTTGTCCGATCTGACTGGTACAACCAACTTCAGGAGAGCTTTGCTCTGTTAAAATAGATTATTGAAAGCTATTGAAGGGCTCCCAGGTCCTTCGGTGGCTTCCAGGTCAGAGTTCTGTCTTAAAGAAGGAACAAGGAGTCTCCGTGGGCTTCATCAACCTGTTTTGGTTTCGAACCCTTGAAGGTGTTGCGCTGCTGCCCCGTCTCCGCCGTTAGATGGCAACAGCTCCCCGGCTAAACCCGCCGGGGCTGAGGGCTGGGGCCGGCGGATGGAAAGCCGAATTTCCTTCCCTGTTCCGAAATGCCTGCCAAACCCCGGGCCCAGGCCTTGTTTCTGGTTCGGGAGCGATTCTCAGCCCCTCTGCCGTGGGGCTGTGTCCCATTCCCTGGCCCCTCCGCCCCGGTGAAGCGCAGCAGCCTCTCACACCCCGCTGCAAAACACGACAGCCAACATCCCCCCCCCCCCCCCCCCGAATTAGGCGAGAGGTGGATTATCTGTGCTACTGCCTTTTTTTTTTTTTTTTTCCTAAAAGAACCTACACTGCAATAAAAGGAGAAAAATGTGCGCTGGTATCTGAGTCATAGAATTAATTACTTTTTCTTAAATTGAAAACACATAATTTATGCGTTTTGTTGCAGTTTGAAGCAGGTTTTCAGCCTGTGGAAGCAACAAAAAAAGTATCAGCTTTGAGGTACAGACTATGAATGTTTCATTCACCAAGTAATGGAGCTCATGAAAAATGGCATTAGTTGTTGTGGTGTTTTTTGTTTGGTTTTTTTTTTTGTTTTTTTTTTTGTTTTTTTTTTTTTTTACCTTGCATGCCTTCAAATGAAAAACACTAAGTAGCATCAGAGAAAATATGGTTGGAAGGAACCTAGAAAGTTCATCTTAGTCATTCTGCTACCCAGAGGTCAGATTGGCTATACTAACCTCATGAGCATGAAGGCTCCCTAACCTCCCAGGTAGTTGGGTCTTCCCCATGGCAGTGACTTCAGTAGCTCTCAAAGACCATTTCCCAAGAAAAGGTCAAGAGCTGAAGATAAAACATGCAGCCAAGTTTGACTTTCCAATGCCAGCTGCTCTGATTTTTCAAAATGCCTGAAGATATAAGATGTTTGAGTGTCTCAAATCATGTTACTGTCAATGAACTGAGAAGTAACAGAGTGCCAACAGAATTCATGCATTTGATTATATTGACATTTTCACAACACTTATGTTTTATTTTTTGCCCAAGACAGGCATTGATCAAAGCAGCGATATATGTGGTCAAAACAAACTAATACCACAAACACCTTGGTTGCCAGTAGTAAAATATGCAGGTATGTACAATGAATAAGCATTTTAAGCCTATACTTCAATATTAGCAGCTTTTCCATTATGGCTACTACTTTCATGTCTGGCCTGGATAAGACAACGAGGACAAGGTTTTCAGAAGTTCCTAATTTTCAGTGTTTAGGAAGTGTATTTGCCTTTCTATCCTACATGATATTATTTTGTTCTTCATCTTGATTTCAGCGTAGCTGGGTTATTCTCTCTCTTGCCAGCTCATTCCCCCATTCGCATACTCCTGTTTCAAGGCTGTACTACAACTTCATGCCCTTAATGTTCAGAGACATTTGGCTGTTCCGCAGTAAAACTGAGTTTGTGTTTGCAAGCATTATCTGTCACTTCTAATAGTTTCTGAAGCATTGAGGTGTTTTTGAGATGATTATCCACAACTTCTCCATTTGGGAAGGGTAATTATTCACCTGATCTTACAACATCTTTTAAATCATCAAACAGAAGTGCCAAATGATTGCACAATATATATTTGCTTACTTCTGTTGACACAGAAATTTAGGGCTTCCTGTGGAGGGAAGTGCTTTTATCACAATTTTTATTACAGTGTTCCACCTTCTGTTCTTCCTCTTTTAACTTTCTCTTGGACCCAAGGATACCAGGCAGAGAGCCGGTGGTATAAATACCACTTTGACCATCCTGAACTGGCTATATATTTGAGCTAGATTAATTGCTTGAGTTGGCTTCAGTTCTTCAGGTATGATACTCTCCTGCACCACCTGGATTTTGGATATACCAGCTATCTTCAGCAGCACCAGCTGACCCCCCCCCAAAAGCAAAACATAACGATGACAGAAATAACATACTGGGCCAAGAAGAGGCCCCAAATGTGATGTAAATATTTAGTTTCAATCACAGCAAGGAGGATAAGAGGAAAGTGCATTTGAGAATTTGTAAGTAATACCGCCTCTAAGCAGGATTTGCTCTATTTATAAAAGTTAATCATTAGATCAGTTCTAATTAATAATAAACACTCAGTTAAGCATTTCTCTGCATTTAAACTGGTGCTTGCATTCCCTAGTAAATTAATGTACTTGTTTTAATGTACTCCACAATGTATTGGCAGTCTCTCTCATAAAATTCGCCTCTTATCCGGAAGATAGCTTAGCTGCTGGCATGCTATAGAATGGGTTTTATGGAGTCATTTAGAAACAGTTCCTGCTACTATTAATTATTGTTGTGGGATTGCCATAATAATGAAAAGAGAACTGTTCTTTTTATAACAGCTGTTGTTAACTGACCAGCACAGTCATTGTGACAAATAAGAAAACAGCAGAGTGTAAAACATCACCCATCCATCTCAGGACTGAAGAGATGCTTGTGCAGCCATCCTTCACAGAGACAAACCCTTGACTAGACCAGGTAGAGGAATGGCATTAGAGGAATGGCATCCTTCCAGGGGATGCTGATTTACAGGACTCAGCTAATTCTAAGCAAATCTCCTGTTCTACAAAAGAACAATCTCACACATGTGAATAAAATATTAGGCAGTGCCCATTATTTAGGGTGTTAGGTCTTTCCTCTGTGTGTGACTGTGTGTGTACCTACAGACAAGCTGTGGAAACAGCAAAACTGGAGCGTATCACCACATATTTTTCCAGACTAAATATTCTGTTGCAACTGCTGGATTGATTTTGCCTTATTTTTGTTGTTGCTGTTTTTGTTGGTTTTTTTAAAGTGTGCTTTCAATTTGCTTCTCACCAAATAAACATAAAACCTTGTCAACAAGTTTCTCTTCCCCTACCCTGCAATCTAAAGTAAAGAGAAAGAAAAAATGCCCCATACTCCCTCCTGTCTCCTCCTTCATCGACAGCAGAAAGCTGAGTGAACAAATAATTTGCAGTGAATTACTTGGCAATCTTTGTCCCATGTCCATTGTCCATAGAAAGCCTGTGGTTTTCTAGAATATCTTTGTTTTTCAAAAAATATTCTCCAAATAACTTTGGCCAGTAATCTAGTTACCTGGAATACTTGTGGTAAATGAGTGCTTAGTGACAGCAAATATAATTTACCTTTGTATTTAAGTGAGTGCTTGTGGGACATATTGTAGGTATTTGTACGGGACAAAGCCCTTCATAAAGAAGGCTGGCTACTGAATCGCAGTCCTTCATGCAAGGCAGCTGAATGGGGGGCGTTATCAGTCCTCTGTCTGTGGACCTCCCACAGTTGCTGCAGTGTGATAAGTTGGCAGTTCCTCCTCGAGTGAGCCTGGCTGCCCCCAGCCACCCCTCAGCTGCCCCACAGTGGGCTTTGCCACTGCACCAAGCGTCACAGGGGAATGCAGCCTCAGGGCAGCAGAGGCTGAGGTGCAGCAACTCCTCTTCTGCTGTCTCTGCCACCAGTGTCTGCACTTGGCAGAAAATGGAGCAGGCCGCTGAGGAGCACGGGTGGCTGAAGGAAAAGTATTAATGTCATAAAATACGTAACCATTTGCTACAACAGAGGTTTCTGTTGGTTTAGTAGAGGGCACATTTTTCTGAATAGTCTGAATTCTCCAAAGGGTCACAGTATAGTAAATCCATTACTTCTAGCACTGGAACAAAGATACCACAGCCATTCGGTGCAAATTGCTGATGTAAACTCACTTTGCTGTTTCAGATTTGTTCGGTAACTTTTGATGGGTTAACTTTGCAATCACAGACTGCACAGATCAGATATTCCATGTCCTTGTGCAGCCCAAACAAAAGCATAAAGCTGGCATAAATTTCAGCTCTTGTTACTTCAAGAGAAATGTGATTGTTTGCCTATTTCTGATGTGAGTCAGATCTGTTGTGCCGTGATCGAGCAGTGCCCAATGTACAGCATCAGCAGTTGTGGAACTGCAGCCAGGGGATACTGGTGGGACCATCCCGAAGGCTGTGTTCGAAGTGTCTAGACAACACTTTACATCTGCTCTTGCTTTTGAATCACTAGTATGCAGAGTCAGTTTGCAGTTCTTACTCTTGTTGAGAGACTTCATATGCTTTGAAGCAATCTAATTAGATAGTAAATTGGTTCCTGTAAGCAATTACTTCAGAATCTGACTCCTCACACTAGGTCTTCCAAAGATGACCAAGTCAGACACATCTTCTTCCTGACTCCCTTATTCATGTGGAAAAACTTGTCATTCCTGTGCATCTGCTTTGAGCATTGCTACGATGGGAACTCAGGTGGTTGTAATTTATTTTTTTAATATAATGCTAAACTTGGCATTTTAAATAATACCATCACGTTGTATGCAGCATTATCAGCAATAATCATGTGTTTATTATTTCTTAGCAGTATTTGCTATTTCTACATTAGCAAGCAGTAAGGACCAATACGATTAGATGTATAGAGCAAAACAATGGATGTCAAGAACCTGACATCCAAGCTATACATGCTGCAAGGTGCTTAATTTCACACAAACTCCAGCCTACTCCCATTGACTAAAAGACAAGTCTTAGCTGGAGTAAATTAGGTGCACTCCTACAGCACATCTTTGAAAAGAAACTCAAGAAACCCAGTTCATGCATGCCATGACTACTCTGGGATGTAAATGAAAACACAGTAACTGGGGCAACTCTTCTTTACAAAAATAGGCCTAATTGGAACTAAAATACTAACATAAAGGTACTGGCTGATGACCACGATGTGGGCAACTCTGAGGTGTTCTATCTGGGTCGTTTGCTTAATATGCAAATAAGTGTTGCTGTCATTTAATTACTTCAAATCCTTTAAATTTTTCTCCAAGCTTTACCTGTACGGCTGTATGCTTGCTCCTAGACAAAGTGTAACTTTCTCCCTATATTTACGTTAGGGAAGGTTGACTAGCTTATAGGTTAGGAAAAAGTGATAAAAAATTTTTTATGATGTAAGAGATTTTAAGATTTTTTTAATGACTCTAGCACCTCTGCAAAAGGTAATGGAAACTTGAAATTTGGCAAGAGTATCACTCCCATGCTGGAAATCAGCTTTGTTCAGCCTGCAAGTTAACTGTACCCTTTTATGCATCACCTTTGCAATATGGTTTTTACTTATGCGATCACCAGGTATTTTCCTCTTCCAGGAGAAAGCACTGTCTCATTCACTCCATGGCAGAACTGGCTCATTTGCTGTAAATGTGCAGCGGCTAAAGAGCAAGTGGGGAGTCTGCAGAAATAGAAAGGTATGTCCAAGTACTGGGTTAAAAATTGAAAGTCTGGGTTCTGCTTCTTTTTCAGGCATCCTACCTGGCCTTGGATAAGTTGGTTACAGCTGACTCTTGGCACCTCTGCCAGCTCTACCATGTGGCTAATATGAGGACTGGGAGGGGGGCTGTACTTACCGCTGGCTGGGTGAGGGGTGTTCTCATGGTACCAACCCCTTCCTCAGCCAGTGCTGCACACCAGCTGCATCCGCTGCTGTCTTTATAACTACATCAGGCTTTGTGAAACTAAACTCGTTCCAGTTTGCATGGTGTTGGGCCTGCATGGGCAGCCTTGAAAATGCTTTTTATTCAAGCCAGATTCTGGTTAGTGTGCACAGAACATGTTCTGAACAGTGAAAATAAAATGAGGAAATTTCGTTTATAAAAAACCCTCTATGTGCGATCACCATAGCCAAGATTTGCAAAAGCACCAGTAGAACAATCTGCACAAAGATGTAGTAGCACTTTGTCTGTATTTGTAACACTGTAAAACTGCATCACACACATCTGTGATAAGGACTATATTTCTAGGACTATCTTGCACTTCAGGGAATAAGGGGATAAGCTATATTTTGAAAGCAGCAGAAGTTTGCCCACTTCAGTGGTTCCATCAGCACAGCTGCCTAGGGAAAACACTGATTTCCCTAATCAGCCCAATTGTATCAGTGTCAAACAGAAAAAGATTCTTTCCAGGGGCTTCCACATTACCAGATGATACTCAGAGGATGGCTGCTTCCCCTTTAGCATTGCTAATACATCCTGTTTTCCCCTGAAGGAACCTGATATGTAAAACTTCCTTTCTTGAACAGGTCAAAATAGTTGTCCTGAATGCAATATCTGATGGGTGACTGTCTATTTCTTGAGCCTTACAATGCTGAGTGTCATGATGCTGAAGTGCACTGATGGATCTACGGTTTGATTTTTGAAAGTGCTGTGTCTATCCACCTGTTTTTTGCAGACTGCTGTGGGGACACCTTTCTGCCACAAGTAGAAGCAAAGGACCAACTATAGATTCTTGACCTTTATATCTTCATACCACAGTCTGCCTTGTAGTTACATTTTAGTGTTACCCCATGCAACTCTACAGGCTTGGGGAAGAATGGCTGGAAAGCTGCCCAGCAGAAAAAGACCTGGGGATGCTGGTTGACAGCCGTCTGAATATGAGCCAGCAGTGTGCCCAGGTGGCCAAGAAGGCCAAAGGCATCCTGGTTTGTATCAGGAATAGCGTGGCCAGCAGGAGCAGGGAAGTGATCGTGCCCCTGTACTCGGCACTGGTGAGGCTACACGTCAAATATTGTGTTCCGTTTTGGGCCCCTCACTACAAGAAGGACATTGAAGTGCTGGAGCATGTCCAGTGAAGGGCAATGAAGCTGGTGAAGGGTCTGGAGAACAAGTCCTATGAGGAGCAGCTGAGGGAATTGGGGTTGTTTAATCTGGAGAAGAGGAGGCTGAGGGGAGACCTTATCGCTCTCTACAACTACCTGAAAGGAGGCTGTGGAGAGGTGGGTGTTTGTCTCTTCTCTCAAGTTACTAGTGCTAGGATGAGAAGAACTGGCTTCAAGCTGCATCAGGGGAGGTTTAGATTGGATATTAGGAAAAATTTCTTCACTGAGAGAGTGGTCAGGTATTGGCACAGGCTGCCCAGAGAGGTGGTGTAGTCACCATCCCTGGAGGTATTAAAAAAAATATGTAGATGTGGCACTTCAGGGCATGGTTTAGGAGGCATGGGGGTATTGGTTTGATGGTTGGACTTGATGATCTTAGAGGTCTTTTCCAACCTTAATAATTCTAAGATTCTATTCTATGATTCTATGATTTTTGTTCAATAGAACAAAAACCACACTGGAAATCAGATCACGGAATAGTGTAGGTAGGAAGAGACCTCTGGAAGTCTGCAATCCACTCCCCCTGTATAAAGTTTAGGGCTTTATCCCCAGCTGAGGATGGAGGCTTCACAGCCTCTCTGAACTCCTGTGCCGGTGTCCCGTTATCCTCATGCTAAATAATCTTTTCCTTACATCTAGGGAGAAATTCTCATGTTCCAGCTTCAGTTCTGCATACTGAATTTAAGACTGATATAATTTTATACCTTAATGAGGGCTAATTAAAATGAACTTGATATTTTTAACAGATCTCAAAAACTCACAATCATCTTCAATAAATGCCACTGCTGGTGGCAAATGGAAGAGCCTCTAGAAGATAGTCACAGAGACAGAAGGTATTCTTTGTCCCTGGAAGATTTCATGTCACATGTGATGTATACTGTCAGGACAGAGTGCAAAACTTGTGCAGAGAATGTGAAATTTTAAGGCCACCAACCTAACCAGATTTTTGGAGGGCATTAATCAAAGTATGAATCCAGTTTTTAAAACAAGCAATGTAAGTTTTGAATCAGAGAAGCTTGACATATTCATGTACCAACTAAACTGACCTTTTTGAAGTTTGTGATGTTCCTTCATGACTAAAATAAATTTCTCATAACACCCATCTCCTTCCCATCTTGCTGCATCCATATTCCAGGTGGAGCTGACTTTTTTGAGTTAAATGCCACTGGAGAGTCACGGACAAAACCAGAAAGCATGATGCTCGCATTTGAGAAAGGGAGGAACCAATTTTATATAGAGCAGGTGGAAACCAGATGTTCTAGAAACTGGGGTGAAAAGAAGCAGAAGTGTCCTGACAATTGAAAATGATCGTTTCCATCAGGTTACACAGCTCTGTATTTCCTAGACCACATACCTGGACTTAATTAGGGCTTTCCAGAAAGAACATTGCTCTTTCTAGTCTAATTTTTAAAAAATTAACTTAGTCATAATACTTTATTAGAAAATGAAGTCTGATATTTTTTCACAGAAATGACTGGAAAATTTATAGGTTTCCTAGGATTCTCATTTAAAACCTGGCTGCTGATTAGTATGTGGATCTGTGCCTTATGGGAGAGTAAGAGCTCTATTGTAGTGTAAAAAACTTTCTCTTTATATGGCACGTTTTTTTTCTGAATGTATTTTTGCAGCTTATTTTGAAATCTGGTGCCCTTGGAGGTGTTCTTGGTCCCAAGGTGACAGTTCCAAGGTGACAGTCCCAAGGCAACAGTCCCAAGGCAACAGTCCTGGATTAAAACTCTTCCTTAGGTCACCAATTGCGTGACTGTTCAGCAGCACTTCGCAAACCAAGCTGTAGCCCAGTGGGGCAGCAGGCAGCCACGGGGACATGGTGTTGACCTCTGTGCCGTGTAGGGCTGGCTGGCCATTTCAGTGAGCAGCCCTGAGCAGACCACTGAGTGAGGGGGTGGGCTGAGCGGTTAGCATGATGGCCATTGGCTGACCAAGGAGTGGGTGAGATGCTGTCCCCCACCCAAGCCATTCCTTCCACCCCATGGAAATGAAATGAGCCTGTCCCAGGGCAGGGGGTGGGTAGAGGGCAGAGAAAATCAAAGTTGCCCTTTACATTTTTTCTGGGTATGCCAAAAGCTGGGAAAGCCAGGGGTTCTAATGTGTTTTCAGCTTCCCTCATTCCCTCTGTTTGAAGTGACACTGGAAGATGACCTGATATATTGCAAAAGTTACCTGAGGTGCCTATTGGTTTTATTATTTGTTCTTTGGGGGAAAAGTGATGGAGATGGAGGCAGACAGGCGGAAGGGACTGACTGACCTTTGGGGGTAGAAAGAAGGCAAAAATGACTGCAGGGGCAAAGACATGTTTGAGAAAATGCTTGAGGGTTTGCTAGACCTTTGCTGAAAATAAGTGTGTAGTCAGTCACTCTGCATATCTGCAACCAGGTGCTTTGGATTTTGAGAGATCCAAGAGGCCTCTCTTGTTGCCTGTCCTCATAACAGAATAGTGTCACAGTCTGTAATCCACAAACAAGGATCTTTTTGTAGCTTATTTGTTCAGGTTCTGTTTTCATTCTTAATACTGAGTTCGCCATATTCACTTGAAAGGAACAACCTCACAATGAAACCTTAATACTGAGAACATTCTTTACAAAGGAAAGTCCTTCCACTGCATTTCTGGAGGGCTGATGTGACTGAAGCATCTGGAGAGAGCTTCAGTGCTCTGCTGTGTGAGAAGAGTCCCCTTGTAGCCTGCAAAAGTGGAAGACAGGGGAGGGGGGAGACAAGGGGAAGAGAAAAGCAGAGGCAGAGGAAATGCAGAGTTAATGCTAAAATGCCATAACCAACCTTTTGAAAGATCATATTGCATTTACTCTTGTCGAGTCAAACAGTTTAGCTCTGACCCAAGGAACCACCACCACTACAGTTAAGAGTAGGAAGAAAGGATTTGCTTTATGGACAATGCACAAGCGAAACAGTGACAGGAAAACACAGAGGGCATATTTGTAACTGTAAAAATAAGGGAATCAAAACTAGCTGTGGAGGTTAAGTTGTGTATTTTTATCCACAGGTACTCTTGCAACTTCTCTTTTGACTTAGGGTGATTGTTTTTATTATTGGACCTGTACAGTAAGTTCACCCAGAAAAGCAGCAATATTAGCCTACAGAAAAGAGCAAGCAGCACTAATCAAGATACTGTATAGCATTACATTATCTGGGCTGCATAGCAAAAGGTGCAAATG